>NW_028270149.1:4795416-7255416 GCF_037043375.1 Chiloscyllium plagiosum | reverse complement strand
TCAAAAACCACCAATCAGGAATGTACCCGAACCATAGAACAGGCCATCACCATAGGACAGAACAGGACTACACACCGCAAAAAAATGGCACTAAAAGAAAAAATGGCCAAACTAACACACAACAGAGAGGACACCACAACACACACCTGGGTTAGAAACCTCTCCCACAGACAGCTCACAGACACGGAAAGAACAATACTGGCCAAGGGACTCAACTACAACCACAGGGACGCCAAGACAGCAGACTTCCTAGCAGCAATAGAATGCACACTCAGGAACAATGGACTGACAGAAGAGACACAACAAACAGTGAGACAAACTGTCGTACCTATGATAACAAGGAAAAGACAAACACATAACCTCAACACCAAGGAGAGGGGAGCACTGAAATCACTAAGAAACGATAAGAACATAATCATACTACCAGCAGATAAAGGCAGAATGACGGTCATCCTAGATAAATCTGATTACATCCAAAAGCACAACAACTACTTGCAGATATCAACACCTACCAAATGAAGGGATTTGACCCCACACCACAACTCACCAATAGGATAAATAACACACTAAGGAATCTACAAAAAAACGGACAGATAACCAGGTCGGACCTACAAAGAATGAAACCGGAAAGCAACAACACCCCCAGATTCTATGGATTACCTAAAGTACACAAACCAGACATCCCACTCAGACCCATAGTATCGCTACCAGGGACACCATCATACAAACTGGCCAAAGAACTACAACAGAAACTGAAACACCTGGTCAGCGGATCCAAACACTCTATACAATCAACACAGGAATTCTTGGACATCATCAGAAATATACACATAGACAAAGAAGAAACCATGATATCATTCGACGTGACGGCACTGTTCACTTCGATTGACAAAACCCTAGCCAGAGAAACAATAGCCAATCTACTGGACATACAGAACAGAAAACAAGACGCTGAACCTATCAACAAAGACGGCATACTTAAACTACTGGACTTGTGCCTCACAACACACTTCACATTCAACAACCAGATATACGAACAAATCAACGGAACACCCATGGGATCACCAATCTCGGGACTCATAGCAGAGGCAGTTATGCAAAGGTTAGAACAAACAGTCCTACCACAAATTCAATCCAAACTCTGGGTCAGATATGTCGATGACACGTTTGTAATCATTAAAAACACGGAAATAGAAAAAACACACCGGATCATCAACTCCACACTCACAGGAATCCGATTCACGAGAGAAGAAGAAAAGGATAGCCAACTCCCATTCCTAGACGTGATGTTACAGAGAACACCGAACGGAGAATTCACCACAAGGGTATACAGGAAAGCCACACACACAGACCAAGTCCTAAACTATGAAAGTAACCACCCCAACACACACAAACGAAGCTGCATCAGGACACTATTCAAAAGGGCCACAACACACTGCAGTACACCAGAACTGCAAAAAGAAGAAGAGGAACACCTATACAAGGTATTCGCCAAAAACGGATACCTGCGCAACTTCATCAACAGATGCCTAAGAGAAAGACCACGGAACGAGGACATACCACAACCAAAAGGACTAGCCACACTACCATACATCAGGAGCATCTCGGAACTGACAGCCAGACTACTGCGACCCCTAGGACTCATAACGGCACACAAACCAACAGCCACGCTCAGACAACAACTCACCAGAACGAAGGACCCGATACCCAGCATGAGCAAAACTAATGTAGTGTACAAAATACCATGCAAGGACTGCACTAAACACTATATAGGACAAACAGGAAGACAGCTAACAATCCGCATACATGAACATCAACTAGCCACGAAACGACACGACCAGCTATCCTTAGTAGCCACACATGCAGACAACAAACAACATGAATTCGACTGGGACAACACTACTATCATAGGGGAAGCCAGACAGAGAACAGCCAGGGAATTCCTAGAGGCATGGCATTCATCCACAAACTCCATCAACAAACTCATCGACCTGGATCCAATATACCAACCACTACAGTGGACAGCTGAAACTGACAACCGGAAGCGGCAGGGACAGACCACTATAAACACCGGAGGAAACATCAAAGAAGCGCTTCGCAGGAGGCTCCCAAGCACTGATGATGTCGCCTAGCCAGGGGACGAAACGTTTGCAACAAAAACTTCCAGCTCGGCGAACAGAACCACAACAACGAGCACCCGAGCTACAAATCTTCGCACAAGCTTCCACTTTTTCAAGACCCCGACAGCAAGTGCTGAAAGCTGGAAACAAAAGCCCAAGTTCTGTCAGAGCTTGACCCCACCCATTCAGGTTGCTTCTATTGTTCCTTTTAAAAAACAAAACCCAAGGCATCAAAGCTGTTTACTCTAGTGGTTCTGGAAGACAGCTCGGTACCTCTACCTTTAAACCTCTCTTCAAAAGAAAGGGACAAAATAACTTCCTCCCAATAGCGCTGTGAATTTATTCTCAGCAAATCATCTGGTGTCTATGTCCTTGGTTTTTTACTATTAAATACCCAATGAAGTCTCAAAACCTGGGAATTTTAAAATGCAAGTCCTCCAAAATGACGATTATGCGTAATCCACATCAGACCAAAGGCATCTCTCTCCATTAGAGAATGACACTCATGGATGAACACATCTTGGGGGGGAATCCACTCTACATCAAGCATGGTCTAAAGCAAGGATGATATGGAGGTGCTGGTGTTGGACTGAGGTGGACAAAGTTGGAAGTCACATGCACCAGTATATAGTCCAACAGATTTATTTGAAATTTGAAACTTTCTAAGCACTGCCCTTTCATCAGGTGAAGTGAAACTTCAGTGCAGGGCAGTGTGGGGGTTGAATGTTTCATGTTGTATAATTCTACACCACAATCAAGTCAACTGAGTCAATAAATCTTCACTAGGATGTAAAATTATCTCCAGTCTCAAGAACTCAAACCCCATCCAGGATATCAATCTCCTCTGAAATTATATTACTCTTAGATTTCTTCCTTGCAGCTATCCTTGAATATACAACGGCTACTCACACTGCATTTATTCTGTCCATGTTAGCCACGGGTACCATTGCAACTTGAACCTGAATGGTTATTTAAGACACTATTGCAATATTTATTTCTTTGAAATCTAATTTATTCTGATCTTGTATTTATTTGAGAAGCTGCACTCACTGACTGCGATACTTCTCCAGCACATTATATGACAGTACATTGTCTGCCCACAGCAAGAAGATGCTGTGCCAAGTTAGATAAAGGAATCCTGTTGTGCTTGTTTAAAATGGAACCATTACATGCAATTGATTCAAAGATGTTGACTGCTTCTTGGTCTGTGCTGTGGGGCAAAACACTCAACCCACACAATTTCCATCTCAGTCAGAACTGAAAGCACTCCCCACTGGAATTTAAAAGATCCCATTTCACTATTTGAGAATAATGGGTGCGTTTGTTCAAAATTCATTCACAGGATGGGAGCATCACTGGCTGGGCCAGCACTTACCGCCCAAACCTAGCTGATCTTGGGAAGGTGAGGCTGAGCTGCCTTCCTGAGCTGCTGCAGTCTGTAGGGTGGAGAGAGGTGCTCTTAAGGAATGAGTTTCAGAATTTTGACCCAGTGACACAGGAGTCACTATGATATATTTCCAACTCAGGGTGGTGAGTGCTTTGGAGAATTCTGCTCTGGATAACACTTATCCTTTGGCCAACAAAACTGGTAAATGTGAAATGTAATCTCAGGACATCTGGTGCAGTTAATAATTCACAATGTAACACAGAAAACTTTAATACATGTGAGTTCCTTCTCAATTGTATTTTTGTGTGATGGAGCTTATTGTGATTAAAGTGGCTGCTGCATTTCTGGTATTGCAACAGTGACAGGTTCTCCTTTACACGTGTGGAGTAAATGGTTAACTGTATCTTCCATCTAACAGTAGACCGCACATAAGGAATTGTATCATGATCAGCCATGACTTTATTGAATGGTGGAGCAGGCTCGATGGGCCCCTCCCCACCCCTCTCCGCCTTCCGCAAAGACCGTTCCCTCCGTGACTACCTGGTCAGGTCCACGCCCCCCTACGACCCACCCTCCCATCCTGGCACTTTCCCCTGCCACCGCAGGAACTGTAAAACCTGTGCCCACACCTCCTCCTCACCTCCATCCAAGGCCCTAAAGGAGCCTTCCACATCCATCAAAGTTTTATCTGCACATCCACTAATATCATTTATTGTATCCGTTGCTCCCGATGCGGTCTCCTCTACATTGGGGAGACTGGGCGCCTCCTAGCAGAGCGCTTTAGGGAACATCTCCGAGACACCCGCACCAATCAACCACATAGCCCAGTGGCTCAACATTTCAACTCCCCCTCCCACTCTGCCGAGGATATGGAGGTGCTGGGCCTCCTCCACCGCCGCTCCCTCACCACCAGACGCCTGGAGGAAGAACGCCTCATCTTCCGCCTCGGAACACTTCAACCCCAGGGCATCAATGTGGATTTTAACAGTTTCCTCATTTCCCCTTCCCCCACCTCATCCTAGCTTCTAACCTCCAGAAACTCGATCCCCTGACCTGTCCGGACTTGTCCGACCTGACCAGCTCCTTTTCCACCTATCCACTCCACCCTCTCCTCCCTGACCTATCACCTTCATCTCCTTCCCCACTGACCTATTGTACTCTATGCCACTCTCTCCCACCCCCACCCTCCTCTAGCTTATCTCTCCACGCTTCAGGCTCTCTGCCTTTATTCCTGATGAAGGGCTTTTGCCCGAAACGTCGATTTTGCCTGTCCTCGGATGCTGCCTGAATTGCTGTGCTCTTCCAGCACCACTGATCCAGAATCTGGTTTCCAGCATCTGCAGTCATTGTTTTTACCTCGTTTATTTTAACCCTACTGCGAATCCTCTTGCAAGGATGCCTGCCTTGAAGAAGTTTTCCTCGTCTCTCTACAAGAATCTCAGGGAGTCTCTCTCTCATTGCAACTCCCAGGTCATTTCCTCAGCCCTGAAGCTCTTCAACCATGTCCTGAAACAAACTCGCTATCACAGCCACATTTGCTTCCTCAGTGCCTGTCTCCGTAACCAACTCATCCCACACGGACTCCGGACCACCTTTAAACCAGCAGAGTTCGGACCCGAACAGGACAAACAGTACAGATTACAGATTCAAAAACACCAGCAACAGTTCTCCTTCAAGATCCTCTGTTCCACGCTTGCAGCAATGCGCCGGCACCTAACCTCTCTACAGTCAGCCCTGCCTCAGCTGAGGGCCACACTCTCTCAGAATTGCAAAGGACCCACTCTGTACTACATCCTCAGGAGAATTCATACTCTCAACAAACAGTATTTCAATTCCATCTCAAACATCAAAAACTGTAAGTACAACAAACTTTTATCCACCCACCTCCATAACCAGCGCTCCTTGAACATTCCAGAAGATTCCCCTGGCCTCGGAAACGCCATTAGCCATGCGGCTGATGCAGCTACCACCCCCACGCTGATTGATGATGTCACTTCTGCCCCCATCATGGCCACTCCCACAGCCACTTCCGGCCCTCACATCATCACCGATGCCACACGCTCAGTGACTTCCGCCACCCCTACTGCCGTGTCTGCCACCACTTCCGCCCCCACCAGCGCCACTCACCTGCATTCTGCTGACACGCCCCCCACAGACCCCACTGTCACTATCCCCACCCCCCAGAACCCTGAGGGGAACACTACCCCTGCTCATGACTCTACCCCCATTCCCCCCACCATCACACCCACTCCAGGTACTAGCTCCGACCCCACTCCCAGCTCTACACCCACACCAGCTCCCAGCTCCCAGCCCTGCCGAGTTTTCACCATCCCCCCAGACCTCCCCCTCACTGAGGACGAACGATCAGTCCTCAGCAAAGGACTCACCTTCGTCCCCCTCCGTCCACGCATCAATGAATTTAATACACGCCGTGACATCGAACAATTCTTCCGTCGCCTCCGCCTCCGAGCTTACTTTCACAATCATGACTCCCGCCCACCTTCTGAGGACCCCTTCGCCCACCTCCAACACACTGCATCCACCTGGACACCCCGCGCTGGCCTATTACCTGCCCTCGACCTCTTCATTTCCTACTGCCGCCGGGACATTAACCGCCTCAACCTGTCGACCCCCCTCCCCCACTCCAACCTCTCACCCTCACAACGCGCAGCCCTCCAGTCCCTCTGCTCCAATCCTGACCTCACCATCAAGCCAGCGGACAAAGGGGGCGCAGTGGTAGTCTGGCGCACTGACCTCTACATCGCTGAAGCCAAACGCCAACTCGAGGACACCTCTTCCTACCGCCCCCTTGACCATGACCCCACCCCCCATCACCAAACCATCATCTCCCAGACCATACAGAACCTCATCACCTCAGGAGATCTCCCACCCACAGCTTCCAACCTCATAGTCCGGGAACCCCGCACTGCCCGGTTCTACCTCCTTCCCAAGATCCACAAGCCTGACCACCCTGGCCGACCCATTGTCTCAGCATGCTCCTGCCCCACTGAACTCATCTCTACCTACCTCGACACTGTCCTATCCCCCCTAGTCCAGGAACTCCCCACATACGTTCGAGACACCACCCACGCCCTCCACCTCCTCCAAGACTTCCGTTTCCCCGGCCCCCAACACCTCATCTTCACCATGGATATCCAATCCCTCTACACCTCCATCCGCCATGACCAGGGCCTCCAAGCCCTCCGTTTTTTCCTCTCCAGACGTTCCCAACAGTACCCCTCCACCGACACTCTCATTCGTTTGGCCGAACTGGTCCTCACCCTTAACAATTTCTCCTTTGAATCCTTCCACTTCCTCCAGACCAAAGGGGTAGCCATGGGCACACGTATGGGCCCCAGCTATGCCTGTCTCTTTGTTGGCTACGTAGAGCAGTTGATCTTCCGTAATTACACCGGCACCACTCCCCACCTCTTCCTCCGCTACATTGATGACTGCATTGGCGCCACCTCGTGCTCCCGCGAGGAGGTTGAGCAATTCATCAACTTCACCAACACATTCCACCCTGACCTTAAATTTACCTGGACCATCTCTGACACCTCCCTCCCCTTCCTGGACCTCTCCATCTCCATCAGTGACGACCGACTTGACACTGACATCTTCTACAAACCCACCGACTTCCACAGCTACCTGGATTACACCTCTTCCCACCCTACCTCTTGCAAAAATGCCATCCCGTATTCCCAATTCCTCTGCCTCCGCCGTATCTGCTCCCAGGAGGAGCGGTTCCACCATAGAACACACCAGATGGCCTCCTTCTTTAGAGACCGCAATTTCCCTTCCCACGTGGTTAAAGATGCCCTCCAACGCATCTCATCCACATCCCGCACCTCCGCCCTCAGACCCAACCCCTCCAACCGCAACAAGGACAGAACGCCCCTGGTGCTCACCTTCCACCCTACCAACCTTCGCATAAACCAAATCATCCGCCGTCATTTCCGCCACCTCCAAACAGACCCCACCACCAGGGATATATTTCCCTCCCCACCCCTCTCCGCCTTCCGCAAAGACCGTTCCCTCCGTGACTACCTGGTCAGGTCCACGCCCCCCTACGACCCACCCTCCCATCCTGGCACTTTCCCCTGCCACCGCAGGAACTGTAAAACCTGCGCCCACACCTCCTCCCTCACCTCCATCCAAGGCCCCAAAGGAGCTTTCCACATCCATCAAAGTTTTACCTGCACATCCACTAATATAATCTATTGTATCCGTTGCTCCCGATGCGGTCTCCTCTACATTGGGGAGACTGGACGCCTCCTAGCAGAGCGCTTTAGGGAACATCTCCGAGACACCCGCACCAATCAACCACATCGCCCAGTGGCTCAACATTTCAACTCCCCCTCCCACTCTGCCGAGGATATGGAGGTGCTGGGCCTCCTCCACCGCCGCTCCCTCACCACCAGACGCCTGGAGGAAGAACGCCTCATCTTCCGCCTCGGAACACTTCAACCCCAGGGCATCAATGTGGATTTTAACAGTTTCCTCATTTCCCCTTCCCCCACCTCATCCTAGCTTCTAACCTCCAGAAACTCGATCCCCTGACCTGTCCGGACTTGTCCGACCTGCCCAGCTCCTTTTCCACCTATCCACTCCACCCTCTCCTCCCTGACCTATCACCTTCATCTCCTTCCCCACTGACCTATTGTACTCTATGCCACTCTCTCCCACCCCCACCCTCCTCTAGCTTATCTCTCCACGCTTCAGGCTCTCTGCCTTTATTCCTGATGAAGGGCTTTTGCCCGAAACGTCGATTTTGCCTGTCCTCGGATGCTGCCTGAATTGCTGTGCTCTTCCAGCACCACTGATCCAGGATCGATGGGCCAGTCAGCCTACTCCTGCTCCAATTCTCATGTTCTTATAATATGTCATAAAAATGGAATTGGAATCTCTGTGTGTAGTACCTCAGACAGGCTCAGGCATACTGTCTCTAGTATACTGGGCTGTGTTGTATAGAAGCTGCTACTGTTCACTTATCTGAATGTAAATCAGCTAATTACATGGTTGTTTTTGACTGGTACAATATGATGGGCTAAAGGGCCTCTTCCTGTGTTCTGGATCTCTATGACATTTACTATCACACGCGCAGACTCTACCATCAGCAGAGCCGAAAGGAACCCACGTGTTATTAAAGTTTTCACTGTTACATTGGGAATTATTAACTAACTGCACTGGATGTCCTGAGATTGTATTTAACACTACCTGATTCTCACTGATGAAAAAAACTCTGTATTACTTTGAAGACTAGTTGATCTTTGCGATGGGCAGTGGCCTCAATTTGTGAGTTCAAATCCCACTCCAGAGAATATTATTCCAAATTGACATTGTCAGAGACATGTCAGTGCAACGAAAATCCATTCCAATGGATTGCATGCCTCACGTATCAAGATGCTGTTCAAAAAATATCCTTCTAATGTCAAGCCAACATCCCTCCCTTATCTACCACCACCAGGAGAAACACATTGTCTGATTATTTAAAGGACAGAATTGATTTGGTGCAGAAGGCTGGTACAAAGGATGGTAGATGTTTGAGACTTTTTTCCACAAATGTCAGTGGATACTGGGTTAGTTGTTAATTATAAATCTAAGCTGGATAATTTTTTGTTAAGCAAATGTAGTAAGAGATATGAGCCAAAGGCAATTATATGGAGTTAGGCCTCAGAAAAGCCATATTCCGAGGGGGCAGCACGGTGGCTCAGTGGTTAGTACTGCAGCCTCACAGCACCAGAGTCCCAGGTTCAATTCCTGCCTCGGGCAACTGTCTGTGTGGAGTTTGCACATTCTCCCTCTATCTGCGTGGGTTTCCTCCAGGTGCTCCGGTTTCCTCCCAAAGATGTGCAGGTCAGGTGAATTGGCCATGCTAAATTGTCCATAGTGTTAAGTGTGTTGGTCAGAGGAAAATGGGTCTGGGTGGGTTACTCTTCGGAGGTCGTTGTGGACTGATTGGGCCAAAGGGCCTGTTTCCACACTGCAGGGAATCTAATCTAAAAAAAAATGATATCATTGAATGGTGGAACAGACTTGAGGGGCTGAATGACCTACTCTTGCTTTTATGTTCTTAATATGGAGGTAATTTTGCCCATTGTGGCCGCACTGGTTGTATTACCCAGTACCAATCTCCTGCCTTTTCCCCATATCCATGAAGACTACTATTAAATCCAAATAATCATACAATACTTTATGACTGCGATTGGTGGTACACCCCTGTATAAAAATGGCTGTTACATTTACCCACAACATAGACTGACTTATCAAGGAATTCATTGTTAAATGAGCTGACAAAAATATATTTATCCCATCACTGAAGTCCACCTAATTCCACAACCAAAACATTGCCCAACCTTTCCGATCCTCAGCTCATCTACCAATGAAACCATCTCTCAGGTCTTTGTTATCATTTGATTTGACTGCCGTTGTCTCTGAATTTCCAATTTCTACTTCATTAGAAGAACAAGAGACTGATTTCAGAGGACCGTGTAAAATGCCTACAAGGCTAGACAGGGTAAACACAGGAAAGATGTTCTTAAAGATGAGGAAGTCCAAAACCAATTATCACATTCCAAGGATGCTTGTCAGGCCATGTCGGACTGAGAAGAAGAGAAATCTATGCCCCAGAAAGCGGTTGATGCCACAACATTGAATGTTTTCAAAAAGGAGTTTGATGTAGTTCTGAGGGCCAGAGGGGTCAAAGGGTGTGGGGACAAAGTAGATCATAGTGAGTTGGATGATTACTGACAATCATATTGAATGGTGGAACAAGTTTAAAGGGCCAAATGGCCTATTCCTGCTCCTATTGTGCATGTTTCAATGTGCTAGTCATGAAAAGTCTCATTCACTCCTTACCCCTGTGTTGGTGACTTCATTGACTCCTCATGTGAAATAGTTGGGTTTTAAACTTCTCCTCCCTGCTTTAAGATTCTTTCATGGCCTCACTCTTCCCTATCTCTGTAATCTTCCCTATCTCTTTATATCTTCTCTATCTCTGTAATCTCCTACAGGTTCTGAGGGAACCCGTTCTGCTCTAGGCTCTTGAGCACTCCCAATTTATCATTCCATGAAGACTATGCTTTCACCTTGGGGTCTGAAGCTCTGGAAATCTATCTCCAAATTTTTCAAATTACGTCTTTCTAACTTTGATAAGATGTTTCTTAAAATGCAACTATTTGATCAAGTGTTTGGTCATTTGCCCTCACATCTTCTTATGCTTTCATATTTTGCTTTCGGTATTCATATCTCATATGAATTCTTATCTACCCTATTAGCTTGCCCTCCTTTCTTCAGGGATCTGTCAACAAACGCCCCAAGATCTCTCAGTTCCTCTGCACTTCCACATGTCCTGCCATTCATTGAGTATTCCCCTGTCTTGTTTCCCCTCTGTTTCCCGTGATCCTTCTCCCCTTCTGCTAACAGCACAGTGGGGGTAATGATGGAAAAGTTATATTTGTTATCCTTTTCCAGATTGTGCAATATATTTAATTTTGATACAAAACCTACTTGAAGGGAACGAAGAGTTGACAAATACCTAATGGACCAAACTGTGGTCTCCAGACACGATGGGCTGAATGGCCTACCTTTACTCCTATGTCATATGCTCTCCCGGCCCCGCAATACCTAAAGCCCTCCAGCCATTCTTCCATATCTTCCTGAAGGAGGCCTCCATTCATTTTCTCCCAAATACTCAATCATCTGAACATACAAACAAGAAACTAGTGTAGGCCACTTGGACCTTTCAGCATGTCCCACCATTTGATAGTATCATGGCTGCTCGGAATTTAACTGTAACTCTTCATTCCTGCATATCCTGGAAAATCTTTCATTCTTATGGTCATCATGAATCTACCGACCACTGCCTTACAATTATTCTGCATCCACTACCTTTTGTGGAAGGAAATTTCAAAGATTCATAAGACCGTGATGAATAGGTACAGCTGTAGGCCATTCAGCCCCTCAATCCTGATCCACCATTCAATAGGATTACAGCTGATCTGATAGTCATCATTCCATTTTCCTGTCTTTACCCCATAATCCTTGACCCCAAGTGATTAAAAAGGTATCCATCTCAGCCTTAAATATACAAAAAGACTGCCCCCACTGCTCTCTGTGGCAAGGAGTTCAAAAGACTCACAGCCCTCTGAGAGAAGAAATTCTTCCTGATCTCAGTATTAAACTGGTGCCCCTTTATTGTGCCCTCTGCTCCTACGCTGTCCCACGAGGGGAAACATCCTCTCAGCATTGACCCTGTCAAGGCCCTTAAAAATCCAATATGTCTCAACCTCTCATTCTTCAAACCTTCAGTGCGTAGAGTCCCAATCTTAAGAACATTTGCTCATTCGACAACCCCCCCATACAAGAGATCATTCTCGTGAAACTTCTCTGAATTGCCTCTAAGAAAAGATTTTTTTAAAAAACAAGCATCAAAACTACTCACAATACTCCAAGTGTGGTCTCTCTAGCATCTTGTACAGTTGCAGTAAAACCTCCTTACTCTTACCTTCCAACCACCTTTGAAATTCGAGCTAACATTCCATTAGCCTTTACTCCACCCTAGAGGAGCAAAACATATACTCGTCTCTGCTTTAAATGGCTGTGCCCTTATTTTTAAACTCTTTCCCTGGTTCTAGATTCTCCCACAAAAGGGAACATTCTTTCCACACCCACATGCTCTCAGGATCTTTTATGTTTCAGTCAAGTCAACTCTGATACCTTTCAACTCCAGAGGATACAGGCCCAGCCTATCAAACCTTTCCTCATCAGGTAATCTTTGTAGAGGGCTTATGCTCGAAACGTCGATTCTCCTGTTCCTTGGATGCTGCCTGACCTGCTGCGCTTTTCCAGCAACACATTTTCAGCTCATCAGGTAATCTGTTCATTCCAGGGATTGGTCTAGTAAACTTTCAGCGAACTGCTACTAACACAATCATTTTGTTTCATATTTATGGAGGAGTTATTCAAATTGCCTGCCCTCTGTCATGTAACCTGACTATTGATGTTCCTTGAACCTTGGTATACATTGAAGTTTTGCTAATACGATCTAACTATGGTGTTATGGGATTGACGTTACCACACCCAATGCCCCTCCAATTCTGCGCAGACCTCAAACTGTTGCAATGAACCTTCCTTGGCTGTTCATGCTGAGGATTTGACAATAACTGATCTGAGGGTTGGGACTATGACATGAGAAAATTACTTCACAATGACATCTCATGGTTCAACAGGTTTATGGAAAACAAACTCATCAGTCCTGCTCTCGCTATGTCTAAGAAAGCTAGTCGTCCAATCAAAGGTTTAGCATTTCACGGCTGTGATTAAATAGTTTGAACAAGTGTCATCCTTTAAGTTGTAATTGTTCTTTCTGCAGGGTCCCATATTTCACATGAGTGAGGTGAAACCCTTCACTTCATATCAGGCAACAAAGGGAAAAACAGAATAAGATAATTCTGATGGACAATCAGTCCATTTTAATCCATTTGGATACTAAGAAGGAAGGGAAGCTAAGCCCTTCATTACCAAATTCCAAAGTCTGCTCAAGTAATAGTTACTTGGTGTTACAAAACCTGACTATTGCTAAAATAAAAGACACAAGATATCAAGGCATTTCATCTTTCCCTCATCAGGACAATCTACGAGAATACTAATATAAATGGAAACCAACATTTATATAGTATGAGAGGAGAGTGCTGTTTGGTTGGAAAGTGGGTTGTGTTTGGTAGAGGTGTTGCCATGGATAAAATACGTCCTTTATCAACAATATAGAGTTAATGATTAAAAAAGGTAAAAATGCAAATTTACCTTCTACCAACAAGTATTCACATGATGTAGTGATATGGAAACAATTGACTAAGGTCATAGCAGGAAATGTGTTGCTGGAAAAGCGCAACAGGTCAGGCAGCATCCAAGGAACAGGAGAATCGACGTTTCGGGCATAAGCCCTTCTTCAGGAACGTCGATTCTCCTGTTCCTTGGATGCTGCCTGACCTGCTGCGCTTTTCCAGCAACACATTTTCAGCTCTGATCTCCAGCATCTGCAGTCCTCACTTTCTCCTCATAGCAGGAAATGTCTGCCAAATAGTATAACAAACCCAGGCACAACTTTGAATGTTTCATTCATTGGTTCATGTGTATTCTACATCATCCTGTCACACTATGCGAAGGGCTATTAGTATAAAGATAAGCAAACCACGTAAGCCAATCAATAAAGCACAAAATGTGAATGTAACTCAGCTGAAGAAGTTGATAAAGCAACAAGGCAACTGTTTAAACTGGAGGAAGAGTTATGTGGACCATCCTCAAAAAATACTTGAGCCTTATGCACAGCCTCTTCCTTTTGGATTAATATAAATTCAGAGCCTTAATTACAAACATCTCATTTTTCTGCCCAATCTATTGAATAAAAAAATGTCGATTCCTGTGTAACGTGAAATTTCAAGAGCAAAAGAAACCCTAGATGGTGATACGCAGAAAAGAGAATGTTAGTATTTTGACCCATTTAATGAGAGGTGAAAAGCTGCAGAGATGGCTGCTCAGGGACAAAGTGGAGGGCAGCATAATGTGGGGTCAACACCAGCAGAGTTACAATCCAGATACCTCAGATCAATTACAGATGGGATACAGTCGATGTGTGTGGATGGCACAAAGTGATTGAAGATGACATGCACTGAGAGCAGACACTCTGGCAGGAGTTGCTACAAGCAGTAGCAGCAACATTTGTATTTTTTCACAAATCCTCAGGATGGTGATCTCACCTCCCCTTCCAATATTATGCTGCTCTTACCATTTCTGAAGCTCTGAAAGCTGAATCTCAAAGTATCCATCGCTTAGTAAGTTGAGCTCAATCATTGATTCTCAGTATAACTTCTGACACAACTCTTCAACTGTTAATATTCTCAATGATGTTAATCATCTAGGATTTAAACACTGCCTTGAGTCATATTTCATGGGCTTGGACAGCTGCCCAAACCTTCAAGATAGTCTGGCATTTGTTGTAAAACTGCAGATAGGGAGCCAGAATATGGTGGAATTTTAATCTGGAAGGGGGTGACATGTAAGTGTGTAGAAAAAAAATTGCTGACACATTCAGATCCCCGTGGAGAAGCACCAACTCCTGAATTGAATTGGTGTGCGATGAGAAACCATGGGGCTGGCCAGTCTGACAATGCCAAAAAAGCCAATGAACTGCAGCATTAAATCTACGTTTTGGCTTCAGCATGATCATGGCAAAACATAGAGTATCAATTTTGGGGTTTTAGGTTTGCTCACTGAGCTGATGGGTTTGTTCTCAGACATTTTGTCACCATGCTAGGTAACATCATCAATGAGACTCCGGTGAAACACTGGTGTTCTGTCCTGCTTGCTATTTATCTGTCTCGGATGACACCTTTGTCATCATGAAATGCAACAAATTAGAAGAAGCCCACAAACACATAAACAACATCCTCACTGGTGTAAAGTTCACCAAAGAGGAAGAGAACCAAGAACAAACTCTTCTTCCAAGACATCACAATAGAACACAAAACCAATGGAGAGCTGCAGACAAGTGTTAACAGGAAAGCCACACACACACACTGACCAGATACCCAACTACAGGAGCAATCATCCCAACACCCACAAATGGAACTGCACATAGGCCACTACCTAAACAAGCCACAACACACTGAAACACCCAGGAACTATGAGAAGCCAAGGAAAAGTACTTATGGAACATGCTCAGGAACAAGGGATGCCCGATAAGTGCAGTTCACTGACTCCTGCACAACAGACCAAAACAAGGCACAGCACGCTCAGAGACTCCAGCCACCCTGCCATACATTAAAGACATCTCAGAGGTGATGACCAGACTACTCCAGCCCCCAGGCATCATGGTGGCCCACAAGTCTATCAACACACTGAAACAGCTCCTGATGAATTTGAAGGACCCCATGCCAAAAGCCAACAGACCGAACGTCAAATACAAAATACCCTGCAAGGACAAAACAAACATTACATCGGACAGACTGGCAGGTAGCTAGCCACCAGGAAACATGAGCACCAACTAGCCACCAAAAGACATGACCCACTATTATTCATATCCACACACACACACACAGACAAAGAGAGAAACCAGTTGACTAGGACAATACATCCATCCTGGGACAAGCTAAACAAAGACACACAAGGGAATTCCTAGAGGCCTGGCATTCAAACCGGAACTTCCTGAACAAACATATCAATTTGGACCACATTTGCCAAACGCTCAGAAACAGGACCAGAAATGATATCACCCGCCACAACAAACTGAGACAGATAAAGCTGGACAGAACACCAGCGCTTACCTGGAGGCTCACTGATGATGTTAGCGAGCATGGTGACAAATCTACCTGCTCAGCAAGAAAACTCACAATCTGATCCACAACTTGAGCTACAAAGCTTCTGCACAATATCAAAGTATCAATTTTCAACTTTCATCATCACGTTTTAATACCTGGGACTTTCATGAACCGAAATAGTCTCAGAAAGGAAAGTTACTGAATTAAAGTGGTTGCTCTGATCACCTGGCCATGGGTTGAGTCAAATTCTAAGAAACCAATCGATAATAAACGACATTGCCTGATCTTCAAAGTTTGAGAAAAGATTTGTAGCTCGGGTGCTCGTTGTTGTGGTTCTGTTCGCCGAGCTGGGAATTTGTGTTGCAGACGTTTCGTCCCCTGTCTAGGTGACATCCTCAGTGCTTGGGAGCCTCCTGTGAAGCGCTTCTGTGATGTTTCCTCCGGCATTTATAGTTTATATATTCCTCTGAAATCACTATAAATGCCGGAGGAAAGATCACAGAAGCACTTCACAGGAGGCTCCCAAGCACTGAGGATGTCACCTAGACAGGGGACGAAACATCTGCAACACAAATTCCC
The DNA here is from genome assembly GCF_037043375.1 of Chiloscyllium plagiosum. Taxonomy (NCBI): domain Eukaryota; kingdom Metazoa; phylum Chordata; class Chondrichthyes; order Orectolobiformes; family Hemiscylliidae; genus Chiloscyllium; species Chiloscyllium plagiosum. The sequence goes on along the minus strand of NW_028270149.1, from coordinate 7,239,013 downwards.
AGCTCGGCGAACAGAACCACAACAATGCCTGAACTGAAATTAATGTTTCCACTGAAAGAGACTGAAACCAAACTGCTATGAAGAAACTCACATCAGTTACCTTTAATTTGCACTTGTATGATCGGTTTCACAAATTGGAGATAAAAGACTCACCTGAATGAGTCATATGCTTTGGCAGACTATTGGGATAGATCTGTAACAGTGCAGCTCGAAGACACTCAGACTTTCTCTCTCTCTCCCCCCCCCCCCTCTCTCACTCTATCTTTGTTTCTTCTTTCTCTCTCTCTGAAGTTAGTCAGGAGTGATAAAGTGGCCCACTAACAAAATAAACTGGAGAAGCACAGAACCTCAGACCAGGGAAAAGATTTTAAAATTCAATGAGTTGCTCCAGGTATCAAGAAAAGCCACAATCAACATCTCACATGGTTAAACCTCACTTCCTTAGGGGCATAAGGTGTAGGAGTAGACGTAAACTATATGACTTATTCTCTCTGCTCCCTCATTCAATGAGACCATGGCTGATCTCATAATCTTCAACTCCACTTTCCTACTTTAGCTCCATAACTCCTAACTGATTAGAATTCTGGCTATCTCAGCCTTGAACACTCTTAACATTCCAGCCTTGGGATCCCTTTGTGGTAAAGATTTCAATACCCTCTGACAGAAAATATTACTCTACATCTCCATCTTAAATGAGTGACCCTTACTCGTGAGATTTTGACCTCTAGTCCTAGAATTTCCCACTAAGGTGAACAATCTCTTTGCATTTACCCTGTCAAGTTCCCTAAGAATCTTACATGTTTCAATGATGCCTCCTCATATTCTCCTTAACTCTCTACAAACTTTGTGAAGAGTACAAACCCAACCTAGACAACCTTTTGTCATTAGACAGCCCCTCCATTATGGGATCAACTCAGTGAACTTTCTGTCGACTGCATCCAATGCCAATACATCTTTCTTTGTACAAAACCTGTTCCGAATATTCCAGCTGTGGTTTGATCTCATGCCTTGTATTGTTTTAACAAGTCCTCCCTAATTTTGTACTCTATTCGCTCTGACATGAAGGCTAACATTTAACTTGCCTTTCTTATTAGCCACTGAACTTGAGTGTTAGCTTTTTACCATTTACGCATGTGGACCTCTAAATCCCTCTGCTCTGAAGCTTTCTACAGTTTTATCCCATTTCAAGGGGAACCAGCTCTGCTACTCTTCCTAGTTTGGGACACAACCTCACATTCTCCTACATGATGAACCATCAGCCAAACTTTTACTCACTCACTGCACCTGTTCGCATCCCTCTGCAGACCTTTTGTATCGTCCCTGGACTATGCCTTCCCATCTAGTTTGTGTCATCCACAAGCTTGACAAGTGTGTACTTTATTCTGTAATGACAACACAGTTAAAGCACAGATGGAGGCCATTCGACCCGTTGTGCCTGTTCTAGATCCTCAAAGAGCAGTATTACCTGGTGCCAATCCCCAATTAGTCCCTATATTCTTACATATTGTCTCTCATTAAATAATCTTCCATGTCCTCCTGAATGCCTCAATTGAACCTGCCTCCACCATAACTCCAGGGGTGTTTTCCGTAGCCTAATTACTGACTGAGTCAAAAAGGTTTTTTTCTCAAATGAATATGCAGTTCTTTTACAGACCATTCTATCTGTGTGCCCTTTGGCCCTTGATCCCTTTAAGAGTGGGAACAGTTTCTTCTTATCCGCTTTAACCAGCCAGCTCATGATTTGAAAATCTCTCTCAGGTCTCCTTCGTGTCTCAAGGAGGATGGTCGCGTTGTCTCAAGTCATTCATAGATATTGTAAGTAATCGTGGCCCTCAGCACTGATCCCCGTGGCACACCATGCGTTACAGTATGCCACACTGAAAAGTCCCCCAGTTATCCAAATGCTACTGAAGACCAGGCGTGCGGCATTCAAGTCGGACAATTCAGACCTATATAGAAAATCCAGAGATGATCCCTGCAAAGCCATCAGAGATGCCAAGAGGCAGTACCAGACCACGTTAAAGACCCAAACCAACCAGACGGACTCCCGCATGTGGCAAGGCTGATACAACCAAATGGGATACAAACTGAAGCAGAGTAAGATAGCTGACACTGACAGCTACCTCCCTAATGCACCCAGTGCTTTGAGCAGAATCTAGCGATGCAGCCTCACCTGCCCTGACAGCTCCAGACCCACCTGTTCCCTTGGTCACCACCGCTGATGTCAGATCGGTCTTCCTGGGAGTCAACCCAATGAAAGAAACAGATCCTGTGTGGACCACTATGGCAGAGATGTTCATCGACACCTTCAACCTCCCCCTCCTACAAGCCGAAGTCCCCACCTGCTTCACGAAGACCACTACCATCCCAGTACCTGAGAAAGTACATGCATTGGGCCTCAATGACTACGTCCAGGGCCCTGAGCTCCATAACCCTGAAGTGCTTCAAAATGCTGGACATGATCCACATCAACTCCACTCTTCCAGTCTGCCTTTATCACCTGCAATTTGCCTATCAACGTAACAGGTCCAAGCGGACACCACGTCCCTCACCTTACACTCATCACTGGAACATCTAGACAACAAAGACACTGGAATAAGAATATGAATAAGAAAGGTTTGAAGGAATATGGACCAAGTACAGGCAGGTGGGACTAGTTTAGTTTGGGGTTATAGTTGGCCTGCTCTGAAGGGTCTGTTTCCATGCTGTATGACTATGACTCTACAACACCTATATCAGACCCCTGCTCATTAACTACAGCTCCACCTTCAATACCATTACCTTCTCCAGACTGATCTCAAAACTCCAGGATAAAGGTCATGGGCTCAACCCTCTACAACTGGACCCTCAGCTTCCTAACCCACAGACCACAACCATTGAAGATGGACAACAGCACCTCCTCCATAATAACCCTCAACACTGGAGCCCCCACCCCCCAGGGAAGCATTCTCAGCCCCTACTGTACTCCCTGTACACCCACAGCTGTGCCCTCAGCCCCTACTGTACTCCCTGTACACCCATGGCTGTGCCCTCAGCCCCTACTGTACTCCCTGTACACCCACGCCTGTGCCCTCAGCCCCTACTGTACTCCCTGTACACCACAACTGAGTTGCCAACTTCCAAACAAACACCATCTACATCACCATGGTAGGACGGATATTGAACAACAGCAACTCAGAATGCAGGAAGGAGACAGGGCTTGGTATCATGGTGCAATGAGAACAACCTGTCTCTTGCTGTTGGCAAAACTAAAGAACTGATCATTGACTTCAGGAAGAACAGAGGAGGACACACCCTCATCTACACCAACGGAGCTGAAGTTGAGAGGGTTGAGAGTGTCATGTTCCTCAGAATGATGATAACTGACAACCTGTCCTGGATTTCCCACTTCGATGCGATGTTCAAGAAGGCACACCAATGCCGATTCTTCCTCAGGTAGCTCAGGAAATTTGGCATGTTCACAAGGACCTTCACCAACGTCTACAGGTGCACCATAGAAAGCATACTGTTTGGATGCATAGCTGCTCTGCCCAGGACCATAAGAAACTAGAGAGAGTTGCATACACAGCCCAGACCATCACGGAAGCCAACATCCCATCCATGGACTCCAGTCACACTTCTTGTTGCCATGCCAACTTCATCAAAGTCCCCTTCCAACCCAGTAATGCTCTCCTACAACCTCTTCCATCAGGTAAAAGATACAAGAGCTTGAACACACGTAGCAACATGTTCAAGAACAGCTTCTTCCTTGTTGTTATTAGACTGCTGAAAGGACCATTGTTGTGCCTTCTTGAACATCGCATCGAAGTGGGAAATCCAGGACAGGTTGTCAGTTATCATCATTCTGAGGAACATGACACTCTCAACCCTCTCAACTCTCAATTCAATGTTGGTTTTGCTGTGTGCACCTCTTGTGCAGCCATAGCCTTGTATCCCTCGCTCTGTCTAAGCGCCCTATGCTCTGTCTGTCCCTGTTTGCTATGATCTGCCTGTACTGCTCACAACACAAAGCCTTTCACTGTACTTAGGTACATGTAACTACAATACATCAAATCAAATCAAATCCCTGTTTCTTTTAATTGGGCAATCCAATAACCATGCTGAGTCCCACCACAGTAAGCTCTATCCAATTTGATGTCATGTGCTTGTTTCAACTCAAAGTTTATTTGTACCTTTTTGATTTTTGGGACACCTTTGCTGCTTTTTTAAAACTTTCCCAATCCTCTAGCTGATTACTAATTTGTATCATGCTGTAAGTTTTTTATTTTCTTTTAATTTGATATTATCCTTAACTTCTCTGATTAACCATGGTTTATTCATCCTCTTCTTAGAAACCTCCATCGTCAATGGAATTGAGTTTCTTTTGAGACGTCAACTATTATCCTAAATGCCAGTCGTTTCCCTTACCTTTCTTTGCTGTTTCCCTCATTTCCCAGTCCATACCTACTAACTCTGTCCTCATCCCTTTGTAACTGCTATTCTCTAAGTTTAACATATTTGATTCCAATCCATGCATTTCACTCTCCAACTGAATATTAAATTCTAACATGTTACACTCACTGTTTCCTAGGGACCTTTTACTCTGGGATTATTTATTAAACTGACTCATTACATATTACCAGATCCAAAATAGCTTGAATCAGTGGCTGGATCCGAAACATACTGTTCAGGAAACTGCGTTGAATACATTGTATAAATGGTTCCATGTGGTTACCTCTGCTAATTGACCATTCTCACCCTACATGAAGATTAAAGTCACTGGCGATGGATGGCATTTTGACATGCCCTCAATTTCTTCAGCTATGTTCTCTTTCTTACATTAATTACTGTATGGGAGCCGAGAGTCACGTCTCCATCCATAATGGGTCACAATCTCTTTCGCTCAAACTCCAGCTCCTCAGCTCATAACCAAAATTCCTCAAGCTGCAAATAGTTAAAACAAACAATAAAGAACAAAGGAAATTACAGCACAGGAACAGGCCCTTCGGCCCTCCAAGCCTGCGCCGATGCAGATCCTCTATCTAAACCTGTCGCCTACCTTCTAAAGGTCTGTATCCCTCTGCTCCCTGCCCATTCATGTATCTGTCTAGATGCATCTTAAATGATGCTGTCGTTCCTGCCCGTCTCCTAACCTTCGCTAGCAACATGTTCCAGGTCCCCACAAATGTATTTGTCTTGGTGTCCAGCAGTCCCCAAAAACTGCAGTCGCAACACATCACCCATCCTACCATCACTACCATTTTTATTTAACTGATTAATTGGTTACTCTAGAATTTTTTTTAAAAACTTCATTCACAGGAGTGGACATCACTTGTTAAGGAAGCATTTATCCCCATCTTTAACTGCCCTAAGGTCAGTTAAGACTCCAGCACATTGCTGTGGGTCTGGAGTCACATGTAGGCCAGACTGGGTAAACCTGATAAATTTCACCTGACAAAGGAGCAGTGCTCCAAAAGCTTGTGACTTCAAATAAACCTGTTGGACTATAACCTAATGTCACATGACTTCTGACTTCAGACCAGGTAAAATCAGCAGATTTTCTTCACGAGAGGACATTAATGAATAAGATGGGTTTTTGCAACAATTGACAACATGACCATCAGACTAGAGTCAGAGAATCATAGAGATGTACAGCATAGAAACAGACCCTTTGGTCCAACTTTTCCATGCTGACCAGATATCTTAAATTAATCTAGTCCCATTTGGTCCATTTCCCTCTTATCGCTTCCTATTCATGTATCCATCCAGATCCTTTTAAATGTTGTAATTGTACCAGCCTCCACCACTTCCTCTGGCAGCTCATTCCATATACACGTCATCCTCTTTGTGAAAAAGTTGCCCCTTAGGTCCCTTTTAAATCTTTCCCCTCTCACCCTAAGCCTATGTCCTCAAGTGCTGGACCCCCCAACCCCAGGGGAAATACCTTGTCTATTTACCTTATCCATGCCTGTCATGATTTTGTAAACCACCATAAGGTCACCCCTCAACCTCTGATGCTCCAAGGAAAATAACCCCAGCCTTTTCAGCCTCTCTCTACAACTCAAAACCTCCAATCCTGTCAACATTCTCGTAAAACGTTTCTGCACCTATTTAATTCCAGATTTTATTGAATTGACATTTCCCCATGTACCACTATGTGATTTGAACCCATGACCATGGGATTCTGGATTTCTAGCCTAGTGATATTACAACTGTCTTTCCCCAATCTAGAATCCTGGCTCTTTACACTTGATTGGAACTTTGTTTTCACTGAAACACTATTATTTCATCTTGAACTAAACAAGATATTTTTAGTAAAAGAGGAAGGCGAGAGAGTTGAATACAAACTGCAGACATTACCTTTATGTTAAAGGTCAGGAATACTGACCAATCTAACTTTCCTTTCAGCTGCTTTCCCTGCAGTTGGTTCACACTGCAGCTCATGACATGACTCTGGTCTCAGTACAGAGCAGCGTCTTCATCCAAACCTTTTCTCCTTTCCCCCCCTCTCCCTCCCACACTGGAGAATGAACCCCTCACAGTAAATCTCACTGAAAACACACCTTTTCATCTCCGAGCTCCGTTGAACCGAATTCTCAGGCTTACTCACTCAAACTTTGTCTCACGCAGAGGAACTCTCCACTCAAGCTGACTGTACTCCCTTACCACTGAGGAATATGCCAGAGAGCTCTGGAATCGCCAGACTGTTGGGATCAGAACGTCCTTCCTAGTCACTTCCTTGGCCATTTCTTGCTGTGCCTCTGGTTTCCGAGGCTTGGTCCTTCATTCCATCAGCTTGGAATTATATTTCTCTTCAAGCCCTGAAGGTCCACAGTGCAATCACCTGGAATGCACGACAGAGGTAGCGAAAGGTAGTGCAGGTGGGGGAATTTGGTGCTCCCTGTGCTCAGACTCCATCAGTAGAGTTGCTTTCTCGAGCTGGTCTTGCAGTTGTTGAATGGGTTCATTCCAACCCTTCCTGGAGGCCTTTGAAAAGTCAAAGCGAAAAGATTTTATACCCAGAAACTCAACTGGACGAGTCAGATAGATAAACACTGGATACAACAACAGATCAGAGGTTAGGAACCTTGTGGTGAGTAACTGCAAGTAACTGAGGAGTAGCACGGTGGCTCAGTGGTTAGTACTGTTGCCTCACAGTGCCATAGACTTGTGTTCAATTCCCGCCTCGGTCGACTGTCTGTGTGAAGTTTGCACATTCTCTCTGTGTCTGCGTGGGTTTCCTCCAGGTGCTCCGGTTTCCTCCCAAAATCCAAAGATGTGCAGATTAGGGTGAGTTGGCCACACTAAATTGCCCCATAGCATTAGGTGCATTAGTCAGGGACAAATATGGGGTAGGGGAATGGGTCTGGGTGGGTTATTCTTTGGAGGGTTGGTATGGACTTGTTGGGCTGAAGGGCCTGTTTCCATACTGCAGGGAATCTAATCTAATCTAATCTAATCTAATCACCTCCTGACTCCCCAAAACCTGTCCACCATCTACAGGGCACAGGTCAGGAGTGTGATGGAACACTCCCCACTTGCCTGGATGGATATAGCTCCAACAAAACTCAAAAAGCTCAACACCATCCAGGACAAAACAACGTGCTTGATTAGCACTACATCCACAATTGTTCAGTAGCTCCACCATCAGCAACAGTGCGTGCCATTTGCAAGATACACAGCAGAAATTCACCAAATATCATTGCACAGCACCGTCCCAATGGAGGACCATTTCCATCTGGAAGGACGAGAGTAGCAGATACATGGGAATATATCACTATCCCTTCAGAGTCACAAGATCAAAATCCTGGACTCCCCTCCCTCACAGAATTGTGGGCCAACCTACTGCCAGTAGAATGCAGTGCTTCAAGAAAGCAGCTCACCCCCACCTTCTCAAGGACAACTAGAGACGGGTAATAAAGGTTGGCTCAGCTATTGATGCACAAATGCGTAAAAACAAAATATTGGAATCAGTGCTCATGTCTCTACCTCTATGGCAGAAGCTCTGGCAGTGACCCAACCAACCAGCGTCCCAGTCAGCGATGCCCACATCCCATGAATAAATTTTTAAAAATGCAGGTTTTGATCATGCACACTCTGTTTAATTGATTGAAAACCTGGAACAAGTCACTGATGCTATGATTGAGCTAAAGAGCTGTAGCAAAAAAGGACTTTACATATATTCCAGCTCCCAGTTGGTTGCCAGTCCCTCCCACTGCCCATGGCTCGATTTGTGAACTGGGTTCTCACCAATGCCATTATCATGACAATCAAATTTACCCTCAAATTGATCCATCTCTGTTGTTGATAACTCACTCACTGACTCATTATTTTCAGCAGCACCAGGAGTGGTAAGAGTAAGGACCAGTGGTGGAGCTACTGAACAATTGTGGATGTAGTGCTAATCAAGCACGTTGTTTTGTCCTGCATTTTAAAAAATTTATTCATGGGATGTGGGCATCGCTGACTGGGACGCTGGTTGGTTGGGTCACTGCCAGAGCTTCTGCCATAGAGGTAGAGACATGAGCACTGATTCCAATATTTTGTTTTTACGCACTTGTGCATCAATAGCTGAGCCAACCTTTATTACCCGTCTCTAGTTGTCCTTGAGAAGGTGGGGGTGAGCTGCTTTCTTGAAGCACTGCATTCTACTGGCAGTAGGTTGGCCCACAATTCTGTGAGGGAGGGGAGTCCAGGATTTTGATCTTGTGACTCTGAAGGGATAGTGATATATTCCCATGTATCTGCTACTCTCGTCCTTCCAGATGGAAATGGTCCTCCATTGGGACGGTGCTGTGCAATGATATTTGGTGAATTTCTGGTAGGATTTACCTCGAGAGTCAGCAGCCTCCATTTTGCAGCAGCCTTGGGAGTGGTGAGAGGGAGGAGCTAAATGGGAGCGGTCGAACTGCACTCTGGGAAGGTGAGCGAACTGATATATTTGGGCAGCGGCTGAACCCCCGATATGGCACATGTAGTATATCCCACCCACCCTCTTCTAACCAAAATAAAAGATTCTGTGATGTGTTGATAAGTTAAAGGTTTTTCTATTTTTTTATTATCATGTGATCGGTAAAACCTTTTTCTTTTCTTTTTACATTTATCTGTTATTTGATGTTATGGTTGGTCTAGGTTAAGCTTAAGATTAAAAATGGCAGGAGATCTCAAACCTGTGTTATGCTTCTCTTGCTCAATGTGGGAGGTCAGGGACGTGGCTGATGTCCCCTTCATGTGCAGGAAGTGTCCAGCTGCAGCTCTTATTAGACCGCATGACAGCTCTGGAGCTGTGGATGGACTCACTTTGGAGCGTCCGCGGTACTGAGGAGGTTGTGGATTGCACGTTTAGGGAATTTTTCATACCACAGATTAGGATTGCTAAGGGAGAAAGGGACTGGGTGACTGAATGGCAGAGAAAGTGCAGGGAGGCAGTGCAGGTGTCCCCTTTTGGACATCATTTTCGATACTGTTGTGGGAGATGGCTCACCAGGGGGAGGCAGCAATAACCAGGTTTGTGGCACCGTGGCTGGCCCTGAGGTACAGAAGGGCAGGAAAAGAGTGGAAGGGCTATAGTCACAGGGGATTCAACTATAAGGCGAGTAGATAGGTGGTTCTGTGATAGAAAACAAGACTCCAGAATGGTGTGTTGCCTCCCAGGTGCACGTGTCAGGGATGTCTCAGACCGGCTACAGGACATTCTGAAGGTGGACGGTAAACAGCCAGTTGTCGTGGTGCATATTCGCACCAATAATGTAGAGCATAAATGGGATGAGGTCCTACAAGCAGAATTTAGCAAGTTAGGAGCCAAGGTGAAAAGTCGGAGCTCAGAGGGAGTAATCTCAGGATTTCTACAAGTGCCATGTGCTAGTCAGAAAAGAAATGATAGAATATTCAGGATGAACATGTGGCTTGAGAGATGGTGCAGGAGGACGGGGTTAGAGTTTTGGGTCATTGGGACCGGTTCTGGGGGTGTGGAACTATTACAAATTGGACGATCTCCATCTGGGCAGGACTGGAACCAATGTCCTCAGAGGTGTTTTGATTCATGCTGTTGGGGAGAGTTTTAACTAATGTAGCGAGGTGTGGGGGGGAACCAAATGAGGAGGTTAGTGGACAGGAAGGAGGTAGTAACTGAACCCTATAAGGAACTAAGAATGAAGTCGGTGCGACTTAGGGGAGAAGTAGGCAGGGCAGATGATGAGCACAGAGGGACAGGTGGTCTGAGGTACATTTGTTTTAATACAAGAAGTGTAGTAGGTAAAGCAGATTAACTTAGGGCTTGGATTAGCACCTGGGAGTATGATGTTATTGCTGTTACTGAGACTTGGTTGAGGGAAGAACATGATTGGCAACTAATATCCCAGGGTACAGATCCTTCAGGTGGGATAGAGAGGGAAGTAAAAGGGGTGGAGGAACATAGAACATAGAACAATACAGCACAGATCAGGCCCTTCGGCCCACAATGTTGTGCCGAACATTTGTCCTAGCTTAAGCACCCATCCACGTACCTATCCAATTGCCGCTTAAAGGTCACCAATGATTCTGACTCTGCCACTCCCACAGGGAGCGCATTCCATGCCCCCACCACTCTCTGGGTAAAGAACCTACCCCTGACATCTCCCCTATACCTTCCACCCTTCACCCTCAAGGTGACAGCTTCCTGACTTCATACAAACCTATGAAATTCATGTTAAATTAGACCATTCAGCCCATCAAGACAACTCTGCTATTCAAAAAATACCACAGTTGATCTGTTTGTGTTCTGAATTCCCATCTAGCCCTACAACCTTTGACTACCTTTCAATTCGAACAAAGATCTATCCACTTCTGTCTGAAAAATATTCACTGACCCCATCTCCACCATCTTCTGAGACAGAGTTCGATGTTCATACAACTCTCTGAAACATTTTTCCACAAACCCCTTTCACAATCAGGAAATCTAAAATCTACTTTTTTTTAAAACATCTGACAGATAATCTTTCGGATGTATTTGGTTTCTAACCTCTTTCTCTAGTCTGCTCTTTCCATCATTACAGTATCATGATGATCATCCATCTTCCCAGCTTTTCTCTGTTACTCTTAGTCAGCTGCACAATCCCACATGCAGTTCATGTTCCCTAAACCCTGACTGGATTAAAGTAAATCACACACTAAGAATTCCATCAGCTTTCTTGTTTTGTCATTCTTCAACTGAGGTGTAGAATTTTGATTGTCTGGCTTCCAGTTCATGAACACTTAACATTCACTGTCTTTGTTTTATCAATTTGTCAGGTCTGGGCGTTGCTGGCTGAGCCAGTATTTATTGCCTGTCCCTAGTTGCCTTGTGAGAAGGTGGTGGTGAGCTGCCTTCATGAACCACTGCAGTCCCTGTGTGTTGTCGTACCCCCATAATGCCTTAAGGAGGGAGTTCCAGGATTGTGACGCAGCGACAATGAAGGAATAGAAACATAGAAAGTGGGAGCAGAAGGAGGCCATTCAGCCCTGGCGATATAATTCCAAGTCAGAATGCTGTGTGACTTGGAAGAGAACTTCCTGGTGTTACTGTTCTTATCCATCTGCACCTCTTATCTACCAAGGTAATAGAGTTCTTGGATTTGGATGGTGTTGGCTAAGGAGCCTTGGTGAACTGTTGCAGTGCATCTTGTAGATAGTGTACTCTGCTACCAATGATGCAGAGGGAGTGAGGATTCAATGTGTTGGATAGGCTGCCCAATCAACCTGCTGTTTTCCCCTCAATGGTGGTGATTTCTTGGAGCCAAACTCATCCTGGCAAGTGGGGAGTATTCCAACACACTCCTGACTTGTCCCCTGTTGATGGTAGCAGAAGTGGGTACCGCAGATGCTGGAGATTAGAGTCAAGATTAGAGTGGTGCTTGTCAGGCAGCATCGGAGGAGCAGGAAAATCGACATTTCGGGCAAAAGCCCTTCATCAGGAATCAACCTTTATGATGGTGGTCAGGTGTTGAGATGAGTTACTTGCTGCAGACTTTCTAGCCTCTGACCTGCTTCTTGTTGCTATTTATCTGACTGGTTCAGTTGAATTTCTGGTCAATGGTAACCCCAAGGATTATTGATGACGGCAAATTTCGAGATGGTATCACCACTCATCGGGAATTTGACTTGCCGTCTCAAGCTCACCAGTGCACACACTGTCTTATTACACTTTGGATCTTGCTTCCAATCATGTAAATAATTGGCCCAGCATTGATACTGAAATGCTCTTCCATTCTAATAAAGCAACTCAGGATATTCCCTATTCTGGGCTTTACAAAATGGATCACTCTCCCCACTGGAGTGACCATGGTATTCCCAGAGGACTTGCTGCCCAGCCTGCTAATGGATATCCCCTTGTTCAACAGTAGCACCCTGCAGCTCAGCAGTTTCCCCCTCACCACCATGTCCTCTCTCACATCTTGAAGTAGGAGTCAGTGATGCCTCATTTAATTGAGGCCTGTGAGTTAAAACTGCTCTTAAAACTGTTGACCACGCCTAAACCTTCTCCACTACCAGCAAGTTCTGAAATTATCACACAAAGTACTCAGTAGCCTCACCATGAGCTGCATCCATCATTGTTAATAGAGCTCAGGGAATTATCCCTTCTGGTGATCAACTTCCAGATGATAGTGTTCATCTCAGGAATGTCGTTTTAGAACACTCTCATGAATCATTTGTCATTGATTTGGATTTTTGCCCAAACCCTAGAGATATTCTGGCATTGATTGTACAATTCCGCACGGGTTACCATGCCTCTGACCAATGCTATTTTCAAAACATTAACACTCCTCTCCATATGTTCGAACTATAGAGTGGGTAGTTCATCCTCCAAAATACTTCCCATTAACCTAGCAGTTGCTCAGGGCTATGTCCCAACACTCTCTCTCTTTCCCTTTCATTTATTATGCCAACCTGAGTGCAGGAGAATCAACATTTCAGGTATAAGCCCTTCATCAGAAATCTTACGCCTGAAACGTCGATTCTCCTGCTCCTCGATGCTGCCTGACCTGCTGTGCTATTCCAGCACCACACTCTCGACTCTGATCTCCAGCATCTACAGCCCTTACTTCCTCCTAGTTATGCCAGCCTGCTCACTCTCACTGGTGCCGAAGTTATGTGTCGGAATTCGGGGAAGATTGGTTTCAGCATAATTAGACAGAATCTGGCAAATATAGACTGGGAACAAAAGCAGAGTTACTGAACAGTTCTGAGGAAGGGTCACCGGACCCAAAACGTTAACTCTGATTTCTCTTCACAGATATTGCCAGACCTACTGAGCTTTTCCAGGAACCTCTGCTTCTGTTTCTGATTTACAGCATCGGCAGTTCTTTTGGTTTATTTTTAGTAGATTGGAAGCAGCTACTTTACATTTGGAAAGTGGGAGTCCTTTAAAAACAGAACAGCGAGAATTCAGGACCAGTGTGTTCCTCTTAAGGATAAGGGCCGCAGTTCCAGGGAGAGATTAATCATGGAAAAGAAGGTGCAGTGCATTATAAATAGGGAAGGGCTTTTCCAAAGGACAGAGAGTGTAGAAGGTTAGTTAAAAAAAAAATTAGGAAGGCAAAGAGGGATCACAAAACATTTTTGGCTGATGGGATCAAGGACAACCCCCAATGCTTTTTGTAAGTACAGAGGAACCTTGAATATCCGGCATTTGTTATCCAAATATCGGGTTATCCGGCAAGATCGCAAGGTCCCGATGCTCGGCTAAACTATATGATCCAGCATTCAGTCATCCAGAATTCGATTGATCAAGCAAAATACTCCATCCATGCCCTTCGGATAATCAAGGTTCCTCTGTATATTAAGTGTAAGAGAGTTAGCAGGGAAAGTGTGGGATTGATTAGAGACCAAAGAGGGAATCTGTGCATGGATCCAGAGAACTTCAATAAGATCTTCAATGAAAACTTCTCATCTGGATTCACAGAGGAGAAACACGCTGTAGCTGGGGGTATCATTTGGGATGGTGAGGTTCGAGAACCTGTCAAGATTAAAAAGGAGGAGTGATTAGATGTTTAGTAAGCATAAAGGTGCATAACCCCCAAGGCCTGAGGAGACTGCTGTGGGAGGCAAGGGAGGAGATTGCTGGGATCCTGGCAGGGATATTTAATACCACACTGGCCACAGGTGAAGTGTCAGATGACTGGTGAGTAGTAAGTGGATGAGAGGGGTTATGAGGAAAAATGTGTTCGCCCAGAGGGAGATAGAAATATGGAACGTGCTGCCTGAGAGGGAACGATTTAGGAAGCATCTAGATGAGCACTTAAAATGCCGGGGCTCAGTTGGCTATGGACCAAGTGCAGGTATATGCGATTAGTGTAGTTTGATGTTTCGTGGAAAGCAAGGCATGGTGGGCTGAAGGGCCTGTGTCTATGCTGTAAGATTCTATCTTTGAATGAGCTCCCAGGCTTTTAACTATTCCTGAGCCCTTCACAACTGCCAGGTATAGGGGCGAGTGGAACGTGCTCCCAATGTAGAATTTAATGGGCCACCTCCTCATCTCCCCCCCAAGATGGGGATCACAGAGGTAGTTGGGAGGTGGTGGGATGGGGAGAGGGGGTACTTAAGTGCCTCATTCTCCAGCACACAATATTCAACTGGTCATGGACAGGCCTCTCTGATTGGGCAAACTGCGGGCAACTCATCATTCTCGGACACTGTCAGCATGGGAAGGACCCAAAGGAAACCATCTCTCTGTTGTCATCAAAACCCCCCTCCCTCACGCTCACCCAGGCCTCCTTGCCTCACCCTGCCAATGCTGTGCCACTCCCCTTTGCCTGGAGACTCCAGAAATAAGGTGCAATACCAGCGCTGGCCATTAATGACAGAGGCACTGATGCAGCAATGACCTGCTGACGTCTGATTACCTGACAGCTTTCAGAGGTGGGACATTGAGCCCTGTCTCTGGAATTATGGGAGTGAATTTCTCCTGGTGGAACTTGGAGCCCGGCAACAACTATTGAGCTTCCCAGTTTGGCTTTAACCTCGGGATGTCTTTGTAAAATGACCAAGATGGGGTGATCACCAGGCGCTGACCAGGCTCACTCCATCAAATTCCAGTCAGGGCGTACACTCCAAAACATTCCCTGTGCTCTTTCTCAGGAAGCAGGCATAACTGGCAATTTGATATTTAAAACCATTTGTAATTCCCACTAGAATGATTAGTCATGCACCACGCTGACCAGATATGGTCGTGGTTTTGACACCACGGAAGAGGGAGATTGAAGCCGGAACAGCTGGGATATTGTGTGCAGTTCGGGAGCCCACATTAGCGGAGGGATATGATTGCACCGGAGAGGGTGCAGAGAAGATTTCCCAAGATTTTACCTGGGTTGGGGAGTTTCACTTCCATAAAGAAATTGGACAGACTGGAGTTGTTTTCCTTGGAGCAGAGGAGACTAGGGGGTCAAGATTGAAATGAATAAAATTATAAGGACATGGAGAGGACAAACAGAGAGAAACTCTTCCCCTTGATAAAGGGACCAGTGACCAGGGTGTTCCCATTAAAGATAAGGGGAGAATGGCATGGAGGAGTTGTGAGGAAAAATGTTTTCACCCAGCGTGGGGAACTCACTGCCTGTAAGGGTGGTAGAGACAGATAAGAAGTATTTAGATGTGCACTTGTGATACCAAGACATACAAGACTATGGGCCAAGTGCAAGGAAATGGGACTTGAATAGTTAGGTGGTTGTATTTGGTCAGCACAGACATGATGGACCAAAGGGTCTTTTTCTGTGCTATCAACCTCCATGAGAATGTTGGAGTAACTCAGAAGGTCTGGCCACATCTGTGGAGACAGAAATGGTTAATGTTTGGGTCCAGTGTGACTCTACTTCAGAATCAACTTCTTGCAAACCTTGTTTCTCCAGCCTTCAGAATAGAATGGGATAGAACAGCCTTTATTGTCACGTGCACTACAATGGGTTAAGTATTGACACTTCTCTGCGTCATCTTAGATACATGGTACCCAGGAACAGATAAATTCAGTGTTGTTACAGAACTGAAATGCTAAAAGAAAAGACGAGAATGGGAATACAGAGTTTAAAACGCCAGAATGAGAATACACACTACCTCTAGGTGCACACCTTACAATCCTTCCTCGCTGAGTCCGTGCCTACCGGGCTTCAGAACACGGGGTTTCAGAAAACGTGGCACCAGAACACGCAGCATCAGAAGATAAGGCATCAGAACACAGGCCATCAGAACACGGGCCATCAGAACACGGGACATCAGAACACGGGGCATCAGAACACGGGGCATCAGAACATAGGGCTTCAAAAGGGCGGCACAGTGGCTCAGTGGTTAGCATGGCTGCCTCACAGCACCAGGGTGTCAGGCTCGATTCCAGCCTCAGGCGACTGCCTGTGTAGAGTTTATACATTGCCCCTGAGTCAGCGTGGTTTTCCTCCCGGTGCTCCGGTATCGTCCCAGAGTCACATAGATGTGCAGGTCAGGTGAATTAGCCATGCTAAATTGCTCGTAGTGTTAGGTGCAGGAGCAATAGGGAAATGGGTCAGGGTGGGTTACTCTTCGGAGGGTCAGTGTGGACGTGTTGGGCTGAAGGGCCTGTTTCCCCACTGTTGGGAAACTAATCTTCAAAAAAAACACAGGACATCAGAACAAGGACTCAGTCCATACGCACTATGCTCCCGCTCCGGGATCAGTCCATACTCACTCTACTCCCGCTCCGGGACTCAGTCCATACTCACTCTGCTCCCACTCCAGGATAAATCCATATTCACTCTGCTCCCGCTCCGGGATCAGTCCATACTCACTCTGCTCCCGGTCCGGGACTCGGTCCATACTCACTCTGCTCCTGCTCCAGGATCAGCCCATACTCACTCTGCTCCCGCTCGGGGATCAGTCCATACTCACTCTGCTCCCGCTCCGGGACTCGGTCCATACTCACTCTACTCCCGCTCAGGGATCAGTCCATACTCACTCTACTCCTGCTCCGGGACTCGGTCCATACTCACTCTACTACCGCTCCAGGATCAGTCCATACTCACTCTGCTCCTGGTCCGGGATCTGTCCATACTCACTCTGCTACAGCTCCTGGATCAGTCCATATTCACTCTGCTCCTGCTCCGGGATCAGTCCATACTCACTCTGCTCCCGCTCCAGGATCAGTCTATACTCACTCTGCTCCCGCTCCGGGATCAGTCTGTACTCACTCTGCTCCCGCTCCGGGATCAGTCCATAGACACTCGGCTCCCGCTCCGGGATCAGTCTATACTCACTCTGCTCCTGCTCCGGGATCAGTCCGTACTCACTCTGCTCCCACTCCGGGATCAGTCCAGACTCACCCTGCTCCCGCTCCGGGATCAGTCCATACTCACTCTGCTCCCGCTCCGGGACTCGGTCCATACTCACTCTGCTCCCACTCCAGGATCAGTCCAAACACACTCTGCTTTCGCTCCGGAATCAGTGCATGCTCACTCTGCTCCCGCTCCGGGATCAGTCCATACTCACTCTGCTCCCGCTCCAGGATCAGTCCAAACTCACTCTGCTCCCGCTCCAGGATCAGTCCATACTCACTCTGCTCCCGCTCCGGGATCAGTCCATACACACTCTGCTCCTGCTCCGGGATCAGTCCATACTCACTCTGCTCCCGCACTGGGATCGGTCCATATTCACTCTGCTCCCGCTCCGGGACTCGGTCCATACACACTCTGCTCCCGTTCCTGGATCAGTCCAAACTCACTCTGCTCCCGCTCCAGGATCAGTCCATACTGAGTCTGCTCCCGTTCCAGGATCATTCCATACTCACTCTGCTCCCGCACTGGGATCAGTCCATATTCACTCTCCTCCCGCTCCAGGATCAGACATACTCACTCTGCTCCCGCTCCTGGATCAGTCCATACCCACTCTGCTCCCGCTCCAGGATCAGACATACTCACTCTGCTCCCGCTCCTGGATGAGTCCATATTCACTCTGCTCCCGCTCCTGGATCAGTCCATACTCACTCTGCTCCCGCTCCTGGATCAGTCCATACTCACTCTGTTCCCGCTCCAGGATCAGTCCATACTCACTCTGCTCCGGCTCCAGGATCATTCCATACTCATTCTGCTCCCGCTCCGGGACTCGGTCCATACTCACTCTGCTCCCGCTCCAGGATCAGTCCGTACTCACTCTACTCCCGCTCCGGGATCAGTCCATACTCACTCTGCTCCCGCTCCAGGATCAGTCCATACTCACTCTGCTCCCGCTCCAGGATCAGTCCATACTCACTCTGCTCCCTCTCCGGGATCAGTCCATACTCACTCTACTCCCGCTCCGGGATCAGTCCATACTCACTCTGCTCCCGCTCCAGGATCAGTCCATACTCACTCTGCACCCGCTCCAGGATCAATCCATACTCACTCAGCTCCCGCTAAGGGATTCGGTCCATACTCACTCTACTCCCGCTCTGGGATCAGTCCATACTCACTCTATTCCCGCTCCAGAATCAGTCCACTCTAACTCTGCTCCCGTTCCAGGATCAGTCCATACTCACTCTGCTCCCGCTTCGGGAGTCGGTCCATACACACTCTGCTCCCGCTCCGATTCAGTCCATTCTCACTGTCCTCCCGCTCCGGGATCAGACATACTCACTCTGCTCCCACTCCAGGATCAGTCCATACTCACTCTGTTCCAGCTCCGGAATCAGTCCATACTCACTCTGCTCCCGCTCCGGGATCAGTCCATGCTCACACTGCTCCCGATCCAGGACTCGGTCCATACTCACTTTGCTCCCGCTCCGGGACTCGTTTCCATAGTCAGTCTGCTCCCGCTCTGGGATCAGTTCTGACTCACTCTGCTCCCGCTCCGGGATCAGTCCATACTCACTCTGCTCCCGCTCCAGGATCAGTCCATACTCACTCTGCTCCCGCTCCGGGATCAGTCTGTACTCACTCTGCTCCCGCTCCGGGATCAGTCCATACTCACTCTGCTCCCGCTCCAGGATCAGTCTATACTCACTCTGCTCCCGCTCCGGGATCAGTCTGTACTCACTCTGCTCCCGCTCCGGGATCAGTCCATAGACACTCGGCTCCCGCTCCGGGATCAGTCTATACTCACTCTGCTCCTGCTCCGGGATAAGTCCGTACTCACTCTGCTCCCACTCCGGGATCAGTCCAGACTCACCCTGCTCCCGCTCCGGGATCAGTCCATACTCACTCTGCTCCCGCTCCGGGACTCGGTCCATACTCACTCTGCTCCCACTCCAGGATCAGTCCAAACACACTCTGCTTTCGCTCCGGAATCAGTGCATGCTCACTCTGCTCCCGCTCCGGGATCAGTCCATACTCACTCTGCTCCCGCTCCAGGATCAGTCCAAACTCACTCTGCTCCCGCTCCAGGATCAGTCCATACTCACTCTGCTCCCGCTCCGGGATCAGTCCATACACACTCTGCTCCTGCTCCGGGATCAGTCCATACTCACTCTGCTCCCGCACTGGGATCGGTCCATATTCACTCTGCTCCCGCTCCGGGACTCGGTCCATACACACTCTGCTCCCGTTCCTGGATCAGTCCAAACTCACTCTGCTCCCGCTCCAGGATCAGTCCATACTGAGTCTGCTCCCGTTCCAGGATCATTCCATACTCACTCTGCTCCCGCACTGGGATCAGTCCATATTCACTCTCCTCCCGCTCCAGGATCAGACATACTCACTCTGCTCCCGCTCCTGGATCAGTCCATACTCACTCTGCTCCCGCTCCAGGATCAGACATACTCACTCTGCTCCCGCTCCTGGATGAGTCCATATTCACTCTGCTCCCGCTCCTGGATCAGTCCATACTCACTCTGCTCCCGCTCCTGGATCAGTCCATACTCACTCTGTTCCCGCTCCAGGATCAGTCCATACTCACTCTGCTCCGGCTCCAGGATCATTCCATACTCATTCTGCTCCCGCTCCGGGACTCGGTCCATACTCACTCTGCTCCCGCTCCAGGATCAGTCCGTACTCACTCTACTCCCGCTCCGGGATCAGTCCATACTCACTCTGCTCCCGCTCCAGGATCAGTCCATACTCACTCTGCTCCCGCTCCAGGATCAGTCCATACTCACTCTGCTCCCTCTCCGGGATCAGTCCATACTCACTCTACTCCCGCTCCGGGATCAGTCCATACTCACTCTGCTCCCGCTCCAGGATCAGTCCATACTCACTCTGCACCCGCTCCAGGATCAATCCATACTCACTCAGCTCCCGCTTCGGGAGTCGGTCCATACACACTCTGCTCCCGCTCCGATTCAGTCCATTCTCACTGTCCTCCCGCTCCAGGATCAGACATACTCACTCTGCTCCCACTCCAGGATCAGTCCATACTCACTCTGTTCCAGCTCCGGAATCAGTCCATACTCACTCTGCTCCCGCTCCGGGATCAGTCCATGCTCACACTGCTCCCGATCCAGGACTCGGTCCATACTCACTTTGCTCCCGCTCCGGGTCTCGGTCCATACTCAGTCTGCTCCCGCTCTGGGATCAGTTCTGACTCACTCTGCTCCCGCTCCGGGATCAGTCCATACTCACTCTGCTCCCGCTCCAGGATCAGTCCATACTCACTCTGCTCCCGCTCCGGGATCAGTCTGTACTCACTCTGCTCCCGCTCCGGGATCAGTCCATACTCACTCTGCTCCCGCTCCAGGATCAGTCCATACTCACTCTACTACCGCTCCGGGACTCGGTCCATACTCACTCTGCTCCCGCTCCGGGATCAGTCCATACTCACTCTGCTCCCGCTCCGGGACTCGGTCCATACACACTCTGCTCCCACTCCAGGATCAGTCCAAACTCACTCTGCTTCTGCTCCGGGATCAGTCCATACTCACTCTGCTCCCGCTCCAGGATCAGTCCATACTCACTCTGCTCCCGCTCCGGGATCAGTCCATACTCACTCTGCTCCTGCACTGGGATCGGTCCATATTCACTCTGCTCCCTCTCCGGGACTCGGTCCATACACACTCTGCTCCCGTTCCTGGATCAGTCCAAACTCACTCTGCTCCCGCTCCAGGATCAGTCCATTCTCACTCTGCTCCTGCTCCGGGATCAGTCCATACTGAGTCTGCTCCCGTTCCAGGATCATTCCATACTCACTCTGCTCCCGTACTGGGATCAGTCCATATTCACTCTGCTCCCGCTCCGGGACTCAGTCCATACTCACTCTCCTCCCGCTCCTGGATCAGTCCGTACTCACTCTACTCCCGCTCCGGGATCAGTCCATACTCACTCTGCTCCCGCTCCAGGATCAGTCCATACGCACTCTGCTCCGGCTCCAGGCTCATTCCATACTCACTCTCCTCCCGCTCTGGGATCAGTCCATACTCACTCTGCTCCCGCTCTGGGACTCGGTCCATACTTACTCTGCTTCCGCTCCAGGATCAGTCCATACTCACTCTATTCCCACTCCGGGATCAGTCCATACTCACTCTGCTCCCGCTCTGGGTCTTGGTCCATACTCACTCTGCACCCGCTCCAGGATCAGTCCATACTCACTCAGCTCATGCTCCGGGACTCGGTCCATACTCACTTTGCTCCCGCTAAGGGATTCGGTCCATACTCACTCTAATCCCGCTCCGGGATCAGTCCATACTCACTCTACTCCCGCTCTGGGATCAGTCCATACTCACTCTATTCCCGCTCCAGAATCAGTCCACACTAACTCTGCTCCCACTCCAGGATCAGTCCATACACACTCTGCTCCCGCTCCGGATTCAGTCCATTCTCACTGTCCTCCCGCTCCGGGATCAGACATACTCACTCTGCTCCCACTCCAGGATCAGTCCATACTCACTCTGTTCCAGCTCCGGAATCAGTCCATACTCACTCTGCTCCCGCTCCGGGATCTGTCCATGCTCACTCTGCTCCCGATCCAGGACTCGGTCCATACTCACTCTGCTCCCGCTCCGGGACTCGGTCCATACTCAGTCTGCTCCCGCTCCGGGATCAGTCCATACTCACTCTGCTCCCGCTCTGGGATCAGTTCTGACTCACTCTGCTCCCGCTCCGGGACTCGTTCCATACTCACTCTGCTCCCGCTTCTGGATCAGTCCATACTCACTCTGCTCCCGCTCCAGGATCAGTCCATACTCAATCTGCTCCCGCTCCGGGACTCGGTCCATACTCACTCTACTACCGCTCCAGGATCAGTCCATACTCACTCTGCTCCCGGTCCGGGATCTGTCCATACTCACTCTGCTACAGCTCCTGGATCAGTCCATATTCACTCTGCTCCTGCTCCGGGATCAGTCCATACTCACTCTGCTCCCGCTCCAGGATCAGTCTATACTCACTCTGCTCCCGCTCCGGGATCAGTCCATAGACACTCGGCTCCCGCTCCGGGATCAGTCTATACTCACTCTGCTCCTGCTCCGGGATCAGTCCGTACTCACTCTGCTCCCACTCCGGGATCAGTCCAGACTCACCCTGCTCCCGCTCCGGGATCAGTCCATACTCACTCTGCTCCCGCTCCGGGACTCGGTCCATACTCACTCTGCTCCCACTCCAGGATCAGTCCAAACACACTCTGCTTTCGCTCCGGAATCAGTGCATGCTCACTCTGCTCCCGCTCCGGGATCAGTCCATAGACACTCGGCTCCCGCTCCGGGATCAGTCTATACTCACTCTGCTCCTGCTCCGGGATCAGTCCGTACTCACCCTGCTCCCGCTCCGGGATCAGTCCATAGACACTCGGCTCCCGCTCCGGGATCAGTCTATACTCACTCTGCTCCTGCTCCGGGATCAGTCCGTACTCACCCTGCTCCCGCTCCGGGAACAGTCCATACTCACTCTGCTCCCGCTCCGGGACTCGGTCCATACTCACTCTGCTCCCACTCCAGGATCAGTCCAAACACACTCTGCTTTCGCTCCGGAATCAGTGCATGCTCACTCTGCTCCCGCTCCGGGATCAGTCCATACTCACTCTGCTCCCGCTCCAGGATCAGTCCAAACTCACTCTGCTCCCGCTCCAGGATCAGTCCATACTCACTCTGCTCCCGCTCCGGGATCAGTCCATACACACTCTGCTCCTGCTCCGGGATCAGTCCATACTCACTCTGCTCCCGCACTGGGATCGGTCCATATTCACTCTGCTCCCGCTCCGGGACTCGGTCCATACACACTCTGCTCCCGTTCCTGGATCAGTCCAAACTCACTCTGCTCCCGCTCCAGGATCAGTCCATACTGAGTCTGCTCCCGTTCCAGGATCATTCCATACTCACTCTGCTCCCGCACTGGGATCAGTCCATATTCACTCTCCTCCCGCTCCAGGATCAGACATACTCACTCTGCTCCCGCTCCTGGATCAGTCCATACTCACTCTGCTCCCGCTCCAGGATCAGACATACTCACTCTGCTCCCGCTCCTGGATGAGTCCATATTCACTCTGCTCCCGCTCCTGGATCAGTCCATACTCACTCTGCTCCCGCTCCTGGATCAGTCCATACTCACTCTGCTCCCACTCCGGGATCAGTCCAGACTCACCCTGCTCCCGCTCCGGGATCAGTCCATACTCACTCTGCTCCCGCTCCGGGACTCGGTCCATACTCACTCTGCTCCCACTCCAGGATCAGTCCAAACACACTCTGCTTTCGCTCCGGAATCAGTGCATGCTCACTCTGCTCCCGCTCCGGGATCAGTCCATACTCACTCTGCTCCCGCTCCAGGATCAGTCCAAACTCACTCTGCTCCCGCTCCAGGATCAGTCCATACTCACTCTGCTCCCGCTCCGGGATCAGTCCATACACACTCTGCTCCTGCTCCGGGATCAGTCCATACTCACTCTGCTCCCGCACTGGGATCGGTCCATATTCACTCTGCTCCCGCTCCGGGACTCGGTCCATACACACTCTGCTCCCGTTCCTGGATCAGTCCAAACTCACTCTGCTCCCGCTCCAGGATCAGTCCATACTGAGTCTGCTCCCGTTCCAGGATCATTCCATACTCACTCTGCTCCCGCACTGGGATCAGTCCATATTCACTCTCCTCCCGCTCCAGGATCAGACATACTCACTCTGCTCCCGCTCCTGGATCAGTCCATACTCACTCTGCTCCCGCTCCAGGATCAGACATACTCACTCTGCTCCCGCTCCTGGATGAGTCCATATTCACTCTGCTCCCGCTCCTGGATCAGTCCATACTCACTCTGCTCCCGCTCCTGGATCAGTCCATACTCACTCTGTTCCCGCTCCAGGATCAGTCCATACTCACTCTGCTCCGGCTCCAGGATCATTCCATACTCATTCTGCTCCCGCTCCGGGACTCGGTCCATACTCACTCTGCTCCCGCTCCAGGATCAGTCCGTACTCACTATACTCCCGCTCCAGGATCAGTCCATACTCACTCTGCTCCCTCTCCGGGATCAGTCCATACTCACTCTACTCCCGCTCCGGGATCAGTCCATACTCACTCTGCTCCCGCTCCAGGATCAGTCCATACTCACTCTGCACCCGCTCCAGGATCAATCCATACTCACTCAGCTCCCGCTAAGGGATTCGGTCCATACTCACTCTACTCCCGCTCTGGGATCAGTCCATACTCACTCTATTCCCGCTCCAGAATCAGTCCACTCTAACTCTGCTCCCGTTCCAGGATCAGTCCATACTCACTCTGCTCCCGCTTCGGGAGTCGGTCCATACACACTCTGCTCCCGCTCCGATTCAGTCCATTCTCACTGTCCTCCCGCTCCGGGATCAGACATACTCACTCTGCTCCCACTCCAGGATCAGTCCATACTCACTCTGTTCCAGCTCCGGAATCAGTCCATACTCACTCTGCTCCCGCTCCGGGATCAGTCCATGCTCACACTGCTCCCGATCCAGGACTCGGTCCATACTCACTTTGCTCCCGCTCCGGGACTCGGTCCATACTCAGTCTGCTCCCGCTCTGGGATCAGTTCTGACTCACTCTGCTCCCGCTCCGGGATCAGTCCATACTCACTCTGCTCCCGCTCCAGGATCAGTCCATACTCACTCTGCTCCCGCTCCGGGATCAGTCTGTACTCACTCTGCTCCCGCTCTGGGATCAGTCCATACTCACTCTGCTCCCGCTCCAGGATCAGTCCATACTCACTCTACTACCGCTCCGGGACTCGGTCCATACTCACTCTGCTCCCGCTCCGGGATCAGTCCATACTCACTCTGCTCCCGCTCCGGGACTCGGTCCATACACACTCTGCTCCCACTCCAGGATCAGTCCAAACTCACTCTGCTTCCGCTCCGGGATCAGTCCATACTCACTCTGCTCCCGCTCCAGGATCAGTCCATACTCACTCTGCTCCCGCTCCGGGATCAGTCCATACTCACTCTGCTCCTGCACTGGGATCGGTCCATATTCACTCTGCTCCCTCTCCGGGACTCGGTCCATACACACTCTGCTCCCGTTCCTGGATCAGTCCAAACTCACTCTGCTCCCGCTCCAGGATCAGTCCATTCTCACTCTGCTCCTGCTCCGGGATCAGTCCATACTGAGTCTGCTCCCGTTCCAGGATCATTCCATACTCACTCTGCTCCCGCACTGGGATCAGTCCATATTCACTCTGCTCCCGCTCCGGGACTCGGTCCATACTCACTCTCCTCCCGCTCCTGGATCAGTCCGTACTCACTCTACTCCCGCTCCGGGATCAGTCCATACTCACTCTGCTCCCGCTCCAGGATCAGTCCATACGCACTCTGCTCCGGCTCCAGGCTCATTCCATACTCACTCTCCTCCCGCTCGGGGATCAGTCCATACTCACTCTGCTCCCGCTCTGGGACTCGGTCCATACTCACTCTGCTTCCGCTCCAGGATCAGTCCATACTCACTCTATTCCCACTCCGGGATCAGTCCATACTCACTCTGCTCCCGCTCTGGGTCTTGGTCCATACTCACTCTGCACCCGCTCCAGGATCAGTCCATACTCACTCAGCTCATGCTCCGGGACTCGGTCCATACTCACTTTGCTCCCGCTAAGGGATTCGGTCCATACTCACTCTAATCCCGCTCCGGGATCAGTCCATACTCACTCTACTCCCGCTCTGGGATCAGTCCATACTCACTCTATTCCCGCTCCAGAATCAGTCCACACTAACTCTGCTCCCACTCCAGGATCAGTCCATACACACTCTGCTCCCGCTCCGGATTCAGTCCATTCTCACTGTCCTCCCGCTCCGGGATCAGACATACTCACTCTGCTCCCACTCCAGGATCAGTCCATACTCACTCTGTTCCAGCTCCGGAATCAGTCCATACTCACTCTGCTCCCGCTCCGGGATCTGTCCATGCTCACTCTGCTCCCGATCCAGGACTCGGTCCATACTCACTCTGCTCCCGCTCCGGGACTCGGTCCATACTCAGTCTGCTCCCGCTCCGGGATCAGTCCATACTCACTCTGCTCCCGCTCTGGGATCAGTTCTGACTCACTCTGCTCCCGCTCCGGGACTCGTTCCATACTCACTCTGCTCCCGCTTCTGGATCAGTCCATACTCACTCTGCTCCCGCTCCAGGATCAGTCCATACTCAATCTGCTCCCGCTCCGGGACTCGGTCCATACTCACTCTACTCCCGCTCAGGGATCAGTCCATACTCACTCTACTCCTGCTCCGGGACTCGGTCCATACTCACTCTACTACCGCTCCAGGATCAGTCCATACTCACTCTGCTCCCGGTCCGGGATCTGTCCATACTCACTCTGCTACAGCTCCTGGATCAGTCCATATTCACTCTGCTCCTGCTCCGGGATCAGTCCATACTCACTCTGCTCCCGCTCCAGGATCAGTCTATACTCACTCTGCTCCCGCTCCGGGATCAGTCTGTACTCACTCTGCTCCCGCTCCGGGATCAGTCCATAGACACTCGGCTCCCGCTCCGGGATCAGTCTATACTCACTCTGCTCCTGCTCCGGGATCAGTCCGTACTCACTCTGCTCCCACTCCGGGATCAGTCCAGACTCACCCTGCTCCCGCTCCGGGATCAGTCCATACTCACTCTGCTCCCGCTCCGGGACTCGGTCCATACTCACTCTGCTCCCACTCCAGGATCAGTCCAAACACACTCTGCTTTCGCTCCGGAATCAGTGCATGCTCACTCTGCTCCCGCTCCGGGATCAGTCCATACTCACTCTGCTCCCGCTCCAGGATCAGTCCAAACTCACTCTGCTCCCGCTCCAGGATCAGTCCATACTCACTCTGCTCCCGCTCCGGGATCAGTCCATACACACTCTGCTCCTGCTCCGGGATCAGTCCATACTCACTCTGCTCCCGCACTGGGATCGGTCCATATTCACTCTGCTCCCGCTCCGGGACTCGGTCCATACACACTCTGCTCCCGTTCCTGGATCAGTCCAAACTCACTCTGCTCCCGCTCCAGGATCAGTCCATACTGAGTCTGCTCCCGTTCCAGGATCATTCCATACTCACTCTGCTCCCGCACTGGGATCAGTCCATATTCACTCTCCTCCCGCTCCAGGATCAGACATACTCACTCTGCTCCCGCTCCTGGATCAGTCCATACTCACTCTGCTCCCGCTCCAGGATCAGACATACTCACTCTGCTCCCGCTCCTGGATGAGTCCATATTCACTCTGCTCCCGCTCCTGGATCAGTCCATACTCACTCTGCTCCCGCTCCTGGATCAGTCCATACTCACTCTGTTCCCGCTCCAGGATCAGTCCATACTCACTCTGCTCCGGCTCCAGGATCATTCCATACTCATTCTTCTCCCGCTCCGGGACTCGGTCCATACTCACTCTGCTCCCGCTCCAGGATCAGTCCGTACTCACTCTACTCCCGCTCCGGGATCAGTCCATACTCACTCTGCTCCCGCTCCAGGATCAGTCCATACTCACTCTGCTCCCGCTCCAGGATCAGTCCATACTCACTCTGCTCCCTCTCCGGGATCAGTCCATACTCACTCTACTCCCGCTCCGGGATCAGTCCATACTCACTCTGCTCCCGCTCCAGGATCAGTCCATACTCACTCTGCACCCGCTCCAGGATCAATCCATACTCACTCAGCTCCCGCTAAGGGATTCGGTCCATACTCACTCTACTCCCGCTCTGGGATCAGTCCATACTCACTCTATTCCCGCTCCAGAATCAGTCCACTCTAACTCTGCTCCCGTTCCAGGATCAGTCCATACTCACTCTGCTCCCGCTTCGGGAGTCGGTCCATACACACTCTGCTCCCGCTCCGATTCAGTCCATTCTCACTGTCCTCCCGCTCCGGGATCAGACGTACTCACTCTGCTCCCACTCCAGGATCAGTCCATACTCACTCTGTTCCAGCTCCGGAATCAGTCCATACTCACTCTGCTCCCGCTCCGGGATCAGTCCATGCTCACACTGCTCCCGATCCAGGACTCGGTCCATACTCACTTTGCTCCCGCTCCGGGACTCGGTCCATACTCAGTCTGCTCCCGCTCTGGGATCAGTTCTGACTCACTCTGCTCCCGCTCCGGGATCAGTCCATACTCACTCTGCTCCCGCTCCAGGATCAGTCCATACTCACTCTGCTCCCGCTCCGGGATCAGTCTGTACTCACTCTGCTCCCGCTCCGGGATCAGTCCATACTCACTCTGCTCCCGCTCCAGGATCAGTCCATACTCACTCTACTACCGCTCCGGGACTCGGTCCATACTCACTCTGCTCCCGCTCCGGGATCAGTCCATACTCACTCTGCTCCCGCTCCGGGACTCGGTCCATACACACTCTGCTCCCACTCCAGGATCAGTCCAAACTCACTCTGCTTCCGCTCCGGGATCAGTCCATACTCACTCTGCTCCCGCTCCAGGATCAGTCCATACTCACTCTGCTCCTGCTCCGGGATCAGTCCATACTCACTCTGCTCCTGCACTGGGATCGGTCCATATTCACTCTGCTCCCTCTCCGGGACTCGGTCCATACACACTCTGCTCCCGTTCCTGGATCAGTCCAAACTCACTCTGCTCCCGCTCCAGGATCAGTCCATTCTCACTCTGCTCCTGCTCCGGGATCAGTCCATACTGAGTCTGCTCCCGTTCCAGGATCATTCCATACTCACTCTGCTCCCGCACTGGGATCAGTCCATATTCACTCTGCTCCCGCTCCGGGACTCGGTCCATACTCACTCTCCTCCCGCTCCTGGATCAGTCCGTACTCACTCTACTCCCGCTCCGGGATCAGTCCATACTCACTCTGCTCCCGCTCCAGGATCAGTCCATACGCACTCTGCTCCGGCTCCAGGCTCATTCCATACTCACTCTCCTCCCGCTCTGGGATCAGTCCATACTCACTCTGCTCCCGCTCTGGGACTCGGTCCATACTCACTCTGCTTCCGCTCCAGGATCAGTCCATACTCACTCTATTCCCACTCCGGGATCAGTCCATACTCACTCTGCTCCCGCTCTGGGTCTTGGTCCATACTCACTCTGCACCCGCTCCAGGATCAGTCCATACTCACTCAGCTCATGCTCCGGGACTCGGTCCATACTCACTTTGCTCCCGCTAAGGGATTCGGTCCATACTCACTCTAATCCCGCTCCGGGATCAGTCCATACTCACTCTACTCCCGCTCTGGGATCAGTCCATACTCACTCTATTCCCGCTCCAGAATCAGTCCACACTAACTCTGCTCCCACTCCAGGATCAGTCCATACACACTCTGCTCCCGCTCCGGATTCAGTCCATTCTCACTGTCCTCCCGCTCCGGGATCAGACATACTCACTCTGCTCCCACTCCAGGATCAGTCCATACTCACTCTGTTCCAGCTCCGGAATCAGTCCATACTCACTCTGCTCCCGGTACGGGATCTGTCCATGCTCACTCTGCTCCCGATCCAGGACTCGGTCCATACTCACTCTGCTCCCGCTCCGGGACTCGGTCCATACTCAGTCTGCTCCCGCTCCGGGATCAGTCCATACTCACTCTGCTCCCGCTCTGGGATCAGTTCTGACTCACTCTGCTCCCGCTCCGGGACTCGTTCCATACTCACTCTGCTCCCGCTTCTGGATCAGTCCATACTCACTCTGCTCCCGCTCCAGGATCAGTCCATACTCAATCTGCTCCCGCTCCGGGACTCGGTCCATACTCACTCTACTCCCGCTCAGGGATCAGTCCATACTCACTCTACTCCTGCTCCGGGACTCGGTCCATACTCACTCTACTACCGCTCCAGGATCAGTCCATACTCACTCTGCTCCCGGTCCGGGATCTGTCCACACTCACTCTGCTACAGCTCCTGGATCAGTCCATATTCACTCTGCTCCTGCTCCGGGATCAGTCCATACTCACTCTGCTCCCGCTCCAGGATCAGTCTATACTCACTCTGCTCCCGCTCCGGGATCAGTCTGTACTCACTCTGCTCCCGCTCCGGGATCAGTCCATAGACACTCGGCTCCCGCTCCGGGATCAGTCTATACTCACTCTGCTCCTGCTCCGGGATCAGTCCGTACTCACTCTGCTCCCACTCCGGGATCAGTCCAGACTCACCCTGCTCCCGCTCCGGGATCAGTCCATACTCACTCTGCTCCCGCTCCGGGACTCGGTCCATACTCACTCTGCTCCCACTCCAGGATCAGTCCAAACACACTCTGCTTTCGCTCCGGAATCAGTGCATGCTCACTCTGCTCCCGCTCCGGGATCAGTCCATACTCACTCTGCTCCCGCTCCAGGATCAGTCCAAACTCACTCTGCTCCCGCTCCAGGATCAGTCCATACTCACTCTGCTCCCGCTCCGGGATCAGTCCATACACACTCTGCTCCTGCTCCGGGATCAGTCCATACTCACTCTGCTCCCGCACTGGGATCGGTCCATATTCACTCTGCTCCCGCTCCGGGACTCGGTCCATACACACTCTGCTCCCGTTCCTGGATCAGTCCAAACTCACTCTGCTCCCGCTCCAGGATCAGTCCATACTGAGTCTGCTCACATTCCAGGATCATTCCATACTCACTCTGCTCCCGCACTGGGATCAGTCCATATTCACTCTCCTCCCGCTCCAGGATCAGACATACTCACTCTGCTCCCGCTCCTGGATCAGTCCATACTCACTCTGCTCCCGCTCCAGGATCAGACATACTCACTCTGCTCCCGCTCCTGGATGAGTCCATATTCACTCTGCTCCCGCTCCTGGATCAGTCCATACTCACTCTGCTCCCGCTCCTGGATCAGTCCATACTCACTCTGTTCCCGCTCCAGGATCAGTCCATACTCACTCTGCTCCGGCTCCAGGATCATTCCATACTCATTCTGCTCCCGCTCCGGGACTCGGTCCATACTCACTCTGCTCCCGCTCCAGGATCAGTCCGTACTCACTCTACTCCCGCTCCGGGATCAGTCCATACTCACTCTGCTCCCGCTCCAGGATCAGTCCATACTCACTCTGCTCCCGCTCCAGGATCAGTCCATACTCACTCTGCTCCCTCTCCGGGATCAGTCCATACTCACTCTACTCCCGCTCCGGGATCAGTCCATACTCACTCTGCTCCCGCTCCAGGATCAGTCCATACTCACTCTGCACCCGCTCCAGGATCAATCCATACTCACTCAGCTCCCGCTAAGGGATTCGGTCCATACTCACTCTACTCCCGCTCTGGGATCAGTCCATACTCACTCTATTCCCGCTCCAGAATCAGTCCACTCTAACTCTGCTCCCGTTCCAGGATCAGTCCATACTCACTCTGCTCCCGCTTCGGGAGTCGGTCCATACACACTCTGCTCCCGCTCCGATTCAGTCCATTCTCACTGTCCTCCCGCTCCGGGATCAGACATACTCACTCTGCTCCCACTCCAGGATCAGTCCATACTCACTCTGTTCCAGCTCCGGAATCAGTCCATACTCACTCTGCTCCCGCTCCGGGATCAGTCCATGCTCACACTGCTCCCGATCCAGGACTCGGTCCATACTCACTTTGCTCCCGCTCCGGGACTCGGTCCATACTCAGTCTGCTCCCCCTCTGGGATCAGTTCTGACTCACTCTGCTCCCGCTCCGGGATCAGTCCATACTCACTCTGCTCCCGCTCCAGGATCAGTCCATACTCACTCTGCTCCCGCTCCGGGATCAGTCTGTACTCACTCTGCACCCGCTCCGGGATCAGTCCATACTCACTCTGCTCCCGCTCCAGGATCAGTCCATACTCACTCTACTACCGCTCCGGGACTCGGTCCATACTCACTCTGCTCCCGCTCCGGGATCAGTCCATACTCACTCTGCTCCCGCTCCGGGACTCGGTCCATACACACTCTGCTCCCACTCCAGGATCAGTCCATACTCACTCTGCTCCTGCTCCGGGATCAGTCCATACTCACTCTGCTCCTGCACTGGGATCGGTCCATATTCACTCTGCTCCCTCTCCGGGACTCGGTCCATACACACTCTGCTCCCGTTCCTGGATCAGTCCAAACTCACTCTGCTCCCGCTCCAGGATCAGTCCATTCTCACTCTGCTCCTGCTCCGGGATCAGTCCATACTGAGTCTGCTCCCGTTCCAGGATCATTCCATACTCACTCTGCTCCCGCACTGGGATCAGTCCATATTCACTCTGCTCCCGCTCCGGGATCAGTCCATACTCACTCTGCTCCCGCTCCAGGATCAGTCCATACTCACTCTACTACCGCTCCGGGACTCGGTCCATACTCACTCTGCTCCCGCTCCGGGATCAGTCCATACTCACTCTGCTCCCGCTCCGGGACTCGGTCCATACACACTCTGCTCCCACTCCAGGATCAGTCCAAACTCACTCTGCTTCCGCTCCGGGATCAGTCCATACTCACTCTGCTCCCGCTCCAGGATCAGTCCATACTCACTCTGCTCCTGCTCCGGGATCAGTCCATACTCACTCTGCTCCTGCACTGGGATCGGTCCATATTCACTCTGCTCCCTCTCCGGGACTCGGTCCATACACACTCTGCTCCCGTTCCTGGATCAGTCCAAACTCACTCTGCTCCCGCTCCAGGATCAGTCCATTCTCACTCTGCTCCTGCTCCGGGATCAGTCCATACTGAGTCTGCTCCCGTTCCAGGATCATTCCATACTCACTCTGCTCCCGCACTGGGATCAGTCCATATTCACTCTGCTCCCGCTCCGGGACTCGGTCCATACTCACTCTCCTCCCGCTCCTGGATCAGTCCGTACTCACTCTACTCCCGCTCCGGGATCAGTCCATACTCACTCTGCTCCCGCTCCAGGATCAGTCCATACGCACTCTGCTCCGGCTCCAGGCTCATTCCATACTCACTCTCCTCCCGCTCTGGGATCAGTCCATACTCACTCTGCTCCCGCTCTGGGACTCGGTCCATACTCACTCTGCTTCCGCTCCAGGATCAGTCCATACTCACTCTATTCCCACTCCGGGATCAGTCCATACTCACTCTGCTCCCGCTCTGGGTCTTGGTCCATACTCACTCTGCACCCGCTCCAGGATCAGTCCATACTCACTCAGCTCATGCTCCGGGACTCGGTCCATACTCACTTTGCTCCCGCTAAGGGATTCGGTCCATACTCACTCTAATCCCGCTCCGGGATCAGTCCATACTCACTCTACTCCCGCTCTGGGATCAGTCCATACTCACTCTATTCCCGCTCCAGAATCAGTCCACACTAACTCTGCTCCCACTCCAGGATCAGTCCATACACACTCTGCTCCCGCTCCGGATTCAGTCCATTCTCACTGTCCTCCCGCTCCGGGATCAGACATACTCACTCTGCTCCCACTCCAGGATCAGTCCATACTCACTCTGTTCCAGCTCCGGAATCAGTCCATACTCACTCTGCTCCCGCTCCGGGATCTGTCCATGCTCACTCTGCTCCCGATCCAGGACTCGGTCCATACTCACTCTGCTCCCGCTCCGGGACTCGGTCCATACTCAGTCTGCTCCCGCTCCGGGATCAGTCCATACTCACTCTGCTCCCGCTCTGGGATCAGTTCTGACTCACTCTGCTCCCGCTCCGGGACTCGTTCCATACTCACTCTGCTCCCGCTTCTGGATCAGTCCATACTCACTCTGCTCCCGCTCCAGGATCAGTCCATACTCAATCTGCTCCCGCTCCTGGATCATTAGATTAGATTGCATTACAGTGTGGAAACAGGCCCTTCGGCCCAACAAGTCCACACCGACCCGCCGAAGCGAAACCCACCCATACCCCTACATTTACCCCTTGCCTAACACTAGGGGCAATTTAGTATGGCCAATTCACCTGACCCTGCACATCTTTTGGACTGTGGGAGGAAACCGGAGCACCCGGAGGAAACCCACGCAGACACGGGGAGAACGTGCAAACTCCACACAGTCAGTCGCCTGAGGTGGGAATTGAACCTGGGTCTCAGGCGCTGGGAGGCAGCAGTGCTAACCACTGTGCCACCGTGCCGCCCAGATCAGTTCTGACTCACTCTGCTCCCGCTCCAGGATCAGTCCATACTCACTCTGCTCCCGCTCCGGGACTTGGTCCATACTCACTCTCCTCCGGATCCGGGATCTGTCCATACTCACTCTGCTCCCGCTCCAGGGTCAGTCCATATTCACTCTGCTCCCGCTCCGGGATCAGTCCATATTCACTCTGCTCCCACTCCAGGATCAGTCCATACTCACTCTGCTCCCGCTCCGGGATCTGTCCATACTCACTCTATTCCCAATTCCGGGATCAGTCTATACTCACTCTGCTCCCGCTCCTGGATCAGTCCATACTCACTCTGCTCCCGCTCCAGGACTCGGTCCATACCCACTCTGCTCCTGCTCCGGGATCATTCCATACTCACACCGGTCCCGCACAAGGATCAGTCTATACTCACTCTGGTCCCGCTCCAGGATCAGTCCATACTCACTCTGCTCCCGCTCCGGGACTCTGTCCATACTCACTCTGCTCCCGCTCCGGGATCAGTCCATACTCACTCTGCTCCCGCTCCAGGATCAGTCCATACTCACTCTGCTCCCGCTCCGGGACTCTGTCCATACTCACTTTGCTCCCGCTCTGGGATCAGCCCATACTCTCTCTGCTCCCGCTCCAGGATCAGTCCATACTCACTCTGCTCCCGCTCCATGATCAGTCCATACTCACTCTGCTCCCACTCCGGGACTCGGTCCATACTCACACAGCTCCCGCTCCGGGATCAGTCCATGCTCACTCTATTCCCGCTCCAGGATCAGTCAATACTCACTCTGCTCCCGCTCCAGGATCAGTCCATACTCACTCTGCTCCCGCTCCAGGATCAGTCCATACTCACTCTGCTCCCGCTCCGGGATCAGTCCATACTCACTCTGCTCCCTCTCCGGGATCAGTCCATACTCACTCTGCTCCCGCTCCAGGATCAGTCCATACTCACTCTGCTCCCGTTCCGGGATCAGTCCATACTCACTCTGCTCCCTCTCCGGGATCAGTCCATACTCACTCTGCTCCCGCTCCAGGATCAGTCCATACTCACTCTGCTCCCTCTCCGGGATCAGTCCATACTCACTCTGCTCCCGCTCCATGACTCGGTCCATACTCACTCTGCTCCCGCTCCGGGATCAGTCCATACTCACTCTGCTCCCGCTCCGGGACTCGTTCCATACTCACTCTGCTCCCGCTTCTGGATCAGTCCATACTCACCTTGCTCCCGCTCCAGGATCAGTCCATACTCAATCTGCTCCCGCTCCAGGATCAGTTCTGACTCACTCTGCTCCCGCTCCAGGATCAGTCCATACTCACTCTGCTCCCGCTCCGGGACTCGGTCCATACTCACTCTGCTCCCGCTCCAGGATCAGTCCATATTCACTCTGCTCCCACTCCAGGATCAGTCCATACTCACTCTGCTCCTGCTCCAGGATCAGTCCATACTCACTCTGCTCCCTCTCCGGCATCAGTCCATACTCACTCTGCTCCCGCTCCTGGATCAGTCCATACTCACTCTGCTCCCGCTCCGGGACTCGGTCCATACTCACTCTGCTCCCGCTCCGGGATCAGTCCATACTCACTCTGCTCCCTCTCCGGCATCAGTCCGTACTCACTCTGCTCCCGCTCCGGGATCAGTTCTGACTCACTCTGCTCCCGCTCCTGGATCAGTCCATACTCGCTCTATTCCCACTCCGGGATCAGTCCATACTCACTCTATTCCCACTCCGGGGTCAGTCCATACTCACTGTGCTCCCGCTCCAGGATCAGTTCTGACTCACTCTGCTCCCACTCTGGGATCAGTGCATACTCACTCTGTTCCCGCTCCTGGATCAGTCCATACTCACTATATTCCCACTCCGGGATCAGTCCATACTCACTCTGCTCCCGCTCCGGGATCAGTCCATACTCACTCTGCTCCCGCTCCAGGATCAGTCCATACTCACTCTGCACCCGCTCCAGGATCAGTCCATACTCACTCTGCTCCTGCTCCAGGATCAGTCTATACTCACTCTGCTCCCACTCCAGGACTCGATCCATACTCACTCTGCTCCCGCTCCGGGATCATTCCATACTCACTCTGCTCCCGCTCCAGGATCAGTCCATACTCACTCTGCTCCCGCTCCGGGACTTGGTCCATACTCACTCTACTCCGGATCCGGGATCAGTCCATAATCACTCTGCTCCCGCTCCAGTGTCAGTCCACATTCACTCTGCTCCCGCTCCGGGATCTGTCCATATTCACTCTGCTCCCACTCCAGGATCAGTCCATACTCACTCTGCTCCTGCTCCACGATCAGTCCATACTCACTCTGCTCCCGCTCCGGGACTTGGTCCATACTCACTCTACTCCGGATCCGGGATCAGTCCATAATCACTCTGCTCCCGCTCCAGGGTCAGTCCACATTCACTCTGCTCCCGCTCCGGGATCTGTCCATATTCACTCTGCTCCCACTCCAGGATCAGTCCATACTCACTCTGCTCCTGCTCCACGATCAGTCTATACTCACTCTGCTCCCACTCCAGGACTCGATCCATACTCACTCTGCTCCCGCTCCGGGATCATTCCATACTCACTCTGCTCCCGCTCCGGGATCTGTCCATACTCACTCTGCTCCCGCACCGGGATCAGTCCATACTCACTCTATTCCCAATTCCGGGATCAGTCCATACTCACTCTGCTCCCGCTCCAGGACTCGGTCCATACTCACTCTGCTCCCGCTCCGGGATCATTCCATACTCACACTGGTCCCGCACAAGGATCAGTCTATACTCACTCTGGTCCCGCTCCAGGATCAGTCCATACTCACTCTGCTCCCGCTCCGGGATCAGTCCATACTCACTCTGCTCCCGCTCCAGGATCAGTCCATACTCACTCTGCTCCCGCTCCGGGACTCTGTCCATACTCACTTTGCTCCCGCTCTGGGATCAGCCCATACTCTCTCTGCTCCCGCTCCATGATCAGTCCATACTCACTCTGCTCCCGCTCCGGGATCAGCCCATACTCTCTCTGCTCCCGCTCTGGGATCAGCCCATACTCTCTCTGCTCCCGCTCCATGATCAGTCCATACTCACTCTGCTCCCGCTCCATGATCAGTCCATACTCACTCTGCTCCCGCTCTGGGATCAGCCCATACTCTCTCTGCTCCCGCTCCATGATCAGTCCATACTCACTCTGCTCCCACTCCGGGACTCGGTCCATACTCACTCTGCTCCCGCTCCGGGACTCGGTCCATACTCACACAGCTCCCGCTCCGGGATCAGTCCATGCTCACTCTATTCCCGCTCCAGGATCAGTCAATACTCACTCTGCTCCCGCTCCAGGATCAGTCCATACTCACTCTGCTCCCGCTCCGGGATCAGTCCATACTCACTCTGCTCCCTCTCCGGGATCAGTCCATACTCACTCTGCTCCCGCTCCAGGATCAGTCCATACTCACTCTGCTCCCTCTCCGGGATCAGTCCGTACTCACTCTGCTCCCGCTCCATGACTCGGTCCATACTCACTCTGCTCCCTCTCCGGGATCAGTCCGTACTCACTCTGCTCCCGCTCCAGGATCAGTCCATACTCACTCTGCTCCCGCTCCGGGATCAGTCCATACTCACTCTGCTCCCGCTCCGGGACTCGTTCCATTCTCACTCTGTTCCCGCTCCGGGATCAGTCCATACTCACTCTGCTCCCGCTCCGGGACTCGTTCCATTCTCACTCTGCTCCCGCTCCGGGATCAGTCCATACTCACTCTGCTCCCGCTTCTGGATCAGTCCATACTCACCTTGCTCCCGCTCCAGGATCAGTCCATACTCAATCTGCTCCCGCTCCAGGATCAGTTCTGACTCACTCTGCTCCCGCTCCAGGATCAGTCCATACTCACTCTGCTCCCGCTCCGGGACTCGGTCCATACTCACTCTGCTCCCGCTCCGGGATCAGTCCATACTCACTCTGCTCCCGCTCCAGGATCAGTCCATATTCACTCTGCTCCCGCTCCGGGATCAGTCCATATTCACTCTGCTCCCACTCCAGGATCAGTCCATACTCACTCTGCTCCTGCTCCAGGATCAGTCTATACTCACTCTGCTCCCACTCCAGGACTCGATCCATACTCTCTCTGCTCCCGCTCCTGGATCAGTCCATACTCACTCTGCTCCCGCTCCGGGACTCGGTCCATACTCACTCTGCTCCCGCTCCTGGATCAGTTCATACTCACTCTGCTCCCGCTCCGGGATCAGTCCATACTCACTCTGCTCCCTCTCCGGCATCAGTCCATACTCACTCTGCTCCCGCTCCGGGATCAGTTCTGACTCACTCTGCTCCCGCTCCTGGATCAGTCCATACTCACTCTGCTCCCGCTCCAGGATCAGTCCATACTCACTCTGCACTCGCTCCAGGATCAGTCCATACTCACTCTGCTCCCGATCCAGCATCAGCCCATACTCACTCTGCTCCCGATCCAGCAGCAGCCCATACTCACTCTGCTCCCGCTCCAGGATCAGTCCATACTCACTCTGCACCCTCTCCAGGATCAGTCCATACTCACTCTGCTCCCGCTCCAGGATCAGTCCATACTCACTCTGCACCCGCTCCAGGATCAGTCCATACTCACTCTGCTCCCGCTCCGGGATCAGTCCACTCTCACTCTGCTCCCGCTCCGGGATCAGTCCACTGTCACTCTGCTCCCGCTCCGGGATCAATCCACTCTCACTCTGCTCCCTCTCCAGGATCAGTCCACTGTCACTCTGCTCCCGCTCTGGGATCAGTCCACTCTCACTCTGCTCCTGCTCCAGGATCAGTCCATACTCACTCTGCTCCCACTCCAGGATGAGTCCATACTCACTCTGCTCCCACTCCGGGATCAGTCCTTGCTCACTCTGCTCCCGCTCCAGGATCAGTCCACTCTCACTCTGCTCCCGCTCCGGGATCAGTCCACTCTCACTCTGCTCCCACTCCGGGATCAGTCCATACTCATTCTGCTCCCGCTCTGGCCGTTACACATCTCCCACATTGTCTTAGCTCTGCCTCTTTTCTCCATTCCCTCCAGGGAAGGTACTTTAAGAAATTAAAAGTTGGGTTAGGGGGAGAGGTTGCGATGGAAGAAAAACTACAACAACAGGAAAAACCCGAGAGAAAGGGAGAAGGGAGCAGACGAGGAGAGGACCTCCGACCGGAGTGCCTTACTGTGTCACTCCACCTTCAACGCCTTTGTCTCAAATTTCCAGCTCCAGCTGTCCCATGGCTTTATGTAAGTGAGGAGGAATTGAGGTCTGCAGATGCTGGAGATCAGAGCTGAAAATGTGTTGCTGGAAAAGCGCAGCAGGTCAGGCAGCATCCAGGAACAGGAGAATCGACGTTTCGGGCATAAGCCCTTCTTCAGGAGAAGGGCTTATGCCCGAAACGTCGATTTATGTAAGTGAGGGACTGGCTGAACCAAATCACCGGACACCGTGGGGTGGCACAGTGGCACAGTGGTTAGCACTGCTGCCTCACAGTACCTGGGTCCCAGGTTCGATTCCAGCCTCGGGTGACTGTCTGCGTGGGGAGTTTGCACATTCTCCCCGTGTCTGTGTGTGTTTCCTCCGGGTGCTCCGGTTTCCTCCCACAGTCCAAATGTGTGCCGGTCAGGTGAATTGGCCATGCTAAATTGCCCGTAGTGTTAGGTGCATTAGTCAGAGGTAGTGGGTCTGGGTGGGTTACTCTTCGGAGAGGCAGTGTGGACTGGTTGGGCCTGTAGGGAATCTAAACTAATCTAGTACCAGTGATGTTGTTTAAACGCTGATTCAAAAGCTTTTTGCTTCATGACCCACTCTGATTCGTGTGTAGTCTTCTGGGAATTGAGATGTGAAAGGGAGACCAAGCAATCTCAGGTAACGAGTGAAGACCCAATGGCAAAGAGTACAAAGAGTAGCTGTACTATCCCTGGAGCCCTGGGTCAATACTTGGCTTAAAACAGTTTCCCGAAAACAAATGATCTGCTTGTGCATGTTTCTCACTGCTGGTTGGAGGATCTTGTTATGCTTACATGTCTGCTGTATTTCCTGTTACCAAAGTGACTCTGCCTCAGAAGTTTTAATTGTTGCAAAATATCCTAATGTCACAGAAGACACAATATTTATAATTCAAGTGTTTCTTTCTGCAGTGGCCATACCAATATGCAAACACACAGATACATTAATGACCTTTTTATCATTGTTAGAATACACTACTCCTGATGGAGAGTTGGTCAACTGACAAGGAACATTGCAATAATTGAACAATACAGATATTAAACCTTTTTTCCTACAAGCAACCTACTTTAATGGGGATGCATGGGCTACACCAGACAGTCACACATCAAGCATGGGGAAACAATATCTCATTAAAATTCAAGGTAGCGTGCAGCTGTGCTCCTGGAAAAGCATGAATCAGACGCAGGAACAGAACAGAGGGAAGAAAGGATTGTTCTTTTATGACGTTCCTTACGCCTACCAGTTAATCAGAAAAACAGCAATGTACAGGAGCA
Organism: Chiloscyllium plagiosum; assembly: GCF_037043375.1. Taxonomy (NCBI): domain Eukaryota; kingdom Metazoa; phylum Chordata; class Chondrichthyes; order Orectolobiformes; family Hemiscylliidae; genus Chiloscyllium; species Chiloscyllium plagiosum. Next base: position 7,198,248 of record NW_028270149.1, on the reverse strand, counting down.
AGAAACAATAGTTATTAAGGGAGCTTGAGTCAGTGACAATAGTATTTGAAGAGCTATTGTGTGAAACGACTTCATCAACAATGCAGAGAGATTTATATTATCTAGAGGCATTTGGGGCAGAACATCAAGGTGACAATATAATGAAGTGTGCCAATCAATCCTATATTTATTCAGTACACTTTCTACACTCAGTACAGTACTTGGTACATTACTAGAGATAACTTGTATTTTATTTTCATAAGGGTTGCAACCTAGAAAGGGATGGAGATCAAAGACTTTGAGACATTGCATGCCGGCATACCAGAACTGTAACCTGGCTAATGTTGGTCTGACTGCAGTTTCACAGTGCCCAAGCGGAGATTTCACAATTAACATCAAATGCTTCAATGACTGTCCAAAGCAGATGGTGCAGGTCAGTGATCTCATAAGGTGAAGGCCACATCCAACTGTGGTTCTGTCATTGTCAAATCAGAAGCTATTGACCTGTGACCTCCCTGAAACAGATATCTACTCTCTGCCCTTTCTCCCATTTATTTTCCACTGCTGTACAGCTATTGGTATCATAGGGACCATTACTGCAAGTCATTCATGCATCAGGAGCAATTAAAAGGAGCAGTTAATGCCTCCAGGGATGTGATTTCCAGCTTGCATGAAGTGTGAAGGCATTTAACATGGAAAAGAGTTGGCTCCATTCAATTTTTCTAACCTTTCCCCAACACTTGTAGAAGTCCAACATGAGGGACAATCAGGGCACATACCCTTTCGTTTTTCAATTGTAATGCTGTCTTCCAAAGCCTCAGGATGGTGGGGAAGAGATGACTGGTGAATAGGTTGTGAACAAACAAGAGATATTCTTCACATAACACCACAAACAGAAGTTTGACTATGCAGTAAAAAAAAACTGTTTCTTGGTTAGATTTGCACTACACAAATCTTGGTTAGATTTGTAGCAGGCATTAGACCGCAGTGACATGTTAACTATGGGTAAGTATGCATAATAATCACTGTGACTTCCAATCCCAAGACTCCTGGCCTTTGCACAAACCTTCAGGTTTCTTTCTGACTCCCTCTGAGCATGACCTTTCAGCCCTCACCTTATCTTCTATCTCTGTCTTCTGTCCTACCACATAATTGCTCCTGATCCGAGAGGAGACCTGAGCTGCTCCGCCCACGTAAGAACCAGGAGCAGGCTAGGACAAGTCAACCCCTTGTGAGTCGTCTCTGCCTTTTAATATGATCAGGGCTGATCTCATCTTGGCTTCAACTCCACTTTCCTGCCTCCTCCCCATAACCTTTCAATCTTACTAAATCTTACTATCTCCTCATTAAATTTATTCAATGTCCCAGCATCCCCCACATCTAAGGTAGCGAATTCTGCAGATTCATGGCTGTTTGAGAGAAGTAATTCCTCTGCATCTCTGTTTTAAATCTGTCACCCTTTAGCGTAAATCAGGATCTCTCATTCACAGTTGCCTCAGGTGAGGAAACATCCTCTGTATCTTTATTCTGTCAAAACCCTTTAGCGTCTTATATCCCCTAATTAGAGCTCACTGTCAGATTAATAAGATCAGAAGTCACACAACATCAGGTTATAGTCCAACAGTTTTATTTGAAATCACAAACTTTCGCAGCGCTGCTCCTTTATCAGGTGAAGATTGACAGGTTCGGGGTCGAAGGAGTTAACGTTTCTTGAATTCCCAAAGATCATGTAGAGAGAGGCAATGCTAAGAAAAGTGCAGCAGGCCAGGCAGCATCCGAGGAGCAGGAATTCCTGAAGAAGGGCTTATGCTCGAAACGTCGATTCTCCTTTTCAACTCTGGTCTCCAGCATCTGCAGTCCTCATGTTCTCCCAGAGGCAATGCTAAGCCAGGTTGTGGTTTGTAGTCTTGCCCCAAAATGAACACTCCTGAAGCTATACATTTCAGGTTACCTCGTATTGCCAAGTCACTTCTTAGTATTGCTCACAGGGTTTAAGCTTTGAAAGATGGTGGAAAATGGACTTATTTCCAAGTTTGTGGGGAGACCTAGTGTGGTTTTATTTAAAAGATGCTATTAATGCTTTTGTTTTAATGAGGCTCTTTGGAAACGACATGATGAGCGATAACTGCTTGCTTTGCAATGGACCCCTAGCTTTAATAATGATTATGATGTGGAGGTGCCAGTGTTGGACAAGGTCAGAAGTCACATGACACCAGGTTAGAGATCAACAGGTTTATTTGAAATCACAAGCTTTTGGAGCGCTGCCCCTTCATCACGTGAGCTGAGGTTCTTCTTTTTCCTTTTGCTTGACCTGAATCGTTAACTCTGATTTCTCTCCACAAATACTGCCAGACCTACTGAGCTTTTCCAGCAATTTCTGTTTTCATAGAAGTCATAGATTCCCGACTGTGTGGAAACTGGCCTTTTGGTCCAACACGTCCACACCAACCCTCCGAAGAGTAACCCATCCAAACCCCTTCCCCTACCCAATTATCCTATATTTACCCCTGACTAATGCACCCAACCCATGCATCCCTGGACACTACAGGCAACTTAGTTTGGCCAGTTCACCAGATTGTGGGAGGAAACTGGAGCACCCCGAGGAATCCCACGCAGACATGGAGAGAATGAGCAAATTCCACACAGATGGTCACCCGAGGCTGGAATCGAACCCAGGTCCCTGGCGCTGTGAGGCAGCAGCACTAACCACTGAGCCACCTTACTGCCCTTTTGTTTCTGACTTCCAGCATCTGTAGTTATTACAGTTCTTCTTGTACCTTGCTGGGTTGGAAGGAAGATTACAAAGGACAAACTGAGTCATACTAGACACCAAGTGTTAGCGCTGTTTCTTTCTGCACAGATGCTGCCACACCTGCTGCATTTCCCCAGCCTTTTCTGGGTTTGTTTGAGTTGGAGGAAAGCCTGCTCAACACAAACTGCCCAGCTGAAAGCTCACCTTTATGAAAAGAAAGTACTCTTGCAGAGTTCAAGGTGAAACCCTTCTTTTCTTGAAAGTGATTGAAGAATCATCTCAAGGACCTAGGGAAGAGCAGCTGTACAACTTCAGAGATAACCATGTGGGACGTAATAACAGGAGCACACCAGCCAGAGCATCAATGGCACAGAATACTCTACACCTCATTGTTTTCCCTTCAAATATAAACTATCGGCCAATTTTCAGTTTGAAAAGCCAATCACTACAGAAGAATCTGTTTTAAATTTGGCATTTCCTGAAGAGAGTGCATGTTTTGGGGATTATCAGGCCGGATGGGATTTATCCGAGGATTCTCTGGGAAGCTATGGAGGAGATAGCAGAGCCCTTGGCTTTGATATTTGAGTCGTCATTGTCTACAGGTTTGGTACCAGAGGACTGGAGGATTGCAAATGTTGTGCCCTTGTTCAAGAAGGGCAGTAGGGATGAACCAGGTAATTATAGACCAGTGAGCCTTATTTATGTTGTAGGAAAGGTTTTGGAAAGGAATATAAGAGATCAGATTTATAATCATCTAGCAAGCAACAATTTGATTTGAGATAGTCAACATGGTTTCGTCAAGGGCAGGTCGTGTCTCACAAACTTCATTGAATTTATTGAGAAGTTGACCAAGCATGTAGATGAGGGTAGTGCAGCTGACATGGTATACATGGACTTCAGTAAAGCCTTTGATAAGGTTCCACATGGTAGGTTGTTGGAGAAAATGCAGAGGCATGGATTTGAGGGAGATTTAGCAGTTTGGATTAGAAACTGGCTTTCTTAAAGAAGTGGTGGTTGATGGAAAATATTCAGCCTGGAGTCCAGTTACTAGTGGTGTGCCACAAGGATCTGTTTTGGGACCACTGCTGTTTGTCATTTTTTATAAATGACTTAGACTCAGACATAGGTGGATGGATTAGTAAATTTGCAAACGACACTAAAATCATTGGAGTAGTGGACAGTTTGGATGAATGTTGCAGGTTGCAGGGGGACTTGGATAAACTGCAGAATTGGGCTGAGAGGTGGCAAATGGAGTTCAATGCAGCTAAATGTGAGGTAATGCACTTTGGGAAGAATAACAGGAAGGCAGAGTACTGGGTCAATGGAAAGATTCTTGGTAGTGTGGATGTGCAGAGGGATCTTGGAGTCCATGTACATAGATCCCTGAAAGTTGCCACCCAGGTTGATGGTGCTGTTAAGAAGGCATATGGTGTGTTAGGTTTCATTGGCAGAGGGATTTAGTTCTGGAGCTGCAATATCATGCTGCAACTGTACAAAACGCTATTGCGGCCGCACTTGGAATATTGTGTACAATTCTGGTCGCCATATTTCGGGAAGGATGTGGAAGCATTGGGAAAGATGCAGAGGAGATTTACCAGGATGTTGCCTGGTCTGGAGGGAAGGTCTTATGAGGAAAGGCTGAGAGACTTGGATCTGTTCTCATTGGAAAGAAGGCGGCTAAGAGGGGATTTGATAGAGACATACAGGATGATCAGAGGATTAGATAGGGTAGACAGTGAGAGTCTTTTTCCTAGTATGATGACGTCAGTGTGTACGAGGGTGCATAACTACAAATTATGGGGTGATTGATTTAAGACAGATGTCAGAGGCAGGTTCTTTACGTAGAGAGTGGTAAGGGTGTGGAATGCCCGACCTGTTAATGTAGTCAACTCAGCCACATTAGGGAGATTTAAACAATCCTTAGATAAGCACATGGATGATGATGGGATAGTGTAGGGGTAAGAGCTGAGAATAGTTCACAGGTCGGCGCAACATCGAGGGCCAAAGGGCCTGTTCTGTGCTGCATTGTTCTATGTTCTATAATACACCTTGTTACTGCCTATATGTGATAACTATTAATGCCAACTGAATTCATGGAACATTGATCAGTACAGCACAGTACAGACCCTTCAGCCTTCAATGTTGTGTCAGCCTTTTATCCTACTCTAAAATCAAACTAACCTACATACCCTTCATTGTAGTAACTTCCATGTGTCTATCCAAGAGTCACTTAAATGTCCCTAATGTATCTGACTCTACTACCACTGCTGGCAGTGCATTCCACACACTCACCACTCTCTGAGTAAAGAATCTGCCTCTGACATCTCCCTAAACCTTCCTCCAACCACCTTAAAATTGTGCCCCCTCATGATAGCCATTTCCATCCTGGGAAAAATGTCTCTGGCTATCCACTCTATCTCTGTGCCTCTCATCATCTTGTATATCTCTATCAAGTCACCTCTCTTCCTTTTTCACTTCAATGAGAAAAGCCCTAACTCCCTCAACCTTTCTTCCTAAGACACACCCTCCAGTCCAGGCAGCATCCTGGTAAATCTCCTCTGCACCCTCTCCAAAGCTTCCACATCCTTCCCATAATGAGGCGACCAGAACTGAACACAATATTTCAAGTGTGGTATAACCAGGGCTGTATAGAGCTGCAGCATAACCTTGCTGCTCTGAAACTCAATCCCCCTGCTAATAAAAGCTAATGCACCCCATGTCTTCTTAGCAACTTATTCAACCTGGGTGGCAACTTTGAGGGATCTATGGATGTGGGATAAGTTCAAAAGTATTGTTTTCTTAAGGAACCCGCAGTTCATTAAGGAACTAGGTTGATCGATCTTGTGGTTTACATCCTAATGTAGAAAAGGCAATTAACTGGTCACCTCAGTAACAGGAAGAAGTGTTTTCATTTTAAATGGTGACCCATAGAGTAGCAGGACTAGATCGACAGTGCCCCCCCCCCCCCCCCCCAACTTCAATGGTAACATTTGACAAACTGTCCATCCCTCGGATATGTAGAGGATGAGCTGATGTCATACTTATTTATTTAATTAGCTTTTTCTTTCATGGGATGTGTTTATCACTAGCAAAGCCAGCATTGCTTACCCACCTCTAGTTGCCCTTCTGGATACACACACCAACCAACCTCACCGCCCTGTGGCTGATCACTTCAACTCCCCCTCCCACTCCATCAAGGACTTGCAAGTCCTGGGCTGTCTCCACTGCCAAACCCAAGCCACCCACCAACTGGAGGAAGAACGTCTCATCTTTCGCCTTGGGACCATCCAACCACACAGGATCAATGTTGACTTCACCAATATCCTGATCTCCCCTCCTGCCAAAATATCCCAGATCCAACCCTCCAACTGCCCTCTTGAACTGCCCTACTTATCCATCTTCCTTCCCATCTATCCGCTCCACCCTTCACTCCGACCTATCACTATCACCTTCCCAGCTACCTCACTCCCATCCATTCTCCTACTCCTCAGATGCTGCCTGACCTGCTGTGCGTTTCCAGCGCCACACATTTTGACTTGAGGGAACTGACCTTGGAAGGAGTACAATGCAGTTTTCCAGAAATGGACTTCATGGGTTAAGTTATGAGGAGAAGTTGGACAAATTAGGCCTGTGCTTTCAAAAATTTATAAGGTTAAGAGGTGATCTGACTGAAGTCTTCAAGATATTAACAGGAAAAGACAGGGCAGATAAAGATAATTATTTCCACTGTTTGGGGATTCTAAAACTGGGGGACACAGTCTGAGAACTAGGACCAGAGCGTTCAGGATAGATGTTAGGAAGAATTTCTACGCACACAGGGTGGGAGAGGTTTGGAACTCTCATCCACAAGATGTTAAATCAGTTGTACATTTTGAATCTGAAAGAAATATTTTGTTTTGCTTAGCAAATGTATGAAAGGATATGGGCTAAAGGCAGGTATGTACAGTTAGGTCATGACCTCACTGAATGACAGAACAGCCTCAATGGGCTGAATGGCCCATTGCTACTTTCTTATGTTCCTAAATGAGTGGCTTGCTCAACCATTTCAGTGGGCCATTAAGAGTCAATGACATTTCTGCGGGTCTAGAGTGTCACGTAGGTCAGATTAAGGTTAGACAGCAGATTTCTCTTCCATGAGTGAAACAGATTTCCTTTTATGACAATGAATGGTATTTGGCCTGGTCACCATCACTGAGACTAGATTTCAATTCCAACTTTTATTCAGTGAGTTTAAATCCCATCGGGTTTGCAGTAGGCTTTAAAATTCCTGTGATATGATCACTCTGTCACCATTTCCTACGATTGAATTCACTCAGTTAATAGACTGGGAGTTCAGATCCCACAGTAGTCATTTGGATTTAGTTTAAAATAAATCTAGAAATACAAAGATGGACACAGTAGATGTGCCCAAGTAGCTGAGGGGTTATCAGCAAAACTCAACTTGGTGAATTATGTTTGTTAGTAAAAGAAAAATGCTGTCCGTACCTGGCCGTTGGTTCCAGCCCCATTACTGAGTTTTGTCTCAGTTTGTTCACAACAAGTACCAAGTGCTCTTATTTGCCCCTGAGAAAGCTTCAGTGAGTCCTTTCTGAGTCATAGAGTTATACAACACTGAAACAGACCCTTCAGTCAAACTTGTCCATGCCAACCAGATATCCTAAATTAATCTAGTCCCATTTGCCAGCATTTGGCCCATATCCCTCTAAACTCTTCCTATTCGTCAGTGATGGGATGGTGGCTCAATGGTTAACACTGCTGCCTCATAGCACCAGGGTCGCAGGTTCGATTCCAGCCTCGGGTGACTGTGTGGAGTTTGCACATTCCCCCGTGTCTGTGTGGGTTTCCCCTGGGTGCCCTGGTTTCCTCCCACAATCACAAAGATGTGCAGGTCAGGTGAACTGGCCAGGCTAAATTGCGCACAGTGTTAGGTACATTAGTCAGAGGGAAATGAGTCTGGGTAGGTTACTCTTTGGAGGGTTGGTGTAGACTTGTTGGGCCGAAGGGCCTGTTTCCACACTGTAGGGAATCTAATCTAATCATATACCCATCCAAATCCCTTTTAAATGTTGTAATTGTCCCAGCTTCCACCACTTCCTCTGGCAGCTTATTCCATACATGCATCATGCTCTGTGTGAAAAAGTTGCCCCTCGGGTCCCCTTTAAACTTTTCCTCTCTCACCCTAAACCTTTGCCCTTTAGTTTTGAAGTCCCCCACCCTTGGCTATTCCCTCTATCCATGACTCTCATGATTTGATAAACCTCTTGAACCACTGCCATCATTATGTGACACAATCCCAGGTTATAGTCCAATGGATTTATTTGGGAGTACAAACTTTCAGAGCATAGCTCCTTCGTCAGCTAGCTACCTGATGAAGGAGCTGCACTCCGAAAGCTAATGCTTCCAAATACACATGTTGGACTATAACCTGGAGTTGTGTGCACCTCAACATCATCATTATGTGAGGCAAGTAATGCCAATGGGTGGGGGAGGGAGTTCCAGGATTGTGTCACAGTGACTGTAAGAAATGGGTTTATATTTCCCAGAGTGGGAGGTGTCTTAAAGAGGAATTTGCAGACGCTGGCATTTCCCATGCACTGGAAAGGCTGTGGTATAGATGCAATGTCACTGATAAACCAGAACCCCAGGTTAATGCCTCAGGAGAAACTGAAAGAATTGCAGATGCTGTATATCAGTTGCTGGAAAAACTCAGCAGGTCTGGCAGCATCTGTGAAGAGAAATCAAAGTTAACGTTTCGGGTTCAGTTTCTAGATTAGTGGTGCTGGAAGAGCACAGCAATTCAGGCAGCATCCGACGAGCAGCAAAATCGACGTTTCGGGCAAAAGCCCTTCATCAGGAATAAAGGCAGAGAGCCTGAAGCGTGGAGAGATAAGCTAGAGGAGGGTGGGGGTGGGGAGAAAGTAGCATAGAGTAGCTTCAGGGCAGAGGAAATGACCTGGGAGTTGCAGTGGGAGAGGGAGGTTCGGGTTCAGTGACTCTTCCTCAGAACTGGACACCAATGTTAATTCTGATTTCTCTACACAGATGCTGCCAGACTTGCTGAGCTTTTCCCAGTTATTTGTGCTTTTGCTTCTAATACTCTGGGTTCATAGTGGGTTCAAATCCCACCATGGTATGAGGTTGAAATGTGAATTCAATTAAACTCTGCAATTAAAGAGCTAACCACTGAAGGTGGAGAGGAAAGAATTAATATTTAAGATCTTGTAATAACGTAACTAACACATGACCTTGTGAATGGAAGAACAGCAAATCAATTCAAGGATGACAATGGGTAAGGAGGCACTTGTGGAAGAGCTTGTGAATACAGTGATTAACGCCTGGTGTACAAATCAAACCAAGGGAGGACAAAGGTCAACAAGCTGGAACATTGGCTGATAGCAGCGATCAGGAACACAGGTTTCTTGCAAAATGTACATGTAACTTGTAGATTCATAAAACTGTATAATTAAACCAATCCAAGTGAGAGACCAGGGCATCCTTTTGAGGACTTGACTTCTCCCAAAAGCTTTTGTCAATAAACTCTATGTTTGACCCACTATCAATCTCAGTAATATTTTACTGACAACACCACTCTCGGTTGGCTGGTTCACTTTCGGGAGGGGAATCTGCCATCTTTATCTGGTCTGGCAGATGCCTGACTGGAATTACAGCAGTATGGTTGTCTCATAACTGCAAAGGAATACCCGCATCCCATGAACAAATATTTAAAAAGATCTGCTGCTCTTGACCCTGTAATTGGCAGAGGTGGCACATTCGGTGCAGCCAGGGAGTCCTGACAACATTGTATTGTACATATTGGAGATATAACACAGAGCAGTCACTGTGTACTGGTCATAGAGTGAGTGAATGCCGAATGGAGTTCTGACCAAGGTTCTGATCTTTGTCTTGACAGTGCTAAACCTGTGGAACGCTGTTGGAACTGCAAATAAGGAATATTCTGCTACATTTCTGGTGTGGAGAAAGTGAGGTCTGCAGATGCTGGAGATCAGAGCTGGAAATGTGTTGCTGGAAAAGCGCAGCAGGTCAGGCAGCATCCAGGGAACAGGAGAATCGACATTTCGGGCATAAGCCCTTCTTCAGGAAAGAAGGGCTTATGCCCGAAGAAGGGCTTATGCCCGAAACGTCGATTCTCCTGTTCCCCGAATGCTGCCTGACCTGCTGCGCTTTTCCAGCAACACATTTCCAGCTACATTTCTGGTGTGCCCTCTGTTGACTGTGGACAGTCTCTGGGGAGTCAGGAAGTGAATTACTCAGCACAGAAGCTCCAGTCTCAGGTCTTGCAGCCAAAGCATTGACAGGGCTACTACAGTTAGATTTCTGGTCAATGGTAACTCTCATGGTGTAGATGGAGAGGGTTTCAGTGATGGCAACATCAAATAGAAATAATTAGATACTCTCATTCTGGAGATGGTCGTTATTGTCACTCGTGGAATAAATGTCGAGTGTCACTTAGGAGTCCAGGTTTGACTGTTGCCCAGCTGTTGCCTCATGCTGGTGGTAGCTGCTGCATGAGCTGAGGAGTAATGAATGGAACTGAACAAATGGAGAATGGTGAATTTATAAAGAAAGCCCTGCTGCAGTAATGTGAAACTAATGGCAGGAGACAAAAAAATAACTGGTCCCAAAGAGTGCAACAATATTGTTATTATTAAAGTAAGAACTATAAATCTTACAGAATATCATTTTCAGAACAAATTTGCCACTTGGAAATGCCAAATATTGCCAATTGGAAAAGTTGCGTTCATTAAGCTGTTGACACCATAACTGAAAGGCGAAAACCTGGAATGGTCAATGGTGTGGATTTAACCACGATGAAAACGCAAAAGGGCCACAGACTGAATGGCTTTTCCTAAAAGGAATTCCCTAATGATAAGCGATGAATGATTTTCGAATTGACATGAAAAGAACAAGTTGCACCCTCACAACCACACACCACACTCCCCACCCTCACTCCCCACCCTCACAGCCCCACCCTCACTACCACACACCACACTCCCCACCCTCACTCCCCACACTCACAGCCCCACCGCCCCCACTCCCCAACCTCACAATCACACTCCCCACCCTCACAGCCCCACCCTCACAGCCCCACCCTCACTCCCTACCCTCACAGACCCATCCCCCACTCCCCACCCTCACAGCCACACCCCTCACTCCCCACACTCACATTGCCATCCCCCACTCCCCACCCTCACAGCCACACACCCCATTCCCCACCCTCACATTCCCAAACCCCACTCCCCAACCTTACAGCCCCATTCCGCACTCCCCACCCTCACATTCCCATCCCCCCCACTCCGCAACCTCACAGCCCCATCCCCCACTCCCCACAGGCACAGCCGCATCCCTCACTTCCCCCTCACATTCCCATCCCCCACTCCCCATCCTCACAGCCCCATTCCTCACGCTTCCCTCACATTCCCATCCCCCACTCCCCACACTCACAGCCCCATCCCTCACTCCCCCCTCACATTCCCATCCCCCACTCCCCATCCTCACAGCCCCATTCCTCACGCTTCCCTCACATTCCCATCCCCCACTCCCCACACTCACAGCCCCATCCCTCACTCCCCCCTCAATTCCCATCCCCCACTCCCCATCCTCACAGCCACACCTCCACTCCCCACTATCACATTCATATTCCCCACCCTCACATTCCCATCCCCCACTCCCCACCCTCACAGCCCCATCTCTTACTCCCCCCTCACATTCCCATCCCCCACAGCCCCACCTCCCACTCCCACCCCCACTCCCCACCCTCACAGTCCCATCCTCCACTCCCCATCCTCACCGCCCCAACCCCACTCCCCACCATCACATTCCCATCCCCCATTCCCTACCCTCACAGCCCCACCCTCACAGCCCCACACCCCTCTCCCTACCCTCACAGTCCCACCCCTGCACTCCCTACCCTCACAGCCCCACCTCCCCTCTCCCTACCTTCACAGTCCCACCCCTGCACTCCCTACCCTCACAGCCCCATCCCCCACTAACACCCTCACAGCCACACACCCCACTCCCCACCCTCACAACTCCATCCCCCACTCTCACAGCCCCACCTTTTTACGGTAAAAAGAGAAAGATTCTAAAAAGACATGAGGGGCAACTTGTTCACACAGAGAGTGTGGAATGAACTGTCAGAGGAAGAGATGGAAGCAGGGACAGTTGCAACTTTTAAAAGTAATTTGGATAAGTTCATGAATAGGAAACGTTTGGAGAGATAGGAGGCAAATGCAGGCAGGTGAGGCTAGTTTAGTTTGGGAACATGGTCGACATGGACTGGTTGGATAGAAAGGTATTTTTCCCATGCTGCTTGATGCTATGAATTCAAGATGACCTATGTTTTCTCTTCCAAGTCACTCACAATTCCAACTTGGAAATGTATCAGCCAATCTTTTACTATTGCAATGTCAAAATCCTCAAAATCTTAACTAACATCGTAATGACATAACATCATGACTACATAACAGTGTACCTATGTAACAGCACGTACATATGCACCAATATGCCGACATAACAGTGCAGCTATGAAACAATGTATTGATGGGGGACAGGGCTTCAACATATTGTCTAGCTAACGCCCATTGTTACAGCTAACCTGAGAATGCAACTTTTAAAAAAAAGGTTTTGTGATGTACACATGAAAGAAGTGAAACTATCATGGTATTCGAACAGATGCAAGTCTCAACAGACAATCAAGGTATTCTTCAATGTATAATTTCAGTTACATCACACTGTAAATTTTTGCTATAAATTCTGTGCCTTAGAATCGTGTCCTCCACAATCATCTGATGAAGGAGCGACGCTCCGAAAGCTAGGGTGCTTCCAATTAAACCTGTTGGACTATAACCTGGTGTTGTGTGATTTTTAACTTTGTACACCCCAGTCCAACACCGACATCTCCAAATCATGTATTTCTGTAACAGCCTACCTTTCTAACAGCATAACCATGTGACAGTGTACGTATGAACCAACATACCTACATCACAGCGTACCCATGTAATAGTGTATCTACGTAAAGGCATGCCTACACTGTGCAAACTACTCTGCTCAAGAAGGCAGCCCATGATCATCTTGTCAAGTAAAATTATGGCTGGTTAATAAATACTTGCCTAGCCAGTGATGCCTACATCCTGCAAATTTAGAATAAAAGTCACAAAGGGACCATCAACTGGACACAGAACAAATTCAACCCCATCAGGTGCTTGCTGAGAGAATTGACTCAACGAACCAGAAGGTAGCCAATAAAATGGAATTGTTTAGCACTTGCCAGAGTCACAGTAACATCACTTCATGGTATCGCTTTCAATTCGTCCACTAAATCCCTGGATGGGACTGTGAGGATGGGGGCTGGGGAGTGGGGGATGGGGCTGTGAGGGTGGGGAGTGGGGGATGGGACTGTGAGGGTGGAGAGAGGGGGGTGGGACTGTGAGGGTGGGGAGTTGGGGCAGGGCTGTGAGTGGGGGCTGGGACTGTGAGGATGGGGAGGGGTGGATGGGGCTATGAGGGTGCGGAGTGGGGGATGGGGCTGTGAGGGTGGGGAGTGGGGGAGTGGGACAGTGAGGGTGGGGAGTGGGGTGTGGGGCTGAGGGGGTGAGGAGTGGGGTATGGGCCAGTGAGGGTGAGGAGTGGGAGATGGGGCAGTGAGGATTGAGAGAAGGGGATGGGGCTGTGAGGGTGGGGAGTGGGGGATGGGAATGTGAGGGGGGAGTAAGAGATGGGGCTGTGAGGGTGGGGAGTGGGGGATGGGACTGTGAGGGTGGGGAGAGGGGGATGGGGCTGTGAGGATGGGGAGTTGGGGCAGGGCTGTGAGTGTGGGGCTGGGACTGTGAGGATGGGGAAGGGTGGATGGGGCTATGAGGGTGGGGAGTGGGGGATGGGGCTGTGAAGGTGGGGAGTGGGGGAATGGGACAGTGAGGGTAGGGAGTGGGGTGTGGGGCTGAGGGGGTTTGGAGTGGGGTATGGGCCAGTGAGTGTGGGGAGTGGAGGATGGGGCAGTGAGGGTGGAGAGAAGGGAATGGGGCTGTGAGGGTGGGAAGTGGGGAGCGTGGCTGTGAGTGGAGGATGGGACTGTGAGGGTGGGGAGGGGGGTGTCCAGCAGCTGTCAGGGTGGGGTATATGAGACAACTGACTCTGGAGGTAGGGAGTGGTGGGGACAGAGGTTGAGGAAGTGGAGGCAGAGTGCACAGGAGCAATCTGAAAACAAAACAAGACAAACAAGATGATGAACATTCTGCTCAAAAGAATGAAGCTGGTAGATATTTAGAGTGTCTAAATATGACTAAATATTTAGATATTTAGTCAATCTGTGTCCATGCTGATAAGTCCAGAATCATCAAATGACCCGTCTTGTGGCTGCCTCCCGTATGAATCCAGACAAAACCAGTACATGCCAGTAGATCTGAAACTGGTTTCATATGGGTTTCAGTCTGGCCGAGTTGGGTTTTGTCATCAGGGTAGTGCCTTTCACAACGTCAGGATGTCTCAAAGTGTTTTCCTTTTATCATTTATTCTGAGATATGGACATTGAAGGCGTGGGGGCACGAAGTGACCTGAACTTACCGAATGACCACAACGCCAAAAAATGATGGATAAGATTTCCCATGGTCCAACTTACAAACCAAAATATGACACCTTCAAACCATGCAGCGGTCATTCAGTACCGTCATTAAAGTGTCTGCAGATATTATATGCGCAGGTCTGTGGTGTTGGACTTTAAATCACAACCTTTCAAACAAGATTCTTAGAATCATCGAATTTTACAGAACAGAAGAAGGCTATTTGACCCTTTGTGTCTGTGATTAGAGTGGTGCTGGAAAAGCACAGCAAGTCAGGCAGCATCCGAGGAGCAGGAAAATCAACGTTTTGGGCAAAAGCCATTCATCAGGAATGAGCGTCCACCCTGAAGACTCCCTGCCACATTCCTGATGAAGGGCTTTTGCCCGAAACATTGATTTTTCTGCTCCTCGGATGCTGCCTGACTTACTGTGCTTTTCCAACACCACTCTAATCTTGATTCTGATCTCCAGCAGATGCAGTCCTCACTTTCGCCCATTGTGGAAGTACCAGCTCATAAAAGAGCTACCCAGCCAGTCCCACTCTCCAGTCCTATTTCTGTAGTCCTCTAACTTCATCCATCCGCCCCCACCACTCTCCCAGGCAGTCTATCCCAAATTCTAACAACTCTCTGAGAAAAAACACTTTCTCCTTATCTCAATCCTAACTCTCTTGCTGACAATGTTGAAATTGTGACCCCGAGTTATTGATACAGCAATGAATTTAACCAGAACGTCCTTCTTTACCCTATCAAAATTGTTCAGAACTTTGAACACCCCAACAAGATCACCTCTGCTCTACGGACAATAAACACAATTTCTCTAATCATCTTTGTATCTAAATCCTTCCTTCTTGGTATCATTCAGGTAAACCTCCTTTGCACTCTCCCTAGGGTTTTAACATCCTTTCTTTAAATAAGGTGCCCAGAATTAAACACAATATTCCAAATCTGGTCTGAACAATGGTGTGTGGAGGTGTAATTAGAAGCAAAAGTGCTATCCACAAAGCTATCATTGTGACTTCCAGCGATGAAAAAGAAGTAAGTTTGCAGACATTAAAAATTGGTGATATAGTGGACAATGCAGGAGGTTATCTAAGTTTCGAAAAGATGCTGATCAATTGGGTCAATGGGCTGAGGAATGGCACATAAAGTTTAATTTGGGTAGATGTGAAGTATTGTCTCACAGGTAGACAGAGTGGTTAAGAAAGCATTTAGCACACTTACCTTCATTGCTCGGACCTTTGAGTTTAGGAGTTGGGAAAATATTTGGAGTTTGTACGAGACTTTGTCAAGGTCTCTTTTGGAGTACTGTGTGCATTTCTGGTCTCCCTGTTATAGGAAGGTTATTATTAAACTGGAGAGGGTACAGAACAGACTTATCAGGATGTTACTGGGATGGAAGGTTTGAGATATAAAAATAAACTGGAAAGGCTGGGACCATTTTCACTGGAGAGTAGGTGGTTGAGGGGCACCCTTACTGATGTTTATAAAATCCTGAGGGTCATAGATAAAATGAATGATAAGGAAATTTTCCCTAAGGTAGGGAGTTCCAGACTAGGGGGTATATTTCTAAGGTGAAAAGAGAAAGATTTAAAAAGGACACGAGGGGCAACTTGTTCACACAGAGAGTGTGGAATGAACTGTTAGAGGAAGTGATGGAAGCAGGGACAGTTCTAACTTTTAAGAGCAATTTGGATAAGTTCATGAATAGGAAATGTTTGGAGAGATATAGGGTAAACACAAGGAGGTGGGACTAATTTAATTTGGGAATATGGTTGACATGGACTGGTTGGATAGAAAGGTATTTTTTCCGTGCTGTTTGATGCTATGAATTCAAGATGACCTACGTTTTCTCTTCCAAGTCACTCATAATTCCAACTTGGAAATGTATCAGCCAATCTTTCATTATTGCAGTGTCAAAATCCTCAAAATCTTAACTAACATCGTAACGACATAACATCATGACTACATAACAGTGTACCTATGTAACAGCACGTACATATGCACCAATATGCCGACATAACAGTGTACCTATGAAACAATGTATTTCTGTAACAGCCTACCTTTCTAACAGCATAGCCATGTAACAGTGTACGTATGAACCAACATACCTACATCACAGCGTACCCATGTAATAGTGTATCTACGTAAAGGCATGCCTACACTGTGCAAACTACTCTGCTCAAGAAGGCAGCCCATGATCATCTTGTCAAGTAAAATTATGGCTGGGTAATAAATACTTGCCTTGCCAGTGATGCCTACATCCTGCAAATTTAGAATAAAAGAAGTCACAAAGGGACCATCAACCGGACACAGAACAAATTCAAACCCATCAGGTGCTTGCTGAGAGAATTGACTCAACGAACCAGAAGGTAGCCAATAAAATGGAATTGTTTAGTATTTGCCAGAGTCACAGTAACATCACTTCATGGTATCTCTTTCAATTCGTCCACTAAAACCTTGTATAAAAGGCTATTATCCCTGGCTCATCGCTGTTCTAATGTATGTCTGTTCTCTTTGAACAAAAGATGATGAGGACACAAAGGAGTATTCAATCACTCAGAAATAGACAGTGGAAGTTACCATATGTTTCTCTAGTGCTGAAAAGCAGCACTTTTCCAGTCAGTGCACTATACTTTTGTGATGATGACATCTGTTGCCTCTGTTAGATTTCTTCATCACAAGCACTGAACATAATCGCATCAAGGAAAGAGAGAGTGCTAAGGAAACAAAGAATGGAAACCGAGGGAGAAGTCAAACGTGGTGCTGCGGTGTGAAAACAATTCGGCTTTGCAGGTACACAAGCAACTGGTCAAACATTACGGAACCAACAGCAACTCCTATTATAAAGCTACTATACAGGAGCTTTGTTACAAAAGACACTGCACAGACCCACATTAATACACGACCAAAGCATTTCAGAGGAGACTGAGAAATAGAGACATAGGACATTTTAGGGACAAAATCTCAGGATGTTCAACTAAAACAGTGGACAAAGGTCACCAATGGTCCACGTGCATATGACAGTGGAGTCCCAGGTAGATAGGATAGTGAAGAAAGTGGTTGGTATGCTTGATTTTATTGGTCAGTGCATTGAGTACAAGAGTTGGAGGTCATGTTACAGAATGTTGGTTAGACCACTTTTGGAATACCGCGTGCAGTTCTGGTCTCCCTGCTGCAGGAATGATGTTGTGCATCTCGAAAAGGTTTAAAAAAGATTTACAGGGTTGGAGGATTTGAGCTATAGGGAGCAGCTGAATAGGCTGGGGCTGTTTTCTCAGTGAAAGTGAGATCTGCAGGTGCTGGAGATAAGAGTCAAGAGTGTGGTGCTGGAAAAGGCCAGGCAGCAACCGAGGAGCAGGAAAACTGACATTTCGGGCAAAAGCCCTTCATCATGGAGTATCAGAGGCTGAGGAGTGAACTTATAGAGATTTATATAATGTTGAGAGGCAAGGATAGGTTGGATAGACAAGATCTTTTCCTTGGGGTGGGGGTGTCCACAACTAGAGGGCATAGGTTTAGGGTGAGAGAGGAAAGATTTAAAAGGAATCTAAGGGGCAACTTTTTCATGTATGGAATGAGCTGCCAGACGAAGTGGTGGAGGCTGGTGCAATGTTTTAAAAATTTCTCAAGGTCAGGTTCGTAGGAGAGTAGTCTGACACAGAACAAACGACCAAGAGGCGAGTCTGCTAGAATATGAGCATTTTATTCCCCGCAGCGTCGCCACAACCAGGTCTCATACTTACAACGGGTCTGGCTTATACTCACTCTACATGTTACCGGAACTGGGAGCCGTCAGTTCTCGTAGAGCGGTTGCCAACACCCACGCTCGGCGGTTAAACGTAACCCCGGAGCAGACTCCCGGGTCTGGCTTATACTCACTCTACATGTTACCGGAACTGGGAGCCGTCAGTTCTCGTAGAGCGGTTGCCAACAACCCACGCTCGGCGGTTAAACGTAACCCCGGAGCAGACTCTCCGAACTGGAGACTTTTCCAGCTGATATACTCTTTTCCAGATATAAACATTCATGTGAACAGCAGAGCAAGGCTAAAAAACACATTCCATTCTGGTTACATACAGATAAGAAGATTCACACGGGGAGGTGTGTAATAAGATTCACACGGGACTAAGCAACACCTCCATTCCGCTTAGATTCACACATGTATTGGGACATAATTTTTAACCGTTTCACCACATTCCACTGCTTGGCCCAATACATGTGTTACATTATGATTCACACATGTATTGGGACATAATTTTACACCACATTCCACTGCTTGGCCCAATACATGTGTTACATTATGCTTAATTCAGTTCAATTCGTTTCAGTTAATTTCAGTTCAGTCAATTCAGTGTAGTTCAATTCAGCTCAGTTCAGGTCTGTTCAGTTCAATTCAATTGTGTTCAATTCAGTTCCGTCCATTTCAATTCAATTTAGCTCAGTTCCATTTTGTTCCGTTCAATTTGATTCACTTCAGTTCCACTCAGTTCAGTTCAGTTCAATCCCATTCAATTCTGTTAACTCCGCTTCAGCTTTTTGGACATGCCCACATCCTCCGCTGTACCCCAGGCAAGGGGTTCTTCGGCAGGACTGGGATCCTCTCAAGGGTGGACAGCAGCGACCCTGGGGTTCCTCCGGTCGCCCCCCACCATTTCTCAAACAAACTGCCACGTCATGCCACGGTCCATGCCATCCCGGGACGGTCGGGACCTCCACAGTTTGTTCTTCTGGTTTCTTAGTCTTTTTCCAAAACATTGTTCTGTATCAAAATCTCTCCTCAATTGCGATTGACCCTGCTCGCTGCGCCAAAATGTTTTAAAAAATTCTCAAGGTCAGGTTCGTAGGAGAGTAGTCTGACACAGAACAAACGACCAAGAGGCGAGTCTGCTAGAATATGAGCATTTTATTCCCCGCAGCGTCGCCACAACCAGGTCTCATACTTACAACGGGTCTGGCTTATACTCACTCTACATGTTACCGGAACTGGGAGCCGTCAGTTCTCGTAGAGCGGTTGCCAACAACCCACGCTCGGCGGTTAAACGTAACCCCGGAGCAGACTCCCGGGTCTGGCTTATACTCACTCTACATGTTACCGGAACTGGGAGCCGTCAGTTCTCGTAGAGCGGTTGCCAACAACCCACGCTCGGCGGTTAAACGTAACCCCGGAGCAGACTCTCCGAACTGGAGACTTTTCCAGCTGATATACTCTTTTCCAGATATAAACATTCATGTGAACAGCAGAGCAAGGCTAAAAAACACATTCCATTCTGGTTACATACAGATAAGAAGATTCACACGGGGAGGTGTGTAATAAGATTCACACGGGACTAAGCAACACCTCCATTCCGCTTAGATTCACACATGTATTGGGACATAATTTTTAACCGTTTCACCACATTCCACTGCTTGGCCCAATACATGTGTTACATTATGATTCACACATGTATTGGGACATAATTTTACACCACATTCCACTGCTTGGCCCAATACATGTGTTACATTATGATTCACACATGTATTGGGACATAATTTTACACCACATGCAATTACAACATTTAAAAAGCATTTGAACGGGTACATCAATAGAAAGGATTTAGAGGGAAATGGGCCAAGTGCTGGCAAATGGGACTAGATTAATTTGGGATAGCTGGTCAGCATGGATGAGTTGGACTGAAGGGTCTGTTTTCATGCTGTATATCTCTGACTCTAATAGTGGGCACTGTATGTGTCAGGAAACCAAGTTCACTCCTCACTGTGTGTTAAGTTTGTTGCCACCATTGTCTTTAGTTGTAGGGATCTATTTGGTCTTTCCCTAAATAAGGCGATGAAAACTGCTCACAGTGCTCCAGATGTGGTCTCAGCCGCACATTGGACAGTTGCAGTAAGACTTCCTTACTCTTACCTCCAACTCCCTAGAACTACCCTTCCTGATAACCTGTTGCACCTGACTGCTAGCCTTATGAGTCTTGTGCACAAATCCCCCCTTTCTGTTGCAGCTTTCTGTTCTTTTGTTCTCCCTTCCAGACTGAACAACTTAAACTTTCCCACATTATACCACATTTGCTACCTTTTTGCCCATTTAGTTAACGTAGCAATAAGTCACTATAAACTGTTTGTATCCCTCCCCTAACTTGTCTTTCCATTGATGTTTGTGTCAACTGCAAATTTGGCAACAGTACATTCATTGCATAGAATCATTACAGAATCCCTACAGTGTGGAAACAGGCCATTTGGCATAATGGGTCCACCCTGAAGAGCACTCCATCCCTTTACCCTGTACCCCTGCATTTCCCATGGCTAACCCACCAAGCCTGTAAATCCCTGGAAACTACGGGTAATGGCCAATCCCCCTACCCTGCACATCTTTGGGCAGCAAACCAGAGAACACAGAGGAAACCCACGCACACACATGGAAAATGTGCAAACTCCATGCAAACAGTCAGCCAAGTCATGAATGTGTAAACAATTATGGTTCCAGCACTGATTCCCTGTGGAATCCCACTGGTCAAAGATTGCCATACTGAAAAAGAACCCATTTACCCACTCGCTGTTTTCTTCCCATGAGCCAATTCTCTATCCACATCTATATACTACCTCCAATACCATGAGCTCCTGTCTTATGACTTAACCTTTTGTGAGGCACTTTGTCAATCAAGTGAATAATCTTGGAAACTTTGTCAATGTGTTTTTCCCGTTCAAACAACAGGGTGAATGTATTTGAACAGAGGCTAGCTGGGGATCAAGGGGGTTGGGTATGTTGTTGGAGGGGCACTGGGAAATGGGAAAGACTTTGGTCACAATTGGGAAAATGGTGCCTGTAAAGTCAGGTTCCAAGGGATCCTTGGAATTCCAGGAAAAATATTCCCCAGTTCCTGAAATAAAAAATTTACAAAAGATAAAAAGGGGGACGGGGGGGGATGTTGCATTCTTAAGTTATTTCCCTGAATACAGAATTACTACTCTCAAATTGGTTTGGGAAGGTTCAATTTAGTTGAAAATCTCAAACAGGTTTACTACTTAATATGCAAATCAGTAACCGGTGTTTCCAGAGCAATGGACACATACTACTTTACTCATGCTCACTGTAATGTTTCTTGCTGTTGCACAGATCTCCGATGTCCACATACAGCAGTTACTTCCAGCCTTGACAGCTCTACACTGGGATATCGGATCAACATAATCCAGATGTACAACCCTCACGTCCCAGCAGCAGATGTCCTGACCTTCTTGAGGAGATACGTCCAGGTCGAGGGGGAGAGTACCGATGTGGTCTATCCTTTCGGGATCTGGACCAGCAAACGACAGGTCAGGGTAACCCTGAGAGTCAATGCCAGTGGGAACATTCCTCCAGCTTTGCCATCGGAGGAAGCAGAGGTTACCTGACATACGCAGGGCAGCCCAAAGTGTGCCGAACCTGCGGGAGGTCAGGCCACATGGTGGCGGATTGTAAGGTGACCGTCTGCCGAAACTGCAAGAAGGAAGGCCACCCGACCAAGGAATGTAAGGAGGCCAAGAACTGTAATCTGTGCGGAGAGGCGGGCCACATGTACAAGGCCTGCCCAAGACGAGGGGCCGCCACCTACGCACAGATGGCCGGTGGTGGCAACACGAGCCGTGGACCGCCTAAGACCAGCAAGGTACCACAAAACAGCACAGGAACGGTGTCTGGAGGCACCCAGAAGGAAGGGCAGACTGTAGCGGAGCAGACAGCAGACAGCGGGGAGGTGCAGCAGCCGATCCAAGCTCCTTCAAGACAGATGGAGGAAATGGAAGAGGAGGGATCAAAGGAGACAGAGGATTGGATTACTGTCAAAAGCAGAAAGAGGAAACTTCCCAAAGCCACCCAGCGAAGGGGGGAGCGACACCTACACGAGGAGGATACAGGCAGCTCTTTCGATGGAGAGGACGGGCGCAAGGAGGGTCGCCACCAGAGGAAGAGACAGAGCGCCGTGGGGAAAAAGGAGGGCAGCACCGCCCAATCCCTCTGAGGGGACGGGTAAAGGCCTCCCCCCACCCGGTGAGAACCAAGAGGTACCCACCGGCCCACAGCTCCAGGTAACTGGGAGCAGCGGTCCTGTGACAGCCCCACTGTCAGTTGGAGAACTGGACTGTGCGGACCCTGGGCCCGATCCAAAGACACCAGAGCGGGGAAATGGCTCCATCGTGGAGCCGGACAGCTACCTCAGCCCTGGGAGGGTCCAGCAGTTTGCCGTCACCACGGGGATGCACACAGCTACCCCAGAGAGGCAAGACCAGCAACAAATGGACACTGTTAACCTCGTAAACTGTTAAAATGGGGATAAGAATTGCCAGCATCAATGTGCGTAGCATCAAATCGGCTACGCGATGTGTTTCTATGATGGCCTTCCTGGCCAACGTTAAAGCCGACGTCCTGTTCCTGCAGGAGTGTGGGATACCGCACCTCAGCAGCTACAGGAGATGGTCGAAGTTGTGGGCCCATGGGCTGTCAGTTTGGTCGGGGGGCAACGATAGCCCCGCCTCCGGCCTGGGTATCCTGTTGCAAGGAGGCAACTTCACCATCTCCGAGGTTAAGGAGGTGGTGGGCGGGTGTCTCCTCGTCGCCGACGTCATGTACAGGAATGCTCCCCTGAGACTGATTAATGTGTACGCCCCAGTGGGTAAGAGGAAACGGTTGGCCGTCCTGCAGCAGCTTCCACTGTTGCTGGCTACGGCCAGGCCGGTCATTCTGGCCGGAGACTTCAACTGTATCATTGATGCAGATGGACGATCCGGCGGGGGGGACAGTAAACTGGACGCCATGTCCAGAGCCCTGATGGACACGGTAAAAGATGCCAAGCTGCACAATGTCTTCAGCGCCCCTGCAGACGGAGCGCAGTGTAGATACACCTGGTCACGGGCAGACGGGTCTATCCGCTCAAGGATAGATTACCTGTTTGTGTCCCGAACGCACTCAGTCAGATCCACCGACGTCAAGCCGGTGTTCTTCTCTGACCACTGCCTCCTGCTGGCCGACTGTCACCTACAGGACGAGCAGTGGGCTGGTAAGGGAACGTAGAAGCTGAACACCAAGCTGTTGACCCCGGGAAACATCGAGGAGCTCAAGAGGGACTATGCAGGTTGGAGAACTGTGAAGCCCCTCTTTGAGTCGCCAGCGGACTGGTGGGATACAGTAAAAGGGAACATCAAGAGGTTCTTCATCCTCAAAGGTGTTCAGGAGGCGAGAGAGAGGTGGGGAAAACTGTCCCAACTCCAGGAAAGTATGCAGAACCTGCTCCTGCTGCAGACGATGGGGGTGGATGTCACGGTGGACCTCAAGGAGGTGAAGGGCCAGCAAGCCTCGCTCTTTGCCTCGGAGGCCTCCAAGATAATCTTCCGGTCCAGGGTCCGCTCGGTGGAGCAGGACGAGACGTGCTCACGTTTCTTCTTCCAGAAGGTGCACAAAGAGAGCTCTGTGCTCAGCAGCCTGAAGGAAGAAGATGGCTCGATAACGTCATCTCAGGCTGACGTCATGAGGATCAGTAAATCCTTCTACGCCAGTCTGTATGACGCGAAGCCGACCGACAGCGCGGCCTCCCAGTCATTCCTGTCCTCTATCACGGAGGTCTTAGACGACAGAACACAGGAGAGGCTGGACCAGCCGCTTTCTCTGGACGAGCTGACCAAGGCCCTCGAGTCCTTCGAAAAGAATAAAACTCCCAGAAGTGACGGTTTACCGGTCAAGCTCTATTCCGCTCTGTGGGACTTGATTGGCCAGGACCTGCTGGAGGTGTATGTCAGTATGCTTCGGGCAGATACCATGAGCGAATCCATGAGGAAAGGCATCATCACCCTCATCTACAAGCGGAAGGGGGAGAGGGAGGAACTCAAAAATTGGAGACCAATCTCACTGTTGAATGCGGATTACAAAATTCTGACAAAGGTAATCGCCAACCGGGTCAGGTCTGCTCTAGGGTCAGTGATTCACCCTGACCAAACCTGTGCTGTGCCGGGCAGGAAGATCGCTGAGAGTCTCGCACTCCTCAGGGATACGATCACCTACGTGCAGGACAGAGGGTTGGACACCTGCCTGATCAGCCTGGACCAGGAGAAAGCCTTTGACAGGATATCACCTAGATATATGAGAGATGTTCTCTCCAAAATGGGCTTTGGGGAGGGAACCTGCAATTGGATCAGACTGCTCTACACCAACATTGTCAGTGCAGTCTCAATCAATGGGTGGGAATCAGATAGCTTCTCGCTGTACAAAGATCTGGGCAACGGGGGAAAAAACACACCCAATGTCACCCTCACCCTGATGGCCACCTTTGTGTGTGGCTGCATCAAGCTGTGCGTGGATCCCCGGTAAGCAAACACCAAGTGTCACTACGTACTGAGGTTCTACCTGTCCCCGGTGTTGCGAAGGATGGGCCTGGCCTCGCTGCCGCGGAACGCTCCGAGTAGTTGGACCGTTCCGTTTCACCTGTCCTTCGTGGAAAAGTTTATGAAGAAAAACACCTTTGACCACAAGTCCATCAGGAAGTGGTCAGCACGTAGTGTCCTTGAGACCCTTCGGGAAAAGGAGAGGGCGGATCCTATCGAGCGGTTCCCTGAGCAGACTGTCAAAGCCATTTGGCAGAATGCCTCATCGCCAGAACTTTCCAACAAGCACCAAGACATGGCTTGGCTGGTGGTGAGAAGGGCTCTGCCTGTGAGATCCTTTATGCACGCCCGGACTCTCAGCTGCACCGCACGCTGCCCTCGAAGCGGCTGCGGGGGGGATGAGACTGTCACACACCTCCTTCTGGAATGTGCCTATGCAGAGGAAGTCTGGAGAGGAACGCAGTGGTGTTTGTCAAGGTTCGTCCCGAGCAGCGCCGTGACGCGGGACTCCGTGCTCTACGGCCTGTTCCCCGGGACGCACACCGAGACGAACATCAACTGTGCCTGGAGGATCATCAACTCGGTGAAGGACGCTCTCTGGGTGGTCCGAAACCTGCTGATCTTCCAGCTGAAGGAGTTGACCCCGACTGAGTGTTGCAGACTGGCACATTCCAAGGTCCAGGACTACGTGTTGAGGGATGCGCTGAAGCTTGGGGCAGCTGCCGCCAAGGCGCGGTGAGGAAAGACCACTGTGTAACATCTGCCTGCCTAAAGAAGAACAGGGGGCCCATGCAGTCATTTGGGCTCTGCTGACGCCTCAGCTAAAAATGTAATCGTACAGACCTGTAAATAGGAATGATTACTCTGTTTTCGGTGTGCAAACAAATGGAACGTTTACATATGTATGGCATGTCCAGTTGTACAGATCATCAAAGTATTTTATGAATAAAGTATATTTTTGAAAATAAAAAAAAGTCAACATATCAGTGTTTCCCAGCAGATGCTGCATGGAGTCTTCATGGGTGCATGTCATGTGGTGTCATCCTGGTCCTTGGCTCATTGGCATACTCAACAGTGACTGAATAGGGAAGACTTGCATTTGTATAGTAGCTAGTAAGAATGTCCCAAAGGACTATACAGATAACAAAAGAGTTTCAGTCACTGTTGTATTGCATGAGGACCCAACTCTGACAAGTAACAACGTGATAACGCTTTGTTTTTTATGATGTTGATTTGGAGGAACAAAGGATCTGGGAAAACTCTGCCACCTGATTATCTATATTCACCAACTGGGTTTCATGTGATTTCTCCCCCATGGGGCCTCAGAGAGTTAAACTGGGTGGAAAACATAATAACTTCATTTTTGAACATCTCTCTCTCTCTGATCTGTTATTTTACACAAGAATAGATTTGCTCAGTTTATTGTGGACAGTCTCTGTCTCATCACATCAATGTTAACATTACCTAACTCCCAGCTTTATGTTTCTCCTTCCAAACATTAAGATGAACTCAGTCATATTGTGATCGTTGTTCGCCAAAGTTTCATTCATTGTTTGACTGTTAACTGTATCTGGCTGGTTACCTATAACAGAATCTAATGTGGCATCCTTGGTTCTTGGTGTATTGCATAAAAATAAGCAAAAAGATCTTCTGACTTGCCTCCAGTTCCCAATCTATGGAAGAGTGGGTTTAAATCATTTGGACTATAATGTTGGTTTGTTCAGGTCTAAAGGAGATGGAGTTAGAAAGATTAGATTAGTTTACAGTGTGGAAACAGGCCCTTTGGCCCAACAAGTCCACACCGACGCACAACCCACCCATACATTTACCCCTTACCTAACACTACGGGCAATTTAGCATGGCCAGTTCACCTGACCTGCACATCTTTGGACTGTGGGAGGAAACCGGAGCACCCGGAGGAAACCCACGCAGACACAGGGAGAATGTGCAAATTCCACACAGTCAGTCGCCTGAGGCAGGAATTGAACCTGGGTCTCTGGCGCTGTGAGGCAGCAGTGCTAACCACTGTGCCACCGTGCCACCCTCTATAGTGTGCTCTATCAGCATCTACTTATGATTCTTCAGTCACTGAAAGTAAATGTGTAGGTGCAGCAGGTGGTATGTTAGACCTCGAGTCACAGTGTCATAGAGCTGTACAGCACGGAAGCAGACCTTTCAGTCCAACTCGTCCATGCCGACCAGATACTCTAAATTAATCAAAAGTCAGGACTGCAGATGCTGGAGGTCAGAGTCAAGATTAGAACGGTGCTGGAAAAGCACAGCAAGTCAGGCAGCATCCGAGGAGCAGGAAAATCGACGTTTCAGGCAGAAGCCCTTCATCGGGGTATTCTATATTAATCTAGTCCCATTTGCCAGCATTTGGCGCATATCCCTCTAAACTCTACCTATTCATATACCCATCCAGATGCCTTTTAAATGTTGTAATTGTACCAGCCTCCATCACTTCCTCTGGCAGCTCATTCCAAACACATGCCACTCTCTGTGTGAAAAGTTACCATTTAGGTCTCCTTTATATCTTTCCCCTTTCACCTTAAATCCTCTAACTTTGTACTTCTCTACCCTGGGAAAAGTAAACCTCAGCCACCCACTCTGTCTATGCCTGTTGTGATTTTATAAACCTCTATAAGGTCACTCCTCAGCCTCCGATGATCCAAGTGAAACAGCCCCAGCCTATTCAGCCTCTCCCTGTAGCTCAAACCTTCCAACCCAGGCAACATCCTTGTAAATCTTTTCTGAACCATTTCAAGTTTAATTACATCCATCCTATAGCAGAGAGGCCAGAATTGAATGCAGTATTCAAAAAGTGGCCTAACCAATGTCCTGTATTCATAGCAAGAGAATTTGAGTACAGGAGAAGGGATGTCTTGCTGCAATTATAGAGAACGTAGTAAGACCACACATGGAATATCAGCTCAGTTTTGGTGCCCTTATCTGAAGAAGAATGTCCTGGTTATTGAGGGAATGCAATGAAGGTTGATCTGACTGGTTTGTGGGAACTGATATATGAAGAGAGATTGGATTAGTTGGGACGGGTGAAGTTGAGCATTCAAAGTAAATTTCAGTTTGCTTCTTCACAAGGTTCACCCTTTTCACACCAAATGTTTGGAAGAAAGTATGCTTCTTATTTGCTAAGAAGAGGGTGTTGTTGTTGCGTGTTCATTTGAAGCCATTGAGCACGAGCCTTTCAGAGACAGCTAGAAATGAAAACCCTCACTCTGACAACAGACTCAGTTCCGACTGCTTCTTATTATGAACGCTACATCGGCCACTTCGCAGCTGCTAACACTGAGGATGAAACAAACTCTCTCTGGTTTAAATCTACTGTGCGTTTATCTCTCATTCAAGCGATTTCATTTGTAAACACAAAGATTGTTCCTGTTATTTTCCAAATCCTTCCTGTGGACCTTATCACCTGCTATCACCAGTTTCCAGTCCTGACCAACGTGCAGTCATGTTTCTGTAATAACTAGATTCCCATACCTTCCAGATTGAAAATGTGCCTGTAATTTATTTGCTTTGCTCTCTGCATTCAGCACATTTCTATGAAGAATGTTTGTTTGTGCTACACACTTAACCAGTCCTTCCACTGTGCTGACACAGTTTATATTTCTCTCTTTTTAGCCTTTAGTTTTCCTTCTAAAGTTCCAGTTTCTGACCATTACTCCACTCCTTGCCCTATCTTTTCATTGAAAACTATTATTTCTATTACCTTTTGTACCCGAGATCTCCTCTATCCCACTTGCCAGATTAAGGCTCTTATAGCCACGCTAATTTTCTTTTCCACACTGTGGGTAGTATCCCTACCTCTGGACAAGATGTTCCATGTTCGAGTCCGTGGAAGGCATCTCCAAAATGCAGCCAAACCTCTTGATTATCAGTCTGTAAGTCCTCCTAGTGTCCATACAGTGTGGGGAGAGGCCATTCAGGTCTACACTGACCCTCTGAAGAGCATCCCACCCAGATCTCTAACTTATCATGACTAACCCACCTAACCTGAAAACTACAGGGCAATTGAACATAGCCAAGCCACCTAACGTGCATAGATTTGGACTGTGAGAAGGAACCAGAACACTCAGCAAAAACCCACACATACACAGGGAGAACGTGCCAACCCCACACAGTCAGTCACCCTAGGGTGGAATCGAACCTGGGTCCCTGGCACGGAGAGGCAGGAGTGCTAACCACTGAGCCACCATGCCACCCCAATGGCAAGTAGGAAATGTGGAAGAGTTTCCTAGTCTGGGTCATCCTTCAGAAAGCAATGACAAACTATTGCAGGATTTTGTACGTAAACTGAGAGTAATCCAAGGGAGATCCATGGTACAAGCATTGGAAGACAAGAAGATGAGCAAAGACTGAACAGGAGATTGACATAGCCTGGTTTAGGTGGAAATTGTCCTATTGATGAGGTTTCCTTGCTTTTCCAGTATCCGATGAAACAGAATCGCTCATTCCCGCATCACTCCTTCAGTCATCTTCTCACTTCTGCTTAGTCTTACATCGTCCACTTGTAGCATGGATTCATAACCCCATGATTATAACCATTGAGGCCCTGCTCTTTAATTTAGTCCCTTATTTGTGGAACTCTTCAAATTGGATCTTTTGTCTACACTCCCCTCTGCTCCCATGCATCCTCAATGTCCAACATCCATTTGATGCAGTATGAGATGTCCCTCACTGCTGTAGATTGAAGCTTTGCACATGGTTACTGTACTGATGTGGCAACTCATATTAAATGCCCCAGTCTTCAGTTTGTGGTCTGAATCATAACGTGAGAATTGAATCAAAGCCAACAGGACTTTGAGGATGCTTCAAAATGTGGGTCCATTTTGATTGAGCTGATTTTGTATTTAAAAAATGATCATTATTCTGTGTTTAAATATCATTTTGTAAGGTTAGTAACAGTAAGAAACAATGAAATACTTGGATTCTGTCCCATTTGGAAACAAATGAATTATATATTCACCCTCACACTCTAGAAGTTTTATTTCCTTATTTAAAACACTGGAGTTTTTGTTAAATGACCCTGGACCACAGGACATGCTCAGTACCTGTTTGGTTTGATAATTGGATTATTCTATATTCCACACTGATTGAATTAAGTAACAAGCAACAAGAAGCTTTCTGAAATTGGTTGAATCAAATGTGTGCTACATTTTAAAATGCTTATATTATTGAAACTCGCTCATCAATTTTGCCAGTTCTTTTTATCTGATTGATGTGTTGACATTGCTTGACATTATCAGATGTCATTGCTGACTCATCACACCGGGGTCCTGGGTTTAATTCCACCCTTGAGTAACTGCGTGGATTTCACCAGGGTGCTCCGATTTCCTCCCACAGTCCAAAGATATGCAGGTTAGGTGGATTGGCCATGAGAAACGGCCCGTAGTGTCCACAAATGTGCAGGCTATGTGAATTAGTCATGGGAAATGGGATATTGTTTGTGGGGTTAGTGTGAACCTGATGGGCCAAATAGCCTGCTTCCATACTGTAGGGATTCTATAACTTTTGAGAATATGGAACAATTCTTGCTGTCCAATGAAATACAAGTGTTTAACCTTGGCTGAAGATGCAATGTCCATGCTGTGACCCATCAGAAAGTTTGGAAATTTACTGATTATTCAAGTCATGTACCTCAGAGATATGAACTTTCAGAGCACTGCCCCTTCGTAAGGTAGCTAGTGGGGTAAGATCATTGGACACAGAATTTATAACAAAAGATCTTCTTTCGAGTCTGGGATTTATATATTAATCAACTGAAACCTGCAACCCATTCTAAAAGGTGAAAGACTTAACAGCAATCTGGGTTTGTTCAATATATATTCAAAACGCCATCCCATTCTCCCAATTCCTTCGTCTCCGCCGCATCTGCTCCCAGGAGGACCAGTTCAAAATACGTACAACCCAGATGGCCTCCTTCTTCAAGGACCGCAATTTCCCCCCCGACGTGGTCGACGGTGCCCTCCACCGCATCTCCTCCACTTCCCGCTCCTCCGCCCTTGAGCCCCGCCCCTCCAACCGCCACCAGGACAGAACCCCACTGGTCCTCACCTACCACCCTACCAATCTCCATGTACAGCGCATCATCCGCCGTCACATCCGCCACCTCCAAACAGACCCCAGCACCAAGGATATATTTCCCTCCCCTCCCCTATCAGCTTTCCGTAGAGACCACTCCCTCCGCGACTCCCTTGTCAGATCCACACCCCCCACCGACCCAACCACCACTCCCGGCACCTTCCCTTGCAACCGCAGGAGGTGCAACACTTGCGCCCACACCTCCCCCCTCACTTCTCTCCAAGGCCCCAAAGGAAACTTCCATATCCGCCACAGATTCACCTGCACCTCCACCCACATCATCTACTGCATCCGCTGCAGCCGGTGTGGCCTCCTCTATATTGGGGAGACAGGCCGCCTACTTGCGGAGCGATTCAGAGAGCACCTCTGGGCCACCCGGACGAACCAACCCAACCACCCTGTAGCACAGCATTTCAACTCCCCCTCCCACTCCACCGAGGATATGCAGGTCATTGGACTCATCCACCGCCAAACCACAACAACCCGACGGTCGGAGGAGGAGCGTCTTATCTTCCGACTGGGAACCCTCCAACCACAGGGGATGAACTTGGACTTCACCAGTTTCTTCATCCCCCCTCCCCCCACCTTGTCTCAGCCGAATCCCTCCAGCCCGGCACCGCCTTCCTGACCTGCAGTCTTCTTCTTGACCTCTCCGCCTCCATCCTACTCCGACCTATCACCCTCACCTTGACCTCTTTCCACCTATCACATTTCCAACGCCCCTCCTCCAAGTCCCTCCTCCCTACCTTTTATCTTCTCCTGCTGAACACTCTCTGCTCATTCCTGAAGAAGGGCCTGTGCCCGAAACGTCGAATCTCCTGTTCCCTGGATGCTGCCTGACCTGCTGTGCTGTTCCAGCAATAAAGTTTCAACTTTGATCTCCAGCATCTGCAGACCTCACTTTCTCCTTGTTCAATATATCACATCAGTATATGACACTATGACCTTTTGCCATAAATTCTGCATCCTATGATTCTGTCCCTGATGAAGGAGCAGCGCTCTGAAAGCTAGTGCTTCTAAATAAACCTGTTGAATTATAACCTGGTGTCATGTGATTTTTAACTTTGTCCACCCCAGTTTAACACCAGCTCTTCCAAGTCGGAGATATGGGCATTGCGCTGCGTTGAAGACACATCAGTTATGCAAGAGTTTTATTTCAAATATTTTCTTCATGCTTTTAGCCACATGCTAACAGCTTAGCTTCTGTTTCTCTGTGACCATAACTACAGGTTTAACACAGCACACAGCACAGTAAGCAATCAGAAACAGACAGTCAAACCCTGAACAACTGAACACAACATTAATGCTTCGCATTCATCACTGTCCTTCAGAACACACGCTCACCAGGTCTAACCTTTATTGCTGTAACGATCGAATCCACCAAATGAAAACACACATGCTATTTTAATTCCTTTCAATTATTGCATGCTTTTGTGTACCCGTGATCTAAGCGGAGGCTGTAATTTCTAAAGTTAAAAGGCTCTACTCTTAACTCCTTTTCACCTGTTAGCAGCTCCTGGAATTAAATGGACTTTCACCACTTTCATTGTGAAAGCTGCCTCCTACAGGCTGTGGTTCAAAAGCTACTTCCAAGATCCTAGACACCCCTCCTTTCACATACCAAGCAATTCTCAACACTGCCCCAACATCTCAAGAGGCTGTTTTCATAGCTCAATTAAAAAAATTAAAATGTAGCCAGTAATTATTTTGTATTCAGTGGACGGAGGTGAGTGTTGCTGACTGGACCAGCATTTATTGCCCGTCCCTAGTTGCCCCTTGAGAAGGCGGAGGTGAGCTGCCTTCTCGAACCCCTGCAGCCCATGTGCTGGACTATGTCAGTAACGTCATGAATTGTAAAGCATGTATGAGTATTCTATTGAGTGGTGGACAGAAATCTGATGCCATTGGAACCCTTCCCTCCAAACCCCCAACCTCATCATCACCATCTATAGGACAACATCCAAATTCAAAAAATATATAGGTGCAAGTTTCAAAATCTGAAATGACTGTGGCTTTTTAATTTATTTTATTTTTTAAAATATTGTGGGCTGAAATAGGAGGGGGTGTCTGTTTTAAAGGATTGCTGCATGTTTTGAAAAGCGAACATCGTTTAAACAGCAGTTTGAATTCGCAGTGAGCGAAGTTTAATTTGCAGATGAATTGGATTCGAGGGATGCTGAACACAAATAGAGCTGTGGTTTAGAACAAAAGTTGATTGGGAAGCATCCAAGGAGCAGCAAAATTGATGTTTCGGGCAAAAGCCCTTCATCAGGCAGGTTTTGCCAAAACGCCGATTTTCCTGCTCCTCGGATGCTGCCTGACCTGCCGTGTTTTTCCAGCACCAGACCTTGACTCGAATCTCCAGCATTTGCAGTACTCACTTTCGACTACAAAAACTGATTGGTCTACTGACTGGTGATCACTTATTGATGAATAAACCCTTTCGCACGTAGTATCCTCACTGAGTCCCTGAACCGACATGCACGCACAACACAGGTGCAGTGGGGAACTAAGCATTGTGGCTGTTCAGACGTACTGTGGGAAACAGGGAAAAAAAAGGATTTAGAATCTCTTTTAAAAAAACCTGTCCTGCTAGCCAGCCTGGATGTCCAGTAACTGAACAGCTTGAGGCTGGGAGTAATAGAGAAAAGTGACTTGACCTCCATCAATACAGGAAATGTCTTTCTGTTCACTACCATGATCATCTATCTTCAACCTCAAGTCAACCTATCCAACTTTCTGATAGCCACTCCTGTAAGCCGTGACATTTAACTGATGATGTCAGAGACCTTTTACAAGTGACCAGCCTCCTCATTCTTCTTGCAAACCAATGGAAGCATCTGGAGAAAAGGGATTGAGAAGCAACACTCTGACCCACTGAGGATCATAATGATCATCTCAGCAACCTGTAAGTAGCAAGCATTGGTCTACCTTCATCCATAACTTACATCTCCTTCTCTGTCTATCTGTGTCTCTCTGTGTAAGGGGGAGTTGATGCAGGGATTTAACGTTTGAATTGGAGCTGTGATGGTCTCATGGTATTTTCACGCGATCTATTAATTTGGGTAAATTCAGGTGACGTTTTGGGGACTTGGGTTCAAAACTTAGCATGGCAGATCATGAAATTTGATTTCAATAAAAATCCAGCATCAAGAGTCTAATGATGACCATAGAACCATTGTTGACTATCAGAAGAACCCTTGTAGTTCATTAATGACTTTTAGGAAAGGAAACTGCCTTCCTTACCTGGTCTGGTTTCCATGTGACTCCAGACCCACAGTAATGTGGTTGATCCTTAACTGCTCCCTGATCAATTAGGGATGGGCAGTAAATGCTGGCCTAGCCAATGATATTTGCATCCAGTGAATGAATATTAAAAAATTGTACTTTGATATGCCAACTGTTTATAACTGTCCTTGAAAGTTGTGTCACAGCTAGACAGGGGGTTAAGAAGGTGTTTAGCATGCTTGCCTTCATTGGTCAGACCTTTGAGTTGGGACGTCAGATTAAGGTTAGTGAGGCCTCTTCTGGAGCACTGTGTCCAGTTCTGGTCACCCTCTTATAGGAAGGATATTATTAACCTGCCGATGGTTGAGAAATGATTTCCCAGGACATTGCCAAGAATGGAGGATTTGAGTTATGAAAATGAGCTGGATAGGCTGGGATATTTTTTAATTGGAGGTTGAGGGGTGACCTTATTGAGGTTGATAAAATCATGGGAGTCATATATAATGTGAATAGCAAGGGCCTTTTCCCTGTACTTTGGTACATGTGACAATAAAATCAATCAATCAATCAGTAGGGTAAGAGAGTTCAAAACCAGAGAGCATATTTTTAAGGTGAGAAGAGAAAGATTTATAAAGGACGTGAGGGGCAACATTTTCACATGAAGAGTGGTTTGTGTGTGGAATGAACTTCAGAGGAAGTGCTGGATATGGGTACAGTTACAACATTTATAAGACATTTGGATAATGTCGTGACTGGAACAAGGGCCAGGTGGATCTATATCGGCACAGTGGTTAGCACTGCTGCCTCACAGCGCCAGAGACCTGGGTTCAATTCTCGCCTCAGGCGACTGACTGTGTGGAGTTTGCACATTCTCTCAGTGTCTGTGTGGGTTTCCTCCGGGTGCTCCAGTTTCCTCCCACAGTCCAAAGATGTGCAGGTTAGGTGAATTGGCCATGATAAATTGCCCGTAGTGTTAGGTGAAGGGGTAAATGTAGGGGAATGGGTCTGGGTGGGTTGCGCTTCGGCGGGTCGGTGTGGACTTGTTGGGCCGAAGGGCCTGTTTCCACACTGTAAGTAATGTAATGTAATCTAATCTATTTGACCATGAGATCCTTGATTGGTGTTGCTAACCTGGGCCAATCAGGGAGCTCTGGCTGACAGATATAAACAAGAGATTCACTGGCCACCCGGTGTTTTCCTATCTTCCTGGAGGTGGAATTTGAATAAAGATTCGTGCACTTTGTGTCTTTCACGGTGTCTCTCACATCTGCACACACACACCATGGGTGCTGGGGAAAAAATAAGCACTACCGCACTTAGGTGGTAGTGTGGGGGCTAAAAGAAAAAAAAAAATATATATAACTAGGGATTAGCCTTTGAAAAAAAAAGGAAAAAAAATGAAAAAAAATAAACAGGCGATTAAAAAAAAAACAAGAGATTGTCTCTCACACCTGCTCACAAAGAAAGAAAAGAAGAAAAGAAAGAAAAAAAACAAGAAATTCAAAGAGTCTCCTCACTCTTGGGACTGGTTCTGAGCTGCCTGGTCAGATCCCACGTACTGTGCAAGTGTAAATAAAGGGTGACTTGGTGATGGGATACCAGCCTCACTGCAGGTTTTCTTAGATTAGATTTCCTACAGTGTTGAAACAGGCCCTTCAGCCCAACCAGTCCACACCAACTCTCCGAAGAGTAACCCACCCAGACCCATTCCCCACATTCACCTCTGACTAAATCACCTAACACTGTGGGCAATTTAGCATGGCCAATTCACCTGACCTGCACATCTTTGGAGGAAACCGGAACACCCAGAGGAAACCCACACAAACACAGGGAGAATGAGCAAACTCCACACAGACAGTCACCCGAGGTTGGAATTGAACCTGGGACCCTACTGCTGTGAGGCAGCAGTGCTAATCACTGAGCCACCATATTTCAGATAAGTACATGAATGAGAAATGTTTGGAGGGATATGGGCCAAATGTGGGCAGGTGAGACTAGTTTCACTTGGGATTATGGTCAGCATTGAGTGGTTGGACCGAAGGGTTTGTTTCTGTGCTGTTTGGCTCTATGACCTATAGCTAAAGTCTAATTACGTTAATAAATAGAGATTCTTGTTAATTACATAAACGTGGTCTGTTTTCTACTCATCTGGAAATCAACTGTATCAGTCTGAAAATCAGGAAAAATTAGGTACTTTGTCTATTTTTATTTTAAAACTTTTCTGATGTCTCTGGGAGTAGCAGGACTTGATTTCCAGCACATTACGCCAATGAGTCATGGTGAAAACCATCATACAACATTGTTGTACCCATTAATATGAATCACCAGTTTATTGAGGGCAGTTAGTTAAGAGGCAGTAAATTCTGATTTTGCCAGTAATGCCTACATTTCAAGTCTGGCCTTTAAAAATTGACAAAGATGGATTATCAGCTCACTGGAATCAGAGCAGAGATCATGCTATTGCTAATCCCAGCAGCTGCACACTTCCTGCATTACCTTTTTTAAAAAAAAATGTTTCCAGTGTAAAATTGAAGCAAGCGACTGTCATTTTAATAACAGTGAAAACACAACCCCAGTCAGGTAAATACTGGACTATACAGATCTTTGTATAATCTGACTTGTTAGACAGCAATCACTTAAAGAAAGATTGATTAGAAGAACCAAGGATTAGAAAATAAGGAGCAAGGATTTTCAGGGTCAAATTTTTAAAAAGTCTTTATCACACAAATGTGAACAAAATAAAATATAAACAACAATGACCAATAGGTGCACTAAACAAATACGTAAAGTCATCGGAGTCCCACTCTCTCATTCAAGAGTGACTTGATAACAGTTAAAAGAATGCTGAACTTTTCTATCTCCAGGACTGGATTATAAAGATCCAAACGTTACGCTGCAGTTGTACAAAACTCTGTATAGCCATTACGTTCAAAAATCAAATGACACCAGGTTATAGTCTAACAGGTTTACATGAAGTTGGAAGACCTCATGTAGAATACTGTGAGAATATCTGGACACCACACCTGAGGAAAGATCAATAGGTCTTGGAGGGAAAACAATGTAGATTTACAAAAATGGTGCCTGGACTTCAGGGGTTTAGTCACAGAGTCATAGAGATGTACAGCATGGAAACAGTCCCTTCAGTCCAACCCGTCCATGCCGACCAGATATCCCAACCCAATCTAGTCCCACCTGCCAGCACCCGGCCCATATCCCTCCAAACCCTTCCTATTCATATACCCATCCAAATGCCTCTTAAATGTTGCAATTGTACCAGCCTCCACCACTTCCTCTGGCAGCTCATTCCATACACGCACCACCCTCTGTGTGAAAAAGTTGCCCCTTAGGTCTCTTTTATATCTTTCCCCTCTCACCCTAACCTATGCCCTCTAGTTCTGGACTCCCTGATCCCAGGGAAAAGACTTTGTCTATTTATCCTATCCATGCCCCTCATAATTTTGTAAACCTCTATAAGGTCACCCCTCAGCCTCCGACGCTCCAGGGAAAAGTCATGAGGAGAGATTTTACAAATTAGACCTGCTTTCTCTAAAATTTAGAAGGTGATTTGATTGAAGCCTTCAGGATATTAACAGGAAATGACAGGGGGATAAAGATAGACTATTTGCACTGGTTGGGGATTCTAGAACTCGGGGCATTGTCCAAGCATAAGGGCCAGAGTGTTCAGGAGAGATGTTAGGAAGCACTTCTACACATAAAGGGTGGGAGGGGTTTGGAACTCTCTTCCACAAATGGCAGTGGATGCTAGATCAGTTGTTAATTTTGAGAGAGGTAACTTTGTGTTGAACAAAGATGTTTAGGGAGATGGGCCAAAGGCGGGTGTAGAAGTTAAGCCACAAATCAGCCCTGATCTCATTGAGTGGCTGAACAAGCTCAAAGAGATGAACAGCCTCCTCCTGTTCCCCATCTTCCTATGAATGATGGTGAGTTTAACCTGAAGGTTACCACACCTGAGGTAATGGCAATACATTGACATAATGCACACTGATATTGCCAGGAAAGCATCAGCTGTGCTACAGAGAAAGAATTACTTATTGTCAACGTCCTGCAAAACAGCTGCTTGAAGAAAAGGACTTGAATTTATATAGCACCATTCACGAGTACAGGATGTCTCAAAGAACTTGACAGCTGAATAACTACATTTAAAACGCGGTTCCTGTTGGGATATGGGTAATCAGCAGCCAATTTGTTCACAGTAAACTCTCATCAAGTTCATGTGATAATCCCCTGAATATCTGATTTGGCCATGTTAATTGAAGGATAAATTTTGGCCTTAACACTGGCTCTGCTCACCTCCAAGACAATGCCTTGGGATCTTTTTATTTCCACCTCAGAGGGAAAACAGGGCCTGATTTACTGTTTTGTACAAAGAAAGCGCCTCCAGCAGCGCAGCACCCCCTCCTTTTTGCACAGGAGCATCAGTTTTCATAGAGATGCCCAACCTCAGGGGAGAGACACAAATCTCACAACTTTGCAACTCCAAGACAATAGCATTAACCAACGGAGCCATGGCTGACACAGTTTGTAAACTCATCAATGGCCTGTTAATCAACATGAAGAGAACTACTGTAGCATCTGCTCAGAAACTGATTGAGATAAACTGGTTTATCAACGTGAAATCTGCCAGGGAAGGTGTTTTTTTTAACTAAATGCGTCAGACTCCTCTCTGCAGTGATGTCTTTGGAGAAACATTGTCAAGTAGAAGTGGGTGTGTTTTTGAGTGGGTGTTTTATGTGGTCTCTGTGTTAGTGAGGGAGTGCAAACCATAGATATTATACCAATGTGTTACATTGAAGAAGTGTTGTGCAATATTGTTACTGATATTGAAGACAATTATTTAGACTAAAGCATCATGCAGATGTTACCCCAAATAGTAAATTATGATTATTGTATTTTTCACCATCTGTTGTAATTAAAGTTAATTATGTACAAGCTTCACTTTGTGTGAGAGAGTAAAAGAGGTTTGACCATGTTTCCTTTCCAGGATCCTCAGCAGTACATTTAACAAACTTCTATTTAGACTCTAGCTAATCCTTCATCTTGTTTTTAAATTTCATTCTCGTTGTGTGGGCATCATTGGCAAAGCCAGTATTTAGTGTCCATCCCTAGTTTCCCTTGAAGAGAGTGGTGGTAAGCTATCTTCAGTAGTCCATGAGGTGGAGGTGCCAACGGAGAGCTGTGGAGTTGCATCTTGTCCTCAATTAAGGAGTGATGGTATAGTTCCAAGCATTGGAGATTTGGATGTCTCTACGCAGCTTCTGCACTTGTCCTTTTAGGTGGAAGAGGATTGTGAGTTTTAGAAGTTCTTTCCAATGATGTGGGATATTTGTAGCTGGGTGAATCTCAAGCCACCATGACTTGACCATCTTGCCCTAGCTTTAAAAACTAAGCTTTGTAGCCTGTGCTGCAAGTGGATCCAACTAGCCACAAAACGACATGACCCTCTTTCACTAGTATCCTTACATACAGATAAGGAAGGACACCACTTCGACTGAGACAACACATCCATCTTAGGACAAGCGAAACAGAGATATGCATGAGAATTCTTAGAAACATGGCATTCCAACTGGAACCCTATCGATAAACACATCGAGTTAGACCCCCATCTACCACCCCCTGAGAAAAAGAATGGGAAATGACATCATCGCCGGAAATGACATCACCACAGTAAATAATATCACCAACCCAAAGAAACCCAAACATGTAAATAGAAAAAAGGAATAATGTACACTGCTTCGCCGGGAGGCCCACTGAAAATGTTACCTAGTAGGGCGACGAAACGTCTGGAAATGAACCTCCCAGCTCAGCGAGCAAACCTGCATTCAGAACCTCAACCCGAGCTACAAATCTTCTCAACATTCACTAAGTGAATTCATGTGTAATCGATCCAAGGTGTGACTCAAGGTAGGGAGCGAAGTTGAATAAACTGAATTATTATTCAGTGGATTGAAATGGAGGTTGACACAGGATGTGGGAGACCTGTAAGATTTGGTTTGGATTGTTTCAAAAATATGAACATGAGCAGACCACTCGGCCCTTCGATCCTGCTTTCCATTCAATAATATCATGGCTGATTGGTTTTAACCTTCACTCGACATTCCTGCATATCTCAAATAATTCTTCATCCCCTTGGTCAGCAAGACTAACCACCTCATTTTTAAAGACTCGTTGCCTGTTGAGGAAGGGAATTCCAAATGATCATATATCTCCGAGAGAAAAATACTTCCTCATCTCTTTCTTACACAGGTCACCTTTTATTTTTAAAGTAAGGGCCCAAGTTCTAGATTCCCCCACAAGGGGAAGCTTCATTTTAACATCCACCCAGACAAATCCCTTCTGGATCTTGTATATTTCATTTGAGTCACCTCTAACTCTTCTAAACTCCAGAGGATAGAGGCCTAGTCTGTCTAGCCTTTCCTCATCAGGCAATCTGCTCATTCTGGGCATTCGTCCAGTAAACCTTTTCTGAAAGACTTCTCATGTATCAGCATCTTGCCATTTCAACAATGAGACAACATGAAATGGTCTTGTCTGAAGACGGTTGTTGAGTTCTTCCTACTATTCAGGCCAATATTAAGGCCTCACCAACATCACCAAACCCATTATTTATCCAATTTAGGAAAGGTGTGGAAGCTTTAGAGAGGGTGTAGAGGAGATTTCCCAGGATGCTGCCTGGACTGGAGGGCATGTCTTATGAAGAAAGGTTGAGGGAGCTAGGGCTTTTCTCATTAGAGTGAAGAAGGATGAGAGGTGACTTGATAGAGGTGATGAGAGGCATAGATAGAGTGCAGAGTCAGAGATTTTTTCCAAGGGCAGAAATGACAATCACAATGGGGCATAATTATAAGGTGATTGGAGGAAGGTATAGGGGAGATGTCAGAGGTAGGTTCTTTACACAGAGAGTGGTGGGTGTGTAGAATGCACTGCCAGCGGTGGTAGTAGAGTCAGATACATTAGGGACATTTAAGTGGCTCTTGGATAGGCACATGGATGATAGTACAATGAAGGATGTGTCGGTTAGTCTGATTTTAGGCCTATTCACTCTGGAATTTAGAAGAATGAAGGGAGATCAGATTGAGGTATTCAAAATAGTAAAAGGTGTGGATAAAATAGATATGGAGCGGATACTTCCCCTAGTGGGGGATTCGAGGACGAGAGGTCACTGCCTTAGGATAAGGGGAAGCACATTTAAAACAGAGTTGAGGAGAAACTACTCTTCCCAAAGGGTTGTGAATCTGTGGAATTCACTATCCCAAAGTGAGGTGGATACTGGGACAGTGAGAAAATTTAAGGAGGAGTTAGACAGATTTTAATTGGTACTGGGTTCAAGGGATATGGGGAGAAGGCAGGAAAATGAGGGTGAGGAGCATGACGGAATGGCGGAGCAGACTTGATGGACCAAATGGCCTCATTCCGTTCCTATATCTTATGAACCTATGAACTGATGTAGTCTCTGCATTCTTAACCATTTAAAGCATGCTGTTGGCTGTGAGATAGTTTCGGACATCCAGGGGATGTGACAAGGTGATAATGGCAGAATGGAAGGAAGAGGAAGAGTAACTGGTTTGACTCTCTGCTGGGGACCTGCACTGAATGACACCAGCGATTTACAGCTGATTAATGTGGCATCTTTCAGGACCACCATCTCAAGGGCAACCAGGCTGGGCAGTAAATGCTGATCCAGCCAGTGACGTACTATCCTAATTTTAAAAAAAACAAGGATGTCCTAAAACAGACAATGAAGCTCATTTGGATTGTGCTCAATACTATAATGTGGCAAGACTCGCTGCCATTCTGTGAACAGCAGTCTCCCACATGCAACTTTGTGACAACATAGAGAAGACTCTCTTTCTTAATATCTGATTAACCTATGGATCATTGTTGACACCAGATACAGGAACAAATTGGTATTTTTATGTTAGCACCCTTCACAATCTCAGAATGTACCAGCGTGCTTCAACGTTAGCAAACCAGCTCTCAATTTATACATGGCAAGATCCCATAGCAGAACTATGGTGGCAACCTGATAATTTGTAACACAGAGCCATGGGGCGGCACGCTGGCTTAGTGGTTAGCACAGGTGCCTCACAGCACCACGATTCCAGGTTCGATTCCAGCCTTGGGCAACTGTCTGTGTGGAGTTTGCACATTCGCCCCGTGTCTGCATGGGTTTCCTCCGGGTGCTCCGGTTTCTTCCCACAGTCCAATGATGTGCAAGCCAGGTGAATTGGCCATGCAAAATTGCCCATAGTGTCAGGTGCGTTAGTGGGAGGGAAATGGGTCTGGGTGGATTATTCTTCGGAGGGTCGGCGTTGACTGGTTGGGCCGAACGGCCTGTTTCCAAACTGTACAAAATCTAATCTAATTAGATGCTGATTGAGGGATAAATAATGGTCAGAAAACCAGGGAGCATTACCCTGCCCTTCTGTGAAATGCTGCCACTGATTTGGCTGCTGTTATTTGAGAGAGCAAATAGGGCCTTGGGTCAACATCTCACCAGAAAGCCAGCTCTTATGGTGATACAGCACTCCCTCAGCAGCTCACTGGAAGCACCAACCAGTATCTCTGGTAAAAGATAAAGATGCTATTGGGCTGTTCTCTCATTAGAGGGAAAACATGACAGATGGTGATTTAATCTGAGGGTAACCACATCTCAGGTGAGGGGAGAGGTCGAGAAGGAGAGTCTGTGAATGATAACTTCAACTGATGTGGGAACTGAACCCATGTGATTCATATCAGACTGCATCACAGACTAGCTCTCCAACAAACTGAGCACACCAAACCCCCATATCGCTGGGAATAAAATCAGAAATTGCTGGAGAAACTCAGCAGGTCTGGCAGCATACCTGGAGAGATAAAGCAGAGTTAACCCAGTGATCCTTCAACAGAACACTTGAGTTGATTTTGGGATCCCTGAATCTCAGAAGCAGATTACAACAGTGACCACTTTTGTTTGTTGTCAAGCGCAGAGATGTCCTAGGCACTATGGAAATGCAAATATTCACTTCTTATCAATCATTTTCCTTTCCAGTAACCCTGTTTCTGATTGAATGCGTGTCTGGGACTTGTGTAAACATCAACGTGCCTGCGACCACTAATTAGCACAACAGGAACCTTGGGTGTCAATAAAAACCGAAAGAACTGCAGATGCTATAAATCAGAAACAAAAACAGAAATTGCTGGAAAAGCTCAGCAGGTCTGGCAGCATCTGTGAAGAGAAATCACAGTTAACGATTCGGGTCGGTCTTCAGAAAGGATCACTCGACCTGAAACATTAACTTTGATTTCTCTTCAGACTTGAGGCTTCAATTTTGCCAGAATGCACCGAGAACTCTCCACTCTTAATAATCTAGTAATCACCTCTTTTCGAGATGGAAAATAGATGCAGTTTCTGCCTGACACTTAATTTGACTTGGCGAGTCGGCAATTTCACTTCAAAAATGCAGGTAAACTATAACCTTTTTTAGATAAGGGCGACATTTATCTTGCATTGCATTCACTAGATAAATCTCATATTGTTAAACCAGTAAGAATGCTACTTCATACCAAATCAATTTGAAATGTAATTTGGTCTCACCACTTTTTTTTGTACGTTTCTTTTCCATTTCTACCTGCGATAAGATGATGAAGAGCCAGCCCACAGAATGGAACATTTATTTAGTTTTCATCTATCGTCAGTACTCGACACACGTAAAGTCTGTTTTTTTTTGGTAGCGTTGAGTCAAATGCACATTCTTTGTTCACACATATAGATTTCCATTATCAACAGAATGGGCTTGAGGCTGGGAGCAAAAGAAGTACAAGAGCTACATGTGCTGTGAATTTCTCTCTGCAGCAGCTCAGCTAACGCTGCTGTTACAACATTCACAATTGGCCCAGAGCAGCAATTAAACAGGTAAGTCTCACTTAAACCTCAAACCCTGTTCTTCAAAACCAAAAGGTACTTTCACAGCCTTGAATCAGAAATAGCAATTAAATCCGATTCAGTAAGCAGTCCTATAGAGTCCACCAGCCTGATCCAATGCAGTACTGTAGAGATGACAGAGGCTTCAAGATACTTTCACTGGACTAATAATCTACAAAGGTAAAAACAATGACTGCAGATGCTGGAAACCAGATTCTGGATCAGTGGTGCTAGAAGAGCACAGCAGTTCAGGCAGCATCCAAGGAGCTTCGAAATCGACGTTTCGGGCAAAAAGCCCTTCATCAGGAATAAAATCATCTACAAACCTCAAGTTAACAGTATTCTGAACACATGGGTTGCAAACCCATCATGGCATATTTAAATCCAGCAACAATCTGGAGTCAGAAAGGTCATTTAATGGTGACCATGGGGACACTATCAATTGTTGCACAAGCCCATCTGGGTCACTAATGTCCTACAGGGAAGGAAATCTGCCCTCACTCTCTGATCTTGCCTACATGTGATTTCAGACCCACAGCAATCTGGCTGACTTTTAATTAACCTATAGGCAGTAAAAGACATTCACTATTCTCCAACAGCTTGATGTGTGTTCTCTTCAGTTCTGTTCTCCCTGCTATAGGAAAAATGTTACGAAACCTGGAAGGGTTCAGAAAAGATTTACAAGGATGTTGCCAGGATTGGAGGGTTTGAGCTAAAGGGAGAGGCTGAATAGGCTGGGGTTTGTTTTCCCTGGAGCATTGGAAGCTGGGGGAGGTGACTTTATAGAGGTTTACAAAATCATGAGGGG
Source organism: Chiloscyllium plagiosum (assembly GCF_037043375.1). Lineage (NCBI taxonomy): Eukaryota > Metazoa > Chordata > Chondrichthyes > Orectolobiformes > Hemiscylliidae > Chiloscyllium > Chiloscyllium plagiosum. The sequence continues at coordinate 7,153,538 of NW_028270149.1, read as the reverse complement.
CATGGATAGGGTGAATAGCCAAAGTCTTATCCCCACAGTAGGGGAAAGCTAGAGTCATAAATTTAAGGTGAAAGGGGAAAGATTTAAAAGGGACTTGAGGGGTAGCTTTTTCACACAGAGGGTGGTACGTGTGCGGAATGAGCTGCCAGAGGAAGTAGTGGAGTTGGTACAATTACAACATTTAAAAGGCATCTGGATGGGTATATGAATAGGAAGGGTTTAGAAGGATGTGGGGCAAGTGCTGGCAAATGGGACTGGATTAATTTAGGACCTCTGGTCAGCATGGATGAGTTGGACCGAAGGGTCTGTTCCCTGCTGTACATCTCTATGACTTGATAACTCTAGACATTTTTGGATGTAAATTTAATTGCCTTGTAGTTGTGATATTCTTTTGCATTATCCTTAACACATTACTGACACTTTAAAATAGACAGTCTGGTCACTATCGTTGTTGTTACTTGGGATCTTACTGTGTGAAGACTTGTCATTGTGCTTCTCAGAGTGAGTGTGCTTATTTCACCTGGAGTTATCGACCTTTGAAGCTGTCGGTCATCCCAGCTATGAGTCTATGGTCATCCAAGAGTTTCTCTGATTTGCCATGTGGTGGTCATAGATTATGTTTTGACACAGAGACAGACAGCCAAACCAAATCAGTCTTCTACCTCTGCCTCACAACACTGTAAAATTCAACTTCTGAAGACCCAATCCTTACTCCAATGGGTAGGGAGATTTAAACAATCCTTAGATAAGCACATGGATGATTTTGGGATAGTGTAGGAGGACGCGCTGAGAATAGTTCACAGGTCGGCGCAACATCAAGGGTCGAAAGGCCTGTTCTGCGTTGTATGTTCTATGTTCTATGTTCCTACCCGGACTTTTGAATAACCAATCCCAGATGTAAACATTCCAGCCAGCAGTCTTATATCTCAAATAAAAGACTCAACAATTTATTCAGTACACAATAACTTTAGCAGAGAAAAAAAATCAAGCATCAAGGTTGGCCATGCGTGCCTCAGTGGTTAGCACTGCTGCCTCACAGTGCTAGGGACCAGGGTTCGACTCCCACCTCAGGCGACTGTCCTTGTGTAGAGTTTACACATTCTCCCCATGTCCATGTGGGATTCCTCCAGGTGCTCTGGTTTCCTCCCACAGTCCAAAGATGTGCAGGTTAGGTGAATTGGCCATGCTAAAGTGCCCATTGTGCTCAGGGATGTGTAGGTTAGGTGTATTAGTCAGGGGTAAATGTAGAGTAATAGGGTGGGAGAATGGATCTGGGTGGGTTACTCTTTGGAGAGTCAGAGTGGACGTTTTGGCCCAAATGGCATGTTTCCACACTGTCGGGATTTATGATTCTAAGGTCACCTGATTCACGTCAATGGTCTAAAGCCTAATACTTGCTTTCTGCCCCCATTCACACACGTCGTGAACACAGCTCGGTCCATTACACAAACCAGCCTTCAATCCATTGACTCCATCTACACGTCTCACTGGCTCAGGAAGGCAGCCATCATTGTCTAAAAGTCCCCTCCCAGCCTGGTTATACTCTCTTCCACCAGGCAGAAGATAGAAAAGCTTAAACACACGTACCAACAGATTCAAGAACAGCTCTTTCCCCACTATTATTAGACTGTTGAATGGAATTCTCAAATTTTAAACGTAATGTTGATCTTACTGTTAGTGCACCTTCTCTACAGCCATAATATTGTATTCCTCACTCTATTCTATTGCCCATGCACACGGTACGGTGTGATTTGTCTACACAGCACACAAAGCAAAACTTTTCACTGTACTTAGGTACATGTGATGGTAATAAATCAAATCAAAATCAAAATCAAAACAAAAGACAGACTGATAAACAAACACAGTTAAGTGATGAATAAAAGAAACTAACAAAACTACCGAGATTATGTAAAGGGTTTTCATGAAACATTGGTTCACAGGCAGAGATGTAGGCTCTTTAGCTGCTTTTTTTCTGAAACCACAGATCAGGGTCACCATCTCAGTTCACTCAGATAAAGTTAGTAATATTTCAAACTCAGCCTTCTACTCTCTGGGATTCTGGAAGTTGGGATGGGAGGTGAGGCAGAGAGCTTTCATGCTATGTCATGAGTAGCCAAATTCATCTCCTCCAGAAAACACAGTTCAAACATATCTCCAACTCTGGTTCCACCTCGACAGACTGACCATCTCTTCCTGAAGCCTTAATTACCACCTGCCATCTGCTTGAACAGAGATCTCTTCCAGACTTGTTGGAACCAATTCCCAGGGGCTGACCTCATTAATAACCAACTTTTGCTTCTTTTTAAACACAACCTTCCTCCGGGATTCAGTGTGCGTGAAGGGATTCTTTTGATTAGCCTCCAGGCCTAGCCTCACAAACAAACAAAAGTTTACTATTCTGTTCAGTTCCTTTTCAAAAGGTTCAAAGGTCCTCTTCAGTCCACAATTCCCAGGTTGCAATTCAACCAAAATTGATAAAAATAGTAAAAAACAAAATAACAACAGGCCAGTGAGGGCTTGAACAAGTAATTGAGTCATACAACACAGAAGAGATTCCCAGGTCCATCAAGTCAATGCTGACATATTGACATGAGTCCCACTTTCCCACACTAGACCTATGACTTTGAATGTTCTAATACTTCAAGATCTCATCCATTTTAAAGGTTGTGAGGTTATTTCACACCCTCACCACCCTCTGGATGAAAAATATTTTTTCTCAAATATCTTCCAATCCTCCAATCTTTCATTTTAAAGTTATACCCCCTTGTTACTGAAACTTCAATGAAGGTGAAAAGCTGCTTTATATTTATCCTGCCCCAGGCCCCACCTAATCATACACACCTCTATCAGGTTCCCTCACAACCCGAGCTTATCCAGCCTTTCTTCATATCTGGTGAATCCCCTCTGCAGTCCCTCCAGCGCAATCATTTCCTTCCTACAGTGTGGTGACCAAAACTGCACCAGCTATAGCTAACCATAATTCTGTATTGTTCCAATATAAACTCCCTGCTCTTAGATATCTATGCTATGACTGATAAAGGCAAGTGTTCCGTCTCCCTTCCTAACTACCCTGTTAATCTGCCTGACACCTCAGGGATATGGGCAAGCATTGCAAGATCCTTCTCTTCCTGAGCTTCATGGTGTTCTGCCATTCAGTGAGTACCCCTTTGTTTTATTTCATCTTCCAAAGAGCATGATGTTAAACTATTCAGGATTAAATTCCATCAGCCACTGCTCTGCTCACCTAACCAATTTGTCTATATCTTCCTGTAACCTCAGAGCTTCCTTCTCACTCTTAACTCTCCAGCCAGTCTTCCAGTCATCCGCAAACTTACTTCTCTTTCACTCCCACGTTCTCAACCACATTGTTTACAGACATCATGAATAATGAGGGACTGAGCGCTGACCCCTATGGCATGCCACTGGTCTTTGGCCTCTAGTCACACAAACCTGTCCCACAGATCGCTAAGAGCCAATTCTGGAAACTGCTATGTTACCATGGATCCCATGGGCTTGTACCTTCTTTGTCAGTTTACCCTGTCAAAGGCTTTGCTGAAATACGTACAAAATACATCAGCAAAAACTGTACTGTGAGTCTGCAATAAGGACACGTGCAATGATCTTCCCTGTGGGCCAGAAAGCGTGGAGATTCCCAATCACAACTCAGTCACAGCAGGGAACTCCCAGAGAACAGTTGGAATTCTTATGGGAAATCCTTAAATACTCACTGAACAAGGCTGAAATAGAGGGGTGACTTTTTTTACACAGAGTGGTTCGTGTGTGGAATGAACTGTAGATGAAGTGGTGGATGTGGGTACAGTTAAGAAGTGGTTGGGTAAGTACATGAATAGGAAATTTGGAGGGATATGGACCAAACGCAGGTAGGTGGAACTAGTTTAGTTTGGGAATATGGTCGACATGGACTAGTTGGACTGAAGGGTCTGTTTCCATGCTGGATGACTGTGTGAAAAAATCCATTAAGGAAAACAGAGTGCAGTGGAGATTCACTCAGCTGATAGCAAAGATCGTAGGATGTACAGTGGTTTGAATGGCCGTGTGCTCACTGGAGTTCAGAAGGGTAAGAGGGGTGTCTGATTCAAACATACAAATTTCTAACAGGACTGGCCAGACTAGATGCAGACAGGATGGTCAGGAGTCTAGACCCAGGGGAACAAGTCGAAGGACAGAGGATAGACCATTTTGGACTGAGATGAGGAACGTTTCTTCACTCAGAGGGTGATCAGGCTGTGGAATTCTCAACTGCAAACATTTGTGGATGCTGGGTCACTGAATATGTTAAATATGTATATAGAAGGCCACAATGGAATTCGCAGCCAATTCAGAACCCATTGAACTAGATTGTCATAGAGTAATAGAGTCATAGAGATGTACAGCATGGAAACAGACCCTTTGGTCCAACCCGTCCATGCTGACCAGATATCTCAACCCAATCTAGTCCCATCTGCCAGCACCCGGCCCATATCCCTCCAAATCCTTCCTATTCATATACCCATCCAAATGCCTATTTAATGTTGCAAATGTACCAGCCTCCACCACTTCCTCTGGCAGCTCATTCCATACATGTACCACCCTCTGTGTGAAAATATTGCCCCTTAGGTCTCTTTTATATATTTCCCCTCTCACCCTAAACCTACACCCTCTAGTTCTGGACTCCACTAACCCAGGGAAAAGACTTTGTCTATTTACCCTATCTATGCCCCTCATGATTTTGTAAACCTCTATAAGGTCACCCCTCAGCCCCCGACGCTCCAGGGAAAACAGCCCCAGCCTGTTCAGCCTCTCCCTGTAGCTCAAATCCTCCAACCCTGACAATATCCTTGTAAAGCTTTTCTGAACCCTTTCAAGTTTCACAACATCTTTCCCATAGGAAGGAGACCAGAAATGCACGCAATATTCCAACAGTGGCCTAACCAATGTCCTGTACAGCCGCAACATGACCTCCCAACTCTTGTACTCAATACTCTGACCAATAAAGGAAAGCATACCAAACGCCTCCTTCACTATCCTATCTACCTGCAACTCCACTTTCAAGGAGCTATGAACCTGCACTCCAAGGTCTCTTTGTTCAGCAACACTCCTTAGGACCTTACCATTAAGTGTATAAGTCCGGCTAATATTTGTTTTCCCAAAATGCAGCACCTCGCATTTATCTGAATTAAACTCCATCTGCCACTTCTCAGCCCATTGGCCCACCTGATCAAGATCCTGCTGTAATCTGAGGTAACCCTCTTTGAAAGCAAGCTATACTGAACCTCAAGGGAAGAACACGTCCTGCAAAAGATAAATGTGTAGTTTATCTGCTTTGCTATTGTAGCACACTGAGGAAGTGCAAGTTAGCAACTCTCAATTTTTTATTATATTTTCAAATCAACCAGTTCAGGGATGTTATTACAGACCTCTGGAGCAGGTGGGACTTGAACCCATATCTTCCATGATGTTGCTGGGGCTGCAGTTTTCCAAAGCATTGCCATAGGTCATGGACAAGTCTACATTGATTGTACAATCCTAATTGCTCAGAAAAGATTAAGAGGCAAGTATGGAATCAAAGGAATATTAGAGGTACAAAGGCCAAAACATAGCGAGACTAAGAGTGGTGATGTTAGACAGCTTGGAATTGAAAATAAAAGGGTTCTCTGAAGAATATTGGAGAAAAGGCAGATAAATATACAACCATAACTTCAAATGATGCTGATCTTGCTAATGTCGATCTTGCCCGACACACCCTGTACATTGTAACCCATATGCCTCTGTCCAAATTGTTTTTCACCCTGTGCACTGCCAGCAGTGGTAGTAGAGTCAGAAACATTAGGGGCATTTAAGCGATTCTTGGATAGGCAAATTGATGATAGTAAATTGAAAGTAAATTGAATAGTAGGTTGCTTTGATCTTAGAGTAGGATAAAAGGTCGGCACAACATCAAGGGCCGAAGGGCCTGTACTGTGCAGTACTGTTCTATGATCTGTATATCCTTGCTTACTCATCTGCTTGTAACCAAATCTTTTGTCTGTACTTCAGTACACGTGACAATAAATCAAATCAAATCAAATCGAATGGCAGAACAGACGTGAGGAACTGATGGGCTCTTTGTGTTCCTGTATTGCAAATGTACCAATTAATATATAAGCAAAAGTTAAATTCACCATTAAATGTTCCACAGAATATATTTGCTGGTTTCGTCTGGAAAATAAAATCATTTTAAAACGGTGATGTTTTGCATTACATAACAGAGTCCAATTTGCATTTGAATGCAGCCTTTAGAAATCACAAACACTTTGGTAACTTAGGCTTTTGCACAGGCTGATTGCAATCTAGGTTAATATTGCAATTTAAATTGACTTTAATCCATTTGACTGCACAATGATCAAGGAACATATTTAGCAGAGGTCCAGGGACTCCGACAGAAATAGAATTTAATTTCTCCATTTGCTACCTTTGTTGTCACGGTAAGAGGCAATGTTTGATTCAAATGTGCATATAAATTGTTTCTCTCTGATTTCTTGGCACCCAGAGGACACAAGACAATTGATGCAGGATGCAAGATATATCTCAGTCTTTTATTAGCCAAATGTCAAATCCATTGATAAAATGTGGTGCAGTTCAGCAATCAGAGGAAGACAGCACAGAAACTCAGGGAGATCTCGCCATTTGTAATGCTTCAAAGGAGTTTCATGTGAACAAATGGCAGGAGCTTCTGTGAATGCTCCTCTTGTGGGAAACATCTACTGTTCACTTGGAATGCCACTGGGCTAATAATCCAGAACTGCAAACTAATGTTGTGTGGACATGTGCTCAAATGGCAGATGGCATTCAAACTTGATTTAAAAAATGATTTAAAAGGGGCAGCACGGTGGCTCAGGGGTTAGCACTGCTGCCTCACAGTGCCAGGGACCTGTGTTCGATTCCAGCCTCGAGCAAATATCTGGTGAGTTTGCGCATTCTCCCTGTGTGGGTTTCCTCCGGGTGCTCTGGTTTCCTGCCACAGTGTAAAACTGTGCAGGTTAGGTGGATTGGCCACATTAATTACCCATAGTGTCTAGGCGTGTGTAAGCTAGGTGGGTTAGGCATGGGAAATACAGGGTTACAGGGATAGGGTAAGTGCATAGGTTTGGATGCAATGCTCTTTGGAGGGTTAATGTGGACTTGATGGGACAAATGGCCTGCTTCCACGCAGTAGGAATTCTATAAATGAACCACAGTCTGCATGAAAAGGTTGCCCCTAAGGTCGTTTATAAATCTTTCTCCTCTCACTTATTCTCTTCCTAGTTGCTCTTTTGCTCTTAATGTACTTGTACAATCTCTTTGGATTATTCTGCACCTTATTTGCCAAGGCTATCTCATATCTCCTTTTTGCCCTCATGATTTCCCCTCCACTCCTTATACTCTTCAAGAGATTAACTTGATTTCAGTTGTCTATACTTGACTATGACTCCTTCTTATTCTTGACCACAGCCTCAATGTCTTTGTTCATCCATTATTCCCTACTCCTACCAGCTTTACCTTTCACTCTAACAGGAACACAATGCCACTGAACGCTTGTTATCGCACTTTTGAAACCCTCCCACTTGCCAGTCATCCCTTTACCTGTGAACGGTCTACTCCAATCAACTCTTGAAAGTTCCTGTCTAATACCGTCAAAATTGGCCTTGATCCAATTTTGAACTTTAACTTTTACACAAGGTATATCCTTTTCCATTACTAATTTAATCGTTTACTATAAATTCTGTGTCCTATGATCCTGCCCACTAGCTACCTGATGAAGATTAACATTTTTTTTAGATTACTTACAGTGTGGAAACAGGCCCTTCGGCCCAACAAGTCCACACCGACCCGCCGAAGCGCAACCCACCCAGACCCATTCCCCTACATTTACCCCTTCACCTAACACTACGGGCAATTTAACTTGGCTAATTTACCTGACCTGCACATTTTTGGACTGTGGGAGGAAACCGGAGCACCCGGAGGAAACCCACGCAGACACGGGGAGAATGTGCAAACTCCACACAGAGAGTCGCCTGAGGCGGGAATTGAACCCGGGTCTCTAGCACTGTGAGGCAGCAGTGCTAACCACTGTGCAGCACTCCAAAAGCCAGTGCTGCCAGTTTAACCTGTTGGACTATAACTTGGTGTTGTGTGATTTTTAACTTTGTCCCAAAATGTTCTCCCGCTAACACTTTAGTTACTTGCCCTGCCTTATTTCTCAAGAGAGAGTCAAGTTTTGCTCCTTCTCTAATTGATACACCTACATATTGATAAAGAAAATATTCTTGAACACATTTAACAAATTTCTCACTAATCCAAGTCCTTAATGCCATGGCAGTCCCAATCAGTGTTTGGAAAGTTAATATCCCCGATTATTACCATGCTGTTATTCTGACATTCTCTGAGATTTCTTTACACTTTTGCTGGTCAGTTTCCCTCTGACTATTGGGGTCCTATAGTACAAGGAGAAAGTGAGGACTGCAGATGCTGGAGATCAGAGCTGAAAATGTGTTGCTGGAAAAACGCAGCAGGTCAGGCAGCATCCAAGGAGCAGGAGAATCGATGTTTCGGGCATGAGCCCTTCTTCAGGAATGAGGAGAGTGTGCCAAGCAGGCTAAGATAAAAGGTAGGGAGGAGGGACTTGGGGGAGGGGCATTGGAAATGCGATAGGTGGAAGGAGGTCAAGGTGAGGGTGATAGGCTGGAGTGGGGGTGGGGGCAGAGAGGTCAGGATGAAGATTGCAGGTTAGGAAGGCGGTGCTGAGTTCGAGGGTTGGGACTGAGACAAGGTGGGGGGAGGGGAAATGAGGAAACTGGAGAAATCTGAGTTCATCCCTTGTGGTTGGAGGGTTCCTAGGCGGAAGATGAGGCGCTCTTCCTCTAGCCGTCGTGTTGCTATGGTCTGGCGATGGAGAAATCCAAAGACCTGCACGTCCTTGGTGGAGTGGGAGGTGGAGTTGATGTGTTGAGCCACGGAGTGGTTGGGTTGGTTGGTCCGGGTGTCCCAGAGATGTTCTCTGAAACGTTTCAGAGAACACCAGTGGGACACCCGGACCAATCAACCCAACCACCCCGTGGCTCAACACTTTAACTCCCCCTCCTACTCCACCAAGGACGTGCAGGTGCTTGGACTCCTCCATCGCCAGACCCTGACCACATGACGCCTGGAAGAAGAGCGCCTCATCTTCCGCCTAGGAACTCTCCAACCACAAGGGATGAACTCAGATTTCTCCAGTTTCCTCATTTCCCCTCCCCCCACCTTATCTCAGTCCCAACCCTCGAACTCAGCACCGCCTTCCTAACCTGCAATCTTCATCCTGACCTCTCTGCCCCCACCCCCACTTCAGCCTATCACCATCACCTTAACCTCCTTCCACCTATCGCATTTCCAACGCCCCTCCCCCAAGTCCCTCCTCCCTACCTTTTATCTTAGCCTGCTTGGCACACTCTCCTCATTCCTGAAGAAGGGCTCATGCCCGAAACATCAATTCTCCTGCTCCTTGGATGCTGCCTGACCTGCTGCGCTTTTCCAGCAACACATTTTCAGTCCTATAGTACAATCCCATTAAGATGATAATCCTCTTCCTATTTCTGAGTTTCACCCATATAGCTTCACTGGATGATCCCTCAGAGATATCCTCTCTAAGTACAGCAGTCATGCTTTCTCTAATTAAAAATGTCACTCCCTCTTCTCTCCAGATTCCGTTTCTATCCTTCCGCTCGCATCTATACCCCAGGACATTGAGCTACCTGTCCTGTCCCTCCCTCAGCCATGGTCCTGTAACTGCTATAATATCCCAGTCCCACTATCCCATATATGCCATATATGTTCATCAGCCTTACCTGTCAGACACTTTGCACTGAAATAAATGCAGTTTAATTCTTCAGAATTACCTCATTCCCTGCTTGCTCTTGCCTGCCTTTTCTAATTAACTTACTCCCTTTAACTTCAAACCATCCTCAGCCTCCTATCTATTCTCACCAATGCTAAGGAATCCGCTCCCCCCCCCCAACTCCAACCCCACCACCACCACCATACCAGTTTAAAGGCTCCCAAGTAGCACTAGCCAATCTCTCTGCCAGGGTATTACTGTAAAACACAAAAACAACATTAGTTTCTTACATAGATCTGTCAAGGTTACAGAACCAGAGTGAAACATTGAGCATACTCCCACCAATTTGGTCAGGATTACACACATTTGAATACCTGTATATACTTGTGTGCACTTGTCTGTGTGTCAGCTTGAAACTGTGCATGTTTGAATACTTGTGCATATAGAGTCAGAGAGATGTAGAGATGTACTGCACAGAAACAGACCCTTCGGTCCAACCCGTCCATGTCGACCAGATATCCCAATCCATTCTAGTCCCACCTGCCAGCACCCGGCCAATATCCCTCCAAACCCTTCCTATTCATATACCCATCCAAATACCTCTTAAATGTTGCAATTGTACCAGCCTCCACCACTTCCTCTGGCAGCTCATTCCATATACGTATTGAAATAGTTGCCCCTTAGGTCTCTTTTACATCTTTCCCTTCTCACCCTAAACCTGTGGCCTCTAGTTCTAGACTCCACCATGCCAGGGAAAAGACTTTGTCTATTAATCCTATCAATGCCCCTCATGATTTTATAAACCTCTATAAGGTCACCCCTCAGTCTCTGATGCTCCAGGGAAAACGGCCCTAGCTTATTCAACCTTTCCCTGTAGCTCAAATCCTCCAACCCTGGCAACGTCCTTGTAAATCTTTTTTGAACTTTTTCAAGTTTCACAACATCTTTCCAATAGGAAGGAGACCAGAATTGCACGCAATATTCCAACAATGGCCTAACCAACATCCTGTACAGCTGCAACATGACCGCCCAACTCCTGTACTCAATACTCTAACCAATAAAGGAAAGCAGTCCGAAAGCCTTCCTCACTGTCCTATCTACCTGCGACTCCACTTTCAAGGAGCTATGAACCTGCACTCCAAGGTCTTTTTGTTCAGCAACACTCCCTAGGACCTTACCATTAAGTGTGTAAGTCCTGCTAAGATTTGCTTTCCCAAAATGCAGCACCTCACATTTATCTAAATTAAACTCCATCTGCCACTTCTCAGTTCATTGGCCCATCTGGTCCAGATCCTGTTGTAATCTGAGGTAACCCTCTTCATTGTCCACTACACCTCCAATTTTGGTATCATCTGCAAACTTACTAACTGTATCTCTTATGCTGACATCCAAAATATTCATATAAATGATGAAAAGTTGTGATCCCAGCATCGATCCTTGTGGCATTCCACTGGTCACAGGCCTCCAGTCTGAAAAACAACCCTCCATTACCACCTTCTGTCTTCTGCCTTTGAGCCAGTTCTGTATCCAAATGGCTGGTTCTCCCTGTATTTGGTGAGATCTAACCTTGCTAATCAGTCTCCCATGGGGAGCCTTGTCGAAAGCCTTACTGAAGTCCATATGTTTGTTCAATCCATGTGTATACTGTTTTCTCTGTGCATTTTAATGCGTGTTCACTGCTGTTGGTATATACACCTTTCATTTAGAAAAGTTCACTCTAAAGGAGTCCATGTACCATATGTATAAAATGTTGTGATTGTGTCTGTCATTGCCTGTTATGAACTTGGAAACTGAATACACAGCAATCAGATAGCTCACTATAAAGTCTACTTCATAACTTATAATTTTATAATTAATAAAAAAAACTGGAGGGATATGGGTCGGGTGCTGGCAGGTTGGGTTGGGATATCTGGTCGGCATGGACAGGTTGGACCGAAGGGTCTGTTTCTGTGCTGTACATCTGTATGGCTCTATGACTCTACAACTGACTGAGTTAATCAATCCCTGAGGAGCAATCGATTATTTGACCATTACTACCAATATGTTAGCTGAACAACAATAAAATAAATTTTGTGCTGATGAGGCATGTCAAACTTGAACAGTCAGTAAGCAAGGAATCTACAAGTGAACACATCATTGACAGTCTTAAATCTTGCTGAAATATTTGATAAAAACTCTATATCACTGTTTGTAACAGTGTAAGAGAAGTTGAAACCTGAGTAAGCAGGTGCATTCCTTTAGAGACAATAAATTAACTCATTTGAGGAGTGCAAGGGACCGGGGTTGTATTGAACTCAGAACAACCAAGGGACAGTCAAAGGTATATTTGGAAAAGAATTCAATGTTTTAAACTGGGACACAATAGACCTCCTAACAAATGTAAAATGTTTAAATAGCATTCAGGGCCACACTTTCTAGACTCAGATATATCCAATGCAGGACAAAATTAGTCATTATGATTTGTGAAGTAATTGGGATCTGTGAAAGAAAATGTAAACCATTCTGTCTGCCACTGCTCAGTCACAGAAACCATGTCTGTTCTTAGCTAAACAGAGCATACCCATAATATCTCAACTTGACCACAGCCAGCTCAGGAACTAAACAGCAAAACAAAACATTACCTAAGTGGGTTCCAGACTGAAGGAATACACTTCTTAGATGATCGATAACAGATTTCCTACCTCACAATAGCATCACTGCTCCTGCAGCCTCGAGGGCATCCCCAGTGTCCTCAGGTACTGAAGCCCCACAAAGCTGACCTAGACTGAGTGGCAGCGAGATACCTGACAGGAATACATATCACCCTGCTGACCCACTGAAAGCAGGATACTGGGCATTAGCACTTGCTCTAGCAGAGGAAGAGAACCTCCTGTTACAATTATCACCTGATTGCTACCACTGGACAACTAATTGTTTTCCATTGAATGTAATTTCATTCATATTGTCTTGTAATTAACACTATACTACTGTAACACTATGAAAACTGTCTGTATCTGCAGCTCAGGCAAGAAAATCCTTAACTTGTGCAGAGCGTCCGCTCTGTAGCAATCCTGTCAATTTCTTTTTCCCATGATATCATGAGAAATAAACCAGCTTTTGTCAATTTCACACAGTCTGTGCGTGGCGCCTATTCGTAATTGGACAATTCTCTGACAGGATTGAACGTCCCCACTGACTTAACATGACTAGGTTAATAGGTGACGAGCTATAAGATCTCCAAAATAGATGGAGCATGGTGGTGGGCCAGACTTCGAGTCCGATTAAACTTCTAATTTCATCGACCAGAGTTCATGTCATTTAGACAGATCCAAGAACCACTTCCTGAGCAGATGCAGGCAAGGATTGATTCAGAGATTTTCAATCAGGGAGCGAAGTTGGTGATTGAATCCATCCCAAGGAAGCTTTGCTGAAAGATTTACCAGATGGAAAGTGTTGAAAAGCTACTGAAGGATGAATGTAAGTAAGAAATTATCCTTGCAGGCTGGTAATGCGTACCAGACCTGAGGATTGGAACATCCATACATAGCAAGCCATGTGACCTTCGGCATGCATCAATGAAATGCCCAGCTTTCAATTAGTTTTGCCAAGTATGTAGCAGAGATTGCTATTGGCAGAGGCAGTGTACTCAATCAAAGTCTGATGCAGGAGAAAGTGAGGACTGCAGATGCTGGAGATCAGAGTCCAAAAGTGTGGTGCTGGAAAAGCACAGCAGGTCAGGCAGCATCCGAGGAGCAGGAGAGTCGATGTTTCAGGCATAAGCCCTTCATCAGGAATGTCTGATGCAGCCACAAAAAATGAAGACACGCACTAGGAGTATCTCAGTCACAGTCACTGAGTCATACAGCACGGAAACAGACCCTTCGGTCCAACCTGTCTATGCTGATCATCAACTAGACCCACCTGCCTGCTCCTGGCCCATATCCCTCCAAGCCTTTCCTATTTATGTAGCCATCCAAATATCTTTTAAATGGTGTAATTGTACCCACAGCCACCACTTTCCCAGGAAGTTCATTCCACACATGAGCCACCCTCTGTGTACCACATTTGTCCCTCATGTCTTCTTTAAATCTCTCTCCTCTCACCTTAAAAATTCACTTCCGAGTCTTGAAATCCCCCATCTTGGGGAAAAGACAACTACCATCAGCTCTCTCTCTACTTCTCATTATTTTATAAACTCCTGAAAGTTCACTTCTCAACCTCCTAAGCTCCAGTGACAAAAGTCCCAGCCTCTCCAGCCTTTCTTTATAACTCAAACCTTCTTCTTGCCAAAATAAAAACATTCTGAGATCCAGTATCCAAGGGATAGTGATGATGTGATCAACAAGCCAGAATCTGACAACGTACACAGCGAGACAAGGACAGTGACATACTCTTTATTTCCTGGAAAACATAAATGTCATTGCATAATCTGAAGCTTTGGCAAAAACTCAAATTATCTGTCTTCAAAAAGAAACTGGTGATGATTGATTATGAGTTAAGACAGACATAGGGGAAAGTGTCAATACATTACTCCTGTGAATTCTAAAAGGAAATATACCAAAAGACATGAGAAAGCATAACAAAGGAATGTACAAACATTAAACTTGCACGACAAAATTGTTCATGAGTTCCATTTGCAGGATCAATGGTGCCGGGATATAAGTACAATCAAATCCCCTGGACACTGCACATCATTTCTATCCTAATAATCATCCCTCCTGAATATTTCAATTGAAGAACTGAAGTAAGAAGAAATAAATACCTTTCTCTTCTGAATTAGTGGTGCTAAAATCTGCTCAGAGAGGAAAAATAAAAGCCTAAGAGGAACAGGCTTGAAAACTAGCCCCAGATAATGGATGTAGGTTTGCTCGCTGAGCTGGAGGGTTCGTTTTCAGCCGTTTCATCCCCTTACTAGGGTAACATCTTCAGTGAGCCTCCGGATGAAGGAGGCCTGCTTTCTATTTATATGTTTGGGTTTCCTTGGGTTGGTGACGTCATGTATGGTGGTAACATCATTTCCTGTAGTGATGTCATTTCCTGTTCTTTTTCTCGAGGGTGGTAAATGGGATCCAAGTCAATGTGTTTGCTAACAGAGTTCCAGTTGGAATGCCATGCTTCTAGGAATTCTTGTGCATGTCTCTGTTTGGCTTGTCCTAGGATGGATGTGTTGTCCCAGTCGAACTGGTGTCCTTCCACATCCGTATGTAAGGATATTAGTGAGAGAGGGTCATGTCTTTTTGTGGCTAGTTGATGTCCATGCATCCTGGTGGCTAGTTTTCTCTCTGTTTGTCACAGTTCTTGCAACGTATTTTGTAAATGACCTTAGTTTTGCTTGTTGGCTGTATAGGGTCTTTCGAGTTCATTAGCTGCTGTTATAGTGTGTTGGTAGGTTTGTGGGCTACCATAATGCCAAGGGTTCTGAGTAGTCTGGCAGTCATTTCTGAGATGTCTTTGACGTAGGGGAGAGTGTCCAGGGTTCCTGGACGTGTTCTGTCTGCTTGTTTGGGTTTGTTGCTGAGAAATCTGTGGACTGTGTTCATTGAGTACCCGATCTTTATGAGTACACTATATAGGTGATTTTCCTCAAAAAGAATGAGTACCCAATGAACACAGTCTGCCAATGTGTCAGTAACAAAAATAGGAGGCAGCAAGGACTGCAATTTACCCTCCCACGTGATCAACAATGCCCTCCAGTGCATCTCCTCCACTTCCTGCACCTCTGCCCTTGTACCCCACCCTTCCAACCACAACAGGGATAGAACCCCCTTGGCTCTCACCTTCACGTCACCAACCTCCGGATACAACACATCATCCTCCACCATTTCCACCACCTATAATCCATCCCCACCACCAGAGATATATTTCCCTCCCCACCTCTATCAGCTTTCTGCAGAGACCATTCCCTCTGTGACTCTCTCGTTAGGTCCACGCTCCCCGCCGACCCACGCCTCCCCTTCCTCTGTCACCACAAAGAGATGTACAACCTGTGCCCACATCTCCTCCCTCACCTCCATCCAAGGCTCGAAAGGATCCTTCCACAATGTTTTAAAAAAATTCTCAAGGTCAGGTTCGTAGGAGAGTAGTCTGACACAGAACAAACGACCAAGAGGCGAGTCTGCTAGAATATGGGCATTTTATTCCCCGCAGCGTCGCCACAACCAACGGGTCTGGCTTATACTCACTCTACATGTTACCGGAACTGGGAGCCGTCAGTTCTCGTAGAGCGGTTGCCAACAACCCACGCTCGGCGGTTAAACGTAACCCCGGAGCAGACTCACCGAACTGGAGACTTTTCCAGCTGATATACTCTTTTCCAGATATAAACATTCATGTGAACAGCAGAGCAAGGCTAAAAAACACATTCCATTCTGGTTACATACAGATAAGAAGATTCACACGGGACTAAGCAACACCTCCATTCCGGTTAGATTCACACATGTATTGGGACATAATTTTTAACCGTTTCACCACATTCCACTGCTTGGAATTTTACACCACACACATCCAACAGAGATGTTCCTGCACTTCCACACACCTCATCTACCCTGTCCATTGCTCTGGATGTGGTCTGCACTACATTGGGGAGACAAGATGCCAACTCAAGGAACGTTTCAGAGAACATCTCTGGGGGACACGCATTAAACAACCCAATTGCCCGGTGGCCAACCACTTCAATTTCCCCCTCCCACTCCACCAAGGACATGTAAGCCCTGGGCCTCCTCCCCTGCCAAATCCAAGTCACCCAACACCTGGAGGAAGAACACCTCATCTTCCGCCTTTGGATCCTCCAACCACATTTAATCAACATTGAGTTCACCAACTTCCTCATCTCCCCTCCCTCCACCTGATCTCAGATCTCAGATCCAACTTCTAAATCGGCACTGTCCTTTTGACCTGTCCAGCTTCCTTCCCAACTAGCTACTCCACCCTCCACTCCTCCTTATCACTATCCACCCCCACCTGCATCTACCTATCACCTTCCCAACCCCACCCTCCTATTTATCTGTCAGCTCCCTTCCCGCCGCCCCCAACATTCTTGAGGAAAGGCTCATGCCCAAAACATTGATTCTCCTGCTCCTCAGATGCTGCCTGACCGGCTGTGCTTTTCCAGTGCCACACTTGTGACTTTATTGCATTTGAGAGTGTTGCTACAATGTTAACGAATCCAGACGGTACAAAGCTCTGACTTCACAAACTTAGTGAAAAAGAACATAGAAAAATACATTTGTACGTGAGTGGAACTTAAAAGATCTTATTGACGTAATTACAGGGGATCCCTGATTTACAAGGATTCAATTTATGGCCACAATGCAATATGAGATATAATTTTAAAGATCCAATTCATGACTATTTCTGGTACATATGAATTTTATATTGTCCTGCATTGACTTGTGAATAGACTCCCAAACCCATTTGCAGCCCAAGGGCTGGCTGTACTTACAAGGCATGGCAAGAGAAGTCTTTGTTCCTGAAGTTTAATGGATGCAGGCTCCTAGTCCATAGGTTCTGAAATCAGCATGACTTCACTCCTCCTGCACATGCTCAGTAGCCATCCTTGGAGTAAATGCATATTTAACCCTTTACTGTGCATCTCACCCATACTTAACAATGATGTTCTCAGCTTTGTCAGAGCATGCTATTCTCCAAACGTTAAAACAAGGAACAAAAGGAGGACACTCGGCCCTTTGATCCTGCTGCCCCGTTCCATAAAATCACTACTGATCTGATTTTAACCTCAACTCTCCGTACCTGCATCACCCCGATAATGTATCACAAGCTTCAGTTCAGTCATCTCTGACTCTCCTAAACTCCAGATGAAAAAAGCCAAGCCTATCGAGCCTTTCCTCATCAGGTGATCTGCTCATTCTGGGTATTAGTCTAGTAAACCTTCTCTGCATTAACATCCTTCCAGTGTCCAGAGCTGTACACAATACTCCAGATACAGTCTCACCACTGTCTCTCTACACCTGCATCCAATTCCCTTCAGAATAACCCTTCTTACTCTATTCGCTTTCCTGAAAACTTGCTCTTTGGGATAGGTGAGCACTAGGTTAAGTGGGATAGCTATGTTTCTACAGTCAAGAACATCTCTGGATTTCTATGTGAAATTAGAATTGCATCATCAATATGGGAGCGATAGGCAAATCAGGAAAGTGATGGTCTAGTGGTATTATTGATATTCTATTAATCCAGAGAACTCAATCTCAGGGACTGGGCTTTGCATCTTGTCATGGCAGATGGTGGAATTTGAATTCAATTTTTTTCAAAAACCTGGCATTAAGAATCCAATGATAACCATGAAACTGTTGACAATTGTTGGAGAAACCTATCCACATTGATAAAGTCCTTCAGGGAAGGAGATAGTCATCCTCACATGGTCTGGCCTATGTGTGACTCCAGGTCCACAGCAACATGTTGACTTTCAACTTCCCTCTGGGTTATAAATGCTGGCCTAGCCAGAGATGCCGACATCGTGTGAATGAATAATAACATTAAATAAGCCCTTCAGAAAAGCAACTTTCTCCTCAGGAAACCAATAAGACCGTGCTATTTCTTATTTATTAGAAACAAGAATGGAAATTGCTGGAAAATCTCAGCAGGTCTGGCAGCATCTGCGGAGAGATTTCAGAGTTCCTATTTTGGGCCCTTCCTCAGAACTGACAGAAAGGAAAAAGTTGGTTTTTATGCAGAAGTTAGGGTGAGGGGAGAGGGTGACTAAACAATAGGTAGGGATAGAGCGCAAAGAGAGAGGCGAACAACTGGACATACAAAGGAGTGGATAATGGGAGAGTGAAAGGCTAGTGATGGTCAATCAGTGGCTAACAATGGGTTGTGTGTAATAGCAGACCATGTGATAACAAGGCCTGGTGTGTGTGGCAGGGGCATGGACATGGGAGAGCTCAAGCCCTAATGTTATTGAACTCGATATTGAGTCTGGAGGATTGCAGGGTCCCCACTCGGAAAGTGAGGTGTTGTTCTTCCAGCTTGTGCTGAGCTTCACTGGAGCACTGCAGTCTGCCTGAGACAGAGAGGTTGGCCAGGGAACAGGGTGGGGTTTTAACGTTTATTCGGAGTCAGTGAGGACTGCAGATGCTGGAGATCAGAGCTGAGAGTGTGTTGCTGGAAAAGCCCAGCAGGTGAGGCAGGATAAAAGGGGCAGGAAAATTGGTGTTTCGGGCCGGAGCCCTTCATCCGGAATTCCTGATGAAGGGCTCCGGCCAGAAACGTTGATTTTCCTGCTTCTCAGATCCTGCCTGACCTGCTGCGCTTTTCCAGCAACACACTCTCAACTGTTGATGTTTATTAGCTTGTTTTTGAAACTATCACATTTCCAGAATTTGAGGTTAAAAAGCAGAATCTAAACTTCACAGAGCATGTTCGAGCCAGAGATATTGTTTAACAATTCGTTTCAGACAAGGAAAATTGAACAGAATTTTGAGAATGTGAGATAAATGTTATTAATGGAAGAATTAATAAACAACATGGCAATGCACCTCACAGTAGTGTAATGGAGCAGTTTTAAATCATGTCATTTGAAAAGGAATTTCCTAACTATCTGAATTTGTGAAGCTACGGGGAATAGGCAGGAGAGGAAAGCAAGTTTGAGTTGCTCTCACATAGAGAAAACACTGGTGAAACCATGAGGTGATAACCTTGAAGCAACATGGAAATTCAGTGCCAGGAATGTGAATCATCCATTTACAGAACCATTTACTCTCCAACTTTATTGCAGTTTTCAATAAGCTGTTGTCACTAATAAAGGTTTTTTTACGCTTGTTATAACAAACTGATGATATACCGCTGAGACCTTGTGTGCCACTGATTGTGCTGATTATGGGTTGTTTTCTTACGGAATCAATTGCAGATTGTGATCAAATTAAGACATCTGTATCACGGCCTGGAGTACATCGGCCAGACTAACAGCCCCATCTAGTGGTCTGAAACCATTTCCACCAACAATCACACTCAATGGGCAAAGGGCAGCCATTGTACCTCGCAGGCACCACCCAGAGAAAAATGCAAAGGCAACATGTGTTTTCTCTTATGTCCAAGGACTACCTTGACAGGGACGGAATATTGTGCCATACCCGTGGTAAATATTGGGGGGTGTTCCAGCCCGGGGGAGTTTCGCAGACACATCCCTGGGTCTGTTTTTTAGTTTGATTTGGAGACAGTGAGGACTGCAGATTCTGGAAACCAGGGATACTGGGCAAGCACAGCCAGTCAGACAGCATCTGAGGAGCAGGAAAGACAACGTTTCAGGCTGAAACCTTCTGCTTTTCTTTTTAATCCATCTCTTGCACACAACCAAACAGTCTTTCCTTCCCCATCACCAAATCATCATTTTTTCCTTCATTTTGTTTCTCGTTTCTACTCAGAAGTGTTATCACACACAACCCTCCCACCACCAAAATCACCATAACTTTTATTTTGCTTTTTTTTCATACTGCAAACCAACACCAATAAAAACACCTGTGTTTGCCATTTAATCATGAACGTGCACAGCCTGCTATGGGCAATGCTTACTGTCAGAAGCCAGGGTTAGGGAGAAAGGGCAGGGGTGAAATCGAAATGAAGTTGGAAGGGGAAATGAAGCACTGCATCCCCATGATGCCCACCTCTCTCTCTAAATGTATCAAAAGCATGTGTTCCTTACAGGGTTTTGAGAAGATTTGTAGCTCAGGTTGAGCTTCTGGATGTAAATTTGCTCATTGAGCTCGAAGGTTCATTTTCAGACATTTTGTCACCATACTCGGTAACATCATCAGTGAGCCCCCCCAGTGAAGCACTGGTGTTCGTGACCTGCTTTTGATTTATGTATTTAATTTTCCTTGGGTTGGTGGTGCCATTTCCTGTGGTGATGTCATTTCCTGTAGTGATGTTGTTTCCTGAGGTGATGTCACTTCCAGTTCTTTTTCTCTGAGAAAAAAACAAACACATCAACTTGGACCCCATTTACCACCCTCTGAGAAAAAAGAACAGAAAATGACATCACCACAAGAAATGACACCAGCAACCCAAGGAAACCTAAACACATAAATAGAAAGTGGGTCTTAACACCCGGCGCTTCACCGGCTGCTCACTGATGATGTTACCTAGCATGTTGATGAAACGTCAGCAAGCAAACTTACATCCAGCAGGTGTTCCTTCTCCAGGGACACCTGGGCATGAGCGTAAAGGCAGAAGAGTGGGGGGTAATCGGTATAGATGACCCCGTCCATGCCCCGCTGTCTGGACCTGTTCATCACTAGCCTGGCCAGGCCCTGGAGAGATCCATGTGAAGATCCTCCAATCTGCTCATGCCCCCCCCCCCCCCCCCCCTCCACACCAGGCTCCCAAAGATCAGGAATCTGAGGGCTGAAGTCAGAGAGTCATAGAGATGTTCAGCATGGAAACAGACCCTTCAGTCAAACCCATCCATGCCGACCAGATATCCTAACTAATCTAGTCCCATTTACCAGCACTTGGTCCATATCCCTCCAAACCTTTCGTATTCATATACCTATCCAAATGCCTCTTAAATGTTACAATTGTACCAGCCTCCATCACTTCCCCTGGCAGCTCATTCCATACACGTACCACCCTCTGTGTGAAAAGATTGCCCCTTAGGTCCATTTTATATCTTTCCCCTCTCATCCTAAACCTATGCCCCTTAGTTCTGGACTTCCCCCACCCCAGGGAAAAGACTTTGTCTATTTACCCTATCCATGCCCCACATGATTTTATGATTTTATCATGATTTTATAAACCTCAATCAGGTCACCCCTCAGCCTCTGACACTCCAGGGAAAACAGCTCCAGCCCATTCAACCTCTCCCTTTAGCTCAAATCCTCCAACCCTGGCAACATCCTTGTAAATCTTTTAAGTTTCATAACATCCTCCCAATAGGACAGAGACCAGAATTGCACGCAATTTTCCAAAAGTGCCTGAAGCACGGGGGCATGGTAGCTCAGTGGTCAGCACTGCTACCTCACTGCACCAGGGTCCCATGTTCGATTCCATCCTTGGGCGATTGTCTGTGTGGAGTTTGCACGTTTTCCTGTGTCTGCATGGTTTTTCTCCCAGAATCCAAAGATGTGCAGGTCAGGTGAATTGGCTGCGCTAAATTGCCCATGGTGTTAGGTGCATGGTTCAGAGGGAAATGGGTCCGGGTGGGTTACTCTTCAGAGGGCAGTGTGGACTGGTTGGGCTGAAGGGTCTGTTTCCACACTGTAGGGAATCTGATCTAACCTAATCAGTATCCTGTACAGCCGCAACATAACCTCCCATCTCCTATACTCAATGCTCTGGCCAATGAAGGAAAGTATACCAAATGCTTTCTTCACGATCCTATCCAACTGCAACTCCATAATAAAACGTTTTACAAATAAAGGGAGTTACCTAGGTCTCTGGATTAACAGTCCAGCAATAATACTGTCACCTCAACTTGCTCAAATTCACTCCAATATTGAAGCTTAAATCTGCAAGGTTACGGGGAACAGAGAGGAGTAGGGGACAACAGGTTACTAAAATGGTAGTACAATGCCCACAACCAATGTCGACATGGTCCACGGACTCCACAGGCTGTGAAACAAATGGTTGGGTTGGGAGCCCATGAATCACCACAACCTGTGATTACAGAGGGCTGCGACTCACACACCCTCCACCCTGAGTCTCTGAGGGAAAGGGGGAGGACTCCTGCAAAGAGAGCCCTCCACAGGGGACTCCCAACAGCCAGTGGTGAAAGCACAGGCCGGAGTCGAGGTGGATGGTGGGCAGCAGCTTCCCGGGCCAGAGAGACGCAAAACACATATTCCGGAGGCGGGACCAGTTGTGGGGCACAGACCGTCCCAGGGAAGGTAGGGGATCCAGGGGCCGATGTGAAATCCCGTCTGGGCAGGGGTACGCACAGATGGGATCCCACTGCGCACCTGCGCATCCTCCAACTGGTGCAAACTCCGAGCACCCACTGTTTTCAGGCAGCAAACCAGATGCCCACCACAGCCCTGCATGCCAATTCCTGCAGCACCCAACATGTCCCTGACCCTGGTCACCCCCCAGCAACCACGGCCTGCCCTCCACCAGCCACTTGAACCCATGATTCTCTGAGTTAGCCGGGTACATTGTCCCCCTACTCCTCACTTCTCCCTTCAATATCTGAGTGAATTTGAGCAATGTTGAGGTGTTAATCCAGAAAGAAGAAAGTGAGAACTGCAGATGTTGGAGATCAGAGTCGAGAGTGTGGTGCTGGTAAAGCACAGAAAGTCAGGCAGTATCCGGGCAGCAGGAGAATCGACATTTCAGGAATAAGCCCTTCATCAGGAATTCCTGAAACATCGATTCTCCTGCTCTTTGTATGCTGCCTGACCGGCTGTGCTTTTCCAGCACCCCACTCTCGACTGTTAATCCAGAGATCCAGGTAGCATTCTAGGGACATGGGTACAGATGGCAGAATTGGAATTCAATAAAAATATCTGGAATTAACAATCTAATGATGACCATAAATCCATTACGGGAGAGAAACCTATTGTAGGGAAGGCAGCTGCATCCTTACCTGGTCTGGCCTACATGTGACTCCATCCCCACTGCAATGTGGTTGACTCTTTACTGCCCCTCTTGGCATTTAGGGATGGACACTAAATGCTGATCTAGCTAGTGACATCATCCCGTGAATGAATAAAGAAAAAAAAAATCTCAAAACAAGCTGCTCAAAATAATTTGGGAACATTGAACTATTGGGAATGAGGAGAGAGAGGAGTAAGCCCCCATCATTGGATAAGTATCAGAGTTCATGGCACTGATCGATTTTACTTTGGGCAATGCTTTCTCATGTTCAGAACTAGGGGCAGGGCTTCCACTAACTGAGCAACACCCTGGTTAATGAATTATTGCTCTCACGTGCTTTCCCAGATTACAGCACCAACCTAGGAGGAACCAAAGACCATGAAGGAGCAATCAATGGTGAAGAACACTGGATAAAGTCAATGTGAATGATTTTGAATTTCAGATTAACTCCAGCTTTTAGTAATGCTGATGTTAATTGGACTGACAGGAGTCAGAGATGCTAAGCTCAACAAATCTCTTGATATTTCCATTTCAACATCAACAAATATTTTGTTGGAAACTTCTAGAATCCCTACAGTGTGCAAGCAGGCCATTTGGCCCATCGGGTCCACACTGAGCCTCCAAAAAGCATCCAGACTCAGTCCTCTATCATATCCTTGCATTTCCCATGAGTAATCCACCTTACCTGCACATCTTTAGACTGTGGGAGGAAACTGGAGAACTCGGAGTTAATCCGCACTGACACAAGGAGAATGTGCAGACTCCACACAGACAGTTGCCCGAGGCTGGAATCGAACACAGGTCCCTGGTACTATGAGGTAGCAGTGCTAACCACTGAGCCACCACGCTGCCAAGTCTTTCAAGTGTTTTAGGTCAATGACCCTCCTCAAAAGGGGAAAATATACATTACAGATCACACATTGATCTGATCAGCCATCTCAGAACCAATCAAACTATCATACTCAATCCCTGGATATTGCCTAAATAGTGCAGAGGAACGGGAACAGGCCAGTCAGCCCTTCAGGCTTGCTGTATTAAGATCATGACTGATTGACCACTTCAACACCTAGTTCCCATCTATCCCCATATTGCTGTATACTATTAGTAATGAGAAATCTATCAAGCTCTACCCTGAACATACTCAAAGACTGAGCATTCACACGTTTCTGTGGTAGAAAATTCTAAAGGCTCATAACCTCAAAGTCAAAAAGGTTTCTCCTCATCTTGGACAGAAGTTGCATTGTCCTTATTTTTAAATATTTCTGCTTGGTCTAGAGTCCCCAACCAGGGGAACACTTTACCAGTACCAATCCTGCCTGTCCCTTTCAGTATTCTGTAAGCTTTATTGAGATCATCTCTCATTCTTCAAAACTCAAGAGAATACAGACCCTGTTTGTCCAGTCACTGTCCATGGGACAGCCCGTATGGGGGACGTGATGGCCTAGTGGTTATTATCACAAGATTATCAATCCAGGAAACCCAGGTAATGTTCTGGGCGACCTGGGTTTCAAATCCTGCCATGGCAGATAATGGAATTTGAATTCAATGAACATCTAGAATGAAGAGTCTAATGGTGACCATGAATCTGCTGCCAGTAGTTGGGAAAACCCATCTGGTTCATTAATGCTCTTTAGAGAAAGAAACTGCCATCCTTACCTGGTCTGGTCTGCATGTGACTCCAGACCCACAACAACCTGGACAATTCTGAAGTGGCCCTAATTGGTCATTCATTCAAAGACAATGAGTGATGGCCTGGCGAGTAAAAATAAAGTGTGGTTTGGATACAATGCCCTTAGCAAGGAAATTGCAGGATTTTGATCCAGGCATGGTGATAGCTTTCCAATTCAGGATAGTGAGTGGCTCAGGGGGGAACTTGCAGGGGGTGGTGTTCCCCCGCATCTGCTTCCCTTGTCCTTCTGGTTGGAAGTGGTTGTGGGTTTGGAAGGTGCTGTCTGTGGAGCCTCAGTGAGTTGCTATCTCTGTGCCTGACTGGAGCAATTTCAAACACACTGACGTACCCATAATCAGTAACTGTTGAAACTAATATAAATTAGGAAGATAGCATCTCAAATAAAAAAAAATGAAAGATTCAAAGCTGCCACTTCCCTCATCTCTGCCAGATGAATACTAAAATCATAATTTATCAGCGAGAGCTAAATGTGGGAATGAGAATTAATCATTTGTCAAAAGTAAATTATTAAAATGATCAGTCATTCTGTTTAAAAGATAAAAGAGAAATGAGTTTAAAACACAACATTAAAAAGTTAAAAAATCACACAACACCGGGTGATAGTCCAACAGGTTTACTTGGAAGCACTGACGAAGGAGCAGTGCTCTGAAAGCTAGTGCTTCCAAATAAACCTGTTGGACTATAACCTGGCATTGTGTGATTTTTAACTTTGTCTAACCCAGTCCAGCACCGGCATCTCCAAATCACAACATGAGAAAATGATAAAACAAAGAATTATCATTTAAAAATGAGAAGGTGGTCATGTGGCCAGAGATAATGTTACCAGCAGCATTCGAGAATGGACATCTCATGCTGGCTTTGATGTGGGCACAGCTTCTTTGACTCATTCAAGGGATGTGGGCAACACTGACTGGGCCTGTTTATATTGCTGTGGAGAAGGTGATGATGAGCTGCCTTTTTGAACAGTCAGTGTGCCGTAGATATACTCACAAAGCCCTTAGGGAAGGAATTCCAGGAATGTGATCCAGTGAAGGTGAAAGAATGGCAATATGTTTCCAAGTCCAGTGACTGAGTGCCTTGACTGGAAATGTGAACATTGTTGGCTGGGTCAGCATTCATTGGCCATTGCTAATTGCCCTTGAGAAGGTTGTAGTCAGCTGTCTTTTGTGTAGATACATCCATGATGCAAGGGAAGGAATTCCAGGGTTTTGACCCAGCAACACTGAATGGTGATATATTTCCAAGTCAGGACATGAGTGGTTTGGAGGAGAGCTTGCAGGGGATGGTTTTCTACGTATCTGCTCCATTTGTCTTTATAGATAGAAGTGGTTGTGGGTTTTGAAATTGCTGTCTGAGGAACTTTCAAGCTTTCGGAACATTGCCCCTTCGGCAGGTGACTTCAGGTGGCACAGTGGCTCAATGGTTAACACTGCTGCCTCACCTTGCCAGGGACCTGGGTTTGATTCCAGCCTCAGGCGACTGTCTGTGTGGAGTTTGCACATTCTCCCCGTGTTTGCGTGGGTTTCCTCTGGGTGCTCCAGTTTCCTCCCACAGTCCAAAGATGTGCAGGTTAGGTGAGTTGGCCATGCTAAATTGCACATAGTGTTGGTTGCATTAGTCAGAGGGAAATGGGTTTGGGTGGGTTACTCTTCAGAGGGTCGGTATGGACTTGTTGTGCCAAAAGGCCTGTTTCCACACTGTAGGGAATCCAGTCTAATCAAACAAACCTGTTAAACTATAACCTGTGTCTTGTGACTTCTGACCTTGTCCACCCCAGTCCAACACCAGCAGCTCCACATTAAGGACCTTTAGTGAGTTACTGCACTGCACCTTGCAGCGGGTACACACTGCTGTTAATGAGTGTGTTGGTGATGGAAGCTCTGACAATCCATGTGCTGAAAAATCTGAATCTGCTGTGGTGATTGGAATGAGGAAAACTCAGAGCCACTCACTGAATGCTGGAATAGCTTATGGAAGTCCCAAGGCAGGCTCTCATTGACATATAGAGAAAGAACTTTGCACTTATTTTTACAACATAAAGCCCACTGCAAAGTAAGTTACAACCCATGGCGTGTTTCCGGAATGTAGTCACTGTTGTCAGGTAGGAAGCACAGCAGCAATTTGTGCACAGCAGGATCCCACAAACTGCCACACGCTAAGCACCAGACAGTCAGCAGTTTGTCATAACTTTGTTTGAGTGATAGACATTGGCCAAGGAACAAGAACCACACCATTACCTCGATCTTTTCTCCAAGATAGAGGCACGGTGGCTCAGTGGTTAGCACCGCTGCCTCACAGCGCCAAGGACCTGGGTTTTATTCCAGTCTCTAGGTGACTGTCTGTGTGGAGTTTGCACTTTCTGCACATGTGGGTTTCCTCCAGGTGGTCTGGTTTCCTCCCACAATCAAATTAGTTGATTTGGCCATGCATAGGTTAGGGGTAGATGTAGAGTAATAGGGTAGGGGGAATGAGTCTGAGTGTGTTACTCTTCAGAGGGTTGATGTGGACTTGTTGGACCGAATGGCCTGTTTCCACACTGTAGGGATCCTATGATCATTCTATTCTATGATCTCTCGCAGCACAGGATCTTTCTTGTCCTCCTTGGAGAGGGGCAGATGGGGGCTCAGTTCGAAACCAGTAATGCAGCCTTGGAAAAGCTGCCTGGATTTTGTTGGCATGTGTCGGGTGTGTGAACTAAGGCCATACAAGATTCAGAACAAAGCGTGGTCCCCACTGAGCCCCAGCCAACAAAGCAGGGACTCTGGGTGAATGTCTGTTTACAAACAGGAGCAGGAGATACATGCAGCAATAGGTAAACACTGACATATTGATATTACAGTTAATATAAAAGCATGCCATAATGTTACTGCTCAGTCTCTAATCTCCCCCACATCAATGAAAATCACTATTGATCAGAAACAGAACTGCAACAAATATGAGGGGGTTGAATTTTTCCATTTTTTGGTGATGTTCATTCATTGAGGATCATGTTACACCTCCCACTTTCACTTGACACGGTTGTCCACTCTTCCTGTCATTAATAATACCACCGTCCCCTTCTGGGGCTCTCTTGAGGAATCTTATGAGATTAAGGTGCTCCTACTCTGGGATTTCTCAGTGTTTCTGCCTTTGGTACCCATGTTTAAATGTCAGTCTCCACAAACTTCAGACAGGAACTGCTGCCCCGTTGTTATCGAAAGCACAGTTCAGAAAGGGAAGTTGGTAAGCACAAACGTGCACATCTTCCCGTCCCCTCCACTGTCGGCATTCCACAGGGACCATTCCCTCCATGATACCCTTCCATCACTCTGAACAGTACCTCACTCTCCCATAGTGTGTGGCCATTTGCTCACAGAAGGTGTAACACTTGCTCATTCACCTCCTCATAAACATAAGAAAGTGTACGTATTGGAACTAAAAGCTTCGAGAAATTTATAACAAGGAACAGAATAGTGAAAGTGAATGTTGGTCTTTAGGTGAAAATAATAAGGTAATAATGTGATACTCAGAAATGACAAGGCACTAAACCAATACATTGTCTCTGTTTTCACAGTGGAAGAACATTTCTCACCAAAAACTACAGAGTAACTTGGTGAAATTACTATAACAAGGGAGAAACTATTAAGTAAGCTGTTGGGATTAAAGGCAGGTATGTCTCCAAGACCTACACTCTATATTCTTGAAGCAGGGTTCATGGATGCATGAGCTATTATATTCCAAAATTCCCTGGATTCTGAAAAGATGCCAATAGACTGGAAATACGCTGATATGGCATCCTTATTCAGAAAAGGAGATAGGCAACAAGTGGGAAACTGTCGACCAGTTAGTTGATCTTTGTCGTGGGGAAGTTGCTGGAGTCAATCGTAAAGGAGAAGATAACTGAACACTTAGACAAACAAAGCTCAAATCATAAAGGGTTTCATGGAGGCTAAGTCATGCTTGACAGACTTGTCGGAGTTCTTTGAGGATCTCATCAGCAAGGTGGATAATGGGAATGCAATGGATGTGGTATATCTCAACTTGCATATGAAAGATTGATGCAGAAGGGTAGATCTCAGGGGGTTAAGAGTAGGTTATTGCCTTGGATAGAGGATTGGCTGACTGACAGAAAGCAGAGGGTCAGGATAAATGGGTCCTTCTCTGGATGGTGAACTGAAACTAGTGCAGGTGCTGCAAGGTTCAGTTATTGGACCTCAGTTATTTACAATCGAGATAAATGATCTGCAAGTAGGGACAGAGTATAAGATAGCAAAGTGGTGAAAGTGAGACCGCAGATGCTGGAGATTAGAGTCAAGATTAGAGTGGCTCAGGAAAAGCACAGTGGGTGGCACGGTGGTACAGTGGTTAGCACTGCTGCCTCGCAGCGCCAGAGACCCGGGTTCAATTCCCGCCTCAGGCGACTGACTGTGTGGAGTTTGCACGTTCTCCCCGTGTCTGCGTGGGTTTCCTCCGGGTGCTCCGGTTTCCTCCCACAGTCCAAAGATGTGCAGGTCAGGTGAATTGGCCATGCTAAATTGCCCGTAGTGTTAGGTAAGGGGTAAATGTCGGGGTATGGGTGGGTTACGCTTCGGCGGGTCGGTGTGGACTTGTTGGGCCGAAGGGCCTGTTTCCACACTGTAAAGTAATCTAATC
Source organism: Chiloscyllium plagiosum (assembly GCF_037043375.1). Taxonomy (NCBI): domain Eukaryota; kingdom Metazoa; phylum Chordata; class Chondrichthyes; order Orectolobiformes; family Hemiscylliidae; genus Chiloscyllium; species Chiloscyllium plagiosum. The sequence continues at coordinate 7,123,860 of NW_028270149.1, read as the reverse complement.
TAATCTAATCACATTAGGTCAGGTGGCATCCGGGGAGCAGGAAAATCAATGTTTCAGACAGGAATTCGGGCTCCTGCCCAAAACATCGATTCTCCTGCTCCTCGGATGCTGCCTGACCTGCTGTGCTTTTCCAGCACCATTCTAATCTTGGCTCTGATCTCCAGCATCTGCAGTCCTCATTTTCACCACAGAAAGTGGGTATGCAGGTGCAGCATTACAATGAAAAGATCAAATGAATCTTAGCATTTATTGCAAAAGCATAGGATTATAAAAGTAAAGAAATGTTGTTACAGTTGTATAAGGCATTGGTGAGACCACATCTGGAGTTTTGTATCCAGCTCTGGTCTCCTTACTTGAGGAAGGGTGTAGTAACACTGGAGGCAGTTCAGAAGAGGGTCACCAGGTTGATGCTAGGGATGAAAGGGCTGTCTATGAGGAGTGGTTGAATAACTTGAGCTTGTACTCACTGGAGATCAGAAGGATGAGGGGAGATCTGATTGATGTATGTAAAATGCAAAAGGAGATTGATAAGGTGGATGTTGAATAGATTTTCCCCTTAAGGGACAGTCTCGAACAAAACAGCATAGATTATAGAGTGAGAGGAGGTAGGTTCCAAACCGAGATGAGGAGAAACTCAGAGGGTTGTGAATCTGTGGAACTCACAGCCACAGAATGAAAAGGAGACAGAATCAGTCAACAGATTCAAGAAAGAAATAGATGTGTTTCTGATGAAAAGTGGGGCAAAGGACTATGGAGAGCAGGCAGGAAAGTGGAGTTGAGACCAGGATAAGATCAGACATGATCATGTTAAATGGCAGAGTATGTTTGAAGGACTGAATTACCTACTCCCACTCCTGACTTCTATGCTCCTATATTCCTCCTTCCTCACTCTCCAAGGCCTCAGACACACCTTCCAGGTGAAGTAGCGATTCACCTGCACTGCACTCAATCCAGGCAGAAGTCAGAGTCTAGATTAGAGTGGTGCTGGAAAAACACAGCAGGTCAGGCAGCATCCAAGGAGCAGGAAAATTGACATTTCGGGCAAAAGCCCTTCAAGAGGAATGAAGGCAGGGATCCTCCAGGGTGGAGAGATAAATGGGACGGGGGTGGGGCTGGGGAGAAGGTAGCAAAGAATACAATAGGTGAATGGGAGTGGGGATGCAGGTGGTAGGTCATGGAGGAGGGTGGAGTGGATAGGTGGAAAGGAAGATAGGCAGGTCGGACAAGTCATGGGGACTGTGCTGAGCTGGAAGTTTGGAACTGTGGTGAGGTGGGGGAAGGGGAAATGAGGAGACTGGTGAAGTCCACATTGATGCCCTGGGTTTGAAGTGTTCCGAGGTGGAAGATGAGGCGTTCTTCCTCCAGGCGTCAGGTGGTGAGGGAGCGGCGGTGAAGGAGGCCCAGGACCTCCATGTCCTCGGCAGAGTGGGAGGGGGAGTTGAAATGTTGGGCCCCGGGGCGGTTTGGTTGATTGGTGCGGGTGTCTCGGAGATGTTCCCTAAAGCGCTCTGCTAGGAGGCGCCCAGTCTCCCCAATGTAGAGGAGACCGCATCGGGAGCAACGCATTCAATAAATGATATTAGTGGATGTGCAGGTAAAACTTTGATGGATGTGGAAGGCTCCTTTAGGGCCTTGGATAGAAGTGAGGGAGGAGGTGTGGGCGCAGGTTTTACAGTTCCTGCGGTGGCAGGGGAAGGTGCCAGGATGGGAGGGTGGGTTGTAGGGGGACGTGGATCTGACCAGGTAGTCATGGAGGGAACGGTCTTTATAGAAGGCAGAAAGGGGTGGGGAGGGAAATATATCCCTGGTGGTGGGGTCTTTTTGGAGGTGGCAGAAATGTCGGCGGATGATGCAGTGGGCGGCACGGTGGCACAGTGGTTAGTACTGCTGCCTCACAGCGCCAAAGACCTGGGTTCAATTCCCGCCTCAGGCGACTATCTGTGTGGAGTTTGCACATTCTCCCCGTGTCTGCATGGGTTTCCTCCGGGTGCTCCGGTTTCCTCCCACAGTCCAAAGATGTGCAGGTTAGGTGAATTAGCCATACTAAATTGCCCGTAGTGTTATGTGAAGGGGTAAATGTAGGGGTTGCACTTCGGCGGGTCGGTGTGGACTTGTTGGGCTGAAGGGCCTGTTTCCACACTGTAAGAAATCTAATCTAATTTATGCGAAGGTTGGTAGGGTGGAAGGTGAGCACCAGGGGCGTTCTGTCCTTGTTACGGATGGAGGGATGGGGTTTGAGGGCGGTGGTGCAGGATGTGGATGAGATGCGTTGGAGAGCATCTTCAACCATGTTGGAAGGGAAATTACTGTCTTTAAAGAAGGAGGCCATCTGGTGTGTTCTGTGGTGGAACTGGTCCTCCTGGGAGCAGATACGGCAGAGGGGGAGGATTTGGGAAAACCGGATAGCATTTTTGTAGGGTGGGAAGAGGTGTAATCCAGGTAGCTCTGGGAGTCGGTGGGTTTGTAAAAAATGTCAGGGTCAAGTCGGTTGTCGTTAATGGAGATGGAGAGGTCCAGGAAGGGGAGGGAGGTGTCAGAGGTGGTCCAGGTGAATTTAAGGTCAGGGTGGAATATGTTGGTGAAGTTGATGAATTGCTCAACCTCCTTGCGGGAGCACGAGGTGGCGCCAATGCAGTCATCAATGTAGCGGAGGAAGAGGTGGGGAGTGGTGCCGGTGTAATTACGGAAGATGGACTGTTCTACGTAGCTGACAAAGCAACAGGCATAGGTTAGCCAACCTCCAGTCTTCTGGCACCTCCCCTGTGACTATCAATGATACAAATATCTCAGCAAGGGGCTCACTTCCCTAGCTTCCCACAGAGTTCTAGGTTAGACCTGACCAGGTCCTGGGGATTTATCCACCTTTATGTGTTTCAAGACATCCAGCACTTCCTCCTCTGTAATATGGACATTTTTCAAGATGTCACCATCTATTTCCCTACAGTCTATATCTTCCATGTCCTTCTCTACAATAAAGACCGATGCAAAATTCTTGTTTAATATCTCCCCCATCTCCTGCGGCTCCACTCAAAGGCTGCCTTGCTGATCTTTGAGGGGCCCTATTCTCTCCCGAGTTACCCTTTTGTCCTTAATGCATTTGTAAAAACCCTTTGGATTCTCCTTAACTCTCATGTCCCCCTTTTGCCCTCCTGATTTCTGTCTTAAGTATACTCCTACTTTCTTTACATTCTTCTATGGATTCACTCGATCTGTCCTGTCTATACCTGACATATGCTTCCTTCTTTTTCTTAACCAAACCTTCAATTTCTTTAGTCACCCAGCATTCCCTATACCTACTAGCCTTCCCTTTCACCCTAACAGGAATATACTTTCTCTGGACTCTCGTTATCTCATTTCTGAAGACTTCCCATTTTCCAGCCGTCCCTTTACCTGTGAACATTTGTCCCCAATCAGCTTTGGAAAGTTCTTGGGGCTTTCTCCAATTTAGAACTTCAACTTTTAGATCTGGTCTATCCTTTTCCATCATTATTTTAAATCTAATGGAATTATGGTCGCTGGCCCTCAAGTGCTCCCACACTGACACCTCAGTCACCTGCCCTGCCTTATTTCCCAAGAGTAGGTCAAGTTTTGCACCTTCTCTTGTAGGTACATCCACATACTGAATCAGAAAATGTACTTGTACACACTTATCAAATTCCTCTCCAACTAAACCTTTAACACTATGGCAGTCCCAGTCGATGTTTGGAAAGTTAAAATCCCCTACCATAACCACCCTATTATTCTTACAGATAACTGAGATCCCCCTAACAATTTGTTTCTCAATTACGCTCTGACTATTAGGGGGTCTATAATACAATCCCATAAAGTGATCATCCCTTTCTTATTTCTCATTCCCACCCAAATAACTTCCCTGGTTGTATTTCCGGGAATATCCTCCCTCAGCACAGCTGTAATGCTATTCCTTATCAAAAATGCCACTACCCCTCCTCTCTTGCCTCCCTTTCTATCCTTCCTGTAGCATTTGTATCCTGGAACATTCAGCTGCCAATCCTGCCCATCCCTGAGCCATGTTTCTGTAATTGCTGTGATATCCCAGTCCCATGTTCCTAACCATGCCCTGAGTTCATCTGCCTTCCCTGTTCGGCCTCTTGCATTGAAATAAATGCAGTTTAGTTTATCAATCCTACCTTGTCCCTGTCTGCCCTGACGGTTTGACTCACTTCTTTTCCCAACTGTACCAGTCTCAGATTGATCTCTGTCCTCACTATCTCCCAGGGTCCCACCCCCCACCTTACTAGTTTAGATCCTCCCGAGCAGCTCTAGCAAATTTCCCTGCCAGTGTATTAGTCCCTTTCTAATTCAGGTGCAATCCATCCTTCTTGTACAGGTCACTTCTACCCCAGAAGAGATTCCAATGATCCAAAAATGTGGATCCTTCTCCCATACACCAGCTCCTCAGCCATACATTCATCTGCTCTATTCTTCTATTCCTGCCCTCACTATCTCGTAGCACCGGGAGTAATCCATATATTAGTAACCTCGAAGACTTTTTAAAATTTCTGTCTAACTTTCTATGTTCTCCCTGAACAATCTTACCCTTTTCCCTTCCTATGTCATTGGTACAATGACCTCCTGCTGGCCCCTCTCCCCCGTGAGAACATTCTGCACCCTCTCTGAGACATCCTTGATCCTGGCACCAGGGAAGCAACACACCATTCTGATTTTTTGCTCCTGTCTGTCTGTGCCTCTGACTAGAGAGTCCCCTAACACAATCGATCGCTTGGAACCCAACATACTCCTCTTTACATTTGAACCTGTCTTGATACCAGAAACTTGGCTGTTCATGCTACATTCCCCAGAGAATCCATAAGCCCCAACAATTTTCCAAAACAGTACACAGTGAAAACTCAATTATCCCAATGTGGTGGGCAGGCACTATTTCGTTCGGAAATCGATTATTCGGAAAAATCGATTAAATGCCTTTCCTCTGGGGCTCGGAGTTTTAAAGTCTGCTCCCTGTTCGGGAGACTGAAGCAGCACATAGTGTGCGAGACACCACCCCCAACACCGCCCCCCCCCCCCCCCCCCCTCGTCCCCCCCATCCAACACTGTCCCCCAACCCAGTCCAGCACCGCCCCTGCCACCCAGCACAAAGCGCGTGAGCCCACACCCCCCCCCAACCCCGCCCCTCCCCGCTCCAAACCCAGTCTAACCCCGCGCCCCAGCATAAAGCGCGTGAGCCCCCGCTCCCAACCCGGTCCAACCCGACCCCAGACAAAGCACGCGAGCCTCCGCCTCCAACACAGCCACCCCCCACCCCCCAACCATCCACTCCCCCCCACCCCCCCCGCTGGGACAGCTAGACTAGACACCAACAAGGCTGCTGCTGCAGCTGCCTTTGTGGGGTAAGTCTCCAAATAGCGCACAGACACAGCTACAGCCACACACACTACGTTTTACTCCAAATTTTTGATAGGTTCCATGTTTGCCCTGTACAGTACAATGTTGGAGAGATTATTCCTGGGAAGAGGGGGGTTTAGGGTATACCTCTCTGTAAAACTCCATGGAAAGTGTGGGGAGAGAGAGAGAGGGCGGGAGGTCAGTCATTTGGAGATGGTGCCTGTTTAATCATTGTAAACAAAAGATGCTTCACTGCTGGAAACACTCTTTGATGTAATGTTTCTATCGGGATCTTGAGATCTCCTTCGGATAATCCGATTTTCAGATAATGGGTATTCGGATAATCAAGTTTCCTCTGTATTTGTTTGAAATGGGGATAGCCACTGAAGATTCCTGCGCTACCTGCCTACCCCTCCTACCCTTCCTGGAGTTAACTCATCTACCTGACTGTATCTGCAGCTTTTCTCCCTTCCTTTGACTGCTATCCATCCCATCCCCTAGCTCTTGTAAATTCCTCATTGCCTCTAACTGTTGCTCTAATCAATCCATTCAATATGACAGGATTCACAACCAAAGACATTTATTGCAGTTATAATCCTCATTAACCTGTAAACGCTCTTGAAATTCCCACATCCAACAAGATGAGCACATCATTCTACTAAGGGGCCTTTTGCTCCTTCCAACCTCGAGAAACGACTAGGTCCAATATAATCTGCTCTCTGTTCGGTTCTAAGAAACTATCCGTAAGACACTGTAAGAATATAGCAGGTCTACACACTGGACTTTTCTAGCTTATATGTGGGTTCAAGTCCTCCAAGATTATGATTGTACCTTGCCAGCAAGCTTCTGTAATATTTTCCTTTATTCTCCATCTGACTGGATTGTATTTTTCAGAGGCCTGTATATAATTCCCACAAGTAATTCCTTCCCTTTATCATTTTTCACTTTGAGTCAAACCATTTCCACATCCTGGTTTCCTGACCTTTTGTTATTCATTTCCATGGTGCTGGGACCATCATTAATTATCAGACCCACCCCTCCACCTTCTCCCAATTTCTGATCTTCCTTAAATGGGATACTCCTTTTAATATAACAGTTCCAATCCAAATCATCCAGCAGCGTGTCCATCGGACTATTTATCTCTTATTGCATTCTCAGTTAGTCAGCTTAGATTCCAATTTTATTTTTATTCACCCATGAGATGTGGGCATCGCTGGCTGGGCCCAGTATTTATTGCCTGTCCCCTTGAGAAGGTGGGTGTGAGTTGCCTTCTTGAACCACTGCAGTCCATGTGCAGTAGGTGGAATTCCAAGGAGGGAATTCCAGGATTTTGACCCAGCGACTCTGAAGGGACGGTCTTATATTTCCAAGACAGGATGGTGAGTGGTTTGGAGGAGAACTTGTAGGTGGGTAGTGTTCCCATGTATCTGCTGCTCGTGTCCTTCTGGATGGAAGTGGTCATGGGTTTGGAAGGTGCTGTCTGAGCCTCTTTGGTGAATTTCTGCAGTGTCTCCTGTAGATAGTACACACTGCTGCTACTGAGTATTGGTAGTGGAGGGAGTGGATGTTTGTGGATATGGTGCCAATCAAACGGCTGCTTTGTCTTGGATGGTGTTAAGCTTCTTGAGTGTTGTTGGAGCTGCCCTCATCCAGACAAGTGGGGAGTCCACCACACTCTTGCCTTATGTCTTGTAGATAGTGGACAGACTTTGGGCAGTCAGAGGTGAGTTACTGCAATATTCCCAGCCTCTGACCTGCTCTTGTAGCCACAGTGTGTATGTGGTGAGTCCAGTTGAGTTTCTGGTCAATGACAGTCCACAGGATGTTGGTAGTTGAGGATTCAATGATGGTAACACCATTGAACATCAAGCTGTTCAGGTGTCACCCTGCTACTGGAACACTAATCAAATCGGAAATTCCAATCACATAAGATGTAGCTAACTCCTGGTGCAGCTAGCTTTCCTGCACGCTGATCTGTAACTCTGCCTGCAGCTCTATATCCCTGAGGTGAAGCTGGTCAAACTGCACACATTTACTGCAGCCCTGTCACACCGGCCTGACCTACCTCCCTGAATGTGGGGCGTAAACAAAGTGGTTAATTATCTCATTTCATTATTTATTTTCCTTTTGTTTTCCTGTACAATTTTGAATCTTAGTGTGAATCTATTGGGCATGAACGACTTGTACAAAACAAAGAAAGGAACATACTGCTTCCCATTTTCCAATTCTCTTCCTCACCCAACTTCCTGTACTCTGCTCCAAATTGCACTACGTTCTAAGCTCCACATAGATGTCTTTCTCCATGGGTTTAGAGTTACCTGAGCTCCAGGGTACAGAGAACACCACTTATGTTAGTTTATTTAATGAGATTATGATCAATCTAGTTAAACAATAACTTAATTAAAAAGCATCAGTTGTTCTCAAGTAAACAGCTGTCATGTCTCTGCTGTAGACTGATTGGACTTAACAATTTAAACAGCAAATTATAGTTAAGCATTAAAAGTGAATATTAAGAATCCCTTCTGAAGAAGAGACACTGGACCTGAAACGTTAACTCTGATTTCTCTCCACAGAAGCTGCCAGACCTGCTGAGCATTTCCAGCAATGTTTGCTTTTGTTTTTGATTTGCAGCATCCATTGGACTTAATTTCTTTAATTAAGATTCCCTTAAGTCACTTCACTCCCAGCACTCGGTTCAAACTGCAGTCTGCATAAAGCATGGTGTTATACTAAAGATGGTCAAATTTACTTTGCCATTTGAGAGAGAGAAGATAGCATCAGAGGTGATGGTATGACAGCTGAATAAAGGCAACTTCAGAGGCATGAGGGAGGAGCTGGTTAGAATTGACTGGGAGAGGAGCCTAGCAGGAAAGACAGTGGAACAGCAATGGCAGGAGATTCTGGGAGTAATTCAGGAGATACAGCAGAGATTGATCCTGATGTAAAGGAAGCGTGGTACAGGGAGGATGAGGCAACCATGGCTGACCAGGGAAGTCAGGGACAGTATAAAAGCAAAAGAGAAAGCATATAAAGTAGTGAACAACAGTGGGAAACCAGATGATTGGGAAGCTTGCAAAGACCAACAGAGGCCACGAAAAAAATAAGGAGGGAGAAAATTAAAGATGAGAGTAAGCTAGCCAGTAATATAAAGAAAGACTGTAAGAGTTTCTCTCGATATATAAAGGGCAATAGAGATGCAAAAGTGGACATTGGACCGCTTGAAATGAAGCAGGAGAGATGGCAGTGGGGAACAAGGAAATGGCTGAGGAATGGAATAATTACTTTGCATCAGTCTTCACAGTGGAAGACACGAGTAATTTTCCAAAAATTCAAGAGTGAGGGGGCAGAGCTGTGTATAGTGGCCCATCACCAAGGAGAAGGTGCTAGAAAAACTGAATGGCCTGAAGGTGGATAAATCACCGGGACCAGATGGACTACACCCCAGAGGTCTAAGGGAGATGGCTGAAGAGATAGGGGAGGCGTTAGTGTTAATCTATCAGGAATCACTAGAATCAGGGAGGGTCCCAGACGACTGGAAAATTGCTAACGTGACACCCCTGTTTAAAAGGAAGTAATGCAAAAGACAGTTAGTCTAATCTTGGTCATGGGTAAGATCCTGGAATCCACTGTAAAACATGAGATTTCTGAATACTTGCAAGTGTATGGTAAAATAGGGCAGGGTCAGCATGGTTTCATCAAGGGTAGGTCGTGCCTGACAGACCTGTTGGAATTCTTTGAGGAAATAACAAATAGGTTAGATAAGGAGAGCCAATAGATGTTATCTACCTGGATTTCAAGAAGGCCTTTGACAATGTCGCGCACAGGAGGTTACTGAGTAATATAAGGGCCCATGGTGTCAGACACAAGGTGCTAGCATGAATAGAGTTAAAAATCACACAACACCAGGTTATAGTCCAACAGGTTTAATTGGAAGCACTAGCTTTTGGAGTGCCACTCTTTCATCAGGTGAAGGAGCGACACTCTGAAAGCTAGTGCTTCCAGTTAAACTTGTTGGACTATAACCTGGTGTTATGTGATTTTTAACTTTGTAGACCCCAGTCCAACACTGGCACCTCCAAAGCATGAATAGAAGCTTGGCTGTCTGGCAGAAAGCAGAGAGTGGGGATAAAATGGTCCTTCTCAGGGTGGAAACTGGTGAGTACTGGTGTTCCACTGGAGTCAGTGTTGGGACCACAAATTTTCACTCTATACATTAATGATCTAGGTGGAGGAACTGAGGGTATTCTGGCTACGTTTGCAGATGATACAAAGATCGGTAGAAGGACAGGTGGCATTGAGGATGTGGGAAGGTTGCAGAAGGATTTGGACAGGTTAGGAGAGTGGGCAAAGATGGAGTACAATGTGGGAAAGTGTGAGGTCATGCACTTTGGAAGGAAGGATAGAGGCATGGACTATTTTCTAAATGGGGAGAAAATTCAGAAGTCTGAAGTAAAACTTGGAAGTTCTAGTCTAAGATTCTCTCAAGTTAAACTTGCAGGTTGAGTCAGTAGTTAAGAAGGCAAATGCAGTGATGACAGTTATTTCAAGAGGACTTGAATATAAAAGCAGGAATGTACTTCTGAGGCTCTATAAGGCTCTGGTCAGACCACATTTGGAGTATTGTGAGCAGGTTTGGGCCCCATATCTCAGGAAGGATGTACTGGCCTTGGAGCATGTCCAGAGGAGATTCACGAGAATGGTTTCAGGAATGAACAGCTTTACCTATGAGGAACGTTTGAGGACTCCGAGTATATACTCAATGGATATGAGAAGAATGAGGGGGGATCTAATTGAAACATACAGAATACTGAATAGCCTGGACAAAGTGGATGTTGGGAAGATGTTTCCATTAGTAGGTGAGACTAGGCCCCGAGGGCACAGCCTGTGAGTAAAGGGAAGACCTTTTAGAACAGAGATAAGGAGATACATATGGCCACCTTTCTGCCCATTAACACGGAGAGCTGATGGCCTTGTGATGTTATTATTAGAATATTAATCCAGTGACCACAGTGGCACGGTGGCTCAGTGGTTAGCACTGCTGCCTCACGGTGGCAGCGACCTCGGCTTGATTCTAGCCTCAGGAGACTATCTGTGTGGTGTTTGCACATTCTCCCCGTGTCTGCCTGGGTTTCCTCTGGATGCTCCAGTTTCCTCCCACAGTCCAAGGGTGTGCAGGTTAGGTAAATTGGCCATGATAAATTTTGCATAGTGTTTAGGGATGTGCAGGCTAAGTGCATTAGTCTGGGGTAAATGTAGGGTAATGGGTCTGGATAGGATACCTTTTGGAGGGTCAGTGTGTTCTTGTTGGGCCGAATGGCCTGTTTCCACACTGTAGGGATTCTATGACCAAGGTTACGTTCTGGCAGATGGCAGAATTTGAAATCAATAAAAATTTGGCATTAAGAATGAAACCACTGTCAATTGTTGAGCAAATTGAATCACTCATGCCCTTTAAGGAAGGAAACTACCGCCCTTATCTGGTCTGACCTTCAGGTGACTCTAGACCCTTGAGTAATGTACTTGCCTCTCAACTGCCCTCTGGGTGATGAGGGATGAGCAATAAATGCTGACCTGTGAATTAATTTAAAAAGTTTAGAAATCTGAGATTGTATTGAGCTTTGTTTGAACTAAAAGTGTTCACTCCTACTTACTTTTTCTTCGGCAGAATATCTACGGAATCCACTTCTAGTGAAGACCAGTGTGGAAAATGAGTTCACAAAGGAGTTGATTTGTGTGCCAACTATATTACTTCTCATATTTCTGCAGCAGGTTTAACATGATGAAGTTGTCAACTAGTTATAACTAAGGTTTAAATCTCCTAAGTGTCCCATTGTTATAATCCCAGCTGAGAATACCATGGGATAATTCAAATCCCGGAATGAAATATGGCTTGATAGATTGTATATTTATACGTTTTGTTAACTTAATTAGCACGATGTTCTGTCACTGAAAGATTTTCACATGAGGCTGCAAATTTTCTTTAATAACAGAAGGTTATTATACAAAAAAACTTGCTAAAAATTTTTAAAAATCAAGCTACCTAAATATTTACAACAGTAATACTCTCAAAAGCACACATGGAAGTGAAGTTTCAACCTGTCTCTTGACACTATCCATAACAAAGACTCAAGTTCAGAGAAATTACAGCCCTATCTCATGTCTTTAAGATGCTACTTAACTAACGCCCTGTCATGGACTGTGACGATAATTCAATGAATCATTTCCAAATCTGCCAATATCAACACTTCTCCAAACACAGAGCCTAAACCTTCTCAGTACTGATCGTGGAAACATAAACAAAAACAGGAGTAGGAGTAGGCCATTCAGTCCTTAAAGCCTGTTCTACTATTCAACATGACCATGGCTAAACATGCCACTCAGGCACTGTTCCCAGTTTCTCCCCATAACCTTGGTTCTCTTTAACCCCTCAAACAATGTTTAATTCTTTATAACATTTTAATGTTTTGGCCTCAACTGCTTTCTGTTGAATTATCTTCAGAGAATTCCACAGGTTCGCCACTCTCTGGGTGAAGACATTTCACCTCATCTCATCTGAAATAATTGAACCCGTTTCCATGGACTGTGACCCCTGGTTACGGACTCCCCAGTCATCAGCAGTATTCTGCAAAATCTGTAAATTTCTAACAACTCTCTCCTGGCTTGATAGTTTCACAAAACATAAGCCTCCTGATGAGGTAATGTGTTCACTCAATTCTTCTGGAGATGAGACTAAACTTCTAAACTCAACATTGGTGTCTCTGAACTACCTGGAATATTGCAACCAGTTCAGGGTCCTTTCCAAAAGGAAAGATTTATTGGCATTGGAAGCGTCCAGAGAAGGTTCACTCAGTTGTTTTTGGGTGTGGAGGGATCTTCCTATGGGGAGATGGGTTAGTCAGTTAGGCTTGTACTCATTGAAGTTCAGAGAATGAGAGGAGTCTTATTGAAACATACAGGATTCTTAGTGGGTTTGACAAGGTGGATGTGAAAAGGTTGCTTCTCTTTGTGGGACAATGGACGTAATTTCCGAATAAAGGCTACCTTTTTTAAACAAAGATAAGAAGGAATTTCTTCTCCCAGAAGATACCCAATCTGTGGAATTCTTTACCATAGGGGGCTGCTGAGGTTGTGTCATTGAGTCTATTCAAGACTGAGATGGGCAGGATTTTAATCAGCCAAGGGATCAATGGGGAAAGAGTGAGGACGGCAGATGCTGAAGATCAGAGTCGAGAGTGTGGCGCTGGGAAAGCACAGCAGGTCAGGCAGCATCCGAGGAGCAGGAGAATCGATGTTTCGGGCATTAGCCCTTCCTCAGGAGAGAGGCTCATTCCTGATGAAAGGCTTATGCCCGAGACATCGATTCTTCTGCTCCTCAGATGCTGCCTGACCTGCTGTGCTTTTCCAGCACCACACTCTCGACTCTGATCTCCAGCATCAGCCGTCCTCACTTTCTCCTAGAGTCATAGAGTCATAGAGATGTATAACACAGAAACAAACCCTTCAGTCCAACTTGTCCATGCCAACCAGATATCCTAAATTAATCTAGTCCTATTTAGCTCTAATTCCTCTAAACCCTTCCTATTCAGAGACCCATCCGGATGCCTCTAAATGCTGCAATTGTACCAGCCTCCACCACTTCCTCTGGCAGCTCATTCCATACGTGCACCACCCTCTGTGTGAAAAAGTTGCCCCTTTTAAATCTTTAAACTTTAAGGAATGGATATTCCAGGAGATAAGGAGGTTGACAGGATGAGATGTGATAGGATAGAAAGAAATCTTGACTTTTGGGTAGGTGCAGCAATCTTGAAGAATGAAACAAAATAGAGGAACAAAACGTTACAAAGATCTGAAGTTTGCACAGCAGGAGATTCCAAAGGACTAGAAACGGCAACTGCAAATTATCCCCTCAATATAGTGATTAAACTTACTGACTGATTCATTGATTGATTTGATTTACTATCACATGTACCTAAGTACAGTGGAAAGCCTTGTTCATGAGTCGTACAGACAGATTATACTAAGCAAGAACATACAGACCATAGGGTGAGAAAAAACTTCGACAGAGGCAGACAGTTTACATCGCACAGGGAGTGCGCTAGGCAAGATCAACATTAACAAGGTCAGCATTATTTGAAGTTAGAGAGTCCATTCATCAGTCTAATAATAGCAAGGAGGAAGCTGTTCCTGAACCTGCTGGTACATGTGTTTGAGCTTCTGTATCTTCTGCCCGATGGAAGAGGTTGTAGGAGATCATTCCCGGTGTACGAGGAGTCTTTGATGATGTTGGCAGCCTTTCTGCAGCGTGAGCCGTGTAAATGGAGTCCATGGATGGGAGTCTTTTCAACATTGTGAATCCTTAGTATGACAGATCAAGGAATCTTCAGTTGACTCAGAAAGTCTGTTTTCAAAATGGAATAGTAAAGCAATCATCTCTTTACATAGCTCAAAAATAAATTCAATTATTGCTCAATTTGGATTATGCAATTGATTTTAACAAGGAAATATTTTTTTTTTTAATTACCCACTGGGTTTTCAGCTTCAAGTTGAGCATCTTACTGCTTCTTTCTTCATTCTTACTCATTCATCATGGCTCATAAGTTAATTCTCAAAGTTGTTAGCTATTTTTTACTTTGATTGTAGCTCAGCGCGATGAATTATTCAATGGTGTCACATTCTCCAACACAGTTCTCTGTTAGTTCTTCTGAAATGAGTAAATAAACTGAAAACTCCATTAAAAAGCATGCGAGAATGGCATTTGCAAGATATAGTCTTCAAAGCAGATTCAGTAACACCAGCTTGTATTTCTACATGACATTGAACATAAAACATTCAAAGCCAGGGGAATGGTGAGATAAATTTGCTAACAAGACTCATTAGGCGATATTTGGATAACTGGGCAAAATCTTGGACAACGAGGCAGAAACTCCCACCTTAAGCCTCTCTGTTATTTTCTCTCTCCTCCTTTAAGGTAGTCCTTCAATCCTACCTGGAACAATAACAAAGAGCTGCAATTGCTGGAGGTCCGAAACAAGCACAGAAATTGCTGGAGAAACTCAGTAGGTCTGACAGCATCTGTGAAGAGAGAAACAGGGTTAGTGTTTAGACTCCAGTGACCTTTCTCCAGAACTGGACATGGCTTGGAAAAGTAGAAACAGAGTTATTCAGCCCTGCCGTTCCAAATGATCATCAGAGGATCCTTCATCTCAATGCCATTTTCCTGCTTCCTTCCCACGCCCCTTGTTGGTGCCTTTAAAACCTAAAACCAACATCAACGTCTTTTTTTTGAACATATATTTTTTGATTTGGCCTCCACAGCCTTTTCTGGTAGAGAATTGCACAGGTTCAGTGCCCTTTGAGAGAAGGACTTTTCCAAATAGAGTCATAGAGTCATCAACATCTACATCACGCATAAAGCTCTTTTGGATCATCGAGTCAGCAACCACCTAATGATTGTAGACGCAGTGTTCTGCACTTGGCCCATAGCCTTGCAGGTCCTGGTATTACAAATAGACATCTAAATACTTCATGCAGTCCTGATTGATCTACCCTGAATCCAGAGACTGTGGCCCCTGGTTCTGAACTCCCCAGCCAGGAGAAACTCTCTCCCAGTATCTGGTCTGGCCAACCCTGTTCGAATTTTATATGTTTCAGTCAGATCATTCTAAGTGATGGGCTTATGTTGTTGAAAAGTCAGGCAAGAGGAACAATTGGAAGGGTACCCCGAGTAAAAGGCAAATGGAGTGCTCAAGGCAGTAGAAGGGAGATAGAGATGGAGAGTAGTAAGTTTACAGAAGACAGGGAAATTTGTTAGTGTTGCTGACACTGAGGAGGATGGTCTCAGGCTACAGTCTGATATTGATCAGCTGGTAAATTGGGCAGAGGAATGGCAGATGGAATTTAATCCTGATAGAAACATAAGAGCCAGGAGCAGGAGTAGGCCGTCTGGCCCCTCGAGTCTGCTCCACCATTCAATAAGAACATGACTGACCTTTTCATGGCCTCAGCTCCACTTACCCACCCTCTCACCATAAGCCTTACTTCTTCTACTGTTCAATAATCTGTCTACCTTTATCTTAAAAGCATTCAATGAGATAGAATCAACTATTTCAGTGGGCAGGGAATTCCAGAGATTCACCACCCTCTGGGTGACAAAATTCCTCCTCAATTCAGTCCTAAATCTGCTCCCCCTAATTTTGAGGCTGTGTCCTCTTGTCCTTGTTTCTTCTGCCAATGGAAACATCCTCTCTACTTCTATCTTATCCATTCCCCACATTCTTTTAAATTCCAATGAGTGTAATCCCAGTCTACTCAGTGTCTCCTCATAAACCACTCCCCTTCAACTCCGGAATCAACCTGGTGAACCTCCTCTGCACCCTCTCCAGTGCCAGGACATCCATTCTCAAGGAAGGAGACCAAAACTGCATGAAGAACTCCAGGTGTGACACCTTATGCAGCTGCAGCATAACTTAGAAGGAAGTGAGGACTGCAGATGCTGAAGGTTAGAATCGAGAGTGTGTTGGTGGAAAAGCATAGCAGGTCAGGCAGCATCTGAGGAACAGGAGAACTGACCTTTCAGACATAAGCCCTTCATCAGGAATGAGGCCAGCATACCCTCCCTGCTTTTAAACTCAATCCCTTAAGCAATGAAGGACAGTATTCCATTTGCCTTCTTAATTACCTGCTGCATCTGCAAACCAACCTGCTGTGATTCATGCACAAGGGCACTCAGGTCCCTCTGCACAGCAAAGCTTCAGAAGAGAAGGTCAGACCATCAGAAAGACAATCCCAGGCAACCATCTTCTACGGAATAAACCACCCACTTTCCAAGTGTGAAGAATATGTCTTCAAAGAGAATAGCGAGCCCTCTAGAGCATCTGGATTTGTAAAGGCAAAGCCTTAGAGGGAGATGGGATAATGATTATTATAATGAGAGTGACAAAACACAATAGTAAGGGTTAATATAGCTTGAGGAGAGATATTGCATTTAGATCTGGATGGGTTAATATAGACTGAACTCCTTGAGTATTTTCTCCCATTGTTATGGTGCTATGAGAAATGAGGGAGAATCTTGAAAGAGTCAGACTGAAATTCTGAAGTTCTCTTTTCATTGTAACATGCAAATACTTGCGAAAGAACGTAAGAGCCAGGAGCAGGAGGAGGCCATTCAGCCCTTCGAGCCTGCTCTGCCATTCAGTAGGATCATGACTGATCCCATCTCAGCCTCAATTTCACTTGCCTTCTCATTCACCATAACCCTTTAACCCATTACTAATTAAAAATTTATCTCCTCCTTCAATTCACTCAAAATCCCAACATCCACCACACTCTGGGGAGTGAGTTCCACAGGTTCAAGATCCTTTCGGAGAAAACATCTCTCCTCATCGCTGTTTTAAATCTGTCACCCCTTATCCTAAAACTATGACCTCTCACACTAGACTGCTCCATCTGAGGAAACATCCTCTCTACATCTACTTGGTCAAACCCCTTTAGCATCTTGTATGCCTCAATTAGATCCTCTCATTCTTCTACGTTCCACATTCCTGATGAAGGGATTATGCCCGAAATGTCGACTCTCCTGCTCCTCGAAAGCTGCCCGGCCTGCTGTGCTTTTCCAGCACCACACTATTCGACTCTGATCAACCCAGCATCTGCAGTCCTCACTTTCTCCTAAACTGCAGACAGTATCAGCCTAAGCTGCTCTATCTCTCTTCATTAGACAAACCCCTAATCTCTGGATCAATCCAGTGAACCCCATCTGAACCGCGGCCAATACAATTACATCCCTTCTCAATTAAGGAGACCAGACTTGCAGCAAGTTACATTTAGTTTTTAACAAGGGATTCTAGTCCAGTTAAATAAAAAGGGCAGCATATTTACTTCTCTAAGGGACTTTAATGAATTGAATATGTTTTATGCTCATTGATTCCAGTGGAATCTTAAATAAACCCAGGCATTGCCAGCATCTTTAGGCCAGTCATTGAAATGCAATGGTATTGTTGGCTTGAGCAAGGCCTTTGCTCAAGTCTTTGTCTGTGTGTTATTTGCATGGTATACCACTAGATGGCAGGATGGTCACATTGAAAGTCAGCAGGCTGTCGGCGGGGTCGTGTTTTGGAACAGCAGCAACTTGGGATTGTACCGACCAGAATTATCATCCCGTGGGACTTCACACAGGCATAACCACACTAACCAGGCAAACAAACACCGAGCCAGAACGTCATTCACCAAAACATACCAAGGTTTAAATGGTTAAATTGCGAGAGCAATTCATAAACTTGTCCTTTAGTACTTTAAGTTTAGAATAGTGTTCCAACTAAGGGGCTTAAATAATGAAATGATTCAATGGTGTGGATAAAAGATAGATAAAGATGGACAGAGAGATGAAGAGGTGGTGAAAAAGAGAGAGATAGATAGTCAGATAGAGATAGAGAGAGAGAGTGATTGAGAAAAAGATAGAGAGAGACAGATAGATAGACAGAAAGACAGACAGACCAATAGATTGACAGACAGAGAGACAGACAGACAAGCAGATGTATAGATAAATAGACAGATAGATGGATAGATAGATAGAGGGAGAGAGCTACAGAGATGAATGAATAGACTGACGGACAGACAGCGAGCCTTAGAGTCATAGAGTCCTACAGCACAGAGACAGGCCCTTTGACCCAAACTGGTTCATGCTGACCAAAATATCCATCCACACTAACTCCATTTCCCAGCACTAGGCCCACATCTCTCTAATCCTTTCCTATACAGTCATTGTCTCTGGCAGGCAGAATCCCACTGACCGGTTACAATGAGATCCAGAACACTACGTATGATGTCAGCAAACAGCACCTGAAACTGTGGAGCTGTGGTGCCAAAGGCTGGAGTCAGCTGGGGATTTGAACCGTGCGATTTGAGTGATTTCTGTGGCCCACACACAAAATCCTGACCATGTCTTTTCCAGATGTCCCCAGTGTGGAAGGAGCAGATTTCCTCAGGACTGAATTTAGGAGCTAGAGAAGATACATGGCAATATTGATTATGACACTAACTGTTTGTAATAAATGTCCATAATTTTAAAATGTAATGATTACATTCTTCTGTTTGTTCAAAGAGGAGAGTTGGGAAAGAGTTGAATCTTTTACACTTGCGTTAAGTTTGCACACACAGGAATACTAGACTGAGATTTAGAACATAGAACAGTGCAGTATAGTACAGGCCCTTCGGCCCTCGATGTTGTGCCAGCCCTTTATCCTACTCTAAGATCAGACTAACCTAGATACCCTTCATTGTCCTATCATCCATGTGCTTATCCAAGAGTCACTTAAATGTCCCTAATGTATCTGACTCTATTACCACTGCTGGCAGTGCATTCCACACACCCACCACTCTCTGACATCTCCCCTAAACCTTCCTCCAATCACCTTAAAATTATTCCCCCTCATGATAACCATTTCCGCCAAGGGAAAAGGTTTCTGACTATCCACTCTATCTATGGATGTTCTGGATGTAGGTTTGCTCGCTGAGCTGCAAGGTTCATTCCCAGACGTTTAGTCCTCATACTCAGTAACATCTTCAGTGGGCCTCCAGGGGAAGCACTTTGATAATTCCTGCTTTCTGTCGATATGTTTGGGTTTCTTTGGGTCAGTGATGCCATTTCCTGTGGTGATATCATTTCCTGTGGCAATGTCATTTCCTTGTCTTTTTCTCGGGACTTGGTAGATGGGGTCTAACTCGATGTGTTTGTTGATAGAGTTCCAGTTGGAATGCGATGTTTCTAGTAATTTTCGTGCATGTCTCTGTTTGGCTTGTCCTAGGATGGATGTGTTATCCCAGTCGAAGTGGTGTCCTTCCTTATCTACATGTAAGGGTGGACCCTCTCTCACTAGTATCCTGACATATAGATGAGGAAGGATACCACTTCAATTGGGACAACACATCCATCCTCAGACAAGCCAAACAGAGACACACAACAGAATTCCTACAATTATGGCATTCCAACCAGAACTCTATCAACAGACACATCGAGTTAGACCCCATCTACCACCCCTGAGAAAAAGAACAGGAAATGAAATCACCACAGGAAGTGATGTCACCACAGGAAATGACATCACCAACCCAAAGAAACCCAAACATATAAATAGAAAGCAGGAATTATCAACAGTGCTTGCCCCGGAGGTCCACTGAAGATGTTACCTAGTAGGGTGACGAAATGTCTGGAAATAAACCTTCCAGCTCAGTGAGCAAACCTACATCCAGAACCTCAACCCGAGCTACAAACCTTCTCAAAACTCTCATTATCTTGTTCACCTCTATCAAGTCGCTTCTCATCCTTCTTCACTCCATTGAGAAAAGCCCTAGCTCCCTCAACCTTTCTTCATAAGACATGCCCTCCAGTCCAGGCAGCATCCTGGTAAATCTCCTCTGCACCCTCTTTAAAGCTTCCACATCCTTCCAATAATGAGGCAACCAGAACTGAACAGAACATTCCAAGTGTGGCCTAACCAGAGCTTGATAGAGCTGCAGCATAATCTCGTACCTCTTCAACTCAATCCTCCTGCTAACGAAAGCCAATACAAAGGGCTTCAGCCCAAAACATGAATTCGCCTGCTCCTCGGATGCTGCCTGATCTGCTGTGCTTTTCCTGCAACACACTCTCAATGCCTTTTTAACAACCCTATCAACCTGGAGGAGTCCAAGGACCTGCATGTCCTTGGTGGAGTGGGAGGGGGAGTTGAAGTGTTGAGCCACGGGGTGGTTGGGTTGGTTGGTCCGGGTGTCTCAGAGATGTTCTCTGAAATGTTCCGCAAGGACGCGGCCTGTCTCCCCAGTATAGAGGAGGCCACATCGGGTGCAGCGGATGCAACAAATTCACCTGCACCTCCACACACATCATTTATTGCATCCGCTGCATCCGATGTGGCCTCCTCTATATTGGGGAGACAGGCCATCTACTTGCGGAACGTTTCAGTGAACACCTCTGGGACACCCGGACCAACCAACCCAACCACCCCGTGGCTCAACACTTCAACTCCCCTTCCACTCCACCAAGGACATGCAGGTCCTTGGACTCCTCCATCGCCAGACCATAGCAACACGATGGTTGGAGGAAGAGCGCCTCATCTTCCGCCTAGGAACCCTCCAACCACAAGGGATGAACTCCGATTTCTCCAGTTTCCTCATTGCCCCTCCCCCCATCTTGTCTCAGTCAAATCCCTCAAACTCAGCACCGCCTTCCTAACCTGCAATCTTCTTCCTGACCTCTCCGCCTCCACCCCCACCTCCGGCCTATCACCCTCACCTTAACCTTCTTCTACCTATCGCATTTCCAACACCCCTCCCCCAAGTCCCTCCTCCCTACCTTTTATCTTAGCCTGCTGGACACACTTTCCTCATTCTTGAAGAAGGGCTTATGCCCGAAACATCGATTCTCCTGTTCCCTGGATGCTGCCTGACCTGCTGCGCTTTTCCAGCAACACATTTTCAGCTCTGATCTCCAGCATCTGCAGTCCTCACTTTCTCCTCAACCATTAAGTACAACTGATTATGACCCCTGAGCCATCTGCTCTGAAATGTGGCACGACCGACAATGTGACACTCCTTTACGACTGTGTTGAGTTTGCATGTTCTCTCCGTGTCTGCATGGGTTACCTCCCACAGTCCAAAGATGTGCAGGTTAGTGTAGATTGGCCATGGGAAATGTGGGGTTACTGGGATAGGATAACAGGCTTGGACTGGTGAGCTGCTCTAACCAAGTTCAGTGTGGGCTGGTAAGTTCAGAATTAGTTCATTAGATATAGGAGCAGAAAGAGGCCATTCGACCCATCAAGTCTGCTCCACCATTCCATCATGGCTGATATGCTCCTCACCCCCACTTTCCTGCCTTCTCTCCATATCCCTTCAACCTATTACCAACTAAAAATCTGTCGAACTCCTCCTTAAATTTACTCAGTGTCCCAGCACCCACCGCACTTTGGGGTAGTGAATTCCACAGATTGACAACCATTTGGGAGGAGTAGTTCCTCCTCAACTCTGTTTTCAATTAGCATCCCCTTACCCTAAGATTATAATCTCTCGTCCTAGAATACCCCACAAGAGGAAGCTTCCGCTCCACGTCTATTTTATCCACAGCTTTTATCATCATAAATATCTCAATGTGATCTCCCCTCATTCTTCTAAATTTCAGAAAGTACAGGCCTAAACTGTTCAATCTCTCTTCCTATGACAATTCCCTCATCTCTGGGATTAATCAAGTGAACCTCCTCTGAACTGCCTCCAATGCTACTACATCTCTCCTCAAATAAGGAGAACAAAACTGTGTGCATTATTCCTGGTGCAGTCTCACCAATATCTTGTATAGTTGCAACAATACTTCCTTACCTTTATATTCTGTCCCTTTAGCTCTAAAGGCCAACATTCCATTCCCTTTCTTTATTATTTGCTGTACCTGCATGCTCGTTTTCTGTGACTCAAGAATGAGAACACCCCGATCCCTCTGCAAAGGAGCATCCCAAGGTGTCTCTCCATTAAGATAATAGGTCACCTTCCCATTTTAACATCCCACCTGCATGACTGCACAGTTCTCCATGTTAAACTCCATCTGCCACATTTTGACCCACTCGCTTAACCGATCTATATCCATTTGTAAGGTTCTTATTTCCTCATTGCAATTTACCGTCCCACCTACTTTTGTGAGGGCTGAATGGCCTCTTTCTGCACTGTGGGGATTCTCTGATTCTATGACGTGAGGAGACAAAAACACGCAAGCGCCTGGTTCAGAGGCCCCAGTGCTACCCACATGCCACAGGAACAGAAGCCTCTCCAGGGGTTGGCACTGCATGGTTCCTGTAACCCCAGTTCCTGAGGTACAGGATCTGTGGGCACACATGTGCCCAACATCCTCAAACCTCTTCTCCAGAAAATTCATCAGCAGCACATTGGCACAGCTAACAGCAACATTCTGTCCATAGATTTGTGCAATAGGTCGTAGCAGAGGTTGATTAGCTTGGTTGGTTGGATGACTGCAGCGTGAAACCAATAATGTGGATTTGGTTCTCACTCTCATTGAAGTTAATGTGGGGGAAAAAAAAACTGCCTTCTCAACCTTTCCTCAGGCATGGTAACCTCTAGGTTAAAAGGACTTCCAATTCTCACTCCCGAACAATTCCAGTGGTCTGGGTAACATGATGGTGATTTGCAACTGACTTCACCGAGTTTCTCTTTGTGACCAGTAGGTGGTAGTGCTGCCCTTGTGTTGCGACCAATGATGTGGTGGCAACAAGGGAAAGGCCTGCTCCAAGGTTACTCTATGGAAGGTCTGGAAATATCTTTGTTTTCCTCAGACAGCAAAGCTCCTTTGTTGTTTTTTTCTGAGTGACATCTCAAAATTACAAGATTATGGAGTTATCGTGGATTGTGCGAAGTGCCTCAATGTTATGTTCCAAAGCTCCAGGTTGCATTGTGAATGTTGATTTTTACAAAGGTAGACAGGCAGGAGGCTGGAAGAACACAGCAAGCCAGGCAGCATCAGGAGGTGGAGAAGTCATCGTTTTGGGTGTAACCCTCCTTAAGGAGTGGAGGGTGGGTGTAAGGGGAGCTGCAGATAAAGGGGGTTTGGAGGGGAGGTGGGGTGGAGGATGGGCAGGCGCCAGTCCTGAGGAAGGGTTACATCCGAAACGTCAACTTCTCCCCTTCCTGATGCTGCCTGCCTTGCTGTGTTCCCCCAGCCTCCTGCCTGTGCCTCCTGCCTGTCCCTCCTGATGCTGCCTGGCTCGCTGTGTTCCCCAGCCTCCTGCCTGTCCCTCCTGATGCTGCCTGCCTTGCTGTGTTCCCCAGCCTCCTGCCTGTCCCCCCTGATGCTGCCTGCCTTGCTGTGTTCCGCCAGCCTCCTGCCTGTCCCTCCTGATGCTGCCTGGCTTGCTGTGTTCCTCCAGCCTCCTGCCTGTCTACCTTGGATTCCAGCATCTGCAGGTTTGTTTTGTCTCTGACCAAGTTTTTTTTTACAATTAGATTAGATTAGATTAGTTACAGTGTGGAAACAGGCCCTTCAGCCCAACAAGTCCACACCGACCCGCCGAAGCACAACCCACCCAGACCCATTCCCCTACTTTTATCCCTTCACCTAACACTACGGGCAATTTAGCATGGTCAATTCGCCTAACCTGCACATCTTTGGACTGTGGTAGGAAACCGGATCATCCGGAGGAAACCCACGCAGACACGGGGAGAATGTGCAAACTCCACACAAAGAGTCGCCTGAGGCGGGAAGGTGGGGAAGGTGATGTGTTACTTTGTCTGAGCTGCATCTTTCTGTCCACAGCAGCCAGCCAGCACAGTAACTCACATGTATCATCCACCCTTTCACATTCAAAGATGCTTCACAAGATAGACAAAAGTGGGCGACATGACAGAACGAGACGCTGGGCACAGAGATGGAGTCCAGTTTCATCAGGGCGCAGATGCAGACAGACAATTGCAGAGACAAAACCAGGTATTGCTGAAAGCCTCAGCAGATCTGGCAGCATCTGTGGAGAGAAATCAGAGTTAACGTTTCGGGTCCATTGACCCTTCCTCAGAACTGTGCCTCTGTTTTGCCGGGTTTACAGGGAACATAGGCCCAGGGCTCGTGGTGAACACCGAGAAAGATCTAACCCATTGTAAATCTAACTTTTAGTGGCTGAATGGTTAACACCACTCGAGTTCCACACTTCACTGTCTGATCCGTGACAATAGCATTGAAATTGTTAGAACTCCTCTGCAGCAACATTATATGGGTGTCCCGACATCCCTACAGCTTCTCCAGGGACATTTCGGACTGAGTAATAAATACAAACTCAGCCAGAAACACACCCATCATAAAACCGATTAAAAATTACTTTTAGATAAATACAGTTGCTTCTCCCATCATTTTAGTCTCCGTTTCAGAGGTATTACTGAGTTCCTTGATCCTATATTTGTGCAGATGGATCCAGCCTTTACTGAGGGAATTGCAAATTAATTGACTGAACCTCACACATTGCTTCAACATCAGCTGTTGTATTTGTCATTCATTCCATCATTATTCTTAACAAATAGTTTTGTTCTTGTTGAACTCTTTGGTTGGATAATACATGGGAAGGCAATGGGCCTGCTGGTGTTATCACTAGATTGCTATTCCAGAGATCCAGATAATATTCTGGGGACCTCGGTTCAAGTTCTGCCATGACAGATAGTGGAATTTGAAGTCAATAAGGGGTAGGCCATTTAGAACAGGGTTGAGGAGAAACTTCTTCACCCAGAGTATGGAATGCTCTGCCCCAGAAGGCAGTGGAGGCCAAGTCTCTGGATACTTTCAAGAAAGAGATGGATAGAGCTCTTAAAGATAATGGAATCAAGGGTTATGGGGATAAGGCAGGAACAGGATACTGATTGTGGATGATCAGCCATGATCATAATGAATGGTGGTACTGGCTCAAAAGGCCGAATGGCCTACTCCTGCACCTATTGTCTATTGTCAATAAAAGCCTGGCATTACGATGATCATAATGATGATCATGAGTTTGAGAACTTAAAATGCTATGAGTCCATTATTGATCATCAGGAAAATCCAACATTATTCACTAATGTCCGTTAGGGAAGGAAACCGCCGTCCTGACCTGGCCTGACTTCCATGTGACTCCAGATCCATGGTGATATGGTTGACTCGTTACTACCCTCTGGGATGGGCAATAAATGCTGGCCTGGCCAGCGATGCCCTCATTCCATCCATAATTTTTAAAACAGTCAGTTTTGACCATGTGTAAGTACAATTGGTATCTGGAGGTAGTTTTGGCATTTTAAGGTCAGCAAGAAGAAAGTTATTGTTCACCACAGAGAGAAACCAGATGGTGGCCAAGTGATTTTAGGCAGTCACACTGAGCCATTACATGCCTAAGGCTGTTTGCTACCTCCTGAGGTCAACACAGTCCAATTGCCGATTGTATTTCGGTCCCTCCATATTCTGGAGGTCAGCTGAAGTCTAGTTGTTGGGCCACACCTTCTGAGATAACTCAGAGCCTAATTGCTATTGGATACATGCTGAAAGTTGGTCAGATCCCAACTGTTGTTGACCGCATCCTGAAATGTATCAGAAAACAATGGCTATCCAACATGGTGGATACAGAGGTGAGCACTGCTGCCTCACGACACCAGGGACCTAGGTTCGATTCCAGCCTCAGGTGACGGTCTCTCTAGGTTCCCTCCGGGTGCTCCGGTTTCCTCCCACAGTCCAAAGATGTGCAGGTTGGATGGATTGGCTATGCTAAATTACCCATAGTGTCTGGAGATTTGCAGGTTTGATAGGTTAGCCACAGGGAATGCGAGGGTACAGGGATCAGGTAGCAGGGTGGGTTGCTCTTCAGGGGGTCAGTGTAGGCCGAATGGCTGCTCCCACCCTGTCAGGACTCTATTCAGAGCTCAATTGCTAGTGGGTACATTCTGAACTCAAAGTATGTTCAATATTCCCTGAAAGTCATTAACTTTCTGTTTCTTAATTCATTGACTGGTTGCGATTTTTGACATTGTTTTATTTTGAAAGAAAAGGTAGAAAGGGAGGATGAAAGAAATGTGTTTTTTTGACATTTAAACCAATTGGATGTTAGCATTCCAGACGTGTCGCAATTTCGTGTAATACAAGTCATGTTCAATACAAATTATATATACATTGGCAAGTGCGAGGTGGCTGCTTACTATGAGTCAGAGGATCAGGTGTTGTATAGGGCAGAAATGCTGCACT
Organism: Chiloscyllium plagiosum; assembly: GCF_037043375.1. Taxonomy (NCBI): domain Eukaryota; kingdom Metazoa; phylum Chordata; class Chondrichthyes; order Orectolobiformes; family Hemiscylliidae; genus Chiloscyllium; species Chiloscyllium plagiosum. The sequence continues at coordinate 7,097,762 of NW_028270149.1, read as the reverse complement.
CTGGTGGACACAACTGTATGAGGCAAAAGTGAGGACTGCAGATGCTGGAGATCAGAGTCTAGATTAGTGTGGTGCTGGAAGAGCACAGCAGGTCAGGCAGCATCCGAAGAGCAGGAATATCGACATTTTGGGCAAAAGCCCTTCATCAGGAATGAAGGCAAGGAGCCTCTGGAATGGAGAGATAAATGGGAGGGGGGGTTGGGGATGGGAGAAGGTAGCCAAGAGTACAATAGGTGGGTGGAGGTGGGGATGAAGGTGATAGGTCAGAGAGGAGGGTGGAGTGGATAGGTGGGAAGGAAGATAGGCAGGTAGGACAGGTCATGGGGACGGTGCTGAGCTTAAAGGTTGGAACTGGGGTAAGGTGGAGCGAGGGGAAATGAGGAAACTGGTGAAGTCCACGTTGATGCCCTGGGGTTGAAGTGTTCCGAGGCGGAACACTGCATTAATCCATTCTAAACCAGAAATTGCTGGAAAAATTCAGCTGCTCTGGCAGCTTCTGTGAAAAGAAATCAGAGTTAATATTTCACATTCAATAATCCTTCCTCAGAACAGTCTGCTAAAGGATCATTGAATCCAAAACATTAACTCTGATTTCTCTCCACAGATGCTGCCAGACCTGTTGAGTTCTTTCAGCAACTTCAGCTTTTGGTTTGGATTTCCTGCATCTGCAGTCCTTTCAGTTTTTGTGTTAGTCTGTTAATGCGGAGCCCTGTCACGTGGGTTTTTGTACCTTTTCTCTTCCTTCTGATTCTCAGTTTTTAATGCTGCAAGACTTGCCTTTTTCTACCTGAACTGAGAGGTAATCCTATTGTGTTTGTCTTTGCTACACAGCACCTTACAGAGAAAGAGACAATTATTTCTGTGCACTGTCGTCTCCGAACCCTTTCTGCTGAGCAGGATTATTCCTCACCTCAAAACATAAACCGCACAAAAAAAATCCTTCGGAGTTATCTGAGGTTGAGCTTTGTCGGAAAAGTTGGGAAGAATAAGCCAATGACTGTGAGAGATGGTGTGACTAATCCAGAGAGAGAGAGAGTTCAGGAAAGGTAGAGGCGATTAATGCTGGTAGGGACCACAGGACAATGAATCCAAGCAGGGAGTAACATGCAGATGAGACAGAGAGGGCAGTGCCAGTGAAACAGAAGGCTGTTACAGGGAACAATGATGCACCACATTTACGAGCTTATTGAATAAGAAACTTTGAAAATGTATTGCCTCTATAACTAACAGCTATGGGCTCAATCCTCACTCCAGAGATTTAAACATATAATTCAGGATGTTGTTCGCACTGTAAAACTGAGGGACTGCTTCATTGCCAGGTGAGATTCGTCTGCTATTTGCACATCTGGGAGGTTGTAGAAGTCTCTGACAAATCTTACTGTACTCGATGTAAAATGTTAGAAACTATTTGTTATCAGGAAGTGAGGTGTACGTTACACCAGAGTCAGGTTTTTATGTAAACCTTAGCATCCCTACAGTGTGAATGCAGGCCAACCCATCCTTGCATTTCACAAAGCCAATCCACCCGAACCCGCACATCTTTGGGCTGTGGGAGGAAACCGGAGCACCCGGAGGAAACTCACGCAGACACGGGGAGAATGTGCAAACTCCACACACACAGTCACCCAAAGGTGGGATCGATCCTGGGTCCCTGGCGCTGTGAGGCAGCAATGCAATTCACTGAGCTACCACTGGTTAAAGGGGGACCTGACACCTAACAAGTTGGAATTAACTAGGTGTGTGTTGAAAAATAAGGGGTCACTCATTTGAGGAGAATTTTATTTTCTCTAACAGATCATATTCATAGTGACATACAGCATGGATACAGACCCTTCGGTCTAACCAGTCCATGCTGAACCTAATCCCAAACTAAGCTAGTCCCACCTACTCCCTCTGACCCATATCCCTCCAAATGTTTCCTATTTATGTACTTTTCCAAGTATCTTTTAAACGTTGTAATTGTACCCACATCCACCACTTCCTCAGGAAGTTCATTGCACACACGAACCACCCTCTGTAGAAAATGTTACCGCTCGTGTCTTCTTTAAATCTTTCTTCTCTTACTTTAAAAGTGAGCCTTAGTCTTGAAATCCTCCATCCTAGGGAAAAGACAGCTATCATTAACTTTATCAAGACTCCCCATTATTTTATGAATTTTTGTAAGGCCACCCCTCAACCTCCTAAGCTCCAATGAAAAAGGTCTCAACCTTTCTCCCAAACGTCAGTGGAAGCAGAGTTTTTTTAGATTAGATTAGATTACCTACAGTATGGAAACAGGCCCTTCAGCCCAACAAATCCACACCGACCCTCCGAACAGCAACCCACCCAGACCCATTCCCCTACATTTACCCCTGCACCTAACACTGCGGGCAATTTAGCGTGGCCAATTCACCTAACCTGCACGTCTTTCCACTCTTGAATATTTTTAAAGGAAGTGGATCGACTCTTGACAAGTAACGAGGTGAAGGGTTACAGTGGGGGTTGGGGTTGGGTGAGATGGGAATGCGGAACAATCCAATCATCACAATCTTACTGACTGGGTGGGCGGGCCTGAGGGATCGAGTGGCCCTTGTTGTTCTTAATTTGCCGGTTTTTATGTAACAAGGCACTCGAGACTTTCCAAGCGTAAACTGTGATTGCTTCAAACGTCTCGTTACCAAAAGCCTCCTGTGCTTTTCCAGCAACACTCTAATCTAGCCTCCTTAATGCCTCCGTTGAACCAGCCTCCACCATATTTCCAGGGGCAGTGCATTCCAGACCCTAACTAATCACTGAATGAGAAAGTTTTGCCTCACTTCTTTTGCTTCTTTTGAGGCTCATGTTAAACCTGTGCCCTTGCTTTCTTGTTCCTTTTACAAATAAAGGCAACTTCTCCCTATCTACTCTATTTGGCCTGTTTGTAGAATCTCTACACTGTGGAAGGATGCCATTTGGCCCATTGAGTTCACACTGACACACCAAAGAGCGTCCCACCCAGTACCCTGTAACCCTGCATTCCCCATGGCTAATCCACCTAGCCTGCACATCCCTGAACACTATGGGCAATTTAGCATGGCCAGTTCACCTGACCTGCACATCTTTGGACTGTGGGAGGAAACCGGAGCACCTGGAGGAAACCCACACAGCCGTGGGGAGAATGTGCAAACTCCACACAGACAGTCGGCTGAGGCTACGACTGAACCCGGGTCCCTGGCGTTGTGAGGCAGCAGTGCTAACCACTGAGCCACCAAGCCCTCATGATACTCAAAACCTCTTTCAAATATCCTCTGACCCTTCTTTCCAGGGAGAACAATCCCAACTTCTTCAATCTAGCCGCAACCGAATCCCGAATCCCAGGGATCATTGTTGTAAATTGTTTCTGCACAACTTTTCATCGCGTTCACATCCTTTCTGTAATGTGGTGCCCACAACAGCACAAAATGATTCCACTTATTTCAATTCTCTGCATTGTGAGTTAACTATGGGGACCAATAAGAACAATGACTTGTCAAACCTCCAGTCTCAATAGAAATAAAAGGTGAGGCAAAAATTTGATACAACAGAATGGATTCATTTGCGTTTAAGTCATACATTGTGATTGCAGTGGGCTGAATGAGTGCAGTTTGCATCAATTGAAAAGAAAATTCATGAAAATTGAACAAACATCTGCTTGGAATAGCGCAACATAATATTGCGGAGAGAAAAAAAAAATGAAATGTTGGTAATCAATTAAAAATATATTTTATTTCACATTTAACCTCTATTTGCGAAAGCAATTACTGAATGAACAGTGTGCCAACTGATCACATCACACTGTATAGAGCAGAACACTGGCAGGAACACACTGCAATTGGCCAGAGGCATCTCTAATTACAGAGTAAATGATGGGGAAGGAAACCCAGCCCCTGTGACAGCTCCCTGAGGAAAATGGGTTTGATTTTCTCGCAGTCTGAGGTGTGCAGTGTGAAACAGAAGCTACAATGGAAATAATTGATCTTTCAAAATGAGCATTCCAGCCTGACTGAAGCCAGCTGTTTTTTTTTCTTCACTTTACGATTCATAGAAAAGCACAAACAGTGAGGCAGCAATAAGTCACAGGGCCCTCAACAAATTCTGTCTTTATTCTCATTCATGGCTTGGCAGTGCTGCAAGAGTTTCGACTCACACAAGAGGATGTGCAATAAGTTGGGCTGTGAATATATACACCTACCCAGCGTGGCTGCTCCAGGTCAGAATCTACCAGCTGCATTAATGAGTGCAAGCTGGCCAGATAACGTCACCCAAAACAAACTTCTCTCCATGATCTACAGTTGGTTGCTCATGGAGACCCATATTACACCTCACTTGCTGGTCCATCTCTCTCTGATCTCGCACCGACCGATATAAGGTCTTTTCCAGTCCAGATCGTTCGTTAACACAGACTTGACATCATCCAACCCAGGCCAGACCTCTCTCTAGACATAAACCTGAACACTCTCTGTCTCAGCCTTGATCTCTTTCTCTGGCCACGTCTACATCTTCCCTTAACACGGACTTGGCCTCTCTCTGACCCAGACCGGACCTCTCCCTGACACAGATCTGACCTGTCCCTGACTCAGGATTGACCTCCCTCCAACCAAGACCTGACCTCACCTTGACCCGAGATTGACCACTCTCTGGCCAAACGAGACCACTGTCTTGCCGGGGATTGACCACACCTTTGCCCAGACCTGACCTATCGCTGACCTAGACTTGACCTCCCTCTGACCCAGGCTTGGCCTCTCCCTGACCTAGACCTGACCGCTTTCTGACCCAGACTTGACCTCACCTTGAGCCAGGATTGGCAGAAAGTGAGGACTACAGATGCTGGAGATCAGAATCGAAAAGTGTGGTACAGGAAAAGCACAGCCGGTCAAGAGAGTCAACATTTCGGGCATACATTCTTCATCAGGAATGTGGGGATATCCTAAGGGAGCTGAGAGATAAATGCCGGGGTGAGGTGGTGGGGGGGGGGGTACAGTGTTGGGTGTGAGGCTGGGACAAAGGCAACTGGGAATGAAATACTTAGATAATAATGGGGGCTGATGGTGAGGAGGAGGGTGGAGTGGGTAGGTGGGAAGGAAGATGGACGTGTAGGACAGTTCAAGAGGGTGGTGCTGAGTTGGAAGGTTGGATCTGGGATAAGGTGGGGAGAGGAGAAATGAGAAAATTGGTGAAATTGAATTTGATCCCATGTGGTTGGAGGATCTCAAGACAAAAGATGAGGCGTTCTTCCTCCAGGCGTCAGGTGGCTAGAGTTTGATTGTGGAGGAGTCCCAGGACTTGCATGTCCTTGGCGGAGTGGGAGGGGAAGTTAATGTATTCGGCCATGGGGCAGTGGGGTTGTTTAGTGCGTGACCTCCCTCCAACCCAGACCTGACCTCACCTTGACCCAAGATTGACCACTCTTCGGCCCAAACTGTCCTGCCCGGGATTGACCACAATTTTGCCCAGACCTGACCTTTCTCTGACCCGGACCCGACCTTCCTCTGACCCAGACCTGACCTCTCCCTGACCCAGACCAGACCTCCTCTGACCCAGACCTGACCTCCCTCTGACCCAGACCTGACCTCTCCCTGACCCAGGATTGACCTCTTGCTGGGTGCCAGTTGTGACTGGGTCCCTCTTGCCTCTCAATCAGATGTTCCACTTGAACAGAGAAATGAAGGCCTTCAGTCCAGCACAGTGTGGAGACAATGGGTCTCTGTCGAATTTGTGGACCAACTTCTGAATGATTCATTAAACAGGGGTGCTGTTGGCTGGGTCCGGTCAATGTGAAAGATTCCACCACAGTTTCAAAGAAGAACAGCGATCTCTTCCCGGACCTATGCTCAATATTCATCCTTTAATTTACATGTTTAAGGCAGATTGTAAACTTGGTGAAGTTCACTATGTGCAAATTGGTTGCTGCTTTTCTTACAATACAGTGAGGATATTTCCAAAATACGTTATTGGCAATAAAGCACTTTAGAATACCGGCGTCTGTGAACGACGACATATAAATGTAAATTAGGCTGCCTTTCTTTTCTTTCAGTGGTTCCGATCTGTCTCTCCCTCTCCCTCTCTCGCAGTGAGTGTACAGGGGAGGTGATGTCTTGTGGTATTATCGCCACACTAGTAACTGAGCACTTGAGGAATGGTCTGTGGATGCCGGTTCAAATGGTCTGGGAATCCGGCTTGAATTCGAATTCAAAAATTTGAAAGAAAACCAACTGGAGTTAAGCGTCTAATGATGATCATGAAATCATTGCCAGTTAATGGAGGGAAAACCTATCTGGGTCACTGATGTCAATTTGAGAAAGAAATCTTCCATCCTTACCTGGTCTGGCCTACATGTGACTCCAGACCCACAGCAATGTGGTCGACTCTTAACTTCCCTCTGGGCAATTAAAGGATGGGCAATAAATGCTGGCCCAGTCAGCGACTTCCATATCCTGTGAATAAATGTTTAAACTAGCCAATAACATAACTAGCCACAGAGTGGCCAATTGACTTTATCCTAGTAGAGTCAAGTATCAGACAAGAGACAGAGAAATGTGTCCATATTGCAATGGCCTGTCAACCCTGATTATCTACTTCAATCACTGGAAAAAGCAACTGTTGTCCTCCAATTGTGACTCAAGTCAACATAATGGTCCGGAAACAGCAGATTGGCACAGGCATGAGCTGATCTATTCGATTGAGTGACAGGTTAGTGGGACACTTACCCATTTAACCGTGAGGCAGATGGCCAAATTCAGAGTGAGGGTTTGTAGAGAACTACTGACAAATGTTGAGGTAAGAATGGAAGATCTCACATTTCCACCAACCTTTTCAAAGCCTCACAAAACGTCTTCTGAGTGAATGAAAGACTTGGTGACCAGCCTCTGTGATAGACAATTGTGAGTTCAAGTCCTCATGTGTCATAACATATTTGAATAGGTTGTTTTAAAATATATCTATAAACAAAAAAAAAGTCCTGAGAAAATCTCCTTTAGTTCTGAAGGAGGTTCAGTGGACCCAAAATGTCAACTCTGTTTCTCTCTGTCAGACCTGCTGAATGTTTGCAGCAATTCCTGATTTTGTTCCGATAAAAACACCTCAGTTTCCCATCAAGAAACTTAAACATGTTCTGTACTTCAAGCACAAAAGCAAACTTGAGACGGTCAGGAAGATAATCACAAAATTCAGAATTGGAGGCCTGTGTTATGGTGAGTGTAGCAAAGATGGAAGTTACTTTGCGGCTTAGGTTTCCAAATCTCTCTCCACTGGGGTCCTCCTCAACTCAGCTGTGATTGTTCAGTGGGTATCTGAAGCTCAGTCCAGACCAAATGGTCACGATCTTCCCAAAGGAGACAGCACCCCGCTCAACATGTGATGGTGGCGACGGGAGGCCTCCAGAGTGGATGGTTGAGTCAAAAGCCAACAATTCTTCAGCTTTCGCAGCCTTGCCAGGAGAAGTAGAGACTGCAGAGGGTAAGCTGGAGACCGGGAGAGCAGGTGGATTGTCTACTCTGACATTGGAATCCTTGTGACAATGCCATTAATTCACCTTACCTGGACCCTTTGTGATATCCTTTTAGAAGGATGAGGGGGGATCTAATTGAAACTTACAGAATGCTGAATGGCTTAGATAGGGTAGATGTTGGGAAGATGTTTCCATTAGTAGGTGAGACTAGGACCTGAGGGCACAGCCTTAGAGTAAAAGGAAGACCTTTTTGAATGGAGATAAGGAGAAACCTCTTCAGTCAGACAGTGGTGAATCTATGGAATTCATTGCCACAGAACGTTGTGGATACCAGGTCATTGAGTGTATTTAAGACGGAGACAGATAGGTTCGGGAGTATCAAGGGGATCAAGGGTTATGGGGAGAAAGCAGAAGAGTGGGGTTGAGAAACTTATTAGCCATGATTGAATGGCAGAGCAGACATGATGGGCTGATTGGCCTAAATTCTGCTCCTATGTCATATGGTCTTATGTTCTTATCAATTGATTGTCTAACTCTATGGACTGTTCAACTGATCCATTTCCCGGTCTGATCCTGGGAGATTTCCCTTGTAATGCCAATGTGTCTGGAATTTATTCCAACGCAGCTCCCCTGCTTCTTCCCCAGTCTTCCTGTCTTTCAGTTCCCACTACAGAACCAGCAAACTTCATTCCCAACACATGGAGGTTAAGGGTCGGTGGGGCATAGTGGCTCAATGGTTAGCACTGCTGCCTCACAGTGCCAGGGACCCGAGTTTGATTCCACCCTTGGGTAACCATCTGAGTTTGTACATTCTCCCCGTGTCTGCGTGGATTACCTCCGAGTGCTCTGGTTTCATCCCACAATCCAAAGATGTGCAGGGTAGGGGGATTGGCAATGGGAAATTGTCCCGAGTGTCCAGGAATGTGTAGGTTAAATGAGTTCACCATGTGAGGTTACACGGATTGGGTAGGATGCTCTTCAGAGGGTCAGTGCAGACTCAATGGGCCAATTGGGGCTCTTTCTGCACTATAGGGAATCTATGAGGTATGGTAAGTTAATGTCAAACCAGGTCTCTCACAACCACGAGTGACATTGTCTGTGTCGCTGATATTTCCTTATCAACCTTTCTGCCGTCTTTTAACACCATTAAATCCTCTGTTCTCCTCTGACACTGCTGCATGGATCTTGAGCTGGACTGATCTACTTGATGGACTGAGTCTGACCTGGCTCACTGGATCCAGCAGTTTACTCCCAGTGGCTTCTCTTCCTGCTCCCGGATATTTCTGCTGGAATCCCTCAAGAACCAATTCTCAGGCCCTCTTCATTTAACAACCACAGTGTGAATTTTCACATGTTTGCTGATAATATCCAGCTCGACATCATCACCTTCTCCCTCGACTCTTCCACTCATTTGAAATTATGAGATCGATAGTCAACATTCAGAACTAGACGAGCAGAAATTTCTTCTGATTAAGAATGGAAAGGTCTGAAGACTTGGTTCTTAGACGCTATACATCTTCCTGAATAGATTCAGAAGAGATTTATCAGAATGGTACAGGGGATGGAAGGTTTGAGTTATAAGCAGAGGCTGGATAGGTTGGGACGTTTTTCACTTTAATGTAGGAGGAGTTTGAGAGTGACCTTATGAAAGTTTATAAAATAGTGAGGGGTATAGATAGGGTGAATGGCCAATGTCTTTTCCCTTGGGTGAAGGATTTCAAGCCAAGAGGGCATATTTTTAAGGTGAGATGTAAAAGATGTTAAAAAAAAGACACAAGGGGCAATTTATTTACACAGAGCGTGGTTTGTGTGTGGAATGAACGTCCAGAGCAAGTGGTGGATGCAGGTACAATTACAACATTTAAAAGACATTTGGATAAGAACGTGAATGAGAAATGTTTGAAGGGATATGAGCCAATTGCAAGCAGGTGGGATTAGTTATGGTCAGCATGGACTGGTTGGACCGAAGGGTCTGGTTCCATGCTGGATGACTCCATGACTCTGTGAGTGCATTAGCCCTACTGTGCCTGCTTCCCTCCCCCAGACAGGGCACTAAGGAACCACAAGGCTGGTGCTCACCCAATCCCTGGATTGGAGAGGCATGGACGCCCCCCCCCCCCCAATCCCCCACTCGCATCATCCAAGATCAGCCTGACAGGAGCCTGACGATGAACAATCCTCTGGATTTGGAGGCTGCCCCTGACTTACTGAGCCTGGACCTGCTGAATTATAGATACCTACCTGGGCAGAGATGAAGGTGACTCCCTAACTTTGAATGGCTCCCTGCTTGCTGCACATGCATTGTGTTTGCTATGGAAGGTGTTGACACATGGTAGAGACCAGAAGGCCATAAGATATAGGGGCAGAGTTAGGCTACCTCCCTATCGCCTCTGCTCCACCATTCGAGTGTGATTGATATGTTTCTCAAGGAGGAGAAAGTGAGGACTACAGATGCTGGACAGTCAGTGTCAAAAGGTGTGGCACTACTAAAAGCACAGCTGGTTAGGCAGCATCTGAGGAGCAGAAGAGTCAACATTGCAGGCCTAAGCCCTTTATCAGCCCTTCCTGATGAAGGGCGATGTCCGAAATGTCAACTCTCCTGCTCTTCGGATGCTGCCTGACCTGCTGTGCTTCCCCGGTGCCACACGTTTCGACTCTGATATGTTTCTCAACCCTATTCTCTTGCTTTCTCTCTGTACTCCAATCCCATCTAAGCAAGAACCTTCATATTTCTGGCTTAAACACACTCAAAGACTTGTCCTTCACAGCCCTCTGTGGCAATGAGTTCCACAGATTGACCACAGACTGGCTGAAGAAATTCCTCCTCATCTCCGTTCTACAGGGCCATTCCTTCATTCTGAGGCTGAGCCCTAACATCCTGGTCTCTCCTATTGGTGAAAGCAGCTTCTCCACATCCACTCTGTCCAGGCCTCTCAATATGCTGTACGTTTCAATCAGATTCCCCCTTCATCCAAGATGGCGATGGAGAAGGAAGCAGCAGTCGTCAAGTACAGACCCAGAGTCCTCAACCGCCCCTCATATGATGAGCACTTCATCACCGGGATCATTCTTGTGAACTTCCTCTGGATCTACTTCAACACCAGCATGTCCTTCCTTAAACATGGGGGCCTTAAACTGCTCATAATATTCCAAATGAGGTCTGACCGTAACCTTATATAAACTCAGCAGTGTATCTCTATCGTTGTATTCTAGTCCTCTCAAAATGAATGCTAACATTTCACTTGCCTTCCTACCGGTCCTTAACCTTAAAGAATCTTGATGTCAGACTCCGAATTCTCTTTGTACATCGGTTTTCCAAAGCCTTTCCCCATTTTTAAAAGAGTCGACACCTTTTTTTTCTCTCCCAAAATGTACAACCTCCCACTTTCCAACATTGTATTCAATCTGCCACTTTCTTTACCCACTCCCTTAGCCTGTCCAAGCCTTTCTGCAGCCTCCCTACTTCCTCAGCACTTCTGACCCCTCAACCAGTCTGTGTGTCATCTGCAAATGTCACAACCATGCCCTCAGTTCCTTTAAAAGTCATCCGGATGGGTTTATGAATAAGAAGGGTTTAGAGGGATATGAGTTGCGTGCTGGCAGGTGGGAAAATATTGGATTGGAATATCTGGTCAGCATGGGCGGGTTGGACCGCAGGGTCTGTTTCCGTGCTGTACATCTCTATGACTCTATGACTTACCCGGAGAGGAATGGAGAAGCTAATGAAGCCTGGAGGTGAATCCCAGAGCATCAAGCGAGTAGTCCCAGAACAGAGAAAAGTGAGGGGAAGGAGTGCCGGACCACAGACCGGTGAAGGGAAGGAGTGCCGGAGCACAGACCGGTGAGGGGAAGGAGTGCCGGAGCACAGACCGGTGAGGGGAAGGAGTCCCAGAGCACAGACCGGTGAGGGGAAGGAGTGCCGGAGCACAGACCGGTGAAGGGAAGGAGTGCCGGAGGACAGTCCGGTGAAGGGAAGGAGTGCCGGAGCACAGACCGGTGAGGGGAAGGAGTGCCGGAGCACAGACCGGTGAGGGGAAGGAGTCCCAGAGCACAGACCGGTGAGGGGAAGGAGTGCCGGAGCACAGACCGGTGAGGGGAAGGAGTGCCGGAGCACAGACCGGTGAGGGGAAGGAGTGCCGGAGCACAGACCGGTGAGGGGAAGGAGTGCCGGAGCACAGACCGGTGAGGGGAAGGAGTGCCGGAGCACAGACCGGTGAGGGGAAGGAGTGCCGGAGCACAGACCGGTGAAGGGAAGGAGTGCCGGAGCACAGACCGGTGAAGGGAAGGAGTGCCGGAGCACAGACCGGTGAAGGGAAGGAGTGCCGGAGGACAGACCGGTGAAGGGAAGGAGTGCCGGAGCACAGACCGGTGAGGGGAAGGAGTCCCAGAGCACAGACCGGTGAAGGGAAGGAGTGCCGGAGCACAGACCGGTGAAGGGAAGGAGTGCCGGAGCACAGACCGGTGAAGGGAAGGAGTGCCGGAGCACAGACCGGTGAGGGGAAGGAGTGCCGGAGCACAGACCGGTGAAGGGAAGAAGTGCCGGAGCACAGACCGGTGAAGGGAAGGAGTGCCGGAGGACAGACCGGTGAAGGGAAGGAGTGCCGGAGCACAGACCGGTGAGGGGAAGGAGTCCCAGAGCACAGACCGGTGAAGGGAAGGAGTGCCGGAGCACAGACCGGTGAAGGGAAGGAGTCCCGGAGGACAGACCGGTGAAGGGAAGGAGTGCCGGAGCACAGACCGGTGAAGGGAAGGAGTGCCGGAGCACAGACCGGTGAGGGGAAGGAGTGCCGGAGCACAGACCGGTGAAGGGAAGAAGTGCCGGAGCACAGACTGGTGAGGGGAAGGAGTGCCGGAGCACAGACCGGTGAAGGGAAGGAGTGCCGGAGGACAGACCGGTGAAGGGAAGGAGTGCCGGAGCACAGACCGGTGAGGGGAAGGAGTCCCAGAGCACAGACCGGTGAAGGGAAGGAGTGCCGGAGCACAGACCGGTGAAGGGAAGGAGTCCCGGAGGACAGACCGGTGAAGGGAAGGAGTGCCGGAGCACAGACCGGTGAAGGGAAGGAGTGCCGGAGCACAGACCGGTGAGGGGAAGGAGTGCCGGAGCACAGACCGGTGAAGGGAAGAAGTGCCGGAGCACAGACTGGTGAGGGGAAGGAGAGCCGGAGCACAGACCGGTGAGGGGAAGGAGTCCCAGAGCACAGACCGGTGAGGGGAAGGAGTGCCGGAGCACAGACCGGTGAAGGGAAGAAGTGCCGGAGCACAGACTGGTGAGGGGAAGGAGAGCCGGAGCACAGACCGGTGAGGGGAAGGAGTCCCAGAGCACAGACCGGTGAAGGGAAGGAGTGCCGGAGCACAGACCGGTGAGGGGAAGGAGTGCCGGAGCACAGACCGGTGAGGGGAAGGAGTCCCAGAGCACAGACCGGTGAAGGGAAGGAGTGCCGGAGGACAGACCGGTGAAGGGAAGGAGTGCCGGAGCACAGACCGGTGAAGGGAAGGAGTCCCGGAGCACAGACCGGTGAAGGGAAGGAGTCCCGGAGGACAGACCGGTAAGGGGAAGGAGTCCCGGAGGACAGACCGGTGAGGGGAAGGAGTGCCGGAGCACAGACCGGTGAAGGGAAGGAGTCCCGAAGCACAGACCGGTGAGGGGGAGCAGTCCTGGAGCACAGACCGGTGAAGGGAAGGAGTCCCGGAGCACAGACCGGTGAAGGGAAGGAGTCCCGGAGGACAGACCGGTGAGGGGAAGGAGTCCCTGAGGACAGACCGGTGAGGGGAAGGAGTGCCGGAGCACAGACCGGTGAAGGGAAGGAGTGCCGGACCACAGACCGGTGAAGGGAAGGAGTGCCGGAGCACAGACCGGTGAAGGGAAGGAGTGCCGGAGGACAGACCGGTGAAGGGAAGGAGTGCCGGAGGACAGACCGGTGAGGGGAAGGAGTGCCGGACCACAGACCGGTGAAGGGAAGGAGTGCCGGAGCACAGACCGGTGAAGGGAAGGAGTGCCGGAGGACAGACCGGTGAAGGGAAGGAGTCCCGAAGCACAGACCGGTGAAGGGAAGGAGTGCCGGAACACAGACCGGTAAGGGGGAGCAGTCCTGGAGCACAGACCGGTGAGGGGGACCAGCCCCGGAGCAGAGACTGGTGAGGGGGAAGGAATGCCAGAGCACAGACCAGTGAGGGGGAAGGAGTCCAGGAGCAGATGCTGATGCAAGGAATTGAGTTCCAGAGCAGAGGCCACTGAGAGGAATCGAGTCTTGGAGAAACATCCCGTGGAGCAGCTGAGAGCCGGTACGGAGTGGACTGGAGGTTTGGAGTGGAGGGGGTGCAGTTATTGGACTGGGAGGGGTGGGGTCTGGCGTGTGTGATCAGACCACATGAGGAAGCCCCTGTACCGAGCTACGGCAATGTAATGTTTACGTGTAATTTGTTTATATATCTGTAATGACTATCCTTTGAACTATGTCATATTTCTGTAAAGTAATGCAACTATTTTTCTTTTTTATTCCTCTTTTTGTATCAAAGACTTGTACCTAGGTACTTTTAACACAAGATGGTGCCATAGAGGTGACATTGTGAAATTTGACACTGTATTCCAGTACATCTGTGCTTGAGTACAGGTGACAATAATGGAAGTTCTATTCTCTTCTATTCCAGATCATCTCATTCGAGTGGTTTATCCACCTTCAAATCTTTCAGTTTCCCAAGCAGCTTCTCCTTCATTATGACCACTACACTCACCTCTGCTCCCAATTCTCTTGAAGTTCCAGTATTCTACTAGCATCTTCCAATGTGATGCAAAGTACCTATTCAGTTCCTTTGTTTCAGTTATTTTATTCCCCATCACTACTCCTCTTGCCTCATTTTAGTGGGCGGCACGGTGGCACAGTGGTTAGCACTGCTGCCTCACAGCGCCAGAGACCCGGGTTCAATTCCCGCCTCAGGCGATTGACTGCGTGGAGTTTGCACGTTCTCTGCGTGGGTTTCCTCCGGGTGCTCCGGTTTCCTCCCACAGTCCAAAGATGTGCAGGTCAGGTGAATTGGCCATGCTAAATTGCCCGTAGTGTTAGGTAAGGGGTAAATGTAGGGGTATGGGTGGGTTGCGCTTCGGCGGGTCGGTGTGGACTTGTTGGGCCGAAGGGCCTGTTTCCACACTGTAATGTAATCTAATCTAATTTTCCAGCAGTGCAATGTAGGCTCTTGCCTCTCTCCTTTATCTAGCTAAAAAAATCTCTTGCAATTGTGTTTTACATAACTGGCTAGCTTACTCTCATATTTCATCTTCTTGGGGGGTGAAACCCAATGTACCGCACTGCCACACAGCAAGATGTATGCCCCTTGACTGAGGACTGCTGACCAACTCGATGAGCTGGTTATGTGACTGCACCAGTTGCCAGTCAATATAAGGCTACTGTGTGCATCCAGGTAGTTGCTAAGTGAGTGAGTGCTAATAGAGAAAGTGAGCAGCCCTGAGATGTAGCCCTGAGATGTAGCCTGGTCCAATCCATGAGCTGGGTGTGTCCAGTGCACACAAAGTGTCCCTGCTGTCATCTTTCAAAGCTAGTTCAGTCAGGCATGCTTGTCTTCATTGGTCAGAACATTGAGCACAGTAGATGGGATGTCATGGTGCAGCTCTTTCAAACATAGGTACAGCCACATTGGGAGTAGTACATACAATTCTGTTTGCCTAGCTGTAGGAAGGATGTTAAACTTAAAAGGGCACAAAGAATGGCTTACAAGGATATTTAGATCAGAGTGGTGCTGGAAAAGCACAGCAGGTCAGGCAGCATCCGAGGAGCAGAAAATCGATGTTTCGGGCAAAAGCCCTTCATCAGGAATGGAGGTAGGGAGCCTCTAGGGTAGGGTGGGGGGGGGCCATGGGGCTGGGGAGAAGATAGCAAAGGGTACAATAGGTGGATGGGGAGGGTGGAGTGGCTAGGTGGGAAGGGAGATCGGCAGGTAGGACAGGTCATGGGGACAGTGATGGAAGGTTGGAGCTGGGGTAAGGTGGGGGCAGGGCAGAGGAGATGAACAGGGGGTTGCAGGTAGAGAGAGACTCACTGAGATTCTTGTGGAGAGAGGAGCAGAACTTCTTCAAGGTAGGCATCTTTGCAAGGACGTTACTGAGACTGGAAAGCTTGAGTTACAAGGAGAGGACTTTTTTCCCTGGAGTGTAGGAGGCTGAGGGGTGGCTTCATAAAATCATGAGAGGCATAAATAAGATGAATAGCCACGATTTTTTTCCCAGAGTAGGGAAGTCCAAAACTAGAGGGTATAGGTTTAAACTAAAGAGGTGCAAGATTTAAAAGGGATCTGAGGGGAAACTTTCACACAGAGGGTGATGCGTGCATGGAATGAGCTGCCAGAGGAAGTGATAGAGGTGAGTACAATTACAATATTTGAAACCATTTGGACGGGTACATGGATGGGAAAGGGTTAGAGGGATATGGGCCAAATGCTGGCAAATGGGGCCAGGTCAGTTGAGGGAACCTAGTCAGAATGAAAAAGATGGGCTGAAGCGTCTGTTTCTGTACTGTGTGGAATCTATAACTCCAGTTGCCGCTATGTCTTTCAATGTCAGTCTGTGCTTCCGAATCGGAGAGATGCCTTGAGAATTATGAGGGGTTGTAATTTTGTTGGAAGCCAATGTCCATGGTTGAAGATGCCGGTGGCTTATGGCAATGGATTTTGCCCTGAGATGCGATTTGCTGCTGAGCAACGTGGAAGCTGTTCACAGCTAACAATCAACTGCTCAGACCCCTAAATTCTTCAGTACACTCATCTTTCTGATCCTAATGTCCCTCAACTACTCAATCTCCCAGCTCTCAAGTTCTGGGAGATTACTGCTGTTTTCCTCAGTGAAGGCAGACCCAGAAGAGAAGAATTTTATAGGGATGGTGGGGACTTGATGGGTCAAATGGCCTGCCTCCACACTCTATGGATTGTATGATTCTATGAATGTGAGTTCCCTTGGTAACAGGGCAATGCCTTCCCCAGTTGGAACTCATCATCTGACCCCTTTATAATGCAGACCAAAAGGCCCTCTCATGGTGTGGTAGTAGTGTCCCTACCGTTTGACCAGGAGGTGTAGATGCGAGATCCACCTACTCCAGAGGTGTGCAGTAACATTGCTGAGCAGATTGATTTGATTAATAAGGATAAGGCAGACCCAGCGTTCTCCAATTCCATTTTGATTCAGTCCCTTCCTTACCTTACCTTCATTTTGTAGAGTTTGCATTATCTTTAATGGACTCTGTATGGTCATGTTTAATTGACTACGTGGGTGATTACTGACAATGGTTAATAGTTTACAGAAAAACACAGTCATGGTGATTTTGGTGATGGCAAAGTTGCTCCAAAAAGAAAACTAATGTTTAAGAGAAAGCTAACCCACAGAGCTCATATGGTGCAGTGGTAGTGGTCCCACCTCTGACCAAGGAAGTGCCTGATAATCACTCTGATCAGGTTGATTTGAACAGAAAATAAAAAATATAACAGACTCCAGGGATGGAGTCTGCAGAACTGTCTGTCCCAGGCTGGGACTTGCCTTCGAGGAGAAAGTGAGGTCTGCAGATGCTGGAGATCAGAGCTGAAAATGTGTTGCTGGAAAAGCGCAGCAGGTCAGGCAACATCCAGGGAACAGGAGAATCGACGTTTCGGGCACAAGCCCCTCTTCAGGAACTTGCCTTTATACATCATAGGAAGAAAGAAACTGAGGCTGAGCCATGCAGACTCGACAGGTAAATATCGAATTGGCTGCATTCACTGGTGGCGGTTAGCAACTGGAAAAAAAATGTTATGGTGTTTTGGTGGTGGGAAAGCTGTTGTGTTGTGCATACGAGAATATCTAGATACATATTTTAAGAAAACCTGACTCACATGGACTTCGCATATAAATATTAAACTGGTCACATGGGGTACTTTACTGGTGGTGGTTAACATTTTTATTCATTCACGGGATGAGGGCATCACTGGTTAGGCCAGCATTTATTGCCCAGAGAGTAATTAAGAGTCAACCCCATTGCTGCGGGTCTGAAGATAGGGTAAGGGTGGCAGATTCCTCCCCCTCAGCGACATCAGTGAACAGGATGGGATTTTTGAACATTCAACAATGGATTCATAGTCATCATTAGAGTCTTAATTCAAGATTTTTTGAAACTAAATTCAAATTCCACTCTCTGTCATGGTGGGATTTGAACCTGGCTCTCTGGATTAATGATCTAGCAATAGTATTACTCAGCTGTTGCCTCTACTTGGTAATGAAAATAGAGGGAAAAAGTACCAGTGGTGATTGGGAAAAAACAACCATGTGATAGCACTTCTGGCTATATATAAAAAGAAAACTAATCCATGTGGGCTTTGTATGTCAATATTCAATTAGCCGCATGGATGATTTACTGGTGGTGGTTAATAGTTAAGAACAAAATAATGTCACTGTGATTTGGGGATGGGGAAAATAAATGATGTTCCTGTCCAGATTAATCTCCTGGCTTATTGTGATATCCATATAGGTCCCAGCTTTGTAGACGCATCCTCAGTGATTCCCAACCTCTACTCAACTTTCAAAACCAGGAGCTCAGATTTTTCAAATTGCAAACACTTCCTTCACATGTCATTGTCTAGGCCACATGAACCAGTCACTATTCCTCACATGGCACAGGTTGGCCACTCCACGTCGCCGAGCTGGCCTACCATTGGTTGGGCTTGTTTCCAGAATATTTATTTTAAACTGCAGACTAGAAAATAAAAAGTGAAATTCTTCAACTACCTTCCATGAATTCAAATCTTCAGAAATAGAGAGTCACACTGGATACTCACTGACCAATCAGTGTGTGAGGAGCATTATCTATTTAGACAGGTACAAGAAGATTTCTTTTTCAAGGGTCATGAGTCATTAGAACTCTGTTCCTCTCGAGGCATTGCAATCAGGACCTTTGAATATTTTTAAGTTGGAGCTAAGTTCTTGATAAGCAAGGAGGAGAAAAGATTTTGGAGAAAGGAGCAAATATCGAGTAACCAGATAAGTTGTTGCCCTATTGAATAGTTTAGTGGGCTTGAAGGACTGAGTGCCTTATTCCTGCACCACATTTGTATGTTCCTTGGTACACTTTGACATTGGAGCCAGAATGGGACTCGAATCCTTTGCAGGCAGTCCCCGGGTTTGAATGGGTTCGTTTCAAGAGTACGTTAATAAGGTGACTTGTATGCAAGTCAGAACATAATATGATACAATATAAAATAGCTGTTCATATGTACGAGTAAACAGTTACATGCCGAATCTTTAAAATTAATATTAATGTGGGAACCTGTTGGTTGGTATAAGTAAATTGGGATCATCTGTGTGGGTTATAGTAAGTCAGGATTGGCTGTGTTATGAGAAGGTGTGGTGAATGATGCGGAGAGTGAATGCTGGTCCTATTCTGGTCCTCCCATGTAGATGCAACAGTCAAGAAGGACACTAATGCGTCTTCTTCCTCAGGAGGGTTCAGAAATTTGGCATTTCCTTAAGGACCCTCACCAACCTTTACAGGTGCACCACAGAAAGCATTCTATGAGGGTGCATCACGGCTTGGTGCGTCAACTGATCTGCCCAGGACCGTAAGAAAGTACAGAGAGTTGTGAATACAGCCCAGTCCATCACACAAACCAACCTTCCATCCACTGAGTCCATCTACATTTCTCATTGCCTCAGAAAGGCAGACAATATAATCAAAGACTCCTCCACCCTGGTTATAATCTCTTCCAACCTCTTCCATCAGACAGACAAAATAGAAACTGAAACACACACACCAACAGGTTCAAGGACAGCTTCTTCCCCGCTGTTATTAGACTGCTGAATGGACCTCTCTAATTTCAAATCTAATGTTGATCTTCCTTTGTTCACCTCCTGTACAGTCGTAACCTTGTGTGTCTCGCTCTGTCTAAGCACCTTATGATCTGTATGTCCGTGCATCTGCCTGTACTGCTCACAAAACAAAATTTATCACTGTACTGAGGTACATGTGGCTATAAATCGAAAGGTTGGGCATGATATTGGAGCATGTAAGATAGATGTAAGAGGATGATGTTACTTTGAGTGAAGGTGAAGGGGTACAGGGAGTGAGTGAAAGAGCAGATTTGGGCTGGATGTACTGGGGGGTGAGCAGCACTGTCAGTTTAGACAAGGTTGGGCATGGGAGGTTATGTGGACTGAGTAGATGAGTGGGAGTACTCTGGCTTGACTGCAATATGGTAACTGTGGCTTTAACATGTTGAAATCCCATTACTGTACCAAGCACTGTTGAGTTAGTTGCTACAGATGGTGATTGCCTAGCATTGGTGACCCTTAGCTATGTTTGAGAAAATACATTAGAGCTGCATCTCATTAGTTTAATTAATTTACAAGCTGATGCTTATTCACTGCAGCTGTTGGTGCTTTAGTAAGGGAGCATGAAGGGCTGGAGCCTCAAGCTTCCTTTTAATACACTGTTAAATAAATTTCAATTGATTTCAATTTTCTGAAGGGATAGCAGGATTTGGCTGCCCATCTGAGATTGGGCACCTCATAAATATGTAGCATTGTTGCCCTGTGTGTTCAAAGGAAATGTTACATTTCCATATTGGCTCACACAATTTATCAGATTAAGAGCCAGCATCTAAAGCATTGATTGCTGAGCACATCAGCTAAGGAGAAACAAGCAAATGAGCAATGTTCTCTCTTCAGCAGCTAAGGTTAAAAGACTGATCAATAGGGGTGTTCAAAACCAGTAAGCGATTTTTGGGAAGGTTAGAGTGAAACTGTATCCAGAGGTTGTCAGTCATTAATCAAGGGCTTCCCTACTTCTCTAACTTTGTCCAACAGTCCAATCCTCCGAGATCTTTCCAATCTCCCGATCCCAAGCTCTTAGTGATCCTGATGTTCATTGTCTCACAGTTTATAGTTAAGTCCCAATACTCGGAATTCCTTCCTTATACATTGCTTCCTATTCTGAGGTGGCTCACTGTTAAATATTTCTGATAACTGTTTCTTGAATGGCTTGGGATATTAAAGGTGATATATAAATGCAATGTCTCACTGTTTTGGTGATTTTAGTGTTTGGAAAATGGTTTCTGTAAAAGAGCAATGATAAAGAGAACACATCATGATTATTCTAAGAGATATAATAAGCCACTGTGTAGCTAGAAGATAGGAAATGCAGTTAAGGTACACACACAAGACATTTCCATGAGAATGTTTATATAGCAGTTCACATGGGAGTGTCTGAGAGTGTACATTTGTGTATATATCTCACTCAGCATAAACTAGGATTTCAATCTATTGCATCGCTAAACAGACAGATTGTGTCATTGTTATCAAGTCATACAGCACAGCACAGGACAGGCCCTTCAGCCCATCACACCTGCCCTGATCTATCTACAGTACTCCCATTTGCTAGCATTTCGCACACAGCCATGAGTGTTATGACGTTTCAAGTTCTGATTCAGGTACTTTTCAAAGTTTGTGAGATTTCCCGCCTCAACTCCCCTTCCAGATATTGCTTTCCAAGTCCTCACAATCTTCTGAGTGAAAAAGATTTCCCTCACATCCCCTCTTAACCTTATAACCTTTACCTTAAAATTATGCCTTCTCATTATTGGCCCTTCAACTAAGGGGAGCAGCTGCTGTCTATTCACTCTCATAATCTTACACAGCTCTACCCGATCCTCCTTCACTCTTCTCTATTCCAAAGAAATCAACCCAAGCTTCTCCAGCACTTATTCATCGCTGAAATGCTCTATCCCTGGCAGCATTCTGGTGAATCTCCCTCTGCTCTCCCCTCCCCGCCCCCCCTGCCAGTACAAACACATCCTCCCCATAGTGTGGGGACCAGAACTGCATATAGTACTCCAGCTGTAACCTGACCAAAGTTCTATACAGCTCTAACATAGTCTTTTCACCACCAGCACTCTACACCCCTCCCTAACTCCAGTATAAATGTTGCCACATGCACACTTCCCTTCAGCTCTGATGAAGAGTCATCTAGATTCAAAACATTATTTTGCTCTCTCTCCATGGATGCTGTCTGACCCGCTGTGATCTCCAACTTTGGTTGTTTTCAGTACAGAATCCAGCATCTGCAGGAATTTGCTCCAATGTAACCTCACTCCACTTATAATCTATGCCATGACTGATAAAGGCATATATCTCATATGCTTTCTTAACTACCCTGTCACCTTCAGGGATCTGTAAGTAAGCATCTCAAGATCCCACTGTTCCTCTGAGCTTCCTAGTGCACTGCCATTTATTGAGTACATCCTTGTCTGGTCACTTCTTCCAAAGTGCCTCACTTCACCCTTTTCGGGTGAAATTCCATCTGCTACTGATCTGCCCACTTGGACAAACAGTCTACATCTTGCTGTAACCTAAGACCTTCTTCATCACTATTTCCATTTATCCCCTGAGGAACTCCCTATTCTGGTTATTGTGGTCATTATAATGTAATCATATGGACCGTAGATGTTCAAAGAAGGCAGCTCACCATCACCAGCCAGAGAAATGAATGACGGGCAACAAATCCTGAGCTTGCTGCTGGCACTGACATGCCATGGAAAAAACAAGAAGATAGGTTTGATAGAGTAGACCCAGAGAGAAATTGGACCAGGATGTGGGCCACAATATAATCATTAAAGTGTCCAGTAGGGAATCCGGGAGAATGCTCTTCATTCAGATAATGCTGGGAATGTGGAACTTGCCACCACAAATTCTGTGAACATGTGATCCTATGAACTAGGGACAGGAGTAGGTCATTTAACCCTTCAACTCTACTTCACATTCAATAGGATCATGGCTGATCTCTTTAGTCCATATTCCCAGCTGCCCCAATAACCTTTCACACCGCTTTGTTTATCAAGAATCTACTTACCTCTGACTTAAAAAAATTAAAGGACTCCGTCTCCACTATTTTTTAAAGGAGAGAATTCAAAAACTCATATGTCTCTGTGACAGATTTCACCTCAATTCTGTCTTAAATGGGTGAACAGTTTAAAGCTATGTAAGAGCCAGTGTTCAACTGGGGTGGACAAAGTCAGAAGTCACATGACACCAAGTTGTAGTCCAATAGATTTATTTGAAATCACCAGCTTTCCCTGCTACGAAATCCTGTGATTTCACATAAACCTGTTGGACAATGACCTGGTGTCATGTGACTTCTGAATGTTTTTTTAAACATTGATCTCTTAGTTCTTGGATCCTCCACATTCCATCCATTCAAGGCTCCTCAGGATCTTATATATTTTAATTTGGTTTCATCTTATTTTCCTAAGTTCCAGTGGATGTAACCTGGCCTGTCCAACTTTTCCTCATAAGACAAACCATCCATTCCAGGTAGTAGTTTAGTAAATCTGCTCCAAACTGCCTGAAGCCCTTTACCATAAATAAGGTGACCAATACTGGACAGGTTGCAACAGATACGGCCTCACCCAATGCCCTGAAGGCAGCTTACCATTGTCTTCTCAAGGGTAACTGGGGATGGGCAATATTAAATCCTGGAGAAAGTGAGGACTGCAGATGCTGGAGATCAGAGTCAAGATCAGAGTGGTGCTGGAAAAGCACAACACATCAGGCAGCATCCTAGGAGCAGGAGAATCGATGTTTCTGATAAAGGGCTTATGCCCGAAACTTTGATTCTCCTGCTCTTCAGATGCTGCCTGACCAGCTGTGCTTTTCCAGCACCACAGTCTCAATATTAAATCCTGGACCAACCAGTGACACCCCCTTTCCATGAGAGAATAAAGTAATTAACTGAAGCATCCCGACTTCTGTAATCAATTTTCCTTGCAATAAAAAATAGCATTAGCCTTCCTAACTCTTTGCAGTTACTCGGGTAACTTTTTCGAACAGAGGGTGGTACGTGTATGGAATGAGCTGCCAGGAGAAGTGGTGGAGGCTGGTACAATTACAGCATCTAAAGGGCATCTGGATGGGTATATGAATAAGAGGGGTTTAGAGGGATATGTGTCAAGATTAGAAAAGCACACCAGGTCAGGCAGCATCCGAGGAGCAGGAAAATTGGTGTTTTGGGCAAAAGCCCTTCATCAGCCTGATGCTGCCTGACTTGCTGTGCTTTTCCAGCCCCACTCTAATCTTGATTCTGATATCTAGCATCTGCAGTCCTCACTGTCCCTTCGAGGGATGTGGCCATGCGCTGGCAAATGGGACGAGGTCAGATTGGGATGTCTGGTTGGTGCAGACAAGTTGGCCTGAAGGGTCTGTTTCCGTGCTGAATGATTCCATGTAACTGGGCACCCAGATCTCTCTGCACCTCCAACATTTTGCCATTCACAGAATATGCTTCCTTTGTAATCTTCCTGCCAAAATGGGCAATTTCATATTTTCCGATTTTGCACTCCATTGGCCATAGTTTTGCTCACTTTTGTAGGCTGAATCTTTGATTTCTTTGGGTGGGTCGGAGTCATTGTTTTGGAAGCTTCATTGTTCACAAAAGACTGGCAAGTTCTCTTGCCATAGCTTACTAAATGCTCCTCATAGTTACTTACTCTGCTCCTGTGATGTCTGTCATACCCAATTTTCACACCCACCTTACCACCGAACAGGACAATTCCTCACTCAGTGGATATACTGGAACTCACTGGTACCCTTTGCACCTAGTCTCATTTGCCTGCATTTGGCCCATATTCCTCTAAACGTTTCCTACTTGTGTATGTGTCCAACTATTGTTCAAATGCTGTAATTGTACCAGCCTCCACCACTCCCTCTGGCAGCTTATTCCATACACAAACCACCCTCTGTGTGAAAAAGTTGCCCACAGGTCCCTTTTAAATCTTACCCCTCTCACCTTAAACCCATGCCTTCTAGTTTTGGATTCCCCCATCCCAGGGATTGGATCTTGGCTCTTCACCTTATCTATCCACTCATGATTTTATAAATCTCCATAAGTTTAGATTAGAGTGGTGCTGGAAAAGCACAGCAGTTCAGGCAGCACTCGAGAAGCAGTAAAATCGATGTTTCGGGCATAAGCCCTTCATCAGGAATACATAAGGCCACCTCTCAACATCTTACACTCCAGGAAAATAAGACCCAGCCTATCATTTTGACTCAAACCCTCCAGTCCTGGTAACATCCTGGTAAATCTTTTCTGCACTCTTTCCAAATGAATAATATCCATCCTGTAGCAGGGCAATCAGAACTGTGTACAGTATTCCAAAAGTGGCCATACCAACATCCCATATAACTGCAACATGACATTTCAACTCCTCTACTCAATGAAGGCAAGTGTGCTAAACAATGAAGGCAATGAAGGCAAGTGTGCTAAACATTTCCTTGTCTACCAGTGATGAGGAACTCTGTAACTGAACTCTAGGCCACTATGTTGCCCTAAAACATTGGAGAAAGTGAGGACTGCAGATGCTGGAGATCAGAGCTGAAAATGTTTTGCTGGAAAAGCGCAGCAGGTCAGGCAACATCCAAGGAGCAGGACAATCGACGTTTCGGGCATGAGCGCTTATGCCTGAAACGTCGATTCTCCTGCTCCTTGGATGCTGCCTGACCTGCTGCGCTTTTCCAGCAACACATTTTCAGCTCTGAAATATTGGAGCCCTGTTGCCACCACGTTTGGAACAAGCAGCGAACTGAACTGGTCGGGTGATCACTTTACATTCCTTGTTGGGTTTTTCTGAAGTCAGGTTGGTTTGGTGAGTATAGTAAGACTTTCTGAATATTAACAAGGTGAATGGGGCTGTTCACAGGGCCCTTAACAGGCAATAATCCTTGTCAGTTGGCATCTTACCACTGCCTCAAGTGAATCCCAACACCAATATTGTGAAAAGTCTAAGGGCTGGAGCTGAATGTTCCCAGCATTGTGATGGGCTTTGCTGGACTTGATGCCTAGCATTTGGCAGGAGCCCACACTATACAGATCCCTATAGGATTCCCTACAGACTCTTTCTATAGCTCCTTATGCTCTGTTCACAACTTATTAACGAAGAGTCAGCTGGACTCGAAACATTAACTCTTGCCTTCTCTCCACAGATGCTGCCAAACCTGTCGGGTTTCTCCAGCAGTTGCTGTTTTTGTTTCAGATTTCCAGCATCTGCAGTTCTTTGCTTCATGTTACCAATTCCTCCCACCCCATCTCCATTTCCCGGCAGCCAGGCGACCTCATCATTTCGGATGGATAGTTTTAAAGGAAACCGGCTCAACACACAAGTGACAGAGCAAACTAAGCAGGTGCTGTTTGGGTGAAATAAGAAGCTCTAGGAAAAGAGTTGAATGGAGCAGCAACATCAACATTTGGACCGAATTGTCTGTATCTGTTTTCCTGCCATCTTTAAGGATTTGGATATTTAAATCGGGCTTTTTATAACCTCAGGACATCCCAAAGCACTTAACAGCCAAGTAAAATACCTGCGAAATGTTAGTCACTGTTGTAATGCAGGAATGCAACAGCTAATTATTGCACAACCAGCCCTTACTCACAGCAAGGAGGGTAATGGCTGCCTCCATTATGAGCTGTTGATAAGATTTGGTCAGGTAGAAGTTCTCCACTGTCCTTCCATGCAGTGCTACAGGATTTTTTTAATATTTATCTGACAGGGCAGATCGATCTTCAGATTAACGCTGTAAGTAAGTGTCAGAGCCCCCAACAGTGCAGAACAATGTTTTGTGTTTCAGTGTCTCAGGAGGAGCTCCAAATCCATGGGCTCTTGACAGAAAGGCAAGAGAGCTTTAATGTTAGCCAGGACTGACGTATCTGTGAGTGAGGTTATGAGACTCCAACATCAGGAACCACGGGCAGTTCACTAACTGTAAAAACACAGTAAATCTAAACCCAAATATTGTTTTGGTTCCACCAAGGGGTTTATTTCCTTCAGATTGCATGCTGTCTTTACTCGGCGCTTCTAATAAATCTCAGATTACCTGTCTCACCGTGTGTGAGTAGGAGATGTTTTAATGAATCTGTCAGCAACGGCGAGAAAATATATGCAAACTTTACTTGCAACAATAATTTTCCTGGAAATTACATTTAGCCATCAGTCAACTGAACAGTGTTAACTGCATTTAAAGACTTAATTTATCTGGAAAATTGACAGGCAGCACCTGGAATCCAGCAGGAGTGCACTACACATGTGAGCTCACCAGCTGGATCAGCTGAATGTCAGGGTCTCGCAAATTAATAACATTTGGTAAAATGATAAAGAGATGATTACATTGTCAAAACAAAACAAAATATCAGTGGCTTGACGCGTTATTTCGGCTAAGCGATCAGAATTCCTCGTTTGACAATTTGTGTCGCCTGAGAGCTTTTTAAACACTGGCTGAATTAAACAGAGGGGCCTGGCCTGTACTCAGGAAGAAGGATTCTGGATCAGTGGTGCTGGAAGAGCACAGCAATTCAGGCAGCATCCGAGGACAGGCAAAATCGACGTTTCGGGCAAAAGCCCTTCATCAGAAAAAAACTTTTTTCCTGATGAAGGGCTTTTGCCCGAAACGTCGATTTTGCCTGTCCTCGGATGCTGCCTGAATTGCTGTGCTCTTCCAGCACCACTGATCCAGAATCTGGTTTCCAGCATCTGCAGTCATTGTTTTTACCTCAGGAAGAAGGAGCTAAGTCAGTAAGAGGCAGACTTGCGTTGATGTAGCACCCTTCGCAATGCACATTGCAATGAAGGATTGGCTGTTTGGACGTGCAGTCGCTGTTAAAATGAGGGAAACACAGCGGCTGGTTTGTGTACAACAATCTCCCACACACCACAACGTGCTGACGATCTGTTTTTGTGACAGCAGGTAGAGTGCTACCACCCCCAGGTTTCTTCGAAATGGTCCTGGGGATATCCAGTGTTCATCTGTGAGGGTAGGCAGAGACTGTACGATGGAGCTGTACAGCTGAGGAGAGAGAATAAGCTCCAGTTATTCTCTTTAGAGTAGGAAAGGCTGAGGAGAGAACTGATTGAGGTGAGTAAGATTATGAGGGGGATGGACAGGGTGGATAGAAAGCAGCTGCTGCCCTTAGTTGAAGACAAGCAGGAGACTGGAAGAACACAGGCAGCATGAGGTGGTGGAGAAGTCAATGTACTGGATAGAACCCTTCTTTAGCAACCATCCTGAAGAAGATTTATACCCAAGATGTCAATGCCTCTTGCTTGTCTACTTTGCAGCATCTGCAGTTTTTAATCTCCCCCACAGTTGAAGAGTCAATAACAAGGAGGTAAACTTTTAAGGTGAAAGGCAGGAGGTGATTTGAGGATTTTATTTTCAGCCAGAGGGTGGTGGGAATCTGAAATGCATTGCCTGGGAGGGGAGCTGAGTGGGGAAAGAACCTTTTAAATATATTTCAAAGGGCGTTTGAAATGCAAAATAGATCAGATCATAGTTTTACCAGGCCATCGAGCTGCACTCTCTCTTGGGGGTCGGGGTGAGAGGGAGAGAGAGAGAAAGAGAGAGAGAGAGAAAGAGAGAGAGAGGGAGAAACAAATGAATATGGTTTAACCTGAGGGAGAAGGGAGAGTTTTAGAATCAGAGAATTCCTATAATGTGGAAGCAGGCCATTCAGTCCATCGAGTCCACACTGACCCTCCAAAAAGCATCCTACCCGGATCCACCCTATCCCTGGAGCCCTGCATTTCCCATGGCCAATCCACTTAACCTACACATCGCTGGATACTATGGGTAATTTAGCATGGCCAATCCAGCCTAACCTGCAAACCTTTGGACTGTGGGACAAAACTAGAGCACCTGAAACAAACCCACGCAGACATGGGGAGAATGTGCGAACTCCAGTCACTCAAAGCTGGTCGGCCAGAGCAGATCTCATCAAATAGGTCCCTGATTGGGGTGTTAATCTGGTCCAATCATAGGAACCCTAGCTGGCATAAAAGGGTGAACCCAGATCTGAAGAAGAGTCAACGGACCCGAAAAGTTAACTCTAATTTCTCTTGCCAGATCCGCTGAGCTTTTCCAGCAACTTCTGTTTTTGTTTCTGAGTTACAGCATCCACAGTTCTCTCAGTTTTTATAAAAGGCTGAGAGCCAGGGATACTGACCCTCTGGTGTCTGACTCTGTACAAGGCAGTACTATAGTCAGGGACTGTTCATTTATAAATGAAGGGTGACTTGTGGAGTTACTTCAGTGAGGTTGATGAAAACAAGTGGAGGGTAGAGGGACATGGTCGAGGAGGGGAGCCGAGGGAGGTTTGTTGCCAATTTAGTAGAGTGACTTTCTTCCCACAGGTCTCCAGTGTTTATTCCACGGTGCACATTTCTTGGCCTGGAATTCAGACTGAGCGACTCCCCACTGGAATGGTCTGGAATGAGAAATAGCCAGAGGCCACTTGCAAGTTAGAGAATGGGATAGGGGGCAAGGAGATGGCCGGATTGGAGCAACCCAATCCAATTGAAGGGAGGAATGTATGCTAGGGGATTGGGATAGAGTCCTTCTGGTCCTCCTGGGCCACAGGATGTGCTGCAGAGGAAATACCTTCTCCTTTGACACCCTGCTCACCTCGCCTTAGCTTCTGGGTATTACTGAGACTGGGAAACTCAACAACTCTGGTTAAATCTGAAAAAAAAATACAGTTCAGCCTGAAGCCTCTGGCCTCATTAAGCAATTTGAAAAGATGACACCAGAAAGGTTGAGATTTCACTCAGGTGGTATGTTTTGGGGTTAAAATTCGCCCCCAACTCTCTGAGTTCCAGCTTCTGTCCATGACCCTTTAGATTCAAAGGGCAGTTTCCTACCCAGTGAGCTGCTATTGATGTTGACCTAACCCGGCCACAATTCTCGAGTGCAGAGATCGGTTTCAAGCTGATTTACAACAGGAGAGTAAACAGGCAGGTGCAGGGCATCAAGGCAAGGGGTGGGAATGTATGTTCAGGAGATATTCCTCCTCAGAGATGAACAATGAACGGAGTTTCTTTTATTCTTCTGCGGGAGCTTGGCATAACTGCCAAGACCAGCATCTGTTGTCCATCATTCATTGCCTGTTGAGTGGCAAATTAGGCCATTTCAGAGTCATTGACACTGCGGAGGCCTTGTAGGCTAAACCAGGGGAGAATGGCGGTTTTCCTTTCCCTAAAGTCGATGGATTATTGAAGCAATGATCGATTCCATGGTTACCATTGACAAAGCTAGCATTCTATTTAAAGATTTGTTGAATTTAGATTTCACCATCTCCCATGGTAAGTGATTGAACCCTTGTCCCTGTGACAATAAAGCCGGACACCCCCCCCCCCCCCCAACCCCGATCATTAATCCACTGATACCCTTTCGTCCCACTTCCTGGGGGCAGCCAGTGGGAGTCTGACTCCTGACATCTCGGTTGGGTTATTTGTGCAGCTCAGCAAGTCGATGAGGTAGGCCAGCAGAGATAGTGATAAGGCAAGCTGGGAGAGTTTCGTTGCTCCAAACCACTACTCATGGTTTTCCTGTGGTCACCACTTTGACATCTACCACCCCTCCACCCCTCCCACCAACCCAACCCATCCATTCCCAGTCGTTTATCACATACTCAACAGCAACTGACCTGACCACCTCCTCGCCCCCTCCCCCCCCCCCCCCCCCCATGGTCCGTTACTCTGGTCTAACAGTCGGTGGCCTTAGACTGAGATGAGGGAGAACTCCCAGTGAAGTGGATCTCACTGAGTAATTCAGGATGACAGGTAATCAGCAGGAAGTATTACATCTCTCCACCATGAGGATAACCGAAATAAAAATCAAAACAGCCATCTGGTGGGTTAAAAACTGTTGAGGGTGTATCATCAGATAGAGTCATGGAGTCGAATAGAACAGAAACTGACCCTTTGGTCCAACCAGCCCATGCTGAACATAATCCCAAACTAAACATGTTCCACCTGCCTGCTCATGATTTATATCCCTTCAAACCTTTCCTATTCATGTACAGAGGAACTTCGATGATCCGAATTTTGGATTATCTGAAGAAGATCTCAAGGTCCTGCAAAAATGTCACATCAAAGAGGTAAGTGTATTTGATTTACCTGGACTGAAGAAGATGTGAAAATGCTGGGAAAAACAAAGAAACACAAGCAGCTCAGGCATCAGCAACTGGATTTGTTTTACGTAAGGGTTAGTTACATAGCCCTTTGCAAATATAACTGCTTTATTCCTGTCACTTTCCCCGGGTCGTTCATGAAAAAAATGACCGACAAAATAAATGCACGTCCGAGGCGATGCTTCTGTCTTTCCATCACTAGACCGAGTTCACGGAAATTGACAAATGCTCTTATGTTTGTAGAAGCTGTCTAGGATCTTTTATAATGCTGGGATTTTATATATTTATGTGATGGTAAGGGTCTAGTCCTTCTCAGTTTAACCTCCAAAGATTAGTTTGCTTAAACAGCAGACTCATCAAAATTATAGATTTAAACAAACTCTCCAGTAGAGCAGAGCGTTAGATATTTCTGTTGAAGGGCTCTTGCCCGAAACATCGATTCTCCTGCTCCTCGGATGCTGCCTGACCTGCTGCGCTTTTCCAGCACAACACTCTCGACTCTGATCTCCAGCATCTGCAGTCCTCACTTTCTCCACAGCATTAGATCAGTATGGCTTCCCTTGTTTAAGGCCAAATCAATTACCCAAATAATCAATTATCTGAATGAAATAATGACCACCCATCTCGTTCGGATAATCGAGGTTCCTCTATGCTTATCCAAATGTTTGTTAAACATTGTAATTTTACCCACATCCACCACTTGGAGTCATAGAGATGTACAGCATGGAAACAGACCCTTCAGTCCAACCCATGCATGCTGATCAGATATCTCAACCCAATCTAGTCCCACCTGCCTTCTCCCGGCCCACATTCCCTCCAAACCCTTCCTATTCATATACCCATCCAGATGCTTTTTAAATGTTGCAATTGTACCAGCCTCCACCACTTCCTCTGGCAGCTCATTCCATACACGTACCACCCTCTGCGTGAAAAAGTTCCCCCTCAGGTCTCTTTTATATCTTTCCCCTCTCATCCTAAACATGTGCCCTCTAGTTCTGGACTCCCCGACCCCAGGGGAAAGACTTTGTCTATTAACTCTATCCATGCCCCTCAGGATTTTATAACCCTCTATAAGGTCACCCCTCAGCCTCTGATGGTCCAGGGAAAACAGCCCTAGCCTGTTCAGCCTCTCCCTGTAGCTCAAATCCTCCAACTCTGGCAACATCTTTGTAAATCTTTTCTGACCCTTTTCAAGTTTCACAACATCCTTCCCTTAGGAAGGAGACCAGATTTGCACGCAATATTCCAAACCTCTTCAGTAAGTTCATTCCAGATGTGAATCACCCTCTGTGTAAAAAAGTTGTCCCTCATGTCTTTTTCAAATCTCTCTCCCTTCACCTTAGGAATATGATGTTGCAGCTGTACAGGACTTTGGTTAGGCCACAGTTGGAGTACTGTGTGCAGTTCTGGTCGCCTCACTTTAGGAAAGATGTGGAAGCTTTGGAGAGGGTGCAGAGAAGATTTACCAGGATGTTGCCTGGAATGGAGAGGAAGTCATACGAGGATAGGTTGAGAGTTCTCGGCCTTTTCTCGTTGGAACGGCGAAGGATGAGGGGTGACTTGATAGAGGTTTATAAGATGATCAGAGGAATAGATAGAGTAGACAGTCAGAAACTTTTTCCCCGGGTACAACAGAGTGTTACAAGGGGACATAAATTTAAGGTGAAGGGTGGAAGGTATAGGGGAGATGTCAGGGGTGGGTTCTTTACCCAGAGAGTGGTGGGGGCATGGAATGCGCTGCCCGTGGGAGTGGTAGAGTCGGAATCATTGGCGACTTTTAAGCGGCATTTGGATAGGTACATGGATGGGTACTTAATCTAGGTTAGAAGTTCGGCACAACATCGTGGGCCGAAGGGCCTGTTCTGTGCTGTATTGTTCTATGTTCTATGCCCCCTTGTCTTGAAATCCCCTATCCTCGGGAAAAGATACCTACCATTAACTCTATGCATAACCTCTTATGATTTTCTAAACTTCTATCAAGACACGTCTCAACCTCCAATGCTCCAGGGAAAAAAGTTTCAGCCTACCAGCCTTTCTTTATAATTCAGATCTTCCTTGCCCAGCAACATCCTGGTAAACCTCAAAACCAGCAGGCTCATTAAGCAGGTCTCCAAGCTTGCAAGGGTAGTTTAGATTGTGGTGTGGTGTCAATAAGCCTGAGACATAATGCAGGTTAGGCAATGGGGGCCTGGGTTTGAATCTCATCTCACCAGCTTGTGGATTTAAGATTCCCTTAATAAATCCAGAACTGAAAACTAGTCTCATTAGATGGCGACCATGAGCCTATCACTGATTGTCATGAAAACTCATCTGGGTTACTGATAACCTTTAGGGAAGGGAGATCTGCTGTCGTTACCTGATCTGGTCTGCACGTGACTCCAGACCCACAGCCATGTGATTGACCCTCGTGCCCAAACTACTCAGTTCAAGTGCAATTAGGGGAGGTTTTGGTTTTCCAGCCACTCCTGTGCCCTATGAGTGAACAAGTACAAAGACCAGTCAACTAAACCAGGTTTGAAAAATGTGTTGCTGGAAAAACACAGCAGGCTAGGCAGCATCCGAGGAGCAGGAGAATCGACGTTTCAGGCATAAGCCCTTCTCCAGGAATGAGGCTGTGTGTCAAGGGGGCTGAGATAAAAGGTAGGGGGAAGGGAATTTGGGGGAGGGGCGCTGGGAATACGTTAGGTGGAAGGAGGTGAGGGTGAGGGTGATAGGCCGGAGAGGGGGTGTGGGTGGAGAGGTCGGGAAGAAGATTGCAGGTCAAGAGGGCGGTGCTGAATCCGGGGGTTGGGACTGAGATAAGGTGGGGGGGAGGGGAAATGAGGAAGCTGGAGAAATCTACATTCATCCCGTGTGGTTGGAGGGTTCCGAGGCGGAAGATGAGGTGGTCTTCCTCCAGGCGTTGTGTGGTCAGAGTCTGGCAATGGAGGAGGCCAAGGACCTGCATGTCCTTGGCGGAGTGGGAGGGGGAGTTAAACTGTTCAGCCACGGGGCGGTTGGGTTGGTTGGTGCGGGTGTCCCAGAGGTGTTCTCTGAAACGTTCCGCAAGTAGGAGGCCTGTCTCCCCAATATAGAGGAGACCACATCGGGTGCAGCAGATACAGTAAATGATGTGTGTGGAGGTGCAGGTGAACTTATGATGGATATGGAAGGATCCCTTGGGGCCTTGGAGGGAGGTGAGGGGGGAGTTGTGGGTGCACGTTTTGCATTTCTTGCTGTTTCAGGGGAAGGTGCCGGGAGTGGAGGTTGGGTTGGTGGGGGGTGTGGACCTGACCTGAGGGAGTCGTGGAGGGAGTGGTCTCTCCAGAACGCTTATAGGGGAGGGGAGGGAAATATATCCTTGGTGGTGGGGTCTGTCTGGAGGTGGCGGAAATGACGAAGGATGATACGATGTATCTGGAGGTTGGTAGGTGAGGACCAGTGGGGTTCTGTCCTGGTAGTGATTGGAGGGGCGGGGTTCAAGGGCGGAGGAGCGGGAAGTGGAGGAGATGCGGTGGAGAGCATCGTCGACCACGTCTGAGGGGAAATTGCGGTCTTTGAAGAAGGAGGCATTTATTTGTTTGGTATTGGAATTGGTCCTCCTGGGAGCAGATGCAGCGGAGGTGGAGGAATTGGGAATATGGGATGGCGTTTTTACAGGGGGCAGGGTGGGAAGAGGTGCAATCTAGGTAGCTGTGGGAGTCGGTCGGTTTGTAGTAATTATCTGTGTTGAGTCGGTCGCCCGAGATAGAAATGGAAGAGGAGGGAGGAGTCTGAGACGGTCCAGGTAAATTTGAGGTCGGGGTGGAAGGTGTTAGTAAAGTGGATGAACTGTTCAACCTCCTCGTGGGAGCATGAGGCAGCGCCGATACAATCATCGATGTAGCGGAGGAAAAGGTGGGGGGTGGGGCCAGTGTAGCTGCGGAAGATGGACTGTTTCACATATCCTACGAAGTAAACCAGGTAACTAACTAAACCTTAGCTAAACCATGATTTAGAGATGCCGGCGTTGGACTGGGGTGTACATAGTTAAAAATCACACAACACCAGGTTATAGTCCAACAGGTTTAATTGGAAGCACTAGCTTTCGGAGCGCCTGATGAACAAGCTAGTGTGCTTCCAATTAAACCCGTTGGACTATAACCTGGTATTGTGTGATTTTTAACTTTGCTAAACCAGGTAAGGACAACTGTATTTAAAAGAACGTCAGTGAATCAGTTGAGCTGATTTTAGCAATCTGAGAACTCCTTGGATTTTAATTTCCAGATTAACAAAACTGAGTTCAAAATTTTCAAATGGTACTCGTAGGAATTGAACCTAAGAACTCTCCCATGTTCTGCAGAGTAGATGGGAAATGGCCATAGGAATTCTCTCAGCAGTTACCCCCCCCCCCCCCCCCCACAGGAGCTTTCATCTCTTGAGATGACGTCATTCAAACAGCCCAAGTGATTTGTAATTGGAGTTGAAATGCAGTTTTCCTCTGTTGGGCCTGACTGATAAACCACAATCTCTCTCGATACAAAATTAAAGACTGATATGATGCAGAAAGGGCAGGCTCGAAGCCTCTTCTGAGCAGGTTGCAGTGAAAGGATGGACTCATCTGCATTCAGGAAATGTGACGGCCTACCTTGTATTCTTATGGAAATGTCGATAGGAATGTTTTCTAATTCAGTTTGTGCTGGACATTGGTCAGCCCAGTCCTATTGTTACCTGCAGCCCCGAGGGGCTTCCCTTGGCTTTCCATCGTTCCCATTAAGTAGAATGGTTTATAATTTGCCTCCATAGCCTCGCTTACAGTTACAACCCGTGTGATTGAAATCTTTCTAATGTCTTTGGCATTTGCATTTTGCCTTGCTTGCTTTGCATTTCAGAGTCCGCTTATGTTTAAAGTCCCTGCAAGAATTGAGGAGAGGGATTGTGTGTAAAACAACAACAACCTGAATTTATGTAGTTCCTTTAATGCTGTTAAAACAAAGTACTAAGGCTCTTTGCAGGTGTGTTATACATATAAAGGGATAAGAAGGTAACAAATAGGAGCAGGAATAGACCATTCAGCCCATTGAGTCTCTTGCACCATTTAATATGATCATTGGCTGATCAACAACCTCAACTCCAGAACCAGGGTCACGGAGCTCAGGGTATTTACGACTGAGATGAGGAGACATTTCTTCATCCAGGGATAGGTGAGTCTATGGAATTCCTTGCCACAGAAAGTGGTTGAGGCTATGATGTTCTCAAGTAGGAGTTGGATATAGTTCTTTGAGCTAAGAAGGGGATAAAGTGGGAACAGGGGACTGAGTTGGATGATCAGCCATGATCATATTGAATTGTGAAACAGGCTCGAAGGGCCAAATGGCCTTTTCCTGCTGCTATTGTCAATGTTTCTATACACCTCCACTTTCTCTACATCCTATAAATCCTGAAAAATCAAAAAAAAGTCTAAGTATTACTTTTGTTAGGCCACTTTTGGAATGTTGTGTGCAAATCTGGCCTCTCTTCTATAAGAAGGATGTTGTGAACCTTGAATGGGTTCAGAAAAGATTTACAAGGATGGTGCCAGGGTTGGAGGGGTTGAACTAAAGGGAGAGACTGAATAGGCTGGGGCTGTTTTCCTGGAGCATTGGAGGCTGAGGGTTGTGCAATGGGGAACTGGGTTTGAATTCCATCCCTTCTTCAGGAATAAGAAGGGCTCATGCCCGAAACGTCGATTCTCCTGCTCCTTGGATGCTGCCTGACCTGCTGCGCTTTTCCAATAACACATTTTCAGCTCTGATCTCCAGCATCTGCAGCCCTCACTTTCCCCTTGAATTCCATCTCATCAGCTTGTGGATTTAAGATTCGCTTAACAAATCTTATAGAGGTTTATAAAATCATGAGGGGCATGGATAAGGTAAATAGACAAGGTCTTTTCCCTGGGATAGGGGAGTCCAGAACCAGAGGTCATAGGTTTAGGGTGAGAAGGGAAAGATTTAAATGGGACTTAAGGGGCAATTTTTTTCACGCAGAGGGTGGTGAATGTATGGAATGAGCTGCCAGAGGAAGCGGAGGTGGCTGGTACAATTACAGTATTTAAAAGGCATGTGGATGGGTATATGAATAGGAAAGGTTTAGAGCGATATGGGCCGGGTGGTGGCAAATGGAACTAGATTAATTTAGGATCTCTGGTCGGCATGGATGAGTTGGACCGAAGGGTCTGTTTCCATGCTGTACATCTCTCTGACTCTGTGAGTCTATTTTGGACTTTAATGTACTCAGTGACTAGGCAGCCACAGTCCTCCGGGTTTGGGTGTTCAGAAGAATCCCCAGTGTACAGAGGATATTTGGCTGAATGTTTGCTCAAAGAGGTAGGAGTTTGATGGAAGTGTCAGAAGACGATGTCCACATGGCTTATAAAATTAGGAAAAGGAGCAAGGCTATTCGGCCCCTCGAGCATGATCTGCCATTCAATTAAATCTGAACTAGTTAATTCAGATTCCTGCCTACTCTGGATAACCTTTCATCTTCAACTCCACCCCCTTTCTGGAAAGGAAGATTTTAAAGGTGTAGACCTGATGTGGGGGTACTCCGGAGTTAAGGATTCAGATAGCTGAAAGCTCAGCCACCAATGGTAAAAAAGGCAATACATAGAGTCCAAAGAAGGGCCACCAGACTTGTTCTTGGGTTGGTGGGACTATAACGTGGACATAGAGTTAGCAAACTAGTCCTATATTCTCTCAAGTTCCAAAGAATAAGAGATGATCTCATTGAAACGTACTCCATGCATGTAGGATGTTTCTCCTGGAATCAAAACCCAGTAGCCTCAATTTAAAAATGAGGTGGAATGGGATGAGGAGAAATGTTTTTGCTCAGGGAGTTGTGAACAATCTGGAACTCTCTAACACAGAGGGCTGTGGAATCTCAACTGTTGAGTGTGTTTAAGGTAGAGATTGATGGCTGTCTGTTTACCACTGGTGTATAGGGTTATGGGGATGGGGGTAGGTAAAAAGCCTCAATGTGTTTAATCAGCCACAATTGTATTGAATACTGGACAAAGTTAAAAGTCACAACACCAGGTTAGAGTGCAACAGGTTTATTTGGAAATACTAGCTTTCAGAGCACTGCTCCATCCACAGTTACCTGATGAAGGTGCAGCACTCTGAAAGCTAGTGCTTCCAAATAAACCTGTTGGATGACGACCTGGTGCTGTGCAATTTTGAACTTTGCCCACCCCAGTCCAATACCGGCACCTCCATTGAATGTTGGGGCAGACTTAATTGGCTGAATGGTTTCCTCCCATTCCTGTATCTCTATGAGCTTAGGGCCCATGTAATAAAATTACTCAAAAGACCAATGGACTGTTGACCTTTACCTGAAGTGGTACTGGAAACCAAGTGGAAGAAGGTTATGCTTTGACCACGTAAAGCTCCAATCGGATCCTATCTTGACTGTTGAGTTCAGTCCTGGGTGCCCTCTCTCAGGAAGAACATACTAACCTTGGAGCAGGTATGGAGCGAGCTTGCAAGAATCAGAATGGGGCAGACAGAATTAGCACTTCCCTAAATGTGGCTTGACTCCCTTGAGTTTACAATATTGAAAGGGCATCTAATTGAAGTGTTTAAAACGATAAAGAGATTCACAAAAAATATATACAGAAAAATTACATTTTTTGGGGGGGGTGAATCCAGATCAAGGGAAAAGAGTTTTCAAATTAGAGGCAAACCATTCAGGGGAGAAACTGGGAAACTTTCTCCACACAAGCATTAGAGGGAACAATAGCTCCCTCAAAAAGCCAGCAAGTCAACTGAAGTCTTTTGTACCAGGAAAGTATTGGGAGGCATTTGCCTACTGGTATTATGGCTTGGCTATTAATCCAGACAGCCGGTCAATATTCTGGGGAATTCAATAAACAGATCATCTGTATTTCTAATAGATTCCTCTCGGGCTTTAGAAATCCAGATTTCCTGTTTATTGGCATGGATAAGACAGACAAGGTCATGTCCCTGGATTGGCATCTCCAGAAATAAGGGGCATAGGTTTAGATGAGAGGGGAAAGATTTAGAAGGGATCTAAAGGGCAACATTTTCATGCAGAGGGTGGTGCGTGTATGGAATGAGCTGCCAGAGGAAGTGGTGGAGGTTGGTACAGTGAGAACATTTAGATTAGATTACTTACAGTGTGGAAACAGGCCCTTCGGCCCAACAAGTCCACACTGACCCGCCGAAGCGCAACCCACCCATTCCCTTACCTTTACCCCTTCACCGAACGCTACGGGCAATTTAGCATGGCCAATTCACCTAACCTGCACATTTTTGGACTGTGGGTGGAAACCAGAGCACCCGGAGGAAACCCACACAGACACGGGGAGAATGTGCAAACTCCACACAGTCAGTCGCCTGAGTCGGGAATTGAAACCAGATCTCTGGCGCTGTGAGGCAGCAGTACCACCGTGCCGCCCACAAAAGGGATCTGGGTAGGTATCTGAATAGGAAGGGATTAGAGGGATATGGGCCAAATATTGGTAAATGGGACTAGATATATTTAGGATATCAGGTCGGCATGGAAAAGTTGGACCAAAGTGTCTGTTTCCGTGTTGTACATCTCTATGACTCTATGACAGAGCTGAGGAGGAATTTCTTCTCTCAGTGAATCTGTGAAATTCTTTGTCACATAGGGCTGTCAAGTCTGAGACAAGTAGATTTTAATCAAAGATTATGAGGTAAAGGCAGAAGAGTTGAGTTGAGGATTACCATAGAGTCATAGAGATGTCCAGCATAGAAACAGACCCTTCGGTCCAACCCGTCCATGCCGACCAGATATCCCAACCCAATGTAGTCCCACCTGCCAGCACTAGGCCCATATCCCTCCAAACCCTTCCTATTCATATACCCATCCAGATGCCTTTTAAATGTTGCAATTGTACCAGCCTCCACCACTTCTCTGGCAGCTCATTCCATACACGTACCACCCTCTGCGTGAAAAAGTTGCTCCTTAGGTCTCTTTTATATCTTTCCACTCTCACCCTAAACCTATGCCCTCTAGGTATGGACTTCACTACCCCAGGGAAAAGACTTTGTCTATTAATCCTATCAATACCCCTCATGATCTTATAAACCTCTATAAGGTCCCCCCTCAGCCTTTGATGCTCCAGGGAAAACAGCCCCAGCCTATTCAGCCTCTCCCTATAGCTCAAATCCTCCAACACTGGCAACATCCTTGTAAATCTTTTCTGAACCCTTTCAAGTTTCACAACACCTTTCCCATAGGAAGGAGACCAGAATTCCACGCAATATTCCAACAGTGGCCTAACCAATGTCCTGTACAGCCGCAACATGACCTCCCAACTCCTGTAGTCAATACTCTGACCAATAAAGGAAAACATACCAAACACCTTCTTCACTATCCTATCTACCTGCGACTCCACTTGCACGGAGCTATGAACCTGCACTCCAAGGTCTCTTTGTTCAGCAACACTCCCTAGGACCTTACCATTAAGTAGGCAGAGTGGGTATTGCAGATGCTGGAACTCAGAGTCTAGATTAGCGTGGTGCTGGAAAAGCACAGCAGGTCAGGCAGCATCCGAGGAGCAGGAAAATCGATGTTTCAGGCAGGAGCACTTCATCAGGAATGAAGCCTTCTTCACTATCCTATCTATCTGTGGTTCAACTTTCAAGGAGCTTCATTCCTGATGAAGGGATTTTGCCCAAAACGTTGATTTTCCTGCTCCTCGGATGCTGTCTAACTTGCTGTGCTTTTCCAGCACTGCTCTAATCTAGACCCTTACCATTAAGTGTATAAGTCCTGCTAAGGTTTGCTTTCCCAAAATGCAGCACCTCGCATTTATCTAAATTAAACTCCATCTGCCACTCCTCGGCCATGATTGCCATGATCTCATTGAATGACAGGGAAACCTTGATGGGCTAAATGTCCTAATTCTACTCCAACATGTTTTGGTGTTGTGTTCTCAGAGAGACACACTCTGGAACTATGCAGTTTTCATTATTATCTGTGGACCCACGGCTCATGTTCATCACTGTGAAGATAAGCTGTACGTTCCTGCTTGTGGACAAGGGTATTATGAAATACAAGTGCTGGTAAAATTGGTGAAAAGTTTACTTTAATATTGACATTTCATTCAGTCACCAAACATCATGGCCTACTATAAGGAATGAAGGGCTTATGCCCGAAACGTCGATTCTCCTGTTCCTTGGATGCTGCCTGACCTGCTGCGCTTTTCCAGCAACACATTTTCAGCTCTGATCTTCAACATCTGCAGTCCTCACTCTCTCCTACTAAATTATGAAGACAGATAATGTAATTGTGAAGTTTGGCACATCAAAAGAGAGTCATACTGGACTCGAAACATGACTCTGTTTGTCTGCCCACGGGTGTTGCCAGAGGTTCATTTCCTGCTTTTATTTCAGATTTGCAACTTTACTTAATATGGACATAATCTTGGGTTGTATTCCTTTGAATTTGGAAGTTAGAGGTGATCTAATTTCGATGTTTATTTTCGGAAGGATGTGGAGGATGCAGGAAAGAGGAGCACAATGGGAATTCTAGGGATGAGGGACTTGGGATCACTGGAGAAACTGGGACTCTTCTCCTTCGAAGATGAGATGGTTTAAGAGCTGGTCTGATACAGGTGCTCAGAATCACAGGTTGTCAGGACAGGATGGATAGGTCGCGAGCATCAGTTTAGTGTGAGAAGGGAGAGACATGAAAGGGTCCAGAGGGGCAATTTTTTCACACAGAGTGTGGTGAATGTCTAAACCAGGCTGCCACTGCCAGAGGTAGTGATGGAAGTGAGTACAATATCATCAATTAAATTACATTGGTACAGGTGTATAGACGGGATAGGTGTGGAGGGATATGGACCAAAGGCAGGCAAATGGGACTAGATTAATTGTGAAAACTGAGCAAGTTGGACTGAAGGGCCTGTTTCCATGCTATTGACCACTACATATCTATGGCTCCATCGAAAGAATCTAATTACTTTGCAGAACAGTTGAGGACCAAAACCAACTTATTTAAGGTGATTAGCAAAAGAACTAACATGAGGAGAAAAGTTTTGATTCAGCAAATGATTTGGAGCTGGAATGTACTGTGAGGCGAAGGTGCAGGTAAATTCAATCATGGCTTTCAAAGAGAATTGGATGCTAAAAATGAAAGAGAGATTTAATTACAGAGCAACATGGAAAGGTAGGGGGATATGACCAGTGGATTTACTTGTGCAGGGAACCAGTGTCAACATGAAGGACTGAATGACCTCATCTGTGCTGTAATCGTTCTGTAATACTATCAGTCCTGTTCTGGCAAAGACTAGATACAGAGAAATTTTTCTGTCTCTTGGTAGGATTGAGGACAATGTGGGTACAATCAGAGCTGCTGAACTCGGGGAACACTTGCTGTGCACAAATGTCTAATGGAAATTTGGAAATCCCCTGTCAGACATCTTTCCTATCTTATAACACCAGCTCCATAGCCATTAAAGCCCAGCTGCATCTCTATTTTCTGTGTAGACTGAGGAAAGCCCACCTCCCACTTCCCATCTTCACTACATTCTACAGAGGGTTTGTTGAGAGGACCCTGATCTGCTGCATCACTGATTGATTTGGGAATTGCACCATCTCAGCTCATAAGACCCGACAGCAGATAGTGAGGACAGCTGAGAAGATCATCGGGGTCTCTGTCCCCTCCATGACAGACATTTACACCTCACACTGCATCTGAAAGGCTAAGAGCATTGTGGAAGACCCCACACACCCCTGACTCAAACTCTTCTCCCTCCTGCCATCTGGCAGAAGGTACTGGAACATTCAGTCTCTCACGGTCAGACTGTACAACAGTTTCTTCCCCCATGCCATCAGGCCCCTTAACACTGTATGATGGGACTCTTTTCCATCTGAAATTCTTTGCACAGCTTTGAATTGCTGCTAGAGCAATGTCTATTGTTCATCATTCTTCTCTTACACTGTAACTTGCAATTTTTATGCACTTTATGCCACCCTCTGTATGATCGTGTTGTCTGTGCTGTCCATGGAGCACCTTCTGTACTGGAGGAACACTGTCTCGTTTTTACTCTGTCAGTTGTATATGGTAGGGATGACAAATAAAAGTTACTCTACATTCTACTCTCCTTATAACAGCAACTACACTTGAAGAGTACTTCCAAGCTATGAAATACTTTGGGAAGTCTTGTATTTTCATGTAATATGCCACATAAACAGTGCAGTGAATGGAGTTCAGATACACATCTGCCGAGTCGAATTGTCGAATAGGCTTGAGGGGCTGAACAGCCTCTTCCTGTATATTCAAAGTTCATGAAAGTGGAATTTGAATTAATTTAAGAAGACCATCATCAAAAGAAATGGGTTTGTATAGAGAAAAAAAATTGGGATGCTCCACGTTTCAGGACGTAAAATGAACCAGGTCAATTTAACAGAGAAGCTGTTATGAAATGCTGGTCCCAATGCTAACTATGAGGGCAGTGCATTCATGTGTAAAACTAACATTAAACCCTTATGAGGGAGCTAAGCTCTGTTAAGAACCAAATTTAGAAGATTAGTTTTTAAGGAGTATTGAATCTACACCTAGTCAATGGATCCAGAATAATCTATAAACCTTTAGTTCCCAATGGATCTGTGGAGAAATATATAATGAAAATGCAAAGTTCAGCAAAGCTCTAATTTAATCCTCAAGTTGTGAAGTATGTTAAATATGTATGGCAATTGCTTTAGGCCTTTGGGCTGATTCTATTGGCATGCATAAGTAGTGCACATCCTAGTAAAGTACCCAGTGTTGTCTTTGAACTTCAAGGATAACATCCTTTCAAACAATGCTCCAGACATCTTGGCAACAGTTTTAAGCAGAATAGTCATCAAGTTGTCTTTGTCTCACATAAAAACTCAGCGTTTGCATCCAAATAGGAGCAAGGGGCTGCAGAATGGCTCGAGGTCATTACCTACTGTCACCTGCATCAGTTGACAAAAAGATCATGGGATGGTACCCTGTAGATTTTTGCCATTGCCTATTGTTAGTTCATGGCTTAAACCAGTCTTGTGACATAAAAACAGTAATTCTGTCCAGGGCAGTGAGTTTTCTTCCAACGTTGCCACTGTGACTAGTTGCCTGACAAAGACTGTAGCTTAATAGTGGTCTGAACATTATAAATACAAATTTCAGATTTGAGAATGTAGTCA
Organism: Chiloscyllium plagiosum; assembly: GCF_037043375.1. Classification (NCBI taxonomy): domain Eukaryota; kingdom Metazoa; phylum Chordata; class Chondrichthyes; order Orectolobiformes; family Hemiscylliidae; genus Chiloscyllium; species Chiloscyllium plagiosum. The sequence continues at coordinate 7,054,188 of NW_028270149.1, read as the reverse complement.
GATGTCGTTTTTCCCAGTATTGAAGGAGTAATGTCAGCTTTTGGATACAACATTGAGTTCCCATGTGACTGCTCAGGTGAACAGAAGGATTTTCATGGTATTCTTATGTACGTCAAGGTCCTACAAACGCATTGACCAGTTTTGATGATGTTGACTGAGGAATAGCCATTGACCAGGAGTGTTCCTTGCATTTTTAACAAAAAGAATACCATGAAAATCCTTCTGTTGGCTGCATTAATCCCAGTGAATATAAATTAATTTTCATGGAGTTCACTGTGTCCCAGTTTGATTGTAACCTATCCTAGTGTACTTACACTTCCATCAGGCCGCCTGGATTAATTCTGATTTTTGATGTGCCTTGAATTTTATCAGAATCTGTGATTCTCCAGGAGTGCAGTGCTCACATGGAGATTTCTGTCAGAAGTGGTGCAATCGTATAGATCAAATCTTTTAAAATTTCTTTTCACACACATTCCAAGGTGAAACAAATAAGGTGTGATTGGACCCATTACAGAGCCCTAACAGGGAGGTTAAGGTGATCAGTTGTCAGTATTGACACTAATCACAAAACAAGATCGAGGTCTACAAGATAATGGCAGGTTTAGAATCACAGAATTAGCTTTATTCTCACATGTACTCAAATGAGTACAGCGAAAAGTTTGCAGTTCGCCACCACACTGGGCCATCTGAGGTACAAAGGTACAGATACACAAGTAAACAAACATTAGAAAAGGAAAAAAATTAAAGGTTCAAAGCTGCAGTCCTTCCAACTCAGTCCACACGTGCACCGAGCCACTAATCCACATCGTGTCTTGACTCCAGACCATGCCAGGCATCACCTCAAGGTTCTTGACGCTGAAATCACTCTAGAATCATCTCAATGCCAGAAGTCCAAATTGAGACCATGCTGGGCTACCAGGACACCACCACACAGGGCCACTGGGAGATTACCATGCTGGGCTACCAGGAAGAGAAAATGAGGTCTGCAGATGCTGGAGATCAGAGATGGAAATGTGTTGCTGGAGAAGCGCAGCAGGTCAGGCAGCATCTAGGGAACAGGAGAATCGACGTTTCGGGCATTAGCCCTTCTTCTTTAGTTTCCTGAAGAAGGGCTAATGCCCGAAACGTCGATTCTCCTGTTCTCTGGGCTACCAGGACACCACCACACAGGACCACTGGGAGATTACCACGCTGGGCTACCAGGAAACTACCACACTGGGCCATTGGGAGATCACCACACTGGGTCACTGGGTGATCACCATGCTGGGCTAACAGGAGATCACCACACTGGGCCACTGAGAGATCACCATGATGGGCCACTGGGAGATCACCAAACTGGGCCACTGGGAGATCACCATGATGGGCCACTGGGAGATCACCATGTTGGGCCACTGGGAGATCACCACACCAGGCCACTGGAGATCACCACACTGGGCCACTGGGAGATCACCATGCTTGGCCACTGGGGGGTCACCATGTTGGGCCACTGGGAGATCACCATGCTGGACCACTGGAAGGTCACCACACTGGACCACTGGGAGATCACCATGCTGGGCCACTGGGAGATATCTACACAGGGCCACTGAGAGATCACCATGCTGGACCACTGGAAGGTCACCACACTGGACCACTGGGAGATCACCATGCTGGACCACTGGAAGGTCACCACACTGGACCACTGGGAGATCACCATGCTGGGCCACTGGGAGATATCTACACAGGGCCACTGGGAGATCACCACACTGGCAGACTGGGAGATCATCAAACTGGGACACTGGGAGATCACCACACCAGGCCACTGGAGAGCATCGCACTGGGCCACTGGGAGATCACCATGCTAGGCCACTGGGAGATATCTACACAGGGCCACTGGGAGATCACCACACTGGGACACTGGGAGATCATCGCACTGGGACACTGGGAGATCACCACACCAGGCCACTGGAGAGCATCGCAGTGGGTCACTGGGAGATCACCATGCTAGGCCACTGGGAGATATCTACACTGGGCCACTGGGAGATCTCCACACTGGGCCACTGGTGGGCCACTGGAGGTCACCACATTGGGCCACTGGGTGATCACCACACTGGGCCACTGGGAGATCACTACACTGGGCCACCAGGTGATTACCATGCGGGGCCACTGGGAGATTACCATGCTGGGCTACTGGGAGATCACCATGCTGGGTCACGGGGAGATCACAATGCTGGGCCACTGGGAGATATCTACACTGGGCCACTGGGAGATCACCAGGCTGTGCCACTGAAGATCACCACACTGGGCCACTGTAGGTCACCATGCTGGGCCACTGGGTGATAACCACACTGAGCCACTGGGAGATCACCATGCTGGACCACTGGGAGATCACCACACTGGGCCACTGGGAGATCACCACACTGGGCCACTGGGAGATATCTACACTGGGCCACTGGGAGATCACCATGCTGGGCCACTGGGGGATCACCACACTGGGCCACTGGGAGATCACCATGCTGGGCCACTGGGAGATCACCACACTGGGCCACTGTGAGATCACCATGCTGGGCCACCGGGAGATCACCATGCTGGGCCACTGGGAGATCACCATGCTAGGCCACTGGGAGATATCTACACTAGGCCACTGGGAGATCACCACACTGGGCCACTAGCAGATCACCATGCTAGGCCACTGTAGGTCACCACACTGGGCCACTGGGAGATCACCACACTGGGCCACTGGGAGATCACCATGCTAGGCCACTGGAAGATATCTACACTAGGCCACTGGGAGATCAGCATGCTAGGCCACTGGAAGATATCTACACTGGACCACTGGGAGATCACCATGCTGGGCCACTGTAGGTCACCACACTGGGCCACTGGGAGATCACCACACTGGGCCACTGGGAGATCACCACACTGGGCCACTGGGAGATCACCACACTGGGCCAGTGGAGATCACCACACTGGGTCACTGGAGATCACCACACTGGGCCAGTGGAGATCACCACACTGGGCCAGTGGAGATCACCACACTGGGCCACTGGGAGATCACCATGCTAGGCCACTGGGAGATATCTACACTAGGCCACTGGGAGATCACCACACTGGGCCACTAGCAGATCACCATGCTGGGCCACTGTAGGTCACCACACTGGGCCACTGGGAGATCACCACACTGGGCCACTGGGAGATCACCATGCTAGGCCACTGGAAGATATCTACACTAGGCCACTGGGAGATCAGCATGCTAGGCCACTGGAAGATATCTACACTGGACCACTGGGAGATCACCATGCTAGGCCACTGGAAGATATCTACACTGCACCACTGGGAGATCACCACACTGGGCCACTGGGAGATCACCATGCTGGGCTATTGAGAGATCACCATGCTGGGCTAGCAGGTGATCACCACACTGGGCCACTGGGAGATCACCACACTGGGTCACTGGCAGATCACCATGCTGGGCCACTGTAGGTCACCACACTGGGCCACTGGGAGATCACCACACTGGACCACTGGGAGATCACCATGCTAGGCCACTGGAAGATATCTACACTAGGCCACTGGGAGATCACCATGCTAGGCCACTGGAAGATATCTACACTGGACCACTGGGAGATCACCATGCTAGACCACTGGAAGATATCTACACTGGACCACTGGGAGATCACCATGCTAGGCCACTGGAAGATATCTACACTAGGCCACTGGGAAATCACCACACTGGGCCACTGGGAGATCACCATGCTGGGTTATTGGGAGATCACTATGCTGGGCTAGCAGGAGATCACCACACTGGGCCACTGGAGATCACCACACTGGGCCACTGGGAGATCACCACACTGGGCCAGTGGAGATCACCACACTGGGTCACTGGGTGATCACCACACTAGGCCACTGGGAAATCACCACACTGGGCCACTGGGAGATCACCACGCTGGGCCACTGGGAGATCACCCCACTGGGCCAATGGGAGATCACCACACTGGGCCATTGGAGATCACCACACTGGGCCACTGGAGATCGCCATGCTGGGCCAGTGGAGATCACCATGCTGGGTCACTGGGTGATCACCCCGCTGGGCCAATGGGAGATCACCACACTGGGCCATTGGAGATCACCACACTGGGCCACTGGGAGATCACCACACTGGGCCAGTGGAGATCACCACACTGGGTCACTGGGTGATCACCACACTGGGCCAGTGGAGATCACCACACTGGGCCAGTGAAGATCACCACACTGGGTCACTGGAGATCACCATGCTGGGCCAGTGGAGATCACCATGCTGGGTCACTGGGTGATCACCCCGCTGGGCCAATGGGAGATCACCACAATGGGCCACTGGAGATCACCACACTGGGCCACTGGGAGATCACCACACTGGGCCAGTGGAGATCACCACACTGGGTCACTGGAGATCACCACACTGGGCCAGTGGAGATCACCACACTGGGTCACTGGAGATCACCTCACTGGGCCAGTGGTGATCACCACACTGGGTCACTGGAGATCACCACACTGGGCCACTGGAGATCACCACACTGGGCCACTGGAGATCACCACAATGGTCTGAGTAATCACCTTGCCGGATCTGCACTGAAGCCGAGAGATCTGGGCATCACCAAGAAGAATGAAGGCAAAAAAAAACCCTCAAAAGTGGAAACAAAGGTGAAAAAAAGAAGCAGAAGGAGCATCTGTGGGGAGAGAGAGAGAGAAACCGAGCTGGTGATCTGTGTCCAGTGACCCTTCTTCTGGTCCCCCAAACTGTTGACTCTGGTTTCACCCCACAGATGCTGCCAGACCTGGTGAGTTTCACCAGCCATTCGTGCTTTTGTTACTGTTTTTAATAATGACATCCTAAGATAAAGGAGTAGAATTAGGCCATTTGGCCCATTGAGTCTGCTGTGTCATTCGATCATGGCTGATACGTTTCTCAATCCCATTCTCCTGTCTTCTCCCTGTAACCTTTGACCCCCTTACTAATCGAGAACCTGTCTACTTCTATCTTACTGACTACAGCAATGAGTTCCACAGATTCACCACCCTCTGGCTGAAGAAATTGTTCTGTATTATTTAAATTATTTAAATCGGATTCATTTAATTAAATTAATTCATTCTGAATTAATTCATTCATTAATTCATTCTGAATGAATTGCAAATCCAAGATACTGCCACTTGCTGAATTTCTTCAACCCTTCTCGTTTTTGTTTCAGATTTCCAGCACTGCATTAAATTTGAAAATCTTTTTTAAAATCATTTTTGCTTCAGGAGAAACTGTTCCTAATCAATGATGCATGGTACAAGGAGATGTGGCACAGACTTTAGGTTTTGTGCAAGTGATACTGAGGAACTGTGCTCAACAGCAATGAGTGATAAAGACTTGATTCTTCCTCCCTGCATTGGTTGTAGAAGCAGACAATTTCAAAGGCTTCAAAAGGAAATTATACTGATACTTGAGGGAAAAACACTTAAGTAATGAAGAGGAATGATCTGGATGGCCCAACAGAGAGCTAGTACAGATTTGATGGGCAGAATGACCCCCGTCTGTTCCATTGTATCTCTACCACCCACTGGGTGGTGGAAGATAAGGTGTGTGGCTGGGGTCCTGCTGGAAAACAGGCGCAAAACCACTGCTTCCATATTCAGGACGGCCCAATAGGATCTCAGAGCTGATGGACACCTGCTTCAATACAGTCAGATTTCCTAGCTGTCATTAGCGTAGAGGCTGGATGATCCACCTCTGACAGCAAACATCTCTCCTGGACAGGCAGCACAGCCCTCAGAGATGGGGGAAAGGGCCACAGAGTGTCTGGTTGTGAGGAACTGTCTACCTAACTCTAACCAGGCCTCAGGCCTCCCCTTCATGACCTCCATGGTGGCTGACTGCATGACTTACACCATCCAACTCTCCACCCCTTCCTCTCCCCCACAACCTCACTCACACACAAACTTAGACATATATATATATACACACACACAGACAAACATCTACATATACACAAAATAAGACATATATACACACACACTCATGCACATATGCACACAGATCGCTCACACACACTCATGCATATATACACACGCACACATCCTCACACACACACTCATGTATATATACACAAACATACAGATTCACTCACAACTTCACTCGCAAACTCACTCACAAACACTCATATTCACTTACACAAAGACACACTTCCAAATCACTCACACACAAACATACACACACACTTAATCATAGACACAGTTACACATAGACACACTTACAAAGCCACTCACATACAACACACACATACTCAGACACAAACCTACGCACACAGACACATACACACATCCAGAGACACACACACATTCACACACACTCATAGACACACATGCATACTCACACAGACACATACACACATCCAGAGACACACACACATTCACACACACTCATAGACACACATGCATACTCACACAGACACATACACACATCCAGAGACACACACACATTCACACACACTCATAGACACACATGCATACTCACACAGACACATACACACATCCAGAGACACACACACATTCACACACACTCATAGACACACATGCATACTCACACAGACACATACACACATCCAGAGACACACACACATTCACACACACTCATAGACACACATGCATACTCACACAGACACATACACACATCCAGAGACACACACATATTCACACACACTCATAGACACACATGCATACTCACACACATGGACGCACCCACAAACATACATAAAAAATAATTTACCCCCTAATCATCTCAGTTGACCTCCAGATGGGAAGATGGGAGGATGAGGATTCCATGTGGATTTCTATTCTGGACTGAATCAGAGGGAGGTGGGTATCATTTCCCATTGTATTAAACACACATTGCACCTCCTTAGCCTCCAAACCCCCACTGAGGTACAGACATTAAATTTCACCCCGTGGCTTTGTATTTCCTTTCCTTCTTGTTTATCAGTGTTACCCTGCAGCTTGGACTCTCGAATTGATGTGTGAAAATGATCAGGGAATATGTTATGGTGATAATTTATTGTCAGGACAGTTAAGTTCTATTAGAAGTGTAGAGTTCAGATTGACTGTGACTCTGAAGCTGTCTGGGTTCGGGCATGAAAATACTCGGGACTGATACCACTTAGAATAAGGGGTAAGCCATTCCAGACTGAGATGAGGAAGAATTTCTTCACTCAGAGAGTTGTGAACCTGTGGAATTCTCTTCCACAGGAAGCTGGGGCCAGTTCATTAGGTATATTCAAGAGGGAGCTGGATGTGTTCCTTGTGGCTGAAGGGAGATGGGGAGAGAGTGGGAATGGGACACTGAGATTGCATGATCAGCCATGACATTACTGAATGGAGGGGCAGGCTTGAAGGGCCAAATGGCCTAATCCTGCACCTATTTTCAATGTTTCTATGATATACAACCCAGCACAAAAAAGAAAAGGATGGGAAAACTGATCTAGATTATTAATAATTATCAGAAGAATTACAGTTCAGAAATAAGAAGGCAGCGATGTAATGCATGAAACGTTATCTTTGGCACTCTGTCTGTTGGCTGTTTAAAATCCACATTCAGTTAATTTTATACAGGTAACACCTCCGCTGCAGAGTGGAGGGGGTGAGGCATATGAAACCAATAAATGTGAGTCCATGAATATCGCCGCTAATCGTAATGTAGAGAAAGAAATGCAAAAGACAATTTATGCTAAACAGCGATGATAAGACCCAGGAGCCTTCGGTAGAATGCTGACACCAATCCTTCATCCTATTCTCATCTCAGACTTCCTTTAATAGTTTTTGCTGAAGGATGATTGACAGATAAGTCACAGTTCATAGAAGAGGCTCATATCTTTGGTAATAAGATAAGGATTTATGACATACTGATATCTATATACAGATTACTCATGGCTTTTGTTGTGTAGCGGTAGTGTCTTTACCTTTGGGCAGAGGGACTGAGTTAAAATCACACCTGCTCCATTGTAAAATGTCAGAACAGATTGTGTAGAGAAATATATCCCCACAGGTTGCATTATACTGTCTGTAACATGAGAAGGGGACAACAAGACTGGCTTCCTCTGCAGCTAACCAAAGACTTGGTCTAGATCCCACACTCTCGACTAGATTCCCAATCATCCACCCAGTGGCTGTGTAATGTATCATAGTGGGATCGTACAGTACACAACAGGATCAAACAGGACACTTTGGCCCATTGAGTCTGCAACCACAAAAATCTACAATGAATCAACGTGAGTCCCACTTTCCCGCACTTATCCCACAACTCTGAATGTTATGATATTTCAGGGACTCACCCATGCACCTTTTTAAAGGTTGTGCGGTTTCCCAACTCAACTACCCTCATGGGCAGTAGATTCCACACTCCCACCAGCCCCACTGGGTGATAAAGTCTTCCCCAATCCCCTCTAAACCTCTTACCTTTCACCTTAACAATGTGCCCCTTTGTTGTTGACCTTTCAACTAAGGGGAACAGCTGCTTTCAATCCATCCTGCTGATGCTCCTCAATCTCATGCAAGTCTGTCAGGTCCCCCTCAGCCTTCCCTGCTCCAAAGGAAACAACCCGAGTTTCTCCAGCCCCTGTTCACCACTGAAAATCCCAGGCAATATCCTGGTCAATCTCCTTTGCGCTCCATCCAGTCCAAATACATCCTTTAATTAGTGTGGGAGATAGAAATGCACTCCAAATGTGGCCCAACCCAAGTTCTGTGCAGCTCCAACATAACTCCCCTGCTCTAAACCTCTACATCTCAAATGATAAAGGCAAGTAACCATTCCAAAAGGATCTCACAAAAGGTTGAGTCATAAGCCCATGGTGTTGGAGGCAGGACATTGACATGGATAGAGAATTGGTTTCTGGGCAGGAAACAGCAAGTGCAGATAAGGAGTTCTTTTTCAAGTTAGCAACCTGCGATCAGTGGGGTTCCTCAGGGATCAGTGCTGGTATAGCTACTGTTTGCACACCAATGACTTGGAGGAAGGAAGCCAATGTACTGGAGCCAAAATTGCAGATGCCGCATGAACAGTTGGAAATGAGAGTTATGAGAGGGATACAAACAATTTACAGAGAGATATTGACAGTTAAGTAAGTGGGCAAAATGTTGGCAAATGGAGTATAATACAGGAAAGTATAATTTGTTCATGTTGGAAGGGAGATCAAGAGAACAGTATATTATTTAAATGGAGAAAATATACAGAAAGCTGCAACACAAAGGGTCTCGGGGGTACTCTGTGGTTTCGATCTCTAGCCCTGACTGAATCTGTTTCTGAGAAAAGCGCTGATCACCTCTTACATCACCTTAGGAATTCCATAGCGGTATCAGCCCCATTATCTTCCTGATTGATTTCAATCACTATGGTGCAGTGAGTGAGTTATGGGAGTTGGAAAGTGAGCTGGACTTTGGGATGTTCAGGGATAAAGCCTTCAGATGCCCTTAATGCCCAAATGGGCCTGAGTTTTATTTACTGCTTTTTGGTGAGGAGAAGGTGCCTACATTATGACACATTGTATTCACGTGAGACGAAGAAGGTCAGAATGCCATCACCTGCCTCTGTTGTTGATGGTGTGTAACTCTCCAAGGCAATGTTTAGTTCTGACCACATTTCCAAGCTGGAGGATGCCCATGCAGTGAGCTCGGGAAATCACATTATCCTCTCTGCCTGTTTTACCCTTCTCCTTGCAGATGCACCTTAAAACCAACCTCTTGGACTAAACGTTTGTTTGCCTGTCCAACTTACTGTGGCTTGATGTCACGTTGTGCTTTATTCATGTTTTTGTGAAGCACCTTGGTTTGTTTTATTATAGTAAAGGCACTGGATAAATCTAATTGGTGTGCACATGGCAACTCATCTGCTGAGTACTCAGTATTTTCAAATAGACCTGTTGGACTAAAACCCGGTGTTGTGCAATTTTGGACCGTCTGCAACTCAGTCCAGCACCAGCACCTCCACATCATAGTATCTGCTGCATTTTTAGATATCCGAACTGTGGTGGCATTACTGATCGAGTTGATACGCAGGTGGCTGAGTGATTGGAAACCAAGTAGTGATGATCATTGGGTATTGTGCAGGCAGGGAAAAGGTTTGTCGTGGAATTCCCCAGGAGTTAGTGCTGGGATCCTAACATGCATTCCTGACACAGATTTTGGCATGCGGGGCACAATTTTGAATGGCACGAACCTTGAATGGATTTTCAGTTGTGAGCAGGACAGTGTAGAACTCCAAAAGGACATTGACAAGTTGATGGAGTGAGTGGATAGGTAGCAAAGGGGTTCAATGTAGGAAATACCAGATGATGCATTTTGGTCAGAAGAACATTGAAAAACAATTATAAAATCTTAAGGTTGAAGGGGGTGCTGGAGCTGAGGGACCTGTATATGTGCACAATTCATTGAAGTTGGTAATACAAGGAGAGTGCACTGTTAATAAAACCTACAGTGCTCTTGACTTGATTAATAGGGGCACAGAGTACAAAAGACATTTGTAAGACCTCAGTTGGAGTATTGTGTACAGTTCGGGGCTCCACATTATAGGAAGGATGTGAATGCATTCAGGAGAGTGCAAAAACAATTTCTAAGAATGGTTCCAGGATTGAGTAAGTGATAAGGATAAATTGAAGAAATTGGGTCTGTTCTACTTGAAGAGAAGAAGGCTAAGAGGAGATTTATTTGTGTTTTTCAAAATTCTGGGTGAGCTATACAGAGCAAATAATGAGAAACTGTTCCTACCAACAAAAAGGAACAAGAATGAGTGATTGTTGATTTGAAAAAGGAGCAAATATGATTTGGGAAATAACTTTTTCTCATGTAATGAGTAGGATCTATAATACATTGCCTGGAAATGTTTAATTGGGACATTCATACGGTCTCTGGAAAATTTAATTTCTTCAGTGAGACTTTGTAATGATTGATACAACTAAATAGTTCGTTGAGCCATCCCAGAGGGCAGTTAAGAGTCAACCACATTGCTGTGGGTCTGGAGTCACATATAGGCCAGACCGGATGAGGATGGCAGATTTCCTGCCCTGAGGGACATTAGTGACCCAGGTGGGGTTTTCCAAAAGTCAACAATGGTTTTATGATATTCAGTAGATTCTTCATTCAGATTTTTTATTGAAATCAAATCCCACCATCTGCTGTGATAGGCTTTGAGCCAAAGTCCCCAGGTCATTAGCTGAGTTGCTGGACTAATAGGCAAATGGCAATACCAGTAGACCATCACCTCACCTGATTGTTTGGATAGAAATAGTGTGCAGTGGTATTGGGGAAGAAAACAGGAGATTGCCACTTACAAAAGAGTCAGTACAGACATAATGAGCCAAATTTACTCCTTCTGTAATCTTAACAGTTCCATGAAACTGCGATTTCTTAGCGTTCCAGGGGCCAGGATGTGAGGTTATACTTCCAACACTGAAGCTGGAGAGATTAAACTGATTTAATCAATTAAACTGCTTTTAAAACCTTGGAACCACTGGATTCTCATACAATTCCTGAATTGGAAATATCTCGCTATTCCTTCAATGTCACTTGGTCAAAATCCTGGAGCTCCCTTCCTCATAACATTATGTGTCTACCCACAGCACATGGACTGCAGCGGTTCAAGAAGGGAGCTCACCACCACCTTCTCATGGGGGCAACTAGGGACGGGCAATAAATACTGGGGCAGCTCATGATACCTACATCATATGAGTGAACAAAGGGGCAGCAATGTTACCTCCCACAGGCAGCAGTGTGTTGATAATCAGAGACACTATTTTATGACGGCAATTGCAGAAAAAAAATTGGCAAAGAGATTACAGTTAACTCTGTTGTTTTTCATTAAGATGCTTGGGACTGTTTACAATTCCCCACCACACTAGATATTGGTTTCACAGCTTATTCATAAGACAGCTCTCATAACAGCAGCACATTCACACAATATTGAACCAGATTTTCAGCTTTGCTTTCACATTCAGTTCCTGGAGCAGGATTCGAACCTGGAACTTTGTGGTTTACTTGCAAGATTGCAACCAGCTTACCCATACACCCAAATACATTTGTGGAAGGGCGTTGGTTGAAATTTGGTGTGGTGTTCCAGCTGTATCATTGGTTCATTCAGCTCTGAAGAAGAGTCACTGCACCCGAAACGCTAACTCTGCCAACCCTGCTAAGTTTATAGAGTCATAGAGCTGTACAGCACAGAAACAGACCCTTCGGTCCAACTCATCCATGCTGACCAGATATCCTAAATTAATCTAGACTAATTTTCCAGCACCTGGCCCATATCCCTCTGAACACATCCAGATGCCTTTTAAATGTTGTAATTGTACCAGCCTCCACTACTTCCTCTGGCAGCTCATTCCATACACGCACCACTATCTGTGTGAAAATGTTGCCCCTTTGGTCCCTTTTAAATCTTTCCCCTCTTACCTTAAATGTATGCCCTCTAGTCTTGGACTACCCCCACTGCAAGGAAGAGACTTGCCTATTTACCCTATCCATGCCCCTCATGATTTTATAAACCTCTATCAGGGCACCCCTCAGCCTCCGATGCTCCAGAGAAAACTGCCCCAGCCTGTTCAGCCTGTTTTTGCAGCTGTTTCATTAGTTGTGCTGTCAGATTTCATTGAATTCAGTTATGAATTTTGCCATTGTGGGATTTCAAAACATAATAAAATATTTTTCTTTCTGTACCATCTTTCTTGAACATTTCCAATTGCTTTAAGTTTGATGAAATGCTTTAGTTTCTACACTCTGAAATACACAGTGTCCTGTGCAATTCAATGCTTCCCTTGAATTGAACTCTGCCAACAGAATACTGGAAACAGGTATTTTTCCAGGGATGAGGAATTTCAGTTCCAAAGTTACGCTGGAAACATTTTCTCGCGATAGAGATGCTGGCTAAGACGTGATGTGATACAGAGTTTTGAAGTCATGAGATAGCCATGCAGAGCAGAGCAGGTAGGAAGAACTCTTTCTGCTCAGAAACAGATCGAGAACTAGAGGGAAGATGCTTCAAGTGATTTCCAAAAGACGCAAATGTGATATGAGCAAAAAACTGTCGACTCAGCAAGTGGTTAAGGCACCATGGTGGATGATGATTCAATTGAGGCTGAGGCATTCAAGAGGAGTTTGCAAGTTTTCTATTGTTTATTCATTCATGGGATGAGGGTGCCACTGGCCAAGTCAGCACTTATTACCCATCCCTAGTTGCCCAGGGGGCAGTTAAGAGTCAACCACATTTCTGTGGGTCTGGAGTCACATGTAGGCCAGACCAGGTAAGGAGTGCAGTTTCCTTCCCTCAAAGAACATTAGTGAACCCTATAGGACATAGGACAATACACAATACAGCGTAGAACAGGCCCTCGATGTTGCGCCGACCTGTGAACTAATCTGAGCCCATCACCCTACACTACCTTAGCCTCACAGCACCAGGGACCCAAGTTCGATTCCAGCCTTGGGCGACTGTCAGTGTGGAGTTTGCATGTTCTCCCTGTATCTGCGTGGTTTCCTCTGGGTGCTCCGGTCTCCTTCCACAGTCCAAAGATGAGCAGGTCAGGTGGATTGGCCATGGGAAATTGCATATAGTGTTAGGTGCATTAGTCAGAAGGAAATGGGTCTGGGTGGGTTACTCTTCAGAGGGTCGGTGTGGACTGGTTGGGCTGAAGGGCCTGTTTACACACTGGAGAGAATCTACTCTAATCTAATCATCCATTTGCTTATCCAAGGGCTGTTTAAATGCCCCTCTCAAAAACCCAAGTGGGTTCTTTTCCCCAAAAAATTGACAATTGTTTCATGGTCATCATTTGACTTTTAATTCTAGTCTTCTTTTTAAATTGATAATACCACTAGGCCATTACCTCTCCATTATTTAGATGGACATAATGTGCAGGAAAGCAGGAAAAGACTGGAGATTGGTATTAATTCATAATGCTCTATCAGTAAGCTACTGCTAAACAATGGACTGAATATCACATTTCTGTGTCATAATAATTCTCTGATTTGGTGTCTCTGTGATATGGGTCAAGAGGTAATGGTTAGATTTTCTCTTGTTGGAATTATTTCTTGCCTAGTCTTTGTGTGATGAGTATGTTACCAAGGACAATTCTTGCCGCATTTGAGCTGAGACAACTTTGGTGTCCAAGGAGTTATGAATGAAATGTTTGCAAGAACCAGTGAAGCAGCTGAAGATGGTTGGGCCTCAGACACTACCCTGAGGAACTCCTGAAGAGATGTCCTGAAGCTAAGATGACTGACCTCCAACAATCACAACCACCTTCAGCTGCTTCATCAATTATCTTTCCTCATCATAGGGGGTGGAAGTTGGGATGTTCACTGGCTACCGCAAAAAACTCAGCTCCATTTACAACTCCTTGGATACCAAAGTTGTCTCTGTTTAAATGCAGCAAGAATTGTCTTTGGTAACAATCTCACCACACAAACACTAGGCAAGAAATAAGAAAAAATCTATATTGCCCCTTGACATCCAATGACATTTTCATCACTGAATCTGACATCATCAACATCCTAGTGATTACACATAACCAGAAACTGAACTCCAAGAGCCATATGAATGCTACCAGAGCAGGTCAGAGGCAAGGAATACTACGGTGATTAACTCATCTGCTAACTCCTCAAAGCCTGTACACCATCTAGGAGAAAGTGAGGACTGCTGATGTTGGAGATCAGAGCTGAAAAATACATTGCTGGAAAAGCGCAGCAGGTCAGGCAGCATCCAAGGAGCAGCAGAATCGACGTTTTGGGCATAAGCCCTTCTTCAGGAATGAGGAAGTTGTGCCAAGCAGGCTAAGATAAAAGGTAGGGAGGAGGGACTTGGGGGAGGGGCATTGGGAATGCAATAGGTGCAAGGAGGTTAAAGTGAGGGTGATAGGCCGGAGAGGGGGTGGGGGCGGAGAGGTCGGGAAGAAGATTGCAGGTCAAGAAGGCGGTGCTGAGTCCGAGGGTTGGGACTGAGATAAGGTGGGGGGAGGGGAAATGAGGAAGCTGGAGAAATCTGCATTCATCCCTTGTAGTTGGAGGGTTCCTAGGCGGAAGATGAGATGCTCTTCCTCCAGGCGTCATGTTGCCATGGTCTGGCGATGGAGGAGGCCAAGGACCTGCATGTACTTGGTGGAGTGGGAGGGGGAGTTAAAGTGTTGAGCCACGGGGTGGTTGGGTTGGTTGGTGCGGGTGTCCCAGAGGTGTTCTCTGAAACATTCCGCAAGTAGGTGGCCTGTCTCCCCAATGTAGAGGAGGCCACATCGGGTGTAGCGGATGCAGTAAATGATGTGTATGGAGGTGCAGGTGAATTTATGATGGATATGGAAGGATCCCTTGGGTCCTTGGAGGGAAGTGAGGGGGGAGGTGTCGGCGCAAGTTTTGCATTTCTTGCGGTTGCAGGAGAAGGTGCCAGGAGTGGAGGTTGGGTTGGTGGGGGGTGTGGACCTGACGAGGGAGTCACGGAGGGAGTGGTCTTTCTGGAACGCTGATAGGGGAGGGGAGGGGAGGGAAATATATCCCTGGTGGTGGGGTCTGTTTGGAGGTGGCGGAAATGAAGAAGGATGATACGATGTATCTGTAGGTTGGTGGGTGGTAGGTGAGGACCAGTGGGATTCTGTCCTGGAAGCGATTGGAGGGGCGGGGTTCAAGGGCGGAGGAGATGCGGTGGAGAGCATCGTCAACCATGACTGAGGGGAAATTGCGGTCTTTGAAGAAGGAGGCCATCTGGGTTGTTTGATATTGGAATTGCTCCTCTGGGAGCAGATGCGACGGAGGCAAAGGAATGGGAATATGAGATGGCGTTTTTATCTCCTTCCACCTATCGCATTCCCAATGCCCCTCCCCGAAGTCCCTCCTCCCTACCTTTTATATTAGCCTGCTAGGCACACCTTCCTCATTCCTGAAGAAGGGCTTATGCCCGAAATGTCGATTCTCCTGCTCCTTGGATGCTGCCTGACCTGCTGTGCTTTTCCAGCAACACATTTTTCAGCTCTGTCCACCATCTACAAGGCACAAGTTAGGAGTGTGATGGAATATTCCCCACTTGCCTGGATGGGTTCGGCTCTAACAACACTCAAGAAGTTTGACACCATCCAGGACAAAGCATCCTCTTGATTGGTACTACATCCACAAGCATCCACACCCACCAACAGAAATACTCAGTAGTGGCAAACCTAACCCTAACCCAAATCCTCCTGAAATTCACCAAGGCTCTTTATTTTCCAAACTCATGGCTGTTACTGTCTAAAAGCACAAGGGCAGCTAATATATGGAACACCACCTCCAGCAAGTTCCATCCAAACCCGTCACCATCCTTGACTTGGAAATATATTGCAGTTTGTTCACTATTACTGAGTCAAAATCCTGGAATTCCCTCCCTAAGGGCATTGTGGGTCTACCTACAGCACACGGACTGCAGTGGTTCAAGAAGGCAGCTCACCCCCACCTTCTCAAGGGGCAACTAGGGACAGGTGATAAATGCCTCACCCAGTCAGCAAAGCCCTCATGCCAGAATTGAATAATAATAAAGCAAGAAAATTTGAAATAAAAACAGGCAGTGCTGGAAAAGCTTCTTTGGTCATAACAGGTCAGTCAAGTATGAAACAGAGTTAATGATTCCAGTTGTTAACTTTTCTGAAGAACTGGACTAGGTTAGGGATAAAGCAAATTATCAGCAAATAGTGAGGCAGGGAAATTATGGAAGAATCAGGAGGTGGTGAAGAGAACAAAGTAAAAGTTTAAACGAAAAGCAGGATTATTCTGTGTGAAACAATGCAGCTTTGAAATCATAGAATCCCTCCAGTGTGAAAGCAGGCCATTCAGCCCATTGAGTCCACACCAACCCTTCAAAGGGCATCCTACCCAGACTGACCCCACCACTGTAACCCTGCACTTCCCATGGCTAATACACCTAACATGCACATCTTTGGACTGTGGGAGGAAACCTATGCAGACACAGGGAGAATGTACAAACTCCATACAGTCACCTGAGGCTGGAATTGAACATGGGCTCCTGATGCTATGAGGCAGTAGCGTTAACTACTGTGCTACACCCCAACCCCCACTTCCTAAAGTACTGCACTAACCACCCCTTCCAATGGAATTAATTGGCTGTCTAATGGTTTGAGATGTCCTGAGGGCATTATATAAAGAATTGCAGTACAGAATGAAAACATTCAGCCCATCATGTCTGTGTCGAGTCGTAGCTGCTCAATCTTGCTCCCCCCCCATTCTACTTTATCATCAACTCCTTCGAATCTTTACTTTTTTAAGCATTTAACCAATTCCATTCAGAATGGTTCCTGAAAATTCCAAGTCAGTATGTCAACAGGTTTCCCTTTATCCATACAACTCCAATATACAGGTCCATCAATCCTCGAACTACCCTTTTTGTAATTATATCCATCTCTTTGCTTTCATCTCCATATCCCTACAACCTACTTAAAGGGTCTTCGCAGGTAAAATGCTCCCTCTGGTTGGGGTATTGAAAACCAGGGGGATCAATTTGAAAATAAAGGGATGCCACTTAGGTGTGAGATGAGAGTTGTGAAATTTTAGAATTCTCTACCACAGAGACCTCTGGAAACTCAGTCTTTAAATATGTTTAACCTAGAGGTTGATGGATTTCTAACTGATAGTGGTGTGTAGGTTTATGGGGATGAGGCTGATAAAAAGCATTGAAGTGTACAATTAGTTAACATAGAACGTAGAACATTAAAGTGCAGTACAGGCCCTTCAGCCCTCGATGTTGCGCCGGCCTGTCATTCCAATCTGAAGCCCATCTAACCTACACTATTCCATGTACGTCCATATGCTTGTCCAATGACGACTTAAATGTACTTAAAGTTGGTGAATCTACTAACGTTGCAGGCAAAGCATTCCATACCCTTACTACTCTCTGAGTAAAGAAAGCAATTCGCACCAATGGCAGAGTTTGGAGTTATATTGGTCAGTGGGGCTGGCATTGATGGAATGAATGGCCTACTCTTGTGTTTGTGTCCCCTGAATTCTTTCAAGTATTTATCTAATTGACATCAATTGCAGAGTCTATATCCTTCATCCTATCAGGGACTGTATTCCACTTAGATTTAAAAATAAAGGAATGTTTCTGCTAATTTGTTTGCTCATCGCCTTAAATCCATGGCCTCTGGTTATCCACCCATCTCTGATTGGACACAGCTCGTCTTTATTTCAAGTTGAACCCTTCACAATGTTCTACCAGTCGCCTCTTAACCTTTCCTGTTCTCAGGAGAACAAGCTCAGTTTCTTGAGTCTCTCCCTGTTTAACTAAAGCCCCATAACTCACTCTGATATTCCGATAAATTCCCTTTGCAACCTTTCCAAAGTTTTAACATTCTCTTTTAAAGTGTGGAGTCTCGTCATATTTGCAATAAATGTAGAAAATATAAGCAGGAGTAAGCCATTCAGCCCTTAGAGCCTGCTCCGCCAATTATAGAATCATAGAGGTCTACAGGACAGAAACAGGCTCTTTGGCCCATCAGGTTTGTACCAGTCAAAACCTCCTAATTGTCCTAATCCTATTGTTGAGCATTTGCCCCATAGCTTCTGTGTCTTGGCATTCTGAGCACACAGCTCAATCCTTCTTCAATGTGATGAGGGTTTCTCCCTCCCTTACCCTGAGAGGCAGTCAGTTCCAGATTCCCCACCACCCTCTAGGGGAAAAGGTTTTTCATCACATCTCCTCAAAACCTTTCGCTCCTTAACTTCAATCTATGCCCCTGGTCATTGATCCTTCCATCAAGAGAAGATGGTCCTTTTTGTCTACCTTATCCATGCCATTCATAATTTGATACATTCAGTCATGTCATTCTCCTCTGCTCTGAGGAAAGCAACACCTCATGTTGGAACTGAAACTCTCCAGCTCAGGAGATTCAACATGATCATGGCTGATCTTCTGTCCCAATATCTTATTCCAGCTTTCTCCTTATACTCCTTCATGCCTTCAATGTCGAGACATTTTTCTATCTCTTTAGAGTCATAGAATCACAAAGATGGGGTACAACATGGAAACAGACCCTTCGATCCGACCAGATATCCCAACCCAATCTAGTCCCACCTGCCAGCACTCGGCCCATATCCCTCCAAACCCTTCCTATTCTTATACCAATCCAGATGCCTTTTAAATGTTGTAACTGTACCAGCCTCCACCACATCCTCTGGCAGCTCATTCCACCAGGTTGCGTGAAAAAGTTGCCCCTTAGGTCTCTTTTAAATCTTTCCCCTCTCACCCTAAACCTATGTCCTCTAGTTTTGGACTCCCCGACACCAGGGAAAAGACTTTGTCTATTTATCCTATCCATGCCCCTCATGATTTTATAAACCTCTGTAAGGTCACCCCTCGGCCTCCAACGCTCCAAGGAAAACAGCCCCAGCCTGTTCAGCCTCTCCCTATAGCTCAAATCCTCCAACACTGGCAATATCTTTGTAGATCTTTCCTGAACCCTTTCAAGTTTCACAACATTTTTTCCAATAGGAAGGAGACCAGAATTGCACGCAATATTTCAACAGCGGCCTAACCAATGTCCTGTACAGCCAGAACATGACCTCCCAACCCCTGTACTCAATACTCTGACCAATAAAGGAAAGCATACCAAACGCCACCTTCACTATCCTATCTAGCTGTGACTCCACTTTCGAGGAGCTATGAGCCTGCACTCCAAGGTCTCTTTGTTCAGCAACACTCCCTAGGACCTTACCATTAAGTATTTAAGTCCTGCTAAGATTTGCTTTCCCAAAATGCAGCACCTTACATTTATCTAAATTAAACTCCATCTACCACTTCTCAGCCCATTGGCCCATCTGACCAAGATCCAGTTGTAATCTGAGGTAACCCTCTTCGCTGTCCACTACACTTCCAGTTTTGATGTCATCTGCAACTTATTTACTTGAATATATTCAGTGACTTGGTCTCCATAACCTTCTGTGCTAGAAAATTCCATGATTCACTACCCTCTGAGTGAAGGCATGTTTCCTCAGCTCAGTCCTACGTGGTCTACTGTATAATTTAAGCCTGTGTACCCTGGTTCTAAGTCTCCAACCAGGCAAAACCTCTTCCCTGCAGCTAATCTGTTCAGCCCTGTGAGAATTTTATATCATTCAATCAGATCACCTCTCATCCCTTGAAACTCTTGTGAATAGAGACCCAGACAAATCAATCTCTCCTCAAAGGACAGTCCTTCCATCTCTAATATCAACCTGGCAAACCTCCACTGTTCTCCAACAGGCACTAACAATCCAGTTGAGACCAAAGCAGAGGCTTACAACATTTCAGAATACCCCGCTTGCTTTTGTTACTCTATGATTTAGCTCATGAAAGCCAACATCTCAAATGTCTGTGCATGCAAACCCCTGGGTGCCTCCTTGAAAATTGGACCCCGGTGCTATGTAAATGCAGGTCCCTCCCTTTGTTGCATCCACAAGTGGGTAACCACAATAGAAGAACCTAGCTGAGGGAGCTACTGAACAAGGAGGTTGACATTTCACTGAGTGAAGGCTGGAAAGGTGATGCTGCTTATGTTACGATGGCACTCACGTTGAATCGATTCTGCTTTCGTGAGGTCTCAGTGCTACAGAGAGAGTTCATTAGGTAAAGCTCGAGTCTAATCCACTGCAGCTTTATAGTTAAATCCCAAGATTTTCTTCTTTGTGCTGGGAGTTTTGAACATGCGTAATTGGATCAAGATGCTAAGCCTCCAAAGGAATAAATGCATATGTTATAAATTCTGTGCCTGATCCTTTTCAAAAAAAAACCCTTCCAATTTCATCTGGACCAGTGGAGGTCGTTATTGGAGGGGGGTCACCCCCCATCATTCAGCTTATTGAACGCATTTAAGCAAACATCTGTGAAGGGCATGGGGAAACAAGGTTAGGTTTAATTTAATTTAAGGAATCACCACCCATTCATCCATCTTGTTTCACAGACCCACAATAAATGGTGAGTCTAAACATTTTGAGACATCGATGATTGTGCCTGACATGAGCTCACAAGCACTTATCCCTTCCACCAGCCTCCAGCTTCTTGAGATTTTTAACTCTTCATTAATAATCTGTTAGATTTTGTTTAATCATTAGGCACTTGGACTTTCACATTCGGGACAAACCTGTATTGCAACATCTGACAAAATATTATTCCAGAACTTTATACTAGCACAAAGTTCTTCCCCCCTACCCCCCCCCCCCCCCAGAATAGACAAGTTTCCACTTTGTTTCATGTTTAATTAATAATTAGGTCTGACTGGTTTGAGTTTAAAGTAAACAGTCCAAAACCAGTCTCCAAAATAACAAGATAAATACACAGATAATTATAAAAGGCAAAGAAGTGCAGACATCAAGGATAATGAGTCTAACTGACGTGGATTGATGGATTTTGGGTTAATTCAGAAATCGCAGAATTTGACCATTTTAAATTCAGATGCACCTATCGCAATAGTTTACCAATTCCATTTTTTTCTTTCAGTCCATGCCTCCACAGGCATTGTCTCAAACTGGTTCCACCAACCGGTGCCAGCTCTGGGAAACGTTAGCCAAATGTCCAAGGTACAGTACATCTCATGAAGCTGAATGTGATGAATGTTAATAAATTGTTTGGCCAGGGGGACTGTGGAATTACAGTCGATTAAAATCCAGGCTTTGCCCGACGATCTCCTGGGTTTTTCCATTCATTCAGAAAGAAAGAAATAGCTGGATTTTTATAGCACCACCCACACCCTCAGGATGCTCTAAGGTGGTTTATAGCTGATGGAGTACTGGTCACTATTTAATATCTACCCCATCTCCTGCAGTTCTGCACAAAGACGGTTTTGCTGATCTTTAAGGTTTTCTTCCTAACTACTATTTTGTCTTTAATGTATTTGTAGAAACTCTTTGGGTTCTCCTTAACGTTATTTGTCAAAGCTATCTCACGTCCCCTTTTTGCCCTCGTGATTTCTCTCATAAGTATACTACTACTGTTTCCTGATGAATGGCTTATGCCCGAAATGTCGATTCTCCTGCTGCTCAGATGCTGTCTAATCGGCTGTGCTTTTTCAGCACCACATTCTCAACTCTGATCTCCAAGATCTGCAGTCCTCACTTTCTCTTACTGCCCTTATACACCTCTTGGGATTCACTTGATCCCTGCTGTCTATACCTAACATATACTCCCTCCTTTCTCTCAACCAGACCTCAATTTCTCCAGTCATCCAGCATTCCCTACATCTACCAGCACTACCCTTCACCCTAACAGAATGTTCTGTACACTCTATGAGTGTTGTCACAAAGTGAATTCAACAGCAAATCTGCACACAGCAACTTCCCACAGTATGTTAAAAACGACCAGATAAACCACTGTATTTTGTGGTATTGTTTGAGGAATAAATAGCAGTAAAGAGCCAGTAAGGATTCTCTGATCTTCCTCAGTCCCATGGTATCTTTAACATAATGAAAGGAAGATAAGACGTTGATCTGACATCTCATCTGAAAGATAACAGCAAGGCAGTTGTCTCTTAGTTGCTGGAGAAACTCAGCAAGTCTGGCAGCATCTGCGTAGAGAAAGCAGAGTTAAGGTTTCAGGTCCAGTGACCCTTCTTCAGAGTTCTGTACTGAAGTGTCAGTGTAAATGTTTGTGTTCAAACAGGGTATGAATCCATGGAAAGGCAGGAATGTGGAGCTGATGATTATCAGATCAGCCATGGTCTCTGAACAGCATTGCAGATTTGATGGGCTGGATGGCCTACTTCTGCTTCTACGTCCGATGATCTTAAGTTCAAACCCTTCTGCTGAGGTCGGAAGGAAGTGCAAAAGCCGTTGGGTGGCAAGTGGTTCACACCTTCAGGACTTTGCCCCTTTCCAATTACCCCCCTCCTGATCTAGCTGCCTAACATGACCTCCCAGTCCCTTGATGCTTCCAATGTAAATTGCTCACCTTTGTGTTCAAATAGATTCCTTTTGGCCTTGTTACCTCCTTCAGACTGACATCCTGCACCATTTCAAATCTCCACCCCCACCACTGCCCCAAAACTCCGCAGTTCCTCTGTCTCAGAACTCTCATCACATCCCTACCCCATCATCCTTTCACTTTATCCCACCATTGCTGAACATGCCATGGAACTAGAACTCCAACAACAACAACTAGTATTTATAAAGCACCGTTAATGCAGAAACAAAAACCGATACTCCTGGATACTCCTTAGGGTGGCACGGTGGCTCAGTGGTCAGCACCGCTGCCTCACAGCACCAAGAGCCCAGGTTTGATTACAGCCTCGGGCGACTGTCTGTGTGGAGTTTGCACATTCTCCCTGTGTCTGTGTGAGTTTCCTCCGGGTGCTCTAGTTTCCTCCCACAGTTCAAAGATGTGCAGGTCAGGTGAATTGGCCATGCTAAATTGCCCATAGTGTTAGGTGCATTAGTCAGAAGGCAATGGGTCTGGGTGGGTTACTCTTCAGAGGGTCGGTGTGGATTGGTTGGGCCGAAGGGCCTGTTTCCACTCTGTAGGGAATCTAATCTAAAAAAAAGCTGAGCAGGTCTGACAACATCTGTGGAGGGAAACCAGAGTTAACGTTTTGGGTTGAATGACCCTTCATCTGAACGGGGGTGTGCACCTTTCATGCAGGATCATTTCCAAAGGGTTTCACAGGACTGTTTTCAAACAAAATGAACTTGAAATCACCGACCTAAAGAGAGATACCTGGATGGATGAGCTTCATTGAAAATGCACAGTTTAGGTGGCATCTTGAAGCAGGGGAGAAAGTAAGATACAGGGGCTCTGAGAAGGATTGCCAGGACCGAGGGTTCCTCCAGCCAATGGAGAAATGATGAAAACCAAGGGAAGCTCAAGAGGGTACTTAGATCCCCCAGAGGCTCAGAGGAGCTGGAAACAATGAGAGATTCAGAGATCAGCGAAGCCATAGATACAACTGAACTCAAAGAGCATTTTAAAATCGGGTCACTGTTGCACTAAGAGCCTCTGTGTGTGTGTATCTGTGTATGTGTGTGTGTCTGCGTTTATCTGTGCATGTGTGTGTGCGCATGTGTCTGCGTGCATGTTTGTGTGCGTGTGCGCACGTGTGTCTGTGTGTATGTGTGTGTGTGTCTGTCTGTCTGTGTGTGTGCCTATATGTATCTGTTTGTATGTTCAGGTTTGTGTGTGTAAGCGCATGGAGGTCTGTACCTCGTTGTGGGTGAGTGTGCATGTGTATGTCTGTGTGTGTGTGCTTGTGTGTGTTTCTGTGTATGTATGTGTATGTCTATGTGTATATGTTTACGTGTGTATGCATGTGCATGGATCTGTGTGCTTTTGTGTGGGTGTGTGTGCATCTCTGCATGTATATCTGTGTGAGAGTGTGCATGTGTCTGTATGTGTGCCCATATGTGTTTATGTGTGTTTGTTGCATCTGTGTGTGTCCATGTGTGTTTGTGTGTGTGGTGGTGGGGTGAGGTTTGGGTGTGACGATCAATGGCGGACACTGGGCATGATATGGGAGACTGTCTGTCAGGTTTGCAAGGGCTAATGCTTACAGTAAGTGCAAGGTGGGAGGCTGGCTAGGGGAGCATTGGAATAGATCCCCCAGCAGAGCTGAGCTAACTCAGCACAGAGCTGGCATCAAAGAGCCTTTTCCAGCCTTCATGGCCCGGATCCAACCCGGCCAGCAAGTCAATCAGCAAAGGAACAGAGGAGCTGCCCTTCTGATCTTCGATTTGTAACGCTCAATTATCAGGTGCGTGCCTGATGCTTGTATAGTCTGATGGTGGCTCTCCCTCCTGCAGTGTAACAGGGGAATGTAGATGATCACGGGGATACAGTGCTGAGACTCAGTGTGGATTAAAAAACCCAAACCTGAACCTGCAAGAAACAGTGTGTCGTTTGACCCCATGTTGGTGTCATTCATTAACTGAGGGGTCATCTGTGGTTAATTCTATTTCCAGATGTGGAATGCACTATGCCATGTCATTAAATATGTCATTCTGCTGCTGAGACACAGTGGGCAGAGCCTTCAGTCTGCCCTTAAGGGGACAGAGTGTTTAGGGACAATTATAGTTTAGAACGGCAGATTTTTATTCCACAGCTCACTTAGGTTATGATCAGATGCCAAATCAGGTACCACAAGTTATGACGGTTTCAAATGGATATCCCAAATCATTATTCTTCACTTGGGGGACAGAGTGCGGGGTGAATAAAATGCCTCCCTTTCTTCATTAATGCTTCCTTGCTTTGGTCATGACAGGGTTCATTTAGAAAGTACTCTCTCACCTGTACTGTTCTAAGGCAGGGTGCCTTTTCCCTACAGGGTGCCTTTTCCAATGTTCCAAACAGAGCCATCTTGCCCAGGCTTTCTTAAGTCAACAAAAGAGTGAGCTCATTAGAACTTAGAACAGTACAGGCCCTTCGAAATTCGATGTTGTGTTAGCTTTTTATCCTACCCAAAGATCAGACTAACCTACATACTCTTCATTGTACTGTCATCCATGTGCCTATCCAAGAGTCGTTTAAATGTCCCGAATGTATCTGACTCTACTACCACTGCTGGCAGTGCACTCCATGCAACCACCACTCTCTGAGTAAAGAACCTACCTTTGACATCTCCCCTAAGCCTACCTCATTTAGGGGAAGTGATGGCCCAGTGGTGTTATCTCTGGGCTATTGATCCAGATAATGCTCTGGGGACCAGGGTTCAAATCCCACCATGGGAAATTGGGGAATTTGAATTCAATAAAAATCTGGAATTGAGTCCAATGATGACCATGAGTCCATTACCAATTGTCAGGAAAACCCATCTATGTGGGGCGGCACGATGGCTCAGTGGTTAGCACTGCTACCTCACAGCGCCAGGATTCCAGCCTCGGGTGACTGCCTGTGTGGAGTTTGCACATTCTCCCTGTGTCTGCGTGGGTTTCCTCCGGGTGCTCCGGTTTCCTCACAGTCCAAAGATGTGCAGGTTAGGTGAATTGGCCATGCTAAATTGCCCATAGTGTTAGGTGCATTAGTCAGAGGGAAATGGGTCTGGGTGGGTTACTCTTTGGAGGGTCAGTGTGGACTGGTAGGGCCGAAGGGCCTGTTTTCACACTGTAGGGAATCTAAGCTCTAATTCACTATTGTCCTTCAGGGAAAGAAACTGCCATCCTTTCCTGGTCTGGCCTACTTGTGACTCCAGATCCACAGCAATGTGGTTGACTCTTAACTGCCCTCTGGGCAGTTAGGGATGGGCAATAAATGAGGACCAGTCAGTGATGTCGAGGGGTGACCTTATAGAGGTTTACAAAATGATGAGGGGCATGGATCGGATAAATAGGCAAAGTCTTTTCCCTGGGGTCGGGGAGTCCAGAACTAGAGGGCATAGGTTTAGGGTGAGAGGGGAAAGATATAAAAGAGACCTAAGGGGCAACTTTTTCACGCAGAGGGTGGTACATGTATGGAATGAGCTACCAGAGGATGTGGTGGCAGCTGGTACAGTTGCAACATTTAAGAGGCATTTGGATGGGTATATGAATAGGAAGGGTTTGGAGCGATATGGGCTGGGTGCTGGCAGGTGAGACTAGATTGGGTTGGGATATCTGGTCGCCATGGACGGGTTGGACCAAAGGGTCTGTTTCCATGTTGTACATCTCTATGACTCTATGACTATGCCCCTTTGTGATAGACTTTTCCACCCTGGGAAAATATTTCTATCTATCCACTCTATCTTTGCCTCTTATCATCTTGGGCACCTTTATCAAGTCACATCTCATCCTTCTTCTCTCCAATGAGAAAAACCCTAGCTCCTTCAACCTTTCTTCATAAATCATGCACTCCAGTCCAAGCAGCATCCTGGGAATCTCCTCTGCACCCTCTCTAATGCTTCCACATCCTTCTTACAATGAGGCGACCAGAACTTAACCCAATATTCCAAATGTGGTCTAATCAGGGCTCTATAGAGCTGCAGCATCACCTCATGGCTCCGAAACCCAATTCCCCTGCTCATGAAAGCCAACACACCATAGGCCTCCATAACAACCCGATCAGCTTAGTTACTCAACTTGAAAAAAATTAACTGACAGGGAATGAGAAGTGAATTCAAAACATAGTTTAAAGATATACAGTTCTGTTCCTCACCTCTGCTCACTAAAGAGTAGATAGTGGAACATAATGGTTGAACAGTTGATTTCAGGAGTACTAGCTTTTGCAGGTTAGTTACGATCCATTTGCCCTGTTAGTTTTTGTGAGGGATTGGCTGGAAAGACTCAAAGTAGCAGAGTTCTTTGGTTCTGTTTCATTCTAACTGGCTTCCAGCTGGATGGTTTCCAGGTCTTGGAGTGAGAGATTCATTTTACCTGTAAGCAGGGGTGACTAGTGGATGTGGCTTTCATGGCCTACTAATGCTCAAACCCAGGCTAACACACATGAACCTCAGTTCTCTAGCACACCATCTTCCACCAGTATACAGAGTAGAGTTACAATCAGTTTTAATTCCTTTTTTGTAGATGTTTGGAAGGCAAAACATAACAATTATCTGCAAGAGGTGACCTTCTGCTGAGAGGGGAAGATACCTCCTCCTGTTACATCTCTCACTCTCTCTGAGGAGTCCCTGACCCTTTTCCAGTATTGGCGTTCCATGGGTTCCTATCAGAACTCTGCTGGGCTACACAGAATTTATATCCACAGGCTTCTCTTCCTTCTCTACCACTCCTCCTTAAAAATTAACTTCAGAATTTGATTGCAGAGCTGATTTGATGAGTCTACTTTTGTCCTACATCTTATGGTCTTAGGAATTAGAAGTAAGCAATGTCCACGGTAATTTAGGATTCTAACCTGTCATTGTGACAATTTGCCTACCCTGGTTCATGTTAAGATTTATCTTCCTCATTTATCTCAGACAGGAAAAAAACGAACACTTCTAAAGCACTGACAACATTGTAAAATATCCCACGTCACTTCCCAGGACTGAGTATAAAATAAATCCAAGCCACATAAGGAGATATTGGGGCAGACAGCCAAAAATGTGGCCACATAAAGATGTTTTAGCAAGTGTCTTAGAAAGGACTGTGAGGTGGGGAGTTATAGGGAGGGAATTCCAGGAGCATTTAAAATCAGGGCAGTTCAGGGGAGCAGATGTAGCCAAACCCAGAGATCTCAGAGGATTACGGATCTAAAAACAAAGAAATAGGAGCCGGAGTAGGCCATTCGGCCCTTCATGCCTGCTCTGCCATTCAATGTGATTGCGACTGATCATCCTGTGCCTGTTTTGCCCCCATAGTTTTGATCACTTTAGCACCAAGTGCTATATCTAACTCCTTCTTGAAATCATATAATGTTTGACCTTGACTGCTTTCGGTAGATTTCACAGGCTCACCACCCACTGGGTGAAGACATTTCTCCTCATCTTAGTTCTAAATGGCATCTTTAGAAAGAGGGTTGGACCATAAGGCCATAAGACATAGGAGCAGAAATTAGGCCATTCAGCCCATCGGGTTTGCTCCACCATTCAATCATGGCTGTCATGACTGATAGGTTTCTCAACTCTATTCTTCTACTTTTGTTCCATAACCCTTGATCCTCTTGATACTCAATAACTTTTCCATTTCTATCTTCACCTTAAGTGTACTCAATGATCTGGCCTCCATAACCTTCTGTGGGAATGAATTCCATAGATTCCTCACTCTCTGGCTGAAGAAGTTTCTCCTTATCTCTGTTCTAAAGGGTCTTCCCTTTACTCTAAGGCCATGCCCTCAGGTCCTAGCCTTTCCTACCAATGGAAACATCTTCCCACCACCTGTAGAGGTTGAGAGGTGTGAGACCATGAGGTATTTGAGAACAACGATGAGAATTTGAAACGTCAGCATGTTGTTTACCCAGGACCCAGCATAGTGGTATCGGTGATGGGACATTTGCAAGTGTGATCTCAACTTTACAGAAGGCAGAACGTGGGAGACCAGCAACATTGAAATAGTCAATTCTCCACTTACCGAAGGTATGGATGAGGAGGCAGATGAGCTGAGATCGAGTTAAAATCAATGAGGAGAAAGTGAGAACTGCAGATGCTGGAGATCAGAAGCAAAAAATGTGGTGCTGGAAAAGCACAGCGGGTCAGACTTCATCCCAGGAGCAGGAGAGTTGGTGTTTCAAGCATAAGCTCTTCATCAGGAAGACATCGACTCTCCTGCTCCTCAGATGCTGATTTACCGGCTGTGCTTTTCCAGCATCACACGTTTTGACTGAGGTGGAATTAAAGTCAGGCGCAGTTACAGAACCAGAAGTCAATAGTCTCATTGAAGGTGCAGGTCAGTCATCAAATGCTTTTCTCCGTCAGATATCACACCGAGGCTGGTTCAGTCTCAGGCAGCTGTGTGAAGGATGGAATCAAAGGCTTGGGAACAGTCTTGTAACAGGGGAGCTAGGACAATGGCATCCAATGTCCAATTAGTTAGTGCTCATCAAGGATTGGAAGTTAAATAAACCGTCTGATAATATAATGGAGGAATTCTTGATCAGTCAGGAAATCAGAGTTAATGGGGAAAGGCCAGGACAGTGGACGTGAGGAATACTGAATCAGCCATGATCCTCGTGATTGACAGAGCAGACCGGAGGGGCCCAACGACCTGCTCCTGTTTCTATTCCTTAAGGATTGGTAAAGGTGGCGGTGAGGTAAGGTTGGATTTTATTTATGCATGCTGTGCTTATGGGAACATCCCAAGGCGACAAGTAGGAGGTAAAATTTCAATAGAATGAAAGGTGTTATGTTGTCACAGCATGACCAATGGATACCTCAATGGGATTTCATAACCAATGAACTACTTGAGCAGTGCCGTATTGTAACAACTCTCTGAGGGAGTGTGCTGGAAATCAAGATCAAATCTATTCGCAGAGTCATCACAAAAGTTAAAGATTTGATAAAAGTATGCAGAATTCCCCAATTTATCTGTCTTTTAGATCAAAGTTCAACAGAAAGCACTGAAATGATTTTTTATTTAACAAAAATGACTATTTGCAGCAAATTAAATTATTCTAGTCAATGGCTAGAAACTTCACCAGTTAAAACTCTAACCGCTCATACAACTCACTCCACACACACACACACACACACACAAAAAGGGTGTTATGGGTGGAGGGAAAGACAGGCAAGGTGATCGCTATCCACAACGTTCACTGACATGATCCCATTGGCTTCTCAGGACTTGCTGCACCTTGATATTTCTTCTCTAGGTGCTTTCACTCACTTGGAGGAAGCAAAGAGTGACTCATTCACAAGTTATAATGTCTGTGACTTATTGACGAAATAGCACAGCTCTCATACACTGATGAGGAGAAATCAATTAGTTTCCTACAGAGAAAGGCTTTCTAACGATGCAATGGCTTCTGACCAAACATTTACTCTCACAGCCACTTGGGAGCCAATCACAACATTGTTGGCAGGGAAATTTTGCTATTAACAACAAGTCACCATTTCAAAAACCAATCAGCTTCTTGTTGTCATCATGAATCTTCCTTCATATACAATTCCTGGCTCCAGCAGATCTGTTGGAAGCTCCCCAGCACTTAAACAAGCAGCAGTCTAAAGAACACTTACAATGAGTTTCTGGTAACTTGCTTTTAAAAACTGCTGTAATCCTTCAGACAGCCTTTGCTTTTTTGAAAAAAAACAGTTCTCCTCCCAGTCAACAGAAAAACAAAAAAGGATACGGTCTTTACAATAATGTAAAAATCAAAAATAACTTGCACACAAGTAGATGGTCAGAATCTTTTTTCCCAGATTTGAAATGTCTAATACTGGGGGCATGCATTTAAGGTGAGAGGGGAAAGTTCAAAGAAGTTGTGAGGGGCAAGTTTTTTATACAGAGACTGGTAGGAGTCTGGAACATTCTACGGGGGTGGTAATGGAGGTAGATAGGGGTGTTTAAGAGAATTTTTAATGAGTTCATGAATATGTAAGGAATAGAGGACTAAGGGCAGGCAGAAGGGATTAGTTTACTTTGGTATCATGTTCATCACAACATGGGTCGAAGGGCTCATTCCTGTGCTATACATGTTCTATGTTCTATCCTCGAGAATACGATTGCCAAATACCAGACTAATGCCATTTACAAGTTCGCTGATGACATCACCATAGTTGGTCGAATCACAAATGGCAATGAAACAGACTACAGATGGGAGTTGGAAGACCTGGAAAAATGGTGCACTGAGAACAACCTAGCTCTCAATGCCGGCAAAACCAAGGAACTCATTATCGACTTTCGGCGGGATGTTATTCATGTCCCCCTACACATTAACAGCACAGAGGTGGAACAAGTGGAGAGTGTCAAGCTCCTGGAGTGGTCATCCACAACAAGCTTTCTTGGACTCTTCATGTGGACGCACTGGTTACAAAGGACCAACAATGTCCCTTCTTCCTCAGGCAGCTGAGGACATTTGGCATGACAATGAATGCCCTTGCTAACTTTTATAGGTGTGCCATTGAGAGTATTTTGTTTGGATGTATCACTACCTAGTATGGCAACTGTACCATTCAAGATTGGAGATGGTTACAGAGAGTAGTGAACTTGGTCCAGTCACAAAGCAGAAAGTGAGGGCTGCAGATGCTGGAGATCAGAGCTGAAAATGTGTTTCTGGAAAAGCGCAGCAGGTCAGGCAGCATCCAAGGAACAGGAGAATCGACGTTTCGGGCATAAGTCCTTCTTCAGGAGGGCTTATGCCCGAAACGTCGATTCTCCTGTTCCTTGGACGCTGCCTGACCTGCTGCGCTTTTCCAGCAACACATTTTCAGCTCCAGTCAGAAAGGCCAACCTCCCATCTATAGAATTCATCCACCAGGCCCATTGTCAAGGAAAGGCCACCAACATTCCTAAAGATCCATCCCACTCTGGCAATGTTTTTCTACAACCTCTACCATCGGGGAGAAGGCACAGAAACCTGAACACACGCACCAGCCGGTTTCAAAACAGTTTCCACCCCACTGTTAGAATACTGAATGGACTCTCAAACTCTTAACATTCGCCTGTACCTGTGTTTTTGTTTTTGCCGCTGTTTACCTATTATTTACTATCTATGCTACTTAACTCTGTGATCTGCCTGTATTGCTCGCAAGACAAAGCTTTTCACTGTGCCTCGGTACATGTGACAATAAATTCAATTCAATTCAATTCAATTCAATAAATGACCAGATCATGCGCTGAAGTGATGCTGGCTGAGGGTTTTGGGATATTTTATGTTAACATACAAGGGCAGATGGAGACTGGGTGTAAGATCTCAACTGGTTATCAAAACAAAAAGAACTTTATTCAAGCCTAATGTTTCTATACTTACACTATAATTATTTGTATATGTGATAAAAATGTTATCAAATCGACCTGCTTTTATATTCTGACTTCGACTTGCTGCCAAGAGAAGAGAATATTGATTGTTTAGTGAGACTGAATAAAATCGGATCGATCTCCTCTGAGCAGAGATGATTAAAGCCAGTTTCAACAGGGGGCATTCGAAACGATGGAATTTGACTTATTGATAAGAAAGCATTATTTCACCTACTTGATGGGACGATCTGTTGTAGGGATCTAATCTGGACATACAGATATAATCTCATTGTGATAGACTTAAATTGGAGACGAAGAGAAGTTGCTTCCTCCAGTGACTTGGTGTTGTCTGGAATCCTCTGTCAGACTAATGAAGGACTCCAACCATGGCTTGGAATCCAGTGGGTGGGGACAAAAGAATTACTTTTCTTGCCCAGGTCTAAAGGCCCAATATCATCCCCAGGGAAGTTAAAGATGGGCAATAAATTCAGGCCCAGTCAGAACCCTCTGCACTGAAGCACGCTGATGTTTTTCTCCATTTAGATAACAAGGTTGCCTTTTTAAACATTCAGCCAGAATGGATAACCTCACATGTATCCACTGTAAACTTCACCTGCCAAATTTTGGTTCCTTCATCTAAAGCAAAATATTCGCTTGGGACAGGCACTGTCAAGATAATGGGAAAAGATTACAGCTGAAGGACTTCCAGCCATTGTAACATAAGGGAACTTAGAGAACCCCTGACACTGTGTTCTTGTCATTGAATGTTGGAATTAGTAAGGGTCACATATTGCAATTTGACTGAGCACCTTACAACATTCTGAATAGAGGAAAGGTACAGTTTGATTTGATTTATTGTAGTCACATGTACCTACATACAGTGAAAGGTGTTGTTTTGTAAGCAGTATCGTCCGATCATAGTAAACAAGGACATACGGATCATTGGGAGCTCAGACAGAGTGAGACATACAGGGTTACAGCATACAAAAGGTACACAAAGCAAGATCAACATGATGTGAAATTAGAGAGGCCCATTTGTCAGTCTAATAACTGAAGGGAAGAAGCTGCTCCTGAGCCTGTTCATATGTGTGTTCAATCTTCTGTATCTTCTGCCTTACGGAAGAGGTTGTAGGAGAGCATTACCAGGGTGCGATGGATCTTTGATGATGTTGGCAGCCTTGACATGGCAGTGAGCCGGGTAAATGGAGACCATGGATGAAAGGTTGGCTTCTATGATGGTCTGGGCTGTGCACACCACCTTCTGTAGTTTCTCACAGTCCTGGGCAGAGCAGTTGTCATACCAAGCTATTACACACACAGACAGTATAGTCCTGGTGGTGCATCTGTGGAAGTTGGTGAGGGTCGTTGTGGACATGCCGAATTTCCTGAGCCACCTGAGGAAGAAGAGGCATTGTTGTGCCTTCTTGACATCGCATTTACGTGGAAAGGCCAGGACAGGTTGTCAGTTATCGTCACTCCTAGGACCTTGATGCTCTCCACCCTCTCAATCTCTGCTCCGTTGATGTAGATGGGGGGGTGTTGTCCTCCCTTCTTCCTGAAGTCAGTGATCAGTTCTTTAGTTTTGCTGACATTGAGAGACAGGTTGTTAATCACTACATCACAGCACCAAGCCCACTGTCTCTCTCCTGTATTCTGAATCATCAGTGTTTGATATCCAGAGTCTAGATTAGAGTGGTGCTGGAAAAGCACAGCAGGTCAGGCAGCATCCGTGGAGCAGGAAAATCGACAGTTCAGCAAAAGCCGTTCATCAGGAATAGAGGCAGGAAGCCTGCAGAGTGGAGAGATAAGTGAGAGGGGGGTGGGGGTGGAGAGGAAGTAACAAAGAGTACAATAGGTGAATGGGGGTGGGGATGGAGGTGATAGGTCAGAGGGGGGGGTGGAGTGGATAGATGGGAAGGGAGATAGGCAGGTAGCACAGGTCATGGGGACAGTGCTGAGCTGGAAGGTTGGAGCTAGGGTGAGGTGGGGGAAGGGGAAATGAGGAAATTGGTAGAATCCATATTGATGCCCTGGGGTTGAAGTGTTCCGAGGCGGAAGATGAGGCGTTCTTCCTCCAGGCGTCTGGTGGTGAGCGAGTGGCGGTGGAGGAGGCCCAGGACCTCCATGTCCTTGGCAGAGTGGGAGGGGGAGTTGAAATGTTGGGCCACGGGGCGGTGTGGTTGATTGGTGCGGGTGTCCCGGAGATGTTCCCTAAAGCACTCTGTGAGGAGGCATCCAGTCTCCCCAATGTAGAGGAGACTGCATCGGGAGCAACGGACACAATAAATGATATTAGTGGATGTGCAAGTAAAACTTTGATGGATGTGGAAGGCTCCTTTAGGGCCTTGGATGGAGGTGAGGGAGGAGGTGTGGGAGCAGGTTTTACAGTTCCTGCGGTGGCAGGGGAAAGTGTCAGGATGGGAGGGTGGGTTGTAGGGGTGTGTGGACCTGACCAGGTAGTCACGGAGGGAACGGACTTTGCGGAAGGCGGAAAGGGGTGGGGAGGGAAATATATCCCTGGTGGTGGGGTTCATTTGGCACAAATGTCGTTGGATGATTTGGTTTATGCGAAGGTTGGTAGGGTGGAAGGTGAGCACCAGGGGGGTTCTGTCCTTGTTACGGTTGGACGGGTGGGGTCTGAGGGCAGACGTGCAGGATGTGGATGAGATGCGTTGGAGGGCATCTTTAACCACGTGGGAAGGGAAATTGCTGTCTCAAAAGAAGGAGGCCATCTGGTGTGTTCTGTGGTGGAACTGGTCCTCCTGGGAGCAGATACGGTGAAGGCAGAGGATTTGGGAATACGGAATAACATTTTTTGCAGGAGATAGGGTGGGAAGAGGTGTAATCCAGGTAGCTGTGGGAGTCGGTGGGTTTGTAAAAAATGTCAGTGTCAAGTCGGTCATCATTAATGGAGATGGAGAGGTCCAGGAAGGGGAGGGAGGTGTCAGAGGTGGTCCAGGTAAATTTAAGGTCAGGGTGGAATGTGTTGGTGAAGTTGATGAATTGCTCAACCTCCTCACAGGAGCACGAGGTGGCGCCAATGCAGTCATCAATGTAGCGGAGGAAGAGGTGGGGAGTGGTGCCGGTGTATTACAGAAGATGGACTGTTCCACGTAGCCAACAAAGAGACAGGCATAGCTGGGGCCCATACGTGTGCCCATGGCTACCCCTTAGGTCTGGAGGAAGTGGGAGGATTCGAAAGAGAAATTGTTAAGGGTGAGGACCAGTTCGGCCAAACGAGTGAGAGTGTTGGTAGAAGGGTACTGTTGGGGATGTCGGGAGAGGAAGAAACCAAGGGCTTAGAGGCCCTGGTCATGGCAGAAGGAGGTGTAGAGGGACTGGATATCCATGGTGAAGATGAGGCTTTGGGAGCTGGGGAAATGGAAGTCTTGGAGGAAGTGGAGGGCGTGGGTGGTGTCTCCAATGTATGTAGGGTGTTCCTGGGCTAGGGGGGATAGGACAGTGTCAAGGTAGGTGGAGATGAGCTTGGTGGGGCAGGTGCATGCTGGGACAATGGGTCGACCAGGGTGGTCAGGCTTGTGGATCTTGGGAAGGAGATAGAACCGGGCAGTGCGGGGTTCCCGGACTATGAGGTTGGAAGCTGTGGGTGGGAGATGTCCTGAGGTGATGAGGTTCTGTCTGGTCTGGGAGATGACGGTTTGGTGATGGGGGGTGGGGTCATGGCCAAGGGGGCGGTTGGAGGAGGTGTCTTCGAGTTGGCGTCTGGCTTCAGCAGTGTAGAGGTCAGTGCGCCAAGCTACCACTGCACCCCCTTTATCCGCTGGTTTGATGGTGAGGTTGGGATTGGAGCAGAGGGAGTGGAGGGCAGCTCGTTGTGAGGGTGAGAGGTTGGAGTGGGGGAGGGGTAGACAGGTTGAGGTGGTTAATGTCTCAGTGGCAGTTGGAAATGAAGAGGTCGAGGGCAGGTATTAGGCCAGCGCGGGGTGTCCAGGTGGATGGAGTGTGTTGGAGGCTGCCGAAGGGGTCCTCAGAAAGTGGGCGAGAGTCCTGATTGTGAAAGTAAGCTCGGAGGCGGCGGAAGAAGTGTTCAACGTCAAGGCATGTATTAAATTCATTGATGCGTGGGCGGAGGGGAACAAAGGTGAGTCCTTTGCTGAGGACTGATCGTTCGTCCTCAGTGAGGGGGAGTTCTGGAGGGATGGTGAAAACTCGGCAGGGCTGGGAGCTAGGACCTGTTATCCATCCTACCACAGTGGTGTTGTCAGGGAACTTGTAGATAGAGTTTGTTCAGAATTTGGCAACATAGTTATGGGTGTACAGGGAGTGCAATAGGGGGCTGGGAACACATCCTTGATGGGACTCTAGTGTTGAGAGTTACTGTGGAGGAAGTGCAGTTCCCTATCCTCACTGATTGCAGTCTGTGGGGCAGGAAGCTAAAGATCCAGTTGCAGAGAATGAGGCAGAGACCAAGGTCACGGAGTTTTGAGACCAATCTGGAGGGGATAATGGTGTTGAAGATGGACCTGTAGTCGATGAGCAGAGTCTGACAGAGGAGAAAGTGAGGACTGCAGATGCTGGAGATCAGAGCTGAAAATGTGTTGCTGGAAAAGTGCAGCATCCAAGGAGCAGGAGAATCGACATTTCGGGCATGAGCCCTTCTTCAGGAAGAAGGATGCCTGAAGAAGGGCTCATGCCCGAAACGTCGATTCTCCTGCTCCTTGGATGATGCCTGACCTGCTGCGCTTTTCCAGCAACACATTTTCAGAATCTGACAGAGGTCTCCTTACAGCATGGTGGCACAGTGGTTAGCACTGCTGCCTCACAGCACCAGGGACCCAGGTTCAAATCCCCCCTCGGGCGACTGTCTGTGTGGAGTTTGCACATTCTCCCTGTGTTTGCATGGGTTTCCTCTCACAATCCAAAGATGTGCAGGTTAAATGATTTGGCCATGCTAAATTGCCCATAGTGCTCAGGGATGAGTAGTTTTGGGGCATTAGTCAGGAGTAAAATGTAGGGGGATGTGATATCCTTCGGAGGGTCTGTGTGGACTTGTTGGGCCGAAGAGACTGTTTCCACACTGTTGGAATTCTATGCAGAGATTTTATGATATGATTCCTTATTGTCCAGATGTTCCAGGGAAGAGTGCAGAGCTAGAGACATGGCATCCGCTGTGGACCTGATATGTCAGTAGGCAAATTGTGGAGGATCGAGGCAGGTTGGGAGACTGGGGTTGATGGCGGCCTTGACTATCCTCTTGAAGCATTTCATGATTATTGAGGTCAGAGCTACTGGTTAAGGTAAATGGCATGTGTTTTCTCAGGTACGGGGATGATGGTGGTCTTCTTGAAGCAGAGGGGACTTTAGCTTGTTGGAGGGAGAAGTCGAAGATGTTGATGAACATCTCTGTCAGCTGGTCCATGCAGGATCTGAGTGCTCGACCGGGGCCTGTTGCTTTCGTTGGGTTGCCTCCCAGGAAGACCGATCTAACATCTGCAGTGGTGACCGAGGGAACAGGTGGGTCTGGGGCTATCGGGGCAGGTGAGCATTCTGCTCAAACCGAGCATAGAAAGCATTGAGCGCATCAGGGAGGGATGTGTCTGTGTTCTCTGTGTTTTTACTGAGTTTTCCATAACATCCAATTTGAACACATCTTGGAAAATACTTTTAGATGCTCATAAATCCAGTACTAATTTGCAACGCAGAGAGTGGAGCGTAATGTAATCTCTACAGTTAACTCTTTCAGATCCATTCCAAAGAGTATTGGGCTAAACTGCTCAGTCTCTCTTCATCAGGCAAACCCCTCATCTCTGGAATCAATCTACTTATGCATGCAGGTACCCAGCTCCCCCTGAACCGAAGCAGTCAAAGGCACTTAAGTACTCAATCTTATACAACGTCTACAGATGTACATTAACTGAGATTCTCCAGTATTCTCTGTACTTATTTATTTCAGATCTCCAGCATCAGCAGTTCTCTGTTTCATAACCCAGTGAAGTTGCTGCAAAGTTTAGAGGAGAAACAACT
Organism: Chiloscyllium plagiosum; assembly: GCF_037043375.1. Taxonomy (NCBI): domain Eukaryota; kingdom Metazoa; phylum Chordata; class Chondrichthyes; order Orectolobiformes; family Hemiscylliidae; genus Chiloscyllium; species Chiloscyllium plagiosum. The sequence goes on along the minus strand of NW_028270149.1, from coordinate 7,015,944 downwards.
AGCAAAACTCCCACCTATAATTTCACTTTCCTCATCACCACAAAATCCAGGCCACTCTGCTAAACGTTTGTAGAGAGGTGTATGGGAGTCAAACCTTCCAATTCTTGAAAACTGAATATTGTGGAAGATTACATTTCTTTATATTTAAGAATGTTGGCAGAATTCACAAGTTGCGTAGATTAAACTTGGAAGACTTGTAAACTGTGCGGAGGTCAATGTGGAACTCGAAACCAACATTGGCAGGAGGGAGTGGGTAAATAGGTTAGAGAACAGTCAGGCAATGCACTATGGTGGGAAGGAAATTGAAAAACAATATAAAATAGTGGGGTTAATAATAAAGATGGGAGCTGGGGGCACAGACTATTGAAGGTGGCAGGACAGACAGAGAGAGCAAATAATAAAGCATACTGTGTCCTCGACTTTATTGACAGGGGCATAGAGTACAACAGCAAGACCATAAGACCATAAGACATAGGAGCAGAAATTAGACCATTCAGCCCATTGAGTCTGCTCCATCATTCAATCATGGCTGATACATTTCTCAACCTCATTCTCCCGCTTTCTCCCCGTAACCTTTCATCCCCTTGATACTGAAAAGCCTTCCTGTCTCAGTCTTAAATATACTTAATGATCTGGCCTCCATATCCTTCTGTGACAATGAATTCCATAGGTTCCTCACTCTCTGGCTGAAGATGTTTCTCCTTATCTCTGTTTCAAAGGGTCTTCCCTTTACTCTAAGGCTGTGCCCTCAGGTCCTAGTCTCTGCTACCAATGGAAACACCTTCCCAATATCTACTGTGTCCAGGCCAGTCAGTATTCTACATGCTTCAATTAGAACCCTCCTCATCCTTCTAAACTCCATCAAGTTAAACCCAGAGTCCTTAAACATTCCTCATATGTTAAGCATTTAATTCCAGGGACCATTCTCATGAACCTCCTCTGAACATGCTCCAGGGCCAGTACATCCTTCCTGAGATATGGGGCCCAAAACTGCATGCAATACTTCAAATGTGGTCTGACCAGAGCCTTATTGAGCCTCAGAAATACATCCCTGCTTTTATATTCAAGTCGTCTCAAAATAAATGCCATCATTGCATTTGCCTTACTAAATACTGATTCAACCTGCAAGTTTACCCTGAAAGAATCCTGGACTCGAACTCTCAAGTCTTTTTGCACTTCATTTTTTCCCTTTTAGAAAATAGTCCATGCCTCTATTCTTCCTACCAAAGTGCACAACCTCACACTTTCCCACACTATATTCCATCTGCCACTTCCTTGCCCACTCTCCTAACCTGTCCAAATCTTCCTGCAGCTTCACCACCTCCACAACGCTACCTGTCCCTCTACCTATCTGCAAACATAGCCAGAATGCCCTCAGTTCCTTCATCCAGATCATTAAGTATAAAATGAAAAGTTGTGGCCCCAACACTGAGCCTTGCGGAACACCACTTGCCCCTGACTGCAATCCTGAGAAGAACCCTTTTAGAACATAGAACATAGAACATTCCAGCGCAGTACAGGCCCTTCGGCCCTCGATGTTGCGCCACCCTGTGAAATCAATCTGAAGGAGAAAGTGAGGTCTGCAGATGCTGGAGATCAGAGCTGAAAATGTGTTGCTGGAAAAGCGCAGCAGGTCAGGCAGCATCCAGGGAACAGGAGAATCGACGTTTCGGGCATAAGCCCTTCTTCAGGAAGGAAGAAGGGCTTATGCCCGAAACGTCGATTCTCCTGTTCCCTGGATGCTGTCTGACCTGCTGCGCTTTTCCAGCAACACATTTTCAGCTCAAATCAATCTGAAGCCCAACTTACCGACACTATTCCATTCTCATCCATATGCCTATCCAATGACCATTTAAATTCCTGCAAAGTTGGCAAATCTGCAACTGTTGAAGGCAGTGCATTCCATGCTCCTACTATTCTCTGAGTAAAGAAATTACCTCTGACATCTGTATTACATCTATCACCTCTCAATTTAAAGCTAAGCCCCCTTGTGCTAGCCATCACCATCTGAGGAAAATGGCTCTCACTGTCCACCAGATCTAACCCTCTGATTATCTTATATCTCTCAAATAAATCACCTCCCAACTTCCTTCTCTCTAACAAAAACAGCTTCAAGTCCCTCAGCCTTTCCTCATAAGACCTTACCTCCACACTAGGCAACATCCTAGTAAATCTCCTCTGAACCCTTCCAAAGCTTCTACATCATTCCTGTTAGCTTTTATTAGTAGAGGATTGAGTTTTGGATCCATGATGTCATGCTGCAGCTGTACAAAGCTCTGGTGTGGCCGCACTTGAAAGGTTGTGTGCAGTTCTGGTCACTGCATTGTATTCAATTCAATTCAATTCAATTTAATCCAATGTAATGCAGTGACCAGAGCTGTACACAATACTCCAAGTGTGGCCACACCCGAGTTTTGTACAGCAGCAGCGTGACCTCATGGTTCTGAAACTCGATTTTTCTACTAATAAAAGCAAACACACCGTATGCCTTCTTAAGAGCCGTATTAACCTGGGTGGCAATTTTCAGGGATCTATGTACATGGACACCAAGATCTCTCTGCTCATCTACACTACCAAGAATATTACCATTCAGCCAGTACTCTGCATTCCTGTTACTTCTTCCAAAGAGGATCACCTCACAATTTTCTCCATTAAAGTCCATTTGCCACCTCTCAACCTATTTCTGCAGCTAATCTATGTTCCTCTGTAACCTACACTATCCTTCAGCACTATTCACAACTCTACCAACCTTAGTGTCATCCGCACATTTGCTAACCTATCCTTCTATGCCCTCATCCAGGTCATTTATAAAAATGACAAACATCAGGACATTGGTTAGGCCACTGATGGAATATTGCGTGCAATTCTGGTCTCCTTCCTATCGGAAAGATGTTGTGAAACTTGAAAGGGTTCAGAAAAGATTTACAAGGATGTTGCCAGGGTTGGAGGATTTGAGCTATAGGGAGAGGCTGAACAGGCTGGGGCTGTTTTCCCTGGAGCGTCGGAGGCTGAGGGGTGACCTTATAGAGGTTTACAAAATTATGAGGGGCATGGATAGGATAAATAGACAAAGTCTTTTCCCTGGGGTCGGGGAGTCCAGAACTAGAGGACATAGGTTTAGGGTGAAAGGGGAAAGATATAAAAGGGACCTAAGGGGCAACTTTTTCACGCAGAGGGTGGTACGTGTATGGAATGAGCTGCCAGAGGATGTGGTGGAGGCTGGTACAATTGCAACATTTAAGAGGCATTTGGATGGGTATATGAATAGGAAGGGTTTGAAGGGTATGGGCCTAGTGCTGGGAGGTGGGACTAGATTGGGTTGGGATATCTGGTCGGCATGGACTTGTTGGACCGAAGGGTCTGTTTCCATGCTGTACATCTCTATGACTCTATGACTCTATCAATGGCTCCAAAACAGTACCCCACTAGTAACTGAACTCCAGGATGAACATTTCCCATCTACCACCAACCTCTGCCTTCTTTCAGCTAGCCAATTTCTGATCCAAACCACTAAATGACCCTCAATCGCATGCCTCCGTATTTTGTGCAGTAGTCTACTGTGGGAAACCTTATAAATGCCTTATTGAAATCCATATACACCACATCAACTGCTTTACCCTCATCCACCTTATTGGTCACCTTCTCAAAGAACTCAATGAGGTTTGTGAGGCACAATCAACGTTTCACAAAACTGTGTTGACTATCCCTAAGCAACCTATTCCTTTTTATATGATTATAAATCCTATTTCCCATAATCATTTCCAACACTTTATTCACAACCGAAGTAAGGCTCACTGGTCTATAATTTTCAGGGTTGTCTCTTCTCCCCTTCTTGAACAAGGGAACGACATTTGCTATCCTCCAGTCTTCTGGTGCAATTCCTGTAGACAATGACAACATAAAATTCAAAGCCAAAGGCTCAGCAATTTCTTTCCTGGCTTCCCAGCGGATCCAGGATAAATCCCATCTGGCCCAGGGGATATATCTATTTTCACACTTTCCAGAATTGCTAATATCTCCTTAGGCACCTCAATCCCATCTGCTCTAGCAGCCTATTTCTTGGTATTCTCCTCAAACAACATTGTCTTTTTCCAATGTGAATACTAACGAAAAATATTCATTTAGCACTTCTCCTATCTCCTCTGACTCCACGCACAACTTCCCACTACTGTCCTTGATTAGCCCTAATCTTACTCTAGTCATTATTTTATCCATTATACACCTATAGAAAGCTTTAGGGTTTTCCCTGATCCTAGCCGCCAACAACTACACATGTCCCCTCCTTGCTCGTCTTAGCTCTCTCTTTAGGTCTTTTATCCCAACTCTCTGCTTTCTTCCAGACAGCCAAACTTCTATCCATCCAGTACCTTGCCTCTAACACCATGGGCCCTTATCTTACTCAGTAGCCTCCTGTGCGGCCTACTTGAAGTCCAGGTCGATAACATCCATTCGCTTTCCTTGATCGAACCTGTTCATTACTCCCTCAAAGAATTCTAGCAGATTTGTCAGGCATGACCTCCCCTTGATGAAACCATACTGACTTTGTTCTATTTTACCATGTACTAGAAATCTCGTCATTCACAATGGATTCTAGGATCTTACCCATTACAGAGATTAGACTAATCTGATTGTAATTTTCTGTCTTTTGCATTCCTTTTTAAACAGGGGTGTCATGTTAACGATTTTCCAGTCCTCTGGGACCCTCTCTGATATTAGCAATTCCTGAAAGGTCACCACTAACACCTCCACTATGTCTTCAGCCATCTCCTTTAGAACTCTGGGGTGGGATGTTTTTCAGATGGTCGGTGTGAAATTGATGGGCTGAATAGCCTGCTTCCACATTGTAGCGATTCTATGATTCATTACACAACCAGCCTAAAAAACCCCAGGCATCATAATACTGAAGCTTGCTGTACAGAAATTGCTGCATTTCCTTGCATTACAACCGGGGCTACATGATTAAAGGAGTTCATTGGCTAATCCAAGGGTGGGGGTACAGGAGACATCATCAACCTAAATTTAAAACAAAGAGCTGCAGATCTGAAAGAAAAATAGATATTGCTGGAGGAACTCAGTAGGTCTGGCAGCATCTCTGGAGAGAGAAACAGAGGCAAATACCACCTATCCATTTTGATACAGAACTGGCTCAAAGGTAGAAGACAAAAGGTGGTGGTGGAGGGTTGTTTTTCAGACTGGAGGCCTGTGACCAGTGGAGTGACACAAGGATAGATGCTGGGTCCACTATATTTCATCATTTATAGGTTGGTTAGGCTGCTTTTGGAATATTGCGTGCAATTCTGGTCTCCTTCCTATTGGAAGGATGTTGGGAAACTTGAAAGGGTTCAGAAAAGATTTACAAAGATGTTGCCAGGGTTGGAGGGTTTGAGCTGGAGCAAGAAGTTAAGTAGGCTGGGGCTGTTTTCCCTGGATTGTCGGAGGCTGAGGGGTGACCTTATAGATGTTTATAAAATCATGAGGGGCATGGATATGGTGAATAAACATAGTCTTTTCCCTGGGGTGGGGAAGTTCAGAACTAGAGGGCATAGGTTTAGGGTGAGAGGGGAAAGATATAAAAGAGACCTAAGGGGCAACAGAGACTGGTACATGTATGGAATGAGCTGCCAGAGTAAGTCGTGGAGGTAAGTACAACTGCAACATTTAAAAGGCATCTGGATAGGTATATGAATAGGAAGGGTTTAGAAGGAAAAGCGCCGGGTTTGGCAGGTGGGACTAGAATAATTTAGGATATCTGGTCGGCATGGACGAGTTGGACTGAAGGGAGGGGAGGCCACACTGGATCTGGTGCTTGGTAATGAACCAGGTCAAGTGTTTGATTTAGTTGTAGATAAGCACTTTGGAGAGAGTGACCATAATTCAGTTATGTTTAGTTTAGCGATGGAAAGGGATAGGTACATGCTACAGGTCAAGAGCTATTGATGGGGCAAGGGCAATTATAATGCGATTAGGCAAGAATTAGGATGCATAGAATGGGGTCGCAAAATGCAGGTGATGCAGACAATGGAAATATGGAGCTGGTTTAAGGAACAGATATTGCGTGTCCTTGATAGGTATGTCCCTGTCAGGCAGGGAGGTAGTGATATGGTAAGGGAACCATGGTTTACTCTAGAAATTTCATCTCTTGTTAAGCAGAAGAAGGAAGCTTATGTGTTGATGAGGCAATGGAGAGTTACAGATCAGCGAGGAAGGATTTAAAGAGAGAGTTAAGAAGAGCAAAGAGAGGACATGAGCAGTCTTTAACAAATAGAATAAAGGAGAACCCTAAAGCTTTCTATAGGTATGTGAGGAATAAAGGGATGACTAGGGTAGGAAGAGGGCCAGTCAAAGATAGAAGTGGGAAGTTGTGTGTGGACCCTGTGGAGATCAGAGAGGTGCTAAACAAACATTTCTCATCAGTTTTCACTGAGGAAAATGAGAATGCTGTCGAGGAGAAGAATAGGGTACAAGACTGATTGGAGGCAGATGTTCGCAGGTAAAGGGACGGCTGGAAAATGGGAAGCCTTCAGAAATGAGTTAACAAGAATCCAGAGAAATTATATTCCTGTCAGGGTGAAATGGAAGGCTGGTAGGTATAGGGAATGCTCGATGACTAAAGAAATTGAAGGTTTGGTTAAGAAAGAGAAGGATGCATATGTCAGGTATAGACAGGATAGATTGAGTAAATCCTTAGAAGAGTAAAAAGAAAGTAGGAGTATACTTAAGAGGGAAATCAGGAGGGCAAAATGGGGACATGAGATAGCTTTGGCAAATAGAATTAAGGCGAATCCAAAGGGTTTTTACAAATATATTAAGGACAAAAGGGTAACTAGAGAGAGAGAATAGGGCCCCTAAAAGATCAGCAAGACGGTCTTTGTGTGGAGCCGCAGAAAATGGGGGAGATACTAAATGAATATTTTGCATCAGTATTTACTGTGGAAAAGGATATGGAAGATATAGACTGTAGGGAAATAGATGGTGACATCTTGCAAAATGTCCAGATTACAGAGGAGGAAGTACTGGATGTCTTGAAGTGGTTAGAAGTGGATAAATCCCCAGGACCTGATCAGGTGTACCTAAGAACTCTGTGGGAAGCTAGAGAAGTGATTGCTGGGCCATTTGCTGAGATATTTGTATCATCGATAGTCACAGGTGAGATGCCGGAAGACTGGAGGTTGGCAAACGTGGTGCCGCTGTTTAAGAAGGGCGGTAAAGACAAGCCAGGGAACTATAGACCGGTAAGCCTGACCTCAGTGGTGGGCAAATTGTTAGAGGGAATCGTGAGGGACAGGATGTATATGTATTTGGAAAGGCAAGGATGGATTCGGGATAGCCAACATGGCTTTGTGCGTGGGAAATCATGTCTCACAAACTTGATTGAGTTTTTTGAAGAAGTACCAAAGAAGTTTGATGACGGCAGAGCAGTAGATGTGATCTATATGGACTTCAGTAAGGCGTTCGACAAGGTTCCCCATGGGAGACTGATTAGCAAGGTTTGATCTCATGGAATACAGGGAGAACTAGCCATTTGGATACAGAACTGGCTCAAAGGTGGAAGACAGAGGGTGGTGGTGGAGGGTTGTTTCTCAGACTGGAGGCCTGTGAGCAATGGAGTGCCACAAGGATCGGTGCTGGGCCCTCTACTTTTTGCCATTTACATAATTGATTTGGATGCGAGCATAAGAGGAATAGTTAGTAAGTTTGCAGATGACACCAAAATTGGAGGTGTAGTGGACAGCGAAGAGGGTTACCTCAGATTACAACAGTATCTGGACCAGATGGGCCAATGGGCTGAGAAATGGCAGATGGAGTTTAATTCAGATAACTGCGAGGTGCTGCATTTTGGGAAAGCAAATCTTAGCAGGACTTATACACTTAATGGTAAGGTCCTAGGGAGTGTTGCTGAACAAAGAGACCTTGGAGTGCAGGTTCATAGCACCTTGAAAGTGGAGTCGCAGGTAGATAGGATAGTGAAGAAGGTGTTTGGTATGCTTTCCTTTTTTTTGTCAGAGTATTGAGTACAGGTGTTAAGAGGTCACGTTGTGGCCACTGTTGGAATATTGCGTGCAATTCTGGTCTCCTTCCTATCGGAAAGACGTTGTGAAATTTACAAGGATGTTGCCAGGGTTGAAGGATTTGAGCTACAGGGAGAGGCTGAACAGGCTGGGGCTGTTTTCCCTGGAGCTTCGGGGGCTGAGGGGTGACCTTATAGAGGTTTACAAAATTATGAGGGGCATGGATATGATAAACAGACAAAGCCTTTTCCCTGGGATCGGGGAATCCAGAACTAGAGGGCATAGGTTTAGGGTGAGAGGTGAAAATATAAAAGAGACTTAAGGGGCAACTTTTTCACGCAGAGGGTGGTACGTGTATAGAATGAGCTGCCAGAGAATGTGGTGGAGGCTGGTACAATTGCAACATTTAAGAGGCATTTGGATGGGTATATGAATAGGAAGGGTTTTGGAGGGATATGGGCCGGGTGCTGGCAGGTGGGACTAGATTGGGTTGGGATATCTGGTCGGCATGGACAGGTTGGACCGAAGGGTCTGTTTCCATGCTGTACATCCCTATGACTCTATATTCGACTAGAAAGGATCGAGGTTAGTTACGAACAGAAGTTATCAATTCTAGAAGGAGTGAAAGTAGACAAGTCCCCTGGGCTGGATGGGATTTATCCGAGGATTCTCTGGGAAGATAGGGAGGAGATAGCAGAGCCTTTGGCTTTGATATTTGAATCATCATTGTCTACAGGTTTAGTACCAGAGGACTGGAGGATTGCAAATGTTGTGCCCTTGTTCAAGAAGGGCAGTAGGGATGAACCAGGTAATTATAGACCAGTGAGCCTTACTTCTGTTGTAGGAAAGGTTTTGGAAAGCATTATAAGAGATAAGATTTATAATCATCTAGCTAGCAACAATTTGATTTCAGATAGTCAACATGGTTTCGTCAAGGGCAGGTTGTGTCTCACAAACCTCATTGAGTTTTTTGAGAAGGTGATCAAGCATGTGGATGAGGGTAGTGCAGCTGACACGGTATACATGGACTTCAGTAAAGCCTTTGATAAGGTTCCACATGGTCGGCTGTTGGAGAAAATCTGCAGTTATTGTTTTTACCTTGTTGATTTTAACCCTACTGCGAATCCTCTTGCAAGGATGCCTGCCTTGAAGAAGTTTTCCTCCTCTCTCTACAAGAATCCACGCTTCAGGCTCTCTGCCTTTATTCCTGATGAAGGGCTTTTGCCCGAAACGCTGATTTCGCTGCTCGTTGGATGCTGCCTGAATTGCTGTGCCCCTTCAGCACCACTGATCCAGATGTTGGAGAAAATGCAGAGCCATGGATTTGAGGGAGATTTAGCAGTTTGGATTAGAAACTGGCTTTCTGAAAGAAGTGGTGGTTGATGGAAAATATTCAGCCTGGAGTCCGGTTACTTGTTGTGTTCCACAAGGATCTGTTTTGAGACCACTGCTGTTTGTCATTTTTATAAATGACTTAGACGCAGGCATTGGTGGGTGGATTAGTAAACTTGCAGATGACACTAAAGTTGGTAGAGTAGTGGACAGTGTGGAAGAATGTTACAGGTTGCAGGGGGTCTTGGATAACCTGCAGAATTGGGTGGAGAGGGGACAAATGGAGTTCAATGCAGCTAACTGTGAGGTGATGCACTTTGGGAAGAATAACAGGAAGGCAGAGTACTGGGTCAATGGAAAGATTCTTGGTAGTGTGGATGTGCAGAGGGATCTTGGAGTCCATGTACATAGATCCCTGAAAGTTGCCACCCAGGTGGATAGTGCTGTTAAGAAGGCATACGGTGTGTTAGGGTTCATTCGTAGAGGGATTGAGTTCCAGAACCGCAATATCATGCTGCAACTATACAAAACGCTAGTGCGACCACACTTGGAATATTGTGTACAGTTCTAGTCGCCATATTAGTTTAGATTACTTACAGCATGGAAACAGGCCCTTCGGCCCAACCAGTCCACACCGACCCTCTGAAGAGCAACCAAGTCAGACTTATTCCCCTACATTTACCCCTGCACCTAACACTACGGGCAATTTAGCATGTCCAATTCACCTAACCTGCACATTTTTGGACTGTGGGAGGAAACCGGAGTACCCAGAGGAAACCCACGCATATACGGGGAGAATGTGTAAACTCCACACAGTCGCCCAAGGCGGGAATTGAACCTGGGTCTCTGGTCTGTGAGGCAGCAGTGCTTATCACTGTGCCACCGTGCCACCATATTTCAGGAAGGATATAGAAGAATTGGAAAAGGTGCAGAGGAGATTTACCAGGATGTTGCCTGGTCTGGAGGGAAGGTCTTATGAGGAAAGGCTGAGAGACTTGGGTCTGTTCTCATTGGAAAGAAGAAGGCTAAGAGGAGATTTGATAGAGACATACAAGATGATCAGAGGATTAGGTAGGGTAGACAATGAAAATCTTTTTCCTAGGATGATGACGTCAGTGTGTACGAGGGGGCATAACTACAAATTGAGGGGTGATAGATTTAAGACAGACGTCAGAGGCAGGTTCTTTACTCAGAGAGTAGTAAGGGCGTGGAATGCCCTACATGCTAATGTAGTCAACACAGCCACATTAGGGAGATTTAAACAATCCTTGGATAAGCACATGGATAATGATAGGATAATGTAGGGGGACGAACTGAGAATAGTTCACAGGCTGGCGCAGCATCGAGGGCCGAAGGGCCTGTTCTGCGCTGTATTGTTCTATGTTTAAGGGTCTGTTTCTGTGCTATACATCTCTATTATTCTATGAATCTATCCCCAGCTCCTGCTAGTTCTGAAGAAGGATCACTGGACTCACAATGTTAACTTTGCTCTCTCTCTCTCTCTCTCTCTCTCTCTCCATAGATGCTGCCAGACCTGCTGAGATTCTCCAACAATTTCTATTTCTGTTATAAATACAATGTTCTTCATGAATAGACTGCAAAAACATAACCTGAATCTGAAAGAATATTTTATCCATTCTGTGTCTCCCATCAGTTCCACATAAAAACAAATTTTGATGAGAAATGTTTGAAAGAAACAAGCTTTTGATTCACTGTGCATCAGACAGAAGCTGAAATGGTCAGTATAGTCCAGTAATTGTCATTTTGTACAGCACAATCGGAACTGATTAGTTTAAAGTAGCCCATACAGTGGGACAGGCAAATCTATAGAGAAGGGTGAATGGTATTTAAATTGTAAATAAAGGAAAAGTTACATTTTTTTTGTTATCAATCTCCAGTTTGAGAACTCAACAGGTAAAATTTTTGATTTGAAATAGGAAATTCTTTGGAATGGAAGGGCATATTTTGACATTTCCTATTAATTGCATAATGTCTGTTTAACTCATGCACACACAATTGTAAAGTTAAAGATCGCACAACACCAGGTTATAGTCCAACAGGTTTATTTGAAAGTACAGCCTTTCAGAACATTGCTCCTTCATCAGGTAGCTGGTAGGGCAGGATCATGGGATGTAGAATTTATTGTAAAAGATCAAAATGTCATACAACTGACACGCCATTCTATTTTATTGAAACAACACACAATCTGTCGGCAGTCAATCCATGTGACATTTTGTAAATTCCTACTTTGGAAATAGAACCAGTCTGACTCAAGATTGGGATACAGCCAGAATCTAATCTCACACCTTTAATGCATTGTCTGAGTTGAGATGTCACCTTTTTTTCACTGATAAAACCTCACATTATCACAGGACTGGGACTTGAAAGAGGTTCTGGGATATACATATTAATCATCTGAAACCTGTATGCCCATTCTCAGTGATTAAAGATCAGCACCAATCTAAGTTTGTTCAATATTCTGCATCAGTTGTATGAAACTTTGATCTTTTATGATACATTGTGTAACCTATGATCCTGTCCCACGAGCTACCAGGTGAAGGAGCAGAGCTCTAAAAGCTGTACTTCCAATTAAACCTGTTGGACTATAACCTGGTGTTGTGTGATTTTTAACTTTGTACACCCCAGTCCAACACCGACACCTCCCCATCATGAATACAACTGGAAAGCAGTAGATGAGTTAGCACCACTGGCTGGATGGTTGTGGTTTGTGATGAAGAGTGATGCCAACAGCGTAGGTTTAATTCTTACATGAGGTGAGTAGAAAGTCTGAAGGAAGATGCATTGGCTTGTTTTGAGGTTCATCCTGAGCAGCTCTGTGAGGCAGGACTCTGCACTCTACAGTCTGTTCGCTGGGACACACACTGAGACAAATGTCAACTACACCCTAAGGACTATCAACTCAGTGAAAGATGCTCTTTAGTCTGCCCAAAACCTGGTAATCTTTCAGAGTAAAACACTGATCCTGAGTGAGTGCTGCAGACAGGAATCTGCTGATCCCGCCATTCCTGGTGAAGGGCTTATGCCCGAAATGTCGATTGTCCTGCTCCTCAGATGCTGCCTGACCTGCTGTGCTTTTCCAGCACCAGACTCTCGACTCTGATCTCCAGCATCTGCAGTCCTCACTTTCTCCTGGCACATTCCAAGGTCCAGGACTACGCGCTGAGGGATGCAATAAAGCTTGGGGCAGCTGCCGCCAAGGCGCAGTGAGGAAACACCACTGTCTGAGGTCTTCCTGCCGAAGGTAAATGGGGGTCTGTTCGGTTATTGGACCCTCCCAGTGCCTTAAATACATGTAAATATATGTAAATATATTCTTGCATGTGTTAGAGATACTTTTGGTTTGTTAGGATAGAGTTAAACTCCAATGTTTGTTTCTTTCCTTGATATGTTACCATATAGAATGTGATGTGGAGGTGTCAATGTTCGACCGGGGTGGACAAAGTTAAAAATCACACAACCACCTGATGAAGGAGCAGTGCTCCAAAAGCTAGTGCTTCCAAATAAACCTGTTGGACCATACCCTGGTGTTGTGTGATATTTAACAGTGTATAGAACTGAACTGCATTTGTGACTATGTGTATAAAAAAAAGCTTTTTTATAAATAATCTATATGTTTAAAATCACAAATATCCCGGTGAGGTTACCATGACAGATTCTCCTTCTAAACCTCTCCCCTGCTTGTGGTGTGTTGACCCTCTCTTAAACCACCACCAGGCATCTCTCCCTGTTGACACAGTTGGACGATGGCCACTTTACCTTTTTTTGTCAAATGTTTTTCACCAAACTCGTACATGATTTGACCAGAAATGTTTTTGATTTCGGCCTTCAGCCCATGGCTTACCATATCGCACGATCGCAATCTACTGTGCTCCCATTGAAGCACAAATGGCAGTGCTCACAAATATCCCCACCCCACCACCCCCCTGCACTGTGTCAGACTCCACTCTTACATTTCCAAAGGATCTTTTGGGGCCTTGGACCTCGCTTTCCACCTCCAATCTCCAGAGACAGTGCATTATCCTCCGCCATTTCCACCACCTAAAGTCAGACCTCACCACCAGAGATATATTTCCCTCCCTAACCCTATCAGTATTCTGCAGAGACCCTTTCCTCTGTGATTCTCTCGTTAGGTCCACACCACATCCCCCCCCCTCACCCCACCCACCCCCACGCCAACCCACCCTCCACTCCCGGCACCTTCGCCTGTCATTGCAAGAGGTGGAAAACCTGTGCCCACACCTCTCCCCTTACTTCTGTCCAAGACCCCAAAGGATCCTTCCACTTCCAGCAGAGATTTTCCTGCACACGCAAGCACCTCATGATTAGATTCCCTACAGTGTGGAAACAGTCCCATTGGCCCAACCAGTCCACACTGACCCTCTGAAGAGTAACCCACCCAGACCCATTTCCCTCTGACTAATGCACCTCACACTACGGGCAATTTAGCATGGCCAATTCACCTCCTGCACATCATTGGACTGTGGGAGGAAACCGGAGCACCCGGAGGAAACCCATGCAGATACGGGAGAATGTGCAAACTCCACACAGACAGTCACCCGAGGCTGGAATCGAACCTGGGATCCTGATGCTGTGAGGCAGCAGTGCTAACCACTGAGCCACCATGTCGTCCTACTATGTCGTTGCTCTTGATGAGGTCTCCTCTACATTGGGGACACATGACATCACCTGGTGGGACATTTCAGGGAATATCTCTGGGACACAAACAACCTCATCACCTATGGCTGACCTCTTCACCTCTTCCCCCCCAACTCCCCATGGACATGCACATGCTGGGCCTTCTCTATGCCAAATCCAAGTCACCTGACGCCTCGAGGAAGAATGCCTCATCTTCTGCCTTGGGACTCTTCAATCACATGGCATCAACATTGACTTCACCAGTTTCCTCAATTCCCCAACCCCCACCTTATCCCAGATGCAACCCTCCAACTCAGCAACACCCTTGTGACCTGTCATGCCTGTCCATCTCCCTTCCCACCTATCCACTCCACCCTCCTCTCCGACCTATCGCTATCACCCCCCACCTGCATCTACCTATCGCCTTCCCAGCTATTTCCCCCCAGCCCCACCTCCACCCTCAGCCCGCTTCCCCCCATTCCCCATATTCCTGATGAAGAGCTTATGCCCAAAACATTGACTCTCCTGCTCCTTGGATGCTGCCTGACCAGCTGTGCTTTTCCAGCGCCACACTTTTTGACTTTTATTTCAAAAGGAATGCAGTCCAAAGTAGGGAAGGTTCACTCAGCTGATGCTGTGTATGTAGTGGCTAAATTATGAGGAGGGGTTGAGTAGGATTGATCTGTACTCATGCAAGTTCAGAAAAATGAGAATTAAACTTATTGAAACATGCAAGATCTTGAAGTGACTTGAGAGGGTAGATGTAGCAAGGCTGTTTCCCCTTATGGAAGTCTGCAGCCTAAGGGTATCATCTCAGAATAAGGGGTTACACATTTAAGACGATGGAGGGGAGGAATTTCTTCTCCCAGACAGTAGCAAATCTGTGGAATTCTTAAGTGCAGAGAATTATTGAGGCTGGATATTAAGTTTAATCAAGGCTGACATAGACATTATTTTTTAAATAGTAAGGGGATCAGGACACAGTGGGAAAAGGTAGGAACGTGGAGCTAAAGATTATCAAGTCAGCCATGACCTCACTGTATAGTGGAGCAGACTCAATGGTCTACTTCTGCTCCTGAGTCGAATACTTTTACTGAACTCACTAAGGACTGTTCCTCTTTCATTTTCAGATACAGTAATTTGTTTGAAGCAAATGCATTGTGTTGCTGTGCAAGTTGTTAGTGCATGCTGTGTGTGTGATGTTGAAATAATGTGGTGCCATACAACAACGTGTTGATCCCATTCACTTTTCAGTGACACCAATCTGCCTGGCCCACTATCTGCAAGCCAGAGACGCTGTCAGGCTCCAAGAAAGCACAAAGAGAGCAAATGCTAAGGAAGCAAGTGAAAGAGCATATGATGCATTAAGAGAAAGTGAGGACAACAGATGTTGGAGAGTCCGAGTCAAAAAGTGTGATCCTGGAAAAGCACAGCAGGTCAGGCAGCATCCGAGGAGCAGGAGAATCAAAGCTTCAGGCATAAACTCTTCACCAGGAATGTGATGCGTTAAAGTATGGCTGTGTGTGAGCCCACATGTGTACAGCAACTTTTGCAGAACCATGCAACATATAAACATACCTGAGTCTCAGGTGAAGTCCTGAAGGATTGACATGGAGTGAAATTTGGTCAGAAAGCAGTTGAGATGCTGTATGTGGTGAGGCTGGTGGTTTGGTGATACCAGGTTCGATGGACCAAGTGTTGATGAAGAACATCCATGAAGGATGTGGGGGAGTGTGGGTGATGGGCGAGTTGTCTGATGGGTGGATAAACAAAATGTAACCATAGAGTTTCGTGTTGGGAAATAGCACCACCTCGTTTCTCAGTAAACAACGAGAGAAGGGAAGCTGCAATGTAGTGGGATCAGCAAATGATAAGATGCAAATAGACAGAAACAAGGTGGTCACGGTGAAATTCAGACACTGTTGTTGAAACCTTAAGGAGAAATTGAAATTATTTTTCATCGTGTCAGGAATTTCATTTTCTCATTCTTGCCACAATTTCCCAACTGTCTCACCGTTACCAACAATGTTCAAGGCCTGGAAAAATATCATACACAGTCTGGGACTGAGTTTTACTGATGTTACAACTATAATTCATGACTGTAACACTCCTTATGACTGACTGACTACCCACAGCACTCCTTTCATTGCACTGAAGCTGAGGCAAGGTCCTTTCTACTGGAACCTCACATCTCATGATGTCGTCTCAACATCTTAATGGGATTCTGTCCTTTTGGGATATATTGTAACAACACAATACCCACTATGAAAAACAATATGGGCCTATGATCAAGCTCCCCTAGTCACGTCAAAACATACAAGCGA
The DNA here is from genome assembly GCF_037043375.1 of Chiloscyllium plagiosum. NCBI lineage: Eukaryota > Metazoa > Chordata > Chondrichthyes > Orectolobiformes > Hemiscylliidae > Chiloscyllium > Chiloscyllium plagiosum. Next base: position 6,999,623 of record NW_028270149.1, on the reverse strand, counting down.
TAACTCTATGTATACAAGAAATGATTTGGAGATGCCAGTGCTGGAATGGGGGTACAAAGTTAAAAATCACACAACACCAGGTTATAGTCCAACAGGTTTAATTGGAAGCACTAGCTTTTGGAGCACTGTTCTTTCTTCAGATGGTTGTGGAGTATAAAATTGTAAGACACAGAATTTATAGCAAAAAAGCTATAAATTTTGCTATAAATTCTGTGTCTTATGATCTTATACTCCACAACCACCTGATGAAGGAGCAGTGCTCTGAAAGCTAGTGCTTCCAATTAAACCTGTTGGACTATAACCTGGTGTTGTGTGATTTTTAACTTGCTATAAGAAATGATCAACTGTGATAATGCAGAAAAACCAATGACAATGACCCATCCTTTGTCCTTCGGAGGTCAGAGGTCACACTGGTTTAGTGTCACTTTTTTGTCTCAAGGAATTTGGTAAGCTGACCTTGTGCATACTGGCAGCAAAGCAGGTGCCACTCTTTGGCAGACAGAGACATGAAAGGAAATTAACACAAGACAGCACCGAGGTCACACAACATATAGTTCAGATAGTAAGTGGTTCCAGATACGATCCTGTAAAACTCAACTTTTCATACTGAGGCAGAGAGAGGCTAATAATGACCATCTGAATTTATTTTTTAATTGCATTCAGAAACAATGCTGAACTATATCTTTTTTTTTCTGCCAATAGTGCTCATTTCTCTGTTGCTATGCGTCTTGCTGAAATGCATGATGGCCTTGACTGAATGAATACATTTCTTAAATACATTTCGACAAGCAGAAGTCCCATTGTTTCCTTCATCAGTTTTCTCTTGGTTGGTTCAAGGTCTAGAATTAGGGTTCATTTTGACATCAGTTCAGAACCAGAAAGACGATGTTCAGTTTGCATAAAACCTTGGGTGAAAATGTACCTGAAATACTGTTTGCAATTCTGGTCTCCACTTTGCAAAATAAATAGCAAAGAAGCAGTAGAGAAACTGTGGAAATAATTTACAAATGCAATATGGACTGGAGAGTTTTGGTTACAAAGGGAGATTGGAAGGATTGGGGTTGTTTTCCTTAGATCGGAGTGATGTTGGAAAAGCACAGCAGGTCAGGCGGCATCCAAGGAACAAGAAAATCGCGTTTCGGGCAAAAGCCCTTCAAGATGAAGGGGTTTTGCCTGAAACATCGATTTTCCTGCTCCTCGGATGCTGCCTGACCTGCTGTGCTTTTTCAGCACCACTCTGATCTAAACTCTGGTTTCCTGCATCTGCAGTCCTCCCTTTTGCTTTCCTTAGAGCAGAGGAGAGTGGGAGGGGACATGATTAAGATATACAGGAGCATAGATAGGATAGATGTTTCCCCTTGATGGCGGGTGTCAATGACCAGCGGACATCGATTTAGGGAAGAGGCACGAGGTTTAGAGGAGATGAGAAGAAATGCTTTTTCACTCAGAGGGTGATGGGGATCTGGAACTCACTGCCTGCAAAGGTAGAAGAGAGCAGAAACTCTCATCATATTTAAGCAGTGTTTAGATGTGCTATTGCAATGCCAAGGCAAGCAAGGCTATGGAAAAGTGAGGAACAAAGAACAAAGAACAAAGAAAATTTACAGCCCAGGAACAGGCCCTTCGGCCCTCCAAGCCTGAGCCGATCAAAATGTACTGTCTAAACCTGTCGGTCAATTTCTAAGCATCTGTATCCCTCTACTCCCCACCTACTCATGCATTTACCCAGACGCAGCTTAAATGAATCTACCGTGCCTACCTCTACCACCTCTGCTGGCAACGTTTTCCAAACGCCCACCACCCTCTGTGTGTCATAGAGTCATAAAGTCATAGACATGTACAGCATAGAAACAGACCCTTCATTCCAACCTATCCAGGCCGACCAGATATCCCAACCCAATCTAGTCCCATCTGCCAGCACCCGGCCCATATCCCTCCAAACCCTTCCTATTCATATACCCATCCAAATGCCACTTAAATATTGCAATTGTACCACATCATCTGGCAGCTCATTACATACATGTACCACCCTCTGTGTGAAAAAGTTGTTCCTTAGATCCCTTTTATATCTTTCCCCTCTCACCCTAAACCTACGCCCTGTAGTTCTGGACTCCCCAATCCCAGGGAAAAGACTTTGTCTATTTATCCTATCCATGCCCCTCATAATTTTGTAAACCTCTATAAGGTCACCCCTCAGCCTCCGACGCTCCAGGGAAAACAGCCCCAGCCTGTTCAGCCTTTCCCTATAGCTCAAATCCTCCAACCCTGGCAACATCCTTGTAAATCTTTTCTGAACCCTGTCAAGTTTCACAACATCTTTCCGATAGGAAGGAGACCAGAATTGCACGCAATAATCCAAGAGTGGCCTAACCAATGTCCTGTACAGCTGCAACATGACCTCCCAACTCTTGTAATCAATACTCTGACCAATAAAGGAAAGCATACCAAACACCTTCTTCACTAGCCTATCTACCTGCAACTCAACTTTCTAGGAGCTATGAACCTGCATTCCAAGAAGTACTTGCTGCGTGTATCCCCCTTAAACTTTCCACCTCTCACCTTGAAAGCGTGACCTCTCATTATTGAATCCTTCACCCTGGGAAAAAGCTTGTCTCTATCCATCACGTCTATACCCATCATGATTTGTAAACCTCAATCAGGTCCCCCCTCAATCTCCTTTTTTGCTAATGAAAATAAACCTAACTAGTCAATCTCTCTTCATAGCGAGCACCTTCCATACCAGGCAACATCCTCATAAACCTTCTCTGCACCCTCTCCAAAGTGTCCACATCCTTTTGGTCATGTGGTGACCAGAACTGTACACAGAGTTCTAAATGCGGCCAAACCAATGTCTGCAGGTGCTGGAGAGTTAGAGACATGTGTGTGGTGCTGGAAAAGCATAGCAGGTCAGGCAGTGTCCGAGGAGCAGGAGAATCAATGTTTCGGGCATAAGTCCTGCATCAAGCACAAGGCTATGAGCCTAGGGCTGGAAATGAGTTTAAAATCATTTAGTAGTTGATTTTGACCAGCATGGATGCAATGGCCCAAAAGGCCTTTTTCTGTGCTGTAGGTCTCTATGACTTTATAACTTTAAGACACTAGAATTGAAAGGAGGCAACGTTTAGTCAAAGATTGGTCTTCAGGAAAGAGAAAACTGAGAGAAAAGCCGAAAGAGCACTTTAAAATTACGATGAAATTCAATAGGATGGAGATGAAGAACACTTTCAAGTTAAGGAAGGTGGTGGTATTGTGGTGATGTTACTGGGCCTCTCTCGCCCTGGGACATAGGTTCAAATCCCACCATGGCTGTTGGTAGAATTGTAATATATCTGACACACAAAGCTGCTCTTGGTAATGTTAAAAATCACACAACACAAGGTTATAGTCCAATAAGTTTAATTGGAAGCACTAGCTTTCAGAGCACTGCTCCTTCATCAGGTGAATCATCAATCTCCTGTTGAAGGAGCAGTGCGCCGAAAGCTAGTGCTTCCAATTAAACCTGTTGGACTGTAACCTGGTGTTGTGTGATTTTTAAGTTTGTACACACCAGCCCAACACCGGCACCTCCAAATCATTGGCTCTTGGTAATGTTCATATTGTTCATTGTGGTTAAGAAACCCATCTGGCTCATAAATGTCCTTTGGGGAGGGGAATCTTCCATCTTTACCTGGTCTGGCCTATGTGTGACACCAGGCCTGCAGAACATGGTTAACCCTCAGCCACCCTCTGAAATGGTCTGGCATGTCACTAGGTTCAAGGAGAATAAGGGTTGGAAAACAAATGCTTGCTTTGGCAGCAATGCCACATCCCGTGAAAGAATAAAGGAATGAGCCACAGAACAAATGTAAGTATTAAATATTGATGTGAAAGGACACATTTTACTGAACAAAGTTAACAGGAATTCATGATTAACTGCTGCATTCCCCATAGCAATGTCTCTGTTAATTAGAGCCTACTTAGAGAGGTGATAGCCTCGTGGCATTGTAACTAGACTATTAACCCAGAGGCTCACATAATGTTCTTGGGATCCTGGTTTGAATCCTGCCATAGAAAATGGTGGAATTTGACTTCAATAAATATCTAGAATTAAAATTCTAGTGATGACCGTGAATCAGTTGTAGAGGGAGGAAGAGAGCTTCTTCAAGGAAGGCATCCTTGCAAGAGGATTCGCAGTAGGTTAAAATCTTCGAGGAGAAAGTGAGGACTGCAGATGCTGGAGATCAGAGCTGAAAATGTGTTGCTGGAAAAGCGCAGCAGGTCAGGCAGCATCCAGGGAACAGGAGAATCGACGTTTCGGGCATAAGCCCTTCTTCAGGAATGAGGAAAGTGTGTCCAGCAGATCAGTTGTCAATTGTTGGAAAAGCCATCCATCTGGTTACGAATGTTCTTTCAGGAAGGAAGCTGTCATCCTTACCTGGTCTGATCTACATATGACTCCAGGCCTACAGCAACGTGGTTGAATCTTAACTGCCCTCTGGGCAATTAGGGATGGGCAATAAATGCTGCCTGGCCAGTGATGCCTTTGTCCCATGAATGAATAAAATAAAACTTGTTAACTAACAGGACTATCCTCTTAGACATTGTAATTGTTGGCTATTGCTCTTTATTGATATTTTTGTGAAATGTTCTGATGAATGTCAAGTGGAAAACTTTGACAAAATGTGTCTGTTGTTCAGCAATTCTCAAGCTCAGTAAAAGACACCAAAGATAGGATAGTTAGTAACAGGTGAAATCAATAATTTGGGACAAATGCCCGTACATTGTAACTAGGAACAATGTAGAACTCACCACTGCATGATATGGTTGAAGCAGTGAGCATTCACATCACTAATTGAGCAAAAGTTGGATCTGTACATGAGAAAGGGATAATGGAAGAGGTGAGGGGAGAAGGTGAAAGGAGCTAGAGTTGGGAGGAGGTTTGTGTCAGTATCAATAACAGCCTGGGTTAGTTGTTTTTTTATTCCTGATGAAGGGCTTTTGCCCGAAACGTCGATTTTACTGCTCCTCGGATGCTGCCTGAACTGCTGTGCTCTTCCAGCACCACTAATCCAGAAGATAGTTGTTTCAAGTGGTCTGTTTCCAAACCTTACGGATAAATAAATATTATTGTGGGACAATGTTAAGGGAAGCTATTTAGAGGAGCACTTGAAATGCCGTAGTATCCAAGGCTATAGACCAAGTGCTGGAAAATGAAATGTGAGTGGATAGACGTTTGTGGACCTGATGGGCTGAAGGGCCTCTTTCTGTGCAGTAGAAATTCTACCACTCTCCTCTGGGTGTTGGCGAGGCCACGTTTTGTATCCATTCATTGCTGCCTTGATGAGGGTGTTGTTGAGCTTCTGAAGAACCATTTTTCCAGCTGATACCCATGAGCATAAATCTTCCAGCATCTGGTGAAGGAGTACATTGGATGGGGGGGGACATCACATGGAATCCTAACTAGGGCAAATGAATCAATTATTTTGAAAGTCATGGTCGGCTTGGGGCAGAATCAATATAGATTTATGAAAGCAATGTCTGTTTGGAAGCATTTTTGAGAATATAGAATTATAGTAGAGAAACAGGCCTACCATATCAATGTTGGTCAACAAATGGGACATTAATCCCATTTATCTGCGCTTGCTTCTACCATAACCTGGAATTAGAAGCGTTATAGGAGAATAGACAAGTTGGAACCAGTAAGTGTGGTCAATTTACATTTGCAGAAAACTTCTGAGCATGTCCCACACAAGAAGTTGGCAAATAACCGAGAACACCTCATTTCAGAGGGAACAGACTGACACTGAACCGAAAACAAAAAATCGGAACAAATGATGATTCCCAGCAATCCCAGGGGTGTTTGACAAGAATGAGTGCCTCAGTTATTTACAATCTGTATCGATGAATTGGATGTGGGAAATATATGAAACATCTCCTAACTTGCAGGTGCCAAAGAATCACGGGGGGAGTGTGACTTGTGAAGAAGGTGCAAGGAAGTTTCAAAGAAATTTGGAGAAGTTAAATGAGTGGGAAAACAGAAAATGGTGAATGGAGTCTAACATGGAGAAATGTGAGGCTATTCACCTCAGTAAGAAAAACAGAATTGCCAAATGTGCGAGGGTGTAACGGTCTGAAAGGGTTAATGCAGAGGAATCTCACCCACTATGATAACATCATATGGGTATAGTGAGAGAAAACTTCAGGATCTCAAACAAGTGAAATCTAACATTGAGTCTTCCTCATAATCTTCCTAAAATTATCAATTATATCAACATAACTCGCACTATTTAACATCATGCAATAAACTACAACTTGTCTAAGTCAAGAATATCTTCTCATTAGACCACCAAGCGCTTTTTCATTTTTTTTTAATATCCAGACTTATTATCACAAACAACCCAATGATTTTTCCCACACCAAATCACCCGTGGTGTTTTTCATTTATTAAGCACCTTATTTCTCATTGTTCAATGTATGTCCAGAACCCAGTAAGAGCAATGCAATGTCACCAAAGATGAGGGAGAGATAGGGAGAGGGGGAGGGGGCTGAATCAAAATGGAGTTGGAATGGGAAATAAAGCATCCTATCCCACCTCTCTCTCTAAAGGCTTTGTGAATGTGGATAGACATTGCGTGCTCCTTCTCCAGGGACACTCAGGCACAAACGCAATTGCAGAAGATTGGCTGAAAATCGTCAACTATGATCCCTTCTGTCACCTACTGCCTGGACCTGTTACTTGGCATGTTGGCCAGGCCCAGAAGTAGGCCTACAAGGAGGTCCTCTGATTGCCCATACTCCTACTCACTAATACTCAAAGATCAGGAGTGTAGGAATGAAGTGTAACCGAAAGCACAACAAAACATTTTTCAAATAACTGGAAGAGGATGCAACCATCAACAACCAACACATACATGATCTATATACGGCACAACAAATCAAGTACGTTTCCCTGACCACATGAGATCAAGCATACCTGTAATTGACCAGGAGGGAGATGGAGTCAGGGGCTATGGACCAGAAAGTTTAATTAAGCCACAAACATTGGTCTGTCTTCTCGATATTTAATTGGGAGAAGAGTTCTGTGCTTCCAATTAGAATCACGGAATTCCCTACAGTTTGGAAGCAGTCATTCAGCCCATCGAGTCTACACAGACCTTTCAAAGAACATCCCACCCAAACACACCCAATCCCTGAAACCTTGAATTTCCTATGGCCAATCCATCTCACCTGCAAGTTTTTGGACTGTGGGAGGAAACCAAATCACACAGAGTAAACCTACACAGGCACAGGGAGAATGTGCAAACTCCACGCTGACAGTCGCCCAAGGCTGGAATCGAAACTGGGTCCCTGACGCGGTGAGGCAGCAGTGCTAACCACTGAGCCACCATGCTGCCCACATCGTGGACACCAAATGAGTACTGTGAGAGATAGTGAAGGATTGGGTAGTTGGGGTATTAGATGCCACATGACGAACAGTGAGTTTCAAGGCATCGAGAAATGAAACAATAAAAAAGGAAAATGCAAGCTCAGAGCTGCTCCAAGATTCAATTAACAGCAAGCTCTCCAGAGAAACCGACGAAGAAAACCTGCAGGAATCAGATCAGGTCATTGTGAAACTCTTTTGAATACATGTGCATATTTGAGTAACATTTCCAATCGTTGTCATAACAACTCCAACCAAACCATGGCCATGTCATACAGATTTGTTTGAAAGTGAAGTTCTGCTTCTTTGTCTTACAGCAGGAGGCTTTTGAACAAAAAGATTTGACAGAGATTGAAGTGGCGAAGAGAGAAAGGATATACAGAGGGAGGAGCAGAAAGAAAAAGGGTGGGGGTACAGCAGAGACACAATTACCAACAATTTACAGTTACAGAACAAAGAGACCTTGGAGTGCAGGTTCATAGCTCCTTGAAAGTGGAGTCGCAGGTAGATAGGATAGTGAAGAAGGCGTTTGGTATGCTTTCCTTTATTGGTCAGAGTATTGAATACAGGAGTTGGGAGGTCATGTTGCGGCTGTACAGGACATTGGTAAGGCCACTGTTGGAATACTGTGTGCAATTCTGGTCTCCTTCCAACAGAAGGATGTTGCAAAACTTGAAAGGGTTCAGAAAAGATTTACAAGGATGTTGCCAGGGTTGGAGGATTTGAGCTATAGGGAGAGGCTGGACAGCCTGGGGCTGTTTTCCCTGGAGGTTTATAAAATCATGAAGGGCATGGATAGGGTAAATAGGCAAAGCCTTTTTTCTGGGGTCAGGGAGTCCAGAACTAGAGGGCATAGATTTAGGATGAGAGGGGAAAGATATAAAAGAGACCTAAGGAGCAACGTTTTCACACAGAGGGTGGTACGTGTATGCAATGAACTGCCAGATGAAGTGGTGGTGGCTGGTACACTTACAACATTTAAGAGTCATTTGGATGTGTATATGAACAGGAAGGGTTTGGAGGAATATGGACCGGGTGCTGACAGGTGGGACTAGATTGGGTTCGGATAACTGGTCAGCATGGACGGGTTGGATCGAAGGGTCTATTTCCGTGATGTACATCTCTATGGCTCCATGACTCTCCAAGACCCAAGACCGGATATTATTTTAAATAGAAAGAGAAAGTGCTGGAGAAACTGAGCAGGTCTGGCAGCAGCTGCGGAGAGAAACAAAGTTAATACTATGACTCCAATATGACGCTTCCTCTGAAGAAGAGGCATATTAGACCTGAAATAAAAATCTTTTTCTCTCTCATAGAAATCAGAATCAGCAGTAGGCCATTCGGCCCCTCAAGCCTGCTCCGCCATTCAATAGGCTCATGGCTGATCCTCCATCTTATTCCTACATTCTCCCCATTCCCTTAGATGCCTTTAAAGTCTTGAAATGTATCTATTCCTTCTTGAATATATTCTGTGACATGGGCTCCACAGCCTTCTATGGGAGAGATTTCCACAGGTTCATTACCATCTGAACAAAGAAATGTTTCCTCATCTCAGTCCTCAATGAGGTAAAAACAATGACTGCAGATGCTGGAAACCAGATTCTGGATTAGTGGTGCTGGAAGAGCACAGCAGTTCAGGCAGCATCCAAGGAGCAGCGAAATCAATGGTCTACTCCCATATCCTGAGACTGTGTCCCCTGGTTCTCAACTCCCCCAACCAAGGGAAGCGTCCCAATCGGTCTTACCCCTTTGGAACATTATACGTGTCAGTCAGAGCCCCCTCTCTTCTTTATGATCTGTCTGTGAAAGTAGGCCAGTTGTACAAGTCTTTTTTGAAAGGGCATTCCTAACATTGCTATCTCTCCACAGAACCTACTGTGTTCCTCCCAACTCAAGGAACTCTCCAGACGTCTAGCAGCATGATGTGAGGACACTGGTATGCGGCCAATCATATTGAAATATCCTCAAAGACAGCAAAATCAGATTACCTTTCACTTTCAATTGAAAGCCTCAAGTAGTAAAATACATAATTATGTTTAAGTTGAGATATTAACTAAAATAAAGATTAAAAAAGTTTTTAAATTCTTTCTATATAATGTTGATTATTTAAAAATATCATTGTGAATGATTTGACCTACCCATAACTACGGCATTCCACAATTTTTGAATTGCTGCTAAAACAATGTTTTGTTCATGATCATTCATTGTTATATTTTAATTTGTCCAGCACAGTGCCTATTGTCGTGTCTTGTCAGGAACTACAGGGCTGTCTTGCATGTTTTGCCTCCTCTACGTACTTTGTGCTGCCCTGTGTATGACTGTACTCATAGTCTGTGTGTTCATATAGCACCTTGGTTCTGGAGGAATGCTGTCTCGTTTTTATTGTACCAGCTGTATATGGCAGAAACGACAAATAAAGCTGCTCTTGTCCAATATTAGTTTATCTGTCAGCGAGTTTAGTAGCAATTAGGAAGTTTGGGATGTGTTTAAAAAAAAACCATTGAACAAAGTGTGAATGTTTCAAAGATGGTTATTGTAAAACTAGCAACAATGAAGAGAAAGTTAACATCTATTTCACTGGATTCTGTCCAAGATACCTCCACCATTGTATAATAAGTCCACACAAAACAGTAACAGCACGAGGCCATGAGTATCCTCCAAATTCTGTACAATCAAGGCTGGTTCAAAATTGCTCATATCAACTTTCCTGCCTTTTCCCCGTAACCCCTTGATTCCCTGACTGATCAAAACTTTATCAACCTCAGTCTTAAATATTCACAAGGAATCTGCCCCCAAAGCTCTCTGTTGGAAACAAAAAAGCTGCAGATGCTGGAAACCACAGTGGACAAGCCGGAGGCTGGAAGAACACAGCAAGCCAGGCAGCATCGAGAGTTGGACCAGTGAATGTTTCGGGTGTAACCCTTCTTCAGGACTTGGGGGTGGGTGTAAATTTAGAGGAGGGGTGTTTGAATAGTGCAATGGGGAATGGAGGTGGTGCAGTGGAGGGCTGTCTGGAAGACAGAGGTGGGGAAAGCACATTGTTTGAAATAGGTGGACATCTGGGATGCTTGGGAATGGAATGTCTCCTCATCCAAGCAGACCCACCCCGAGTCCTGAAAGAGGGTTACACCCGAAACGTTGACTTCCTCTCCTCCTGATGCTACCTGGCTTGTTGTGTTCTTCCAGCCTCCTGCCTGTCTACCCACTGCTCTCTGTGGCAAGGAGTTCTCACGACTCACAATCCCCTGAGAGAAGAAATTCCTCCTCATCTCAGCGTTAAACTGGTGCCCCTTTATTCTGAGGCTGTGCCCGCTGATCATAGACTCTCCCTTGAGGGGAAACATCCTCTCAGCACTGACCCTGTCGAGCCTCTTATTAGTCTGGCATGTTCCAATGAGATTGCCTCTCATTCTTCAAAACTCCAGTGAGTAAATTCCCGACCTGTTTAACCTTTACCCATTAGGCAATCACTGAAAAACTGAAAGCAGGTAAAAACTGAAAGAATTGCGGATGCTCGAAATCAGAAACAAAACCAGAAATTGCTGGAAAAGCTCAGCAGGTCTGGCAGCATCTGTGGAGGGAAATCAGAGTTAATCTCTTGGGTTTAGTGACCCTTCTTCAGAACTGATGGTCGCAAGGAAAATTTTTTAATAAGAAAGTAGGGTGGGGGAGGGAGTAAGGTGTAAATGATAGGTGGGGATTGAGAGCTCAAAGAGAAAGAAGGACAGTTGGAGAATCAAGCGAGTTGATATCGATTGGTGAGGAAGGTGATAGCTGTTAATGGGGACTGTTAGCAGCTAACAACAGGGAGGAGAAAGTGAGGTCTGCAGATGCTGGAGATCAAAGTTGAAACTTTATTGCTGGAACAGCACAGCAGGTCAGGCAGCATCCAGGGAACAGGAGATTCGACGTTTCGGGCACAGGCCCTTCTTCAGGAATGAGCAGAGAGTGTTCAGCAGGAGAAGATAAAAGGTAGGGAGGAGGGACTTGGAGGAGGGGAGTTGGAAATGTGATAGGTGGAAAGAGGTCAAGGTGAGGGTGATAGGTCGGAGTAGGATGGAGGCGGAGAGGTCAAGAAGAAGACTGCAGGTCAGGAAGGCGGTGCCGGGCTGGAGGGATCCGGCTGAGACAAGGTGGGGGGAGGGGGGATGAAGAAACTGGTGAAGTCCAAGTTCATCCCCTGCGGTTGGAGGGTTCCCAGTCGGAAGATAAGACGCTCCTCCTCCGACCGTCGGGTTGTTGTGGTTTGGCGGTGGATGACTCCAATGACCTGCATATCCTCGGTGGAGTGGGAGGGGGAGTTGAAATGCTGTGCCACAGGTTGGTTGGGTTGGTTCGTCCGGGTGGCCCAGAGGTGCTCTCTGAATCGCTCCGCAAGTAGGCGGCCTGTCTCCCCAATATAGAGGAGGCCACACCGGCTGCAGCGGATGCAGTAGATGATGTGGGTGGAGGTGCAGGTGAATCTGTGGCGGATATGGAAGTTTCCCTTGGGGCCTTGGAGAGAAGTGAGGGGGGAGGTGTGGGCGCAAGTGTTGCACCTCCTGCGGTTGCAAGGGAAGGTGCCGGGAGTGGTGGTTGGGTCGGTGGGGGGTGTGGATCTGACAAGGGAGTCGCGGGGGGAGTGGTCTCTACGGAAAGCTGATAGGGGAGGGGAGGGAAATATATCCTTGGTGCTGGGGTCTGTTTGGAGGTGGCGGAAGTAACGGCGGATGATGCGCTGTACATGGAGATTGGTGGGGTGGTAGGTGAGGACCAGTGGGGTTCTGTCCTGGTGGCGGTTGGAGGGGCGGGGCTCAAGGGCGGAGGAGCGGGAAGTGGAGGAGATGCGGTGGAGGGCACCGTCGACCACGGTGCTAACAACAGGTAATGGCAGATTATGTGATAACAAGGCCTAGGAGCGAGGACATGGAGGAGTGCAGGCCCTAAAATTATTGAACTTGATAGAGAGCCCAGAGGACTATGAGGGTCCCCATGTGGACATTGAGGCTGTTCTTCCAGTTTGCGCTGAGCTTCACTGGAACACTGCAGGAAGCCTGAGGCAGAGATGTTGGCCAGGGAACAGGGTGGGATGTTAAAGTGGCAGGCAGCTGGAAGCTCAGGGTCTTTTCTTTTGCACAGAACTTTGATGTTGTGTGAAGAAGTTTCCCAGTCAGTGCTTTGTTTCCCCCAGTGTAGAGGAGACCCACATTGTGAGCAGCGAATGCAGTGGGATAGATTGTGGGAAGTGCAGGCAAAGTGTTGCTTCACCTGGAAGGTATGTTTGGACCCTCGGATACTGAGGAGGGAAATGGGCAGATTTACACCTTCGATGATTGCAAGGGAAGGTGGCGTGGGGCTGTGGGGGGGGGGAGGGGTGGCGGGAGGGGGAGCGGTTGGTTGTGGTGTTGAGCATGAAGATTGGGTGGACCACAGTCTCCCCAAGGGAATGGTCCCTGTGGAAGGCTGACAAGGCAGGGGAGGGGATTATGTGTCTGATGGTGGGCATCCCACTGGAAGTGGCAGAAATGGAGGCTGATGATCCTCTGGATGTGGATGCTGCTGGGATGGTAGGTGAGGACAAAGAGGGACCCTCTCACTATTGTGGGAGGGAAGAGAAGGGTTAAGAGTGGAAGTGAGGGAGATGGGTCAGACCCAGCTCTGTACTAGGATCATCCAAGTGGACCTTCTCTGAACTGCCTGTATCTTTCCTTAAATAAGGGGACCAAAACTGCTCACAGTACTCCAGCTGTGGTCTCATCAGCACCTTGTACAGCTTCAGTAAGACTTCTCTACTCTTATAAAACCACAAGACCATAAGGCATAGAAGCAGAAATTCAGCCATTTGGCTCATCAACTCTGCTCCACCATTCAATCATGGCTGATAAGTTTCTCAAACCTATTTTCCCACTTTCTCCTCATAACCTTTAATCCCCTTAACAATCAAGAGCTTACCTATCTCTGTTTTAAGTATACACAAACAGCTAGCCTCCACAGCCTTCTGTGGAAATGAATTCCATAGATTCATGACTCCCTGGCTGAAGAAGTTTCTCCTTATCTCTGTGGTAAAGTGTCTTCCCTTAACCCTTAGGCTTTGCCCTCGGGTCCTCATCTCTCCTACCAATAGAAACATCTTTGTTGGCTCAGTGGTTAGCACTGCTGCCTCACAGCACCAGGGTCTGGGGTTCGATTCCCGTCTGTCTATGTGGAGTTTGCACATTCTCCCCGTGTCTGCGTGGGTTTCCTCGGGGTGCTCCGGTTTCCTCCCACAATCCAAAAAATGTGCAGGTTAGGTGAATTGACAATGCTAAATTGCCCGTAGTGTTAGGTAAGGGGTAAATGTAGGAGAATGGGTCTGGGTGGGTTACGCTTCGGTGGGTCGGTGTGGACTTGTTGGGCCGAAGGGCCTGTTTCCACACTGTAAGTAATCTAATCTAATCTAAATGAGGTTGGGGCTGCACCCATCCAGGCAAGTGGGGAGTATTCCATCACATTCCTGACTTGTGCCTTGTGAACGGTGGACAGGCTTTGGGGAGTCAGGAGGCATTATTCCGAGCCTCTGACCTGCTCTTGTAGCCATTACGTTTATGTGGTGAGTCCACTTGAGTTTCTGGTTAATGATAACTCCCAGGATATTGATAGTTGGAGGGTTCAGTGATGGTAACAATATTGAATGTTATGGGGCCACGGCTGGATTGTCTCTAATTGGAGTTGAGAGTGTGGTGCTGGAAAAACACAGTAAGTCAAGCAGCATTCGAGGAGCAGGAGAATCGACGTGAAAACCCTTTATCAGGATTGAGGATTAAGAGATAGGAATCCTGTCTCTTATTGGAGATCATCATAGCCTGGCATTTGTGTGGCGCAAATGTTAACTGATAAAACTAGCACTAAAATCCTAACATTTATACCCCATCCCTTATTAGGCCACACAGGGCAAACAGCATGGATCAAGTCTCATAGGTGTCAGGTATAAAGGTGCTGCTGATACTGTCTTGGGTGTGTCAGCTATGCTGCGCAGAAAAAAGGAGCTGTTTATTGTGCAATTACCTCTCATTAAATCATAACTGTTACGAGTGAAACTCAAATTGCTCTGCTTAAAGCACATAAATTTAAACAGTAATTTAATAAATATGTTCATATTATAAGATAAATGGTGAGAGTGGCTGTGTGGAGAATTAGTTTCTGCTGTGATCTGGAACAGACTGTCTGACAGTCGAAACAGATTTTGTCACAAATTCCAAAAAAAATGAAATTGTATAAATTTCTGAAGCCAAACAGATTGCAGTGCTATAGGAGAAGAGGAGAGTCATACCCTCATAGAGGTGTACAGCACGGAAACAGATCCTTCAGTCCAACCCGTCCATACCGATCAGATATCCTAAATTAATCTAGTTCCATAGGGCAGCACTTGGCCCGTATCCGTCTAAACCTTCCTATTCATATACCCATCCAGATGCCTTTTAAATGTTGCAATTGTACCAGCTTCCACCATTTCCTCTGGCAGCTCATTCCATACACATACCACCATCTGCACGAAAAAGTTGCCCCTTAGGTCTCTTTTATATCTTTCCTCTCTCACCCTAAACCTATGCCTTCTCGTTCTGCACTCACCCACCCCAGGGAAAATACTTTGTCTATTTATTCTATCAATGCCCTTCATGATTTTATAAACCTCTATAAGGTCACCCCTCAGTCTCCGATGCTCCAGGGAAAATAGCCCCAGCCTATTCAACCTCTCCCTATAGCTCAAATCCTCCAACCCTGGCAACATCCTTGTAAATTTTTCCTGAACCCTTTTAAGTTTCACAACATCCTTCTGATAGGAAGGAGACCAGAATTGCAAACAATATTTCAAAGCTGGCCTAACCAATGTCCTGTACAACCATAACGTGACCACCCAAGCCCTGTACTCAATACTCTGACCAAAAAAGGAAAGCATACCAAACACCTTCTTCACTATCCTATCTACCTGCGACTCCACTTTCAAGGAGCTATGAACCTGCACTCCAAGGTCTCTTTGTTCAGCAACACTCCCCAGGACCTTACCATTAAGTGTATAAGTCCTGCTAAGATTTGCTTTCCCAAAATGCAGCACCTCACATTTATCTGAATTAAACTCCATCTGCCACTCCTCAGCCCATTGGCCGAGGAGTGATCCTGTTGTAATCTGAGGTAACCTTTTTCGCTGTCCACTACACCTCCAATTTTGATGTCATCAGCTAAAGGGTGCAAGAGGAAAAGGAGCTTTTCTTTGGGCCATTGCTGACCAGGGCAGCCATTACTGTCTATCCCTAATTGCCTGAGAGCAGTTAGAAGTGAACTATGTTGCTGTGGGAGCAAACGACTGCAGATGCTGGAATCTGAAATGAAACCAAAAAATGCTGGAGATCACAGCAGGTCAGGCAGCGTCCATGGAGAGAAAGCAAGTGAACATTTTGAGTCTAAATAACTCTTCCTTGCTATGGATATGGGGTCACATGTAGGTCAGACCAAGTAAGATGGTAGATCTCCCTCCCTAAGGACATTAGTGAACCAGCAGGCTTTTTACATAAAAGCAAAATACTTTGAATGTTGTGAAGAGAAACAGAGTTAATGGTTTGAGTCCAATGACTCTGCTTAGCAATCCTCCCAAAGAAAAGTCTTTGAGAAGAGTTATTGGACTCAAACATTAACTCTGTTTTTCTCTGCATAGATGTTGCCAGATCCAGACAGTTGTTGTTGCCACATGACCACAGGGATGTGGAGGCTTTGGAGAAGGTGTGGAAATGGTTTACCAGGATGTTGCCTGGGATGGAGTGTATTAGCTATGAGGAGAGACTGCACAAACTTGATTTGTTTTCACTTGTAATGCAGAGGCTGAGAGGGCGACCTGATAGATGTTTACAAAATTGAGAGACGCGTGGATAAAATGTGCAGAAATGTCAATTGCCTGGGGACATAGGTTTAAGGTAAAAGGAGTAAGTTTAAAAGAGATGTATGAAGCAGGTTTTTTGCACAGAGGGTGGTAAGTGCCTGGAATGTGCTGACAGAAGATTGGTGGAGTAGTATACAACAGCAATGTCTAAGAGGCATCTTGACAGATATATGAATAAGGTTGGGATATCTGGTTGGCATGGACAAGTTGGACCCAAGGATCTGTTTCCGTGCTGTACATCTCTATGACTCTATAAGCAGGAAATAGAGGGATATGGACCATAGAGTCATAGAGATGTACAGAATGGAAACAGACCCTTTGGTCCAACCCGTCCATGCCGACTAGATATCCCAACCCAATCTAGTCCCACCTGCCAGCACCCGGCCCATATCCCTCCAAACTCTCCCCATTTAAAAATCCATCCAAATGCCCCTTAAATGTTGCAATTGTATCAGCCTCCACCACTTCCTCTGGCAGCTCATTCCATACACCTACCACCCTCTGCATGAAAAAGTTGCCCCTTAGGTCTCTTTTATACCTTTCCCTTCTCACCCTAAACCCATGCTCTCTAGTTCTGGACTCCCAGAACCCAGGGAAAAGACTTTGCCCAAAGGCATCATATGTCAGCACAGGCTTGATGGGCAGAAAGGCCTGTTCCTGTGCTCTATTGTTCTTTGTTCTTATGTGCTCAGCTTCTCCAGCACTTTCTGTCTTCTTGAACCACTGCAGTCCATAAAATGTTGCCAAAGGGTCTTTGATGAGTTGTTGTAGTGTTTTCTGTGGATGGTATAAGCTGCTGCTGCTCTGCATCTGTGGTAAAGAAAGTTAAAGATAGTGAACGGGCTTCCAATCATGTAGGATGGATTTGAGCTGCTTGAGTGGTGTCAGAGCTACACTCCTTCAGGCAAGGCAAAAGTTTACCATCACACTCCTGACTTGTGCCTTGTTGTTGGTAGACACTGTTTGGGGATATAGGAGGTGAGTTACCCACCACACAATTCCTCGCCTCTGACCTACTATTGAAACTACAATGATTATAGGTAAGTTCAATTCAGTTTCTGGTCAATAATAACCCCAGTATTTTAAAAATCGGGGCCTTCAACAATAATAATGCCTTTGAATGTCAAGCAGTGATAGTTGGGCTCTCTCTTACTGAAGCTGGTCATTGCCGGACACATTATGTCGGAAAAATGTAACTCATCGCTCATCAGCCCAAGCCTAGATTTTACTCAGATCTTGCTGCATTTGGACATGAACTGCTTCAGTCCTGTGACTCAGACTCCAAAACAAATGAACAAATAAAGAGAATTTCTCACACCTCCTATGTGGTTTTTGGTGATGATATCACATTGATTTTGACCACGGTGATCCTCAATTTGGTAGAAGCCAATTAGACCCAGCTCATAGTTTAATTTAATAGCTCTTCCTGGTTGCAAAGTGAATGAGTGTTGTTTCTGTTGCCCTTATGAGAGGATGTTTCCTCTCATGGGAGAGTCTGGGATCAGACGGCACGGTCTCAGAATAAAGGGGCATTAATGGTGCCCTCAAGGTATCAGTGACTGGAACCAGTTTCTCTTGGTTCATTCCATCAAAATCTTGCAGAATTTTAAACACCTCAATTAAATCTCCTCTGCACTGCTCCAAGGGGAACAACTCCAGGTTCTCAGCTCTATTCATGTCAATCCTTTATCCTTAAACCATTCTAGTCATCTGCCCTGCATGAATTTCTGAAGAGTGTGTTGTTGTGTAGTGTGGTACCCAAAATTGGACACAATCTTCTGGTTGAAGCCAGTATTTCCTATTAAAGTTCATCTGAACTTCTTTGCTTTTGTACCCTCTACCTTTAGCTCTAAAGCCACATGTTCTGTTTTCATAACAAACCCTCAATTATTTTAGTGTGAACTGCCCTCTAAGTTGGATTATTTTGATTCTACAGCCTCTTACTCTTGTTTCCAATGAAGAACACCTTGCGTATTTTTGCATTCACGTTTCTACCCAATCCACTAACCTGCCATCTTCAAGTTTGCTATCTTTGTCAGAGGTTACCACGGTTCCAGTCCTTAATGTCATCTGCAGATTTTGAAATTGTGCCCTGTGCCCCCAAATTGACGTAGATAAACCACTTCAAAGACAAAGTCAGAAGTCACATGACACCAGGTCATAGTGCAGCAGGTTGATTTGAAATCACAAGCTTTTGGAGTGCTGCTCCTTTGTCACCTGATGAAGCTTTTGATTTACGCTGATTATGTACTCCATGTGTCATGTGACTTCTGACTTTGTCCGCCCCAGTCCAACACCAGCACCTCCACATCATTTCAATGTAGCGGACCTACTACTGAATCCTCGGGAATGCCGCTGTATCCCTCCATCCAGTCTGAAAGATTCCTTATTAAGAGAAGATTGGACTTGGAGATAGAGTGCATGCACACAGGTATCAGCAAAGCTCAGAAAGTAAACCCAAGCATTGCTGTGCATTCCTCAGGTGGCCAACTGCACTCATCTGGTTTTCATTCAGTAAATGAAGCTCTGCTAATGAAGTTATACAGATGTGAATCACATTACAAACCAAAGGAAACTAAAACCATAACTTCCGAGTGTAAGGATTTGCCTGGTGACATCTGTAATTATAATAAGGTTAAAATGGATGTTGTTTGAAGTTGTTTAAAAACAACATACACTTACAAGGTGTATGTGATTTGAAACATGTGGATTCAGCTTTAAGGATTGTGAACTGGATTGTCCTCTGACCTGTCTTTGACCTGGAAGGGGAGGAGATGGAGTATCTAATCAGCATAATTGGTATAGTTGTTAGGCTGACCAATGGATGTTGGCAAGTGAGATGCTGATCAACACTTTTACTTGCAAATGCTGCCAATGCAATACATCCTTCAATAATTCTACTGGAGAGAGTTATAGCCTTATTTTGTGGTTTCTAAGACAAGTTATACAAAGGATATTGTTAAAGCTGGAGAGTGTTCAGAAGAGATGTTGCTGGGTATAGAAGGTTTGAGTTTTTTCAGCAACTCTGTTTTTGTTTCAATAAAAGACTGGATAGGCTGGAACTTTTTTAACAGGAGCATAGGAGGAGGAGAAGTGACCTTACAGAAGCTTATAACATCATTAGGAGTATAGACAGAGTTAGTGGTAGGTATCTTTTCCATAGTATAGAATATTTCAAGGTGAGGGGATATATTTTTAAGGTGAGAGGAAAGAGATTTTAAAAAGACATAAGGGGCAATTTCTTTAAGCAGTTGGTGGTTCATATGTGAATTGAAAGATTTAGATTAGATTCCATTCAGCCCAACAAGTCCACACTGACCCTCCAAAGAGTAACCCACCAGACCCATTCCCTTACTCTATATATATCCCCGACTAATGACACCTAACACCAGGGGAAATTTAATATGGCCAATTCACCTGGCCTACACATCTTTGTATTGTGACAGGAAACTGAAACACCTGGAAGACACCCACACAGAGAATGTGCATTAGAGTGGTGCTGGAAAAGCACAGCAGTTCAGGCAGCATCCGAGGAGCAGGAAAATCGACATTTCGGGCAAAAGCCCTTCATCAGGAATTCCTACAGAGAAAGTACAAACTCCACATAGACAGTCGCCCAAGGTGGGAATTGAACCCAGATCCCTGGTGCTATGAGGCAGGAGGGCTAATCACTTTGCCACTGTGCCACCAGGCTTGGATTGTTTGAGTGATGGGGAGAGGATGAATAGTTTGGGGCTGTTTTCCCTGGAGCGTCAGAGGCTGGGGGGGTGACTTCATAGAGGTTTATAAAATCATGAGGGGCATGGATAGGATAAATAGACAAGGTCTTTTCCCTGGGGTCAGGGAGTCCAGAACTAGAGGGCATAGGTTTAGGGTGAGAGGGGAAAAATTTAAAAGGGATCTAAGGGACAACGTTTTCATGCAGAGAGTGGTACATGTATGGAATGAGCTGCCAGAGGGAGTGGTGAAGGTTGGTACAATTACAACATTTAAATGGCATCTAGACGGGTATATGAACAGAAAAGGTTTAGAGGGATATGGGCCAAGTGCTGGCAAATGAGACTAGATTAGGTTAGGATATCTGGTCGGCATGGACGATTTGGTCAGAAGGGTCTGTTTCTGTGCTGTGCATCTCTATGACTCTGTGATTCTTAAGTGGCAGATATGGGTACAATTACAATGTTTTGAAAGCCACTAAGATAGGTACATCAATAGGAAAGGTTTGGAGGGATATGGGCCAGGATCAGGCAGGTGGGTCAAATTTAGTTTGGGATTATGTTCAACATGGACTGGTTGGACCAAAGGGTTTATTTCCATGCTGTATGACTCTGTGACTCTATGACAAGTGTAAATCTGTCAATAACAGGTAAATTGAAAAATATTAGTTCATAAACAGTTAGAATGATACCAATGCTCAGAAAGAACTTGCATTTCCATAGCATCAGGGCATTCAGAATGTTTTACAATGAATGAAGAACTCCTGAAGCGAGTGACTGTTCCAGTGGAGGAAGCCTATTGCTGACAATCAACACCATGCAGTCACAGTGTGACATCATTGACAGCAACGCTGCAGTTAGCATCAAAGATTCAGACCATCTACACATTAAATGAAGCAAAAGTATTTTCATGGGTGCAGCACCAACGAAATGTGTTTCTGCAAATCATTCACATCAATTCAAATCCAGGAATTGTACTTTGCTAACAGCTTCGATCCCCACACTGGAATGCCCTGTTTGTACCTTCCCTGGCCATCCCACTCCTGATCCCTCACTCGCTCCCTCCTGCTCACTGCTCTGTTACTTCGCTGTTTACCATACTCTGTGAGCAAGGGAGCAGGAAACCAGGGTGATGGGGGCAATGAGTTTTGCGGGGACAATGGCCATGGTGGGGGAGAAGGGGGATGGTAAGCCGGTCAGCAAGAAGACCAGCAAATGATATAGCTAGCAAGGGTACCGAGGGAGGCACTGAGCAGGGCACCAGACGGAACACCATGTGGGGTCAGTGAGTGGAGGGCCAAGGGAAGGGGTGAGTGTATCACCAAGTGGGGTGGCAAGTGTACAGCCAGTGAGGTGACAAGCAGGACATGCACCAGGTGCAACATAACAGAGCCAGCATGTGCTTATAGGCAGAGTAGTGCCAACCTGGGATCCAGGTGCACAGGATGACATCTGAATGTGTGTGAAATCAGAGTTAACGTCTCAGATCCAGTGATCCTCTTCCTTACATATGTGGGGGTCTTTTAAAGGCCAGTTCTGGCCCAGCATGTTCCTGTGAGGATGGCAAGATTTGGGAGCACTGCATGACAAAACATATTAAAACAAAAATAGAAATAGCTGGAAAATCTCAGCTGATCTGACAGCATCGGTAGAGAGAAATCAGTGTTAACATGTTCAGCCTAGTGATCCAGTGAGTAACTCTGTTTCTCTCCCTACTGATACGGCAAAACTTGCTGAGTTTCTCTAACAATTTGTATTTTTACTTCTGATTTCCAGCATCTGCAGTCCCTTTTTTTTATTAAGAGATGTTGAAAGTTTAGTCAACAAAAAGGGAGAATATGCAAGGTGAGAAATTGAAATCAAACAAGGACCTTGAGGAATATAAAGGAATCAAAAGGAATTTAAACAAGGAATTAGGAGAGCTCGAAGAGGCAATGAAATGTCCTTGACAAGTACAATTAAGGAGAATACCAGGACATTTTATACATATATTAGGAGCAAAAGGACCACTATGGAAAGGGCAGGTCCACTCAAGGACAAAAGAGGAAATTTATACGTGGAACCAAAGGAGTTGGGTGAGATCCTTAATGAGTACTTCAGATTAGTATTCACCAAACAGAAGGTAATGGATGAGGTGAGACTAGGGTGGGGTATGTTGCTATTTTAGAGCTTGTTGATATTCGGAAGGAGGTGTTGGGTGACTTGAAAAACATGAAGGTAGATAAGTCCCAGGATACTGAAGGAGGCAAGGGAGGAGATTGCTGGGGTCTTGACAGAGATCTTTGTATCCTCTTTAGCCACAGGTGAGGCCTCAGAAGCTAGGAAAATAGTCAATGTTGTTCCTTTGTTTAAGAAGGGCAACAAGGGTAATCTAGGAAATTATAGTCAGTGAGACTTATATCAGTGATAAGGAAATTATTGGAGAAGATTCTGAGAGATAGGATTTATTCACATTTGGAAAAGAATGGACATAATAGGGATAGAGGTAAAAACAATGACTGCAGATGCTGGAAACCAGATTCTGGATCAGTGGTGCTGGAAGAGCACAGCAATTCAGGCAGCATCCGAGGACAGGCAAAATCGACGTTTCGGGCAAAAGCCCTTCATCAGGAATCTATAGTCTCATCACAAATTTAATTGAGCTTTTTGAGGAAGTGATGAGGGTGATTCATAAGAGTAGGGCAATGGATGTTGAGTACATGGACTTTACTATGAAGCTCTTGATAAGGTCCCTCATAGTAGGTTGGTCCAGAGGATTATGTCACATGGGACTCATGGTGAGTTTGTAAATAAGATACAAAATTAGCTTAGTCATAGAAGACAGAGGGTAGTTGTGGAGGGCTTTTCTTACTGAGGTCTGTGACCAATGGTGTTCTACAGGGATCAGTGCTGGGACCTCTGTTGTTTGTAACATATATAAATGAATGATATGAAAATATAGGTGGTCTGATTAATACGTTTTCATATGGCATGGAAATTGGTAGAGATGTGGATAGTGAGGAAGGTTGTCAAAGGATACACCTGGATATAGATTAATGGGAAAATTGGGCAGAAAAATGGCAGATGGAGTTTAATCCAGACAAGTATGGGGTGACGCATTTTGGGATGTCAAATGCAAAACAAAAGTATACAGTAAATGGCAAGATCCTTAGGAGCGTTGGTATCCAGAATTTGGGGTACACGTCCATAGCTCCCTGAAATTGGCAACACAAATGGATCAGGTGATAAAGATGTATATGGCAATCAATAGGGCATTGAATGTGAATATTGGCAGGTCATTGGAGTGTATTAGCTATAAGGGGAGGTTGTACAAACTAGGATTGTTTTCAATAGAGTCTCAGAGGCTGAGGGGTGACCTGATAGAAATATATAACATGATGAGACGGATGGATAGTTGGGTGTCTTTTTTCCCAGGGTGGAAATGTCAAATACAATGGGGTATATGTTTAAGGTGAGAAAGGGAAAGTGTTAGGGGGCTGTGCAAGGAAAGGTTTTTTTACCCAGAGGGTAGTAAGTGCTTAAATTAAACTGCCAGGGGAGGTGTGACAGCAAAGTTCAAGAGGCATTTCAATAGACACATTACAGGCAGGAGGTACAGGGAGGCTGAGCAAGTGCAGGCAGATGGGATTACTTTGGAGTGGCATCATGGTCAGCACAGACATGATGGGCTATGACCATATTGAGTGGTAGAACAGCCTCAAGGGCCGAATGGCCAATTGAATTTCTCTGTTTCTGTGTATCTATTCAGCATTGCCACTCTCCAGACAGGGGTCTTGTGTTGGAGGTAAGATTGCAAAGCCATCGCACTGACTCTCCAACAGCAGTTACACACACCAAGCACAGGAGGCGATTTTTTGCAATTTCTTTGCAGAATGTTGGCATCACTGACTTGGCCAGCATTTAGAATCATAGAATTCCTACAGTTGGAAGCATGCCATTTGGCCCATAGAGTCCACACTATCCTTCCGAAGAGCCTCCCACCCAGATCCGTCCCCTTACCCAATCTTTTAACTCTGCATTTCCCATGGCCATCCACCTAATCTGCACATCTTTGGACATCGGGAGGAAACCAGAGCACCCAGAGTCACAGGAAGGACATGCAAACTGCACACAGACAATGTCCCAAGGGTGGAATCGAACCACTGAACCACCGTGCTGCCCTTTCCTAGGCCCATCCCCAGGAGATTGTTAAGAATCACATGTATGCCAGACCAGGTAAGGATGGCTAATTTCCTCCCCTGAAGTGAATCAGTGAACCAGACAGTTTTTGTTTTATATGAGATTAGTAAATGGTTGCTTGATTGCAACAAAGCCAGCTTCATAATGAATCAGGCTGTGTTCATTGTGAATTTTAGATTGAGCAGAAATACAAGAATCAATGTCAGAAAAATAACTAAAAATCTTTAAAAATAACCCAGTTTTCATATTCAACTCAAGCAATATTTGCTTTTATTCAACTTATCTTTTGGGTCTATCATGGAATGGAAGTCCTTGTATTTCATTAGTTTGTACCTTTGATTATCACTCACAAAAGATATTTTGTGGAAGTTTCTCATCTTGCTCTCAGTAGTATATTTCGTAGTCCAGGAACCCCGCACCGCCCGATTCTACCTCCTTTCCAAGATCCACAAACCTGACCATTCTGGCTGACCCATTGTCCCAGCATGCTCCTCCCCCACCGAACTCATCTCTACCTACTTCAATACTGTTCTATTCCCCCCTAGTCCAGGAACTCCCCACATACATTTGAGACACCACCCACACCCTCCACCTCCTCCAAGACTTCTATTTCCCCGGCCCCCAATGCCTCATCTTCACCAAAATAAAAGCCCATTTATCTCTCCACCCTGGAGGCTCCCTGCCTCCATTCCTGATGAAGGGCTTTTTGCCTGAAACATCGATTTTCCTGCTCCTCGGATGCTGCCTGACCTGCTGTGCTTTTCCAGCACCACTCTAATCTAGACTCTGGTTTCCAGCGTATACAGTCCTCACTTTTGGCTAAAATATTTCACAAGTATACTCAGTAAAAGAGAAAACATGTAGTTTACTGTATGAAAGAAGAGCGCTGAGCAGTTAGCAAGTGGATTCTGACTGTAGAGACATTGTTGTGAAATGTACCAATTAATGATAAGTGACAATTACTGGTGAGATTGATTACATTTTAAATCTGGCAGGTTGACTCTGATTGGTCTAAACATTGCGCTGAGAAATGAACCAGTGAATGAACATGACTTTAAATTGGTTTTCACCAAATTCTTTGCACACCCAGGATTATCCAGCAACTGGGTGGCATGGTGGCTTGGTGGTTAGCACTGCTGCCTCACAGTGCCAGGGACTTGGGTTTGATTCCTACCTCAGGTGACTGCATGGGTTTTCTCCGGGTGCTCCGGTTTCCTCCCACAATCCAAAGATGTGCTTGTCAGGTGAATTGGCCATTCTAAATTGCCCATAGTCTTCGGTGCATTAATCAGAGGTAAATGTAGGAGAATGGGTCTGGGTGAGTTACTCTTTGGAGGGTCAGTGTGGACTTGTTCAGCCAAAGTGCCTGTTTCCATACTGTAGGGAATCAAAACTGTGGTCCAATCGCTGAATCACTTTCAACATTGGACACTGTGTTGCAGGTCAAACAAATATTAGCTGGTCACGTACTGTCAGAAACATACTTGTTACTCATAACCTAAAGGGAATATGCAGCCCATGCACCTAGCTTCATTGTGAAACTTGTAGACCACTTTTATGAATTCTTTCACTCCTCAGAAATTGAGCTGCACATCAAGGTCTCAGGTGAACAGAGAAGGAAGGCAATATTGGATTAGAGAAGATACAGTTGACAGAACGTAATTCTTCTCAAAACTGCTCAAAACAAATCTTCTCAAAACTCATTCTTTTTGACTCATTTATTTTGAAGCTCCAGTATCCTTGCCCTACTAAGCACCTGTGCTCTTCCATCTCTGGTTTCTTGAGCATCTTCCATATCCAGGTAAAAACAATGACTGCAGATTCTGGAAACCAGAGTCTGGATTAGAGTGGTCCTGGAAAAGCACAGCAGGTCAGGCAGCATCCGAGGAGCAGGAAAATCGACGTTTAAGGCAAAAGCCCTTCATCAGGAATACATCTTCCATATCTGTCAGCTGCCTAAGGCCTAAGCCCTGGAATGATCTCCCAAAATGTCTCTGCTGGCATCTTCCCCTTAAAAGTGCTCCTTGAAGCCTACCTTTGAGCAGGTTCAATTGAAGCTTTCAAGAGGAGAGCGGATTTTTTTTTAATGTCAAAAATATACTTTATTCATAAAATATTTTGATGGTCTGTACAGTTGGTCATGCCATACATACGTAAACATTCAAATTCTTTGCATACAGAGATCAGAATTTATCATTTGTATCTACAGGTCTGTACGTTTATTAGTCATATATCCATATATTTAGCTGAGGTGTCAGCGGAGCCCCCTTACTGCGTCGGACCCCTGTTCTTAGGCAGGCAGATGTTACACGGTGGTCTTTCCTCACCGCGCCTTGGCGGCAGCTGCCCCAAGCTTCAGCGCGTCCCTCAACACATAGTCCTGGACCTTGGAATGTGCCAATCTGCAACACTCAGTCGTGGTCAACTCCTTCGGCTGGAAGATCAACAGGTTTCGGACCGCCCAGAGAGCGTCCTTCACCGAGTTGATGATCCTCTAGGCACAGTTGATGTTCGCCTCAGTGTGTGTCCCGGGGAACAGGCCGTAGAGCATGGAGTCCCGCGTCACGTCGCTGCGCGGGACGAACCTCGACAAACACCACTGCATTCCTCTCCAGACTTCCTCTGCATAGGCACATTCCAGAAGGAGGTGAGTGACAGTCTCATCCCCCCCGCAGCCGCTTCGAGGGCAGCGTGCGGTGCGGCTGAGAGTCCAGGCGTACATAAAGGATCTCACAGGCAGAGCCTTTCTCACCACCAGCCAAGCCATGTCTTGGTGCTTGTCAGAAAGTTCTGGCGATGAGGCATTCTGCCAAATGGCTTTGACAGTCTGCTCAGGGGACCGCTCGATAGGATCTGCCCTCTCCTTTTCCCGAAGGGTCTCAAGAACACTACGTGCTGACCATTTCCTGGTGGACTTGTGGTCAAAGGTGTTTTTCTTCATAAACTTCTCAACGAAGGACAGGTAATACGGAACGGTCCAACTACTCAGAGCGTTCCGCGGCAGTGGGGCCAGGCCCATCCTTCGCAACACCGGGGACAGGTAGAACCTCAGTACGTAGTGACACTTGGTGTTTGTGTACCGGGGATCCACACACAGCTTGATGCAGCCACACACAAAGGTGGCCAACAGGGTGAGGGTGGCATTGGGTGTATTTTTTCCCCCGTTGCCCAGATCTTTGTACAGCAAGTCCCTTCGGACCCGGTCCATCTTTGACCTTCACATGAACTGGAAGATGACCCGGGTGACTGCAGCGGCACAGGTTCTGGGAATAGGCCAGACCTGTGCAACGTATAACAGCAATGACAGTGCCTCACACCTGATGACCAGGTTTTTTCCCACGATGGAGAGCGACCGTAGCTTCCATCTGCCCAGTTTCTGCCTCACTTTGCTGATACGCTCCTCCCAAGACTTGGCGCATGCCCCAGCCCCTCCGAACCAAATACCCAGCACCTTCAGGTGGTCGGTCCTGACGGTGAAGGGGATCGAGGATTGGTCGGCCCAGTTCCCGAAGAGCATGGCCTCGCTCTTGCCTCGGTTTACCTTGGCCCCCGAGGCCCGTTCGAACTGGTCACAAATGCACGGACAGCGGATCCGAGCAGAAAACGGCGATGTCATCCATGTACAGGGAGGCCTTAACCTGCAGGCCCCCGCTGCCAGGAATAGTCACCCCTCTCAGGCTTGCATCCTTCCTGATGGACTCAGCAAATGGCTCTATTCAGCGCACAAACAAGGCAGGAGAGAGGGGGCAGCCTGCCTGACTCCAGATCTGACTGGGAAGCTATCTGATTCCCACCCAGTTTATTTGAATAGAATCAAAGTGCAGAGCGACAGGGAAGACGCAAGAGAACGACAGTAAATGATAATGCTCACTTAGAGAGCCAGTACAGATATGATGGGCCAAATCCCCTCCTTCCACACAACAACAATTTTCTTTGACCAGGCTCTTGGCCTTTTGACTAATTATGTCCTTACCCAGTTCAATGTCAAGTCCTGTCTGGTTATGCTGCCTTGAAAGGTCACTGCATGTTTCACAAAATCAAAAGATGAACGATAAGTGCAAATATAATTGGTGTTCTAGACGACCAATTTGCATGCTGAGCCAATATTGTCTCTCCCAACCGACGTAAATCTTGCTGGCTGAATTTTGTTGTTTGAAAGTAAAAAATAAACTTGAAGAAGCAGTCACCTCCTGATGATTCCACATTGACTGAAGGGTTGGGGGGGTGGGCAGGGGCAGAGCTATTTTAGCTCAGTGGTAAAGCAAGCTTAATGGGCTGAAAGGCCTGTGTTCCAAAGTGCATGGTCAGCTGAAACAAACTGAAACACCGTGATTGAAGGTAATGTTTCAGAAGGAATGGTATCTGTGTTGCAAAGGAAATTTCCCAAACAGTAGAGAATTCAGAAAGAGACATTTCGCTGAACTCTGCCAGTGAAGGGATAGGGTAGAACAGTTTCCCTTGTCTTAGTGCCAGGGCAGGAGACACTTGCCCTGATGTTTATGGTTTCCTGTAACATGTGTGTGGGCTTAAGATTCTCGGATAGTGTTTGAAGCATGAAAAACATCACTGAGAGTTGCAGCAACCTGCACAATTCATCTGAAGTAAGTAACCAAGAATGTGCACACGTATTTTGAGTACCACCATTTCCCTTGTTTATGTAGAATGGAATGATACATGTATCTTTGATTCTGGGGAGGAACTGTAGCGTGACTCCTGAACTCCACTCCCACGCAATGGTAGTGGCAGTCTTGTGGAAATGACCAGTTCTCAGGCCCAGTGTAAACAGGAGCAGGACGAGGTCATTCCCTTGCATAAGACCGTAAAACGTAGGAGCAGAAGCATTCAGCCCATTGACTCTGCTCCACCATTTAAAGAGATAATATCTGACCTGATAATTGTCGACTCCATTTTCCCTCCTTCTTCAGGGCTTATGCCCGAAACGTCGATTCTCCTGTTCCCTGGATGCTGCCTGACCTGCTGCGCTTTTCCAGGAACACATTTCCAGCTCTGATCTCCAGCATCTGCAGACCTCACTTTCTCCAGCGAAGAAAGTTACCTCAGTCTATAGCGGGATCTTGATCAGATGGGCCAATGGGCTGAGGAGTGGCAGATGGAGTTTAATTTAGGTAAATGTGAGGTGCTGCATTTTGGAAAAGCAAATCTTAGCAGGACTTATACACTTAATGGTAATGTCCTAGGGAGAGTTGCTGAACAAAGAGACCTTGGAGTGCAGGTTCATAGCTCTTTGAAAGTGGAGTCACAGGTAGATAGGATAGTGAAGAAGGTGTTTGGTATGCTTTCCTTTATTGGTCAGAGTATTGAGTACAGGAGTTGGGAGGTCTTGTTGCAGCTGTACAGGACATTGGTTAGGCCGCTTTTGGAATATTGCGTGCAATTCTGGACTCCCTCCTACCGGAAGAATGTTGTGAAACTTGAAAGTGTTCAGAAAAGATTGACAAGGATGAATGAGCTGCCAGAGGAAGTGGTGGAGACTGGTACAATTACAACATTTAAAAGAAATTTGAATGTGTATATAAATAGGAAGGGTTTAAGGGGATATGGAACATGTGCTGGCAAATGGGACGAGATTAGGTTAGAATATCTGGTCAGCATGGACGAGTTGGACCAAAGGGTCTGTTTCTGTGTTGTACATCTCTATGACTCTAATGGTAACCATGTAGCCACTATCCATCTTGTCAGAAAATCTGCCATCATTACCTGGTCTGGCCTACATGTGACTCCAGACTCACAGCAACATGGACAATTAAAGATAGGCAATAAATACTGGCCTAGCCAATGATGCCCAAATCCCAGGAAGAACTAAAGATATAAACAGGAGAGGGAAATGAATCTATCACCCTTTTACTTTATTCATCAAATCCCCTTTCCAGACTGTTGCAGCTACAATAATGTGGTGTCATGAGACCATAAGACATAGGAGCCATTCAATCATGGCTGATAAGTTTCTCAACCCCATTCTCCTGCCATTTCCCCGTAACCTTTGATCCCTTGACAATCATTAGCCTATCTATCTCTGCCTTAAATATATTCAGTGATCTAGCCTCTGCAGCCTTATTTGGCAATGAATTCCATAGATTCATCATTCTCTGGCTGAAGAAGTTTCTCCTCATCTCTGTTCTCATGGGTCTTCCCTTTACTCTAAGGCTGTGCCCTCGGGGACTAGTCTCTCCTGCCAATGGAAACATCTTCCCAACGTCAACTCTGTCCAGGTCAGTCAGTATTCTGTAAGTTTACATTTGATTCCTACTCATCCCTCTCGATTCCATCAAGTATAGATCCAGAGTCCTCAAACATTCCTCATATGTTAAGCCTTTCATTCCCGGGATCATTCACATGAATGTCCTCTTCAGGACCAGTACATCCTACAAAGTGGGGGGTAGACCTTGTAGAGGTCCAGTGCAGAAGACAAAGGGGCTGATAGTTGTGGTGAAAGAGACAAAGAGATGTGAAATGGGTACATATTGGTGTGTACACTGTCTGCTCCCTTGCCTGCTCTTCATCTCTTTCAAAAGTATAAAAGAATATTCAGTTCTGAAGAAGAGTCATATCAAACTCGAGACGTTAACTCTGTTTCTCTTTCCACAGTTGCTGCCAGATCTGCTGAGCTTTTCCAACATTCCCTGTCTTTGTGGGCAGCACAGTGGCACAGTGGTTAGCACTGCTGCCTCACAGCGCCAGAGACCCGGGTTCAATTCCCGCCTCAGGCGACTGACTGTGTGGAGTTTGCACGTTCTCCCCATGTCTGCGTGGGTTTCCTCCGGGTGCTCCGGTTTCCTCCCACCATCCAAAAATATGCAGGTCAGGTGAATTGGCCATACTAAATTGCCTGTAGTGTTAGGTAAGGGGTAAATGTAGGGGTATGGGTGGGTTTCGCTTTGGCGGGTCGGTGTGGACTTGTTGGGCCGAAGGGCCTGTTTCCACACTGTAATCTAATCTAAAAATCTAAATCTAAATATTCTGAAATAGTATGCTGTGGGCTCAGCCAAAATAGACGTTAATTTTGTTCATTAGGAACCTCATCATAATGGAAAGACTGATCATAATAGAATATAATTTCAATTTGACTTTGAGAGAGTTTGTCACAAGTCTAAAATTAGAGCATTAAGCTTAAATAAAATTAATTACTCTGTTATGAAAGGTGAGTTGACTAACATTTCATTCACAGCTATGACAGTTAATGCTCTTCCTCAATAACACATGTGGATTGCTGGGCTGCAGCAAGGTAATACCTAACACAGAGCTGAGTTCCAAAGTGACAAGGCCATCATCTTCCAAGGTGAAAAGCTGCCACAAGTGCTTTCCAAAAGGAGAAGCAAGGTGGAGACATTCAAGAAGAAATTCTCCACTTTATTGTCGATGGCACTTTCTGTGGAGTTGTGAATGGTGAGGGGGAGAGTGTGAATCTCCAAAAGGACATTGACAGGTTGGTGGAGTGGGTGGATAGGTGGCAGATGAGGTTCAATGTAGTGGTGCACCTTGGTCAGAAGAAGATTGAAAGATAATATAAAATAGGGGGCACAATTCTAAAGAGGTTGGGAGAGGCATGCGGTTGTAGGAGCAGAGTGACCTGGGTGTACATGTGTATAGTTCACAAAAATTGGCAGATCACATGGGATTAACAGAAATTAAAGCATACAGTGTCCTGGTTTTATTAACAGGGACATAGAGTACAAGAGGAAGGAAGTGATATCAGACTTGTATTGTTGGATCACAGCTGCAGCGTTGTGGAAAGTTGTGGGCTCCACAACTCAGGAGAGATATGAACGCATCAGAAAGAGTGCAGAGCGATTTACAAGAATGGTTCTAGGAATAAGTAACTTCAGTGATGAGAATAGTCTGAGGACGTTAGGACTGTTCTCCTTGGAGAGAAATTTGTGAGAAGATCTTTTCAAAACCATGAGGGGGCTGGATAGCATAGAGAGGGAAGAGCTGTCCCTACTCATAAAAAGAACCAGATCAAAAGGGCACAGATTGAAACTGATGTACAAAAACAGCAAGGTATAATGTGAGAATATTTATTGGGTCTGGAATGCACTGCTTGGAAGTGTGATGGAGGCAGGTTCACTTGAGGCATTTGAGAGGGCTATTGGATGGGTTATTTAGATAAAAATAACGTGCACAAGTATGGGGAGAAAGCAGGAGATTTGATGAGCCCGTGCAGTCACAGGGGGCTGAATTATCTCCTACTGTGCCGCAACAATTCTGTGAATTTTACAATTCAGGGGCCAGCCATGCAGAGGCACGAGGAGCCGAAGGAAATCCAGTACGGACAAGAAGAGAGAATCGGAGGAAAAAAAGTTCAAATCTGCAGAAAGTTACGCTGATAGGGAAAGGAGACAAAACAGGGGATGAGATTGTAAGCATGAGGGTGAGATTTTAAGATTGAGGCTGGGAAAGGAAGAAGCTTCAGGAAAAGCTCATATCATCGTTTCACTGTACTGTATACAGGAAGGTCTGGCACTCGAGTAACACACATCTCATTACTCATATGTTGATACCTCGTCAAGTTTATTTTTAATGTTAAATCATTAGCACTTCTCGATAGTTACTCAACAAACACAAATGTGATTACATAGCAGATGTTTTGTTTACTCTTGCACTTAGCAAGATAATAGATTAAGAACTGGTTTTCTCAGATGAGCTGAAATGAACAAAAAAATGTTACTTGTACCCCACGCTGCTGCACAAGATTAAGACATTTCAATTGTCTAGGGAATTTCAGATATTCAAGTGCGTTTATCTTAAATTATTTATGTATGTGCACTGGTGTATCTGTGCAAATGGATGTTTTAAAATTACGCGTTTCAACATAATAAAAAGGAATATTTGCACGAAAATATTCCAACGCATGATTACAGGAAACAGGTTGTTTAGCTATCAGAAAGGTTCACGGTGACTGACTAAAGATTATCTTTCTTTCATATCCAGACTTATCCAAACATAGCCTAACATGACCTTTGCATTTTGCGGGGATGTTAATGCTCTCAAACAGTCTGTTAGTTGTAATCCCCCATCAAAGTTAATGCTATGCAGCAGTCAGGAACATATGTTGTACCAGATAGTTTGCTGATAAGAGCAGGCGGATTGCTCAGTGGGGAGGAGGGGGGCGCTTTTAATCCATCATGTTTGAAGTATTGGGACTGTTTTCTGCAATTTTGTAGGGTTGGTGTTTTCATATTTTGTGCGTTAGTTTGATCTATAATCAGACACATAAGATAATATTTGACAACACATAACGTTGCATGGGGTAGGGAGGTTATCTCACTGGGTGGTCCCCCTGACCTTTTGTGAGTTACCCCAGGCCCAAAGGAAGGTTTCCATTCTCTGGGTGATCAGCCAATGGCCAATGGCAGAACCCAATAGTGATGGTGAAAGAACCAGGACCTTGAAAAACCAGTTCCAGGTGGAGTATCCAGTAGAAGGAGGACTTGTGTTTGCCCACATGGGAAGCAGGATTTTGCAGCAACCCCGACTGTGTGGAGCGGACAGTGGGTGTTCACAGGCAGGGCTCTGATTGTGATGGGAAGTGACAAGATCAAGCACAATGCCACAGACCCATCCCAGGTCTGTACCTTCCTCTCACCTCCCTCCTCTCTCACACGCACATGCACACTCACCAACACTCACACTAACACACAGGCAGAGGCACACACACATGTACGCATGCACACACACAAGCACATAGACATGCACATAACACACATACACACACGCACTAATACAAACAGACACACTAACATGAAACAAACAGGATTCTTAATGAGCTTGACAGGGCCACTGCTGAGAAGGCCATGGGAGAGTCTAGAACCAGCGGGCATAGTCTCAGAATAAAGGGGAGCCAATTTCAGACTGAGGAGAGGAAGAATTTCTTCTCTCAGAGGGTTATGAGTCTTTGGGACTCCTTGCCACAAGGAGCTGTGAGGGCAGAGTCCTTGTGTATATTTGAGGCTGAGGCTGATGTTTTTTTGATCAGAAAAATCAGGCAAACACCGACACCTGCAAGTGCCCATTCAAGCCCCATTTAATGACAGAAACTATTTCTTTGCAACCCCCCACTCCCACCTTAGCTTCTCCCCAGCTGAACCCTGTGCAGGCTCGAAGGGCTGAATGGCCTACTCCTGCACCTATTGTCTATTGTTTCTAATATTCACTCCCTCCATCACCAATGCTTAGTAGCAGTGGTGTGCACCAGTGACAAAATAGACTGCAGAAATATGCCACGCTCCTTCCAAATCCATGCCCACTTTCATCTGGAAAGGGAAGGGCAGCAGATACATGGGAACGTCACCCCACAAGTTCGCCTCTGAGCTACTCACATTCTGACCTGGAAATATATTGCCACTCCTTCACAGTCACTGGGTCAAAATCCTGGTATTCCCTCCCCAAGGACATTGTGGGTCTACCTACAGCAAATGGACTGCAGAGGTTCAATAAGACAGCTCATCACCACCTTCTGAGAGCAACTAGGGACGGGAAATAAATGCTGGCCCGGTCAGTGACACCTGTGATGATACTGTCGCTTTAACAAGGTTATTTTGTCCTTGGGGTTTTTTAAAAGAGAGGTCGTAAAGGCAGAAGTGTCGAGGGATCGAGAAAAAGCCTCGTTTAACAATGGCAGGAGAGTGGCCAGTTCTCCCAGTTCAGGTATTTTCTTGTTTGGCTTAGCTGTAGTAGTGACAAGATGCTGGGGACTAGGAAAGATTCCAAGCTTCAGCAGATGATTCCTCACTGACTTCCTGTCTGAATCTCTTTGAATGTTGTTCCCTCCTGCCTGTAAGAATCTGCGTTTACATTTACCTTTTCATTAAGGGATGGGTTTCTGGGATGTTACTGGATTGGAACAGTTAATTAGTTAAGTTGCTATGTTGAGTTGGTTAAATTTTCCAATAGGAGAAAGTGAGGTCTGCAGATGCTGGAGATCAAAGTTGAAACTTTATTGCTGGAACAGCACAGCAGGTCAGGCAGCATCCAGGGAACAGGAGATTCGACGTTTCGGGCACAGGCCCTTCTTCAGGAAATCCTGAAGAAGGGCCTGTGCCCGAAACGTCGAATCTCCTGTTCCCTGGATGCTGCCTGACCTGCTGTGCTGTTCCAGCAATAAAGTTTCAACCTAAATTTTCCAATAGTTAAGTTATTCTAAATTTATTTTTCATTTGTTTGTGTTTCAACTGTAGAGTGTAAATAAATTTTGTTTTCCTTAAAGCTGAGTGGTTTGACCAGTTGCATCACACCTGGAATATCCACTCCACTTCACATCTGCCAAAACAATAAGAAAAGGTTCGAGTCTAGGCTACCTTCTTCAAATATTTTGAGGGGGTCTGGCCTGACCCATTAGACATCCATGTCACATGATTGATTTTAAAAAATTGGACAATCAATGGTTACAGGGAAAGGGCAGGAAAGTGAATCTGAGGAATACCTAATCAGCCATGATCCGATTGAATGATGTATGGACTATCTTCAGAACTCAGGGTTTAAAGAATTTATTTTTATTTGATTGTTCACAGTAACCCCAGCTCTAACCAATACTTTGTGTCACTGAACCATGGTTTCAAGCTACATTGATTCTCATCTGTTAGGGTCTAAAGGTGAGTAGTCCACTCCCATGTCTGATTGTTTCCATGGTTTGTGTATAACTCGTGTGTGCTGTGTTCCCACCTCTTTTTCAAACTCCACCTTTCCAGCATTTTGTGATTTGAAAAACAAAACCCTGTTCTATATGTTTCAGTCCCCAGTAAATGACCTCACATTCACCCACATTCAAGTCAGTGATTTGCACATTTAATTAATCTATTACTTGCTCTTTGTAATTCTGTAATTCCACCTAAACTGCTCACAGACTGCATATTGCCATGTTATCAGCAAGTTTCAACATGATGCTTTTTATCCTATCACCTACAGTGGTTAGAAATATTGTTGAGGCTTCAATACAGACCCTTGACCTTGCAGACACCTCCAGTTAAGAGCATGTTCCCACTACTATTAGCTGGCACCTTTCACTGAGGGAATTACATAACCATGTTAACAATTTGCCTTCATTTAATTTTGGGATTTGGTCATCATTGGCTAAGCGAGAATTTATTTCTCAAGACTTGTTATCTTTATATAGTTGCTGCTGAGTCATCTTCTTGAGTTGCTGCAGTTCACGCTGCAGTATTAGGGCTGGTGCAGGAGAACTAGTGGTACCCTAGTTCTGTCCCTGCACACCTTGAGAAAGAGGTCCTTTGGCTGCAGCTGCCTGTCTCTGAGTGCAGGTGCTGGGAGCACCTGAGACAGGCATTAAGATCAGGGACACTGTGGAGCCCTAATCCTCAGGACCATTCAGATTGAAAACCCTGGAGCTAGAATGTCCTTACTGCTGGTACCTTAGAGGAGAAAGTGAGGTCTGCAGATGCTGGAGATCAAAGTTGCGCAGTAGGTTGAAATCTTCGAGGAGAAAGTGAGGTCTGCAGATGCTGGAGATCAAAGTTGCGCAGTAGGTTGAAATCTTCGAGGAGAAAGTGAGGTCTGTAGATGCTGGAGATCAAAGTTGCGCAGTAGGTTGAAATCTTCGAGGAGAAAGTGAGGTCTGCAGATGCTGGAGATCAAAGTTGCGCAGTAGGTTGAAATCTTCGAGGAGAAAGTGAGGTCTGCAGATGCTGGAGATCAAAGTTGCGCAGTAGGTTGAAATCTTCGAGGAGAAAGTGAGGTCTGCAGATGCTGGAGATCAAAGTTGCGCAGTAGCTTGAAATCTTCGAGGAGAAAGTGAGGTCTGCAGATGCTGGAGATCAAAGTTGCGCAGTAGGTTGAAATCTTCGAGGAGAAAGTGAGGTCTGCAGATGCTGGAGATCAAAGTTGCGCAGTAGGTTGAAATCTTCGAGGAGAAAGTGAGGTCTGCAGATGCTGGAGATCAAAGTTGCGCAGTAGGTTGAAATCTTCGAGGAGAAAGTGAGGTCTGCAGATGCTGGAGATCAAAGTTGCGCAGTAGGTTGAAATCTTCGAGGAGAAAGTGAGGTCTGCAGATGCTGGAGATCAAAGTTGCGCAGTAGGTTGAGATCTTCGAGGAGAAAGTGAGGTCTGCAGATGCTGGAGATCAAAGTTGCGCAGTAGGTTGAAATCTTCGAGGAGAAAGTGAGGTCTGCAGATGCTGGAGATCAAAGTTGCGCAGTAGGTTGAAATCTTCGAGGAGAAAGTGAGGTCTGCAGATGCTGGAGATCAAAGTTGCGCAGTAGGTTGAAATCTTCGAGGAGAAAGTGAGGTCTGCAGATGCTGGAGATCAAAGTTGCGCAGAAGGTTGAAATCTTCTACCTTAGGTAAATCTGGTACCTTAGGTTTGGCTGCCACATACAGATTAGACTAGATTCCCTACAGCACAGAAATAGGTCCTTTGGCCCAACAAGTCCACACTGACTCTGAAGAGTAACTCACACAGACCCATTTCCCTACCCTCTCCTTACTCCTGACTAATGCATCTAACACTGTGGGCAATTTAACATGGCCAATTCACCCAACCTGCACATCTTATTTATGATTGTTGGAGGAAACCCACACTGACACAGGGAAAATGTACAAATTCCACATAGACAATCATCCGAGGCGGGAATTGAACCCGGGTCCCTGGTGCTGTGAGGCAGCAGTGCTAACCACTGACCCACTGTGAAGTTTGCATTGAACAAAAAAATCCTATTGATGCCAGATTTTATTTGAATGTTAAACTGAGAAATACTCTTGTATTTAATCATTCAACAGAACAATCCGGAATTAGAAAGCTGTGTCAACATATATTTCTTCAGGTTTGTTTTGAGTAATAAAAATTGAAATTAAAAGTGGACTGCTAGGACTGATAACAAAGTGTACTCTTAAATAAATACTGTGACCAAAGTGTTGTACATCTTATGAGGACAGGTTTAATCAGTTGGGCCTGTACTTATTAATTTCAAACAATGAGAGAGCATCGGATTGAGACATGAAAGATTCTGAAGGAACTTGACAGGATAGATGCAGTGAAGTTGTTGCCCCTGTGGGAGAGTCTGGGAGCAGAGTGCATTATCTCAGAATAAAGGGTCACAACGTTAAAATAGAGATGAGGAGGAATTTCTTCTCTCAGTGAATCTGTGGAATTCTTTACCACACAGGGCTGTCAAGGCTGGGTCATTCAATACATTCAAGGCTGAGACAAGTAGATTTTTAATAGGAAGGGAATTAAGGCAAGGCCACAAAGTGCAGTTGAGGATGGATCAGATCAGACATGATCGATAAGACTAGAAGACACAGGAGCAGAAATGAGGCCATTCAGCCCATTGAGTCTGATCCGCCATTCAATGATGGCTGATAAGTTTCTCAACTCAATTCTCTCGCTTTCTCCCCGTAAACCTCGATCCCCTTGACAATTAAGAACCTTTCTATCTCAGTCTCAAATATAGTCAATGACCTGGCCTCCACATCCTTCTGTGGTAGTGAATTTCATAGATTCCTCACTCTCTGGGTGAAGAAGTTTCTCCTTAGCTCTGTTCTAAAAGGTCTTCCCTTTACTCTAAGGCTTTGTGCTTGGGTCTTAGTCTCTCCTACCAATGGAAGCATCTTCCCAACATCTACTCTGTCCAAGCCATTCAGTATTCTGTATGTTTCAATTAGATCCCTCTTCATCCTTCTAAACTCCATCAAGTATGGAACCAGAGTCCTCAAACATTCCTCATATGTTAAGCTTTTCATTCCAGGGACCATTCTCATGAACCTCCTCTGAACACACTCCAAGGCCAATACATCCTTCCTGCGATATGGGGCCCAAAACTGCAAACAATACTCCAAATGTGGTCTGCCTAGAGCCATATAGAGCCTCAGAACTGCAACCCTGCATTTATATTCAAATCCTCTCTAAATGAATGCCATTGTTGCATTTGCCTTCCTAACTACTGACTCAACCGGCACGTTTACCTTGAGAGAACTTCCAAGTCTGTTTGCAAGTCAGACTTCTGAATTTACTCCCCATTTAAAAAATAGTCCATGCCTCTATTGTTCCCACACTTTCTCATGTTGTACTCCATCTGCCATTTCTTTGCCCACTCTCCGAACCTGTCCAAATCCTTCTGCAGCCTCCCTGCCTCCTCAATGCTACCTGTCCCTTATTGAATGGCAGAGCAGACTCAATGGGCTGAATGGCCTACTTCTGTCCTCTGTCTTTTGGTCTTAGAAACTGTGCTCCCTGCATGTGATGGTTGCCAAACTCCTCGATGAAATGTTGATTAGAAGCAGTCAGTGTACATTTGCTGTTTCAAACAAAAATCTTTTGAAGGGAGACTACTTCTGACCTGAGCCAGTTAAGAACCAGCATTTCATCAAAATGCCTACAGCATTGAGCGATGTGAAAGTGTTGGGCTGGGCCGACCTCATTAAGAAAGCAGGAGTGAAAGGCTTGAAATGAAAAGCATCAACTGATTATTACAGAGCACTTACTCAGCTTCAACACTAACCAACACGCTGCAGGGCTGCAGGCTCCATGGATGCAGGGCGTTGGGGAACAAGCCAGAAACTAGAACATAACAGTGTGAACATGGAACAGACCAGAGACTCCAAAAAAGCGAGGTATTTTCATTGGAACAGAGAGGAGCTTTGATAGAAGTGTCGACATCATAAAGGATTTTAGTTCAGTAAAATGAGAACAGTTAAAACGATTAGTTGATGAGTCAGTGATTTGACAGAAAAAGATCCTCATGAGAGAGGTGAAGAGAAATCTTTTGAGCAATCAGTTGTTAGAACAAGATGTATCCCATCCGAAACAAGTTGGAAGCAAAACCATTGTTGCTTTTAAAGAAAAAGTAGTGTGAACAATATTTATAAAATAATTTCAAACATTTGAGGCTGAAAGGCCTGGTGGGCAAGAAACACAAAGAAGAGTGTGGGGCTGGAAAAGCACAGCAGGTCAGGCAGCATCCGAGGAGCAGGGGAATTGACATTTCAGACAAAAGCCGAAGGGATGCTGCCTGACCGGCTGTGTTTTTCCAGCATCACACTTGCGACTCTGATCTTCAGCATTTGCAGACCTCCCTTGCTCCTCAGAGACACAGACAGCTGATCGGATGGCCTTAATCTTGCTGCCAGAAATTCCATGGACTCCTCATACTTGTTGATGGGTTTGTGCACTGGGGACACAGTGGAGCGAGGCTGTGTGCTAGTCTCTGTCTGGCAGCAGAATTTGCTCTCCCATCATCTCGTGTGTCTCGGGCATTGGACAGAGACCTTTTTCCACCAGGACGTTGTGGTAGTCGGTGAGCCACAACCACTCCGCGTCAAAAGAACCCATGCACAGACCTGTTCCATTGCTCAAAGTGGAGTTGGGAGCTGAGGTATCGGGAGCCTCATGGACAACCCCAGCAGTGACAGACCTGAAATATATATCGCCATCATAGGAAGCCGTGAGCTAAGGCATTGATATCACTGCTCTGGCTGAGAGATGGAACACTGGAGAAAGTCAACTCAATGGACAAGATGATGGACTGGAAGGGTAGATCTGAGGAAGAACATTAACCCCATGGGCTTGGTTTGACCAGAAAAATTGAATAAATTCATCATTTGAGCCAGCCCCCAACCGTGAATAGGTGAACACCTTGTGATCCTTCACCTCAGCCTAACCCAGAATCGGTACTCCACAATCATCAGGGTGCATGTGTGCCCCAACCCTCAGAGTAGCAGAGATGCCAAAGAGGAATTTATATCTGTATTGATCATTGTTTTCCCCCATCCCCAAAAGGAGATGAGGTGATTCTCTTTGGTAATTTCAATACCAGAGCTGGGAGGGTCAAAACCTCTGGGAAAGCATGAACAGTCAGCAAGGTATAAGGAAGGCAAACACCCAACACTCATTCTAGCAAAATGCTTGGAGTATGGTTCTGTCAAATGAACATTGTATTTCGTTAGAGAGACAAATACACAATCTCACAGCAGCACTTTGCTCCAGCCCGTGGACAGCTGCAGACTACACCATTGTCAAAGGAATGTTTGGATCATGTGCATTATGAGCGATGCTGACAGCTGCAGATTTGTTCAGTGTTACAATCCCAGCCTCAGACTGCCAGTCCCATCATGTTCAGGAACCTCTTCCTGTCTGTTCTTCCTCTTGAAACTTTATTGCTGGAACAGCACAGCAGGTCAGGCAGCATCCAGGGAACAGGAGATTCGACGTTTCGGGCACAGGCCCTTCTTCAGGATTCCTGAAGAAGGGCCTGTGCCCGAAACGTCGAATCTCCTGTTCCCTGGATGCTGCCTGACCTGCTGTGCTGTTCCAGCAATAAAGTTTCAACTTTGATCTCCAGCATCTGCAGACCTCACTTTCTCCTGTTCTTCCTCTTGGCATTACTGGTCCTCATCTCAGACTCCTGTCATTTTACTTGCTCTGGTTCCCACCCTCCTGCCACACTAGTTTAAACCCTCCAGAGTGTTTGATTGGGATCGTTGCAGGGTCCACTTTTGCTTAACATTTTTTGAAACGATTTGGATGAGAATATAGAAGGCATGGTTTATAAGTTTGCAGATGATATCAAGATTGGTGATATAGTGGACAGTAAAGAAGGTTGATCTAAGATTACAAAGGGATCTTGATTAGAAGGGCCAGTGGGCTAAGGAGTGGCAGATGAAAGTTAATTTTGATAAATGTGAGGTGTTGCATTTTAGTAAAACAAACAAGGGCAGGACTTAAACAATTAATGGTAGGGCTCTGGGTAATGTTGTAGAACAGAGTGACCTAAGGGATGAGGTACATAATTCTTTGAAATTTGCATCACAGGTGGACAGGGTGGTTAAGGTGTTTAGCACGCTTGCCTTCATTGCTCAGGCATTTGAGTGCAGGAGTTGAGCCGTCATGTTGAGGTTGAACAAGATGTTGGTGAGGCCTCTTCTGGAGCATTGTGTCCAGTTCTGGTCACCCAGTTATAGGAAGGATATTATTAAACTGGAAAGGGCTCAGAAAAGATTTACCAGGATGTTGCTGGCACCAGGCGTTTTGAGTTAAAAGTAGGCTGGATAGGTTGAGACTGTTTTTTTTGCTGTGGTGGAGGAGGTTGAGAGGTGACCTTTTAAAGGCTGATAAAATCATAATGTGTAGAGACAAGGTGAATGACAAGGGTTGGGAGAGTTCAAACTAGGGGGACATATTTTTAAGATGAATGGAGAAAGATTTGGAAAGGACATGAGGGGCAACTTTTTCCACAGAGGGTGGTCGTGTGTGGAACGAACTGTCAAAGGAAATAGATGCAGGTACAGTCACAACGTTTGAAAGATATTTGCATAAGTCCATTAATACGAAAGGTTTGGAGGGAAAAGGGCCAAACACAGGCAGGTGGGACTGGTTTAGTTTGGGATTATGTTCAAGATGGATGAGTTGGACCAAAGGGTCTGTTTCCATACTGTGTAACTCTATGACTCTATGAGTGGCACTAGCTAACCTCCCTGCCAGGATATTGATGTCCCTCCAGTTTAGGTGCAGCCCACCCTTCCTGTATAGGTCCCACCTGGCCCAGAAGACATCCCAACGATCCACATACTGAAGCCCTCCCTCCTACACCAGCTCTTCAGATGCACATTTAACTGTACTATCTTCCTATTCCTACCCTCACCAGCACGTGGCACAGGAAGTAATCCTGAGATTATAACCCTAGATGATAACAAGAGAAACTGACGTGTGTACAATTGAAACCACCACCGCTTGACATTCAATGGTGTTACCTTCACTGAATCCTCTACTGCCAACATTAACCAGAAACTCAACTGGACTCACCACATCTACATGGTCGCTACAAAAGCAGGTCAGAGGCTTGGAATACTGTAGTGAGTAACTCACCTCCTGACTCCCCAAAGCCTGTCCAGCACCCACAAGTCACAAGTCAGGACTGTGATGGAATACTCTCCCCACTTGCCGAGATGAGTATAGCTCCAACAACACTCAAGAAGCTTGACACCAACCTGGACAAAGCAGCCTAAAGCAGTGATTGGCACCACATCCACAAGCACCCACTTCCTCCGCCACAGACACTCAGCAGCAGCTGTGTGTACTACCTCCAAGATGAACTGCAGAAATTCAACAAAGATGATCAGACAGCACCTTCCACACCTAAAATCACTACCATCTAGAAGGACAAGGGTAGCAGATACATAGGAACACCACCACCTTCAAGTTCCCCTCCACTCACCATCCTGACTTGGAATTACATCGCCATTCCTTCACCATCGCTGGGTCAACATCCTGGAATTCCCTCCGTAAGGGCATTGTGGGTCTACCTACAGCACACAGACTGCAACGGCTAAAGAAGGCAGCTCACCCCCACCTTCTCAAGGGACGGGTAATAAATGCTGGTCCAGTCAGCAACGCCGACATCCCAAAAGTGAATAAATACAAAGAGTTATCATTGTAAGGAGAGGGATATAATCCTCAACTCAACCATCCATTGTTCCCATGTTTCAGAAACAATATTTTTCTTCTTTGATTATAATACAGAATCAATGGAAGTTAAATCTTCCTCACCCTGATGAGGGAGTGTATTTGATTCTGGGGACCATTACAATGCAGATGAATTGCATCATGGAGGTATGAATTGTTATAAAATCCTCCAGCACAGAAA
The DNA here is from genome assembly GCF_037043375.1 of Chiloscyllium plagiosum. Taxonomy (NCBI): domain Eukaryota; kingdom Metazoa; phylum Chordata; class Chondrichthyes; order Orectolobiformes; family Hemiscylliidae; genus Chiloscyllium; species Chiloscyllium plagiosum. Next base: position 6,955,826 of record NW_028270149.1, on the reverse strand, counting down.
GAAGTTGACTGGCTCACAGTGCCTGTGCCAGCTTTTTGACAAAATGATCAATTAGTTTCTCTGTTCTTTTCCTGTGGCCCTGCATTTTCCCCTTTTCTCAGATATTTATTTAGTTCCATTTTTGGAAGTTACCACTGAACATGCTGGCACCACTGTCTTCGCTAGTGCTTTTGAGGTTGCAGCAACTCAAATGTGGGCGGCACGGTGGCACAGTGGTTAGCACTGCTGCCTCATAGCGCCAGAGACCCGGGTTCAATTCCCGCCTCAGGCGACTGTCTGTGTGGAGTTTGCACGTTCTCTCCGTGTCTGCGTGGGTTTCCTCCGGATGCTCCGGTTTCCTCCCACAGTCCAAAGATGTGCAGGTCAGGTGAATTGACCATGCTAAATTGCCCGTAGTGTTAGGTAAGGGGTACATGTAGGGGTATGGGTGGGTTGCGCTTCGGCGGGTCGGTGTGGACTTGTTGGGCCGAAGGGCCTGTTTCCACACTGTAAGTAATCTAATCTAATCTAAAAACTCACTGTATCTCAAATAAATTCTCCTTCTGCCTCCTCTCATGTGTTTTGTCCAATTGTCAGAACTCAATTTCCTCCAGTTTCTGAGGCTTCCTGTCAGTGGAAGTGATCTGTCCTTTCACAACTAATGAAATGCTACATCATTTTCAAAACTCTATTAAGGCTACCCTGAACTCTTTCATGCATATGGAGCACTCCATTTCGTTTCATCAACAGTATCCATTTGACAGTTTTCCCAATACATCCTAATGGTTTGTGAGTTTTTCTCCCCCCTCATTTATCCTTGGCTGTAGGGTATGCACATAAAATAGGAACTCTGTAACTTCACCATTCCTCAACTTCAAAGTCACTAAATGTGCTTTGGGCTCCATTAGCAAACAATCTTCAGATTACCCATTTGATTCCATATTCATATCTGACTGTGAAGAGAGAACATAAAGGGCATGATCAGCATGTCACATGCTTTTATCAGGAGCAGTGACTTCTACTTCTTCCTAATCCCTGAATATCAGAGGCACTGTGAAGCTATTCTGTCTCATAAATATTCCCTACAGAAGGTCTGCAATTAAACTAACTCACCCTCCATATTTCACCTGTGTTGGGTTGATTTTGAAAGGCGCTGTAATTTGAGGTGGTTGCAATGATGGAAGAGTTGGGGTCAACTGAGAGAAGCTGTTTCTCTTTGTTTGGGGGGGTGGGTGTTGTTTCTGGAATCTAGAACAAAGGGACAAGAGGTAAACTAAGGCTCAGGCATTGTTGGACAAGAAGGCACATCCAAAGTCGGACTCCTCAACTACCACTGCAAACTCAGAAAATTGCTTCCTTAATCAGTAACTATCAAATTTTGTTTCACTACTGTCCTGCCAAATGGGCACTACATAAATGCAAGTTATTGTTGTTTCATTTTATTCATTCATAGGATGTGGACATCGTTGGCGAGTCCTGCATTCATTGGCCATCCCAATATACCAAGAGGACAGTTAGGAGTCAACCACATCTTATGGGTCTGGAATCACATGTAGACCTAGACCAGATATGGTCAGCAAATTCCCTTCCCTAAAGGGCATTAATGAACCAGATGTTCATTTTTTCTGACAATCGTTTCATCATTAAACTCTTAAGTCTATATTTTCTTTTCAAAAATTGAATTCAAATTCCACCATCTACCATGGCAGATTCAAACCCAAGTCGCCACGATATTACCTGGCTCTCCAGGTTGCTAGCCAAGTGGCAGTACTACAACACCAGCTCCTCCTTTGCTGATCTTGGATGGAACAGCGAGCACTCGGTGCAGTGGTCCACAGATACGATTGTGGAAGAGGGATAGGGCAGAGCTCTCTTCACCAGCAGCAATGTTCAGCTCTGATTTTTTGGTGGGGTGAGTGTGTTACAGCCTGCGTGGGTAACTGATCATGTGGGCAAGTGAATGGGTGCATGGGTAGGGAGAGAATGAAGGGATGGGAGTAGGCAATCATGTTGAGGGGCGTATTAAGGGCACATGGGTCAGCGGGTAGACTTTGGTAGCAGCTCAGTTTTTTTTGGAGGGGAGCAATGGTATTATCACTACACTATTAGATTAGATTACCTACAGTGTGGAAGCAGGCCCTTCGGCCCAACAAGTCCACACCGACTCGCCAAAGAGTAACCCACCCAGACCCATTTCTCTTTGACTAATGCACCTAACACTACGGGCAATTTAGCATGGTCAATTCACCTGACCTGCACATCTTTCAACTGTTGGAGGAAACCAGAGCACCCGGAGGAAACCCACGCAGACACGGGGAGAATGTGCAAACTCCACACAGTCGCCCGAGGCTGGAATCAAACCCAGCTCCCTGGCACTGTGAGATAGACAATAGACAATAGACAATAGGTGCAGGAGTAGGCCATTCTGCCCTTTGAGCAGTGCTAACCACTGAGCCACAGTGCCACCCTAATATTGATATTAGTATACTATTAATCCAGAGTCAAGAGTGTGGTGCTGGAAATGCACAACCAGTCAGGCAGCATCCGAGGAGCAGGAGAATCAATGTTTCGAGCATAAGCCCTTCATCAGGAGATCTTAGTTGAGAGGCCCAGGTACTATCCTGAGGATCCAGGCTCAAATCCCCCCATGGCAGATGATGAAATTTGAATTCAATAAAAAGAAAATCTGAAATTAAAAGTCCAGCGGTGACCATGAATCTGTTGCTGATTGTGAGGAATCACTGGTTCACTAATGCCCATTAGGGAGGGAAACTGTCATCATTACCTGGTCTGGCCTACTTGCAACTCCAGACCAACATTCATGTGGTTGACTCTTTAAAAAAAAATCTGCCCCCTAGATTATTAGGGAAGGATAATAAATACTGGATTAGTGGTGCTGGAAGAGCACAGCAGTTCAGGCAGCATCCGAGGAGCAGTAAACATCCATCAACGTTTTACTTGCACATCCACTAATATCATTTATTGTATCCGTTGCTCCCAATGCGGTCTCCTCTACATTGGGGAGACTGGGCGCCTCCTAGCAGAGCGCTTTAGGGAACATCTCCGGGACACCCGCACCAATCAACCACACTGCCCTGTGGCCCAACATTTCAACTCCCCCTCCCACTCTGCCGAGGTTATGGAGGTCCTGGGCCTCTTTCACCGCCGCTCCCTCACCACCAGACGCCTGGAGGAAGAACGCCTCATCTTTCACCTCGGAACACTTCAACCCCAGGGCATCAATGTGGATTTCAACAGTTTCCTCATTTCCCCTTCACCCACCTCACCCTAGTTCCAAACTTCCAGCTCAGCACTGTCCCCATGACTTGTCCTACCTGCCTAGCTCCTTTTCCACCTATCCACTCCACCCTCTCCTCCCTGACCTATCACCTTCATCCCCTCCCCCACTCACCCATTGTACTCTATGCTACTTTCTCCCCACCCCCACCCTCCTCTAGCTTATCTCTCCACGCTTCAGGCTCACTGCCTTTATTCCTGATGAAGGGCTTTTGCCTGAAACGTCGATTTTATTGCTCTTTAGATGCTGCCTGAACTGCTGTGCTCTTCCAGCACCACTGATCCAGAATCTGGTTTCCAGCATCAGCAGTCATTGTTTTTATCTAATAAATACTGGCCCAGCCAGCAATGTCTCAGCGTGTGAATGAATTTTTAAAAAGGCAGTCAGATCGTGGATGTGATTGTTAGCTTGGTGAGGGGGGGGATTGTTCAGAATTATGGGTCAGGAATATGTGGAAAGTTATATACTGGGTATGATGGGTTGAGGTGCAGTGGTAATCATAAATTACACCAGGGATTAAGCAGTGTAACGAGCTCAAAGTAAGTATCTGGATAAGTGCATATCCAGCCCATGTCTCCAACACTGGGTTCGGTCTAAGAGATATTAACATTTTGATCATAACATATCTACTATTTTGAAATATAAGCTTCCTGGGTAATTACAGTGCATGTGTGTGCATCAACATTTCTGCAGGTTCTCAAAGCAGACCATCAGTGTAAATTCAATACACTCTCGTGATACCAGAAAGTCAGGTCCGATCACCTTTTGTGACATAATAAGATATTGAGTGGCTATATAAATGCACATGATTGTTGGACAGTGATATGAGTTAGGATGCAATGAGCTGGCAGCCTGCTTTGTAGCCCAGGTCAGTTTTCCTTTCCAATCAGATCAGTAGAAGCCGGAAACATTGAATGGAGTTGTTTGCAGCATCCCCTCTGAAAATTAAGTTTTTTGAAGAAGTAACATAGAGGATTGATGAGGGTAGATGTGATCTATATGGACTTCTGTAAGGCGTTCAACAGGGTTCCCCATGGGAGACTGATTAGCAAGGTTAGATCTCATGGAATACAGGGAGAACTAGCCATTTGGATACAGAACTGGCTCAAAGGTAGAAGACAGAGGGTGATGGTGGAGGGTTGTTTTTCAGACTGGAGGCCTGTGACCAGTGGAGTGCCACAAGGATCGGCGCTGGGTCCTCTACTTTTTGTCATTTACATAAATGATTTGGATGTGAGCATAAGAGGTATAGTTAGGAGGAGAAAGTGAGGACTGCAGATGCTGGAGATCAGAGCTGAAAATGTGTTGTCGGAAATGTGCTGCGCTTTTCCGGCAACACATTTTCAGCTCTGATCTCCTGCTGCCTGACCTGCTGCGCTTTTCCGGCAACACAGTTTCAGCTAAGAGGTATATTTAGTAAGTTTGCAGATGACACCAAAATTGGACGTGTAGTGGACAGCAAAGAGGGTTACCTCAGATTACAACAGAATCTTGACCAGATGGGCCAATGGGCTGAGAAGTGGCGGATGCAGTTTAATTCAGATAAATGCAAGGTGCTGCATTTTAGGAAAGCAAATCTTATCAGCACTTATACACTTAATGGTAAGGTCCTAGGGATTGTTGCTGAACAAAAAGACCTTGGAGTGCAGGTTCATAGCTCCTTGGAAGTGGAGTCACAGGTAGATAGGATAGCGAAGAAGGCGTTTGATATGCTTTCTTGTATTGATCAGAGTATTAAGTACAGGAATTGGGAGGTCATGTTGTGGCTGTACAGGACATTGGTTAGGCCACTGTTGGAATATTGTGTGCAATTCTGGAATCCTTCCTAGCGGAAAGATGTTGTGAAATTTGAAAGGGTTCAGAAAAGATTTACAAGGATGTTGCTAGGGTTGGAGGATTTGAGCTATAGGGAGAGGCTGAACAGTGTGGGGCTGTTTTCCCTGGAGCGTTGGAGGCTGAGGGGTTACCTTATAGAGGTTTACAAAATTATGAGGGGCATGGATAGGGTAAATAGGCAAAGTCTTTTCCCTGGGGTCGGGCAGTCCAGAACTAGAGGGCATAGGTTTAGGGTGAGAGGGGAAAAATATAAAAGAGACCTAAGGGGCAACATTTTCACACAGAGGGTGGTACGGGTATGAAATGAGCTGCCAGAGGAAGTGGTGGAGGCTGGTACAATTGCAACATTTAAGAGGCATTTGGATGGGTGTATGAATAGGAAGGGTTTGGAGGGATATGGGCCGGGTGCTGGCAGGTGGTACTAGATTGGGTTGGGATAACTGTTCAGCCTGGATGGGTTGGACTGAAGGGTCTGTTTCCACGCTTACATCTCTATGACTCTAAATAAGTAGATATCATATTCACGTGGTTCAAGTGAAACAATTCTTCACCTTAACCATCACAGGAGTTAATGAAACTCCATAGCTTGCAATTCTGTCATTTGGGTAGGGACTGATCAGGCTATAAGTTACAGAAGTGACACCATACAGTGATCTTAGGGCTAGAGTTGGATAAGGACACTGATGAAGAGCTTCTGCTCGCAACATTGACTCTCCTGCTCCTCGATGCTGCCTGACCTGCTGTCCTTTTCTAGCGCCACACTCCCGACTCTGATCTCCGGCATCTGCAGTCCTCACTTTCTCCCTGGAGTTGGATGAGGTTGAACACTGCTTTCGGATCCCTTCCTTATTTTGCCACCGCATGGTGGAAAATTGTACTTCGGTCGGGATACCCATCCCGTCCGTATCAGAGGCTGAGGGTTCAAGCCCCACTGCGGACAGCTGAGCACAAAAATCTCAGCTGACATTTCTGCACAAGCTTGGGGAGAGGAGGTGGTGTGATCAGATTGTCAACACTTTAAGGGGATTTGCAGTCTTTAATTCAAATATTACATTTCATTTCTGACGGTAAGTGCCTCAGCAATTACAATAAAACGTAGAATTTGATGTCATTCTCTGCCACAGAAAGCACTAGTGAACAAAATGTTGAATATTTTCAGGAAGGAATTAGGTACATTTCAGTCTTGGCAGAGGGGTGGGTTGAAATGCCACCGAGGTCAGTTATCTCAGTGGGTTGGATGGCTGGTTTGTGGTGCTAACAATGTGGGTTTAATTCTCACACCAGCTGAGGTCACCACGAAAGATTCTTTCTCAACCTCTCCCTCTGCCTGAGGCATGGTGACCTTCAGGCCAGGCCATTGCCAGTCGTCTCTCTCTTTCTAATGAGAGAGCAAAACTATGGTGACTCTCACGTTTAGATACAGTTCCATGTGTATAATCTCTGAAAGTTGTCACCCATGTTGGTAGAATTGTTAAGAAGGCATACAGTGTGTTAGCTTTTATTGGTAGAAGGATTGACTTTCGAAGTCAGGAGGTCATGCTGCATCTGTACAAAACTCTGGTGTGGCCACACTTGGAGTATTGCGTAGAGTTCTGGTCGCTGCATTATAGGAAAAATGTGGAATCTTTGGAAAGGGTTCAGAGGATGTTGCCTGGTATGGAGGGACGGTCTTTATGAGGAAAGGCTGAGGGACTTGAGACTGTTTTTGTTAGAGGGAAGAAGGTTAAGAGGTGATTTAGACATAGAGACATGCAAGATGATCAGAATGTCAGAGGATCAGAGGAATAGCACAGTACCTCAGTGGTTAGCACTGCTGCCTCACAACGCCAGGGACCTGAGTTTGATTCCATCCTTGGTCGACTGTCTTTATGGAGTTTGCACATTCTCCCGTGTCCGCATGGGTTCCCTCCCACAATCCAAAGATATGTAGGTCAGTGGATTGGCTGTGCTAAATTGCTCATAGTGTTCAGGGATGTGTAGGCTAGGTGCATTTGTCAGGGGTAAATGTAAAGGAATGGGTCTGGGTGGGTCGGTGTGGACTTGTTGGACCAAAGGGCCTGTTTCCACACTGTAGGGATTCTGTGATCTATCTATGAATAGATAGGGTGGACAGTGAGAGTCTTTTTCCTTGGATGGCAATGGCTAGCACAAGGGACATAGCTTTAAATTGAGGGGTGATAGATACAGGATTGATGTCAGAGGTAGTTTCTTTACTCAAAGAGTAATAAGGGCATGGAATGTCCTGCCTGCAACAGTAGTAAACTCACCAACATTGAAGGAATTTAAATGGTCATTGGATAAACATATGGATAAAAATGGAATAGTGTAGGTTAGATGGGCTTCAGATTGGTTTCACAGGTTTGTACAACATTGAGGGCTGAAGGGCCTGTACTGCGCTGTAATGTTCTATGTTCTATGTTTGTAAGGTAACAGGATCAGCTGTGATCCCATGGAATGGCGGCGTAGGCTCAAGGGGTCAAACAGCCTCCTCCTGTTCCTATTTCTTCTCATGTAAAGGCTAAAAGGGAGATAACAGCATCTGGGTGCTGAGCTGTTTGATCAGCCATGATCATACAAAATCATAATCTTAATCATATTGGATGCAGCTTTATAACACTTTGGTTAGGCCTCACTCAAGAGCATTGTGTTCAATTCTGGTCACCACATTACAGGAAGAATGTGGATGCTTTGGAGAGGGTAAAGAAGTGGTTTACCAGGATGCTGCCTGGATTGGAGGGTATGAGTGATAAGTAGAGGATCGAAAAACTCAATTTGTTTTTTCTGGAATGGCAGAGGCTGAGGGGAGGCTTGATAGAAGTCTATAAAATTGTGAGGTGCATAGATAGGAATGACATTCAAAATCTTTTTCTCAGAGTTGATATGTCTGATATGAGGAGGCATGCATTTAAGGTGAAAGGGGCAAGTTCAAAGGTGATGTGAGGGGCAAGTTTTTTTACACAGAGAGTGGTCGGAGTCAGGAAAGTGCTGCCAGGGGTAATGGTGGAGGCAGATATGAAAGGGGCATTTAAGGTACTCTGAGATATGCACATGAATATGCAAGGAATGGAGGGATATGGACCAATGGCAGGCAGAAGGCATTAGTTTAACTTGGTGTCATGTTCAGCACAACATCGTGGGCCAAAGGGCCCATTCCTATGCAGTATTTTTATATGTTCTATGAATGTTACAGCAGGCTTGACGGGCTGAGTGGCTTACTACTGCTCCTATTTTCTATACTTCTATATAATGAAACCACAGGAGTATTACAAGATACTGTGTCCAAAGCCGAGAGGTCTCGGTGTCCAAGTGCATAGATTCCTGAAAGTTGCCACCCAGGTTGATAGGGTTGTTAGGAGAAAGTGAGGACTGCAGATGCTGGAGATCAGAGCTGAAAATGTGTTGCTGGAAAAGCGCAGCAGGTCAGGCAGCATCCAATGAGCAGGAGAATCGACGTTTTGGGCATGAGCCCTTCTTCAGGAATGAGGAAAGTGTGCCAAGCAGGCTAAGATAAAAGGTAGGGAGGAGGGACTTGGGGGAGGGGCGTTGGAAATGCGATAGGTGGAAGGAGGTTAAGGTGAGGGTGATAAGGTGAGGGTGATAAGCTGGAGTGGGGGTGGGGGCAGAGAGGTCAAGAAGAAGATTGCAGGTTAGGAAGGTGGTGCTGAGTTCGAGGGTTGGGACTGAGACAAGGTGGGGGGGGAGGGGAAATGAGGAAACTGGAGAAATCTGAGTTCATCCCTTGTGGTTGGAGGGTTCCTAGGCGGAAGATGAGGAGCTCTTCCTCCAGCCGTCGTGTTGCTAATGTCTGGCGATGGAGGAGTCCAAGGACCTGCATGTCCTTGGTGGAATGGGAGGGGGAGTTGAAGTGTTGAGCCATGGGGTGGTTGGGTTGGTTGGTCCGGGTGTCCCAGAGGTGTCCTCTGAAACGCTCCGCAAGTAGGCGGCCTGTCTCCCCAACATAGAGGAGGCCACATCAGGTGCAGTGGATGCAGTAAATGATGTGTGTGGAGGTGCAGGGATATGAAAGGATCCCTTGGGTCCTTGGAGGGAAGTAAGGGGGAAGGTGTAGGCGCAAGTTTTGCATTTCTTGCAGTTGCAGGGGAAGGTGCCGGGAGTGGAGGTTGGGTTGGTGGGGGGTGTGGACCTGACGAGGGAGTCACGGAGGGAGTGGTGTTTTCGGAATGCTGATAGGGGAGGGGAGGGAAATATATCCCTGGTGGTGGGGTCCGTTTGGAGGTGACGGAAATGATGACGGATGATACGATGTATATGGAGGTTGGTAGGGTGGTAGGTCAGGACCAGTGGGGTTCTGTCCTGGTGGTGATTGGAGGGGCGGGGCTCAAGGGTGGAGGAGCGGGAAGTGGAGGAGATGCAGTGGAGAGCATCGTCGACCACGTCTGGGGGGAAATTGCGGTCTTTGAAGAAGAAAGCCATCTGGGTTGTTCGGTATTGGAACCAGTCCTCCTGGGAGCAGATGCGGCGGAGACGAAGGATTTGGGAATAGTCGCCATGGGCACCTGCATGGGCCCCAGCTATGCCTGCCCCTTCGTAGGATATGTGAAATAGTCCATCTTCCGCAGCTACACTGGCACCACCCCCCACCTTTTCCTCCGCTACATCGATGACTGTATCAGCGCTGCCTTGTGTTCCCACGAGGAGGTTGAACAGTTCATCCACTTTACCAGCACCTTCCACCCCGACCTCAAATTTACCTGGACCGTCTCAGACTCCTCCCTTCCCTTCCTAGACCTCTCCATTTCTATCTCGGGCGACCGAATCAACACGGACATTTACTAGAAACCGACCAACTCGCACAGCTACCTCGACTACACCTCCTCCCACCCTGCCCCCTGTAAAAACGCCATCCCATAATCCCAATTCCTTCGTCTCCGCCGCATCTGCTTCTAGGAGGACCAGTTCCAATACCGAACAACCCAGATGGCCTCCTTCTTCAAAGACCGCAATTTCCCCCAGACTTTCCTCATTCCTGAAGAAGGGCTCATGCCCGAAACGTAGATTCTCCTGCTCCTTGGATGCTGCCTGACCTGCTGTGCTTTTCCAGCAACACATTTTCAGCTCTAATAGGGTTGTTAAGAAGGCATACGGTGTGTTAGCTTTTATTGGTAGAGGGATTGAGTTTCGGAGCCATGACATCATGCTGCAGTTGTACAAAACTCTGCTGCGGCCGCATTTGGAGTATTGCACCCATTTCTGATCACCGCATTATAAGGAGGATGTGGAAGCATTGGATAGGGTTTAAGGGAGATTTACCAGGATCTTGCCTGGTATGGTGGTATGGAGGGAAGGTCTTATGAGGAAAGGCTAAGGGACTTGAAGCTGTTTTCATCAGAGAGAAGGTTAAGAGGTGACTTAATAGAGGCATACAAGATGATCAGAGAATTAAATAGGGTGGACAATGAGAGCCTTTTTCCTTGAATGGTGATGGCTAGCACAAGGGGACACAGCTTTAAATTGAGAGGTGATAGATATAGGACAGATGTCAGAGGTAGCTCTTTACTCAGAGAGTATTAGGGGGCGCGGAGTGCACTGCCTGCAACAGTAGTGGACTCGCCAACATTAAGGGCATTTAAATGGTCATTAGATAAACATATGGATGATATTGGAATAGTGTATGTTGCTTGGTCTTTGGATTGGTTTCACAGTTTGGTGCAACATTGAGGGCCAAAGGACCTGTACTATGCTGTAATGTTCTATGTTCTAACGCTGTTGGTTTGTTCAGTACGTGCTACTTTCATCTTCCCAGAGACAGACAACTTGTGGGGCTTCATTTGAACTTCACTGTGAAAATGATCTCAAAGAAGGGAGGGAGATAGCGAGAGAAAAAGAGAGAAAGTGTGTGATGGAGAGAGGGGAGACATTTTCTCCCTCATTGCAAACAAAGTTTCAAGTTAATGAAAAGGAGTGTTATAGAGTAATATTTCAACACTGAGCCAAGTAATGAACTAAAGGCTGAAAGTTTGATCAATGTGGTAGGTTTTGATGAGTGTCTTAATGGAGGAATGAGAGGGAAGAGAGGGAACTCGAGAACTCAGGCCTATGCTGCTGGAGGCAACGCCACCAATATTGGCTTGAGTAAAAATCTGGAAAGGTCGAGAGGCCAGAGTTAAATGAGCATAGTGATCCTGGAGAAGATCCACGCCCCTACTACTCTGAGTAAAGAGCTACCTCTGACATCTGTCCTATATCTATCACCCCTCAATTTAAAGCTGTGTCCCCTTGTGCTAGCCATCACCATCCAAGGAAAAAGGCTCTCACTGTCCACTCTATCTGATCCTGGAGAGTCTACAGAGCTAGGGAGGCGTGGGTTTGAAAATAAAGATGAAAAGTGAATATGAGAGAGAAAGACTCAGGTTAAAAAATAGAAGAGTGTGAAAGAGAGAGAGAGAGAGAGAGAGAGAGAGAGGGTCATTTTGACTTTGAGGGATTGTGTGAAATAAGCAATATCAGATCAACTGCCTGTTATATATCTCCCGCGATCAACCTCAGTAGAGGGAGAAGTGAAGATCAACCACTTTATTCCAGTTAATGTGCAGGATCAAATGCAGCACCATTGTGTGGGAGGCTCAAAGTTACCCCAGACTCTAAGATTTAAACCCAACTAAAATATTCCACACGTGCTATGGCATTGCTGGAGCAGTACTGCCCCTGCAAACGGCTGCAGTAATGAAGTTGCCTTCCCAAGCTGTTGCTTGAAGTGTCTGGTCTGGCGTTGAGAAAATGGATTACTGAAAGGGAAGCAAGGAGAGGTACGAAGATGGATGCTCATTCGCCCCTCACCCCTATTAGATGCTTAAGGGCTGAGATAATCTTGGATGATATGTAGGATTGAGTGGCATTAATAATACCTTATGAAGTGCTGGCTTGAAGGATTTTAGTGTTTGCCTTTAAAAATAATTGTGGCACACACATTTATAAAGACTATAATTTGAAATTACAGCTGTGACTCTTTGAGTTTATAAGAAGCCCCGAAATAACACAGTGACAAGTCCTTTATTTTACTGAAAGGAAAGCTGCCTGCTTTCAGTGTAACCATGGAAACTACCTGTATTTTTTCTCTCTCTCTCATCAGCCTTCTGCTGAGTCCCACTATAAGGCCAGACCCAATTATCAAGAGAAAATACTTTTAAAAATGCACCTGTAATAACTGAGTGTGATATAGGTATTGATTGTTTTTTTTTTAGAAAATGATTTGCAATCAAGGATTTATTTGTGCCATACGTAAATTACCTACACATAGTCAATCAAAGCTTTTTCTTCAGTTCAAATGTTATTTAATCTGAAGGTCAGTTTGATATCTGCAATATCATTCACATTATCTTCCAAATGGAGGAGAATATGAGTAATGCTTTATTTCGGTGAAGAATTATCTCTTCTTTCCCTTCCACTTTCATCCTCAACTTTCAGTTGAGACGTTCAACTCAGCTCATGTCTGATTGCTCGGGTGGTGGTGAAATATTCCTGTCGCTATTTTGATGAAGCGTTGTGGGGCTACCCTCAGTATCTTGGCCTATACCTATCCCAAAATCAGCAGAAATAAAACTGATGAACCTGGTTCTTTGGCTCATTGGTGTTTGTGGGATCAAAATGGCTGACAACTTTTCAACAGGGGTTCATCATGCTTTGAGTCCAGACGGTGAGGCAGAGTGATGGCAGGCAAGGAAATGAAAGCAAGTAACTCCTGCTCTCTGAATTCTACTACATTCTTGTGCAACATCCTGCTGCATGTATCCATCTGTTAGTTGGGAATGGACCTGTTCACTCACACTAATACCCATGGCCCTGAGCATTGTCAATCAAGCTCAAAATTCAGGGTCAGCCAATGAGAACATTTGCTTGGGTTCAGACTGGTGGCCGTGTTTTGTTCATTCTCCTTTGAAAACATCTTAAAGTTATGAAAGCAGTATATAAATGTCCAGATTGTGTTAAAGAGTTATAGAGTCACAAAGCAAAGAAACAGACCCTTCGATCCAACTGTTTTTAAAACAACAAAGTTTACTTCTCTGCATTCTTTAGACTCCATTTCTTTCTCCACAGTAAATACTGAGGCAAAATATTCATTGAGTATCTCTCCCATCTCCTGGGGTTCAACACAAAGACAACTTCATTGATTTTTAACAGGCCCTACCCTCTCTCTAATTACCCTCTTGCTCTTCATGTGTTTTTGGAATCTCTTTGGATTATCCTTAACCTTATCAGCCATTGCTATCTCATATTCCCTCTTTGCCGTCCTGATTTCCCTCATAAGAATGCCTCTACATCCTTTATACTGATTAAGAGATTCAATTAAACCAAGTTGTCTGTATCTAAAATAAGATTCTCTTTTATTCTTGGCTAGAACCTCAATATCTTTATTCACTGATTATTCCTTAGTCTTACCAGCCTTACCCTTCACTCTAACAGGAACATAATGCCTCTGAACTCTCATCATCACACTCTTGAACACTTCCCACTTTAAAGCCATCCTTTTACTTTGAGAACAGTCTACTCTAATCAACTTTTGAAAGTTCTCGTCTCATACCATTAAAATTTGCCTGACTCCAATTATGAAAGGCTTTTCCTTTTCCATAACCATTTTGAAACTAATAGAATTATGATCACTCGACCCAAAGTGTTCCCCTATTTTTACCACAGTCCCCTACACTGTCTTATTGCCCAAAAGAAGGTCTAGTTTTGCTCCTTTTCTAGTAGGAACATGTCCCAGTCAATGTTTGGAAAATTAAAACCTCCATTATTACAACCTCATTATGCTCACATATATCTGAGATCTCCCTACATATTTGTTTCTTAATATCCCTCTTACTCCCCACTGGAGGCTTATAGTATAACCTCATCAAAGTGATCTTTCCTTTCTTATTTATAATTTCTACCCATATATTTTTACTGGAAGATTTTTCAGAAATATCTTCCCTAGTTAGAGAGAGTTAGATCAATTCTTGACTGAAAAGGGAGTCAAAGGGCACAGGGAGTAGAGACTATGGTAATGGCATAAATAGATTTGATTTTATCAAATGGCAAAGCAGGCGGAAGGATTGATCTTACTCCTAATTCATATAATATTTGAATATTGCATACAGTTCTGGGTTCCTCATTATAAGAAGGATGTGAGTGTATTGGGGACAGAGGAAATTTATAAGAATGGTTCAAGGAATTAGAAAATTCAGTGAGTAGTAGTGTGGAATACTCCCCACTTGCCTGAACAGCTGCAGCTCCTGCAATGCTCAAGAAGCTTGAGACCATCCAGGTCAAAGCAGCCCCCACTTGATTAGTCCCACATTCACAAGAAATTATACCCTCTACCTCTTCGACTCAGTAGCAGCAATGTGTATTATCTACAAGCTGCACTGCAGAAATTCACCAAGGCCCCTTCGACAGCACCTCCCAAGCCCATGAGCAGTACTGTCCAGAAGGATAAGAGGAGCAGATACATGGGAACACCTTCACCTGTAAGTTCCTCTCCAACCCACTGACCATCCTGACCTGGGAATATATTGCCATTCCTCTTGTTCCTTTAGTGTCATTGGGTCAAAATCCCAGAACCCCTTCCCTAATAACGTTGTGCATCTATCTGCAGCACATGGACGCCAGCGGTTCAAGAAGGCAGCTCACCACCACCTTCTCAAGAGCAGCTAGGGTCAGGCAATAAGTGTTGGCCCAGCCAGTGATAGGCATATCCCTCGACTTTGTTTTTAAAAAACGCTGGTAAATTTCAATGATTTGATCTGTGTATTCAATATTTTCAACAATGTGTTCATCCAGAAGAAGTAGATTGACAATTGAGACTAACAGTGCCAGTACAAGGAAATCTCAGATCCACGACAAGCTTGTCATGTGTGAACTTCATGATATACTGGTATTTTTCCACTTACATCTCATCAAGGATATAGAATTGAATAATATTAACATTCCTACCTGTGGTGATTTTGATTCATAACCGTACTGTTCATTTATTTTCTGGGATATATCGTTTTGATCATAATGGACACTTTAGCTTTTCCAACTTCAGCAACCACATGTACAGTTGGATTAGGACCTGGAAGCTACATTGTTACAAGTATTTACTGATCTTTAGTCATACATTTGCAATTCAAGAGTATAACCTATCAGTCCATCCTCTGTGTTTCATTTTAACGGAACCCGTTCCATGTGTTGGCCATTGGTGCTCAGTGTTGTGCCACATCTTCGGCTATTCCTGACAATTACAGTTTCTGTACATCTTTGCCCAGTACCCCTTTGGATCAGGTAGCTGGAATGGGTTGTCAAATGCTTCAGTAAATGGGGTATCCTGCACCTCATACATCATTCCAATGGGATCAAGAACTTGAATGCCTTCAAACTTTCATCTGTCTTTTAACAGCTCAACATTAGTGTGTTAGTTTGGAAGGATTTGATTGGTTTGATTGATCATTAAGATGTTGGCAGCAGAGTGGGCAGCACCTGGGCCTCTGGGCCTGGGATGGTCCTCTTCATTCACTTTTTCTTTTCCCTTTCTCGGTTTCTTCTTTTGTCAGTTTTATTTAATTTTTGCTGAAACTTGCCTGATAAAGGGAGACCTTCAGAAGGAAAGTGGCTTCAATGGATTCCAGGGCAATGGTAGTGTCTTCAGAGGCAGCGTGGCTACAGACTCGGCTGGCCTGTGTAGCCTGGAGCAGGACTCTCTCTTCTATGTGGAGTTTCCCCTGAAGCCAGCATGGTGTGGGCTGGTGTATCCCTGAGAGTGGAGGATCTGGCAGGGACATGGTGTGGGCTGGTGTATCCCAGAGACTGGGGAGTCTGGCAGGGACATGGTGTGGGCTGGTATAGCCCGGAGAGTGGAATGTCTGGCGTGGGCATGGTGTAGGCTGGTATATCCCAGAGAGTGGGGAGTCTGGCAGTGACATGGTGTGGGATGGTGTTGCCCAGAGAGTGGGGAGTCTGGCAGGGACTTGGTGTGGGATGGTGTTGCCCAGAGAGTGGGGTGTCTGACAGGGACATGGTGTGGGCTGGTGTATCCCAGAGAGTGGGGAGCCTGGCAGGGACATGGTGTGGGCTGGTATTTCTCAGAGAGTGGGGAATCTGGCAGGGACATGGTGTGGGCTGGTGTATCCCAGAGAGTGGGGAGCCTGGCAGTGAGATGGTGTGGGCTGGTGTATCCCAGAGAGTGGGAGCCTGGCAGGGACATGGTGTGGGCTGGTGTATCCCAGAGAGTGGGGAGTCTGGCAGTGACATGGTGTGGGATGGTGTTGCCCAGAGAGTGGGGAGTCTGGCAGTGACATGGTGTGGGCTGGTGTATCCCAGAGAGTGGGGAGTCTGGCAGTGACATGGTGTGGGCTGGTGTATCCTAGAGAGTGGGGAGCCTGGCAGGGACATAGAACATAGAACATAGAACATAGAAGAATACAGCGCAGTACAGGCCCTTCGGCCCTCGATGTTGCGCCGATCCAAGCCCACCTAACCTACACTAGTCCACTATCCTCCATATGCCTATCCAATGCCCGCTTAAATGCCCATAATGAGGGAGAGTCCACCACTGCTACTGGCAGTGCATTCCATGAACTCACGATCCGCTGAGTAAAGAACCTACCCCTAACATCTGTCCTATATCTACCCCCGCTTAATTTAAAGCTATGCCCCCTTGTAATAGCTGACTCCATACGTGGAAAAAGATTCTCACTGTCGACCCTATCTAAACCCCTAAACCTTCTTTTCTCCAATGAAAACAACCCCAAGTGCCTCAGCCTTTCCTCATACGATCTTCTTACCATACCAGGCAACATCCTGGTAAATCTCCTCTGCACCCGTTCCAGTGCCTCCACATCCTTCCTATAGTATGGCGACCAAAACTGCACACAATACTCCAGATTCGGCCGCACCAGAGTCTTATACAACTGTAACATGACCTCAGTACTCCGGAACTCACTTCCTCTACCAATAAAAGCCAGTACGCCATATGCCTTCTTCACCGCACTATTTACCTGGGTGGCAACTTTCAAAGATCTGTGTACATGGACACCAAGATCCCTCTGCTCATCCACACTACCAAGTATCCGACCATTAGCCCAGTACCCCATCTTTTTATTACTCTTACCAAAGTGAATCACCTCACACTTAGCTACATTGAACTCCATTTGCCACCTTTCTGCCTAGTTCTGCAGCTTATCTATATCCCGCTGTAACCTGCCATATCCTTCCTCACTGTCTACAACTCCTCCGACTTTCATATCATCCGCAAACTTGCTCACCCAACCTTCTAACCCCTCCTCCAGGTCATTTATAAAAATGACAAACAGCAATGGTCCCAAAACAGATCCTTGCGGAACACCGCTAGTGACGGCACTCCAAGATGAACCTTTGCCATCAACTACTACCCTCTGTCTTCTTCCAGCCAGCCAACTCCTAATCCAAACCTCCAACTCACCCTCAATGCCATACCTCCGTATTTTTTGCAGTAGTCTACCATGGGGAACCTTATCAAACGCCTTACTAAAATCCATATACACCACATCTACCGCTTTACCCTCGTCTACCTCCTTAGTCACCTTCTCAAAGAATTCAATAAGGTTTGTGAGGCATGACCTGCCCTTCACAAAACCATGCTGACTATCCTTGATCACATTATTCCTATCCAGATGTTCATAAATCCTATCCCTTACAATTCTCTCTAAGATTTTGCCCACAACAGAAGTGAGACTCACCGGCCTATAGTTACTAGGGTTATCCCTACTCCCCTTTTTGAACAAGGGAACCACATTTGCTAGCCTCCAATCTTCTGGCACTACTCCTGTAGACAACGAGGACATAAAAATCAAGGCCAATGGCTCTGCAATCTCCTCCCTTGCTTCCCAGAGAATCCTAGGATAAATGCCATCAGGCCCAGGGGACTTATCTATTTTCACCCTTTCCAGAATTTCCAACACCTCTTCTCTACATACCTCAAAGCCATCCATTCTACTTAATTGTGACTCAGTACTCGCATTGACAACAATGTCCTGTTCCTGATTGAATACTGACGAAAAGTATTCATTCAGTGACTCCCCAATCTCTTCAGCCTCCACAAGCAACTTCCCACTACTATCCTTGACTGGACCTATTCCTACCCTAGTCATTCTTTTATTCCTGACATACCTATAGAAAGCCTTAGGGTTTTCCCTAATCCTACCAACTAAGGACCTTTCATGTCCCCTCCTTGCTGCTCTTAGCTCTCTCTTCAGGTCCTTCCTGGCTACCTTATAACTCTCATGGTGTGGTGGGATGGTGTTGCCCAGAGAGTGGGGAGTCTGGCAGGGACTTGGTGTGGGATGGTGTTGCCCAGAGAGGGGAGAGTCTGGCAGTGACATGGTGTGGGCTGGTGTATCCTAGAGAGTGGGGAGCCTGGCAGGGACATGGTGTGGGATGGTGTTGCCCAGAGAGTGGGGAGTCTGCAGCGACTTGGTGTGGGATGGTGTTGCCCAGACAGTGGGGAGCCTGGCAGGGACTTGGTCTGGGATGGTGTAGCCCAGCGGAGATGGAAATGTTGAACTCTCTTTAAGTTTCTTTCTTTTTTAAAATTCTATTTTAAGTCAATGAGAATGGTGCCTATGCATGGCAACAGTACACACTTTTCATTGTATTCTGTATTGAATGCGAGTGACAGTGAAAAATCTCAATTCGATTTTGAAGCTATTATTAATTCTATGTGCCCCTTTCAACCTGTTCTCCTTCACTGAAGTCATACTCTGCATCTTTGTGTCAACATCGCTAAGAAAAAGGCCAGTGACCTAACTCACTTACTATCTGTGAGACATATACCTGAGCTAGTGAATTATGTCTGATGTTCATCTTATCATTTATCTTGCTCTTTGTCGGCTTAAAAATCTTTTCAGGTTATATCTGATCATTGCAAGTGAAATTTAAGGCATTTATTTTTCATAACCCTTCATTTCCCTGCTCAATGAGGAGGCAACTGTTGGTTGACCAATGAAGTGAAGTGACCTCTTTTGTTCAAATAGTTGGTACCCTGATATGAGGTTAGCAGCTTGCTAATCCATGTGGGGCATTTTGTTCTCCTTTGTGGTTTGTATAATATACTCAGGCTGCATTGTTACTGCAGCTGTCGAAATATCTGCAGAATTGGTACTCATCCATCACAAGCTAGAACTCTTTACATTGTTTAACCTTGCAGCTTTATCTACTTTTCTTCTTGTTAGGTTGCTGGAGGGACTGTTGTAATTAGAAGCAGTGTAATAAATCAGAGATCATTGTTGACGACTATGGATTGGAACCTCATCAACTTTAATAAGACTTACAGTTCCTGCTGAATTCCTGATGAAGGGCTTTTGCCCGAAACGTTGATTTTACTGCTCCTCAGATGCTGCCTGAACTGCTGTGCTTTTCCAGCAGCACTAATCCAGAAATGAAAGGTAGTTTTATAAATTTAAGGGGAATGGTGGCCTATTAATCCAGAGACCCAAACAATGTACTGGGGACCGAGGTTTAGATGGTGGAATTTGCATGGGATAAAAATCTGGAATTAAGAGTCTAATGATGACCATGAATCCATTGTTGATTGTCAAAAATAACCATCTGGTTTACTAATGTCCTTTAAGGAAAGAAACTGCCATCCTTATCTGATCTGGCCTACATGTGATTCCAGACCCACAGCAATGTGATTGACTCTCAACTGTCCCTCTGGGCAATAAACACTGGACTAGCCAGCAATGCCCTCATCACATGAATGAATTTTTAAAAAAAATTCTTCCTCATGTTTTGCAGCTCTTCCCAAAACTAAAAATGGTGAAATGAATTGTGATTCAGTGGAGGAAAGCCAAGAAAAGTACTCAGATGAAACTGCCTGTACTCTGGTTAGGAACCACCACCACAACAGAATTAGATTGTGTCATTAATAAAATACCATTAGGCATGGGTTCATTCAGGTGCATTTCTGCAATGTATTAAATGACATATTATTTGGGAGGTTAATTGAATTATCTATTGATATCTGTTGAATAGCACATACAAACCTTCGCTCTCTAGAGAAGGTGATGCTGTATAATAAGTTGAACCAATCAGAAGTTTTTGATTGTAAATGTCTGACCTAGACCCCATGGTAACTCTCATGATGAAAATGATGTTCCAGAGTTAACTCAAGGGAGTTAATTTTAGACTGATAACCTCCGGACAAATCTTGTACAATATTCTCCCAGTGCTGCACAATCAGTTGCGATCATAATGTCTTCTTTGGGTTTTACTGTTTCATTAACTCTGCTAACATGAACATTGAGGTTGGCTTCTTACTGACAACTAGTACAAAATGATTTATTCAAGTAGCATTGACAACTCTATCCTAGACATTGATATTGTCCATGCTCAATCTGATTGACTAACCTACTTTTCTGATTGATTAATAAGTATAACAATAGGTACATATGGCCTAATAACTTTATACAGGAATATTACGTGGCATGGTATCTCACTGTTGTACTTCCTCACAACATCATATTAGACCAACTGAGCTCAAAAGCTTCTAACTAAATTAAAAGTAAACTTCTCACCTTAGTTTCTACTAAGCTAATAGCTAAATGTTTTATTTTTCTTCACCTGTCATGATCCCCGACATTATAAATAAATTCTAATAACCCTACCCGAAGAGACAGACAAATAGTGGTGGTGGAGGGTTGCTTTTCAGACTGGAGGCCTGTGACCAGTGGAGTGCCACAAGGATCAGTGCTGAGTCCATTGTTTTTCAACATTTATATAAATGATTTGGGTGTGAACATAGGAGGCATAGTTAGCAAGTTTGATGATGACACCAAAGTTGGAGGTGCAGTGGTCAGTGAAGAAGGTTACCTCAGAGTATAATGAGATCTTGATCAAATGGGTCAAGGGGCCAAGGAGTGGCAGATGGAGTTTAATTTAGACAAATATGAGGTGCTGCATTTTGGAAAAGAAAATCAGAGCAGGACTTATACACTTAATGGACCTATAAAAGCAAGCACACCAAATGCCTTCTACACTATCCTATCTACCTGCAAATCTACTTTCAAGGAACCAAGAATCTGTACTCCAAGGTATCTTTGTTGAACAACTCTCCCTCAGACCTCACCATTAAATGTATCAGGAAACATTATTTTTGAGGATAAAAACATTGATTCTCAAAATCTTGCATCAGGACATATTGAATCACCTCCACATCAGTCACAATGGGTGCAGAGTAATCCAAAAGCCTGATACGTGAATCCAATTATCGGCCTGGCATTGACAAAGACACTATTCAAACAGATGCATGATAATTGTTCAGGGGAAGTGCAACAGAATCATAGAATCAGAGAACTGTACAGTACAGAATGAGGCCATTTGACCCACCAAGACTGTACCAGCCCATGAAAGAGCTACTCAGCTCATCCAATTCTCCAACCCAATCTCCGCAGCCCTCTACATCCATCACTTTCAAAGATATGTCCTTGTCTCTTTTGAAACCTCTTTTGGAATCTGCCTCAACCACTCTTCCAGACAGCGCATTCCAAATCCCAACAACTCGCTAAGGAAAGAATTTTCTCTTCATCTCACTCTTAGCTCTCTTGCTGATAATCTTGAAACTGTGATCTCTAGGTACTGACCTGCCAATGAGTGGAAACAAAATATTCTTCTTTACCCTGTAAAAATTGTTCATCAGAAAGGTCAACTCCCCATCTTCTCTACGCCATGGAGAATAAGCTCAATTTCTCTCGTATCTCATTGCAATTAAATGCCATCATTTCCGGTATCATTCTAATAAAACTCCTTTGCACTCCCTCGAGGGCTTTAGCAACCCTCCTCTAATAACGTGCCCAGAACTGAACCCAATATTCCAAATGAGACCTGACCAATGATTTGTGGAGGTGCAGCATCACTTCCTTGCTTTCATATTCCATGCCGTACTTATAAACCCAAGGAACCTATAAGATTTCTTAACAACTACATCAATCTGCCTGTTGCTATGACTGTTACAGTACCACCCTGTTTGACAAACATCCTCTCCAAACTTTCCTGGACAGATATTAACAGACGCTAATTGGAGTTTCACACATATTTGAAAGACAGACAGCCATAGCTAACATGGTTCAGATTTTTCAGATACTGAAAATAGGATACTGCGACACCGTCAGCATTCAGGTATAGATCTAGAACAATCATTATATCCTTCTACCATGAATATCATGTCAGCTTCTGAAGTTGTTGGCCATGAACACCTTCAGCAGTAATCTTTGCTTTGACATTTTATGCTTTGCTCTTGCTCACCAGCTGCAGGGGTGAGAATGTCACACTGTGCCTCCAGGATGTCACCATCATCTGGCTTGATTTTAGAGAATCATGTATGTGAACCCAAGGTCCCTCTGCTCCTGTACTCCATTCATAGTGTCACCACAGTGACTGTATGGTCTCTCCACGCTTCTTCCACCAAAATGCATTACCTCACATTTTTCTGCATTGGAATTCATCTGCTCGGTGTCTGGCCAACTTGTCAATGTCCCTTTGAAGTTATTCAACATCACCCTCACAATTCACTATGCCTGCTTGCTTAGGATCATCTACAAATTTGGAGATTTTTCCCTCAACACCAATTTCCAAATGCTTTACAGAAACAAGAAAAAGAAAGGTCCCAACACCAATTCCTGGGGAATACTACTTTCAACTCAAGTTCAACCTGAGAAATGCCCATTTTTTTTCCATCCACTGTTTCCTGTTTTTTTACCTAACATCTAATCCATGCTATAAGGACCAATCAATCCCAAACATTTCTAAATTGCTGACCCACGTACCATGTGACACTGCAAGGAGTGTTTTCTGAAAGTTCAAATATACAATTTCCACAGCACTACCCTCATCCACTGCCCATGTCACCTTGTCAAAGAACATTTTTAAATTTGTCAGGCATGATCCAACCTTGATATAGCCAGTATAGTTGATAGTATAGTCAAAAGTACTTTTCTCTAAATGGATATTTTCCTTATCCCATGTTCTGGTCTTCATCAGCTTTTCCATTATTCATTGAGTTATAGAGTTGTCCAGAACAGAAACAAACACTTCAGTCCACTTGCTTGCACCGACCAGATATCCTAATCTAATCTAGTCCCATCTGCCAGCATTTGGCCCATATCCCTCTAAACCCTTCCTATTCATGTACCTATAAGGATGCCTTTTAAACGCTGTAATTATATCCGCCTCCACCATCTCTTCAACCTGTCCTGGTCCACCCATGTTGATGCTACAGTCAAGAAAGCACAACAATGCCTCCATTTCCTTAGGGGGCTAAGGAAATTCAGCATGTCCATAAAGACACTTTCACCTTTTTATAGATAAACCACTGAAAGCATCCTATTTGGATGTATCATAGTGGGGTTTGGCAACTGCTCTGTCCAAGACCACAAAGAACTACAGACAGTCATGAACACAGCCCAGCCCATCACCCAAACCAGCCTTCCATCCACCAACTCCATCTATACGTCCCATTGCCTTGGGAAAGCAACCAATATAATCAAAGACCTCTCCCTCCCCAGTTATACTCTCCTCCATCCTCTTCCAACAGGCAGAAGATATCAAAGTTTGAATACATGTACAATCAAGAACAGCTTCTTCCCCATTGTTATCAGATTTTTGAATGGCCCTCTTTAATGTTAATGTAAATCTCTCTCTGCACCTTCTCAGCAGCTGTAACACTATATCCTGCACTATGTTCTATGTTCTATGTTCTATGTTCTATGTTCTATTACCCTGATGTAGAAGCAGGCATGGTGGCACAGTGGTTAGCACTGCTGCCTCACAGCGCCAGAGACCCGAGTTCAATTCCCGACTCAGGCGACTGACTGTGTGGAGTTTGCACATTCTCCCCGTGTCTGCGTGGGTTTCCTCCGGGTGCTCCGGTTTCCTCCCACAGTCCAAAGATGTGCAGGTCAGGTGAATTGGCCATGCTAAATTGCCCGTAGTGTTAGGTAAAATGGGCTACATGTTAGGGGTATGGGTGCGCTTCGGCGGGTCGGTGTGGACTTGTTGGGCCGAAGGGCCTGTTTCCACACTGTAAGTAATCTAATCTAATCACCAGCATTGGACGGAGGTGGACAAAGTCAAAAAGCAGCAACATTGTGTTATAGTCATAGAGCCATAGAGATGTACAGCATGGAAACAAACCCTTCGGTCCAACCCATCCATGCTGACCAGATATCGCAACTCAATCTAGTCCCACCTGCCAGCATCAGGCCCATATCCCTCCAAACCCTTCCTACTCATATACCCATCCAGATGCCTTTTAAATGTTGCAATTGTACCAGCCTCCACCACTTCCTCTGGCAGCTCATTCCATACACGTACCACCCACTGTGTGAAAACGTTGCCCCTTAGATCTCTTTTATATCTTTCCCCTCTCAGCCTAAACCTAGCCCTCTAGTTCTGGACTCCCCGACCCCAGGAAAAAGACTTTGTCTATTTACCATATCCATACCCCTCATAATTTTGTAAACCTCTGTGAGGTCACCCCTCAGCCTCCGACGCTCCAGGGAAAACAGCCCCAGCCTACTAATCCTCTTCCTACAGCTCAAATCCTCCAACCTTGGAAATATTCTTGTCAATCCTTTCTGAACCCTTTCAAATTTCACAACATCTTTCCGATAGGAAGGAGACCAATATTCCAACAGTAGACTAACCAATGTTCTGTACAGCCGCAACATGACCTCTATCTACCTGCGACTCCACTTTCAAGGAGCTATGAACCTGCATTCCAAGATCTCTTTGTTCAGCAACACTCCCTAGGACCTTACCATTAAGTGTATAAGTCCTGCTAAGATTTGCTTTCCCAAAATGCAGCACCTCACATTTATCTGAATTAAACTCTATCTGCCACTTCTCAGCCCATTGGCCCATCTGGTCACGATCCTGTTGTAATTCTTCGCTGCCCACTACACCTCCAATTTTGGTGTCATTTGCAAACTTACTAACTGTACCTCTTATGCTCGCATCCAAATCATTTATGTAAATGACAAAAAGTAGAGGGCCCAGCACCGATCCTTGTGGCACTCCACTGGTCACAGGCCTCCAGTCTGAAAAACAACCCTCCACCACCACCACCCTCTGTCTTCTACCTTTGAGCCAGTTCGGTATCCAAATGTCTAGTTCTCCCTGTATTCCGTGAGATCTAACCTTGCTAATCAGTCTCCCATGGGGAACCTTGTCGGACATCTTACTGAAGTCCATATAGATCACATTTACCACTCTGCCCTCATCAATCCTCTTTGTTACTTCTTCAAAAAACTCAATCAAGTTTGTGAGACATAATTTCCCACGCACAAAGCCATGTTGACTATCCCTGATCAGTCCTTGCCTTTCCAAATAAATGTACATCCTGTCTCTCAGGATTCCCTCCAATAACTTCCCACCATTGACGTCAGGCTCACTGGTCTACAGTTCCCTGGCTTGTCCTTACCACCCTTCTTAAACTGTGTCATCACATTAGCCAACCTCCAGTCTTCCGGCACCTCACCTGTGTCTATCAATTCCAACAGGTGTATTTGAAACCACAAGCTCTTAGAACCCCCAGCTCTTTCCTTAGGAATCTAGTGAGAGAGAATACTGCTTGCATGGAATGAGCTGCCTGAGGTCGGAGCAGAGGCTCTGAAAGCTTCAGGTTTCAAATAAACTTGTTGGACTAGAACCCGATGTTGTATGATTTGCACAGTATGATCTGCCTGTACAACATGTAAAACAACACTTTTCACTGTAGCTCAGTAGATGTGGCAATAATAAATCAAATCAAATCCTCTGGCAGCTCATTCCATGCACGCACGACCCTCTGTGTGAAAATGTTGTCCCTCAAGTCCCTTGTAAATCTTTCCTCTCTCACCATAAACCTGTACCTGTTTGAACTCCCCTAACCCGGGAACAATTCTACAGTTTCTTGGGTTATCATTTGCCCCTTTCTAAAACGGAGTCATGTTTGCAATCCTCCAGTGCCCCAAGACAAATATTATTTTCAAGGAGGCCTTGAGAATATCAGTCAACAGCTCGACAGTTGTTCAGGTCTGTACCTCTTGTATATGCAGTGTACTCTTGCTGTTTGCTACTGAAATTGGCATTCAAAACTGGTGAGGGGTTCATATGAAGCCTCAGTGTCTTCCGAGTAAAAAGACCAAGTTGGTCAGTACGTGTGGGGGATACTTATGAGTGAGGCTGCAATCATGGGAAGGCCTCTTGGGTGTGTGATGTCAGGTGGTACCTTAGAAGCAAGTTCTCACGAGTGGGTCGATACTTGCACAGGATTCCTGTGTTGAGTTTATGTTTGCAGGGTTTCCCCCAGGAGTAAGCCTCTGTTCAGGAGTTTCCCTCAGAATAAGGGGTTAACAGGAGAATCACAGGCGTTAAAGCTTTGTTTGCAGAGTGAGTCCAGGAGTGACTTTGTAGAGAGGCATCCACATGAGTTTGGAGGAAGCTCAGGAAAGAGCTATCATCCAAGGAGTCCCCTGGCACTTGGCTATATCAGCAGGTAGCTCCCGGAGGGGATAACATTGGCATATGGCCCTCAGAAACAATATAACACTTTACTCACTGGTCAGCTTGTAAACTTAATCCCTTCTGCACCTTCACAGCAAAGTTTGCACAGTTCTCCAAGTGCTATATTGTAGAGCAGAAACAGACATCAACTTGCCTGGAGAGTGCAGATTAGCGAGATGGGACAAGTCTGGTTCAAGAGCACCGTTAACAGGGATGTGTCCTGGATATGTTGGTAAACAGTAGCATGCAATCAGATAACCTTTATCTGCATTACTGTCAGCCCGTGACATCGCTGAGCGATTGTAGCAACACATTATCAGCCTGGTTACTGGTTCCCTTTTAAAAAAAAACAGCTTTTCAGCATTCAGCTTGTAAATTCTAACTCCCTACTTTACACTACCCCTCCCCTCGCCAACTCTGCCTTTCCCCTTTCCCTTTTCATTTTGATCCCTTACCTCTCTATTACCTCGTTATGTCGCCTTATCTGAGCTTTTACAGCTTCTCATTAATATTCAGGCTGAGCAGGAGTGTTCTCAAGCCCATTGTCTGGTTAATGGGGTGTGCAATCAGTCACTTGGTTATCATCTGGTCAGCAGCAACTAGGCATTCAGCCGTGACAGTAAAGAATCATGTGGGATCAGGGAAGGTTAAACGAGGCTGACAGATGCGATCTACTGATTATTATATAATTTACAACATGAGCAATAACACGAGATGGAAGATACAAAGAGGAGGGTTGCATTGTTGGGGGGGGGGGGGGGAGGTGGGGTGTGGAGTGTGCACACTTCTTAACTTCCCTTCCGAACCCAATGATTCAGCTTCAAGGTAACAAAAGGAGACAGAATCGAATCATAACAGAGCCCAGGGAATGTATCAGCATGTTATTAAATACTGACATAGCTGCCTTCCAGAAGATGTGTAATCTTTTCAAATGTTGGCAAAGCTGTTATGTTCTCATCTAAATGGTCCACCTGTCAGCCATTGGGGAAAAGGAATTGTGTTTGTATGCTCAGCTTTCTCTGCGTCCCAGTGATGAATCTTTCTTTAGCTTACTCCACCAGGTGACTGGAAATGCTCTGCTGTGAGGAATGTGTCAGCACCTGCTGGTTCCCCACTTCATTGAGCAATGCGGAGATGGAAAGTGCAGCAGACATCAGTTCTCGAGAAAGGGCCATCCATTTCTCAAAGCCAAGCACTTTATAGCTCATCGAGGCTTGACATGGGACAGCCTGAGTGTGAACCATTCAGGTAGCATGGGTGCAGTGAATATCAGGTAGTTTGACGTCATGAGAGTTAAAATACTAATAGGGAGGTAGACAGGCAGAGTAGGCCTAGTCACTGGACTAGCATTCCAGGACTCAAGGCTGATGTTCCAGGGAAGTGGGTTTGAATCCCACCATGGCAGATGCTGAAATCTGATTTCGTTAAAAAGCCAGCCCAATGGTGACTATGTAACCACTGCCAATTGTTGAACAATCCCACTTGGTTCACTAATGCTCTGTAGGGAAGAAAACCTGGTTTGATCGATATGTGACATAACGAGGTCATAGAGAGGTAAGGGAGCGAAATGAAAAGAGAAAGGGGAAAGGCAGAGTTGCGGAGGGGAGGGGGCTGGTGTAAAGTAGGGAGTTAGAATTTACAAGCTGAATGCTGAAAAGCTGTTTTTTTTTTAAATGGAGCCAGTAACCAGGCTGATAATGTATTGCTGAAAATGTGTTGCTGGAAAAGCGCAGCAGGTCAGGCAGCATCCAAGGAGCAGGAGAATCGACGTTTCGGCCATAAGCCCTTCTTCAGGAAGGGCTTCTTCGGGCTTATGCCCGAAACGTCGATTCTCCTGTTCCTTGGAGGCTGCCTGACCTGCTGCGCTTTTCCAGCAACACATTTTCAGCTCTGATCTCCAGCATCTGCAGCCCTCACTTTCTCCTTGATAATGTATTCCTACAATCGGGCTGGCAGGGATGCAGTTGACTCTCAGCAATTAGAGATGGACAACAAATATCCATCCACGAGTCAGTGACACCCACATCCCATAAACAAATAAATGAAAGTTTAATTTTTTTCTATCAAACTTCTGAAAATATATTTGTGGGGTGTGAGAATCTCTGGCAATGTTTCTGGTCCACCCCTCATCACCATTACAATTATCCAACAAAGCAGCATGGCTTTGAAGAATGTCGAGGAAACTGGTGTGGTGGCATCTTTAACAATTGCTTAAAAGCTTTTTCTTGTGGGATCTGAACGAGATGGGCTACAGTGAGATTTGTGGCAGAACTGGATGACAATTCTTTTGACTTCACCAGTTTCCTCATTTCCCCTCCCCCCAACCTTATCTCAGTTCCAACCTTCCAGCTCAACACTGTCCTCATGACCTGTCCTACCTGCTAATCCCCCTTCCCACCTATCCGCTCCACCCTCCTCTCTGACCTATTCGCTCCACCCTCCTCTCTGACCTGGTGAGGACCTCCATCCCCAGCCCCATCCACCTATTGTTCTCTTTGCTACCTTCTCCCCAGCTCCACCCTGGAGACTCCCTGCTCTATTCCTGATGAATAGCTTTTGCCCGAAACATCGATTTTCCTGCTCCTCGGATGCTGACTGAACTGCTGTGCTTTTCCTGCACCACTCTGATCTAGACTCTGGTTTCCAGTATCTGCAGTCCTCACTTTTGCCTGCCTGCCTGCCAACTCTTCTGAAGCTTATCTCAATATTGGGAGAAATATGAATCATCATTTGTGCTTTTGTCCGTTGTTGGCTTAGGATCATCAGTCAGGGGCAAAGTCCACACACAGCGCAGTGGCTTAGCGAGGGTCACTGTTCTGTCTGAGGAGCTTACTGCCACAGGTCCAGGGAGCTCTCAGCTGTCAGTCCTGTCAGCCCAGCGACTGTCGGAGCCATTGGGTACCATCTGTCGGGGAATTGGACAGGCAGTGGTCAGAATCTGGTCAGTCATGTCTCAGGGCTGCCCGTTAAAATTGCCCAGGGGCCTGGGGTGAATGCATCTCTGGGGTACCTGTCCATTGACCATCACAGGGCATGCAAAGGGGACCTGAAGGGGCTGTGGATGTTGGGGAGCGGAGCACAGCCAAAAGAGGTGAGGTCTGAGGTAATAGTGGAGGTGGGAACAAAGACAGGGATGGAAGGGTCCCAAGGTGTGCAGGAAGGTGGGGGGCATGGTAGACTATGATGGGGAGAGGGGCTTTATTGGCAGTCACCACCACTGCAGCTTCCTCAGGGAGAGCCTAAAGGAGCAAAGTCAACATCAGCAAAGTCTCAAGATAGGTTCAGAGGGCAGGTAGAACAGTTGGAGGGAAAGCTAACTGTAGTGTGGAGGAAGAGTGGGAATAGACTGATGGAGTAGGGCAAAATAAGAAGGAATGGTAAGGCTCTGATAAGGTGTTGAGTAATTCATTGGGCTTGGTGCTGATGGTGTCCATGGTGAGCTGCATTCTTGGTGTCCAATGGCTGTTTCCCAGATGGAAAATGTAACTGGGAAGTGACTGGGATAATGCCCATGGTGGGTTGAATCAGTGACTCTAGTGGGCAAATTGGACCGGTGTCTGCTGAGGGACGCTAAGGCATTGAAGGGGCAAATTAATGAAGCCTGAGTCTGCCAACTCAGGTTTGATTAGATTAGATTCCCTAAAGTGTGGAAACAGGCCCTTCGGACCAACCAGTCCACACTGACCCTCCGAGTAACACACCCAGACCCATTTCCCTCTGACTAATGCACCTATCACTGTGGGCAATCTAGAATGGCCAATTCATCTGACCTGCACATCTTTGGACTGTGGGAGGAAACTGGAGCACCTGGAGGAAACCCACGCAGACATGGGGAGAATGTGCAAACTCCACACAGCCCAAAGCTGGAATCGAACCTGGGACCCTGGTGCTGTGAGGCAGCAGTGCGAACCACTGAGCCACCATGCCGCTTACAGTTGCATCCCATTTGCAAATATTTCTTTGCACATACGGAGTACAGGGAGAATGAACATGCTCATGTTTCAAATATTGATCAAAGGTCAACTGCACCAGGATATTGGTGCTGCCTAAACTAACATTGTCACCTCAATGGAACATCAATAAGATGGTAGTTGAAGTTGAGCTCCAGGGCCAGGACCCGCCTGCTCTGAAAGCTTTTCTTTTCCGTTGTTCTCTTTTCCTGTGTTTTTTATATATTTTTCTCTTCTTTGCTTACCATTGGTGGCAGCGAGGAATCCGAGTGCTGACTTAGTGGCAGCGGTGAGTGAGTCCTTTCTTACTCTTCCTGGGCGAACACAGGACCTGGCATCAGAATTGGCGGCTGCTACATCAGAGGAGGCAACGTCGGCAAGGTAGGCCCAGCGGTGAAAGATGCCACATGAGGGTTGGAGACTTCAGCATTGGTTGGCTCCAGTGCTGATGGCGGTGAAGTGAGGGTGGAAGAGCATCACAGCGAGATTAATGAGGTGGACCCCACAGTGAGAGATATGACTGTGATGTCAGTGTGTGCATTGTAGATAGTGGTGAGGCTGTGGTGCTGGAGGAGAATCAACCTAGTGGCAAACGATAGTGCCTTAGTATCAGAAACTTCAACGTTGGTTGGGTCCGGTATTAGCCATGAGCAAGGGGATGGAGGAGGGATGGCAATTCAGGTGTTGTTGATGATGAGCTGACTCAGGACTGATGGACTCTCTTCAAGAGATGTCTTTCTATCCTTTTGCTATTATTCTTCAAGCTGTTCAGAATGGCACTGGATCATAGCGACAGAGGAAACACTTTTCACTGTATTTTGCTATTTTTCTCACTGTAACATATGTGACAGTATAATCATTCATTCATTCAATGGTGTAGGAGTTATGGGGAACAATGGAAAAGAAGGTGATTGATGGACAAAGGCATCCCATCATTTTTGGAATGAAGCACCATTTGCTGTGTCGTGTGTCATGTTGGTATGACAATGGATTCCACTGAATGCGATGGAAAGTGTGTCGAGGATGGGAAGGGGGTCAGAGCAATGCAACACACCCTTTTGGAATTTGTACATTGGTCACTCAGCAGCACTCTCAGTGAATGGGTATGTATTTGCAATGGGGGCTATGATGGGCTAGACAACAGGGCTCCTGAAGGTCAGGTTCTGCAGCTTCCAGCAGACTTTGGGGGGGTGCACTCAAGTATAATTCAAACCGAGTGTGCCACATCATCCTGCTGCGCAGTATTCTGCACAAGTGGAGCAGGTACTGAAGCAGTGTGATTGGTGCTGTGGAGCTGGGGAAGCAGGAGGAGTTATCTGAGCAGCCAGAGGAAGCTCTCCATATGGATGGCAAAGCCCTTTGCATCGAACTCTCTAAGACAGACAGGAGCTGACTGACAGCCTTTTCCAGTAAATACGAGCTGGGAGTAAAAGACCATCAGGCACTGTCAGGGTCAAGATGTCAATGTTTGGTTCCCATTGTGGGTGTGAACTTCAGCCTGGATTCCTTTCCTTTTATCAACAGCCCCTTTTTCAGGTTGTCAATAAAAGCTCGCATTTGTACAAATGCGTGTCATGTTCCTCCACTGAACAATGAGAAGGTGTGATTGACCATGTGGCATTGTGAAAAAGTATTGGTGGTTCAGAGACAGTCTTCAGACAGAGGGCTGTGCATGTATGGAATGGGCTGTCAGAGGAAGTGGTGGGGGCTGGTACAAATACAACATTTAAAAGGCATCTGGATTGGTGTATGAATAAGAAAGGTTTCGAGGGTTTCAAGCCCTTTCCTGAAGAAGGGCTTATGCCCGAAACGTCGATTCTCCTGTTCCCTGGATGCTGCCTGACCTGCTGCGCTTTTCCAGCAACACATTTCCAGCTTCGAGGGATATAGGCCAAATGTTGGCAAATGGGACTAGATTAGATTAGGATATCTGGTCGACATGGACGAGTTGAACTGAAGGGTTTGTTTCTGTGCTATACATCTCTATGATTCTATGACTCTATGACAGGCAAACTGTGTAGTCTGGTGAGTAAACAGTGACTGAGCCGAGAGAATCACGTGATATGACTGAGGGAGTGGCAGCCGTGCTGCTATGTGCTATGAGCAGTGAAGTGTAACTCACTGTTTGGAATGATAGTACAGAAAGATAATAGTACAGAAAGATAATAGCTTATAATATTCTGTATTTGATAGAGGTGAAGAGTAGTTACATCAGAAAATCCATTTTAGAACATGGAACATTCCGGTGCAGTACAGGCCCTTCGGCCCTTGATGTTGCACCGACCTGTGAAATCAATCTGAAGCCCATCTAACTTATTCTGTTATCATCCATATGTTTACCCAATGACCATTTAAATGCCCTTAATGTTGACGAGTCTACTACTGTTGCAGGCAGTGCACTCCACACCCTTAAAACTCTTGAGTAAAGAAGCTATCTCTGACATCTGTCCTATATCTATCACCCCTCAATTTAAAGCTATGTCCCCTCATGCTAGCCATCACCATCTGAGGAAAAAGGCTCTCACTGTCCACCCTATCTAATCCTCTGATCATCTTGAATCTCCCTATTAAGTCACCTTTCAACCTTTTGAGGGAATTATCTTTGGGAAAAATCAATTTATTTCAAAGCATCTCGGAAATCCTTTGTTTCCAAGGGTGAGCAGCAATTAGTGCTCACGTCCCACAAGTGAAGACATAAAACTACGGCAATAATCAATGTTCTTTCCTCACCACAGTTCACAACAACACACTCTGAAGGAACATAAACAGACGTTGTTGCAAAAGCTCAGCAGATCTGGCAGCATCTGTGAAGAGAAATCAGAGTTAATGTTTCAAGTCTGGTGACCCTTCCTCAGAACCGATGGTAGCTTGAAAAACATCAGTTTGTATGCTGAAGATAGAGTAGGGGGGGAAGAGTTAAGGAGTAAACGATAGGTAGGGAGAGAGCCCAAAGAGAGAGAATACTTGGACAGACAAAGGAGTGGATGACAATCTGGCTGGGAGGCTGAATTGCTGTTAATGGAGACTGTTAATGGCTAACAATAGGTAGTGTGTAATGGCAGACTGTGTGATAACAGAGCTTGATGTGTGCAAAGGGGGCTAGGACATGGAGTAGTTCAGGCCCTAAAATTATTGAACTCAATAGGGTGGCACACTGGCTCAGTGGTTAGCACTGCTGCCTCACAGCACCAGGGACCTGGCTTCAATTCCAGCCTTGGGCGACTGTCTGTATGGAGTCTTAACATTCTCTCCATGTCTGCGTGGGTCCCCTCTGGGTGCTCCAGCTTCCTCCCACAATCACAAGATGTGCAGGTTGGGGTGGATTGACCTTGCTAAATTGCCTGTATGTTCAGGGATGTGTAGGTTAGGTGCATTAGTTGGGGGTAAATGAAGAGTAACATGAGGATGCAGTGGGAACGATAGTGTCATTTAAGATGTATCTCGACAGATATATGAATGGGCAGGGAGCAGAGGGATACAGATCCTTAGAAAATAGGTGGCAGGTTTAGATAGAGGATCTGGATCAGCACAGGCTTGGAGGGTCGAAGGGCCTGTTCCTGTGCTGTAATGTTCTTTGTTCTTGTCTGGGTGGAATACTCTTCAGAAGTCGGTGTGGACTTGTGCGGCCTGTTTCCATACTGTAGGGATTCTATGATTCGATCTTGAGTGCAAAGGGCCGCAGGGTCCCCAAGGAGAAAATGAGGTGTTGTTCTTCCAGCTTGCAGTGAGTTTCATTGGAACACTGCAGGAAGCCTGAGACAGAGATGTTGGCCAGGGAACAGGGTGAGATGTTAAAGTGGCAGGCAGCCAGAAGCTCATTATCTTTTTTGTGACAGAACGTAGATGTTCTGTGAAGTGGTCACTCAGTTTATGCTTTGTTTCCCCCAATGTAGAGGAGACCCACATTGTGAGCATCGAATGCGGTAGAGTAGATTGTTGGAAGTGCAGGTAAAGTGCTGCTTCCCCTGGAAGGTATTTTTGGGCCCTTGGATACTGAGGAGGGAGGAGGGAAATGGGCAGATATTACACCTTCCGTGATTGCAGGGGAAGGTGGTGTGGGGCTGTGGGGGATGTTGGGAGTGAAAGAAGAGTGGACCAGGGTGTCTAGGAAGAAAGGGTCTCTGTGGAAGGTGTATAAGAGAGGAGAGGGGAATGTGTGCCTAATAGTGGCATCTTGCTGGAGGTGATGGAAATGGTGGTTGATGATATTCTGGATGTGAATGCTGGTGGAATGGTAGGGAAAGACAAGGACAAGTTGCCTCATTCCTGATGAAGGGCTTATGCCTGAAATGTCGATTCTCCTGCTCCTCGGATACTGCCTGATCTGCTTTGCTTTTCCAGCACCACACTCTCGACTGTAATCTCAGGCATCTGCAATCCTCACTTTCTCCAAGGACAAGGGGAACCCTCTTGCTACTGTGGGAGGGAAGCGAAGGGGTGAGAGTGGAAGTGCGGGAGATGGTTTAGACCTGGCTGAGCACCCTGTCAACTACAGTGCTGGGGAGTCCTTGGTTGAGGAAGTAGGTGGACATTTTAGAAGCGCCCTTGTCAGGGGTGACCTCATCGGAACAGCTCTAAAGGAAGGTCAGGCTTTTTCAGTGAGAGATCAGTCCGAGGAGGATCACAGTCACTTACAGGTTCTATTTTCCAGAGAACGAACATAAAAACATTTTACGCTCAGGTTTCTGTGCAGTGATGAAGGAGTGCTGCATTGTCAGGGGTATCACTTCTCCCATAAGACATGAAAGTGAAGTCCTGTCAACCTGCACGGCTGTTTTTATTCATTCATGGAATGTCACTGGCTGTGCCCAGCATTTATTTCCCATCCCTAGTTGCCCCTTGAAAAGGTGGGGGTGAGCTACCATCTTGAACCGCTGCAGTCCATGTACTGTAGGTAGACCCACACTGCCATAAGGCAGGGAATTCTAGGATTGTGACCCTGCCACAGTGAAGGAATGGTGATACATTTCCAAATCAGAATGGCTTGGTGGGGAACTTGCAGGGAGTGGTACTCCCATGCATCTTTTCCCCTTGTCCTTCGAGATGGAAGTGGTTGTGTGTTTGGAAAATGCTGTCTGAGAATCTTTGGTGAATTTCTGCAGCGCATGTTGTAGATGGTACACACTGCTGCTGCTCAGCATCGGTGGAAGAGGGAGTGAATGTTTGTGGATGTGGTGCCAATGAAATGGGCTGTTTTGTCCTGAATGGTGTCAAGCTTCTTGAGTGTTGTTGGAGCTGCCCCTATCCAGGCACATGGAGAGTAGTCCATCACAGACTTTGGGGAGTCATGCGGGTACACTCTGCAGTATTCCTCACCTCTGACCTGCTGTTGTCGCCATTGTATTTAGCCGGTGAGTCCAGCTGAATTTATGACCAGTAAAAAACACCAGGATATAGATAGTGCGGGGGCGGGGGCGGGGGGGAGGGGGGGGTGGGGGTTCAGTGATGGAAACACCATTCAACATCAAGGGGTAGTGGTTAGATTGTCTCTTCTTGGAGATGGTCATTGCCTGGAGTGAACATTACTTGTCATTTGTCAGCTCAAGATTGACCATTAAATAGGAGGATGGAAGAACACAGCAAGCCAGGCAGCATTAGAAGGTGTAGAAGCCAACATTTGGGGTATAACCCTTCTTCAAGACTGTGTTATTCCAACCTCCTGTTTGCCCACTTTGGATTCCAGAATCTGCATTTTTTGTCTCCAACCAAGCATGAATATTGTCCAGATTTTGTTGCATTTGAACATGTACTGCTTTAGTATCTGAGGAGTTGTGAGTGTTACTGAACATTATGCAATCATCAGCGAGCATCCCTACTTCTGACCTTATGATGAAGGGAAGGTCATTGATGAAGCAGGTGAAAGTGGTTGGACTTCGATCACTACCCTGAGGAACTCCTGCAGAGATGTCCATGTGCTGAGAGGACTGACCTCCAACAAACACAACTATCTTCCTGTATGCCAGATATGACTCCAACCAGCAGAGAGTGTACCTCCCTATATCCATTGCTTTCAGTTTTGCTAGGGCTCCTCTCAGTTGAATGTCAAGGGCTGTCACTCTCCCCTCCCCTCTGAATTTCAGCTCTCTTGTCCATAGAGTCATAGAGAGGTACAGCATGGAAACAGACCCTTCAGTCCAACTGGTCCATGCTGACCAGATATCCCAACCAAAATTAGTCCCATCTGCCAGCACCCGGTCCATATCCCTCCAAACCCTTCCTATTCATATACCCATTCAGATGCCTCTTAAATGTTGCAATTGTACCAGCCTCCACCACTTCTTCTGTTCTGTCAGCTCATTCTGTTTGAACCAAGGCTGAAATGAGGTCAGGAGCTGAGTGGCCCTGGCGGAACCCAAACGTTGAGTTCCTGAGCAAGTTATTGCTGAGCAGGTGCTGCATGATAGCACTGTGGGTGACACCTTCCATCGCTTTACCGATGATCGAAAGGAGACTGATGGAGCAGTACCGAGAGATTGGATTTGTCCTGCTTTTTATGTACATGACGTACCTGGCAATTTTACACTTTATTGGGTAGACACCAGTGTTGTAACTGCACTGGAACAGCTTGGCTAAGGGAGCAGCTAGTTCTGGAGCACAAGTCTTCAGTATAATTACTGGAATGTTGACATGTGGACTGCAGCAGTTCAAGAAGTCAGTTCATCACAATCTTCTCAAGGACAAGTAGCAGTGGACAATAAATACTGCTGAGCCAGCAATGCTCACAGCCCATGAATGAATTAAAATAATGTTGTCTGGGCCCATTGCATTTACAGTATCCAGCATCTCCAACTGTTTCTTGATATCATGTGGAGTGAATGGAACTGGTTGAAGACTGGTATCTGTGATGCTGGGACCACTGGAAGAGATCATCCACTCAACACTTCTGGCTGAAGATTTCTGCAATTGCTTCAGCCTTATCTTTTCTGCTATTGTGTTGAGGTCATCCATCATTGACAATAATGATATTTGTGGAGCGTCCTCCTCCTCCAGTGAGTTGTTTAATTGTCCATCACAATTCACAACTGGATGTGGCAAGACTGCAGAGCTTAGATCTGATCCGTTCATTGTGGGGTTGCTTGGCTCTGTCTATCATTTGCTGCTTATGTCGTTTGGCACAGAAGTAGTCCTGTTTGGTACCTTCACCAGGCTGACCCTGGTGCTGCTCCTGGATTGCCCTCCTGCATTCTCCATTGGTTGATCCCCTGGCTTGAAGGTAATGTTTGAAAGGGGTATATGCCGGGCCATGACGTTACAGATTGTGCTGGAGGATAATTCTGCTGCTGTTGATGGCCCACAACGCCTCATGGATGCCCAGTCTTGAGTTGCTACATCTGCTCAATGTCTAGTAGAAAGTGAGGACTGCAGATGCTGGAGATCAGAGTCAAAAAAAAAGTGTGGTGCTAGAAAAGCACAGCAGGTCAGGCAGCATCTGAGGAGCAGGAGAGTCATGTTTCAAGAAGGTCCCTGATGAAGGGCTTATGCCCGAAATGTTGACTCTCCTGCTCTTCGGATGCTGCCTGACCAGCTATGCTTTACCGGCACCACACGTTTTGACTCTGCTCAATGACAATCTCATTTAGTACGGTGACAGTGCCACACAAAACAATAGAGGGTATTCTCAATGTGCAGGCAGGACTTTATCTCCACAAAGACTGTGTGGTGGTCACTCATGGACAGATACATCTACAACTGGCAGATTGTGAAGATGAGATCAGGTCTGTTTTTCCTTCGTACTGCTTCCCTCACCATTGCTGCAGACCTAGTCCAGCAGTTATATCCTTTAAGACCTGACCAGCTTGCTCAATAGAACCACTACCAAGTCAAGTTTGATGGTGGACATTGAAATCCCCCACCCAGAGTATATTCTCCGCCCTCAGTGCTTCTTTCAAATGCTGTTCAATGTTGAGGAGTGCAAATTCCTCAGCTGAGGGGAGGCAGTAGTCAGCGTGTCTAACCTGAAGCTGCTACTCCTGCTGGTGGAACAGGATTATATCCAAATATGGTGATGGTGGGGTCTGGGACATTGTCTGTAAGGTATGATTCCACGAGGATGACTGTGTCATCTTTTGCTTGATTAGTCTGTGAGACAACTCCCCTGGATCTGGCACTAGCCTCCAGATGTTAGTGAGGAGCACTCTGCAGGGTTGACAGGGCTGTTTCTGCCATTGTCTTTTCTGGTGCCTTTATCAATGCCAGGTGCTCTGTCCAATTTCATGTCTTTGTTGAGACTTTGTAACAATTGATACAACTTGCCAGGCCATTTCAGGGGGCAGTTAAGAGTCAGCTACATTGCTGTGGGCCTGGAGTCACATCTAGGTCAGACCAGGTCAGGGTGGCAGATTTCCTTCTCTGAAGGACACGAGTGAATCAGATGAGTTCTTTTATCCATGGTCATCAGTAGATTCTTAATTCCAGATTTTTAAAAAAAAATGAATGCAAATTCCGGCACCTACCATGGGATTTGAATCTGGGTCCCCAGACCATTAGCTGGGTCTCTAGCCTAATAATAAAACCGCTGGGCCATTGCCTTCTCTTGTGATGCTGCTACACTCATCATCCAATTGGCATAGACAAAGTAATCGAGGGGCAGTGAGTGGATTTCCCATTGTGGTGTTGATTGTGCCTTACTGAATAGAAAGTTACAGGTTACAGCAACACAACAGAGACCTTCTCACAAGGTTCAGGCTGGTGTTCCTCATGAAGATGTAGGGGGATGCATCATGGCTGATGGTGTTGTCTTTAACATGAGGCAATCTAACAGCAATAAGATGTCGGAACAGAAATAGGTCATTCAGCGCACTCCACCATTTGAAGAGCTGTTCCTAGATTCTTCCACAAAGGAAATAACCTTTCCTGATTTACCAGTCAAGTCCCTTAAAAATCTGTTCCATTCCAACAGAAAACAAAGGCTGCACAGCATAGTTTGAAGAACAAAAAGGAAGTTGTTTCCATCTCTTGGCCAATATTTATCCTTAAACTAACACAAAAACTCAGATGATGTTGTTACTTATTTCATAGATTTTAGCGGGAGCATGCTGCACATAAATTAGTTACTTGCTTCCAACATGACAATGCTTTGAAGTTTAATTGGTTAGGAAGCATTTTGAGCCATGATAATGTTGAGAAAAGTGTTACATGAGTGCATACTTATCTTCCAAGGTGATTTGCAACTTTGAATTTGGTTTAATAGGAAATTGAGAGACAAAGTTGGTCTTGATAACAATATGATTTTTTTCTCTGTGTTTATGTGCTGTACATCTCTATGACTATATGACTCTGAGTAAGCTACAATACTTGCTTATGTTGTAACAGAACCATATAGCTACTCAATACCAATCTGAGAAATTTCTAGGGAAATGAGTTTGGGCTTAGAATGCTTAACTGTATTGAACGTGCTCTAACATGCAAATTATTGCTTATAGAAAGCATATTTTTCAAAAATTTCAAGTGAATGAATCTGGTGGGATTTCACCATGGCTCCTGGCTTGTTCCATTAAGCTGTGATTATCTCTCATCTCAGTCCTACAAAGTAATGAGACGGAATGTCAAATGATGATCCTGAGTAATGATGAAGCCTGTGACAGATGATTGTGTACAGTGTAGCACAAGCCCAGCAAGAGTCTCAAAGAATGTTTGTACCCACTCTGTAAATGAAGAATTTGACAGAAAACAACTTGGACTCAAGAAAGTCTTGAGAGACGAGAGCTGGTTAAACTCTGTACCGACTTGAAAACAAACACATGACCTCACCTCTTTAGATTCATCTCAACTGCTCAGTAAAAACTAAGAACATGAGGATAGACCATTTAAAACTGAGATGAGGAGAAATGTCACTATAAAAAGAGAGGGGGGGAGCCGATGGAATTCTCCACCACTGAAAGTGGCTGAGACCAAACATTTTCAAGAAGGAGATAGACCACAAGATAGAGGAACAGAATTAGATCATCAAGTCTGCTCTGCCCTTTGATCACGGCTGAAGTTTCCCAACCCCATTCTACTGTCTTCTTCCTGTAACCCTTGACTCCCAAACGAATCATAGAGTCATAGAGATGTACAGCATGGAAACAGACCCTTCGGCCAAACCCGTCCATGCCGACCAGATATCCCAACCCAATCGAGTCCCACCTGCCATCACCTGGTCCATATCCCTCCAAACCCTTCCTATTCATATACCCATCCAAATGCCTCTTAAATATTGAAATTGTACCAGCCTCCACCACATCCTCTGGTAGCTCATTCCATACACGTACCATCCTCTGCGTGAAAAAGTTGCCCCTTAGGTCTCTTTTATATCTTTCCGCTCTCACCCTAAACCTCTATGCCCTCTAGTTCTGGACTCCCCAACCCCAGGGAAAAGACTTGGCCAATTTATCCTATCCATGCCTCTCATAATTTTGTAAACCTCTATAAAGTCACCCCTCAGCCTCCGACGCTCCAAGGAAAACAACCCCAGCCTGTTCAGCCTCTCCCTGTAGCTCAGATCCTCCAACCCTGGCAACATCCTCGTAACGCTTTTCTGAACCCTTTCAAGTTTCACAACATCTTTCTGATAGGAAGGAGACCAGAATTGCACGCAATATTCCAACAGTGGCCTAACCAATGTCCTGTACAGCCGCAACATGACCTCCCAACTCCTGTACTCAATAACCTGACCAATAAAGGAAAGCATACCAAACGCCTTCTTCACTATCCTATCTACCTGCGACTCCACTTTCAAGGATCTATGAACCTGCACTCCAAGGTCTCTTTGTTCAGCAACACTCCCTAGGACCTTACCATTAAGTGTATAAGTCCTGCTAAGATTTGCTTTCCCAAAATGCAGCACCTCACATTTATCTAAATTAAACTCCATCTGCCACTTTTCAGCCCATTGGCTGATCTAGTCAAGATCCTGTTGTAATCTGAGGTAACCCTCTTCGCTGTCCACTAAACCTCCAATTTTGGTGTCATCTGCAAACTTACTAACTGTACCTCTTATGCTCGCATCCAAATCATTTATGTAAATGACAAAACGTAGAGGGCCCAGCACCGATCCTTGTGGCACTTCACTGGTCACAGGCCTCCAGTCTGAAAAACAACCCTCCACCACCACCCTCTGTCTTCTACCTTTGAGCCAGTTCTGTATCCAAATGGTTAGTTCTCTCTGTATTCCATGAGATCTAACCTTGCTAATCAGTCTCTCATGGGGAACCTTGTCGAATGCCTTACTGAAGTCCATATAGATCACATCTACTGCTCTGCCCTCATCAATCTTCTTTGTTACTTCATCAAAAAACTCAATCAAGTTTATGAGACATGATT
This sequence comes from Chiloscyllium plagiosum, assembly GCF_037043375.1. Taxonomy (NCBI): domain Eukaryota; kingdom Metazoa; phylum Chordata; class Chondrichthyes; order Orectolobiformes; family Hemiscylliidae; genus Chiloscyllium; species Chiloscyllium plagiosum. The sequence continues at coordinate 6,913,970 of NW_028270149.1, read as the reverse complement.
TCCCACGCACAAAGCCATGTTGACTATCCTGAATCAATCCTTGTCTTTCCAAATACATGTACATCCTGTCCCTCAGGATTCCCTCCAACAACTTGCCCACCACTGAGGTCAGGCTCACTGGTCTATAGTTCCCTGGCTTGTCCTTACCGCCCTTCTTAAACAGTGGCACCACGTTAGCCAACCTCCAGTCTTCCGGCACCTCACCTGTGACTATTGATGATCCAAATATCTCAGCAAGAGGCCCAGCAATCAGTTCTCTAGCTTCCCACAGAGTTCTCGGGTACATCTGATCAGGTCCTGGGGATTTATCCATCTTTAACCGTTTCAAGACATCCAGCACTTCCTCCTCTGTAATCTGGACATTTTGCAAGGTGTCCCCATCTACTTCCCTACTTTCTATATCTTCCATATCCTTTTCCACAGTAAATACTGATGCAAAATACTCATTTAGTATCTCCCCCATTTTCTGTGGCTCCACACAAAGGCTGCCTTGCTGATCTTTGAGGGGTCCTATTCTCTCCCTAGTTACCCTTTTGTCCTTAACATATTTGTAAAACCCTTTTGCATTCTCCTTAATTCTATTTGCCAAAGATATCTCATGTCCCCGTTTTGTCCTCCTGATTTCCCTCTTAAGTATACTCCTACTTCCTTTATACTCTAAGGATTCACTCGATCTATCCTGGCTATACCTTACATATGCTTCCTTCTTTTTCTTAAGCTAACCCTCAATTTCTTTAGTCATCCAGCATTCCCTATACCTACCAGCCTTCCCTTTCACCCTGACAGGAATGTACTTTCTCTGGATTCTTGTTATCTCATTTCTGAAGGCTTCCCATTTTCCAGCCGTCCCTTTACCTGTGAACATCTGCCCCCAATCGGCTTTTGAAAGTTCTTGCCTAATACCGTCAAAATTGGCCTTTCTCCAATTTAGAACTTCAACTTTTAGATCTGGTCTATCTTTTTCCATCACTATTTTAAAACAAATAGAATTATGGTCACTGGCCCCAAAGTGCTCCCCCACTGACACCTCAGTCACCTGCCCTGCCTTATTTCCCAAGAGTCGGTCAAGTTTTGCACCTTCTGTAGTAGGTACATCCACTTACTGAATCAGAAAATTGTCTTGTATACACTTAACAAATTCGTCTCCATTTAAACCTTTAACACTATGGCAGTCCCAATCTATGTTTGGAAAGTTAAAATCCCCTATCATAACTACCCTATTATTTTTACAGATAGCTGAGATCTCCTTACAGGTTTGTTTCTCAATTTCCCTCTGACCATGAGGGGGTCTATAATACAATCTCAATAAGGTGATCATCCCTTTCTTATTTCTCAGTTCCACCCAAATAACTTCCCTGGATGTATTTCCAGCAATATCCTCCCTTAGCACAGCTGTAATACTATCCCTTATCAAAAATGCCACTCCCCCTCCTCTCTTGCCTCCAATATAGTTCTAAGAGCTAAAAGGGACCAAAGTGTGTCGGGAGAAAGCAGGTACAGGGCATTGGGTTAGATGATCATATTGCATGGTGGATCAGGCTCAAAGGGCTGAATGGCCTACTCCTGCTCCTGTTTTCTAAGTTTCGACATGGAGGCTAACCCCATCGATAATTCCCATCAAACCTTCTCATTGGCCTTTTGTTGAGGTCGAACAAGACTGTGTGAAGTTTTAGCTTTCTGAGTAATCCCTTCAGGGTCTCTCATTACTGCCACTGTCTACCCACCTTCCAGCTCTCGGAGTGACTGGAATCAGGATGGCATATTCACCCTCCGGCTTTTGGCACAGCCTACCCCCCTCCGCCTCTCAGGGTGAGAGCTTTCAGGATGACCAATGAGCCTCCCAGCTCACAGTAAGGCCTACCGGACCCCGGGACACAAGACAGTGCAGTTGATAACCCAACAAACAACAAGACAGAGTCAATTATCAACAAACAGAGTCCCTTCAGGTGCAGAGTTTATTACCATAAACCATTCTCTTCAAAATGTAGAGTACATTCCCAGGAACAGAGTCCACTCCAGTATACAAAGTGCTTTGTCAGAAATGGAGTCCACTCCAAACTGAAAGTCCATTGCTAAAAGCAGAGTCCACAACTGAGGGCAGAGTCACTCCTGAAGGCAGCAAATGCACATCCCACAGCACACAGGTGCTCAGTCTCCATTAAAGCCTGGTCCATCCCTAGAGAACCAGGCCCACTCACAGGAACACATACATTGTAAAGGTGCAGTTAACTCACAAGGGTTTGGTCCACTCCCGAAGGCAGGATCCAGTCACAAAGGCCAGGATGCAGCAAATGCTCACCTTCCACCATTCTCACAGTTGTTTAATCTTTACAGAGGCCTAGTCCATCGACAAAGGGCCAGGCCTAACCACAGGAACAGCTCATTTGGAAAGGTCCATTTTCTCATAGGGGCTCAGTCCAAATACCAAAAAAAAATGAAAACGCATTCAAAAAGGAAAGAAAACCAGAGGGCAAGGGCCAAGCCCTACCACAAAATCAATGCTGACCTTTGAAAGTGAAAGAGCCAGTGTAACCAACCAGTGAAACAACAGTTCCCTAATGAGAATTGATTTACACCTGAAACACATTGACTACATAAACCAGGCAGTTTAGAAATCAGTCCTCATGAGAAAAGGAATGCCAGTTAACCAACTGGTTATAATTCAGACAGTTTAGGAATCAGGTTCCTCTCTCCCCACAAAAAAAATTGATTGTGGCCCAGTCAGCACACAGCCAGTCCCCTAAACTGAGGAGATTTTAAATCTCCTGTTTAAAACTATCAGCCAGGACTCCCTGATTGGCCCAGTTTAACAGCCCCAGTCAAGGAACTCATACTCAATGAGATCTACCTGGCTGACCTCATTCCAATCACTGCAATTTTTGACTTCAAAGCTCATCTTTGTGATATTGCATTCAGCCATTTATCCAAATCTTTACTCACTTTGAGGCACATGCTCTCCCCTACTATTCCCAGCAAGAAAGAAAAGACTATATATAACTCTAAAAAAAAGATGCATAATCTCAGGATGTTCTAAAGCACATTACAGCCGAAAGAGCTGTTTCAGGGTGTGGTCATTGTTGTACTGTAAAACACGCACAGCCAAAAGCACACAAACAGCAATTGTGTCAATGACCCGATATTCTGTTTTGATGATGTTGGTTAAGGGATAAATGTTGTTCTGGACACCAGAGGGAACACCACTGCTATTTGACAAAATAGTAACTTGGCATCATTTACATCTGCAGGGGAATATCTAACACCTTATCTGAACAACGGCTCCTCAGACAATGCACCCTTCCCTTAGTAATGGAATGGGTCCACCAGCCAAGATTTACAGATAGGTCGAGTTTGCAAACCTGAGTTTCTGACTCTAACACAGTCCTGTCCACTCAAGCTAAGACCTTGATGTTAGTCAGCCAATCTATTCCCCCAAAGGTTTTGTTCACTGCCTGTCACATTAATCTTTATTGAGCAATTTGCATTGTTTCACCTGAATTTATAATTTTACATATTCGTTTTGAAGTTTAATTTTACTGTAAGTCCTAAACTGCCATTGGAACTACTGTGTCTGCTACATAATGAAGATAACTTTCCCAAATGAGACAAGTATTCCCTGAATGTGGTCACTGAACAGCGAGAGAGGTATGCTGTAAAAACCAAAAGAACAGCAGAAGCTGTAAATCAGAGAGAAAAAGGATTGAAATTGATGGAAAAGCTCAGCAGGTCTGGCAGCATCTTTCGAGAGAAATCAGAGTTAACGTTTCAGGATGAGTGACATTGGGTCGGTTGTGAGGACGGGTCACTGGACCTGAAATTGTAACTGATTTCTCTCCATAGATGCTGCCAAACCTGCTGAGTTTTTCCGTAAATTTCAATCCTTTTTCTCTCTGATTTACAGCTTCTGCTATCTCTACCTTTTTCAGCTATCTCTACCTTTTTTTTGTATATAGTAAACTCATGTCTAACAGAAAGTAGATTGAGAATTCTCCAATCTGTTCAATCTGTCAAAGAAGAAAGATTTTAGTTCTCTTATTCGGAACTAGACTTGAACCCAGAACCCAAGAAGTTGATGGCCAGAGATTTACAGTGTCTCCTATTATTTGTCCTTTAGCTTTCACAAATCATCATCATTGGTGGTCCCTCACAGACAGGGATGACTCTCTTCCACTCTCAGGAGGAGACTGTAGGCAGCTATACAGACTGATGGGCCAACCACAGGCTCTGTTACACCTGGGGAAGGTGATGATCACAGGAAGGGGGTGGATAGGGTGTTGATGTGACAGCGCGCTCCATTTGCTGTTTGTACCCAGCTTCACTTTTTCCCGACAGCAAGTCTCAAGGGGCTCGATGTCTTCCTGGATGCTCCTCCCCCACTTTAGACAATCTTCAGCCAGTGATTCCCAGGTGTCTGTGGGAATGCTACACTTCCCCAGTGAGGCCTTGATGGTATCCCTGAGGCACTTCCTCTGTCCCACCTGGGGCTTGCCTGTTGTTTCAGAGCTGGGAGTAGAACACCTACTTGGAGAGTCTCGTGTCAGTCATGGGGACAACGTGCCCGGTCCATCGCAGCCGATCAAGGGGGGGGTATGCATGGGGTCAGTGCCTCGATGCTGGGGATTTTGGTGTGGTCCAGGACGGTGGTGTTGGTGCAACTGTCTTCCCAGTGGCCTCGCAGGATCTTGCACTGGCAGCGTTGGTGGGACTGTTCCAGTTCTTTGAGGTCCCTGCTGTAGACAGTTCACATCTCAGAGACATACAGGAGGGTGGGAACCACCACACAATACATGATAGGTGTCTATTTAACCCAGGAGGTAAAAACAATGACTGCAGATGCTGGAAACCAGATTCTGGATTAGTGGTGCTGGAAGAGCACAGCAGTTCAGGCAGCATCCGAGGACAGGCAAAATCGACGTTTCGGGCAAAAGCCCTTCATCAGGAATAAAGGCAGAGAGGCTGAAGCATGGAGAGATAAGCTAGAGGAGGGTGGGGGTGGGGAGAGAGTAGCATAGAGTACAATAAGTCAGTGGGGAAGGAGATGAAGGTGATAGGTCAGGGAAGAGAGGGTGGAGTGGATAGGTTGAAAAGGAGCTGGGCAGGTCGGACAAGTCCGGACAAGTCGAGTTGCTGGAGGTTAGAAACTAGGATGAGGTGGGGGAAGGGGAAATGAGGAAACTGTTGAAATCCACATTGATGCCCTGGGGTTGAAGTGTTCCGAGGCAGAAGATGAGGCGTTCTTCCTCCAGGCGTCTGGTGGTGAGGGAGCGGCGGTGGAGGAGGCCCAGCATCTCCATATCCTCGGCAGAGTGGGAGGGGGAGTTGAAATGTTGAGCCACGGGGCGATTTGGTTGATTGATGCGGGTGTCTCGGAGATGTTCCCTAAAGCGCTCTGCTAGGAGGCGCCCAGTCTCCCCAATGTAGAGGAGACCGCATCGGGAGCAACGGATACAATAGATGATATTAGTGGATGTGCAGGTAAAACTTTGATGGATGTGGAAGGCTCCTTTAGGGCCTTGGATGGAGCTGAGGGAGGAGGTGTGGGCACAGGTTTTACAGTTCCTGTGGTGGCAGGGGAAAGTGCCAGGATGGGAGGGTGGGTCGTAGGGGGGCGTGGACCTGACCAGGTACTCACGGAGGGAACGGTCTTTGCGGAAGGCGGAGAGGGGTGGGGAGGGAAATATATCCCTGGTGGTGGGGTCTGTTTGGAGGTGGCGGAAATGTCGGCGGATGATTTGGTTTATGCGAATGTTGGTAGGGTGGAAGGTGAGCACCAGGGGCGTTCTGTCCTTGTTGCGGTTGGAGGGGTTGGGTCTGAGGGCGGAGGTGCGGGATGTGGATGAGATGCATTGGAAGGCATCTTTAACCACGTGGGAAGGGAAATTGAGGTCTCTAAAGAAGGAGGCCATCTGGTGTGTTCTATGGTGGAACTGCTCCTCCTGGGAGCAGAAACGGCGGAGGTGGAGGAATTGGGAATACGGGATGGCATTTTTGCAAGAGGTAGGGTGGGAAGAGGTGTAATCCAGGTAGCTGTGGGAGTCGGTGGGTTTTTACCTCCTTACTTGATATTAAGGTCATTTATGGAAATGTGTTGCTGGAAAAGCGCAGCAGGTCAGGCAGCATCTAGGGAACAGGAGAATCGACGTTTCGGGCATTAGCCATTCTTCAGGAATGAGGAAAGTTGGTCCAGCAGGCTAAGATAAAAGATAGGGAGGAGGGACTTGGGGGAGGGGCGTCGGAAATGTCGGCGGATGATTTGGTTTATGCGAAGGTTGGTAGAGTGGAAGGTGAGCACCAGGGGCGTTCTGTCCTTGTTGCGGTTGGAGGGGTTGGACAAAGGGGGCGCAGTGGTAGTCTGGCGCACTGACCTCTACATCGCTGAAGCCAAACGCCAACTCGAGGACACCTCTTCCTACCGCCCCCTTGACCATGACCCCACCCCCCATCACCAAACCATCATCTCCCAGACCATACACAACCTCATCACCTCAGGAGATCTCCCACCCACAGCTTCCAACCTCATAGTCCGGGAACCCCGCACTGCCCAGTTCTACCTCCTTTCCAAGATCCACAAGCCTGACCACCCTGGCCGACCCATTGTCTCAGCATGCTCCTGCCCCACTGAACTCATCTCTACCTACCTCGACACTGTCCTATCCCCCCTAGTCCAGGAACTCCCCACATACGTTCGAGACACCAACCACGCCCTCCACCTCCTCCAAGACTTCCATTTCCCCGGCCCCCAACGCCTCATCTTCACCATGGATATCCAATCCCTCTACACCTCCATCCGCCATGACCAGGGCCTCCAAGCCCTCCGTTTTTTCCTCTCCAGACGTTCCCAACAGTACCCCTCCACCGACACTCTCATTCGTTTGGCCGAACTGGTCCTCACCCTTAACAATTTCTCCTTTGAATCCTCCCACTTCCTCCAGACCAAAGGGGTAGCCATGGGCACACGTATGGGCCCCAGCTATGCCTGTCTCTTTGTTGGCTACGTAGAGCAGTTGATCTTCCGTAATTACACCGGCACCACTCCCCACCTCTTCCTCCGCTACATTGATGACTGCATTGGCGCCACCTCGTGCTCCCGCGAGGAGGTTGAGCAATTCATCAACTTCACCAACACATTCCACCCTGACCTTAAATTTACCTGGACCATCTCTGACACCTCCCTCCCCTTCCTGGACCTCTCCATCTCCATCAGTGACGACCGACTTGACACTGACATTTTCTACAAACCCACCGACTCCCACAGCTACCTGGATTACACCTCTTCCCACCCTACCTCTTGCAAAAATGCCATCCCGTATTCCCAATTCCTCCGCCTCCGCCGTATCTGCTCCCAGGAGGAGCGGTTCCACCATAGAACACACCAGATGGCCTCCTTCTTTAGAGACCGCAATTTCCCTTCCCACGTGGTTAAAGATGCCCTCCAACGCATCTCATCCACATCCCGCACCTCCGCCCTCAGACCGAACCCGTCCAACCGCAACAAGGACAGAACGCCCCTGGTGCTCACCTTCCACCCTACCAACCTTCGCATAAACCAAATCATCCGCCGACATTTCCGCCACCTCCAAACAGACCCCACCACCAGGGATATGTTTCCCTCCCCACCCCTCTCCGCCTTCCGCAAAGCCCGTTCCCTCCGTGAGTACCTGGTCAGGTCCACGCCCCCCTACGACCCACCCTCCCATCCTGGCACTTTCCACTGCCACCGCAGGAACTGTAAAACCTGTGCCCACACCTCCTCCCTCACCTCCATCCAAGGCCCTAAAGGAGCCTTCCACATCCATCAAAGTTTTACCTGCACATCCACTAATATCATCTATTGTATCCGTTGCTCCCGATGCGGTCTCCTCTTCATTGGGGAGACTGGGCGCCTCCTAGCAGCGCGCTTTAGGGAACATCTCAGAGACACCCGCATCAATCAACCAAATCGCCCAGTGGCTCAACATTTCAACTCCCCCTCCCACTCTGCCGAGGATATGGAGGTGCTGGGCCTCCTCCACCGCCACTCCCTCACCACCAGACGCCTGGAGGAAGAACGCCTCATCTTCCGCCTCGGAACACTTCAACCCCAGGGCATCAATGTGGATTTCAACAGTTTCCTCATTTCCCCTTCCCCCACCTCATCCTAGTTTCTAACCTCCAGCAACTCGACTTGTCCGGACTTGTCCGACCTGCCCAGCTCCTTTTCCACCTATCCACTCCACCCTCTCTTCCCTGACCTATCACCTTCATCTCCTTCCCCACTGACCTATTGTACTCTATGCTACTCTCTCCCCACCCCCACCCTCCTCTAGCTTATCTCTCCATGCTTCAGGCTCTCTGCCTTTATTCCTGATGAAGGGCTTTTGCCCGAAACGTCGATTTTGCCTGTCCTCGGATGCTGCCTGAATTGCTGTGCTCTTCCAGCACCACTAATCCAGAGTCTATTTAACCCAATCTTGTCCAATAGAAATTGGGTAAATTCAGTCAATTCCCTTTCAGTCACTGGCCGATTCCATCCTATATTCTGTTCTTTTTACTTTCCCCAGTATTGAAACTTCCCCCCTAATCTCCATCTAAATATCAGACATGGCAACACCTCTGCGGACCCTGACACAAGATTTTCTTATTCATTCTCAGGATGAGGGCATGGCTTCCTAAGTCATCATATTGTCCCAGTACGGTTTTGTGCATGGGAAATCATTTCCCACAAAAACTTGATCACAACTGGTCGGGTATTTCAATTTAAATCACCCTGTCCACCTTAGGCTCTAAGCTCTGGATTGCCATCCCTGAACTTCAATGCCTCTCCACCTGTTTACAATGCTCAAGAAAATCTACTCACCTGATCGGTATCTTCACATGAGGCTCAGATCAAAGTTTGTTTCAACAGAATCCGATAAAGCACTCTTGGACATTTCATCCTTATTACCTGCTTTTTCAAGAATTAAAAATGTTACGAGCAGTGTTTAAGATTCATTACAAAATATTATGACTGAAAAATTAAAGAATTTTCAATAAAATTCAGTTTGACCCCCTACAGCATGTTCCAATCGAAGGTGCCTCTAACCAATTGATACTCATAAAGTATATTCCATGTCAGGCATTCGACCCGATGTGATCTTTAGATCTTTGGTGTGGATTCTGTGGTTAGCACATGGTCTGTAAAGTGCCTTTATTGAGCAGGTTCATAGCTCCTTGAAAGTGGAGTCGCAGGTAGATAGGATAGTGAAGAAGGCGTTTGGCATGCTTTACTTTATTGGTCAGAGTATTGAGTACAGGAATTGGGAGGTCATGTTGCGGCTGTACAGGACATTGGTTAGTCCACAGTTGGAATATTGTGTGCAATTCTGGTCTCCTTCCTATCGGAAAGATGTTGTGAAACTTGAAAGGGTTCAGAAAAGATTTACAAGGATGTTGCCAGGGTTGGAGGATCTGAGCTATAGGGAGGGGCTGTACAGGCTGGGGATGTTTTCCCTGGAGTCGGAGGCTGAGGGGTGACTTTATAGAGGTTTACAAAATTATGGGTCATGGATAAGATAAATAGACAAAGTCTTTTCCCTGGGGTCAGGGAGCCCAGAACTAGAGGGCATAGGTTTAGGGTGAGAGGGGAAAGATTTAAAAGAGACCTAAGGGGCAACTTTTTCATGCAGAGAGTGGTACATGTATGGAATGAGCTACCAGAGGATGTGGTGGAGGCTGGTACAATTGCAATATTTAAGAGGCATTTGGATGGGTATATGCATAGGAAGGGTTTGGAGGGATATGGGCCAGATGCTGGCAGGTGGGACTAGATTGGGTTGGGATATCTGGTCAGCATGGATGGGTTGGACCGAAGGGTCTGTTTCCATGCTGTACATCTCTATGACTCTATGAATCTATATCAGAATGTCAGGAATATTGCAATGACAGAAGTGTGCTCTAAGCATTCAACAATCTCAGTGAGATGCATCTTAGTCAGTGGTGAGCATTGCAATATTTCACAGGTGTATCAGAAGAGTACAGTGGGGTCACAACACAGGAGAAGGTTGCTTGTCTCATTGCAAATGCGTTGGCTCACTAACAAACTTCATGACCCATTCTCCTGCTATTTCCCCATCTCATTGCACACTGTTTCCATTCAACTAAGTGTACCTAATGCCCTTTTGAATGCCTTGATTGAACCTGTTTTTACCACACTTCCAGGCTCGAATCATTTACGGAGTCATAGAATCCTACAGCATGGAAACAGGCCCTTTGGTCCAACTAGTCCACTCTGACCATTTCCCCAAACTAAACTAGTCCCACTTGCCTGTGTTTGGCCTGTATCCCTCCAAACCTTTCCTATTCATGGTCTTATCCAAATGTCCCTGTATTTACCACTATCTCTGGCAGCTCATTCTACACACAAACCAGTCTTTGTGTAAAATGGTTGCCCCCATGTACTTTATAAAAACATTCTCCTCTCACCTTTAAAAATATACCCCCTAGTTTTGAACTCCACAACCCTCTTGCTATTCACCTTATCTACATACCCCATAATTTTATAAACCTCTTTCAGATAACCCTTTCAACCACATACACTTCAGTGAAAAGTGTTCCAGCCAACCAAACTATTTTTATAACTCCAACTCTTCATTCCCAAAATCTCATAATTCTTTCTTGCACACTCCCCAATTTAATGATATCCTTCTTATAGCATGGTAAACAGAACTGCACACAGTACTCCAGAACAGGTCTCACCAATGTCCTATACAACCTCAACATGATGTCCTAACTCCTATCCTCAAAGGTCTGAGCAATGAAGACAAGCATGTTAAACACCTTCTTAACCACTCTGTGTACCTGTGATGCAAATTTTATAGAATTATGTATCTGAGCTCCTCGGTCTCTCTGTTCTAGAACACTACCCAGAGCCCTATGATTAATTGTGGAAGTCCTGCCCTTGTTTTTTTTCTAAAATGCCATATCTCACATTTAACCATATTAAACCTCATCTGCCACTCGTCAATTCATTGACCTAATTGATCAAGATCTCTTTGCAATCTTAGATAACCTTCTTCTCTGTTCTCTATTCCACTAATTTTGGTGTCATTCACAAACTTACTAGTCATGTCTCCACTATTTTTATCCAATTTATTTATATAAATGATGAACAAAAGTGGACCCAGTACCAATCTCTATGGAACATTGCTGGTCACAGGCCGTCAGTCAGAAAAACCTCCCTCCACGACCACACTCTCTGTTTCCTACCATTAAGCCAATACTTTGTCCAACTGGCAACCTTGCTTTGAGTCCTGTGTGATTTAACTTTACTTAATCTACTATGCTCAAACTTGTCAAAGGCTTTACTAAAGTCTATATTAACAAAGTCTACCACTCTGCCCTCATCAATCTATTTGGTTGGATTCTCAAAAAACTCAATCAAGTTTTTGTGAGACATGATTTCCCACACACGAAGCCATGCTGGCTCTCCCTAATCAGTCCTTGCCTCTCCAAATACATGTAAATCCTACTTTTCTGGATCCCTCCAACAACTTAGCCACCATTGATGTCAGGCTCACAGGTGTATAGTTCTCAGGCTTCTCCTTACAACCTTTCTTAAATAAAGGCATTACGTACGACACCTTCCAACCCTCTGGAACCTCACCTGTGGTTATAGATTATACAAATATTTCTGCTGGGGGCCCTGCAATTTCTTTCCTAATTTCCTACAAGGTCCAGGGATACACTTGATCAATTCCTGAAGATTTATCCACCTTCACATTTTTTTAAGAACTCCAGCACTTCCCTTTCGGTATTGTGAACCGTTTCTAAAACATCAATACTTATTTCCCCAAATTATCTCGTGTCCACTTCTTTCTCCACAGTAAAAACTTACACAAAATATCCATTTAGGGTCTCTCCCATCTCCTGATGTTCAACACATAGACGACCTTCTTGATCTTTACAGGGCCCTATTCTCTCACTAGTTGTTTTTATGAACTTAATGTACTTGTAGAATTTTTTGATTATCCTTAACCTAGGCTTTCTCATATGTCCTCTTTGCCTTCCTGATTTTCCTCTTAAGAATATCCCTACACCCCTTATACTCTTCAAAAGATTCATTTAGAGCCATGTACAACATGGAAACAGAACGGGTTGAGGTTTGTTTTGAGCTACAAATCTTCTCAAAACTCGTTATGGAAACAGACCCTTCGGTCCAAATCATCCATGCCGACCAGATATCCTAAATTAATCTTGTCCTATTTGCTAGCACTTCGCCCATATCCCTCTAAACCCTTCCTATTCATGTACCCATCCAGATACATGTTAACTGCTGTAATTGTCCTTTGATCTCAATTCTCTATACCTAATATACAATTCTTTCTTATTCTAGAACCTCAATCTTTTTATTCATCCATTGTTCCCTACTCTTACCAGCCTTATCCTTCACTCTAACAGGAACATAATGCCATTGAACTCTTGTTATTGCACTTTTGAAAGTGTCCCACTTGTCAGTCATCCCTTTATCTGCAAACAGTCGACTCCAATCAACTTTTGAAAGTTCCTGTCTCATACCATTAAAATTTGCCTTACTCCAATTAAGAACATTAACTCTTATGAAAGGCTTATCCTTTTCCATAAACTATTTAAAACTAATAGAATTATGGTCATTAGTCCCAAAGTGTTCCCCCATTAACACATTGCTCTCATGCCCTGCCTTAAATCCAAAGTGAAGGTCAAGTTTTAATTCTTCTCTAATCTCCATATTGATAAAGAAAATTTTATTGAAAAATTTAAAATAGTGATGGAAAAGGATAGACCAGATCTAAAAGTTGAAGTTCTAATTTTGAGAAAGCTCAATTTTGACGGTATTAGCCAAGAACTTTCAAAAGCTGATTGGAGGCAGATGTTCGCAGGTAAAGGGATGGCTGGAAAATGGGAAGCCTTCAGAAATGAGATAACAAGAATCCAGAGAAAGTATATTCCTGTTAGGGTGAAAGGGAAGGCTGGTAGGTATAGGGAATGCTGGATGACTATAAAGAAATTGAGGGTTTGGTTGAGAAAAAGAAGGAAGCATATGTCAGGTACAGACAGGATAGATCGAGTGAATCAATAGAAGAATATAAAGGCAGTAGGAGTATACTTAAGAGGGAAATCAGGAGGGCAAAAAGAATTAAGGAGAATCCAAAAGGGTTTTACAAATATATTAAGGACAAAAGGGTAACTAGGGAGAGAATAGGGCCCCTCAAAGATCAGCAAGGCAGCCTTTGTGTGGAGCCACAGAAAATGGAGGAGATACGAAATGAGTATTTTGCATCAGTATTTACTGTGGAAAAGGATATGGAAGATATAGAAAGTAGGGAAATAGATGGTGACACCTTGCAAAATGTCCAGATTACAGAGAAGGAAGTGCTGGATGTCTTCAAACGCATAAAGGTGGGTAAATCCCCAGGACCTGATCAAGTGTACCCTAGAACTCTGTGGGAAGCTAGAGAACTGATTGCTGGGCCTCTTGCTGAGATATTTGTATCATCGATAGTCACAGGTGAGGTGCTGGAAGACTGGAGGTTGGCAAACGTGGTGCCACTGTTTAAGAAGGGCGGTAAGGACAAGCCAGGGGACTATAGACCAGTGAGCCTGACCTCGATGGTGGTCAGGTTGTTGCAGGGAATCCTGAGGGACAGGATGTACATGTATTTGGAAAGGCAAGGACTGATTAGAAATAGTCAACATGGCTTTGTGCATGGGAAATCATGTCTCACAAGCTTGATTGAGGTTTTTGAAAAGTAACAGAGGATTGATGAGGACAGAGTGGTAGATGGGATCTATATGGACTTCAGTAAGGTGTTCGACAAAGTTCCCCAAGGGAGACTGGTTAGCAAGGTTAGATCTCATGGAATACAGGGAGAACTAGCCATTTGGATACAGAACTGCTCAAAGGAAGAAGGCAGAGGGTGATGGTGAAAGGTTGTTTTTCAAACTGGAGGCCTGTGACCAGTGGAGTGCCACAAGGATCGGTGCTGGGTTCTCTACTCTTCATCATTTATATAAATGATTTGGATGTGAGCATAAGAGGTACAGTTAGTAAGTTTGCAGATGACACTAAAATTGGAGGTGTAGTGGACAGCGGAGAAGGTTACCTCAGATTACAACAGGATCTGGACCAGATGGGCCAATGGACGAAGAAAGGACAGATGGAGTTTAATTCAGATAAATGCGAGGTGCTGCATTTTAGGAAAGCAATTCTTAGCAGGACTTATACACTTAATGGTAAGGTCCTAGAGAGTGTTGCTGAACAAAGAGACCTTGGAGTGCAGATTCATAGCTCCTTGAAAGTGGAGTCGCAGGTAGATAGGATAGTGAGGAAGGCGTTTGGTATGCTTTCCTTTATTGGTCAGAGTATTGAGTACAGGAGTTGGGAGATCATGTTGCGGCTGTGCAGGACATTGGTTAGGCCACGGTTGGAATATTGTGTGCACTTCTGGAAACCTTCCTATCGGAAAGATGTTGTGAAACTTGAAAGGGTTCAGAAAAGATTTACAAGGATGTTGCCAGGGTTGGAGGATTTGATCTATAGGGAGAGGCTGAACAGGCTGGGGTTGTTTTCCCTGGAGGGTCAGAGGCTGAGGGGTGACCTTATAGAGGTTTACAAAATGATGAGGGGCTTGGATAGGATAAATAGAACAAGTCTTTTCCCTGGGGTGGGGGAGTCCAGAACTAGAGGGCATAGGTTTAGGGTGAGAGGGGAAAGATATAAAAGGGACCTAAGGGGCAACGTTTTCACACAGAGGATGGTACGTGTATGGAATGAGCTGCCAGAGGAATTGGTGGAGGCTAGTACAATTGCAACATTTAAAAGGCATTTGGATGGTTACATGAATAGGAAGGGTTTGGAGGGATGTGGGCCGGGTGCTGGCAGATGGGACTAGATTGGGTTGGGATAACTGTTCGGCATGGACGGGTAGGACCGAAGGGTCTGTTTCCGTCCTGTACATGTCTATGACTCTATGTCTATGTTTAGCAAATTCCTTACTATCTAAGCCTTTAACACTTTGTCAGACCCAGTGTATGTTCGGAAAGTTAAAGTCCCCTACTATTACTGCCCTATTGTTCTTACATTTATCTAAGGTATCTCAACATATTTGCTCCTCAACTTCCCTCTGACTATTGGTGTACCTATAGTACAATCCTAATGAAGATGATCATCCCTTCCTTATTTTCGGTTTTACCCGTATAGTTCTATTGGCAATCCTTCTGAAATATCATCTCTAATTACAGTCGTAATGTTTTCCTTAATCAAAAATGCCAGTCCCCCAACTGTCTTGCTTATTCTTCAGTTACCTCATTCTCTGATGTGGCCTTGTCCACTTTTTCTAATTAACTTGTCTTTTCTGGTTCAAAACCATCTCACTGTCTTTCTATTTTCACTGTAATTTAGGAATCCTTCGACTTCCCTCTCTACTGATTTAAAGGCTCCCAAAATCAAACTAACATAACTTCTCGCCAGGATGTTGATCCCCTTCCAGTTCAGGTAAAACCATTCCTTTTGAACAGGTCTTTTCTGCCCAGAAGAGATCCCAATGATCCAAACATTTATTTTCCCATTTGTAAATTACTTTAAATCTGTGCCCACGTACTTGCAATCCTTTTATAATGTGGAGGTGCTGGTGTTGGACTGGGTTGGACAAAGTTTAAAATATTGGACTATAGCCTGGCATTGTGTGATTTTGAACTTAATCCTTTTATAAGCAGTAACAATTTCACCCTATCTACTCCATCCAGCTTCCATGTTATTTGCATCTTATCCTTTCTCCATGGCTGGTTTTTGCTTTGTCAGCTTCGTGTAGTAACACGTCCAGCAGAGCAGCAGCTTTGAGCATCATGATGCTCACCTTGACTATGGACTTGAGTTCCTGGAGGGATCTCTAATGTGAAAGAGCTCGCCATTGAGCCACAGCTGATCCAGCAGTCTTACTGGAGCATCACATTTGAGGAGCAAAATCTGGGGACAGGGCTACATCTCTCACAGCTCTCAATCCAGGCTTAAGTGAAAGAATGAGCCCAATAACCCCTGCACCTGTATCATTATTCAATGAAGCGAACACATTTTTAAAAATTGAATCATAGGACATGAACTTCTCTGGATGGGCCAGCATTTATTGTCCACCCCTGGTATGAGCTGCTTTCTTAGAAAGTGAGGACTGCAGATGCTGGAGACCAGAGTTGAAAAGTGTGGCCCGCTGTGCTTTTCCAGCACCACGCTTTTCAACATACAGTCATACAGTCATACAGTCATAGAGTCCTATAGCACAGAGACAGGCCCTTTGGCCCAAACTGGTCCATGCCGACCAAAATGTCCATCCACACTAACCCCATTTCCCTGCACTTGGCTCATATCCTTCTAAACCTTTCTAAACCTGATGAAGGAGCAGCGCTCCAAAAGCTAGTACTTCCAATTGAACCTGTTGGACTATAACCTGGTATTGTGTGATGTTTAACTTTGAACACCGCAGTCCAACATCGGCATCTCCAAACCAATCTTTCCTATCCATGTATTTTAACTGTTGTTAATGTACCCTCCTCAACCACTTCCACTGGCAGCTCATTCCATATGCGTACCACCCTCTGTGTAAAAAGGTTACCCCTCAGGTTCCCTTTTATTCTTTCCCCTCTAACCTTAAACTGATGGCCTCGAGTCCTCGCTACCCCAACCCTATAGAAAAGACTGAGTGCATTCACCCTATCCATGTCTCTCATGATCTTAGACACTTTGATAAGATTCCCCCCCCCCCCCGCCACCTCCCCGGCCCAGTCTCCTACCCTCTAAGGAAAAAACTCCTAGCTTATCCAACCTCTCCCACTAACGCAGACCCTTGAGTCCTGGAAACATCCTTGTAAATTTCTTCTTCATTCTTTCCAGTTTAATAACATCCTTCCTGCAGCAAGGTGACCAAAACTGAACATAACACTCTTGAACTGTTGCAGTCATTGGGTTTTGCACCCGCAATGCTGTTGGGGATGAGTATACAGGTTTATGGCCTAGTAACACTGAAGGAACAGTGATATTCTTCAAATAAAGATGGTGAGTGGCTTGGAGGGATCTTTTGTTTGTGGAAATTGTACCTCAGCTCAGTGAAGCCCAACTTATGCTCAGATCCCTTGATCCATTTATCCACTGAAAGGGTTGGTGATATATTTTTGTTCCCTGATGATTTTACAAACAGCAGGTTTAATGAAAAAGAAAATACTCAGAAGACATGTCAGATTTGTCTCAAGCACAAAGCAATTTGATCCAAAAAGGGTTAATTCATGCAAATTACATAAGGTGCTGTGAATGTAGGCAATGGGTGACTGAAGATTCAAGGTTGCAAATTGGAACAAAAGTGCTTTTCAATAAAGATTCATTCTCTGTAAAACCAATGTGTAGTTTGATCCTGACATAGTCCCATTGTGGGAATAATGCCAACAGAATGAAAATGTGCGTTCGATATTAAATGATGTGAATTTAATGGTTATCATAATGTCATTTTATCCATCAAATGCGATTACTTCTAGTAAAGGAGGTTACATTTCGGATTGCAGCATTTACTATTTAAAGTCTCACTCAAGTCGTAGAATTGTGTTTTGGGAATTGTTTTTTTAAAATCTGTTTCCTTTCAAAATTCAGAACTGTGTCCCCAATGCTGGAGCAAGGTGGGGGAAGTATGAGATGGGAGGTGGGGAGGGATAAGCCATGCTGCGTGATAATAAAGTATTAAGACGAGGAAGCTTCAAGGTTTGATCAGCAAGCTATTCTTTTAAACTGATAAACATCAGTTTGCCTGATCCAGTGGTCATTGTTGCTGACTGCCTGCCCCCTCTTTCCTGTTTACATTCACATTCAGGAGTCTATCAAGAGAGAGTATTTGGTTTGTGCCCGCTCAATAGAGCTCTTAGAGATTGGTGGGTCCCAAACAGGTTGGGGATATTCACACTTTAATTTAATAAGCTTCCATTTCAAAGTTTTTGTTCATTGTTAGTCTATCGGGTCTGGATGGGTTTCTCTTCGGAGAGTCGGTGCAGACCCGATGGGCCTCTTTCTGCATTGCAGGAGCTCTGTGATTCTAATTCTCTCATGTTTACTTGTTCATTCGAGAAACCCTGGTTAAATCTATATCTTCATTTTGGTCTGGGAGAAAGGCAACTCACGGTGAAGGAATCCTTTTTAAAATTAACATTGCAACATTGATTAAAGCTGATTATAATCTCGAGCAACAGCATCACATCTTTCCATTAGACGTTGTAAAGCCTTGCAGACTCAATGCTGAGTTTTAACAATTCCAGGCTGCAATCTCTGCTTCCCATTTTATTTATTTTTCTTTCTCACTTTGTTTTCTCTTGTTTTGTCTTTTCTCTCAGCTGTCTATGACCTTGTCAGACACACCTCCTTGAGATACAGCTGTTACTCCTTTACCACTCCCCTTCTGCTATTCCGCCTTATTACAGGCCCTCCCTTATCTCCTTCTTATTATCCACTCCCTGTCACCTCCTTAAAACTTAATATATTTTCAACTTTACCCAGTTCTGATGAAACATCAGCAACCCGAAAGGCTAACTCTGTTTCTCTCTCCACAGAGGCAACCAGACCTGTTGAGTATTAATGTTTTAGTTTTGTCTATGGACCTCCCCTTCAAAAGGTTCAGCTTTTGTATATTTAAGATGTGGGCACGAAGGGTACCTGTCAGTTCCAAACTAGTACGTTGAATGCTGTCATGATAGTGCTCAGACAAAAGACCATAAGACCGTGAGAAATAGAAACAGGAGTAGGCCGTTCAGTCCATGGAGCCTGCTCGCCCATTGAAAACAATAGTTGCTGATCTAACATTCCGCACACAGAAACATAGAAATGGAGAAGACAGGAGCAGGAAAAGGCCATTCAGCCCTCCAAGTCTGCTCCACCATTCATCATGATCATGGCTGACTGTCCAACTCAATAGATGAAGGGCTTTTGCTCGAAACGTCAATTTTCCTGCTCCTTAGATGCTGCCTGACCTGCTGTGCGTTTCCAGCACCACTCTAATCTCAATTCAATAACCTAACCATGCTCTCTACCAATAACCTTTGATCCCATTCGTCCCCAGTGCAATATCGAGCTGCCTTCTGAATACATTCAATGTTCTGTCATCGACTACTTCCTGTTATAATGGATTCCACAAGCTCACCACTCTTTGGGTGAAGAAATGTGTCCTCATCTCCATCCTAAATGGTCACCCCCAAATCCTCAGACTGTGACCCCTGGTTATGGACGCACCCACCATCGGGAACATCCTTCCTGCATCTACCACGTCTATTACACTATTTTCCCCGTAACTCTTGATTCACAGACTGATCAAGAATCTATCTATCTCAGTCTTAAATATACACAGTGACTGTACCCCCACAGCTCTCTGTGGCAAGGAGTTCCAAAGACTCTCAACCTTCTGAGAGAAGAAATTCCTCCTCATCTCAGTCTAAAATTGGTGCTCCTTTCTTCTGAAACTATACCCTCTGGCCCTAGGCTCCCCCATGAGGGGAAAACATCCTCTCAGCATTTACACAGTCAAGCCCCTTAAGAATCTGAAATGTTTCAATGAGATCACCTCTCATTTTCCCAAACTTCAGTGAGGAGAGTCCCAGCCTGTTCAGTCTTTCCTTATAAGGCGACATATCCTCCATATCAGGGAACATCCTCAATTTCCAACTGCACCATCACATCTTAACACCTGAAGCCATTCATGAATTGAAGTAGCATTTAGAAAGGACTTGCACTGCCCTAGAATGGCTGAGACAAGCACTTGGCTTCAGATTGAGGCAAATTCAGGAAACCATGTGGAATGAACAAAACCATCTGAACTGAAAGTACCATTTTAACTGAAGGCAGAGAAGCCCATCACTGAGTCAGGCATAAGAAAGTGGCATTTTGTGTTTCAAGAGAATAGAAGAGCTGAATATGATTTGAATTCATAATGATTCAGCACATGTACAAATTGCAAAAAAGCTAGCGTTCAATTTCATCAAGTAATAGGGAAGTCAAATGGAATGTCAGCCTTTCTTTCAAAGGGAATGCAGAATCAAAATGGGGGGGGAGAAAATGCAAAAGCACTGCAGATGGTGGAAATCAGAAACAAAACCAGAAATTGCTGGAAAAACTCAGCAGGTCTGGCAGCATTGGTGGAGAGAAATCAGAGTTAACGTTTCAGGTCAGCAACCCTTCTTCAGAACAGAAGGGTCTCTGATTGAACCCATTGAAGAAGGGGATCCGTCTGAAGAAAACTCACTGGGCCCAAAAGCTTAACTTAACTTTCTCTCTGTAGATGCTGCAGGACCCGTTGATTTTTCCAGCAGTTTCTGTGTTGTCGTTGATAGAAACTGATAGACCTTGTTAAGACTATATGAGGCACAAATCAGAGCACACCTGGAATACTGTGAACTATCTTCTTATCGAAAGAAAGATACATTGGCATTAAAGACAGTTCAGTGAAATGTCTAAAACTCGGAGCAAGCATTTAAGGTGAGGGGGACTTTCGAAGGAGATGTGAGGGGCAAGTTTTTAACACAGAAAGTAGTCGGAGTGTGGGATGCTCTATCAGGGGTAGTGGTGGAGACAGATATGATAGGAGTGTTTAAGAGTCTTTTAGATAAGCACACAAATATGCAAGGAATGGAGGGATATGGGCCAAAGGTAGGCAGAAGGGAGTAGTTTAATTTGGTGTCACGTTAGCCACAACATCGTGGGCTTAAGGGCCCATTCCTGTGCTTGCACTGTCCTATGTTTTGTGAAAGTTCACGGGTTGATGGTATCGAGATTTACAACCTATGGAGGGCCTGTCTTATGAGGAGAGGTTGAGTAGATTAGACCTACACTGGATTTTAGAGAAGTGAGAGGCAACCCTTTTGAAACATAGAAAATTCTCATGATTTATGCACAGGAACTCCCAAATTCCTCTGTGCTTTGTGAAGTATTTCTCCATTTAAATCATATAAGCTCCTCTATTCTTCCTGCATTCTTCACATCTATCAATACTATAATCAATTTGCTAAGTTTATGCCCATTCTACTCATTGTGTTATCCTCACATCCAGCCTTCCCATCTATTTTTCTGTGATCTGCAAACTTGGCTACGTGTTCCTTGTCCAAGTTATTAATATATATTGTAAATAATTGTAGTCCCAGTGCTGATCCATGTGGCACACTCATAATTACAGGCTGCCTCCTAAAAATTCTCCCCCCCTCCCGATCACCACTCTCTGCTTTCCCTTCATTAGCCAATCCTCTATCCATGTTAGTATGCTATCTCTAACACCATGGGCTCTCACCTTATTAAGTTGGTTAATGTGCTGTACCTTACCAAATGTCTTCTGAAAATCCAAACGTATTACATCCAATGCTTCCCCTTTATCTCTCCTGCTTGTTACCTCCTCAAAGAATTCTAGCAAATTTGTCAGTCAGCATTTCCCCTTCGTGAAACCAGGCTGACTCTGATTATGTCATATATTTCTCAGTGCATTGCAATTACGTGCTTTATAACAGACTCTGATATTTTCCCAGTATGTTAAATTGCTTTTTTTTTATTTGCACCTTTTCAAATAAGGGTGTTCCACTGGAAGATTTCTTATCCTCTGGGACTTTCCAAAATCTAAAGATTCCTGAAGATTACCACCAGTGCATCTCTTTAGTTACTTATTTTAATATTCTAGGATATATTCTATCAGGTCAAGGGGACCTATTGGTATTTAGCCCCATGAATTTCTCTAGCACCTTCCTTCTCGTGATAATTATTCTATTCATGTCCTCTTCCCCTTTTCCCCTTGCTTATTTAGCAGATTTGGAATGTTATGAAGACTTATGCAAAGTATTCCTTTAACTCGGCTGGCATTTCCTGGTCATTTGCCTGCACCTCCACGCACATCATTTATTGTATCCGCTGCACCCGTTGTGGTCTCCTCTACATGGGGAGACAGGCCGCATACTTGCGGAACATTTCAGGGAACACCTCTGGGACACCCGCACCAACCAACCCAACTGCCCCATGGCTGAACACTTTAATTCCCCCTCCCACTCCACCAAGGACATGCAGGTCCTTGGCCTCCTCCATCGCCAGACCCTGACCATATGACGCCTGGAGGAAGAGCGCCTTATCTTCTGCCTAGGAACCCTTCAAGCACACAGGATGTATGTAGATTTCTCCAGCTTCCTCATTTCCCCTCCCCCCACCTTATCTCAGTCCCAACCCCCGGATTCAGCACCACCCTCTTGACCTGCAATCTTCTTCCCGACCTCTCCACCCCCACCCCCTCTCCGGCCTATCACCCTCACCCTCACCTCCTTCCACCTATCATATTCCCAGTGCCTCTCCCCCAAATTCCCTCCCTTCGACGCTTTATCTCAGCCCGCTTGGCACACCAGCCTCATTCCTGAAGAAGGGCTTATGCCCAAAACGTCGATTCTCCAGCTCCTCGGATGCTGCCTGGCCTGCTGTGTTTTTCCAGCACCATATTTTTCAACTCTGGTACTCCAGCATCTGCAGTCCTCACTTTCCCCCATTATTATTTCCCAGCTTCATTCTCTGAGGGGTCTATGTTCCCTGTGGCTTCTCTCTTCCTTTTTTTGTGCCTCAAAGAAGCTCCTGCTTTCTGTCTTGATATTACTTGCAATTTTATTTCTAAAGTTTCACGTCTCTTTCTTTATTCTGTTTATGTCCATATCAACAAGCATTTCTTTGCATTTGGCTCTGTGGTACATTCTGCAGTTAACTCGAAGGTTACTGATTCAAGACTACTGAGAGGGCAACGTTTACATTACCTTTACTCCATCGGCATTGATTGTCACCGAGATCTGGTAGTCCTTTTAGGGGAAAATTACTGGGCAGTGGTAAGAAAACAAGACTAGCAAATAGACCTAGGCCAATGCTCTGAGGATATTGTTTCAAATAGCCAATGATGGAATTTGAATTCTACAGTATCTGAAATAAAGGCTTCTCTAATGGTGACCTTGTAAGCATTGTTGTAAAAACCCATTTGCTTCACTAAATTCCTTGAAGGAAGGAAATTTGCCTACATGTGACTCCCGACCCACAGCAATGTGGTTGACTCTTAGCCGCCCTCTGGGCAATTAGAGATGGGCAGTAAATGTCAGCCTGGTCAGCGATGCCTGTATCCCATTAACAAATAAAAAGGACTCATTTAACAGGAAGAAATGTCCCAAGTGCTTCACAGCTGAATTAGAACACAAAACGTAGAAGGAGGCATTAGGTCAGATCACTGAATATTGGAGTCCTCACTTTTATACCCAGGTCAGGTGTGCAGAAAACCCCAGTTACACAAACACAATCTATAAAAATGCCCCCCCCCCTTCCCATTTCATTCCAGAGGTTTGGGCTGGATTGGATGTTAGACCAGACAACCTTCAAAGATTCGAGGAAGCTGCCAGTTCCCATGGTGGATTGAACAGAAAGCCTTCCTTGATGATCTAGCATTATGCTCAAATTGAGAATAAGGGAATAAAATATCGAACATTCCTCCAGCCTCACCCTTTATCAGCTTGTCATTCCCACAAAATTCCCTTTCACATTCAATGCCAATGCATGCCATCGAAGACATCTACCTATCCCCATGACAAGCTAGTGCTTACTTCCACAATGAAACGTTAGCCCTTTCCTATTGTACCAACTCACCAAGTATTCGCAACACCCAACAGAACAATGCTAAATTATATACTTGTATGTTCATATTACATGAACGTTACATTTTATATAATTTCTATAATACACTCTTCTGAAAATCGCACTCACATTCATTAAAACACACTTTGACAGGTTTTGACTACTATGAAACATCCTGAATGTTCTTTACATTTGGACACTTCTTGACAGTTCTTGACAGATTTAACACACTTGACAGTTCTTGATGGTTCTTGACCATTCAAAACTTCTGACATGCCTTGACACTCCTTGACAGATATTGACAAGTTGAACAGGTCTGAGGGGTTTATCCACCATTTATATACTTATTATTTCTCCACTGTTAACAATTCCAAAGGAACCTTACTAACTCTGAACCCTACCTCAAAAGTGTCCTGGCACCATACCCACAGGGACTCGTCTGCTCTCCAAAGGGGGACCATGGCTATTCAAATGTTATTTGCACCTGGTCTTCATGATGATCATGGCTGATCATCCTTCTCAACAGACTAATCCTGCTTTCTTCCCATAACCTTTGATCACATTCGTCCCAAGTGCTATATCTATCTGCTTCTTGAATACATTCAATGTTTTGGCATCAACTACTTCCTGTGGTAATGGATTCCACAGGCTCCACACTCTTTGAGTGAAGAAATGTCTCCTCATCTCCATTCTCTGTGGTAGCAAGTTCCACGTTCTTCTCACTCTTTTATTGAAGAAGTTTGGATCTGAATCTGAATCTGGTTGCAAGTAACTCCCCTCCTGACTCCCCAAAGCCTGTCTGCCATCTACAAGGCACAAGACAAGAGTGTCTGGCTGAGTACAGATGCAAGAAAACTCAAGAGCTTGACACCATCCAGGATAAAGCAGCCTGGTCAATTGGCATTGCATCCACTTCCTCCACGACAGATGTTCAGGAACAGCATTGCAGATATTTACCAAAGACTCTCAGACTGCACATTCCAAACTCATGACTCCTGCCATTTAGAAAGACAAGGGGCAGCAGATACATGGGAACACCATTCCCTTCAAGTTTCTCTCCAAGCCACCCACCCTTCTGACTCGGAAATATATTGCCATTCCCTCACTGTCACTGGGTCACAATCCTGGAATTCCCTCCATTATGACATTATAGGTCTACCTGCAGAACATGCAATAGTTCGAGAAAGCAGCTCATTATTAATTTCTCAAGGGCAACGAGGGACAGGTAATAAATTCTGTGCCCAGTCCGCAATGCCCATGTCCCCAAAGTGAATGAACTATTCCCCGAATGAACATCTCAGTGATTGTTTTCCATTGTTGGTCTCCGGTTATGGTCTTCCACACATGAGGAAATATTTCCTCTGAACCCTCTCGAAGGCATTTAAATTCTTCCAAAATTGTGGCACCCTGAATTGTACAGAATGGATGGCTGAGCTCTAATCAGCCTTCAGTGTAACAGCCTCAATTCCGTACTCTGTCCATTTCTTTATCAAGTCAAAGATCCAAATGCTGTTTTAACAGAACCTGAATTATTCAGAATGCTTCCCTCTACAGATGCTGCCAGACCTGCTCAGGCCTTGTTCCAGATTTGGAGCACTATTTTGGTTTTGCGGGGCACTGTTGGAGGGTGGAATGGGGGGCTGGTGATGAAGTAATAATGTCACGAAAAAGCACTCCAGAACCCCAGGCTAACATTCTGGGGAAGTGTGAAATCATGGCAAATGGTGAAATTCAAATTTTTAAAAAAGCTGCACTCATTGTAACCACTGCCAATCGCTGTAAAACCCAACTGGTTCATTAATACCCCTGAGGAAATCTGCCATCCAGTTTGACCCACACGTGGCTCCAGACACACAGCAATTGAGACTGAACTGCCTGCTGGCCAGCTAAAGATGGGCAATAATACCAGCAACCCCCATGTCCTCTCACAAATAAAGAAACATCTTTGAGCAAGTGACTACAGATTGTTTGTAGAGGAGTGTGTATAAGGTAAAACTTAAAACTATCACTGAAATAAAACAAAATGCATTTTTAATTTCGTTGAATTGCAAGTGTCCACCTTCAATCAGCTGGCTAGAAAGAAGGAATCTATTCTACAGTGAGGAGAAAGTGAGGACTGCAGATGATGGAGAGCCAGAGTCTAAAAGGGTGGCACTGGAAAAGCACAGCAGGTCAGGCAGCATCCGAGGGGCAGGACAGTCAATGTTTTGAGCATAAGTCCAGCATTAGCCTCATGAAGGTCTTATGCCCGAAACGTCAACTCTCCTACTCCTCGGATGCTGCCTGACCAGCTGTGCTTTTCCAGCACCACCCTGCATTCTACAGTTGTTCATACAGAAGCAAAAGAGCCATTTTCATCAAGTGAATGTTTTATTCAGCCTGAAGAATACAACAAGTCCAAGGAAATAAACAAGGTTATATTATACATTATCCAATGCTCCGTACAGTTATAGAGTCATAGAGTCATATAGATGTACAGGACAAAAACAGACCCTTCAATCCAACTCATCCATGCCGACTAGATATCCCAACCCAATCTAATCCCACCTGCCAGCACCTGGTCCATATCCCTCCAAACCCTTCCTATTCATATACCCATCCAAATGCCTTCTAAATGTTGTAATTGTACCAGCCTCCACCACTTCCTTTGCAGCTCATTCCATACACGTACTACTCTCTGCGTAAAAACGTTGCCCCTTAGGTCTCTTTTATATCTTTCCCCTCTCACCCTAAACTTATGCCCTCAAGTTCTGAACTCCCCCGCCTCAGGAAAAAGACTTTGTCTATTTATCCAATCTATGCCCCTCATGATTTTATAAACCTCTATAAGGTCACCCCTCAGCCTCCAATGTTCCAGGGAAAACAGCCCCAACCTGTTCAGCCTCTCCCTATAGGTCAAATCTTCCAACCCTGGCAAAATCCTTGGAAATCTTTTCTGAACCCTTTCAGGTTTCACAACACCTTTCCGATAGGAAGGAGACCAGAATTGCACACAATATACAAAAAGTGGCCCAACTAATGTCCTGTACAGCCGCAACATGACCTCCCAACTCCTGTACTCTGACCAATAAAGAAGAACACCTTCTCCAATATCCTATCTACCTGCGACTCCACTTTCAGGATGTTATGAAACTGCACTCCGAGCTCTCTTTGTTTAGTGACGCTCCCTATGACCTTACCATTAAGTGTATAATTCCTACTCTGATTTACTTTTCCAAAATGCAGCACCTCACATTTATCTAAATTAAACTCCATCTGCCACTTCTCAGCCCATTGGCCCATCTGATCAAGATCCTGTTGTAATCTGAGGTAACTTTCTTCGCTGTCCATTACACCTCCAATTTTAGTGTCACCTGAAAACTTACTATCTATACCTCTTATGTTCACATCCAAATATTTTTATAAATGACAAAAGGTAGAGGGGCCAGCACCGATCCTTGTGGCACTCCACTGGTCACAGGCCTCCATCTGAAAAACAACCCTCCTCCACCACAACCCTCTGTCTTCTACCTTTGAGTCAGTTCTGTATCCAACTGGCTCATTCTCCCTGTGTTCCATGAGATCTAACCTTGCTAACCAGTCTCCCATGGGAATGCCTTACTGAAGTCCATACAGATCACATCTAATACTCTGCCCTCATTAATCCTCTTTGTTACTTTTTCAAAAAACTCAATCACATTTGTGAGACATGATTTCCCACGCACAAAGCCATGTTGACTATCTATATCAGTCCTTGCCTTTCCAAATACACGTACATCCTATCCCTCAGGATCCCCTCCAATAACCTGCCCACCACCAACGTCAGGTTCACTAGCCTATAGTTCCCTGGCTTGTCTTTACCTCCCTTCTTAAACAGTGGCACCACGTTAGCCAACCACCAGTCTTCCAGCACCTCACCTGTGACTATCAATGATACAAATATCTCAGCAAGAGGCCCAGCAATCACTTCCCTAGCTTCCCACAGAGTTCTGAGGTGCACCTAATCAGGTCCTGGGGATTTATCCACATCCAGCACTTCCTCCTCTGTAATCTGGACATTTTGCAAGATGTCACCATCTATTTCCCTACAGTCTATATCTTCCATATCCTTTTCCACAGTAAATACTGATGCAAAATACTCATTTAGTATCTCCCCCATTTTCTGCGGCTCCACACAAAGGTCGCCTTGCTGATCTTTGTGTGGCTGAAAAAGTGTTGCTGGAAAAGCGCAGCAGGTCAGGCAGCATCCAGGGAACAGGAGAATCAACGTTTCGGGCATAAGCCCTTCTTCAGAAATGAGGAAAGGTTGTCCAGCAGGCTAAGATAAAAGGTAGGGAGGAGGGACTTGGGGGAGGGGCGTCGGAAATGTGATAGGTGGAAAGAGGTCAAGGTGAGGGTGATAGGTCAGACTGGGGTGGGGGCGGAGAGGTCGGGAAGAAGATTGCAGGTTAGGAAGGTGGTGCTGAATTCAATGGATTAGACTGAGACAAGGTGGGGGGAGGGGAAATGAGGAAACTGGTGAAATCCGAGTTCATCCCTTGTGGTTGGAGGGTTCCTAGGCGGAAGATGAGGCGCTCATCCTCCAACCGTCGTTTTGTTGTGGTCTGGCGATGGAGGAGTCCAAAGACCTGCATATCCTTGGTGGAGTGGGAGGGGGAATTGAAATGTTGAGCCACAGGGTGGTTGGGTTGGTTGGTCCGGGTGTCCCAGAGGTGTTCTCTGAAACGCTCCGCAAGTAGCCGGCCAGTCTCCCCAATATAGAGGAGGCCACATCGGGTGCAGAGGATGCAATAGATGATGTGTGTGGAGGTGCAGGTGAATCTGTGGTGGATATGGAAGTTTCCTTTGGGGCCTTGGAGGGAGGTGAGGGGGGAGGTGTGGGCGCAAGTCTTGCACCTCCTGCGGTTGCAGGGGAAGGTGCCAGGAGTGGAGGTTGGGTTGGTGGGGGGTGTGGACCTGACGAGGGAGTCACGGAGGGAGTGGTCTTTACGGAATGCTGATAGGGGAGGGGAGGGAAATATATCCTTGGTGGTGGGGTCCGTTTGGAGGTGGCGGAAATGACGGCGGATGATGCGCTGAACATGGAGATTGGTGGGGCGGTAGGTGAGGACCAGTGGGGTTCTGTCCTGGTGGCGGTTGGAGGGGCGGGGCTCAAGGGCGGAGGAGCAGGAAGTGGAAGAGATGCGGTGGAGGGCATCGTCGACCACGTTGGGGGGGAAATTGCGGTCCTTGAAGAAGGAGGCCATCTGGGTTGTGCGTTTTTGGAACTGGTCCTCCTGGGAGCAGATGCGGCGGAGTCGAAGGAATTGGGAGAATGGGATGGCGTTTTTACAGGGGGCAGGATGGGAGGAGGTGTAGTCCAGGTAGCTGTGGGAGTCGATCGGTTTGTAGTAGATGTCCGTGTTGATTCGGTCGCCTGAGATAGAAATAGAAAGTTCGAGGAAGGGGAGGGAGGAATCTGAGACTGTCCAGGTGAATTTGAGGTCGGGGTGGAAGGTGTTGGTGAAGTGGATGAACTGCTCAACCTCCTCGTGGGAGCACGAGGCAGCGCCGATACAGTCATCGATGTAGCGGAGGAAAAGGTGAGGGGTGGTGCCAGTGTAGCTGCGGAAGATGGACTGTTCCACATATCCTACGAAGAGGCAGGCATAGCTGGGGCCCATGCGGGTGCCCATGGCTACTCCTTTCGTTTGGAGGAAGTGGGAGGATTGGAAAGAGAAGTTGTTCAGGGTGAGGACCAGTTCAGTCAGTCGAAGGAGGGTGTCAGTGGGAGGGTACTGGTCGGTACGGCGGGAAAGGAAGAAGCGGAGGGCTTTGAGTCCTTCGTGATGGGGGATGGAGGTGTACAGGGACTGGATGTCCATGGTGAAAATAAGGCGCTGGGGACCGGGGAAGCGAAAATCATGGAGCAGTTGGAGGGCATGGGTGGTGTACCGAACGTAGGTGGGGAGTTCTTGGACTAAGGGGGACAGCACCGTGTCAAGGTATGCAGAGATGAGTTCGGTGGGGCAGGAGCAGGCGGAGACAATGGGTCGGCCGGGGCAGTCAGGTTTGTGGATTTTGGGCAGGAGGTAGAAGCGGGCGGTGCGGGGTTGTGGGACTATGAGGTTGGAGGCGGTGCTTGGGAGAGCCCCCGAGGTGATGAGGTTATGGACGGTCTGGGAGATGATGGTTTGGTGGTGGGGGGTGTGGTCATGGTCAAGGGGGCAGTAGGAGGAGGTATCTGCGAGCTGGCGTTTGGCCTCAGCGGTGTAGAGGTCGGTGCGCCAAACTACTACCGCGCCTCCCTTGTCAGCTGGTTTGATAGTGAGGTTGGGGTTGGAACGGAGGGAGTGGAGGGCTGCACGTTCCGAGGGTGAGAGGTTGGAGTGGGTGAGAGGGGTGGGGGAGTTCAGGTGGCGGTTAATATCGCGGTGGCAGTTGGCTATGAAGAGGTCGAGGGCAGATCTTTGAGGGGCCCTATTCTCTCCCTAGTTACCCTTTTGTCCTTAATATATTTGTAAAAACCCATTGGATCATCCTTAACTCTATTTGCCAAAGCTATCTCTTGTTGCCTTTTTTGCCCTCCTGATTTCCCACTTAAGTATACTCCTACTGCCTTTACATTTTTCTAAGGATTGATTTGATCTCTCCTGACTATATCTAATCTATGCTTCCTTCTTTTTCTTAACCAAATCCTCAATTTCTATAGTCATCCAGCATTCCCTGAACCTACCAGCCTTTCCTTTCACCCTGACAGGAATATACTGTCTCTGGACTCTCGTTATTTCGCTGGCCAAAAAGTGCCCCCCTACAGACACCTCAGTCACCTGCCCTGCCTTATTTCACAAGAGTAGATCAGGTTTGCACTTTCTCTAGCAGGTACATCCACATACTGAATCAGAAGTTCCTCTCCATCTGAACCCTCAATTCTATGGCAGTCCCAGTCTATGTTTGGAAAGTTAAAATCCCCTACCATAACCACCTTATTATTATTACAGACAACTAAGATCTCCTTACAAGTTTGTTTCTCAATTTCCCTCTGACTATTAGGGGGTCTATAATACAATCCCAATAAGGTGACCATCCCTTTCTTATTTCTCAGTTTAAACCAAATGACTTCCAGGATGTATTTCCAGGAATATCCTCCCTCAGTACAGCTTTAATGTTATCCCTTATCAAAAATGCCACTCCCCCTCCTCTCTTGCCTCCTTCTCTGTCCTTCCTGTAGCATTTGCATCCTGGATCATTAAGCTGCCAGTCCTGCCCATCCCTAAGGCATGTTTCTGTAATTGGTATGATATCCATGTTCCTAACTATACCCTGAGTTCATCTGCCTTTCCTGTTAGACCTCTTGGATTGAAATAAATGCAGTTTAATTTATCAGTTCTTTGCTTTGTCCCTGCCAGACCTGCCTGTTTGACTCGCTTCTGTTCTCAACTGTACTAGTCTCAGATTGATCTCCTTCCTCACTATCTCCCTGGGTCCCACCCCCACCTTACTAGTTTAAATCCTCCCAAGCAGTTCTAGCAAATTTCCCTGCCAGTATATTAGTCCCCTTCCAATTCAGGTGCAGTCCGTCCTTCTTGTACAGGTCACTTCTACCCGAGAAGGGATTCTAATGATCCAAAAATCTGAATCCTTCTCCCATACACCAGCTCCTCAGCCACACAATCATCTGCTCTGTCCTCCTTTTCCTACCCTCGCTAGCTCGCAGTAGTAGTCCAGATATTACTATTCTCAAGAAACTCCTTTTTAAATTCCTGCCTAACTCTCTATATTCTCGCTTCAGACTCTCATGCTTTTCCCTTCCTATATCGTTGGTTCCAATGTGTACAATGACCTCCTGCTGGGCCCTCTCCCCCGTGAGAACATTCTGCACCCTCTCTGAGACATCCTTGATCCTGGCACCAGGGAAACAACACACCATTCTGATTTTCTGCTGCTGGCCACAGAAACGTCTGTCTGTGCCTCAGACTAGACAGTCCCCTAACACAATTGATCTCTTCGAAGCCGACGTACCCTTCAGTGCATTAGAGCCAGTCTCGATACCAGAAACTTGACTGTTCGTGCTACATTCCCCTAAGAATCCATCACCCCTTACATTTTCCAAAACAGCATACTTGTTTGCAATGGGGATAGCTACAGAAGACTCCTGCACTACCTTCTTACCTGTCCTAGTCTTCCTGGAGTTCACTCATCTCCCTAACTGCATCTGCAACTTTTCTCCCTTCCTATAACTGCCATCCATCACATCCCCTTGCTCTTGTACATTCCTCATTGCTTCTAACTGTCTCTCCAACTGATCCATTCAATCTGATAGTATTCTCAATGAGTGGCATTTATTGCAGATGTAATCCTCAGTAACACATAAACTCTCCCTAAACTCCCACATCTGACAAGAGCATATCACTCTACTAAGGGCCATTTTTGCTTCTTTCAATCTACAGACCCAGAGAGTATACAGCACAGAAATAGACACTTCATTCCAACTCATCCATGCTGACCAGACATCTTAAATTAATCTAATCCCATTTGCCAGCACTTGGGCCCCATCCCTCTAAACCCTTCCTATTCATATACCCATCCAGATGCCTTTCAAAAGTTGTAATTGTACCAACCTCCACCCTCTGTGTGAAAAGGTTGCCCCTTAGGCCCCTTTTAAATCTTTCCCCTCTTACCCTAACCCTCTAATTCTGGACTCACCCACCCAAGGGAAGAATCTTTGTCTAATTATCCTATCCATGCCCCTCATGATTTTCTAAACCTCTGTAAAGTCATCCCTCAGCCTCCGACAATGCAGGGAAAATAACCTCAGCCTGTTCATCCTGTCCCTATAGCTCAAACTCTCCAACCCTGGCAACATCCTTGTAAATTTTTTCTGAACCCTTTCAAGTTTAACAACATCTTTCCTGTAGCAGTGAGACCAGAACTGAATGCAGGACGAACATGGACCTTAGAGATAGCAATCAGATTTAGTACATATTTAGAATATATACAGCACCTGTAGTTTACTAAAATATCCCAAGATGTTTCATAAGAGCATTATCAAATAAAATTCTATCTATAGCTACAAAACAAAATATCAGAACAGTTGATTATAAACACAGTACCCTTCAAGAGCGTCCTGATGGAGAAAGGAAAGGTCGAGAGCGGGGAATTTATGGGAGGGAATTTGGAAGCTTGTGGCCAATTGGCTGAAGGCAAATGTTGGTCAGACTCATTCATCAATATTAACAGAGAGATTAGAGTCCATGGAATATTCTGTTGTTAAGGAAAGACTACCTCCTTTATTTGGTAAAATGTAGATCTGTCTTGCATCATGTTTTCTGAAAGATCTTACCGTGCCCAGTAGAAGCTATGATCCATTGTGTTTCCTTTCTCTAAGCAGTCAGGGATATGGTTTACACACGTGTGTGAGACAGCAACCTTTTCATCAACTTCGCCCATACTTCAGGAGGCTGAGGTGAGTGATCCCACTCATGTTGTTTGTTTTGGAGCCCAGCTCCTGTAGACCAAAAGCAAACTGGATCTATGATCACTGTGGAGTCAAGTTGGAGGGTAGTACAGTGGCTCAGTGGTTAGCACTGCCGCCTCACAGTGCCAGGGACCTGGATTCGATTCCACCCTGAGGCAACCATTGGTGTGGAGTTTGTACATTCTCCTCGTGTCTGCATGGCTTTCCTCCAGGTGCTGTGGTTTCCTCGAATTGTTCGAAAATGTGTAGGTTAGGTGGATTGCCCATGCTAAATTGCCATGGTGTTCAGGTATTTAGAGATCAAGTTCTCCCTAGTCCCACAGATACATCCCCCCCTCACCAAATCCCATCCTGAATGACTGAAGTTCAAATTAATTCTGAGTTTCCTAAGTTAAGGGACTCTGGATTAGTGGTGCTGGAAGAGCACAGCAGTTCAGGCAGCATCCAAGGAGCAATAAAATCGACGTTTCGGGCAAAAGCCCTTCATCAGGATTAAAGGCAGAGAGTCTGAAGCGTGGAGAGATAAGCTAGAGGAGGGTGGGGGTGGGGAGAAAGTAGCATCGAGTACAGTAGGTGAGTGGGGGAGGGGATGAAGGTGATAGGTCGGGGGCGGGAGGAGGGTGGAGTGGATAGGTGGGAAGGAAGATAGGCAGGTAGGACAAGTCATGGGGACAGTGCTGAGCTGGACGTTTGGAACTGGGGTGAGCTGAGGGAAGGGGAAATGAGGAAACTGTTGAAATCCACATTGATGCCCTGGGGTTGAAGTGTTCCGAGGCAGAAGATGAGGCATTCTTCCTCCAGACATTGGGTGGTGAGGGAGCGGCGGTGAAGGAGGCCCAGGACCTCCATGTCCTCGGCAGAGTGGGAGGGGGAGTTGAAATGTTGGGCCACAGGGTGGTGTGGTTGATTGGTGCGGGTGTCCCAGAGTTGTTCCCTAAAGCGCTCTGATAGGAGGCACCCAGTCTCCCCAATGTAGAGGAGACCACATCGGGAGCAACGGATACAATAAATGATATTGGTGGATGTGCAAGTAAAACTTTGATGGATGTGGAAGATTCCTTTAGGGCTTTGGATAGAGGTGAGGGAGGAGGTGTGGGCGCAGGTTTTGTAGTTCCTGTGGTGGCAGGGGAAGGTGCCAGGGTGGGAAGGTGCGTTGTAGAGGGGCGTGGGCCTGACCAGGTAGTCATGGAGGGAACAGTCTTTGCGGAAGGCGGAAAGGGGTGGGGAGGGAAATATATCCCTGGTGGTGGGGTCTTTTTGGAGGTGGCTGAAATGTTGGCAGATGATTTGGTTTATGCGAAGGTTGGTAGGGTGGAAGGTGAGCACCAGGGGAGTTCTGTCCTTGTTACGATTGGAGGGGTGGGGTCTGAGGGCGGAGGTGCGGGATGTGGACGAGATGCGTTGGAGGGCATCTTTAACCACGTGGGTAGGGAAATTGCGGTCTCTAAAGAAGGAGGCCATCTGGTGTGTTCTGTGGTGGAACTGCTCCTCCTGGGATCAGATACGGCAGAGGCAGAGGAATTGGGAATACGGGATGGCATTTTTGCAAGAGGTAGAGTGGGAAGAGGTGTAATCCAGGTAGCTGTGGGAGTCGGTGGGTTTGTAAAAAATGTCAGTGTCAAGTCGGTCGTCATTAATGGAGATGGAGAGGTCCAGGAAGGGGAGGGAGGTGTCAGACATGGTCCAGGTAAATTTAAGGTCAGGGTGGAATGTGTTGGTGAAGTTGATGAATTGCTCAACCTCCTCGTGGGAGCACGAGGTGGCGCCAATGCAGTCATCAATGTAGTGGAGGAAGAGGTGAGGAGTGGTGCCGGTGTAATTACGGAAGATGGACTGTTCTACGTAGCAAACAAAGAGACAGGCATAGCTGGGGCCCATACGGGTGCCCCAAGTTAAGGGACTGTCTGACCATTCTCTGCCACCTGTTAATTTTTACTTATAAGACAAAAATATATCCATATTACTTTTTGTAGGAAGTGTATTCTCTTTTCACTGTGCAAATTAGTAATGCCACCTCCCACCAATCCCCTTCACTGCTTACTAGGAAATTGAGAGCAAAGTGAAATTAGATCATTAGAAAGCAGAAGACTATTTTATCCAGCGAAGAATGGAACTCACTCTCAAAAATCAGAACAAAAACATCCAGGTAATTTAGGATCAATTTAGGATATCTGGTTGGCATGGATGAGTTGGACCAAAAGGTTTATTTCCATGCTGTACATCACTATGACTCTCTGAGTCATTGATGCTTATTCAGCATCCCTGTGATTGCCAATGTACCGTTGCTGTCCATGAATAAAGTATATTTTGAAATTAAAAAAAAGTTGCTGTTCCACAGGACAAGGGCAGCTGCAAATCGCTGGGAACATCACCACCTGCATGTTCCCCTCCCAGCCAATGACCAACTTAACTTGGAGTCTCCTCCTCAAAATGGCGGCAGAGTGAGGCGGTGCTGCATTCAAGCTCCTGAGCCCATTCCCTTCCATTCATTTTTCTTTTTTTCTCTTTCTTTTTGCTGTTGCTTTGCTTTTTTTTCCTTTTTGTTTAATGCCTTTCACATTGGTGAGATAATGGTGACGCGCCCCACCCGTCAGGATCTGGTGATCAGAGGCTGTGAGCAGGCCTGGCCTGAGCATGTTACGGGAGCTGGTTGTAGCCCCAGTGGTTACAGAATCGGAGGTGATGACGATGGCAGCAGGAGGAGATCGCGAGGTGGTAGCGTCAGCGGCAGGAAGCACTCATCTCCTCCTGAGACTCCAGGCTGGAGCCTGTCCCGGGGACCTCTATGGAGATAAGACTTAAATCATACCTGGGAGTTTCTCATTCCTTTTGGCTCTGTTTCCCTGAATTCTTCTGGGTTTTTTTATTCCAAATTTGTAATCAAGTGTGTAACCAAGATGGCACTGGTTACGTTGGTGGAGGTAAGATGGTGTTGTGGTTCTGTTCGCCGAGCTGGAAATTTTTGTTGCCACTATAAATGCCGGAGGAAACACCACAGAAGCGCTTCACAGGAGTCTCCCAAGCACTGAGGATGTCACCCAGACAGGGACGAAACGTTTGCAACAAAGATTTCCAGCTCAGCGAACAGAACCACAACAACGAGCACCCGAGCTACAAATCTTCTCACAAACTTTGAAGGTAAGATGGTGTTGAAAAGTGGGTGATTTTTGGTGCAGCTGCACAGTAAAGAGTACTTGTGCCTAGTTACCAGGCCCACAGTGGGGCACTCAACAAGAGGGACTGTAAAGGTGAACACTTATTTGATTTCATATTCGGAATTCTGCTTCTTTATGATTCATTCATGGGATGAGGGCACCACTGGCCAGGCCAGCATTTATTGCCCATCCCTAATTGCCCAGAGAGCAGTTAAGACTCAACCATATTGCTGTGGTCTGAAGACCAGGTAACGATGGCAGATTCCTCTCCTAAAGGGCATTAGTGAGCCAGACGGGTATTTTCCCCAACAATTGGCAACTGATGCACAGTCATCATTAGGCCCTTGCTTTCTGACTTTACTGAGTTCAAATGATAACATCTGCTGTAGCAGGATTCGAACCCAGGTCCCCTGGGCATTGCCTGGATCTCTGGGTTAATGGTCTAGCGATAACACCACTAGGCCAAAGCCTCCTTTCTGTGTCTTAAGAAAGCCCTGGAGAGTGGTGACATTGTACAACACTTTTCACTGCATTTTGTAACAAGATACACATGACAATAAATAAATCGATTTCAAAATATATCCCTCAGTGTCGCTGGGTAAAATTCCTGGAACTCGGTCCCTAACAGCACTGTGTGTGAACCCACACCACATGCCTGGCAGCAGTTCAGGCTGATAACTCACCAACCCCCTTCACAAAGGTAATTAAGGATGGACAGTAATTGCTGACCAAGCCCATGGCACCCTGAACTGAATAAAATAAAGCTTTTTGTGAGTTCTGTCAACTTGTGTCCATTGACCTTTCTCAGCCAATGTGAAAAGTCTATGGAGGCAAGACAAGTAGATGATTCAGAGAATGTGATGCTGGAAAAGCACAGCAGGTCAGGCATCGTCCAAGGAACAGGATAATCGACATTTCGGGCATATGCCCCACATCAGGAATGAGGCTTGTGGCCCAAGGGGGCTGAGAGAAAAATGGGAGGGAGGTGGATCTGGGAAGGTAAGGATGCTGAGAAGGTGATACGTAGATGAAGCTGGGGGTGAAAGCGATAGGTCAGAGAGGAGGGTGAAGCAGATAAGTGGGAAGGAAAATGGACAGGTAGGACAGGTCAAGAGGATGGGGCTGAGTTGAAGGGTTTTATCTGGGATAAGGTGGGGGAGTGAAGAAGTGAGGAAATTGGTGAAATCCACATTGATCCCGTGTGAATGTAGGGGCCCAAAGTGAAAGATGAGGTGTTCTTCTTCCAGGCATCAGTGTTTAGGGTTTGGTGGTGGAGGAGGCCCAGGACTTGCATGTCCTTGGGATAGTGGGACTTGCATGTCCTTGGGATGTGTTTGGCCACTGGGTGGTGGGATTGGTTGGTGTGGGTATCCCAGAGATGTTCTCTGAAACGTTCCACAAGTTGGTGTCCTGTCTCTCCAATGTAAAGGAAACTACATCGGGAGCAACGGACACAATAGATGACGTGTGTGGAAGTACGGGTGAATCTCTGTCGGATATGGAAGGCTCCTTTGCGGCCTTGGATGGAGGTGTGGGGGGAGGTGTGGGCACAGGTTTTACAATTCATCTGGTGGCAGGGGAACGTGTCAGTCGGGGAGGGTGGGTTGGTGGGTGGCATGGACCTAACATGGGAAACGATGGAGATTTCACCAGCTTCCTCATTTCACCTCTCCCCACCTTATCCCAGATCCAACCTTCCAACTTTGCACTGACCTCTTGACCTGTCCTACCTGTCCATCTTCCTCACCACCTATCCGCTCCACCGTCCTCTCTGACCTATCACCTTCACCCCCACCTTCATCGACCTATCGTACTGTCAGCTACCTTGCCCCCAGCCCCAACCCCCTCCCATTGATCTCTCAGTCCCCTTGGGCCACAAGCCTAATTCCTGATGTAGGGCTTATGCTCGAAACATTGATTTTCCTCCTCGTCTGATGCTGCCTGACCTGCTGAGCTTTTCCAGCACCACACTCTTGACTCTGATCTCCAGCATCTGCAGCCCTCACATTCTCCAAGCAGATGATTCAGATTGTCCATGGTCTCATTAAAGAGAGGAACAGTTTTGAACAGCTGAATAACTTCCCCCAGTTCCATTCTCCAAACACCTAGTCGGTTTGCCTTTAAGAAAGGGCAGAGATTGAGAAACTTAATTAAACCTTGGTTATATTCAAACTGGCAAAAGTACAGAAGCAGCACTATGTCTGATTCAGCAAGCAAATTACCATTGTAATAATGTGAGATTTGGCTACTTATTATCAGGTTCAGTTCTCACACAGGCGCTTGTATACTGGAGGAGCATGTGGCATAGGGAGAGAGAGAGAGAAAAAAATCAGAAATGTACATTTAGACCTCAAGTAACGTGGCAAAGGGTATTTGCAAATAACAGTGCGGGACTCAGCACTTTCATTGTCTGCTCGGCTCTGTTTCTCTCTGATATGAAAATTCAATTATTTTACAGCCAGACCTTACCATTCACCCATCATCTCGCTGACAAGCAGTCTAAGTGCGGAGCCCAGTGCAGCTGTGGGTAGCTTGCTGACTAGATAGCACTATGCTGCATTCTGAAATGTGACATTTTTTTTTGGAAGACTTGTGCACTTATACACACACAGACACACACACATGCACACACACACACGCACACAGAAGTGAGATTACTGGAAGATTTTTGCATTCAGTGAAGAAAAATTAATCAATTCACTCCCTGCATTATCCAGTGCCTGTAATTTTGTCTTTTAATCTACATACTGATTTTTTTTTTCATTTTTAAAAAAAATGTTTAATTTCCTGCCCAGGCTGATATTTATCGTATATTTTAGATGTTAAATGTTGCCAGAGTATTATTCGAAAGCTACACATGCACATGAATATGTAATATAAGGTTTCGTAGGTTACAGTGGGTTAACAATAGTTGTTTTTTGCATCATTAAAAAGATGTCTGAACCTCTTAAAGAGATAGAAATCTGCTTTTGAGTGACTGACTTAAAACTGTTACTCTTGCCTCTGTGTTATTTTCCCTCCAATTTTCGCCTCCCAAACACATGCTTTATGCGAGAGTACAGTTAAAGAGACCTCCTCACTCTGGCCATTAACTGTGTATAAATATTGAAACCGTAGTTTGAATGCAGTAGTTTGCACACTGTGACCAAGACACCACTTGGCTGGTGATGAGTAGGGCACTGCCTGTGTGATCCTTTATGTACATCCAGACTCTCTGAGCCACCAAACGCTTCCCTTCAAGTGGCTGTTGGGGTGGGGAGGGTAGTAGCTGTCATACATCTCCTGCTGGAATGTGCCTTTGCAAAGGGAGTCTAGAGGAAGATGCAGTAGCTTGTGTTGAGGTTCATTCCGAGCAGATCTGTGGCGTGGCATTCTGCGCTCTAAGGTCTGTTCCCCAGGATGCACACTGAAATAAACATCGACTGTGCCTGAGGAGACTATCAATTCAGTGAAAGATTCTCTTTGGTCTGCTAGAAATTTGTTTGCCTTCCAGAACAAGGAGTTGACCCCGAGCGAGTGTTGCAGACTGGCACATTCCGAGGTCCAGGACTACTTACTGAGGGATGCACTAAAGCCTGAGGCAGTTACTGCCAAGTCGCTGTAGGGAGAAACCACTATCTGAAGTCTTCCTGCTGAACGTAAATGGGGCTCTGTTCAGTTATCAGACTCACCCCAATCCCCCCATCACCTCAAATATATGTAAATATCAGTATTATATGTGGAAGAAAGTTCTTTGCTTTTTTGGATATAGTCAAAGTCCAATGTTTTGTTCATTTACTTGAGTTGCAACTGTACAGAGCCAAACTGCATTTGTTATTATGTATATATACAAAGGTTTTTTTTGTGAATAAAATATATTTTTGAAATTAAGAAATGTGCTTTTCTCAATCTGGCATGGCAAGATGTTTGGTTCAGTAGAGGTGAAGGCACTAGACACATACAACTCTGAATTAAGCCGTTGGGTGTACACCCTAGTGATGGCATGACAGGGGAATCTTGGTGTCAAAGAAATGCAAATACCAAAATGAATCAAGTAATAATCGATCAGCTTGATTACAGGAATGAGAGGGAAAATATATTCATTGGCACAGGAAAAGTTACAATGACAGCTTGCATTTATATAGCACTTTTACTGTAGTGCAATGTCCCAAGGCTCCTCACAGGTGTGTTACTTACTGGGGGACAGGGCATAGCAAAAATGTCACTTGCTAATACTGGCTGGAAAGACCACACCCTGCAAATTTCCCTCTAAGTCTCCTATCATCCTGGTTTGGAAATATATCGCTGTTCCTTCAGTGTCGCTGGGTCAAAATCCTGGAATTCCTTCCCTAAAGGCATTGTGGGCCAAACTACAGGACGTGGACTACAGAGGTGTCACCACAACCTTCTCAACAGGCAACTAGGGAAGAGCAATAAATGCTGATCCAACTCATGTCCCATGAGTGAATTTTAAAAACCCACTAATCAGTAGGCCCGGGTTAATGACTGGGGGCACAAGAGCAGAGTTGCTGACAGAATTCAACATCAATTCATTACATTTGGTAATAGTCATGGCAGACCTTTTCCAGTATTGAGTCATCCACTCTATCATTTTATCTGAGGAATGATAAACTGGTATTGGAGGCAATCCAGAGAAATTTCGACTGATCCTGGGATGGAGGAACAGCCTTATGAGGAGAGGCTGAGTAGTTTAGAACTGGACTTATTGGAATTGAGAAGCAACTGTACTAAAACATAAAATATTCTGAGGGAACTTGACAGAGTAGATATGAAAATATTCCTTCTCTTTGTGGGATATTTTAGGCCATTCTTTATGAGTCATATTTCTCAGAAGAAGAGGTCACATGCTTAAGACAGAGATGAGGAGCAAGTTCTTCTCTCAGAGGGGAGTGAATCTGTGGAAATCTTTACCACACAGCATTGGGCCATTACATATTCAAGGCTGAGATGACAGATTTTTGATCAGTAGGGGAATCAGGGGTGATCGAAAAATGACAGTAGTGTGGAGCTGAGGATTTATCAGACCAACCATAATCTCATTGAATGGCAGAGCAGACTTGATAGTCTGAATGGCTTACTTCAGCTCCCATTTGTTATGGTCTTATACCATCAAGCAAGGCACCCAAC
The DNA here is from genome assembly GCF_037043375.1 of Chiloscyllium plagiosum. Lineage (NCBI taxonomy): Eukaryota > Metazoa > Chordata > Chondrichthyes > Orectolobiformes > Hemiscylliidae > Chiloscyllium > Chiloscyllium plagiosum. The sequence goes on along the minus strand of NW_028270149.1, from coordinate 6,872,620 downwards.
CCTGGTTCATTGAAGAGTGCAGGAGGGCATGTCAGGAGCAGCACCAGGCATACCTGAAAATGAGGTGTCAACCTGGTGAAGTTACCTTTGTGCCAAATGGCATATACAGCAAGTGATAGACAGAGCTAAGCAATCCTACAACCAATGGATCAGATCTGCAGCCCTTTCACATCCACCAACATTGTAAATGATGGTGGATAATTAAAGAACTCACTGGAGGATGAAGCTCCACAAATATCCCTATTCTCAATGATGGAAGAGCCCAGCATATTAGTGCAAAAGATAAAGCTGATGCACTCGTTGCAATCTTTAGCCAGGAGTGTTGAGTGGATGATTCATCTCGGCCTCCTCCAGAGGTCCCCATCATCACAGATACCAGTCTTCAGCCAATTCCATTCACTCCACATAACATCAAGAAACAATAGAAGATACTGGATACTGCAAAGGCTATGGGCCCTGACAGCATTCCGGCAATAGGACTGAAGACTAGTGCTCCAGAACCTCCTGCTCCCCTGCCAAGCTGTTCCAGTACAGTTACAGCACTGGCATTTTCCAGACAATATCAAAAATTGCCCAATTATGTCCTGTACATAAAAAGCAGTGCAAATCCAACCCGGCCAATTACCATCCCATCAGTCTACACTTGATCATCAGTAAAGTGATGGAAGGGGTCATTAACAGTGCTATCAAGCAGCACTGGCTCAGCAATAACCTGCTCAGTGACGCCCAGTTTGGGTTCTGCCAGGGCCACTCAGCTCCTGACCTCATTACAACCTTGGTTCAAACATGGACAGAAGAGCTGAACCACAAAGGAGGTGAGGTGAGAGTGACAACCCTTGACATCAAGGCCATATTTGACCAAATTTGGCATCAAGAAATAATAGTAATCAAGGTGCAAACTATCTGCTAATTGGAATCATAGGAAATTTCGAAGAGTTGTGGATGTTGGAAATTAGAGACGAAATTAGAGATTGCTGGTAAAGCTTATCTGTGGAGACAAAACAGAGTTAACATTTCGGGTCCAGTGACCTTGCTTTAGAACTCTGTTCTGAAGTTCTGAGTTCTGAAGAAGGGTTACTGGATCTGGAATGTTAACTCTGCTTTCTCTCCACAGATGTCACACCTGCTGAGTTTGTCCAACAATTTCTGTGTTCGTTTGTGGCACATAGGAAGATGGTTGTGGCTTTTGGCGGTGACAGGTCAGAGGTTGGAGGAACTTCAGTGAGTAACTCACTTCCTTACCTTCCAAAGCCTGTTCACCATCTCCAAGTCAGGAATGTGAATGAACACAGCCCACTTTCCTGGATCAGTACAGCTTCTACAACATCCAAGGAGTTTGACACAATACTGGAAAAAAAGCATCCCATCTGATTGACACCGCATCTACAATTATACACTCCCTCAACCATCACTGTCAGCAGCAGTTGTATGTAACATTTACAAGATGCACTACTGAAATTCACCAAATCTCCTTAAACAGCATTTCCCAAACCCACAACTATTTCCATTGAGAAGAACAAGGGCAGCAGATACATTGGAACACCAGCCTCTGCAAATTCCCCTCCAAGCCACTCACCATCCTCACTTGGAAATATATCACTCGCCCTTCAGTGTCACTGGATCAGAATCCTGGAATTCTCTCCCTAAGGGTATTGTGGGCTAACCTACAGCACATAGACTGCAGTGGTTCAAAGAGGCAGCTCACCCCCACCTTCTCAAGGGCACTGAGGCACAGGCAATAAAAGCTGGCTCAGACAGTGACACCCCGCAAGTGGATAGTTTTCTTTTGAAACACCACCAATGAAGTACACTTGAAGTATTGTGTCCGTTGTCATGTCAGAATTGTGGTTGCAAATTTGCATAAAGTGTGGTGCTGGAGCAGGTCAGGCAGCAGGAAAATCAATGTTTCAGGCAAGAGCCCTTCATCAAGAATTAGAATGATCAGAATACCAGTTTGAACAATCATGTTTGACTTGAAAATGATGTCCTGGGATTACTTATTTCAACCTGAGGAGAGAAAATATAATTTGTTTAATGTCTCATCAAGCAGACAACATGTCCAATATGGCAGCACACTGCAGGTAGCATGGTGGCTCAGTGGTTAGCCTCACAGTGCTAGGGACCTGAGTTCAATTCTACCCTTGGGTGACTGTCTGTGATGAATTTGCACATTCTCCCTGTGTCTGTTTCCTCCCAAAGATGTGCAGGTTAGGTGAGGTGGCCATGTTAAAGGGCTCATAATTGAGAGTGTGGTGCTGGAAAAGCACAGCAGGTCAGACAGCAACCGAGGAGCTGGAGAATTGACATTTTGGACAAAAAACCCTTCATCAGGAATGAGGCTTGTGAGCCAAGGGGGTGGTGAGGTAAATGGGAGGGGACTGGGGCTGGGGTTGGGGCTGGGGGGAAGTAGCTGAGAGTGTGATAGGTAGATGAAGGTGGGGGGTTAATAATGATGGGTGGAGCAGATGGGTGGGAAGGAAGATGGGCAGATCATGGGGGCAGTGCTGAGTTGGAAATGGCAGAGGATGATGCCATGCATTGGGAAGTTGGGGGGAAAGAAGGTGAGGACCAGGAAGGTCAGACCCTCCCCGGTCCTCACCTACCACCCCACCAACCTCCGGATACATCGTATCATCTTCCAGCATTTCCGCCACCTACAAATGGACCCCATCACCCTCCCCACCCCTATATTTCCCTCCCCACCCCTATCTGCGGTAAGTAAAGACCTTTCCCACCACAACTCCTTTGTCAGACCCACACCTGTCACCAACTCACCTTCCCCTGCCATCACAGGAACTGCAAAACCTGCACCCACACTTCCACCCTCACCTGCGTCCAAGGCCCCAAAGGAACTTTTCACATCCATCAGTGTTTTACCTGCACTTCCACACATGACATTTACTGTATCCATTGCTCCCGATGTGGTCTCCTCTACATTGAGGAGACAGGACACCAACTTCCAGAGAACATCTCTGGAACACATGCACCCATCAACCCCACCGCCCCATGGCCGAACACTTCAATATCCCCTCCCACTCTGCCAAGGACATGCAGGTGGGGCCTCCTCCATCGCTAAACCCTAACCATCCAAAGCCTGGAGAAAGAATGCTTTATCTTCTGCCTTGGGACCCTCCAACCACACAGGATCAATGTGGATTTCATCAATTTCCTCATTTCCCCTTTTTATCTTATCCCAGATCCAACCCTCCAGCTCAGGACAGTCCTTATGATCTGTCTTACCTGTCCATCTTCCTTCCCACCTATCCGCTCCACCCTCCTCTCCAACCTATACCATTAGCCCCCACTTTCATCCACCTATCGCTTTCTCAGCTGCCTTCCTCCCAGCTCCCCCCCCCCCTCCCATTTATCTCTCAACCCTCTCAGCTTCCAAACCTCATTCCTGATGAAGGGCTTTTGCCTAAAACATCAATGTTCCTGCTCCTCAGATGCTGCCTGACCTGCTGTGCTTTTTCTAGCACCAAATCTTGACTCTAATCTCCAGCATCTGCAGTCCTCACTTTCACCTAAATGGCTCATAATGTCCAGGGATGTGTTGGCCGGGTGGGTTAGCTGTGAGAAATGTAGGGTGATGGGGGTAGATCTGGTGAGATACTCATCAGAGGGTTGGTGTGGACTCAATGGGCTGAATGACCTGCTTCCATGTTGTAGGGTTTGCATGACTCAGGCTGCAACAGGAGCGTCATCCTGGAATTATGTGTTCCAGCTCATGGAGAGAGACCTGAGTCAGACTCACAGGTGAGAGTACTACCAACCAACTTGTTGTTGCCCTGATGATGCTACAGAGTATTAGGGATTTGTCTACTCTGCATAATCTTTAACAAGGACATCAAATATATCCCTGCAAACCCAACAGGGTTCAGCCCTACTTCCCCTCTCTGAGCACACTGACCCCCTTCTGGCTGATAGATCACTCCAGTGCTCTAATTAGTTATGTATATCTGAGGTAAGTCATTCAGAACATTATTAAACAAAGTCTGGGCCTTGCCGTGTCCCTCTCCTATTTTTAACCGGCATCTGTGCATTTTCATCTTTCAAAAGATGTTATAAAGTCAGAGAGATGTTCATAGAGGGTGGAAGGGAGTGTAAGCGGGGTGGGAGGGAGTTGGCTGCTTTGCTGAGACAGCAGGAAGTAAAGACAGAGTCATGGAGTCATAGGGATGTACAACATAAAAAACTGACCTTTCAGTCCAACTTGCCCATATTGACCAGAAATCCAAAATTAATCTAGTCCCATTTGCCAGCACTTGGTCGATATATCTCTAAACCCTTTCTATTCATATACCCATCCAGATCCTTTTAAATGTTGCAATTGTACCAACCTCCACCACTTCCTCTGGCAGCTCATTCCATACACGCACCACCCTCTGTGTGAAACGGTTGTCCTTTAGGTCCCTTTTAAATCTTTCCCCTGTCACCCTAAACCTATGACCTTCAGTTTTTGAATCCCTCACCCAAGGAAAAAGACCTTGTCTATTCACCCTATCCATGCCGCTTATAATTTTGTAAACCACTACAAGGTCACCCCTCAGCCTCCGATGCTCCAGGAAAAGTAGAACCTACAGCCTATGTTGTGATCAGAAATAGATATAACATTTTCCTCGCTCATAATGAAGAGGCATGAATGTGAGAAAAACAACATCAAACATAGGGGAGGTAATAGTAATCTCTCTGGGCTACTTAGCCAGATCCCCAAGCTAACGGGCTAGGGACCATGGCAAACCATGAAGCTTCTGCTCAATAAATGTCTGGAATAAAAGCTGGTGTAACGGTAATGATCCACCAGATCATATGCCCTGGTCTCCCATTAGAGAGAGAGATGGTTGGTGGTGGTTTAACTTGAGGGGCTCACAGACCTCCATTCCGGAAAGCATCCTTCCATCACTACCCTCTGTCTCCTATGACTAAGCTGGTTCTGTATCCATCTGACCAATACATTGTTCATTAACTGGCCCTTTAGATTAATAGGAGAAAGTGATGCTGGAGGTCAGAGTCAAAACATGCGGTGCTGGAAAAGAACAGTGGAGTGATCTTTCAGCCAGGCACCATCTGAGGAGCAGGAGAACTGACATTTTGAGAATAAGCCCTTCATACCACTCGGTGATGGAGTTTTTTTTCCCTGATAGTGCATTAATGGACACAATGAGATGTTGTAACAATCAACAATGGTTACTTCTCGGGTGAGGGTGGGAGGTTAAGAAAAAGTGATCTCCGTGGTATCCTCAGCCAGTGTGAGAATTGAGCCCACATTGTTGTTGTTACTCTGCATTGCAACTTAGATGTCCAGCTAACTGACCCTTTCTCCTGCTCCTCAGATGGTGCCTGGCTGAAAGATCACTCCACTGTTCTTTTCCAGCACCGCACGTTTTGACTCTGACCTCCAGCATCACTTTCTCCTATTAATCTAAAGGGCCAGTAAATGAACAATGTATTGGTCAGATGGATACAGAACCAGCTTAGTCATAGGAGACAGAGGGTAGTGATGGAAGGATGCTTTCCGGAATGGAGGTCTGTGAGTAGTGGTGTTCCACATATCATCGGCAGGATGCCTGGTGTTTGCGATACATAACTAATTTGGAGGAAAGCATAGCTGGTCTAATTAGTAAGTTTGGGGATGATACAGAGTTGCGGGTGAAGAGGAGAATTGGCAGAGGATACAGCAGGATACAAATCAGTTGGAGGCACGGGCAAAAACATGGCAGATGGAGTTTAATCCGGACAAATGTGAGGTGATACACTTTGGAAGGTCAGGTACAGGTGGAAATTATACAGTGTATGGCAGAACCCTTCAGAGTATTGATATGCAGAAGGATCTGGGTTTACGGGTCCACAGATCACTGAAGATGGCAGTGCAGATCGATAAGGAGGTAAATAAAGGCCTATGGCATGCTTGCCTTCATTTGAAAGGCCAATAAGTATATGGATAGGCAAGTTATGCTGCGGCTTTATAGAACTTTAGTTAGGCCACACTTGGAATTTTGCATCGAATTCTGGTCACCCAGAAGAATGTGGATGCTTTGGAGAGGATACAGAAAAGGTTTACCAGGATGTTTTAGATATGAAGAAAAGTTGGATGGACTGGGTTTGTTTTCACTGGAATGCAGGAGTTGAGGGATGAGCTAGTAGAAATTTACAAGATTGTGAATAGTATGGATAGAGTGGGAAGTCAGAGGCTGTTTCACAGGGTGGAAGGGTCAATTACTAGGGGACACTGATTCAAGGTGTGAGAGGAGGGTTCTTAAAAGAAACACATGAGACAAGGTTTTCACACAGAGAGTGGGAGTGCCTGGAACGTGCTGCCAGAGCAGTGGTGGAAGCAGACATAATAGCAGCATTCAAGAAGCATCTGGACAAATACATGAATAAGAAGTGAATAGAGGGATACAGATCCTGTAGGTGAAGACAGTTTTCATATGGAAGGGCAAAATCTGTCAGTGCAGGTTTGAAGGGCCGAAGGGCCTGTTCCTGTGTTGTAATGTTCTTTGTTCTTACAAATGATCTGGGTTTAAATCCTGCCATAGCAGTGGAAACGATCACCATGAAGCCACTGTCAATTGTTGGGGAAAAGAATCATCTGATTGACTAATATCCTTTAGGGAAGGAAACATGCCTATATGTGACTCCAGACCCACAGCAATCTGCTTGAGTCTTAACTACCCTCTTTACTGAGCCAGAGATGCCAGATTGAATGAATAATTAGAAAGAAATATTACCACAACACTATCCAAGTTGAGATAACAACTAACTGAGTACAGATTAATAATCAAATATTTCTTCCACCTGATAATGATATTCCAGTTATGTTTTATTCACAAAAACCAAAATGGCACTGGTTTTAGCTTATGCAAGTGATAGGCGTCACTATTACATTATTGATCGCTGTCCAAGCTTTCAGTTCAGGGACAAAGCATTGCTTTCAGTAGAATTTAGAAAGACTAGATGATACAGAGATCACTCACAAAAGCCATTTGCAAATAAATCATTTTAAGTCTTTGCAAACAGAATATATTTATATGGTTAAAAATCACACAACACCAGGTTATAGTCCAACAGGTTTAATTGGAAGCACACTAGCTTTCGGAGCGCTGCTCCTTCATCAGGTGATATCAGATCACTATCATCTGATGAAGGAGCGACGCTCCAAAAGCTAGTGTGCTTCCAATTAAACCTGTTGGACTATAACCTGGTGTTGTGTGATTTTTAACTTTGTACACCCCAGTCCAAAACCGGCATCTCCAAATCATGATATATTTATATGAAAGACATCAAGTGCATCAACTGCTCAGGAGATCAGGCAGCCTCTGAGGAGAGAGAAACAGTTAACAATTCATGACTCATTTTCAGAATCTAGAAATGGTTTCCTGTAGTTAAGATATGATTAGCATGGCTTTTGTTGGCTCACTAAATCTTATTCCAACTTAATAACAACAAGAGAAAGGGTCTTTTTATTCATTCATGGGACGAGGCATCACTGGCTGGGGTGGCATTCATTCCCCATTTCCAGTTGTCCTGGAGAAGGTGATAGTGAGCTGCCTCCTTGAGCCATTAACATCTTTAGTATGCATGGATACAGTGCTTTCAGAAGGGATTTCCAGACTTTTGACTCTGTGATAATGAAGGAACAGTGTTACATGTCAGGATGATGAGTGGGTGCGTAGGGGAACCTGCAGTTGACGATGTTCTCACGTATCTGCTTCCCTTGTCTTACCAGGTGGTAGATGTCATGTATCTGAAAGCTGTTTGGTGAGTTACTGCAGGGCATCTTGTAGGGAGAACACACTGCTGTCACAGTGTGTCAGTGGTGAAGGAAATGAATACTTATGTTGGTGGATGGTTGCCAAAGAAGTGGGTTGCTTTGCCCCACATGATGTTGAGATTCTTCCATGTTCTTGGAGCTGCGCCCACCCAGGCATATTGTTATGGACCAGGCCAGACCCTCTCAGAGTATTTTAAGAAGGTAGTCTAGTCCCTAACTTTTTCTTATTTTAAAGGTAGATTTAAAGTGTCTGTTCTAGATGCAATACAACTGGTCAAACTATTTGACATTAATCAAAACACAAGTTATTCGAACACTGTAGTTAAAATACAACCAAAGAAAGAAATTTCAAATAACTTAGTTCGATTGGAAAGCTTAACAGAATAATAGATACAGTAACAATTACTAATTAACTGTTACAACATTGTTGCTCCCATAAACATAGCCATTAGCAAAAAAGGAAACTTCAGATACAGACTCTCACATGCAGTTCTCCAATCCAGGAGGAAAAAAGCACCAAGAGAAAATTCAGAGAGAGGAGTAGCTAGGAGATATTCCCAAAAGCGTCCAACTCTGTTGAGACCCCAGTAGCTTCTGATACCACTGAATAAACCAAAACACAGAAATCTGGATCTGTCAGAGCTAGCCACACCCACTCAAGCAGCATACAAAAAAATCCCTAACCCTCCTAAACTGTTTACTCCAGTGGTCTTCAGTGGATAGCTCTTACCTTTGTCTTATAAACCGCTCTTCAAAAATAAACCAGAACAAAATAACCTCTTAAAGCGACAGCATTGTCACAATATGGATTATTCCATTATACAGTTGACTTGCATCTTGCAGATGGTGTTTTGGGTAGATAGCAGCTGATGATGGCTATTTTGACTAGACTATTAATCCAGAGAACCTGAGTAATGTTCCACCACTGCAGATGATAGAATTTGAATCCAATTCAAATTTGGAATTAAGAGTCTGATGATGGTGATGTAACAATTGTTAACGGTTGGGGAAAATCCCTTGTGGTTCACCAATGTCTTTAAGGGAAGGGAATCTGCTATCCTCACCTGGTCTGGTCTAAATATAACTACAGACTCTCAGCAATGTGATTGACGCTTAACTATCCTCTAGATAATTAGGGATGGGAAATAAATGTTAGCTCAGCCAGCATCCCACAAATGAATGAAAATGAAAGTAAGTTATACAAAACAGAATTCCTCACCTCTGACCTGCTCTGGGAGAACAAAAAACAAAGAACATTACAGCACAGGAACAGGCCGTTCAGCCCTCCAAGCCTGCACTGATCCAGATCCTCTATATAAACCTGCCACCTATTTTCTAAGGATCTGTATCCCTTTGCTCCTGTCCTCGGATGCTGCCTGAATTGCTGTGCTCTTCCAGCACCACTGATCCAGAATCTGGTTTCCAGTATCTGCAGTCATTGTTTTTACCTCTTTTATCCCTTTGCTCCCTGCCCATTTACTGGTCACAGTTCTCCATTTTGAGGAGCTCCCTTCCATTACTACTCTCTGTCTCCTGTTACCCAACAGTTCTCTATCCACCTAGCTAGAACTCCCTAGACCCCATGCAACCCCACCTTCTTCATCAGCCTACCATGGGGAACCTTATCAAACACCTTACTAAAGCTATAGGATTTAACTAGCTGATCCAGTTTAGTCCAGCTTTATGAGTTATTAAGATGCTCCTTGAAATTACTGATGAAAACACGACCAGCGGTTTTTAACCTTGCCAGGTATGCCTCAGGTTCCTCGGACTGAAGGATGTGATTAAAACTCCACTCAATGTGAGTATCAAATCTAGGTTGACACCCTTGTGAAATGCTAAGGATGGGCTGTTCTAATGGAGAAGCTTCTCAGTGGGATGAGCTATCTTTTAGACAATGCACTAACCAAATGACAGGACTTGTAACCAACCTGAGGTAGATGTTAAAGATCCCTCAACGTTGTTTGAAAAATGATGATGTGGTTCTCTTTGATCTCTTGGTTGTCCCTTCAGCAGCATCATGGATATCATCCAATTGCGACACCTTTTTGGGTGCAAATTGTTTGCTATTGTTTCCTCGGATGACAACCTTGACTATATATAAAGTGTAAAGTCAGACACTTCGGGAATCTTAAACTCATGAAAGGTGCTACATCAATGCTGGTTTTTATTTTGTCCCTGTCCCCATTTCCTTCCTTCCATCCACACGAGTCATTTGTTCTACACATTTATCAGTTTTACTGAAAAGCATCTTTGGTTCCCCATCTTTTCGTATCCTTAATTTTAAACTATAGCTTTATATTCTTGAGTTCTGAACATGACAATAAATTTTATCTGAATCCACAGTTTCCAAGTTATATTAAATCCTCTTGCAATTTCATAAGGCAGCAAATTCTTTCTTAGTGCTCTGTGGCTTTAATTATGACACTAATCTGAATAATATATCTTTTTGCTTTTTCCAATAACTTAAATATAAGGGTATTAAGGTTAAAATTGCTACCTGAGATACTTTGTCCAACTGTACGCCATTCTTCAAATGACCAATTCTTTAAGCTGAACTGTTTTGGAACCAACAAGATTGTTGCAGCTGTTTACATCACTTTTATCATTCCCCAGGGATAGTACAATTACAATAACAGCTCACAACAAACTCTTATCTTAACAGCATTGCATACAAAGATGACAGCTTGGTATAATCAAAGATGGCAGCTTGGTATAATCAAAGATGGCAGCTTGGCGTATTCGAACATGACAGCTTGATGTAATCAGACATGACAGTGCAAATAGAAGTCCACTGTGCAGAGATAATTTCAGGGCAGGTTCTGCAAGTGAAATCTTCAATCTCTGAAAAATCTCACAAAGAAGCCTGGGAATTAAGTGCAGCGATAGTCAGAGATAAAAACTGAATGGGTTCTTACAATATTCTGTTAGATCGATGCAGAGTTAAAATCGCCAGTGTCCCAGGACTCCTCTCCCATTAGAGAGAGATGATTGGTCCTGAGTTTAATCTGAGGACAACTATGCCACAGACAAGGTCGAGAGTAGGACCTTCATGGTGACCTCAGTCCTTGCTAGAATTGAACCCATGCTGTTGGTGTCACTCTGTATTACAAACCAGCCATCCAGCCAACGAAGCTAGGTGGTATGAAGTAGCTTATAGTAAGTGGTTTATCCAACTTCTAAAGCACCATACATCAAAATGTCATGGAGATACTTTAAACATTCATCCCACTAACATTGCCAACAATTTCAAGATCTCTTTTTGCAGCAACCATCCACACTATTGGTGCCTTCCTCATTTCAATCTATTGAAACAATCCATATTGGATGAGTTGACAATGGTGATAGCTGCCCAGGATCTATCTGTTGTATTTCCTCTCAAACATTTAGACAGAGGAAGTGCTTTAAAGATACGCTCAAGGCCTCAGTGGGTGAAGTTTAGCATTCCCACAGACACCTGGGAATCACTGACCCGAGACCGTCCAAACTGAGGGAGGATTATTCAGGAAGACGTAGACCATCTCGAGACCTGCCGTCGGATTAAAGCAGAAGCCATGGTGGGGGGGAAGAGCGTGAGGAGCACGCTGCCTCACTAATACCCCACCCACCACCATCCTGTAACCATCACCTGCCCCAGGTGTAACAGAGCCTGTGGTAGGCCCATCGGTTTGTACAGATGCCTGCAGACTCCCCTGAAATTGGAGAGAGTCATCCCTGTCTGTGAGGGACTGCTGATGATGACGATGGTGAGGATCTATTGCAGAATTCTAGGGATCATTTGTTTCCTTTACAAAGTTACAGCTATCAAAAGAAAAGTAGGGTGGTTATAGTAGGGGATTTTAACTTTCCAAACATAGACTGGGACTGCTATAGTGTTAAGGGTTTAGATAGAGACAAATTTCTTAAGTGCGTACAAGAGAATTTTCTGATTCAGTGTGTGGATGTACCTACCAGAGAGGGTGCAAAGCTTGGGTTACTCTTGGGAAATAAGGCAGGGCAGGTGACTGAGGTGTCAGTGGAGGAGCACTTTAGGGCCAGCGACCATAATTCTATTAGATTTAAAATAATGATGGAAAAGGATCGACCAGATCTAAAAGTTGAAGTTCTAAAGTGGAAAAAGGCCAATTTTGACGGTATTAGGCAAGAACTTTCAAAAGCTGATTGGGGGTAGATGTTCGAAGGTAAAGGGATGGCTGGAAAATGGGAAGCCTTCAGAAATGACATAACGAGAATCCAGAGAAAGTAAATTCCTGTCAGGGTGAAAGGAAAGGCTGGAAATTCTCTCCTGAAGAAGGGCTTATGCCCGAAACGTCGATTCTCCTGTTCCTTGGATGCTGCCTGACCTGCTGCGCTTTTCCAGCAACACATTTCCAGCTCTGATCTCCAGCATCTGCAGACCTCACTTTCTCCTGAAAGGAAAGGCTGGTAGGTATAGGGAATACTGGATGACTAAAGAAATTGAGGGTTTGGTTAAGAAAAAGAAGGAAGCATATGTAAGGTATAGACAGGATAGATCGAGTGAATCCTTAGAAGAGTATAAAGAAGTAGGAGTATACTTAAGAGGGAAATCAGGAGGGCAAAATGGGGACATGAGATAGCTTTGGCAAATAGAATTAAGGAGAATCCAAAGAGTTTTTACAAATACATTAAGGACAAGAGGTTAACTAGAGAGAGAATAGGACCCCTCAAAGATCAGCAAGGCGGCCTTTATGTGGAGCCGCAGAAAATGGGGGAGATACTAAATGAGTATTTTGCATCAGTATTTACTGTGGAAAAGGACATGGAAGATATAGAATGTGGGGAAATAGATGATGACATCTTGAGAAATGTCCATATTATAGAGGAGGAAGTGCTAGATGTCTTGAAATGCATAAAAGTGGATAAATCCCCATAATCTGATCAGATGTGTACCCTAGAACTCTATGGGAAGCTAGAGAAGTGATTGCTGGGCCTTTTGCTGTGATACTTGTATCATCGATAGTCACAGGTGAGGTGCCGGAAGACTGGAGATTGGCAAACGTGGTGCCACTGTTTAAGAAGGGCGGTAAGGACAAGCCAGGGAATAATAGACCAGTGAGCCTGACCTCGGTGGTGGGCAAGTTGTTGGAGGGAATCCTGAAGGACAGGATGTACATGTATTTGAAAAGGCAAGGACTGATTAGGGATAATCAACATAGTTTTGTGTGTGGGAAATCATGTCTCACAAACTTGATTGAGATTTTTGAGGAAATAACAAAGCGTATTGATGAGGGCAGAGCAGTAGATGTGACCTATATGGACTTCAGTAAGGCGTTCGACAAGGTTCCCCATGGGAGACTGGTTAGCAAGGTTGGATCTCATGGAATACAGGGAGAACTCACCAGTTGGAGACAGAAATGGCTCAAAGGTAAAAGACAGAGGGTGGTGGTGGAGGGTTGTTTTTCAGACTGGAGGCCTGTGACCAGTGGAGTGCTGAAAATGTGTTGCTGGAAAAGCGCAGCAGGTCAGGCAGCATCCAGGGAACAGGAGAATCGACGTTTTAGGGCATAAGCCCTTCTTCAGGGCTTATGCCCGAAACGTCGATTCTCCTGTTCCCTGGATGCTGCCTGACCTGCTGCGCTTTTCCAGCAACACATTTTCAGCTCTGATCTCCAGCATCTGCAGACCTCACTTTCTCACCAGTGGAGTGCCACAAGGATTGGTGCTGGGTCTTCTACTTTTTTCCATTTACATAAATTATTTGGATGCGAGCATAAGAGGCACAGTTAGTATGTTTGCAGAGTTGTACCGAAGGGTCTGTTTCCATGCTGTACATCTCTCTGACTCTATGACTCTATCAATGTCGGAAAGTAAGAAGATGAGGAGACCATTCAGCCCCTCGAACCTGTTCCATATTAGCAAAAGTATTTTTGAAAAGAATATTCTTTAAATGATATGAATTTTTTAAGTGTTGAAGGGAAATGCCTTTATCTGTGGAAGGAATACAGAAATTTATCTTGCAGATAGCTAGCAACTTGGAAGGCAAATAAATTGCTGGCCTTTATCACAAATGGGAGAGTAAAGAATAAGGATGTTTGCTGCATTTGTAAAAGGTGTTGGTGATTCCACAGTTGAATTTTTGTTCTTCATGTTTAAGGAAGGATATACATGCAGTGTGACAGTATATTGCAGATTTTCTAAATTGGTTCCCAGAATGAATAGGGTGCCCTGTGATGAAGACTAAGTAAACTGAACTGACATTTTCTGTGGTTAAGAAGATTGAGATGTGAACCATCACCATGAAATATATGAGGTTCAGAAGGGGCTCTGAAGAAGAGTTGTGTCAAACCCAACCATTAACTCTGTTTCTCTCTCCACAGATGCTGCCAGAACTGCTGAGGTTTGCCAGAACCTTTTATTTCAGAAGGGTACTTGTCAAAACAGATACTGAGAGGTTATATCCTTTGGTTGGGGAATATATAATGGAGGTGGGGGGAAGGGTGCACAGATTCAGCATCAGGCGCTGATCTTTCAAAGTTGAGTCGAGGTAAAATGTCTTTGTGTAGAGGAGAGTGAATCTTTGCAATTCTCAGCCTCAAGGGATTGTGGAGTATCCATCGTCCAACATATTTAAGACAGGGAGAAAAATGTTTTAGCTCCATCAGGGAATGGTGGGAAGGGAGGATCAGTGAGAGTAATGATGGGAAGGGAGGGAATGGAGGGTCAGTGAGGGGAATGATGGGAATGGAGGGAATGGAGGGAAGGGAGAGTCAGTGAGGGGAATGTTGAGAATGGACAGTCAGTGAGGGGAATGATGGGAAGGGAGGGAATGGAGGGTCAGTGAGAGGAATGATGGGAATGGAGGTAATGGAGGGTCAGTGAGGGGAATGATGGGAATGGAGGGAAGGGAGAGTCAGTGAGGGGAATGTTGAGAATGGATAGTCAGTGAGGGGAATGATGGGAAGGGAGGGAATGGAGGGTCAGTGAGAGGAATGATGGGAATGGAGGTAATGAAGGGTCAGTGAGGGGAATGATGGGAATGGAGAGAATGGAGGGAATGGAGAGTCAGTGAGGGGAATGATGGGAATGGAGGGAAAGGAGGGAAGGGAGAGTCAGTGAGGGGAATGATGAGAATGGAGAGTCAGTGAGGGGAATGATGAGAATGGAGAGTCAGTGAGGGGAATGATGGGAAGGAAAGTGGAGTTGAAGCAGAAGATCAACCACAATCATACTAAAAGGTAGAACAGAGTCAAAGGGCTGAATGGCCTCCTATTTTGTATGTTCTAATACTGATTTTAGTTAGATAACACTTTGGAGGGTTACAGAATCAACCAATTATATGGAATTTGCAGTTTACAAAATACTTTATTGGCTGTGAAACACTTTGGGGAGGGTCTGGTTGTCATGAGGAACACCTTGTAAATGCAAATCTTTCTTTTTTTTAGTTATCACACACCACCAGGTTATAGTCCAACAGGTTTAATTGGAAGCACATTAGCTTTCGGAGCGACGCTCCTTCATCAGATGGGCATCGCTCCGAAAGCTAGTGTGCTTCCAATTAAACCTGTTGGACTATAACCTGATGTTATGTGATTTTTAACTTTGTACACCCCAGTCCAACACCGGCATCTCCAAATCATGACTTCTTCTTTTTAGGCTGCCCATCAGCTATCGTGTAACTGAGGGGCAGAATATGCTCAGGGATTGGATAATGTCTGTCTGTTTCTATGGACTCTGATGACCCCTCCCTGCAGCTGATGAGAGGGGCAATAATTGGCTGAATTGTTCCCTGGATGGATATGCACACTGTTTTTGATACCTCAGTAATTAGCTTCTGGCGAGAAGGTCCATGTGTGACTCTCTTTTTAAAAATATTTCCAATCATTCTGCTCAGAGATGTTATTAGACACTTCTGAAGCAGGTCAGATGTGAAACCAGGCCTCCTCGAACATAAAACATAGAACATAGAACATAGAACAATACAGCATAGAACAGGCCCTTCGGCCCTTGATGTTGCGCTGACCTGTGAACTAATCTAAGCCCATCCCCCTATACTATCCCATCATCATCCATGTGCTTATCCAAGGATTGTTTAAATCTCCCTAATGTGGCTGAGTTAACTACATTAGCATTCCTGAAGAAGGGCTTATGCCCGAAACGTCGATTCTCCTGTTCCCTGGATGCTGCCTGACCTGCTGCGCTTTTCCAGCAACACATTTTCAGCTCTAACTACATTAGCAGGCAGGGTATTCCACGCCCTTACCACTCTCTGAGTAAAGAACCTGCCTCTAACATGTGTCTTAAATCTATCACCCCTCAATTTGCACTATGCCCCCTCCTACAAGCAGATGTCATCAACCTACGAAAAAGACTCTCACTGTCCACCCTACCTAATCCTCTAATCATCTTGTCTGTCTCTATTAAATCACCGTCTTCTCTCCAATGAGAACAGACCCAAGTCTCTCAGCCTTTTCTCATAAGACCTTTGCTTCAGACCAGGCAACATCTGGTAAATCTCCTCTGCACCTTTTCCAATGCTTCCACATCCTTCCTGTAATGGGGCAATCAGAACTGCACACAATACTCCAAATGAGGCCGCACTAGCGTTTTGTACAGTTGCAGCATGACTTCACGGCTCCGGAACTCAATCCCTTGCCCGATAAAACCTAGCTCACAGTTAGGGACATTGCCACTGCATCACAAGAGCCCGAGGGCTGATTGTCTTGACTCACCAGCAATTAAGACCCTAGAGTAGTTAACTAATGATTCAGCTCACCAACTCCCTGAGTTCCTGCCACCCCAGTGGGAGAAAAAGGTGGCCAGATTTCTGACTGGGGAATCTGGCTGCTGAGGAGGGTGAAACAAATCTCCAAATGCCCCCCTCTGAGGGCCTTTGGAAGCGTGGCTGATGGATAGGTGGGTGCCATCTGAGAGCTAACCTACAGCCCTTACCTCCAACTGTTCTCCCCTGGGCCACAACCTGGTGAGAAGCAGAGGGAAAGGTCTTGCCCTCTCACCTCTGAACCCTTCAGGAATAGACCTTAACTGACAATTTATGTTTCTTCTCTGTGGATCTCTGAGGTCTGTGTGCAGCAAAGACTTAGAGAAATAGGCATTAATGCTACAAACCATGTCAATATGTCAATCGCCATGCTCAGGATGATGGAAAGGCTGCAGGTGCACATACAGCTGAGGTAACTCTGATTGGCAGCCACTAGTAGAAATGCCATCGCTTTTGACACTTCATATGTTCATATCCGCAATTAAACAAAAATCACATGAAAACTGCATCCTGCGTTGCCATGGTCTGAAGAAATTCCCAAATTTATTCACTGACATTATTTTGGGTTGAATAAGTCCATAAGATGTAGCAGTTGAAAAGTGTAGTGCTGGAAAAGCACAGCAGGTCAGGCAGCATCCTGCAGGACAGTCAATGTTTTGGGTATAAACATTTAATCAGGAATGGCTTCATTATTGCATTCCTGGTGAAGGGCTTATGCCCAAACTGTTGACTCTCCTGCTCCTCGGACGCTGCCTGACCTGCTGGGCTTTTCCAGGGCAACAGTTTTTGACTCTGATTTCCAGCATCTGCAGTCCACACTTTCTCCCTCATGGTGTAGCAACAGAAGTAGGCCCTTCAGCCCATCGAGACCTCACTATTATTCAATGTGGTCATGGCCAATCTGATACTTCACCTTCCTTTTCCCAGCAGCCTTGATTCCTTAGAAAAGGACACAGCCCCTCCACATCCACTTTGTCAAGTCCCCTCATAATCTTGTGTACTTCAATGGCAGTGTTTGCTAACACCAGCAACTACATACACGCACTCACAGAATCATTACAGTATGGAAACAGACCATTCAGCCCAACAAGACCCTACTGAGTCTCCAAAGAACAACCCACCTAGACTCACCGCCCCCCCGAAATGTTGCATTTGCCATGGCTAATCCACTTAATTTACAAGGTCCATCCTGGGTACGATGGGCAATTTAGCATGGCCAATCCACTTAACCTGCACATCTTTGGACTGTGGGAGGAAACTGGAGCACCCTGATAAAACCCTTGCTGACAAGGGGAAAATGTGCAAACTCCATACAACCAGTCCCCAAGGCTGGGATTGAACCCAGGTCCCTATGCTGTCAGGCAGCAGTGCTAACCACTGAGCCGCTGAACCACCATGCCACAAGCTCATTGGGGAACATACAATTCCAAGCACTGATGTCATCACATAGAATTTACGTGTAATGTCACGCAGAGATTTATTATTGTGCGTGTGCAGGGAAGTGTGTGTGATTTGGAAGTGGGATTCAGATACTGGAGGAAGAGATGTCCGATTGGGATGGGTGGGGGGATGAGGAGTCTCCGGAGTGAGCGGGGAAGAGGAGGAAAGCCCAGAGTCTGGAGTCTCTCCCACCTTCCGTCTTCCATCCATGCTGGAATGTAGTTCTCTTTCTCCCCAACTTCCCCATGGGTAAGCTGCTCAATCCCAATCCCTCCCCTATCTTTTCCGGGGTCCTCCTGATCTCTCCCATTCCACATCACAATGTCTTCCACCCAACTCCCCTCTTCCTCTTAATTTTGGCCACTTCCCTCTAAAATCTTTGCACCAATAATTCAACACAGCGCATAGTGTACAGGCATCAGTGTCAGCAAATACAGTGTACTTCAATAAAGTCACCTTTTATTATTCTAAACTCTAGTGAATCCGAGTTAAACCTACTCAAACTCTTTTACTTTGAAAGAATCCTCCATACCCTGGACCAGCTCAGTGAACATTCTCTGGACTGCCTCCAATGACATTATACCTTTCTTCAGATAATGGGCCCAAAGTTGTTCGCAATATTCCAGCTGTGGTCTACCTGGTGCATTGTAACATTTTCGCAAATGCTCCCTACTTTTACACTCCATTCCATTTGAAATAAAGACAACACTCAATTGCCTTCCCTGTTATGTGAATTGAATTGAATTGTACGAGGCACAGTGAAAAGTTTTGTCTTGCAAGCAATACAGGCAGATCGTAGAGTTAAGTAGCATAGATAGTAAATAATAGGGAAACAGCGGCAACAACAAAAACACAGGTACAGGTGAATGTTAAGAGTTTGTGAGTCCATTCGGTATTCTAACAACAGTAGGGTAGAAACTGTTTTGAAACTGGCTGGCACGTGTGTTCAGGCTTCTGTACCTTCCCCCCGATGGTAGAGGTTGTAGAAAAACATTGCCCCAGGGTGGGATAGATCTTTAAGAATGTTGGCGGTCTTTCCCTGACAGCGGGCCTGGTGGATGAATTCTATAGATGGGAGGTTGGCCTTTGTGATTGTCTGGGCTGAGTTCACCACTCTCTGTAACCATCTCCGATCTTGAATGGTACAGTTGCCATACCAGGTAGTGATACTTCCAGACAGAATGCTCTCGATGGCACATTTATAAAAGTTGGCAAGGGTATTCACCGTCCTGCCAAATTTCCTCAGCATCCCGAGGAAAAAGAGACATTGGGCCTTTGTAACCAGTGCATCCTCATGAAGAGTCCAAGAAAGCTTGTTGTGGATGACCACTCCCAGGAGCTTGACACTCTCCACTCTTTTCACCTCTGTGCTGTTAATGTGTTGGGGGGGCATGAGCAACATCCCACTGAAAGTCAATAATAATGTGCTGAACTTAGGTGCAATTTTGGTCTCCTTTTCTGAGGAAGGATGTTCTCGCTCTCAAGGGAGTGCAGCGAGGGTTTCCCAGGCTGATTCCGGGGATGGTGGGACTGACGGATGAGGAGAGATTGACTCGGTTAGGATTGTTTTCACTGGAGGTAAAAACAACGAGGTAAAAACAATGACTGCAGATGTTGGAAACCAGATTCTGGATTAGTGGTGCTGGAAGAGCACAGCAGTTCAGGCAGCATCCAAGGAGCAGCGAAATCAACGTTTCGAGCAAAAGCCCTTCATCAGGGATAAAGGCAGTGACTTGGTTACAGGGGGGTCAGGACTGGCAGTTAAACCTCCATGGTTTTTCAACTTATCGAAAAGACAGAGAGGTGGGCAGAGGGGGTGGGGTTGCCTTGTTAGTTAAGAACAAAATTAAATCTATGGTATTGAATGACATAGCGTCGGATGATGTGGAGTCTGTGTGGGTGGAATTGAGGAACCACAAAGGCAAAAAAAACATAATTGGAGTTGTGTATAGACCTCCTAACAGTGGTCAGGACCAGGGACGCAACATGTACCGGGAAATAGAGAAGGCATGTCAGAAAGGCAAGGTTACATTGATCATGGGAGACTTCAATATGCAGGTGGACTGGGTAAATAATGTTGTTAGTGGATCTAAAGAAAGGGAATTCATGGAATGCTTACAGGATGGCTTTTTGGAACAGCTTGTCATGGAGCCCACAAGAGAGCAGGCTATTCTGGACCTAGTGCTTTGCAATGAACCAGACTCTATAAAAGATCTTAAAGTAAGGGAACCCTTAGGAAGTAGCGACCATAATATGATAGAGTTCAGTCTGGAGTTTGAAAGGGAGAAGGCAAAATCGGATGTAATGGTGTTACAGTTGAATAAAGGTAATTATGAGGGCATGAGAGAGGAACTGACTAAAATAGACTGGAAGCAGAGGCTAACCGGGAAGACAGTAGAGCAAAAATGGCAGGAGTTTGTAGGTATAATTGAGGACACTATACAGAGGTTCATTCCCAAGAAAAGAAAGATTAACCGGGGAGGGATTAGACAACCTTGGCTGACAAAGGAAGTCAGGAAATGTATTAAAGAAAAAGAGAGATCTTATAAAGTGGCTAAGAACAGTGGGAAATCAGAAGATTGGGAAGGATACAAAAGCAAACAGAGGATAACAAAGAGTGTAATAAGAAAGGATCAAATATGAAGTTAGGCTAGCCAGTAATATTAGAAATAATAGTAAAAGTTTCTTTCAGTACATAAGAAACAAACGACAGGCAAAAGTAGACATTGGGCCACTTCAAACTGATGCAGGAAGCCTAGTGATGGGAGATAAGGAAATAGCAGGAGAACTTAACAAGTACTTTGCGTCAGTCTTCACAGTGGAAGACATGAGTAATATCCCAAAAATTAAAGGGCGTCACGGGGCTGAGTTGAGTATGGTTGCCATTACGAAAGAGATAGTGCTAGAAAAGTTAAAAAGTCTTAAAATTGATAAATCTCCTGGCCCCGATGGGATACACCCGAGAGTTCTGAGAGAGGTGGCTGAGGAAATAGCAGAGGCATTGGTTGAGATCTTTCAAGAGTCACTGGAGTCAGGAAAGGTCCCGGATGATTGGAAGATGGCTGTTGTAACCCCCTTGTTCAAGAAAGGATCAAGGCAAAAGATGGAAAATTATAGGCCAATCAGCTTAACCTCGGTTGTTGGTAAAATTCTAGAATCCATCATTAAGGATGAGGTTTCTAAATTCTTGGAAGAGTAGAGTCTGATTAGAACAAGTCAACATGGATTTAGTAAAGGGAGGTCATGCCTGACAAACCTGTTGGAATTTTTTGAAGAGGTAACAAGTAGGTTAGACCAGGGAAACCCAGTGGATGTGGTCTATCTAGACTTTCAAAAGGCCTTTGATAAGGTGCCACACGGGAGGCTGCTGAGCAAGGTGAGGGCCCATGGTGTTCGAGGTGAGCTGCTGGGATGGATTGAGGATTGGCTGTCTAACAGAAGGCAGAGAGTTGGGATAAAAGGTTCTTTTTCAGAATGGCAGCCGGTGACGAGCGGTGTCCCGCAGGGTTCGGTGCTGGGGCCACAGCTGTTCGCATTATATATTAACTATTTGTATGAGGGAACCGGGGGCATTCTAGCGAAGTTTGCTGATGATACGAAGTTAGGTGGACAGGCAGGTAGTACTGAGGAAGTGGGGAGGCTACAGAAGGATCTTGACAGGTTGGGAGAGTGGTCCAGGAAATGGCTGATGGAATTTAACGTGAGCAAGTGCGAGGTCTTGCACTTTGGCAAAAAGAATAAAAGCATAGACTACTTTCTAAATGGTGAGAAAATTAATAAAGCCAAAGCACAAAGGGATCTGGGAGTGCTAATCGAGGATTCTCTAAAGGTAAACATGCAGGTTGAGTCCATGATTAAGAAAGCGAATGCAATGTTGTCTCTTATCTCAAGAGGGTTGGAATATAAAAGCAGAGATGTACTACTAAGACTTTATAAAGCTCTGGTTAGGCCCCATTTGGAGTACTGTGTCCAGTTTTGGTCCCCACACCTCAAGAAGGACATACTGGCACTGGAACGTGTCCAGCGGAGATTCACACGGATGATCCCTGGAATGACAGGTCTAACATATGAGGAACGGCTGAGGATACTGGGATTGTATTCGTTGGAGTTTAGAAGATTAAGGGGAGACTTAATAGAGACGTACAAAATAATACATGGCTTGAAAAAGGTGGATGCTAGGAAATTGTTTCAGTTAAACGACGAGACTAGGACCCGTGGACACAGCCTTAGAATTAGAGGGGGTCATTTCAGAACAGAAATGCGGAGACATTTCTTCAGCCAGAGAGTGGTGGGCCTGTGGAATTCATTGGGGAGAAAGTGAGGTCTGCAGATGCTGGAGATCAAAGTTGAAACTTTATTGCTGGAACAGCACAGCAGGTCAGGCAGCATCCAGGGAACAGGAGATTCGACGTTTCGGGCACAGGCCGAAGAAGGGCCTGTGCCCGAAACGTCGAATCTCCTGTTCCCTGGATGCTGCCTCACCTGCTGTGCTGTTCCAGCAATAAAGTTTCAACTGTGGAATTCATTGCCACGGAGTGCAGTGGAAGCCGGGACGCTAAATGTCTTCAAGGCCGAGATTGATAGATTCTTGTTGTCTCGAGGAATTAAGGGCTACGGGGAGAACGCTGGTAAGTCGAGCTGAAATGCGCATCAGCCATGATTGAATGGCGGAGTGGACTCGATGGGCCGAATGGCCTTACTTCCACTCCTATGTCTTATGGTCTTTTGGTCTTATGGAGCCTGAAGCGTGGAGAGATAAGCTCGAGGAGGGTGGGGGTGGGGAGAAAGTAGCATGGAGTACAATGGGTGAGTGGGGGAGGGGATGAAGGTGATAGGTCAGGGAGGAGAGGGTGGAGTGGATAGGTGGAAAAGAAGATAGGCAGGTCGGACAAGTCCGGACAAGTCGTGGGGACAGTGCTGAGCTGGAAGTTTGGAACTAGGGTGAGGTGGGGGAAGGGGAAATGAGGAAACTGTTGAAGTCCACATTGATGCCCTGGGGTTGAAGTGTTCCGAGGTGGAAGATGAGGCGTTCTTCCTCCAAGCATCTGGTGGTGAGGGAGCGACAGTGAAGGAGGCCCAGGACCTCCATGTCCTCGGCAGAGTGGGAGGGGGAGTTGAAATGTTGGGCCACGGGGCGGTGTGGTTGATTGGTGCAGGTGTCCCAGAGATGTTCCCTAAAGCACTCTGTGAGGAGGCACCCAGTCTCCCCAATGTAGAGGAGACTGCATCGGGAGCAACGGATACAACAAATGATATTAGTGGATGTGCAAGTAAAACTTTGATGGATGTGGAAGGCTCCTTTAGGGCCTTGGATAGAGGTAAGGGAGGAGGTGTGGGCACAGGTTTTACAGTTCCAGGATGGGAGGGTGGGTTGTAAGGGGTCGTGGACCTGACCAGGTAGTCATGGAGGGAACGGTCTTTGCGGAAGGCGGAAAGGGGTGGGGAGGGAAATATATCCCTGGTGGTGGGGTCTGTTTGGAGGTGGCGGAAATGTCGGCGGATGATTTGGTTTATGCGAAGGTTGGTAGGGTGGAAGGTGAGCACCAGGGGCGTTCTGTCCTTGTTACGGTTGGAGGGGTGGGATCTGAGGGCGGAGGTGCGGGATGTGGACGAGGCCACCTCCAAACAGACTCCACCACCAGGAATATATTTCCCTCCCCACTCCTTTCCACCTTTCGCAAAGACCGTTCCCTCCGTAACTACATGGTCAGGTCCACACCCCCCTACAACCCACCCTCCCATCCTGGCACTTTCCCCTGCCACCGCAGGAACTGTAAAATCTGCGCCCACACCTCCTCCCTCACCTCTATCCAAGGCCCTAAAGGAGCCTTCCACATCCATTAAAGTTTTACTTGCACATCCACTAATATCATTTATTGTATCCATTGCTCCCGATGCGGTCTCCTCTACATTGGGGAGACTGGGCATCTCCTAGCAGAGCGCTTTAGGGAACATCTCCGGGACACCCGCACCAATCAATCACACCGCCCCGTGGCCCAACATTTCAACTCCCCCTCCCACTCTGCCGAGGACATGGAGGTCCTGGGCCTCCTTCATCGCCGCTCCCTCACCACCAGATGCTTGGAGGATGAACGCCTTATCTTCTGCCTCGGAACACTTCAACCCCAGGGCATCAATGTGGACTTCAACAGTTTCCTCATTTCCCCTTCCCCCACCTCACCCTAGTTCCAAACTTCCAGCTAAGCTGTCCGGACTTGTCCTACCTGCCTATCTCCTTTTCCACCTATCCACTCCACCCTCTCCTCCCTGACCTATCACCTGCATCCCCTCCCCCACTCACCTATTGTACTCTATGCTAGTTTCTACCCACCCCCACCCTCCTCTAGCTTATCTCTCCACGCTTCAGGCTCACTGCCTTTATTCCTGATGAAGGGCTTTTGCCCGAAACATCGATTTCGAAGGTCCTTGGATGCTGCCTGAGCTGCTGTGCTCTTTCAGCACCACTAATCCAGAAGTTGTTTACACTGGAGGTCAGACGAATGGGGGGGGCATCTCATAGAGACTTTTAACATTATAATGGGACTTCAGGATAGATGCAGGGAGGACGTTCCGGATGGTGAGTGCGTCCAAGGGTTACAGTCTGAGAATTCGGGGTGGACCATGTAGCACGGAGACATTTCTTCACCCGAAGAGTGGTGAGCCCGTGGAATTCATTATCACAGGCAGTCGTTGATGCCAAAACATTGAACGTATTCAAGAGGCAGTTAGATATAACACTTGGGGTGAATGGGTTCAAAGGTTATGGTGAGAAAGCAGGATTAGGTTATTGAGTTGGATGATCAGCCATGATCGTGATGAAAGGCAGAGCAGGTTTGAAGGGCTGAATGGCCTCCTCATTCTCCTATCTTGTATGTTTCTATGCTAGCTTGCTTGCTTACCATTTGTGCATGGTGATACAGTGGTTAGTACTGCTGTCTCTACCAGGGGACTCGGTTCAAATCCAGCCTTGGGTGACTGTCTGTGTGGAGTTTGCACAATCTCCTTGTGTCTTGTGGATTTACTAAATTGTTAAACCAAGGTGTTGGCTCGCCCAGATGGGGTGGCACGGTGGCTCAGTGGTTAGCACTGCTGACTCACAATGCCAGGGACCTGGGTTCAATTCTAGCCTCAGGCGACAGTCTGTGTGGAGTTTGCACATTCTCTCCGTGCCTGCGTGGATTTGCTCCAGTTTCCTCCCACAGTCCAAAGATGTACAGATTGGCCATAGGAAATGCAGGATTATGGGGGGGTGGGCCTGAGTGGGATATTTTTCAGAGGGTTTCTGTGGACTCAATGGGCCAAATGGCCTGTCAGGATTCTATGAGTGTCACTTTGGGATGGATGTTTAATGCTCTTTGGGTGACCTGGTCAAGCAACCAGGTTTAAGGATAAAGTGACTCTAAACCTGCCGATCCTCCCTTGAATAACTGTTTAAAATGGCCTGTGTGATTATCTCACAAACTATGGTTAAAGAGCCAAACTGCAGCTATTCCCTCCTGTTTAGAAGTTAATCTGCATTTATGCAAAATGCAGCGATAAACACCAGGGCATTTCAGTGTTTGCTGAAAAAGAACAATGCAGAAGATTCACACCATTGACATAACTGCGCAGACAATAGACTTGAATCCTGCGCGCATATTCATTGTTTCACTGAGATGAATTAACCATGAACTGCAACAGAAGCAATCTGGAGTTTCTTTCAACAAAGATCTTAAAGATCTTCACCTTGACATAAAATGTGACATTGTGATGATTTAACTTGGCCTTCACAACCTCTTGGATTGTGGTTTTTATAAAACTGCATTCTGTGAGTTTGTTCCGGTTCCCTTTACCATTAAATCCATTCTCTCCTTACAGTTGCTGCCAGACCTGCTGAGTTTCGCCAGCAATTTCTGCTTTCATTTCAGAGCTCCAGCATCCACAGATCTTTGATGTATTTTATCCTTAAATCTACCCTTGATGGAACGGGAGTTATGGCGCTAGCAGTCAGTGACAGGATTGAGACTGGGTTGTCACAAACAGCAGACATCAGGAGCTGAGAACTGGAATTAAAGAGACTAAATAAATTGTGAAGGGAATATTTCATTGAGAGGTTCAAAACTATGAAGGATATTGTTAAAGAAATCTCCCACCATTTAGGCCAAAGCAGCCCACTTGATTGGCATGACTTCTACAAGCATTCATTCCCTCCAACACCGACGCTTAGTAACAGCTGTGTGTACTATCTGTAAAATACATTGCAGAAATCCATTAAACATCCTGAGACAGTACCTTCCAAACTCATGACCATGACTAGCGAGAAGGAAAAAGGAAGCAGATACATGAGAAAAACATCACCTACAAGTTCCCCTCCAAGCCACTCACCATCCTGACTTGGAAATACGTCACCGTTTCTTCACTGTTACTGGGTCAGAATCAAGAAATCCCCTCCCGTAGGGAATTGTGGGTCAGCCATGGACTGGTCAAGATGGCAGCTCACCTCCACCTTTCAAGGGCAACTGGGGACAGACAATAAATGATGGGCCCAGCCACAACAAGCCCACATGGGTGGCACGGTGGCACAGTGGTTATCACTGCTGCCTCACAGCGCCAGAGACCCGGTTTCAATTCCTGCCTTGGGCAACTGTCTGTGTGAAGTTTGCACATTCTCCCCGTGTCTGTGTGGGTTTCCTCCGGGTGCTCCGGTTTCCTCCCACAGTCCAATGATGTGCAGGTCAGGTGAATTGGCCATACTAAATTGCCAGTGTCAGGTGAAGGGGTAAATGTCGGGGAATGGGTCTGGGTTGGTTGCTCTTCAGAGGGTCAGTGTGGACTTGTTGGGACGAATGGCCTGTTTCCACACTGTAAGTAATCTAATCTTAAAACAAAATGAGTGAATAAAACAAAATGAAATAACTGTTACCATTAGCAACAAAGTCATGATTTAAGGTAATTGTTAAACTGTACTAGTTGTATAGAAACAAATATTAACACATCATATTGGGAATGAATATACAAATAATATTTTTCTCCTATTTTGCTAAGAGAAATCATTAAAGCTGTACTGTAAAAATCTTACCTATACATACCATTTTGACCTAATAATATCACAGCAAGTCTGTGCAATAGGCAGAAACTGAATAAGCTGGGGTTGTTTTCCCTGGAGTGTAAGAGGCGGGGGGGCGGTGATCTGATAGAGGTTTAGAAAATCATGAGGGGCATGGATTGGGTGAATAGACAAGGTCTTTTACTCCAGGTAGGGGAGTCCAAAACTAAAGGGCATTAGTTTAAGGTGCAATGGGAAAGAGTTAAAAGAGACCTAAGGGGCAACTTTTTGCACGAAACGTTGATTTTCCTGTTCCTCGGATGCTGCCTGACCTGCTGTGCTTTTCCAGCACCACTCTAATCCACACTCTAGTTTCCAGCATCTGCAGTCCTTGTTTTTACCTGGCAACTTTTTCACGCAGAGGGTGGTACGTGTGTGGAATGAGCTGCCAGAGGAAGTGGTGGAGGCTGGTACAATTACAGCATTTAAAAGGCCTTTGGGTGGGTACATGAACAGGAAGGGTTTAGAGGGATATGGGTCAAATGCTGGCAAATAGGACTAGATTAATTTTGCATATCTGGTTGGCATGGATGAGTTGGACCAAAGGATCTGTTTCCATGTTGTACATCCCTATGACTCTATGACTCTAATATCTGTAGAGAGTGAAGCAAAGTCAATGTTTCAAGTCAGGTATGACTCTTCCTCACAACAACATAAGTACTTCTGAAAAGGAATAGTCAGACTGGATTCAAAACATGAACTCTGTTTCTCTCTCCATGGAGACTGCCAGACTTGTTGAGTTTCATCTCAGTGTCTGTTTCAAATTTCCAGCATCTGTGTATTTTGCTTTTTAACAGCCAGTCAATTGAGAAACAAAAGTTGCAAACGTAAGAAGTTTTCTTGGCACACACATCCAGATTACCACAAAGTGTTGAGTGACGTTTAAGAGGAATGATGACCTTATGATACTAATAATGGATTTGATTTGATTTGATTTATTATTGTCACATGTACCGAGAGACAGTGAAATGTATTGTTTCCCATGCTATCTAGACAAATCATACCTTACATAACTACATTGGGGTAATAGAACAGAATGCAGAATATAGTGTTATAGCTATAGAGAAGGTGCAGAGAAAGATCAATTCAAACATATGACAGTCTGGATTAGTGGTGCTGGAAGAGCACAGCAGTTCAGGCAGCATCCGAGGAGCAGTAAAATCGACATCTCGGGCAAAAATCCTTCATATATGAACAGAGGTCTGTTCATAAGTCTGATAACAGCAAGGAAAAAGCTGTTCTTAAATCTGTTGGTACTTGTTTTCAAAATTATGTATCTTCTGACCAATGGGAGAGGGTGGAAGGGTGCATAACCAGAGTGGGAGGGGGTTTTGATTATGTTGGCTTCTTTTGAAGCAGCAGGAAGTGTAGACGACGTATGACCGTCATAGAGATATACAGCACAGAAACAGATCTCTCAGTCCAACTCATCCTTGCTGACCAGATATCCGAAATTAATCTAGTCCCATTGATAGAGTCAGAGAGTCAGAAAGATGTACAGCATGGAACAGACCCTTTGGTCTGACTTGTCCATGCTGACCAGATATCCTAACCTAATCTTGTCCCATTTGCTAATATTTGGTCCATGTCCCTCTAAATGGCACAGTGGCTCAGTAGTTAGCGCTGCTGCCTTACAGCACCAAGGTCCCAGGTTCGATTCCAATCCTCGGTGACTGTCTGTGTGGAGTTTGCACATACTCCCCATGTCTGCGTGGTTTTCCTCTGGGTGCTCTGGTTTCCTCCCACTGTCCAAAGATGTGCAGGTTAGGTGAATTGGCCATGCTAAATTGCCCATAGTGCTAGGTGCAATAGTCAGAGGGAAATGAGACTGGGTGGGTTACTCTTCAGAGGGTCGATGTGGACTTGTTGGGTCAAAGGGAATCTAATCTAAACCCTTCCTATTCACATACCCATCCAGATGCCTTTTAAATGCTGTAATTGTACCAGCCTCCACCACTTCCTCTGTCAGCTCATTCCATACACGTACCACCCTCTGCGTGAAAAAGTTGCGCCTTACATCCCTTTTAAGTATTTCCCTTCGCACATTAAACATATGCCTTCTAGTTGACTCCCCTACCCCAGGGAAAAGGTCTTGTATATTTACCCTATCTATGCTCCTCATGATCTTATAAACTTGTTATAAACTCAGCCTCCAATGATCCAGGAAAATAACCCCAGCCTGTTCAGCCTCTCCTTTTCGTTCAAACCCTACAATCCTGGCAACATCCTTGTAAATCTTTTCTGAACCCTTTTGTTTTTCACAACATCCTTCCAATAGGAACAAGGCCAGAATTGCACACAATATTCCAAAAGTGGCCTAACCAATGTCCTGTACATCCGCAACATGACCTCCCAACTCCTGTACTCAATACCCTGACCAATAAAGGAAGGCATCCCAAATGCCTTCTTCAGATTAGATTACTTATAATGTGGAAACAAGCCCTTCAGTCCAACAAGTTCACACCGATCCTCTGAAGAACAACCAACCCAGACACATACCCCTACACCTAACGCTATGGGCAATTTTACCATGGCCAATTCACCTAACCTGCACATCTTTGGACTGTGGGAGGAAACCTTAGCAAACCCACAGACACAGGGAGAATGTGCAAACTCCACACAGACAGTTGCCCAAGGTGGGAATTGAACCCAGGTCTCTGGCGCTGTGAGGCAGCAGTGCTAACCACTGTGCCACTGTGCCACACTATCCTGTCTACCTGCAACTCCACTGTCAAGGAAACATGAACCTACACTCCAAGGTCTCTTTGTTTAGCAACACTCCCAGGACCTTACTATTAAGTGTGTATAAGTCCTGCTAATATTTGCTTTTCCAAAATGCAGCACCTCACATTTATCTAAATTAAACTCCATCTGCCACTCCTCAGCCCATTGGCCCATCTGATCAAGGTCCCATTGTATTCTGAGTAACCTTCTTCGCTGTCCACTGCACCTCCAATTTTGATGTCATTTGCAAACTTACTAACGATACCTCCTACATTCACAACCAATGGTTGGAAGGTTGGTTTTGCATGATTGGCTGGGCTGTGTTCACAACTCTCTGCAGCTTTTCGTGGTCTTGGTCTTGAGCAGTTGCCATACCAAACTGTGTTGCATCTGGATAGGATGCTTTCTGTGATGCATCCATGAAAATTGGTAAGAGTCTAGACTGGATTATTAAAGCAGAGGTAAAAACAATGACTGCAGATGCTGGAAACCAGATTCTGGATCAGTGGTGCTGGAAGAGCACAGCAATTCAGGCAGCATCCGAGGACAGGCAGAGGTTTGAGTAATGTTATGGGAACAAGGATTTGAATCCTGCTTTGGCAGATGTTTCAGGCAAAAGCCCTTCCTGCTCCTCGGATGCTATCTGACCTGCTGTGCTTTTCCTGCACCACACTCTCAACATGTTAGAACACACCTCAGGTGGGGACAACCTCAACCTGGATCTCCTGGCCCAGAGGTAGGGACACTGGGAACACTAGCTTGTTTGTGACCTTTATGAATCAATCTGGAATCTGACTGATTCTCCTAATGCCACAGCCCAAGGGAGGAATGTCCACAATTGGATTCTGGAGCTGGTAAAATTGAGGCATGGCCAGTTTCCAAGCCAATGCTTTTTCAATGTCTGAACCTATGGTACTGTTAAAAAATTCAAATCAATTATGCTAAAGTAAGTATTTTAAGAATGCAGTCTTGCTGACTTTCCCAAAATCTTCTTAGAGTACTGTATTTTAATTACAATTTTGTCATGTTCATATGAAATCCCCACCTGCAGTTCATTCATCATTAATTTCAATTTTGATAAAGTCTGAAGCGTTATCAGAGACTCTGTACCAAATTCTGGCAGAGAATATAATTGGATTAGCTTTCGGATCTGACAGTGTCTTTCTACAACACTGTGTTGGAATCGGTTCACAGTGAAACCCTGCTGCAGATTAATGTGCAAAAAGGTGCCTCATTCTAACTCTTTCTGATTCCCTTGGACTGAGATAATAAAGTACAGCTATAGGATCATTTACTCTTCAGACAATTTGTGTTCCATTTAAAAATAGACATTTATAGGAAACTAGGGAACTGTGTTTCACAAAAATCTGTTTTCTAAAGAAATATTCCTTCTATCATTGCGTATTTAGTACAGTTTCTGATAGATTCATTTGGATATCTCGTACAAACTATTGGGAAGAGATACTGCCCAAATCATCAAAACATCCTGGAAATAGCTCTCTTCTGCTACACCTCTGACTTCTAACCTCAGCCCTCTCTATTTCCATTTTTTTTGGCTTGTTCTGTAATGTTGTGCACATTAATGCACCTTCCTGCGTGTGTGAAACATGAGAGAAATTCAAACCAGTTCACATTGCGAATGGTAATTGCATAACGTCACACCATCCGCTGCTAATTTCTTGAAATATGTCCCATTGCATTACGCATAATACATAACCTTGAAGATAATACCTAAATAGTACAACAAGACAGCACAACTGATTCTGAAAGGCATGTATATTAATTAGATTAACTTTCAAAAAAATACATGTTTAAACTGGTGTTAATAGGTACTCATGAAGCTGAAGCTGTAAAAGATATATTTTAAGTACTTTTTACATTCTGTTTCAACAAGTTCATTCTGCTCTTTAAAAGCCACACCTTTTACATTTCTAGCAAGTTGTCTCCATTGTTTCTGCTTGGTTTGTGCTAACTCACACGTAATTACACTGAAATACGAGACAACGTGGCAGTGAGCAGGTGAGAACTCTTCTTAATGTCTTTTCAACACTGATATTGTCATTAGCTGGTGTTTTTCTGCAGAGTTAATGCTTTTGAGAACCAAATGCTTAGTTTCCATGCTGGGATTGAGGCTGTGGACTCTGCAATTCTCTTTCCCTCAAACACTCTCAACCTTTTTTTTTTGTCTCTTTAAGGTGCTCCATGAAAATTATAATTTTGAATAACACCATCCCGAACCTCTCTCTATATGGCTCAGTCTCAAATTTTCATAGAGTCATAAAGTCACTTAAATCTGTTGGTATGTGTTTTCAAACTTTTGTATCTTCTGCCCGATGGAAGAGGATGGAGGAGTGTATAACTGGGGAGGGAGGGGCCTTTGATTATATTGGTTGCCTTCCCAAGGCAGTGGGAAGTATAGATGGAGTCAGTGGATGGAAGGCTGGTTTGTGTGATCGACTGGGCTGTGGTCATGACTCTCGGTAATTTATGGCAGTCTAGGGTTCAGCAGTTGCCGTACCATACTGTGAAGCATCTGGATAGGATGCTTTCTATGGGGCACCTATAAAAAGTGGTAAGTTTCCTTGAGTATGTGCTGAATTTCTTTAGCCTCCTGAGGAAGTGAAGGTGTTGATGTATTTTCATGATGCTTTCTACATCACAAATCACCCATACAGCCAACTGAGCTAACCAACCACATAAATGGACTGAAGGCTATGGCCACGATTTTGTTTTTACACTTTCATAATTCTTCATTGTGTGCCTTTGGATCTTTACTTTCTCCTTTCTACATCAGGAGAGGAAAGCAATGGAGGAATATGGATCTTGTAAATGAAGACAGTTTTAGTATAGAAGGGCAAAATGTGTCAGCCCAGGCTTGGAGGGCCGAAGGGCCTGTTCCTGTGCTATACTGGGTTTTGTTCTCTTGGCGGAGCTGCCAGCTGCACATTCGGAAGCCTCCTGGGAGCTCACTAGTTCCCAGATTCACCCGCATCCAAATTGGACAGGGCTCCTGCAGGCATATTCTCCACTGGGCGCTTCTAGCAATTATAGAATCCTTACAATGTGGAAGCAAGTATTTTGTTCTATCAAGTCCACACCAACTCTCTGAAGAGCATCCCATCCACTCCCACCCTATAATCCTGTATTTCCCATGGCTAATCCATGTAGTCAGCACACTGCTGGTAATTTAGCATGGCCAATCCACCTAACATTCACACTGTTTGACTGCAGGAGAGAACCAGAGCACCCTCATGCAGATACGGGGAAAATGTGAAAACTCCACATAGTCGCCCAAAGGTGGAATCACCAGTCCCTGGTGCTGTAAGGCAGCAGTGCTAACCACAGAGCCACCATGCTCACCTGCCTCAGCTTAACCCTTGATTTCCTTTTTGATTATAAAAAAGCCAATTTTTCTAATCAACCTGATTGGAGATGTTGTTACACACCTCTGGAGCAGATGGGGCTTGAACGCAGGTCTCACTGCCAGGGGAAGGTACACTGCTGCTGCATCACCTGCAATTCCCTCAGTGATTAAAAATCCCTCCATCTCAACTTCGAATAGACTCAATGATTCATCCTCCACAGGTGCCAGCAGCAAGGTACCCCACAGATTCATTACCCTCTGAGTCAAGAAAATCTTTTTCATCCCTGTTTTTCAGTGGGCAATCCCTTATTCAGGGATCATGCCCTCGCATGCTAGCTCCGCACCTCCCCTCCCCCTCCGCCGCCCCAAAGAAAACAGGAAACAGCCATTTGTGATTTGAGTAATTCTGATTGGAAAAATGAATGATGTATATTGTACAGTGGAATCTGTGAAGAGAAATCAGAGTTAATGCTTCGGGTTCAGTTATCATTCCTTGGAACTGAGGTTCTGAAACGGACCCGGAATGTTAACTCCGATTGCTCTGCACAGATGCTGGCCGACCTGCTGAGTTTTACCAGAAACTCTTGTTTTTGTTTCTGATTTACAACATCTGCAGTTCTTTCAGTTTTTACTTTATATTGTACAGTGGACTTGTCAACTTCATTTTACACCCAGTGAAGAATTTGTCGATGTAGAAATCACAATAGCCAGTCCTCACCCAGCAGAAGTGTAGAGCACAATTGATCCTGACCAGATAATTAGAGAGGAAAAAGTGAGGACTGCAGATGCTGGAGATCAGAGCTGAAAATGTGTTGCTGGAAAAGCGCAGCAGGTCAGGCAGCATCCAAGGAGCAGGAGAATCGACGTTTCGGGCATGAGCCCTTCTTCAGGATTCCTGAAGAAGGGCTCATGCCCGAAACGTCGATTCTCCTGCTCCTTGGATGCTGCCTGACCTGCTGCACTTTTCCAAATAATTAGAGAACCAGGCACATAAAAGCTATGTTATTGGGCTGGCAGGCCACTGTCTGGAGGAATGGCCCACACAAATGAGATCAAATTTCTGCTTGGGAACTTCAGAATTTAAATTAAAATAATTAAATAAATCTTGAATATAGATCTAGTCTTAGTATTGGCGATCATGGAGTTATTGCAATGTTGTAAAAACCAATCTGGTTTACTAGTGTCCCTTAGGGAAGAAAATCTGTCGTCCTTACCTGGTCTGGCCTCCACATTATAGAACATAGAACATAGAAAAATACAGCGCAGTACAGGCCCTTTGGCCCTCGATGTTGCGCCGATCCAAGCCCACCTAACCTACACTAGCCCACTATCCTCCATATGCCTATCCAATGCCCGTTTAAATGCCCATAAAGAGGGAGAGTCCACCACTGCTACTAGCAGGGCATTCCATGAACTCACGACTCGCTGAGTAAAGAATCTACCCCTAACATCTGTTCTATACCTACCACCCCTTAATTTAAAGCTATGCCCCCTCGTAATAGCTGACTCCATATGTGGAAAAAGGTTCTCATGGTCAACCCTATCTAAACCCCTAATCGTTTTGTACACCTCTATCAAGTCACCCCTAAACCTTCTTTTCTCCAATGAAAACAGCCCCAAGTGCCTCAGCCTTTCCTCATACGATCTTCCTACCATACCAGGCAACATCCTGGTAAACCTTCTCTGCACCCGTTCCAGTGCCTCCATATCCTTCCTATAGTATGGCGACCAAAACTGCACACAATACTCCAGATGCGGCCACACCAGAGTCTTATACAACTGCAACATGACCTCAGGGTTCCGGAACTCAACCAATAAAAGCCAGTACACCATACGCCTTCATTACCGCACTATTTACCTGGGTGGCAACTTTCAGAGATCTGTGTACATGGACACCAAGATCCCCCTGCTCATCCACACTACCAAGTATCTGACCATTAGCCCAGTACCCCATCTTTTTGTTACTCTTACCAAAGTGAATCACCTCACACTTACCTACATTGAACTCCATTTGCCACCTTTCTGCCCAGTTCTGCAACTTATCTATATCCCGCTGTAACCTGACACATCCTTCCTCACTGTCAACAACTCCACCGACTTTCGTATCATCCACAAACTTGCTCACCCAACCTTCTAGCCCCTCCTCCAGGTCATTTATAAAAATGACAAACAGCAATGGTCCCAAAACAGATCCTTGCGGAACACCGCTAGTAACTGCACTCCAAGATGAACCTTTACCATCAACTACTACCCTCTGTCTTCTTCCAGCCAGCCAATTCCTAATCCAAACCTCCAACTCACCCTCAATGCCATACCTCCGTATTTTTTGCTCCAGACCCACAGCAATGTGACCAACTCCTAACTGTCCCTTGAAATTGGTGGGAAACTGCACTGTTTCTCTCCATCTGCAGATGTTCTGTCACAGATTTGTTAGGTTTCTCCTGCACCTTCCTGTCTGCATTTCAGATCTCCATGCACCACAGCACTCTCTTTTGTCAGAGTGAACCATTCGTTTGTATTTCAGAAAGCAGATAGTCAGCACCTACTCAAAAGCAATTAGGTCTGGGCATTTGATGCTGAACATGCCAGCAATGCCCATGTCCCTCAAACTGAGAAGCCAAGTCTATTTTGTGGAGTCAATTGTTCTGTAAACAGTCGCAAAATCCGCAGATAAGTCTTGCATGGTATGTAAATATCAACAGAAACAGTTTTGGAATAATGGGGTCAAGGTGAACAATAGCATACTATTGACAAGAAATATCTCTTTTTTTAATATCAGCTTTGCAACAATGGCACACCTTGCGTATAGAACTAGGGGGTAGTGTCAGAGAATGAGGGTCAGACTGTTCAGGAGAGGTGTTAGGAAGTACTTCTACACACATAGGGCAAAAGATCTTTGGAACCCTCTTCTATAAATGCTGGCAGATATTGGATCTGTCATTCATTTTAAATCTGAGATAGATAGATTTTTAATAAGGAAAGGTATTAAGTTAAATGAGCCAAAGGCAGATATATAGAGTTAGGCCACAGATCAGCTATGACCTCATTGAATGGTGGAACAGGCATGAGGGGGCTGAATGGCCTATTCCTGTTTTTATGTTTCTATAATATTAAATCCTAAAGCCAATGAATTGCTTTCAAAGTGTAGTAACTCTGGTATGAAACGTTCCTGCAAGGCATTGCAAATTTTTCATATTGATATATAAATACGAGTTGTCATTGCAGTTGATAGCTGAGTCATTTCATGCACAGAAAACTCCTAAAAGGAGCAGTGGTGCACTACTGTGTGTGATGTCTTTGTACAACATGTTCTCCTGTCAGTTCATTCAAAGGATCAATAAGCTGTTCCAAATAAATTCATAGAATCACTACAGTGTGGAAACAGAACAGCTTGTCATGGAGCCCACAAGAGAGCAGGCTATTCTGGACCTAGTGCTTTGCAATGAACCAGACTCTATAAAAGATCTTAAAGTAAGGGAACCCTTAGTAAGTAGCGACCATAATATGGTAGAGTTCAGTCTGGAGTTTGAAAGGGAGAAGTACCTGGAGGACCAAGCAGACATGCCTCACATACCTACTTTTGTTAAGAAGGCATACGGTGTGTTAACTTTTATTGGTCAAGGGATTGAGTTTCAGAGCAACGAGGTCATGCTGCAGCTGTACAAAACTCTGGTGCAGCCACACTTGGAGTATTGTGTACAGTTCTGGTCACCACATTATAGGAAAGATGTGGAAGCATTGGAAAGGGTTCAGAGGGAATTTACGAGGTACTGCCTGGTGTGGAGGGAACGTCATACGAGGAAAGGCTGAGGGACTTGAGGCTGTTTTCGTTAGGGAGAAGAAGGTTGAGACATACAAGATGGTTAGAGGGTTAGATAAGCTGGACGGTGAGAGCCTTTCTCCTTGGATGGTGATGGCTAGTATGAGGTGGCATAGCCTTAAATTGAGAAGTGGTAGATATCGCCAGATGTCAGAGGTGGTTTCTTTACTCAGCGAGTAGTAGGGGTACGGAACACACTGCCTTCAACAGTACAGACTCGCCAACTTTAAGGGCATTTAAATGGTCATCGGATAGGCATACAGATGAAAATGGAATAGTGTAGGTTAGATGGGCTTTCGATTGATTTCACAGGTCAGCGCAACATCGAGGGCCAACTCCACACAAACAGTTGCCCGAGGTTGGGATCAACCCTAGGTCCCTAGCGTGGTGAGGCAGCAGTGCTAACCACCGAGCCGCCATGCATAAAGGAGACCAGGGAATATGCTCAGACACTTTCTAAAGTCCTCGTGGAAAGCATTATGCTGACGGCTCAGATAAAATTGGAAGTTAATTATGCAACAACACCATCACTAATGTCTTCTGGCCTCACGAGTATGTTTCTCCCTGTCAAGAAAAATCCTAATTCCTAATAAACTGATAACCTCAGAGGAAAAGGACTGAGGCAGAGATAACACCAACCAGCCTTTTCTATCCTTGGTCGGATAACTTTATTCATCAATTACTTGTAATCTCGCTAATTCCCTTAATCTGTCATTTCCTTATCTCACTCAAACCTTACTGTTGTCACATTTTTTTGGTGTCTTGCGAGAAGCTGACAGTATTAAAGCCTATTTATTAAACATTTGCAATCTATTAACAGGGGCTTTACTGCTGATGAACCAACACATTTTCCCTAATAGTCTATTCTCCAATCTTTCTTCATAACGTAAGCCCCTCATCCCTGGAACCATTCTTGTGAAACTCTCAGGCATTTTCCACCAGTTGACACCTAGTGGTGTAACAAAGCCTCATCAACCCCACAAAATGCCAAGCAGGAAAGCAAACTGGGGCAAGTCTCTCAACAGAGGAATGTAGCACCTGCACTGCAACCCACTCTGCTCCCTTCGCAGGTGCTGCGGGACCTCCTGAAAGCCTCCAGCTCTTTGTTTTTAATTCTTTATAAGAATGAACTTTTTTCAATACAACACCTTTAACAACCTTATGATGCTCTAAAGCGCTTTTCAGCCAATGAGATACTTTCTGATGTATCTTACTATGACCATGCAAAAGCAAGGCATCCATTTGTAGAAAGCAAGCTCCCACACACAACAATGTGAAAATGGCCACATATTCTCTTTTCCTGATGTTAGTGGAGGATTAAATGTTGTGAAAATCTCTGTTGTTCTTCCTGAAAGGAGCACAATGAGATCCTTTATACCCATCTGAGACGGTAGACAACGGATCAGTTTAACATTTCCAATGATGAGTTCACCTCCAGATGGTGAGGGGCTCCCTCAGGTCTCTGGTGGGAGTGTCATCTTACATTTACTGATGATGTTTTTGAATCAGGGCACAGCATCCACATCCTGATGACTCAGAGATGGGGAGTGCTGCACAGTGTCTTACATATGACATGACATAAGGTCAATCCCTGGCTATTTAATTCATTTTCCATCACTGCTATGGTTCCCCACTTTGGTTGGACCATAGAAGGCTGCATTGCATGTACTCCCACCTCCAAATGCCCAGAATCCCATTCTCTTGCCATTGGCCATCTTACAACTCAACCAGTTAACAATGTCAGCAATAACTCCCACAATCCTCTGCACAGGAGCAACCCTCCCACCACGGTGAATAGGGCCTTTGTAACACTCTGGGTGGGTTATTGATTCCTCTGAGCAGTGAAAACAGAGAAGGCTATTTCCTGGTGAGATTTCCTTCTGACTGATCATGAAAAGTTCAGGATATTAACTTTAAATTACTGGAGATTTGTGGTGGGAAGGGGAGGAAGGTTGGGTGGAGGAAGGCAGTTGTGAACTTGATTTGAGGAGGACAATGTAGAACTTCCAGAGGACAAAGGATCAAGATCAAGTTCAATAATAACAAGGTCTGAACGACTTCACCCATGTCCCTACCTTAAACCTCACAGACCAGGCCTTAATATCACAAACAACCCATCGCCACCTATTAACAGCTAGTGAATCGCCCCATCTTCCTTTGTCCAACTATTGTTCTCTCTCTGGGCTTCATCTCCACCAATCATTTTCCCCTCCTTCAGTTACATGGGAACTAGAGAATGTAGCAGGCAAATTCAGCTCATCCCTTGCTCAGAATGACCTCAAAGTTAAATCAAATTGCAGCCAAGGGCATGATGCACACGCACCCCTCGTTCTTGGGCATTGAGATCCAGCATCTGCCAACCCCCTGTGGTGCCACTCCGATTCACTGGCAGCTTACTCTAGAAGCACTGACTTCATTGCAGAGCACATTGGCAACTACATTGACCAGCTGCTACATAAACCCTGAGTAAAAATGGACTGGACTCCGGATCACAGACTAGACCAAGCTGCATTTCAAGCCCTTGCTTGCTCTGTCACTGCTGACTGCCATAGCTTCTTCCTGTGTGTTTGCAGCATGCATGTCTCACCAATTAGCACAGTCACAACACCAGGCAGCTTAGCTCAAATGTGCTCAGTCTAAGGGGGTGAAGATTTTGTTGTTTGGCAGAGTGCAGCGTTTAACCCACACCCTGCATTGTGTGTGAGCAGGTCACACAGTACATGCAGCAAGCAAGCAGGCCTCAGGAGAGCAGTCATCATCAATTCCCATGGAGGCACTCAACAGCCCAGGAGTCCTAGCACTGTCAGTTAGGGGCAGCCCTCCCAGACTAGTCCAGGGGATTGGCAACAGCCAGGCATCTGGTTGGGGTGATCTCACCCGGTGGTGTTGTGGGAGTAGGTAAAAACAATGACTGCAGATGATGGAAACCAGAGTCTAGATTAGAGTGGTGCTGGAAAAGCACAGCAGTTCAGGCAGCATCTGAGGATGCTGCCTGAACTGCTGTGCTTTTCCAGCACCACTCTAATCTAGACTGTGGGAGTAGGGGAAATATACAGACACCGACCAGGAGTCTGGGCACTTCTCACCCAGAAGTATATCCCAAGTTTTCCTGATCCATTCATAGGAAGTGGGTTTCGCTGGCTGACCCATCCCTGGAGAAGGTGGTCGGGAGCTGTCATTAAGCTTGGCTCACTGTAGCGTTGGTCTGGAGGGACGAGCACAGTGCAGCTCAGAAGGGAATCCAAAGTTGTCACCATGCGTTTGATGAGTGATCAATGATGTACAGTTTTGATATGTCACCTATTTGTTCACAGGACTTCTCCATCACTCATTACAATGTCATGTGTCCTAGGCTGGACACAACAATACAGTCTACTTCCATGTGTTCACATAGAAAATGTCAACTCTCATGCTTTGTCCTACTTTGACTTTGGATGACTGACTCTCTGCCTCCTTGTTGATTGCACTCCAGTAACACTTGCATCCCAGCAACGTGATGTGTTGTGGGTTTGGGTGCGGCAAGGAGAGAACTGTATGGATCTGTCTTCCAAACGTGGGAGCTGCTGACGTGGTTATAACACTCCTTGAGCATAGCACAGCAAGATCCCACAATTGGCAATGACGCTAAAGAAAGCTGAATGGAATGACTGAAAGGCTGACACATTTATTGACTGGCTTTAATGTTACAAAGATGATGCACATCAGACTCGAAACATTAACTCTGCTTCTATTCCTACTGATGCTGCCAGGCCTGTTGAGTTCCCCAGCAATGTCAGAGAACAAGTATGGAGACGGCAAACACAAGGGGACACAATTTTAAAGTGAGGGGAGATAGGGATAAGACAGATGTCAGAGGTAGTTTCTTTACTCAGAGAGTAGTAAGGGTATGGAATGCTTTGCCTGCAACAATAGTAGATTTGCCAAGTTTAAGTGCATTTAAGTCGTCATTAGACAAGCATATGGACGTACGTGGAATAGTGTAGGTGGGATGGGCTTCAGATTAGTATGACAGGGCAGCGCAACATCGAGGGCGGAAGGGCCTATACTGCGCTGTAATGTTCTAAGTTCTATGTTCTGTGTTCTAATAGAGTTATGGAGATGTACAGTACTGAAATAGACCCTTCAGTCTAACTTGTCCCTTGGGTACTTTGCAAATCTTTCCCCTCTCACCTTAAACCTACGCCCTGGAGTTTGGGACTCTCTTAACCTGGGGAAGCCTGTGTTTGTAACTCACCGGGAGAAAGTCAGGACTGCAGATGTTGGAGATCAGAATTGAGAGTGTGGCTCTGGAAAAGCACAGCAGTTCAGGCAGCATCCAAGGAGCAGGAATATTGACGTTTCAGGTGTAAGCCCTTCAGGTGAAGTGTTTATGCCTGAAACGTCGATTTCCTGCTCCTCAGATGCCGCCTGAACCTACTGTGCTTTTCCAGCACCACACTCTCGACTTTGTAACTGACCAGCTCACTTACTTGAATTTCCATCATATCCTTGATGAGCCCTGGCCATCGGAAAGTGCTTTCCAGCCAACGAAGCAACTTTGAAGAGTTTGCAAAGCAGGAATGAATGCAGCTAATTTGCAAAGGCAGGCACCCGCAAACAGCAATAACAGGAGGAAAAACAGGCAATCTGTTTAAATGATGCTGGGTAAAGGATTTACTTTGGTTTGCTGGAACCTCTGTTTCATGTCATGACAGAGAGAGGAGCTCCGGGTGTGAGGGTATCATCACAACCCTGACAATGATTACGAAAATTCACCAATTCCTCTGGCCCTGTACTTTTACCGAGCCAAAGAAAGCCAAGGTAATAGAAATAAAACCCAGCAAATTAAACTCAGTGACCCTCACGAGGCTGTGAGAGTCAGTGATTGAAGAATAACTCCGCTGCAGCTGTGTATTTATATTTTGTTGTGTCGATTAAATTGTTGGTGGAATGAATTAGACAATTGCGGTTGCCAAGGTTTGCAAAATTGGCTAGATTTTAATCAGAAGATTATGATCCAACTCGAATCCAGATCCAGGTC
The DNA here is from genome assembly GCF_037043375.1 of Chiloscyllium plagiosum. Taxonomy (NCBI): domain Eukaryota; kingdom Metazoa; phylum Chordata; class Chondrichthyes; order Orectolobiformes; family Hemiscylliidae; genus Chiloscyllium; species Chiloscyllium plagiosum. Next base: position 6,830,653 of record NW_028270149.1, on the reverse strand, counting down.
AGGAAAATTCCCTGGCGAACTAGTTACTTGTTTTTTTTTGAGTGTGTAATTCAGCTGCATTGAAGTGGATAGATTAGAGATATTGGAATTACTCTCCTTAGAGTAAAGAAGTTTGCAACAAGAATTGATAGAACTGTAAATAATGATGAGATGCCTTAGTTGAGCTGATGAGGCAGGTACAGTGTCAGTTTGGAAGAGAAAGCTAGGAGAATGGGCAGAAGTAATGGAGGGGAGATAAGAATTATTTTCACCCAGTGAGTTGTTGTTGTGATCCGAAAGGGTGGTGGTTCAGATTCTGTTTAACTCTCACCAAGTGAATTAAGTTCAATTCTCGAAATGACCTCTCGCTGAGTTATTGGACCCATGAACTGCAATTGTTTCAAAATGAAAAATACTTGAAAAGAAACCATTTGCAAAGTCATAGAATCCCTGCAGTGTGGAAGCAGGCCATTCAGCCCATTGAGTCCACACCAACCCTTCAAAGAGCATCCCTCCTGGACCCACCCATTTAACCCTGCATTTCCATGATTAATCCACCTAGCCTGCCTACTCCTGGACACTATGGGCAATTTAGCATGGCCAATCCACCTAACTTTGGACTGTGGGAGGAAATGAGATTAGCCAGTGGAAACTCATGCAGACACGGGAAGAATGTGCAAACTCTATGCGGATGATTGCCTGAGGCTAGAATTAAACCCAGGTCCTTGTCACTGTGAGGCAGCAGGCCATTCAGTGGATAGATTATACTGTGCTAACCACTGAGCCACCCTCATGGGGCAGTTTTTTGATTAAATTAGATTACTTACAGTGTGGAAACAGGTCCTTCTGCCCAACAAGTCCACACCGACCCGCCAAAGCGCAACCCACCCAGACCCATTCCCCTACATTTACCCCTTCACCTAACACTACAATCAATTTGGCATGGCCAATTCGCCTAACCTGCACATTTTTGGACTGTGGGAGAAAAACCACGCAGACACGGGGAGAATGTGTAAACTCCACACAGGCAGTTGCCTGAGGCGGGAATTGAACCTGGGTCTCTGGCACTGTGAGGCAGCAGTGCTAACCACTGTGCCACCGTGCCACCCGATTATGGTCAGAAAGCAGGAAATGGGAAAACTGAAAAGCTCTGTCAAAGATCCTCCACATACAAGGCAGGCTAATTAGCTCCATTCCAGGCTCTATGTCTCCCTCATACATCAAATCTTGCATGACCCAGGCAGAAAAATCTGGAATGCTTGGAAATATATGTTCTCAGTGTCCTGGAACTCCAATTTTAAATGTACATAACAGTTTGGACCAGAATGTTTCATTTTCAGTATTACTGGCTTTTTCCTCTGGGAAGGGTTACACTCAAAACGTTGACTTCTCCCCCTCCTGATGCTGCCTGGCTTACTGTGTTCCCCCAGCCTCCTGCCTGTCCCTCCTCATGCTGCCTGGCTTGATGTGTTCTCCTAGCCTCATGCCTGTCCCTCCTGATGCTGCCTGGCTTGATGTGTTCTCCTAGCCTCATGCCTGTCCCTCCTGATGCTGCCTGGCTTGCTGTGTTCCCCCAACCTCCTGCCTGTCCCTCCTGATGCTGCCTGCCTTGCTGTGTTCCCCCACCCTCCTGCCTGTCCCTCCTGATGCTGCCTGGCTTGCTGTGTTCCCCCACCCTCCTGCCTGTCCCTCCTGATGCTGCCTGGCTTGCTGTGTTCCCCCACCCTCCTGCCTGTCCCTCCTGATGCTGCCTGGCTTGCTGTGTTCCCCCAGCCTCCTGCCTGTCCCTCCTGATGCTGCCTGGCTTGCTGTGTTCTCCCAGCCTCCTCCTGCTTGTCTACCTTTCTCCTCTGGGAAGCCCAGTTGATGAGCTCATTTCCTGTGGTTAGGTTCAAATCTACAGCCACCTAAACCTTAAGGGTCAGAGCAGACACTACATTTGGCTCAGATAGCCTTCTGTGTTTTAATAGCAGCATGATGGCTCAGATGTTAGCACTGCTACCTCAAAGCTCCTGAGGCCCAGGTTCAATTCCAGCCTTGGGTGACTGTCTGTGTGGAGTTTGCACACTCTCCTGTGTGGTTTTCCTCCAGGTGCTCCAGTTTCTTTCCAGTGTTAAAAATATGTCGGTTAGGGGGCATAGCTTTAAATTAAGGGGGGGTAGGTATAGGACAGATGTTAGGGGTAGGTTCTTTACTCAGCGAGCCGTGAGTTCATGGAATGCGCTGCCAGTAGCAGTGGTGGACTCTCCCTCATTATGGGCATTTAAACGGGCATTGGATAGGCATATGGAGGATAGTGGGCTAATGTAGGTTAGGTGGGCTTGGATCGGCGCAACATCGAGGGCCGAAGGGCCTGTACTGCGCTGTATTCTTCTATGTTCTATGTTCTATGGTCATGCTAAATTGTTGCATAGTTTCCAGGGATATGCAGGTTAGGTGGATTAGCTGTACCACTAATAGGGGACTACAGTGTTGGAGGGGTGGTCTGGGTGGGCTGCTCTTCATGAGGGTTGGTGCAGACTTGATGGACCAAGCAGCCTCTATCTGCACTGTAGGGATTATTAATGTTTTAGTAGCTGCTCACACAAAAATGCAGCCATGAAGATTTACAAAATATCTCTCTCACATCTGTAACTTGTTCTCCCTTGCTGCTGGGGTCAAGAAAACTGCAGAGATAGAGCAGAGATAGAGCAGGATATCACACCTTTATCCTCTAAATATCTCTCTGTTGGAAATGGTTGGTAAGATCTAATCTTTAATTGCTTGCAATGCGGTATTTAATACACACACCGAGAGATAGCAGCCTCTACCTGTTGCTGGTTTGGAAAATGTGCAATGAAGAACTTCAAGCTGGTGCTTAAAACCCAGGCATGGGTTTATGAAATCTGTTTTCTCAGCAATTTATTGTATTTGCTGTGAAACTTACAGTTATCAAGAAATGAAGCTTAACAATGTTTAGCTTTGCAAGTTGAGGGACATGCTAGGCATCTGATGAAAGGAGGAAATCACAATTGTGGCAGAGCTCTCAAAGGCAAGTCTCTCTGGAACAACAATGTATCTGTCATAGTGTAGCGGTAAAGTGATCCAGAAGCTCTCTGTTAATGTTCTGGGGACAATGGGTTCAAATCCCACCACAGCAGTGGGTGAAATTTGATTTTAATAAAAAAGGTGATTGTCAGGGAAAAGTCCATCTGGTTCATACACACTTTTTGTGGGAAAGAATCATAGAATCCCTCTATTGTGAAAGCAAGCCATTTAACCCATCAAGTCCATACTGATCATTTGAAGAGCATCCAGCCCATTCCTGTAACCCTACATTGCTCATGACAAACCCATCTGGCCTCCAAATGCCTGGGCACTGTTGGGCAGTTTAGCACAGCTAATCCATCTAACCTACACATTTTTACACTGTAGGAGGAAACCCACACAGAATTGGGGAGAACGTGCAAACACCACACAGACAGTCACCCGAGGCTGGAATCGAACCTGGGTCCCTGATCCTGTGAGGCAGCAGTGCTAACCAGTGAGCCACAGCCTGCCAGCTTTACCCAGTCAGACCCACAGCAATCTGGCTGACTCTTAACTAGAGTCAAAATGTGTGGTGCTGGAAACGCACAGCTGTTCAGGCAGCATCTGAGAAGCCGGAGAGTTTACATTTTGATCATAAGCTCTTCATCAAGATCAGACTTTTTGATTCTGATCCCCAGCATCTGCAGTCCCTACATTTTCCTGACTTTTAGCTAATCTATGGGCAAGAAATGCTGGCCTGGCCAGTGATGACCACATCCCGGGAACGAATAAGTCACCATTTGCTTTGCTTGGGAATGTTCGCAAGCTGAAAGACAGTACCATAGCTGAAGGCCTTCTACACAGTGAGCTAGCTGGGTCCAAGATACCATAGGAATGACCTAGGGTCTGCTGTCAGGATGCTATTCCAGTCCCAGCAGATTTGATTTGGCTCATGTTCATCATCTTATAGAAGAGAGATGGATCGTAAAGCTGAGAGCTTCGCATCATCCTTTAGCAGCTAAAAGCACTCTTCAGTTGCGAGGAGGTTAATGAAATATGAAGACCGACATCTCTCAGTGAATAGGAGCTGAGCACTTGAGAGTTTTAAATCTGCAATGTTACTTTCATCTTAGTGATCTAAGTGTGTGGTATTATTTGAATAATTCAGCATGAATAGTAAGTATCATCATTGTATTACATATAATTCTGAATAGTCCATTAATTAGCTGGAGAAAGCCTTGCCTAATAAAAAAAAGTTTTTATGCCGGAAATAATTTATCATTGATTAATTAGGAAAAAACTGCTTTATAATAGCTTCAATTAGCATACAAATGTTCTCCACAATAAAAGTACAATAGGGGCACTTCCCATTTGGTATTGTCCAAATCACGATGTCTTAATGAAATTAATTCTGAAGTATGTGCTTCTCATCACAAATCCCACTTCTCCTGATAATTGGGGCGACAGGTGATTTGTGAGAAACTCTGTTACAAATGCTCCCGCATACGAAACGCAGTGACACCTTTCCCGGACAAGGGAACATCATTCCAATTTATGTTGCTAACTCGGAGTTCTGACTTCTCTGATCCTCCAGGGTGAGCCCATCAATCTGTCTGGTTGTAAAGTCCCATAACTTTGCTCTCCCTGGGTTATGGAATGTAGAACGTAGAACGGTACAGCACAGTATAGTCCCTCCGTCCCTCGATGTTGGGGCGACCTTTTATCCCACTCTAAGATCAAACCAACCTGCATACCCTTCATTTTATTATCATCAATGTGCCTATCCAAGTGTCACTTAAATGTCTCTAATGTGTCTGACTTAACTATCATTGCCATCAGTGCATTCCATGCACCCACCACTCTCCGCATAACAAACAGATTTCTGACATCTTCCCTAAACCTTCCTCCAATCACCTTCAAATGAATATGTGGTGATCACCAGGAAACAGAGTTCTCCTTTGCCAGTAGAATCCCTACAGCAGGGAAGCAGGCCATTTGGCCCATCAAGTCCACACTGCCCCTCCTAAGACCATCTCACCCCTCTACCCTAACCTCCATTTCCCAGAACAACTTAAATATCCCTCAACACTGGGCAATTTAGCATGACCACTCCATCTGACCTGCACATTTTTGGATTGTGAGAAGACACCAGAGCACCTAAAGGAAACCCACACAGACAAGGAAGAATGTGCAAACTCCATGCAGACAGTTGCCTGAGGGTGGAATTGAACCTGGGCCCTAGGTGCTGTGAGGCAGCAGTGCTAACCACTGAGCCACCGTGCTGATAGCATCATCATAATATCATCAGTTATGATTCATCATCTCCAGGGAACAGTCTAGAGAATTGACTTCACGCAGGCTCTGGGTCACACGATGAGTGAGCCAAAACCAGGTTTCACAAGATGGTCATTTAGGAAAAGGTTTCCCTCAGAAGGCTGTGAATCCAGAGTGAATCCAGAGTGCTGGGTAATGCTACATTGTTGAATATGCCCAAGGCAGGAATTCTTAAACAAATAAAGGAGGGGGCTGGAGAAGTGGAGTTCACAAAATTACAGAATTGTTATGGTGCCAAAGGAGGCCATTCGATCCATTGAATATGCACAGGTTCTACTACCTCGTGCTAAATTCCTGCATTTATTCTCTCTCCCTGCACACCATTTCTATCCAAATAATGCCCCTCTTGAATGCTTCTGTTGCATCTGCTTCCACCACTTTTCCAGGCAATGCATTCCAGATCCTAACAGCTCACTGGCTGAAAATGTATTTTCTCATGTCACCCTTGCTTCATTTACAGATCACTTAAAATTTTTGATGTAGGGATCCGACTGTGATCTTACTAAATGATAGGACAAGCTCCAGTGATTATTTGATCTATTCTTGCTCCAATTCCATATGTTCTTACATGGTCAGGGGTTCATCCCACAAACACTACTGTCAGTCAAGACATCAATAATGCAGACTTGCATTCTGATAGCACCTTTAATGTAATTGAACATCCAACATGCAGCGGATTGGGAAATAATGGTCTAGTGGTGCTGTTGCTATGCTGGTAATCCAGAAACCCAGGTAATGTACTGGAGACCCCGGTTCAAATCCTACCTTGGGCAAATTTTGGAGTTTAAAACCATCACCAACTTTTGGAAAACTCATCTGGTTCACTAACACCCTTTTGGAAAGGAAATCTGCCATCTTTACCTGTTCTGGCCTACATGTGATCCCAGACTGAAAGCAATGCTGATGCTTAACTGCCTGCTGGGGCAATTAGGGGCAGGAAACAAATATTGACCCAGCCAGTGATGTCCACATCGAGTGATTTGAATTTTTAAGAAAACATTATCAAATGTAATGCAACACTGGGCCACATAAGAAGTAATTGGGCATGTGGATATAGGTTTTAAGGAACAATTTAAAGCAGGAGAGAGAGTTGTTGAGAGGGAGAGGTTAAGGGGTGCTGGGTGGGGCGTGTTTTGGGAGTTATGTACCTGAGTCACCACAAGAAATCAGTTAATATTTGCGATATCGGCACATGGGCCTCCCTCACTCTAATCTCAACACATCTTCCCTTGCTCTGAGGAAGGGTCACCCAACCCAAAATGTTAACTCTGATTTCTCTCCACAGATGCTGCCAGACCTGCTGAGCTTTTCCAGCAATTTCTGTTTTTGTTTCCTCTTCACTTGTGATTTACTGAGTACTGAACTGAAACTCCATTTCAGCAGGAGAAAGCATTTTACTTGAGGGCTCTCTTTTCACTTACAGGCTAAGGGCTTCACCAACAGCATTTATTGCCCATCTTCAGTTGGCCTTGAGAAGATGGTGGTGAGCTGCCATCTTGAACCGCTGCAGTCAATGTTCTCCACAGCTTCCAGGAGATGTAGGTACACCCACAGGAAGAGAATACCAGGATTTTGACCCAGTAACAGTGCAGAAATGGTAAGATGGTTCAGAGTTACGATGAGGGTGGGAGGGGAACATAAAGATGGTGATAGCTGGACCTCTGTCCTGCCTTGCTCATCCAGGTGCTATCGGTAGTGGGTTTGGAATTTGGTTGAATGATGAAGACATAGCAGTGACAATTAGCATGGAACGTCATGAAGGAGTTATATTTTATTTATCAGTTTGGCTCCTTTCATAATTCAGGCAGAATGTTCATGGTTTCAGCCTCAGTGTCGAACAGTTGCATTTGGAATAAATGTGGCTTTTTTGGATCTACTATCAAAAGAGCAAAACTGGAGAGCATCCATTGTAAATTATCCCATAGTGTTAGCAGCCACATCACTGTGACAGTGAGCTATGCTGCATTGTCAATGATCCCATCTTCTAGATGAGATGCTGAGTTGATCTACCAACCTGCTGTGTTCGATGTCAAAGATTCCGATGTGCCAGGTATAGAGGTTTGCTTGTCAGTGTTCATTTCCCAAATGGTTTATTTATTTATTTTTTTATTGGTGTGATCTTTCTGTATGTGAAAGTTGATTTGTGTCCGTAGTAGCAATAGGAGTTGTAGTAATTGGAATGAGGACTGGATGGATCTCATTGAGTATGAGTTCCCTAATTAGGGCTGTTCACCTAGGCCCATCAGGGAGTCCTGGCTGACAGATATAAACAGGCGATTCAGGAATTCTCCTCACTCTAGGGACTGGCTCTGAGCTTGCTGGGTCATATATGGTGCACAGATAAATAAAGGGTGACCTGGTGATGGGATAACGGGCTCCGTGAAGTTATTTTAGGAAGACAGAAAATAGGGGCAGCAGTAAACCATTCAGCCCTTTGAGTATGCTTCACCATTCAACATAATTATGTCTGATCATCCAACTCAGTCATCTGTTTCTACTTTCTCTTTGCATTCTTTGATGCCTAAGAACTATATCTAACTCCTGCTTGGAAATGAATGTACTTCAGATGCAATTAATTATAATTAATTAATTGCTCATAAATTATTTATGAGTGAAAATGCACAAAACGGAAAAGAAGAGATATTGGCGAGAATATTTACAATTTTGTTCGAACTTATTTCATTGTTAGCAATGCAAAGTTTATTCTCTTTTTAAGGTTTCCCCTGTTAAAAACAAAATTGAAGTGGATTGGCAAAGAAATTAAATTATTGTAAATGGACTCGCTGCTCTCTCTTTGTCCTTGTTCTGGAGAGGTCTCTTCAGGTCAGTGAATAGATATCGAGCTGTAATCAGTTTGCACAAGTCAACCAAACAATGGAAATTGCTGGCAGTGGGATGACTTCATAATACGATATAAGGTCCCAAATCGGAAGCAGACAGCGACATTAAAATGTCAATCCTTATTAGTGAGTCTCACATTAGGTTACCCTGAGACCCTGTGAAATGCAGTAATGAAACAAGGCGCAGTGTGTCCCCTCTGATGTTCACAACTAATTGCACAACTTCCCAATTCACGGCATCACCAACACATTCCTTTCCTTTTTACAGTGCTGTGTTCAGAAGGCATTTTCTCAGCTTTCAGTTTGTCCTTGTGCCCTTGTCCATTCTTTTGAAGAATGCCTGATGCTTTGCCTTTGGTGGGAACCACGGTTTGTTTCATTTCAATTCAGGGCTTTTCAATGTGACTGCACTGAGGCTACATTCACTGCCTGCCTGAACGGATAGCAGACTGACGGAGCCAAGTGTTGGAGGTATGGGTTTGATTGGACGTTTCTGGAGCTCTCAGCAGTTTCATTCAAAGCAGTTGCAAAGTAATTGTGCAGTCAGGAATCAGCGTTGAGGAAGAGCCAATTAAATTTCTCAGGAAGGTTCAAAACATATGTTTTATTATAAATGTTCACTTTGTCAAATTTCTGGCCCTTATATTATCTTGTGATGTGATTCATAGGAATACCATTTCCTAAATCTGACTAGATTACTTTAGAAATTCAAATTGGTGACTAATTCTACTAAACACTCCTTTGGGAATGTTAAATTGAACCTGTTTATGGATACACCGACTCGTTAATCCAGGCACGCAGTACACAGCGATTTTAGAATGACTGTAATACATTTTGCACCAATCACAGTTTCTGATTTTTGTTTGCAAAAGAACATCTCTGAAAATGCAACAAGAGAAAAGTTATCGGGTGGAATGGACCAGGCAGTTGGCATTGCCCAGTGAGCTACAACGATGTCAGGCAAATATTGCTCAGCATCTTCTTTTGTCCAAAAAGCTGACAACAGTGTTGTCAATGTTATTTAGTTGACCCAATGCTTTGATAGTGTAGTGCTGGAAAAGCACAGCAGGTCAGGCAGCATCTGAGGAGCAGGATACTTTAGGCATAAGCCCTTCATCATGTCTGAAATGTTGATTTTCCCGCTCCTCGGATGCTGCCTGATCTGCTGTGCTTTTCCAGCATTACACTCTCCACTTTGATTTTCACCATCTACAGTCCTCTCTTTCTCCCAATGCTTTGACAGCATATTACTGGCTGTTCAACCCTTTTAGGTGGCTAATCGTGAAGAAACACCGATAGAAATGTGGTATAAGATGAGGCCTTTGGAAAATCCTTTTCTTTTATCGATTCTTGGGATGAAGATGTCACTGGGATGAGCAGCATTATTTCTTGTTATTATCTATCGCAGAATTGGAGGAAGTGGGCTTAGCCTTGCTCTCGAGCCATTTTAGAGATGTGAATGCTTCAGAGGGCAACTCAAAGTCAAACAGACCAAAGTTAGACTGGACTCACATATAGAACAGACCCAAGAGAGGATGGCAGACTTCCTGTTTCAGTAATCAGGTTATTGAGTTATGTGATTTTGGCCAAATCATTTTGTGAGAAACCAGAGGTCAGGTCAGACAACAGGATATGGAGAGCAGAAGCATTTATGAAGAGTGGAACATTGGAAAGTGACCAGGAAAGTGCTTGAAACTGCTGAGATTGTAGAAGCTTGTGTATAAACAACACAAGGGGGGATTGAAACTGCCCAGTACTACATTGATAGCATTAACTACAGTAATAGACATTTTCTAATAAACCTGTTCAGAAATGTTATTATACCTCTATGGAGCAGGTGGAATTTAAACCAAGGCCTCCTGACTCAGAGTTAGGGACATTACCACTGCACCACAAGGGATCCTAAGACTGCTGTGACCCAGTTACCAACCGGTATGTCTCATTCATATGGTCAAGGAAGCCAGCAGCTCAGCAGCTTACTGAATTTCTCCAGCTCCTTCTGGATTTTACTTCAGATTTTCAGCATCCCCAGTTTTTTTTTCCCACTGAAGACTTTGAAGAGGGAGTTGAAACCACTCCTCCATAAATGCATTGCAAGAGAGCTACACCCTGAGCCAAGGTGACACTCTGGCTGGTATTGCCTGGCTTTGTAGCAGGTTCAGTTCTCGCAACTCTGGGGTTTGAGAGTTCTGAGTTCAAGCCACATGTCTTGATTTGAGTGTGGCATTGTCAAATGTATCATGGTTCGGAGACTATCTGCTCAGGTGGATTTATCACACCCCAAAGAAGAACAGAAGTCTGTCTTGGAGAAAGTGAGGACTGCTGATGCTGGAGATCAGAGGGGAAATGAAGAAACTGGTGAAATCCACGTTGATCCCGTGTGGTTGGAGGGTCCCAAGGCAGAAGATGAGGCATTCTTTCTCCAGGCATTGGGTGGCTAGAGTTTGGTGGTGGAGGAGGCCCAGGACTTGCATGTCCTTGGTAGAATGGGAGGAGGAGGTGAAGCTTTCAGCCACGGGGTGGTAGGGTTGTTTAGTCCATATGTCCCAGAGATATTCTCTGAAACGTTCTGCAAGTTGGCGTCCTGTCACCCCAACGTAGAGGAGACCACATCGAAAGCATCAGACACAGTCGATGACGTGTGTGGAAATACAGGTTGGATGTGGAAGGAGGTGAGGGGTAGGTGTGGGTGCAGGTTTTGCAATTTCTGTGGTGGCCGGGGAAGGAACCGTCAGGGGAGGGTGGGTTGGTGGGGACAGTGGACGCATCAAGGGAGTCATAGAGTCATAGAGATGTACAGCACAGAAACAGACCCTTTGGTCCAACTCGTCCATGCCGACCAGATATCCCAACCCAATCTACTCCCACCTGCCAGCATCCGGTCCATATCCCTCCAAACCCTTCTTATTCATATCCAGATGCCTTGTAAATGTTGCAATCATATTAGCCTCCATCACTTCCTTTGGCAGCTCATTCCACACACGTACCACCCTTTCCGTGAAAATGTTGCCCCATAGGTTTCTTTAAATCTTTTCCCTCTCACCCTAAACCTATGCCCTCTACATAAAAGCAAATTACTGCGGATGCTGGAATCTGAAACCAAAAGAGAAAATGCTGGAAAATCTCAGCAGGTCTGGCAACATCTGTAAGGAGACAAAAGAGCTGATGTTTCGAGTCTAACTGACCCTTTGTCAAAGCTAAAAAAAGGGGGAAATAGTATTTATACTAGATTGAGAGAAAGTGAGTCATGGCTCCGGAAGCAAAGATAGCAATAAAAAAGTGATAATGACAGTGCATCTCCCTATAATCTCTCTATGCACTGTCATTATCACCTCTTCACCTTTGCTTCTGGAGCCATGACTCAACTTCTCTCAGCCTCATATAAGTACCTCCCTATTTCTCCCTTTTTATAGTTTTGACAAAGGGTCAGTTAGACTCGAAACGTCAGCTCTTTTCTCCCCTTATAGATGCTGCCAGACCTGCTGAGAATTTCCAGCATTTTCTCTTTTGGTTTCTATGGGGAGAAAGTGAGGACTGCAGATGCTGGAGATCAGAGCTGAAAATGTCTTGCTGGAAAAGCGTAGCAGGTCAGGCAGCATCCAGGAAACAGGAGAATCGACATTTCGGGCATAAGCCTGAAGAAGGGCTTATGCCCGAAACGTCGATTCTCCTGTTCCCTGGATGCTGCCTGATCTGCTGCGCTTTTCCAGCAACACATTTTCAGCTCTTTTGGTTTCTATGCCCTCTAGTTCTGGACTCCCCCACCCCAGGGAAGAGATTTTGTCTATTTACCCCATCCATGCCTCTCATGATTTATAAGGTTTATAAAATCCGGGTGGGGAGGGAAATATATCCCTGGTGGCAGGGTCTGTTTTTAGATGTCAGAAATGGTGGAAGATGATACGATGTATTCCCCTCCCCCACCTTATCCCAGATCCAGCCCTCCAACTCAGAACCGCCCTCCTAGATTAGATTACTTACAGTGTGGAAACAGGCCCTTCGGCCCAACAAGTCCACACCCAGACCCATTCCCCTACACTTACCCCGTCACCTAACATCATGGGCAATTTAGCATGGCCAATTCACTTAACCTGCACATTTTTGGATTGTGGGAGGAAACCGGAGCACCCGGAGGAAACCCACGCAGACACGGGGAGAATGTGCAAACTCTGCACAGTCAGTCGCCTGAGGCGGGAATTGAACCCGGGTCTCTGGCGCTGTGAGAACCACTGTGCCACCGTGCTGCCCTAACTGTCTTGAACTGTCCCACTTGTCCACCTTCCTTCCCACATACCTGCTCCACCCTCCTCTCCAACCTATCATCTTCATCCCCACCTCCATCCACCTATCGTATTCCCAGCTACCTTCCCCCAGCCCCACCTCCTCCCATTTATCTCTCAGCCACAGCCCACAAGCCTCATTCCTGATAAAGATCTTTTGCCTGAAATGTCGATTTTCCTGCTCCTCGGATGCTGCCTGACCTGCTGTGCTTTTCCAGCACCACTCTAATCATGATGTTGGATTTCACCATTGTTGTCAGCAGAAAGGGATCTCAAACACTCAGCTCTCAAATGGAGGAGGCACCTGCGAATCCTCTTGCAAGGATGCCTACCTTGAAGAAGTTCTCCTCTTCTCTCTCCAAGAATCTCAGTGAGTCTCTCCCTCTCACTGCAACCACCAGGTCCTCTCCTCTGCCCTGAAGCTCTTCAACCATGTCCTGAAACAGACTCGCTACCATATTCATATTTGCTACCTGCACATCCACCAATGTCATTTATTGTATCCGTTGCTCCCGATGCGGTCTCCTCTACATTGGGGAGACTGGACGCCTCCTAGCAGAGCGCTTTAGGGAACATCTCTGGGACACCCGCACCAATCAACCACACCGCCTCGTGGCCCAACAATTCAAAACATCCTCCCCCCCCAACTCCCCACACCCCCCCCCCCCCCCCCCCCCCCCCCCCGCCAACTCTACCAAGGACGTGCAGGTCCTGGGCCTCCTCCACCACCGCTCCCTCACCACCCGACGCCTGGAGGAAGAACGCCTCATCTTCCGCCTCGGAACACTTCAACCCCAGGGCATCAATGTGGACTTCACCAGTTTCCTCATTTGCCCTCTCCCCAACTTACCCCAGTTCCAACCTTCCAGCTCAGCACTGTCCCCATGACCTGTCCTACCTGCCAATCCCCCTTCCCACCTATCCACTCCACCCTCCTCTCTGACCTATCACCTCCATCTCCACCCCCATCCACCTATTGTACTCTTTGCTATCTTCTCCCCAGCTCCACATTGGAGGGTCCCTGCCTCTATTCCTGATGAATGTCTTTTGCCCGAAACATCGATTATCCTGGTCCTCGGATGCTGCCTGATCTGCTGTGCTTTTCCAGCACCACTCTAATCCAGACTATGGTTTCCAGCATCTGCAGTCCTTGTTTTTTCCTAATTGTATATATTGGTCTATCGGAGTGAGTGAAGAGCCCTTGAGAATTAACAATAGATCCTGGACTCGGGATTCCTAACCCCAATCCCAAATTTTCAGATTTTGACAAGGACGGTTTAAGGATGTGGCTGATTATGATCATGAACCATCACCCTCCTACTGCTGACTGGGCTGACTCCATTGTGGGGCAGGCTGGTCTGACACCTCCACGATTTTCATTGAAATAAAACCAAGAATCACAGATGCTGGAGATCGTAAACCAACAAGGAAAATGCTGGAGAAACTCAGCAGGTCCAGCAGCACCTGTGGAAACAGAACCGGAGTTAACGTTTCAATCTGGATCAGCTTTATATTGCATCATGGTTCATGGCATCTCAGAGATATTGCCGACTATAGTCAACCTCTGCTCCGTTGATGTAGATGAGGACATGTTCTCCTCCTTTCTTCCTGAAGTCAATGATCAGTTCCTTAGTTTTAGCTGACATTGAGAGAGAGATTGTTACCATTGTACCATGACACCAAGCCCTCCGTCTCACTTCGTATTCTGAGTCATCATTGTTAGATACCCATCCTACGACAGTGATGGCTTCAGCAAACTTGGAGAGGGTGTTCATTCAGAATTAGGCAACTCATTCATGGGTGCATAGGGAGTACAATAGGGGGTTGAGAACGCATCCTTGGGGGAGGGGAGGCTCCAGTATTGAGGGTTATTGTGAAGGAGGTGCTGTTCCCTATCTTCACTGATTGTGGTCTGTGGTGAAAATGTGTTGCTGGAAAAGCACAGCAGGTCAGGCAGCATCCAAGGAGCAGGAGAATTGACGTTTCGGGCATGAGCCCTTCTTCAGGCATCACCTGAAGTAGGGCTCATGCCCGAATGGTCGATTCTCCTGCTCCTTGGATGCTGCCTGATCTGCTGCGCTTTTCCAGCAACACATTTTCAGCTCTGATCTCCAGCATATGCAGTCCTCACTTTCTCCTCGAAGATTGTGGTCAGTGGGTCAGGAAGCTATGGATCCAAGTTGCAGAGGGTGAAGTTGAGACTTAAGTCTATCGTAATGTGTGATTATATTTTGGTGAATGATCATTAGGTTAAAGTAAGGAAGAGAAAAACAAAACATGATCCATCAAGCCCGATTTTATGTCCAGTAGCACCATCAGTCGGGGCCACACAGCCCAACAGTCCAGGAATCAGATATTCAAATCCAATCAGGGTGTAGTAATCTGGGACCCTACCCCAAAGAGCTGGAGATGCTGAGGGAGTTTCCAAGTCAGATTAAGAGATTTCTGTTGAGGGAGAATGCTAATGGATGTGAAGCCAAGATGGAAAAAAGACTGATTTAGCGATGCTTGAGTGAATGGCAGTCTGAAGGTGCTCACTGGACTTCTCCAATTCCTAACATTTGTAGGTCAAATTATGAGAGTAAACATAATGAAACTGGTAATTTATAAGCTCACATCACAAAATAACTGATTTTGAAAGGTGTTGGTTGATACTAACAATGTTGCACTTCCTCAGTACTGTACTGACTATACACAAGATAATATCAACAATCAACATCCTTCTTTAATGTAAGAGCTGAGCCCTTTACCAACTGAGTTCTCATTAGTACAAAAAATGTCTGCGTGTAAATCTTTGATGTGTTTGTTGACAGCCCAACTGTTTCACAGATTTCCTTCTCCAAACAGAAAGATTGTTCCTATGTGTGACACTTGATTCACACTACGGGGCTAATGCCAATCACTTGCACAAACAAATCTAACTCCACTTCGTTGGGAAAACTCTCTGGACTTTTCTTCTGGTTGGACAATGAATGTAACGTTACAGTGCTGCCCAAATCCTGAGAACCAACTAGAGGGCATAGGTTTAAGGTGAGAGGGGAGAGATTTAAAAGGGGTCTAAGGGGCAACATTTTCACACAGAGGGTGGTACGTGTATGGAATGAGCTGACAGAGGAAGTGGTGGAGGCTGCTACAATTATAACATTTAAAAGGCATCTGGATGGGTATATGAATAGGAAGGGTTTAGAGGGATGTGGGCCAAATGCTGGCAGTTGAGACTGGATTAAGTTAGGATATCTGATCAGTGTGGATGAGTTGGAGCAAAGGGTCTGTTTCCGCACTGTACAGTTGTTATGACTCAGAGTCTAAATGACTAGATTGGGTGCAGAACATGAAAGTATGGAATTGTTGGTGGTGATGTAGAAAAGTATAACTGTACAAATGTATATTTTAAAGAATGGAATGCAAACAAAGAAATAATTCCCTGTTATTATTTTCTAGCCATTTACTTCAAGACATTTCTCAATTAGCAGGATTTGATTGGAAATTGCTAAGTTGTGTCCGTCAACCATTCTGCCAATCACAGACAAGGTCATGGGTCAGCTACACAATGGAGAACAGCGTTTAGGCTTTTGTGAGGGGAGGGGTGTTTGAGCTTTGTTACTTTGTACTTATAGGTGAAGAAAATTTAATTAGCTGGCAACTGGGGCCTAGCCAGTTAAAAGGACATATGGTCATGAATTTGTGTGTTGGAAAATGGCCAATTCTAATTAACAAAGGTGTTGACAGAAATCCAATTCCACTGTGATCCCTACACTAATGATCACGTCAAAACATATAGATGCATCATGTAAAAATTTCAGATGAAGATTATAGCACTAAAAATCTTCCAAAGACTACCTTCACTGAGGGGTACACAATGGGCATATGGTTCCACAACTGTCTTCCAGTATACCGATCTGACCCTATCGCTATAGTAACATCTTGCATTCTACTCTGCTATTCTTACAGTCTCATTGCCTTTCACACACACCCACAGAATGACACATATCCTTTTGATGTGATGTAGAATTAAATGCCACAATTTATTTTTTTAAAAAAAGCAGAAGACCTTGGTAAGATTTTAATTAAAAACTGACAAAATTATATGAAAGGAAAGCATTTTACGTTTGCGCGGACAGTGTCTCTTATAGATGTTCCTTGTGTGAAAAGGACTAACTATTTAACCAGTTTGAATTAATTGATAAAAGTTGCGATGGAAAAGTTATTAGATCCACCTTATGTGTAGACCATAATTCATCTGCTAACTTAATTTTTAAAAAATAAATGTTTGACAAGGCAAACTAATAAAAGTATATTAATGAATTTAAAATTTTGCTTTACCTTAGGTCAAAGCTAGAATCATTGATATTCAAACCATGGGGAAATGTTTATTGATGCATTCTTTAAGAAAATGACATTTCAAATGCTTGTCCTTTTAAAAATAAAATTAAACCATCTTTCAAACTGCACAAACCATGGCTCAGCTTAAATGTTCTGCAGCCTGTGTTTAATGTCAGAAAGAAAGCAGGACACCTGCCCCCTGTGTTGTTTCCCATGCATATGCTAGTATTACGTATCATTTTTCCATAATATCACAGAGGATAGGAAGTTGGTACTGAGTTGCTGTAATGTAATAGTTAAATTAAGGCTTTGATGATGTGTAATAGTTCAGGTGTAGCTGGGATGGTAAGGTAGACAACTTGTTTTTGCCAGGAGTCATGCAGCATAGATTTCAATAGCTGAATGCTGGAATAAGTGATCGGATAATGCACTGATAGGACTATGTGTGATAGCTGCAATTTTCAGGATGAATATAACATATTCAAGGAGCTCCACCGGCTACTGAAAGGGATTTTTTTCTCTCTCTCTAAAGCCTCGGGATGATGGTAATGAAAACCTCATCTATCATATTTAAAAGTGACACCGGTCAGACAGATGATCTTATTCTCTCTAAAGGTGACGCCTCGAAGTAACCAGGAGCTTGACTGTCTCTCTATTAGGGCTTGACAAGAGTACAGTTAACTGCTGTTCAATGCACCCTCCATTTCTCATCATTCAGGTTTATGTGCCACCTGTCGGTTTGGAATTTCAGACTGTCCTGGGTTATAAGGTTCCTCTTTCCAAATTCACCCAGGCACCACCACACAGGCACACCCAAACAGACACACACGCACACACATTTACCCACACAAACACACCCAACAGACACACACACACACATACCCAAATAGACCCACCACGCCCCCCCCACACACACACAAAGATCCACACTCTCTCTCCCTCCCACACACACAAATAGACCCACCACACACCCCACACACACACACACACAAACATCCACACTCTCTCTCTCTCCCACACACACAAATAGACCCACCACACACCCCCCCCCACACACACAAACATCCACACTCTCTCTCTCTCCCCCCACACACAAATAGACCCACCACACACCCCCCCCACACACACACACAAACATCCACACTCTCTCTCTCTCCCACACACACAAATAGACCCACCACACACCCCACACACACACACAAACATCCACACTCTCTCTCTCTCTCCCACACACACACAAATAGACCCACCATACACCCCACACACACACACACACAAACATCCACACTCTCTCTCTCTCCCACACACACACAAATAGACCCACCATACACCCCACACACACACAAACATCCACACACTCTCTCTCTCCCACACACACACAAATAGACCCACCACACCCCCCCCAACACACACACACACAAATAGACCCACCACACACCCCCCACACACACACAAACATCCACACTCTCTCTCTCTCTCACACACACAAATCGACCCACCACACACCCCCCCCCACACACACAAACATCCACACTCTCTCTCTCTCTCACACACACACAAATAGACCCACCACACCCCCCCCCACACACACACACACAAACATCCACACTCTCTCTCCCCCTCTCTCACACACACACACGCAGACACACACACACTGACCCACACAAACACACCCAAACAGACATACGGACCACCCCCCACACACACACACACACACACACACACCCAAATAGACCCATCGCCACCCCTCCCCCCCACAAACATCCACACTCTCTCTCACACACACACACCCACACACAGTCACACACACACATCCACGCACGCACGCACACACACACTACACACTGACCCACACGCACACATACACACTGACATACACACATACACCTACACACACACACGTGCACACACACTGACCCACACACGCACACACACACAGACCACACACACTGATCACACACACACCTAAACAGACATGCACACATTGACGCACACACACACAGACACACACGCACACAGACACACACACATACACACACAGATACTCACACACACATACCCAAACAGACATGCACACACATACACATGCACACACACACTAACCCACACACACACCCAAACAGATATGCGCACACCCTCACACACACATATACACACACACCCAAACAGACATGCGCACACGCTCACACACACATATACACACACACCCAAACAGATATGCGCACACCCTCACACACACATATACACACACACCCAAACAGATATGTGCTCACGCTCACACACACACCCCCCAAACAGATATGCGCACACCCTCACACACACATATACACACACATCCAAACAGACATGCGCACACGCTCACACACACACCCAAACAGATGTACACACATCCACACACACCCAAACAGACACAGACACACCCCCCCCCACACATACACCCAAACATTCACACACCCAAACAGGCATACACACATCCACTCTCAGTCCCACACACTGACCCACATGTACATACATTCAAACAGGCGCGCACACATACACACACGCACTAACCCACTGACCCACAAAAACACACCCAAACAACCATACGGACCCACAGACACACCCAATAGACCCACTGCCCACACCCCCACACACACACACAAACATTCACACTCTCTCTCTCTCACACACACACACACAAACTCCCACCCACAGACCCACACACATCTACACAGCCATATATGCATCCACATAGACACCCCCCACATCCACATAGAAACACACTCACAGATATCCATACATACAAACACACACGCATTCACACTGACACACAATCATTCACGTAAGCATACACAGATCCACACAGACATCCCCCACATCCACACAGACACAGACAATCACATAAACACACACACACATTTTACATCCTGTCTGCCCTCCTTAATGAATAACTTTGAAGTATTAGGAAAATAAGATGGAATATTCCATGTACAGAACATTATTGGATTGCTGATTTCTAATTCTCTATAGAATTTGCATTTCTCCAAGCAAACGACCTCCCGGTTCCCTCACTTATAGAACCTCTGAACTGAGAGCCTGGTATTAATCAACATATGAAGTGGATTAGTACCAAATGTGAATGAATGCTACTGTCAAACCTCGAAATAGACAAACATTACAAAACTGTCCATTTCACCTTCTGACAAACAACTTATGTTCCTGTTCAAGATCTGTTGGATTTACACACAGTTCATTTGAGTTTGGGATTTTAACGAATCTACAGTCGATTGTGAATAAACGTTTGTTTTATTTATTGAAGAACTGCGCACACAAAGCAAGGGTGCAGTAAGTGCTATTTTGCTTGGAACTGCAGGTCAATTCAGACATCAATAATGCAGGCATTTCTGATCTACATCTGCATGAAACAATGTTTTGTTTGTTACAGATTTATATCCGAACTTAACAGCGACTTGTTTTTATAGCACCCTAATTCCAGGTCAGCTCCTGACCAAGTTTTCGTCACCCCCTCCATATTGTCCAATGTCTTCAACTATTTAAAAAATGCAGAATATCCACAGTGACTCTGAATGGTGTATTGTCAACATTTGTATGCACCAATCTAGCTGAATGAAAAGGTCTCAGTGTTAGGGCTCTGTCATGGCCTATTACTGGGGCTTCTCGCTCAGTGTGAGCGTAGTGAGTGTGATAAATGGACAGTCTCCTTTTCGCCTTCACCTTCTATCTTCAAGCTGAGTTCACCACACCTGAAATAATGGCATAGCTTTGGAGGGGCAGTATTTCTTGGCAGGTTCAAAAAGACAACCGATACAGCAAAATGGTAAGTGCTTCTGTTTTGTCAAATTAAAAATTTCATCATCATATTGAAGTATTTTGGAGAAACAAAATCATTATACATGGCAGAAAGGGGACGAGGAGGATTTGGTGGAGATGATATAAATCAAATTGGAGAAAGCTGCTATTGGGCCGAATGGCCATTTGCCTTCTGTAGTTTCGACATAAATTACAATCAGATATGGCTTACGACGAGTTTATATCAAATTGTTTCATGAAGTGAAAGAAACGAGATGAAAAATTGTGAATTGGAGAATTTAGAGACAAATTGTCATCACTGAATCTTGGCTTTGTGCTAAATTTAAATGCACTGGAATACATGCTATAATGTGTAAAGGTGTAAAACAAGGGGAGAGTTGTATGTTGTTCACAGGGTAACAAGTACATATTATTGTAGCTTTACCTGAGCGTCAGTGTTTGGAAACAAAATGTTCTTGTTTTTGTACACTCCAGAGACTGTTCTCAAATAAATTCTTCACAAAATGAAACTGGGGCTGATGTCATATAAGACATTATCAATTGGATTCATTTCAGTGTGTGTTATTTCTGATTTTGGTTCCTGCTCACACAGAGTCAGATGCCTTTGTACTGATTTACCCTTTCATCAGTGCAAATTGGGAAAAATAATTCTTGTACTTTATAGAGCTGAGAAAGCTCAGTTTAATTATTTTAAAATGTGAAGGAGACAGGTCTGCATCGTCAATTAAACAGTAAAAATTAGGCTTGAATTCCTTTCTTAAACTATTGAGGCTTTCTCTGATGGAGTAACACACGCAATCAGCGACACATTTCAAACTTAACCAGATTTCATAAATGATCTGAAGAAAGAAAGTATTAGATTAAGAAAGCCTTGTGTTATTTTGCAAGTGGCTGATGAAGATCAGCTTCTGTGAGGTATTTGAGGAGGAAAACTGCGACATTTACCATTCTCTAAAAGGCACTGATTTGTCAGATTCTTATTCACTCTTCCTCTTTGGTCTACCCATCACATTTAATCTATGTTCAATTCACGGCTGCTTCCTTTATTTCTGTGTGTCTGACTGAATAGGCTGCATGGGGGTAGGCAGGAGTCTATAGGCGAGCAGTTGTAATGAGTTTGGGCCACCAGTCAAGCCATTATTCATGGTGGTAATCTCTGACACAGCAAATTTACAACCACGAAATGTAGAAGTGTCGGAGTTAAGTTAAATGTGTAAAAGTTCAAAAACTCTGGGCTTTTATTTTAAAGTGAACACATGGCTCCAGACCTCATTACAGTTCTGGTCAAATATTGACAGTGCAGATGAGGTGCAGAGGGAACATTGACTGCATTTGAGGTCAATATGACATCTAAACAGGGTATGATATCAAGCAGCCCCCAGTAAAATTGAAAGCATCAGGAGTCAATAGACAATAGGTGCAGGAGTAGGCCATTCTGCCCTTCAAGCCTGCACCACCATTCAATATGATCATGACTGATCATCCTCAATCAGTATCCTGTTCCTGCCCTATCCCCATAACCCTTGATTCCACTATCCTTAAGAGCTCTATCCAACTCTTTCTTGAAAGTATCCAGAGACTTGGCCTCCACAGCCTTCTGGGGCAGAGCATTCCACACACCCACCACTCTCTGGGTGAAGAAGTTTCTCCTCAACTCTGTTCGAAATGGCCTACCCCTTATTTTAAACTGTGTCCTCTGGTTTGGGACTCACCCATCGGCGGAAACATGCTTCCTGCCTCCAGAGTGTCCAATCCTTTGATAATCTTATACGTCTCAATCAAATCCCCTCTCAGCCTTCGAAACTCAAGGGTATACAAGCCCAGTTGCTCCAATCTTTCAGCATAAGATAGTCCCACCATTCCGGGAATTGACCTTGTGAACCTACGCTGCACTCCCTCAATAGCCAGAATGTCTTTCCTCAAATTTGGAGACCAAAACTGTGCACAATATTCCAGGTGCGGTCTCACCAGGGCCCTGTACAGCTGCAGAAGGACCTCTTTGCTTCTATACTCAATTCCTCTTGTTATGAAGGCCAGCATGCTATTAGCTTTCTTCACTGCCTGCTGTACCTGCATGCTTGCTTTTATGGGGGTCCTGGGCCTCCTTCAACTCCCCCTCCCACTCTGCCGAGGACATGTAGGTCCTGGGCCTCCTTCAACTCTCCCTCCAACTCTGCCGAGGACATGGAGGTCCTGGGCCTCCTTCAACTCCCCCTCCAACTCTGCCGAGGACATGGAGGTCCTGGGCCTCCTTCAATTCCCCCTCCAACTCTGCCGAGGAAATGGAGGTCCTGGGCCTCCTTCACCACCGCTCCCTCACCACCAGACTGGAGGTAGAACGCCTCATCTTCCACCTCGGAACACTCCAACCCCAGGGCATCAATGTGGACTTCAACAGTTTCCTCATTTCCCCTTCCCCCACCTCACCCCAGTTCCAAACTTCCAGCTCAGCACTGTCCCCATGACTTGTCCGACCTGCTTATCTTCTTTTCCACCTATCCACTCCACTCTCCCCTTGCCCCCGACCTATCACCTTCATCCCCTCCCCCACTCACCTATTGTACTCTATGCTACTTTCTCCCCACCCCCACCCTCCTCTAGCTTATCTCTCCACTCTTCAGGCTCTCTGCCTTTATTCCTGATGAAGGGCTTTTGCCCGAAACGTCGATTTTACTGCTCCTCGGATGCTGCCTGAACTGCTGTGCTCTTCCAGCACCACTAATCCAGAAGATGCTTGCTTTCATTGACTGATTTACAAGAACACCTAGATCTCGTTGTAAAAGTCGGGGAAAAACCCTCCACCTGGAGACCTGCTGTGCACATAGAATTTGGCTGGGGTTATTGAAGACCAATATCTCAGTCCCCGGGTGTCATTGAGTTCCTCTGTGCGGTACCTAAGACCGAAGCAGCTTCAGTTGCCTGAGCTCCAACTGCCTTTGCATCCAACACTCAGAGGTGAGCATGACGCTGCCATGAAAATAGAACAAATGATTCATCCTGGTGCTCTCTGCTTCAAAATATTAAAGATTGCCAAAGGAGGACAGAAAGAAAGAAAGGCAAGTGGACAGGCTATTCAGAACAAATACCTATGACAGCACTTTCTTAGACAGCAAACCCACATTCATCTAGAAGGACAAGGACAGCAGATACATGGGAATACCACCCTCTCTTCCACCCACACACCATCCTGACTTGGAAATATTTTGTTGCTCCTTCAGCATCATTGGGTCAAAGTCCTGGAACTCTCTTCCTGATTTGATTTAATTTGAATGAGTTATTGTCACTTGCTCTTTACAGTGAATAACACAGTAAAACACTCAAAAGCTTCGACTGTCCACATATTCTGGTGCCATTTTGAGTAGTTTAAGAACAGTAAGAGGGTCTATCTTCGTGCCGCTGCCTCTGCCATGGGTCCTGAGCTGGCTCACTATGACACTTACACCATGACCGCTCATCCATCACCTCACCGCCGCTTGCACCTGACCCACCAATGTAGGAGTCACCATACTTTTTGTGCCATATTTTTGCCACTGAGCTCACCTCGCCGATACTGGGCCCCGTGATGAACACACACTTACCGCACAACAGGGATCCCCAGTTCCACTGTCTCATTGACTCACTGATAACCAGGAATCATGGGTTCCACTGTCCCACTGCCTCACCGATAACCGGTAAACCCTGGCTCCGTGGTCCCACCGCTTCACCGATAACCAGGAATCCCCGGCATCCACTGTCCCACCGCCGCACCGGTAACCAGGAATCCCCGGCTCTGTTGTACCAATGCCTCAACGATAACCAGGAATCCCTGGCTCCGCTGTTCCACCATCTCACTAATAACCAGGAATCCCCAGCTCCACTGTCTCACCACCTCACCAATAACCAGGAATCCCCAGCTCCACTGTCCCACCACATCACCGATAATCGGGAATCCCCAACTCCACTACTGCCTTGATGACGCCAGATAAATGCGTGGTGATGCATTTTAGAAGATCAGATTTATGTGTAAACTTCACTGTAAATGGCAGAACCCTTAGGAACATTAGCATGCAGAAAGATCTGAGCGCACAGGCCCATAGTTCCCTAAAAGTAGCAACATAGGTGGTCAAGGTTTTTAAGAAGGCATATGGCACATTGCCTTCATCGGCCGAGGCATGGAGTACAAGAGTTGGCAAACTATATTGCAGCTTTTACAGACCCTCATTAGGCCACATTTGGAGTACTGTGTGCAGTTTTGGTCGCCATACTACCAGAAGGGCGTGCAAGTTTGGAGAAAATGTTCACCAGGACATTACCTGGTCTCAAGGGTATTGGTTATGAGGAAAGGTTAAAAAGATGAGGATTGTTTTCACTAGAAAGACTGTGGCTGACAGGAGACATGATAGAGGTCTACACAAGTATGAGAGGCTTATTCAGAAGTAGGTAGACAGAGACTTTTTCCCCAGGGTTAAAGTTTCAATTAGAAGGGAGTACAGGTGAGTAGGGGAAAGTTTAAGGGAGATGTATGAGGGAAGTTTTTCACACAGAGAGTGGTAGGAGCCTGGAATGGTAGGAGTGCTACCAGAAAAAGTGGTGGAAATAGGTACATTAGCAACATTTAAGAGGCATCTGGATGGTTACATGAATAGGGACGGAATAGAGGGATACAGACTGAATAAGGGCAGATGGTTTGTTTTTTAGTCTAGTTGGAGCATGATAATCAGCACAGGCTGGGAGGGCTGAATGGCCTGTTCCTGTGCTGTGCTTCTCTTTTATATTTTTGTTGTTCTCTTTGACTCCCTGGTCTGGGCATACTGCAGTCAGGATTCCCTGGTTGTGCTGCCAAGCCAGGCTACCACCTCACCAAGCGTCCTGCTGCGACCACCCTCCCTCAGAGGTGTCATCTTGCCAGCGACGCCATCTTGAAAAGTCCCATGCCACCACCTCCGACCATCTGGCGACTGCCGTCATTCGGTGCGTGGCCCACTCTCACTGCAGTTCTGATTAGCACACTGCAAAAGGTTTTAAAGAAAAGAAAAACAGATGAAAGACAAAAAAAGATGAAAAGAAACAGAGAATAAGTAAAAAGAAAAAAGGGAACAAAAGCAGATGGGAGCAGCACATAGCCCTGCTTCTTCCGACAGTACATGGACTGCACATGGTTCAAGAAAGTAGCTCGCCACCTTTCTCAAGGGGAGCTAGGGATGGGAAACAAATGTTGGCCTTGCTAGTGACACCTATGTCCCAAGACTGAATAAAAGGAAAACACCATATTGTCTTTCAATATAATTATACTCACTTTTCCTTGAGATTTCTTTCCTGACTGGTTGATGCTGTGTAAATACAAAACAGAGGGAAAAATATAAAAGTTTCCATCTCACTGAGGAAGCTTTAAGCCAATGCATATCCAACAACCTGCTCTGAAAACTCGGCTCAAGCTTTGATAGCTATGACAATTTGCACTCAGCAGATTAGACTTTTAAGAACACACTGAAAAAAACTATCCACAATGTTTTAAAAGAAAACTAAAATATTTCACTTTATCTTCCTATATTCATAGATAATGTTTAAAAAGGTCTGGAATTGAAACTTGAGCAAAAACTAATCAGTTCTTGCTTGGGTAAAAGGTAAGATAAATCCAGCCTGATCATGCACGATCCCATCAACCTATTCTTGAATTGAATTGAATTGAATTTATTGTCATGTGTACCGAGGCACAGTGAAAAGCTTTGTCTTGCGAGCAATCCAGGCAGATCACAGAGTTAAGTAGCATAGATAGTAAATAATAGGTAAACAGCGGCAAAAACAAAAACACAGGTGCAGGCGAATGTTAAGAGTTTGAGAGTCCATTCAGTATTCTAACAGTGGGGTGGAAACTGTTTTGAAACTGGCTGGTGCGTGTGTTCAGGTTTCTGTGCTTTCTCCCCGATGGTAGAGGTTGTAGAAAAACATTGCCAGGGTGGGATGGATCTTTGAGAATGCTGGTGGCCTTTCCTTGACAACAGGCCTGGTAGCTCTATTCTAGAGATGGGGGGTTGGTCTTTGTTCACCACTCCTGATCATCAGGAAGGGATGAGTGCTATCAAACAACATTTTCTCAGCAATTTACATGATACCACAAACAACTCTGTAACAGAAAGACATACATTAAAACTTAACAGGCATTAATTGTTACCATCTGTGGGACTACCTGAACTCATGGCTTCTTAAATTTTGGCTGATAAAAAAATGTCATCTCCACATTTTCACCCATGAATATTTATAACTATGATTTCTCAGCGGATCTGATCAATTACTTTTGGCAAATAAGCAATTATTTAAGGTGGTGGCATCGTGGATCAGTGGTTAGCACTGCTGCTCCACAGCACCAGCACCCTGTATTTGATTCCAGCCTTGGGTGACTGTCTGTGTGGAGTTTACACATTTTCCCCGTGTCTGTGTGGGTCTTCTCCCACAGTCCAAAGGTGTGCAGGTTAGATGAATAGGCTATGCTAAATTACCCAGTGTTCAAGGATATGTTGGTCAGGTGCATTAGTTAGGGGAATGGTCCTGAGTGGGATACTCTTTAGAGTGGACATTTTGGGCCTTTTGACCTGTTTCCATGGTATAGGGATTCTGTGATTAAAAGAGCATAGGGGCAGAGATCCACCTGTTAACTAAAGGTTCTCGTCAAACAAGTCAACGCATTGTGTTTTCCCGAGCACATAAAATTAAGAGATTATGTTAAGAAATGTTTCTTCGCAAAAGGAAAAAGGCCAGAAATCAGAGGACACAGACTGAAAATCATTTCTCGGAAGAAGATGTGGGGTAATGTTTTAACAAGGCGACTGGTAGTCTGGGAGGGTAATAGAAATAAATTCAACAGTAACTTTCAAAAGGAGATTGAGTACATACTTAGAAAAGGAAGCTCTTTCAGGGTGAAAGGTATTGAGCAACAAAGTGGGACCAATTGAGTAGATCCTTCAAAGAGGTGCCACAGACACAATGGGACAAAGAGTATCAAAAACAGAAGCTGCTGGAAAAGCTCAGCAGGAGTGGCAGCATCTGCAGAGAGAAATCAGAGTTAATGTTTCGGGTCTGGTGACCTTTCCCAAATCTAAAGGTAGATAAATCACGCAGACTGGATGGACTATTCCCAGAGGTCTGAAGGAAATAGCCGAGATTGTAGAGGCATTGGGGATCTTTCATGAATTACTAGAATCACGAAGAGTCCCAATTCTGAGGAAGAGTCACCAACCTGAAACGTTAACTCTGCGTGGGTTTCCTCTGGGTGCTCCGGTTTCCTCCCACAGTCCAAAGATGTGTAGGTCAGGTGGATTGGCCATGCTAAATTGTCCATAGTGTTAGGTGCATTAGTCAGAAGGAAATGGGTCTGGGTGGGTTGCTCTTCAGAGGGTCGGTGTGGACTGGTTGAGCCGTAGAGCCTGTTTCCACACTATAGGGAATCTAATCTAATCTAATGTTTGGACTTGGACTCTGGAGGCCTGGACTATTAATCCAGTGGATGTTCATTCAAATCCCACCAGGATCAGTCTGAGAATTCAAATTCCATTTGAGAAGAGATCTGGATCTAAAAATATTACATCAATAAAAATTACCATGAAGCTGTCAGATTATCATAAAAACCACTAACATTTAATAAGGTCCTTAAGGGAACAAGGCTGCTGTCTTTATTTGATCTGAGTTTTACGTCACTCGAAATGCACAGAAATATGGTTACATCTTAAATGACCCTTGAACTGCTCTGGTAAGTCTCATGGTTTACATTGACCTGCCATCAGAACAACTGGAGTTCAACAATAAATGCTGCCTACAACACCCATATCTCTAGCATGAACAATAGCGATACAATCAAGCTCAGACTGGGATCTTTCCACAATTAAACACACAAAGATGATCTGTATTTCAGAGTCAGACCCAAAGTGGGCAGAACTGGGACAACGTGGCAATAACAAAGTCAAGGAGGATGGTTTCAACATGGCCTATGACATGGGGTGAGAGGCAGCAATTTGAAACGGTATAAGGGCTTTGATCAGATGGGCCGGAGGGCCAAGAAGGGAGTAAATGGAGTTTAATTTAAATGAATGTGAGGAGCTGGAAAGACACATCAGGGCACTTTTACACTTAATGGTAAGGTCCTGGGGAATGTTGCTGAGCAAAGGGATCTTCGGGTACAGGTTCATAGCTCATTGCAAGTGGAGTTGCAAGGAGACAGGATTTGGTATGCTTTCCTTTATTGGTCAGTACATTGTGGATAGGACTTGCAGGTGTACAGGACATTGGTTAGGCCACTTTTGGAATACTACATTTAATTCTGGACTCCTTGCTGTAGGAAGGATGTTGTGAAACTTGAAAGTGTACAAAAAAGATTTACAAGGGTGTTGTCATGGTTGTATGGTTTGAGCTAGAGGGAGAGGCTGAATAGGCTAGGGCTGTTTTCCCTGGAGCATCGGAGGCTGAGGGGTGACCTTATAGAGATTTACAAAATCATGAGGGACATGGGTAGGGTACAGAGGTAAAAACAATGACTGCAGATGCTGGAAACCAGATTCTGGATCAGTGGTGCTGGAAGAGCACAGCAATTCAGGCAGCATCCGAGGACAGGCAAAATCGACATTTCGGGCAAAAGCCCTTTATCAGGAATAAAGGCAGAGAGCCTGAAGCGTGGAGAGATAAGCTAGAGGAGGCCTCCTCTAGCTTATCTCTCCATGCTTCAGGCTCTCTGCCTTTATTCCTGATGAAGGGCTTTTGCCCGAAATGTCGATTTTGCCTGTCCTCGGATGCTGCCTGAATTGCTGTGCTCTTCCAGCACCACTGATCCAGAATGGGTAGGGTACATAAGATCGTAGGAACGAGGAGCAGGAGTAGGGCATCTGACCCTTTGTTCCTGCTCCGCTGTTCAATAAGATCATGGCTGATCTTTTAGTGGCCTCAACTCCACTTACCCGCACCCTCACCGTATCCCTTAATTCCTTTATTGTTCAAAAAACTACCTTAACTTTAAAAATGTTTACTGAAGTAGGGTCAACTACTTCACTTGGAAAGCAATTCCATAGATTTACGACCCTCTGGTTGAAGAAGTTCCTTCTCAGTTCCCTTCATAATTTTAATTGTTTCTATAAGATCCTGCCTCAATTTTCAGTCTACTCAGTCTCCCCTCATAAGCCAACCCCCTTTACTCCAGAATCAACCTAGTGAATCTCCTCTGTACCCCTCCAGTGCCAGTACATCCTTTCTCAAGGAAGGAGACCAAAACTGCACAGAGTACTCCAGGTGTGGCCTCACCAGCACCCTGTACAGCTACAACATAATATCCCTGCTTTTAAACTCAATCCCTTTAGCAATGAAAGACAAAATTCCATTTGCCTTCATAATTACCTGCTGCACCTGCAGACCAACCTTCTGCGATTCATGCACAAGGACACCCAGGTCCCTCTGCATCGTAGCATGCTGGAACTTTTTACCATTCAAGTAATAATTCTTTTTACTGTTACTCCTACCGAAATGGATGACTTCACATTTATTAACATTGTATTCCATCTGCCAGCTCACTCAATGTATCTATGTTCCTCTGCAAAGTTTCACAGTCCTCTGCACACTTTGCTCTGCCACTCATCTTAGTGTCATCTGCAAACTATGTAAATAGACAAGGTCTTTTCCCAAGGTTGTGGGAGTCCAGAATTAGAGGGCATTGGTTTAAGGTGAAAGGGAAAGATTTAAACGACACTTAAAGTGTAAATTTTTCATGCAGAGGATAGTGCGTATATAAAATGAGCTGCCAGAGGAAGTGGTGGAGGTTGGTACAATTACAACATTTCAAAGGCATCAGAATGGGTAAATGAATAGGAAGGGTTTAGAGGGAAATGGGCTAAAAACTGACAAATGGGACAAGATTAATTTAGGATATCTGGTTGGCATTGAGGAGCCTGACCATGCTGTATATCCCAATCAGGAGGAGAAAGTGAGGTCTGCAGATGCTGGAGATCAAAGTTGAAACTTTATTGCTGGAACAGCACAGCAGGTCAGGCAGCATCCAGGGAACAGGAGACTGGCCATTCCTGAAGAAGGGCCTGTGCCCGAAACGTCGAATCTCCTGTTCCCTGGATGCTGCCTGACCTGCTGTGCTGTTCCAGCAATAAAGTTTCAACGTATATCCCAATCATTCTTAAATAGAGAATTACTATGATAACTTCCACTTATACAGCATCACTAATGTATTAAAAGCATCACTAATGTATTTCACAGCAGCATAATCAGATGAAGTGTGATCCCGAGCCACATTTTTCAAGTTGAAGATAGATATGTTTCTTTGGGTGAAAGGGATCTGGGAGAAAGCAGGGATAGGGTGCTGAGTAGAATGATCAGTCACAATCACATTGAATGGCAGAGCAGGCTTGAAGGGCTGAATGGCCTACTCCAGTTCCAAAAAGCACCAGGGGAGAAGGCATTATTTAACAAACCTTGTAATGTTTGGCAAGGAGTTGACCATTTAGACATGTCTGAAGTCTGCTTTCAGTTCCCTTTTGTACTTTGACCATGGACGGTCAACACTTTCTCTTATTCATGACATTTTTTAAACAATATACTTTAAGACCAGACCCAGGAGTCATTATATTCTCCTCTATCTTTGTCTTTCTCTTTTTCATTAGGCTGGTCAATCTTGCCATTATTTCTCCCAGACTCCTTATCCATTATCCTGTCACCATAGTCAGCAGACTTACCCTAACCACAATGTCTACATGGAGTGGAGAAACCAAAGCTAATGAAATCATCAGTAACCTAAAGCTAATTATTTTAGACTGCAGTTAATTAAATACTTTCCAAAGGTGCAGTAAGGAGTGAAGCTAATTTCTGGTTCGTCAATAATACCTGAGTGATGTAAGAAAAATAATGTCAATTACCGGACAATGTTTGTCACTGTCAGCATGTCACTTTTCACAAGAAACCAAACTTGATGAAGTAGAAGAACAATTAGACATTTATAAAACCCAGTTTGTTTCCTTTTAACAATGTTTTATATACTTGCAATGTTAATTCCTGCCACCTCATTAACTTCAGAGAAACTCGCCATCTTCCGATTAATTCACAAAATATTGTCATTATATTAATTATGATGGCAAGTAAAGATAAAATGTGAACACTATTAATCATATGGGAAGATTCATCATTAATTCATTCTTTTTATTGAACTGATGAAAATGTCTTATGCTATTTTACAGACGCTGGTTTCTGGTCTTAATACTGTTTGCCATTTCTCACCTTGCATGTCCCTAATTTTCATCGCTCCATGACTCCCTATAACTTCCTTTAGCTCTACAGCCCTCTGATATGTCTATGTTCCTCCAATACTGGATCTTTGACCACTCCTGATTTTAGTGGGCACACATACCTTTGGCTACTTGGTCTCCCGGTTCTAAAATCTCATCCCTCAACCTCTCTATCTTTTTCTTATCCTTAAGTCTTTAAAACCTAACTAACTCAATCGCACTTTTGGTTACCTGTCCTAATATTGCCTTATGTGGCTCAATGTCAAATTCTGCTTGATTATTCTCAGCTTGAAGTATCTTAGGACTTTTCTCCTACAGTCAAGAAGCTGGATAAGTAGTTATTGGTGTTCAAAACAGTTCAAACATTTGCAATAAGAATAGAGCGGGTGTTGATCTTAACTGAATAATGATTAGAAATGTCAAATGCATCAACTGTGGTGCATAACTAATCAGTAATTATAAAATATGGAGTTCAACATTTAATATTGCAAAAAGCTTTGGCATTTCACTTACTTCATTTGGAATATAAAAGACTGTCTTCTTAATTATTGTAAATTCAATCTTTTTTAAAGAAATTATTGATCCTCTTGCGGTGATCTATTCACCAATAGCTGATCCTTACAAATCACACAAAGTTTTTATGTTTCATTGCCAATCCTCAGTCTACAAGATTTGCCTGAAATGAAAAAGATGGATTAAAAAAGAGAGCTTCTCAATCTGCGCAGCTAGATCATAAGACACTAAATACAACTGAAAGATAATACTAGTAAGTGAACTAAAGTGGAAAGCAGGAAGACAAATTGCATCACCTTTAACTGTGATTTAAAGAGGAATTGCTGTTTTTGACAGAGTTTCCTGTGTGCAAATAGTTGATTGGTTCTGAGCATTGAAGCTGGAGAAATTAGTTATGACTCTGAGATGATCCTGAGGAGCCAGTGGTAAGTTGATTGGCAGGAGTGAGAACCCAATGGGTAGGGCTGTTTGCACTGCACTGATGGCTGCAGGTTACATCCCTGAATATAGCTGAGTTAGTCAGCCTCATCTATCGCATCTGCAGAGCACAAAGTTGGCCACAACAGCCCTGGTCTACAGAGCAGAGAAATGGACTCATCTTAGACGACGGTTAAGTTATCCAAACTGCTGTGTATCTGGAGGCTGTTGTGGGCTGGGTAAAGACAGCAGATTTCCCTCCCTCAAGGGCATTAGTGGATCAGATGAGCTTTGCAACAATTTACGGTAGATTCAAAGTCACCATTACTAAGACTAGCTTTAAATGCCTCATTTATTAATTGGATTGGAATTCTATCCAGACACTATGATGGTGTTTGAACTCAAGTCCATAGAACATCCTACCGGAAAGATGTTATGAAACTTGAAAGGGTTCAGAGGAAATTTTCAAGGATGTTGCCAGGGTTGGAGGATTTGAGCTATAGGGAGAGGCTGAACAGGCTGGGGCTGTTTTCCCTGGAGCGTCGGAGGCTGAGGGGTGACCTTGTAGACGTTTACAAAATTATGAGGGACATAGATAGGATAAATAGGCAAAGTCTTTTCCCTGGGGTTGGGGAGTCCAGAACGAGAGGGCATAGGTTTAGGGTGAGAGGGAAAGATATAAAACAAACCTAAGGGGCAACCTTTTCACACAGAGCGTGGTACGGGTACGGAATGAGCTGCCAGAGGAAGTGGTGGATGCTGGTAAAATTGCAACATTTAAGAGACATTTGGATGCGTATATGAATAGGAAGGATTTGGAGGGATATGGGCCGGGTGCTGGCAGGTGGGACTAGATTGGGTTGGGATATCTGGTCGGCATGGACGGGTTGGACCAAAGGGTCTGTTTCCATGCTGTACATCTCTAAGACTCTATAGCTCCATGACTCTATAACATTAGTTTGGACTGCTGGATTACTAATCCAGTGTTATTACTATAATGTCACCATCTCCTCTACCTCTGCATATCAAAAGAACAAGTTCTAATTGTTGGGCTTTGATCTCTGATGGTTTTGATTTGATTTGATGTATTAATGTCATATGTATCAAGGTACAGTGAAAAGTTTTGTTGTGCATGCACGACAGTCAAGTCATACAGTACAAATATCATAGGACATAAAACAGAGCAAGGAATACAAACTTACAGCTGCAAAGAAGGTGCTCAAAAACCAAGATCAAAATTCGATTTGAAATTTGAGAGGTCGACTCAGCATCCAATAACAGCAGGGAAGAAGCTGTTCTTGAACCTGTTGGTGTGTGTGTGTTTTAGCTTTTGCATTTTCTGCCTGACAAAAGCAGTTGGAAGTGATTATAACCCAAGGTGGGAGAGGTTTGATGATGTTGGCTTCCTTTCCAAGGCAGTGAGCCGTGTACATGAAGTGAATGGGTGGAAGGTTGACTTGTGTGATGGATGTGTGTGTGTGTCTGTATCTCTCTGTGCCTGTGTGTTTGTATTTGCCTGTGCGTGTGCCTGTATTTGTCTGTGTGTGTGTATATATTTGCCTGTGTGTGTGTGTCTATATTTGCCTGTGTGTGCGTGTCTGTGTGTGACTGTATTTGGCTGTGTGTTTCTCTGTATGTGTCTGTTTTGCCTGTGTGTGTGTCTGTATTTGACTCTGTGTGTGTGTGTGTGTTTTTCTCTGTGTCTGTATGGCTCTGTGTGCCTGTGTGCATGTCTATGTGAGAGACAATTTCGACATTTGCTTGTAATTGTGCAGAGATGATGTCAGTGGTTTATTGTGTTTATTGTGTGAAAAGCTCCACCTTAGTTCTGGTAGCTTCATGCTTGTCATGAATTTGCATGCCATGAATAGTTATTAGTGGAAAATGTTTTGTTCACATCATGTTCTGCTTCAGGATAACGTCAGTGGTACATTAGAACCTCACGGCACCCTGTTTATAACTATTTAAATGTGGAGAGAGGATGGACTCAGAGACTTGGGGGAGCAGAAGACAGACGATGTGGCAGCATGGGGTCCATCTCAGCATTCATTTCCGCCAGTCCAGCTGAGAGAAATCCAGACAATCTCCCTTACACCTAGAGGGTAGGGAAGGAATAGGCATGGGGGTTAGGGTGGGGGTAGGTGAGATGCAGAGACTGCATGATGAGTATAATGTTTGAAATTAACATGAAGTAGGAGAAGGCGAGAAAAAGAAAACATTGTTTTCCACCATAAAGGAAATGTCCCTAAATTCTCTGTAACCATCACTCCTTGCCAACCCATTGGGGTCCTTGGTTGAGCTGGTCTCAACAAATAAGGATTGTGCACATATGGGTAAAGTGAAGTAAATAAGAATGAGAAATGTAGAATTTAAGCTAGAGACACACCCATGGCATCTTTGTGCTCTCAATTTGTTTAGTCAATGGCAGCAGAGTTGGACAAGGTGGTGGTGGCTGTGATTAAGACCCTCCAGGAGATTCTTTCATAGCATAGCTCTCTCTGTGGGTTTCACTGCCCCTTCCCCCACATCATCGCACAAGTCTCCCATTCTCACTGCAAGCTCTTTAAATTTAAGCTCCAATCACGCGAGAGCAGTGACAAAAGTTACAAGATGTACTGTCATCCAGGATGACACACCACGGACGTGATTCTTGAATATATGAGCCAATTTTGTGCTTGTGCTGTTCAAATATTTCCAGAAACAATGTTCCTGTAACATCAGCTTCTTAACAGAATACTTTTGAAGAATATTACTTGCTTTTGATAATGTTTTGTTAGATGTCAGAAACAAAGCTAAAAATATCAAAAATCTTTACAGTACAAGGTTATATGGGAACAGTTGCATAAAAAAAATCTGCATCAGAATACATTGACATTGGAAACCCCTCTGTCTATTCTTTTTAAAGTGTGTTTGCACACTGCATCTGTAAGTAAAGGGTTGTCTGTTTAGGCCCTGCCATTTTAACTGATGCAGGGTCAGCCGTGAGAATTGTGTACAATCCCCTTGGCTAAGATACAGTTACACCAAAGGTACTTAGCTGCCAGATATTAATAGAGTGCTCAAATTATGTGAGTCAGAAAGGGCATTTACAGTGGCTACTTTTTATATAAGAAAGGATGATTCAAGTAACACCATCACAATAGCCTAAGATGGGACTGAATTATCACAGGGACTTTGAAAGTGACGTGGAAGTAACTGTAGACTGACTGCATTCAATCTCCAGACAATGCAATTCTACAATTAAAAATAATAAAGGCCAATACAAAGCCAGGATACAAAAGCAGAAGAGTGGCATGCAACAATTTAAAGGGTATGCCAAGGTCTGTGAGATCACACTCATATTCTAGTGCTCAGTTAGCGTTCAAAAAGATCTCCTAAAATTGTTTTATTATGAAAGTTTCTATAAAATTGAATGAATGAAACGGGGTGGAGAATTATTTCTTGGGGATATTGATGTGTAAACCAAATCTATCTACCTACTGTTCCAGCAGAAGCATTAATTGACTTAAAAGAAATGGTATTTTCACCATTCTCTGGGGTAGTGGCTGAAAATTAAACACTGCACTGTTCCATATGTAAAATGTTTTAAAATATGTACACTAAATTTCCCAATTCATCTGTTTTTCAAATGCAGATTGATGGAAAGCATGGGCCAGGTTTCTGTACTGGACAGGAATTACTGTTTATTATAAGTAATTAGACTATAGCTTTTAGTAAACTGTTGGCATACAGCACTATAAGGAGAAAGTGAGGACTGCGGATGCTGGAGGTCAGAGTCAAAGAATGTGGGGCTGGAAAAGCACAGCAGGTCAGGCAGCATCCCTAGCACAGACATTCCTGATGAAGAGCTTATGCTCCAAATGTCGACTCTCCTGCTCCTCGGATGCTGCCTGACCAACTATGCTTTTCCAGCACCACATGTGTTGACATATAACACCATAACACAAACAACAGCTGAATGGAAGATTAGCTGGTTCTCGTCAGGTTTAAAATGGGTTTTGACTGCAGTGAATGTAGAGATATCTCCTGACTAGTGGACTTCAAATCATCCCTCTTTGCATGTTGTTCCCTGTCTCAAGCTGTTCTGTTATCTGGGAATCAATCACATTGCTATTGGAAGGCATAAGGTCATAGAGTCATAGAGTCCTACGGCATGGAGACAGGCCCTTCAGCCCAAACTGCCAAAATGTTCATGCACGCTAACCCCATTTCCCTGCATTTGGCCCATGTCCTTCTAATCCTTTCCTGTCGATGTATTTGTCCAAATGCCTTTTAAATGTTGTTATGTATCGCCTCAACTACTTCCGTGGTTAGTTCATTCCATATGCGTAACACACTATGTAAATACGTTGCGTCTCAGGTTCCCTTTTATTCTTTCCCCTCTACCTTTAAATTGATACCCTCTAATCCTCGATTCCCCAAATCTGGGAAAAAGACTGAGTGCACTCACCCTATCTATGATCTTGTACGCTTCGATAAGATCCTCCCTCAGTCTTCAACGCTCTAACGACAAAAGTCCTTTGTGATCAATATTGGTCTATACTGATCAGTTTCGTGTATCCACCCAGAGAGGGATGTATGTACAGGACCCTTTGCTTCCAGTACATCTGCAAACAAAATTTCACTCACTATTCATTAAAGCAGCTGTTTAAATGATGTTTACTGAGTGTCAGTTAACTCCTTTTTCAAGACGTGCAACAATCCTGTAAAATACCTGTTTTAAGATAGTTATATTTCATTTTAGTCAGCACAAATGTAAAAAGCCATAGTCTTAATAGCGTAAGCAATTGCACTAAAATACAGAGGCATTTTTTTGATTTCCTAATGAAATCTTTGGACATACCAAACTACTATGAAGTAGATAAATGTATTTTAAAGGTAACTATTGCTGTAGGAAAAACAGATTCACAGAATTATCACACCATTGGAGAAGACCATCCAGCCCATTGAGTCAGCACGAACTCTCCAAATGAACAATTGACACTGCAGTCCTCCTGTTTTCTGTCAGTAATCCTGCACATTCTTCCTTTTCAGATAACATTCTAATCCACAATTGAACTGAATTGGGTGCAGTGCATCCCAAGTTTTAAACACGTGCTGTGTGCAAACATTTTCTTCACGTAGCTCTTGAGTCTTTTTAAAAACCGATTAATCTAATTCTGTCTCCTTTCGTTCCTACACTTTTCAAGAGTAGAGACAGTTTCGCCAAATCTAGTGGGGAGGCAATGGCTAAGTGGTTTTATCGCTGGCCTCTTAATTCAGAGACCCAGGTAATACTCTGGTGTTCGAGGTTCAAATCTCCCCATGGAAGATCGTGGAATTTGATTTCAATCAAAAAGAAATCTGGAATTAAGAGTCTAATGATGACCATGAATCCATTGACAATTGTTGAGGAAAAAACCATCTGGTTCACTAATGTCCTTTAGAGAAGGAAGCTGCCATCCTTACCTGGTCTGGCTTACATATGAATCCAGACCCACATCAATGTGATTAACTCTTAACTGCCCTCTGGGATGAGCAATAAATGCTGGCTTTGCTAGTAATGCCTGGATCCCATGACTGAAAATACAAAAACTCTGTCCCCTCATGAGTTTGAAAACTTCAATCAAATCTCCACTCAGCGTTTTCCTCTCCAATGAAAACTGTCCCAGTTTCTCTAATGTACCTTGAAGGCTGTCTATCCACCAGGCTGATAGTGGGGATGGTACGATTCTCCTGTGAAGACAGAACACTGGGCCTGTGTTCACCAGAGTTCAGATCAATGAGACAGGATCTGATTGAAACATACACAATTCTGTATGTTTCACACAGACTAAATTCAGAGCCACACAGACTAAATTCAGGGAGGATGCCAAGGAGTCTAGAACCAGTCTCAGGGTAGAGAGGAGACTATTTTGGAGTGGGATAAGGAAAACATCCTTTGCTCAAAGGGTAGAGATTCTGTAGAATTTGTTCTTTTAAATTCAGGATGAGTGCGTAACTGGCTAGGTCAGCATCTATTGCCCAGACCGCAGTTGCTGTGGGTCTGGAGTCACATGTAGCCAGACCAGGTAAGGATGACAGCTTTCTTTTCTAAAGTACATTAGTCAACCAGATGTTCTCTACCACAGAAGGTTGGGGAGGTCAAGTCACTGAATATATTCAAGCAAGAGATAAATGCATTTTGAGAATTTAAAGGCATCAAGGCTTATAGGAATAAAGTGGAATATGGCACTGACATAAAGGATCAGACATGATCCAACTGAATGACACAGTAGGCTTGATGGGACAAATGGCCTCCTCCTGTTCCTAGTCTCTGTGTTTCAAAGCTTAAATTCCTCATCCCCTTTTTATGAATCATTTCTGCCTTCTGATGTCTTCAAATTCTTCCTAAAAATGCAGTGCTTATTAATCTGGCTCCAAAGTTAGACACTTTTTCCTGCTTAAAGTGTTCATATTCCTTTTACTTTTCCACAATAGTAGAAAAAAGGTTGTGAATGAGGCCGGCAGTCCAGGATAGATTGACATAGTTATATTTTGAGTTGTCTTCTGGTCTGAGTGGTCTTCCAATCAGAGTTATCATGTGGGAAAAGCTTTGCTGAATTAATTCATCAACATTGACTGATTGATCTCTTTGGACACTGGTTGGCATGTTTTGAATTATAGAATAGCTATACACCGAAGGAGGCCCTTCATCACATTAAGTCCATGCTAACTTTTGAAAAGAGCAATTTAGTGAGTCACACCCCCTGGCCATGCCCTGTAACCCTGCATTAGTTTTTTTTCTTCGGTAATTCTCCAATTCCATTTTGAAATCCATAATTGATTTTGCCTTCACCACACTTTGAGGCAGTGCAGACCAGATCTTGCTGTGTGAAAGAATTTTTCCTCCTGTCTTTTTTTACCAACAGCCTTAAATCAATGTCCACCAGTTCCTAACTTTGCCATCAATGGGAGCAGTTTCTCTCTACTCACTCTGCCTTGGAATGATTTTGATTTTATATCAAATCTCCTCCAATCTGCTCGTCGTCAGGGAATCCCAATTTCTCTGAACTATCCATAGAGTAAAGACCCTCATCCTTATAACCATTCCTGGGAATCTTTTCCATGCGCTCTCTTTCTTTTTCAAAGGGGGAGCTGAGCAAAATACTTCTGTCGAGACCAAATTGGTGATTTGTACAAACTCATCAAAACTTCCTTGATTTTTGGCGTTGTGCCTCCACTCTAACTTAAAGGAGATTCTCACTGAATTCAGGCACAGTATTCTGCTGCTTATTTATAACAGGTTATGTTTGTAAGCAAACAAGAAGTTACATTTAAATAGCACCTAATAGAGTGAACCATCCCCCAAGTCAGTCTTGAATATGGATTATCAATCAAAATTGAACAGTGTCTTACAATGAAATATCAGCAGCCAGGCTCTGAAGTGGCAAGTTTTCTTGGAGAAGTTGCAAAAGAGTTGGGTGAAGTAGATAGACATTGAAAGATTCAGTGTGAGATTTCCAGGGCTTAGGCCACATACAAAGACAACATTCCCAAAGGTGAGCCAGTGAAAGGTGGGATATGCAAGAGGCCAGAAATATATTAGGTTTGAATACAGCTAGTGATTGTTGATCGAGTTAATTATTATTTCAAGCAAAGACTATAGTGAATGATTTCATAAAACAGAACACTGCACTTAATTAGTAATAAGTAACTGACAGAGAAAACAGTAGAACATTTTGGGAGATTTATTTGAAGACTTGTGATTCTCAACAAAAACAGAATGACACAAGCCAGGCCACTGTTCCACGTTGAGGGGTAACTTTCAAAGTAATCATCAGTGTTGCTGTGATAATCTAATTTAGGTTGCATTACATGATCAGAGTTTGTTTACTCTGGATTGGACGGGGTTCGATGAAATTACAGCATGTAGGTTCATGTCAGCAGTGTCTGCTGATCACAGCACTGAATGTTGATCTCATGACAAAGGCTATCAGAATCCAGTAAATAATGGAAACCTGCTGCTTGAAACAGCTACTGCAGCTGGAGTAATTGAGCTGGAGCAGGAACGAGGGCATTCCAATGGAACTGATGCTGTTCCAATCTCATAGTGGCTGCAATGTGGTCCCTTTGAATCCATTAGTCAGATGGCCACTCTCAGGAGCTGGTGGCAACGGGTTAAATGGAGCCCTTGTCTAAGAGAACCAACTATGGCTACCACCTTCAGCTGTACATTATAACTCTGACATAGATCTTTCTTTTGTTAAGCAAAGTTATTAAGAGATATAGGGATCAAAAAGTGTGGCACTGGAAAAGCACAGCAGGTCAGGCAGCATCCAAGGAGCAGGAGTGTCGACATTTTGGGCATAAGCCCTTCATCAGGAATGCAATAGAGTTGGCCTAAGGCAGGTATATGGAGTTAGGTCACGGATCAGCCATGATCTCAATTAATGGTTTCACAGGCTCAAGGGGCTGAATGGCCTACTCCTGTTCCTATGTACCTTTAGAATGCCTACAGTGTGGAAACAAGCCCCTCGGCCCAACAAGTCCACACCAATCCTCCAAAAAATATCCCACCCAAGTCCATTCCCCATTACGCTACAATTACTTCTGACTAAGCCACCAGCCCTACACATCCCTGAACACTATGGACAATTTAGCATGGCCAATTCACCTGACCTGCACATCTTTGGATTGTGGAAGGAAACCCACGCAGACACAGGGAGAACGTGCAAACTCCACATGGACAGTCGCCCAAGGCAGGAATTGAACCTGGGTCCCTGGCGTTGTGAGGCAACAGTGCTGACCACTGAGCCACCGTGCCAGCACAGACCTCATGCCAGACCTTGGAAGCATTATCTCTGCCTCGTGCACAGCACAATACAAATAAGAGGGGGTTACACTGTGACTGATGGTACAACAACTTGCATAGTAGCCTTAATGTAGTCAAACTTGCCCACCTGTTTCATAAGGAAATGTTATCAGGAACAATCTGACAATGAGCCACATGGAGAGCTAGATGACAGATGAACGAAAGTTTGGTGAAATAACTCCACAGAGACAAGTATCCTGTCACCAAGACCCTCTTTACTTACACGGAGGGAGCCCTTAACACTGACCCAGCTCCCTCAGAGCTAGCTCTCAGAGTGAACAGAACTCTTGACACTCCTGTTTCTATCTGTCAGTCAGGGCTCCCTGATTGGACCAGACCATTGGCCCCAATCAGGGAACTCATATTCTATGAGGTTCACCTGGCTGACCTTGCTACACCTCATAAAAGGGATGGGTTAGAAGGAGCGTGTGAAAGGAGAAAAGAACAAGGTAGAGTCAAGGAAGCTTAAGAAGGCAATACCAGAGCCCAGAGACCCAAAAGCTGAAGGAGTGGTCATCGATAGTGAATTGATCAACATGAGGAATACCGAAGGCCAGGCTTTGGAA
The DNA here is from genome assembly GCF_037043375.1 of Chiloscyllium plagiosum. Taxonomy (NCBI): domain Eukaryota; kingdom Metazoa; phylum Chordata; class Chondrichthyes; order Orectolobiformes; family Hemiscylliidae; genus Chiloscyllium; species Chiloscyllium plagiosum. The sequence continues at coordinate 6,788,506 of NW_028270149.1, read as the reverse complement.
GTGAGAGATTTCAGAAGGCCGCAGAGCTGAAGCAATATATAGAGTTGTGAAGGTGAATGTGCCATCATTGTTGGGCACTAAATATCATACAGGAATAAAAGCTTGTTTCAGGTGAAAAAGCATTGCTAGAAAGATTGTATGAAGAGAAAGTTTAATAACAGCCCACAGTTCTTGCAATCTGATCCTTGGCACCATTTATTAATATCTCTCATTATGGTGCACGTTCTGTCAAACTGAAGGTTTGGAAATATCCGACATTTGGAATTGGACAATGTTTGCACAAATAATAATTTTTAGCAAAATACCTCAAAAAGGTTTGGTCCTCCTATCAAAAGGAAGACATACTGGCAATGGAGGCAGACCAGAGAAGGTTCACTCCAGGTATGGAGGGATCTTTTTAAAGAGGAAGTGTTGAGTATTTTGGACAGAGTTCAGAACAATTGAATATTAATGATTCTTAGAGGTGTGACAGCCTAGATGTTGAGAAGTTGTTTCCATTTTTGGGAGAGTCTGGGATCATTTCACAGTAATGGGTCGCCCATTCAGACGGTGACAAGGATGAATTTATTCTCTCAGAGAGCAGTGAATCCATGGAAGTTTTATCACAGAGGGCTGTTGAGGTTGGGTCATTCAAGGCAGAGACAGCCAGATTTTTAGGATATCCAGGGTTGTGAGTAAAAGGCTGGCAAGTGGAGTTAAGGGTTATCAGATCAACTGTGATCTGATTGAAAGATGGAGCAGCCTCAACGGGCAGAATAGCCTTCTATTCCTGCATGTTATGGTCTTGCAGTCCGTATTTGATGAGGCAACAATTTTGGCCAGGATTTCAGGAACAATTCCTCTGCTCTTCTTCATAATTGTGTCATGTGATTTGTTTGTTGTATTCAATAGGCTGGGACCTCAAATTAATAAGGTAAAAACAATGACTGCAGATGCTGGAAACCAGATTCTGGATCAGTGGTGCTGGAAGAGCACAGCAATTCAGGCAGCATCCGAGGAGCTTCGAAATCGACATTTCGGGCAAAAGCCCTTCATCAGGAATAAAGGCAGAGAGCCTGAAGCGTGGAGAGATAAGCTAGAGGAGGGTGGGGGTGAGGATAGAGCAGCATAGAGTACAATAGGTCAGTGGGGGAGGGGATGAAGGTGATAGGTCAGGGAGGAGAGGGTGGAGTGGATAGGTGGAAAAGGAGCTGGGCAGGTCGGACAAGTCCGGACAAGTCAAGGGGGACAGTGTTGCTGGATGGATGGATGTGGAAGGCTCCTTTAGGGCCTTGGATGGAGGTGAGGGAGGAGGTGTGGGCACAGGTTTTACAGTTCCTGCGGTGGCAGGGGAAAGTGCCAGGATGGGAGGGTGGGTCGTAGGGGGGCGTGGACCTGACCAGGTAGTCACGGAGGGAGCGGTCTTTGCGGAAGGCGGAGAGGGGTGGGGGGGGAAATATATCCCAGGTGGTGGGGTCTGTTTGGAGGTGGCGGAAATGTCGGCAGATGATTTGGTTTATGCGAAGGTTGTTAGGGTGGAAGGTGAGCACCAGGGGCGTTCTGTTCTTGTTATGGTTGGAGGGGTGGGGTCTGAGGGCGGAGGTGCGGGATGTGGACGAGATGCGTTGGAGGACATCTTTAACCACGTGGGAAGGGAAATTGCGGTCTCTAAAGAAGGAGGCCATCTGGTGTGTTCTGTGGTGGAACTGCTCCTCCTGGGAGCAGATACGGTGGAGGCGGAGGAATTGGGAATAGGGGATGGCATTTTTGCAGGAGGTAGGGTGGGAAGAGGTATAATCCAGGTAGCTGTGAGAGACGGTGGGTTTGTAGAAAATGTCAGTGTCAAGTCGGTCATCACTGATGGAGATGGAGAGGTCCAGGAAGGGGAGGGAGGTGTCAGAGATGGTCCAGGTAAATTTAAGGTCAGGGTGGAATGTGTCGGTGAAGTTGATGAATTGCTCAATCTCCTCGCGGGAGCACGAGGTGGCGCCAATGCAGTCATCAATGTAGCGGAGGAAGAGGTGGGGAGTGGTGCCGGTGTAATTACGGAAGATCAACTGCTCTACGTAGCCAACAAAGAGACAGGCATAGCTGGGGCCCATACGTGTGCCCATGGCTACCCCTTTGGTCTGGAGGAAGTGGGAGGATTCAAAGGAAAAATTGTTAAGGGTGAGGACCAGTTCGGCCAAACGAATGAGAGTGTCGGTGGAGGGGTACTGTTGGGAACGTCTGGAGAGGAAAAAACGGAGGGTTTGGAGGCCCTGGTCATAGCGGATGGAGGTGTAGAGGGATTGGATATCCATGGTGAAGATGAGGCGTTGGGGGCCGGGGAAACGGAAGTCTTGGAGGAGGTGGAGGGCGTGGGTGGTGTCTCGAACACATGTGGGGAGTTCCTGGACTAGGGGGGATAGGACAGTGTCGAGGTAGGTAGAGATGAGTTCAGTGGGGCAGGAGCATGCTGAGACAATGGGTCGGCCAGGGTGGTCAGGCTTGTGGATCTTGGGAAGGAGGTAGAACCGGGCAGTGCGGGGTTCCCAGACTATGAGGTTGGAAGTTGTGGGTGGGAGATCTCCTGAGGTGATGAGGTTCTGTATGGTCTGGGAGATGATGGTTTGGTGATGGGGGGTGGGGTCATGGTCAAGGGGGCGGTAGGAAGAGGTGTCCTCGAGTTGGCGTTTGGCTTCAGCGGTGTAGAGGTCAGTGTGCCAGACTACCACTGCGCCCCCTTTGTCCGCTGGCTTGATGATGAGGTCAGGATTGGAGCAGAGGGATTGGAGGGCTGCGCGTTGTGAGGGTGAGAGGTTGGAGTGGGGGAGGGGGGTCGACAGGTTGAGGCGGTTAATGTCCCGGCGGCAGTTGGAAATGAAGAGGTCGAGGGCAGGTAATAGGCCAGCACGGGGTGTCCAGGTGGATGCAGTATGTTGGAGGTGGGCGAAGGGGTCCTCGGAAGGTGGGCGGGAATCCTGATTGTGAAAGTAAGCTCGGAGGCGGAGGCGACGGAAGAATTGTTCGATGTCACGGCATGTATTAAATTCATTGATGCGTGGACGGAGGGGGATGAAGGTGAGTCCTTTGCTGAGGACTGATCGCTCATCCTCAGTGAGGGGGAGGTCTGGGGGGATGGTGAAAACTCGGCAGGGCTGGGAGCTGGGAGCTGGTGTGGGTGTAGAGCTGGGAGTGGGGTCGGAGCCAGTACCTGGAGTGGGTGTGATGGTGGGGGGAATGTGGGTAGAGTCATGAGCAGGGGTAGTGTTCCCCTCGGGGTTCCGGGGGGTGGGGATAGTGACAGTGGGGTCTGTGGGGGGCGTGTCAGCAGAATGCAGGTGAGTGGCGCTGGTGGGGGCGGACGTGGTGGCAGACACGGCAGTAGGGGTGGCGGAAGTCACTGAGCGTGTGGCATCGGCGATGATGTGAGGGGCGGAAGTGGCTGTGGGAGTGGCCATGATGGGGGCGGAAGTGAAATCATCAATCAGCGTGGGGGTGGTAGCTGCATCAGCCGCATGGCTAATGGTGTTTCCGAGGCCAGGGGAATCTTCTGGAATGTTTGAGGAGCGCTGGTTATGGAGATGGGTAGATAAAAGTTTGTTGTACTTACAGTTTTTGATGTTTGAGATGGAATTGAAATACTGTTTGTTGAGAGTATGGATTCTCCTGAGGATGTCGTACAGAGTGGGTCCTTCGCAATTCTGAGAGAGTGTGGCCCTCAGCTGAGGCAGGGCTGACTGTAGAGAGGTTAGGTGCCGGCGCATTGCTGCGAGCGTGGAGCGGAGGATCTTGAAGGAGAACCGTTGCTGGTGTTTACCTTCGCATAAACCAAATCATCCGCCGACATTTCCGCCACCTCCAAACAGACCCCACCACCAGGGATATATTTCCCTCCCCACCCCTTTCCGCCTTTCGCAAAGACCGTTCCCTCCGTGACTACCTGGTCAGGTCCACGCCCCCCTACGACCCACCCTCCCATCCTGGCACTTTTCCCTGCCACCGCAGGAACTGTAAAACCTGTGCCCACACCACCTCCCTCACCTCCATCCAAGGCCCTAAAGGAGCCTTCCACATCCATCAAAGTTTTACCTGCACATCCACTAATATCATTTATTGTATCCGTTGCTCCCGATGCGGTCTCCTCTACATTGGGGAGACTGGGCGCCTCCTAGCAGAGCGCTTTAGGGAACATCTCCGAGACACCCGCACCAATCAACCAAACCGCCCTGTGGCTCAACATTTCAACTCCCCCTCCCACTCTGCCGAGGACATGGAGGTCCTGGGCCTCCTTCACCGCCGCTCCCTCACCACCAGACACCTGGAGGAAGAACGCCTCATCTTCCGCCTCAGAACACTTCAACCCCAGGGCATCAATGTGGATTTCAACAGCTTCCTCATTTCCCCTTCCCCCACCTCATCCTAGTTTCTAACCTCCAGCAACACTGTCCCCCTTGACTTGTCCAGACTTGTCCTACCTGCCCAGCTCCTTTTCCACCTATCCACTCCACCCTCTCCTCCCTGACCTATCACCTTCATCCCCTCCCCCACTGACCTATTGTACTCTATGCTGCTCTATCCTCACCCCCACCCTCCTCTAGCTTATCTCTCCATGCTTCAGGCTCTCTGCCTTTATTCCTGATGAAGGGCTTTTGCCCGAAATGTCGATTTCGAAGCTCCTCGGATGCTGCCTGAATTGCTGTGCTCTTCCAGCACCACTGATCCAGAACCTCAATTTAATATCTCATCTGTTCCATTTGATTACATTACCTTGGATCTGTCACTATGTGTGCTTGATTAATTAAACCTTGGTTGAACCATTTTTCTCATTTGCTCATGGGTGTGGGTGTCACTGGCTGAGCCAGTACTTATTGCACCTTCCCAACTGTCTTTGAGAAGTTGGTGATGAACTGCCTTCTTGAACCAATGCAGCCCATTTGTTATTGGCCAATTCATAATTCACTTGGAGAGGGACTTTCAAGATTGCAGAACAGAAGGACTAGGAGCAGGCATAGACAATTCAGCCCCTCAAGCCTGCTTGACCATTCGATACGATCGTGGCTGATCCCAGATTCAGCTCCATTTACCTACCCGCTATCTATAGTCTTTGCTTGTTGCAGGACTCCTAGGCTCTGACCTGTTCTTGAAGTCACTGTATTTATGTGGTTACTCCAATTCAGTTTCTGGCTAAAGATGACCTCCAGAATGTTGATGGTTGTGCATTCAGTGATGGCAATGTCATTGAATGTCATGGGGTAATGGTTACAATGAAGATGGACATTGTCGAGCATTTGTGTGGCACTAGTGTTCCTTACCCCTTGTTAACCCAAGCCTGGATAGTGTCCAGATCTCATTGCAGTTGAACATACTGTTTCAGTATCTGAGGAGTCATGAATGGTACTGAACATTGTGCATTTATCAGCAAAGATCCCCACTTCTGATCTTGTGATAGATGTTATAAGGATGTAGAGGTACTGTACCTTTAAGAGAGTTGAAAAGCTAATAAAACTGCCTGACACAGCACAAAGTGTTATGAACAAGGTCACAATGTAACATGTGGTCGAAGCAGCTAGCAGTAGCTGGGCTGCCATGAGACAAAAAACAAATACAAATTTGGCCAAACATAGAGTCATGGAGATGTACAGCAGAGAAACAGACTGTTTGCTCTAACCTGTCCATGCCAACCAGATATCCCAACCCAATCTAGTCACACCTGCCAGCACCTGGTCCATATCCCTCCAAACCCTTCCAATTCATATGCCAATCCAGATGCGTTTTAAATGTTGCAATTGTACGAGCCTCCACCACTTCCTCTGGCAGCCCATTCCACACATGCACCAACCTCAGCATGAAAAAGTTGTCCCTTTGGTCTCTTTTATATCTTTCCCCTCTTACCCTAAACATATGCCCTCTAGTTTTGCCCACCCCAGCGAAAAGACCTTGGCTAATCACTTTATTCATGCCCCTCATGATTTTATAAATCTCAATCAGGTCACCCCTCAGCTCCAGGGAAAACAGCCCCAGCCTCTCCCTATACCTCAAATCCTTCAACCCTGGCAACATCTTTGCAAATTTTTTCTGAACCCTTTCATGTTTCACAACATCCTTCCGATAGGAAGGAGACCAGAATTGCATGCAATATTCCAAAAGCGGTCTAACCAATGTCCTGTACAGTCACAACATGACCTCCCAACTCCTGTACTCAATACTCTGACCAATAATCAATTTAAATTATACCCCAAGATACCAAACCAATCAAATTTGAATTTAGTATTTTGATAATATTAAAACCAATGAAATGATTTGATGTTTTGGGGTGGACATTTTTGAACAGTTGAGAGAGAACTGCCAAAAGACCAACATATGTAGGCTGCTAGCTCAAGAGCTCGCTGGGAGGTACCTGTCTGTGGGGAGTCTGCACCACAGAACATCAAAACTGACCTGGAGGGAATCTGCAGAGGAAAATCTACAGAGGAAACTTGGCAAAGCTGACTGGTTTTGAAACATGACTATGTTTTCGTAAATCGTAATCAGAATTTTTTTTTGTCAAACAAGTATTGAAGAGTGGGAGGTAAAAGATAGGTTTAACAGAAAGGAGGTGTAAATTGTTGTTGGTTTTTGATATTCTCTGTTGGACTGTGGGCGACACGGTGGCACAATGGTTCGCACTGCTGCCTCACAACGCTAGAGACCCGGGTTCAATTCCCGCCTCAGGCGACTGTGTGGAATTTGCATGTCCTCCCCATGTCTGCATGGGTTTCCTCCGGGTGCTCTGGTTTCCTCCCATAGTCCAAAGATGTGCAGGTTAGGTGAATTGGCCATGCTAAATTGCCTGTAGTGTTAGGTAAGGGGTAAATGTAGGGGTATGGGTGGGTTGCGCTTCGGCGGGTCAGTGTGGACTTGTTGGGCCGAAGGGCCTGTTTCCATAGTGTAATGTAATGTAATGTAATCTAATCTAATAAAATTGTTAATTTTTACTTTAAATTGTGACCTCTGAGATAGTTTTTTGCCCCTTGAGTTTTAACAGATTACAGCATAAAGTGAATCTTTTCTGTGTTGCTGGTTTAAGTTAGAGGGATTTACTCCATGTCACAACAGTTTGGGGGCCGTGGATGTCCTTGGGTTTTTGTAGATTAGATTAGATTCCCTATAGTGCGGAAACAGGCCCTTCAGCCCAACAAGTCCACACCGACCTTCCAAACAGTAACCCACCCAGACCCACTCACCTACTCCCTACTACTGCATCTATCACTATGGGCAATTTAGCATGGCCAATTCACCTGACCTGCACAGCTTTGGACTGTGGGAGGAAATCGGAGCACCTGGAGGAAACCCACACAGACACAGGGAGAATGTGCAAACTCCACGTGGACAGTCACCTTGAGTCCAGAATTGAACCCGGGTCCTTGGTGCTGCAAGGCAGCAGTGCTAACCACTGAGCCACTGTGCCGCCCCATGTCCATGTTTAGTAGGTAACTGGAGTTGGAGATGGAGAGGTCCAGGAAGGGAAGGGAGGTGTCAGAGATGGTCTAGGTGAGTTTGAGGTCAGAGTGAAAGGTGTTCGTGAAGTTGCTGAATTGTTCAACCTCCTCGTGGGAGCACGAGGCGGCGCCGATACAGCCATCGACATAGTGGAGGAACAGGTAGGGGGTGGTGCCGGTGTAGCTGCGGAAGATGGACTGTTCCACGTAACTGATGAAGAGTCAGGCATAGCTGTGCCCATCGCTATCCCATTGGTTTGCAGAAAGTAGGGGGGTTGAGGGTGAGGACCAGTTCAGTCAGGCGGATGAGGGTGTCAGAGGAAGGGTCCTGATTGGGATAGTGTGAGAGGAAGAAACTGAGAGCTTGTAGACCTTCGTTGTGGTGGATCGATGTATACAGGGACTGGATGACCATGGTGAAGATGAGATTTTGGGGGCCGGGGAAACAAAAATCTTGGAGGAGGTGAAATGTCTGGGTGGTGTCCTGAACATAGGTGAGGGGTTCCTGGACTAAGGGGTACAGGACGGTGTCAAGGTATGCAGAGATGAGTTCACTGGGACAGGAGCAGGCTGAGACAATGGGTCAACCATGGAAGTCAGGTTTGTGAATCTTGGGGAGGAGGTAGAATCAGATGGTGTGGGGTCCTCAGACTATAAGGTTCGGGGCTGTGGGTGGGCAGCAGAGACCAGGTTGATTGTTTTTTTTTGTTGACCTTCACTAGCAGTCTCACAGCTATGTCCTGCAGGACTTGTCCAGATAGTGCAATAGTTCGGCTACAAGCCAATCCTGATGATGGACCAAAAAAAATCAACAAAACAAAACAGCAAACAGAAATTACTAGAGAAACTCAACAAGCCTGGCAGCATCTATAGAGAGAAATCAGAGTTAATGCTTTGGATCCAGTGATCCAAGTTCTAAAGAAGGGTCACTGGACCTGAAATGTTAACTCTGCTTTCTCTCCACAGATGCTGCCAGACCTGCTGGGTTTCTTCAACAATTCCTAATGATGGACATTGAAGAATCTCACACAGAGTACATTTGTGGCCTGTCATCCTTTGTGTTTCCTCCTGGTTCTGGAGGAATACTGATTTTTCACCTGGTCAGGGAGGTGGAAGGTTGGGTCTGTACACGGACATTAATAGAAGATTTGCTTGCCCAGATGTCAATTGTATCTTGTGTAATTGCTAACATATATTAAAGCACGGAGATGAATCCTGTTGTGAACGTAGAACTAATGTTATTTCTACATTGCTGTAACATCAATCAAATATGCAAACACTCAACATCAGCTCAAAGATGTCACCTCACTCCTGCACTGAAATAGCAGTCGAAGGAGATTTTTAAAATCCCGACAGTCCGGAAAAAGGCCACTCAGTCCGTCAAGTCTGCAACAATTCTCTGTACAGCATCTCACCCTACCCACGTAAACCCACATTTCCCATGGCCAATCCATCTAACCCGCACATCTTTGGACTGTGGGAGGAAACCAGAGCACATGAGGGAAACCCACGCAAACGTGGGGAGAATGTGCAAACTCCACACAGACAGTCACCTGAGGCTGGAATCAAACCCGGTCTCTGGTACGTTGGGGCAGCAGTGCTAATCACTGAGCCACTGTGTCACCTTCAATCAAACTGTTCAGATGTGTTATGACATGTCTGGGGCAGGGTAAGACTTTAAACTATACCTTCTAACTTAAAAATAGGACACTACTAATACATCATAAGGGTTCTAAATATCGGTTTGTGTGTCATGGTCAAATCTCAGAAATGGGGCTTGAACCCACAAAGAAGTAACTCATGAAAAGTGTTATATACTGGGTCATATCTGATTCCAATCCAGTAATCCGACAATACACTAACTGCACCTAATAATTCCTCCCTTCAGTAGAGCACAAATTTGGGGATGGGGGAGTGGTTTGGGAGGAAGGGTAAGGGGTCAGTTGGCTCAGTTGTCTGTACAGTTGATTTGTAACGCAGACCAGTACCAATAGTGTAGGATCCATTCCCACACCAGCTGGGGTTACCATGAAGGACTCTTCTTCTCAACCTCTCCCCTCAACCTGGGTGTAGTGACCGGTCATCTAATGAAAGAGCAGCCCCATGGGTCACTGGGACTATGGTTAGATCACAATGATTCCTTATCTTTCCATGATCAATTATTTCAACCAGCAAGGAAATCAATTGCGTTTTGACATTTTGTGGCGGTGAGGTAAATATTGATTGGATCTCTGACACACCCAAAACATAATTCATCAATTTAATATTGCCTTACCGAATTTCAGTCTCTTTTCTAGATGCTGAATCTCCCATTGTGCACTTTGAGTGTTATAGAATCATGGAGAGTACAGCACAGAAAAAGATCCTTTAGTCCATCAAGTCTGCACTGTTCAAAAACTAATTTATGTAATCATATAACAAATGGCCCAAAAAAGCACTAACTATTATAATCCCATTTTCTGTTCTTCATTCTTATTTCAGAATTGCAATTTTCCATCTAATTTTCTTAAAAAGTGTATTGTGCTTGTCTGACATAACACGTTCCTTTTCCTGCAAGGGCACTCTCTAATTATGAACACTTTTTCCCATTGAATGCTGATAGGTGACTCTTCTGGCTGTTATTTCAATAAGTTAAGTTCTAATGAATAGAATTGAAATAACTGCAGCAAGTAATTCCAGGAATGCAATACAGTTATTATTACGAATGTCTTGAGATACAGGGAACTATTTCTACCAAAGCTGACAGGAGATCGATTGGGGGAGTCATTGAATTATGGAGGATTTTATTAAGTTGAATAGGTCAGCCAAAATGATTTTCTTCTGGTTGGATAGTGAATGTCATGGATTTAAAATTGTTCTACAATGAGGTTAAGATTAAGGAAAATATTCTTTAAGCCAGGAGTTACTGGAGTTCGGAATGATTTAGCAGAAGGAGGTAGTTGAGGGAAAAGCCATCACATCATCTGGAGAAAATTAGATCAAAGCAGTAAAATAATCACCTTGATGAAAAACATACAAGGACCTTGGCTTAGAGCATGAAAACAAGAGAAATGAGATCAAGAGTAGGCCATTCAGTCCCTCAAGACTGTCCCACCATTCAACAAGAACATGGCTGTGCAGAGGTATAAGTAAAAAGCAAGAGACTGGCATTAAATAATAAGGCTCATTTAAAGAGTCAGTGCAGGTACAATGGAATAAATGGCCTCTTTCTGCAACACATCCATTGTTTGTTTGCACAAAGGATGCTATGTTCTGCTCTGTCTAACTGGTAGAACCACTGTTGCTAAATCAAGGTGTTGATTCACGCCAAATAAAATGCTGGAAATCTGAAACAAAAACAGAAATTGCTGGAGAAACTCAGCAGGTCTGGCAGCAGCTGTCACGACAAAAAAAGAGTTAGCATTCTTAGGAGGGTCAGTGGGCTTGAAACACAAAAGGTGGTGATGTGCTGCATTTGCAAAACATTTGCATTTAAGTTCAGATGGCGCATAGGTGATGCAACATTAGGAGGGAATTTGATGTTGCAAAGGGATGAAATACAGAATCCCTGAGTTTCTCAAATAACCCTGCTGCAGTCACAGATGGTATCTGGGAAAAGAAAGCTTTCTACTTAGCACCATTCTACACAGTTTGAGCCAAACTGGAATGTAAAGGATTACAACGTTTAATATCCCGTGAAGTCATTTATCAATACAAATCATTCTCAGACGGGTTAAAATAAACATGGCAGCCAATCAGGGTTCAAAAAGAAAGTGAACAGCCTAGCTCTGAAAACATAAAAGCAAACAAACTGACACCATGTCAGAAACGTGTTTTTATGATAGGACGACAAAACAAGTCTATCTCACCCTTCCGGATGGGTTAAAAATCCCACAAGTATTAGCAGTTCAGCTATCAAAACTGCAAACTGCAATTTTTTCATCATTAACTCTTTGCTCTCACTGTCCAACAGTTCCTTCTGAAGAAGATCTACGACCGAGGGAGAGGGCTGTCATAGTGATTGTAATGAGGTCTGAGCAGGTTATAACATGTACAATTGTAAATGTCTGTCCAGGAGATAACATCATTTCTTGGACTGCTAAATTATAATGGAAAGTCCAGACATAACCTGGCATCCACCCTGGCATCTTTGCATCATCTCTTTTTAAAAAAACGGTCAGCCTTGGAAATGTTGCACAGACAGTCCGAGCTTTCAGTAAAGTAAAGAAACAGCAATCATCCTCTAAGGTGTTGGCACACTACAATCCCAAGAAAGATCTGGTATTGATATACAATGCCTTGCTATACAACATCTGTGTAGTATTAGCTCATAGGTGGCTCAATGGAGAGGAAAGCCTAATAGTGTACGTATTCAGGACTTTGGCTAATGCAGCACATAAATACGCCCACAGATAGAAAAAGAATACTTGGAGTCCAGAAGTGCCACCAACACAGCCCACAAACCACTAGTCCGCTTAAAGAGGACAGGCAGTGCAGCCGTAGCTTCAGACCGAATTCAGCGGTGGCTTCTAATTCTAGGTGTTTATAATTAAAAGTTAGAACATCATCCAGGAGGAGAAAGTGAGGACTGCAGATGCTGGAGATCAGAGCTGAAAAATGTGTTGCTGGAAAAGCGCAGCAGGTCAGGCAGCATCCAAGGAGCAGGAGAATCGACATTTCGGGCACAAGCCCTTCTTCAGGAATGAGGAAGGTGTGCCAAGCAGGCTAAGATAAAAGGTAGGGAGAAGGGACTTGGGGGAGGGGCATTGGGAATGCAATAGGTGGAAGGAGGTTAAGGTGAGGGTGATAGGCCGGAGAGGGGGTGGGGACAGAGAGGTCGGGAAGAAGATTGCAGGTCAAGAAGGCGGTGCTGAGTCCGGGGGTTAGGACTGAGATAAGGTGGGGGGAGGGGAAATGAGGAAGCTGGAGAAATCTGCATTCATCCCTTGTGGTTGGAGGGTTCCTGGGCGGAAGATGAGGCGCTCTTCCTCCAGGCGTCGTGTTGCCATGGTCTGGCAATGGAGGAGGCCAAGGACCTGCATGTCCTTGGTGGATTGGGAGGGGGAGTTGAAGTGTTGAGCCACGGGGTGGTTGGGTTGGTTGGTCCGGGTGTCCCAGAGGTGTTCTCTGAAACGTTCCGCAAGTAGGCGGCCTGTCTCCCCAATATAGAGGAGGCCACATCGGATGCAGCAGATGCAGTGAATGATGTGTGTGGAGGTGCAGGTGAATTTGTGATGGATATGGAAGGATCCCTTGGGGCCTTGGAGGGAAGTAAGGGGGGAGGTGTGGGCGCAAGTTTTGCATTTCTTGCGGTTGCAGGGGAAGGTGCCGGGAGTGGAGGTTGGGTTGGTGGGGGGGTGTGGACCTGACGAGGGAGTTGCGGAGGGAGTGATCTTTCCAGAACGCTGATAGGGGATGGGAGGGAAATATATCCTTGGTGGTGGGGTCTGTTTGGAGGTGGCAGAAATGACGAACGATGATACGATGTATCTGGAGGTTGGTGGGGTGGTAGGTGAGGACCAGTGGGGTTCTGTCCTGGTGGCACTTGGAGGGGCGGGGTTCAAGGGCGGAGGCACGGGAAGTGGAGGAGATACAGTGGAGAGCATCGTCAACCACATCTAAGAGGAAATCTTCAAAGACCGCAATTTCGCGACTCCTTCGTCAGGTCCACATCCCCCACCAACCCAACCTTCACTGCCGGCACCTTCCCCTGCAGCCGCAAGAAATGGAAAAACAGCGCCCACAACTCCCCCCTCACTTCCCTCCAAGGTCCCAAGAGATCCTTCCATATCCATCACAAATTGACCTGCATCTCCACACACATCATTTACTGCATCCGCTGCACCCGATGTGGCCTCCTCTATATTGGGGAGACAGGCCGCCTACTTGCGAAACGTTTCAGAGAACACCTCTGGGACACCCGCACCAACCAACCCAACCGCCCTGTGGCTGAACACTTTAACTCCCCCTCCCACTCCGCCAAGGACATGCAGGTTCTTGGCCTCCTCCATCGCCAGACCATGGCAACACAACGCCTGGAGGAAGAGCGTCTCATCTTCCGCTTAGGAACCCTCCAACCACAAGGGATGAATGCAGATTTCTCCAGCTTCCTCATTTCCCCTCCCCCCCACCTTATCTCAGTCCCAACACTTGGACTCAGTACCGCCTTCTTGACCTGCAATCTTCTTTCCGACCTCTCCGCCCCCACCCCGTCTCCGGCCTATCACCCTCACCTTAACCTCCTTCCACCTATCGCATTCCCAATGCCTCTCGCCCAAGTCCCTTCTCCCTACCTTTTATCTTAGCCTGCTTGGCACATCATCCAGGAGGCCAAGTAGCAAATGTGGATACATTGAGCCGCCTCCCATTAACAGATACACTACCGATAATGCCCCAATGAAAGAGTTATTTCAGTTATCTTGCTTTTCGATTAGATATAGGGACAGAAATAGGCCATCAGCCCATTGAGTCTGCACCGCCATTCAACTAGATCATAACCAATGTGATAACCCTCAACCTCATTTTCCTGCCTTTTCCCTTTAATCCACAGGGAAGAAAGAAAAAGGAATATAGCAACAGGAGTAGGCCATTCAGCCCCTCATATCAGTTCCGCCATAATGTTGTCTTACTCCATATGGCCCACATTCCTTCATAGCTTCGCATCACAAAGGAATGAACTCATATTTAAAACTAAGAACTGATCCTGAATCCATTGCCATTTGTGGCACAGTGTTCCAAACCTCCACCATCCTTTGTGTGTGGAAGCGCTCCGTAACAGCACTGAACAAGGGTCACTGGACCTAAAACTATAGTTCTGTTCCTGTCTACACAAATGCTGCCAGAACTGTTGCATTTCTATAGCAATTTCTTTTTTTGTTTCAGATTTCCAACATCCGCTGTTCTTTGTTTTATGCCATTCTCATAAGGAGAAAGTGAGGTCTGCAGATGCTGGAGATCAGAACTGAAAATGTGTTGCTGGAAAAGCGCAGCAGGTCAGGCAGCATCCAGGGAACAGGAGAATCGACGTTTCGGGCATAAGCCCTTCTTCAGGAATGAGGAAAATTTGTCCAGCAGGTTAAGATAAAAGGTAGGGAGGAGGGACTTGGGGGAAGGGCGTCGGAAATGTGATAGGTGGAAAGAGGTCAAGGTGAGGGTGATAGGTCAGACTAGGGTGGGGGCAGAGAGGTTAGGAAGAAGATTGCAGGTTAGGAAGGCGGTGCTGAATTCGATGGATTTGACTGAGACAAGGTGGGGGGAGGGGAAATGAGGAAACTGGTGAAATCCGAGTTCATCCCTTGTGGTTGAAGGGTTCCTAGGCGCATCCCTTGTGGTTGGAGGGTTCCTAGGCGTCATCCCTTATGGTTGGAGGGTTCCTAGGCGCTTCCCTTGTGGTTGGAGGGTTCCTAGGCGTCATCCCTTATGGTTGGAGGGTTCCTAGGCGTTTCCCTTGTGGTTGGAGGGTTCCTAGGCGCATCCCTTGCGGTTGGAGGGTTCCTAGGCGTCATCCCTTATGGTTGGAGGGTTCCTAGGCGCATCCCTTGTGGTTGGAGGGTTCCTAGGCGGTTCCTCGCCTAGGAACCCTCCAACCACAAGGGATGAACTCGGATTTCACCAGTTTCCTCATTTCCCCTCCCCCCACCTTGTCTCAGTCAAATCCATCGAATTCAGCACCGCCTTCCTAACCTGCAATCTTCTTCCTAACCTCTCCGCCCCCACCCCAGTCTGACCTATCACCCTCACCTTGACCTCTTTCCACCTATCACATTTCCGACGTCCCTCCCCCAAGTCCCTCCTCCCTACCTTTTATCTTAGCCTGCTGGACAAACTTTCCTCATTCCTGAAGAAGGGCTTATGCCCGAAACATCGATTCTCCTGTTCCCTGGATGCTGCCTGACCTGCTGCGCTTTTCCAGCAACACATTTTCAGCTCTGCCATTCTCATAAACCTACACTGTATTCTCTCCATGGCTAGTATATCCTTGTTAAAGTATGGTGCCCAATTCTGCTCACAGTACTCCAAGTGGGTTCTACCCTGGGTTTTGGACAGCCCTTGATACCCTTACTGATCAAACATCTATCTCAGCCTTGAGTATAATCTTGCCATGTGCAGAAACTAGCCACCTCATGTCTTCAACTTTATAGCTTCCTGGCAGTGATGCGCTTTTAAGAGACTTGGAGATCATGAAAAGCAGCAAAGAATTTCAAAGTTTTTGTTCCTTACTGCAAACAGTCAATTCAGGTATAAACAGAAATATTTCCTTTTGTGAGGAAGAATATAATTAGAAGTCTTCAATGTAATATCGTGCCAAACAAGTCCAGTAGGGAATTCATATAAAAATTAAAGTAGACCATTCAGCCCTTCATGTCTTCCCTGCCATTCAATAGGCTCATGGCTGCCCAAGGCCTCAACTCCTCGTCATTGTCACTCCTTCCCTGCTATTTCAAAAACCCACCTCCTCTGCAAAGTACTTTCAATGTTCCAGCCTCCACAACAGTCTGGAATAGAGAATCCCAAAGAGAAAGTGAGTACTGCAGATGCTGGAGATTAGAGTCGAGAGTATGGTGCTGGAAAAGTACAGCAGGTCATGCAACATCCCAGGAGCAGGAGAATCGACATTTCGGGCAAAAGACCTTCATCAGGAATTCACTTGCTTTCTGCATCTCAATTTTAAATGAGTATCCGCTTATTCTGTAAGATTGTCCCTGATTCCTAGAGCCTCCCACTAGTGGAAACATCTCAATCAAGTACCATCAACTTTTTTTGCTCTTTTGTGGGATGTAGGTGTCATTGGCTAGTGAGCATTTATTGCCTGTTCCTAATTGCCCCTTGAGATGGTAGGGAGCTGAGCTGCCTTCTTGAACCACTGCAGTCCATGTGCTTTAGGTAGACCCACAATGACATTAGGTAGGAAATTCCAAGATTTTGACCTTGTGACATGGAAAGAACAGAAATATATTTCAAGACAGGATGGTGAGCTCAGAGGGAACTTGCAAGATAGTTGATCTTCCTCATTGAATATTTGTAGAAATCCTTAACTACTTGTTTATCTATTTCCAATGTGTTTTGTCCAATTTCCTCATCAATTCTCATTTTTAAAAAAGTTATCCAATCATCTGACCTTGCACTAACTTTTGAAGAATTGGACACTTTCATTTCAGCTGGATACCATCTTTAATTTCCATCGACAACCACCCTATCCATCTGTTAGATCCTTTCTCCCTTCCTCTTCGTATCATGTCCCAGCCCACTTTAGCCAAGTGTCACACACTGAATTAACGAAATTGCTCGGTTTTGCATGTTAAGGATTGTCAAGTGAAATGTAATGTCAGACACCTTACACAAACTTTATGTATAAACTATATTTTTGGAACAAAAATGAGATCATGTGTTTGGGATACCTGAGGTTCGCCAATTCCTGTTGGGCCACATCTTACCAAATCAGCGGATTCAACACAGCAGGGAGACAAAGAGAGAGAGGTTTAATTTTAGAACACTAAGTGTATTTGTTTCTGCAATGTGTCTTTCAATCAGAGATTATTGTCCAACAAGTTTACCTGCAAGTATTAGCTTTTGGAGTGCTGCTTCTTCTTCAGGTAACTGTGGAGCAGGATCATAAGACACAGATTTTATAGCGAAAGAGCTCAGTGTCATGTAACTGAAATGATATATTGAACAACCTAGATTGCTGTTAAGTCTTTCATCTTTTAGAATGGGTTGCAGGTTTTGGTTCATTTTGGTGCAACGCATTCTAAAAAGTGAAAGACTTAACAGCAATCTACTGTTTCAATTGCATGACACTGATTTTTTTTGCTGTAAATTCTGTATCTTATGGTCATGCTCCACAGCTACCTGAAGAAGGAGCAGCATTCCGAAAGCTAGTGCTTCCAAATAAACCGCACATCTTTCAATAGATTAGATTAGATTAGATTAGATTACAGTGTGGAAACAGGCCCTTCGGCCCAACAAGTCCACACCGACCCGCCGAAGCGAAACCCACCCATACCACTACATTTACCCCTTATCTAACACTACGGGCAATTTAGTACGGCCAATTCACCTGACCCTGCACATCTTTGGATTGTGGGAGGAAACCGGAGCACCCGGAGGAAACCCACGCAGACACGGGGAGAACGTGCAAACTCCACACAGTCAGTCGCCTGAGGCGGGAATTGAACCCGGGTCTCTGGCGCTGTGAGGCAGCAGTGCTAACCACTGTGCCACCGTGCCGCCCACAAATCAATAGGATCGCACTTCTTCATTCTAAATTCAAAAGATGAAAGGCCTATCCTGTTTTGCCTTTTTTTGAGAAGGTTAACCCCTTCACCCCAGGAATCAGGTCAGTAAATTGTTTTGGAACTGTCTCCAATGCCATTTCAGAGGTAACTGCTATTCGCAAAGTATGATAAGTTAGTGGATAACATTTTTTAAAATGGGAATTAATGGGGAAATTGGATAAAGCAAACTGGGAATAGATAAACAAGTAGTTAAGTGGACCCCACCAGCATCATTCTGGATTAGTGGTGCTGGAAAAGTACAGCAGTTCAGGCAGCATCCAAGGAGCAGGAAAATCGACGTTTCGGGCAAAAGCCCTTCATCAGGAATACAGGCAGAGTGCCTGAAGGGTGGAGAGATAAATGATAGGAGGGTGGGATGGGGAGAAAGTAGCATAGAGTACAATAGGTGAGTGGGGGAGGGGATGAAGGTGATAGGTCAGGGAGGAGGGCGGAGTGGATAGGTGGAAAAGAAGATAGGCAGGTAGGACAAGTCATGGTGACAGTGCTGAGGTGGAAGTTTGGAACTGGGGTGAGGTGGGGGAAGGGGAAATGAGGAAACTGTTGTCCACAGTTTCCTCATTTCCCCTTCCCCCACCTCACCCCAGTTCCAAACTTCCACCTCAGCACTGTCACCATGACCTTTCCTACTGCCTATCTTCTTTTCCACCTATCCACTCCGCCCTCCTCCCTGTCCTATCACCTTCATCCCCTCCCCCACTCACCTATTGTACTCTATGCTACTTTCTCCCCATCCCACCCTCCTATCATTTATCTCTCCACCCTTCAGGCTGTCTGCCTGTATTCCTGATGACGGGCTTTTGCCCGAAACGTCGATTTTCCTGCTTCTCGGATGCTGCCTGAACTGCTGTGCTTTTCCAGCACCACTAATCCAGAATCTGGTTTCCAGCATCTGCAGTCATTGTATTTACCTCACCAGCATCATAGATGGTTGAAGAAAAAATATCATTGCATTAAAAGAGAAGCTGGACATGCAGATGTGAGAAGAGGGTACAGAGGATGGAGATGACAGGTTTGAATGAGCAGAAATGAGAAGGGTTTCAAGTCTAAAATAACAACTGGCATAGACTGATTGGGCGCTATGTGAGAAACTAAACAAACTGGTAAACACAGGACAGAAATAACCACAAATATTTTTGTGCAAATATTCATCATTTCCCTGCCAAGTTCCTCCTGCTGTGTTAAAATAAACAATTAATATGCTAGTCACCAGCCGAGGGAAAAATCAACATTAAAATTGTTGGCTCCAACAGCACCTGCCATTTAATCAACAGCTTGAATATAGTAAAATGTTCCATGGTGCTTTGCAAATGTGTAATTTGGACGAGAAGATGATGTTTTATTGGGACTTGTCATCAAAACCTTGGTCAATGAGGTAGATGGATCTAAAATTGGTTTTTGGAGTTAGGCCACAGATCAACAATGATCTTTTTGAATGGTAGAATAGGATTGAGAGGCTGATGGTCTATACGTGTTCATATGTTCCAAGATTTTAGTGAGATATTTAAAGAAGGTGAGATAGTCAGAGAGGATGCATTGTTTCGTGCTGGAATTTCCAGAGCTTAGGACCCAGGGTTGAGGCTATTTTTCTTGGAACAGAGAAGGCTGAAGAGTAACATGACTGAGGTATATACAATTGTAGAGATAGATGAGACACGATGACCATATTTCATTTGGCAGAGAGTTCAAATAAGGGTCATAGGTTCAAACTAAGTGGCAGAAGGATTAGCGGGTACGAAAGGGAAACTCGCTAACACAGAAAGCAGTGCGTGTCTGGAATTTTCTGCATGAGTTGGTGGTAAAGGCAGAAACCCTAAACTCTTTTAAAACGTACCTGGATCTACATCTTAAATGGTATAAACTGCAGAGCTGTGGGCTGTGTGCAGGAAGATGAGGTTAGAAAGGGCATCCTGGAGTCTGTGGATTGGCATGGACAAGATGGATCAAATGGCTCTCCTCTGTGCTGTATCATTTCTATGGCTCTATGGATCAACATCTGAAGATTTACCTATTAATATTGGACCAATGAATATCAGAGATGATCTTCTATTTACTCTTTTGATGTGGGCATCCCCATCTGGGCCAATATTTATCACCCGCACCTAAGTGCCCAGAAGGCAGCTAAAAGCCAACCCTAAAGTCCAAAGTCATATACAGATTAGATCAGATAAGAATCGTTGATTTCCTTCAGAAAGGACCATTAGTGAGCCAGATGGGGTTTTTTTAATATAAAGTAACAATGATGTCATGGTCAGCATTAGATATTTTTAGTTTCAGTTACTTTTTTCATTGATTTCAAATTCTGCCATCTGTCATTTATCAGATTAACACATGTGCTGTTTTTATTCAGGGTTGTGTCTCTCAATAGCTAAGCCAGCACGAATTACTCCTCTCTAGTTGTCCTTAAGAAGGTGGTAGTGAGCTGACTTCTTGAACCACTCCAGTCCACACTGAGTAGACCCACAATACCATTCAGGAAGGAAGATTTTGATCTAGGAACAATAAAGGAACATCAATGTATTTCCAAGTCAGAATGGTGGGTGGCTTGGAGAGGAACTTGCAGGGGGTGGTGTTCCTACGTGTGTGCTGCTCCTTGTCCTTCTAGATGAAAGTCGACTTGGGTTTGAAGTGCTATCTAAGGAACTTTGTGAATTTCTGCAGTGCATCTTGTAGATGGTACACACTGCCTCGACTTAGCACAGGTGGTGGAGGGTATGGATGTTTGTGGATGTGGTGCCAATCAAGTGAGGGCTGCTTTATCCTGGATGGCGTCAAGCTTCTTGAGTGTTGTTGGAGCTGCACCATCCAGGCAAATGGAGGGTATTCCATCACACTCCTGACCTGTGCCTTGACTGAAATGTCAATTCTCCTGCTCCTCGGACGCTGCCTGACCTGCTGTGCTTTTCCAGTGCCATACCTTTTGACTTTGATTTCCAGCATCTGCAGTCCTCACTTTCTCTTTGTAGATGGTGGACAGGCTCCATGCTGCATTCCAATATGCAAATACCTAAAACACCAACATCTGAATTCAGGAAAGGAATAGGCCCCTGAAGCCTGCTCTGTCATTTAATAAGATCTTATCTACCCCCTCCCCTGATAATCTTTCACCTTTTGCTTATCAAGAATCTATCTACCTCTGTCCTTGGCATTTCTTCTGGAGTTGCCTAACTGCAAACACCTTGTCAAAGGTTACTCAATCTTTTCTGAAACTGCACTGACTCTCTGGCAACACATTCTGTTTGAGATGTTGCACTAATGTTATATTTTAAGGTGCATTTAAGAATGGAATGCATAAATGCAGTCTCAAGTTGCATTCTATCACTGCAAATCTCTCCATTGAACGCCTCCTGAGAAGATCATACATTTCCTTCAAAATTCACCATGGGCATAATGGAAGTCAAGGCAGGTTCACTTGAGATATCCAGTCATGAATTGAATGATGTTTTGGATAGAACTAATGTATAAGAGTATTGAAAAAGCAGGGGAGATTGGCAGGAAGCAATGATGCTCATTTAATGAGATGGTACGGGTATGTTGGACTGAATGGCTCCTTTCCATGCTGGAACATATCTGTGACTCTGAGATAACATGCTGGAGGTGAGCGTTATCAAGAATAAGAGAGCGGTTATGCTTCTGGACTAGTATCAGCAAACTCAACTAAAGATTTGGAGTAATGAATTTCAATCCTGTTTTTGCCAATGGACACTCTCAATTCAATTCATTAATTAAATTCAAAATTAAAAGTGCTGATTGCATGAAGCTACTGGATTGTTGGAAATTCCAACTGGTTCGTTAATGATCTTTTAGAAAGGAAATCTGCCATTCTTCCCAAAGCACGGGGGATTTGTTGTAAGGTTTTGATTTTGATTTAAAGTTCTGTTGCTATTGGTCTCCAACATGCAGTGCCTTCAATGTGTTTTTGTGTGGTATTGAGCAGAGACCCATGGGTCACTCATGCAGCTTAGTGAAAATCAGCAATTTTGTGAAAGAGAAATGATGTTGGCAGTATTTACCCTAAAATTACCAAAATTGCAGAGCAACTGTGCCTGTGTGCTCACTCGGAAATGAGTATACACACAGTTCCAGACCCTTACCATCATTGCCTCATGTGCAAAGTATGCAGTGCACATGTCCACAGAAAGATACTACATTGAAATGGAGCTCTGCAGTAGCAAAGACTTCCAAACTCCGTCAGGGATCAGGGGCACAGTCAGAGAATGGGATGGGAAAGGACTGG
Source organism: Chiloscyllium plagiosum (assembly GCF_037043375.1). Classification (NCBI taxonomy): domain Eukaryota; kingdom Metazoa; phylum Chordata; class Chondrichthyes; order Orectolobiformes; family Hemiscylliidae; genus Chiloscyllium; species Chiloscyllium plagiosum. The sequence goes on along the minus strand of NW_028270149.1, from coordinate 6,766,556 downwards.
ATGGAGGGTAAAATCAGATCAGGTTGGAAGAGGGAGGAATCAAAGGGGCTTTCCCTCCCCCCATCCTTAATTCAATACCTGCCCATCGCTCCCCCCAAACCTCACCACCACTCCCTTCACAGTAGCAATATCTCCCCATCCCCTCCTCCTATGTCCCAATCTCCTTTCCATCCACCCATCCCTCAAATGGATCTCGATCTCCCCATTACACCACCCGCTCCCCCACCCTCGGACCCGTTCACCAGCATGTGTGTTAGTGCCTCCCCAGAGCAAGTTGGATATGCTCGCTCCATCGTGTCAGCAAACACACCCTAATTTATGAGAGATTTTGAGGAAGTAACAAGCCAGGAGGTTCAAGTGAAACCTGTAGAAGTGGGGTAATTGGATTTCTCCTTGTGTTCAAGAAACATCACCATCTCAAGAGCAATTGGGGATGGGAAATAATCAATGGACTCACCAGTGATGCTCATACCCTGTGAATGAATAAAACTAAAGGAGATACCAACACCTTCATCCCACCCAGTGCAGGGTCTACAGCAAATAATTATTGTCAATGTACAAGGGATATTAGGATCAGGAGGAAGTTTACAACTGAGACAGGGACTGCACTGAGGATGCCATTTTATTGTATGCTACTGAAGAATGGAGTTATTTTATCTATATTTCAGTCTCTTTCATTGCTTGAAGAGGGACTTACTCCAGTAGTGTCACTCAACTTTGCTCAGAATGCCTCACACTGAGATATTCTTCTGGCAATGAAGAAATAAATTGTATTTTTTTTAGCATTTTTCACAATATCAGGGCATCTCAAAGCATTTTACAGTCAATGGAGTAATTTAGACATTCCTGATGAAAAGCTTATGCTTGAAACATCGACTCTCCTGCTCCTCGGATGCTGTCTGACCCACTGTGCTTTTCTAGCACCACACATTTTGACTCTGATCTCCAGCATCTGCAGTCCTCACTTTCTCCTTTAGAAGTGCACTTACTTTATTACAGAAAAATTACAGCAGTGAATTTGCACATTGCAAGGTCCCAAAAACTATGCCATGATAACGACAAGGTAGGAAATTGACAGACACACATTGGCCAGTGGACCAGAGAGAACTCTATTCTTTCTCTTTTTTTCCAAATACTGCAAAAGCAACTTCTATGTCCACTTGAGAGGTAGACAGCTCTTACTTTTGTATACATACCAGCTGAAAGAGCACACCTCTGACAGTGCAGCACTCCCTCAGACCTGCTCTGGAAATGTCAGTCAAGTTTATATGCTTAGGTCTCTGAAGTGGGAACTGATGTACTGCAAATATTCATCAAGCAAATGCTCAAGAAGGTGGCTAATGCACTATTCAGGAGAGCTACATCATTTGTATCCCTCTCTCCGAACACAAGCGAGGCAGAATAGCTGCAATTAAAAGAACACATGCCAGTTAATGCTCTGTACAGACAATAAATTTTATGGAAAATAAATCTTGTATTGATCTGTGATGCCATATTGCCTGAAATTCCAAAAGCTGCATTTTGCCATGTGACACCCTGGACCGTTCTGGTGACTTGAACCATGCACCAAGATAATTAATTTGTGATCAGACCTCTTCCCTAAAGTTATAGCTAATGATAACAGTGAGGCTTTTACACACAAAGTAGAGTAACAAATTAAAATGAAGCTAACACAACTCTGGAAAATGTAATAGAGTGTACTTCAAATCCAAATATGCTTTCAGATGATTGGATCAACTTGGTAAATCTTTACTCTATGCTCCAGTGTCGAGTGGCGTGCGCTATGTGACTCCCCACTGAAGGAAGGCTTGGTGCTTGTCAAACAGAAATCAAGAGGATGAACAGACCTCATTCCAAATAGCATGATGAAGATGAGAAGATCTTCATCAGGACAGCAATAGAGAAAAAACGATGCAACTGGTTCCCGTAATACATGAAGGTTGACTCACCAGACGTAAAATCGCACCTTCCTCTTGTCTTCCTGAAACTCTGACATGCGGTAAATCACAAACTATTGCATGAACAGGAATTTCCACAGTTAAACATGGGAAAGGAGTAGGAGAAAGTGAGGACTGAAGATGCTGGAGATCAGTGTCGAGAATGTGGTGCTGGAAAAGCACAGCCAGTCAGGCAGCATCCGAAGAGGAGGAGAATCGACGTTTCGGGCAGCTTATGCCCGAAACGTTGATTCTCCTGCTCCTCAGATGTTGCCTGACCGGCTGTGCTTTTCCAGCACCTTTTTCTTGATGTAGACATGGGAAAGACCATTATATTAAGCTTCCACCACAAACTCCATTCAAATCAATGATTTCACATCATTCCATTATCTTAAGAACCAAGCATATTATTTCCAACCTTAATGTTTAATTTAACCAAGAGTTTGAACTTCAGACTCCACGTCCTCTCCAACACCATGACTACCTGCTTCAACCAGGCCTCCTCTCATCCGTGATGATGTTAGTAGTTGTGGCTTTTGATGCCTCCAGACTCAACTATTCCAACATCCTCCTATCCAGGCTGTCGTCGACTGAGCATACCTCATCATAATTTCCATAATTTCACTGCTAGAAAGCTGATTCATACCAAATCACTTTCAATCAACTTCCCTGTCTTCATAAACGTATACCTGCAGCCAGTTCACCAATGCTGTGCATTAAAGATTTGCATCTTCATGTTCAATTCTCTCTGTGGTCTCACCCCTCCCCGCAACATCCTCCAGCCTTGGACCTCCTTCAAACTCAGCAACCCCACTTCTGATCATCTAGAAGCTTCCATTCCTATTGCTGCAACACTAGTGGCTGTACCTTTAGCCACCAGCGCATAAAGCTCTGAAATTCCCTCCCTAAACCTTTCCATATTTCAGACAGTTTAAAACTTACCTCTTTGCCCAAACCTTTGATGGCCTGTCACAATATCTATTTGTGTAGCTCAGCGTCAAATTTTGAAGCCCCATGGGATTTTGTAGTCATAGAGTCATAGAGATGTACAGCATGGAAACAAACCCTTTGGTCCAACCCGTCCATGCCGACCAGATACCCCAACCCAATCTAGTCCCACCTGCCAGCACCCGGCCCATGTCCCTCCAAACCCTTCCTATTCATATACCCATCCAGATGCCTTTTGAATGCTACAATTGTACCAGCCTCCACCACTTCCTCTAGCAGCTCATTCCATACACGTACCACCCTCTGAGTGAAAACGTTGCCCCTTAGGTCTCTTTTCTACCTTTCCCCTCTCACCCTAAACCTATGCCCTCTAGTTCTGGACTCCCCGAACCCAGGGAAAATACTTTGTCTATTTATCCTACCCATGCCCCTCATGATTTTATAAACCTCTATAAGGTCACCCCTCAGCCACTTTAATCAGCCATATTATGGGCAGGTGGGACTTAATCCTGGACATTCTGGCCCAGAGGTACTACTGCATTACAAGAACGCTCTTACTGAAATGTTTTACTGTGTTAGAAAGTTCATGTAAATGTAAATTATTGCAGCTTACTTCTCTGAATCTTCCCTCAACCAGGAGGGTGATTGAATGGGTCAGGTTCTACTCACGGATCAGCAACCCCCAATTCTGAGAATTGGTTGACACAATTTATGTTTTCATTGTGCCATTCTCAACGTTCCACACCTCCAGGAAGAAGTGAAACATTATGCATTTAATGGACAGAACAGGACACTTGTGATTAGTGCATCATTCAGGTCAACAGTACGCCCAATGTCCAACTGAGGAGATCTGAAGTGGCTACTGACAACACAGGCCATTGTCTGCTTGTTTGCATTCAAGAAAGATAGCAGCGTGCAGAATGACAGGCTGTTTGTGGTATCATTACGTATAATCTAGACAAGACTTGTATTAACTGGCCCAGTATGATATTCAGACTGCTGTTTTTCCTTTCCAAGATTGACAGGGTCAGAATCATTGATGCGATTAGAAAGGTTTGGTTTGCAGCCACTCATTTTCCTGCAATTATTGTGACTGTAGCATTCAATTTCTCTCTCTCTCTGCTGTGCTCCTTTCTCTCATATTGAGATTCCCATTTGTTAAAATCTTTGGATTTACACAAACTAATACACCCAGATTTCCTTACCAGCTTGAGGTTTCCAAGTGGAGACTTTTTTTAAGGCTGTGCATGGTCATAATCTGAAAGGCACTGATTGAAAGAGCCATAGGAAGAAAAAGTAAATGGTAGTATTCAAAAGGAATCAGATTAATTATTTGAAAAAGAGAATTTGCAAGGTTATATGGAGAATGGGAATAATTGGATAGCTGTTTCATAGAACCAGCACAGGTATGATTGGCCGAATGGCTGTTTTCTGTGCAGTAAGGTTCAGTGATCAGACAATGCAGGATGACACTTTACCTCCTTATAGGCGTACAGCAGCTGATCTATGTTGGATGATTGCACCAACATCAGTTTATGGATTTTTTTTCCTGTCCTAGCAATTAAATATTTGCCTGATTCCAGATTTCCAGAAGGAAACTGCAACAAAAGAACTCAATGAGTTGATGCCTTGGAGGAGGTGGTGTTGTCAATGGGGCTCGTGATTCCTGGGGACAGAGATTTGAATCCCATGGTGGCAGATTGTGAAATCTGAATTCCATTGGAAATCTGGAATTCAAAACTAACCTAAAGGTTGCCATGTTTATCACTGGTAATTGTTAGAAAGAAACTCATCTGGTTCACTAATGTCCTTTAGGGAAGGAAATCTGCCATCCTTACCTGGTCTCGCTGACATGTGACCACAGAGCCATGGTAATACAGTTGACTTTTCACTGGACAATTAAGGATGTGTAATAAATGCTGTGTACTAGTGATGCTCATATTCTATGAATAAATAACAAAAATAAACTAGCGGCTTCATCTTGAACTAGCGGAACATGGGATATGAGCTTCCTGTCGGGATTGTGTGCACAAAACTTGCAGCCATGTGATCATGATGACTGCTGTGTTTTCTTGATGAGTAAGACAGTTTACATAGCATGCATTCAACTTATTTGAAATGCTCCACAGGTTTATGAAGGGGTTAGAATTCGACGTGGAGTTACACGTGTATCCAACCTGCTGCCAGCAATGTGTTTTGTGGTCCACTTGCTGGCCCATGGTTTATTAACAATTCAAGAAGGGCTTTTGTGCGGTGCAGTGGTAGTGTCCCTACTCTGAGCTAAGAGGCATGGGTTCAAGTCCTACCTGATTCAGAGGGTGTCTAATAGCACCTCTGAACAGGTTAGTTAGAAAATCGCAATTAACAAATCAAGCTCCTGAAGCAACATTGTTCTTAAAGCACACAGTAGCATCACAACTCAGGAATTCACATTATAGGAGGGATGTGTTGGTATTGGAGAGAGCGCAGAAGAGATTTGATTTTGATTTGATTTATTATTGTCACATGTACTGAGATACAGTGAAAAGTGTTGTTTTGCGTGCTCTTCAGACAAATCAGACTTTACATAAATACATCAGGGTAACAGAACAGAGTGCAGAATATAGTGTTACAGCTACAGAGAAGTTGCAGAAAAAGATAAATTCTAATCTTTGAGTGGTCCATTCATAAGTCTGATAACAGTGGGGAAGAAGCTGTTTTTAAATTTGTTGGTACATGTTTTCAAACTTTTGTATCTTCTGCCTGATGGAAGAGGGTGAAAGAGAGTATAACCAGGGTGGGAGAGGTGTTTGATGATGCTGGCTGCTTTCCCAAGGCAGTGGGAAGTATAGACAGAGTCGATGAATGGGAGGCTGGTTTGTGGAATGGGCTAGGCTGTGTTCACAACTCTCTGTATTTTCTTGAGGTCCTGGGCAAAGCAGTTGCCATACCAAGCTGTGATACACCTGGATAGGATGCTTTCTATGGTGCATGTAGAAAAGTTGGTAAGAGTCCTTGTGGAAGTGCCCAATTTCCTTAACCTTCTGAGGAAGTAGAGGCATTAGTGTTCTTTCTTGATTGTAGCGTTGATGAGGATGGACCAGGATAATTGGTGATATTTACTCCAAGAACTTGAAGCTCTCGACCACTGCCATCTCAGCACCACAGATACAGACAGGGGTATGTTCCCCACTTTGTTTCCTGAATTCGATGACGAACTCCTTCATTGTGCTGACATTGAGAGAGAGATTATTGTCATTACAAAATGCCAGTTAACTTCCTATCTCTATACTGTGTTCTGTCTCGTTGTTGTTTAAGTTCCAACCCACCATGGTGGTGTCATCAGCAAACTTGTAAATCGAGTTAGAACGGAATTTGGCCACACAGTTGTGAGTGTATAAGGAGTATAGTCAAGTGCTGAGTACACAGCCTTGCAGGGCACTGGCATTCAGGATTATCGTGGAGGAATTGTTGTCACATATTCTTACTGATTGCAGTCTATGGTCAGGAAATCAAGGATCCACTTGCACAGGGGGGAGCAGAGCCGTGGTCTCGGATTTGGAAAGGACTTTGGTTGGAATTATGGTGATGAATGCTTGCCCGACCTGGAAAGTTTTAGTTCTGAAGAGAGATTGGAGAGCCTGTTGCTGAATTCCTTGAAGCAGAGGAGATTGGGAGGGGATCTGATTCAGGTGTATCTAATTTTGGGAGGCAGAGACAGGGTAAACAGGAAGAAATATTTCCCCTTGATGGAGGGATCAATGTCTAGGGGACATAGATTTAAGGGAAGGGGCAGGAAGTTTAGAAGAGATGTGAAGAAAAGCTTTTTCACCCAGAGGCTGGTGGGCGTCTGGAACTCATTGCTTGTAAGGGTGGTAGAGGCAGAAGTGTTTCAATGTGTATCTGTGATACCAAGGTGTACAAGGCTATGGGCCAAGTGCTGGAAAATGGGATTAGAATAGTTCAATTGCTTTTTTTGACTGGCTCGGACTTGATGGACTGAAGGGCCTTTTTCTGTGCAGTAGACTTTATGACTGTAATGAACTTGTGGAAGACAGACCCTTCATGAATCTGCCTGTCATGAATAACATCGCCTCAAACACATCAATCTTAACTTGAAATATAGGAAACAGTGAAACACATTGATCGTGCTTTGTGAAACACAGCAACTGAATGAGAGTTAGAAATAAAGATCTTTCAGATTTATCAGGCAAATTAAATTCATTAAGTTTATGTTGATGGAGTGAGATGAAGGAGTCCAGTGAAGAGCTGAATCACTGAAGTTGACTGGCCTTCTCCTGAGATATAGTGTTTCATAACTCTGTCAGTCATATTTGTTAAAATGTAGGTTAATTCCAGTTTGTGTTATATGCTTGAGATGTTTATCCCATTTTATTCCATTTCAGAATGATGGGCAAAGCCACACAGTTTACAGAAGGAAAATGGAGAGGGTCATAAGGAAGATTACGAGCCGGGCAATTCTCAATGCATAGGATAAAGGCTGGCAGGGAGGGGGTGGTGTGCACTTTACGCATGTGGAAACATTCCATTAAGATGGTACCACCCTGTGCCTTCCCACTGACCTCGATAACCTTACCTCCCAACCCATTCCCCTTTCATTCCAGTCTCCAATCCTTAGCCAGAAAAATGCCTGGACTTAACTTCAGAGTCCAAGAGACAGCTTCTTCCTAACAGTAGTTCAACTCGTGACCACCAGTGGTTCGTTTGGTGCAGGTGAGACTACAGAGTTGTCAGCCATTCCAATTGGCCACCAGCTCTCAAGGTGGAAGCTCACGATCAAGCCACTTCCAGCTTATCCCTTGGGGCCATGGGATTTAACATCAGCAAAGAGCTATTGACTTTTGATTAGGGTGGGAAGACTGGGAGGGGGTAAGGAATTAATCCCACTCCATAAAAAGTTCAACCCTTGGTTAAAGAGTTAGATTTTAACAAGTATCTTGAAAGAGGAAAGAATGATGGAGATGCTTCGAGAGGGAATTCCAGACACCTTTATAGCTGTCAATGGCGGAGGGATGGAAATTGGGAATGTCTAAAATGGGCAGAATTTGAGAAAAGCAGAGAGAATGCTGGACAAGGAGAGGATTGCAGTGGTGTGACTCCAAGCCCACAGCAATGTGTCCTCGAAAATGGCCGAGTACGCCATTCAGCTCAATGATAACTCAGGAGGGACAAAAATGTCATCCTATGTCCACAATCCCTACCCATTCATGGCAGCCCTTGGCTTATAATCAACTAAACTGGAGAAGATTCACTTGAGAAGGCATTAAAATATCAAGAGACTTTATCAGGGTTTTGCCAAGGCACCAGAGAGAGTGACAATCAGGGAATTGAATTGAATTTATTGTCACGTGTACCGAGGCACAGTGAAAAGCTTTGTCTTGCAAGCAATACAGGCAGATCACAGAGTTAAGTAGCATAAATGGTAAATAATAGGCAAACAGCAGCAAAAACAAGAACACAGGGACAGGAGAATGCTAAGGGTTTGTGAGCCCACTCAGTATATTAACAACAGTAGGGTAGAAACTGTTATGAAACTGGCTGGAGTGTGTGCTCAGGCTTCTGCACCTTCTCCCCGATGGTTGAGTTTGTAAAAAAACATTGCCAGGGTGGGATGGATCTTTGAGAATGCTGGCGCCCTTTCTTTGACAGCGGGCCTGGTAGATGGATTCTATAGATTGGAGGTTGGCCTTTGTGATTGTCTGGGCTGAGTTCACCACTCTCTGTAACCGTCTCCGATCTTGAATGGTACAGTTCCATACCAGGTAGTGATACATCCAGACAGAATGCACTCAATGGCGCACCTAGAAAGGTTGGCAAGGGTATTTGTCGTCATGCCAAATTTCCTCAGCTGCCTGAGGAAGAAGAGACGTTGTTGGACCTTTGTAACCAGTGCGTCCACATGAAGAGTCCAAGAAAGCTTGTTGTGGATGTTGTGGATGACCACTCCCAGGAGCTTGACACTCTCCACTCGTTCCACCTCTGTGCTGTTGATGTGTCGGGGGGGCATGAGTAACATCCCGCTGAAAGTCAATAATGAGTTCCTTGGTTTTGCCGGCATTGAGAGCGAGGTTGTTCTCAGTGCACCATTTTTCCAGGTCTTCCACCTCCCATCTATAGTTGGCTGAAGCCTACTGGTGTTATCTCTGATCTGTTTGAATCCTGCCAAAGCAGATTTTGGAATTTGAATTCAATTTCAATAAATCTCGAATTAATAGTCTCAAGATGATTATGAACAGGAAAATATCCATCTGATTCACTAATATCCGGCCAACATGTGACTCCAGACCCACAGTACTGACTCTTAAATGCTCCCCCCACCCAAGGGCAATTAGGGATGGGCAATAAATGCTGGCCCAGCCAGTGACACCAACATCCAATGAATGGATTTTAAAAATCCCAAACATAGTGAGTAGGAGTAGGACATTCAGCCCTTCAAGTCTGCTTTGCAATTCATTATGAGCATTGTCAGTAACCAAACAAAATAACCTGTTTCTGCTTTGGCCCCATATCCATTGATTCTTTTGACCCCAAGTACTATATCCAACTCCTTGAAACCAGATCATGTTTTGGCCTCAAATGCTTTCTGTGGTGGGAATCCCACAGGAAAATTACCTCATCTACCCTACCTGCCGTACATGTGCTGGAGTCTGAAAATCACACACTGGACTTATCGGTCATCTCGCAACCCAGCAAGTCAGAGTAAAGGCAAATTCTCCTCAATCCTGGGGACTGCTCAAGGAGAGAAAGATACCTTTGTCACAGAAACAATCCAGACACAAGACCAGACTGTTACAAACTCGCAAATAGAAAACGTTTAGCGTGGAAGCAAGAATTTGCATTCGTTTTGCACATTTCACAACCTCCCAATTCAGAGACAAAACAGTTATCTACTGAACAACAGTTGGCACAAAATGTCACCCTACCCAAAGGCCAATACTGGGCTCTCAACAGGCAGATGTGCCAGGTATGGGATGGTTGTTCCATGTGTCCTTAGGCACAGGATGATTGAAGACATTTTACTCACATTTAGTTTCTGAGTCATCGAGTCATAGACTTGTCCAGCATGGAAACAAACCCTTTGATCCAACTCATCCATGCTGACCAGCTATCCTAACCTAATCTAGTCCCATTTGCCAGCACTTGGCTCATATCCCTCTAAACCTTTCCTATTCATGTACTCATCCGGAAACTTTTAAATTTAATTGTACCAACCTCCAACCCTTCATTTCCACACATGCACCACCTCTGTGTGAAAAGTTGCCCCTTTTAAATATTTCCCCTCTCACCTTAAACCCACACCCTCTAGTTTCGGACTCCCCTAACCTGGGGAAAAAGACTTTAGCTCATCACCCTATCCACGTCCTTCATGATTTTATAAACCTCTATAGGGTCAACCCTCAGCCTGCAACGTTCCAGGGAAAACAGCCTCTCCCTATAACTCAAACAGTCCAATCCCAGCAACATCTTTATAAATCTTTTTTGAACCTTCCTTCTCATCTACTTGCTTTTGTTGCTTTGTTTTGTGAGAGTCTCCATGTTGTTGCTGCTGATTGTACACCAAACTCACCCCTCAGTCAATTGACTGTTTAACATTTGCAAATGGCACAACACAGGCTATTCTTTAGCCATTGGCTTCCCAAACCTCATTTGAAAATCCACTCCAACGAATCTGGTCATGTGTCATCTGACACTAATGACCTTGCAAACTGCTGGTTGGTATGTTTGACAATGTAGCATTTCTCAGTATTGCACAAGTACAGCCAGACATTAGAAACATCTAGAATATAGATAGAATCCAAAACTTGTCATCACAAGAGCTGGACACATTACAAACTCGCTTCAGCTGCCATTAATACTGTCTTCATTTAAAGCTGTTGTGTGTTTTAAAGATGCTATTTAAAGATAAGATGTTATTGTAGACTGTTTTCCAAAGAGGAAAGAAGTTGATTATTTTCAATAATTGGCCTACATTTGTCTCCTGGTCCATTCATTTCAATTTACTTTTCAAATCTTGATTGGCAGAACAACCTGAGCTTCCAATCACATGAGAGGTCAAGGTTCAGAAAACCCTTCTGAGGAGTGGTCATCCCGGATGTGAAATATTAACTCTATCTCCTCAAATACTGTCAGACTTGTTGAATTTCTCCAGCACTTTCTTTTTTTTGTATCAGATCTCCAGCACGTGCAATTCTTTGGTATATATTAACCTATTACTATGCTTGGCTGCTGGGGAATTTAAGGTCAGTGAAGTGAATCTGTAATTCAGAGCTCGTACCCATAAAACTGTTATAACATGGGGAAACCCCTCTGCTAATTTAAACCCAATACAGAGAGAAGATCATCTCACAGCGTAATCTGTTAAATTTTGAGAGGCAAAGAACCATCCCAGATTTCACTATTTGAAGTAAAAATTATCAATTTTATTCTTTAAGTCCAACGGAGAACATTAAAACTCCTTTCTCTTAAACCTATCTTTTACTTCTTGCTCTTCAATACTGGTCCAATAAAAACCCCAATTAAGATTTGCAAAAACAAAATCACGTTTCAAAACCAGTCAACTTGGTTGACTTTCCTCTGTAGACTTTGCTCTGGGTTTATCTGGGTCATCTCTTCTTCTGCTGCTGCACTTTTTTTATGGACAGGTTCTTTTCAGAGAGGGATTTGGCTAACAGCCTGTGCTTGGTGGTTTTCTGGGCAGTTCTCCCCCAACTGTTCCAAATGCCTGATCTTATACCCCAAAACATAGGATCGTTTCATTGATTTGATGTCATCGAAACATTATATTTCAAATTTGATTAGAATTTGATATCATGGGGCATTTGTTTTTGTTCCATGGTAACTCAGCTGCACTATTGGTTTCACAGTCAAATCGTACATTTTAAATTCTTTCAGCACATTCTGTGCCTCTCTACGTCTGTGCCAGCTTCCAGTCTCTCTTAAAGGTACAATACACGCCTACACCTTCATAACAATACTGATGCTAGGTTTGTACCAGGGGAGTGAGGACTAATTATCCCACCCGGCCTACGCCAATTTAGTTTTTAGTTAACCTCTCCTTTGTTGTCCCCAAGTTTTTGTTTTTGTTGTCATTGTTGGAAGCTTTAGAAAGGTGCAGAGGAGATTTACTAGGATGCTGCCTAGACTGGAAAGCATATCTTATGAAAAAAGGTTGAGGGAGCTAGACGTTTCTCATTGGAGCAAAGAAGGATGAGAGGTGACTCGATAGAGGTGTACAAGGTGATGAGAGGCATAGATAGAGTGGATAGCTGGAGACTTTATCCCATGGTGGACATGGCTATCACAAGTGGGCATAATTTTAAGGTAATTACAGGAAGGTTTAGGGGAGATGTCAGAGGTAGGTTCTTTACACAGAGAGTGGTGGGTGCATGGAATGCACTGCCAGTGGTAATAGTAGAATCAGATACATTAGGGACATTTAAGCGACTCTTGGATAGGTACATGGAAGATGGTACAATGAAGAGTATGTAGGATAGTCTGATCTTAATGTGGGATAAAAGGCCAGCACAACATTGAAAACCAAAGAGCTTATGCTGTGCTGTACTGTTCTATGTTCTATGTTCATCCATTAATCAGCCAATAGTTCCAGCCATGGAACACGCTACCATTTTATGGGTCAAGTTACAATCAAAAAGATATGATCCCTAACTGGATGAATTCTTGACTATCAGCCAAACATCCATTTTCAATATTTTTATTTCAATATCGGGTGAGCAGAAATATTTAAAAAAAGAGTCATAGAGACCTACAGCATGGAGGTCCATGCTGACCAAAATATCCACCCACACTAACCCTGCACTTGGTCCATATCCTTCTACTCCTTTCCTATCCATGTAGTTGTCCAAATGCTTTTTAAATGTTGTTAATGTTAATGTACCAAGATAAAATTATTTTTTACTATCCATATTTTATATATAAGTTTTCTATACACAGCAGTATTCTGAAGATTGTTTTTTCTGAATACTCCAGGCCAGTCTTTGAGGATTACAAACCCTAAAACCCATATTACTCTTGACACTGTACTGAAATAACCAGGATATTAACTAAAGAATAACAACCATAATGTATCTCCCTTGTACTTTGCACGACCCCATGGCATCAATGGCTCCATCAATCTTTACTGCCCATCCCTAAGATGGTGATGGTGAGCTGCCTTCATGAACTACTGCAGTTCATGTGGTTGGATCCACTTACAGTGCTGTTAGGATTGAACTTCCTGACGTTCAACACAATGATAGTGTGGCAGAGCTGCACCATATGAAGGGATTGGACATAGGTTTTTAAGACTTTTCTCTTGAGTTTTTTTGATTTTGAATTTTAGAGAGGGCATTTCTCTACATATAGTAACAGAGTCATAGAGATGTACAGCACGGAAACAGATCCTTTGATCCGATCCATCCATGCTGACCAGATATGCAAAATTAATCTAGTCCCATTGGCCAGCACTTGGTCCATATCCCTCTAAGCCCTTCCTATTCACATTCCCTTTTAAATGCTGTAATTGTACCAGACTCCACCACTTCTTCTGGCAGCTCATTCCATACATGCACTATCTTTTGTGAAATAAAGTTGCCCCTTAATACCTGTTTAAACTTTTCCCCTCTCACCCTAAACATATGCCCGCTAGTTCTGGATTCCTCCATCCTAGAGGAAATACCATGCCTATTTACTCTATCCATCCCCCTCAGGATTTTATAAACCTCTAAAAGGCCACTCCTCAGTCTCCAATGCTCTAGGGAAAACAGCCCTAGCTGAGTCGCAGAGGGAATGGTCTCTCTGGAAGGCAGATCAGGGTGGGGAGGGAAATATATCCCTGGTGGCGGGGTCTATTTTTAGGCATCGGAAATAGTGGAGGGCCCCAGTGGAGTGCCACAAGGATCGGTGCTGAGTCCAGTACTTTTCGTCATTATATAAATGCAAGCATATGAGGTATAGTTGTAAGTTTGAAGATGACGCCAAAATTGAAGGTGTAGTGGACAACAAAGGTTACCTCAGAGTACAATGGGATCTTGATCAGATGGGCCAACGGGCTGAGGAATGGCAGATGGAGTTTAACTTAGATAAATGTGAGGTGCTGCATTTTGGGAAAGCAAATCTTAGCAGCACTGATACACTTAATAGTAAGATCGTAGGGAGCGTTGCTGAACAAAGAGACCTTGGAGTGTAGATTCATAGCTCCTTGAAAGTAGAGGTGCAGATCGATAGGATAGTGAAGAAGGCATTTGGTATGCTTTCCTTTATTGGTCAGAGTGTTGAATACAGGAGTTGGCAGGTCATATTGTGACCGTACAGGACATTGATTAGGCTAATTTTGGAATATTGTGTGCAATTCCGGTCTCCTTCCAATTGGAAGGATGTTGTCAAACTTGAAAGGGTTCAGAAAAGATATACAAGGATTTTGCCAGGGTTGGAGGATTTGAGCTAGAGGGAGTAGTTGAATAGGCTAGGGCTGTTCTCCCTGATGCATCAGAGGCTGAGGGGTGAACTTATAGCATTTTACAAAATCATGAGAGGCGTGGATAGGGTAAATAGACAAGGTCTTTTCCCTGGGGTGGGGGTGTCCAAAACTAGAGGGCATAAGTTCAGGGTGAGAGGGGAAAGATATAAAAAAGGCCTAAGGGGCAACATTTTCACACAGAATGTGATGCATGTATGGAATGAGTGGTGGAGGCTGGTACAATTACAGCATTTAAAAGGCATTTGGATGGGTATATAAATAGGAAGGGTTTGGAGGGATATGGGCCGGGTGCTGGCAGGTGAGACTAGATTGGGTTGGGATATCTGGTCAGCATGAACGAGTTGGACCAAAGGGTCTATTTCCATGCTTGCACGTCTCTATGACTCTATGACTCTATTCAGCCTCTACCTATAGCTCAAACACTCCAAACCTGGCAACATCCTTGTAAATTCTTTTCTGAACCCTTTCAAGTTTCACAACATCTTGATTCCTGAAACTGATGAAGTCCCTGGATGTCATAACTGCACAGGACAAGCTGAATGTACTGGTCAAATCTGTTCCTATCTATTGTTTCCATATGTTTGAAAGGCATTGGTTGTATGTGAAGGGTTGTAAATGGGCATTGAAAGGTGCACACTGCTACTGTCTAATTAAACGTTACAGCCATTTTGCAAGCACCAAGATTTCACAAACAGCTAATGAATTTTGGTGGAGGTATTTTGGCAAGGGCTTCAGGAGAGTGGCCTCCTCATCTGTCTCATACTGCATTCGTCTCCTGAATCATGGGAACTAACTTTGCTTTCACAGTTTATGATAAATGTGCTTTGTAAGTTGACGTCTTTATAGGTTTATTAAGGTAGATTACTCAAAAATGATTTGTCATTCTTCAAACGTCTCTTTTTGATAACTTATATCGCTGAATCACAGATCTAGTCTGTTCCTTTCATGTCATGCTGTGGGCATAGAGAATATGATACAGGAAAACACAAAAGGGTCCATCTTTCTGTTAAGCAAATGTGTCAACACTGGGTTATCTGCAGATCTATGTGATTACATCATTCCTTCAGGCAGCTGTATCGTGATAGCAAAAGACTATGCAGTCTCCAATCTTAACGGATGAACATCTACAATTAAGTCAGTGTTAGGACTGTGAGAATGTGGTTTGATGCAGCAGAGAAAGAGGCCATTCGGCCCATTATCCCTGTGTCAGCTCTTTGAAAAAGCCATGCAATAAGTGCCAGGCTTTTCTTCCTTGCCCTCACACACCAACAAATGTTTTCTTCCTAATTAATCCAATTTCCCTTTCAATGTTAGCAGCTTCCACCAACCAATCAGCAACACAGTTCAGATCATAATGATGCAATCCAGAAATTTATGCCCCCAGCCCCAACCTCCGAATCTGTCAGGTTTCATTGAACAAATATTTGAAGTCTGTATCTTTGGGTTGCTGATGTCCCAGGCTGCTTTGTCTTGGGTGGTGTCAAGCTTCTACAGTGCTGCTGGAGCTACACTCATCCAAGCAAGTCCGGATAATTCCCGGTTTGTGCCGTGTAGATGGTGGACAGACTTTGTGGAGACTGCAGGTGAATTTGGTGATTTGTGAAGGTTAGGTCCCCCGCTATTTTGCTATGCCTGGCGGTCTTGTCTTTTCCTCTTCTGTTGCTCCTGGAAGGAGCCAGTTTTCAATTTCAAGCTGGTTAACATCATCATTCCCTTTTTCATTCCTGGTCTACATTCCTCTAATTCAATTGCCTTCTTCAACGTGCTCTCACACTTTAGGACATGCTTGTTCTTGACAATTTTCATGAATACAGGCTTCTCCTTTACTGTCCTGAGGCCATCTTCATTGCTCTTATGTTCCCCCCACCTGACCCACTCCATCCTTCTCCAGAACTACATTTCACAACATCCCACTGCTTGGACGTCTATTTCCTTTCAGGTCAGAGTTGATTGGAGAGATAAAAATGATCATAGCTGCGCAAAGGCTTCTACAAAGGAAACATAAAGCTGAGACAAATGTGAGTGCATTACAGACAAAGTCAGGAAAATTTATCTTGTAGAACAGAAAAAAGTCAGAGAAACTAATTGATTACTTTGTGTCTTCCTTCACTGAGGGAGAACAAGAAATCTCCTAAAAATAGAGATCCAAGGGATTAGGAAGAATGAGGAAATGACTATTGATAAGAAGGCTGTACTGGAAAATTGGTAGGATTGAAAGTTGGTGTGAATCTCAAAGGATTAAAGAGATAGCTATAGAGATAGCAGGTGTATTCATGATTAGCCACAACATGACCTCCCAGCTCCTGTACTCAATACTCTGACCAATAAAAGAAAGCCATACCAAACGCCTTCTTCACTATCCTATCTATCTGCGACTTTACTTTCAAGAGCTATGAACCTGCACTCCAAGGTCTCTTTGTTCAGCAACACTTCCTAGGACCTTACCATTAAGTGTATAAGTCCTGCTAAGATTTGCTTTCCCAAAATGCAGCACCTCGCATTTATCTGAATTAAACTCCATCTGCCACTCCTCTGCCCATTGGCCCATCTGGTCAAGATCCTGTTGTAATCTGAGGTAACCTTCTTCGCTGTCCACTACACCCAAAGGCAAGTCAGTTGATGTAGTATACCTGGATTTTCTGAAGGCTTTTGTAAAATTCCCTATGGAGGTTGATTAGCAAAATTAAAGTATTTGGAATAAGGATGATGTACTAGCATAAAAGGTGTTATTAAATTGGAAAGTATGTGAAACAGATTTATGAGGATGTTACCAAGACTGCAGTTATAAGGAGAGGCTGGATAGGCTGGGCTCATTTCTCAAGGAGTGTAGAAGGCTGACGGGTGACCTCATAGAGGTTTATAAAATCATGACAAGACAAAGTGAATAGCCAAAGTTCTTTACCTCAGGGTAGGGGAGGCCAAAACTAGAGGGCACAGGTTTCAGATGAGAGGGAAAATATTTAAAAGAGGCCCGAAAGGCCCACAATGTTGTGTCGAGGATTATTCCTAAACTAAAATAGAATAACCTAACCAACGTACCCCTCAATTCACTGCGGTCGATGTGCATGTCCAGCAGTCGCTTAAATGCCCCTAATGACTCTGCTTCCACTACCACAGCTGGCAACGCGTTCCATGCATTCACAACTCTCTGCGTAAAGAATCTACCTCTGACGTCTCCTCTATACCTTCCTCATAATATCTTCAAACTATGACCCCCTCATGCCGGTCAATCCTGCCCTGGGTAAAAGTCTCTGGCTATTGACTCTATCCATGCCTCTCATTACTTTATATATCTCGATCTGGACACCTCTCTTCCTCCTTCTCTCCAGAGAGAAAAGTCCAAGTTTAATCAACCTCTCTTAGTCAACCAGTCCAGGCAGCATCCTGGTAAACCTTCTTTGCACCCTCTCCAAAGCCTCTGTATCTTTCCTATAGTAGGGCAACCAGAACTGGACACAATAATCCAAATGTGGTCTCACCAGTGACTTGTAGAGCTGCAGCAAAACCTCGTGGCTCTTAAACTCGATCCCCCTGTTAATGAAAGCCAAAGCACCATATACCTTCTTAACAGTTATCCACTTGGGTGGCAACTTTGAGGGATCTATGTACTTGAACACCCAGATCCCTCTGTTCCTCCACACTGCCAAGAATCCTGTTTTTAATCCTATATTCAGCATTCAAGCTCAACCTTCCAAAATGCATCACTTCACATTTATCCAGGTTGAACTCCATCTGCCATTACTCAGCCAAGCTCTGCATCCTGTCAATGTCGTACTGCAGCCTGCAATAGCCCTCGATACTATCAATGGCACCTCCAACCTCTGTGTCATTTGCGAATTTAATAATCCACTCCTCAACCTCCTCATCCAAGTCACTTATAAAAACTACAAAGAGCAGAGGCTCAAGAACAGAGCCCTGTGGGACACCACTCACCACTGACCTCCAGTCAGAATACTTTCCATCTACAACCACTCTCTGCCTTCTGTCAGCCAGCCAATTCTGAATGTAGATAGCCAAATCTCCCTGTATCCCAAACTTCCTGACTTTATGAATGAGCCTATCATGGGAAACCCTATCAAATGTGTTGCTAAAGTCCATATACACCACATCCACTGCTCGACCTTCGTCGACCTGTCTTGACACCCCTCAACGAACTCAATAAGATTTGTGAGGCATGACCTGCCCCTCACAAAGCCATGCTGATGCTATGCTTTTCCAAATAGTCATAAATTCTACTCCTTAGAATTCTTTACAAAACCTTGCTGACCACAGGTGTTGAGACTGACTGGTCTGTAATTGCCAGGGATTTCCCTATTCCCCTTCTTGAAAAGAGGAACAACATTCGCCTCCTTCCAATCTTCCGGTATAACTCCCGTGGAGAGTGAGGAGGCAAAGATCTTCGCCATCAGCATAAACCTCCTTTCTCACTTCCCGGAGTAACCTGGGATAAATCTGGTCTGGCCCTGGAACTTATCAATCTTAATGTTTGCCAAAATGTCCAGCACATCAGCTTCATCAATCTTCATCTGTTCAAGCCTGTTTCCCAGCTCCACAAAATTCTCATTCATAACAAGGTCTCTTTCCTTCATGAAAACCGAAGCAAAAAACTCATTTAGGGTTTCCCTTATCTGCTCAGACTCCACGCGCAAGTTCCCTCCGCTATCCCTGATGGGCCATACCTTCTCCCTGATCATTCTCTTATTCCTCATGTATGAGTAAAATCCCTTTGGGTTCTCCCTATTCCTTCCTGCCAAGCCTTTTTTGTGCCCCCTCCTGGCTCTCCTCAGTCCATTTCTGAGCTTTCTAGCAAACCTGTAATTCTCTAAAGCTGTGCTGAACCCTTCCTTCCTCCACCTTACATAAGCTGCCTTCTTCCCTTTGACAAGAAGCTCCTCTGTTCTCATCATCCCAGGGTCCTTAATCTTACCCCTTCTTGCCTGTCTCAGAGGAACAAATTTGTGCATCATTCACAACAACTGCTCCTTAAATAAAAGATTCTTTTTCGGAATGGCAGCCGATGACAAGCGGTGTCCCGCAGGGTTCAGTGTTGGGGCCGCAGCTGTTCACATTATATATTAATGATCTGGATGAAGGGACTGGGGGTATTCTAGCGAAGTTTGCCGATGATACAAAGTTAGGTGGACAGGCAGGTAGTACTGAGGAAGTGGGGAGGCTGCAGAAGGATCTAGACAGTTTGGAGGAGTGGTCCAGGAAATGGCTGATGGAATTCAATGTGAGCAAATGCGAGGTCTTGCACTTTGGAAAAAAGAATAGAAGCATGGATTACTTTCTAAACGGTGAGAAAATTCGTAAAGCCAAAGTACAGAGGGATCTGGGAGTGCTAGTTGAGGATTCTCTAAAGGTAAACATGCAGGTTGAGTCCGTGATTAAGAAAGCGAATGCAATGTTGTCAATTATCTCAAGAGGGTTGGAATATATAAAGCACTGTTGTGCTACTGAGACTTTATAAAGCTCTGGTTAGGCCCCATTTGGAGTACTGTGTCCAGTTTTGGTCCCCACACCTCAGGAAGGACATACTGGCACTGGAGCGTGTCCAGCGGAGATTCACACGGATGATCCCTGGAATGGTAGGTCTAACATATGAGGAACGGTTGAGGATCCTGGGATTGTATTCATTGGAGTTTAGAAGATTAAGGGGAGATCTAATAGAAACTTACAAGATAATACATGGCTTGGAGAGGGTGGACGCTAGGAAATTGTTTCCGTTAGGCGAGGAGACTAGGACCCGTGGACACAACCTTAGAATTAGAGGGGGTAAATTCAGAACAGAAATGCGGAGACATTTCTTCAGCCAGAGAGTGGTGGGCCTGTGGAATTCATTGCCACAGAGGCTGGAGGCTGGGACGCTAAATGTCTTCAAGGCAGAAATTGATAAATTCTTGATGTCACAAGGAATTAAGGGCTACGGGGAGAATGCGGGTAAGTGGAGTTGAAATGCCCATCAGCCATGATTGAATGGCGGAGTGGACTCGATGGGCCGAATGGCCTTACTTCCGCTCCTATGTCTTATGGTCTTATGGTCTTATGGTAAACAGTCTCCACATGTCTGCTGTGCCCATTCTGTGGAACAATTGCTCCCAATCTGTACTTCCCAACTCCTGTCTGATAGTGTCATAATTTCCTTTTCCCCAATTAAATATCTTCCCTTGGTACCTGCTCCTTTCCCTCTCCATGGCTATGGTAAATGTGAGGCAGTCGTGGTCACTGTCACCAAAGTGTTCTCCCACCACGAGATCTGACACCTATCTTGGCTCATTGATGAGCTTCAAATCCAAAATGGCCTCTCCCCTTGTCAGCCTGTCTACGTACTGAGTAAGGAAACCCTCCTGAACATACCTGACAAAAAAGGCTCCATCCAAACCATCTGCACTAAGGAGGTTCCAATCAATATTGGGAAAGTTGAAGTCATCCATAACAACAACCCTATTACATCTGCATTTTACCAAAATCTGCCGGCCTATGAGTTCTTCGATCTCCCTACTGCTATTAGGGGGTCTGTAGAAAACCCCCAATGTTCCCTTGCTGTTCCTAACTCCCACCCATACTGACCCAGTAGACAAACCTTCCTCAACAACCTTCACTTCTGTAGCTATGATGCACTCTCTGATTAGCAATGTTACACCCCCTCCTCTTTCTCCCCCTCTCCCTGTTCTAAACCCTGGAACATCTAGCAACCATTCCTGCCCCTGTGAAACCCACGTCTCCGTTATGGCCACAACATCATAGTCCCAAGCACTGATCCATGCTCTAAGTTCATCACTCTTATTTCTGACACTCCTTGCGTTAAAGCAGACACACTTTAACCGATCCCTTTGTTTGATCTCATGAAAAACGTCCTTGATAGATTCCCTACATCCTGTCACTGCCCGATCCACAACTAACCCCCCTCTCAAATATGTAACTCTAGCTCCCACCCCTCTGCCAAACTAGATTAAATCCCACCGAACCACATGAACAAATCTCTCACCCAGGACCTTTTATGCCCCTCTAATGCAGGTGCAACCCATCCTTCATGTACAGGTCCCACCTTCCCCAGAAGGCATCCCAATGGTCTAGGTATCTGAAGCCCTCCCTCATGCACCAGCCTCGCAGCCATGTGTTAAGCTGCACTCGCTGACTGTTCCTCACCTCACTGTCTCGTGGCACCGGTAGCAAACCTGAGATCACTACTCTACTCGTCCTGCTCTTCAGTTTCCAGCCTAGCTCTCTGTAGTCACTTTTCAGATCCTCAATCCCTTTCCTGACTATATCATTGGTGCCAATATGTACCATGATTTCTGGCTGCTCACCTTCGTCCTTCAAAATCCTGTAAACCCAATCGGCGACATCCTGGACCCTGGCACCAGGGAGGCAAATTACCTTCTGGGAGTCCTGTCAAAATCTCCTGTCAATCCGTCTAACTATTGAGTCCCCTACCACTAGCGCTTTTCTATTCTCCCCCTTCCCTTCTGAGCCACAGTGCCAGGCTCAGTGCCAGAGACCTGACAATTATGGCTTTCCCCTGGTAGGACATCCCCACCAGCAGTATCCAAAACAGTATACCTGCTCTTTCTGTTGGTTCCCTTTCCATCCCCTGGCAGTAACCCAGCTATCCTTATCCTGTGTCTGGGGAGTGATCACCTCTCTGAACATCCTCTTAATTT
Organism: Chiloscyllium plagiosum; assembly: GCF_037043375.1. Taxonomy (NCBI): domain Eukaryota; kingdom Metazoa; phylum Chordata; class Chondrichthyes; order Orectolobiformes; family Hemiscylliidae; genus Chiloscyllium; species Chiloscyllium plagiosum. The sequence continues at coordinate 6,744,531 of NW_028270149.1, read as the reverse complement.
CTCCCTCAGCCTCCCGGATGATCTGCAGTTCATCCAGTTCCAGCTCCAGTTCCAGTTCCTTAACTCTGTTTGCGAGGAGCTGGAGTTGGGTGCACTTCCTGCAGATGTGGTCGGCAGAGACATGTGTCGTGTCTCTCACCTGCCACATTCTGCAGGAAGAGCATGCAACTGCTCTATCAGCCATACCCTGCTAATCTGAAAGCCCACACAGGACAAAACAAAGGAAGAGAAGAAAAACCTGAAAACTTACCGAGTTGACAGACTTTTAGTAACGTAAGAGGAGATGGGTGGGAGGGAGACCCTACGGTGTAAGGTCTCAGGTTTAGATCTCACTTAAACACTTCCCGGCAGCTCTTGTTTCTCTCTGTCCTCTCTCCTTGTCGCTCTGTTCAAAATGGAAGCCTGACTCTCGAGGCTTTTTTCATACATAGTGTGGTACATGTATGGAATGAGCTACCAGAGCAAGTGGTGGAGGCCAGTGCAATTAGAACATTTCAAAGATGGTTTGGACAGGTACATAGATAGGAAAGGTTTAGAGGGATGTGCAGGCAAATGGGATTAGTTTGGTTTCGGCACGCTGGTCAACATGGACAAGTTGGACCAAAGGGCCTGTTTTGGTGCAAAACAACTGATGACTTTATAATGTACGCAAAGTATTGGCTAACAGGGAGAAAACAAACCGCAAAAGTAAATAGGTCATTGTCATGTTGACATGCTGTGACTAGTGCAGTACGCACAAGGATCAGTCCTTGGGCCCCAGACTTTCACATACAGATCAATACAAATCAATGGTATGAATATGCAGATCAAATGTAATATTTTCAAATTTGTGGATGACACAAAGATGAATGGGAATATACACTTTGAGTGGACAAGATTATGGCAGAAGCAATATAATGTGGAAAAATGCAAGGTTATCCACTTTGGTTGGAAAAACAGATGTGCAGAACTTTTCTTAAGAGCCTGGAAAGTGTTAATATGCAAAGGAACCTGGGTGCAGCAATCTACTAGGTAGGATTATGGTATGTTAGCCTTTAGCACAAGACAGTTTTAACACAGGAGTAGCAGAGTCTTGCTTTGATTACATTGAATCTTGTTTTAACCACATGGAGAGTACAATGTTGCAAACACCGTAACTTTTTTTTATGTTTCTCTATTTGATTGTTGACTGAAATGGAAAACCGACAGTGTTTTAAAACCAAGGATTATGGAAAGAATTATTGCAGTTTTGAAAACCAAATGACTGGCACTCATTGTAGGTGCAGTTTACACTGATGCTTGTACACCCAGGGGGAGACGATGAGTTCCAGATGAGGGGTGTTGATAAAGATTGATTCGAACAGCAACAAATAGGTGATTGGTGACCAGTTATCAATAAAAAATGCCTTCTGCCTGCCAGCAACAATATAATTGACTTCAGGGTGCTGAATAGCCTGTGGACATGATTAATTAGTTAGAAGCCATTAAACAAAGTAGATATAGACAGTATGCTTCTTCAGGTGGAGCAATGTAGAATGAGAAGTCACCATCTTAGAATAATGGTGGCATATTTAAGCAGAGATGGGGAGATATTCCTTCTCTCACAGGGTCACGAATCTGTGGAATTCACTTCCTCAGAGATATCAGGACATTGAGTAGATTTGAAGAGGTAGATTTTCAATTGATAATAGTAGAGGGTGGATAGGAAAGGAAGTTGAGGCCGAGATGAGATCAGCCATGATCGTATTAAATGGGAGAGCAGGCTAGAGGGGCTGACCTGCCTCATCCTGCTCCTAGCACTCATGTTTTTATGGACCAAGGGAAAGGAAGGAGCTGTCCTTTTTCTACAGTAATGTCTGAAACAAAGCCAGTTAATTTTCTCTCACCAGTTGGGCTGGAAGCTGTGATTTTCGCCCAAATGTCAGTGATGATGTAACTTGTAAACCAGTCACTCTGAACTTCCTGCGAGAAAGTGAAAACACCTGGAAGAGAAAAATCTACAATCAGCAGGTCCAGTCAAGCCAAAAGGATCATCTCAATGGACCCTGTAGCCAGGTCTCATTGAGCTGCCTCCCCAGTCTTTCCCTTCATCCATAACACCATTTAGTTTTCTGTGTCAGTCTGAGCCTGTTAGTATGTGTATGTAGGGAGAGTTTTATAAGGGAGTTAGTGTTTTAAGTGGTAAACTTATAAGGCAACAGTTCATAATTGTTTACCTGTAGCTAAAATCTGTTTATATGTAGAAAATAGTCATTCTTATCAAGTCCAGAAATCTGGCCTGTGATTTTTGTCAAATTCGGTCTGAAAGACATGGGAATTAGGAATTTCTGTATTTTTACACCATCTGTATCTTTTGTAATGCCCTCCAGAATAGCAGAATGCAACAATATAGTTTTTGCTTTTTTTACCTTAAGAAGAATATTATGACCACAGAGGGAGTGAACCCGGCCTATATTCCTCCAAACCCTTCCTATTCATATATCCACCCAGATGCCTTTTAAATGTTGCAATTGTACCAGCCTCCACCACATCCTCCGGTAGCTCATTCCAAACATGCACCACATTCTGGGTGAAAAGGTTGACCCTTAAGTCTCTTTCATATCTTTCCCCTCTCACGCTAAACCTCTGCCCTCTATTTCTGGACTCCCCCAAACCAGGGAAAAGGCCTTGTCTATTTACTCTTCCCATGCCCCTTATGATGTTATAAGCCTCCATAAGGTCACCCTTCAGCCTCCAAAATTCCAGGGAAAACAGCCTATTCAACCTCTCCTTACAGCTCAAATTCTCCAACCCTGGCAACATCCTTATGAATCTTTTCTGAACGCTTTCAAGTTTCACAATATCCTTCCGATAGGAAGGAGGCCAAAATTCCACGCAATGTTCCAAAAGTGGCCTAACCAATGTCCTGTACAGCCACAACATGACCTCCAAACTCCTGTAGGGAGAAATCTTTTCCTCATTCCTGAAGAAGGGCTTATGCCCGAAACGTCGATTCTCCTGTTCCCTGGATGCTGCCTGACCTGCTGCGCTTTTCCAGCAACACATTTTCAGCTCCAAACTCCTGTACTCAATACTCTGACCAATAAAGGAAAGCGTATTAAATGCCTTCTTCACTATCCTATCTACCTGCGACTCAACCTTCAAGGAGCTATGAACCTGCACTCCAAGGTCTCTTTGTTCAGCAACACTCCCTAGGACCTTACCATTAATGTATAAGTCCTGCTAGGATTTGCTTTCCCAAAGTGCAGTACCTCCCATTTATCTAAATTAAACTCCACCTGCCACTTCTCAGCCCATCAGCCTATCTGATTAAGATCCCGTTTTAATCTGAGGTAATCCTCTTCACTGTCCACTACACTTCCAATTTTGGTGTCATCTGCAAACTTATTAATTATACCTTTTATGTTAATATCCAAATCATTTATATAAATGACGAAAACTAGTGAACCCAGCACCAATCCTTATGGCACTCCATTGGTCACAGGGCTCCAGTCTGAAAAACAACACTCCACCACCACCCTCTGTCCTCTACCTTTGAGCCAGTTCTGTATCCAAATGGCTAGTTCTCCCTGTATTCCATGAGATCTAACCTTGCTAATCAGTCTCCCATGGAGAACTTTGTTAAACGCTTTACTGAAGTCCATATAGATCACATCTAACACTCTCCCCTCATCAATCCTCTTTGTTATTTCTTTAAAAAATTCAATCAAGTTTGTGAGACATGGTTTCCCACACACAAAGCCATGTTGACTATCCCTAATCAGTCCTTGCCTTTCCAAATATATGTACATCCTGTCCCTCAGGATTCCCCTCAACAACTTGCCCACCACCGACATCAGGCTCACTGGTCTATAGTTTCCTGGCTTGTCCTTACCACTTTTCTTAAACAGTGGCACCATATTTGCCAACCTCCAGTTTTTCGGCACCTCACCTGTGATTATCGATGATACAAACATCTTAGCAAGGGGCCCAGCAGTCATTGCCCTAGCTTCCCACAGAGTTCTCAGGTACACCTGATTAGGTCCTGGGGACTTATCCACTTTTAGGCATTTCAAGACATCCAGCACTTCCTCCTCTGTAATATGGACATTTTGTAAGCTGTCACCATCTATTTCCCTACAGTCTATATCTTCCATATCCTTTTCCATAATAAACACTGATGCAAAATACACACTTAGTATCTATCCCACCTCCTGCGGCTCTGCACAAAGGCTGCCTTGCTGATTTTTAAGGGGCCCTATTCTCTCCCTAGTCACCCTTTTGTTCTTAATGTATTTGTAAAAATCCTTTAGATTCTACTTAACCCTATTTGCCAAAGCTATCTCATGTCCCCTTTTTGCCCTCTTGATTTCTCTCTTAAGGATACTCCTAGTGCCTTTATACTCTTCTAAGGATTCACTCGATCTATCCTGTCTATAGCTGAAAATATGTTGCTGGAAAAACGCAGCAGGTCAGGCAGCATCCAAGGAACAGGAGAATCGACGTTTCGGGCATAAGCCCTGTCTATACCTGACATATGCTTCCTTCTTTTTCTTAACCAAAACCTCAACTTCTTTCATCATCCAGCATTCCCTATACCTATCAGCCTTCGCTTTCACCCTGACAGGAATATACAGTGTCTGGACTCTTGTTATCTCATTTCTGAAGGCTTCCCATTTTCCAGCCGTCCCTTTACCTGCGAACATCTGCCCCCAATCAACTTTTGAAAGTTATTGCCTGATGCCGTCGAAATTATCCTTTCTCCAATTTCGAACTTCAACTTTTAGATCTGGTCTACCCTTTTCCATCACTATTTTAAAATGAATAGAATTATGGTCGCTGGCCCTAAAGTGCTCCCCCACTGACACCTCAGTCACTTGCCCTGCCTTATTTCCCAAGAGTAGGTCAAGTTTTGCACCTTCTCTAGTCGGTATATCCACATACTGAATCAGAAAATATTCTTATACACACTTGACAAATTCCTCTCCATCTAAACCCTTAACACTATGGCAGTCCCAGTCTATGTTTGGAAAGTTAAAATCCCAGACCATAACCACCCTATTGTTCTTCCAGATAGCTGAGATCTCCTTACAAGTTTGTTTCTCAATTTCCCTCTGACTATTGGGGGGTCTATAATACAATTCCAATAAGGTGATCATCCCTTTCTTATTTCTCAGTTCAACCCAAATGACTTCCAGGATGTATTTCCAGGAATATCCTCCCTCAGTACAGCTTTAATGTTATCCCTTATCAAAAATGCCACTCCCCCTCCTCTCTTGCCTCCTTCTCTGTCCTTCCTGTAGCATTTGCATCCTGGATCATTAAGCTGCTAGTCCTGCCCATCCCTAAGGCATGTTTCTGTAATTGGTATGATATCCATGTTCCTAACTATACCCTGAGTTCATCTGCCTTTCCTGTTAGACCTCTTGGATTGAAATAAATGCAGTTTAATTTATCAGTTCTTTGCTTTGTCCCTGCCAGACCTGCCTGTTTGACTCGCTTCTGTTCTCAACTGTACTAGTCTCAGATTGATCTCCTTCCTCACTATCTCCCTGGGTCCCACCCCCTCCTTACGTGTTTAAATCCTCCCGAGCAGCTCTAGCAAATCTCCCTGCTAGTATATTAGTCCCCTTCCAATTCAGGTGCAATCCGTCCTTCTTGTACAGATCACTTCTACATCAGAAGAGATTCCAATGATCCAAAAATGTGAATCCTTCTCCCACACACCAGCTCCTCAGCCGCACATTCATCTGTTCTATCCTCCTATTCCTATGCTCATTAGCTTGTAGTGATGGGAATAATCCAGATATTACTACTCTTGAATACCTCCTTTTAAAATTCCTGCCTAACTCTCCATATTATCCCTTCAGAATCTCATCCTTTTCCCATCCTACGTTGCTAGTTCCAATGTGTACAATGACCTCCCTGCTCGGCTGTCTCCCTCTTGAGAACATTCTGTACCCTCTCTGAGTCACCTTTGATCCTGGCACCGGGGAAGCAGCACACCATTCTGATTTTTCACTGCTCACAACAGAAACATCAGTCTGTGCCTCTGATTAGAGAGTCCCCGAACACAATCGATTTCTTGGAACCCGACATACCTCTCATTACATTAGAGCCTGTCTCAATACCAGAAACATGGCTGTTTGTGCTCAATTCCCCTGAAAATCCATCACCCCCTACTTTTCTGAAACAGCATACTTGTTTGAAATGCAGATTGCCACAGGAGACTCCTGCATTACCTGCCTACCTCTCTTACCTTTCCTGGAGTTAACCCATCTACCTCACTGTATCTGCAGCTTTTCTCCTTTCCTATAAGTACCATCACACACCTTTGCCCTTGTAAATTTCTTATTGCTTCTCACTGTCGCTCCAACTGATCCATTTGATCTGATAGGATTTTCAACCAATGACATTTGTTACAGATATAATCTTCAGTAACACGTAAACTCTCCCTAAACTCCCACATCTGACAAGAAGAGCATATCCCTCTACTAAAGGCCAATTTCACTTCTTCCAATCTGTAGATCCAGAAAATGGCACTGTCTTATTTCTCTACAAAACACTGCTCCAGGCTAACTTAATACTTTTGGCTTCTATTTTTAAGTTTAATCAAGAGACATAACTCAATAAAACATATAGTCAACAAATAACCCACTCTACTCACTACTGAAGACGGACTATAAGGCCACACTTAAAGCTATTCAACTTATCTGTTTCTGTGCTATGATCTCTCCCAAACAGGTTCCTCCAAGATCAGTTGTGAATATCACTCTTTGTTCATTTTCCTAGACGCACTCCAATCTCCAGCGATACATGAATTCAAACAGCAAAGGCAGTAACTGTGCAGGTTCACTGTTGTGTCAGTTAGCAGTGTAGGTTTCTTTCTCTCTCTCTCTCTCTCCTGCTCAGACTATGTGCTGCCTTTGTCTTTCTCCCTTTTAAAAGTGCCATTGTTTTGACTTTTTTTTGTCCGAAGTTCCATAACAATGCAACAGCAACTAAAACAGTAGTTGTTTCTCCTGGAATTCGAGGAAATCACCTTTAAAACCAAAAATAATTCAGAAAAGGAGCAGCCTGTTACGGCCAGAAACTTTCCCCGTCCTCCATCTTGGATGACCCTACCCAGAATCTTTGGGAAACAGGTCTGTGAACTCAGAGAAGAGAGAGCGTAATAAGATGAAATGAAGATAGAAATTACCGAGAGTAAGACATTACTTGCTCAAAAGGCTAAGGAAGGAAGGCAGTGACCATGCCTCAGTGACAAACATCATCTTGAGGTAGGAAGGGTCACTCGACCTGAAGCGTTAACCTTGATTTCAGATGCTGGCAGACCTGCTGAGCTTTTCCAGCAACTTCTATTTTTGTCTATGATTTATAGCATCTGCAGTTCTTTCGGTTTTTAATGACCATGTCTCAGACCAGAAATGCTAACTGGGCAGGTGGTGGACAATGAGGATTTTAACCTCGTTTCTACCTACAACATGTGGACTGTAGTGGTAGAACAAGGCAGCTCATCATCAGTTTCTCAAGGCAACTAGGCATGGGCAATAAATACTGGCCCAGCCAGTAACACCCATGTGCCAGTCGTGAATAAAGTAATTTTGAGGTGAAAGAGGTGGAACAAGGCGAGATGCTGAAAAGGAGGAGAAAATGCTACAGAAGTCAGACGGCAAAGTAAAGTACAATATGGTGATCAGGACAGCATCACAACCTCCAACTCCAATGCCTTAGTCGCAAATAAAACTATCACACACTTTCATGTTGACCTTGCCCAAGGTAAAGCACTCATCTCTGTCTACTTAAGTTGAAGGAATGCAGGTTTAATTAGATAAAATTGATAACTGGCTTAGTGTAGTGGAACGTTATAGATAGAATGACCGTCTCAAACAAGAGTCAAAAGTGTGATGCTGGAAAAGCACAGCAGGTCAGGCAGCATCCGAGGAGCAGGAAAATCCACATTTTGGGCAAAAGCCCTTCATCAGAAAGAGACAATCTAACCACACAAAAAAGGAAATGCAAAAGAAATTCAACAGTTCTGGCAGCATCTGTGGAGAGAAGCAGAGTTAATGTTTCAAGTCTAGTGACCCTTCTTCAGAATCTAACTATCTCCCCTTGATATTCAATGATCTTATCATCGCTGATTCCTCCGTGATGGTCTGGCATAGTTGAGGGTAGAGACAAGTGAGGAGGCTTCAGTTAGGTGGAAGTTGGCATCACTGTACACCCAGCTTTCTGTACAGGCCAGGATCTTGTTAAAGTCGCTTACTTGAAATTCATGAATGACAAGAGCTCAGCTGATGAGTAACGCACATTCTACAGAGAGCTGATCCACTGGCAGGGTGTCAGCTCTCTCTTTCACCAAGATGTACAGACGAAAGTGGGGTGAAATAGTTACAGATTGAGTGCATGTGGGTGGATGATGAGTGGAGGAGTTCTTTGCTATAGACAGAGATCAGATCTTTGGGGAGCTCTGGAGTTGTTTAAGAACAGAATGAGAGTGAGTCATCAGCACTCAGAAAAAAAATCTTTTGTTCAGGTTGTTTTTTTTTGCTGACAAGGGTAATGTTCCTCAGCTATAAATCCAGGTTTACTTCTGGCTTGATTTATACTTTTGTACGTCTGCTATTCGCAAACACTGACCTCTGACGTAAAACTGTTTGCATTAAAAATCAACGTATTCACTCATACCACACAGTTCTATCTGTTGATGCAATTTGGTTTTTTTTGCAGCTGGCAATAACTCATGGTAGTTAACTGAAATTAAAAATTTTGGATTTGATTTCCAACCTGGCTAAACCAAATCATGTCATGCAATGACTTGACTCCTGTACACTTATAATTGCATTTTGGGGTCATTGGTGCAAATGTAACAGCAGCACAGCAGTGTCTAACTTCCCAAACAGGCTTTTGAGGCCTAGAGATCCACAGTAGGTGAAAAGGGCCTTCAGCCCATCACATCAACATTAGTCAAAAATAACCATCTAACTATTCTAATCCCATTTTCCAGCACTTGGCCCAAAGCTTTGTATGTATTAGCTTGTACTCTGCTTTAAAGTGCCATTTTGTTGTGACTTCATTTAAAAAGTGTCTGCTATAGGCTTAGGAAAAGGAATGCTGGCCTTTCTAAATGGAATTCTTCATTCACAATCTTTCCAAAGTAACACCTTTGCATTTAACATCACATGAATCACCTTTGCTGCTAAGGGGCTTGGGCTGCAGAAAATATGGCTGGTATGATTTAGATGTTCAAATAGTCATGTGTTATTTCAGCCACACAAAGCTGTTCTGATATTCAATTAGATCAGGGTTGAACTGTATCTCAATCCCATCTACTCCCCCCTTCGTTTTATAATCTTGAATAACATCGTTTAATGATAAGCAGTCATTGAGTCACAGGGATCTATAGCACAGATAAAGATCCTACAACCTATTGTGTCCACACTGGTCAAAAACAATCACCTAACTGTTCTAATCCCATTTCTCAGTCATTCTCCATTCTAAAATTTTCAATTGATCTCCAGCCTCGAAAGCATTTTGGGGAGAGAGTTCTAGATGTCCTGGAGGCATGCTTACTGCCGTCACTCCTGAATGGCCCAGATCGAGTTTTAACTTTATGCTCCATTGTTTTGGACTCTCCTTGTGAGCAGTAAGAAGCTGGGAGCCATTGGGTTGAGGTGCACATTTAAGAAATGTTCAACTTTAATTCATTGCCTGGGAATTGCTGCTGGAGATGTTAAGAGGGAGACAGTCAGCAGGTTTGCATGATTTTCCTCTCTTGAAAGCACAGACATATCAATGCATCAAATCAGTGTATTAGCACCTTCCGCAAAGTAGTGGCAATTGGGAGATTCCATCACTGGACTCCACACGCAGCTCAATGGCTGCAAAAACTGTCCTGCTGAGAGAGTTGTTATATTTATGTGTGTATTAAATTTTCTTACATGTACAAATATCTCTTGAGCAAGTTCAAGGTTCATCCACTGAAATGTAAGTTACAAATCCCATGGAAGCCACTTAATAAGTTCTGAATCACATTCACTGGCATGATACAGAGAATACAGCAACCACTAGGATTGAAGACTGAGCTTCAGTTTTGTATCTCATCTCAGATTAAGCTCCATTAACAATTGAACACTTCCTCAGCTCCAGTGTTTATCTCCAAGATGACGATAGCAGCAAGGTAGACAACGTTTGGGCTCCTGGGCTTGTCCACTCCAGATGGCTGCTTCTTCCCTTCTTTCCTTCCTCTTTTCATCTTCTTTCTTTTTCTTTATCTTCTTCCTATCAACAGCAGCAGAGAAGGTAGCATCGTGGAGGAGAGCAGCTAGACAGGGACTCTTGACAAGGCAGCAGCTTGGCTTGGAAGCAGAGCCAGGGAACTCCTGGTTGCGGTAGGCCCAGAGTTGAGTGTCCTGGTTATCACCACGGTGAAGGCTGCAGCTTCTGGCTGCAGTAGGCCAAGAGCTGGAATCTTATGGTTGTTGGTGAGGCAGTGGCAGAATGGAGCCGGGGGCTACGGGTTGCAGGGCAAGGTGATGCAGAGATGGCACCTGAAGAATGGTGATTGTGATATTAGTGGGTCTGGCTCAGGCATCAAAGAGTGTCAGCAAAGGGTGTCATTGGTCACCTCCAAGAGTGTGGTGCTGGAAAAGCCCAGCAGGTCAGGCAGCATCCGTGGAGCAGGAGAATCAATGTTTCAGGCAAGATCCCTTCATTCGGACTGGTCAGCTGGCTGGCCATCATTGGTCAGCTGGCTGAGGTTTCAGGACTCATGGTGGAGGTGGTGCAATGAAGATGGACTCTTTCAGCTTTATCTTTTTATTCTTAAAATATTCAAATGGTGCCGGATTGTGGCAACAATTGAAGATTTTCACAGTATTTTACTGTGCTATTCATTGCAAAGTACAAGTGACAATGTATCATCATCATCACCATTTTTTCCAATGCCATGTGGAACTTGAACCCACAACCTTCCAACTTCAAGGCACATCACAGGCGGTATGCAAAGTGGAGGAAGAAAAGAGGATGTCAATGGAAATGCGATATTTGACCAGACACAAAGGTTAGGTGAATAGAGATGTGAGTGTTCTTACAACAGCTCTGAACAGATTAGAGTCCAGATTAGAGTGGTGCTGGAAAAGCACAACAGGTCAGGCAGCATCCAGGGAGAAGAAAAATCGACGTTTTGGGTAAAAGCCCTTCATCAGGAATGAGGCCTCATTCCTGATGAAGGGCCTTTGCTCGAAACGTCAATCTTCCTGCTCCTTGGATGCTGCCTGACTTGTTGTGCTTTTCCAGCACCATTCTAATCTAGATTCTGATCTCCAGCATCTGCAGTCCCTACTTTCACCCTGAACAGATTAGCTCTCTGTCTCAGTGCTAAAATCCTTTAAAACACTGTCACTATGGGATTATGAATGAAGATACTCATCAAGTTTGATAATACATTAAAAATAATGATCAACCCTTTCATTATCTTGGCCACACTGTGGCTCAGTGGTTAGAGTTGAAAAAGATGGTGCTGGAAAAGCACAGCAGGTCAGGCAGCATCCAAGGAACAGGAGAGTCAGTGTTTCAGGCATAAGCCCTTCATCAGTAGTTAGTACTGCTGCCTCACAGCACCAAAGATCCAGGTTCAATTCCACCCTCGGGTGACTGTCTAGAGGTTGCACATTCCTCCATGGGTTCTCTCCAGCTGTTCCAGTTTCCTCCCACACCCCAAAGATGTGCAGGTTAGGTGGATTGGCCATGCTAAATTACCCATAGTGTCCAAGGATGTGGAGGTTAAGTGGGCTAGCCATGGTAAATACAGGGTTACAGGGATAAGGTGGGGAGCTGGGTACAAGTGGGATGCTCTTCGGAGAGTAATGTGGACTTACTCCATATGGCCTGATTCCACACTGTAGGCACTATTTGTGTTAGTGGTTGCATGATGCTATCTGGAACCATCAACAGGCCCTGATCCATTTGCTTAGTGAGGGATATGGACAGAAGGAAACAGAATGGATTTCAGTGACACATTCTCTATGATCTGACTGAATGGTAGATTAGGCTCCAGAGGTTGAATTCCTTTTTCTTGTTCCCATTGATCTTTATGAATGGATACTACATTTCTGGGAAATAGCCAGTTATTTTCTGGGGCTGTACTCTCAGAGCAGGAGATTCTTTCAGTAAAAGGTTAGGCTGGATCAATTTGCCTTATTTACAGACCTAAGATTTTCAACTCATTCATATTAATGAATGGGAAAATCAGAAATAAATACTATGATCTGATCACACTGACACTCCAGAAACAATGATCTAACCTCCTTTCCGTTTAAGCAGGGCTTTGCAATGGTCAGTGTGATTCTGTATTGGTCCCTGCAGAGCACCGAGACAAACATTGACTACACCTAGAAGACCATCAACTCAGTGAATGATACTTTTTGGTCTGCCCAAAAGTCATGGGTCTTCCAGTTTTGACCTTGACCGAATGTTGCAGACTAGCACATTCCAAGGTATTTGGAAAGGCAAGGACTGGGGTAGACAACATGGCTTTATGCGTGGGAAATCATGTCTCGCAAACTTGATTGAGTTTTTTGAAGAAGTAACTCAGAAGATTGATGACGGCAGAGCAGTAGATGTGATCTATGTGGACTTCAGTAAGGCGTTCGACAAGATTCCCCATGGGAGACTGATTAGCAAGATTAGATCTCATGGAATAAAAGGAGAACTCGCCATTTGGATACAGAACTGGCTCAAAGGTAGAAGACAGAGGGTGGTGGTGGAGGGTTGTTTTTCAGACTGGAGACCTGTGACCAGTGGAGAGCCACAAGGATCGGTGCCGGGTCCTCTACTTTTTGTCATTTATATAAATGATTTGGATGCGAGCATAAGAGGTATAGTTAGTAAGTTTGCAGATGATACCAAAATTGGAGGTATAGTAGACAGCGAAGAAGGTTACCTTAGAGTACAACAGGATCTTGATCAGATGGGCCAATGGACTGAGAAGTGGCAGATGGAGTTTAATTCAGATAAATGTGAGGTGCTGCATTTTGGGAAAGCAAATCTTAGCAGGACTTATACACTTAATGGTAAGGTCCTAGAGGGTGTTGCTGAACAAAGAGACCTTGGAGTGCAGGTTCATAGCTCCTTGAAAGTGGAGTCACAGGTAGATAGGATAGTGAAGAAGGTGTTCGATATGCTTTTGTTTTATTAGTCAGAGTATTGATTACAGGAGTTGGGAGGTCATGTTGCGGCTGTACAGGACATTGGTTAGGCCACTGTTGGAAAAGTGCGTGCAAGTCTGGTCTCCTTCCTACCGGAAAGATGCTGTGAAACTTGAAAGTGTTCAGAAAATATTTACAAGGATGTTGCCAGGGTTGGAGGATTTGAGCTATGGGGAGAGGCTGAACAAGTTGGGGCTGTTTTCCCTGGACCATTGGAGGCTGAGGGGTGACCTTATAGAGGTTTACAAAATTATGAGGGGCATGGATAGGATAAATAGGCAAAGTCTTCTCTCTGGGCTGTAGGAGTCCAGAACTAGAGGGCATAGGTTTAGGGTGAGAGGGGAAAGATATAAAAGGGACCTAAGGGGCAACATTTTCATGCAGAGGGTGGTACGTGTATGGAATAAGCTGCCAGAGGAAATAGTGGAGGCTGGTACAATTGCAACATTTAAGAGGCATTTGGATGGTTATATGAATAGGAAGGGTTTGGAGGGATATGGACCAGGTGCTGGCAGGTGGGACTAGATTGGGTTGGGATATCTGGTCGGCATTGACGGGTTGGACCGAAGGGTCTGTTTCCGTGCTGTACATCTCTATGACTGTGTGACTCTATGACTCTGTGACTACATGCTGAGGGTTGCACTAAAGCTTAGGGCAGCTGCCGCCAAGGCACAGTTGGGAAACGATTTGGAAGTGACGGTGTCGGACTGGAGTGGACAAAGTTAAAAATTACACAGTGAGCCACCTGACGAAGGAGCAGCGCCTTGAATGCTCGGCTTCCAAATAAGCGGCACGGTGGCACAGTGGTTAGCACTGCTGCCTCACAGTGCCAGAGACCCGGGTTCAATTCCCGCCTCAGGCAACTGACTGTGTGGAGTTTGCACATTCTCCCCGTGTCTGCATGGGTTTCCTCCGGGTGCTCCGGTTTCCTCCCACAGTCCAAAGATGTGCAGGTCAGGTGAATTGGCCATGCTAAATTGCCCGTAGTGTTAGGTAAGGGGTAAATGTAGGGGTATGGGTGGGTTGCACTTCGGCGGGGCAGTGTAGACTTGTTGGGCCGAAGGGCCTGTTTCCACACTGTAATATAATGTAAGCCTGTTGGACTATAACCTCTTGTTATGGCCTTTATAATGCAGTGGGGAAAGACCATCGTTTCAGATATTTCTGGTAAAGTACAAATTTGGACAAATACGTGGTTGGAAATATTTAGAAGGATATGGCGAAAGTGAGAACTGCAGATGCTGGAGATTAGAGTCAAGGTTAGAGCACTGCTGGAAAAGCACAGCATCCAAGGAGCAGGAAAATCAACGTTTTGGGCAGGTTGAAGGGCTCCTGCCCGAAACGTCAATTTTCCTGCTCTTCGGATGCTGCCTGACCTGCTGTGTTTTTCTAGCACCACTCTAATCTTGGAAGGATATGGGCCCAGTGCAAGGAAACGGGGTTAGTATGGATCGATATTTTGGCCGGCATGAACAAGTTTGAGCCAAAGGGCCTGTCTCCGTGCTGTAGGACTCAATAACTCTATGACTCTACAATGGGTGTCCGTTCAGTTATCAGACTCTCTTGTAAATATAATGCCTTGGGTTTTTTGAAACTTCAGAGAATGTCTAACTTCCAATGTTTGTTTGTTCTTTATGTGCAAAGACTGTAAAAAACTTGCAGTAACTGTGCACATTCATAAAAAATCGTGATATACAAAGTATATTTTTGCAATTAAAAATATCAATGACACTGAGTAAAAGGAGACACAATTCTTAGACTGGGCAGGCATTGGTAATTTTGCTGGGTTTTTAATCCCACAAATCCCAGATTAGTGGATTGAAATCCCACCATGGCAAATGGTGAAATTTAAGTTTGATTTTGTCTTAAAAATCTGGAATTAAATCCAGCCAAATGGCAACAATGTAACTGTTGCTGACAATTATAAAGATTCACAAGTGCCCTTTCGGGAAGAAATCTGCCATCCCTACGCAGCCTGTACATGATTCCAGACCCACATCAACACTGTTGACTGTTCACTGCCCTCTGGAATGACTGAGCAATTCCAGGGCAATTAGGAATGGGCAAAAAAAAGCTGATCGAGCCAGTGACGCCAGATTCCCTTAATTAATAAAACAAAAACAATAAAGACCAAGTTAGATGTAAAGATGAAGGTCAGCAACTATTTGGTCTAATCAATGTACATCTTTGCAATTTCGTTGACACCATATCCTATGAATATTTGCATAAAATTAGCCGGAGTTTAATTTGGAATAATAAAGATTGAACCTCATTAGTCATTCACCTAATGACAGGCATTATCAAAATAGAGACATGGCGTTCTGAGGGTTGAAACTGATTTAGGAAGGAAATTGCTTACTGTCTTTTACCTTCAGAAGTAATTTATTTGAAAGGGACGTCGTAATTTTTCAAAAAAATGCAGAGAGAAAAAAATGTCTGGAATCCCCAGAAAAGACATCCAGCCCCAAGGTTTCCCAATAGTAACTTAACTTGCATGTTAGTTACATCTATATTGTATTCATTGCTTTTGCTTCTTCTATCCTGTTTAAAAATATTTTCCCAAATGTCTGGCATTCTCTTAATGTGTGAAATTGAAAAATACAATTCAAACAATTTATTTATAATTTAAAAGGCATTCAACAAAACTATCGCTTAAAATGCCACCTTCATCATTTTGTACTTTAAACAGCTGACCTGAAGCTTATCTACCTTCAGATCTTTGAGAGACTTTGTAGAATAATAGTGAATGTTTTTTAAAAAGTTGGCAAAGTAGTGGGAAGTGATGTTCGGAAACATGGTTTTAGCTGAGGTGTGTTGTTAGAGGTATTGTGTTGTTAAGACCTGGAAAACGCTGCCTGAAAGAATTGTGGAATTATAATTTTCAAAAAGGGAATTGGATGAACAGTTGAAAGAGGGAAAGTTGCTGGATTTTGGGAAAGGATGGGAGTGAGGGGGATGATAATAGTTTTTTTTCAATAGACATGCACGGGCATGAATTGCCTGTTACAGTGCTGGAAAGATAAAGTTGTCATAGTCCTACTAAAACTTGGGCTGCTCTCACATTAGAGAGTACAACTCAGTGTGATTTCACTTCAGGTTCCCAATGCCCCAGGCAAGGAGAGAGGTTGAGAAGGCAAGACCTTTATGACCTCAGCAGCTACAGGAATTGAACCCAGGCACCCAGCTACTGAGGTAAAAACAATGACTGCAGATGCTGGAAACCAGATTCTGGATCAGTGGTGCTGGAAGAGCACAGCAATTCAGGTAGCATCCAAAGAGCTTCGAAATCGACGTTTCGGGCAAAAGCCCTTCATCAGGAATTCATCCTGATGAAGGGCTTTTGCCCAAAACATTGATTTTGAAGCTCTTTGGATGCTGCCTGAATTGCTGTGCTCTTCCAGCACCACTGATCCAGAACCCAACTACTGAGCTAACCAACCCCCTGTGAGATTCAAGGTTGTTACCACAGTACTGAAGCCAAAAAAAACTCTTGTATCTGATCTTGCTCTCCACGCATTCAAGAGTGGAGGGAGATGCTTGAGAAGGTGTCAACTGGTGGAAACTTCAACACAGGAAGTCAAATAATAAGGCAGCTGAGCTGAGAGCATGCATTCATATGGTCTTGTACTGATTACTGAAACATAGCTGAAAGAGTGGCAGAAATGGCATTACAATGTTCCTGGTTGGAGAGTTTTCAAATGAAATAGAGAAAAGGCTTACAAAGAAAAAGGAAGGAGTTATAATATTGATTAAAGAAACAATTCTAGATGTGAGCAAGGATAATAGAATAACAGCATCACCGGATAAAAATAGGAAAAGGAGTAATCATATTTCTGAGAGTGTATTATAGACCACTGAAGAATGAGAGAATGAGGAAAGATGAATGTCTGTAAAGTGTACAAACAATAGGACAATCGTAATCGCAATCTTCAACCACTTTAACATTAACAGGGATAGTTTGTATAAACGGCACCGATGGAGCAAAACTGCAAAAGTTCAATGTTGATAGAAGGAGACAATGAGTCAGTATGTTCAAATATGTAAGGGAGAGAGTAGAATTCATTTTAGGTAGTTCTACTTTTGGTTATACTGCTAGGAAGACAACTGAACTATTTGTACTCTTGTAGGTGGTCACAAGAATAGTTGGATACTTTTCTGCTTAGTACTCAGGTGAAGGATTTGCGGTTCAGTAAAATAGCTAAGTGTTGGAGTCAGTGTTCTGGGAGTATCCAGGTAACTGTGTGACTCAAAGAAAGCCACATGCCAGTTCAAGGCAGATAAGAGTGGAAGTTGAAAATCTGACCGACAATATTTTCTTGATGCAACTGAGCAAAATGAAAAACCCAGGAGCAGTTCCAGTTTGGTGAAGCTACCAGTCGGTGCAAAACTGGAGTTCTGTTTCTGGAGTCCAGAAAAGTGTGGACCCAAGAAAGGATAAAGGTTGACTAGAATAGGAGCAGACATTGAGACAGTCCAAAATGGAAAAGTCCAATAGAGGAAGTTTCAAGACCAAATCAGCAAAGGTGAAGAATTGCAGTCACTTCTGAAGTTTAATGAGATTTGATGACTCAGCATGTCAATAACAGCCTGCATATCTGGTGGGAACTCACTGTGTAAAATGATGATCACACCATAATTCCTCCTCACTTTTAGAAAGTACTTGGATATGCACTTGTAATCTTGTAGTTATGTACCAAAAGTCAGAAAGCAGGATTACACTGGAGGCTGCTTGGAGGATGGCATGAACACAATGGCCTCAGTCTCTGCAGCAAATCACAGAACCAGTGTGCAAACCACATTACAGTATGCAAACAGGCCATTTGGCTCCACAAGGCCACACTTACCCTCCTAAAAGTAACCCACCCAGACCCATTCCCCTACTCTACCCTATCATTCTACATTTCCCCTAATTAATGCAACTAACCTACACATTCCTGAACACTATGGGCAATTTAGCACGACCAGTTCACCTAACCTGCACATCTTTGGATTCTGTGAGGAAACCAGAGCACCCAGAGGAAACTCACACAGACACACAGAGAATGTGCAAACTCCACACAGTCACCCAAAACTGGAATTAAACCCAAGTTTCTGGTGCTGTGAGGCAGCAGTGTGAACCACCTAGCCACCATGCCGCTAAGCAATCCTGATTATTCTAAAGTCTCTAATGCCTGCACTGGAGGGCATGACTTATGAAGAAAAGTTGAGGGGGCGAGGGCTTTTCTCATTAGAGTGAAGAAGGATGAGAGGTAACTGATAGAGATGTACGAGATGTTGAAAGGCATAGACAGAGTGGATAGCCAGAGACTTTTTCCCAAGGCAGAAATATCTATCACAAGGTGGCATAATTTTAAGGTAATTGGAGGAAGGTTTAGGGGGGATGTCAGAGGTAGGTTCTTTACTCAGAGAGTGGTGGGTACATGGAATGCACTGCCAGCAGTGGTAATAGATGCAGATGATAGAAAATAAAGAGTATGTAAGTTAGACTCATTAGATGATCTTAGAGTAGGATAAAAGTGCGGTAAAACATCGAGGGCTGAAGGACCTGCATTTTTTATTCATTCATGGGATGAGGACATCGCTGGCTCAACCAGCATTAATTGTTCATCCCTAACTGCTCAGAGGGCAATTGAGAGTCAATCACATTTCTATGGGTCTGGAGTCACATGTAGACCAGACCAGGTAAGAATGGCAGTTGCCTTCCCTGAAGGGCATTAATGAACCAGGGTTTTTCCAACAAATGTCAATGGATTCAGGATCATCATTAGACCCTTAGTTCCAGATTTTTGTTGAATTCAAATTCTACCATCTGTCATGGCAGGATTCAAATACAGGTCCCCAGAACATTACCTAGGACTCTGGATTAACAGTCCTGCGATAATGCCACTAGGCTATTGCCTTCCTTGTACTGATCTATGTTGCATGTTCTATAATATAAATATGAAATACTGATTGAACTGCTCAACATGCTATTTTGGCAAATACGTATCCAATATTTTCCTGGTTCAGTCCCTGCTGTGTAATGAGCTTGATCTTTGTCCAAGTGACCTAATATTAGGCCCAAAGATGAAAGAGAGAAAAAGCAACACTCAGTGTCCCAGCTCCTGTTTCGGGCATTCCCACTTCAAAGTGCATGCAAAAGTGAAATGACAACGGATTCAGTTTTAATGTATTCACGGTGAAATAGCCTGATAATATTTACTACATTGGTTCAGGTTTGGATTTACCTCTGTATTTTTTTGGAATGATATTGGGTGGAGAAGGCTTGTCCTTTGATTAATTGGTGCAAATAAGAGTAAACAGGTGATTAAAACGTCTGTTTCAGGAGAAAGTTTATTTTGAGATTGTTGGTTTACTTGCCGAGCTGGGGGCTTGTTGTGTAGACATTTTGTCGCCATGATGGGTGTCATCATCGGTGCAACTTCCACGAGGCATTGTTCGGCTCAGCTTGGTATTTACATGATCCAGTTTGTTGAGATGGGTGGTGTCATTTCCGATTTTTCTCTGCAGTGGTTTGTGCATGAGGTCTGTTTCTGCAAGCTTGTTGATGGCATTTCGGGTTGGGGGCCAGGCTTCTGGGAATTCCCATGCATGTCTCTGGTTAGTTCTTCCAAGGAAGGCTATGTTGTCTCAGAGCTGGAAATGTGTTGCTGGAAAAGCGCAGCAGGTCAGGCAGCATCCAGGGAACAGGAGAATCGACGTTTCGGGCATAAGCCCTTCTTCAGGAATAGGGAAAGTTTGTCCAGCAGGCTAAGATAAAAGGTAGGGAGGAGGGACTTGGGGGAGGGGCGTCGGAAATGTGATAGGTGGAAAGAGGTCAAGGTGAGGGTGATAGGTCAGACTGGGGTGGGGGCGGAGAGGTCGGGAAGAAGATCTCAGGTTAGGAAGGCGGTGCTGAATTTGATGGATTTGACTGAGACAGGGTGGGGGGAGGGGAAATGAGGAAACTGGTGAAATCCGAGTTCATCCCTTGTGGTTGGAGGGTTCCTAGCCGGAAGATGAGGCGTTCTTCCTCCAACCGTCGTTTTGTTGTGGTCTGACGATGGAGGAGTCCAAAGACCTGCATATCCTTGGTGGAGTGGGAGGGGGAATTGAAATGTTGAGCTACAGGGTGGTTGGGTTGGTTGGTCCGGGTGTCCCAGAGGTGTTCTCTGAAACGCTCCGCAAGTAGCCGGCCTGTCTCCCCAATATAGAGGAGGCCACATCGGGTGCAGAGGATGCAATAGATGATATGTGTGGAGGTGCAGGTGAATTTGTGGCGGATATGGAAGTTTCCTTTGGGGCCTTGGAGGGAGGTGAGGGGGGAGGTGTGGGCGCAAGTCTTGCACCTCCTGCGGTTGCAGGGGAAGGTGCCGGGAGTGGAGGTTGGGTTGGTGGGGGGTGTGGATCTGACGAGGGAGTCACGGAGGGAGTGGTCTTTACGGAATGCTGATAGGGGAGGGGAGGGAAATATATCCTTGGTGGTGGGGTCCGTTTGGAGGTAGCGGAAATGACGGCGGATGATGCGCTGTACATGGAGATTGGTGGGGTGGTAGGTGAGGACCAGGGGGTTCTGTCCTGGTCAAATTAATGGCCCTCCTTGTCAGGGTGGACCGAGATGAGGGAGAATTGGTTATGCCGTTTTGCTGCTAGTTGGTATTCATATATACAGATTGCTAGTTTACTTTCTGTCTGTCCGATGTAGTGTTTATGGTAATTATTACATGGAATTTTGTATATTACGTTAATCCAGCAAGTTCTGAGAATGGGGTCTTTCATCCCTGTGAGTAGTTGGTCTAGTGTTACTGTGCGTTAGTGTGCTACCATGATTCTTCGTGGTCATACGATTCTGGTCCTCATTTCTGATAGGTTCTTAATATAGGGTAGGGTAACCAATGTATTAGGGCGTAAGTGTCCTCTTGATGTTGTCTGTCCAACAGGCAGCGGCGGATGAAGCTATTGGGCTATCTGTTGTTTGTGAAAACCTTGTGTCGCTGCTCTTCCTCATTTCTGCATAGTTCTGGTGTGTTACAGTGTGTTTTAGGTAAATTTAAATAATGTCCTAACACAGCTCTGTTTGTGGATGTTGGGATGATTGTTGTAAATTTCCACAGAACAGTTGGAGTAGAAAAAACCCATTCATTCCATTCAGTCTGCTTCTCCATTCATTGAGATGAAATCATCGAAAATCTGATAACCTCAACTCACTTTCCTGCCTTTCCCCCATCATCCTTGATTCCTTTGTAGATTAAAAACCTTATCCTTGAACATACCAAATGACCTAGCCTCAACAGCCCTCTGTGATAAAGAATTCCAGGTTCATTACCCTATGAGAGAAGAAATTCCTCCTCACCTCTGTCTTAAATGTGTGAACCCTGACCTTTGAGATTATGCCCTATAGTCCTAGATTCTCCTGATGAAGGGCTCCTGCCCAAAACGTCGATTTTCCTGCTCCTCAGATGCTGCCTGACCTGCTGTGCTTTTCCAGCACCACTCTAATCTCGACTCTAATCTCCAGCATCTGCAGTCTTCACTTTTGAAAAGGAGAAACAACCTTTTCACATCTACCCTTTCAAGTCCCCTCAGAATTGTTTATATCTGATCACAGTTGCCTCTCATTCTTTAAAATTCCAATGAGTACAGGCCAAACCTACTCAAGCTCTTCTCATAAGACAGTCCCTCCATATCTAATATCAGCCAAGTGAACATTCTCTGAACATCAGTATACCTTTCTGTCTATAACAGGCTCACAGCAGTTCACAATACTCCAGCTATGGTCTGACTAGTGGCTTGTATACAAAACAGAAGTTGCTGGAAAAGCTGAGCAGGTCTGGCAGCATTTGTGAAGAGAAATCAGAGTTAATGTTTCTGGTCCGGTGACCCTTCCTCAAAACAGCATCTTGTATAGTTTTGCAAACTCTCCCTACTTTTTTATTCCATTCCCTTTGAATTTTCAATGAGTTTTATGATTTGCATACAAAGGAAGACCATCATAATATCTTTAGATGTAGTGCAGGTTTCAAGATTCAGGATTATTTACACTAGAAATAACCCATGTTGGAAAGCACATAATTAATTAAAGCTTTTAAATAGCGATCCAACTGGATTCAGTCTAGGTTGGCCATTTGTCTGAAGTGCAAAGGATTGTCAAATTAAAGAGCATGCACGTAAAATCCAAAATTAAAGATGTTAGGAAGTATTTCATTTTAACAGAGAGAAATTAACTGTCGAAACTTTAATAGCCATCAATACACTACAGCCCTTTGCAAAATGACTAGCTCCACACAGACATATGAAGTTTCAGATCCTGTGATTGTGGAGATAAACAATTTTATATTGCCTTAGAGAAGTGGAGGGGAATTACCCAGAAGCTTTATCAAAATGGCTTCCAATAATTTTTTCTTGATCTCTCCCTGAGGACTGTGGGATTAAGGCCTCTCTCTAACAACAGTCTGAAGTGGAACCAGGTTATTCACAACATTGGTGTTCTCTTAGACCCTGATTTGAGCTGTCAACCCACATATATTGCCTACATTTTGAGAAAGCTTGGACTAAAGAGATCAAAGGATCTCAGGAGAAAGTGGGAATGGGATTCTGAATTGGATGATCAAACCACAACCATGTTGAATTGTGGAGCAGGCTCAAAGGGCTGAGTGGCCTAAGTGTGCTCCTATTTTCGATATTTCTATAGCTGGTCCATTACTAAGACCATTCCCATATAGTCTTGGCTGCCTTCCATTTTTCACATGGCTGTCCTTGTTCAAAACTCTGAGGCTTGAAACTTGATTTGCACCAAGTCCATCTATCAAATTACTGCAGCTGTCAGTCCCGCAACATCTTCATTTTAAAATCCTCAAATTCATTTCAAATCCCTCCCTGATCGCACCCTGTGTATCATTCTCCAGCTCTGCAAATCTTCAAATTCTCTGCATTTCTTCAATTTCTGGCAGTTTATGCACCCCTGATTTTATTCACTCCACCATTAATGTGTTTTTAATCAGGTGAGCCCTAATTTCTGGAATTCTCTCTCTAAATCTCTCTACTTCTCTCTTCTCCCTCGCTACCATTCTTCATGACTCTCCGTAAAACCTATCCCTTTGGCCAAGCCATAGGTATCAATTTCTTTTTATTGATAAAGATTTTGCTAGGTTAGTGGTGCTACATAAATGTAAGATGCTGCTGCTGGTATCTGGGAACACCACTTGTGCCCCAAAATAACATCACAAGGGACAGACTGGGTGATCATCCACTTGCTGTTTGTCAGATCTTTCAGTGCTCAATTTTTTGGTGTGCAATTTTTTGTGACATACTGAACATATAAAAATCAGTTCTTTATTGTTCAAATCATACTTCGTGTATCGAGGCACAGTATTGTTGCACTTGCCTGTATTTTTCTGTCATTTGTGTTCTGTAATGTTAGATAAAGATTTGATCGTGAATGCTGCCAAACCCCACAACTTCCAAGACTATTGTGTCCAACCCTGCTCACAGCCCAACCCAACCTTTACCCAACAGAAAAATGCAAACGCAAAATGAAATTTCTATGGCAGCCTTCACGGGCTGAAGGGTTTGTTTCTGTGATTTATGACTCCATGTCAACTCATAGTGTCTTAGACCTAATGCAATAGAGTCCCAGTCATTAGGAAGGAAAGATGGCAGTAATAATTTGCCTTAGTGAGGCTGGTTGGAGAACGATTTTGGCAGGATACTAAGAAATCTGTGTGGTCATCTTTCGATTACTATCAGGAAATCCTTTAAATCCAGCTCAACAGGGCATTCGATTTGAGACAGAAATCAGTCACGATTTAATGAAATGGGGGTAAAGGCTTAAAGCATTGAATGATGCATTTCTGTTTCTACATTCTACCTAGAAAGTATAGGTGTTAAGGGAGTCATAAATTTTACAATTATGTTTAAAATGAGCACTAACAGCACACATTATTGTTTACAGTCCAGGAAAAGTCTATAAGACTCTAATCATGAACCTTATTACCAGATGAAGTGCAGCACCATATTAATAAGATAAATGGGGTTGATGTATAAACACCCTTAGAGATCAGGTAATTTAGTGTAATTTTCTCTAATTTAATGTACACTTGCTCATCGAATGCAACTGCCCTCTTTGCTTTTCACAAGGAACTAAACTACACTTATGAGCCAAGGTTTTGAGGGCTTCAGATGGTTGCTACTAATTCCAGTCATTCCAACTGAAAATAGGGTTTGAATAATAAATGCTGGGCTCAGAAGCCATTTAAGAAGAGGCAGTAATGATGAATTGTGAACTGGAGTTCAGAAAAATAGCAGAGCAGAACTGTGCAGATACATTTTGTCGGTTTTGTCTGTAATGCATGGTGAGATGCAAGTTACTTTATTCCAGTTTCTAGTTACAGTCCATTTTCAAAAATAATCTAAACTCTAACCTAAGATCATTCACTCTTTGAATTTTTCAATGCATGATTTGTATAATTTTTTTTTATTTCACTGCTAATTAAATTGTCAAAGTGTGTTCGAGAAAGACAAGGGTTGTTCAAAGCAGAAAAGTCATCAGGTGGAAGATGTACAAAATAGCTGAACGGCTATCAAATCTGTTGTAAACAATACTCCTCAAGAATAGGAAATGTTATTCACACATTCAAAAATAACATCAAAGAAACATACTAATAAAAATGTGGCAATTTTAAAAATTACCATCACCATATTTTGATGAGTTATGAGATTGAAAAGTCCACTTGAAATGTATTTCCAGCTTTTATGCAAAGACTACATTACAATACCAAATGCATTATTCGTAAAATACATCCAAACATTCAAATATAGTTAGGATTAATGGAAGGGTAAAGATCTAGAGTAACACTGTAGTCTAGCAATTATTGTAGTTGGTAGTAGTGAGCTGAAGGTTAAAGTGCTTCTTCAGTTTTTTGGGAAAAACATTGGGCAGAGTTTGACGAACCCATATGGGGCAGGAATAGGAAATGGTAGGGAGCCTGGTAAAACGAGAGGGCAATTGGTCCCTGACCATGTCCAACCAATAGGGAAACTTAGTGGAGGAACATATTCAGGCAGACTTTTTAACATAAAGAGATGAGAAGCTAAACTGACTCTGGAACAAAAAGCACAAGATTGCAGATGCTGGAAAACTGAAATAAAAACAGAAAGTGCGAGAGAAACTTTGTAGGTCTGTGTGGAAAGAGAAGCAGAGCTAATGATGCGAGCCCAGTGACCCTCCTCCAACATCAGCTTTGAAGAGGTGTCATACTGGACTCAAAACATTAATTCCATTTACAGTGGATCCACCATTCTCCCTGTCTTGCCGGCTGTGTCTTCATGCCTAGTGTTTCACCACATGCTCCTCTTGTCTCTAATCTGTACTTCAAGATATACAGTGTCGCTCTAAGAGATGATGGCCACAAGTCTGGAAGAAGGCGGCACAGTGGGACAGTGGTTAGCACTGCTGCCTCACAGCGCCAGAGACCCAGGTTCAATTCCCGCCTCAGGTGACTGACTGTGTGGAGTTTGCACATTCTCCCCGTGTCTGCGTGGGTATGCTCCAGTTTCCTCCCACAGTCCAAAGATGTGCAGGTCAGGTGAATTGGCCATGCTAAATTGTCCGTAGTGTTAGGTAAGGGGTAAATGTAGGGGTATGGATGGGTTGCGCTTCGGCGGGTCAGTGTGGACTTGTTGGGCCGAAGGGCCTGTTTCCACATTGTAAAGTAATCTAATCTAAAAAAAAAGGAGATGGTGCTGAATTTTCATCATCATTGCATTTTGCTGTTTGTACCAGGTTTAGTCAGGTTGCATCTCTTTGGTTTCTGAATGGAAAAAAACGACAAGTGGTAAGGTGGCTATGGAGGGAGAAGTGAGAGGGAAATTGTAAAATTAATGGGGCTGTGACGTAGGAACAAAGGGACTATGAGAAAATGCTCAGTTATGAGAATACTGACGTCTTCAACATTTTTCACCCTGCTTCTGGTCCCAATTTCAGAAATCATGCATCCCACTAAAGACCAGCCCATAGGGCTTCGGATTTGGACAAGTGACTATCCCCTCTGGTTAGTTGGTTCTCTCTATGGTTATGTCACATTCTTCTTTAACAGAGAGGGAATTGTGTGAGTGAATATTGTGCAAGATGTTTGAAAGATGTCGCTGTCATGGTTTAGTTGCTGGTCATGTTAGCAATCTAGGAGATATGGGTGTGAAATTTGGAGTGGTGCTATACCTGTGAAATGGAACTAACAAATGTTTGGTATGACTCATGACTAATAGAGATTG
The DNA here is from genome assembly GCF_037043375.1 of Chiloscyllium plagiosum. Lineage (NCBI taxonomy): Eukaryota > Metazoa > Chordata > Chondrichthyes > Orectolobiformes > Hemiscylliidae > Chiloscyllium > Chiloscyllium plagiosum. The sequence continues at coordinate 6,718,114 of NW_028270149.1, read as the reverse complement.
GTGCTAGCCCAAAAGAAAAAAAAAACAGTAAAACCTGTGAATGACGCATTCTGGTCTGACTTGTCTTGAATACCTTCAAACAGTGCTCCATATGTTAATTTCCAAGTGTTCCCATAATCTTACTGTTCTTTCCCTCTGGGAGGTGAGAAATAGGGTGTGGTGCATTGAGCAATGTTTGAGACTCGAGGTACAGGTGATGGGATGAGATACTTGATGATGCATCAGCTGACCTTGAGGTCACTGAATTTCTTCCAGGTCCATGGGCCTTACTCCTGACATTGGCCTCCACTGTCCTTTGACCATGTACCTGGAAGGCCATCTGCACCTTTGCAGATACAAGGCATCCTTTCTATTATCTAGCTCCTCCACTGAGACCTCCAGTGCTGTGTCTATAAACTGCAGAGACACAATCTCCCATATTGTATATTCCAGCCTCTGCAGTAGTTTGCTCCTACATTGTACTACCCTTCACTGTTTCCCAGGTCCAATTCCCTTCCTGCACAGTGACAGCACCTGCCCCAGGACCAATCTACCCACCTTTCAATATGTGCAAATTAGTTTTAAACACAACAGACTGGCTTTATATGATACTCAAAGTTACTATTTTGAACCTCCAACTCAACCAAGGAGAATATGGGAATGGTTTTTGTTCCTGGTCACCAGCACTTGTCCAGATTGTGGTGTACCTGTATGAATACTGGCTGAAGCTGGAATAGGGTTGGAATACTGCATTACCTTTTGTCTGTGGTCAGTTTAACAACACAGTCAAAGCTCCCAGATACAAATACTATATATTTACTGCAGTGGGGCTGGAATGTAAAGGAAAGGAAGTGATGTTTCCGTTCTTTAGTGTCATTGGGTCAAAATCCTGAAATTCGTAACCCTAGCTATAGCATAAGGACTGCAAAAGTTCAAGAAAGCAGCTCACCACTACCTTCTCAGGGGAAACTAGGGAAAAAAATGTTGGCACAGTCAGTGGCATTCACTTCCCACAAATGAATGAATAGGAAAGTATATATATATACCAATACTCAGTTCTATACACTACCTGGAGCATTGCCTTCATTTCCAGCACCATGCTCCACATTCACCAGAATGATACCAGTATCATAGAGTCATAGAGGTGTACAGAATGGAAATAGTTGTTTCATACTGAACAGGTATCCTAAATTAATCTAGTCTCATTTTCCAGCACTTGGCCCACATCCCTCTAAATCCTTCCTATTCATATACCCATTCAGCTGCCTTTTAAATGTTGCAATAATACCAGCATTCACCACTTCCTCTGGCAGCTCATTCCATACACGCACAGCCCTCTGCATGAAAAGGTTGCCCCTTAGGTCCTTTTTAAATCTTTCCCTATAATGCTAAACCTATGCTCTCTAGTTCTGGACCACACCAACCCGGGGAAAAGACCTTGTCTATTCACACTATCCATGCCTTTCATGATTTTATAAACTTCTATAAGGTCACCCCTCAGCCTCTGAGGTTCCAGAGAAACCAACCCCAGCCTAATTAGCCTCTCCCCATAGCTCAAACCCTCCAACCCTGGCAACATTTTTGTAAATCTTTTCTTAACCCTTTCAAGTTTCACAACATCCTTCCTATAAGAAGGACACCAGAATTGAACGCAGTATTTCAAAACTGGCCTAACCAATGTCCTGTACAGCTGCAAAATGACCTCTCAACTCCTACACTTAATAGGCTGACCAACGAAGGAAAGCATCCCAACACCTTCTTCACTGTCCTACCTATCTGCAACTCCACTTTCAAGGAACTATGAACCTGCACTCCAATGTCTTTTTGTTCAGCAACACTTCCCAGGACCTCACCATTAACTGTGCTGAAAAGGGTTTAATTATGAGTCCAGTCTCAATGCACTTGGTTTGTATTCCTTCGGGTATAAAATATGTGGCTAAAATATGTGACAGTGCTATCACTTTAAGAAGGTTATTTTGTCCTGGGTTTTTTTGAAGACAGGCTGTAAAGGCTGAAGTGGCTACTGAGGACAGCCTAAGTCAATAGCTTAGGAGGTCTTTAAGGTTTTTGCTAAACAGTTTGTGACAATGGAAGAGGAGTGGTCAGTTCTCATAGATTAAGCTTTCTAGCTTTTTTAGCTATCGCAGTCAGAAGCTGTTTGCATGCCAGAAACATTCATAATTTGGTAAAGGGTTCCCAGCTGTCACTTTCTCTGAAATCTTTCTTGATATTGTTTCCTCCTAAATTAAGGGGCTGCATGTAAGAATCTGTGTTTGAATTTACCCTTTTTTCCAATGAGTCTGTTTATGGGTTGTTATTAAATTGAAATGGTTAATTAGTAATGGGTCCTGTATCTATTATTCAGTTAATAGACAATAGACAATAGGTGCAGGAGTAGGCCATTCTGCCCTTCAAGCCTGCACCACCATTCAATATGATCATGGCTGATCATCCTTAATCAGTATCCTGTTCCTGCCTTATCTCCATAACCCTTGATTCCACCATCCTTGAGAGCTCTATCCAACTCTTTCTTAAATGAATCCAGAGACTGGGCCTCCACTGCCCTCTGGGGCAGAGCATTCCACACAGCCACCACTCTCTGGGTGAAGAAGTTTCTCCACATCTCTGTCCTAAATGGTCTACCCCGTATTTTTAAACTGTGTCCTCTGGTTCAGCACTCACCCATCAGCGGAAACATGTTTCCTGCCTCCAGAGTGTCCATTCCTTTAATAATCTTGTATGTCTCAATCAGATCCCCTCTTAGTCTTCTAAACTCAAGGGTATACAAGCCCAGTCACTCCAGTCTTTCAGTGTAAGGTAGTCCCGCCATTCCGGGAATTGACCTCGTGAACCTACGCTGCACTCCCTCAATAGCCAGAATGTCTTTCCTCAAATTTGGAGACCAGAACTGCACACAATACTCCAGGTGTGGTCTCACCAGGGCCCTGTACAGCTGCAGAAGAACCTCTTTGCTTCTATACTCAATCCCTCTTGTTATGAAGGCCAGCATGCTATCAGCCTTCTTCACTACCTGCTGTACCTGCATGCTTATCTTCATATGCAGGTGTACAAGAACACCCAGATCTCTTTGTACTACCCTTTTACCTAAATTGATTCCACTTAAGTAGTAATCTGCCTTCCTGTTCTTGCCACCAAAGTGGATAACCATACATTTATCCACATTAAACTGCATCTGCCATGTACCTGACCACTCACCTAACCTGTCCAGGTCACCCTGTAATCTCCTAACATCCTCCTCACATTTCACCCTGCCATCCAGCTTAGTATCATCAGCAAATTTGCTCATGTTATTACTAATAACATCTTCTATATCATTAATATATATTGTAAAAATCTGCGATCCCAGCACTGATCCCTGCGATACCCCACTGGTCACTGCCTGCCATTCCGAAATGGAGCCGTTTATCACTACTCTTTGTTTCCTGTCAGCCAACCAATTTTCAATCCAAGTTAGTACTTTGCCCCCAATACCACGCGCCCTAGTTTTTCCAATACTTTGGTTGTTCTAAATTTCTCTTTCTTTTGTTTCTATTTTAATTATAATTTAGGGTGTAGGTTTGCTCGCTGAGCTGTAGGTTTGATATCCAGACGTTTCATTACCTGGTTAGGTAACATCATCAGTGGCGACCTCCAAGTGAAGCGAAGCTGTTGTCTCCTGCTTTCTATTTATATCTTTCTCCTGGATGGGATTCCTGGGGTTTGTTACACACGCAAACAAAGCTGTATCAGAACACTATTCCAATGAGCCACTGCAGCACAGACGAACTTCGAAAAACAGAGGAGAACCACCTATACAACGTATTCAAGAAGAACGGATACTCAAAAAATACAGAGCGCAGATTCCTCAGGAACAAACCATGACAAGCAGACCAAACTCAGCCAGAAACCCTAACCACCTTACCATATATCAAAGAAGTTTCAGAAATGACAGCCAGACTACTGAGGCCCCTCGGAATCCTAATAGCACACAAACCCACCAACACCCTCAAACAAAAACTAACAAACTTAAAAGACCCAGTGCAACCCATGGACAAAATCAACGTCATCTATAAAATTCTATGCAAGGACTGCCACAAACACTACGTAGGACAAACAGGAAGAAAGTTAGCCACCAGGATACATGAACACCAGCTAGCCACAAAAAGACACAACCCCCTCTCCCTCATAGCCCTACACATGGATGAAAAAAAACACCATTTCGACTGGGACAACACATCTATCCTGGGACAGGATAGCAAAGACATGCCAGAGAATTCCTAGAGGCCTGGCACTCCAACCACAGCGCCGTAAATAAGCACATAGATCTAGATGCCATCTATCAACCCCTCAGAAAATGAACAGGAAATGACATCACCACAAACCCCAGGAACCCCATCCAGGAGAAAGATATAAATAGAAAGCAGGAGACAACAGCTTCGCTTCACTTGGAGGTCGCCACTGATGATGTTACCTAGCCAGGTAATGAAACGTCTAGATATCAAACCTACAGCTCAGCGAGCAAACCTACACCCTAAACCTCAACTTGAGCTACAAACCTTCACAAACCTTGTTTAATTATAATGTTGGAATAAATTGTGTTTTGCTTAATGTCAAGTAGTTTGACCAGTTGTATCACATCTGGAACACGGTACGACATTGACCTTAAAATAAGAAAAAGTAAGGGTCTAGGCTACCTTCTTAAAATATTTTGAGGGGGTCTGTGGTCCATTTCAATTAATTTTCTAAACTTTTTAAAGCGTAAATGTCGAGGAATAACTTGGCTTGGAGGAAACTTCAAAAGCAAAGAGTCATCACCTTTATAAATCAGAAACATGCCTTCACGCAAAAAAGTACTGCAATTTCAAAATTTATTTTCCCAAAATACTGTATATTCTGGGGACAAGCCCAGTTTTGAAACTACGATCAATAGATTGTGTTGGAACTGGAATGAAGGTACAGATTACTCATTATCTATATGAACGTCAAAACAGACTCAAGATCTGAATGCCCTCCTCCTATTCCTGGTTTAAGATGGACACTGGACAAGTTAAAAAAGAAGATTCACTGTTTGTCATAGTAAGTCCATACCCTTGGGAAATTGGCACAGATTGAAGAAACTGCAGTATCTAATTAAATTTTATTTAATACTTAAAACACTTCGCAAACACTAATTCAATCCACCATCTCATCTGACAGGAAAAACAAGTTTAAAAATAATTTCCTTAATTAATCATCTATACTGGAGCAGATGGATAACAAGCTTCTGTTATCAGCTGCTGATACTCAGCTTCCAACTGCAAGTGAAAGTTAAAACAAAATAGGCGATGTCTCAGTCATACTGACAAAAAGGCAGACTTTTATTACTAATTAATTGGAATTATGTTGTATTTCTCTTGTAAAAAGCCAAAGTAAATTCAAATAGATTTGATTCTATATTTCAATGTAATCTCGCATATGGTCAGACCGCAGCAGTGAATCTGCAAACATATGAATTTGGAATAAAAAAAGGCCATTCAGCCCCTCAAGCCTGCGTTGCCATTCAGTAGGATGGTGGCTGATCCAATTACTCCCATTCTAAAGACTTTGTTTTCATCACTTTTGAACAGGACAGATCCAAAGACTCACCACCATTCATAAGTAAAAAATCCTTCCGATGTATGATTTCAATGGACAACTCCTTGGCAGTGGCATCTGGTTCTAGAGTCTCCCCAAACAGGAAACATCTTCCCCAACTGAATTTAATTTGATATGATTTACTGTAATCACTGGAAGAAGAACCAGAGCCAGCCATCTCAGCCTCAAAGACATTTGATGAACAGAATACGTCTTCTCTGTTGAATGTCAACCCTTCCCTCCTGCCTTCCTTTGCTACCTTACTCTTTTTCTCTTCCCAAGCTTCCTCTCCCATTCCACTTTTCTGCTCAAACTCACCTCCTTCTCTCCCCATCAGTCTTTCATTCCTTTGTGGAAGTGATCATTTTTGTGCACATTCCTGGAAACAGCAATATTTCTGATGGTAATATAAGCAAGAACATTCTCCATAATGTCATGTTTATCCTTTGAACTGTGTCTTATTTCTAACTTAAACTATGAATCACCGTAATTCAACTTCTTTTCTTTTTTATTCCTCTTTTTGTATCTAAGATTTGTATCTAGGTACTTTGTACCTAAGATGGCACCATAAGTGGGGAAATTGTCAACTTTTCACAGTTCTCCCGAACATTTGCACTTGCGTACACATGACAATAAAGGATATTCTATTTTATTCTAATGTTGTATCTTTAATGTTTGGTCCCAAGGCACTTCACAAGTATGTAAGCTCTGGGTACAAAGACATGGGACAAGCTTGCATGAAGATCATTTCAGAACAGCAGATTCATGGAGAAGCCACTGTTGGAATATTGTGTGTAATTCTGGTCTCCTTCCTATCGGAAGGATGTTGTGAAACTTGAAATGGTTCAGAAAAGATTTACAAGGATGTTGCCAGGGTTGGAGGATTTGAGCTATGGGGAGAGGCTGAACAGGTTGGGGCTGTTTTCCCTGGAACGTCGGAGGCTAAGTGGTGACCTTATAGAGGTTTATAAAATTATGAGGGGCATGGATAGAGCAAATAGGCAAGGTATTTTCCCTGGGGTGGGGAAGTCCAGAACTAGAGGGCATAGGTTTAGGGTGAGAGGGGGAAGATGAAAAAGAGACTGAAGGGAAAACTTTTTCATGCAGTGGGTGGTGCATGTGTGGAATGGGCTGCCAGAGGAAGTAGTGGAGGCTGGCACAATTGCAACATTTAAATGGCATCTGGATGGGTGTATGAATAGGAAGGGTTTGGAGGGATATGGGCTGGGTGCTGGCAGGTAGGATTAGATTGGGTTGGGATATCTAGTTGGTATGGACGAATTGGACTGAAGAGTCTGTTTCTGTGCTGTACATCTCTATGAATCTATGACTCTAAGTGGGAAGTAAAGAAATTAAAGATTTGGGAGTGAAGTTTCAGAATTTGGGGCTCAGACACCTGAAAGCACAGGCAAGAATGGAATGATGAAATCTGTGGATGCTCAAGGGCCCAGTATTTGAGGGATGCAGATAGTGAATCCTAGAGTATTGCAGCACATCATGTTTCTCTGCTAGTACTAATGCAATTCCTTTAACCTGTCACTGCAATCCAGAAATTTCCTTCCCTCCAGCTATTTATCCAATTTCCTTTCAAATGTTGCGATTAGATCTGCTTTACCACATGCTTGGACAATGCGCTACAAAATCTCATCATTCATTGCATTAAAACCTTTTTCCCAGGTTGACCTTGATTCTTCAGTCAATTGCCTTAATTATGTGTCTTCTGCTTCTCAATCCTTCAGCCAATGTGAGTAGACTCTATCCACACTCCTCAAGTTGTTGGACACTCTCGAATAAATTCCACTTAAACCTTCCCTTCTGTGAGAACACAATCTCCCTCTCTGGGTAACTGAAGGCCTTCATCCCTGTGTCATACACCCTTGTTAAAGCCTATCCATCCTTTCTGAATATGATGGGTAGAATTGGTGACAACCCTCATGTTGAGACCAAACATTTTAGAAACATTCAGCAGAATGTCTTCAGAGGATGGTAGAACTCAGAGAGGTTACAGAGAAGCAAGGGGCAATACCATGGAGGGATTTGAACAGAGTGAGATTAACGATTAAGAAATTCAGATCAACACACTTGGTTTCAGTCTGATGTGATGCAGTGGTAGTGTCCCTACCCTGAGCCAGGAGACCCGGTTCAAGTCTCTACCTGCTCCAGAGGTGTGCCATAACATGCCTTGACAAGATGGTTAGAAAATATCTAAAATGTTTGGTTGGAAGGTTCCTGTAGTGCAGCAGAATTTTTTTTAAAAAGTCATGGGATATGGGTGTTCTAGACTGGGTCAGCATTTATTGCTGATACCTAATTACCCAGAGGGCAGTTAAGAGTCAACCACATTGCTGTGGGTCTGGAGTCACATGTAGGCCAGACCAGGTAAGGATGGCAGTTTCCTTCCCTAAAGGACATTAGTGACCCAGATAGGTTTTTGTCTCACAATCAACAACGGTTTAGCCATGACCAGATTCTTAATTCTAGAATTTTATTGAAAACAAGTCCCACCTTAGGACATAGTGGGATTTGAATTCAGGTCCCCTGAACATTACCTGGCTCTTTGGATTAATAGTGTACTGATATTACCATTAGGTTATTGTCATTCCATGGTGCCCCTCCCTCTAAGCCAGGAGGCATGGGGTCAAGTCCCACCTGTTCCAGAGATAAGATTGATTGGGAAAAAGTAAAATGTTTGGTAGAAGATGGTCTTTTAAGAGAAGATGGGTTTATTAACTATTCTCTGAGGGGCGGGTGATAGTGTCTTGTTAGGCAGGCAAATCAAGTCTTTGATAGATGGAGGCATGGAATTGGAATCACAAACAAATCAGCTATGGTCGTATAGAATAGCCTGAAAGGTCTGTGTCTATTTTGTGTGTTTTGTCTCGCGATGATTGTCAGTAACAGGTTGGAACGGTGTGAATTATTAAACTAAAAACAATTAAATATTTGACAAGTATTTGATGTCATTTGATATCGGATCTTATTCCCCTTCCAACCATTGCCCATTGCCTCAAACTCAGGGATAATCAACAACATTGTTTGTCCTCTGATCCCTTTTAAAGCCATTGACTCTCTGAAACAGCCCGTGGACTTCGATGGGACTGGGGACAGTAGCTATCATAATGGGCTAAAGGTCGCCAGATTTAATTGCTCTTATTTGTCTGTTGTCTATATTTGTTTTGTTTTTTTTTAACAAAAGAGGGAATTAAACTTGTCTTTCAACGGAATGTTCGTTTTCCCCATCGCTCAGTAATCCCTACCACACTGTAATTCGGTTATCGGACTATGTGTTCCTAGAGAATTCAGGGGCTATTCTTTTGGAAGAGAAATTCCCTGTACCTTACAAACGCTGATCGAGATTTCCAATCTGAACCCCTTCTGTTCGGGAAGGAAACTCGAAACGGTGTCTTTGCTTCCACAGACAGTGGTAACAAAATAAACCTGAAGCGTGGTTGTCTGAATTCATTCCGTTTCTAAAACGCTGTTTCTCAGTTTGCCACCTCACGTTAATGATGCTGTGGTGGAACCGCTGTACAGGAAAGCAGCTTTTTATTTCAAATTTATATGTGTTTTATAGCGTATTCTCAACCCTTACATTCCTAGCTGCACAGATTTCCCAAACCCTCTCCATGTATGTAGCCACTGCTTTAGATAAATAGATCGAATAATATTCAGCCAAGCTGTGTATTCTATGCTGATCCAAGCTATGCCCATTTTAGTGTTGTTTGATGAGGAATAATCTGTAATTTAGTGCCGAAATTGGTCGATTGAATGAGTATGGAAATTGGGATTAATTAGACAATAACGGGGGGTGAAATTAGATATCGGCCGCTCCCCTGCACCGTGAAACTGGGGTAAGTGGAAGCGGCGTTATTACAAATGAGCTTTGTGGGTTTTTTTTCTGTCCCGGCCTCTTAATGAAATAAGCAGCTGTATTTGAAAAGCGAGGGATTGAATTTTATATATATATATAAGCGTGGGCCATCCTGGTTTCTTCCAATCGCGCGCTATTGTGTGTGAGGTGAGCTGAGGCTAATTTATTTCTGATCAAAAGCTCCCACAGCCCGTTGAGAGAGAGGAGTGATGACTATTCATCGCATCCAGATCCCCCAAACCTGTGTCTTCCCCTCAAACTGCCCTCACTCCTACCTGACCTTGTTGTTTACAGCGCTCAGAAGGGGAACGGCAGATGAATTTTGCTGATGGTAGTGTCAATTAATCTGGCCTCTATCTTAATTATTTATCCCAAACGAAAAACACATCGCAACATAATTATCCGGTCCTGTTTGTTTTGCCTGCTGTTTTTTTTTCGCACTCGCCTGCTTTTAATAACACTTGCTAAAGAATGTCCTCCCGCTAATGATACCCCTTTCATGTGAGAATAGCGCGTGTTTCATTTTAATTTGGCCGTAATGAATAGTTTATTTGCACCTAATTAGTCTTGTGGATTACTGCAATTATGTATCCGACTCTCTTATAAAAGAATAATGGTGGAAGACTTGTTGTAATGGCTAAGAGCCGTATTAAGTCTTGTTATCGTAATGCAGTGCATCTAATTCACGGTTAGACTCAGTGTAGCCAGTCTATTCTGTAACCTAGTTGAACCCAAATTAATGAATACAAGGCAAAAGCTCAGTGCTTAGCACATCTCCCGTTGAAACAGGACGTAGCGGGGGGAAAGAGTGCATTCTAAGGTGCTGGTGGACATAAGAAATGTCAGACCTAATTAAAGTATATCCATTTAAACATAGCTCAGCAAATTAATACGGATTGTGTTCACATTACAAACTCGTTTTTTTTCTCCGTTCCCCCCCCCCCCCCCCCCCATCCCCGATCCCCTGTTTCCTCTCATTCCCACTGAATACCTGCCTGTGAGATAACACTTTCAGATTCCCAGTGCCGTGGTACCTCAGACTCATTTGGGCCTCTGCGCTGTCCATATGTCTCAAACCTTCCCAAGACAACATTCAGACCGAATTGATAAAGACATCCAGATGCTTTTCCTTTGCAAACTCCCAATTCCAGTTTAGATGATTACTCGTCTCTGGATTGTGGCGGGGAAGGTGGGGGAGTAAAGTTATAGATCTGTTCGGGATTTTAACACAGTCTTTTGTGAGTTCACTCACCGTGGCTGTGGAATGTCAAACAGTTTCCTTTTTTAAAAAATCTGGATCTCACTTAATCAGTTGTCGAGCGTTTTGTTTTTCCGCTCCCAGGCGCGTCTGTTGATGGTTGGACAAATCCAATGTTTCCATGAGTCAGAATTGAAACAGAGGAATTGACAACCTTTTCAGTGAAGGTGTGATGTGGAAGAGAGGGAGGGGGGATGCTGCAAATTCATAACAAACCTTGCACTATCCAGATAATGTATTTCTGCCAATGAGAATGGCAACATGCCAAACTTTAGAAACAATTGGAGAGGAAAAAGAGTTAATTGGGATTCTAAGCTTCCCTCTGTGTATCCCGAAATGTTCAGACTGATCCCGAATCATCGTTTCGTTTCTTGCGTCTTCCATATCGCAGCGTTTACAGTGTACACTTCTGTGCAGTTTCATTTGCCGAGCGGATAATTTTTTTCTCTCGGCGATGAAACAGGCTGAGAGTTTGTAAGGCGCTAGCTAACCTGGCTGCCAAGCCTCTACCATAAGACGCACCGATTTATTCTGTGTACCTCTGTTTTAAACTCGTTCTGAGCCCAGAGACTTCTGTGAGCTGTAGGGATCGAATTAAAGCTGGGTACAGACCGATTTCCCATTAACGAATTGCACTCTGTGTGAGAGAACGGGCATTTTAGGAGGGTTTCCATTTTTTCGGCTACATATTATTATTCACAAATTCGAAGGGGGGGGGGGGGGTGTTGTCAAAAAAACTGTGTGGATTTAAAATCAGACCAGAAATTAAATCCCGGAACTGTTGCCAACAAAATATAGTTTCGACTTGCGACATTGTCTCGTTTGAAACTGGATTTAAGTGAACAATGAAATCTTTACAGAAAGTGAAACAAGAACTTCTGATGCTGGAGATCTGAAACAAACAAATATTGGAGAAACTCGGCAGGTCAGGCAGCAGCTGTGGAGAGAGAAACAGAGGTAATGTTTCAAACGCAGTGACCCCTCATTGGAATCAGAAACGCCCGAGGAAAGATGGTGTTTAACTCTGACCACAGAGGCTGCCAGACCTGCCGAGTTTCTCCAGCATTGTGCCTGTTTGAAATATTTGCGCGCAGTTTTGAATATCTGAATTTATTTCGCTGCTTGATGCAAGGGAACGAACTCTCTTGTATCCAAACGCTGATTTCGTTGTTTTTTTTGTGCGAACATTCTCGTTAATGTTGGTCTGCTTTCCGAGAGGTGCTTAGCACCGGGATTCAGCTTTGAGAAGGAGTTAAAGTCTGCCCACCATCCAAAGTCTAGTCGAAATTATTTGAAGCACACCTTTACATGGGTATTTTCGGACCTAGCTTTGAATTTGACTCCATTTCAGTCTTAGATTGTTGCCTTAGATAACATTGACGTGGAACAAATCAAGTTAATGCTCGCTATATTCTCTGAATTAATAAAGATCGAGATGACGAGAAAAGATTTCTATGGTTTTAACTGTCTATACTTTGCCAGGACACTTTATTCTCGAGCCACTGAACCTCATTTCAAAATCTATCCAGCTTTGCCGTTTTACATTGTCCTGTGTCAGAATGAAATTTTTGCTGCTTGTTTTTTTTTTGCTTGGATCGATTAAGAAAGTGAATTCCAATATATTTTGGTGAATTTATTTCTGTAGAGCGCTATGGGTGGTATCGTCCAGTCCTCAGTCTGTGTATTGTTGTCTGTGGTCTGATCACAATATCTTCCTAACGAACAGGTGGGAGTTCTGTATGGGAGTCGGGTCCCTTATAGTAAAGACTATCATATCAGGGGTCCCACTGCGGCTGGGGGAGTAGGTGGGCTGACGGAAGAGGGAAAAGTTCCTGCAAAACTTCACTGCAACGATAGAGGGTCTGAAATTTTAATTCTAATCTCCGTCTCCGATGTTATACATATACCTACAGATTAAAATTTCACCCTAAACCGTGGACCGTATGTACGATGACCAAAAGGGAAAGAACAAAGGCGGGATTTATTTTCCCTGTTGAGAAAAGTGTTGAATTTTAAAGTCGATGATGGTGGTCGCTTGTCTCATCTCTGATAATTAATTGGGAGCATGAAAAATCCTTTATTACTTGGTCACAGGGCGGGTTCCATTCATTTTAATCAGATTACGCAGCGTTCACTCGGTCACATTGGGATATATAGATATGTCCAATAAAAAAAATCGCCGAATGGTTTGAGAATAAATAACTTTTTACATCGTTAGTTGGATTGGATTGTGTTAGAAACGACCTGGGTGAATAGCACACCACGGGGTCATCTTTTTACACCAGCCTCTCCTCAGATCCCATATGAGGGGTTTCAGACGTCAAAATTAAAACGGCAGTTTCTCTCTAGAATGTCTCAAGGTTTGAGCAGAGAATCTCATGATATGAGTCTGATTTCTCGTCAGTGTTTTGCAGAAGGTTCGCTTGGAGTTGGGTTTTTTTTGTTTCAATAATCTATCCACCAAGCGTTGGTTTCTTAAAGTTCCTCTATTCCATTCAAATCAGCGAATGGGCAATCAGTTCAATCAGTTGTAGAACTGCTGTGTAGTACAATCTATTCAGCGTTTCTTGTTTTAACTCCAAATGCGGTCTAACCCATTGCTGTGACACAGGGCAATGCAATCGAACCGGATTAATACTGAATTTTGCAAACAGACGGACAGATTCCATAGAGAGAATGAGGGTCTCCAATTAGTACTGGGTCTTCATATTACTGAGGAGTAATGAAGGATTTGAACAATGTGATTTTTTTTCTCACGAAGATCGGGTTTTGAGATTATACAATTGACAGTCTCCCCACTGATTTAGACTCTGACATAAGAATAGTGGTCGTACATTTTCTGAGGTGACTGTACACTGGGATCACATCTTCAACTAGCTCCTTCTCGGAAACTAGCAAGTCCAGCACTAGTAACGAAACCTCTGTTCTGTTAACGGCACGGGGCATCTTTCCATTTATGATTTAATGTGGGGCTAATTTAATCATGAATATCGAGCACTGAAACCGTGCGTCCCATCTGAATCGCCTCACGGTCTTGTCGATTATTTCTCTTTCAGTGCCAGAGTTATGGCAAGGACTCTGGAGAATTTGAACAAATGTCTTCCCTCCTGTTCAGTTATGTATTAACCGTTTTTAATCCTGGTTCCAGGAGTGCGGGAAACCCTATCGTTTTCATTGATCATTGCTATAAGGAAAATAAAAGGGCGGCTGATCTGGTTAAATTTTAGTTCTAACAACTGATAGCTGGCGTGTGAATTTTGACAGAGGTGATGGGGTTTAACTCTGTTCCGTTTGTTTCTATCTGGATATTTAAGGCCCGCAGTTCTCAAAATGTCGAGAGGGGAACCCCCTTCCACAGACAGACTATCGGGTTAAAGGAAGCTGTTTTAGTGCCCAGTTATTTAGTGGAATGGGAGTGAGGGGTAGGTCTCTCCCACAACGTCTGGTAACATTGTGAGATCTGTGTGTTTTTCTAACAGATCACTACCAGATCATTGAGGCCAGTATTCGGGGAGATTGAACGCGTGTGTCCCCGGGATAAGAGCATTTGTCAAATCTGTCTTCAAATAGGCTTCAGTGTACACGGTGGTGTTTAGGTTCTGATGCACATTCCGAGATGGCTTTATTCCCTCCCTATTAGGAACACTGAGCTCATAGGCTCGACAACAGTCGCATGTTAATCTGCGCGAGAAATCCACCTTGTGTGAAATTTAACTTGGAATTCGGGATTTTAAAACTTTCTTGTTCCTGATTATTTTCGGCGACTGTTAGAATATGATGCATTTAAAATGATGTTCCCCGAGCATTGAAGCAAATATTTATTTCAAAAAAATAAAAAAAAATTGTTGTAGATGCGAGGATCAGAGTAAACCGTGTATTGATGTCTACAAGGGTATGGAAGTTCCGGCAGTCTCTCTCTCTCTCTCTCCCTGGCACCAGGAGGGATGTAAATTGAGCGTATCTCTAACAGCTCGTCATTTCTGCAGGTTATTTTGAAGTGTATGTACAGTGTAAACCAAACGAAAGTGTCTCCAGTTTAAGTGCATTTGTCAATCTGACATGCAGTGTTCCAATACATGGCGATGCTGTAGATAACTTCGATATTTTCTTTTTTTTAAAAAAAAGACTCATTTGAAGCGTTCAGTTGCTGAGGATCACGTACGTCAGTCTGTGGATGTGTCTTTTGCTCTGTTGCTAATCACTGGGAGCTGCTGTGAATGGGTGTGTGATATTAAATGATCGGCTGTGCTGGTTTTACGCTGACAACGGGCAATAAGCGTCAAGTCGCCAGGCGGCGGTAGAGCTTCACCCGCTCACAATGGTACCCGGGTCCCACTTTATCCCCCAGTCAGACATTGGGTTTGCGCCCCCTCCCCTACTGAGAGTTACATCAGCTTACAAAACCAAATTGTCCCTATTCATACATTGGTCAGTGTTTACAAAACTTCAGCGAGCCATTTATTCAGAACGAAATCGGAACTTTTCGATTTATTTGAACAAGGACCGAAGAAGCTGTTGAAATCACTGAAAGTATACACGTATAAAGACAGAAGCAGTCTCAGATTTGGAAACCACTCACAGCTTTGGCTACCTGAGTTTTCACTTTTAGATCATTTTTTAATCAATCTTTTCAGATATGGTATTACACGCCCCCCGGGAGCAGGTGGGACACTCTACTACGAAATGTCCGCAATAATACTGAGTAGAAGCTGAAAATGTGTTGCTAGAAAAGCGCAGCAGGTCAGGCAGCATCCAAGGAGCAGGAGCAGGATTTGGGTGGAATTGCTGTGTATCAATTTGCAAAATTTAGAAAAAAAACTTCAGTACTCGTTTGTTAAGAAACAAAAGTCATCTGTGGTTCATTAATGTCCCTTTTTTATATAAGGGAAGGAAATCAGCTGTCCTTACCTGCTCTGGCCTACATGTGATTCCTGACCACCCCCCCATCAAACTGGTTCATTTTCTGAATGCTGTCTAGATTAGTTCCTCTTCCAGACCATTTAGACCAAAATTCAAGTCTTACCAGCGACAGCCGTTGGAAAAAAAAATGTTAATGCGCCCACACTACAGACCGTTCTTGTGGTGCATGGTAGTGTCACAACATCTGGGCCAGGAGATCCGGGTTACCTGCCATAACATGATCTGACCTGTTTGATGATTCTTTTTAAAAAAGAGAAGCACCTTTAAATGTTCAGATGCATCTGCAGAAGCATGAGTAGGCCATTCGGCCCTTCAAACCTGCCCCACCATCCTGCTTTCATCCCCATACCCTTTAAACTGAAGAACTGCGTCTAACGCCGTCTTGAAGAAAAGTGACATCGGAACAGATGTGCTTTGGAATGTGTTCAGGCTGTATCTTGTTGAGAAGTTTGGCCCTCTAGTGGTCGCGTCCCTACCCCTGGCCTGGGAGGACCAGGTCAAGCCCCACCTGCTCCAGAGGTCGGTGATAGCAACTCTGAACAGGTTGATTTCAAACAAACATACTTTTACTTTCCACAGATGACATAATTTAATGAATTTTCGGTTTTAGCGTCAGAAATCATTACCACCCAAACCTGCTCGGGCTGATTGTACGCGCGTCCTATATCCCATGCGAAATGCACATTATAACTTCATTGTACTCGGACGTTTCCGGTTGCTGGTTGGAACAGTGATCTCAATCTGACCCCAGTAGATTAGGAAATAAGAGTCTCCCTCTCTGTCTCTCTTTCTGTGTGTGTGTGTGAGAGAGAGAGAGGGAAGTGTTTCTGAAACTGCTCGCCTTGCGGAATTGTACATTTTAAAAATTGCACATTTTGAAATTACATTTCCAAGGCGAGCGCGGTACTAAGGAAACAAAAAAAAAGTTGTAAAAAGTTTGAGAGAGGAAGTAAAAGCGGGTGGTTTGAATGAAGTGAAACCTTCGTGAATTTGCATTTTAATTTGTTTTAGATTGGGGAGGAACGTTTGTGTTTAAAAAAAAAACAAAATGAGGCAAGCGGGAGCAAAGATGGAGGTGATTTTGCCCTTGAAGGGTCGGAGACCCCCACCCAAAGATATATGTTCGATGCGGTGCAAATCAGGGCCAGATCCGCAGTTACACTCCAGCCAGCACTGAGCCTTAGCTGCCCCTGGACGCCTTCCAGAAATGACAAGGCGATGCGGTTGCCATAGCGACCAAACAATCTGCAATTGAGAAACTGACCACAGAGAGTTTGATTGACACGGGGTGAAGCTGTCAATCACCAAAAAGAAAGCGCCGAGTTCCTAAAACAAAACACAGAGAGTGAGAGAGGGAACGGGAGACACCTGCAGTTCCTTCTGTTCCCAAGCTCTCCCCCTCTCTCTCTCTCTAATGTACAAACCGAACCTCCCGGAACACAGCTTCAAAACAGGACGCACAGGGAAACATGCAGCTATGTCATCTTGCTTTCTGCGGAAAATAATCGGAATCAGTATTTTTTTAAAAATATATATAATCGTTTGTGCAGTCGAACTGATTGAGATGAGCTGTGATTATTTAAAACAAATACAAAACTGTTCCTTTGTCTCGGAGCCTCTTGCAAACTTCCACCTCCTCAAAACAAAGTTCGACAATTCAGAATATTTTTAAAGAGAGAAACATTTGCAGATCGCCCGGGATCTGATCGTGCTTTGGTGAATGCACTCCAATCTGTGGGAGTGTGAACTGGCCGCAATGTAGAGTTGCCTCTTTTTTAAAAAAAATCGAACCAAGTCTGTTCCTTTTTTTTTGAAAAAAAATCAGTACTCATCTTTTTTTCTGGAGGAGAGAGTTTGCGGATGGGGGGAGATTCCAGTCCGAAATTCTCACGTAGTTATGTGTGAGAGAGAAAGTTTGCGTGTGAAGGGTTGGGGGTGTGGGTTTGAGGTTGCGTGTGGGAGGGGGTCAGTGTGTGTGAGGAGGTGGGATTTGTAGGAGGGTGTGTGTGTGTGTAAGAGAAAGGGATGGTATGTCTGTGTGAGAGAGAGGGTGTGCAGTGTGTGGGTGGGGGTGTGTGTCTGAGGGTGTGTTTGGGAGGATGCGTGTGAGGGGGTGAGGTGGGTATGTGTGGGAAGGGATGTGTGTGCCTGTGTGAGAGAGGTTGTGTGCCTCTGTGGGGGGCTGGTGTGTGTGTGAGGGGTCGTCTGTGTGGGGCTGATGGTGGTGTTTTCTGTGTGAGGGGATGTATGTATCTGTGTGAGAGGTTGTGTGTATGTGTGTGGGGTGGTGTGCGTGTGAGGGGATGTGTGTGCCTGTGTGGGAGTGGTGTGTGTGTATCTGTGGGATGGGGTTGTGTGTCAGTGTGAGGGGTTGGCGTAGGTATATGTGGGAAAGGGTGTGTGTGGAAGGGAGTGTTGTGTCGCTGTGAGTGTCGCTGTGAGGGGGAGTTGGGGTGTACATGCATGTATGGGAAGGGAGTGTGTGTCGATGTGAGGGGGAGTGGGGTGTAAATGTATGTATGGGATGGGGTGTGTGAGGGGTGGGTGGGTGTGTGTGTGAGTCTGTGTGAGGCAGGGTGGGGGTGAGGATGATTTGCTCCCATTCCCAAACAGCCCTGGATGAGGGACCTGTCCTGGGAGGGAGCTGTGATTGGCTGGCAGCAACTCATTGCTAGGCTGTCACTCTACATCACATGGAAAGGTGTCTATTAACTCCTCAGCCAGAGCAAGTTTGGCAGAAGAATTTCGGTGCCGTCCTTGATCAGTGCGTCTTCAGTTTGCTGGAGTCGCCTGAGGGAACTCTGTATTCCCCACCCCCCCCTTCACCTCACTCCCCCCCTCCCCCCTCCCCCCTTCCTCCGTTTGTGTCTGTTTTTTTTTGTTTTGGTTTTTTCGCTCCTAGCGTGTGCTATCTGCCCCGGAGTCGCTCCAATGTACAGCATGATGGAAACCGATCTGAAGCCGGCTGTTTCCCAGTCCAACACGGGGGCGGTCGGCAGCTCCGCTCCAGGGAACAACAACAAGAATCCGGGAGCGAACCCAGACCGCGTGAAAAGGCCCATGAACGCCTTCATGGTGTGGTCCCGGGGCCAGAGGAGAAAGATGGCACAAGAAAACCCGAAGATGCACAACTCGGAGATCAGCAAGAGACTAGGGGCCGACTGGAAACTTCTGTCGGATGCTGAGAAGCGGCCGTTCATTGACGAAGCCAAGAGGCTCCGAGCTTTGCACATGAAGGAACATCCGGATTACAAATACCGACCGCGGCGGAAAACCAAAACCCTCATCAAAAAGGACAAATACTCCCTCCCTGGCGGGCTGCTCTCTCCGGGAGCGGTGCCAGTGAACAACAGCGTGGGAGCGAGTCAGAGAATGGAGAGTTACTCTCACATGAACGGCTGGGCCAACGGGACTTACCCGCTCATGCAGGATCAGTTAGCTTACTCCCAACATCCAGGGATCAACAGCCCCCAGATCCCGCAGATGCACCGCTATGAGATGGCCAGCCTGCAGTACAGCCCCATGATGTCCAGCGCCCAGAACTACATGAACGCCGCTTCCACCTACAGCATGTCCCCGGCTTATGGGCAGCAGAATACAATCAGCTCCATGGTGAAAACAGAGCCAACCACACCACCCCCGCTCACCCCCCACTCCCGGGGAGCTTGCCTGGGAGATCTCCGGGACATGATTAGTATGTATCTCCCTCCAGGAGGCGATGCTGGCGACCCGTCCGCCCAGAGCAGCAGACTGCACAGTGTTCACCAACACTATCAGAATTCAGCTATACCCGGCACAGGGGTGAGTTCGACAGTGCCCCTAACACACATTTAAGCAAAACAAATTAAGAAACACACGCACACAAACAACCCAAACTCTCCCCGATTTCTACAGACATTTAAACAAAACTCAGTTATTTGAGAGGCATGTTATTCCCACTCTTTTCCCCAATCCCGATTGAAAATGTTGTGGTTTGTGTGTGTGTGTGAGACAGAGAGAAAGAGATCTCTTATCTGAAGGAAGTATTCCGCGGCATAACAACCTTTTAAAGAGTTTTTTAAAAAAGAAATTGGTTTCTGAATGCTGAAGTTTTTCCTCTTCTCTCTCCAGTTGAGACAATCAACGTTTCTACACGGGCGAGACTCCTTTTAGATGCCGACTTTTATATTAAAGCCTTTTTTGGGACTTCTAATGCCGTCAGATTTACAGGCAGCGGAACTGCGAGGGGAAGGGGGGAGGGCGGGGAAGAGTTTGGAAAATGTTTACCTAATTCCTTGTATCTGTAAATAACTTTTAATGTGTCATTCAGCTTGTTTCAAAACCATGCGGAAAAATTATACCTTTTTGTAGGGTTTGTTTTTAACCTGTTTGGCCCTCTCCCTTGTTTTTTTTAGGTTTTAAGAGTGCGGGTCGCAACGCAGAGTTTTAATTTATAGTATTTTGTGTTACACCTTTTCAGGCTTGTGAACGTTTTAAGCTATATCTAGACCCTACTCCCGGTTTCTGGGGTTTGTGTTTTTGAATGGCAGTATCTACCATGTCGATTGAGTAACTATATATTGAAGAGATGTTCTAGTTTACTAATAAGTTTTCTTTATAATTAAAAAGAAATCTCCGGCTCTTGTTCCTGAACTGAGGTTGAATAAATTTGTTTTTTTTACAAAACGACACACGCGACCCGGATTCTTGTATTGGCACTCCTAATGTTTTTTTTTAAAACTGATGAACAATTTATGTCTTGAGTGGTCAAGCGGATCTTTTATCGATATGTAAAGATTTCTACGGACTCTTATATTGTTTTCGCGATCGCTCCTTTCAGATTTAGAATTGGATTTCTATTTCTGATTGGCGGATTGGGCGCTCCATTTAAAAACCCCTGACAGTTGAAAGATGCAGAAAGAAATTTCCTTATTCTTTGAGATTGAGGGTGGAATTCCGTCATTCATTCCACACCTCCCCCACCCCCACCCTTTTCCTGGCGCTGATAACGAACTGCTAACGAGCGGTAACAAGTGCCAATCGGTTGCAATTGTGCCTAGTTTCACAGATAGTCTGGTTAGACGAATTAAAAATCGTACAATTCATCTCCAGCCTTGGTTGCGTTTTCTTGATGTTAAACTACCTGTTAAGGTTGGATTTAGAACTCGATTTGAGGCCCTTTAAATACTGATCAGAAAGAATCCAGTCCCTCCAATCGGATTGTCTACCCCAGTTTAAACTCGCTCAACCGAGACACAGGACAAACAATGCAACAAGTGGTTTCAATTTAAAAAACATTCCTCACTGAGACCGACTCTTTTTGATTAATTTGTCTCTCAAACGAATATTTTCAGTAATCATTCGCTCCAACTTCCCCGGGGAGCGCCGTTTAGAGTAAAAGCTTTTCAATTCATTGATTAGTGTAACTTGCACTAAAATCTGAGCTTTGTGTGTGTGCGCGCGGAAAGCGACAGAAATCCTGGACCGTGCTGCGGGCTCCATCAGAGAACAGGTTATTTCTTAACGCCCTACCCCCTTGAATTCTCGGACTTAGATGCAGCACTTTGCCGGAGATTGTGGGGTCTCGGGACAGTGTCTGAATTTCCATCCTCACATTGTTCTTCTGCAGAAGCCACCTGTATCCTGTCGGTCCTTGGCCTTGTCCAGCGGATCCTTTAATATAGATTCCGAAAGCCTGTCCTTTCTGTTTCGGACTGAGAGGACAATATTCTTACTCGAGAGCCGCAGGTGGTCGGAGCACTGAGGCGGGGGACGCTGACATTAATTGTAGCTGGGACTGACTTTAAAAAAAAACTTATTCAGGGCACATTTCGGTGCATTTTAAGAACTGATTTCACTAAATGAAATAGTTCGTAAAAATAGTGTATCGTGCTTTTGTCACTCCCTAAATTTTTAACGCGCTTTAAAACAGTGTTAATTCTTTCCACCAGCCTTGTTAAAATTGGGTTCCTCTGAAGTCTTACTGCCAGTTGTAACTCTCCCCCTCCCCAGGAGGACTGGAGAGGTTCTCTGCCCGCTGTACTTCATTCCAATTCCTATTTTCATTCCACCTTTTTATTGCTTTTCACGCAGAAATATTTTCGGTTGATAGAGAGAAGCTGAAAATGTAGGATATTCTCTCTGTGTCAATGCCCCTTTCCATGAGGCCGATGCGCGTGTAAATAAAACTTATGGAATGTCCATTCCAAGTCAGTACTGTAAGGGCAGCGCTCTCACAGCAGAAATGCGTTTTATTGGGGAACCAACAAGTATTTATCTTGGTTGCTTTTTTTAAAAAATGAAACATGAGCGCTGATGTTGGCCCAGTATCTCTCCAACAGAACACAAAAGCAAAAGGACACGAAACAGATGGAGAGGCAGTTCTGATTAAACTGGGACCATCCAGGATTAATATTTTAATTGTGGGGGGTTATGGCGAGTATGTTGAAAAGCAACTGATAGGCGGCATTTTTAAAGGAACACTTTAAGGGGATGCGTCTTGTTTTTGGAGCTGACAATTACGTACTAACTGAGATCGCAGCTGTAATTTGATGGGTTGACTTTTCGTTGTAGTACTTTTAAAACATCTCCATCCATCCCTTCAAACAATAAATAGAAATTGGTGAATTATACCACAGCACATTGCGCTATTTTGTTTTAAAATGTAGCGAGTATCTGTCTACTACACAACCTGTTGCAGGCAGTTCCAGGCCTACCTTTTGTCCCCCTGGACTCTTGATTTTATGAATTATGGTCGAGGCCGAGATTTCCAATGCATTCTCAACCCCAAGGACTTGTCCTAATGGCCAGCCGGAGGATACTGCCTGGGTTGCTGCAGGGTGACTGGGAGATGGACAAAGTTAAGTCAATCACTGAACTGCTCCTGATTGTGGCGAGCAAGTGAAACTTGGCGAGGGTCGCTTTATCCCGGCAACGCTGAAATACTTCCCGGTGAACTTACACACTAACAAATAGGCAGCATCAATACTGCCAGAAATTTGTTGTTTTTTTCTTTTAAAAAATGCATGACATTTGTAATCTATTCAGCCCCTGAAGGTTTAGGAGATGAACGTTAGTTTTACGAAGCCGCAGTTTCCGCTCTCTACTGCTGTAAATAATCTCCCAGAGCAAGCAAACGGATCATTTTCTTAAAAACTCATTCCTGTTGGGGAAATTCGCTCCTAACGGGCCGCGAGTATCCATGCCCATAACAGGATTGCTGATATACCAATGGTTTGAGTTGAAGGACTTTTAAAAAAGTGATATTAGCAGCATTATTGAATCGAGGCGTTACAATCTCGTCATCAAACCAGTGTCTGTCGGATAACCAACGTTTCAGGAATTAGCACTTGTAGATTTGGACTGCTCTGCCTGAAGCAGCTGGGAAACAGCAACTCTCGGCTCTTTTCCATTTCCCAAATGATCACATTCAATTTTCCATTTTTTTTGGGGGGGGGGGAAGGCGGGAAGGGTCCTGAGCCACACAATACCGCTTCTCCCTTCGCCCGATTTTAATCGCGAATGTAATCGTACTTTTTCAAATCTGTTCTAATCCTTTTTTTTAAAAAAAAGGAATATCACCAATGAATATGAAGGTGGGGGGTGCGGGGAAGAGGAGAAGTACTCAGTAGGTCTGGCAGCATCTGTGGAGACAGAGGGAACAGAATGGACTGAATTGTGGGTGACCAGAGACGGGTTCTTCAGACCCGAGTTTGTGAAGATTCATAACGGGGTTTGAAAGCCAAAGGGTCAAACTGAGAATGCTGGAAAATGTCGTTCAGTAATAAATCCTAATCAGACTCGAAACCTTAACTCTGCTTCTCTCTCCACAGATACTGCCAGACCTGCTGAGTTTCTCCAACACATTTCTATTGGTTTTATATCCAGGGCCTTCCCATTCCCCAGGTACTGTCAACTCTCCCCGAGGCATCTGCTGTGTTCTGTTATTTGCTGGGTGGATGGGAGCACGTTACGCAATTTTGGACTTAATCTTCCCTGTGGATCTCGTGAATACGAAAAACGAGCACGGGTTAGATTAAAATCGCTCTGTCGAAAATTACGCCACATCCCCCAGATATCATTTTCAGAGTTCGCCTGAGATGCAGGATTTGTCTAAACGCTGATATCTGACCCTTACCCCATAATATCCTCTCCCGACGGAATTTTTCACGATAGCCTAAATTTTCGGATGGTCTGCATTCCTCGCCCAGTTGCTGGAAATCTGCAAACCGGCTCAACGTTGCTGTTCCTTGGCGCGGTTAGTTGCAGTTCCACCTGCTCCACTATCAGCAGCGACTACCCCTCAAAAAAGACCTTCCTTGGGGCTAAAGGGGTCTGGGATATCCGCAAATTAGCGAAAGACGCAACGAAATGAGTGAGGGGTCATTTCGCTGGCTCTCCAGTCTCTCACAAACAAACATGTTCCACCTGCTAACACCGCTTGTTTTCATTGCAGTCTGGGGAGTTGACCACTGCTTGTATTTTGGATTTAAGGTGCTTAATTTGGAAAGGAGGGTATTAATTTTTTTTGCAGGAGTGAAAGTAAAATGGCGATGAAGTAAAATTAGGACAATTTAGTTCATTCCTAGCAGATTAGAGGTTGAGAAAATATTTGACTATTTAAATTAAACAGTAGGAAATTGACACGGTCTGTGTTGTGATGTTTATATTTATCCTGCCCGACACACAGATTAATTTTTGGGGGATTTAAATAAAAAGGGGTTTGCCTAGGTTTGGGAAAAGAAAACGAATTTTACAAACTGAATTAGGCTGGAAATTAAACGGGTGGACGTGAACAGCAGCCTGTAGAGAATTCCGCCACGGGTTATCCCTAGCCACATCTTTCCTTACACAGGACTGTTCGGCCGTGGACGGGTCCAGAGAAAATCCCCAATGCAACAGGTTGCAGCGCGCTCCGTTCGCAAATTGTTGCAGGACGCCCTAGTGTGGGGGTGCCGGTGTTGGACTGGGGTGGACAAAGTCAGAAGACCCACCACGCCAGGTTTTCGCCCAACAGGTTTATTTGAAATCACAAGCTTTCAGAGCGGCGCTCCAAATAAACCTGCTGGGCTATAACCTGGTGTCGTGTGGTTTTGCAGGAAGGAGCGACGCACAGAAATCATTCCGCAGCTAAGGACCACTGAATAAAATATTGCCCACGGAGGACACTTTTAATGAGGATCGTTTTAAAGATTTTGGACCATGGGTTGGGGGAAAAGGCGGATGTTACCATTAGCATATCGCTTTTAATCCTTCCTATAATCAAGGTGTCCTTTTTTAAGCAAAGAAACCGCAACACAACTGAATGGTACTTGTAGAAGTAGCTTTCTAGTGAATTAAACTCATGTGTATTTAAATGTAAAGGAATGGTCAGAAATGAGGTTTGCCTGTAAAAAAAATCTAAATGAAACCGCATTGACTGCCGCCTGTGAACATGTCTATGCCCTTTGTATGTTACAACTGACGGACAGGACCCGTGTTGTTCATCCTCAGTTCTCCACAGAAATAAGCCTATGATATTACAATGTCTTCAGGTACCCTCATCCACTTTTATTGATGATTGGACCCTGTAGCAGGACGCTCTAATGTTCGGCAGTTGTAGAGATGTACAGCACGGAAACAGACCCTTCGGTCCAACACGTTAATGCCGACCAGATTAATCTAGTTCCATTTGCAAACATTTGGTCCATATCCCTCTGAACCCTCTATTCATATACCCATCCAAATGCCTTTTTAGACCACGATTTTGTGTTTTTTTTGGGGGGTAGGGGTGGTTTAAAAAACACGCTGCGAATACCTGCTATGATGTGGCGAGAGAAGCTAGTGAAGTTACGAGAGAGTGGGTGAGAGCTCAGCCTGAAACTGCCCCTCACTGAGTGGGACCAGAGACTCACTGTCTCCAAAATGCTCCAACACTTTGAGGAAAATAAATATATTTATATTATTGTTTCCTTCTTTCTGAGCTTTTATTCACGATTTTAAAAGCAGGATTCAACAAACGGAAGTTCTTTTATTTAAATTTCATTGGATCCGACGGGTTAAAGACGGTATTCCTTGAAGTGATTAGAATTTTTAGGGACTGAAAGCAAATCGATTGAAAGAATTTGTTTCCCCCAGCATCGACAGTATTTCCAAAGTACTTGATTGGCCTCAAGTAGTTTTGGGAACTCTGGCAGTTCTCTCTTCAAGGTGAAAGCAACAAGGCATAGAATATGTTAGGGATGAGGAGGTGGTTGTCCAGTGCCGTGAGGAAGGGGGAGAGTGTGTGTGTGGGGGTGGGGGTGTGGGGGTGGGGAGGGGGGAATTTTGCCTGCAATCCTCCAGCTTCAATGCTATGTGGCACGCGCATTCCTGACGAGGATGGGCCGAGTGGACCTTTCTCCTTAATCAGTGCAATTAACCAAGTGACAAACACAGGCAGCGATAACGGAAAGAATTGGAATTAAATTGGATGCAGGAAAGGGTGGGAGAAACGAGAGACTGAACTAAGAGAGGGAGAGAGAGTGGAAAGACTTCTCTGGCGTGTGGTAAAGTCGGAACGATAGCGCAAATGCGATGCGATTTCCTGACCCAAGCGGAGGGACATAACCTTCAGCTCTGATGAAGAACCGTCTTTCCTGGATACGTTAGCTTGTTCTCTCTCCACGCATGTTTCCTGACCTCCAGCAGTTTTTGCTTTCGGTTCACCGTATAAATGTAATTTGCTTTCACTGCACATTTCACCCGCTGCAGATTCCAGAGTCATTCATACACCAAAATGTCGTTCCCATTAAAGTGACCAGTAATATTTCTTCCAAAGATTTTTCAGATTCTTTTTATGATGTTCTGTTAACCATGAACGGTTAAAGCGAGAAGGAAAAGTTAAACCTACACCACAGCGGTAATGTTGGGTTTATTTTCGAAATTCTCCAATTCAGAGATGTTATGCTATACCTCCGTGCAGGTGGGAACTTGAACATGGACCTTCTGACTCAGAGGCAAAGGCAATACCACTGTACCAAAGGAGCACTTTCAAATAGAGTTCGTAATATTCCGAATCAACTATATTTAGAGATAGTATTAACCCTCCTGGAGTGGGTGGGACTTGAACCTGGGTCTCCTGGCTCACTGGTAGGGGCCAGAAATACCCTTCCTACTTTAATTGGGTGAAGTGACAGAGAGTTCAGTGCTGGCATTTAAACTTGGTCTGGGGTCATCGGTGCGTTTTTTCACCCTGACTCATTTCTTCCTCCATCAAGTGAAGTTAAAAAAAAAACTTGCTGAGTCTGGTAGGAAAACGGAACTTCGAATCCCTACAGGGTGGAAACAGGCCGTTTGGCCCAACAAGTCCACACCGATCCGCCAAAGAGTAACCCATTTCCCTGCCCTATTACTCTTCATTAATCCCCAACTAATGCACCGAACCTACACATCCCTGAACATGATGGACCATTTAGCATGGCCAGTCCACTTAACCTGCACATCTTTTGGACTGTGGGAGGAAACTAGAGCACCCAGGGGAAACCCGTGTAAACTCCACACAGACAGTCGCCTGAGGCTGGAATTAAACCCTGGCACTGTGAGGCAGCAGTGCTAACCACTGAGCCACCATACCACAGTGTGTTAGATAGTAAAGTGACTTGTGAAGCTGAGACAATGCCTTATATTTCACCTATGGGATGTGGGTGTCACTGGCTGGGTCAGCATTTATTGAATATCCCTAGTTGCCCCTTGAGAAGGTGGTGGTGAGCTGCCTTCCTGAACTGCTGCATTTTGTACAATTCTCAATTGACTGTAGAATAATTCTAACATCTGCTTGACAATTGTAATTTATTATGCAGCTTGATTATTGCTGATCCTTATGCTGTACTGCTAAGAATGAGACAAAACGTAATTTTTTCAAAAGTTTCATTGAGTTACATTAGTAATGTGGCTTGTGAAACTGAGACCATGCTTTCTATCTCACTATGGGGTGAGAGTGTCACTGGCTGGGTCAGTATTTATTACCTGTCCCTAATTGCCCCTTGAGAAGGTGGTGGTGAGCTGTCTTCTTGAACTGCTGTAGGTGGACCCATATACTGTATTCTGAAAATGCCAAAATAGTGTCACTGTACTAACTGAGCAGTTTTTACATCTCCAACACTCTCCCTTGAGGGTCTGCTCTGGCTCTTTTGGTGGAACACTTGCCTCAGAACCACAGGATTCTGGCCAAAGACAAGAAGCAAAGATAATATTCCAGTGCAGAGCTGAGGGGGCACTGTCCTTTGGATGAAGCAATACTCAGGCTTTTCCTTAACCACCGGTCATCGTGAATGCAAGAAAGAATAAGTAATGCAAGTTATTCAACTGTGGAAGCATCACAGCTGAGTTTGATGCTGTTGTTATTCACACACACTTCCTGGCAGCAGTTGCTATGTAGTCATCAGAAGCTGATTGAATTCCTTTCTGGATCTCGGAGCCTCTGAAGCTGCTGATAGCGCAGGTTTGGATCAGTTAACTCAGAACAGCGAACAGAATTATAGTCTTTATGTATGTATGTATGATTATTCTTACACCAGTCAATGTATTTAGCCAATCGTCTGACCAACATATCTTATTTTTGTGAATTCGTAATAAAATGGGTTTCAGAGCTTGTTGCTTTTGCTCAGTTTGCTTTATTCATTATTTTTACAAGTTGTTAAAATTGTAAGCTGCACCAGCACATTATAACCACAATGTACATCCAGTTCCCTTATGAAATCTCTTCAGGTATTTTTGAGTTATTGGTGGAATATTAAATATGTTTCTGCAGGCTTCATTGCCTGCCTGCTAACACTTCCAACACAACACAATCAAACATCTAGTCTTGCATATTAAATAAAGAACAAAAATGCAAAAATAATGGAATGATCTTTTTTCAATCTTCTATGGTTTTGAACTGGATTTACTTGCAGCATTGCATAGGAGAATAAAGTTTAATTCTTGAAGATACCAGCACAATTCTGAAGGATTAATGACTTTACAATTTGTTAAAGTACTGCATTTTACAAATATTTTTAGATTCAATTAACAAGATCTGGAATTGAAAAAGATAATACACAGGCAGTCATGAAACCAGGGTCATTTTTTTTAAAGGCACCTGGATTATTAATGTCCTTTAGGGAAGGAAATCTACAGTACTTACCTGGTCTGATCTGAGTGATTCCAGACTCACAATAATGTGGGTGACTTTTAACTGGTAAAGAATGAAGAATAAAGAACAATACCAAGACTGCACTTTTTCCTCATCCTTATTTAGACCAACTACTTATTTCTCACATATGGTTTCCATCCCTCTGTTCACCTTCCATTCATGTGTTTTATTAAAATATGCCTGAAACATTGCTAACATGTCAGCTTTCACCACCTCCACTGGCAGTGCATTCCAGGCACCCACCACCCTCTGTGTGAAAGATTTTCCCCGCACTTCTCCCCTAAATTTTCCCATCTTACCTTCAACCTGTGTCCTCATGTAGTTGACCTTTCTACCCTGGGAACAAGCCTTTGACTATCCATCCTATATTTGCCTCTCATAATCTTGTAGGCTTCTCTCAGGTAGCCCCTCAGCCTCTTTCTTTCCAGCGAATACAATCTGAGTTTATCCAACCTCTCCTCATAATTAAAACTCTCCAGACCGGCCAACATCCTGGTAAGCCTTCTTTGTACTCTCGAAAACATCTACATCCTTCTGGCAGTGTAGTGTCAAGAACTGCATGCAATATTCCAAATGTGGCCTAATTAAAGCTTTATTCAGCTGGAAAATAATTTGCCAACTTTTATATTTGATGCCCTGGCCAATGAAGACAAGCGTGCTGTATGCTTTCTTGACCAGGTTATCCATCTATGATTCCACTTTCAGGGAGAGGTGGGCCAGATCCCTCTGTCCTTTGGATTGACTCCAGAATCCACTTAGTTCATGGGAAATTGGGGATTGAGACAAACGTTGACCCAGCCAGTGACACCTACATTGCTTGAAAAAATAAAATAATTGAATTTGCATTAATATCCTAACTGAGATTTCATTGAGTTACTATTTGGATAATATAATAAGCTACTCAAGCTATGTGCAAAACATTTAAAGCAGGATCAGCGAAGATAATTATATTTATGATGGGTTTAAAAAACTTGGATAATTGATTTTTTTCAAGATACAGAATATTCTAATGTTCCAGTCATAGTCATAGAGATGTACAGCATGGAAACAGACACTTTTGTCCAACTTGACCATGCCGACCAGATATCCTAACCTAATCTAGTCCCATTTGCCAGCACTTGGCCCATATCCTTATAAACCCTTCCTATTGATATACACATTCAGTTATCTTTTAAATAAGGCAATTGTACTAGCCTCCACCACTTCCTCCGCCAGCTCGTTCCATACACGCACTACCCTCTGCGTGAAAAAATGTCCCTTAGGTCCCCTTTATATCTTTCCCCTCTCACCCTAAACCTATGCCCTCCAGTGCAGGACTTCCCCAACCCCAGGGAAAATACTTTGTCTATTTATCTTATCCATGCCCCTCATGATTTTATAAACCTTTAAGAGGCCACCCCTCAGCCTCTGATGCTCCAGGGAAAACAGCCCAAGCCTATTCAACCTCTCCCTATAGCTCCAATCCTCCAACCCTGGCAACATCCTTGTAAATCTTTTCTGAACCCTTTCATGTTTCACAGCATCTTTCCAATAGGAAGGAGACCAGAATTGCACGCAATATTTCAAAACTGGCCTAACCAATGTCCTGTACAACTGCAACATGACCTCCCAACTCCTGTACTCAATACTTTGACCAATAAAGGAAAGCATACCAAACACCTTCTTCACTATCTTATCTACCTGTGACTCCACTTCCAAGGAGCTATGAACTTGCACTCCAAGGTTTCTGTTCAGCAACACTCCACACACACACCCCTTTTCAAACCCTGCCTGCTCACATGTTATTAAATGAGACATTTTGCTTCAATAGAATGTTAAAGAGGTCAAGGCAATAGGATAAGGGCAGGATTAGGTTATTGAGCTTAATGATCAGCCATGATCATATTGACTGGCCTACTCCTGTTCCCATTTTCTATGATTGATTTCCAAATATCTCAAGCTACGGATACCAGCCAAGATAGTATAAACAAGAAAGGCTAAGTGGCCTGTTTCAGTACTGTAAAAAGGTAAAGTTACCATTGTCCTACAAGACCATAGGCCCACTCTGCAAAGGTCAGGACTGACTTGTGATTGCAGCGAAGAAGCCTTGGGCCCAGTCTCTGCCAGCACACCCATGCAGAATGAGCAATAGAATGGCACACTGGAAATCGCTGAAATACTCCAGTGTTAGCATCAACTTTCTGGTTGGTAAGTGGGGCTTGAACACAGAGCACGACCCATTCAGCGATTTGAAACTGTTTTGCCATTCAATCAGATGAGGCTTGACTTACATCTCAACTCCACATTCGTCCCTGAACCATGTAGTCTCCTTTCCTAAAAATTATCAATCTCAATTTTGAAATTTTCACCTGGTACAAATATACAAAGAACAGGAGGAGGCCATTTGAGCCTGCCCCACCATTCAAAAAGATCATGGTCGGCCTGATTTTAACCTCAACTCTACATCTCTGTGTATCCTCTGTTAATCTTTCATTCCCTTAGTCATCAAGAATTTATCTACCATCCGCCTGATGAAGGACTTATGCCTGAAGTATCAATTCTCCTGCTCCTCGAATGCTGCCTGACCTGCTGTGCTTTTCCAGCGCCACACATTTTGGCTGGTTAGCAATGCCAACAGTATGGACTCAATTCCCACACTGGCTAAGGTAAGCCTAGGCATTGTCTTCAAACTCTGACATGGTAACACTAGGTTAAACCACCATAATTTGTCTCTCTCTCTCTCTCTCTCTCTCACTCTCTAATGAGAGTGCGGCCCTATGGCATGGAAGGACAATGGTTACTTTACCTTGTGGCAGGGTTGGTGGAAAGACATTAGGAAACTCTAAGCCATAGAAATTGAGGTGGAACAGTGAAAAGGAGGCTGCTACAAAGTCCATGGGGTCAGGGGAGAGTTAGCTGATGCTAAAACAGTAACTAACCGATGGACTCCAATCTGAAACTGGTGGGCAGCAACTCCAATTCCAACAAAGACAAAGCAAGGAAATCCAGGGCAAATAGCATCCCAGAAATATCAAACCTTGGACATGTGTGGGAAGTTAAATTCCAACATGATCATTAACCTTGAGTTCTTCCCCCTCCTTTAGAACTGTCCCCACCAGAGGAAATCATTTTCTGCATCCAGTCTGTTCACAACTGACCACCCCCTTCTCAAGGGCAATTAGGGACGAGTAATACATCTAGTCAGTGATGCCCACACCCAGTCAATGAATAAGTAAAGACAAACTTGTTTAATGACCTTACACACCTTGGTTAGATCATATCTGAATCTTTAACACTCAAACAAATAAAAGAATAGTCCATCAAAAACAAAAAAAATTACTAGAAATTTGTAATGAAACAAAATAAATGCTAGAAGCACTCAGAAGAGAAATCAAGTTAATATTCCAGATTTATGATCTGCTCTCTTCATTAACCCATTTAATCCCTTCTATAAAGTAAATCCTGATACCTCTGTCCTTGGAAATTGCTCCATCTCCAATCTCTCCTTTCCTCCACAAAATCCCCATTGTTATCAACATATTATTACCTCCCTAAACTGTGGCCATCTGTCCATGTGTAATCTCTCTAATCAAGCTCCCACACTAACCACCCTAATGAAATGTCTTTCCAAAATTCCAGATTACAAACATTCTGACTGTGACACAGTGAATTAATACCCTTGCTCATCTTGCAACCTTTGAGATGGGTGACCACATGATTCACTTCCAATGACTTTTCACTGTTCTCCAGAGGGTGCGATGGCACTCAGTTTCATTCTTATCCATTCAGTCTTAGAGTCTTACCTGCAGAGGCTTTGCTTCCTGTTTCCATGTTGCGAATTTTGGTGTCACCCAAAGATCTATTCTTGACCTCCTTGTGTTTCTCATCTATGTGCTGCCCCTCAGCTATACTCGAAATTTCAGCTTCAACTTTTATATGTACTTTAATATCACCCATCATGACAGTAGCACAATTGTCTCTCCGCTGTTGTGAAGTCATTAGGCTACTTATCCAACAATCAGAGTTGATTGAGGAAAAGTTTCTTCCAGTTTTGGGAAGACAGCTTTTGCTCCATTGCCACACATTCTGTTCTCTGGTTACAAAGTTGAACTCCTGTCCCTGGTAAGAGCCTGAGACTGAACCAGACGGATACAATGTGGTTTGTAAGCCCAGTTGAACTACAGGCCTCACAGTCATATTAGCATTAAGGCCATTAATTTCCAAGCCCATGATATTGCCTACCTTCAACGCCCCTCTCAGCCTATACATTGTTGAAACCCCCATACATGCCTTTGTAACCTCTGTTGGGTTGGTTAGCTCAGTTGACTAGACAGCTGGTTTGTGATGTAGCGAGATACCAACAGTATCAATTCCCACACTGGCTGAAGTGAACATGGAGGAGTCTCCTTCTCAACCTCTCTTCTCACCTGAGACATATTTAAACCACCATCAGTCGTCTCCCTCGAATGAGAGAGCTTCCCTATGGTTGTCTGGGCACTTTACCATTCCCTCTGGACCTGTCTATTCCAATCTCTCCCTTACACAGTACCTCAGGATTGACTATGACCTTCTTGACACCAGCTCGATGGGAGGCGGTTGATAAGACTTGACTTCACCATTGCATGTTCCTGAAGATGTGTCCCAATGTATTTTGGTTCCCACCTGAAGGAACCTTGTTCATTTTAGTTGGTCATAAACCAGGGCCTGCCAGGAATTGGTGGGATATTTAGTCTCACCAACACCATTTCCTCTAATTTTACATCCAGCTAGGCAGGCTTCTGAGATCTGTGTGTAGCATGACCTTCTAGAACCGAAAGTCAATGGCATGATTGGCGTGCCATTGCCAATCGCCATGCATGAAACATCAGAGCAGCTGCACATGTTTGCAGCTGTGCAACTTAGAGAGAACATTGTTCACAAAATGTGCTTTGAGAAGAGAAATACAGCCTGGAAACAAACACTTCGATCCAACTTGTCCATTCTGAAAAGGTTTCCCAAACTAAATAGTCCCGTTTGCTTGCATTTGGCCCACATTCCTCTAAACCTTTCCTATTCATGGACCTTCCCAAATGTCTTTTAAATGTTGTAACTGTACTAGCACCTACCACTTCCTCTGGCAGTTCATTCGATACACACACCACCCTCTGTGTGAAAAAGATGCCCCTCAGATCCCTTTTAATAATCTTTCTCCTTTCACCCAAAACCATGCCCTCTAGTTTTGAATTCCCTTACCTTCAGGGAAAAAAAGACCATTGCTATTCATCTAATCTATACCGTGTTGCACTACGTATGGTATGACTTGCCTGCATATAATACACAAAACAACACTTTTCACTGTATCTTGCTACATGTGACAACAATAAATCAATCAATCAACAATAAATAGCCCAAATAACTGAAATTATGCTGATGATATATAGAAAGTGGACTCTGAATGTGGACTGAATACCAAGAGATTCTGGAAATGCTTCAAGCAGTATTCAGCTGAAATGTTTGAGGATGTTTGCTGAGGTTCTGGATCAGAATTTGAAAATATAGTAAGCTTCCTTGGTGTACAGTTTCCACTTTGGGTGCCTTCTACGATCTAACTGTGAACTGTGACCAAGATTATGCAAATTTTGAAATTCATTCTTTTGGTTAATCTCAGCCCAAATGTATCCAAATATCGCTGAACATAAAACCTTCAGCAGTGCAATGCAGTGTTGTGGAACATATGATCATTTGAGTTGCTTTAAAATGTCTCTCAATGTATTTAAGAGTGGCAATAGGTGGCTATTTTATGAATATAGCTGAATATGAGTTTATCACAAAGATAAATCAGAGTGCCAATCCACCGACTGTGAGCAAACTGATTCTTAAATAGCTGATAAAGACTTTCTATAAGCATTGTACAGAATCATCTGCTAGTCATATGGACCCAGAAAATTCAGCTTCTTAGTAAATTAAGAAAATATTAGATGCAAAGTATTTTTAAAAGTACAATTAGTGTGCTTGAGGCTAAATGATCCACTTTAAGTTTTCAAAATGCCTCCAAGACCTACGAATGAGCTTAATTCATGGAAATGCTCTGTCCAGACTCATTAGCTGCGGTGATGTGGCCAGTTCTTTGGAAGGAACGTCTGTTTCTAATGCACTGCTTTCTAAACTAGTGCAAAAGATTGCAGGAATTCCATTTAGTTTGAGTATAGTTTGCCCTTCAGTTTCCCAATCTTCTGCTCCATCCCTGCTATCTTTGCATGAATTGCGCTAAATAATCAAAACTAAATGGAAATGCCAGGCTAATGTATGCTTTGTTTTATTTAGTTGTATTGCAGTTTAATATTACTTGCTTCTACTTATTTTAGTAGTTCATTACAAATAAAGTTAAAATAAATTGCAGAATTTTTAATGAGAGGGTAAAGAGGCTTATTTTGAAAACACGTTATCGTTCTGAGTGGCTTGACAAAGAGAAACTTTAAGACTATTTTGTGGTGTTCTCCTGTTTGTCCACTGCTGATGACACTCATCGTCTCATCAAATTGGTGGTACTAGGTATAAGTTGTTTGAGGTCGTTTATTGTCACTAATTCCCCTTTCTGTTTTCTTTGTCTTGGGCCTATCCAATGATTATTGGTTGAAGATATACCTTCATCAAGGATCTACAGAAGAGGTTCTGTTCTTAGATAATGAGGTGGCACAGTGATTAGGACTGCTGCCTCACAGCACCAGGGACCCAGGTTTGATTCCAGCTTTGGGCAACTGTCTGTGTGGAGTTTGCACATTCTTCCTGTGTCCGCGTCAGTTTCCTCCCACAGTCCAAAGATGTGCAGGTTAGGTGAGTTGGCCATGCTAAATAGCCCATAGTGTTCAGAATGTGTAGGTTAGTCAGGGTAAATATAGGGTAGGGGGAATAGGTCTGGGTGGGTTGCCCTCCGGATGGTTGGTCTGGGCCAAAGGGCCTGTTTCCATACTGTAGGGATTCTTTTTTTTTTAAAAAATAAGGTTTATTGCATGATAACAACATGTACAATTACATTTGGTCAGTCAGAATGATGAGGAATTTAGGGAGCTGGTGAAGATTCAACTATTCCCTCCAAAAACTAAGAGTACATCTCCTTATCTCCACCCACACTGCGTGATATCAGTAGAATGGGTGGAACCAATGCAGCATGAAGATTTAACCCCTTCAGAGCCATTGCCCTATCCAATACCATTTCCCCCCTCGAATCATTCATTAATCTTATGGCCAATCTGCATTACAACCTCATTTTCTCCACATCCTATTTGATACCATTGTGAAACAAAAACCTATTGATCTTGGATTTGAAAACTCTGAATTAAAAGACGCATTCACAGCATGTGGGTGTCACTGGCCAGATCAGCATTTATTGTTCACCTGTAATTCCCTAAATGGCTGTTAAGAGTCAACCACATTGCTGTGGGTCTGGAGTCATAGATTGGCTGGAAAACAGTTAGACTGAGCAAGGACGACAAATTTCCTTCATTAAAGAATGTTAGTGAACCAGATGGGTTCTTATAACAATTGGCAGTGATTACATTATGAGGCCAATTCTATATTCCAGATGCTTTTAACACAGAAATATCGAAGAAAGGAACAGGAGTAGATCATTCGACCCTTTCAACTTACTTTGCCATTCAATATGATAATGGCTGATCTTCAAGATCATTACATTAATCCTGCCCACCCACCATGTTCCTTGATCCCTTTAGCTACAAGGTTGATAACTACTCCTTCATGATAACTAATGTTTTGGTCTGAACTACTTTCTGTGGCAGAGAATTCCACAGACTCCCCACTCTCTGGGTGAGTATATTTCTTCTCATCTCACTCCTAAAAGGTTGACCTTTTATCTTGGAACTATGACCCCTGGACTCCCATACCAATGGGATAACCCTTCCTGCATCTAACTTGCCTAGTCTTGTTGGAATTTTAAACATTTCTCTGAAATATCCCCTTTTATGAACCAGTTTCAAACTTCACCATTTGCCATAATGGGCTTTGAACCCTTGTCCTCAGAACTTCTGGCTGTGATGCTAGCTTGCCACTCTAATGACTTCCACTTACGTTCACAAGCTTTTGGAGAAGATGGTTCCACATTTTCTTTGTGTAAACTTCAACTGTAATGTTTCAAATACTTCTGAATTGGCTTGAACCTTTTCTCAAAGAGTAAGCAACCCAAGGAAGCACAAAGTTCAAAATTCTAGAGATATAGAATGAGTCAGTTAGTGTCCATTGGTGAAAAAGAAAGCATCCTATTCAACGAGTGACTCTTTGTTAGAACTAAATTACAATGATGGACACACTCGTGAATAGCCATTCCTATTAGAGATGCTGATAGACTCGTTACCTATAATCCAATTGATTTCTGTCTTTATCTCAGGGTCATCTGTCAACTACCAAGCGATTTCTCACACATTTTGTTTGTACTGACGATGCTGAGAAAACAATTCCACTCAAACGTTTTGTTCGGTTCTTTAACTACATACATAATCCTTCGAGTTCTCAGACTGGCAATTTATTAAGTTAAATTGTTTTGGATAAAGGTTTGCATCTACTTGCAGTTGGCATTGTTCAATGCCAATCCTTGCCTGCACACTTTGTACATCACCATCCTCAGTTTCACTTTGCATTTATATAGCGTATAGTAAAACCTTTCAGGACATTTCACCCAAACGATACTTGACACCAAACAATGCACAGAGATTGTAAGATGTTTAATTAAAACTTGGCCAAAGTGTAAGGTGGGAATGTAGGTCTAAGTTAAGGGGTCTCCCAGTTAAAATGGAGATGAGGAGGAATTTCTTCTTTTTAGAATTTTTAGAAGGCTATACCCAATAAACGCAGTAGAGGCTGAACATCTTCAAGGGTGAGTGCAAATTTTATCTGGAAGGGAATCAATTCCGAGGTCCAGAGATGTGGCACAGGAAGGAAAGTGAATTAAGGCTCAATCAGATCAGCCATGACCTTTATAAATGGCAGAGCAGTTTCAAGGGATCACATGACCTATTCCTGCTCCTATTGCTGATGTTCCTAAGAATCTTCAAAGAGTTTTAAAGGGAATTTCAGAGCTTAGACCGGAGGATCTGAAGGCTGCTGATAATGGAGTGATGAAAGTCAGGGATACATACAGAGGATAGGATTGGAGAAACACAGATTTGATAGGATTGCAGCGGTAAACAAGTGATGCACTTTAACGTACTAAAGTCACCATAGTCCCACTCTCTCATTAGAAAGAGTGAAGTCTGGCGGTGGTTTAACCTGAGGGTCACCACACACCTCAGGCAAGGGGAGAGGTTAAAAAGGAGAGTGCTTCATGGTAACCTCAGCTGGTGCAGAAATCAAATCCACACTGCTGGCATCACTCTGCAGCATAAACAAGCCATCCAGTCACCTGAGCTAACTGAGCCCCATGCAGTCAAGCTGATGCTGATCCCTGAGCACAACAGTAATAGGTTATGGTGTCAGTTCAGATTGCAGCAGTATGTTATTGAAAAGCACGGGAAGATTAGTCGGCTGGGAGAGAACTTAAATGATCTACAATAAAGGAAAGAAAGGCATGGACATAGACTTCATAGATGATGGTGACATATCTATGTTCACCAAGTAAACCAGGTCTTCATTACCCCAGCACTCCAAATAAGATGAGGATGTTTCAATTGTCCTTGAACATGGTCTGTGGTGTAAAACTGTAGTGTAAAGCAGTTCTGAAAGAATTGGACATTAACCTAACCATATCAACCATTACCTGCTATTAAGTAATCTCAGAAAATAAGGACACAGAAAAGATTAATTTAAGGGGGTAAGTAACCTAATAGATTGGAAATTGGACTAACTACACCATTAGAAGAAAAATTGGAAGGGGGACATTCGCAAATGTTTTGACACAAATAAGAGAAGATTAAAAAATGATTTCATTTTTCCACACTATGGGGAATAAGAAGTTTCAATTGAAGCAAATGGCTTTTTGGTGAACATAACTCTGGGAGGGCAAAGATCAGAACCATTTGCATGGTAATGGTTCCATTAATTCTTCTTAATAACCGGACTACTCACTATTCGCCTGGTGTCAACCAATGTTAATTTTGCATGTTAAATTTAAATTGGTTATGACTGTGTGATCTTCAATGTTAGAAAAATTAGAGGATTAAATATGCTGTGTTATGACATTAAAGTAGATAAATTGGAAAGGAATAGACTGCAGTTAATGTTGCATTTTAGTATAAATGGATGATGATATGAAGCAGAATGATGAATGGCTCACACTTTTAGCACGCACACAGTTGCAGTGTGTGTCTATTTGATTTTAAGGGTCATTTTCTCATTTACTGCCAGAGTTAGTAAGTCGGGCATTTAGCATTTTCTAGCAATGATGGGAGAGTACCTGAGAGGTGTGTTATAAATTAGTCCATTTTAATAATTTGTTGGTTTAATTACTGCAAATATTTTTAAACAGAATACAATATCAAATCTATTTGGAAGCTTTCAAATCAAGCATTTTTATTAAGTATACATTAATTTTATTTATTGAATAAGATAAATTCTAATTTGAGAACATATGGAACCATAAAACACACTTTTTAGGACATTACAATTAAAATTAAATCTGGTCATATTTCAGGCACAAAGCTAGAATATTATAAATATACCAAAAATTGTAAGTGCTTATGTATTCATACATTGGGTTTGTTTTACCTGTGGTGAACATGCATGTGTTTGTGTGCATCAGTGCATTTGTGTGAATATGTAGCTGTACATATGCACATCAACTTACATTTATTTAGTAAATTTCAAGCTGAAAAGATATTCTATTGCACTTCACAGAGTTCTGATTGAAAGAACAGAACTGAGTAAAGAGGCCCACTGATGTTTTTTAAAAACAAATGTTGAGGAGACTTTCAAAGAAGGAAAAGATGGGAGTCATAGCCTCTTGAAGAACCCTTTCAACGTCAGTTCTTACTTGACCTTTTCTTTGCTGTCTAAGAACATAATTAATAGCAGAATCTGCCATAGTAGTTTAACATTTATTTCTTACTGGGGGCTGTGGTGGTGGTGGGGAAAGCGGGATTGTTGAATCATCCATTGCATCCTTTATTAATCATCAACCAAATATAAGAGCTTTTCACATTAGTGGACTCGGCTGGAAGCCATCAATGTATTTTGGATATAAAATGCATGAAGACAGATCTTACACACAAATCAAAATACAAATCAGGAGCAGTGATACACCATTCAGCTCCTTGAGTCTATTCTGCCTTTCAGTAAGATCATGGTTAATCTGATTACTCCACATTCCTGCCAAACCCTGATAACCTCTCACCCTCTTGCATATTGAGAATCTACCTATTTCAGCCTTAAAAATGTTCGGCAACTCTGCCTCCACAGCCTTTTGAGAAAGACAGTTCTAAAGACTCATGACTCTCTGTGAAAATAAATCTCTTCACCTCTGTGTTAAATGACCCACCCCTTATTTTTAAACAGTGACCCCTGTGTTCTAGATTCTCCTGCACAGCTACTTTATTTGTAATAGCGACAAAAAAGCTGTTGATGCCGGAATCCAAGGTAGACAAGCAGGAGGCTGGACGAACACAGCAAGCCGGGCAGCTCAGGAGGTGGAGAAGTCAACATTTTAGGTATAACCCTACTCTTCTGGACTGAAATACGTTGACTTCTCCACCTCCTGATGCTGCTCGACTTGCTGTGTTCTTCTAGCCTCCTGCTTGACTACTTTATTTGCAATGAGCATTTAACATCAGTATCTGGATCATTAGCAAATAGCAAT
This sequence comes from Chiloscyllium plagiosum, assembly GCF_037043375.1. Classification (NCBI taxonomy): domain Eukaryota; kingdom Metazoa; phylum Chordata; class Chondrichthyes; order Orectolobiformes; family Hemiscylliidae; genus Chiloscyllium; species Chiloscyllium plagiosum. The sequence continues at coordinate 6,677,586 of NW_028270149.1, read as the reverse complement.
CAATTATTTTCTAAAGTTTATTCAAACGATAGGGGCTGGGCCAACATTCATTGTCCTGATCTGAGGGACTTGCCAGGGCCATTTTCAAAAAGCAATTAAGAGTCAACCAATATACTAATGTAACTTAAAGGAAGAAATTTGAAGGCTAAGAGACGCCATTCAGCCCATTGCATTAATGCTGCAAAATACTTTGGGGTAGATGTGACTTTGGGAAATGTGTCAAATTGGATGGCAACATATCAGCAATCAGTTTTACATCCTTGTTAAACGTTACCTCCATTATGTCAAAGTGCTGGTGTTGGACTGGGGTGGGCAAAGTCAGAAGCCTCTCACTTCACCTGATGAAGGAGCAACTCTCTAAAAGCTTGTGATTTTAAATAAACCTGTTGGACTCTGACCTGGTGTTGTGTAACTTCTAACATAATTTCAATTGGCAGTAGTTTTACCATTGTAAAAACTCAAGATTTATCCAAGAGATTCGAATGATTTCAATTCTCTGAAAGGTTGATCCATTTATTTCTGTTCTTCTGCCATAGAGTCATACAGCACAAACTGGCTCATGCCAACCAAAATATCCACCCAACCTATGTCCCTGACACTGCTATTAAAGCTCTGCAATAATAAAGTGCTTTATCCCAAGGTAAACCTGTGGTTTCTCAGTGGTGGTACAATACATTAGAATCATAACTTGGATAAGTTTCACAGAATATAACTTTGCATGGACAAATATAGTTTGTGGAATTTCAACAACAACTTGTATTGATGTGGCACCTCCTAAAATTAAAAAAAAAACTTTTCAAGACATTTCATGACAGCAGGGCAGATTTAATAAAATTGACTTGAGCTAAAGGATGAGACTTTAGGAGAAATTAAAAAGTAATTGATCCAAGAGTTTGATTTTAAGAAGCTTGTTAAAGCATGAGAGAGAGAGAGAGAGAGAGAGAGAGGGTGGAGGAGAAGGAAATGATAATTAGGGAAAGAATTCCAGAGTTTACTGTCTATGGACAGCTGAAGGTGTGGCTAGTAGGTTATCACAGTGTCACATAAAACTTTGTTGAAGCTGATTAAAGGTGAATGGGCATAGAATTCAATACATTCTGAGTGCTTCTTCTCATCTGGGTGAGGTGTGACGAGAAGCATTGAGTGGATTTTTTTTATTTTCAAAAATATACTTTATTCATAAATACTTTGATCTATACAACTGGACATGCCATACATATGTACACATTCCATTTCTTTGCGTATCAAAACAGAGTAATCATTCTTATTTACAGGTTGGTACGATTACATTGAGCTGAGGCGCCAGCAGAGCCCAAATGACTACGTGGGCCCCCTGTTCTTCTCAGGCAGGCAGATGTTACACGGTGGTCTTTCCCCACCGCGCCTTGGCGGCAGCTGCCCAAACTTCAGCGCGTCCCTCAACACGTAGTCATGAAACTTGGAATGTGCCAGTCTGCAACACTCAGTCGGGGTCAACTCCTTCAGCTGGAAGATCAACAGGTTTTGGACCGCCCAGAGAGCTTCCTTCACCGAGTTGATGATCCTCCAGGCGCAGTTGATGTTCGTCTCGGTGTGCGTCCCGGGGAACAGGCCGTAGAGCACGGAGTCCCGCGTCACGGCGCTGCTCGGGACGAACCTCGACAAACACCACTGCATTCCTCTCCAGACTTCCTCTGCATAGGCACATTCCAGAAGGAGGTGTGTGACAGTCTCATCCCCCCGCAGCTGCTTCGAGGGCAGCGTGCGGTGCGGCTGAGAGTCCGGGCGTGCATAAAGGATCTCACAGGCAGAGCCCTTCTCACCACCAGCCAAGCCATGTCTTGGTGCTTGTTGGAAAGTTCTGGCGATGACACATTCTGCCAAATGGCTTTGACAGTCTGCTCAGGGAACCGCTCGACAGGATCCGCCCTCTCCTTTTCCCGAAGGGTCTCAAGGACACTACGTACTGACCACTTCCTGATGGACTTGTGGTCAAAGGTGTTTTTCTTCATAAATTTCTCCAGAAGGACAGGTGGTACGGAACGGTCCAACTACTCGGAGCGTTCCGCGGCAGCGAGGCCAGGCCCATCCTTCGCAACACCGGGGACAGGTAGAACCTCAGTATGTAGTGACACCTGGTGTTTGCGTACCGGGGATGCACGCACAGCTTGATGCAGCCACACACAAAGGTGACCATCAGGGTGAGGGTGGCATTGGGCGTGTTTTTTCCCCCATTGCACCGGTCTTTGTACATTATGTCTCTTCGGACCCGGTCCATCTTTGATCTCCACATGAAGTGGAAGATGGCCCGGGTGACTGCGGCAGCACAGGTTCTGGGGATAGGCCAGACCTGTGCCACGTATAACAACACTGAGAGTACCTCACACCTGATGACCAGGTTTTTCCCGGCGATGGAGAGCGACCATTGCTCCCATCTGCCTAGTTTCTGTCTCACCTTCCTGATCCGCTCCTCCCAGGTCTTGGCGCACGCCCCAGCACCACCCGAACCAAATATCCAGCACCTTCAGGTGGTCAGTCCTGACGGTGAAGGGGATATAGGATTGGTTGGCCCAGTTCCCGAAGAGCATGGCTTCGCTCTTTCCTCGGTTTACCTTGGCCCCCGAGGCCCATTCGAACTGGTCACATATGCACATGAGTCTGTGCACGGACAGCGGATCCTAGCAGAAAACGGCGACGTCATCCATGTACAGGGAGGCCTTAACCTGCAGGCCCCTGCTGCCAGGAATAGTCACCCCTCTCAGGCTCGCATCCTTCCTGATGGACTCGGCAAATGGCTCTATGCAGCACACAAACAAGGCAGGAGAGAGAGGGCAGCCCTGCCTGACTCCAGATCTGACTGGGAAGCTATCTGATTCCCACCCATTGATTGAGACTGCACTGACAATGTTGGTGTAGAGCAGTCTGATCCAATTAGCGATTCCCTCCCCGAAGCCCATTTTGGAGAGCACATCCCTCATATATGTATGCGATATCCTGTCAAAGGCTTTCTCCTGGTCCAGGCTGATGAGGCAGGTGTCCACCCCCCTGTCCTGCACGTAGGCGATCGTTTCCCTGAGGAGTGCGAGACTCTCAGCGATCCTCCTGCCCGGCACAGCTCAGGTTTGGTCAGGGTGAATCACCGATCGCAGAGCAGACCTGACCTGGTTGGCGATGACCTTTGACAAGATTTTGTAGTATGTGTTTAACAGTGAGATTGGTCTCCAATTTCTAATTTCCTCCCTCTCCCCCTTCTGCTTGTAGATGAGGGTGATGATGCCTTTCCGCATGAATTCACTCATGGTACCTGCCCGAAGCATACTGACATACACCTCCAGCAGGTCCTGGCCAATCAAGTCCCAAAGAGCAGAATAGATCTCGACCAGTAAGCGGTCGTTTCTGGGAGTTTTATTCTTTTCGAAGGACTCGAGGGCCTTGGTCAGCTCGTCCAGAGATAGCGGCTGGTCCAGCCTCTCCCGTGTCCTGTCGTCTAAGACCTTCATGATAGAGGACAGGAACAACTGGGAGGCCACGCTGTCGGTTGGCTTCGAGTCATACAGACTGGCATAGAAGGATTTATTGATCCTCATGACGCCAGTCTGAGATGACGTTATCGAGCCATCTTCTTCCTTCAGGCTGCTGAGCATGGAACTCTTTTTGGTAGGAGAAAGTGAGGTCTGCAGATGCTGGAGATCAAAGTTGAAACTTTATTGCTGGAACAGCACAGCAGGTCAGGCAGCATCCAGGGAACAGGAGATTCGACGTTTCGGGCACAGGCCCTTCTTCAGGAATTCCTGAAGAAGGGCCTGTGCCCGAAACGTCGAATCTCCTGTTCCCTGGATGCTGCCTGACCTGCTGTGCTGTTCCAGCAATAAAGTTTCAACTCTTTTTGGTAACCTTCTGGAAGAAGAAATGTGAGCACGTCTCGTCCTGCTCCACCGAGCGGACCCTGGACCGGAAGATTATCTTGGAGGCCTCCGAGGCAAAGAGCGAGGCTTGCTGGCCCTTCACCTCCTTGAGGTCCTCCGTGACATCCACCCCCATCGTCTGCAGCAGGAGCAGGTTCTGCATACTTTCCTGGAGTTGGGACAGTTTTCCCCGCCTCTCTCTCGCCTCCTGAACACCTTTGAGGATGAAGAACCTCTTGATGTTCCCTTTTACTGTTTCCCACCAGTCCGCTGGGGACTCAAAGAGGGGCTTCACGGTTCTCCAACCTGCGTAATCCCTCTTGAGCTCCTCGATGTTTCCCGGGGTCAACAGCTTGGTGTTCAGTTTCCACGTTCCCTTACCAGCCCGCTGCTCGTCCTGTAGGGGATAGTCGGCCAGCAGGAGGCAGTGGTCAGAGAAGAACACCGGCTTGACGTCAGTGGATCTGATCGAGAGCGTTCGGGACACAAACAGGTAATCTATCCTTGAGCGGATAGACCCGTCTGCCCATGACCAGGTGTATCTATGCTGCGCTCTGTCTGCAGGGGTGCTGAAGACGTCGTGCAGCTTGGCATCTTTTACCGTGTCCATCAGGGTTCTGGACGTGGCGTCCAGTTTACTGTCCCCCCCCCCCGCCGGATCGTCCTTCTGCATCAATGATACAGTTGAAGTCTCCGGCCAGAATGACCGGCCTGGACGTAGCCAGCAACAGTGGAAGCTGCTGCAGGACGGCCAACTGTTCACTCTTACCCACTGGGGCATACACGTTGATTCATCTCACGGGAGCGTTTCTGTCAGTAACATCAGCAACGAGGAGGCGCCCGCCCACCACCTCCTTTACCTCGGAGATGGTGAAGTTGCCTCCCCGTAACAGAATACCCAGGCCCGAGGAGCGGTTATCGTTACCCCCCGACCACACTGACGGCCCATGGGCCCACAAGCTCGACCATCTCCTGTAACTGCTGAGGTGCGGTATCCCACACTCCTGCAGAAACAGGACATCGGCTTTAATGTTGGCCAGGAAGGCCAGTATTGAAACACATCGCGCAGCAGATTTTATGCTGCGCACATTAATAGTTGCAATTTTTATCCCCATTTTTTTAACAAGTTGTAAGGTTACTCATGTCCGATTGTCGCTGGTCCTGCCCCTCTGGGGTAGCTGTCTGCATCCCCATGCAGAACACAAACTGCTGGACCCTCGCGGGGCTGAGGTAGCTGTCCAGTTCCTCACTCGGCCCATTTGCCCGCTTCGGTGTCATCGGGCCGAGACCAGGGTCCACGCTGTCTGTTTCTATATCTGACAGCGGGGTTGTCAGAGGGTCGCTGCTCCCAGTGACCTGGAGCTGTGTGGCGGTGGGGCCCTCCTGGCTTTCACCTGGTGGTGGGTGATAGTTTCCCATTTCCTCAGGAGGTTCGTCCCTTGGTTGGCAGTTGCTGCTCTCCTTTCTCCTCGCAGCGCCCTGCCTCTTCTTTTGGAGACGGCACTCCTTACGCCCGTCCTCACCCTCCGAAGAGCTGTCCGTGTCTTCCCCATGCAGCTGCCTTTTCCCCTTTTTCTGGGAGGTCTTGGTGGCCTGGCGGGCTTTCCTCCTCTTGTTTTGCACCACAGTCCATTCCTCTGCCTCCTTCTTTCCCTCCTCCTCCTCCTCCTCCATCTGTCCTGTCGGAGCTTCGCTCGGCAGCTGTCCCTCTCCAGTAACTGTCATTTGCTCTGCTCCGGCCTGTCCTTCCTTTTGCGTGCCCCCAGACACCGTTCCCTTGCTGGTTTGTGGTGCCTTGCTGTCCTTTTGTGGCCCACCCCCGGCCATCTGCGCGTAGGTGGCGGCCCCTCGTCTTGGACAGGCCTTGTACACGTGGCCCGCCTCCCCGCACAGATTGCAGTTTTTTTCCTCCTTGCATTCTTTGGTCGGGTGACCCTCCTTCTTGCAGTTCCGACAGATCGTGACCTTGCAATCCGCCGCCATGTGGCCTGACCTCCCACAGGTTCGGCACACTTTCGACTGCCCTGCATAAGTCAGGTACCCTCTGCTCCCTCCGATAGCAAAGCTGGAGGGTGGGTGGAGGATAGTCCCACTGGCATCAACCCTCAGGGTTACCTTGACCTGTCGTTTGCTGGTCCAGATCCCGAAAGGGTCAACCACATCGGTGCTTTGTCTCTCAACCTGCACGTATCTTCTCAGGAACGTCAGGACATCGGTTGCTGGCACGTAGGGGTTATACATGGGGATCGTAATAACCCGACTCCTCTGTGCAGGAAGCACACACAACGGGACCGCAGACAAGATGGAGAACAGCGGCTCCCCTTCCTTCTCCTTGAAGACCTTCAGGAGCTGCTCGCACTGCTTCACACTCCTGGACGTGACGTCAAAGTAGCCTGCCCCAGGGAAATCCTGCAGGCAGTACACATCCTTTTTTTTATTTCAAAAATATACTTTATTCATAAAATACTTTGATGATCTGTACAACTGGACATGCCATACATAGGTAAACATTCCATTTGTTTGCACACCGAAAACAGAGTAATCATTCCTATTTACAGGTCGGTACGATTACGTTTTTAGCTGAGGCGTCAGCGGAGCCCAAATGACTGCACGGGCCCCCTGTTCTTCTTTAGGCAGGCAGACGTTACACAGTGGTCTTTCCCCACTGCACCTTGGCGGCAGCTGCCCCAAGCTTCAGCGTGTCCCTCAACACGTAGTCCTGGACCTTGGAATGTGCCAGTCTGCAACACTCAGTCGGGGTCAACTCCTTCAGCTGGAAGGTCAGCAGGTTTCGGACCGCCCAGAGAGCGTCCTTCACCGAGTTGATGATCCTCCAGGCACAGTTGATGTTCGTCTCGGTGTGCGTCCCGGGAACAGGCCGTAGAGCCTGCAGGCAGTACACATCTGCTGCAGCAAACCCACAGCACTCAAACAGAACCTTCTTGATGAACACTGTCCGATCGACCGGTGTATGCTCTTCCACCTTCTTGACAGTCACCCTGACTGTGTTGCGAACGCCCTGGCCCGGGGTGCGGGCAGCTGTTGAGGCCATAGCTCTGAGGTTGGCTGGTACCTGAATTGGCGTTAGGCCGAAGCCAGCATGAAGATCCACCAATAGCAGGTCAGCACAACCAAACGATCCTCCAACGTCCAATCACGATCCAGCGATGATCTCCACTAGCTCTGATGACTCGCAACTCGACCCCTGTCCTGTTAAGAACAGACACTTGATCTTAGCCAAAAGGCCGAGAAGAAGAATTGAGTGGATTGATTTGATTGAACTGTTCCTCCCGTTCAAATGAGTGGCAGGAACATAAGGGAGTTCTGTGAAAAGTTGGTGATTCTTCTATCACTGTCAAAGTCATATTAACCCACTCGCACTGCTCGAGCAAAGATTTGCATGATTTTCTCTTACATCGAATGGAACTATTCCTTATGTTGAAAGAAGGATCTGCATTTACATACAGCCTCTCACAGAGGAGCATCACTAGTGCTGAGTCACAAATCTGGAAGTCCCTTCTGAACAGCACTGCAGGAGAACCTTCACCACTGACAGTACAGAAAAAGCAGCCCATTATCACCTTCTCAAGGGAAATTAGAGATGGGCAACACATGCTGAAATATCCAAATCCCGTGAAAATATAGCACAAAGACTCCAAGATGTCCCAAAGTGTTTTATAACCAATTAAACATTTTAAAGGGTAGTCATTGGTGTGCTGTAGGAATCATGACAGCCAATTAGCACACAGTAAATGTTAACAAACAGCAATGTGCAAAAAATGTCAGACAGGAAAATAGCCACCAGTCCATCAAGCTTATGCCACATAAAGCCGTATACATGCTAACTGATGTTGTGTTGTGTCACCTCCTTGGAAAGATGGAAAAACAAGCCAAAGTCCAGGCTGCAGGCTCCTCAATCCACCACAAACCTAGAACAACAGGGGAGGTGAATAGAATTGTTATCGCAGAATTGTCATGGTGTTAACGGAGGCTATTGAACACACACATAGTTAGTACTTTTCCATTATTCTGACACTGGCGTGTTTGGGATATAAAAATTTCAGGGCAAAAGTCATTTTTGGCAGCAGCAGTAGTTTTACACTATGTCCACCTTTCCTCACTGTTTGAGATTAATTTCTAACCTTTATTGTTCTGAAAACAGGTCACTGGACCCAAAACATTAATTCTGCTTTCTGTCCACAGATCCCACCAAACCTGCTGAGTTTTTCCAACAATTTGTTTTCAGACTCCCAGCATTCATTGTTTTATCCTTACCCTTTCCATTTCCGATACAGAAAACCACGGACAGCCTAACATCTGAAATCCAAATTACAGCACACTCATTCAGAACTTATAGGGGAGAAATTGGCAGGATGAGGAGGATATGGTTTCAAAGTAAAGGATGACTCATTTAAGGCAGAGAAAAGGCAGATTTATTTTCTCACTCAAGAGCCATGAGTTCATAGTCATCGAGTCATAGAGATGCACAGCATGGAAACCAATCATTTGGTCCAACTCACCCACACTGGTCAGATATTCTAAATTAATCTAGACTCATTTGCCAGCCATTGGCCCATATCCCTCTAAACCCTTCCTATTCATATACCCATCCAGAGGGTTTGTAGTAGATGTCTGTGATTAGTCGGTCACCGGAGATGGAGATGGAGAATGGGAGGAAGGTGTCAGAGATGGTCCAGGTGAATTTGAAGTCAGGGTGAAAGGTGTTGGAGAAGTTAATGAACTTTCAACCTCCTCGTGGGAGCACGAGGTAGAGCAGACACAGTCATCGATGTAATGGAGGAACAGGTGGGGGGGGAGGCGGTGGTGCAAGTGTAGCTGTGGAAGATGGACTATTCCATGTAGCTGACAGAGAAGCAGGCCTAGCTGGGTCCCATGCGGGTGCCCATGGCTACCACTTTGGTTTGGGGAAAGTGGGAGTATTGGAAGGAGAAATTGTTGAGGGTGAGGACCAGATCAGCCAGGCAGATGAGGGTGTCAGTGGAAGGGTATTGGTTGGGACGGTGTGAGAGGAAGAAATGGAGGGCTTGGAGGCCTTCGTTGTGATGGATAGTTGTGTACAGGGATTGGATGTCCATGGCGCAGATGAGGCGTTGGAGGTCAGGGAAACGAAAGTCTTGGAAGAGGTAAAGGGTGTGGGGGGGGGGGGGGCAATTGTAGGTGGGTAGTTCCTGGAGTAAGGGGGACAGGATGGTGTCAAGGTATGCAGAGATGAGTTCAATGGGACAGGAGCAGGCTGAGACAATGGGTCAACCGGGGAAGTCAGGTTTGTGAATCTTCAGTAGGATGTAGAATCAGGTGGTGTGGGGTTCAACTGCCCTCTTGACCTGTCCATCACCTTTCCCATCTATCTGCTCCACCCTCCTCTCCGACCTAACACCTTCTCCCCCACCTTCATTCCTGATGAAGGGCTTAGGCCCAAAATGTCAATTCTCCTGCTCCTCAGATGCTGCCTGACATGCTGTGCTTTTCCAGCAGCACACTCTTGACTCTAATCTCCAGCATCTGCAGTCCTCAGTTTGTCCATGTTTTTAAGGCGGGGTGTATCGATTCCTGATAATCCTTTAGGCAAAAGGTTCTCAGAAGTAGGTGGACATGTGGAGTAATCAGAGCCATTGTCTTTTTGAGTTACAGAGCAGGCTCAAGGCGCCTGATGGCCTACTCCTGCTTTTAACACTTAGGCAGGTAGAGGAGGTTGTTGATGGGGTCCTGAGGGAGGAAGGAGGAAATGGAGATGGGTACAAAGGGGAACTGAAGGAAGAAGAAAGGATGGGGAGAGGGATAATGAGGACATAAAAGAGGAAGAAGACGAAGGATGGGGATGATGGGGAAATGAGGGAAGGAGGGTAGAAGTGATGGAGGGAGATGAAAGGAAGATTAAGTCAAGATTTTTGGTCTTTCAGGTTTCTGGAACAAATGAGCTCATTCAGAAGGTTTTGGATTTGATCCTCGCAATGTTTTAGCTGTTAATGTTTTTCTGGTCAGATACTCTTGTGCACCTTCGCTGGTATCAGTTTTCTGGGCCCAGTGTTGTCTGTATTTTGCTCCCTTACAGCCATCATCCCCTTATAGAAGGAAGACCCAGGGGGAAAGTTTCCCCTCCCCTGGTTCCAGTTACCTGATTGTAATCCTTATCTATTACACCGTTGCTCATATTTTATTGTCATCCTGTGATGTTTTCGCTCTCCCAGTGTTTCCCTTGGGAATCGTATAGCGATCTCCGAGCTGTTCCAACTAGGTCTGGTTTCATCAATTGCAATAAATGAACAGTATCCTGTTTCCTTCACTGAAGTTTGAGTCTCATGGTTCTTAGCACTTTCAATGTCAAGCTGTCAAAGTCGGAGCTTTGTAATGCTGTGGATATTTAAACCCAACTTAACCTCACCACACTTCGGGTTTTGATTGGTTGGCAACAGCAGCTATTCTCTATGAAGTTGAATGCTTATAACTAGAATAAAAGAAATGAGTGATTTATCTTTTCTCTGCTCCTTGTATCTCCTGGAAGCACTGATTCTTTAGCTGCCTTCTCTGTCTAGTAGCTCTCTCAAAGTATTGGCTATTGCAGGGTCCTGAGCATCATGTTAGAAATCTATTCGTGTGGCAAAAGATCATGGCATTGGGAACAAGCACACAGCTCAGACATTGGGACCTATGGCCACTTTTTATTGGCGGGGAAGTGGGTATCAGCCAAATAATTCGTTGCTCTTGGGGCTGTCAGCCATATTAAGATGGCGGCTCGTCAGTCAGTTCAGAACCTGCCAGTTCAGTGCTGCCAGCGGGATGAGTGGTGACCTCTGGTAACTGCACCAGAGCAGCTGGCATCAAAGATTAATGTGCAAAACTAACTGAATGACAGGCTGTTTTGAGAGAAGAGAGAGTTCAAGTAGAGTCAAGGAATGTTCCCGTAACTGGGAAAAGGCCTGGCAATCAAATCTAGGACCCCCTGAATGATGAAATATAGATGCTGAGAAGCAACACAATAGATGCTCAGGTAAATTAGATGATTAAGAAACAAACTCGGGTCAGCCGGGAATTAAAATCAAATATGAGCGGCGAAGGGAGAATATGAGTAGAGATTGATAATTGGCATTTGAAGGCACAGGGAGTGGTAAGAGGAGGATTCAGATCAATTATGGGTCAAAAGGGTGCCCAGAACATTACTCGGATCTCTGAAATAATGGTTTAACAATAATATCACAATGTCAGCCAATATTATGGACTACTGTAGCCAGTGTTGCTGCAAGTTTTGATCTTCCCTCGGTATTATTTGATGCATCCATTCTGGTCCTTATGTTTTTCAGCACAGACAGCTTGTCCAATAACTCTTCCTTATCAGTTTTGAAGTCTTCAAGTGTCTAATCTCTTTCACGATGACCTGAGCATCTTTTTCTTCAGTGAAAGCAGGAACAAATCATTCACATAACCCTCAACAATGCCCTTGGTACCATGGTCTGATCTTCCTTAGGTTCAGGGATGATGCCAGAGGGTTGGAGAATTGCAAGGGGCACATCCTTGTTCAGAAGAGGGTGTAAAATTAAGTTCAGAAGCTGCAGGCCAATCTGTTTAATTTTGATGTTGGGGAAACATAAAAATAATAATTTGTGATTAGAATAATAGGCGTTTAGGTGGACTAGTTATTGAGAAGGTGATGGCCTTTTGATATTATTGCTCGACGATCAATCCAGAGACCTAAATAATGTTCTGAGGACCCAAGTCCGAATCCCACCCTGGCACATAATAAAAATTGGAATGAGGAGTCCAATTAGGATTACCATGAATTGGGATAACCATGACACCATTGTCGATTGTTGGAGTTCACTATCGAGTTCACTAAAGTCATTGAGGGAAGGAAATCTGCTGTCTTCACCTGGTCTAATCCACAAGTGGCTTCAAACCCACAGCGACGTCGTTGACTATAAACTGCCTTCTGGGCAATTAGGGACAGGCAATAAATACTGGCCTGACCAGTGATGACTACACCCTGCAAATTAATTTTTATGAAGTGTTACATAAAAATTGAAAACAGGAGTAGCCTATTTGGCCATTCTAACTTCTTCCGCTATTTGTGAAAGTCATAGCTGGTCTAATTGTGGCATCTATTTTTTTGTTTACTCCTTATGATGCTTTAGCCTGCTTGTCAGTCAACAGTCTATCCAAATGACAGCTATCTCAGCAAGTCTACATAGATTCGACAAGGCAAATAATGTTTAACAAACTCACTTGAGGTTTTTGATGAGGTGTCAGAGACGGTTGATAAGGGTAATTCTAGTGATGTGAAGCACATAGGCTTCCAAATGGTGACTGGTAAGTATCACACAACGGATTTGTGAGCAAAGTTATAACTCGTGAAATAAAAAGAGAAGTAGCGACATTATGTTTTCAGTGGCAACTGCAGTGGGAGGAGCGACAGCGAGGATCGGGGCCTGACGGGGAGGTAAACTAAAAGTATAAAAACTTACCCAGTTTATAGGCAGAGCACACGCTGAGAAGGAGTGGACACAGGACTGCTGGGTAAGTGAGGTTATATATTTAGGTGGTTGCTTTATCTGAAACTCGGGTGGTGTCTCCCACACGTCCTCCTCCTCTAACCAAAACAACAGTTTCTGTGCACCAGATTGGTAAGGTGACGAGATTTTTTAAAGTTTTCAGTAGTCTCGATAGGATTCCGCAATAGTGGGAATGGAGGTTAGGGCAATTGTTAGTCAAGGACAGTATTACAATGGCAGAAAGGACGTTTGAGGAATCATCTACTGAGGCAGTATGGGCTGAGATTAGAAACAGGAAAGGAGAGGTCACCCTACTGGGTGTTTTCTATAGGCCTCCAAACAGTTCCAGAGATGTAGAGGCAAAGATAGCAAAGATGATTCCCGATAGGAGTGAGAGTGACAGGGTAGTTATTATGGGGCACTTTAACTTTCCAAATATTGACTGGGAATACTATCGTTCAAGTACTTTAGATGGGTCAGTTTTGGTCCAATGTGTGCAGGAGAGTTTCCTGACACAGTAGGTAGACAGGTCAACAAGGGATGAGGCCACACTGAATTTGGTACTGGGTAATGAATCCAGCCAGATGTTAAATTCGGAGGTAGGTGAGCACTTTGGTGACAGTGACCACAATTCAGTTATGTTTACTTTAGTGATGGAAAGGGATAGGTATATACTGCAAGGCAAGGGTTATAGCTGAGGGAAAGGCAATTACGATGTGATTAGGCAGGATTTAGAATGCATAGGACGAGGAAGGAAACTGCAGGGGATAGGCACAATTGAAATGTAGAGCTTATTCAAGGAACGACTACTGCATATCCTTGATAAATATGTACCTGTCAGGCAGGGAGGAAGTTGTCAAGTGAGGGAGCCGTGGTTAATAAAGAAGTTGAAGCTCTTGTCAAGAGAAAGAAGAAGGCTTCTTTTAGGATGAGATGTGATGGCTCATTTAGGTGCTTGAGAGTTATAGCTTAGCCAGGAAAAATGTAAAAAGAGAGCTAAGAAAAACCAGGAGGGGACATGAGAAGTCATTGGCAGATAGGACCAAGGTAAGCTCTTCGGCTTTTTATATCAGGAATAAAAGAACAACTGGAGTAAGAATAGGGCCAATCAAGGATAGTCGTGGGAAGTTGTGCGTGGAGTCAGAAGAGATTGGGAAGTGCTAAATGAATATTTGTCGTCAGTATTCACACTAGAAAAAGACAATGTTATCGAGGAGAATACTGAGATACAGGATACTAGACTAGATGACATTGAGGTTGACAAAGAGGAGGTGTTAGAAATTCTAGAAAGTGTAAAAATAGTTAAGTTCCCTGGGCCAGATGGGATTTATCCTTTCTGGGAAGCTAAGGAAGAGATTGCAGAGCCTTTGGCTTTGATCTCTATGTCGTCATTGTCTACAGGAATAGTGTCATAAGACTAGAGATGAGCAAATGTTCCCTTGTTCAAGAAGGGGAGTAGAGACAACCCTGGTAATTATACATCAGTGAGCTTTACTTCAATTGCAGGTAAAGTGTTGGAAAAGGTTATTAGAGATAGGATTTATAATCACCTAGAAAGGAATAAGTTGATTAGGGAGAGTCAACATGGTTTTGTGAAGGGTCGGTCATGCCTTACAATCCTTAATGAGTTCTTTGAGAAGATGAGCAAACAGGTGGATGAGGGTAAAGTGCTTGATATGGTGCAAATGGATTTCAGTAAGTCATTTGATAAGGTTCCCCATGTTAGGCTATTGCACAAAATATAGAGGCAAGGGATTGAGGGTGATTTGACGGTTTGGATCAGAAATTGGCTAGATGTAAGAAGACAGAGGGTCGTGCTTGGTGGGAAATGTTCAACCTGGAGTTTAGTTACTAGTGGTGTATTGGAAGGATCTGTTTTGGAGACACTGATGTTTGTCATTTTTATAAACAACTTGGATGAGTTAGTAAATTTACGGATGACACTAAGGTGAGTAGAGTTGTGGATAGTGCTGAAGAATGTTGCAGGTTACAGAGGGACATAGATAAGCTGCAGAGCTGGGCTGGGAGGCGGAAAATGGAGTTTAATGGGAAAACGTGTGAGGTGATTCACTTTGGAAGGAGCAACAGGAATGCAGAATATTGGGTTAATGGTAAGATTCTTAGTAGTGTCGATGAACAGAGAGATCTCGGTGTCCATGTACATAAATCCATGAAGGTTGCCACCCAGGTTGATTGGGTTGTTAAGATGCCATACAGTGTGTTAGGTTTTATTAGTTGGGGGATTGAGTTTCAGAGCTATGAGGTCATGTTGCAGCTGTACGAAACTCTGGGATGGCCATACTTGGAATGTCGCGTACAGGTCTGGTCATTGCATTATAGAAAGGATGTGGAAGCTCTGGAAAGGATTCAGATGAGATTTACTTGGATGTTGCCTGGTATGAAGGGACGGTCTTATGAGGAAAGGCTAAGGGACTTGAGGCTGTTTCCATTAGAGAGAAGAAGGTTGAGAAGTGACTTAATTGAGACATGTATGATAGTAAGAGTGTTAGATAGGGTGGACAGTAAGAGTCTTTTTCCTCGGATGGTGATGGCTAGCACAAGGGGACTCTGTTCTCCATTCCCTCCAGGTAGGACACTTTAAGAAGTTAAAAGTTGGAGGTTGGGGAGAAGGAAATCTGCAGTAAGAGGGAAAAAGAACAGAAGGGGAGCTTCAGCTACAGCAGTTTACTGTACCACCATCTTTAGTGGTGGGCGAAATGAGGCATCCCAGAGCGATCGGATCATTATCTAAAATCAACAAACTATGCAGGCCAATGGAGAAAAGGCAGCAAACTGGCACTCAGTGAGTTACATTTTCTGAGAACCAGCACAAACACAAGAACTGTCAAAGTAAAGCCTAACTTCAGCAGACTTTGAACGTCACTCTGTGCATAGTGAGGAAGTCTGGTCAGACTGAGAGTCCATAGAGCAAAAGGTCTGTCTACTCTGCTGTTCGCACAAGATACCTGGTCTGTTTTCTTGTATCACATCAAGAATCTCAACATTTTTACTTCATTGAGCTCCTGAAGGTCAAAACACCAGGCGCCTGTACCAGATTGAGACAGTCACAACTGGGTTGGGCTGCACACATTGTCAGAATGCCTGACACTTGCTCATCACATTGAATCTTCCACAACCAGTTTGAATCTGGGGAGTAGTCCCAAGGTAACCAAAACAATAGCTACAGGTAAGTCCCTGGGTGATGTTGTAGAACAGAGAGATTACGGGGTTCAGCTACATAATTTAAGGGCGACATGGTGGCTCAGTGGTTAGCATTGCTGCCTCACAGTGCCAGGAATCTGGGTTCACTTCCGCCCTCAGGTAACTGTTTGCACATTCTCCCTGTGTCTGTGTGGGTTTCCTCTGGTTTTCTCCCACAATCCAAAGGTGTGCAGGATAGGTGAATTGGCCAGGCTACATTACCCACAGTGTTCAGGGATGTGTCGGCTAAGTGCATTACTCAGGGGAAAATATACAGTAATAGGCGGGGGGAATGGGTCTGGTTGGGTCACTGTTCAGAGGGTCAGTGTAGACTTGTTGGGCCAAATGGCCTGTTTCCACATTGTAGGGTTTCTATAATTCTTCGAAATTTGTGTCACAGGTAGACAGGGGGTTAAGAAGGCATGCAGCACACCTACCTTCATTAGTCAGACCATTGATAGAGGAATTGGGACATCATGTTGAGGTTGTGCAGGACATTGGTAAGGCCTCTTCTGGAGTACTGTGTGCAATTCTGGTCACCCTGCGAAAAGAAGGACTTTATTACACTGAGAGGGTTCAGAAAAGATTTACCAGGATGTTGCCGGGGAATGGAGGGTTTAAGATTTAAAAACAGACTGGAAAGGCTGGGAGTTTTTTCATTGGATCTTTGGATGTTGAGAGATGCCCTACTAGAGGTTTATAAGATCCTGAAGGGCATAGATAAGGTGATTGACAAGGGTTTTTTTCCCTAGTGTGGAGGAGCTCAAAACTAGGGGATATATTTTTCAAGTGAGAGGTGAAGGATTTATGCAGAGAGTGGTTTGTGTGTGGAATTGGCTGCCAGAAGAAGTGGTGGGCGCTGGTCCAGTAACAACATTTAAAAGACATTTGGATAAGTACATGAATAGGAAAGGTTTGGAGAGATATGGGCCAAATGCAGGCAATTGGGGCTAGTTTCTTATGGGAACCTGGTTAGCATGGGCCAGTTGGATCGAAGTGTCTGTTTCCATTCTATACGATTATGACATGCTGAAGGCTTTACTTAATTTTGCATACTGGGAGAAGTATAATCCTGGATCGCTGCAAATAGGGCAATTGAGTAAACCCAGTACCTTCAAAACCAAGTGCACACCTGAGGCAGAAATAACATGCCAGGAAAGGAAACTCTGAACCAAAACCCATCCAAAACTCAGTTGTCTTCAGTGACCTGTTCAATTTGCAGCAGAATATTCAGACATAGGTTGACCTTAGCATTCACCTGCAGGTGCACCACGACTCCACCAAAGACGGATGTGGCCATCCTTCGCTTTGAAGGGAAAACAACATCACGTACTTAAAAGATGAATGTTGTCTCGGGTCTGGTTTGTGTTTGTAGCACATAGTCAAATGACAAGTCACTAAAGCTGATTTCTGTGCTCCCTCTCCTTCTCACAAGTATCATTTTGGAAAGTCAAATCAAGGTAGGAGTTTCATGGCGACTAGTAGGGCCTTAAGGTGTGTAGTGGAACCAGAGGGATCTTGGAGTTCAGGTGCATGGTTCTCTGAAAGTGGAGTCAAAGGTAAACAGGGCAGTGAAGAAGCTTTTGCACACTGGCCTACATTAGTCAGGGCATTGAGTATAGAAGTTCTGAAGTTATGTTGCAGTTATACATAACATTGGTGAGGCCACACTTGGGGTATTGTGCTCAGTTTTGGTCATCTTACTATAGGAAGGGTGTTATTAAACTGGAAAGAGAGCAGAAGAATCTTTACAGGAATGTTGCAAGGGCTCAATGGTCTGAGTTATAGGGAGAGATTGGAAAAGTAGGACTTTTTCTTCGGAGTGTAGGAGACTGAGGGAGGATTTTATAGAAATGTCTAAGATCATGAGAGGCATGGATAGGATGAGTGCACTCAATCTGTTTTCCAGGGTTGGGGAATCAAGGACTGGAGGGCATCAGTTTAAGGTTAGAGGGGAAAGAATAAAAAGGAACCTGAGGGGCAACTTTTTTACACAGAGGGTAGTACGCAAATGGAATGAATTGCCAGTGGAAGTGGTTGAGGCGGGTACATTAACAACATTTAAAAGGCATTTGGACAAATACATTGATAGAAGAGATTTAGAAGGACATGGGCCAAATGAATGAAAATGGGATTAGAGTGGATGGACATTTTGATCGACATGGACCAGTTTGGGTCAAAGGGTCTGTTTCTGTGCTGTAGGACTCTATGACTCTCTATGACTCCAAACTGAAAGTACAATTTTCTGGGACCATCCATAGAGTGTTTCCATATAATCTTAATAATTGTGTTATTTGGTGTCTTAGTCAATTTTGGCTTTGAAATCATTTACTGTAAAAGCAGCTTGTGAACACACAGTTAGCATTACTTCTTGTCCCTATCTTAACTGACCCATGTAAAATAAGCAGCTTACCTAAATGGTGGTTCAAGCAATTACAGATGAATACTTGGTGTATTTGTGTGTAATATTCCTCAGCATAATTCCATAGTCTCTGTTTGCACTTTCTAGAATAGGTCATATGCAAAAATCCACTGTTTGATTCACACCTAACAGATGATATTTTGGCTTGGGAGGAGATGCAGTGCAGTTTCACCAGAACAATATCAAAGGTCATAGTCGCAGGAATCTACCGCAGAGGAAAAGACCTGGGCGGCACGGTAGCACAGTGGTTAGCACTACTACTTCACAGTGCCAGAGACCTGGGTTCAATTCCCGCCTCAGGTGACTGTCGGTGTGGAGTTTGCACATTCTCCCTGCGTCTGTGTGGGTTTCTGCCGGGTGCTTCGGTTTCCTCCCACAGTACAAAAATGTGCAGGTCAGGTGAATTGGCCATGCTAAATTGCCTGTAGTGCTAGGTGTAGGGGAATAGATCTGGGGGGGTGCGCTTCAATGCGTCGGTGTGGACTTGTTGGGCCAAAGGGCCTGTTTCCATACTGTAAGTAATCTAATTAGCCCATCGTGTCTGCAAAGATTGTAATGACCGTCTATCCATTTTCTAGCACTTGGCCCTTAGACCTGACGGCCCTGGCATTGTAAGTGCCTACTTTAAGTTCTGAGGAGTGATTGAGTGTGCTGTATTTCCCTGAGTTTAGAAGATTAAACCAATTGAGATGCTTAAAATGGTGAAAATGTCTCAAGAAACGATTTCCTGTAGTGGTGAGTGGGGTGGGGGTGCAAATGATTGGGGTACAACCTTAAAATTGGTTCTTCATCATTCAGGAGTGAGATGCAGATGCATTTGTTTGCTCAAAGAACACTCTTCCACCCAAAAGCTGTAGAGACCGAGGAAAAATTAAAATGTTCCAGGCTGAAATCAGTAGATTTTTTTTTCATGGAGTCAGAACTTTGAGCAAAGGTGGAATGATGGGGTTCAAGTGCAGCTCAATCCTGAATGGTGAAAAGCAGGGTTGAGGGGCTGAATGGCCATCTCCTCTTCCATTTCTCTGGAATGTAAGTACTCCGTTTTACAACTTCCTGTTTCTCTAAAATAATTTTTAGATATTATGCAGGCACAAAACTTCAAAAGCCTCTTTGTCCAAAGATACAGGACGCAGTGTCATTTTAGCACGGATGTTTTTATAAGCTCAAAGACCCCAACCAAACCCCAGTCATTCTAAGTGCGGTTGTGGAGCAAAGTGCCGGAACCTGTTGCAATCAGATACAGACCTGCCTGCAGCTGTTTGCTGCAACATTATCTTGTGGACATTCAGTTTATCAGGGGATTCATCATCAGTTGATTGAAGATGTTAGACATTTCGGGTCTGGCAGTAGCTAAAGAATCTTTTCAGTGTTAAACTAAGAAAGTCTCCTTCAGGCCATCATAGTTTACTTTTCGTCTGTGGATGTCAGTGTTTTTTTTGCTTTCTCTTGCATGAAAATAAAAAAAATCCTTTCGTATGAATGTAACAGTACTCCAGATGCATCGTCAAATCTGTGATTAGCCAATAAAAAACCAAGCTTTCATTTCTATAATGTTGTCTTTTTGACTTTAGGAAATCTCTGAGCACATTACAACCAATTAATTTGCTTTCTATTGAAGAACTATGGTACAATGGTTATTTCACAGTGCAAGTAACCTTGCGACCCAGTGAAATATTCAGAAATGCAAGTTCAAATCTCACCATATCTGTTTGATGAATTTGAATTCTGTTAGGTAAACCTTACAGTAAAAATCTAATAACAGTGACCATTAAACTATTGAGTTGTTTAAAAACACATCGGGTCATTTATGCCTTTTAAGGAAGGGAATTTGCAGTCCTTGGGGCTGGCCTACAAGTAACAAATAAGGAGACACCTATTTAAGACATCGATGAGGAGGGACTTCTTCTTTCAGAAGGTAGTGAACCTGTGGAATTCTTTGCCTCAGAAATCAGTCAAGGCTGGGTCATTAAGGAATTCAAGGCCGAGACCGATTTTTAATCAGTAAGGAGATCAAGGGTTATGGGGAAAAGACAGAACAGTGGATTTGAAGATTTTAGCCACGAATGGTGCTGGAGACTCAATTGGCTGAATTACCTATATTGCTCCAATGACTCATGGTCAGCAATGTGGTTAACTCTGAAAAGACTAACAGATTGTGCAGCCCAGGATGGGCAATAAATGCTGACCTTATCAGTGATGTTCAGAAAACACAAATTAATTAATCAAAAATGCTGCAAACTGCATTTTGGAAGGCATGCAAAAATCAATGCACTGTGTGACCACATACGGCTTGTTTCAGTGCTGAATCTCAGCCAAAATATCAGGTAAACCTTTTTGAAAAAAGCAAGGCCAGAGAATGTTCCAGATCCACCTGATTGAGGTGGTGATGAGTCTCAATTTGCTAAAAGGTAGTGTTCCTGTGTAGTGGGTTGCTCAGTGTAGATTTCCTTGTCAAGCCTCTCAAGTGTGTCTTTAACCTATGACCTTCTGACTTAGAGCATTAACCCATTGAACTAAGGCTGGGTCAGTGCAAATCAATTCCCATCATTTCTGAATGTTTGGTGATTGGATTGAGAGTTCAACTCTAACCAACTCGGTCCAGAGGCTTGTCAGTGACAGCAACATTGTATAATAAATTAGTTACTGGACATGTGTTTTTTTTTAAATAAATTCAGCTATTATTAATTGCTTTTAAAAAATGGCAACTTTACCTTCAAAAGTTGCAATGTTTTAGAAAGACTTTGCAAAGGAAACTTTGTGTTCTCAGCCTGATCTTGATCCATGACATGCTTCACTTATCTCATGAGCAACACTTCATAATTCACTGTCAGGTCCATGGTTTGTCAATTCTTGCTCGTCATCACATGAGAAAACAGAAAGTCTTAATGTGGTATGCTGTTTAGTTTGCACTGCCTTCCTTAGGGCAAATGGATTATTTATAGTCATCAGAGCAGTCTTGTGTAACCATGTCATCTGATAGAAAGTGCTGACTAGGTCCTGGGATTGCCATGGAGATTCTGGGCGGAATCTCCCCAGGCCCTGAACGATGTGGGCTGTGGTGAGAAATTTGGGAAAATTGGGTGTGAAGCCAGGTGAAGCCATTCCCAATAGATCACCTTTTCCAAACAGGGTAAAGAGACATAAAGTTATCAAGTTTCTACTGCATAGGAAAAGGCCCTTCGGCCCATTATGTCCACGTCAGTCATTATACATTTATCTATTCCAGTCCCGATACCAGCACTTGGCCCACAGCCTTAGATGTTATAGCATCTCAAGTGCTTATTTGAATAGTCCTTATATGTTTCGATGGTTCCTGCTTCTACCATACTGTTAGGAAGTCAGTTCCGGATGCCCATCACCCTCTAGATAAAAAAATGTTTGCTCAAATCCATTTAAACTGCTTGATCCTTACTTTAAAACTGTGCCCCTGGTTATTGAGCCCTCTAATTAGGTGAAACATTTCTCCCAATCTATCCTATGTATACCCCTTTAATTTTGTACACCTCAATCAGACTCCTGCTTAGCTTTCTCTGCTTTAATAGAAAGAACCCAAGCCTCACTACTCCCTCTTCATAGCCGAATCACTCCAGCCCAGGCTGCATAGAATCATAAAATCATGGAATTTTACAATACAGAAGAAGGCATTAAACCCATTGAGTCTGTGCTGGTTCCCAAAAGAGCAGCCCAGCTGGTTCCATTCTCCAGCCCAATCTCTGCAGCCCTTTAAGTTCATCACTTTCAAATATATATGTAGCTCTCTTTGGAAATCTATGGAATCTGCCTCCACCACTCCCCCCCAGGCAGTGCATTCCAAATCTTGACAACCCTCTGAGTAAAGAAGTTTCTCTTCATCTCATTCCTAGCTCTCTTGCTTAAAATTGTGACCTCTTGTTACTGACACACCTATTAGTAGAAACAGAATATCCTTCTGTACCTTGTCAAAATTGTTTAGAATTTTGAACACCTCAGTAAGGTCACCTCTTAATCTTCTCTGCTTCAAGGAGAATAAACCCAATTTCTCTAATCTTTCCTTGTATCTAAACTCTTTAATACATGGTACAAATCTCCTTTGTACTCTGTCCAGGGCTTTAACATCCCTCCTTAAAGAAGATGCCCAGAACTGAACACAATACTCCAATCTGACCAATGATTTGTAGAGGTGTACCATCACTCTCTTGCTTTTATATGTTATGCCTCTATTTATAAACCCAAGGATCCTATAAGTTTGAATAGTTGTTTCAATTTGCTTGGACACCTTCAGGGAATCATCCATGTGAACCCCGAGGTCCGTCTGCTCCTGTAATCCCCTCAGAGTTGTCCTATTGAGGCTTGTATTGTGAGTCTACCAAAATGCATCACCTCACATTTCTCTGGATTGAAATTCAGCTGCCAGGTGTCTGGCCATTTAGCCAACTTGTCAATGTCCCTCCGAAGTCACTCAGCACCATCCTCACAATTTACCAATCTCCCCAGCTTAGTACCATCTGCAAATTTAGAGATTTTGCCCTCTCCCCATCCATCTCCAAATTGTTTATGTAAATCAGCAAAAGTAAGGTTCCGACCCCAACCCCTGGGGAACACCACTTTTAACTCATCTCCAATTTGACAAATGCCCATCGATCCCCACCCTTTGTCTTCTTTCTTTTGGCCAACATCTAACCTTTGCTGCCAAAGACCCATAAACCCAAACCAGCTAGCCACAAAAAGACACGACCCTCTCTCCCTTGTAGCCCTACACATGGATGAAACAAAACCACCATTTCGACTGGGACAACACATCTATCCTGGGACAGGCTAAGCAAAGACATGTCAGAGAATTGCTAGTGGCCTGGCACTCCAACCACAACGCCATAAACAAATGCATAGATCTAGATGCCATCTATCAACCCCTCAGAAAACGAACAGGAAATGACATCACCACAAACCCCAAGAACCCCATCCAGGAGAAAGATATAAATAGAAAGCAGGAGACAACAGCTTCGCTTCACTTGGAGGTCGCCACTGATGATATTACCTAGCCAGGTATTGAAACGTCTGGATACCAAACCTACAGCTCAGCGAGCAAACCTACACCCTAAACCTCAACCTGAGCTACAAACCTTCACAAATCTTACAAAAACGTACCTCCCTGCCTGATAGTTACTTATCAAGGACCCGCAGTACTGGAATGAGTTCCACTTTTCAAGTATGCCCATCCCCTGCAGTTTCCTTCCCATCCTATTCACCCTAAATCTTGCCTAATCGCATCATAATTGCCTTTTCCCCAGTTATACCTCTTTCCCTATGATTTATACCTAATCCCTGCCCATTGCTATTGTAAACGTAACCGAATTACGGTCACTAACGCCAATGTGCTCACCTACCTCCAAATCTAACACCTGGCCGGGTTCATTACCTGATACCAAATCCAATATAGCATTGCCCCTTATTGGCCTGTCTACATACTGTGTCAGAAAACCCTCCTGCACATATTGAACAAAAACTAACCCATCTAAATTACTTAAACAAAAGTATTCCCAATCAATATTGGGGAATTAAAGTCCCCCATAACAAGTACACCGTTACTCTCGCTCCTATCTAGAATCATCTTTGCTATCCTTTCCTCCACATCCCTGGAACAATTCGGAGGCCTACAGAAAACTCCCAACAGGGTGACCTCTCCTTTCCTGTTTCTAACCTCAGTGGATGAGTCCTCATACATTCTCTGACCTGCTGTGATACTATCCTCAATTAACTATGCCACACCCCCTGCCCATCCCCCCCCCCCGAACCTTTTATCACCTTTCCTGTTCTTACTGAAACATCTAAATCCTGGATTCTGCAACAACCATTCCTGTCCCTCCTCTCGCCATGTCTCTGAAATGGCCACAATATCGAAATCCCAGGTACCAACCCATGCTGCAAGTTCACCCACTTTATTCTGAATGCTCCTGGCATTGAAGTAGACACATTTCAAACCAACATCCAGATTGCCGGTGCCCTATCGGGACCATGTAAACCTATCCCTGACCTGACTAACCTCAACCTCCTGTAGACTGGAACTGCAATTCAGGTTCCCATCCCCCTGCTGCATTAGTTTAACTCCACTCCCCCAGAACCCCAAAGAGCATTAGCAAACCTCATCCCCCAGGTACTTGGTACTCCCCTGGTTCAGGTGAAGACCACCCAATTTGTAGAGGTCTCACTTGCCTCAGCTAAGCTCTAACTAGCCAAGAATCCAAACCCTCCATCCCACACCATCCCTGCAGCCATGTGTTCAGCTCCACGCTCTCCCTGTTCCTCGCTTCACTAGCACATGGCACAGGCAACAAACCAGAGATAACAATTCTGTTTGTTCTAGCTCTAAGCTTCCAACCTAGCTCCCTAAATGTCTGCCTTAAACCCCCAACTTTCTTCCTCCCCATGTTGTTGGTGCCTATGTGGACCATGACTTGGGGCTGCTCCCCCTTCCAGTCAAGGATCCTGAAAACACGATCAGAGACATCACGGACCCTGGCACCTGGGATGCAACGCACCAACCGTGAGCCTCTCTCGTTCCCACAGAACCTCCTATCTATCTCCCTAACTATGGAATCTCCAATGACTACTGCATTGCTCCTCTTCCCCCTTCCCTTCTGAGCAGCAGGGACAGACTCTGTGCCAGAGCCCTGTGCCCCACTGCTTACCCCTGGTAAGTTGTCACTCCCAACAGTATCCAAAATGATATACTTATTGTTGAGGGGAATCACTACAGGAGATCCCTGCACTGTCTGCTAGTTCCCTTTCCTACCCCACCCAACTTCTTCACATGGCTGTGGAGTAACTACCTTCCTGTAACTCCTCTCAATAAACCCCTCTGCCTCCCAAATGATCATCCAGTTCAAGCTCCAGTTTCCCAGCATGGTTCTCGAGGAGCTGGAGTTGGGTGCACTTCCCACAAATAAAGTCAGAAGAGACACGAGAGGTGACCCTTACCTCTCACATCCTACAGGAGGAGCATTCAATTGCCCTAACCTCTATTCCCGCTATTCTAAGTTCCCAAATAAACCACTGAAAAAATGAAACACAAAAGAAAACACTTACCAACTTACCAATCGATGCTCGGAAGTTTTTTTTATGGTTAGAGGAGGAGGATGGAGAGTGACTCTACCCGAGTAATGTTTCGGGTAAAGCAACTGCCCAAATATTCAGCCTTGCGACCTCTCCAACTGCCTCCTGCTCGATGCTCCACACATCCTGTTGCTGGAACAACAATGGCTGTTGGACAACAGTCACTAGCACCTCAAGGCACATTCCATGGGCAGTGGCTGCATGGACGTCATGTCCACAGACATTGGCATATGACATGTACTGGCTCTCTAATCCACTTACAGTGCATTTTACCGCTGTACTTTGTACTTCACCAACAGTTCTCATTGTGACTCTGCACCCATGTTGGACCAGGTTATATTTCACTCACTCTGTTAGCACTCTCTATTCCTGATGAAGGGCTTTTGCCCAAAACGTCGATTTTCCTGCTCCTCAGATGCTGCCTGTCCTGCTGTGCTTTTCCAGCACCACTCTAATCTAAACCCCATGCAATTTGTGACTACCTGGATGTTCCCAACATCCTTCTCTTGCCTCTTTTGCTCTTTGCCTCCTTCTCAGTCAGAGCTTAAAGGCTCATGGTACTGCTCTCTTGCCTGTGCTTCAGCACAGACAGAAAACCAAGCTGGTTGGCTTAATTTTCATGAGTGATTAGTCAAGGGAGGAGGAGGAGTGACAGGTTGCTGTACATTGCTGTTCTGTCTCAATACCCCACATCCGCCAGCAACTTAGATAGCAAACACCCTACAAACACATTAACTCAATGTCCACATCGCTAAGTGACAGCAATCCTCAATCAAGGGTGATACGGTGGCACAGTGGTTAGCACTGCTGCCTCACAGTGCCAGAGATCCGGGTTCAATTCCTGCCTCAGGCGACTGTCTGTGTGGAGTTTGCACGTTCTCCCCGTATCTGTGCGGGTCTCCTCCGGGTGCTCTGGTTTCGTCCCACAGCAGGTTTGGTGAATTGGCCGTGCTAAATTGCCCGTAGTGTTAGTTGAAGGGGTAAATGTAGGGGAATGGGTCTGGGTGGGTTGCTCTTCGGTGGGTCGGTGTGGACTTGTTGGGCTGAAGGGCCTGTTTCCACACTGCAAGTAATCTAAGTCTAAAAGTCACGGTGTAAGTAGGAGGAGGGCGTTGCTGTCAGTCAGAGGATTTCTATACCATCAGCCCAGGACCTCCAAGAAAGTAAGTCAAAGACCACATCTGAAACCTTTCGGGGGGCATGGGCACGGTCAGTCAGCCACACTGGCTGGTAATGTTCAAGGTTTTGTTCTCGGAGGGAGTGAGAAAGTGAAGGTTGGGTACCCCACCATCAGTCTTGGTTACTCTGCCCTATTGTGGGTTGGTTTCTCTTGGAACAAGACAAAGAGTGGAATGGAAATGGATGGCACTGCTGTTGGAGCCAATGTAGGTGGAGAAAAGGTGACCTGGATGATTGAGGAGATGGTGCAGATAGTATGCGAGTATAGGTGGGATGGGAAGAGGGATGGGGTTAGTGGGTGACAGCAAGTGAGTGAAGATGTTGCATGTGACCATTAGAACAGTAGAACATGAGTTTTGGTGGGAGGTGGCTGTAATAGTAAGTGAGCATGTGGTATCAGAGAGAAGATGGTGACACTTTTCCTGACAGAGTAACACGCCAATTTCCCCTGATCTGTCATGTCTGAGGTAAATATCCATGAACCATACAGAGACTGTCAGCACCCGACCTTTTAAATAGGTGCAGATGCCAGGAATCTGGGACATCCCGGCTGTGCCAAATATCTTCATTGAGAGCAAATGGTAATGTCAGCTTGAGTTAATGAGGCATGTTTTGGGCAAAAGATTAAGAAAAATTAGAATTAGAATAGAAGAGCCTTTATTGTCATGTGCACGCAAATGAGTGCAGGGAGCGGTTAGTAATTCATTCGTTTAATGTTACCTCTCTTATCATCTTAGGTATAGGGTACCCAGGTAAAGATACTTTAAATGTTGCTACAAAATTGAAATAGTAAAAGCAAAGACTAGATTGGGAATGCCGAATTTTAAAAATCCAGAATGATAATTAAAAGTATAATTAAAAGTCTTTAAAGTACACAAGTTACAGTCCTTTCGCACTGAATCAGTGTCCATCCACTTCAGAACACCATGTGCTAGCCTCTGTCCCAGACTCTCCTCCGGGGAAAGAAACCTAGAAACCTTCCTGGAAACTCAATGGAAGTGACACTTGGTTGATTTCAGATAATATTCAGCTTAGTGTTTTTAACCATTGAGATAAAATGTTGCAGATGCCTCCAACATGATGCATGAAACCATACATCACATATTGATTGAACAAGCATCTCCCATTAAAGTCAAAGCTGTAATATTGACCAAAAGAAACACTCTACTCCTTGTCTGAGCATTTTATCAACAAATGCATAAAAAGGTTAAAGTTCAGAGCTACACACCACGTGAAAAAATGTATTGAGATCACATGCCCAAAGGCAGTCACTATTGCTCATTTTTTATTTACAATCCAGACATTCAATTATCCACATCTGGATTCATAATTAATCACATGTGGTTAATGTGTTGGACAAGGCTGCTGCAGAATTAAAGTTTCTGTTATTTAACCTGAAAGAATTTTTATCAAGGTTTTGGTTCAATTTATTTCTGCTGTTAAAGGGAATTAGTTCAATAAATGTATAACAGTCATTTCTCTATTTATTAATTGGTATTCATATGCTGTAGCTCATATTAAGAACTCAACATAGATTAATACACAGAGCTAGAATCATACAGCACTGAAAGAGGCCATTCACTCTCTGTCATTTCTTCTGAAGAATAATCCATTAGTTCTAATCTTCCAATCTTTCCCTGTGAATTTGCAATTAATTCTTCTTCAAATTTTTGGTCAATTGCCTTTTCAAAGCTACTTTTGAATGTACATCCCGCTATGAGGCAGTATATTCCAAATTCTGACCGCTTATTGTCTAAAATATGCCCTTTTTCTTGTCACATCTGATTCTTTTCCACTTACTTAAATTTGTGCTGGCCCATACCTTACTAGCCATTGGAACCAATTTTCTTTATTGATGTGACCAAACATGTCATGATTTTAAACACCTCTATCAAACCATTTCTTAACCTTCCCTGTTATAGAGTCATAGAATCATAGATGTACAGAGGGGAAACAGACCCTTCGGTCCAAACCATCTATGCCGATCAGATATCCCAACCCAATCTAGTCCCACCTGCCAGCACCCAGCCCATATCCCTCCAAACCCTTCCTAATAAATATATCCATCCAAATGTCTCTTAAATGTTGTAATTGTACCAGCCTCCACCACTTCCTCTGGCAGCTCATTCCATACACGTACCACCCTCTGCGTGAAAAAGTTGCCCCTGAGGTTTCTTTTATATCTTTTCCCTTTCACCCTAAATCTATGCCCTCCAGTTCTGGACTCCCCGACCCCAGGGAAAAGACTTTGTCTATTTATCCTATCCATGCCCCTCATAATTTTGTAAACCTCTATAAGGTCACCCCTAAGCCTCTGATGCTCCAGGGAAAACAGCCCCAGCCTGTTCAGACTCTCCCTATAGCTGAAATCCTCCAACCCTGGCAACATCCTTGTAAATCTTTTCTGAACACTTTCAAGTTTCACAACATCTTTCTCATAGGAAAGAGACCAGAATTGCACACATATTCTAACAGTGGCCTAACCAATGTCCTGTACAGCCGCAACATGACCTCCCAACTCCTGTACTCAATACTCTGACCAATAAAAGAAAGCATACCAAAAGCATTCCTCATTATCCTATCTACCTGCGACTCCACTTTCAAGGAGCTATGAACCTGCACTCCAAGGTCTCTTTGTTCAGCAACACTCCCTAGGACCTTACCATTAAGTGTATAAGCCCTGCTAAGATTTTCTTTCCCAAAATGCAGCACCTCGCATTTACTTGAATTAAACTCTCTGCCACTTCTCAGCCCATTGGCTCATCTGCTCAAGATCCTGTTGCAATCTGAGGTAACCCTCTTCGCTGTCTACTACACCTCCAATTTTGGTGTCATTTGCAAACTTACTAACTATACCTCCCATGATCATATCCAACTCATTGTATGAATGAAAAAAGTAGAGGACCCAGCACTGATCCTTGTGGCACTCCACTGGTCACAGACCTCCAGTCTGAAAAACAACCCTCCACCACCACCCTCTGTCTTCTACTTTTGAGGTCAGTTCTGTAACCAAATGGCTAGTTCTGCCTGCATTCCATGTGATCTAACCTTGCTAATCAATCTCCCATGGGGAACCTTGTCGAATGCCTTACTGAAGTCCATATAGATCACATCTAATGCTCTGCCCTCATCAATCCTCTTTGTTACTTATTCAAAGCACTCAATCAAGTTTGTGAGCCATGAGTTTCCACGCACTAAGCCATGTTGACTATCCCTAATATAAGAGCTGAAAATGTGTTGCTGGAAAAGCGCAGCAGGTCAGGCAGCATCCAAGGAACAGGAGAATCGACGTTTCGGGCATAAGCCCTTCTTCAGGAATGCTGAATCTACCTAGCCCATATTTAACAAGAAAATGTAGCTGTTTTCCCTACAATTTTCACCATTGCAATGTCAGATGTACTTTAAGTAGTGCCAAGTACCTCCTCTTTATCTATTTTCATCTGTCAGTCTCCTGACCAACCCTTTACTTACCAACACCATGGAAAGAGGTCTCTTGTATTTATATGAAGGCTGAGGAAGGAAACTGTGGACTCCCACCCATCACATATTTGATGGAAAGCTGTGCTCTTTAACTTTGGAATAAATGGAGAGGAGATGAATGGGGCAAGAAGTATCAGGAAAAACAAAAAAGTGAGCCTGAAATTGGCAGAGATAGGATGATGTGAAACTGAGAACCTGGATTTGACCTGGAGCTTAGTGCTCCATTAAACAAAAAGCAATTCAGTCTCAGGATGTTGCTGACAAGGCTGGTATTGATGTCTTTGTGAATGTGGTGCAGGAGTAATTGCTTGCACAACGGGTGCGATGATGCCCTAATAGTATTATCGCTGGATTGTTAATCCAGAGAATGTTCTGGTAATGTTCTGGGGACCTGGGTTCAAATGCCATCTTGGCAGGTGGTGGCATTTGAATTCAAGTTTTAAAATATCTGGACTTAATAGTATGATGATGCTGCTCCTTTCAAAAGATTATGTTATCATGGTCTTTTTAAAGGAGGGTTGTAAAAGGCAGAGGTTTAGATTTGTCTGGGCAACAATCAAGGAAAAGGTTTTTAGTTTTTTTAAAACATTTGTGCAATGAAAGGGGAGTGGCCAGTTCTCCCAGTTCAGGGATTTTTCTAGTTTAATTTAGGTTTTACTCAGGGACCCAAGGGAGCAGCTACAGGTGAAAAGAGCTTGCATGCTTCAGCAAATGATCTCTGGCTGATCCTCTCTCTGAACCTTCCAGCTCAGCGAACATACCTACATCCTAATCCTCTCTCTCTCTGACACCGCTCCTGTAAGAACCTGTGCATGAATTTATGTTTTTTGCCTGGTGGGGTGTGTTTATGGGATGTTATAGGAAATCAGAACAGCTCTTTGTTAAGTTGCAGGAGATATTGTGTCGGTCACGTTTTCAATTGTTGTTACTCTAAATTCTATTTTCTTTTGTTCATGTTTCCTTTGATAGTGTGTAAATAAATTCTGTTTTACTTGAAGCCAAGTGGTTTGACCAGCTACATCACTCCTAGCATATCCACCTTACCTTTGCCTGAAACAACTAATCTGCCTTCTTAAAATGTTTTACGATTAGATTCCCTACAGTGTGGAAACAGGCCCTTCGGCCCAACAAGTCCACACCGACCCTCCGAAGAGTAACCCACCCAGACCCATTTCCCTCTGACTAATGCACCTAACACTATGGGCAATTTGTCATGACCAATTCACCTGACCTGCACATCTTTGGACTGTGGGAGGAAACTGGAGCACCCGGAGGAAACCCGCACAGACACGGAGAGAATGTGCAGA
Organism: Chiloscyllium plagiosum; assembly: GCF_037043375.1. Taxonomy (NCBI): domain Eukaryota; kingdom Metazoa; phylum Chordata; class Chondrichthyes; order Orectolobiformes; family Hemiscylliidae; genus Chiloscyllium; species Chiloscyllium plagiosum. The sequence goes on along the minus strand of NW_028270149.1, from coordinate 6,646,520 downwards.
CTCCACACAGACAGTCACTTGAGGCTGGAATCAAACCCAGGTCCCTGGCGCTATGAAGCAGCAGTGCTAACCACTGAGTCACTGCGCCGCCCATTTTCATGGGGGTCTGACCTTTTCCATAACAATAGATTAATGACGACAATTAATCCATTACCAATTGTTGGAAAAAACCTATCTGGTTCACTAATATCCTTTAGGAAAGGAATCTGCCATCCTTAACTGGTCTGGCTTGCATATGACTCCAGACCCGCAGCAGTGTGGCTGATGCTTAACTGTCCTCTGGGCAATTAGGGATGGGCAATTAATGTTGGTTCTGGCCAATGATGCCCTCATCCCGTGAACAAATAAAAGGAAAGCTACAGTCTGTGGCTCGGTTCCCACAACATCATTGAGTGGTTGAAGACAAGCAACCACTCCATTCATCACCTCAGAAAGTAGTCCAGACTGATCCACATTCTCATGGGACTGGAGTCATATACGGAGGAGCCTTGAATATCCGAAGGATGTGGGCAGGCAGTATTTCATTCGGTTAATAAAATTCCAGATAATCGAATGCAGGATAACGTAGTTTAGCCAAGCATCGCGACCTTGCAATCTTGCTGGATAATCTGATATTCGGATAATTGAATGCCAGATAATTGAGGCTCCTCTGTATAGATCAGGATGATCGGGTTATTTCCCCTGAAGAGCCCAATGGATTTTTATCACAATTTAACAGCCTTGTGGTTATTTTCAATGATAACAACTATTTAATTCAAGCTTCATTTGTAACTGAATTATTAGTCTTGCACCATGATTAATCTCTGTGTTATCTTACCTGTATCAATTCACAGATGTAATGTTGCTTGATGTAATACATCATGAGTACCTAGTAAACAGTAAGGTCTTTCAGATGGTATAGTAGCTGCTGCTAATTGTTGAGAGGACATTGCAAAGATTTATTGGGCATAAAAAGAAACATGGACAGTGAGATACCCTGTGCTATTGAATGTCTTGTGCTAAACCATCTCTTAAGTTTCACACAGCTTTATTGGTTAAAGCACTTTCAATTGTACTCAGTAGAAGCTCATGAAATATGTTGTTTTTGGAGGCATTGCTTTGCTTCTTCAACTTCCTTGATAATAAGTCAATTGACTTATAAGTCAATATTAATAATCAGACTTTAAGTTGGGCATCTCAAATCGCTCCTGATTTATCACAATAGAAACTGAGTTGGCATCAAGTCTCTGATGTAGTGATATATGACATGACCTTTCATAAATGTCACATCACAAGACTCCTCATGATCCAATGAGATTATGTCAAGGCAAACTTTTCTTTTTAAATTATTGTTCTTTTTTCAGGTTAAAAGATCATCGGTGGAAGCAAAAACATTCTGAGCCAAAAATACAAAAAAAAGTTAAAGTGATAATGGAATAATTTATGCCAATATTTTATATCCACTTTTCGATGTCTATGTCCAAGGTCCAAAACGAAAGAACAAATCGATCAGAATAGTGGTAATTCACAGCAAATTGGGAGGATGGGAACAAGCTGAGAATGAGGAAGATAAGGAGCTGGAGGGGCTCATCCTATTTGAAAGGATGAGTTGTAGTCATATTTACGCTTAAAACTTATGCTTAATGGTACCATTCTCTGTTCTGTTCTAAAGCCCTTAATCCAGGGATTTGAATAAAATCTTACTAATTCTCCAATACACGATTGAAGGTGTGCTACTCTGTCTTTTGTAGAGGTGCTGGTGTTGGACTGGAGTGGACAAAGTTAAAAATCACACGATTTATAGTCCAACAGGTTTATTTGTAAGCACTAGCTTTCAGACCACTACTTTTGCATCAGGTGGTTGTGGAGAATAAGACCATAAGACACAGAATTTAACGCAAAAGATTACACTGTCATGCAACTGACATGATATGTTGAACAAACCTGGAGTGTTAAATCTTTCATCTTTTGAATGGGTTGCAGGTTTCAGTTCATTAATATATAAATTCCCAGAACGTCTTTTAAGTCACCTTCTTGAGATAATTTGACTTTATAACAAAAGGTGACATCTCAGCTCAGACCATGCATTAAAGGTGTGAGGTTAGAGTCTATCTGTATCCCAATCTTGAGTCAGACAGTTTCTATTTCCAAACTGGAATATACAAAGTATTAAATGTATTGGCTGCCTGCAGATTGTGCAGTTTCTGAGCAAAATAGACTATATCTGCAAATTTAATTCTGCAAATACAAATTCACCCCATAGATTTATATGTGTGTGCGTGTGTGCATGAGAGAGAGCACGTGTATGACAGAGGGTCTGCTTGAGTGTGCGAGTATGTAAGAGTGTGTGTGTGAGAGAGAGAGAAAGAGTGTGTAGTGTAGTGTGACATGAATCCAAGTTCCTGGTTGAGGCCATTCCCATAGGTATCGAACTTTGCTACCAGCCTCTATTCGACCACTCTGTGTTGTTGCCTATCCCAAAGAGCACCTTGGAGGATGGTCACCCGAAGATCCGAGGCTGAATGTCCCTGACCACTGAAGTGGTCCCTGACTGCGGTGGAATACCCCTGTCTGGTGATTGTTGCGTGGTGTCTGTTCATCCGCTGTCATAGCATCTGTTTGGTCTCACCAATGCACCATGTCTCGGGGGGCATCCTTGCCTACATCATATGAGATAGATGACATTGGCCGAGTCACATGAGTACCTGCTGTGCACGTGGTGGGTGGTATCCCCACAAGTAACGGTGGTATCCATGCCGACATTCTGTCACATCTTGCAGTCAGAAGCATTGTATTCACGAGAATCATCAAGAATAGGCTCCCCCTGCCCTCTCAGATGGATGTAAAAAAATCTGAAGAGCACTAAGAAGGTTGTTTCTGGCGTTGGGGCCAATATTTACCCCTCAGTCATCATTGGAAGAACAGATACCTCAAAATTCGTTACCACATGTGTGATCTTGCTTGGTGAAAATTAATGTTTCCTACATTAGGACCTTGACTATACTTAAAAAAATTTCACTGAATGCAAAGTGCTTTCGAACTTCCCAAAATTGAAAGGATCTATAAAAATGCAATTGCTTCTGAATGCAATATTTTCTAAAAATACCAGTTAATAACATTAGTTGTTTGTTTCTTATGAACAATGACTCCCTTTCTAATGGGGACAGTTTTGTTGGGGACAGTTATTCCACGCAGGATATAAATGTTATTGTTCCCTTTTCTGAGCAGACAGTGGAAGATCTCAGAAATTGTTATTCTCCTCCAAGCTAGTGGTTAGAGACAGCAATTGCATCATGACAGTTAACAAAACAAAATTGAATCGGAAATGTTGACGTCATAATTTAATATGCAGAATATTGACTAAAAAGTGATAAACGTCATTTCACACACTGTGTTAAGATAGTGCTGTTCACTCGAATGGTTAATGGTAGAATTAGAATTTCTCTTGGCATTCCAGATGTGTTTTGTTTTATTGTTACCTCTCACTGGGTTGGTGACTGGAAATTATTTCCATTAATTACAGAGTCATCACAGAAGTTAGAGAATTTATAAAAGATCACAAACTTCCCCAAATCCCACTCTTTCAGACTTCGAAAGCACAACCAGGCAAAAGTTACTATATATTCCAAATAGATAGATTCTTGTGATGGATAAAAAGTTATGAACTGCAGACAGAAAACTTTAACTGGTAAAAACTCTAATCCACTCATAAAGCTTTCCCTACAACACGCAGGTGCGCACACGCACACACACACACACACACACAAAAGACTGAGAAGACAGTTCAATGACCCCTATCAACAGAGTTCGCTGAGCTGAGCTTTTCAGGACTTGTTGCTCCTCGATCTTCCTTCTTCAAGTACTTTCACTTGCTTATTGGAGGCACAGAGCAACTGGTCCTCTCTTAAAAAGTCTCTGACTAATCGGTTGGTTAAAACATCAGCTTACTGCATTTGTTAAGGGAAATAAGTTGACTTTGTTCCAGCTTGAGGTGACTTTCACTGCAAAGAAAGGATCTTCTTTGCAGAGGTCCAATGCCTTCTCTGCAAACATTCACACCCACAGACTATCTAGCTCACTGGCTTATTGGCAGGTAGAAGGCCCCTGTCATCGATATCTGATCACTATTCCACAGACCAAGTAGCTACCTGTTGCCAGACAAAACTCCATTCATACATATCCCTTGGCTTATCTGCAGTTAAGACGCGAATGGTGACCATGAAACCATTGTTGATTGTTGCTCCTCAGGGAAGGAAATCTGCTTCCTTACCCAGTCTGATCTACATGTGACTCCAAACCAACAGCAATGTGGTTGACTCGTAACTACTTCAGTGCAATTAGGGATGGGCAATAAAGTTTGGCCTAGCCAGTCACATCCACATTCAGTGAATGAATTTAAAAAACCCTCCACCTCCACACCATCCATTGCTTGAACGAGCAGCACGATAAACAACACTTAAAGTGAGTGTTGGAAACTTGCTTTTAAAAAGTGCATCAATCCCTTCACCAATCTTTAGCTTTTATTGCAATTCTTATTCTACTTCAGTCCATTTTCAAAAGCAGAGAAAAATATATCTTTGCAATGTTAATGAGCAAATTAGAATTTGGGAGCATTGCGAATAAATATGATGAGGACTATTAGCTCCTATGGTGGGGAAACACTAATGAACACTTCAACTCCTCCTCCCAATCCACCAATGACATGCAAGTTCTTGGCCTCCTCCACCGCTAAATTCAAGCCACTCAACGCCTCGAGGAAGAGAGTCTCATCTTCCACCTTGGGACCCTCCAACCACACAGGAGCAATGTCAATTTCACCAGTTTCCTCATCTCCCCTCCCAGATCCAACCCTCCAACTTGGTATTGCCATCTTGAACTGTCCTACTTGCCCACCATCCTTCCCACCTATCCACTCCACCCTCTGCTCTGACCCATCACCATTACCCCCTCACCTTCATCTACCTATCACATTCCCAGCTACATTCCCCCCAGCCCTAACATCCCCCTTTCCCCCCCCCCCCTCCCATTTGTCTCTCAGCCAGCTTGGCATTCCACTTTCCAACATTCCTGATGAATGGATTATGCCCGAAATGTCGACTCTCCTGCTCCTTGGATGCTGCATGACTGGCTGTGCTTTCCCAGCACCACACTTTTGCACTCTGATCTCCAGCATCTGTAGTCCTCACTTTATCCCAGGTAAACACTAACACAGACAGAATAGAATTCCATGCAGGAACTCGCATTTAGGATCAATTTGTTGAAGTATTCATTTGCAGCATAGCTATAGAACCAATGAACGTGGTGTATTTGTATTTTCATAAGACATTTTGTTAAGATCTTACGTAGAAAACAACATTTAGTATAATATATAAATAGATTTCCTACAGTGTGAAAACAGGCCCTTCAGCCCAGCAAGTTCACACCAGCCCCTCTGAAGAGTAACCCAACCAAACCCATTCCATTAACCTATTACCACCCCTGAGTAATGCACCCAACTACACATCTCTGAACACTATGGGCAAGTTGGCATGGCCAATTCACCTAACCTGCACATCTTTTAATTGTGGGAGGAAATCCACACAGATACGGGCAGAATGTGCAAACTCCACACACAGTCACCCAAGGCTGGAATCAAACCTGGGACCCTGGCGCTGTGAGATAGCAGTGCTAACTACTGAGCCACCCTTGTGCCCACAGATTGAGAGTAGGTTAACAGAGGGAAACAGGGTCGTGTTCAGTTTGGCAGGCTGTCATGGGGTGTGATGGTTGAAAAATCAGAAAGGCAGAATATTGTTAAACAGTAAGAGGGTAGCAGTGTGGGTGCCTGTAGAGATCCTTGTCCTTGTTTATGGGTCACAAAAGGTTAGCATACATGTCAACAAGGAAGGTAAATGGTATGTTAGCCTTCATTTTAATGGGATTCGAGTACAGCCGTAAAGATATCCTGCCTCAATTGTACGAAGTATTGGCGATTCTGTACCTGGAAGAAGAACCATGATTATGCAAATGACACAGGCAGGGAGTGTGTTGTTTGGATAATTGAATGCTGGATAATCAAGGTTCTTCTGTACTGTGTACAGCTTTGGTCTCCTTATCTAAGAAAGGGTGCACTTGCCATGAATGTAGTTCAATGAAGTTTCATTAATCCCTGGGATGGTGGGATTGTCTCATGAGGAAATAGGTCTATATTACCCTGGGTTTTGATGAAAGTGTGGTGATCTCATTGAAATATACAAGATTATTATAGGGCGTGATAGAGTGTGTGTGGATCGGCAATTTCCCCAACCTGTGGGGTCTAGAGCCAAGGGACAGGCCATGTAATTCTGAAATGAGAATAAATGTCTTCACTCAGCGGATGGAGCCCCGATGGAATTCTCTGTTGAGCAGGTTCAAGACAGAAACTGATTGATTTCTAGAGATGAATGACATTAAGGAATAGGGAGCAGTGTGGAAAAGTGACATTAAGATTGATGATCTTATTGAATGGCAGAGCAGAGTCAATGGACTGAATGGCCTACTGTCCTCTTGTAGTCACATAATGCAAAGATCACAAGACTATTCAGCCCATTCCAACCCTGTTGCCCTTTTGATGGAAGTATCCAATTAGTCTAACTCTGCTACTCTCACCCAGACCCTTGTAAACTGTTTCCTTCTTAAATATATATCCAATTTCTTTCTGCAATTTATTATTAAATCTGTTTCTATGACCTTGTCGTGCAATTATTTCAGACCAGAAGAAATTGCATGAAAAAGAACAAGATTCCTCAAGTGGTCCCAGTTCTTTTTATTACTTCTTGTAAATCTGTCTGCTCTGATTTGTTATTGACCTTCCTGATAATCAAAAAACCCTCTCCCTTTATACTCAACAAAACCTTCCAGACTTGAACATCTTCAATACCTGAAGCAGACCTCTTTTGTTTGCAGGAAGAAATGGCCAATAATCGAATGAGGAGGATAAAGATTTGAAAGAACCTTGAAAACAATTGAGGAGACAACATTGTGACCTCTTGGGAGCGGCTGCAACCCTCATCATTATTTTATTGCTTATTCATCATCAGCTTCTTCCCAAGATAATGCCAGAGCATGGCAATACTTTGTGACCCCTCCTAAGCAGATCATCCCATCTACATTCCTGATGAAGGGCTTATGCTCGAAAAGTCAACTCTCTTGCTCCTCAGATGCTGCTTGACTGGCTGTGCTTTCCCAGCGCCACACTTTTTGACCCACCTATAATCCTGTCTGCTCTGATACTCTCCGAGCTGGCCTCCTGACTGACAGTCATCGTAAAGCTGAGTCCACCTGAAAGTCTGCTACCTAAGTCCTAAATCACACCAAAATCATTGAATCCTTACAGTGTGGAAAGAAACTATTTCACCCATCAAATCTGCATCCTCCCTCCAAAGATCTTCCCAGTCAGACCCAGCCCTATCCCCATAACTCCGCATTTACCATGGTTAATCTAGCTAGCCTACACATCTCTGGACACTATGGGCAAGTTAGCATGCCAATCCACCTGACCTATATGTCTTTCGACTATGGGGGGAAGCCAGAGCACCCAGAGGAACCCCATGAGGACCAGGGGGAGTACACGCAAACTCCACACAGGCAGCCGCCCAAGGATGGATTTGATTGTGGATTTGTGGCACTGTGAGGCACCAATGCTAACCACTGTGCCACCATGCCACCCAGTTGCCCCTGTGTTTGTTGACTAATATTGGTGTCTTGCATGCCCTTGAGTTTCATTGCCTAACCTCTGGCTGCCATGATGTTACTGTTGGGTCTAAGCTTTGGTATTCCTTCCATAAACCTCTCCTCCTCTCCATTTTGCTTTCCTCCTTTAAGATGTTCTCAGAAACCCTACATCCGTATACCAGATTCAGGTCATCAGCCTTAATATCACTTTAGACAAGCAGAAGGCTGGAAGAGCACAGAAAGCCAGGCAGCATCAGGAGGTGGAGAAGTCGATGTTTCTGGCCTAACTTTTCTGCAGGACTGGGGAGTGGGTGTAAAGGGAGCTGCAGATAAAGAGGGGGTGGGGGAGGATTTTGGTGGGGGAGAAGGGCTGAGTGGTCTGTACTGATTGGTGAACAGATTGCTGTGGCAATGGAGGAGGCCAAGAATGGTCATCTCAGAAAGGGAGTGGGAAGGCGAATTAAAATGGACTGTGACTGGGAGGTCAGGTCAGCCCCTGCAGGCCCAGCTGCGATGTTCGGTGAAATTACGTTTGATCTCCCCGATGTAGAGAAGACCACATTGGGGGCACCTGATGCAGTAAACTAGGTTGGAAGAGAGGCGGGTGAACCTCTGTCTCACTTGGAAGGATTGTTTGGGTCCCTGGATGGAGGAGAGGAGAGTGGTATACTGGCAAATTTTGCATCTTTTCCGGCTGCAGGGGAAGGTACCAGGAGTTGGGGAGGCTGGTGGGGAGAGAGACACAAACCAAAGATCGGTGAAAGGAATGGTCCTTGCGGAAGGCAAGAGTGGTGAGGAGGGGAAGATGTTCTTGGTGATGGAGTCTAGTTGGAGTTGGCAGAAGTGTTTAGGATGACAGGTTGGATGGAGAGATCGGTGAGGTGGTAGGTGAGGGCAAGGTTGACTCTGTCTTTCTTGTGTTTGGAGGGGGAAGGTTTAGAGCAGTGGAGTAGGGAATGGAGGAGGTGCGGTGGAGGGATGACATCCAGGCAACTCTCCACTGCACCTCCTCCATTCCCCGTTCCATTGCTCTAAACCCTACCCCACTCCAAATGCAACAAATACAGTGTTGCCCTTGTCCTCAACTAGTATCCGACCAGTCTCTGCATCCAACGCATCATCCTTTAACACTTCTACCAACTCCAATTAGACCCCATCACCAAGAACATCTTGCCCTCCCCATCCCTCTCTGCCTCCAGTAAGGACCATTCCATTCGCCACTCTCCCCACCAACCCCACCTGAACCCCAGGTACCTTCCTCTGCAATATAAAAAATGCAAAACCTGCCAGCACCCAACCCTGTCACCTCCATCCAAGGCCTTAAGCACTCCTTCCAGGTGAGAAAGAGGTTCACCTGCCTCTCCTCCAACCTAGTTTACTGTATCTGGAACTCCTGATGTGGTCTTCTCTACACCGGTGAGACCAAACATAAACTCAGAGCACATTTCGCAGAACATCTCAGCCGGGCCCACAAGGGCTGACCTGACCTCCCAGTCATCGCCCATTTTAATTCCCCTTCTCACTCTCTTTCCAACATGACTATCCTCGGTCTCCTCCATTGCCACAGCCAATCAGACCACACATTGGAGGAATAACACCTCATCTTCTGCCTGGGCAGCCTACAGCCTGGAGGACTCAACATTGAGTTCTCCAAATTCTAATAACCTTCCTTCTCATCTCCCAACTCCCTTCCCAGCCCCTCGCCCCTCCTTTCCATTCCTTAGACCAATCCTTCCTTCCAGCTATCAACTGGATTCATTCCTCCCATTGACCAACCAGGCTGTAACCTCTGCCTGTCTTCACCTATCCCTACCTCACCACCCTGTTCTCCCCAACCAAAACCCTCCCCTACCACCCCCTCCTTTATCTGCAGCTCCCCTTACACCCACACCCAGCCTTGCAGAAGAGTTGCACCAAACACATTCACTTCTCCACCTCCTGATGCTGCCTGACTTCTGTGTTCTTCTGGCCTCCTGCCAAGATGCCTTGAATTCCAGCATCTGCAGTTAAGTTGTCACTAATTAATATCACTTTACACACCTCAATGTCAGATGGTTTCTGATTTGCACTCCTGTGATATACCTTGGGATTTTTTTTAGATTAGATTAGATTAGATTACTTACAGTGTGGAAACAGGCCCTTCAGCCCAACAAGTCCACACCAACCCGCCAAAGCGCAACCCACCCATTCCCCGACACCTAACACTACGGGCAATTTAGCACGGCCAATTCACCTGACCTGCACATCTTTGGACTGTGGGAGGAAACCACAGAGGAAACCCACACAGACACAGGGCGAATGTGCAAACTCCACACAGTCAGTCGCCTGAGGTGGAGAATTGAACCCAGGTCTCTGGCGCTGTGAGGCAGCAGAGCTAACCACTGTGCCACATGCCACCCACTAAAGATGGCTACATGAATGCTAGCCACTGACGTAGATTTGTGTTATGAGTGTTTGAATTAATATTTTTTCTACTGACATGATAGACACGCTACTGTTTAGCCCCTGTATATCAGGATCTTGAGCTCTCTGACGCCCACATATGAGCCCATGCCTAAATGAAAGCCATTTCATTGATCCAAAGTCTTATATCTGCTTGTCAGATCATTAACACTCATTCTTCCCTTCTGTTTAAATCACTTAGGAGCTGCTTAGGAACAGTTATAAGCCTTAACAAACAGAAATTAAATTGCATTAGAATTTGGAAAATTAAGTTATAATTAAACTCTGGTTGTGTTGTGATATTTTGTCACAGAGTTCTGTGTTTGCAACAGAGAAGCTGGCTTGCATTTTGTCACCCACTTGTTCTTAAGAAATAAACTTGCATTTATATTTGTATCTTAGTGTATCTGTTGGAAGCACCTGCAACACAGGAGTTGTTTTGAAATGCAACTACTGTTGTAATGAAGGCGTCAGCTTTGGTTCACTTTCCAGCACTTTCATCGCTTGGTCCAATTGTTGAGGGATCAAGCCCTGTTCTAGAAACATTGTGCACTATTTTCAGACTGAAATGTCAGCATAATGCGGTCAGTGTTGCACTGTCAGAGATACCATCTTCCAAATGGGGCAGTAGACCATTATTGAGGTCAGGGAAAGTTTAAGCTCGATTGCTAGGTCAATGGGTAGCTACCAGCAATGTGAAGTGGAAAAAAAATTTATGATACATAAATAAGTGAGACCTTTGGATTGAGCTCAAGAAAGAAATAACACTGCATTAGATAGCAACAGAGTAAAAAGGATGATGAGGAATGCAAAGACAACACAAAGCAATACATACAATGCACTACGTATGATGCTTGGGAGGTACAAGCAAAAATTCCTGTTTATAAGTGTGTCATAGTGGCAAAAATGGAAATTATTTTTCATTCCTGGTTTGTGGAAATTACTGGCTGGGCCAGCACTGATTCACCATCCTATCCCCAATTGACCAGAGGACAGTTAACAGAGAGTTACATTGCTGTGGGTCGAGAGTCACAGGTAGGCCAGACCAGGGAAGAATGGCAGTTTCCTTCCCGAAAGGACATTAGACTCTTAATTCCAGATTTTTGTTGATTTCACTTTCTACCATCTGTCACATTACCTGGATCTCTAGATTAATAGTAGAGAGTGTGGTGCCAGCAGGTCAGGCAGCATTGGAGGAGCAGGAAAATCGATGTTTTTGGAATTCCTGATGAAGAGCTTTTGTCCCAAATATTGATTTTCGTGCTCCTCAGCAGATCTGGCAAATGATGCTGCCTGACCTGCTGTGTTTTTAGAACATAGAACATAGAACAGTACAATGCAGAACAGACCCTTCAGCCCTCGATGTTGCGCCGACCTGTGAACTATTCTCAGCTCGTCCCCCTACACTATCCCAAAAGCATCCATGTGCTTATCTAAGGATTGTTTAAATCTCCCTAATGTGGCTGAGTTGACTACATTAGCAGGTAGGGCATTCCACGCCTTTACCACTCTGCATAAAGAACCTCTCGTACAAGCTGATGTCATCATCCTAGGGAAAAGTATTTCACTGTCTACCCTATCTAATCTTCTGATCATCTTGTATGTCTCTATCAATTCCCCTCTTAACCACCTTTTTTCCAATGAGAACAGACCCAAGTCTCTCAGCCTTTCTTCATAAGACCTTCCCTCCAGACCAGGCAACATCCCAGTAAATCTCCTCTGCACCTTTTCCAAAGCTTCCACATCCTTCCTGTAATGGGGCAACCAGAACTGTACACAATACTCCAAGTGTGGCCGCACTAGCGTTTTGTACAGTTGCAGCATGACATTACGGCTCCGGAACTCAATCCCTCTATCAATGAAGCCTAACACACCGTAGGCCTTCTTCACAGCACTATCCATCTGGGTGGCAACTTTTAGGGATCTATGTACATGGACTCCAAGATCCCTCTGCAAATCCACACTACGGAGAATATTTGCATTGACCCAGTACTCTGCCTTTCTGTTATTCTTCCCAAAGTGCATCACCTCACATTTAGCTGCATTGAACTCCATTTGCCACCTATCAGCCTAATTCTGCAGTTTTCCAGCACCACACTCAATTCTAATCTCCAGCATTTACAGTCCTCACTTTCACCTCTCTGGATTAATGGTCCCACAACAATGCTACTAGACCCTTTGATTAGAATCACCAAGTAAAAAAGGAGATTGTCTCACTACTCCTTAGATTTCCAAATAGTCTGGAAGAAATGGAAGAGTAAATTGAGTGGGAAATTGCAGAAATGAGCAAGAAATATTGAGTAGCAATGTTGATGAGGGTCACTTTAGTTACCCAAACATCTTATTGGGCTAATGTAAGGACAAGGAGGGGAGACACTTCATAAATGTGTTCAGGAGAACATCCTTGAGCAGTAGGACCAGCTAGGAAGCAGGATTTGCCGGAACTGCTGTGGGAGATTGAGATACATTAGCAATGGGGGAGAACAAGCAAGGAGCAATGAAATGTGGAACTTCTAAATTGAAAGAAAGCTCACTTCAATCAGATGTGTTGAATGAGGATGTAATGGATTGAAAGGGAATCAAAGATTGACAGGAAAGGCTGTAATGAATGATCTTGAAGGAGGAGATATTTCAGGCCAGGGTCTTTTCATTCCAACAAGGGGAAAAGCTATGGAGAGAAAAGCTCTGACCCCTTGGTTGGTGAGGTAGGTAAAAACAATGACTGCAGATGCTGGAAACCAGATTCTGGATTACAGTGGAGCTGGAAAAGCACAGCAGTTCAGGAAGCATCTGAGGAGCAGGAGAATCGACGTTTCGGGCTAAAGCCCTTCATAAGGAATACAGGCAGAGTGCCTGAAGTGTGGAGAGATAAATGAGAGGAGGGTGGGGGTGGGGAGAAAGTAGCATCGAGTACAATAGGTGAATGGGGGTGGGGATGAAGGTGACAGGTCAGGGAGGAGGGTGGAGTGGATAGGTGGAAAGGAAGATAGGCAGGTAGGACAGGTCATGGGGACAGTGCTGAGCTGGAAGTTTGGAATTGGGGTGAGGTGGGGGAAGGGGAAATGAGGAGACTGGTGAAGTCCACATTGATGCCATGTGGTTGAAGTGTTCCGAGGAGGAAGATGAGACGTTCTTCCTCCAGGCATCTGGTGGTGAGGGAGCGGCAGTGGAGGAGGCCCAGGACCTCCATGTCTTTGGCAGAGTGGGAGGGGGAGTTGAAATGTTGGGTCACGGGGCAGTGAGGTTGATTGGTGCAGGTGTCCCAGAGATGTTCCCTAAAGTGCTCTGCTAGGAGGCGTCCAGTCTCCCCAATGTAGAGGAGACTGCATCGGGAGCAACGGATACAATAAATGATATTAGTGGATGTGCAGGTGAAACTTTGATGGATGTGGAAGACTCCTTTAGGACCTTGGATGGAGGTGAGGGAGGAGGTGTGGGCGCAGGTTTTACAGTTCCTGAGGTGGCAGGGGAAGGTGCCAGGATGGGAGGGTGGGTTGCAGGGGGCGTGGACCTGACCAGGTAGTCATGGAGGGAACGGTCTTTGTGGAAGATGGAAAGGGGTGGGGAGGGAAATATATTCCTGGTGATGGGGTTCGTTTGGAGGTGGTGGAAATGTTGGCAGATGATTTGGTTTATGTGAAGGTTGGCATGGTGGAAGGTGAGCACCAGGGGAGTTCTGTCCTTATTACGGTTGGAGGGGTGGGGTCTGAGGGCAGAGGTGCGGGATGTGGACGAGATGCGTTGGAGGGCATCTTTAACCACGTGGGAAGGGAAATTGTGGTCTCTAAAGAAGGAGGCCATCTGGTGGGTTCTGTGGTGGAAGGTGAGGGAGGTGGAGACCATAATGAAGCATAAAGAGAGGTTCAATTATCTGTGAATTCTTCAAACGAAAGGAAATGTAAGAATTTGAGATGGGAAGTGAAAAGGAAAATCAGATTGGAAAAGAGAAAATATGAAAATAAAATGGTATTTAACATACAACAGAGCCATGAATTCTTCTATCTGCATGTAAATAATGAAGAAATACAATGAAGAAATTTAAAACAAAAGCAATATGGATAGTTTAGGTGAATGGGGCAAAATTTGGCAGGTGGAGGTTAATGTGGATAATTTGATAAGCTGCACTTCACAGGTTTTGGTGCAGACCTGATGGGCTGAATAACCTTTGTCTGCCCTACAAGGATTCCGTAATTCTCTGATTCTATGATTCTAAGGGTGGGGTTATCCATTTTGGTCAAAAGAATAAAAAGAGAATTTATTATCTAAATGGAGGAAAACTTCAAAACACTTTGGTGCAGAGAGAGTTGGGTGTTCTTGTGCATACATTGCAAAAAGCTAGCATGCAGCTTCAGTAGGTAATAAGGAAGGCAAATGGAATTTTGGCATTTACTGCTTAGGGAAAGGAATATAAAGGTTAAGGAAGTGTCATTGTAATTGTATAAGGCATTAGTGAAACTGGAGTACTTATGGTTTTGTTCCCTTTACTTGAGAAATGATGTAATTTCATTGGAAGCAGTTCAGAGAAGGTTCAGTAGGTTAATTTCAGGATTGGAAAGCTTGGCTTATGAAGAGACATTGAACAGTTTAGACTTACAATTGTTAGAATTTAGAAGGATAAGATGAGGTATATAAGATGTTAAAGCTGCTTGACAAAGTAGATGCCAAGAGGATGTTTCCTGTGTGGGGCAATGGAACATCACAGATTTAGGCTTTGAGGTGGAAATTTTAAAAATAAAAGAGATGAGAAGCAAATACTTTCTCAACAATCTGCAAATCTGTGGAATCCACTGCCCCAGAGTGTGGTGGACATTAGGACACTGAGCAAATTTGAGAAGAAGATATAAACATTTTAATTAGTAATGGGTTAAAGGGTTATGGAGGGCAGGCAGGAAAGTGGAGTTGAGGCCAAGATGAGATCAGCCATGATTGTAAGGAAGGCTCAAGGGGCAAAATGGCCTCCTCCTGCTCCTAGCTCTGATATTCTTATGCTGCTGTTGTTGAGTTGTCAATAAGTTGAAGTTGCTGCTCCCTTTCAATGGGCACCCATAGGATTGAATCCCAGAATCATGGAGCATTTATGGTGCAGAGGGAGGCCATTCAGCCCCTCATACGAAAACCAGTTCCATTTCCAGTGCTGATATGAAGGAATTCAAGGATTTTTACCTCATGAAAGACCATTCAAACTTTTCCAAGTCAGGATGATGTATGATTTTAAGGAGACATTGTGGGTGCTGGTGTGCCCATGTATCTGTTGCTCTTGTCCTTCTGATGGTAGTGGTCACCGGCTGGGAAGGTGCTGTCCAAAGGTCATCCTGAATTTCTATAGTGCATCTTGCAAAGGTCATTACTGCTGCCACTGTATGGTGGTGCACTGAGTGAATGGTTAAGATGGTTGATGTGGCGTCAAGCAAATGGGCTGCTTTGGCCTGGATAGTGTCATGAGTGTTGCCAGAGCTGCACACATCCAGGCCAGTGGGGAGTATTCCAGCTCCCTCCTGAGTTATGCCTTGTAGATAGTGGACAGGCTTCAGGGAGTCTGGAGTGAATTATTCACTCCAGGATTCCTGGCCTCTGACCTGCCTTCATAGCCATTGTATTTATCTGGCAAGTCCAATTCAGGTTTTGGTCAATAGTAACCCCAGGATGTTGAGTATGTGGATTCAGTGATGGTATCACTATTAAATAGTGAGGAATAATGATTAGATTCTGTCTTGTTGGAGGTGATCATTGCCTGTGTTTGTATGGCATGAAATGTTATTGCCACTTTTCAGCTCAAGCCTAGACATTGACCAGGTTTTGCTACATTTGTACATGGACTGCCACAATATCTGAGCAGTCGAAAATGGTGCTGAACATCGTTTAATAATCAGCAAACGTTCCCACTTCTGACCTTCTGGTGGAGAGAAGGCCATTGATGAAACAGCTTCAGATAGTTGGGTCTAGGACACTACCCTGAGGAACTCCAGGAGAAATGTCCTGCAGCTGAGATGACTGACCTCCAACAACAATCATCTTCCTATGAGCCAGGTGTGACTCCAATCAGTTGGAGAGATTTCCTCTGACTCCCATTGATTCCAGTTTTGTTAGGACTCCTTGATGCCACTCTCTGTTAAATGAGGCATTGATGTCAAGCTCACTTTCACCCTGCCAATTAAATTGGCCCAGAGTGCATTGGATGCTGGGATACTGAATACATTTAAGGAGGAGAGAGACAGAATATTAATTAGCAATGGATTAAAGGGTTATTTGGAATGGGCAGGAAAGTGGAGTGGAGGCTGAGATGAGCCAACTATGATCATATTGAATGGTGGACCATACTCAAGCAGCTGAATTGTTTACTCCTGCTCCTAATTCTCATAAAAAATAAAGTGTCCATCAGAGATAGAGAAGGTGATAAATTTGCTCAGTGTCCTAATGTCCGCCACACTATGGGACAGTGAAATCCACAGGGCAAGAATACTTAATAAGAATTTATAAACGAAGTGAATACAGCCAAAATATCAGGAGAGATGGAGATATCTGAGGTAATGGATAGGGTGAAAATTGAGAGGGAGGAGATTCTGGAAAGGTTGGCTATGTTTGCATGCCTGTTCTGGCTAGCTTGTGTACAAGGTTGTTAAAGGAGGTTAGCGTAGAAATAGCAGAAGATTTGCTGCAGTGTTCCAAACTTCCCAAAAAAGGAGGAGCTGTCAGACGATTGAACAGTGCCAAGAACAGGTTCAGGGGCAATCCTAGCAATCAGAGGCCAGTTTGACAATAGTGCTGGGTAAGGTTTCTGAAGCAATATTCAGGGATGAAATATTAAGAGACACTTGGAGAAGTTTGAGTTAATTAAGGTGAGCCAGCACAAATTTGTAAAAGGTAGATTGCACTTGACTTAATGTAATTGCATTTTTTGATGAAGTAACATAGATAATTGATATTGCAAAATCAATGAGTGTCATCTGTAGGGATTTTAAAAAAGCTTCTGACAAAGTATGGCATAAAAGCTGGTTAACACAACTGAGTCTCATGGAATAGGAGTCAGTGTCAGTTTGGCTTAAAAAAATGGATTATGGGCAAATGATAAATTAGTAAAATACTGGTTTTCAGATTGGAGGATGGTAAATGAGAGTGTTCATCATGGGTCAGTTTTAGATTGTTTTTTTGATATCCATAGGTGACTCAGATATGAGAATATAGAGTAAAATTTCAAAATTTGTCAATGATATCAAACTTGAGAGTGGAGAAAACAGGAAACTAAATATGAATTGACTGCAGAAGGCCACAGATAGACGTTCAGAATTGGCAGACACCAGCCAAGATCACATTGAATGGCATAGCAGGTTTCAGAGGTTAAAACCAACTCTTGCTCCTATTTCATATGTTCTCATTTATGGAAGGCTGAAGGTGTCTTCAATATTGACCCATTAGCCTCTACTCTTGTGCGTGTTGAATAATATAAGTTACAATTCTTAAAAATGTACATTCCCAGCTATTGTTGCCACATTATTTCTTCATTATTCTTCAGTTGAGACTGAAGATGTAAAATAAAGTTTAATGTTTCTTTGCTGTCATTAACATTCTTCAATATTCCCTGAGGAAACAGAAAGAAGGAGATGATTCCCTCCTGCATTAGGTATAACAAGTCATAAAATGCATCCATATCACATGAATTTTATTTCCCTGGGCATATAAGACAAAATCATCTGGCTGCCGACATCCTGTCTAGTTGTATTTGCTTGGAGCAGCTATTGCAAAAGTTCAATGGGAAAAGGCCAATATCTAAGACCCAGCAACATATACTGAGGGTTTGGAATCTCTGTCTAAATCCCCAGGCTGTATGTTTGACACGAAATGTAAATGTACATTGTAAACCCAACCTGAAGTAGCCAGTGCAGTGAAACACCTCATGTACTGTATTGAATGAAATGTCAAATTTTAACTGTTAAATAATGTACCATTACATATTTTATGAATAAATTATATATCTGGCAAAAGAATGTATTATTCATTTGTAAACTTTCAAACATTATCATCAATGTGCTGACTCAGCAAAGTCTCTCTTCCACAGCTTTAAATGATTTGTTTTTAGAATGTTCAACTAATTCATAATCTGCAAACAGTGCTGGCAAAGCTTGCATTTTTATATTTCTAACAGTAAAATAATTTTGTAATAATATACTGGCAGGGAAATTTGCAAGAACTGCTTGGGAGGATTTAAACTAGTAAGATGGGGAGGCATGGGACCCAGGGAGATAATGAGGAAAGAGGATCAATCTGACATTGGCACAGTTGAGAATAGAAGTGAATCAAACAGTCAGGGCAGGCAGTGACAAGGTAGGACTAATAAATTAAACTGCATTTATTTCAATGCAAGGGGTCTAACAGGGAAGGCAGATGAACTCAGGGCATGGTTAGGAACATGGGACTGGGATATCATAGCAATTATGGAAACATGGCTCAGGGATGGGCAGGACTGGTAGCTTAATATTCCAGGATAAAAATGCTACAGGAAGGATAGAAAGGGAGGCAAGAGAGGAGGGGGAGTGGAATTTTTGATAAGGCATAGCATTACAGCTGTGCTGAGGGAGGATATTCCTGGAAATACATCCAGGGAAGTTATTTGGGTGGAACTGAGAAATAAGAAAGGGATGATCACCTTATTGGGATTGTATTACAGACCCCTAATAGTCAGAGAGAAATTGAGAAACAAACTTGTAAGGAGATCTCAGCTATCTGTAAGAATAATAGGGTAGTTATGGCAGGGGATTTTAACTTTCCAGTCATTGACTGGTCTTGCCATAGTGTTAAAGATTTAGATGGAGAGGAATTTCTTAAGTGTGTATAAGAATATTTTCTGATTCAGTATATGGATGTACCGACTAGAGAAGGTGCAAAAATTGACCTACTCTTGGGAAATAAAGCAGGGCAGGTGGCTGAGGTGTCAGTGGGGGAGAACTTTGGGGCCAGCAACCATAATTCTATCTGTTTTAAAATAGTGATGAAAAAGGATAGACCAGATCTAAAAGTTGAAGCTCTAAATTGGAGAAAGGCCAATTTTGACGGTATTAGGCAAGAACTTTCGAAAGCTGATTGGAGGCAGATGTTCGCAGGTAAAGGGACGGCTGGAAAATGGGAAGCCTTCAGAAATGAGATAACAAGAATCCAGACAAAGTACATTCCTGTCAGGGTGAAAGGGAAGGCTGGTAGGTATAGGGAATGCTGGATGACTAAAGAAATTGAGGGTTGGTTAAGAAAAAGAAGGAAGCATATGTCAGGTATAGACAGGATAGATCAAGTGAATCCTTAGAAGAGTATAAAGGAAGTAGGAGTATACTTAAGAGGGAAATCAGGAGGGCAAAAAGGGGACATGAGATAGTGTTGGCAAATAGAATTAAGGAGAATCCAAAGGGTTTTTACAAATATGCTAAGGAGAAAAAGGGTAACTAGGGAGAGAACAGGGCCCCTCAAAGATCAGCAAAGCGGCCTTTGTGTGGAGCCACAGAAAATGGGGGAGATACTAAATGAATATTTTGCATCAGTATTTACTGTGGAAAAGGATAAGGAAGATATAGACTTTGGGGAAATAGATGGTGACATCTTGCAAAATGTCCAGATCACAGAGGAGGAAGTGCTGGATGTCTTGAAACGGTTAAAGGTGGATAAATCCCCAGGACCTGATCAGGTGTACCCGAGAACTCTGTGAGAAGCTAGAGAAGTGATTGCTGGGCCTCTTGCTGAGATATTTGGATCATCGATAGTCACAGGTGAGGTGCTGGAAGACTGGAGGTTGGCAAACGTGGTGCCACTGTTTAAGAAGGGCGGTAAAGACAAGCCAGGGAACTATAGACCGGTGAGCCTGACGTCGGTGGTGGGCAGGTTGTTGGAGGGAATCCTGAGGGACAGGATGTACATGTATTTGGAAAGGCAAGGACTGATTAGGGATAGTTAACATGGCTTTGTGCGTGGGAAATCACGCCTCACAAACTCGAATGAGTTTTTTGAAGAAGTAACAAAGAAGATTGATGAGGGCAGAGCATTAGATGTGATCTATATGGACTTCAGTAACGCGTTCGACAAGATTCCCCATGGGAGACTGATTAGCAAGATAAGATCTCATGGAATAAAGGGAGAACTAGCCATTTGGATACAGAACTGGCTCAAAGGTAGAAGACAGAGGGTGGCGGTGGAGGGTTGTTTTTCAGACTGGAGGCCTATAGCCAGTGGAGTGCCACAAGGATCGGTGCTGGGTCCTCTACTTTTTGTCATTTACATAAATGATTTGGATACGAGCAGAAGAGATACAGTTGGTAAGTTTGCAGATGACACCAAAATTGGAGGTGTAGCGGACAGCGAAGAGGGTTACCTCAGATTACAACAGGATCTGAACCAGATGGGCCAATGGGCTGAGAAGTGGCAGATGGAGTTTAATTCAGATAAATGCAAGGTGCTGCATTTGGGGAAAGCAAATCTTAGCAGACTTATACACTTAATGGTAACGACCTGGGGAGTGTTGCTGAACAAAGAGACCTTGGAGTGCAGGTTCATAGCTCCTTGAAAGTAGAGTCACAGGTAGATAGGATAGTAAAGAAGGCGTTTGGTATGCTTTCCTTTATTGGTCAGAGCATTGAGTACAGGAGTTGGGAGGTCATGTTGTCATAGTTTGGATGAGAACATTACAGGACATTGGTTAGGCCACTGTTGGAAAAGTGCGTGCAAGTCTGGTCTCCTTCCTACTGGAAAGATGTTGTGAAACTTGAAAGTGTTCAGAAAAGATTTACAAGGATGTTGCCAGGGTTGGAGGTTTTGAGCTATAGAGCGAGGCTGAATAGTCTGGGGCTATTTTCCCTGGAGTGTCGGAGGCTGAGGGGTGAACTTATAGAGGTTTATAAAATTATGAGGGGCATGGATAGGATGAATAGACAAAGTCTTTTCCCTGGGATCCGGGAGTCCAGAACTAGAAGGCATAGGTTTGGGTGAGAGGGGAAAGGTATAAAAGAGACCTAAGGGGCAACCTTTTCATGCAGCGGGTGGTACATGTATGGAATGAGCTGCCAGAGGATGTGGTGGAAGCTGGTACAATTGCAACATTTAAGAGGCATTTGGATGGGTATATGAATAGGAAGGGTTTGGGGGGATATGGGCTGGGTGCTGGCAGGTGGGATTAGATTGGGTTGGGATATCTGGTCGGTGTGCACAGGTTGGACCGAAGGGTCTGTTTCCGTGCTGTACATCTCTATGACTCTATGACTCTCACTGAACTGGCTTGAAGGTAGAAGTCAGGGGGTGGTGGTGGAGAAACTGCCGATGCTGGGGATCAGAGCTTAAAAATGTGTTGCTGGAAAAGCGCAGCAGGTCAGGCAGCATCAAAGGAGAAGGAGAATCGACGGTTCGGGCATAAGCCCTTCTTCAGGTGGCGGTGGAGGGTTGCTTTTCAGACTGACCAGTAGTGTGCCACAAGGACCGGTCTACTGCTTTTTGGCATTTATATAGTTTGGATGAGAACATTAGAGGTATAATTAGTAAGTTTGTAGATGACATTAAAGGTTACCTCAGAGTGCAACATGGCCAGATGGGCCAATGAGCTAACGGTAGCAGACTGAGTTTAGATAAATTTGAGATGTTGTATTTTCGAAAGGCAAATCAGGGTAGGATTTATACACTTGATGGTAAGGTCCTGAGGAGTGTTGCTGAGCAAAGAGATCTGCAGGTTCATATTTTGTTGAAAGTGGAGCCCCATGTAGACAGGATAGTAAAGAGGGCATTTGGCATGCTCACCTTCATTGGTCAGTGCATTGACAGTAGTAGTTGGGAGATCATGTTGCAGCTGTACTTTTGGTTAGGCACTTTTGGAATACTGCGTGCAATTCTGATCTCCCTGCTATATATAGAAAGGATGTTGTGCAACTTGAAAGGGTTCAGAAAAGGTTTACAAGGATATTGCCAGGGTTGGAGGGCTTGTAATATAAGGAGAGGCTGAATAGGTTGGGGCTATTTTCCCTTGAGCATCAGGAGCTGAGGGATGACCTTCTAGAGGTTTATAAAATTATAAGGGACATGAGTAGGATAAATATACAAGATCTTTTCCCCAGGGTGGGGGAGTCCAAAGCTAGAGGGTATAGGTTTAAGGTGAGAGGGGAAAGATTTAAATGAAATGTAAGGGGCAACTTTTTCACACAGAGGGTGGTGTGTATGGAATGAGCTGGCAGAGGAAGTGGTGGAGGCCGGTACAATTACAACATTTAAAAGGCATCTGGATGGGTATATGAATAGGAAGGGTTTAGAGGGATATGGGCAAGTGCTGGAAAATGGGACTAGATTAATTCAGAATATCTGGTCAAGTTGGACCGAATGGTTTGTTTCCATGCTGTCCAGCTCTATGACTCTATGAAACCAACTAAGTGTATATAATAGTAATATCAATTGGCTCTCAAAGAATATGTTAGACTGAAAATTACTGTCACTGATTATTAATTGACAGAGGGACAGTTTTCTATCTGATGCATTTGTAGAGGCATTGAGCCATTACAAATAATGTCATAGCCATCAGTAACTAAGGCATCCAGATTTCCCTTTCAACTCCATTTTGATTTCTCCCTCTTCCTCTGTTCCTACCTCTCCTGCACTTTCCACGATTTGCATTGCCCTTAGTGGGCTTTGGATGTAAATCAATCAATTAGATGATACAGGTAATTTTCTGCTGGTGGTTATTAGGTGAAAAACATGCACAGGTTATTTGACGATGTGAAAAGAAAAGTTCAGTTGTGTGCAAGAGCACTACTGGATATTGAAAAAAACGAAAAGAAGGATCTCCATGTTCCTCCCCCACTCCATATTTCACTTTCACCTTTGGTGTTATTGGGTTATGCACGTAAAGTGAACAATGGGAAACATTGGCAACTTACTGGTGGCAGTTAATAAACCATGGGTGATCTTTTGGTCAGAGAAGTTGCGTGTGATAGCCCTTCTGTATATTAAGAAATAAAAAGTACATTTAGGCTTCATTCGACAATGAACAAAAGGCTGAACTTCTGTAACACTTTTAATGGAGTAAAGGTCCTCAGGTACTGTGTTGAAAAGATTGTCAAACAACGTTTGACATTGAGCCATATGAGGACATATTAGGGCAGGTGGCCATATATTTGATAAGGTTGTTGGTTTAAAGAAACATCTTAGAGGAAAGAGAAAAAAAGTGGCCAATTGTAGTTACTGAGTTTCAGATCTTAGGGCCTGGAAGATAAAAATATGTCACAAATTCTAAGGCAATGCAAGTCAGGTTTGTGCAGTTGAGGAGTGCTGGGATCAGGGAGGGTTAACAGCGGAGAGGATTACAGAGAAAAGGTGTGGTGAGGCCATGAAGGGATTTACAAACTCATATAAGAATTCTAAACTAGAAGTGCTTCTCTTTTGGGAGAGACTGCAGGTTCGTAAACACAGAGGATATGATTAAATCAGATTGGTGGAAATTAGGACACAGACACCAATGCAGCCCATGAACTGATGGTTACAATTTACACATGCATCATTTAATTAAAAGAATTGGTTTTTAACTAGATTTATTTGGTTTGTCAACATAATTCATGAACAGACTTATAATTAGTCTATCATGAGACATGATATATTCAGGTGCCTTTTCCAACCCATCTTCAATACATGCATCATTAACACAATCAAAAGCACAAAGGAATTTAGTACTTTTGGATGGGAACAATGATGGTTTATGTGTGACCACTTCTGGCATTCAGTGGCATCAATGCCAAGGAGATCAATAAATTTGTTTTATGACTCTTATTATCATATAATGCAGGTTTACAGCTGGAGGTGGGTTGAGGATATTTATTCCAGAGAGATTAATTTCACTTCTGGCCAGACGGCAGTGCAACGGCAATATGTTGCTTACCCAGGAGTGGGGATGGGGTGTGTTGGTTTTGCAGGGGTGGTGGAGCATTACTGATGGATATTGTTTGTGTTTGGTTACACCTCACTCTCACAAGACTGGTCACCCAGAGTACAAGACCTAGTGCTAACTAATGGTATTCTAAACACAAAAAAGAAAATTAACTGAAATATTTACAGTATTAGCAGCTATGTCAGACACTAGAGCTGACCTTTACTTCCTGCTCCTACAGTGAAATTGTACCCAAGAGGCAAGAAAGGTAAAACTCTCTCCCTCTGGTATTTACATGTGCTTTCTAATTACCTAGCTACTTATTTAATGTTGCCTTCTGTACACTTACATACTCAAATTATTCTTTAATTGTTTCCTTATCCACGGTGTGTATGGAGTAAACAACATGCTAGCTGTTCTCCATTGTAAAGAACTTGATTCTCAGAGTCTCTTGGTGATAATATGATGGTGCATGGTGCGGGTACACACACAGTAATTGTTGGGCATTGTGTTGCTTTGATGGTTACACGTTGACACCTAATGTCTTTGTCATTGATAGTTTCTATTGAAAAACTTTGTTCAATGCTTCAGCTTCTGTCTGCACCTGTGTGTGTGTTACCACTCTCAACATAGCGAAGGGCTGTACATAAGAATTACAAATAAGCATCTGTGGTGAAACCAACAAACTTAACTGGATCTAATGAATAGGTAATTGACCCGAAACTGTGGGCTGGATTTTATATAGTCAAAGAGTGTGGTGCTGGAAAAGTACAGCCAGTCAGGCAGCATCTGAGGAGGAGGTGTGTCGGCGTTTTGAGCATAAGCCCTTCATCAATCCTGATGGAGAGCTTATGCTTGAAATGTCGACTTTCCTGCTCCTCGGATGCTGCCTGATTGACTGTGTTTTTCCAACACCATGCTCTGCAACTCTGATCTCCAGCATCTGCAGTTCTCACTTTCTCCTGGAGTTTGTCTGGGAGTGGCATTTAAAATAAGGCACCCATCCCTTCCCATCCACCCTTGAGCCTATCCCATAAACCAGACAGTGCTGACATCATCAGCAATCCTGCCCACGCTTACGTAAACTAATAGTTAATATGGTAATTACTAATATTATCCTGCCATGCCATAAGACAGTCGTTTTGGGCAAACAGGAAGGAGTGAGCAGCTAATATTTATAGGGAGTACATTTGTACATGTGGGGGAATCCCCCAGAAGCTAGCTCTCCAATTTCTACTGCATCTGGACTTTAAAACCCACCCTCTGCCTATTTTGCCCTTTCATTCCCCTCTCTCAGATGGTCAATCCTCCCAGCACCCCCATAATGCCCATGGTTAATGTGGGCTGCCCGAGTATAATTCTGTCTTATTTTTGGGACGTAGAAGCAGAATTAGACAATGCTGCCCATTTGCTCCACCATCTTGCTGCCTCACAGCACCAGGGCCCCAAGTTTGATTCCACCCTTGGACTGTCTGTGTGGAGTTTGAACATTGTGCCTGTGTCTGCGTGGGTTTCCTTTGGGTGCTCCGGTTTCTTCTCACAATCCAAAGATGTGCAGGTCAGGTGGGTTAGCCATGGGAAATGTGGGGTTACAGGGATAGCGTAAGGCCATATGTCTGAGTGGGATAATCTCTGGAGGGTTGGTGTGGACTCCATGGGCTGAATGGCCTGCTTCTAAAGGGAGGGATTCTATGATTCAATGGGATCGAGGGCTGATCTGATTACTCCACATTCCTTCTGAGCTCTGAGAACCTTTCACCCATTGCTCATTAAGTATATCTACCTCTGCCTTCAAAATATTCAAGGACTCTCCTTCCACCATCTTTTGAGGAAGTTTTCCAAGATTCATGGCACTTTGCAAGATAAAAAAATGAGTGACACATTATTTTTATACAGTCCACCCCTCAGTTTGAGATTCTCCCACCAGGAGAAACTCTGAATTAGAAGCTTGTGACTTCAAGTCTTTACCTGAGACCTGAACATTGAATTTATGCTGATACTCCCGTTGGAGTACTGACAGAGTGCTGCACTGCAGGAGATGCTGCCACCGGCTGAGTTGGAAAACTGAGGACCAATACTGGTCCTTTCAGATAGATCTAAAGAATGCCAGTGCACCACAGAGGAACCTTGATTATCTGAAGGACACGAGCAGGGAGTATTCGCTTGGTTAATCGAATCCTGGATAATCCAATGCCAGCTAGCATAGTCTAGATAAGCATTGGGACCTTGCAATCTTGCCGGATAATCCGATATTTGGATAATTGAATGGCGGATAATTGAGGTTCCTCTGTACGTTGGAGAAAAACAAGGGAATCATGCACCGAATCAATCAGTATTTATCCCTCAGTCAATACCACGAAACAAAAATGATTTGGAACAAACCAAAACAAAAATTGCTGCAGAAACTCAGCAGCTCCGACAGCATCCATACAGAGAAAGTCGAGTTAACATTTCACACTGATGA
Organism: Chiloscyllium plagiosum; assembly: GCF_037043375.1. Classification (NCBI taxonomy): domain Eukaryota; kingdom Metazoa; phylum Chordata; class Chondrichthyes; order Orectolobiformes; family Hemiscylliidae; genus Chiloscyllium; species Chiloscyllium plagiosum. The sequence goes on along the minus strand of NW_028270149.1, from coordinate 6,620,073 downwards.
CTGTTCTTCAGATTTGAACATACTTCCAATACTGGTCCCAGGAGCTTGTGGTGCACAAACTGGGATCCATGTTTCCTGCATTACTGCTTTAAATCTACTGCATTAGCTATAAAGCCCTTTGGGGCATCCTTTGCCTTTGTGACTGGCGCTACAGACATGTAGGCTTTACCTTCTCTTTAGACCAATATTAAAGGGGCAGCTGAATCTCTGATGGTCAAGTTGCAAAACTTCATCGATTAAACGCTGAGGAAATCGGATAACTATGATCGACCTTTTGAAGTTGCGAACAAAAGCAAGAGAAATCACCCATATCTTGTCAGCCTTTTGGCGATCTGTCATTTTCTAAATGGATTTCACATTTTGGATGTAATAGTCTAAAGTGCTTTGCAATTATCATAAGCTATGTCAAGTTGAAAACTATGCAGATAAGCAAGTTTCAGCAGAGCGCTTTGTAAAAAAATAACACTTCTGAAAATATTGCAGAAGGTTAACTGTGGCATTTTGCTGCAGTGGGGATTAGGATAAAATTTCCTTCATGATTTTCCTCTTTCGGTGCTGCTCCTGTGGAACTGTTCAACAAGTTAGCTCCATACACACTGGGGGTCTGTTATGACGGCTGCATCATTGTCTTTACTTGATACGGTCAGTTGGAATTGGGATAAAAGAATTCACTTAATTTTTATCTTGAATTTGACAAATTAAAATACATTTTAGAAAGGTCAGTTTCATTGACACCTAGTTTCTTTGTAACTGATACTTTCCGTGCCTGGTAAGGTGCAATGAAACAAACACAAGAACAAACAATTATGCTTTGTGTTTGTTTCAAGCTTATTCCGCTGCTCTGTGAGCAGAGCTCTTATCTCTGAGTCAGAAGTTCAGGGATTCAAGCTCCGATGAAGGGATTTGAGTATATAATCTGTACAGAGACTCCACTGAAGAACTGAGGAGGTGCTGCATTGTCAGAGAGCTCATCTGTTTCATCAGTTGTTAAACCAAAGTGCCTACTCTCCCAGCTTGGGTAGCATGGCTGCTCAGTGGTCAGCACTGCTGCCTCACAGAACTAGGGACCCGGGTTTGATTCCCATTGGGTGACTGTCTGTACGGAGTTTGCACATTCTCCCCATGTCTGTGTTCGTTTCCTCCCACAGTCCAAGGATGTGCAGATTAGGGTGGATAGGCCATGCTAAATTGCCCATAGTGTTCACGGATGTGCAGGCTAAGTGGGTTAGCAATGGGAAATGCAGGGCTACAGGGTTAATGTGAGGTGCTTTTTGGAGGGTTGGTGTGGACTCGAGGGACTGAATGGCCTACCTCCACACTGTAGGGATTCTCTAATGTATTTCATGGGATTTGTTTCATAGAGGACCAGAAGATTTCTTTATTGTGTCCTTGTTATTTATCCTTCAACTAGCATCAAGAAAAAGAATCAGCAGCTTGTTTTATCACTCCCTTATTGCAGTTTGTGAAAGTTTACTGCACTCAATGTGCCTTTCGTGCTTTGCACAAAAGTAACTGTTCTTCACATTGACTTTATCAACTTTAAAGCACATTGAGATGTCCTCAGGATGTGAAAGGCACTAGCAAATTTATTTTTCTCTCTTCCTAGTGAATTATCTGCAGTGTTTTCAGGAGTTTTGTAGACTCCTAATATAACATAATTATCCCTGAATGTATCTATATGAATTCTCCTTCATCTTTATCTAGGAAATCCAATCATGACTTATATGAAAGAATGAAGAGCATGGACTGAAAACTTCTGCAGGTGAGAGTCACAGAGAGATGTCCAGTCTGCTCATGTGACAGTCATATTGTTTAATTCATTCAAATGACATGGGCATGGCTGGCAAGGCTGGTATTTTTTTCCATTCCTAGTTATCCATGAGAAGGGAGAGGTGAGCTGCTTTCTTGAACTGCTGCACTCCATTTGGGGTAGATATCCACACAACGTTGTTACGGAGAGAGTTCCAGAATTTTGATCCAGTGACACTGAAATTACGGCGATATATTTGGTGACAATCAGTTGGGCAGCTTTGTCCTGGATGGAGTCAAGCTTCTTGAGTATTGTTGGAATTTGTACAGATCCAGGCAAATAGGCAGCATTCTATCACACTCCTGACTTGTGGCCTATAGATGGTGGACAGGCTTTGGAGAGTCAGAAGATGAGTTATTCGTTGTGGGACTTCTAGCCTCTAACCTTTTAGCAACTGTATTTAAGTGTTTAGACCAGTCCAGTCAATGATAATCCCTTGATGTTAATAGTGGGGGGATACTGTCCACCACCACACATGACTAGATATCAAAGCAATCAGGGACAATGGTTAGTTTCTGTCTCGCTGCAGATGGCCAATGCCTTACACTTGTGTGTCACAAACATTCCTAGCCACTTGTCTTCACAAGCCTGGAAGTTTTCCTGCATTTGGACACAGACTGCTTCAGTATCTGAGGAGTTGCAAATGGTGCTGAGCATTGTAAAATCATCAATAAACATCCCCACTTCTGACCTTATGATAGAGGGAAGATCATTGATGAAGCAGCTGAAGATGGTTGTGGTTTTGGAAGTCTCAGTTCCAGGACATCTCTGCACTAGCTCCTCGGCAAAAGCACCTTCAGCTGCTTCACCTTTGACCTTCTCTCCATCATAAGGTCAGACATGGGAAAACTTGCAGATGATTGCACAATTGCATGAGTTGAAAAGTGTGTTGCTGGAAAAGCACAGCAGGTCAGGCAGCATCCAAGGAGCAGGAGAGTCAACATTTCAGGGAAAGTCAGGCTTATGCCTGAAACATCGACTCTCCTGCTCTCGGATGCTGCCTAACCTGTTGTGCTTTTCCAGTGCCACACATTTCGACTCTGACTCTCCAGCATTTGCAGTCCTCACTTTCTTCCAGTCACATGAGTGCTAAGCAAAGACTATTTCTAAAAACAGAGAAGTTAACCATCTCCCTTTTAATGTTCACCTTGAAGTCACCATCACTGAATTCCCCACTAACAACATCCTGGGAGCTTACTTTTCACCAAAACCTAAACAGGAGCAATCATACTCTGTTACAAGAACAGATCAGAGGCAGGGAATTGTATAGCTAGGAACTCACTTTCTGATTCTCCAAAGCCTGTCCACCACCTCCAAGGCACATGTCAGGAGCATCATGGGCAGCTGCAACAACATTCAAGAAGTTTGACACCATCTATGACAAAACAAACTGCTTGAACGGGCCACATCCAGAACTTTAAACATTCAGAACTTCCCCCACTGATTCATTCAGCAGAATTGTGTAACGCCTCCTAAATGGAATGCCTCAAGGGCACACAAGGCTCCTTGGACAGCACCTTCCACACCCATTAACATTTCCATTGAGAAGGATAAGGGCTGCAGATATATAGGAACGCCACCACCTTCAAGTTCCCCTCCAAACTACTCCCCATCCTGATTTGGATATGCATTGCTGTTCTTTGAAGTGTTGCTGGATTAAAACCCTAGATCTCGCTCCTTAACAGAATTGGGGGTGTATTCAATTGCCATGGTCCGCAGTAGTTCAAGAAGACAGCTCAGTATCACCTTCTCAAGGGATGGACAACTAATGATGACCTAACCAGGGACATCCATGCACCAGGAAAAAAATAGCTTTGTTGTTCCATTATGGTCAAAAAACTACAATTTTGAAATAATTTTAAAACCTTTTTTTAACGATACTTGATATTTTAATCTCTTTCTAGTTTTACTCATTTATTTCAGTATATTAATAATACAATTAAAATTTAATAATAATAAATGCATTCAACTTTCTGGATTGTTGTCTGGGAGGATACTTTTGTTTGATTGGCCACAGCACAAGAGATGTTTATGAACAGCTTTCATCAAGGTGGATAATGAACAGGGATCAGTACATGGCAGTACATCACAGTCCAGTAACCAGGGCTGCCTGAAGCTCAGGAAGGCCTGTTACATTCTGTCTGGGGACCTAGACCTCCATCAGCATGGGGGGGGGCAGGACTTTTGGACTTGTGTATGGTGGTGAGCACCATAACTTTGCTGTTAACTGCAAGGAATCAATGACAAATTGCAACCATTGTTAAACTTAATTCCCCATGTATTTTTTTGTTGTTCTGAGGATTGCATGAGTGCTACAGAGCAGCAGGTGGCCATTCCGCCCATCAAGCCTGCATTCAAGCTCGATTGAACATTTCCGGCTTTCAGGATGTACACGTCATTGGCAAGCCTGATAAATATTGCCCCATCTCTCATTGCTCCTGAGATGGTAGTGGTGGGCCTTCCTGCTGACTCTCTGTGATCCATATGATGAAGCTGCCTCCCAAACACTGGAAGAATCCAGAATGCCAACTTGTCGCTGATTAGTTTTAGCAATTTCCCTCAATGGCAATAACCTCACAGGTTGGTCTAAAATACAAGACAATTGCTGGCAGGCTGAATGTCAGTTTATAACCATGACCTCAAGTTGACAAGTATACTGCATTGGTAGAAATCAGAAACTTTGGATTTCAGCTTAAGGGTGTAAACATGAGCGTCTTTCCTTTTCATTGTAACTTGAGTACGAGAAGAAACATGTGTAGATTTGTCAAAAGCAGTATTCAGTTCAATGATTTGCTTGACTGAGTATTTATCCTTCCTCTTTGTGTCCTTGGTTTGACCGTCGTGCTGTTAGTTATAGTGTATCAGTAACCTCCAAATCCAATAGATATCCAGCTGATCTGTATTCAAAGTGACAATCATATGTAGGAGTCAGTATTGGGTAATCAGCTCAGAATCATTGGCTCGGTTTGATGAGCGAAAGGTTTAACTGAGCTTCCGGTTGACATGTGCAGGCAAAGTCGGTATCACACGCACTTACTATTACATTCTGACACCATTCATAACAAACATTTGGATGAGGTACCTGTGGGAGCCTTGCCAATCAGAATGAAAGATGTTTGAACAGCACTTAGAACCAGCAAAAGTACAAACACACATTCATTCCTGACCACACAACTGAAAGTGAACTATAGACCAAAGGACAAAACAAGTAAACACTTCCCGTTGTGATGTTCTTGCTCTCTGTTGCTTTGTTCACAACATTGATTATTCATGTGTCCGTGGGGACAAATGTGGGTAAGGTTAGAGTCACAGAGTCAGACAGGTCTACAGCACAAAAAAGGCCCTTTTGGCCCATTAAGTATATGCTATCCAAAATAACCACATAACTACTCGAGTCCCATTTTTCAGCATTTGGCCTAATACCCATGTACGCCTTGGCATTACAATTGTACGTCTTAATATTTCTCAAATGTAGTGAGGGATTTTGCCTCTACCAACCCTACAAGCAGTAATTCCCAACACCCTGTGGATGAAAGAAGCTTTTGCTCACATCTGCTCGAAACCTACTCCCTCTTTCGTTGAATCCTGGTCGAGGTTAGTCATGGAGATGAGTAAGGAACCATTTAGAGTAAAACTCCTTCATTGGAAAAGGGATAACTTCAACACAACTGCAAGAGATCTTTCACAGAGCTGAAAGGAAAATTCATCCATTACTATTTTAAAAATACAAATTCCAAGATGAAAATAATATATTATATCGATTTCTCATATCACACACAGGACAGCCAAAAATAATTTGTACAAAGAATGAACTTTTGGGTGTCAAGGGGAAATTTAGTCAAAATCTTTGAGGAAAGAGAGATTTTAGTTACAAAAGCTGAGATTGTTCTTGGGTAGTTTTGTAAAACAGAGAAACCTAGGGGTTCAGGTAAATAATTCTTTGGCAATTGGGTCACAGATAGATAGGGTGGTTAAGACAGCTTTTCGCACACTTGCCTTCATTGCTCAGACCTTTGAGTACTGGATTGGGATGTCATGTTGAGGTTGTACAGAATGTTGGTGAGGTCTCTTCTGGAGTACTGAATCCAGTTCTGGTTGTCCTGTTATAGGATGATATTATTAAACTAGAGAGTGTTCAGAAAAGATTAACCAGGATACTGTCATGAATGGGGAGCTTGAAATATAAAAGTGGACTGAAAAGACTGGGACCTTTTTCATTGGAGCGTAGGAAGTTGAGGGATAACTTTATTTGAGTTCACAAAATCATGAGGTGCATAGATAAAGTGAATGACAAGGGTCTTTTTCCTAAGGTGGGTGAGTTCAAAAGTATTTTTAAAGTGAGAAGAGAAAAATTTAAAAAGGACATGAGAGGTAATTTTTACATAGTGGGTGGTTCATGTGTGGAATGAACTGTTAGAGAAATTGGTGGATGCAGTTAGAGTTACAACATTTAAAAGACATTTGGATAAGTACACAAATAGGAAAGGCTTGGAAGGCTTTGGGCCAATTGCAAGCAGTTGGGTCTTGCTTAGTTTGGGAGCGTGATCAGTGTGGACTGGTTGGGCCGAAGGGTTTGTTTCCACGCAGTATGACTCAATGACTATAAGTAAAGGAAATTGAGAGGAAATATGGAAGAGGTGCTCTGAGTTTAGACAGGTTTAGATAAGGGTGAAAAAGAAAATTGTTTTTATTTAGTGACAGAATAAGGATGAAAGGTAAAAGGATTGATGGATTAGGCAAAAGTACAGTGGGATCATGTCGAAGAACATTTTAACACAGTAAGAGGGAATTTTGGATGTGCTGTCCTCAAACAGGATTGGTTTCCAAAGGAAACTGGATGGGAAGTTGGTGGAAATAAACTTGCAGCAGCATAGTGCGAGAGCAGAGGAGTGGAATTAATTGGATCGCACTGAAGAGAGACAACATGGACTAAATAGCCCAAATAGTCTCCTTCGGCATTCTACTGATTCAATAAAATTAAAATAAAAAAAGAGAATTTGCAGTTGCACAGCACCATCCAACCCACTGCCATCGAAAATGACAAGTGTAACAGATACATGGGAACACCACCACCAGCAAGTTCCCTTCCAAGCCACTCACTATCCTGACTTGGAAATTATCGCTATTCAGATTAGAACCCCTACAGTGTGGAAACAGGTTATTTGGCCCAACAAGTTCACACCAACCCTTCAAACAGGAACACACACAGAACCATTTTGCTACCATATTACTCTACAGTTACCACTGACTAATGCACCTAACACTATAGGCAATTCAGCATGACCAATTCACTTGATCACACACCTTTGGATTGTGGGAGGAAAGCAGAACCCACACAGACGCAGGGAGAGTGTGCAAACTCCAACAGACAGACAGTCGCCTGAGGCTGGAACCGTACCCAGGTCCCTGGGGCTATAAAGGCAGCAGTGCTAACCACCATGCTGACCTTCACTGTGGCTGGGTTAAAATCCTGGAATTCACTCCCTAATAGCGTTGCGGGCCAATCCACAGCAGGTGGTCTGCGGTGGTTCAAGAAGGCAGCTCACCTCCACCTTCTCAAGGGTAACTAGGGACAGGCAATAAATAATGGCCAAGCCAGTGATGTCCATGCCCCACATGTGAAATTTTCAAAAAGCCTCATTGCTGGCAATCTTAGATATTTCTGCTCAGTATCTCTGGGCGAGGCTGTCTATAAATTGTTATAGACTGCTGGCATCTATTAGTTTGTCTCTCACATCCTTAGCTCACCCTTATCCTTACTCTGTTGTACTCCACATATCATAAATATTACCAATTCCATTCATCAGGATTTGCATTTTTCATTATACTATTGTTACAATTCCAGCTGCTGCTTACATTTGATAAGTCAGAACCTAGAGTGAAATCTGACTTGATAGACCATAAGTTTCATTTTTGCAATTGGTTACAATAATGATTCGTCCTGGACCATTAACATGAAGCTGTCAACGTTCATTTACTAAAGAATACAAATTTATTGCACAAAAATATAGCTATATATATGTCTGTGAGTTTTGAAGCATCTTAGCATAAACTGAAACATGTCTTTTCAACCTGTTTCCCAGCAATATCCAAAACAGAAACTCAAATCCCAGAGAAATACCACTCCTATTTCAACTTGTGAAATTGATTGTTGCTTTTAGGAAACATGGCAGCTTCTTCATTCATTGAAATCTCCCAAAAGTTGCATTATGATAATGACCAGATCATTTTTTTACATATTGTTTATTGAAAGCTAGGATATTGGGGAAAGCTACCTTGTTTTCAACATCAGAGTCATTTCTCAACATAATTCCACCAGGAGAGAACAACCCGAACTCTGGTATAATGTTCAAATGTAATTTCTCCGTTAAGATTCAGTTTTGCTGAAATAATCAGATCTCGATACTTTGAATTAAGCTTTGTTAATGGGGAGATAATGCATAAGTTCAGTCTTTCAGAAAGTTCAAAACCCCATAAATGACATGAGACAATCCACCAATTGGGAATATTAAACGTAAATGAATTAAACTTTCTTAGTTTTACAGACAGAATTTTGAGGTGGAGAGTGGGTGAAGATTGGAAAGGAAAGGGGGAGCTGACCACACCCTCCAACCTAAAAAGTGTTCTCTTTTGACTTTTGCAAATTTTTGAACGCCTGTGGCTTTATCTCAGCATCAGCAGATTTGAAGGCAGCTTCTGAGTTTAAAAAGAGTTGGAACCTTATCTGATGAGACTTCCTAGAGGCTGCACTGTAATGTATATTCTTGTTTAAGATGAAGTATTTCAACCTTGTCCAATTTTTGTGCAAGGTGTGGAAATAACAGTGTAACTGAATACCCAAAATTATTACTGTCTTGGAGCCCAATGAGATCAAGTTTCAAACCTTCTGTAAGTAAGATTTTCTAAAACTGAAAAGCAGAGTCTCCCTAAGATAAATCTGGAAAGCCATTGACTCTGGCTTTCTGTGTATTCTCATTCACTGATTCCAACCACATTGGATAGAGCTATCACATTCCTTAACCCTACTCCTCACATTTCCCTATTTAAATATCTCTCTGCCAGTCTCAGTCACTTTGAAAGACCAAAACCAAATGGGACTCTGGAGAGGCTGGAAATCTGAAACTGAAACCAGAAAATGCTCAAAATGCTCAGTGGGTAAGGGAGTGTCTGTGGAGAGAGAAGTCAAGTTAATAGTTCAAGTCAATGACCTTCTTTCTGGTTTGAAAATGTTCAAAACAATAAGTAAAGGATGTAGCCTTAAACTACATAGATCATAGAACAATACAGCACAGAACAGGCCCTTCGGCCCACGATGTTGTCCTAGCTTAAGCACCCATCCATGTACCTATCCAATTGCCACTTAAAGTTCACCAATGATTCTGACTCTGCCACTCCCACAGGCAGCGCATTCCATGCCCCCACCACTCTCTGGGTAAAGTACCTACCCCTGACATCTCCCCTATACCTTCCACCCTTCACCTTAAATTTATGTCCCTTTGTAACACTCTGTTGTACCCGGGGAAAAAGTTTCTGATTGTCTACTCTATCTATTCCCCTGATCATCTTATAAACCTCTATCAAGTCACCCCTCATCCTTCTCCGTTCCAATGAGAAAAGGCCTAGCACGCTCAACCTATCCTTGTACGACCTATTCTCCATTCCAGGCAACATCCTGGTAAATCTTCTCTGCACCCTCTCCAAAGCTTCCACATCTTTCCTAAAATGAGGCGACCAGAACTGCACACAGTACTCCAAATGTGGCCTAACCAAAGTCCTGTACAGCTGTAACATCACCTCACGACTCTTGAATTCAATCCCTCTGCTAATGAACGCTAATACACCATAGGCCTTCTTACAAGCTCTATCCACCCGAGTGGCAACTTTCAAAATCTATGAACATAGATCCCAAGATCCCTCTGCTTCTCCACCTTACTAAGAACCCTACCATTAACCCTGTATTCCGCATTCTTATTTGTCCTTCCAAAATGGACAACCTCACACTTGACAGGGTTGAACTCCATCTGCCACTCCTCAGCCCAGCTCTGCATCATATCTAAGTCCCTTTGCAGCCAACAACAGCCCTCCTCACTATCCACAACTCCACCAATCTTCATATCACCTGCAAATTTACTGACCCACCCTTCGACTCCCTCTTCCAAGTCATTAATAAAAATTACACACAGCAGAGGACCCAGAACTGATCCCTGCAGAACTCCACTTGTAACTGGGCTCCAGGCTGAATATTTGCCATCTACCACCACTCTCTGACTTCGACCGGTTAGCCAGTTTTCTATCCAACTGGCCAAATTTCCCACAATCCCATGCCTCCTGACTTTCCGCATAAGCCTACCATGGGGAACCTTATCAAATGCCTTACTAAAATCCATGTATACTACATCCACTGCTCTACCCTCATCCACATGCTTGGTCACCTCCTCAAAGAATTCAATCAGACTTGTAAGGCAAGACCTACCCTTCACAAATCCTACCCTAAATCTTCTGATTGTTGACGGCTTGAATCATTTTGCAATGAATGAATGTCAGTCACTATTGCAATGTGGAAAACACAGCAGCTAATTTGCAGAGAAAGGCCTCACACAGTGATCATGATAAGATAACCCAATTTTGTGATTTTAGTGAAAGGAGAAATATTGACTATTGCACTGCCTTACTGTGGATTAAGTTTCACAAATGTCCCCATCTTCGGTGATAAGGGAGCCCTGCACATTAGTGCAAATGTTACAGCTGAAGCATCAGTATCATCAGCACCGATCCTGAGAAACCCAGCATTCTGGATATGAGCATCCAGCCACCACTAATTACTCCACGTGATATCATGACATGGCTGTAAACATGTTGAGCCTATGCACCCTGACAACATTCCAGCAATAACGTTGATGAATAGTATACCAAAACTAACCATGTTCCGAGCCAGACTACTCCACTGTAGCTAACACACGATTACAAACCCAACAAAATGGAAATTTGCCCAGGTGTGTCTATGCACAAAAAGCAGCACAAATCCAGTCAATTAACACCTCATCAGTCTATAGTCATTGTTGTGGTTCTGTTCGCTGAGCTGGGAATTTGTGTTGCAGACGTTTCGTCCCCTGTCTAGGTGACATCCTCAGTGCTTGGGAGCCTCCTGTGAAGCGCTTCTGTGATTTTTCCTCCGGCATTTATAGTGGTTTGTCTCTGCCACTTCCGGTTGTGAGTTCCAGCTGTCCGCTGCAGTGGCCGGTATATTGGGTCCAGGTCGATGTGTTTGTTGTTAGAATCTGACCCAATATACCGACCACTGCAGTGGACAGCTGGAACTGACAACCGGAAGTGGCAGAGACAAACCACTACAAATGCCGAAGGAAACATCACAGAAGCGCTTCAGAGGAGGCTCCCAAGCACTGAGGATGTCACCTAGACAGGGGACGAAACGTCTGCAACACAAATTCCCAGCTCAGCGAACAGAATCAAAACAACGAGCACCCGAGCTCCAAATCTTCTCACAAACTTTGAAGTCTATAGTCATCCTTCAGCAAGGAAATAAAATTGACAGCACTATCAAGGGCACTTAGTGAGCCATAAGCTGCTCATTGATGCTCAGTTTATATCGTAGCAAGACTGCTGAATTCCTAATATTTCTAAACATGGCCAAAAGAGCTAAACTGAAGATGAGAAATGAGGGTGATATGCCTTCCATCAAGGTTACATTTGACCAAGTATGGTATCGAGGAGCAAACCTGGAGTCAATGAGAATCAGGGAGCCCTAATTCACCCAATGGAACATGGTTGTGGTTGTTGAAGATCAGTCATCTCAGCTCCAGGGCACCTCTGCAGGAGATCTTCAGGGTAGTGGTCTCAGCCGAGCTACCTTCATCTGCTTCATCAATGACCTTCCCTCCATCAGAATGGCAGAGGTGGGGATGTTCGCTGATGATTGTGAAACCTCAGATGGTGAAGCAGTTCATGATCAAATGCAGCAAGACCTGGACAATATCTTGGTTTACGCTGACAAATAGGAAGAAACATTGGCAGCATTTAAGTACCAGACAATGACCAAGGCAGAATCTAACTACCACACCTTACCATCCAACGATAATACCATTGTTGAATTCTCCACTGTCAACATCCTGGGCGTTACCATTGATCAGAAGCTAAATTGGACTAGACCTATAAATACAATGGCTATAAGAGCAGGTCAGAGACTAAGAATTCTGCTATAAATAACTCAACTCCCAATTCTTCAAATGATCTCAACATCATCCAGGAGAACATTGTCAGTCTGATTGGCATCTAATTTACCACCTCTGACATCACTCCCTCCACCATAAGGTATTTACAAGATGCATTACAGCAACTCACTAGGTTTTCTTCAGGCTATCAAGTCTACAGCCACCTTCCAAAGCATATCCTATCCAGACCCACCCCGCTGCCCCTGTATTTCCAATGGCCAATCTACCTAACCTGCACATTTTTGGATTGTGGGAGGAAGCCCACACAGACATAGGGAGAATGTGCAAACTCCACACAGACCGTCACCCAATTGTGGGATCGAACCCGGATCACTAGTGCCGAGAGGCAGCAGTGCTAACTATTGAGCCACCATGCCACCCATTCCCTAACATTAACTAACAGCTTAAGTCAGACAAGCGATATAATTAAGGTCTGGAGGCAGTTCAAAAAGAAGCCACAAGGTTGATAGAATCATCAAATCCTCAAAGTTCAAAGTGCAGGAGAAGTCCATTCAGGTTATTGTGTTGCTGTTGATTTGTTGAAACAGCAGCCATATTTCATCCAACTCGCTGCTGTTTGACCTGTTAAACAATAAATTTCTCTTGTCCAAACTCGCGCTGGGTTGAAGCACAACTAGGGAGTTACAGCTATTGCTGATAGGCTCCAGCATGCGGTTAAACCCCTTCCACACTGGGGCCAGCTTTCCTGGGCCTAGCTGATAGACATGTTACTTTATGAGGAAGACTCTCTTACCTCCATATCATGTAGAGCTGCCCTGGTGCTGCAGCTTTTGAATAAGTCCATTAATACATTGAATAGCCTCTTTAAGTCTCTGCTTGTCCCTTTCTTGGCATTGCTTTCGCACCTGAACATGACAGAGTCTTTACTCCTTGCCTTGATCTGTGATCTCCGTCAGATAATTCACTTCCCGGAGCTTCTATGCTAATCGATAGAGGCCACTGAGTCTCCTGGCTGAAAGGTTTGGGCTCTGGCATTTTTGTTTCTTTTCTACCTTTCACTATTTGGGAGATTTTTAAGTGTTCTTGAGCCATTTCACAGGTTCACGAGTCACTGTAATAACACTGTTACATGGTTTAACAAAGAGGCTTCCTCCTTCTGTCATAAAAACTTCTCCTTAATTAGATTCAGATGCACTTGCACTGTGTAAAGTCCAGTCCTTTATCCTGGGGTCTTGAAAATACTCCTGGCAGTATGCCCTGATCATTGCCTCCATAGTCACAGAGTCAGACAGCACACAAAAGGCCCTTTGGCCCATTGAATCTCTACCAAAGCTCCTGTTGGCACTGTTCTTGTGTCACTCATATTATAGGTGTTACACTAAAGATTCCACTATATCAAGGGTACTTATGACAGGAATACTGCAGTGAGTAATTCATCTCTTGATTCTCCAAAGCCTGTCCATCATCTACAAGGCATAAGGCAGGAGTGTGATGAAATGCTCCCCATTTGCCTGGATGGGTACAGCCCCAACAACACTCAAAAAGCTTGACACCATCTGGGACAAAGCAGCCACTTGATTGGCACCACATTCATCACATTCACCACCACTGACACCCAGTAGCAGCTGTGCGTATCATCTACAAGATGCGCTGCAGAAATTCAACAAAGATCCTCAGACAGCCCCTTCCAAACCCATGACCACCTCCTGACTTGGAAATATATCATTGTTCCTTCAGTGTCGGTGGGTCAAAATCCTGGAATTCACTCCCAAATGGCATTGTGGGTCAACCAACAGCACATGGACTGCAGAGGTGTTAGAAGGCAACTCACTCCGACCTTCTCAAGGGCAAATACGGATGGGCAATAAATGTTGGCCCAGCCAGTGACACCCACATCCCACAAATGCATTAAAAAAAACTTGCTGGAATATTTTGGACTTGAAATTTGAGTCTTGATCTGACTGGAATTCAATGAGCAGATCAAACTGGGTGAAGAATTGGATCAATTCCCTCACCAAGTTACTGACAGATACAGTTCTCAGTGACACAGCCTCTGGGAAATAGATAGCCATGTCCATGATGTCTATGATATCCTCGACTTGTGTTTTGGGCAGGTTGTACCACCCGAAACCTTACTGCATGTCCCCCCAAGAGCCAGGTTTTATTGCGGTTTGGGATTTTCCAACAACCTGACACATCTGGCAGATTCTGCAAAATCTCACAACGGATGAAAGTCAACAAAGACATTTTGCAATCTTTCTTTCCTGTGCAATAGGTTTCAAAGTGACAATTTACTCACTGTGATTATTTTATTTTGTCTGTGGTTTCAGATCACAGCGAGAGCCCCCACTTGTTCTCCAACATCAAGATTCTTCAATTCATTGCAGTTTGGGAAGGGATACTCCAAGCTGCTAAGTTCCCTGGAGAGGGGGGGGGAGGGAATGAATTGGCTCCCCTTCTTTATTCACTTACTCCTTAGTTTGAATGCAACAAGGTTCATTTAAAAATTATTTCTTCTCTTATGGATGCCTTTCTCCCAGAACCAAATAAGCTGACATTTTAAAAGGAGCATATTTAACAGGCTTTCTTAAATTAACAAAGAGCAAGTTTATTAATTGCTAAGTGCAAGGAGAATTAACAATGCAATACAAATACGTACAGATTAGAATCCAGAAAATAATGGAAGTTACGATAAAAGGTAAAATGGATCCAACTCTGAATAGTTCATGAAGAGCAAATAAGATGGGATTGCAAATGTTATTGGGTAGATTAACATTGGAGGTTGAACAAAGGATTTTTGAGAATTTTGGTTTTGCAGACTGATTGAAGTTTCTTTGTCCTTATTCCTTTTTGAATTGGTTTGCAGGATTCAGAGTAACTAGTGGTATTTTGGGAGTGATTTCTTTGTGATCCTTCACAGCACTCTGACACTCAAACCCAGGAAAGGATACAAACAAGAGTGTTCAGTGCCACTAGTCCACTCCAGTGGAGAAGAAATTGGATTTCTAACCTCTAACATGTGCACTCACGGCACCAGGGACCAGGGTTGGATTCCTGCCTCAGGCGACTGTCTGTGTTCAGTTTGCACATTCTCCCCGTGTCTGTGTGAGTTTCCCCTATGTGCCCCAGTTTTCTCCCATAATCCAAAGATGTGCAGGTTAGGTGAATTGGTCATGTTAAATTGCCCATAGTGTTCATGGATGTAGGTTAGGTGTATTAGTCTGGGGTAAATGTAGGGGAATGGGTCTGGGTGAGTTACTCTTCAGAGGGTTGGTATAGACTTATTGGGCCAAAGGGCTCGTTTCCACACTGTAAGGGATTCTATATCTATATCACTCTTCCGAGGGGAAAACACAAATTCTGAATGCAGTTTGGACATAATGGCTTGCTGAGGAGCAGGGGCTTGTCAGCCACTCATTACCTTCATCGTCGCAAGAACTCACAATCCAATCTGTTCGAAGTTTCTTTGATACTTTTGGTGTTAAATTCTCTCCCTCTGTCTCTAGACAGCCAATTAGTTTACATCTGCAACTGTTTTTGTTATATAAGCCATCTTTTAAAAGAAGCTCATTTTGGAATGACGGTGTAAAAACATCCACAATATTTTAGGGTTATGATCTGTCATAACAGCAAACATTCCACTACAGCCTTGAGAGGGTGTTACACTGTCAGTGCTGTCTTTCAAAAACAGTTAAACATCAATTATATCTTCTCTCTCAGGAGGGCGTAAAAGAGCCTTTGGTAGCTCTTGAAAGAGGGAAATGGAGTAATCCATGGCAACCTGACCAATCTGCCTGAAGCGTCGATTCTCCTGCTCCTTGGATGCCGCCTGACCTGCTGTGCTTTTCCAACACTACACTCTTGATGACAATCAGCATTAATAAACAAACAGAGTACTCATCCATTGCTGTTTGGGGGAGCTTTCCATATGCAAAATGGCTGCTGTATCTCCAACAGTACAGTGACGAAACGTCAAAAGGCTGCAAATGTTTGGTAGATTTTTGAATTCGTTAAAGGGTTAATTAGTTGTCCAGAAAAAAAGTTCTAATTTTTCACAACTTTCCACAGAACCTAATTACTTCATTCCCAGTGATAGCTTTATAACTCTCCTTGGATCCTTGCTATGGTCTTTATATTGTGCCTGAAGTATGGTGTCTACAACCTACCTATTGAATATTCAGTAGCTATCTGGTAAAATTCAGTTCAATATTTCAAGTCAATAATACTTCATAAGAACTGGAAAAAAGTTAGCGATGTGGCAGGTTTCATGCACAGCCAAAGGCAGGGAAAGAATGGGGTTAGAATGGGATGCAGATAGTTCTTCTATAACATGATGGTTGCATTCTTGTGCAACCCTGCATTATAGAGAAGTCACACTTTACAAACAGCACTTAAAGTGTTGGCAATGTAATTGTGATACAGCCAACACGCATTTTAAAAGTTTGCACTTTAGAAACAGTGTTCCCACTTCATCAATCATGTTACAGCAAATTTGTATTAAGGAAATGCGCGTTACAGAATGACCTGTAAAACAAAAGGAGAGGGCAGCGATAGGTTGGAAGACAGAAACAATTCAATGACAAAGGGGCAATGGAGCTAGGTAAAAGGAGACATTAATAGTACAGACTTAAAAAGCAATAGTTGGATCAGAGGCCAAACTGGAAAAATCACCAGCAACTGCTCCTTGTAAAAGTGGCAGCAATGGTTATGATCTGAAATTGTTGCACTAAGCGTACCCTAACAGGTAGTAATGTATCTTTGTAAAGAAGTTCTGCTGTTTCTCAGTTTTACCTGCTAAGCCTCTCATGAATGAAAGTGCGATGGTCTAAACCAGGACAAGAATTAACCTATGCACATGATAGAGCATTTCCCATTCCCTAGGGGCTGACAGATGAATATCCTCAACAAATAGGTCAAAGATATTGATCACCATCCAGAATGTTTACATTAAGGAGCTGTTACTGTTGGGAACAATCAGTTTATTGGTTGTCAATTGTTAGCTGATCGGAGAAATTATAGCAAAAAAGAAAAGCAGAATCAAAAATTCTGATTGAAGATCTTATTCAAGTTGGTGAAGGAGAAAGTGAAAGTAAAAGCAATGAGGAAGCTTTGATATTCAGATAATTAAAATAAAATGACTTCTGTTTATTTTGTTGTGATAGGCATTTTATTTTCAGCATTGAGTTCAGGGTAGGCTTAAGCCTTACATTATTGACGATGTAATTTGTGTGCATTTCATATTTTATTTCACAATTAGTGCAGATGGACTTTAATGATGATTCCTTTATGTTGTTTGTGAGATAATGTTGATTTGAGTGAATAAAATCAAATGTTTAGAATGCTTTGTGTTTTTTTTTAATCTTCCCCAGGCCTTTCCATAGTCTTGAAGTCTTTGCAGGGTGCTGTTGCATCAAGATGGCTGGGAGATTCAAACGCTTGTCATTTATTGATTAGTTGCCATTGCTTGTTTATCATTCCCTTTCCTTTAATTTGTCCTAGAGGTTGACTACTGGGCAGATCAGGCAGTTGAGTCTGTCCAAGCGAAGGTGCTGTCAGCTCACGGTTTGCAAAATGGATTTGATGTTGAAATTAAACCTTGTCCATTTGTGCAGCTCTGGTGGTTGTTACAAAATAAGCTGCGATGGACTGACCACAAAGGCAAGGAAAAGTCTCGGTGATTTTCCAAATTAAATCAGTGTTTCTGACAAACTGCTGACCAAAATAATGTCCAAACTCCTTTAACAGTGTAGCACGATTAACAACTGGAAGTTTCCTGAGATTATCAATACAGATCTACTTTTTCTACATTTCTTGTGAATGGGATTTTTTTATAATCACTTCCTCATAAACCTGCAAGAATAATGTCACGCAAGAACACAATCTAAAACGATCAGCCATTATCGTATTTATAATAGCCTTAATAGACTCACGCTATCCCTGCAATCCCCCTGTGGTTCCATTGCCCTAGTTTCTGACCTTTTGCGCTCCCAGATTTTCATTTCTTTACTATCAATGGCTGTTCCTTTTGCAGATAAGGCCTCACATCCAGAATTCCCTTCCAAAACATTTATGCTTCTTTCACCTCATTTAAAGCTATTCCCAGGTAAATCTTTTGGTTGTCTGTCCCTACAGGGACAAGAGGGAGATAGACAGCTTATTGGCATGGTGCAAGGACAACAATATCCCCATCAATGTCAGTAAAACAAAGGAGCTGGTCATCAGCAGATTTACAAGAATGTTGCCAGAGTTGGAGGGTTTGACTGACAGGGAAAGGCTGAAAAGGTGGGGGCTGTTTTCCCTGGAGTATCAGATGCTGAGGGGTGAAGTTATAAAAGTTTATAAAATCATGAAGAGCATGGATCGGATGAGTCGTCAAGATCTTTTCCCTTGGCACGAGAGTCCAAAACAGAAGAGAAGGGTTTAAAAGGGACCTAACTGGCAACTTTTTCACACAGAGGGTGGTGCATATATGGAATGAACTGTCAGTGGAGGTGATGGAGGCTGTTACAACTACAATACTTAAAAGGCATCTGGATGGGTATATGAATAGGAAGCGTTGAGAGGGATATGGGCCCAAATGCTGGCAAATGGGACTAGATTAATTTAGGATATCTAGTTGGCATGGACGAGTTGGACTGAATGGTCTGTTTCTATGCTATACATCTCTATGATTCTGTGATACTAAGTGGAGTGGAGGAGATGCCCCTGTCTTATCAATGGTGCTGAGGTGGAGATAGTTGAAAGCCTCAAGTTCCCAGGAGTAAATATCACCAACAGTCTGTCCTAGTCCATTCACATTGACACTACACTCCAGAAAACTGACCAACGCCTCTACTTCCTCCGAAGGCTAAGGAAATTCGGCATGTCCATAAGGACTCTTGCCAACTTTTATTGATGCACGACAGACAGCGTCCTATCCAGATTTATCACAGTGTGGTATTGCAGCTGCTGTGCCCAACACAGCAAGAAATTACAGAAAGTTGTGAACGCAGCGCAATCCATCACATAAACCAGCCTTCCATCCATTGACTCTGCACAGCAGACAACATAATTAAAGAGCCCTCCTACCCCAGTTATATTCACTTCCACTCTCTTCCATTGATCAGAAGACACAAAGGTTTGAAAGCACTTACCAACAGATTCAAGAGCAGCTTCTTTCCTGCTGTTATCAGTCTTGTGAATGGACCTCTCATATGTTAGAGTTGATCTTTCTCTGCACCCTCTCTGTAGCTATAAAACTATATTCTGCATCCTGTTCTATTACCCTGATGTACTTATGCAAGGTATGATTTGTCTGATTAGCATGTAAAACAATACTTTTCACTGTAGCTTGGTGCATGTGACAATAATAAATCCAAATCAAATCAAATCCAAGAGCTCCTTAAATGCTTTAGTGCGACTTTCTTTTGATAATTGATTATGAAATACCTTTGTCTTTTTTCCTATGTTAAGGATGTTATATAATGTATGCTGCAAGTGCCAGAAATTTCACAATCATAACATTTTTCATCCATTTATAGAATGCAGACATTGCTGCCTGAGCCAGCATTTATTGACCGCACCTAACATTCCCAGAGAGATGATAGTGAACTGTCTTCTTGAACCGTTAATGCCTTTGGGTTATTGGCCTAGCCACAGGATTGTTTGCAATGGAGCTGCAGGATTTTGACCCATGAATGGTGAGGGAGCAGCGACATATTTCCAAGTCGGGATGGTAAGTGTCTCAGAGGGAAACGTGCATGCGATGGCATTCCCATGTATTTGCTGCTTTTGTCCTTCTAGGTAGTAAAGGATGCAGGTTTGGAAGGTGCTGTCAGACAGGCTCAGTGAATTTCTGTTCGTGATAGTGCAGTGCATATGTAAACGCTCAGGGTGTCAGAGGCGGAGAGAGCGAATGTTGAATGTTGTGGATGTGCTGCCAGCCAAGCAGTTGTTTTGTCCTGGATGGTGTCAAGCTTCTTGGGTGTTGTTTCAGCTGCACTCATCCAGAAATGTGGAGACTGTTCCAGCACAATCCTGACTTGAGCCTTGTAAATGTGCTGGAAGTAGTGCTGGAAGAGCACAGCAGTTCAGGCAGCATCCAAAGAGCTTCGAAATTGACGTTTCGGGCAAAAGCCCTTCATTAGGAATAAAGGCAGTGAGCCGGGAGCGTGGAGAGATAAGCTAGAGGAAGGTGGGAGTGGGGAGAGAGTAGCATAGAGTACAATAGGTGAGTGGGGGAGGAGATGAAGGTGATAGGTTAGGGAGGAGAGGGTGGAGTGAATAGGTGGAAAAGGAGATAGGCAGGTCAGACAAGTCCAGACAAGTCATGGGGACAGTGCTGAGCTGGAAGTTTAGAACTAGGCTGAGGTGGGGGAAGGGGAAATGAGGAAACTGTTGAAGTCCACATTGATGCCCTGGGGTTGAAGTGTTCCGAGGCGGAAGATGAGGCGTTCTTCCTCCAGGCATCTGGTGGTGAGGGAGCGACGGTGAAGGAGGCCCAGGACCTCCATATCCTCAGCAGAGTGGGAGGGGGAGTTGAAATGTTGGGCCACGGGGCGGTTTGGTTGATTGGTGCGGGTGTCCCGGAGATGTTCCCGAAAGCGCTCTGCTAGGAGGCGCCCAGTCTCCCCAATGTAGAGGAGACTGCATCGGGAGCAACGGATACAATAAATTATATTAGTGGATGTGCAGGTAAAACTTTGATGGATGTGGAAGGCTCCTTTAGGGCCTTGGATAGAGGTGAGGGAGGAGGTGTGGGCGCAGGTTTTACAGTTCCTGCGGTGGCAGGGGAAAGTGCCAGGATGGGAGGGTGGGTTGTAGGGGGGCGTGGACCTGACCAGGTAGTCACGGAGGGAACTGTCTTTGCGGAAGGTGGAAAGGGGTGAGGAGGGAAATATAACCCTGGTGGTGGGGTCTGTTTGGAGGTGGCGGAAATGTCGGCGGATGATTTGGTTTATGCGAAGGCTGGTAGGGTGGAAGGTGAGCACCAGGGGTGTTCTGTCCTTGCTACGGTTGGAGGGGTGGGGTCTGAGGGCGGAGATGCGGGTTGTAGACGAGATGCGTTGGATGGCATCTTTAACCACGTGGGAAGGGAAATTGCAGTCTCTAAAGAAGGAGGCCATCTGGTGTGTTCTGTGGTGGAACTGGTCCTCCTGGGAGCAGATACGGTGGAAGCGGAGGAATTGGGAATACGGGCTGGCATTTTTGCAAGAGGTAGGGTGGGAAGAGGTGTAATCCAGGTAGCTGTGGGAGTCGGTGGGTTTGTAAAAAATGTCAGTGTCAAGTCGGTCGTCATTAATGGAGATGGAGAGGTCCAGGAAGGGGAGGGAGGTGTCAGAGATGGTCCAGGTAAATTTAAGGTCAGGGTGGAATGTGTTGGTGAAGTTGATGAATTGCTCAACCTCCTCGCAGGAGCACGAGGTGGCGCCAATGCAGTCAACAGTGTAGCGGAGGAAGAGGTGGGGAGTGGTGCTGGTGTAATTACGGAAGATCAACTGCTCTACGTAGCCAACAAAGAGACAGGCATAGCTGGGGCCCATACGGGTGCCCATGGCTATCCCTTTGGTCTGGAAAAAGTGGGAGGATTCGAAGGAGAAATTGTCAAGGGTGAGGACCAGTTCGGCCAAACAAATGAGAGTGTTGGTGGAGGGGTACTGTTGGGGACGTCTGGAGAGGAAAAAACGGAGGGCTTGGAGGCCCTGGTCATAGTGGATGGAGGTGTAGAGGGATTGGATATCCATGGTGAAGATGAGGTGTTGGGGGCCAGGGAAACAGAATTCTTGGAGGAGGTGGAGGGCGTGGGTGGTGTCTTGAACGTATGTGGGGAGTTCCTGGACTAGGGGGGATAGAACAGTGTCGAGGTAGGTAGAGATGAGTTCGGTGGGGCAGGAGCATGCTGAGACAATGGGTCGGCCAGGGTGGTCAGGCTTGTGGATCTTGGGAAGGAGATAGAACTGGGCAGTGCGGGGTTCCCGGACTATGAAGTTGGAAGCTGTGGGTGGGAGATCTCCTGAGGTGATAAGGTTCTGTATGGTCTGGGAGATGATGGTTTGGTGATGGGGGATGGGGTCATGGTCGCGGGGGCAGTAGGAAGAGGTGGCCTCGAGTTGACATTTGGCTTCAGTGGTGTAGAGGTCAGTGCGCCAGACTACCACTGCGCCCCCTTTATTCACTGGCTTGATGGTGAGGTTGGGATTGGAGCAGAGGGATTGGAGGGCTGCGCGTTATGAGGGTGAGAGGTTGGAGTGGCGGAGGGAGGTAGACAGGTTGAGGTGGTTAATGTCCCTGCGGCAGTTGGAAATGAAGAGGTCGAGGGCAGGTAATAGGCCAGCGCGGGGTGTCCAGGTGGATGCAGTGTGTTGGAGGTGGGCAAAGGGGTCCTCGGTAGGTGGGCGGGAGTCCTGCTCCCAGGAGGACCAGTTCCACCACAGAACACATCAGATGGCCTCCTTCTTTAGAGACCACAATTTCCCTTCCCACATGGTTAAAGATGCCCTCCAACGCATCTCGTCCACATCCCGAACCTCCGCCCACAGACCCCACCCCTCCAACCGTAACAAGGACAGAACATCCCTGGTGCTCACCTTCCACCCTACCAACCTTCGCATAAACCAAATCATCCGTCGACATTTCTGCCACCTCCAAACAGACCCCACCACCAGGGATATAATTCCCTCCTCATCCCTTTCTGCCTTCCGCAAAGACCGTTCCCTCCGTGACTACCTGGTCAGGTCCACGCCCCCCTACAACCCACCCTCCCATCCTGGCACTTTCCCCTGCCACCGCAGGAACTGTAAAACCTGCGCCTACACCTCCTCCCTCACCTCTATCCAAGGCCCTAAAGGAGCCTTCCACATCCATCAAAGTTTTACTTGCACATCCACTAATATCATTTATTGTATCCGTTGCTCCCGATGCGGTCTCCTCTACATTGGGGAGACTGGCCGCCTCCTAGCAGAGCGCTTTAGGGAACATCTCCGGGACACCCGCACCAATCAACCACACTGCCCTGTGGCCCAACATTTCAACTCCCCCTCCCACTCTGCCGAGGACATGGAGGTCCTGGGCCTCCTTCACCGTCGCTCCCTCACCACCAGACGCCTGGAGGAAGAACGCCTCATCTTCCCCCTCGGAACACTTCAACCCCAGGGCATCAAAGTGGACTTCAACAGTTTCCTCGTTTCCCCTTCCCCCACCTCACCCTAGTTCTAAACTTCCAGCTTAGCACTGTCCCCATGACTTGTCCGGACTTGTCCTACCTGCCTATCTCCTTTTCCACCTATCCACTTCACCCTCTCCTCCCTGACCTATCACCTTCATCCCCTCCCCCACTCACCCATTGTACTCTATGCTACTTTCTCCCACCCCCACCCTCCTCTAGCTTATCTCTCCACTCTTCAGGCTCACTGCCTTTATTCCTGATGAAGGGCTTTTGCCCGAAATGTCGATTTCGAAGCTCCTCGGATGCTGCCTGAACTGCTGTGCTCTTCCAGCACCACTAATCCAGAATCTGGTTTCCAGCATCTGCACTCATTGTTTTTACCTTGTAAATGTTGGACAGGTTTAGGGAATCAGGAGCTGAGATATTTGCCAGAGAATTCCTTATCTTTGACCCATTCTTGTATTTTTCACTGGTTCATTTGTTTCTGATCACAGTAACACCCAGGATTTGATAGTCGGGCATTTGATACTAATAGTGCAATTGAACATCAAGAGTAGGTTATTAGATTCTGTCTTATTGGAGATGCTCATTGTCTGGAACTTACTACCTGCAAATATTGCTTCCCATTTATTACCAAAGCCATGATATCATCCAGGTCTTTGTTGCATTTGGACATGACTGCTTCAGTGATTGAGGAGTCGCAGTGGTGCCAGACATCCCCACTTCTGACTTTATGATGGAGGGAAGGTCATAGAAGAAGCGGTTGAAGAAGGCAGAGCCTAAGACACTATCTTGAAGAACAGTGATTTCCTTGGACTATCCAAGGCCTAAGTACATTCAGTTGCTTCAACAATGGCCTTGCCTTCAGAATAAGGCCAGCAATGGTTTAATTTATCCAGTTTTTAAAGAGTGTAGGGGTTAGTG
Source organism: Chiloscyllium plagiosum (assembly GCF_037043375.1). NCBI lineage: Eukaryota > Metazoa > Chordata > Chondrichthyes > Orectolobiformes > Hemiscylliidae > Chiloscyllium > Chiloscyllium plagiosum. The sequence goes on along the minus strand of NW_028270149.1, from coordinate 6,596,006 downwards.
TCTTTTCTCCTATCCGTAGTGCTCAGAACAATCTATTCGAGATCCGGAAGCAGATAGTGTTGTCTGTCTCTGTCTCTGTCTCTCTGTCTCTCTCTCTCTCTCTCTCTCTCCTGTTGATGAAGTATTTTGTCAATGTTACAGCAGCACATCTGAAATTTAGAATTTCTAATCTGGGCAAAAAGTAGCGATGGAAACCAACCTGAGCTGGAATGGCTGGGGGGATTTTCAATTCTAAGGGGTGTATTTGTGGGTTGGGGATGAACGAACCACCCATTATACGTCCTGTCTGACTATGTAAATCAAACTGCGTAGGGGGTGTGAAACAAAATCGGAAATTGTTGGAAAGTCTCAACAGGTCTGTCAGCATCTGTGGAGAGAAAAATAGAGTTGGTGACTCTTCGTCAGAAGAAGGGATGTATTATTTGGATGATTTACTACTGCCTTTTTGTTGGTCCTTCTAGCCTTGACTTTTATCCCTCTTCTGTCAAAAGCACAACTACTGCCTCATGTGGCACAATGATGTGAAGCTTTGCTACTTCTTTACATCATGGTCTATTTCATATTCCAACACTTCAATCATCTTCCGAGTTCCTATTGTTTCATAAATCTTCTCACATCTTTTGTAATATTGGTGCATGGAGTTGAATCAATGAGCTTAAGTTAAATAACTAATGAACTTAGTAATTATGGTTGACACAGTGCTATAGATTATATGAATTTACAATTAGTGTGTTCTTTTTTGTTAAGAAAATGGGATATTATGGGTTATAGCACAAGCCAAATTTATGAATGTTAGTGTTCAAAGAATGTAGTGTTCTGAAAAGGGTTACGAGACTCAAAGCGTTAATTCTGTTTTCTGTCCACAGATGCTCTCAGACCTTGATCTCAAAATGTGGTACTCAAATCTCAGTAAAACGTTCCCATTCAGGCGAATTAATTCTGCTGAGTTTCTCCAGCAATTTCTGTTACTCTCTGGACAGAGTAGGATGTACCAATAAAAGGAACATACTAAGTTAGCATACAGGCTAAAAGACATTAGGAGGCAATAGTATATTTGTCATTTATTGCAAGGGCACTGGAATACATGAATAAATATGTTTCATGGCAATTGTACAGTGAGAACAAAAGAGAAACACTTTACATAACATTCTTCTCCACAAGAAACGATATACTTGCATTGGAGGTGGGACCACAAAGGTTTAATAAATTAATGAAAGGTTTTCCTTATTGTAGGAGGCTGAGCAAATTGTGTTCATATTCTCTCATCTTTAGAAAAATGAGAAGTGATTTCATTGAAACATAGAAGATTCTGAAGGGTCCCGACAGGGTCACCACTATTTCCACTGGATGGAGAAACTAAAACCTGGGGACACAGATTCAGAATAAAGGACTGATGATTTTGGATTGAGATGAGGAGAAATTAATTTTCTCTAAGAATTATACATCTTTGGAGTTCTCAACCACAAATGATTATGGGTGGTCCAATGTTGAATCCATTTCAGACAAAGACAGGCAGATTTTGATTTCTCAGGGTGCCCAGATCCATGGGGACAGGAATTGCTCAGCCCCAGTCTTACTGCTTCTTATGTTCCTTGTTACCAATGCACTCACACGTCCATGATCTTCCGACATAACTTACGGCCCACCACCTAATTAATCACCAACCTCCATTTTAGTTTCATCTACAAATATTGTTAGCATGTGTCCTTATATCTTAGTCAAAACTTATTGAGATAAATTATAGGAAACCATCAAGCTACATACTGCTTATATTGTTCCAATTAGACCCACTGACCATTACTCTTTTTTATCTACCCAATAATCAGCTTCCAATTCATTCCTCAACCTTTCTAATATCATGTACCGTAGTAGCAAACACATTTTAAAAAATCAATTATCTGTAACATCTACTTTTGTGCAAAGGAACTGTTGTTTTCTCAAATAATTGGTTTGCTTCTTGAATTAACTGTGTCCTTGAATATGAATCTGTAAAATCCCCAACGTTACTTTATGTACATGCCCATCTGTATATATCTGTTAAATGTCTATGAAGATTTCCTGCTTCAGAATCGATATTTTCTATGTGCAGTGATTGTAAGGAGCTCAGCAAGCCAGACAACATAGAATAAGAGTTCCCTGATTCGGGCTGTTAATCTGGTCCAATCAGGAGCCCTGGCTGACATAAAAAGGTTGAGTGTCAGAGATACTGACAATTAGTGCCTGACTCTGTTTGAGACATTGTTATACCTGAGGACTGTTCATGTGTAAATAAAGATTGACTTGGTGCAAGAATATTGTTTTACTGTGGATTCACTAATGTCTTATTTGGGTATCAGCTCCTGGTAATCCTCAACTAGTAAAATTATCTATTTTATTGCCACATTACTCTTTATAGGACCTTGCTGTACATCATTTGACTGTTGCAATTTGTACATCACAAACTGACTACATTTCAAAAGCTTTTTAAAGGCTACAAATCACTTTGAAACCATGTGATTTCATGAGAGATGTTATAGAAATACAAGTCTTTGTTTCTCTTTAGATTTGATTTGAGTGTCCATTTTAAGTCTCTCTTTAATGTCTGTTCCTTTATTAATTGAAGGATCTTCAGGCTTTTGTCTGCAATCTGCCTTTAGAGTTTGTGGGAATATGTTTAATCATCTGCTGTTTGAATCTTTACCATTGTTTGTCCACATTGTTTCATTGTGCGTTGCCTCATTTTGCAGTTATTTAATTTTTTTGTCTGGGCCCTTTTAGGTGAATTGAAAATAATCTTTTGTTCAGTTCATATATCTTTGTCTTTGACTTTTCTTTTCAATGTTTTGTTTTCAAATCTAATAATGTTCTGATCACTGTTTCCTACATGTTAACCTACCTTTCTATTACACACTTGGTCATAGAGTCATAGAGATGTACAGTATGGAAGCAGACCCTTCAGTCCAGCTTGTCCATGCAGACCCAATATCCTAAAGCAATCTAGTCCCATTTGCTAGCATTTATCCCTCTAAACCCTTCCTATCCATGTACCCACCCAGATGCCTTTTAAATATTGTAATTGTACCAGCCTCCACCACTTCCTCTGGCAGCTCATTCCATACACGTACCACCCACTGCATCAAAAAGGTTCCCCTTGGGTCTTTTTTAAGTCTTTCCCTTCTCATCTTAAATCAATACTCTCTAGTTTTGCACAACTCTAGCCTGGGGAAAAGGCCTTATCTATTTACCCTATCCATGATTTAATATTTCTGTAAGGTCACCCTCAGCCTTCGAAGCTCCAGGGAAAACAGCCCAGCCCATTCAACCTTTCCCTGTAAGTCAAGCCCTCCAACCTTGACAACATTTTTGTAAATCTTTTCTGAGCCTTTTCAAGTTTCACAATATCTTTTCTATAGCAGGGATATCAGAATTGCATGCAATATTCTAAAAATGGCCACACCAATGTCCTGTACAGCCGTAACATGAGTTCAACATTCCTGTACTCAGTACTCTGACTAATAAAGGAAAGCATACCAAACACCTTCTTCACTATCCTGACTACCTGCATTTCAAGGAACTATGAACCTGCACTCCAAAGTCTGTTTATTCAGCAGGTACATAGAACATAGAACATAGAACAATACAGCACAGAACAGGCCCTTCGGCCCATGATGTTGTGCCAAACATTTGTCCTAGCTTAAGCACCCATCCATGTACCTATCCAATTGCCACTTAAAGTTCACCAATGATTCTGACTCTGCCACTCCCACAGGCAGCGCATTCCATGCCCCCACCACTCTCTGGGTAAAGAACCTACCCCTGACATCTCCCCTATACCTTCCACCCTTCATCTTAAATTTATGTCCCCTTGTAACACTCTGTTGTACCCGGGGAAAAAGTTTCTGATTGTCTACTCTATCTATTCCCCTGATCATCTTATACACCTCCATCAAGTCACCCCTCATCCTTCGCCGTTCCAATGAGAAAAGGCCTAGCACTCTCAACCTATCCTCGTACGACCTATTCTCCATTCCAGGCAACATCCTGGTAAATCTTCTCTGCACCCTCTCCAAAGCTTCCACATCTTTCCTAAAGTGAGGCGACCAGAACTGCACACAGTACTCCAAATGTGGCCTAACCAAAGTTCTGTACAGCTGTAACATCACTTCACGACTCTTGAATTCAATCCCTCTGCTAATGAACGCTAATACACCATAGGCCTTCTTACAAGCTCTATCCACCTGAGTGGCAACTTTCAAAGATCTATGAACATAGATCCCAAGATCCCTCTGCTCCTCCACCTTACTAAGAACCCTACCATTAACCCTGTATTCCGCATTCTTATTTGTCCTTCCAAAATGGACAACCTCACACTTGGCAGGGTTGAACTCCATCTGCCACTCCTCAGCCCAGCTCTGCATCATATCTAAGTCCCTTTGCAGCTGACAACAGCCCTCCTCACTATCCACAACTCCACCAATCTTCATATCATCTGCAAATTTACTGACCCACCCTTCGACTCCCTCTTCCAAGTCATTAATAAAAATTACAAACAGCAGAGGACCCAGAACTGATCCCTGCGGAACTCCACTTGTAACTGGACTCCAGGCTGAATATTTACCATCTACCACCACTCTCTGACTTCGACCGGTTAGCCAGTTTTCTATCCAACTGGCCAAATCTCCCACTATCCCATGCCTCCTCCTGACTTTCCGCATAAGCCTACCATGGGGAACTTTATCAAGTGCCTTACTAAAATCCATGTATACTACATCCACTGCTCTACCCTCATCTACATGCTTGGTCACCTCCTCAAAGGTAATAAGAGAACTGACTACAGGGGAAAAACCCACTTGACCTTTCTCTCACCAATTTACCTGTCACAGAAGAACATGCCCATGACAGTATTCGCAGAAGTGACCACTGATTAGTCTTGACTTCACACTGAGGACAGATTAGATTGTGTTGTGTGCACCACCATCATAGCAAATGGAATGGATTGAGATTAGGTCTAGCAACTCAAATCCAGACATTCAAGATGTGTTCTGTGCCATCAGCAGCATCAGAATTGCATTCAATCACAACCTGTAAATAAATGGTTAAGTATACTCACCCCTCGACAACACCCCATCAAGTCAGAGGATCAATCCTGGTTCAATGTAGAGTGTAGGAGAGCATGCCAGGAGCACCACCAGACATATAAAATAACATACCAACTTGGTGAAGCAACAACTCAAGACTACTTGCATTCCAAACTCAAGTTAAGTGATCCCACAACAAACAAATATGTCAATTTGCCATTCTGCCATATCCAGTCATAAATGGTGATGGAGAATGTAGCAACTTACTGGAGGAGGAGGTTCCACAATTATTGCCATCCTCAATGGGGGATGGGGGAGTTTAGAACGTCAATACAAAAAAAATGACTAGCCCAGCCCAAATGCTACCTACCATGCCATATGACCAAGGTGTTACGGTTATAGATAGATTGAGTGACTGGGCAAGAATCTGGCAGATGGAATATATGATTGGGAAAATGTTAATTTGGTCACTTCTGAAGGAAGAGTGAAAAAGGCAAAGTATTATTTAAGCAGAGAATCACTGTAGAATTCCAAGCTGAAGAGGGATGCGTGTGTACGGGTGTACAAAGTTACTAAATATTGGCATGTAGACACAGCAAGTAATTGTGAAGGCAAATGGAATCCTTTATTCCAAGATGAATTAAACATAAGAGTAAGGATGTTATGCTTCAATTATACAGGGATTTCTGAGATTATATCTAAAATACTGTGTGCAGTTTTGCATTGGAATGTGTTAAAAGAAGGTTTATTAGATTAATTCTTGGAATGGATTTGTTACCTTATAGCGAAAGGTTGGACCGACTGGGCTTGTTTTCACTGGAGTTTAGTAGAATGAGGAATGATTTGATGGAAGTTTGTAAAATCCTGAATGATCTTGACAAGATGAATGGGAAAAGGTTGCTTCCTCATGTGGGTGATTCCAGAAGTAGGGTGTGGTGTTCAAAAATGAGGAAGTTGCTGGTTAGAACCTAGTTAGGGATTTATATTTCTTTTTCTCTTTTTAGGTTGTTGGAGTTTGGAACTCTCTGCCTCAGAGAGGCTGTCATTGTTCTGGACAGATCAGCAAATCAAGGGTTATTGGAAGGAGGTGTGATTATGGAATTTGAAACAGTCAGTTGTAAATGAATTGAATGGCAGAGCAGGCTCAAGGGACTGAATGGCCTCTTTCTGCTCCTAATTCTCAAGTTTGAACCAACCCACCGTGCTGTTAGGAAGGGGATTCCAAGTCTATTGCCCAGAAACATTGGAGAAGCAGATATCATCCCATATTTAAATTCCAAAATAATCCATTAATGTTGCATATCTGCTCAGGCTGCATTTCTTTATAGATGTCATGTCATAGAAATCCTTAAATAAGTACATAAAATATGCAGCAAACCTGGCAGCATTGAGAAAAACAGAGTTAACAATTCTGGTCTGTGATCTTCCATCTAAACTACCATGTACTCATTTAAGTGTATGCATTAATTCCCACGGTGTACTCTCCAAACAGCTCGTATCAAACAAGTGCTTGTGGCCAGAGGAGACACTTTGGACCACTGTGTGTATATAATGCACTTGTTGGGATACATCTCTTTTTTTAACCTAAGGCATGGCCAACAATAGAGGCTTTGCCAGTTTGTTGATCTTCTTCACAGGATTATGGAATTTTTCAACTCATTGAAGGCCAGCCAATGTGTTGTGAGTTGGGAGGATGAAAGTTTTTGCGATTCCTATAAAACCAAGCTCCACAAAGGACAATAAATTCAATAAAAGGCCAGTCAAATGATTGTATTGAAACCAAAGGCAAATAGCAAAGGAGCCTGAGTGAGATAACAATGCTCCTCTATTCATTAGTTCCTGTGAAGCATAGTGTGAATGCACAGCAGATGTAATGGTAAACACTACTGTTCATTATATCCATTGAGTTCATCATGAAACCCATCATATTAATCTTTCAATAGTAAATATTTTGTAACTTGACTGATGTTCACCTTTTGCTCTTTTTGTCCCAGATCATTTGTTGTTAAGTAATTGCTGTACCTATTTAAAGAAATGAAGAACTTTTACATTTAGACAATACCTTGCCTGACCTCATGGCAAGTAATGGAGTACCTACTTTTGAACTTTGCTGTGCTCATCATGTAGTGAATGGCTGAAGTTCAAATGGGAGGTAAATGAGTCATTTTGTTTAGGCGAGAGTAGATGTGTAAATATTGGTCAGCACACCAGGCGAATTGCCTCCTTTCTTTTTGATGGTGGAATATGAATTAATATTTCTGTACTTGTTCTTTACTGTGTCCTACACCTGCATACATACAACTTGGGTGCTGGGAAAAAATAAGCACTACCGCTGTTTGGTGGGAGTGTGAGGGGGTTGTAGGGGAAAACAAAATAACAGAGGATTGAGAAAAAAAATATATAATCAGAAGGGTCCTCCTCCTCTGCTTTTGGTTGGACTTCAGTCCCACACTCCTGATCCCCAGTGTGGGGAGTTGGGGGGCAGGGGGTGAGCTGGTGGGTGTTGGGAGGGAATAGGCTGGTCAGAGGAGCTGACTTGACACTGACATTTTTTACAAACCCACCGACAACCACAGCTACCTGGTTTACACCTCTTCCCACCCTACCTCCTGCAAAAATGCCATCCCGTATTCCCAATTACTCCGCCTCCACCGTATCTGCTCCCAGGAGGACCAGTTCCACCACGGGACACACCAGATGTCCTTCTGTAGAGACTGCAATTTCCGTTCCCACGTGGTTAAAGATGCCCTCCAACAGATCTCGTCCACATCCCGCACCTCTGCCCTCAGACCCCACCCCTCCAACCATAACAAGGACAGAACTTCCCTGGTGCTCACCTTCCACCCTACCAACCTTCGCATTAACCAAATCATCTGCTGACATTTCCGCCACCTCTAAACGGACCCCACCACCAGGGATATATTTCCCTCCCCACCCCTTTCCGCCTTCCGCAAAGACCGTTCCCTCCACGACTACCTGGTCAGGTCCAAGCCCCCCTACAACCCACCATCCCATCCTGGCACCTTCCCCTGCCACCGCAGGAATTGCAAAACCTGCACCCACATCTCCTCCCTCACCTCCATCCAAGGCCCTAAAGGAGCCTTCCACATCCATCAAAGTTTTACCTGCACATCCACCAATATCATTTATTGTATCCGTTGCTCCCATTGCGGTCTCCTCTACATTGGGGAGACTGGGCGCCTCCTAGCAGAGCGCTTTAGGGAACATCTCCGAGACACCTGCACCAATCAACCACACCGCCCTGTGGCCCAACATTTCAACTCCCCCTCCCACTCTGCCAAGGACATGGAGGTCCTGGGCCTCCTTCACCACCGCTCCCTCACCACCAGACGCCTGGAGGAAGAACGCCTCATCTTCCGCCTCGGAACACTTCAACCCCAGGGCATTAATGTGGAATTCAACAGTTTCCTCATTTCCCCTTCTCCCACCTCACCCCAGTTCCAAACTTCCAGCTCAGCACTGTACCCATGACTTGTCCTACCTGCCTATCTTCTTTTCCACCTATCCACTCCACCCTCCTCCCTGACCTATCCCTTCATCCCCTCCCCCACTCACCTATTGTACTGTATGCCACTTTCTCCCCACCCTCCTCCCTGACCTATCACCTTTATCCCCACCCCCACTCACCTATTGTACTCTATGCTACTTTCTTCCCACCCCCACCCTCCTCTCATTCATCTAGCCACCCTTCAGGCTCTCTGCCTGTATTCCTGATGAAGGGCTTTTGCCCGAAATGTCGATTTTCTTGATCCTCGGATACTGCCTGAACTGCTGTGCTTTTCCACCACCACTAATCCAGAATCTGGTTTCCAGCATCTGCAGTCATTGTTTTTACCTCGTTCACTTTTTCTTTCATGTAGTCATTGCCCCATCTTCCTGACACTGGTTCCCTGGCCACACGAGTGTTCTTTCTCGTGGTGGAATATATTGAAGGAAATTATTTTGAACATGGTGTTTTTATTGACTCCTGCACTTACACACACATGACATGGATGATTAATTTTTAAAAAAATCCTAATGTGGAGGTTTAGTACCTCCTCCGGGCAGGAGTCTGTGCTGTTATTTCAGTGGCAAGGAGAGTGGGATAAGCATTTCTGGCATCATGACTTTATTTGGGAAGTTTGACTCATTTGATCCTGCTGTTGAAGACTGGGGCTAGTATGTTTAAAGAATATGACTTTTCTTTTCTGGGCAAATGGCATTGGGGCCAATGAAAAGCAATGAGTTTTTCTTCTGACTGCTTGCGGATCCGCAGCATTCTCAGTTGTAAGGGGCTTAACTTTCTCAGGCACAACACACTAAAACCGTCCAAGGGTTGAAAGGAGTTGGTTAAGGAATATTACGGCCCCACACCTCCTCTAATTCTGAGACATGATCGATTTTATTTGGCTGTTAGAGAACTGGGGGAATCTTATCGGGATTTTTGATGAGGTTCAGATCACTGGCAGAGGCACGTAATTTTGGGTTAGCCCTGAATGAGATACTGAGAGACCATTTGGGATGTGGGATTAACATGTAATCATGCAGAAACACCTACTAGCGGAGGCCCAACTGGACTGCAAACAGGCACAACAACTGGCTTTGTCATTAGAAAATATGGCAAGCGGAGCATGGGAACTAAAGAGCATCCCAATGGAAGTGGACTCCCTCACCTCTCTGACTGAGCTTGGGACCTCTCTTGAGTGTAGGCAATTGCATACCCTTGCACAGGGCATACCCTGAGCAGAGGGTCCCTAGACCAGCCCATAGCAGAACCCAACAACAAATCCAAATATCAACCAAGTGGCTAAAATGTTCATCAGGATCTGGCCTGGCAAGCCATTGCAGTTGCTGCCGATATGTGGTCTTGAGAGAGCAAAGGAGCCCTACAAGGCCTGACGTGAGTAAGAAAACTCATATGTCAGGCCCCAGGAGAGTGCACACCCTGGAAAATCCCTCTACCTGTGGGTTGGAGCATTTAAATTATTCAGTGAGATCCAAATCAGAACCGATTAAAATTAATCTTTGGTGAATGGCCTTCCAGTTCCTATGGAGGTTGATACCGGTGCAACAGTATCTGTGGTTGCAGAGTCTGTCTTTAACAAGATTCACTCAGGACTCCAACCCTTAAGTTTGCACAAGACCTCAGCCATACTGAGATTAAGGGTACAACTTTGGGTCTAGTCTCCTATGAGATGCAATTTATGCAGTTACAACTGATGATAGTAAAAGGCTTGGGCCCAAGCCCATTGGAGCAGAATTAGTTGGGGAAGATTCACCTGGATTGGCTCAACATTCTTTGACCAGAAATGGCTGTCTCGGTGAAATTTTAGTGAAATACAGAGGTGTATTTCAGGAAGGGCTTGGGACTATCAAAGGAATGAAATCCACTTCACGTGTTGACCAGGAAGCAATTCCATGATTTTGCAAGGCCTACCTGGTACCATTTGCCTGGCAGCAAAAGTAGAGGTGGAAGTCGGGAGGCTGGAGAGCGAAGGAGTCTTCAAACCAGTGCAGTTTGCAGAATGGGCAGCACTAGTTGTACCGATTGTGAAGCTGGATGGCTCACTTCGCCTTTGTGGGGATTTTAAGCAAATGTAAACTGCTTCTCACAGCTGGATAAATACCCACTCCCCCACAGAGAGGACTTGTACGCAGAGTTGGTTGAGGGATATCCTTTATGAAGCTAGACATGATCCATGCCTACCTGCAATTGTGACTGGATAAGGATTTCCTGAAGTACACTACAATTAATACTCATAGGGGCTTATATCAATATACAAGATGGCCATTTGGGGTATTATCAGCCTGCATCCTTTTCTAGCTGACCATGGAAAACTTTTTACAAGGGGTACTTCAGGTTGCCATTTATCTGGATGATGTATTAATATTAGGGAAGACTAATAAAGAGCACTTGAAGAACTTGGACATTGTGCTTACACGTTTCTCCCAGGTGAAGGTACACCTTAAAACAGAACAATGTGTGTTCTAGGTGCTCCTACTTGGGTTATAAAATTGTCAAAACTGGGTTACACCCGTTGGAGGATAAAGTGAGGGTGATCAAAGGAGCCCTGTTTTCCACGTCTGTACTGGAGTGTAAGTCCTTCCTTGGATTAATGAATTATTACGGAAAATTCATACATAACCTGGCCACCACCTTGGCACCCTTACTCCTGCTATTGCAAAAGGGTCAGCCTTGGAAATGGTCATGTAGCCAAGAAGTAGCCTTTAGGTAACTGAAAAAGCTGCTATCATCACCTAATGTGTTGGCCCACTACGATTCAAAGTGAAAGGCAGTGCTGACATGTGATTTCTCCCCGCACGGTGTTGGGCAGTGTTAGCTCACCAGTGGCCCAATGGAGAGGAATGCCTAGTCGTGCATGCTTCCCGGACTTTGACTGATGCTGTACAGAAATACGTCCAGATAGAGAATGGAGATTTGGCAGTCATCTTTGGTATGAGGAAGTTCCGTCAGTGCCTTTACAAATGGGAATCTGTCGTAGTAACAGTTCACAATCCCCTGCTAGGGCTACTGAACGAAGACAAGGCGATGCCGTCTATAGGTTCTGATAGAATTCAGCATTGGGCCCTTATTCTCAGCACGTACAAGTACAAGTTGGAACACTGCCTGGGAAGCCAAGTGGCTAATGCGGATCCCTTGAGCTGCCTCCCACTAGCAGATACTCCACCAGTGGTGCCTCACCTAGAAGAGTCCATCTTGACTTTGAACTTCCTGGACACCCTTCCAGTTAATGCTGACAATATCTGACTGTGGATACAAAAAAGATCCTCTCCTAGTGAAACTGAAACAGCTGGTGGTAATAGAGGAAACAGAAGGGCTATCGCAACCCAGATTGAAGTCATTCTAGACCTGGCAAAAAGACATCACTGTAGAGGATGCCTTATTACTGTGGGGAGCAAGAGTGATTGTCCTGAGTAATGGTCACTGCCAGATACTGGCTGAACTCAGCTAGAGGTTTCCAAGATGAAGATACCAATGACTAGCTGTGAGTGGTCGCCAGGTTTGTATGCCAACATAGCTGCATTGGCGGGACAGTGCCCAGAGTGCCATCAAGGACATAAATTGCCATCAGCAGCTCCCCGACATTTGTGGGAATGGCTGAGAAAACCTTGGACTTGATTGCATGTCTACCATGCCGATATTTTCACGGATTTAATATCCTTGGTCTTTGTAGACACCCATTCAAAATGGTTGGACATACATAAAGTTCATTCACAGCAAACTCAGGGATGAGAAGCTGTGAGCATCGTTCACGATACATGGTCTCCCAGAAGTATTGGTCACTGACAATGGGACGTCATTTACCAGCAGGGATTTCAAATTTTTTCTGAAGCCCAATGGCATTTGGCATGTAAGGACAGCTCCATGCCATCCATTGTCCAATGGTCTAGCGGAAAGAGTGGCCCAAACATTGAAGGCAGACCAAAGGAAGCAGTCTACAGCATCATTCGATACCAAACTGTCCCGGTTCCTGCTCGATTATAAGACCACCCCACATACAACAACAGGGATAGCTCCAGCAGAGTTGCTGATAGGGAAAAGACTTCACACCAGGTTAAACCTGATATTCCCAGACCTGGGGGGAGGGTGATACAGCAGCAGGAACACCAATGCTGGCCACATGCTGCCTCTAAATGAGAGAGACAATTTAATTCAGTGGATAAAGTTTGGTACCAGAATCGTTGAAATGGTCCTATGTGAATCAGATGAGGTTGACATGAGGCCAGGTCCTGTCACTTACAAAGTTCGGGTCAGTCATAAGGTCCTGACCAAACACGTGGATCACCTAAAGCTGTTACCTCACAAACTGGACAGAAGCAAAACATAGCTGGCCCTTTAAAACAGCCAGAAGGCCTGTCAGAAACCATAGGATCTCCCTCTCAATCTAGTGTCGAGCCAACATCAGAGTGCGAGGTGGATGCAGCCTTGATATAGTCACCGATGAAAGAACAGGAGGAGATTCTCCCAAGATGCTCTGGATGCAAGAGACGGGCTATGGTCTGGTACAGGCTGCCTTTGTCAGAGCCTGAATCAGAGGAACCAGATCCGGGGCAAAAATGTCTCAAGAAAAGCTACAGGAGAAAGTTTAGGCCTATATCCCTGAACTTAGGAAGGAAGGGCTGTAGTGATTAGAACCAGCTGGATCTTATTGACCACAAGATCCTTGATTGGGGTTGTTAACCTGGGCAAATCAGGAAAGCCCTAGCTGACCAGTCTAACCAGGAGATTTCAAATCTCCTCAGTGCAGGGGTCTGACTCCGAGCTGACTGGCCACAGCCAATGTATTGTGCCCAAGTAAATAAAGGATGACTTGGTGATGGGATACCAGCGTCTGTGCAGTTACTTCATCATGAATATATAAAATTTACAGGAGAGAAGGAGCGTAATTGGTCTTTTGTGTCTGTGTCAATTCCTTGCATAAGTTGGTTTATGGTGTGAGTGATTTGCCAGCCCATGTGAGAGGTCCCACATCCCAGATGATTCTTTGATCCAGCAAGGAAAGTTCCGACGATGTCATAACATCAAAGACATGTTTGTGGCCAATCTGGTCATTTATCACATTGCTGTTTGTGAGATATCACTCTGTAAATTGGCTGTCACACTCCCAACCTTGCTACATTGACTACATGTCTTTCCTCTCCTTCTTTAGTATTGACCTTTTCTGCCTTTCTACTGTGTAGATTTCCACCTGTGGATGTTATAGGATTTGGAATGGAATGATCCAGACCATGACCATATTGGGTAGGTCATTTCCTGGCTAGGAGAGAGGAAGTTGGGATTGGGCATAAGCGAGGATTGGAGCAGTTGTGACCCAGGCTGGATATTAGTGCGGTCAGGAAGAAGAAATATTAAATTTCTTCTGCTGTCAGTCTACACTGCAGTTTCACAATCCTCAAATATGCAGATTACAGCAAATAAATTGCAAGTAAATCTGAAAGCTCTGAGTAGGTCAAATCTATGCATTTTTCAGTTTTGCTTTTGCACAGTATTCGAAGTTGTGGCTTGATCATCTCACCAACTCATGACCGTGCCTCGAGAGGTTCATCAGAGAATGAGTTTATGCGATGCCTCAGGACTCTTGTCATTTCTGCTGTGATATGAAGTCCATTAGTGTAAGCTGATGCACTCAGTGGAGTGAGAGGTCATTGTGCAGTGAAGCTGATCTCTTGAAAACCTGAGGAAACAAGAGAGAGGAACTCCTCATAAATTCAGCTGATAACTTACATTTTCAGATCTTGAACTTTACTTCTATTCAACTGCAGTGGTAAAAGGAGTTACAAAAATTCGAACTTTGTGTGTTGTCCGTAGCTGTAGGGTGGCATTATATTTGATACAGGGCTTCTGTATTAATGCAATAATCCTTTCTGTCTGGTATGAAAACAAATTGTATTTTCCTTGAGGGCTTGTATTTCATGTACTTACAGTAATAATGCACCAGCTGAGCATCTCTTATAAGACAGTGACATTTTACCTTTGGATTTTCGATTTATTGGTCATTAGTGGTTTCTTCCGCCACGTGATCTTCCCTTTGCATTAGGGCTGGTCTTAACAGTAATTGCCTGTGAACTATTTTGGTTTGCATGGTCCTGTATCAGAGAATCACAGCAATGGAATTTAACATAGCCTATCAAAAAGACTGGAGAATTTGGGATTGTTTAAGGACTAGAGAAGATTTGGGAGGAGCATTCAACCTCATGAGGAGATCGGGTTAACTAAGCAAGGAGGAAATGTTCTAGAGAATGAGAGGGCACAGACTTAGAGTGATTAGTAGAAGAAGCAAAAGTGAAATGTGGAGAAACATTTTCATGGTGATTCGGGTCTGGAATGTGCTGCCGGAGAGCGTGGAGGAGGCAGGTTCAATCGATACAATCAAAAAAGAAGTGAATGGTTATTTCAAGAGGGATAATGTGTGCTGGCCTCAGAGAGAAGGCAGGAGAAGGGAACTCGGTGAATAGTTCATTCAGGAAGTTGTGGCACAGAGGAAGAATGGTGTCCTCTATGCTGTAATCATTCTGGGATTCCGTGAAAGGTGGTAGCAAGACTCTCACTGCAAACCCTCGATCATGAAGAAAACTTGAGCTCAGAAGGTGTAGACCCAGAAATCTTCACAAGGCAAGGTCAAAAAGGTAAGAGAGAGGCAAGAATGGACATTGGATTGTCAGAAAATGAGGCCAGAGAAGTGGTAATGGGAAACAAAAAAAAGTAGAAGGATTGAGTAGATACTGGCATCAGGTTTCACAGTGGAAAGACACAAGGGACCATACCAGAACCTCAAGAGAGTCAGGGGTCCAAGGTAAGTGTAGCTGTCATTACTAAGGAGAAGGTGCTGGGGAAGCTGAAAGGTCTGAAGGCAGATAACTCACCCAGACTGGATGGATTACATTCGAGAGTTCTGAAGGAGACAACTGAGGAGATCATGGAGGCATTGGTGTGATCTTTCAGGAACCATTGGAATAAGAAAGGGCCCCAGAGGACTGGAAAATGTGTAATGCAACACACTGTTGAAGAAGGGGGAGAGGCAAAACACAAGAATCTATGGTCCAGTCAGCCTGACCTCAGTTGTTAATAAAATTTAGAGTCTACAATTAAGGATGAGTTTGCGGAGTACTTGGAAATGCCTGGTAAAATAGGGCAGAGTCAGCACAGCTTCACCAAGGGGAGGTCATGCCTGACAAATCAATTAGAATTTTTTGAGGAAGTGATGAGCAAGTTAGACAAAGGAGAGCCAGAAGACATCAAGTCATACAGATTTATAGCACGGAAACAGACCCTTTGATCCAACTCATCCATGCTGACCAGATATCCTAAATTAATCTTGTCCCATTTGCCAGCATTTGGCCCATATCCCTCTCACCCTTCCTATTCATATACCTGTCCAGATGCCTTTTAAATGTTGTAACTGTACCAGCCTCCACCACTTCCTCTGACAGCTCATTCCATACACGCACCAAACTCTGTAAAAAAGGTGACCCTTAGTTCCCTTTCAAATTTATCCCCTCTCACCCTAAACTTATGGCTGCTAGTTCTGGACCCCACCCCAGGGAAAAGACCGTGTCTATTTATCCTATCCATGCCCCTTATGATTTTATAAACCTCTATAAGGACACCCCTCAGCCATTACGCTCCAGGGAAAACAACCCCAGCCTGTTCAGCCTCTCCCTATAGCTCAAACCATGATCTGTTTGGATTTCCAGAAGGTCTTTGACAAGGTTCTGCGCAGGAGCTTGCTAAATAAGATAAGAGCCCATGGTGTTTGGGACAAGGTACTGGCATGCATAGAGGATTGGCTGACTGGCAAAAGGTAGAGTGTGGGAATGAAGGGGTCTTTTACAGAATGGTAGCTGGTGATTACTGGAGTTCCTCAGTGGTCTGTGTTGGGACAAAACTATTCAAGTTGTACATTAATGATCTGAATGAATGATCATTATTGGTAAGATTGCAGATGACACAAAGATAGATGGAGGTACAGGTAGTGTTGAGGAAATGGGGAGGCTGCAGAAGGACTTGGAAAGGTGAGGAGAGTGGGCAAAGAAAGTGGCAGATTGAATACAATGTGGGAACGTGTGAGGTTATGCATTTTGGTAAGAAGATTAGACATGCAGACTATTTTCTAAGTGGGGAAAGGCTTTAGAAATCTGAAGCTTCAAGGGACTCGGGAGTGCTAGTTCAAGATGCTCTTCAGGTTAACTGGCAGGTTTAGTTGATAGTTAGGAAGTCAAACACTGTATAATGTTAGCATTCATTTCATGAGGGCTGGAATATAAGAGCAAAGATGTATTGCTGAGGCGGTATAAGATGCTGGTCAGACCGTATTTGGAATATGAGCCAAGATTAGAGTGGTACTGGAAAAACACAGCAGGTCAGGCAGCAACCGAGGAGCATAAAAATCGACGTTTCGGGCAAAAGCCCTTCACCAGGAATGCAGGGCTTCATCAGGGCTTTTGCCCGAAACATCAATTTTCCTGCTCCTCGGATGCTGCCTGACCTGCTGTGCTTTTCCAGCACCACTCTAATCTTGACTCTAATCTCCAGCAGTAACCACTTTCGCCGAGTTTGGAATATTGAGAGCAGTTTTGGGCCTTGTATATAAGGAAGGATGTGCTAGCGTTGGAGGGGGGTCCAAGGAAGATTTTAAAAAATGACCCCATGCATCATTCTTGTCGAATGAGAAGCAGCTGAAGTCTTTGACTCAATATTCTATGGAGTTTAGAGGATGAGGGGAATCTGATTGAAACTTAGAATAGAGAGAGATCTGTACAGAGTGGACATAAAGATGATGTTTCCACTCAGTAGGAGAGACTAGGACCTGAGGGCACAGTCTCAGAGCGAAGGGATGACCTTATAAGTTGAGGTTGAATGATTTAATGTTACTTTCATTCTACAGCAAAAATAACAGTGAAAAGTTTCAGCTATCACCATTTTGAATTAATTAAAGAATCAGAAAGAGAGTCCTGAGGCCCGAGGCGGCTCACCAATGACACCAGCATTGCCAGCCCTTCTCCACCGCCTCGCGACTGTCTGTGTCAGATCCACCAATGTAGGATTCGCCACTCTTCAGTTGGCACCCTGGGCTGCTGGAACTTCCTTATCAATACTGTCACTGATGCCAGGTCCCATGATGAACCCACACTCGCTCCGCAATCAGGAGACCCCACTCCGCTACTCCCTTACCAACACCAGGAGTTCCCCGCTCTGCTGTCCCCTCACCAACACCAGGAGTTCTCCACTCTGCTGTCCCCTCACCAACACCAGGAGTCCCCCACTCTGCTGTCCCCTCACCAACACCAGGAGTCTCCCATTCTGCTGTCCCCTCACCAACACCAGGAGTCCTCCACTCTGCTGTCCCCTCACCAACACCAGGAGTCCTCCACTCTGCTGTCCCCTCACCAACACCAGGAGTCCTCCACTCTGCTGTCCCCTCACCAACACCAGGAGTCCTCCACTCTGCTGTCCCCTCACCAACACCAGGAGTCCTCCACTCTTTTGTTCCCTCACCAGCACCAGGAGTCCTCCACTCTGCTGTCCCCTCACCAACACCAGGAGTCTCCCACTCTGCTGTCCCCTCACCAACACCAGGAGTTCCCCACTCTGCTGTCCCCTCACCAACACCAGGAGTCTCCAATTCTGCTGTCCCCTCACCAACACCAGGAGTCCCCCACTCTGCTGTCCCCTCGCCAACACCAGGAGTCCCCTACTCTGGGCCAACTGCAATCAGGAGTAGAACTGAGATGAGGAGGAATGCCGTTAGCCAACCCTGGCAAAATCTTTGTAAATCTTTTCTGTAACATTTCAAGTTTCACAACATCCTTCTGATATTGCAAGCTATATTCCAAAGTGGCCTAACCAATGTCCTGTACAGTCGCAACATGACTTCCCAATTCCAATACTCAGTACTCTTACCAATAAATGAAAGCACACCAAATGCCTTCTTCACTATCCTATCTACCTGCGACTCTACTTTCAAGGAGCTATGAACCTGCATTCCAAGGTCTCTTTGTTCAGCAACACTACCTCAGACATTATCACTAAATGTGTAAGTTCTGCTAAGATTTGCTTTCCCGAAATGCAGCACCTCGTATTTATATAAATAAAACTCCATTTGCCACTCCTCAGCCCATTGGCCCATCTGATCAAGATCCTGTTGTAATCTGAGGTAACCTTCTTCACTGTCCAATATACCTCCAAGTTTGGTGTCATCTGCAAACTTACTAACTTTACCTCCTATGTTCATATCCAAATCATTTGTATAAATGACAAAAAGTAGAGGACCCAGCACCGATCCTTGTGGCACACCCCTGGTCACAAGCCTCTAGTCTGAAAAACAACCCTCCACCACCACCCTCTGTCTTCTACCTTTGAGCCAGTTCTGTATCCAAATGGCTAGTTGTCCCTGTAATCCATGAGATCTAACCTTGCTAACCAGTCTCCCATGGGAAACCTTGTCGAACGCCTTACTGAAGTCCATATAGATCACATCTACTGCTCTGCCCTCATCGATCCTCTTTGTTACTTCTTAAAAAAACTCAGTCAAGTTTGTGATACATGATTTCCCACGCACAAAGACATGTTGACTATCCCTAATCAGTCCTTGCCTTTCCAAATACATGTACATCCTGTCCCTCAGGATTCCCTCCAGCAACTTGCCCACCACCGACATCAGGCTCACCGGTCTATAGTCCCCTGGCTTGTCCTTACCACCCTTCTTAAACAGTGGCACCACGTTAGCCAACGTCCAGTCTTCCAGCACCTCACCTGTGACTATTAATGATACAAATATCTCAGCAAGGGGCCCAGCAATCACTTCTCTAGCATCCCACAGAGTTCTTGGGTACACCTGATCAGGTCCTGGGGATTTATCCATCTTTACTCATTTCAAGACATCCAGCGCTTTCATATCTGTAATATGGACATTTTTCAAGATGTCACCATCTATTTCCCTACAGTCTATATTTTCCATATCCTTTTCCACAGTAAATACTGATGCAAAATACTCATTTAGTATCTCCCCCATTTACTGTGGCTCCGCACAAAGGCCACGTTGCTGATCTTTGAGGGGACCTATTCTCTCCCTAATCACCATTTTGTCCTTAATGTGTTTGTAAAAACCCTTTGGACTCTCCTTAACTCTATTTGCGTTTGCTATCTCATGTCCACTTTTTGCCCTCCTGATTTCCCTCTTAAGTATACTCCTACTTCCTTTATACTCTTCTAAGGATTCACTCGATCTATCTTGTCCATACCTGACATATGTTTCCTTCTTCTTCTCAACCAAACCCTCGATTGCTTTAGCTATCCAACATTCCCACCACCTACCAGCCTTTCCTTTCACCCTGACAGGAATATACAGTCTCCAGACTCTTGTTATCTCATTTCTGAAGGCTTCCCATTTTCTAGCCGTCCCTGTACCTGTGAACATCTGCCTCCAATCAGCTTTCGAAAGTTCTTGCCTAATACCGTCAAAATTGGCCTTCCTTCAATTTAGAACTTCAACTTTTAGTTCTGGTCTATCCTTTTCCATCATTGTTTTAAAATTATTAGAATTATGGTTGCTGGCCCCAAAGTGCTCCCTCACTGACACCTCAGTCACCTGTCCTGCTTTATTTCCCAAGAGTAGGTCAGGTTTTGCACCTTCTCTAGTAGGTACATCTACATACTGAATCAGAAAATTGTCTTGTATGCACTTAAGAAATTCCTCTCCATCTCCACCTTTAACATTATGGCAGTCCCAGTCGATGTTTGGAAAGTTAAAATCCCCAACCATTACTACCCTATTATTTTTACAGATAGCTGAGATCTCCTTACAAAGTTGTTTCTCAAATTCCCTCTGACTATTGGGGGGTCCATAGCATAATCCCAAAAAGGTGATCATCCCTTTTTAATTTCTGAGTTCAACCCAAATAACTTCCTTGGATGTACTTCCAGGAATATCCTCCCTCAGTACAGCTGTGATGCTATCTATTATTAAAAATGCCACTTCCCTTCCTCTCTTGCCTCCCTCTCTATCCTTCCTGTAGCATTTGTATCCTGGAACATTAAGCTGCCAGTCCTCTCCATCACTGAGCCATGTTTCTATAATTGCTATGATATCCCAATCCCATGTTCCTACCCATGCCCTGAGTTTATTTGCCCTCCCTGTTAGGCCTCTTGCATTGAATTAAATGTAGTTTAATTTATCAGTCTTTCCTTGTTCCTTGTTTTGTCCCTGCCAGTCCTGCCTGTTTGATTCACTTCTTTTCCCAACTGTATCAGTCTCAGAAGGATCTCTTTCCTCACTATCTCCCTTGGTCCCACCCTACTACCTTATTCGTTTAAATCCTCCCGAGCAGCTCTAGCAAATCTCCCTGCCAGTATATTAGTCCCCTTTCAATTCAGGTGTAATCCGTCCTTCTTGTACAGATCACTTCCAACCAGAAGAGATTCCAATGATCCAAAAATGTGAATCCTTCTCCCATACACCAGTCATACATTCATCTGCTCTCCCTAGCTCACAGCATCAGGAGTAATTTCAATATTACTACTGTCAAGGATCGCCTTTTTAAATTCTTGCCTAGCTCTCTATATTCTCCCTTCAGAATCTCATCCTTCTCCCTTTCCTATGTCGTTCGTACCAATGTGTACAATGTCCTCCTGCTGCTCCCTCTTCCCTTTGAGAACATTCTGTACCCTTGCTGAGACATCTTTGATCCTGGCACCAGGGAGACAACACACCATTCTGATTTTCGCTGCTGGCCACAGAAATATTTGTCTATGCCTCGGACTAGAGAATCCCCAAACACAATTGATCTCTTGGAACTTGATGTACCCCCCATTGCTTTGGAGCCAGTCTCGGTACCAGAAACTTGGCTGTTTGTCCTACATTCCCCTGAGAATCCATCACCTCCTACATTTTCCAAAACAGCATACTTATTTGCAATGGGGATAGCCACAGAAGACTCCTGCACTACCTGCCCACCTCTCTTACCTTTCCTGGGGTTAACCCATCTATGTGACTGTATCTGAGACTTGTCCCCCATCCTATAACTGCAAAGCATCACACCCCCTTGTTCTCGCAAATTTCTCATTGCTTCTAACTGTCTCTCTAACTGACCCATTCGATCTAATAGGATTCGCAACCAAAGGCATTTACTGCAGATATAATCCTCAGTAACATGTAAGATCTCCCTAAACTGCCACATCCAACAAGAAAAGCATGTCACTCTACTAAAGGCTATTTTTACTTCTTTCAATGGACAGACCCAGAAAATTAGCACCATCTTATTCCTCGACAAAACACTGCTCCAGATTAACTTAATACTTACGGCTTGTATTTTTAAGTTTAATCAAGAGACACATTTCAATAAAAACAAATATTCAAGAAAGAACCCATTCTATTCTCTCCTGCAGACTGACTGTAAGGCCACACTTAAAAATATTCACTTATCTGTTTCTGTGATGTGACCTCTCCAAATAGGTTCCTCCAAGATCAGTTGTGAATTTCACTGTTTGTTAATTTTCCCACTTGCACTCCGATGTCCAGCAATACATGAATTCAAACAGCAAAGGCAGTAACTGTGCAGGTCCACTGTTCCGTCAGTTAGCAGTATGGGTTTCTTTCTTTCTTTCTTTCTTTCTTTCTCTCTCTCCTGTACTGACCTCAACTATGTGCTGCCTTTGTCTGTTCCTCTCCCTTTTAAAAGTGTTATTGTTTTGACTTTTTTTCCCCCAAAGTTCCACAACAATGCAACACATATAAAACAGTTATTGTTTCTCCTGAAATTTGAGGAAATCACCTCCAACACCTGAAATACCTCAAAAAGGAGTAGCCTGTTCCAGCCAGAAATTTTTCCCATCCTCCATCTTTTTCCCTGCCAGTATGTTATTCCCCTTTCAATTCGGGTACAACCCATCCTTTTTGTACAGGTCACTTCTATCCCAGAAGAGATTCCAAAGATCCAAAAATGTGGATCCTTCTCCTAGACACCAGCTCCTCAGCCATACATTCATCTGCTCTATCCTTCTATTCCTACCCTCACTAGCTCACAGCATGGGGAGTAATCCAGATATTATACTCTCCAGGATCTCCATTTTAAATTCCTGCCTAACTCTCCATTTTCTGCCTTCAGAATCTCATTCTTTTCCCTTCCTATGTCATTGGTTCCAATGTGTACAATGACCTCATGCTGGTCCCTCTCCCTTTGAGAACATTCTGCACCCTCTCTGAGACATCCTTGATCCTGGCACCAGAGAGGCAACACACCATTCTGATTTTTCACTGCTGGCCACAGAAACGTCTGTCTGTGCCTTGGACTAGAGTCCCTGGCACAATTGATCTCTTGGAACCCGATGTACCCCTCATTACATTATAGCCTCTCTCAACACCAAAAACTTGGCTGTTTGTGCTACATTCCACTGAGAATCCATCACCCCCTACATTTTCCAAAACAGCATACTTGTTTGAAATGGAGATAGCTACACAGAAGACTCCTGCACTACCTGCCTACCCCTCCTACCTTTCCTGGAGTTAACCCATCTATGTGATTGAATTGGTGGTTTTTCTCACTTCCTGTAACTGCCATCCATCACACCCCCTAGCTCTTGTTAATTCCTCATTGCCTTTAACTGTCTCTTCAACTAATCCATTCGATCTGAAAGGATTCACAACCAATGGCATTTATTGCAGATATAATCCTCAGTAATACATAAACTCTTCCTGAACTACCACATCCAACAGAAAGAGCATATTACTCTATTCAAGGCCATTTTTGCTTCTTCCAATCAACAGACCAAGAAAATAGCACCGACTTATTCCTCTCCAAAACACTGCTCCGGCCTAACAATATTTGTGTCTTATATTTTTTCAAGAGACAGATCCCAATAAATACATATAATCAAGAAAGAACTCACTCTACTCACTATTGTAGATTTACAGTAAGGCTATTCTTAAAACTATTCACTTATCTGTTTCTGTTTCGTGACCTCTCTCAAACACGTTCCTCTAAGATTGGTTTTCAATTTCACTGTTTGTTAATTTTCCCAGACATGCTCCGATGTCCAGCGATACATGAATTCAAACAACAAAGGCAGGAACTGCGCAGGTTCACTGCTGCTGGAGTTAGCAGTGTGGATTTCTTCCTCTGTCTCTCTCTTGCACTGACCTGACCATGTGCTGCCTATTCTCTGTTCCTCTCCCTTAAAAGTGCTATTGATTTGACTTTTTTTCTCCAAATTTCCAAAACAATGCAACAGCATATAAACAGTAATTGCTACTCCTGGAATGGGAGGAAATTACCTCCAACATCTAAAATAACTCAAAAAAAGGAGCAGCTTGTTACAGTGAGGAATTTTTCCTGATCTCCATCTTGGATTTCCTGGAATCCTGAAGTGTCGCTAAGACAGAAGAGATTCCCTACAATGTGGAAACGGACACTTCAGCCCAACAAGTCCACACCAACCCTCTGACCCACACAGACACATTCCCCTACTCTATATTTACTTCTGACTAATGCACCTAACACTATAGGCAATTTTGCATGGCCAATATACCTGACCTGCACATTTTCGGACTGTGGGAGAAAACCCACGCAGACACGGGGAGAATGTGCAAACTCCACACAGACAGGTGTTCAAGGCTGGAATCGAACCCAGGTCCCTGGCACTGTGAGGCAGCAGTGCTAACCTCTGAGCCACAATGCTGTCTCGATATATCAGCTGTTACTTAACGGCAGAGCAGATTTGATGAGCCGAATGGACTAAATCTACTCCAATATCTTATGGCCTTGTGGTTTTGTGCAAGCAAAGAAAACTGCATTTACAACTTTTATTTCACAAACTTAGAGCATCCTAAACCAATGAAGTGGTTCCACTGTTGCAGTGTAAGAAAAACAGGAACTAATCTCTGCACAGCAAGCTCCAACAAATATCAATGTGACAATGACCAGGTGACTTTTTCCAGGAGATAAACATTAATTGGGGAACTGGAGTGAACTCTCCTGCTCTTCCTTTTAGGATTTTAGATGTCTACCCGAGAAGGCAGATATCAGATTTGAAAGATGACACCCTTTAAACCGCAGTTTATTTGAGATGTTTGATGAATGTAAATGTTGTCAAGGTTTAATAGCTTGTAAATGCATTTCATAGCAGGGATAACATGATTGAAAGTTGCACATTGAGTACTTGAGGCCAATAACAATATATTGGAAGGGAAACTAGGAGGGCTGTTGTAAGTTGCAATGGGACATTGACAGAGTGCAGAACTGGGCTGACAAGTGGCAGATGGAGTTCAACCTGGAAAAGTGTGAAGTGATTCACTTTGGAAGGTCGAATTTGAATGCAGAATACAGGGCTAAAGGCAGAATTATTGGCAGTGTGGAGAAACAGGAATCTTGGGGTCCATGTCCATAGATCCCTCAAAGTTGCCATCCAGGTTGATAGAGTTGCTGGCTTTTATTAGCAGAGGTATTGAATTTAAGAGCTGCGAGGTTATACTGCAGCTCTATAGACTCCTGGTTAGACCACACTTGAAATATTGTGTTCAGTTCTGGTCGCCTCGTTATAGGAAGAATGTGGAAGCTTTAGAGAGGGTGCAGAGGAGATTTACTAGGATGCCTGGACTGGAGGGCATGTCTCTTGAAGAAAGGTTGAGAGAGCTTGGGTTTTCTCAATGGAGTGAAGAAGGATGAAAGGTGACTTGATAGAGGTGTACAAGATGATGAGACGCATAGATAAAGTGGATAGCCAGAGACTTTTTCCCATAGTGGAAATGGCTATCATGAGGGGGCACAATTTTAAGGTGATTGGAGGAAGGTTTAGAGGAGATGTCAGAGGTAGGTTCTTTACACAGAGTGGTGGGTGCGTGGAATGTACTGCCAGCGGTGTTAGTAGAGTCAGATACATTAGGGACATTTAAGCGACTCTTGGATAGGCACATGGATGATAGTACAACGAAGGGTATGTAGGTTAGTCTGATCTTAGAGTAGGATAAAGGCTGACACAACATTGAGGGCCGAAGGTCCTGTACTGGGTTGTACTGTTTTGTGTTTTATGTTGAGACAGGAATGGAAGGATGTTGCAAAAATGTGAAAGGAGCAGAATGGAGGGGGCTTGGGTGTTTAAAAAACTGATTTTGATTTTATTGTCTCACATACACAAGTGCAAGGGTACAGGAGTGCAGTGAAAAGTGCATAATGTCACAAGACAAAACACCATCTTAGGTTTTACGTACCTCGTCACGGAATCTTAAGAAAACGTTGAAAGAACAACCAAAGTTAAAAGTTAAACATTGCAATACACTGTAAAATACACAAAAAAAGGTTACAAGGTACACACTGCAATCCTTCTTAGTTTTAGGTAGAAAATAAAGAAGCAGAGCTCAAAGTTCAAACATTCAGGTCTTTCTTTGGAGCTTAGCCGCGGTGGAACCGCACTTTGGGAATCATCTCGAGACCAGAAATTTATGGTAAGGCCACACCGGACTGAGTGACCACCACTCCGGGCTGAGTGACCACCACTCCGGACTGAGTGACCACCGCTCCGGACTGAGGGGCCACCGCTCCGGACTGAGTGACCACCGCTCCGGACTGAGGGGCCACCGCTCCGGACTGAGTGACCACAGCTCCGGACTGAGTGACCACCGCTCCTGACTGAGGGGCCATCGCTCCGGGCTGAGTGACCACCGCTCCGGACTGAGGGGCCACCGCTCCGGAATGAGGGACCACCACTCCGGGCTGAGTGACCACCGCTCCGGACTTAGGGACCACCACTCCGGGCTGAGTGACCACCGCTCCGGACTGAGTGACCACCGCTCCGGACTGAGGGGCCACCGCTCCGGACTGAGGGGCCACCGCTCCGGGCTGAGTGACCACCGCTCCGGACTGAGGGGCCACTGCTCCGGACTGAGGGACCACCGCTCCGGACTGAGGGGCCACCACTCCGGACTGAGGGGCCACTGCTCCGGACTGAGGGGCCACTGCTCCGGACTGAGGGACCACCGCTCCGGACTGAGGGACCACTGCTCCGGACTGAGGGGCCACCGCTCCGGACTGAGTGACCACCACTCCGGGCTGAGTGACCACCGCTCCGGACTGAGTGACCACCGCTCCGGACTGAGGGGCCACCACTCCGGACTGAGGGGCCACAGCTCCGGACTGAGGGGCCACCACTCCGGACTGAGGGGCCACCGCTCCGGACTGAGGGGCCACCACTCCGGACTGAGGGGCCACCGCTCCGGACTGAGGGGCCACCACTCCGGACTGAGGGGCCACCGCTCCGGACTGAGAGACCACCGCTCCGGACTGAGGGGCCACCACTCCGGACTGAGGGGCCACCGCTCCGGACTGAGGGGCCACCACTCCGGACTGAGTGACCACCACTCTGGACTGAGAGACCACCGCTCCGGACTGAGGGGCCACCACTCCGGACTGAGGGGCCACCGCTCCGGACTGAGGGGCCACCACTCCGGACTGAGGGGCCACCGCTCCGGACTGAGGGGCCACCGCTCCGGACTGAGGGGCCACCACTCCGGACTGAGGGGCCACCGCTCCGGACTGAGGGGCCACCGCTCCAGACTGAGGGGCCACCGCTCCAGACTGAGTGACCACCGCTCCAGACTGAGGGGCCACCACTCCGGACTGAGGGGCCACCACTCCGGACTGAGGGGCCACCGCTCCGGACTGAGGGGCCACCACTCCGGACTGAGGGGCCACCGCTCCGGACTGAGGGGCCACCGCTCCAGACTGAGGGGCCACCGCTCCAGACTGAGTGACCACCGCTCCAGACTGAGGGGCCACCGCTCCGGACTGAGGGGCCACCACTCCGGACTGAGGGGCCACCGCTCCGGAATGAGTGACCACCGCTCCGGACTGAGGGGCCACCGCTCCAGACTGAGTGACCACCACTCCGGACTGAGTGACCACCGCTCCAGACTGAGGGGCCACCACTCCGGACTGAGGGGCCACCGCTCCGGACTGAGGGGCCACCGCTCCGGACTGAGAGACAACCGCTCCAGACTGAGTGACCACCGCTCCAGACTGAGGGGCCACCGCTCCGGACTGAGGGGCCACCGCTCCGGACTGAGTGACCACCGCTCCGGACTGAGAGGCCACCACTCCGGACTGAGGGGCCACCGCTCCGGACTGAGTGACCACCGCTCCGGACTGAGGGGCCACCACTCCGGACTGAGTGACCACCACTCCGGACTGAGTGACCACCGCTCCGGACTGAGGGGCCACCACTCCGGACTGAGGGGCCACCACTCCGGACTGAGTGACCACCACTCTGGACTGAGTGACCACCACTCCGGGCTGAGGGGCCACCGCTCCGGACTGAGTGACCACCACTCCGGACTGAGTGACCACCGCTCCGGACTGAGGGGCCACCACTCCGGACTGAGGGACCACCGCTCCGGACTGAGTGACCACCACTCCGGACTGAGTGACCACCGCTCCGGACTGAGGGGCCACCACTCCGGACTGAGGGACCACCGCTCCGGACTGAGTGACCACCACTCCGGACTGAGGGGCCACCGCTCCGGACTGAGTGACCACCACTCCGGACTGAGTGACCACCGCTCCGGACTGAGTGACCACCACTCCGGACTATAGAAATCGGGTGGAGGGATTATTCATTGCGTCTCTAAACCTTGTCCAGGGGAATTCAGAAAGAATGCATTCACTTGTTCACTTGGTGTGAATTTACTTCAGTTCTCCCCAGAGCCAGCTTCTGAAGGAAATGAGAGCACTCTGCACGATGGACTGAATGGACTCCTTCTGTTATCTGTTATTCTCTGGCTGTGATCAGCTGTTGGCAGTAATTTGTCATGATTGCATTAGTGAATGGAAGAAAATAGAAAAGTGATTTCGCTTGGTCCATTTAGGAGATTGCACATCAAAGAGACACATCGAGGAATCCTGAGCCTGGGAGGGAAGGGGAGATTTCACAGTCTGGATGAGGAGCAACCAAATAGAAAATCCCCACAGCCTGAACAGATAGTGCACATTAGCTAAATGACCGATGATCAGAGGTCAGCACCCCAGGCAGCCTTTGACTCTTTTTTCTGAAGGCTTCCTGCAGTTTGGTGTTGGATCACAGCAGAGTTGACAGCTGCATGTTACCATTTCTGAGGCTAGCTATGTCTTTTTCCCAATCTGCTAAGGGAGTGAGTATTTCAGTTTCAGAACACTATACACAGCTGCAGTGGTCACAATGCAGAAGGACATATTGCAGATCTTGTGAACATGGAGGAGACAGAAGATCCAAAATGAGGAAATCGAGGGATTCGATTATTGAAGAATGTTGTTCCTGGAAAGAGGAGGTCGAGAGATGAGGTGATTGTTGCTTTTTAGGGGTCTAATAGGATTGGACCAGAAAACCACTGAATGGCAGAAGTGTTATGAAGAAAGAGGCCATTTAGCCCATTGTGTCTGTCCTGGCTAGCCAATGAGCATTATAATTTCGTGCCATTCTTTGGTCTTTTCTCCAAAACCTTGCTCATTGTTCTTTTTTTATCACCTTGTAATCCAATGCCCTGTCCAATGCCTGAATTGAATCTGTGTTCCAGGCAGTACATACAAGACGCTAACTAGTCATTGTGCGAAAAGGTTTGTTCTTACTTGGCATTTGTTGCGTTTTTAAATTATTTTGAATGGCACCTCTGAATGAGTGCAAGATGAAACATTTGGACATGCCTTACTTTAGTAAAACACAAGGTCTCTCCTCCTAGATGACCAGATAAATCTATATCGGAGTACTTTGACGAGCTGGACTGCAGGCTACCTCCTCCATGCATGAGCAGGAACTTCTGTATTTTATTTCCTGCCTTCTCTGAGATCTGTGTCAGTCTCTGCTGATTTGTAAATGAGCCACACAATCAATTAACTGTGCAGCTGATACAAGCAGACAGTTTATTTATCACTGATGAAGAAATTGTTAGAAAAACCAATTGTTAGAAAGGAAACTGTCGTCCTTAATAAAAACTGAAAGAACTGCAGATGCTGAAAATTAGAAACATAAACAGAAATTGCTGAAAAATCTCAGCAGGTCTGGCAGCATCTGTGGAGAGAAATCAGTGTAATGTTTCGGGTTGAGTGACCCTTCCTCAGAACTTGCCATACTTACCTGGTCTGGCCTCCATGTGACTCCAGATCCTTACAGCAGTGGTTGACCTTTAACTGCCTCGAGCCAGTTAGGGATGGGCAATAAGTGCTGGCCCAGCAAGAGATGCCATCATCCTGTGAATATATAAAAATAAGCGATGAACTCTTAAACACTCAATCCCAAATTAGTTGAGTTTAGTGAGTATTCTGTCCAGTAATATTCTATCAAGATGGACTTTATGATATCTGTTACATGAATCTCCCAAGGAATGCACCAAAGAATATATGACTCAGGGTCACCTTTAGTTGAGTCACCAAATGAGACACTGGTGTCAATGTTTACTATCCTGTTAAACATGGCCGAGAGGATCCTTTGTACATTGTTTCCAAAGTGAATTTTGTAGTAATAGGTGGTCTGCAGTTATTCACCTGGACTAAAGAGCAAGTTGCCGCAGTTCAACACCACATCTGAAAGATGGCATCTCTGACAGTGCAGCACTTCTTCAATGCTGTGTTGTGAGTGTCAGCTTAGTCTTCATGCTTTAGACTTAGAGATGTGGCTCAAGTCCACCACTTTGATGGAGAGGTGAGATCACACCCACAGATTCATGGCTGACACTATAGTCTTGTTCCAAGAAAAAGATGATGTCTATTCTCTGCTTCAGGTTATCTCTTTGGAATTTAAGACATTTCTTGAACACTGAAAAATGTTCACCTTTTGCCTTAGTTTTACTGATTATTCTGCGTACCATGAAACTCTGTGTGTTTATTGTCATTTTCAGTGTAAATTTGGTCTGTATCCATTACATTGAAAAGACAGTGACAACAAACAGAGATTTGGATGGGGTAGAACTTGTAAGAAGCGTCCAGGAGTTTCCTAGAGCTGTATGTCAATAGTCTGTTAAGGGAAGGGGCCATATTGGACCTGGCACTGGGGAATGAGCCAGCACAGGTGGCAGAAATTGCAGTGGGATATTTTTTTGGGAACAGTGACCACAATTCTGTAAATTTTAGAATACTCGTAGATAAAGAAAAAAGTGGTCATAAGGGAAGAGTACTAAACTAGGCCAAAGCCAATTATATCAAAATTAGGCAGGAGCTCGGAAATGTGGATTGGACACAGCTATTTGAAGGGAAGTCCACATTTGAGATGTGGAAGGCTTTCAAAGATAGGTTAACGGTAGAGCAGGGTAGACATGTCCCATTGAAGGCAAAGGATAGGAAGGGCAAGATTCATGAACCGTGGATCACAGGAGAAATTGTACAACTAGACAAGAGGAAAAAGGAAGCGTACATAAGATCTCGGCAGCTAAGAACAGAACAGGCCCTGGAGGAATATCGGAAGAGTAGGACAAGTCTTAAACGAGGAATCAAGCGGGCTAAGAGGTGTCATGAAATAGCTTTAGCGAGCAGAATTAAGGAGAATCCCAAAGCATTTTATTCTTATATAAGAAGCAAGCGGGTAACTAGAGAAAGGTTTGGTCCATTAAAGGATAAGGAAGGAAGTTTGTGTGTTGAACCTGAGAGAATGGGTGAGATTCTGAATGATTACTTTGCATCAGTGTTCACTGAGGAGAGGAACATGATGAATGTTGAGATTAGAGATAGAAGTTTGATTAGGCTGGATCACATTGGCATAAGTAGGGAAGATGTGTTGGGTAGGCTAGAGGTTATTAAGGTGGACAAATCCCCAGGACCGGATGGGCTCTTTCCCAGGTGGCTGAGGGAGGCAAGTGGGGAAATAGCTGGGGCCCTGACAGATATCTTTGTGGCATCCTTAAATATAGGTGAGGTGCCGGAGGACTGGAGGGTAGCTTATGTTCTCCCCCTGTACAAGAAGGATAGTAGGGATATTCCGGGTAACCACAGACCAGTGAGCCTGATGTCGGTGGTGGGGAAGTTGCTGGAGAGGGTACTGAGGGATAGTATCTATTTATATTTAGAAAAGAATGGGCTTATTATTGATCGGCAACATGGTTTTGTGCAGAGGAGATCGTGCCTTACCAGTTTAGGTGGATAAAGAACTGGTTAAGGAACAGGAGACAGAGAGTAGTAGTTGAAGGGAGTTTCTCGAAATGGAGAAAGGTGACCAGTGGTGTTCCACAGGGGTCAGTATTGGGGCCACTGTTGTTTGTAATATACATAAATGATCTGGAAGAGAGCACTGTTGGTATGATCAGCAAGTTTGCAGATAACACGAAGATTGGTCGTGTAGCAGAAAGCATAGGGGACTGTCAAAGAATACAGGAGGATAGAGATAGACAGGAGAGTTGGGCAGAAAGGTAGCAGATGGAGTTCATTCCAGACAAATGTGAGGTGATGCATTTAGGCAAAACTAATTTTAGAGTGAATTATACAATGAATGGACGAGCCTTGGGAAAAGTTGATGGGCAGAGAGATCTGGGAGTACAGATCTATTGTACCCTGAAGGTTTCTGCACAGGTGGATAGAGTGGTCAAGAAGACATATAGTATGCTTGCCTTCATTGGACGGGGTATTGAGTATAAGAGCTGGCAAGTCATGTTAAAATTGTACAAGACATTGGTTCGGCTGCATTTAGAATACTGTGTACAGTTCTGATTGCCACATTGCCAAAAGGATGTGGACACTTTGGAAAGGGTGCAGAGAAGGTTTACGGGAATGTTGCCTCGTATGGAAAGTGCTAGCTATGAAGAGAGGTTGAGTAGGTTAGGTTTGTTTTCATTAGAAAAACGGAGATTGAGTTGGGACCTGATTGAGGTTTACAAAATCATGAAGGGTATAGACAGGGTGGATAGAGTCAAGCTTTTTCCCAGGGTGAAGGATTCAATAACCAGAGGTCATGCTTTCAAGGTGAGAGGTGGAAAGTTTAAGGGGGATACACGCGGCAAGTACTTCACACAGAGGGTGGTGGGCATCTGGAACGCGTTGCCAGCAGAGGTGTTAGAGGCAGGCACAGTAGATTCATTTAAGATGCATCTGGACAGATGCATGAGTAGGTGGGGAGCAGAGGGATACAGATGCTTAGGAGTTGAGCAACAGGTTTAGACAGTACATTTGGATTTGCTCAGGCTTGGAAGACCGAAGGGCCTGTTCCTGAGCTGTAAATTTTATGTGTTCTTTGTTCTAATTCTAGGTGACACCAAAACTGAGAGGAATAACTATTGGGTGAGAGTGAACAGACTGGGGCTGTTTTGTGAAAAAACAATGGTGATCCAATCAGGAATTGGGTAAAAGTGTTGAGAATAAGAAAGCAGCCTATGATGTAAGCAATGGAGATAATATTGCTCAATTTAAGAGGAAGCGAGAACTGACATGAGGAAGAAAGTAATCAAATGATCTGTTGGTGAGGTGAGGTGAAGAAGGGTTTGAGGAGATTCTCGGTGTGCATAACATCAGCAATTTGGATCAGCTGGACTAAACGATATGTTTCCATGCATATATATTCAGCACACTCAATTTTTTAAATTTGCAACGTTGCTGGAATGAAAGAAGTAAAATGATATAAATTGGATATGACCACTTAATATTCCTTTGCTGGATTTTGAGAGCTTCTTTACAAAGGCAGCCAGTAAGACCCCTGCTGTCACTCAATTCAGAATCTCACTTTCTGCTTTGGAATTGCTTGGTGCTAGGTAAGGCTCTTTGATGTGTCTTTGTAATTCTCTAGCCTTCAGGCATAGGGAATGAGCATCTCAATTCAGGTCTTTTGAAATTCAACTTTATGAAGGGTAAAAAACGTAAACCCTCCTCCACTCCTTCTACCCACCGGCTCAGCTCCTCCCCCATTTGTCACCCCTTTCATACATTGCTCGCCAAATATAATGATGCTCTGAGATGGTGCTGTTTACCTTTCTGACCTTCAACCCCCTAGGATATGAAACTGCCTTAATTTCACCAGATTTTAGTTTTCAAACCTGCAATCCTTCCCTGTATCTCAAGCACTGAAACATAACACCAGCTCCCCTCAGTGAGAAAATAACCCAGATCAAGTAATTCTGCACAAAAGAATGACGTTACAGCAATTCAGAGCTGTGGTCGTATTCTGTATGAACAGCTGGAACCTTCCTAAACAAAGACTACGTCAAGGCATCTTCTACTGATTAGAACATGACACTCAAGTAGCTTGATACCTTCCAGGTCAAAGCAGTTCACTCGATTGGCATCTTGCCAACCCAACCTAAATCTTCAAACATACAAAGAAGGAACAAGAGGAGGCCACTCAGCCCTTCAGGCCTCTTCCCCCATTCAATGAAATCATGGCTGATCTAATTTTAACCTCAACTCTACACTCTTACATCTCCCCAATAATCTTTCATCCTCTTGGTCATCAAGAATCTATTTCTCTCTGTCTTAAAAATATTTAAAGATTCTGCATCCACTGCCTTTTGAGGAAGGGAATTCCAAAGACTCACAAAACACTGAGAAGAGACAAAATGTTTCCTCATCTCTGTCTTA
Organism: Chiloscyllium plagiosum; assembly: GCF_037043375.1. NCBI lineage: Eukaryota > Metazoa > Chordata > Chondrichthyes > Orectolobiformes > Hemiscylliidae > Chiloscyllium > Chiloscyllium plagiosum. Next base: position 6,561,921 of record NW_028270149.1, on the reverse strand, counting down.
AATAGGCAATTTTTATTTTTAAATGATGACCCCTGGTTCTAGATTCTCCCATGAAAGAATAGCCATCTTTACATCTACCTGGTCAGATCCCCCCAGGATCTTCTATGTTTCAATTCAGTCATCACTGACTCTTCTAAATTCCAAAGGATACAAGCCTTTCTCCAGCCTTTGTGTCCTCTGTTGTAGTTCCAGTTTGCATATTCCACTGGATAGAGTGAGGCAACTTGCCTTGGCTACTTTGGACCACAATGTCCAAACCAGAGACCTCTACCATTCAGAAAGATCAAGGCAGAAGCAAAACAACATTGCAATTCAAAATTATGGTTATTTTCATAAATGTGCTCAGATATAATGACTTGGATGTGAGCATAAGAGGTACAGTTACTAAGTTTGTAGATGACACCAAAATTGGAGGTGTAGTGGACAGCAAAGAGGGTCCCCTCAGATTACAACAGGATCTGAACCAGATGGGCCAATGGGCTGAGAAGTGGCAGATGGAGTTTAATTCAGATAAATGCGAGGTGCTGCATTTTGGGAAAGCAAATCTTACCAGGACTTATACAATTAATGGTAAGGTCCGAGGGAGTGTTGCTGAACAAAGAGACCTTGGAGTGCAGGTTCATAGCTCCTTGAAAGTGGAGTCGCAGGTAGATAGGATAGTGAAGGCGGCGTTTGGTATGCTTTCCTTTATTGGTCAGAGTATTGAGTACAGGAGTTGGGAGGTCATGTTGCGGCTGTACAGGACATTGGTTGGTCCACTGTTGGAATATTGCGTGCAATTCTGGTCTCCTTACAATTGGAAAGATGTTGTGAAACTTGAAAGTGTTTAGAAAAGATTAACAAGGATGTTGCCAGGGTTGGAGGATTTGAGAGGCTGAACAGGCTGGGGCTGTTTTCCCTGGAGCGTAACAAACAGGAATCTACATTTGGATCATGTCTACTGACATTCCAGATGAAGGGCTTACGCCCGAAATGTCGATTCTCCAGCTCTTCAAATGCTGCCTGACCTACTGTGCTTTTCCAGCGCCACACTTTTCGACTTATATCTACTGCTTTGGACTTCCATGTCCAAAGATGAACAGGACTTTCATAAAATTATCAGCCTGGTTCAGTTGTTAGGGATATGGGGAAAAGGCTGGAGATTGGCACGAGATCATGAACCAGTGCAGGCAGGATGGGCCGAATGTCTTCTTTCTGCACTGTAATCATTCTGTGATTCTATGGTATACCATCATGACATCAGAAGGTACTGGGTATAGATTCCCACTCTAGAGACTTGACCATGTGATCCAAGTTGATGATTCCATTACAGTACTGAGGGAAAATCTAAAATATCCCATCCTGAAAATTGTTCACTTAATAATGTAACTTTAAGAAAGTTCTGGAATCTATATGAAAGAACTGAAATTAACACGCCCATTCGAAAAGATGAGAGATGTAACAAACTATCCAGGTCTTTTCCAATATATAATTTCAGTTACATCACACTGTAAACTTTTGCTATAAATTCTGTGTCCTTCAATCTTATACTCCACAACCACCTGATGAAGGAGCAGCACTCTGAAAGCTCGTGCTTCCAAATAAACCTGTTGGACTATAGCCTGGTATTGTGTGATTTTTAATTTTGTATACCCCAGTCTAACACTGGCACCTCCAAGCCACTTCAGAAAAGACAATTTAAACTCATGCCTGGTGTCCAGCCCAATATTATCTTTCAACCAGAAACCATTTAAATAAAAACAGAAAATGTTATCATTAACCAATTCTTATCTGTCAGTGGTTTCATAAATTCGCTGTCGCATTACAGGTGTGTCTACACTTCAAAAAAAGTACTTAACTGAAAGCAAAATATTGCAAATGCTGGAAATCACAAATAAATAAAAACATAGAATGCTGGAGAAACTTAGCAGGTCTGGCAGCATCTGCGAAGACAGAAACAGAATTAATATTTTGAGTCTCAATGGATCGTCTTCAGGTCTTGAGTTCTGAACAAGGGTCATACTGGACTTGAAATGGTAACTCTGCTTCTCTCTCCATAGCTACTGCCAGATCTGCTGAGCTTCTCCAGCAATTTTTGTTTCTGCTTCCAATAAGTACACCACTAGTCATACAGTTCTTAGGGACATCTTGAGGTCATGAAAGATCCACTAGAAATGCAAGTAATTTCTCTACTTTTAAATTGTCAAACAGACTGTCCCCACACTCTGCAGAAGTGTCTCTACCTACAGTTTTGAGAGACTGCTGGGAGAAAATGAGGGCCTGTGAACTTTGGAAGGAGTTGCATGCGAGAGTCTCCAGTGTGTGGAGAGACTGAATAATAAGAAAAAGCACTTACACCACAAGTAATCAAGATCCAGCATTCCCTTCCTGAAAGATGAATGGAAGCAGTTTCAATAATAATTTACAACAGCGAATTTTGGGTTGGGGGCATACTGGGGACCAAGTTCCAGGGAAAAACATGGTGTAGTGGGGACAAATTGGACTGCAGTATTAAAGAACTGGTCCATCATCTTGGTGAATTGTCCTCCCAGATCAGGCTGGGAATGTAAAATAAAGAGAGCACTTGGGTTTACGTCTTTCACAGTTGCAGAATGTCCCGGAGTATTTGACAACCAATGAAGTACTTTCTAAGTGGAGGCCCCAGCAGTGTCAGGGTGGTATTGCTAACTGAATTCAGAGCTGTCAGTAGTGAATATTTTCCGGATGCAATCTGCCTTAAAGCAGTTTCTGTGTTGTGCTTATTTAATACAAACAGAACCGTTCCAACCAGCAGCTCTTTCTCAGATGCTGCAATCTTCTCCTGGCAAGCTCCAGCTTGTGAGAGGCTTTCAATGCCATAAGCCTGGATTCAGTTTTTTGCTGGCCAGATACTTGGAAGTAATCTTATGTTTATTAAACGACACTTACACACATCATGAGGTCCTGGACCCAGTTGTGGCCGTGCGAGCCCTCTACGGGTTGAGGTAGTTTGCGATATTCCATCATCACCAACTTCTCAGAGCAGAGGATGGTCAGTTAATACAAGCACAGAGCAACTCAGCAGATTTGACAGCTTCTGTGGAGAGAGAAAAACATAGTTAGTACTTCAGGTCTAATGACCTGAACCGGACCTGAAATATTAACTCTCTTTCTCTCTCCACCAATGTTACCAGATCTGTTGAGTTTCTCCAGTGTTTGTTGTATATTTTAAGCATCAGCAGGATTTTTCTTTTATTTTAAGTGTTCAGTTAATGTCATTCTTGCCAGCATGACTCATATTCTGAGATCATTTTTACTGCAGTTATGAACATGCATTTATATAGCATTTTTAATATAATAAAGCAGTTCCTTTCTCTTCATTATTTTCTTTCAGAAATAGTTTGATATTCTGCATGCCTGATTAGTCTGATGGTCTTTAAGACTTGTTTTTCTTTTTATGCCAATATTTAAAATGGCCACAGGAATGTGGTGGGGTCAATGCAACATTAGTGCACTCAAAACATGGAAGTGCAGATTTCTTCAGATGGCAGAAATGATATATAAAGAGAGACTGGATGGGTTTAGGATAATATACGCTGGGGTTTAGAAGAATGAGGGAAATGTCATAGAAACCTATGACATTCCAACAGGACTAGGCAGGGTAAATACAGGAATGATGTTTCCAAAGAACGCAGAATCTCAACCAGGGGTCACAGTTTAAGGATTTGGGGCTGGCCATGTCAGACTGGGAGAAAAGGCCTTCACCCAGACACTGGGGAGCGTGTGGAATTGTCTGCCACAGAAAGTGGTTGAAGCCAAAACTTTGAATGTTTTCACAACAGAGTTCAAATCATCGAAATCTGCATGAGTGCAACTTTCTCACACTTGGCCCATTTCCTTGAATATTGTGTCATCTCAAGTGCTCATCCAAGTACTCTTTCAAAGGTTGTGATGTTCCCTCCCAGACTGCACATTCCAGATCCCTACCACCCTTTGGGTGAAAAAATATTTCCTCAACTCCTCTCTCAAACTCCTCCCTACCACCTTAAAATGATGCCTCTTGATGCTGACCCTTTGCCTAAGGGTTGCTTACCATCCACTCCATCCACCTCTTGTAATCCTATAATTAAAAACTTCTTCTGGCTGAAGGGATCAAAAGGGTATGGGGAGAAAGTGGGAGCATGGCACTGAGTTGAATGATCAGTCATAATCATAATCACATGGGATTCAAGGTGAGCTTGCCAATTGGATACAAAATTGAATACAAAATATATAAAATATAAAGCATAATGCGATGAAGGTTTATAAAACCATGAGGGGTGTAGATAAGGTGAGTGGCAAGAGGCTTTTCCCTGAAGGGGGAGCAGTTCAAGTTGAAGGGGGACATCTGTAAGATGAGAGGAGAAAGATTTAACAAAGGCATAAGGGGCAACTTTACACAGAAGGTAGTTTGCACGTGGAGTGAGCTTCCAGAAGTGGTGGATGCAGGTACAGTTACAATGATTAAAAGACATTCAGATTAATCCACAAATAAGAAATGTTTGGACGGATATAGGCCATGAGCAGGCAGGTGGGACTAGTTTGGTTTGCGAACATGGTCAGCATGGATTGGTCAGACCGAAGGGTCTGTTTTTGTGCTGTATGACTCTATGGCTCCAAACAGATTGAATGGCAGAGCAATCTCAAAGGGCTGAATCGATTAGTCCTACTCCTGTTTTCTGTGTTTCTATGCAGTGTCCCACCATATCTTCAGAGAGGGTTGGTGGTGGTTTTTGCTCCCAGAGCAGCCTAATCGTTTAGTTTTCTGGGAGAATAACAAGGATGTGTGGAGCCTTTCACTTTGTCCTCAAATCTCTAAGGTCAGACTGTCCACTCACATACTGCTATGAGGCTTTATAATAATTAATTATTTAGCAACTTTATTTTACAGCAGAGGAACATACAGAATGCTAAATATAATCTGATCAACCAATTTCAATTGATAACTTGTTGCAGTGTGACAGCATAAAGTCATAATTATGATATACTTTCCCACATTAACGAAGTAAATTGCATGGACTGCAATGATTTCTACCATGTCCTACCCTTCTCAGGATTCACTGCTTCAATTTTTCTTTATTATTTCTCTCTTTGTATACTGACATCAAAACTACTTAAGTGTGAAGTGTTTTTTCTATTATCTCAATGAGCTTAGATAGTTCCTACGTCTTTTCTCTGAAGAAAACCATTTCAATTCAGCATGTTAATCATTTTAATCTCGAACTCTCTTTCATCATTTAAGTAAATGAAGCAGCATGGTGGTTCAGTGGTTAGCACTGCTGTCTCACAGCATCAGGGACCCAGGTTTGATTCCACCCTTGGGTGACTGTCTGTGAGGAGTTTGTACATTCTTCCCCGAGTATGCATGGGTTGCCTCTGGGTTTTCCAGTTTCCACCCACAGTCCAAAGATATGACAATAGACAATAGGTCCAGGAGTAGGCCATTCTGCCCTTCGAGCCTGCACCACCATTCAATATGATCATGGCTGATCATCCTTAATCAGTATCCTGTTCCTGCCTTATCTCCATAACCCTTGACTCCACTATCCTTGAGAGCTCTATCCAACTCTTTCTTAAATGAATCCAGAGACTGGGCCTCCACTGCCCTCTGGGGCAGAGCATTCCACACAGCCACCACTCTCTGGGTGAAGAAGTTTCTCCTCATCTCTGTCCTAAATTGTCTACCCCATATTTTTAAGCTGTGTCCTCTGGTTCGGCACTCACCCATCAGCGGAAACATGTTTCCTGCCTCCAGAGTGTCCAATCCTTTAATAATCTTGTATGTCTCAATCAGATCCCCTCTCAGTCTTCTAAACTCAAGGGTATACAAGCCCAGTCGCTCCAGTCTTTCAGCGTAAGGTAGTCCCACCATTCCAGGAATTGACCTCGTGAACCTACACTGCACACCCTCAATAGCCAGAATGTCTTTCCTCAAATTTGGAGACCAGAACTGCACACAGTACTCCAGGTGTGGTCTCACCAGGCCCCTGTACAGCTACAGAAGAACCTCTTTGCTTCTGTACTCAATCCCTCTTGTTATGAAGGCCAGCATGCTATTAGCCTTCTTCACTACCTGCTGTACCTGCATGCTTACCTTCATATGCAGGTTAGGTGGACTGGCCATGCTAAATTGCCCATAGTTTCACAGGCATGTGCAGGCTAGGTGATTAGCCATGGGAAATGCAGGGTTGCAGGGATAGGCTAGGTGGTGAGTCTGGGTGGGGTCTTCTTTTGAGGGTCAGTATGTGTTGAATGGCCTGCTTCCACATTTTAGGGGTTCTGTGAAAGATGATAAATGGAGGATAGAGCTGATTAGGGTCACATTTAGACAGCCTACACTTAGAGGTATGGCTGCGATGTTAAATTAACTTGCAAGTATTTTGGATTTGGTAAGCAGTGCCTGGAAGTATGGTGGAGACAGCTTCCACTGATGTATAAAGTGTTTATTTAAATAGGAATAATGTGCAGAATCATGGAGGAAAAGCTGGAGTTTGTTAATTATGTTCAGAGAGGCAGTGTCAGCACAATGGGCCAAATGGTTTCCTTCTGCTTTGTAGCAATGCTGTGATTCTCTATAAACCGAGAGTCTTGCTGAAGAATATAGGCACCCCACTTTCTCACTTTGCCTTCACAGAAGCCTTAAAGCGACTGAAGCTCTGTCAGTGACTGACCATAAATCAGGTTCATGAATGCCTTCAGGAGGAGGTTTCAACCACATCGTGCATGGAGCAAATTTACTTTGATTGGTGTCAAAGCAAGTTAAGACCCCACTAGAAAATATGGTTGAAACTTTCCCTGTAGTTGATGAGCTAACATCAGCTGTATCCACCCACACGTCTGTCCAATCTGCACTGGAATCTTTTTCTGAATGAAAAGAATCACAAGTGGCAACACAGGAGGGATGGCGGAGGGAGGTGCCATTCTTACACAGCCCTTCAACCACCCTAACCCTATTTTTCCATTCAGGGTCGGTTAGCTCAGACCACTGAAAGGTTGGTTTGTAATGCTGAATGATGCCAACACCGTGGATTCATGTCCCATTCAGCTCCCTAACTGAGGTGACTGTGAATGCCCCACTTTCTCAACCTTGTCCTTTGCCTGAGGTTAAGCCCCTTCCAGTCAATCTCACTCCAATGAAAGCCAGACTAAGATGACTTTTATTTTTAGAACCTCTCTGCAAGTCCTTTCCAAACTCCATAGTTTATGTTCCTATCTTGTGAAATTCTTTACCAGAGAGAACTCTCGAGGTTGGGTCATTAAGTGCATTCAAGGATCAGACTTTGTTTTTAATCAGGAAAGGAATCAAGGGTTACTGGGAAACGGCAGGAAAGTGAAGGTGAGGGTTATAAGATCAACCATGGTCTATTTCTGCTCCTATGTCTATGGTCTTAACTCCTCAAAGTTCTGCAGCCTTTTTCTATCCTCAGTGAAGTACCACTTATCATGTCCTACATCAAAGCAGCGGTATCAATGTCATTGGAAGTAATTTTAAACTTTAGTCATTATTTCTTTCTTCATTGTTCTTTCTTTTTCACGGTCCTTCCTGCCTTGTCAGTTTTCATTCTCCACCTACTTTTTTCTTCCCACATTTGCTTTCCTTGTCTCCCTCATGTCTCATAGTTTTTTAGGTGACAAACTAGTAAGCATTTTATGTAACAAATATGTCTTCTTAAAATCTATGTAAAGTGCACCAATTGTGCATCGATGCACTTGTTTAAACAGTGACATGTTGTTTGAATCAATATTGATTGAGAAATGTCAACTGCACCTCTTGCTTCTGAATCAAAAGATTGTGTGCTGGCTCCAGGGAGATGAGCTTAAAGTGTAGCTGACAGTGCAGTCAAAGGGTGAGATGTTAAACTGGCACCCCAGCTATTCCATGTGTTAGCTCTTAATGGCATCTCCCTCTAAATTGAAAACCACACTTAAGGATTTTGTATAGGGTGCAATTATATTTCTCCAAACATCCTTCAACTCATGCTTGCTAAACCCGAGACTCTGCACCTCTAGGTCCTCCCACCCACCCACGTCCTCTAACTTTGCACCACTGGAGGGAAATCATTTTCTCTTGTTTCTTAGTGAGGGAAGTTAGCAGGGATGGCAGTGCAGGCAGCGCAATGTTCCTCCTGTGGGATGTTTGAGGTGAAGGACACCATTAGAGTCCCATCTGGGTCCACCTGCAGGAAGTGCACCCAACTCCAGCTCCTTGGAGACCCTGTTAGAGAACTGGAGCTGGAACTGGATGAATTCAGGATCATTCAGGAGGCAGATACAGTTATAGAGAAAAGCTACAGGGAGGTAGTTACTCTGAGAAATGATGATAGTTGCATGACTGTTAGAAAGGATAAGAAGTAGGCAGTGCAGGGATATCCTGTGGCCATTCTCCTCAAAAACAAGCATACGGTTTGGATACTGCTGGGGGGAAAGACTTATCAGGACTAAACCATGGGGTACAGGTCTCTAACCCAGTGTCTGTCCCTGTTGCTCAGAAGGGAAGGGGGAACAGGAGCAGAGCAGTAGTCATTGGGGACTCCATAGTTAGGGATACAGATAGGAGATTGTGGGAATGAGAGAGACTCACGGTTGGTGTGTTGCCCCCCAGGTGCCAGGGATCGTGATGTCTCGGATCATGTTTTCCAGATCATTAAGGGGGAGGGGGAACAGCCCCAAGTCGTAGTCCACATAGGCTCCAAAGACACAGGTAGGAAAAGGGATGGGGATTTAAGGCAGAAATTCAGGGAGCTAAGGTGGAGGCTTAGAGCTAGAACAAACAGCGCTGTCATCTCTGGTTTGTTACCCATGCCAAGTGCGAGCAAGATGAGGAATAGAGAGAGAGAGAGAGAGCGAGCAGTTGAACATGTGGCTTCAGGGATGGTGCAAGCGGGAGGGATTCAGATACCTGGATTATTGGGGCTCATTCTGGGGAAGGTGGGATCTTTACAAATGGGATGGTCTACACCTGAACCTGAGGGGTACCAATATCCTGGTTGGGTGGGTTGGGGGGAGCAGAATTTGCTAACGCTCTTCGAGAGGGTTTAAATTAATTCAGCAGGGGGTGTAGGAACCTGAATTGTAGCTTCAGTGTACAGGAGGTTGAGAGTAGTGAGGTCATGAATAAGGTTCCAAGGCCACAAGAGTTCACTGGCAAGCAGGAAGGTGGTTTGAAGTGTATCTATTTCAATGCCAGGAGCATCTAGAACAAGGAGGGTGAACTTGCAGCATGGGTTGGTGCCTGTGTCTAAGATGTTGGGGCCATTTTGGAGACATGGGTAGAGCAGGGACAGGAAGGTTGTTGCAAGTTCCGGGGTTTAGGTATTTCACTAAGATCAGGGAAGATGGTAAAAGAAGGGGAGGTGTGACATTGTCGTCAAGGACAGTTTTACAATGGCAGAAAGGACGTTTGAGGACTCGTCTACTGAGGTAGTATAGGCGGAGGTTAGGAACAGGAAAGGAAAAGTTGGGGGATTTCTATAGGCCTCCGAATTGTTCCAGAAATGTAGAGGAAAGGATAGCAAAGATGATTCTGGACAGGAGCGAAAGTAACAGGGTAGTTCTTATGGAGGATTTTAACTTTCCAAATATTGACTGCTATAGTTTGAGAACTTTAGGTGGGTTAGTTTCTGTCCAATTTATGCAGGAGGGTTTCCAGACACTGTACATAAGTAGGCCAATAAGAAGTGAGGTCACATTGGATTTGGTACTGAGTAATGAACCCAGCCAGGTGTTAAATTTGGAGGTAGGTGAGCACTTTGGTGATAGTGACCACAATTTGGTTATGTTTAGTGATGGAAAGGGAAAAGTATATACTGCAAGGCAAGCTTTTATGTGGGGGAAGGCAATTATGATGCGATTAGGCAAGATTTAAGATGCATAGGATGGGGAAGGAAACTGCAGGGGATGGGCACAACTGAAATGTGGAGCTTATTCAAGGAACAGCTACTGCAGATCTTTGACAAGTATATACCTATCAGGCAGGGGGTATGTGGTTGAGCGAGGGAGCCGTGGTTTACAAATGAAGTTGAATCTCTTGTCAAGAGGAAGAAGGAAGTTTGTGAAAATTACATGTGAAGGTTCAGTTAGGGCACTTGAGAGTTACAAGTTAGCCAGGAAGGACCGAAAGATAGAGCTAAGATGAGCCAGGAGGGGACATAGAATATAGAACATAGAACAATACAGCACAGAACAGGCCCTTCGGCCCACGATGTTGTGCCGAACATTTGTCCTAGCTTAAGCACCCATCCATGTACCTATCCAATTGCCACTTAAAGGTCACCAAAGATTCTGACTTTACCACTCCCACAGGCAGCGCATTCCATGCCCCCACCACTCTCTGGGTAAAAAACCCACCCCTGACATCTCCCCTATACCTTCCACCCTTCACCTTAAATTTATGTCCCCTTGTAACACTCTGTTGTACCCGGGGAAAAAGTTTCTGACTGTCTACTCTATCTATTCCTCTGATCATCTTATACACCTCTATCAAGTCACCCCTCATCCTTCGCCGTTCCAATGAGAAAAGGCCTAGCACTCTCAACCTATCCTCGTACGACCTATTCTCCATTCCAGGCAACATCCTGGTAAATCTTCTCTGCACCCTCTCCAAAGCTTCCACATCTTTCCTAAAGTGAGGCGACCAGAACTGCACACAGTACTCCAAATGTGGCCTAACCAAAGTCCTGTACAGTTGCAACATCACTTCACGACTATTGAATTCAATCCCTCTGCTAATGAACGCTAATACACCATAGGCCTTCTTACAAGCTCTATCCACCTGAGTGGCAACTTTCAAAGACCTATGAACATAGACCCCAAGATCCCTCTGTTCCTCCACCACACTAAGAACCCTACCGTTAACCCTGTATTCCGCATTCTTATTTGTCTTTCCAAAATGGACAACCTCACACTTGGCAGAGTTGAACTCCATCTGCCACTCCTCAGCCCAGCTCTGCATCATATCCAAGTCCCTTTGCAGCCGACAAGAGCCCTCCTCACTATCCGCAACTCCACCAATCTTCGTATCATCTGCAAATTTACTGACCCACCCTTCGACTCCCTCATCCAAGTAATTAATAAAAATTACGAACAGCAGAGGACCCAGAACTGATCCCTGCGGAACTCCACTTGTAACTGGGCTCCAGGCTGAATATTTACCATCTACCACCACTCTCTGACTTCGACCGGTTAGCCAGTTTTCTATCCACTTGGCCAAATTTCCCTCTATCCCATGCCTCCTGACTTTCCGCATAAGCCTACCATGGGGAACCTTATCAAATGCCTTACTAAAATCCATGTATACTACATCCACTGCTCTACCCTCATCCACATGCTTGGTCACCTCCTCAAAGAATTCAATCAGACTTGTAAGGCAAGACCGACCCTTCACACATACGTGCTGGCTGTCCCTAATCAAGCAGTGCCTTTCCAGATACTCATAAATCCTATCCCTCAGTACCCTTTCCATTACTTTACCTACCACCGAAGTAAGACTAACTGGCCTGTAATTCCTGGGGTTATCCCTATTCCCTTTTTTGAACAGGGACACAACATTCACCACTCTCCAGTCCCCTGGTACCACCCCCGTTGACAGTGAAGATGAAAAGATCATTGCCAACGGTACTGCAATTTCCTCTCTTGTTTCCCACATGATCCTAGGATATATCCCACCAGGCCCGGGGGACTTGTCTATCCTCAAGTTGTTCAAAATGTCCAACACATCTTCCTTCCTAACATGTATCTCCTCTAGCTTACCAGTCCGTTTCACACTCTCCTCTTCAACAATACGGTTCCTCTCATTCGTAAATACTGAAGAAAAGTACTCATTCAAGACCTCTCCTATCTCTTCCGACTCAATACACAGTCTCCCACTACTGTCCTTGATCGGACCTACCCTCGTTCTGAGAAGTCCTTGGCAGTTAGGATCAAGAAAAAACCTCAAACTTTCTATATGTGTGTCAGGAATAAAAGAATGATGAGGGTAAGGTTAGGGCCAGTCAAGGACAGTAGTGGGAAGCTGTGCTTGGAGTCAGAAGACATAGGAGAGGCGCTAAGTGAATATGTTTTGTCGTATTCACATAGGAGAAAGACAATGTTGTCAGGGAGAATACTGAGATAAAGGTTAGACAGGATTGAGGTTCAAAAGGAGGAGGTGTTAGTAATTCTGGAAAATGTGAAAATAGATAAATCCCTTGGCCCAGAAGGGAGTTATCCTAAGAGTCTCTGGGAAGCCAGGGAGGAGATTGTGGAGCCTTTGGCTTTGATCTTTATGTCATCATTGTCTACAGGAATAGTGCCAGAAGACTGGAAGATAGCAAATGTTGTCCCTTGTTCAAGAAGGGGAGTAAAGACAACCCTGGTAATTATAGACCAACGAGTCTTACTTCGGTTGTGGGTAAAGTGTTGGAAACTATTACAAGTGATAGGATTTATAATCATCTAGAAAGGAATAATTTGATTCGGGATAGTCAACACGGTTTTGTGAAGGGTAGGTTGTGCCTCATAAGCCTTAATAAGGTCTTTGAGAAAGTGACCAAACAGGTAGATGAGGGTTAAGCAGTTGATGTGGTGTATGTGGATTTCAGTAAAGCGTTTGACAAGGTTCCCCATGGTAGGCTATTGCAGAAAATATAGAGGCATGGGATTGAGGGTGGTTTAGTGATTGGATCAGAAATTGGCTGGCTGTAAGAAGACAGAGGGTGGTGGTTGATGGGAAATGTTCATCCTGGAGTTTAGTTACTAGTGCAAGGATTTGTTTTGGGGCCACTGCTGTTTATCTGTTTTATAAATGACCTAGATGAGGGAGGAGAAGGATGGGTTAGTAAATTTGCAGATGATACTAAGGTCGGTGGAGTTGTGGATAGTATGGAAGGATGTTGCAGGTTACAGAGGGACATAGATAAGCTACAGAGCTGGGGTGAGAGGTGGCACATGGAGTTTAATGTGGAAGAGTGTGAGGTGACTCACTTTGGAAGAAGTAACAGGAATACAGAGTACTGGGCTGATGGTAAGATTCTTGGTAGCGTGGATGAGCAGAGAGATCTCAGTGTCTGTGTACTTGAAAATTTCTACCCAGGTTGATTGGGTTGCGAAGAAGGTGTACGATGTGTTAGCTTTTATTGGTCGAGGGATTGAGTTTTGGAACCATTAGATCATGTACCAGCTGTACTAAACTCTGGTGCGGCCGCACTTGCAGTATTGCGTACAGTTCTGGTCACTGCATTATAGGAGGAATGTGGAAGCATTGGAAAGGGTGCAGAGGAGATTTACCAGGATGTTAGTTAGTATGGAGGGGAGGTCTTATGAAAAAAGGCTGAGGAACTAAAGGCTGTTTTCGTTTGAGAGAATAAGATTAAGAGGTGAATTAATAGAGGCATACAAGATGATCAGAGGATTAGATAAGGTGGGCAATGAGAGCCTTTTTCCTCAGATGGTGATGGCCAGCACAAGAGGACAGAGCTTTAAAGTGAGGCAGGATAGATATAGGACAGATATCAGAGGTAGGTTCTTGCCCTGCCTGCAATAGTAGTGGACTCATCAACATTAAGGGCATTTAAATGGTCATTGGATAATAATGAATACATATGGATGATAATGGAACAGTGCAGGTTGAATGGTCTTTAGTTTGGTTTCACAGTTCGGCACAACAGTGTTCTATGTTCTAAAGCAACAAGTGATGCACACAATATAATTCACAAGTTACCCAATCGACATAGTCAATAAAAAAAAGTTTCATACGTGAGAAAAGCTGTTTGTATACTCTGTCAACACCCTTTTCACTGGTCCCTGCATTTGTAATTTTTAAAGTGTTTAGGTTTTAAATGGCATGCGTAAGATTTTCCATTGGCTGTTCACCTACTCTTTCCTAGGGTGATACTCCCTCTCTGGCTCCAGAACATTACCTGGGTCTCTGGATTAATGGTCCAGTAGATCAAAGGCCTGACAAAACATCTCAGTATTTTAAAGAATATGTTCTGCAATCACTGGCCTGATACCCTGTGAGAATAACTGCAAATCTCTCCAGAGACATTTACAGTTAACAGTATAAGGTGCGGAATTGCTTCAGCTGTGATGCTTCACCTGGAAGTGCAGAACATCTCCTTGCCCATCACCAGGGGCTCTCAGCTTCATTGGAAGTTCGAGTTCATGGACACAGACACTTTGATCCAACTCAGCCACACCAAACAGATATCCTCAACTGATCTGGTCCCACTTTCCAACATTTAGACCTTATCCCTCTAAACTCATGTTTTCTTTTTTTGTAGTGATTGGACCAGGTGAATCTTATTGACTATGAGATCCTTTATTGGAATTGTTCACCTGAGCCAATCACAGAGCTCTGGCTGACAGAGATAAGCAGGGGACACTTTGTGCCTTTCACTGTGTCTCACACCTGCATACACACACACCATGGGTGCTGGGGATAAAAATAAGCACTACCGCACTTAGGTGGTAGTGTAAGGGGTAAATTATAAGAGAAAAAAATAAAAAAATAAAAAATAAACAGGAGAGTTAACTAAAGAAAAAAAAAATAAGCAGGGGACACTTTGTGCCTTTCACTGTGTCTCACACCTGCATACACACACACCATGGGAGCTGGGGATAAAATAAGCACTACCGCACTTAGGTGGCAGTGTGGGGGTTTAAAAAAATAAAAAAGAGAAAAAAAAATAAACAGGAGATTTCAGGGAAAAAAAATATAAGCAGGGGATTTGTTTTCCTATCTTCTTGGTGGTGGCATTTGAATAAAGATTCGTGCACTTTGTCTTTCACTGTGTCTCACACCTGCACACACACACCATGGGTGCTGGGGAAAAAAATAAGCACTACCGCACTTAGGTGGTAGTGTGGGGGAAGAAGAGAAAGAGAAAGAAAAAAAAAAATAAAGTGCTATACCCTTTGATGTGAAGGGCAGTGTTTGTCACTGGCCACCCGGGTGTTTTCCTATCTTCCTGGTGGTGGAATTTGAATAAAGATTCGTGCACTTTGTCTTTCACTGTGTCTCACACCTGCGCACACACACACCATGGGTCCTGGGGAAAAAAAAATAAGCACTACCGCACTTAGATGGTAGTGTGGGGGTTTAAAAAAAAAGAAAATAATAAAATAAACAGGAGTCTAAGGGCAGTGTTTGTCACTGGCCACCCGGGTGTTTGCCTATTGTGAGTAAAAAAAAAAAAAAATAAGCAGGGGATTTGTTTTCCTATCTTCCTGGTGGTGGAATTTGAATAAAGATTCGTGCACTTTGTCTTTCACTGTGTCTCACACCTGCACGCACACACACACCATGGGTGCTGGGGAAAAAAATAAGCACTACTGCACTTAGGTGGTAGTGTAGGGGTTAAATTTAATAATAATAAAAAAGAAAAGAAAAAAAATAAACAAGAGGCTCTGACTGCCTGCCCCTCTTCCGAAAAAAAAATATAAACTGGAGATGCCGGAGGGAGTGGAGTGCATCATTTCTCCCTCCAACTCCATTTTGATTTAGTCCCTACCCTCCCCTTCACTGTTTTGATCACACAGCACTGTCCCTTGATGTGAAGGGCAGTGCTTGTCACTGGCCACCCGGGTGTTTTCCTATCTTACTGGTGGTAAAAAAAATATAACCAGGAGAGATCATACAGCACTGCCCTTTGATGTGAAGGGCAGTGTTTGTCACTGGCCACCCGGGTGTTTTCCTATCTTCCTGGTGGTGGCATTTGAATAAAGATTCGTGCACTTTGTGTCTTTCACTGTGTCTCACACCTGCGCACACACACCATGGGTGCTGGGGGAAAAAAATAAGCACTACCGCACTTAGGTGGTAGTGTGGGGGTAAAGAAAAACAAAGGAGGGAAAAAAAACAGGAGATTTGGGTGCCGGGGAAAGGAAAATTAAAAAAAAATAAAAAATAAACAGGAGTCTTCCCCTCCAAAAAAAAATAAGCAGTGGATTTGTTTTCCTATCTTCCTGGTGGTGGAATTTGAATAAAGATTCGTGCACTTTGTCTTTCACTGTGTCTCACACCTGCACACACACACACACCATGGGTGCTGGGGAAAAAAATAAGCACTACCGCACTTAGGTGGTAGTGTGGGGGTTAAATTTAATTAAAAAAAGAAAAGAAAAAATAAAATAAAAAAAACAAGAGGCTCTGACTGCCTGCCCCTCTTCCGAAAAAAAAATATAAACTGGAGATGCCGCAGGGAGTGGAGTGCATCATTTCTCCCTCCAACTCCATTTTGATTTAGTCCCCACCCTCCCCTTCACAAAAAAGAAAAAAAAAGAAAACAGAAAAAAAATAAGCAGGGGATTTGTTTTCCTATCTTCCTGATGGTGGAAATTGAATAAAGATTTGTGCACCTTGTGTCTCTCACTGTGTCTCACACCTGCACACACACACACACACCAAAAGAGAGAAAAAACAAAAAAACAGGTGTGGTACGTGAGGGCCTGGGTGTCCTTAAAAAAAGAAAAAAAAAGAAACAATGCACCTGCACTTTGTGTCTTTCACTGTGTCTCACACCTATACACACACCATGGGTGCTGGGGAAAAAATAAGCACTACCGCACTTAGATGGTAGTGTAGGGGTTAATATATAAAAAAAAAGACAAAAAAACAAACAGGAGTGTAAAGAACAAAAAAAAACAAACAGAAATGTCTGCCTGCCCCTCTATATAAAAAAAAATAAGCAGAGGATTCTCCCTTTTTGATTTTCTGAAAAACCTCCTCCTCTGTTTTTGGCTGCACTTCAGTCCCACGCTCCTGATCATTGGGCACCCAGTACGGAGGAGGGAGGGCAGGTCTGAAGACCTCCTCGTGGGTCTGCTCCTGGGCCTGGCCAAACTGGCCATCAACAGGTCCAGGCAGCGGGCCGTGGAGGGGGTCGTTAGGGCCGACTGCCTGCCCCTCTTCCGCGGTTACATTAGGGCCTGGGTGTCCTTGGAGAAGGAGCACGCGGTGTCAACCAACACCCTGGAGTTGTTCAGGGAGAGGTGGGCGCCGCAGGGAGTGGAGTGCATCATTTCTCCCTCCAACTCTATTTTGATTTAGTCCCTACCCTCCCCTTCACTGTTTTGATCACACAGCACTGCCCTTTGATGTGAAGGGCAGTGTTTGTCACTGGCCACTCGGATGTTTGTCTATCTTGAGAGTTGGATCAGTGTGAGAGTGTGTGCGTATACGTGCAAGGACTCTCCTCCTTGAAGGGAACTGTCCCTGGACTAGCTGCCCCACATCGGGAGAGAGAGGAAGAAAGAAGAAGGAAGAAGAGGAGGAGGCAGAAGCAGAAGGTGAGAGATTTTGAGTCTGCGGCCTACTTTTGGAGCTGCAGCCTGGGCCTCACCCAGGTCAAGGGAGTGTTGCTGCTGATCTGGGGCCCACTCCCACTGCTGGTCTCTTGGACCCCGCCCGGACCTACCTCAGCTGTTGCTGCTTGGGGCCTGCCTCACTGCTGCTACCTAGGACTTCCCTTGGGGCCCCTCCCAGGACTTCCACCACTGCTGCTGTTATTAGAGACCCACCTCCACTGCTGCTGCCTGGGACTCAATTTTGGGGCTGCCTGGGACTTGCCTTGGGGACACTCCCCAACAGGTCTGCCCCCCACCGCTGCTGCAACCAAGGGTCTGCCTAGGACTTGTCAGAGGCCTGCCTCCACTGCTGCTGTTGTCTGAGGCCTGCCTCCACCACTGCTGCCTGTGACTTGCCTTGGGGCCCCTCCCCACAACCTCCACCACTACTGCTGCCTGGGACTCAATTTTGGGGCTGCCTGGGAATTGCCTTGGGGACCCTCCCCAACAGGCCTGCCCCCACTGCTGCAACCAAGGGAATTGCCTAGGACTTGTCAGAGGCCTGCCTCCACTGCTGCTGTTGCCTGAGGCCTGCCTCCACCACCGCTGCCTGGGACTCGCCTTGGGCCCATCTCCACCACTACTGCTGCCTGGGACTTGCCTTGGGGACTCTCCCCAACAGGTCTGCCCTCCACCGCTGTGACCGAGGGCCTGCCTGGGACTTGCCCGAGGCCTGCCTCCACCGCTGCTGTTGCTTGAGGCCGGTCTCCACCGTCGCTGCCTGGGACCTGCCTTGGGCCCCTCCCCACAACTTCCACCACTGCTGCTACTAGGGGCCCACCTCCACCGCTGCTGCCTGGGGCACAACAATATCCAACAGCAGAGTATGGCGAGCCCGAAGGTCGCGGGGCCCAGCTGTCCCAACCCCGGCCGCAACCACGACCCCCTTCAGGCACTTAACCAAACGCCTGGGGGTAAAGGCCTAACCCCACCCCAATATGATAATCGAGGCCTGCAGCAAGGCTATGGCCAGTGTGGTCGGCCCACTGGCCATCGTCGCTGCGGCCCGGATGTACGGGAAGGCCGTCTTTTTCCTTAAGACCGAGCAGGCGGCCCACCTGGCCGTGGAGAGGGGGCTCACTCTGGGCGGGACACATTTGCCCGTCGACCCTCTGGAGGTTACGGCCCAGAGGGTCGTGATCTCTAATGTCCCGCCCTTCATTGCAAGTGAGCTCCTTCTTCCCCACCTCAACACCCTGGGGGAGATCCGGTCAGGGGTCCAGCCGCTCCTGCTCGGTCTTAAGGACCCCGCCCTCCGACACATACTCCTTCCGACACCAGGTGTTCATTTGCCTGGCCCGGGAGGAGGTCACCGAGGGCTCATTCACCCTCCTCCATGAGGGCGTGGCCTACCGTGCCTTCTGGATGGCGGATGGCGTGCGGTGCCACCTGTGCCACGAGATGGGGCACATTAGAAAAAACTGCCCCACCCAGAAGGCTGCCCAGCCTGTGCCAACGGCTGATCGTGGTGCCGCCGCACCCACTCCCCCTCCCCCGAAGTCAACACCACAGGCCCCGGCACCGGAGGCTAAGCCGGGGGCTTGCAACGTTCCAGCCTCTGGCAGGGAGGGGGGTGAGCGTCCGGCCGGCCAGAAGGCGCTGAAGAAGACGCGACGCATCAGGCCCACCCACAGGGAGACCACCCTATCCCCTTCCCCGACACCTAGCCCACGACCTGCCCTGCTCCGGCACGACAATGCTCCTGCGGCCGTGCCAGCATCGCCCCGGCGCGGGAACCCTGACCCCCAAACTCCCAAACCTGTACCTGATCCGAACCCCACTGACCCCACACCTACTCCCCACGCCGATGGAGAAACCCCTGGGGCTTCGACGCCTGCCCCTGGCACTGCAACTCCTCGTCCGGGGACCCCTGAGCCTGAATCCCGCCCAACGCAGCCACACCCTGGCACTAACCCGGGGGGAACCACCGCTGCCCCACCTCCTGCGGCAACTGTGTCTCCGGGCCGCGGAGAGGGAACTGGGCCCCTGCCCCGCACGCCCTCACCTGATGAACCAGGAGCGGGGCAGGAAGTGACACGGCTGACCCTCCCCACCCTGGCCACGCCCCCTGTCTTCCCCCAGCCATTCGTATTCCTGGAAAGGCTGGAGGGAGGGACTTCGGGCCCCATGACCACCGAGGCGGGTGGGGAGGGGAAGGCCCATGAATTCCGCCTGGTCTCTCTGGGGAAGAGGCACCGGCCCTTGGAGGGGAGAGACATTCCAGCAGCGCGCCGGCGGTGCTGCCCCTCTCCAGGGGACGAACCAACGGTGCTCCACGACTGTCCCGCACCGCGGCCCGACCCACCCGGACCCCCAGGGTCTACAGCAGTGCCTCCTGCTGCCTCGACTCCTCTGGCCCCTGGGGAGGACCTTGATAACCATGAGGGCCGTGGTGCGGGCGACGACGGAAGACCTTCTGCTTGGTCGTCGAGCGGTGGAGGGGAGGAGGGTGTTATCCTCGCTCCTCCCTCCCTCCCAGATTGTTTTTCCGTGGGCCTTGGCCCTGGGGGGTGACCTTTTCGCCGAGGAGCCAGGCATCCCGGTGTCGGGAGGGGAGCGGGGCCCCGAGCCTCCGCCGCTTCCGGGAAGGGGTGCGCCGAGGAAGGTACCGCCGGTGACCCTGGGGGTGGGGTCGCCGGGGGTTTGAGGCCGGTTGGCGGCGCCGGACCAGCCCCCATCCTCTCGGTGGGGGAGGGGTCGGTGACCGAGGGCGACCTCCCGGAGGAGGGTTCGGGATCGGTGGCGGACACCGGGGACGACGCGGACTCCGTCTGCAGTGACGTTTTTGAGTCCCCGGTGCCCCCCACCGATCTCCCCCTCATCCCCCTCGAGGAACTCCGGGAATTTGTTGAGGAAACTCTGAGTCGCCGGGATAGAGCCCAACTGGCGCTCGACCGCTGGAGCTCCTTTGAGAAAGTTTACTGGTCGGCCCACGCTGCCCGCCAGGCGCCTGGGCTCGACATTAACGAGCGAAAACGAGTCAGGAACTTCCTGGGGGCACTCCTGGTGAGGGCGAGGGACTCCAGTGCCCCTCCCTCGTCCTCCCTGTAAATATATATACAGGTTTGTTAACTGTACTGGTGGTGGTTGCACAAAGCTTCCGACATGGAGACGACTATAGCCAGCCTCAACATCAACGGCAGCAGGGAGTCACAGCGCAGATTCCAGACCCTCTCGGTTCTTCGGGACGGGAGGTATGCGGTGTGCTTCCTGCAAGAAACCCACACAACCCCGGGAAACGAAGCCACCCGCCTCCTGGAGTGGCGAGGGGGGGTCTACATGAGTCATCTCACCCGCAGATCTGGCGGGGTGGCTAGCCTGTTGGCCCCGCATTTTCAGCCAGAGATCTTGGGGGTCAGAGAGCCAGTGCCAGGCCGTTTGCTTCACCTGACGGTTCGGCTGGGGGGCGCGGTGCTTCACTTGGTGAACGTCTACGCTCCCCTGGCCGGGCCGAGGCAAGCGAGCTTCTTCGAAGAAGTGTCCGCTCACCTCGCTTCCATCGACGAGAACCAGTGCGTCGTCCTCGGGGGAAATTTTAACTGCGTCCTCGAGGGCAGGGACCACGGCGATGCCCGCACTGGCTGGGCGTCAGGGAGGAGGTTGGGGGACTTGGTCAAGTCCTTCGACCTGGTGGACGTCTGGTAGAATCTCCATCCCGAATCCATCGCCTTCACCTTCGTGAGGCCTAGGGTCGGAGCGTCCAGAATCGACCGCCTGTACGTTTCGCGGGCGTACGCCTCCTGTTTTCTGAAGGCCTCCACGTGACAGGTGTCGTGCACGGTCCATAACCTGGTGTGGGTGGAACTCCTTCCGTTCGGCGCCAGGCTGGGCTCCGCGTACTGGCACTTTAACAACCTGCTGCTGGAGGACGAGCGGTTCCGGGACTCGTTTCATCGTTTCTGGGCCGGCTGGAGAAGGAAGCGGGGAAGCTTCCCCTCTATGAGGCTGTGGTGGGATGTGGGCAAGGCTCACGTCTGCGTCTTCTGTCAGGAGTACGCGAGGGGGTCGACGAAGAGGCGGAAATCCAGGATCGGGGAGTTGGAGAGGGAGATGCTCGAACTGGAGTCACGCCTCGGTCAGCCCGACGCGGACCCGGCCCTGCGCGGGGCGTACGAAGAGAAGAAGGCCGCGCTCCGGGACCTGCAGCTCGTCGGGGCTCGGGGCGCGTACGTGAGGTCGCGGATCCAGCTCCTCCAGGACCTGGACCCCCCTTCATCTACTCGCTGGAAAAAAGGCGTGGCACCCGTCAGCAGCTCCTTGTGCTGCTGGCCGACGACGGGTCCCTCGTCTCGGATCCGGAGGGCGTCAGGGCCCACGTCCGGAACTATTACACGGCTCTGTTCTCTCCGGATCCGTCCAGCGAGGATGCTTGCAGAGTTCTGTGGGAGGACCTGCCGCAGCTCGGCCCGGAGGACGCCGGATGGCTCGACGCTCCCGTCACCTTAGAGGAGCTGACCGGCGCCCTCGACCGGCTCTCGAGGGGCAAGTCCCCGGGGCTGGACGGGCTGACTGTGGAGTTCTTCAGGGCGTTCTGGAACGTCCTGGGGAGCGACTACACACAGGTCCTGGGGGAGTGTCTAAATGCCGGAGAGCTGCCCCTTTCTTGGTGCAGGGCGGTCATCGTCCTGCTGCCAAAGAAGGGAGACCTTCGTTCTTTGAAGAACTGGCGTCCGGTCTCCCTCCTCAGCACGGATTACAAAGTCTTCACCAGGGTGTTGTCTTCTCACCTGGCCTCCGTGCTGGCCCACATGATCCACCCGGACCAGTCCTACACGGTCCCGGGCCGGAGGATACACGACAATGTCCACCTGGTCCGGGACCTGATCCATTTCTGTCGACGGGCTGGTCTGCCGAGCGCCTTCCTGTCTCTCGACCAGGAGAAGGCGTTCGACAGGGTCGATCACGAGTACCTGCTCAGGACTCTGCGGGCATTCGGGTTCGGGACGCAGTTCATCGCCCGGATCCGACTTTTGTACGCCGCCGTAGAGTGTCTGGTAAGTTAATGGGTCCCTGACGGCGTCCCTTCGCTTCGGGAGAGGAGTGCGTCAAGGCTGCCCCCTGTCCGGCCAGCTGTATTCCCTGTGCGTGGAGCCTTTCCTGCGCCTCTTGCGGAGGAGGTTGTCGGGGCTGGTTCTGCGCGGCGCGGGCACGGAGGTGGTCCTCTCGGCCTACGCCAACGACGTGCTCCTCACTTTCACCGACCCGGCTGACCTGGGGCGGATGCGCGAGTGCCAGGCCGTGTACTCGGCAGCGTCTTCCACCAGGATCAGCTGGGCCAAATGTTCCGGACTACTGGTCGGTCCGTGGCGGGTGGACTCTCTGCCGGAGGAGTTACGGGGGTTCAGCTGGAGTACCACCCATCTCCTCTAGCTGGGGGTCTACCTCAGCCCGGCTGAGGAATCCTGGCCGGCCAACTGGCAGGAGCTGGAGGCCAAAGTCTCGGCTCGCCTAGGCCGCTGGACAGGACTGCTCCGAGTGCTATCTTACAGGAGTCGAGTGCTGGTCATAAACCAGCTGGTGGCCGCCATGCTGTGGTACCGGCTGGTCACTTTGGTCCCTCCTCCTGGCTTTGTCGCTGACATCCAGAGAACGTTGGTCGATTTCTTCTGGGACAAAAAGATGCACTGGGTCGCCGCGCAGGTTCTGAGTCTCCCTATTGAGGAGGGCGGTCAGTCGCTGGTGTGCGTCCGCACCCAGGTCGCGATGTTCCGCCTTCAGACCTTGCAGCGATACCTTTACGTCGAGCCTCCTCCTAGGTGGTGCGCCCTGGCAACGTATTTTTTCTGCCAGGTGCGTAACCTCAACTACGACACGCAGCTCCTGTTCGTCGACCGTGACGGTTTGAAGGTCGCCCTCAAGACGCTGCCTGTCTTTTACCAGGACCTGATTACTGTCTGGAACATGGTTGAATCGCGTCGCGCCTACCCTCCGGCTGTAGTAGCGGCTGTCGTCAGGGAGCCGTTGCTCAGGAATCCGCACCTCCGTACTCGCGGGTTCGAGTGGCTGTCGGAGGGGAGGGCCGCGGCGGCGAGGGTGACCAGGGTCGGGGACGTGCTGGGTGCTGGGGGCCTGGGCTGGACGCTGCCACAGGACATAGCGAGCAGGGCAGCGGTAGACGTCCGGTACATGGCCACCGCCATCCGACGCCTTAAAATGGCGTGGACCATGCTTGGTGCTTGGACCCAACGTAGTGCACCAGTTGGAGGACGCTCAGGTGTGCGGTGGGATCCCGTCCACGCTCACCCCAGCCCGGATGGAATTTCCCATTGGCCCCAAGGTCCCGTACTTCCCGCGGGAGCCTGTGCCCCACAACCTGAGCCGCCTCAGAAAATTTAATTTTGTTTTGTTTAGGGAGGTGAAGAGAAAGGCCCTGTATAGACTGCTGCTGCACACCGTCCATCTCTTCTCCCTCATCCACCGTCCGGACACGCCTTGGCGTGCCCATTTGCCACCGGGCGGTGGGGACCCCCAGTGGAGGGCTCTCTACGCGGGAGTCCTCCCCCTTTCTCTCGGGGATCTGGGGTGGAGGGTGCTGCACGCAGCAGTCCCCTGCAACCGCAGGTTGCGGTGGTTCACGGACTCCCAGCCCAACTGCTTGTTCTGTGGCGCTGTGGAGTCCGTGGACCACGTCTATATTGGGTGTGGGCATTTGCACTCCCTTTTTGATTTCCTTAAAAACCTTCCCCTCTGTTTTTGACTGCACTTCAGTCCCACGCTCCTGATCTTTGGGCACCCGGTACGGAGGAAGGAGGGCAGGTCTGAAGACCTCCTCGTGGGTCTGCTCCTGGGCCTGGCCAAACTGGCCATCAACAGGTCCAGGCAGCGGGCCGTGGAGGGGGTCGTTAGGGCCGACTGCCTGCCCCTCTTCCGCGGTTACGTTAGGGCCCGGGTGTCCTTGGAGAAGGAGCACGCGGTGTCCACCAACACCCTGGAGTTGTTCAGGGAGAGGTGGGCGCCGCAGGGAGTGGAGTGCATCATTTCTCCCTCCAACTCTATTTTGATTTAGTCCCTACCCTCCCCCTTCACTGTTTTGATCACACAGCACTGCCCTTTGATGTGAAGGGCAGTGTTTGTCACTGGCCACCCGGGTGTTTTCCTATCTTCCTGGTGGTGGAAATTGAATAAAGATTCATGCACTTTGTGTCTCACACCTGCACACACACACCATGGGTGCTGGGGAAAAAAATAAGCACTAACGTACTTAGGTGGTAGTGTGGGGGGGTTAAATTATAAGAAGAAAAAAAAAAATAGACTGCTGCTGCACACCGTCCACCTCTTCTCCCTCATCCACCGTCCGGACACGCCTTGGCGTGCCCATTTGCCACCGGGCGGTGGGGATCCCCAGTGGAGGGCTCTCTACGCGGGAGTCCTCCCCCTTTCTCTCGGGGATCTGGGGTGGAGGGTGCTGCACGCAGCAGTCCCCTGCAACCGCAGATTGCGGTGGTTCACGGACTCCCAGCCCAACTGCTTGTTCTATGGCGCTGTGGAGTCCGTGGACCATGTATATATTGGGTGTGGGCTTTTGCACTCCCTTTTTGATTTTCTTAAAAATCTCCTCCTCTGCTTTTGGTTGCACTTCAGTCCCATTCTCCTGATCTTTGGGCACCCGGTACGGAGGAGGGAGGGCAGGTCTGAAGACCTCCTCGTGGGTCTGCTCCTGGGCCTGGCCGAACTGGCCAGCAACAGGTCCAAGCAGCGGGCCGTGGAGGGGGTCGTTAGGGCCGACTGCCTGCCCCTCTTCCGCGGTTACGTTAGGGCCCGGGTGTCCTTGGAGAAGGAGCATGCGGTCTCCACTAACACCCTGGAGTTGTTCAGGGAGAGGTGGACGCCGCAGAGGGTGGAGTGCACTATTTCTCCCTCCCTTTATTTTGATTTAGTCCCTACCCTCCCCTTCAATGTTTTGATCACAAAGCCCTTTGATGTGAAGGGCAGTGTTTTTCACTGGCCACCTGGGTGTTTTCGTATCTTCCTGGTGGTGGCAATTGAATAAAGATTCGTGCACCTTGTGTCTCTCACTGTGTCTCACACCTGCACACACACACACCATGGGTGCTGGGGACAAATAAGCACGACCGCAGTTGGGCGGTAGTGTGAGGGTTATTAAGAATAAAAAAAAACAGGGACTTGCCCTTTGATGGGAAGGGCACTGCTTGTCACTGGCCACTTGGGTGTTCTCCCCTTTAAGAGTTGGATCAGTGTGAGTGCACACGTGCAAAGAAAGAGAAAAAAAAAACACTGATAGAAATAGGGGTTTTCCAAGCCTTGAGTAGTTCTCCATTCTGGCTTTTCAGCTCCTCAGCAAACTCCAGACTGCAATCCAGCTTGTGCTACTCTTTCCCAAGCTCTGCTATCCTTAGTTGTTGAGTTTTGCTCTTTATCTCCACGGTCATCTCCTGATATTTTTCCTGAGACTTGAATGATTTCTCATTCTGTCTCAAATCCCATTTCATCTCTATAGGAGGACTAATTGGAAAATTCTTGGCCATACTGACTTCCCAGCAGTTAATGTTGTAGACTTCAGTTCACAATATTCCTTGCTGCTTTTTATAGTAGCTAGCTGTCTTACAGCTCTCCTAATTCACACTATTTCAGCTGCTTGCTTCTGATACTATGTTCCATATGTGTTTTTTTAAGGCCTCTTTCTTTTAACTGAAAGCAGCCATAATTGAAAGTTCCATGACGACAGCCAGCCACAATGTACAATCTAAAAATGTGTTTCTCCAAACACAAGCTACACCTTCAAGCGAGCATTTTTGAAAAAATGCAGAGGAATCGTTAACTGGTGCCATCCCAATAACTCTTAGCCATCATCAAAAAACAGATTCCTTGACCGTTGTCACTTGCTGTTTTGGGAGCTGGTTATACAGTTGTGCTTCATGCAGGTTGCGTATATATATATTTTCATTCATTCACAGGATGAGGGCATCATGCAATCTAATCTAATCTAATCTAATTGGCAAGGATAGCATTTATTGCCCATTCTTAATTGCCTAGATGAGGGTTCAAGAGTAAACCACTTTGCTGTGTGGTCACATGTAGGCCAGACTAGGTAAGGAGGGCAGTTTCTAATGGATATTAATGAACCAAATGTGCTTTTTCCAGACAATCAACAATGGATTCAGGCTCATCATTAGACTCTTAATTCCAGTCTTTTGTTGAATTCAAATTCCACCACCTGACATGGCAGGATTTGAACCTGAGAACATTACCTGGGTCTCCAGATTAACTGTCCAGCAATTATACCCTTTGGTCATCACTTCCCAGTGCTTATTACCTGTTCAGTTCTTCAGGATGCCCTGATGTCCTGAAAGGTGCTACAGAAATGCAAGTTTGTTTTGACCATAGCTCATCAGTAAGACTGTCCTTCTGTTAGTCAGCAGACCTGCCTGAGGGGTAATGCCCGATGAAGGTGAGGTGTCCCTGAGTGGACAAAGAATATTCAGTCAAACTTCCTGGTCATTTGGAGGAAACCCGGCCACTGTGAGATATATTTAAGTAAAAATGAATCTGAGCTTGGAGAGCTGAGACATTACATACCGAGGGCAAAGAGAGTAGTAAACATCTTACAGCATGAAATAGATCAGCATAAAATACTTTTATCACAATTCATGGTGGTGTAGGAACTTATATCAACATGTCCAAATTTTGAAATTAATTTGGAAATATAATCTGTAATAAGGAAAGAGCTTCCTGTTTTTCTCACAGGTTTAGTGTCTCTGACTAATACTTAAATCAACTACTCAAATCTCCTTCAGTGCGGATTTGCTCTGAGATATTTGAGAAGCCTCCGGTCTTTGTTAATGGTTTTCTGTCTAATCCCATAAAGGTCTCCACTCGTAATATCACACCAACTCTGAGAGCAAGTGCCCGTCACTTTATGCTTGTTGGGACTTCCACATAATTATCAGCCAGGTTTTTAACATGTTCCGCTCTACCCCAAAACACGGACTCCAACTTTAAGTCACTAAATACCATGAATACAGTGCACAGCCGAGACAAATGAAGGTTATCTTGATTGTTCTTCAGCAAGTCAATTCACTCACTTAATTGAACAATTAAAAAGAATAACCATCTCTCTCATGTTTATTAGTTTCAATAAGGTATGTGCAAAACGCAAAATTGGGTTTTGTTGCCACAATTGAATGAATGGTCAAACTGAAACACAGCTGAGAGGCAGGTGGCTGCACTTGTGTCGCCTCAGTTTGTAGTCTAAGGTTTTGAGGGACAGAAATATTCAGCCTGAACTAATGAACAATCAGGGGACTCTCGGCATCCTTGCTGACCGTATGCACAACACTTTGAACTGCCAACACATGTGCTTATGTCACAACCCAGGTGGATGGTTATTGGATGCAGACCAGCTGCTATCTGATTAGGCAGTAGCACATGGTTGGGGGGAAGGGGCGAATAGCCTACTTCTATTCTCAAGGTAAAAACAATAACTGCAGATGCTGGAAACCAGATTCTGGATCAGTGGTGCTGGAAGAGCACAGCAATTCAGGCAGCATCCAACGACCCTTGGGCTTTTGCCCGAAACGTCGATTTCGCTGCTCGTTGGATGCTGCCTGAATTGCTGTGCTCTTCCAGCACCACTGATCCAGAATACTCCTATTCTCATTCTACTAACGTTTGTACTTTTTGATGTCACCGTGTTCCTCCCTTTCCGTATTCCCGTCAGCCTGCAGCTTATGTTCCAATGTTTCATATGTTGTCAACCAACATCACAAAAGTCAGTTTATCTGATCTTCGCTACATTGTTGTGTGTGGGAGCTTGCTGTGCAAATTGGCTGCCGGGTTTCCTACATTACAATAGTGACTACACTTCAAATTTGTAGAGCCAATAGATGTGAAGCTGGGAAAGCACAGCAGGTCAGACAGCAGCCGAGGAGCAGGAAAGTTAATGTTTCGGTCAGGACTGACAAAGGGTTTTGCCTCGAAAGGTTGCCTGTCCCGTTCCTCAGATGCTGTCTGACCTGCTATGTTTTCCCAGCTTCACATCTGTTGACTCTGACTTCCAGCATCTGCAGTCCTTACTGTTTCAAAGGCACTTCATTGGTTCTAAAGTAACAAACTACAATACTGAAATGTAAATGTTTTCTTTTGAAGTTCTGAAGAAGGATCACTGATCTCGAAACATTAACTCTGCTTTCTCTCTACAGATGCTGCCAGACCTACTGAGTTTCTCCAGCAATTTCTGGATTTGTTTCAGATTTAAGAACTGCAGTTCTATGCATTTTTTTTCTTTCTTTATTGATCTTGGAAAATTTCCATTCGTTTATTAGATGCGACTTGACTTCAATGAAGTGCTGTCCATCAGAGTGAGTTCCTTGGAAATGACAGATTAAATATGGAGGAGTTGCTTCCTCTGGAATGACAGTGAGAAATTAAAGCACATAGATTAAAGTATTCAGAAAAAAATACCAGAGGTGAGGAGAGGTGAATGTTTTTAAACAGTGAGCTGTAATCTGAAACAAGGCAGACTGAAAGGAAGGGGATCCATAAGTAACTCAATAAAGAAATGAATGAATACTCAAAGAGGGAAATTATCAAGACTCCGTGGAAGAGAGCATTTGGGAGTGGGGTAGCTGGATGGCTTTTTCAAAGAGCTGACATAGTCACAATGGGCCAAATATTCTCTTCTATGCTGTAAGGTTCCAGGGGTCAGATGACATGAAGCACCACATTCCCTACTTCCTCCCTTACGCCCAGCTCTGCTAGGTGTTGGCATGGACAGGGTTGGAAGGACTGTTATTTCGAACTTTTATTTTGTTATTTTTCTAATTTTTGTTTCCCCTAAGAATTTGTATTGATGTACCTTTGTATCTGAGATGACGCCATAAATGGCGACTTGTAAACTTTTCAGCTTACTCATTTGAGTACATGTGACAACAAAGCTAATTTTAATTCTGATAGTCCCCAGGCATGAATTCCACCTCTTTAACTCAGGAAGATCCATTTCAGAGAGCTACCAGGCCAGTTAAAGATCTATGAGCTGTCATTTAATCAGAAACCAGCAGCCATTAGTAAAAGGTTACCAATTACAGAACGAGGGAAGAGCTGTAGTGCATGTTTGTCCCTTCGAGGCTGAGATTAGGGAGTTAGTAGTGGGAGAACGCAGAAATGTAGGAGCCATGAAATCAGTATTTCGCTGCAGTTTTCATGATGGAGGACACTAAAACCATCCCAATCGTAACAGGTCACACAGAAGTAATAGAAAGGAAGGGACATTGAACAATCATCACCACTAGGGAAAATGCACTGAGCAAACTATTGGGATTGAAGGCAGACACTTCCCCAGGGCCTGATGGCCTACATTGTACAGTTTTAAAGGAAATGGCAGCAATGATGGATCCATTAATGTAGATTGTAAATGGTTGGCACCTGAAGACCAAACCCTGTGGCACCCCAACTGTTACATCTTGCCAATCAGAAAAACACCAATTTATTCCAACTCTCTGCACTTTGTTGGTCAGCTAATCCTCTACCTAAGTGAATAAATCACTCCTAACCCCATGTGGTCTTACCTTGAGTATTAAGTTTTTGTGCAGTGCCTTATAAAATGCCTTCTATAAATTCAGGTATACTACATCTACAGGACCCCCATTATTCACTTTGCTTATTATGTCTTCAAATAACTGTAGCAAATTAGTCAAAGACAATTTACTCTGCATAAAACAATGCTGGCTCTGGTGAATTGCCATGCAGTCATAGAGTCATGCGGCATGGAAACACGCCCTTCAGCCCACGATGTCGAAGCTGACCAACAAACACTAAGCTAAACTAATCCCATTCACCTGCACTTGACCCATTGCCTAATATGCCCTGGTATTTTAAGTGCTCATCCTGATGCTTCTTAAATGCTGTGAGAGCATCTGCCTCCACCTGCCTCTCAGAGCAGCACATCCCATATTTCTACCACCTTCTGGGTGAAAAAGAATTTCCTCAGATTTCCTCTTAACAACTTATTCCTCGTCTTAAACTTACACCCTCTGGTCTTAGACACACTTGCCATGGGGAAGAGATTCTCATGATCAATTCTGCCGATGCCTCTCTATTGTGTTTACCTCAATCAGATCCCCGTCCCCGTCCTCTACTCCAGGGGTAAAACAAAACCAGCCTATCCAGTTTCTCTTCACAACTGAGACTTTTCATCCCAATCAGCGCTTTGAACCTGCTCCATCATTCACATGTTTCACTTGTCTTTCTAGGGGTTATCAGTTTGTGGATGTACTTTTGAAAGGACTCAATAAGTAATACGTAGTTTGGTAAAAGAAAGGTCTTTCCTTTCTCTGCTGTCATGACCAAAGACCATAACCATGGATCACTTACGGACATATTGAATTTTTAATTACAATGTGTGTTCTTTAGAAAGTGGAGTTACAGCCAAAGGTTGTTTGCAGTTGTGAATTCAGTGGTTGCCCACAGAGACTCTTGTAGATGTCATGTTTGATGGTGTTAAGGAAGCTTCAAAGAGATGGACTACAAAATGAACTATAATCCTGTGAATATTTCAGACTGTGAAAATTATGGGAAAAAAAAGTCTGGCTAGGTGCCATTGTGTCTTTTCTCCATTCAAGAACTGGACTTAAGTGTTACTTTCGAAGTTGCTCTGTGAGTGCTCATGGACTAAGATGCTCATGTGTGATATTAAGCGGAGGTATTGGTGTGTACCCAGCCTAGGTTCCAGGGCCAGTGTGCATGTGAAAGTCAGAATGGAAGAACCATCCTCTCATCACCCCTGCATTGTAGGTAAAGGATTCTGTTGTACTGAAAGTCAACCAGCAAGCAAGTCAAAAAGAAGCAGGACAAAATAATTTCAACGAAATTACAGTGTGAACAATCTCCAAATCAACTGTTCAACTATCAATGTAAATGCTGATAGTAGCTGGAAATGTGTTGCTGGAAAAGCGCAGCAGGTCAGGCAGCATCCAGGGAACAGGAGAATCGACATTTCGGGAATAAACCCTTCTTCAGGAAAGGACTTATGCCAGAAAGGACATTCCTGAAGAAGGGTTTATGCCCGAAACGTCGATTCTCCTGTTCCCTGGATGCTGCCTGACCTGCTGCGCTTTTCCAGCAACACATTTTCAGCTCTGATCTCCAGCATCTGCAGACCTCACTTTCTCCTTCTAAATGCTGATAGTACACAAAGTAAAGGCTGCAGCATCCCAATCTTGACTTGACTTGAACAACCCACAGTGACCGATCCATACATCTTTTAACTTCCAACTTTGTTAAACTCACATGTCACTTATAATCAGTGTGCATGTGTGTGTTTTGCATTAGCATTTCATATGTTTAATGAATCATAAATTCACTTGTCTGTCAACTCAAGAAAGTCTGGGTTAAGCTGGTTCCTCTTATAAGCATAATTATTTTGGTCTGGGAGAAAGGTAGCCACAAGGACCTTCCGAAATTAACTTTGTTGCTGTACTCATTTAATATGGTCTTGAGGAATGCCTGAGGCCTGATACGAACATAACCACAGAACAAGAGTAGGCCACTCAACCCTTCAATCCTACCCCACCATTCAATCAGATTATGGCTGATCAGATTTTATCTCAACTCCTCATTCCTGTATATCCACTGACAATCTTTCGTCCAACAAATATGAGAACAGAGAATGTGTTTATTAATTAAAGGTTAATTGAGTTTGAATTGTTTGCATAAAAATGGGGAGCTCATACTCAATGTGGGCGTGAGTTTTCAGGAGCGTAGCTCATTGAAATGAACATCTCACTAAAAATGTGGACTTGAATTCCGTTTCAATTAATTATTTTCTTATGCTTACCCATGGTAGCAGAGGATAGTTGAGTCAAAATGTACACTTTCAAATATATAATCATCCAGCCCTGTTTGCTGAAAACTCACCCTACGATCTGTGGAGGAATGAAATTACTTCGATACTTGGATTATTTCTGTACCAAATATGAGGTTCTGGTTTCTCTTACAAAAATGCAATATCTCACATTTATCTAAATTAAACTCCACCTCCTATTCCTCAGCCCACTGGCCCAGTTGAGGTATGGCTTCAGCACTTTTTGTTATTGTGTGCGGGAAAGACAAGAAGCTAAGTTTTTTTTCAGATCCAGACCTTGATGGTTTAAACACAGGTAGGGTCGAGAGAGCTTGATAATATTAGAAAGGTGATCTTTAGACTGTTTATGAAGCATCATAAGATTTTGACAAATTTTAGATAGACTTAGGGGAGAACTCTGGAAGATTCCATAATAGAATTTGATTGATTGATTGATTTTTTCATCATGTATTCAGTGAAAAGCGTTGCTTACAAGCAGGACAAGCAGATCATAGCAAGCAAGGATGTACCGAATAGAGGTTGTGAGAAGATTTAGACAGAGGCGTATGGGTTACATTGCACAGGGTGTGTGCTAGACAAGGTCAACATTAGCAAGATCAGCATTATTTGAGGCTACAGAGTCCATTTAATAGATTGCATGCAAGTCTGCTGAAGTTTCATATTGAAATTCCTCAATCTGTGCCAGCATTTACATTTTTGGACTGTGCCAAAGTATCAAGTAAGGGCAGACTTCTAGTTTTTACAGCAGTCAAATTCTGAGAGTAGTCACACACTGCAAGAACAAATATCAGAAGCATTTAAATTGTTAGGAAAGCATTCTTTCCCAGCAGTGATCATAGTACCAGAGGAGAAATTGACAATCTAAAAAGAAAATAGAAGAGAAGTAAGACCTTCCCATTGTAGGTTTCAGGTGACAGTATGGAATATGACAGTATGGAATAATACAAATGAAGACTGAAATGCTGTTAATAACTTTGAGAAGAGGTGAGAATTTGGGATTCACAATAAGCGAATGAGCTCCTGAAAGGCTCAGGGTGTTGTTCATTGACACTTCTGGTGTGAATGAAAGTCCCATTACACAGAACTGTCTGATTCAGTATAATCAAACGCTTGAAATTAAACATGAAATGAAAGATTTGGAGCAATCACATGGAGATGAGAACAAAGAGAGGGTTCTGTCAAGCTCACAAGAAATTTCAGCCCAATGGTGAATGCTTTAATGGCAAAATCTTTCAGTTGTGCTGTATTGTATAGTGGATGCACATTTATTGTGTGTGGAATACATCTATTCTGTAATTAAGATACCACCCAGACTTTCTGATAAATAGTCTGATGTCACACAATACCTGGTTATAGTCCAACAGGTTTATTTGAATCGTAAACTTTCAGAGCGCTGCTCCTTTATCAGGACTTTACCTGACGATGCAGCAGTATTCTGAAATCTTGTGATTTCAAATAAACCTGTCGGTCGGACTTTAATCTGGTATCGTGTGACTTCTGACAGTATCCACCCCAGTCCAATACTGGCACCTCCACATCATCTTTTAATAAATTTGATAATCCCACCAGTTTCAGATTTGGGAATGATAACATATCAAAATCCTTAAAAGACTGACCATTTCTTGTACAATAACCAGAAACAATAATTTTATTAGGATGGATGTAATGTCCAGAGAAATAATGTAGTTATTAAGGCAGCCATTGATGAAGAAAGCTCAGAAGAAACTAGATATGGAAAATGTCAAAGCCATTGTGATCGGAAAATCTGTGGAAGTGAAATTTCCAAAATCAGTGCACTATCATATCTATTCAATAGAAATAACCTCTCTATTAAATAAATGAAAGAGCTGTTATTCACATTGGCTGGATGGGAGGAGACAGAGGATGGTGATGGGAATTGTTTTTCAAACTGTAGGCCTGTGAACAATGGTGTGTGACAACAATCAGTGCTGGGTCCACTGTTGTTTGTCATTGAATTAGAATATCAAAAACATTCGTAAGTTTGTGGATGACATAAACATTGGTGGCATAGTGGAGAGTGAAGAAGGTTATCTAAGAGTACAACGGGATCTTGATCAACTGGGCCAGTGGGCTGAGGAATAGGAGATGGAGTTTAATTTAGATAAATGTGAGATATTGCATTTTTGTAAGAGAAACCAGAACAAGAATTACATGGTTAATGGTTAAAAAATCACACAACACCAGGTTGTAGTCCAACAGGTTTATTTGGAAGTACTAGCTTTCGGAGTGCTGCTCCTTCATCAGGTAGTGTGGAGCAGGATCATAAGACACATCATTTATATCAAAAGATCTCAGTGTCATTGGCCTTTCTCCAATTTAGAACTTAACTTTTAGATCTGGTCTATCCTTTCCCATCACTATTTTAATTCTAATAGAATTATGGTCGCTGGCCCCAAAGTGCTCCCCCTCTGACACCTCAGCTACCTGCCCTGCCTTATTTCCCAAGAGTAGGTCAAGTTTTGCACCTTCTCTACTGAGTACATCCACATACTGAATAAACAAAACACCCATTCCCTGACTGGGAATCGAACCTGGGTCGCAGCGATGAAAGTGCTGATTCCTAACCATTGTATAAAACAGGAACAGGAGTAGATCATTCATCCCCTTGAGCCTGCTCCGCCATTCAATCAGATCACAGCTGATCTGACATTTCTCACATCCACTTTCCTCCCCTTTCCCTTGATTCCCCAACAGATCAAGAATCTCTCTATCTCATCCTTAAATATCCACAGGGACTCTGCCCCCACAGCTGTCTGTGGCAAGGAGTTCCAAGGCTCACAATCCTCTGACAGAAGAAATTTCTCCTCATCTCAGTCTTGTATTGGTGCCTCTTTATTCTGAGGCCATGTCCTCTGGTCCTAGACTCTCTTATCATGGGAAACACTTTCTCAGCACTTACCCTGGCAAGCTCCGTAAGAATCCAAACTGTCGAAATGAGATCAACTTTCATTTCTCTAAACTCCAGTGAGTAGTTTAACCTGTTCAAGTTTTCCTCATAAGACAAGTCCTCAATATTGGGGATCATCCTTGAGAATCTTCTGTGAACGTGCTCCAATCAAATAATACTTGTTCCTTAAATAAGGGGACCAAAACAGTTCACAGCACTCCAAATGTGGTCTCACTAGCACTTTGTACAACTGCAGTAAGACTTCCCTCCTCTAATACTGCAACCCCCTTGAAATTAAGGTCAATATTCCATGAGCCTTCCTGATTACATGCTGCCCCAGGTGCTAATTTTCTGTGTTTTGTACACATGTCCCCCAAGTCTCTTTGCGTTGCAGATTTGTGCAGTTTTTCTCCATTTAAATAATACTGTTCTTTTTGCCGTCCCTTTCAAAATGAATAACTTCACATTTTCCCATATTATCTTCCAGGTGCCAACTTTTTGTCCACATACTTCACCTACCAACATCTCTCTGTAAACTGTTTGTGTTCCTCTCTCAACCTTCCTTTCCACCTATTCTTATGTCATCTGTAAATTTGGCTACAGTACATTCACTTCCTTTCTCCAAGGCATTAATATATATTGTAAACAGTTGTGATCCAAGCACTGATCCCTGTGGAATCCCATGGTCATATGTCACCAATGTGGAAAAGAATCCTTTAGCAACACTCACTGTATCTTGCCCATTAGTCAATTCTTTATCCATGCCAATATACTACGTCCAGCACTGTGAAGTCTGATTGCTTAAACCTAAGGTCAGAGAATCATAGAGATGTACAGCACAGAAATAGACCCTTCGATCCAACTGGTCCATGCCAATGAGATGTCCTCACCTAATCCAGTCCCATTTGCCAGCATTTGGTCCATATCCCTCTAAACCTTTCCTATTCAACTACCCACCCAGGTGCCTTTTAAATGTTGTAATTGTACCAGCCTCCACCACTTCCTCTAGCAGCTCATTCCATTTACATACCACCCTCTGCGTGAAAAAGCTGTCCCTTAGGTCTATTTTATATCTTTCCCCTCTTACCCTAAATCTACGCCCTCTAGTTCTGGACTCATCGACCCGAGGGAAAAGACTTTGTTAATTTGTCCTATCCATGCCCCTCATGATTTTATAAATCTGCATAAGGTCACCCCTCAGCCTCCAACGCTCCAGGGAAAACAGCCCCAGCCTGTTCAGTCTCTGTCTTTAGCTCAAATATTCCAACCCTGGCAACTTCCTTGTAAATCTTTTCTGAACACTTTCAAGTTTCACAACATCCTTCTGATAGGAAGGAGACCAGAATTGCACACAATATTCCAAAGGTGGCTGAGCCAATGTCCTGTACAGCTGCAACATGACCTCCCAACTCTTGTATTCAATACTCTGACCAATAAAGGAAAGCATACGAAACACCTTTTTCACTACCATATCTACCTGTGACTCCACTTTCAAGGAGCTATGAACCTGCACTCCAAGGTCTCTTTGTTCAGTAACACTCCCCAGAACCTCACCATTAAGTGTATAAGTCCTGCTCTGATTTGCTTTACCAAAATGCAACACCTTGCATTTGTTAATTTAAACTCCATCTGCCACTCCTCAGCCCATTGTCCCATCTGGTCCAAATCCTGTTGTAATCTGAGGTAACCCTCTTCGCTGTCCACTACACCTCCAATTTTGGTGTCATCTGCAAACTTACTAGCTATACCTCCTATGTTCACATTCAAATCATGTATATAAATGACGAAAAGTAGTGGACCCAGCACCGATCCTTGTGACACTCCATTGGTCACAGGCCTCCAGTCTGAAAAGCAACTCTCCACCACCACCTTCTGTCTTCCACTTTCTCGCTCGTTCTGTATCCAAATGCTAGATTTCCATGTATTCCACGAGATCTAACCATGCTAACCAGTCTGCCATGGGGAACCTTGTCAAATGCCTTACTGAAGTCTATATAGATCACGTCCAGCACTCTGCCCTCATCAATCCTCTTTGTTACTTCTTCAAAAAACTCAATCAAGTTTGTGAGACATGATTTCCCACTCACAAAACCATGGTGACAATCCCTAATCAGTCCTTGCCTTTCCAAATACATGTAAATCCTGTCACTCAGGATTCCCTCCAATAACATGCCCACCACTGATGTGAGGCTCACCGGTCTATCATTCCCTGACTTTTCCTGACCATCTTTCTTTAATAGTGGTACAATGTTAGCCAACCTCCAGTCTTCCGACATCTCATCTGTGACTATCGATGATACAAATATCTCAGCAAGCTCCTCCCAAGCAGCTCTAGCAAATGTCTCTTACAGTATATTAGTCCTCTTCCAATTCAGGTGCAATCCATCCTTCTTGTACAGGTCACACCTCCCCCAGAAGAAATTCCAATGATCCAAAACCATGAATCCTTCTTCCCTTCATCAGTTCCTCAGCCACATCTGCTCTGTCCTCCTATTCCTGCCCTCACTTGCTCATAGCACTGGGAGTAATCCAGATATTACTCCCCTCGAGGACTTTCTTTTTAAATTCCTGCCTAACTTTTTATATTCTCTCTTCAGAATCTTATCCTTTCCCCTTCCATTGTTGTTAGTTCCAATGTGTGTAATGGCCACAGAAGACTCCTGCATTACCTGCCTATCCCTCCTACCTTTCCTGGAGTTAGCCCATCTACCTGAACAGTAACTGCAGCTTTTCTCCCTTCCTATAACTACCATCTATCACAGCCCCTAGCTCATATAAATTCTTCATTGCCCCAATGCCACTCCAAGCAATTCATGCAATATCTGATAGAATTCACAACCAAAGACACTTCTTGCAGGCATAATCATCAGTAACAAGGAAACTGTCCTAAACTCCCACATCAGACAGAAAGAGCGTATCACACGAATGAAGCCCATCTTGTTCCTTCACAATCTACAGACCCAGAAAATAGCATTGTCCTTTTGCTCTAAAAACAGTGCTCCAGGCTAACTTAGTGCTTATGGTTTACATTTTTAAATTTAATCAAGATCTCAATAAAACATATAATCAAGAAAGAACCTACTCTACTCATTACTATAAACTTACAGCAATGTTACAGTTTAAAAAATATGCACTTATCTGTTCCTGTGCTGTGAGCTCTCCCACACATGTTCCTCCAAGGTCAGCTGTGAATTTTGCTGATTGTTACTTTTTCCTAAACACACTCCGATGCCCAGTGATACATGATGTCAAACAACAAAGGGAATAGGGATAACCCTGGGAATTACAGGCCAGTTAGTCTTACTTCAGTGGTAGGCAAAGTAATGGAAAGGGTACTGAGGGATAGGATTTATTAGTATCTGGAAAGACACTGCTTGATTAGGGACAGCCAGCACGGATTTGTGAGGGGTAGGTCTTGCGTTACAAGTCTTATTGAATTCTTTGAGGAGGTGACCAAGCATGTGGATTAGGGTAGAGCAGTGGATGTAGTGTACATGGATTTTAGTAAGGCATTTGATAAGGTTCCCCATGGTAGGCTTATGCGGAAAGTCAGGAGGCATGGGATAGTGGGAAGTTTGGCCAGTTGGATAGAGAACTGGCTAACCGATCGAAGTCAGAGAGTGGTGGTAGATGGTAAATATTCAGCCTGGAGCCCAATTACAAGTGGAGTTCTGCAGGGATCAGTTCTGGGTCCTCTGCTGTTTGTAACTTTTATTAATGACTTGGAAGAGGGAGTTGAAGGGTGGGTCAGTAAATTTGCAGACGATACGAAGATTGGTGGAGTTGTGGATAGTGAGGAGGGCTGCTGTTGG
The DNA here is from genome assembly GCF_037043375.1 of Chiloscyllium plagiosum. Classification (NCBI taxonomy): domain Eukaryota; kingdom Metazoa; phylum Chordata; class Chondrichthyes; order Orectolobiformes; family Hemiscylliidae; genus Chiloscyllium; species Chiloscyllium plagiosum. The sequence goes on along the minus strand of NW_028270149.1, from coordinate 6,523,064 downwards.
CTGCAAAGGGACTTAGATATGATGCAGAGCTGGGCTGAGGAGTGGCAGATGGAGTTCAACCCTGTCAAGTGTGAGATTGTCCATTTTGGAAGGACAAATAAGAATGCGGAATACAGGGTTAATGGTAGGGTTCTTAGTGAGGTGGAGGAGCAGAGGGATCTTGGGGTCTATGTTCATAGATCTTTGAAAGTTGCCACTCAGGTGGATAGAGCTTGTAAGAAGGCCTATGGTGTATTAGCGTTCATTAGCAGAGGGATTGAATTCAAGAGTCGTGAGGTGATGTTGCAGCTGTATAGGACCTTGGTAAGGCCACAGTTGGAGTACTGTGTGCAGTTCTGGTTGCCACATTTTAGGAAAGATGCGGAAGCTTTGGAAAGGGTGCAAAGAAGATTTACCAGGATGTTGCCTGGAATGGAGAATAGGTCGTACGAGGATAGGTTGAGAGTGCTAGGCCTTTTCTCATTGGAACGGCGAAGGATGAGGGGTGACTTGATAGAGGTATATAAGATGATCAGAGGAATTGATAGAGTAGACAGTCAGAAATTTTTTCCCCGGGTACAACAGAGTGTTACAAGGGGACATAAATTTAAGGTGAAGGGTGGAAGGTATAGGGGGGATGTCAGGGGTTGGTTCTTTACCCAGAGAGTGGTGGGGGCATGGAATGCGCTACCTGTGGGAGTGGCAGAGTCAGAATCATTGGTGACCTTTAAACGGCAATTGGATAGGTACATGGATGGGTGCTTAAGCTAGGACAAATGTTCGGCACAACATCGTGGGCCGAAGGGCCTGTTCTGTGCTGTATTGTTCTATGTTCTATGTTCTGTGTTCTAACAAGACAGTAACTGGTTAGATTCACTGCTGTCTCAGTTAGCAGTGTAGGTTTCTTTCTCTCTTTCTTACTGACCATGTGCTCACTGCTTTGGTCTGTCTTTCTCTCTTTTAAAAGTGTTGTTGTCTTGACTTTCTTTTCCCAAAGTTCCAAAACAATGCAACAGCATATAAAACAGTAATTGCTGCCCCTGGAATTTGAGGAAATCATCTCCAACACCTAAAATACCTCAAAAAGGAACAGCTCTTACAGCCATGCGTTTTTTTCTGGTCCTCCATCTTGGATTACCCAGAATTCATGTTAAATATCTGTTTGGAAGTCCAATAGAAACACTGACACAAAAACAGAAATTGCTGCAAAGATTCAGCAGGTCTGGCAGCATCTGTGGAGAGAAATCAGTTAACCTTTTGGGTCCAGTGACTTTTCTTCAGAACTGCAGTTCTGAAGCTCTGAGTTCTGAAGAAGGGTCACTGGTCCTGCAACATTAATTCTACTTTCTCTCCACTGATTCTGGCAGACCTGCTGAGTTTTTCCAGCAATATCTGTTTTTGTTTCTGATTTCCAGCATCTGCAGTTCTGTCAGCTTTTAGTCCTACAGGTTTACTTGAAATCACAAGCTTTTGGAGCACTGCTCCTTCGTCAGGTCACTGTCCTAGTAAGGGGGTGGGGGGGTGGGGGGTGCGAGGTGGTGGAAACAAAGAACTATCTTCATGGAAAGGATTAATATGAACCTTCTCCAAATTGTCTTCCACTACTGACTGGTCAGTAGCGCAACGTTTGGAGTGCAAATCTCACCTCAAATGCAAACAAATTTATATAACAAATGAATACAGGTGCAACTCCATTCTCTCCCCTAAATCCAGGCTGCAGAAGAATTGCCTAGGAAAACTGTAAGATTATTGCATTCCACACAAAGTAGGATCACAGTGGCAAATGATTACCTGAGAGATTTAGCAAAGAGCTGCTCCTTTTGTCTACTTGTGTTGGCAGGATTTGCAAATGATTTCAAATGATACAAACAAACGTCTGTCTTTTATGCTCCTTCAGCGCAGAAACCACTTGCAAACGAAAGTCTCTAAGGTGATGGTGACGACAGTGGGAGAGTTTTGACAATATCACTGCTATTTTTAAGAAAGTAATTATTTCTCATTTTCTCCCCCGACCCTGTTTGAGTCAGATAATTCCAGTGTGACAGCCCCCACCCCCAGCAGGTAAAAGCATGTAGTCTCGGCTAACAATTCAGGGTAGTAAGAAAAGACTCATGTTAGTCCCCAGAACTGTCCGGCTTTGCACTCATTTTGAGTTTGATAAAAGAGGGCAACTTAGTATTACTTCCGTCCCAACATATGTAGCTATTCATTTGGAAAGACTGATTTTCTACATGTTTGTCTACATTGTTCACTGGCTATTTTATTCACCTCAGGGCAGTTACTGGGGAAAAGGGAGTCTTTATTTTACCATGATTTCTCAACCATCTCCACCCACTGTGACCTTCCTGTCAAACTGTCAAGACAGAATCTGAATGCATTTTCCCAAGGAATGCGTGTGACTGTGGATTTCCAAATACAATTCATGCCCGCTCATCGGAGAGGAATGGGATCAGGTGCATGAATGTTGGTGCCGCTTGCTAGGACAGCATTCATCCCATTGTCAGAGCAATTTGCCTTCCAATCTATTAGAACCTGTTAAGCCAAATAGGAACCCTGAACACCTTTGCTGAGTTTTTCATTTTGTCTTTTAATTGATCTAATTCATCTAATTTAGCAAATTAATCTAATGAGTGATGGGAAACAGATTCAGGGGTTGTCAATTTTTCCAGCCTTTTCCAGCAGAAAAAGAGAGCAATGTCGCACTAAATATAAACTGAAAGAACTGCGGATGCTGAAAATCAGAAACAAAACAGACATTGTTGGGAAATCTCAGCAGGTCTGGCAGCGTCTGTGGAGAGAAATCAGAGTTAACATTTTGGGTTCAATTTGAGTTCTGAGGAAGGGTCATTGAACCGGAAGTATTAACTCTGATTTTGCTCCAACGATGATGCCAGACCCTATCCAGCAATTTCTGTTTTTGTTTCCATTAAACTCAATCCTGGTTTTGCTGGAAAAAATCCCATTGAGTTCACCAATGCCCCTAAGGGCAGGGAATCTCTCCTTCTCACCTTACTTTATGTCTGGCCTACAAGTGACTCCAGAGCCAGAGCAATGTGGTTGATTCTTAACTTCCCTCTGGGCAATTAGGGATGAATGATAAATGCTGTCCTAGCCAGCTGCACCAACATTCTGTGAATGAATAAACATTCATAATAGTTTAATAGGGAGTAAGATCACATATGGTCAGCCTCAGGAAGCAGTCTGTGTTCAAAGATCCGTAAGCACACACTGTCCTAATGTTTCAGAAAATTGCAGCTCAGTTCCCCATTGTGGATATTCAGGGGTTTAGATTCAGCTCACAAACAGTCTGGAAATAAGAAGCCGGTATTGTCAAATTGTCCTTGAAAATCCAATTTGCTGCCTTGTTTTCCAGAGAAGGAAGGAATCCTGCCGCCTTTACCCAAACTAGTCTGACATGAAACTCACAACTACGTTAGGGTGGTTGGAGGAACAAAGACTCAAAACGTTAGCTCGCTCTCTCTCCAGGAATACTGCCTGACTCACTGTGACCTCTAGCATTTGTTGTTATCATATTAGGGTGGTTGATGCTTAAGTGGCCAACAAGATGTAGAAATAAAATAGGAACAGGAGTAGGCCATTTTACCCTTTAAGCCTGCTGTAACCATTCATTCTGATCTTGCTGATTAGATTAGATTACATTACATTACTTTACAGTGTGGAAATAGGCCTTTCGGCCCAACAAGTCCACACCGACCCGCCGAAGTGCAAACCACCCATACCCCTACATTTACCCCTTACCTAACACTACGGGCAATTTAGCATGGCCAATTCACCTGACCTGCACATCTTTGGACTGTGGGAGGAAACCGGAGCACCCGGAGGAAACCCACGCAGACACGGGGAGAATGTGCAAACTCCACACAGTCAGTCGCCTGAGGCGGGAATTGAACCCGGGTCTCTGGCACTGTGAGGCAGCAGTGCTAACCACTGTGCCACCATGCCGTTGATCATCCAATTTAATTCCTGATGAAGGGCTTTTGCCTGATGAAGGGCTTTTGCCTGAAACATTGGTTTTCCTGCTCCTCGGAGGCTGCCTGACCTGTTGTGCTTTTCCAGCCCCACTCTAATCTTGACATCCAACTCAATAACCAATTCCTGCTATTCCCTCATTTCCTTTGGTCCAAGTGCTGCACCCACTTATTTCTTGAAATTGGCCTCCACTGCGGCATCCTGCTCCTCAGATGCTGCTTGACCCGCTGTGCTTTTCTGCCACCACACTCTTGACACCACTGTAGCAGATAATTCCACAGGCTCGCCCCTTCCTGGGTGAAGACATTTCTCCTCATCTCAGTTCTAAATGGTTTACCCTAAATCCTTAGACTCTGACCCCCGGCTCTGGACTCCCTCATCATCAGGAACATCCTTCCTGTGTCAACCATGTTAGAATTTTACAGGTTTCAATTGATCGCTCCTCCTTCTTCCAAACTCCAGTGACTATAATCTTAACTGATTTAACCTTTTCTCATTCATCAGTCCTGCCATCCCAGAAATCAATTTGGTAATCCTTCACTGCACTCCCTCCATCGCCAGAACATCCTTCTTCAGATAAGGAGACCCAAACTTGCACACAGTACTCCAGCTGTGGTCTCACCAAGACCCTGCAGCAAGACGTCCATGTTCCTGTCCTCAAAAATAATCAGTTGTAGCTTACAAGGAACCTTAGGAATAGACAATGAATGTTGTCACTTACATACAAATAAGGAACAGGAGTAAGCCACCTGGCCCTTTGAGCATTCTGCCCCTATTCATGGTCGATTTGCTTTTAACCTCAGCCTTGCATTCCTGCACATCCCCAGTAACCTTTCATCTCTTTGTTAATAAGAACTTATTTCCCTCTGCATTAAATATATTTAAAGATTTTGCATACACTGCCTTTTGAGGAAGGGAATTCCAAACACTCACAACACACTGAGAGAGAAAAAAAAGTTTCCTCACTTCTGTTTTAAACGGGTGACCTCTTATTATGAAACAATCACCCCTAATTCTAGCTTCTCCCACATCCTTTCCACATCCACCCAGCCAGGTTCCCTCATGATCTTATATGTTTCAATTAAGTTATCCCTGAGTCTTCTGAGCTCTAGAGGATACAGATGGAGTCTTTTCTCATAAGGCTTATTGTCTGTTCTTGCCAATGATACATTTAATACCTGGAATTAATAAAAAGTTTGAAAATAAATCGCAGTGAGAGTCATCACACAGCAAGAAGGAGTGTACATTTTACTGATTTTCCTCCCCACCTTTAGCCCAGGGGAACTGAGGCCAATGCTACTTGTCCCCTCATGCTAAGATCTGCTAAACTGGGACCTGTTGGCCTCCATGTAGCATTAAACCTGTGATGATCTCTGTCCTCAAGCAGTGAAGACGTTGCCAGTCAGTGAAAGATGTTTAAACAGAAAGGTTAATTGTCTGTGCCTGCAGGCAGAGTTCATAGATGCGAAGATTAATGTGCAATGTTCCCATGCCTTCCCTCTGTATATGTGCAGCAGGGTGATGGGCGTTAACCACCTGTTAGGACACAGACTAAAATTGTTGGAATAAAATCAACTGCATCAATGCCAGATAACTGGTTCTGCTACTTTTTTCACAACTCATTACCCTGTCTTGAGTTGACGGGTGGTCAGGAATGTCTGCTGCTTTCAATTGGCATCGATTCCTCTCTCGCGTTGTTCTAAGACATATCACTGTATCCCTCTCACCAGTGTAGACAGTAATATATTCCATACACACATAAAACAGTGGTTAAGGACCAAAAAACTGCAGATGCTGGAATCCAAGGTAGACAGGCAGGAGGCTGGAAGAACACAGCGAGCCAGGCAGCAACAGGAGATGGAGAAGTCAACGTTTCAGGTGTAACCCTTCTTTAGGACTGGGGAAGGGGAGCTGCAGATAAAGGGGATGTGGGAGGGTTTCAGCTGGGGAGAGGGGTGGGTTGGTGAGGTAGTGAAAGGTGAAAACAGGTACAGAGTACAACCTGGTTGGTTAATGGGAGGAATGAATTCAGTTGGAAGAAAGGGTCGGTCAGAGGATTGGAAGGGATGGGGGAGGAGCTCGAAAGAGAGATTATTTGAAATTGGAGAGCTCAATATGAGTCCTCCAGACTGTGGGCTGCCCAGGCAGAAGAATGAGGTGTTCTTCCTCCAATTTGTGGTCTGATTCACTGTGGCAATGGAAGAGGCTGAGGATGGTCACGTTGGAAAGAGAGTGGGAAGGGGAATTGAAATGAGCGGTGACTGGGAGGTCAGGTCGACCCCTGTGAGCCCGGCTGAGGTGCTACATCAGAAAGGATGTGTGAAGGGGTGCCATTCTGCAATAACAGCCCTGGCCAATATTTGCCAACATTAGTAAACCAGATTTTCTAATGATTATTACATTGTTCTGTGAGAGCTGGCTGAGTGTAAATTGATTGCTGCATTTCACACATTACAGCAGTGACTACATTTCAAAATATTTCATTGATTGTAGAGCACATTGGACATCCTGAGGTTCTGTGTAAATGCAAGTCCTTCCTCCTTCCCTACTCTCCTCCATTTTCCTCTGCGTAGGCAGATGTTTGGGATTATCTTCATTATCTTGAAGCAGAGTTTGCATCTGGTAACAATGATGGATTGTGCCAAACTGTGCAGTTTTCCATTGGGCCCTAGTGGTGGGTAGGATCCCACGATCAGGTCGAGGACATACAAGACATACCCTCTGGAGGCTACAGGCCCTTACCATTTGATATGATCAAGTCTGATCTCATGAATGAGAGTTGCTAGTAGATAATAAGGAAATGGCAGATGTAACCAGTAAATATTTGGCTCCTGTCTTCACTATAGAGGATGTGGAATGCATTTCAGCAATTCCTGTAAATCAGAACATTGAAAGAAGAGAAGGAATTATTGTTGGTGGGAAGCAGCATTGAGGAACCTGATCAACCAGATGGACTTTGTCCTCAGATCATGAAAGGTGTGGTCAATGAGTCAGTAGATGCATTGGTGTTAATTTCCCAAAATTCTTTCAATTTTGTAAAGGTTCTATCACATGATAAATAAACAAATATAATTGCTCTATTCAAGAGGGACTTGTAACATGAACTCTGTTTCTCTCTCCACAGATGCTGCCAGACCTGCTGAGCTTCTCCAGCACTTACAGTTTGTGTTGCAGCTCAAATAATGGGCAGGATGTAACAATTGGGCTCCTGCAATGGGTCCTTAACTTTTGTCAATGACTTATATGAGGAAATCAAAGACATAGGGGCTAAATTCACAGATTACACAAAGAAAGATAGGAAAGTATGTTTGTAAAGGAGGCTCAACAAGGATGCAGTCCAAAAAGGATAATTGAGTGAGCACAAATCTGGCAGATGGAACATAATGTGGGAAAAGATGAAATTGTTTATTATGGCAGGAAGAATAAAATACAGCATTATTTAAATGGCGAAGGACTGCAGAATTCCAAGATCTAGAGGGATCTAGGTGTCTTAGTACATGTGTCATAACTCATTCGTGTGTAGGTACAATACATCAAGAAGACTACCAGAATGCTGTCCTTTATTACAGGAGAAATTGAATATATGCTTCATTAATACAGAGCATTTGTGAGGTCACATCTTGAAAACTGCATTGCAACTTGCTCTCCTTTTTTAATGAAGGATGCAAAAGTGTTGCAGATGGTTTACCAGATTGATACCTGGATGAACACATTGTCATATGAGGAGAAAGTGAGGTCTGCAGACGCTGGAGATCAAAGCTGAAACTTTATTGCTGGAACAGCACAGCAGGTCAGGAATCCTGAAGAAGGGCATGTGCCCGAAACGTCGAATCTTCTGTTCCCTAGATGCTGCCTGACCTGCTGTGCTGTTCCAGCAATAAAGTTTCAACATTGTCATATGAGGACAGGTTGGAGAGACTGAGCTTGTTTACACTGGAGTTTAAAATAGTGGGTTGGGGGTGGTGCGCAGGGTGTGACTGATCCTGAATAGAAGATTGGAAAGGATTCCTGATGAAGGGCTTATGCTTGAAATGTTGACTCTCCTGCTCCTTGGTTGCTGACTGATCTGCTGTGCTCTTTCAGCACCACTGGAAAGGATGTTTACCCTTGTGGGTGAGTTCAGGGACACTATTTTAAAATTTGGGGTCACCCTTTGAGGATACAAATGAGGAGAATTTTTCTATCCTATCAGGGGGTTGTGCACATTTGGAACTCCCTGCCTTAAAAGCGAACAGGGGTGGGGCCATTTAATATTTTTAAGATTGAGGCAGACAGGTTCTTGATGGAGGCAAGGAAATCACAGTTATTGGGCCACATAAGAATGTAGAATGCGGAACACAAACAGACAATAGACAATAGACAATAGGTGCAGGAGTAGGCCATTCTGCCCTTCGAGCCTGCACCACCATTCAATATGATCATGGCTGACCTGCCGTGATCGCATTGAATGAGGTAGCAGGTGTGAAGGGTAGAATGGCCTACATCTGTTCCTCTTTTCTACATTTGCACGAGATAAATAACCATATAACTTATTCTTTAATGTGAAGTCTCATCCAAAAGATGGCACTGAAGCATCAGTTGAAGTTAAGGACTCAAGTCCCGGGAATAGAACATAGAACATAGAACAATACAGCACAGAAAAGGCCTTTCGGCCCACGATGTTGTGCCGAACATTTGTCCTAGCTTAAGCACCCATCCATGTACCTATCCAATTGCCGCTTAAAGGTCACCAATGATTCTGACTCTGCCACTCCCACAGGCAGCGCATTCCATGCCCCCACCACTCTCTGGGTAAAGAACCTACCCCTGACATCCCCTTATAAACCTCTATCAAGTCACCCCTCATCCTTCGCCGTTCCAATGAGAAAAGGCCTAGCACTCTCAACCTATCCTCGTACGACCTATTCTCCATTCCAGGCAACATCCTGGTAAATCTTCTCTGCACCCTCTCCAAAGCTTCCACATCTTTCCTAAAGTGAGGCGACTAGAACTGCACACAGTACTTCAAATGTGGCCTAACCAAGGTCCTATACAGCTGCAACATCACTTCACGACTCTTGAATTCAATCTCTCTGCTAATGAACGCTAATACACCATAGGCCTTCTTACAAGCTCTATCCACCTGAGTGGCAACTTTCAAAGATCTATGAACATAGACCCCAAGATCCCTCTGCTCCTCCACCTTACTAAGAACCCTACCGTTAACCCTGTATTCCACATTCTTATTTGTCCTTCCAAAATGGACAACCTCACACTTGACAGGGTTGAACTCCATCTGCCACTCCTCAGCCCAGCTCTGCATCATATCTAAGTCCCTTTGCAGCCGACAACAGCCCTCCTCACTATCCACAGCTCCACCAATCTTCGTATCATCTGCAAATTTACTGACCCACCCTTCGACTCCCTCTTCCAAGTCTTTAATAAAAATTACAAACAGCAGAGGACCCAGAACTGATCCCTGTGGAACTCCACTTGTAACTGAGCTCCAGGCTGAATATTTACCATCTACCACCACTCTCTGACTTCGACCGGTTAGCCAGTTTTCTATCCAACTGGCCAAATTTTCCTCTATCCCATGCCTCCTAACTTTTTGCATAAGCCTACCATGGGGAACCTTATCAAATGCCTTACTAAAATCCATGTACACTACATCCACTGCTCTACCCTCATCCACATGCTTGGTCACCTCCTCAAAGAATTCAATAAGACTTGTAACGCAAGACCTACACCTCACAAATCCGTGCTGGCTGTCCCTAATCAAGCAGTGTCTTTCCAGATACTCATAAATCCTATCCCTCAGTACCCTTTCCATTTCTTTGCCTACCACCGAAGTAAGACTAATTGGCCTGTAATTCCCAGGGTTATCCCTATTCCCTTTTTTGAACAGGGGCACAATATTCGCCACTCTCCAGTCCCCTGGTACCACCCCGTTGACAGTGAAGACGAAAAGATCATTGCCAACGGTTCTGCAATTTCCTCTCTTGCTTCCCACATAATCCTAGGATATATCCCGTCAGGCCCGGGGAACTTGTCTATCCTCAAGTTTTTCAAAATGCCCAACACATCTTCCTTCCTAACAAGTATCTCTTCTAGCTTACCAGTCCATTTCACACTCTCCTCTTCAACAATACGGTCCCTCTTATTTGTAAATACTGAAGAAAAGTACTCATTCAAGACCTCTCCTATCTCTTCCGACTCAATACACAGTCTCCCATTACTGACCTTGATCGGACCTACCCTTGTTCTCGTCATTCTCATGTTTGTCACATACGCATAAAATGCCTTGGGGTTATTCTTGATCCTACCCGCCAAAGAGTTTTCATGCCCTCTCTTAGCTCTCCTAATCCCTTTCTTTAGCTCCCTTCTGGCTATCCTGTATCCCTCCAACGCTCTGTCTGAACCTTGTTTCCTCAACCTTATGTAAGCCTCCTTCTTCCTCTTTACAAGATATTCAACCTCCCTCGTCAACCAAGGTTCCCTCACACGACCATCTCTTTCCTGCCTGACAGGTACATACATATCAAGGACACGTTGTATCTGTTCCTTGAAAAAGTTCCACATTTCCACGACATCCTTCCCTGACAGCCTATGCTCCCAACTTATGCTCCTCAGATCCTGTCTTACAGCATCGTATTTACCCTTCCCCAAATTGTAAAACCTACCCTGTTGCATGCACCTATCTCTCTCCATAACCAAGGTGAAAGTCACAGAATTGTGGTCACCATCACCAAAATGTTCATCCACTAACAAGCCCATCACTTGTCCCGGTTCGTTACCAAGTACCAAATCCAATATGGCCTCCTCTCTGGTCAGACAATCTACATACTGAGTTAGAAAAGCTTCCTGGACACACTGCACAAACACCGCCCCGTCCAATCTACTTGATCTAAAGAGCTTCCAATCAATATTTGGGAAGTTGAAATCGCCCATGACTACGACCCTGTGGCTTCTGCACCTTTCCAAAATCTGTTTCCCAATCTGTTTCTCACATCTCTGCTGCTATTGGGGGGCCTATAGTAAACACCCAACAAGGTGACTGCTCCTTTCCTATTTCTGACTTCAGACCATACTACCTCCAAAGGCAGATCCCCCTCGAACTGCCTTTCTGCAGTCGTTATACCATTTCTAATTAGCAACGCCACCCCCCCCTCCTTTTTTACCACCCTCCCTAATCTTAGGAATAGGACTCAACATCACAGGTATGTACCTAGGAGGTGTGTGTGTGTGTGATCCATGCTGAGTTTTCACTGACACTTGCATTACTACTTGGGTGATTCAATCACCCTTTTCCCAGTGAATGATGCTCACAAACCTGAATGGGGGATGTACATTAAAGACAACCCAAAGCACCTCAAAGCAGCAATTTCCTTCTTAGTAGCATGCAAAACCAGTTATTTCTGCCGTAGGTGAATTTATCAACCTCAAGCTGAGAGATGAATCACCTTACCAGTGAGCTGTGCTCTTTACAAGATCACAGACATCTGAAACCACGTGATCATTTCTTGTACAAGTCCTTGTTACCTGTGTTTTTTTTCAACCAAATATCAGATTAGAACTTTAGTATATGCTGAAAGCACTTACTTGATTGTAGCTGCTGAATTATGAAGGCATAAACCAGGCTGACCTGTATCAAAGTCCCACCATGGTGTCACCCCTCCCGATCACGGTAATCTTCTCCAGTCCCCATAGCTCTCTGAGATCCTGTTCTTTTCCAATTCAAATTTTTGGAGCATCCTACATTCTAATCTCTCCACCATTGGCACCCACGCTTTCAGTGTTTCAATTTCCTTCTGATGTTTTAATGCCTCATTTTCCACCTTTAAGATAGACACTAAAGCCTACATTTTGAAAAAACAATTGGTCACCATTTGATGTGACTCAAATGTGATATTTTGGACTGATAATATGTCGTGTTTGAAATTGACCTTGCGATGTCTGAACACAATAAAGAGGCTATTGAAGTACAACAGTTTCATGTTAGTACACCATTACAGTGCCAAAGGAGCACTGCCATGTTGGAAGTGCGATTTTAAGTTTGAGGAATATAAACACACAAAAAAGGAAGAGATGTCGACCATTCTGCCCCACCAGACTGCCCTGCAATTCAATCAGATCATGGCAGATTGGATTGTTAACTTAAAGCACTTTCCCACCTCATAACCTTTAACCCCTTGACTAAACAAAAATCTAACCGTCTCCACTTTAAAACTATGCAAAGATTCTGTATCCACTGCCTTTTTATTTCAGGAAGGGAGTTCCAATGATTTATGATCCCCCGAAAAAGAATGAAATCTTTCACCTCATTTCCGTTTTAAAACAATGTTTGTTTTTAAACAATGACCCTGCAGGACATTGATTAGGCTCCTTTTGGAATATTGCGTGCAGTTCCAGTCTCCCTGCTATAGGAAGGATGTTGTGAAACTTGGAAGGTTTCAGAAAAGATTTACAAGAATGGTTCCAGGGTTGGAGGGTTTGAGCGAGAGGAAGAGGCTGAATAGTCTGGGGCTGTTTTCCCTGGAATGTTGGAGGCTGAGGGGTGATTGTATAGAAAATCATGAAGGGCATGGATAGGGTAAGTAGACAAGGCTTTTTTTTCCCAGGGTGGAAGGGCCCACAACTAGATGGCATAAGTTTAAGGTGAGAGGGGAAAGATTTAAAAGGGATCGAAGGGGCAGCTTTTTCATGTACAGGATGGATTGAGCTGCCAAAGGAAATGGTGGAGGTTGGTACAATTTCAACTTTCAAAAGGCATCTGGATAGGTATATGAATAGGAAGGGTTTGGAGGGTTATGGGCCAAATACTGCAAATGGGACTAGATTAATTTAGGCTATCTGGTCAGTATGGATGAGTTGGACCAAAGGTTCTGTTTCCATGCTGTACATCTGTATGACTTTATGATTCTAAGTGGCAAGATCTCTCAGAAACTTACGTATCTCAACAAGTTCCATTCTATTCTTTTAACTTCTAACTGATACTAGCCTAGTCGGTCTGACCTATCATAAAAGATAATCCACTTTTTGTAGGTATTAGGCCATTAAACCTTTTTTGTAACACTTCAAATGCAGTCACATCCTTCCTTAAATAAGGTAATAAATATAAGCAGGGTGGAACTGCCTAACATCGTTATGGTCAAAAGGTGTGGCGCTGGGAAAGCATAGCCGGTCAGGCAGCATCCGTGGAGCAGGAGAATCAACAATTCAAGCATGCTCAAAACGTCGACTCACCTACTCCTTGGATGCTGCCTGACCTGCTGTGCTTTTCCAGCGCCATACTTTTTGACTCTGATCTCCAGCATCTCGAGTCCTCACTGATTCTCATCTGATTCGAGTCCTCATCTGATTCTGTGCTGTGAACTTCGCCCAATAGTTCCTCCAAGATTAGTTGTGAATTTCACTGTTTGTTAATTTTCCCAGATGCACTCCGATGTTCAGCGATACACAAATTCAAACAGCAAAGGCAGCAACTGTGCAGATTCTCGTTCTCTCTCTCTCTCTCTCTCTCTCTCTCTATCCTGCACTGTCCTCACCATGTGCTTCCTTTTCTGTTCTTCTCCCTTTTAAACTGCTGTTGTTTTGACTTTTTTTTTCCAAAGTACCAAAACAATGCAACAGAATATAAACCAGTAATTGCTGCTCCTGGAATTCGAGGAAATCACCTCCAACACCAAAAATACCTCAAAAAAAAGGAGCAGCTCTTACAGCCAGAAATTTTAAAGTTGTTTTAAGTCTGTCCAAGAGAATAGCTGCAGTAGTGAGTATAGTGGATTCTTTCTTGATTATATGTTTTTGGAGATAAGTCTCTTGATTAAACTTAAAATATAAGCCATAGCTATTAATTTAACCCAGGGCAGTGTTTGTAGAGGAATAAGATGGTGTTATTTTCTGGGTCTGTAGATTGTGAAGGAACAAAACTGGCCTTTGCAGTGATATGTACTTCTTGTCAGATGTGGGAGTTTAAAGAGAGTTTAAGGGTTACTGCCGATTATATCTGCCATAAACGCTGTTGGATGCGAACCTTATCAGATCGAGTGGATCGGTTGGAGAGACAGAGCGAAGCGATGAGGAATTTGCAACAGCAACAGTATGTGATGGATGGCAGTTATAGGAAGGGGGGAAAGTCTCAGATACAGTCACATAGATGGGTTAACTCCAGGAAGGGTAAGAGAGGTCGGCACCGAGGGCAGGAGTCTTTTGTGGATATACCCATTTCAAACAGGTATGCTGTTTTGGAAAATGTAGGGGGTGATGGATTCTCAGGGGAATAGTACGAACAGCCAAGTTTCTGGTATTGAGACTGGCTCTAATACAATGAGGGGTATGTCGGCTTCCAAGAGATCGATTGTATTAGGGGATTCTGTAGTCAGAGGTACAGACAGACATTTCTGTGGCCAGCAGAGAAAAAGCAGAATGGTGTGTTGTCTCCTTAGTGCCTGGATCAAGGATGTCTCAGAGAGGGTGCAGAATGTTCTCACTAGGGAAAAGGTTGAGACTCTGAAGGGAGACTACAGAGAGTTAGGCAGAAATTTAAAAAGGAGGTCCTCAAGGGTAGTAATATCTGGATTACTCCCAGTGCAACGAGCTAGTGAGGGCAGGAATACGAGGACAGAGCAGATGAATGCATGGTTGAGGAGCTGGTGTATGGGAGAAGGATTCACATTTTAGGATCATTGGAATCTCTTTTGGAGTAGAAGTGACCTGTACAAGAAGGACGGATTGCACCTAAATTGGAAGGGGAGTAATATACTGGCAGGGAAATTTGCTAAAACTGCTTGGGATGATTTAAACTAGTAGGGTGGGGTGATAGGACTCAGGGAGATAGAGAGGAAAGAGATCGAACTGAGATGGATACAGCTGAGAACAGAAGTGAGTCAAACAGTCAGGGCAGGCAGGGACAAGGTAGGACTAATAAATTAAACAGCATTTATTTCAATGCAAGAGGCCTAACAGGAAAGGCAGATGAACTCAGGGCATGGTTAGGAAAATGGGACGGGGATATCATACCAACTACGGAAACATGGCTCAGGGATGTGCAGGACTGGCAGTTTAATGTTCCAGGATACAAATGCTACAGGAAGGATAGAAAGGGAGGCAAGAGAGGAGGGGAAGTGGCATTTTTGATAAGGGATAGCATGACAGCTGTGCTGAGGGAGAATATTCCCGGAAATACATCCAGGGAAGTTATTTGGGTGGAACTGAGAAATAAGAAAGGGATGATCACCTTATTGGGATTGTATTATTGACCTCCCAGTAGTCAGATGGAAATTGAGAAACAAACTTGTAAGGAGATCTCAGCTATCTGTAAGAATAATAGTGTAGTTATGGTAGGGGATTTTAACTTTCCAAACATTGACAGGGACTGCCATAGTTTAAAGGTTTAGATGGAGAGGAATTTCTTAAGTGTGTACAAGACAATTTTCTGATTCAGTATGTGGATGTCCCTACTAGAGAAGGTGCAAAACTTGACCTACTCTTGGGAAATAAGGCAGGGCAGGTGACTGAGGTGTCAGTGGGGGAGCACTTTGGGGCCAGTGACCATAATTCTATTCGTTTTAAAATAGTGATAGAAAAGGATAGACCAGATCTAAAAGTTGAAGTTCTAAGTTGGAGAAAGGCCAATTTTGATGGTATTAGGCAAGAAATTTCGAAAGCTGATTGGAGGCAGATGTTCGCAGGTAAAGGGACGGCTGGAAAATGGGAAGCCTTCAGAAATGAGATAACAAGAATCCAGAGAAAGTATATTCCTGTCAGGGTGAAAGGGAAGGCTGGTAGGTAAAGAGAATGCTGGATGACTAAAGAAATTGAGGGTTTGGTTAAGAAACAGAAGGAAGCATATGTCAGATATAGACAGGATAGATCGAGTGAATCCTTAGAAGAGTATAAAGAAAGTAGGAGTATACTTAAGAGGGAAATCAGGAGGGCAAAAAGGGAACATGAGGTAGCTTTGGCAAATAGAATTAAGGAGAATCCAAAGGGTTTTTATAAATATATTAAGGACAAAAGGGTAACTAGGGAGAGAATAGGGCCCCTCAAAGATCAGCAAGGCGGCCTTTGTGTGGAGCCACAGAAAATGGGGGAGATACTAAATAAATATTTTGCATCAGTATTTACTGTGGAAAAGGATATGGACGATACAGACTGTAGGGAAATAAATTGTGACATCTTGGAAAATGACCAGATTACAGAGTAGCAAGTGTTGGATGCCTTGAAATGGTTAAAGGTGGATAAATCCCCAGGACCTGATCAGAGCTCTGTGGGAAGCTGGAGAAGTGATTGCTGGGCCTCTTGCTGAGATATTTGTATCATCGATAGTCACAGATGAGGTGCTGGAAGACTGGAGGTTGGCAAACGTGGTGCCACTGTTTAAGAAGGGCGGTAAAGACAAGCCAGGGAACTATAGACCGGTGAGCCTGACCTCGGTGGTGGGCAAGTTGTTGGAGGGAATCCTGAGGGATAGGATATACATCTATTTGGAGAGGCAAGGACTGATTCGGGATAGTCAACATGGTTTGTGCATGGGAAATCATGTCCCACAAACTTAATTCAGTTTTTTGAAGAAGTGACAAAGAAGATTGATGAGGGCAGAGCAGTAGATGTGATCTATATGGACCTCAGTAAGGCGTTCGACAATGTTCCCCATGGGAGACTAATTAGCAAGGTTAGATGTCATGGAATACAGGGAGAACTAGCCATTTGGAAACAGAACTGGCTCAAAGGTAGAAGACAGAGGGTGGTGGTGGAGGGTTGTTTTTCAGACTGGAGGCCTGTGACCAGTGGAGTGCCACAAGGATCGGTGCTGGGCCCTCTACTTTTTGCCATTTACATAAATGATTTGGAGGCGAGCATAAGAGGTACAGTTAGTAAGATAGCAGATGACACCAAAATTGGAGGTGTAGTGGACAGCAAAGAGGGTTAGCTCAGATTACAACAGGATCTGGACCAGATGGGCCAATGGGCTGAGAAGTGGCAGATGGAGTTTAATTCAGATAAATGCGAGGTGCTGCATTTTGGGAAAGCAAATCTTAGTAGGACTTATACACTTAATGGTAAGGTCCTAGGGAGTGTTGCTGAACAAAGAGACCTTAGAGTGCAGGTTCATAGCACCTTGAAAGTGGAGTCGCAGGTAGATAGGATAGTGAAGAAGGTGTTTGGTATGCTTTCCTTTATTGGTCAGAGTATTGAGTACAGGAGTTGGGAGGTCATGTTGATGCTGTACAGGACATTGGTTAGGCCACTGTTGAAATATTGTGTGCAATTCTGGTCTCCTTCCTATCGGAAAGATGTTGTGAAACTTGAAAGGGTCCAGAAAAGATTTACAAGGATGTTGCCAGGGTTGGAGGATCTGAGCTACAGGGAGAGTCTGAACAGGCTGGGACTGTTTTCCCTGGAGCGTCAGAGACTGAGGGGTGACCTTGTAGAGGTTTACAAAATTATGAGGGGCATGGATAGGATAAATAGGCAAAGTCTTTTCCCTGGTGTCGGGGAGTCCAGAACTAGAGGGCATAGGTTTAGGGTGAGAGGGGAAAGATATAAAAGAGACCTAAGGGGAAACTTTTTCACGCCGAGGGTGGTACGTGTATGGAATGAGCTGCCAGAGGAAGTGGTGGAGACTGGTACAATTGCAACATTTAAGAGGCATTTGGATGGGTATATGAATAGGAAGGGTTTGGAGGGATATGGGCCGGGTGCTGGCAGATGGGACTAGATTGGGTTGGGATATCTGGTCGACATGGACGGGTTGGACCAAAGGGTCTGTTTCCATGCCGTATATCTCTATGATTCTATGAATCTATGATCATTGTGGGTCTTTCTGCACTAAATGGACCACGCCAATTTAAGAAGGCAGCTCACCACCGAAGGGGAACTTCAGATGGACAATAAATGTTGTCCCTGCCAGCAATGCCCATATTCTCGTGAATACATTTTTAAAAAATGTGCACAATGCTTCAGATTGGATCTCACCAGTGCCCTATATTGTTGTACTCAGTTCCCTTCATCATAAATGATGACATCCTGTGATCTTTCCTGATTACTTGTTGTATCTGTATATTCAACTCCGGGACGCCCAGATTCCTCTACACCTCTTCAATCTCTCACCATTTGGAAAAGGTGTTACTTTTTTATTCTTTCTGCCGAAATGCACAAATTCTCATTTTCCCATGTTACACTCCATTTACCAGATCTTTGCTCACTTACTTAACATACATCTATCCCTCTCCAGCAAGCTAATGTCCTCTTCATCATACTTTCCTATCTGTATATGTGTCATCAATAAATTTGGCCATCATACCCCATGTTCCCTTCATCCAAGTAATTGGTAGAAATTATAAATAGTTGAGTTCCCACCATCAATTTCTGTGGCAAACCACTTGTTACATCTTGCCAACCATAAAATGACCCTGTTATAATTGCTCTCTGTTTCCTGTTAGACAGCTCACCCTCTGTCCATGCCAGTATTCTATCTCCGACACAATGAGCTTTCGTTTTCCACAATAAGCTTTGATGAGGTGATTTATCAAACACCTTCTGGAAATTTCCCACTGGTTCTCCTTTATCCACAGCACATGTTAGCTCCTCAAAAAACTCCACAGTGGATTGCTCAAACATGATTTTCCTTTCACAAAACCATGTTGACTTTTCCTGATTACCTCAAATTGTTGTAAAAGTCCTACGTAAAGGAAATTCTGAGGAAGAGTCACTCGACCTGAAACGTTTACTCTGAATTCTCTCCAAAAGTGCTGCCAGACCTGCTGAGTTTTTCTAGCAATTTCTGTTTTTGTTTCTGATTTCCAGCATCTGCAGTTCTCTCGGTTCTAATTAAACCAGAATTGAATGCAATATTTCAAAAGTGGCCTAACCAATGTCCTGTACAGCTGTAACATGACATCCCAACTCCTATACTCAATGCTATGACCAATAAAGGCAAGCATACCAAATGCCTTCTTCACTATCCCGCCTACCTGCGACTCTACCCTCAAGGAACTATGAACCTGCACTCCAAGGTCCCTTTGTTCAACAACACTCCCCAGGACACTATCATCAAGTGAAAATACCTGCCCTAATTTGGCTTATGTAAATGCAATGCCTCACATTTATCTAAATTAAACTCTATCTGCCCTGAGTTAACCATCTTCAATGTCTACCACATCACCGATTTTGGTGTCACCTGCAAACTTACTAACCATATCTCTTATGTTCACATTCAAATCATTTATATAAAGGACAAAAAACAGTGGACCCAGCATCGATTCTTGCAGCACACCCCTGGTCACAGGCCTCCAGTCCAAAAACCAACCCTCTACCATACCGTCTGTCTCCTCCCTTCAAGCCAATTCTGTTTCAAAATGGCTAGTTTTCCCTGGATTCCATATGATCTAACATTGCTAACCAATCTACCATGCAGAACCTTGTGGAACACCTTGCTAATGTCTACCACTCTGTCTTTATCGATCCTCTTTGTCTCTTCTTCAAAAAGTTCAATCAAGCTCGTGAGACATGATTTCCCATGCACAAAGCTATGCTGACTATCCCTAACCAGTCCTTGCCTTTACAAATAAATGTATATCCTGTTCCTCAGAATCCCCTCCAATATCTTACCCACCACTGACATCAGGCTCACCAGGTTATAGTACCCTGTCACCAGGTTATAGTACCCTGGCTTTGCCTTACTTCAATAATGGAACCATGTTAGACATTGTTTTGTCTTCTGCATCTCACCTGTGGCTAACGATGAAATTTCTTCTTCACAACATATTTTCATAACTATCTCGGTGTCATCTGTAAATTTAGCTACTCTGTCATCAGTCCCCTCATCTAAGTCATTGATGTAATTTGTAAAGTATTGATAGCTCAGTTTGTAAACTGGCAGAACTCGACTCATCACATCCTGCTAGTTTATGCAGAGTATCTGTTTTCTGCCAGCCAGCCAATCTTATCTCCATGTTGATATGTTACCCTTTACATCATGAACTTTAAATTCCATAGTAAACTTTGAGGTGACACTTTATCAAATGATATCTGAAAATCAGCAGGACACCTATAGGCTCCCCTCATACATCGTGCATGTTATACATTCAATATATTGGTTGAACATGTGTTCCCTTTGATGAAACCACGCTGACACTTCCTATTTGTCTGGGTTTTTCTAGGTACGCCACTATAATTTTTTAAATAATTGATTCCAACAACTTCTCCATGACAGATGCCAAAGTGACTGGCCTATAATTCCATGTTTTCTGCCTCCCTCTTTTCTTGAATAGAAGATGAAACCAAAGCATAAAGTATCTGACTAGATACTTTTTTTAAAGACCGTAAGATGATGTCTAACAGGACACAGGTATTTGTCAGCCTGCAGCTCCAATAATTTACTAACAGCAATTTCTCTGGTGATTGTGATTTTCCTGAGTTTCACCATCTTTTCATTTCCTGATATATCACAGCTTCTGGGATATTTTGTATCCTGTATAGTGAAGACTGATGCAAAATACCTGTTCTATGCATCTTCCACCTCCCTAACTCCCATGATTAAATCTTCAAACTCACTTAATATCAGACTAACATTCACTTTGTTATCCCCTTTCTTCTTTATATGTTAACACAAGTTCCTACTCTCTGTTTCTATGTTTCTGTCTAGCTTTATATTATTCTCATATTTTTGCTTCCTTATTAATGCAATGGTTATTTTTTTCTAAAACTTCTGTCCAATCTTCTGACATCAAATGCAAATGATTAAATAGGCAATAACAAACCTCAGTCTGTGTTAAAGAAAATGTTTACTTGTGTATTCTGTGCTGAATCAATATGTCCTGGGAGTGTTCTTCATTCCTGAAGAAGGGTTATACCCAAATGTCGACTTCTCCACCTCCTGAAGCTGCTTGCTTGTCTACTTAGAATTCTAGCATCTGTAGTTTTTTTTTGTCTGATCATAGCAAATCGAAGGAGAATAGTGAAAGTGCTTTCAGTCATGTTGGTGCAGAGGAACTTGGTGAATGTTGGCCGGGACTTTGGGATATTGCCCACCAGACCATTCACGACAAAAGTCAGTGCTGTTGTATTTTTGGGTTCTTGTGCTAAATAGAGACGTAGAGTTTTTACAGCTTGGAAAAAAGACCTTCAGCCCATCATGTCCACACAGTCCATCAAGCATCTTTCTATTCTAATCCCACTTACCAGCATTTGGCCTGTAGTCTTCTATACTATAGTATTTCAAGCACTCATCTAAATGGTGCTTAAATGTTGAGAGTTTCTGTCCTGACCACCCTTTTAGACGGTGAGGCCCAGATACCCACCACTGTCTGGGTGAAATCTCTTTGAAACCTCCTACTCCTAACCTTCAAACTGTGCCCTCTGCTTATGGGGCCAACAACTGGGGGGAAAGTTTTTCCTTACCTATCTGACTATAGCCCTCATAACTTTGTACTTAATTCAATATAGTCCTGCCTTGGCCTTCTCTGCCCAAAGGAAAATAACCCGTGTCCATCTAGTCTTTCTTCATCGCTGGATCATTCCATACCGGGTAACATCCTGGTGAATCTCCTCTGCACCCTCTCTGGTACAGTCACATCCTTCCTATAGTGTGGTGACTAGAACTACACACAGTACACCAGCTCTGACCTAACCAAAATCCTACACAGCTCTATCATAACCTCCATGCCCTTGCTTTCAATGCCTGAACTAATAAAGGCAAGTATCCCACTTGACTTCTTAACCTCCTTATCTACCTGTCCTGCTGCCTTTAAGGATCTATGGACATACTCACCAAGTTCCTCAGATTCTCTGTACTTCCTAGGGTCTTATATTCACATGTACTCCCTTGTTGTGTTAGTTCCCTGATATAATGCTTAATTTTAGCATCAATCACTTAGTCACATTTTCAGACCACACATCTCTTTAAACCAGCTAACTCAGTAGCCGGGTTACAAACAGCGGCTGTTAATTTGTACATAAGTTAGAAAAAAAATGCATGACAATGTAAAGCAGCCATTTGTATGTACACAAAATGTTTGTTTGTTGGGTCTTTAAAATCCCATCCCTATACGGGATTCCATTTGTAAGTCTGATGTTCTTCGTAAATCAGGGATCCCTCTATAACTTGTAAAACAGTTAGATAAATATGACAAGACTCAAACATTGAGAAGTGAGCTCTGGTTATTGAATTTCAATTCATTTGCATATGTCAGATTAACGATCAGGCTTGTTGTGTGATGAATTTCCTTGTGCTGGAAGCTACAGACATTAACATACAGGACGTTGTTATGTAGGCAAAGGAACCCATACCGCACTCATTGGGAAAGCATTCACAGGCACTACCAATCTCTGCTTCATTCTCCATGGCAGCAACCCGAACGGTCAGAGTCAATCTGACTGCTCTGAGAACTAAGACAGTTAACTGTTCCTGTGGCAGCATCAGACCAATGAGACCACACCCCATCAAAACATAAATTGCTGTTCCTTCTCCAAATCCAGTTTTTTTGGCATTCTAGTCAATACAAAAGTTTCAACTTTATGTCTCCTTTTCACAGCGTTAAGTCAAATGTTTCCACGTGATTTTTCTTGTCTTTTTGTCTTTCTTGGATTCACTCTGTCAGAATGAGCTCAGGCAATCAATCAACATGTCAAATCATTTATTATGAAAAGAGTATCAGTACAAACAGCCTACTGAGAGTACTGGGAATGATTGGTGGATTTGAGCAAAACCAACCTGCCGTTTCCTTTTCTGCTTATGACCCTCTTCTTGCTCGACTTCGTCTGGTGGAAAAGCCACAGTGAGTTCTTCCAGCAGGGTCAGACTTCACGTTATGTTCAGACCCTGATGGTGTTCTCAATAATCTGCTTCCTTAAAGATTGGCCTTTGCTTCTGTCAGGTTGTCACCTGTTCAGGTTTGCTGCTTTAAGTGAAAGATAATGGACCATTAGCAGGTACATTGTCAATTCTCTGTTGGTTGGGCCACGTTCAAAACACAAACAGTCTGAAATCATGATTCGAGTTGTTCAGGGTGATGGGGATGTTAATACTAGTATTAACTACTAATACAAAGGAAACTCAATTATCTGATGGACACGGGTAGGGAGTATTTTGTTCGGTTAATCAAATACCTGATAATTGAATGCCAGTTATTGGGTCGGCCTGGTGGCACAGTGGTTAGCACTGCTGCCTCACAGTGCCAGAGACCTGGGTTCAATTCCCCCCTCCCACTGTGTGGAGTTTGCACATTCTCCCCGTGTCTGCGTGGGTTTCCTCCGGGTGCTCCGGTTTCCTCCCACAGTCCAAAAATGTGCAGGTTAGGTGAATTGGCCATGCTAAATTGCCTTCACATCGGTGAAGGGGTAACTATAGGGGGATGGGTCGGTGTGGACTTGTTGGGCTGAAGGGCCTGTTTTTACACTGTAAGTAATCTAATCATAACATCATTAGCCAAGCATCAGGACCTTCCGATCTTAGTCGAACAATCTGAAATTCAGTTAATCAAATGCTGGATAATCGAGGTCCCTCTGTATAACACAATAAAAGTGTAATTTCAGTCCCTGGGATTCTCAATGAAGCCATTTAATATAAATAAGGAACATAAGACTAGTTTTATTTTATATTTTAAAGAGGCTTAACTGTTCCAGTGCTAAAACTCCACAAACTGCTCACTTCAAACCCTGGTGTGCTGAAAATCAATGACACAGGAATACATTTCTTCATCCGTGTGTCACTTCCTCTAGACTATGGAAAGACAAGGGCAACAGATACATGGGAACACCACCACTTGGAAGTTCCCCTCCAAGCCACTAACCAACTTGACTTGGAAATATATCACTGTTCCGTCACTGTCACTGGGTCAGAAATCAAGAACTCCCGAAAGGCATTTCGGCATCTCTACACCATATGGACTGCAGCAGTTCAAGACAGCAACACCCCACCACTGTCTCAAGGGCAATCAGATGTGGGCAAATACATGCTGGTCTTGTAAATGAGTTAAAAATTTATATCATTCCTGATGAAGGGCTTTTGCCTGAAAAGTTAATTTTCTTGCTCCTCGGATGCTGCCTGACCTGCTGTGCTTTTCCAGCACCACTCTAATCGTGACTCTAATCTCCAGCGTCTGCCGTACCCACTTCTGCCTTAAAAATTTATATGACGTGTTGATAATAGCGAGCAATCAGGTACAAAGATTTTAAGGAAGCATCATAGAGTCAGATGGAAAGAAATTATTCAGTTCATTGCATCTAAGTCAGCACTTTGAGGTAAAAAGTAGCCCCACTATCCTGGCTCATCCCCATGGCTCAAATATGTTTCTCTTTGCAACCATACATCCACTGCGATTTTTTGAAAGCTATTGTTGAATCTGTTTCTATTGGCCTTTCAGGAAATTTGCTAAAGTACTGCTTGGTTAACTGTTTATGATATAAATCTATTGGAAGTGGCTCAGCAGAGATTGATACCCTGGGAATGAATGGGTAGCTTTAATGAGGATAGGTTGGACAGACCAGGTTTGTTTCTACTGGAGTTTCGAGGGATGATTTAGTTGCAATGTATTAGATCATGAAAGGTCTTGACAGATGGACATGGAAAGGATATTGTCAAGATTAGAGTGGTGCTGGAAAAGCACAGCAAGTCAGTCAGCATCTGAGGAGCAGGAAAATCAACGTTTCGGGCAGGAGCCCTTCATCACTCCTGACAAAGAGCTCCTGTCCAAAGTTCAACTTCCCTGCCCCTCAGATGCTGCCTGATCTGCTGTGCTTTGACAGCACCACTCTAATCTTGACTCTGATCTCCATCATCTGCAGTCCTCACTTTTGCCATGGAAAGGATATTGCTGCTTCTGCATAAGTCCAGAATGAAGGTGTGCTTTTTTAAAGTTAAGAGTGACTTTGGAACTCTCTTTGCTACTGAAAGTAAATATGTTTAAAGTAGAGGTCAATTTTAGACAAGATTATTGGATGTAGATGGAAATGTGTAATTTAGATTATAAACTGATCAGACACAATCTTATTGAATGGTGAAACCTGCTTGAAGGGCCGAATAGCCTACTGTTGTTTCTATTTTGTATGTTCACAGTATATGCTACTAAGTTAAAGTGGTTGAGATGTCTGAGTATTGTCTCACTCTGCAATGTTGTTTAAAGAGCACTAGTCAAGTTCGGTGAAGTTTCCTTTCCTGTGGTTTGTTGAGATATTTGTTTGCTAATTGGATGTTCAACATTCAGTTCCTCCTCAACATTCTATTTTGCTGATGTCACCTCTGACTGACTGTTAATTATATCAATGACTTCATCTCAGGTGAACTTGTTTTAAATTCCCACTTGTGCATTGGGTTCATTGAATGAGCAGTACAACTGTAGACCAAAGTACCTTCCCAAGGGGAACGTCCATCCTTCAACCAGAAGTTAGCTCTGGGAGCTTGTACCAATCAGCAATTTTGATATGCATGATTTAATTGAACAAAAGTTATGCTTTATGCCTTTATCCTTTTATTTATCACTTTTAATTTGACAGAAACATTTTGACAGTTAAAATAGTGTTGGGGTAAACTTAGTCATTGGTTTGTCAAAAATTTATATTTGACTTGATAAATTGGGCATGACCCATACAGAGCTGAAAAATGTGTTGCTGGAAAAACGCAGCAGGTCAGGCCGCATCCAAGGAGCAGGAGAACTGACATTTCAGGCATAAGCCCTTCTTCAGGAATAAGGAAGGTGTGCCAAGCAGGCTAAGATAAAAGGTAGGGAGGAGGGACTTGGGGGAGGGGCGTTGGGAATGTGATAGGTGGAAGGAGGTTAAGGTGAGGGTGATAGGCCGGAGAGGGGGTGGGGGCGGAGAGGTCGGGAAGAAGATTGCAGGTCAAGAAGGCGGGTGCTGAGTCCGAGGGTTGGGACTGAGATAAGGTGGGGGGGAGGGGAAATGAGGAAGCTGGAGAAATCTGCATTCATCCCGTGTGGTTGGAGGGTTCCTAGGCGGAAGATGAGATGCTCCTCCTCCAGGCGTCGTGTTGCCATGGTCTGGCGATGGAGGAGGCCAAGGATCTGCCTGTCCTTGGCGGAGTGGGAGGGGGAGTTAAAGTGTTCAGCCACGGGGTGGTTGGGTTGGTTGGTGCAGGTGTCCCAGAGGTGTTCTCTGAAACGTTCCGTAAGTATGCGGCCTGTTTCCCCAATGTAGAGGAGGCCACATCGGGTGCAGCGGATGCAGTAAATTATGTGTGTGGAGGTGCAGGTGAATTTGTGATGGATATGGAAGTATCCATTGGGGCCTTGGAGGGAAGTAAAGGGGGAGGTGTGGGCGCAAGTTTTGCATTTCTTGCGGTTGCAGGGGAAGGTGCTGGGAGTGGAGGTTGGGTTGGTGGGGGGTGTGGACCTGACGAGGGAGTTGCGGAGGGAGTGGTCTTTCCGGAACACTGATAGGGGAGGGGAGGGAAATATATCGCTGGTGGTGGGGTCTGTTTGGAGGTGGCAGAAATGACGACGGATGATACGATGTATCTGGAGGTTGGTGGGGTGGTAGGTGAGGACCAGTGGGGTTCTGTCCTGGTGGCGATTGGAGGGGCGGGGTTCAAGGGCGGAGGAGCGGGAATTGGAGGAGATGTGATGGAGAGCATCGTCAACCACGTCTGAGGGGAAATTGCGGTCTTTGAAGAAGGAGGCCATCTGGGTTGTTCGATATTGGAATTGGTCCTCCTGGGAGCAGAGTCGAAGGAACTGGGAATATGGGATGGCATTTTCATAGGGGGCAGGGGGGGAGGAGGTGTAGTCTAGGTAGCTGTGGGAGTCGGTCAGTTTATAGTAAATGTCCGTGTTGAGTCGGTCGCCTGAGATAGAAATGGAGAGGTCTAGGAAGGGGAGGGAGGAGTCTAAGACGGTCCAGGTAAATTTGAGGTTGGGGTGGAAGGTGTTAGTAAAGTGGATGAACTGTTCAACCTCCTCGTGGGAGCACGAGGTAGCGTCGATACAGTCATCGATGTAGCGTAGGAAAAGGTGCGGGGTGAAGCCAGTGTAGCTGCAGAAGATGGACTGTTCCACATATCCTACGAAGAGGCAGGCATAGCTGGGGCCCATGCGGGTGCCTTTGGTTTGGAGGAAGTGGGAGGATTGGAAAGAGAAGTTGTTCAGAGTGAGGACCAGTTCTGTCAGTCAAAGGAGGGTGTCAGTGGAAGGGTACTGGTTGATTCGACGGGAAAGGAAGAAGCGGAGGGCTTTGAGGCCTTCGTGATGGGGAATGGAGGTGTATAGGGACTGGATGTCCATGGTGAAGATAAGGCGTTGGGGGCCGGGGAAGCGAAAATCATGGAAGAGGTAGAGGGCATGGGTGGTGTCCCGAATGGAGCTGGGGAGTTCTTGGACTAATGGGGACAGGACTGTGTTGAGGTATGCAGAGATGAGTTCGGTGGAGCAGGAGCAGGCTGAGACAATGGGTCGGCTGGGGCAGTCAGGTTTGTGGATTTTGGGCAGGAGGTAGAAACGGGCAGTGCGGGGTTGTGGGACTATGAGGTTAGAGGCGGTGGATGGAAGATCCCCTGAGGTGATGAGGTTATGGATTGTCTGGGAGATGATGGTTCGGTGGTGGGAGGTGGCGTCATGGTCAAGGGGGCAAGGGAGCTGGCGTTTAGCTTCAGCGGTGTAAAGATCGGTGCGCCAAACTATCACCGTGCCTCCTCTGGGACACCCACACCAACCAACCCAACCGCCCCAAGGCTGAACACTTTAACTCCCCCTCGCACTCCACCAAGGACATTCAGGTCCTTGGCTTCCTCCATCGCCAGACCATAGCAACACGACGCCTGGAGGAGGAGCGCCTCATCTTCCGCCTAGGAACCCTCCAACCACACGGGATGAATGCAGATTTCTCCAGCTTCCTCATTTCCCCTCACCCCCACCTTATCTCAGTCCCAACCCTCGGACTCAGCACCGCCTTCTTGACCTGCAATTTTCTTCCCGACCTCTCTGCCCCAACCCCCTCTCCGGCCTATCAGCCTCACCTTAACCTCTTTCCACCTATCGCATTCCCAACGCCCCTTCCCCAAGTCCCTCCTCCCTACCTTTTATCTTAGCCTGCTTGGCACACCTTCCTCATTCCTGAAGAAGGGCTTATGCCCGAAACGTCGGTTCTCCTGCTCCTTGGATGCTGCCTGACCTGCTGCACTTTTCAGCAACACATTTTTCAGCTCTGATCTCCAGCATCTGCAGTCCTCACTTTCTCCCAGGGCCCCATACAGGGCCTGAATTGTTTGTAATTTATTCACAGGATGTGAGCATCATTGACCCGGCCAGAATTCGTTGCCCATGGGGGAGTTAAGAATTAATCATATTGCTGTGTGTCTGGACTCACCAGACCAGGTAAGAATGGCCTGTCCTTCCCTGAAGGACATTAATGAACCAAACAAGTTTTTTTTTCCTCAACAATTGACAATGGTCATCATTAGATTCTTAATTCCAGAATTTTATTGAATTCTGCCATGCTGGGATTTGAACCCAGGTCCCCAGAACATTACCTGGGTCTCTGGATTAACAGTCCGTTAGGCCATCACCTCTCCATGATATGGTCTGCAGTGAGAAACGTGGCAGCATCACATGAGAAATCCAGTCAGGACTATCTCAACGTTGAGAACAACTTGCTGCATCTTTAAAGTAAATTTTTGGCGTCAAGGTGAGATTCTTTCCACGGAGGAAGACGTATTGTTGTATGTTAGCAATCTTTTCCTCATATTTGCTTTGAACAGGCTAGATACCAAGATTTCTTAATATGGAAATCAGAAGCATACTGGATAAAAGGGAGTGAAGGAGTTACATTTTCACACAGAAGGAGGTGCATGTATGGAATGAGCTGCTTGAGGAGGTGATGAAGGTGACAATACTTAAAGGTATCGGGATGGGTATATGAATAAGGTTTAGAGGGATGTAGGTTCAAATGCTGGCAAATGGGACTGGATCAGTTCAGGATATATGGTTGGCATGATTGGGTTGGACCGAAGGGTCTGTTTCCATGCTGTACATCTCTATGACTTCAACTGGCTTGGTTCAAAGGACTTCCATGTCAGATGCCAGGCACCAACATTTCAGGGCATGGTCCATGGTAATTGGCTAAATGCACCCCATAATTCTGGACATTGGCATCCAAAATGTGCCAGCTTTTAAATATCCTCATGGTTGATCTCCAACTCATTGACAGGCTACTTCTGATCTTCAATTCAATCTTCATGGGAGGAGGTGAAGGCTTAGCGATATTATTGCTGGACTGTTAATCCAGAGATCCAGATAATGTTCTGGGGATCTGTGTTCAAAACCTGCCCTGGTAGATGATGGAATTTGAATTCAATAAAAAAAATCTGGAATTAAGAGTCTAATAATAACCATGAACCTATTTCTGGATTAGTGGTGCTGGAAGAGCACAGCAGTTCAGGTAGCATCCGAGGACAGGCAAAATCCGAGGACAGGCAAAATCGACGTTTCGGGCAAAAGCCCTTCATCAGGAATAAAGGCAGTGAGCCTGAAGCATGGAGAGATAAGCTAGAGGAGGGTGGGGGTGGGGAGAGAGTAGCATAGAGTACAATAGGTCAGAGGGGGAGGAGATGAAGGTGATAGCACAGGCAGGAGAGGGTGGAGTGGATAGGTGGAAAAGGAGCTAGGCAAGTCGGACAAGTCCGGACAAGTCAAGGAGACAGTGTTGAGCTGGAGGTTAGAAACTAGGATGAGGGGGGGGAAGGGGAAATGAGGAAGCTGTTGAAGTCCACATTGATGCCCTGGGGTTGAAGTGTTCCGAGGTGGAAGATGAGGCGTTCTTCCTCCAGGCATCTGGTGGTGAGGGAGCGGCGGTGGAGGAGGTCCAGCACCTCCATATCCTCGGCAGAGTGGGAGGGGGAGTTGAAATGTTGGGCCACAGGGCGGTTTGGTTGATTGGTGCGGGTGTCTCGGAGATGTTCCCTGAAGCGCTCTGCTAGGAGGCGCCCAGTCTCCCCGATGTAGAGGGGACCACATCGGGAGCAACGGATACAATAAATGATATTAGTGGAGGTGCAGGTGAAACTTTGATGGATGTGGAAGGCTCCTTTAGGGCCTTGGATGGAGGTGAGGGAGGAGGTGTGGGCACAGGTTTTACAGTTCCTGCAGTGGCAGGGGAAAGTGCCAGGATGGGAGGGTGGGTCATGGGGGGGGGGGACCTGACCAGGTAGTCACGGAGGGAGTGGTCTTTGCGGAAGGCGGAGAGGGGTGGGGAAGGAAATATATCCCTGGTGGTGGGGTCTGTTTGGAGGTGGCGGAAATGTCGGCGGATGATTTGGTTTATGCGAAGGTTGGTAGGGTGGAAGGTGAGCACCAGGAGCGTTCTGTCCTTGTTGCGGTTGGAGGTGTTGGGTCTGAGGGCGGAGGTGCGGGATGTGGACGAGATGCATTGGAGGGCATCTTTAACCACGTGGGAAGGGAAATTGCGGTCTCTAAAGAGGGAGGCCATCTGGTGTGTTCTATGGTGGAACTGGTCCTCCTGGGAGCAGATACGGCGGAGGCGGAGGAATTGGGAATACGGGATGGCATTTTTGCAAGAGATAGGGTGGGAAGAGGTGTAATCCAGGTAGCTGTGGGAGTCGGTGGGTTTGTAAAAAATGTCAGTGTCAAGTCGGTCGTCACTGATGGAGATGGAGAGGTCCAGGAAGGGGAGGGAGGTGTCAGAGATGGTCCAGGTAAATTTAAGGTCAGGGTGGAATGTGTTGGTGAAGTTGATGATATGCTCAACCTCCCCGCGGGAGCACGAGGTGGCGCCAATGCAGTCATCAATGTAGCGGAGGAAGAGGTGGGGAGTGGTGCCGGTGTAATTACAGATCAACTGTTCTATGTAGCCAACAAAGAGACAGGCATAGCTGGGGCCCATACGTGTGCCCATGGCTACCCCTTTGGTCTGGAGGAAGTGGGAGGATTCAAAGGAGAAATTGTTAAGGGTGAGGACCAGTTCGGCCAAACGAACGAGAGTGTCGGTGGAAGGGTACTGTTGGGAACATCTGGAGAGGAAAAAACGGAGGGCTTGGAGGCTCTGGTCATGGCGGATGGAGGTGTAGAGGGATTGGATATCCATTGTGAAGATGAGGCGTTGGGGGCCGGGGAAATGGAGGTGGAGGGCGTGGGTGGTGTCTCGAACGTATGTGGGGAGTTCCTGGACTAGAGGGGATAGGATAGTGTCGAGATAGGTAGAGATGAGTTCAGTGGGGCAGGAGCATGCTGAGACAATGGGTCGGCCAGGGTGGTCAGGCTTGTGGATCTTGGGATGGAGGTAGAACCGGGCAGTGCGGGGTTCCCGGACCATGAGGTTGTAAGCTGTGGGTGGGAGATCTCCTGAGGTGATGAGGTTCTGTATAGTCTGGAAGATGATGGTTTGGTGATGGGGGGTGGGATCATTGTCAAGGGGGCAGTAGGAAGAGGTGTCCTCGAGTTGGCGTTTGGCTTCAGCGATGTAGAGGTCAGTGCGCCAGATTACCACTGCGCCCCCTTTATCCGCTGGCTTGATGGTGAGGTTGGGATTGGAGCAGAGGGATTGGAGGGCTGCGCGTTGTGAGGGTGAGAGGTTGGAGTGGGGGAGGGGGGTTGACAGATTGAGGCGGTTAATGTCCCGGCGGCAGTTGGATATGAAGAGGTCGAGGGCAGGTATTAGGCCAGCGCGGGGTGTCCAGGTGGATGCAGTGCATTGGAGGTTGGCGAAGGGTCCTTGGAAGATGGGCGGGAGTCCTGATTGTGAAAGTAAGCTCGGAGGCGGAGGCGACGGAAGAAGTGTTCGATTGCCAATTGTTGGAAAAACCCATCTGGGTCACTAATGCCCTTTCAGAAAGGAAACTGCCATTCTTAACTAGAACATAGAGCATAGAAAAGTACAGCACAGAACAGGCCCTTTGGCCCACAATTTTGTGCTGAGAATTAATCCTAATGTAAAATAAAATAACTTAACCTATGCACCCTTCAATTCACTGCTGTCTCCGTGCATGTCCAGCACTCGATTAAATGCCCCTAATGACTCTGCTTCTATCACTGCCACTGGCAATGCAGTCCATGCAGTCACAACTTTCTGCATAAAGAACCTTCCTCTGACGTCCCCTCTATACCTTTCTCCTAATATCTTAAAACCATGACCTCTCGTGCCAGTCAATCTTGCCCTGGGAAAAAGTCTCTGGCTGTTGACTCTATTGACCTGGTCTGTTCTATATGTGACTTCAGACCCAGAGCAATGTGGTTGATTCTGAACTGTCCTCTGGGCAATTAGGGATGGGCAATAAATGCTGAGCATGGCCAGCAACACCCTCATCCCATGAATGAATAAAGTAAAAGTTCTGCTCCTTTGTACATAATGGTAGTTCTTATTTTTATGTTGCATCAATCACTGAGACACACATCCAGCTCATACAGTGGACCAGGTTGTGTCTCTGGTCTGTTTGCTTTCTCTCTTAATGCCTGCTCTATTTGAACCTATTTGGATGCACACAATATCCCTGCATTACCTTGGCCTTCAGCCAGGGATACCAGGCTCATGTTATAGCTGCCTTGTGTGCAAACACAAAACCGGAAAACTTGCCCTGCTTGTTAGCCGATCGCGGTCTGGTCATGGGGATAACCTGGGGTCAGGGAGTGCCAGCACAATAATCCCATTACCAGCCAGCAATACCAGTCCAGGAACTTGGACACAGTCAGTCAGGGACTTGGTTCAGTCAAGGTCAGATCCTCTCTGCATGTGGGGGCAGTCAGCCAGCTGCCAGTCTCAATGCCACTGTCCTATTGTGCAATTTTCCTGCTGAAATGAGAGGGTGATAAAAATGGGTGACACAACATGGGTGGCACGGTGGCACAGTGGTTAGCACTGCTGCCTCACAGCGCCTGAGACCCGGGTTCAATTCCCGCCTCAGGCGACTGACTGTGTGGAGTTTGCATGTTCTCCCCGTGTCTGCGTGGGTTTCCTCCGGGTGCTCCGGTTTCCTCCGGGTGCTCCAGTTTCCTCCCACAGTCTAAAGATGTGCAGGCCAGGTGAATTGGCCATGCTAAATTGCCCGTAGTGTTAGGTAAGGAGTAAATGTAGGGGTATGGGTGGGTTGCGCTTCGGTGGGTCGGTGTGGACTTTTTGGGCCGAAGGGCCTGTTTCCACACTGTAATGTAATCTAATCTAATCTAAACTGCAATTGGCACAGGTGGAGGCTGTCCTGAGTGAGTGAGTAGGCAGTGTAGAAGGCATGTAGAATAAAGGTGTCAGAGGTTGTGGTGGGTGACAGTGAGTGGGGAAAGATTTTCCCAGCAATATAGAACAAGAGCCTTAGTGGGATGTGAGTGCAATAACAGAGATAGGTTGAGGGTGAGATGGCAGAGAGAAGATGGTAGCACTTATCCTGGCAGAGTGGAGAAGGACATTGACTTTTTGACATAGCTGGGCATTTCTCCAGAAGGCTGAGACCACACTGACCCAAGCAGCATCCTCGGGTCAGACTGTCATGGTCTGGTATCACTGTGGTCCTGAAGAATAGGATATTGCCAAGTCTACACCACCCCACTCACCAACAGCTCCAGATCCATCTTGACTGGCCTGTCCAAGGCAATTGTCAGGACCTGCGCAGGCTAACATGTTTGTCCGAGTGCACAGTGACCTTTCCAAGATGGTACCAAGAGAGGGAACACCAGCAGTGAGCTGTCCTGGCTATGGAATGTGGTAGAATGGGGATGGAATCAAATGAGGGGGCAGAGTAAATGCTTAATGAGGCAAGTTTGGTAAAATACAGTGGGAGATCTCACCAAGCCTCTTGGCAAGAAACCCTCCATGAAACTCAACAAAACTGATGCTTAGCCAACAAAACTTAAGGTTCAGCAGATTAGCTCTGTTTCTCCCTCCTCAGGCTTTATCAGCCCTTTCTGGTTTTATATCAGATTTCCTGCGCTACAGTATTTTATTGTTACTCTGTCGTAAGACGGTTGGTTATTTATCATACCTTAGGCATGTTAAATAAGTTTTTTTTATTCTTGCTGTTGACAGAGATCCCCAGAGGGGCTGAGAGTTTCCAGAATTTTTCCTCAACTCTTTCAAAGCATTATATAATGAGATGGAGGCAGGATTTTCCCTTGTTAGTCTTGCTAAATTGACACTAAGATTCACTTTTGACATTTCACAAGTGTTAATTGTGCAGTAACTATCTCAGATTGGCCTCACAATGAGGAACGTGTATTGTGCAAATGAATGAACAGTTGGACAGCAGTATTATTTATCGCCAGTCCCTTTCAATGTCTCCTCTCCATGTTCTTCTTCAAGGTATATTGGACGAAGAAGGTTACCTCAGAGTACAACAGGATCTTGATTGGCCAGTGGGCTGAGGAGTGACAGATGGAATTTAATTTAGATAAATGTGAGATGCTGTATTTTGGAAAGCTAATTTAGGGCAGGATTTGTACACTTAATGGTAAGGTATTTGGGAGTGTTGCTGAACAAAGAGACCTTGGAGTGCAGGTTCATAGTTCTTTGCAAGTGGAGTCACAGGTAGATCAGATAATGAAGAAAGTGTTTGGTATGCTTGCCTCTTTTGGTCAGTGCAATGAGTATTGGAGTTGGGAGGTCATGTTGTGGCTGTACAAGACATTGGTTCGGCCACTCTTGGAATATTGTGTGCAATTCTGGTCTCACTGCTATAGGAAGGATGTTGTGAAACTTCAAAGGGTTCAGAAAAGATTTACAAGGATGTTGCCAGGGTTGAAGGGATTGAGCTATCGGGAGAGGTTGAATGGATATTTTCCCTGGAGCGTCAGAAGCCGAGGGGTGACTTTACAGAGGTTTATAAAATCATGAGACAAGTCTTTTTCCAAATGGCGGAGGAGTCCAAAACTAGAGGGCATAGGATTAGGGTGAGAGGGGAAAGATTTAAAAGGGATCTAAGGGGTCATCTTTTCATGCAGATGGTGGTGCATGTATGGAATGAGCTGCCAGAGGAAGTGGTGGAGGCTAGTACAATTACAACATTTAAAAGGCATCTGGATAGGTATATGAATAGGAAGGGTTTAGAGGATATGGGCCAAATGCTGGCAAATGGGACTAGTTTATTTAGGATATCTGGTCGGCTTGGATGGGTTGGACCAAAGGGTCTGTTTCTGTGCTGTATATCCGTATGACTCTCTGACTCTAATTCTTGTTTGAAGACAGGTCTCACCCACAGTGGCATGATCCCAGGAGGAGGCAGGTTATAAATCCACCCTACCCACAATACAATGCAAATCCCATCATGTTAGTACCCATTTGATACACACCAGCCAGTCACCCTCGCCCAATTAACTTGCTTAAATCCTATTACATTTTGAACTTTTCCCATTTCTGAAAAAGTGTCATCGATTTGAATCTTTAACTTTGTTTCTTGAAAAGAAAGTACATCTTGTTGAAACTTTGCATCTTGGACAACCTGCAAGAAATACCAAAGTAAATGGAAAATAATAGTTAAATAGGAAGAAAGCGCGGTTTGGTTGGAAAGTGAACCTTGATTGATTGAGGTGATACCATGCAGAGTATACCAGCCAGATGCTTCTCCATGGCACTAATCATCAGAGTCCATTTGCCAAACAATAAGCACTCTCCTCCCATGAACCACAAATGGTTGAATTGATATTCTTGTAAATTGTCCTGATGAGCGCAAAACAAAAAGCTTTGACAAAATCTATTTTTTATCAGCAATACTCAAGTTCTGCAGTACTAAATGATTATTTGCATTTCCTCAGATGCTGCCTGATTATTTCAAATGTTTTCTGTTTTTTATTTCCAATTTCTAGCAAATTTAGTGCTTTGATTTTGTAAAACAAAAATCAAGATGATTGGGTTATTTGTGACATTGCTGACTGTGATTAGAGACAGAAAAGACTGTAGCTGATCAAATCCAGGGTAGACAAGCAGGATCTGAATAAGGGTTACACCCAAAATGTTGATTTCTCCACCTCCTGATGTTGCCTGGCTTGCCGTGCTCTTCCAGCCTCTTGCTTGCTAATAATAGCACTTTGCTATGAAGAAATTGTTTCCTGTGATTCCGCCAGTAAAACTGTACCATGGTAGAATTCTATCAGCTCTTTTGTGCTTTGGGACATTCTGAAATGAGAAAGGAATTTATCCAAATGCAAGTTTTTAATTTCTCTGTACCTCAACTTTACTTACAAATAGATCTCTAGCTACTTTGTAAATATTCATCACATCATGACCGATAGTAAATTGTATGAGAAAGTTTAGTTTTCCTTTAAGGCTAAATTAACAACGACTCACTGCTTCCATTATTTCAAAAAGGTGTAGTACCTCTTTTAATTCACAAGCTGATTAAACAAGCAGAATTGTTTAGATCTATTTAGAAACATTTTATTCAGCTGAGACATCTTGCTCTGTGCAGCTTAGTATTGTTATTTAATATTGCTATTTAAGTATCAAATTTTTGTTGATCTGTATGAATTGCCTCTGTTTTGGTGCTTATCTCAGAGTAGGTGAACTGAGACATAACATGCTGTACAATTGCATCATTGAGCTCCACATCACCTACGTGTTACAGATCAACAGTGAAAGCTTTCCTGCTTTTTACATGAGACTGCACCCTGCAATTAAACCAGGAGCAGATTATACACACAGGTATGAAGGCAAGAGTTCAACTTATTCCACAGCTTCTCATTTTTAAGAGAAGCTGGATTGAAAAAGGACTATTTTCTGTTTCTCTGTGGTTCACATGCAAATACACCCACATTGTGTTGCAATATGCAGGACATTAAATATGCTTAACATGCTCAGGGCCCTAAATCATTGATTTTATCTTCAAGAACAAATGTTAAAGTTTAAAGTTTTTTCAAGGAGCCAACATAATCAGGGCGAAATGACTGTTGTCTGTGCTGTACCATGATCTGATTCTATCATCCAAAGCCATCGAAACTAAATTTTATGGTCATTAGGCACAGCAGTGACTAATTGTAACTCTGGGAGATGGTGTAAATATATATAAAGAGCTGTTTTTGTAAAACCTGAATGAACTTCTTTTCACTTGAAGTCAGTAGAGACAGCATTGCGCAAGGTGTACATTTGATAATTTGCCCATTCTGTCCCTCACCCAAATTAAAATTCCTACCCACTTTAAGCCAGCCACTCCTCCAACCCCTTCTACATACCCGCTGCAGCACAACCACATAAAAGCAAATGCTGCCTCAGCGGGGTCTGGCACCATCTGTGTAGAGAGAAATGGAGGTAATGTTTAAAGTCTAATGACCCTTCTTCGGAACTTTTCGAGCAGTGGTCAATTTTGACTTTGGTGCGTGGACCATAAGCAGAAGACTTTTATTTATTTTATTAATAAATCAGATGATGTTCTTTAAAAGAGTAGGACAGCTGCTTTACCCACTCCCAGGTTTGACAAATTTGACTTCTTCTCCTCTCTGAGAGGAAGGAAAGTGTGCAGGAAGATGTCATAGGTTCACACCTTAATCCAAAGATGTGAATTTATAAACTTGCTGAATAATGAGGGAATCTCGCACACCTGGAGATGATCAGCTGTGGCCTCATCTGGTTTCAGACAGATGTAAAATAACTCTGTGCATCATTTTGAAAAGAACAGGAGTATTCTCCTCAATGTCCTGCCAATACATCGCCAATTTCATTAGAACCATAGAATCCCTACAGTGCAGAAAGAAGCCATTCAGTCCATTTAATCTGCACCAACCCTCCAAAGAGCATCCCACCCAGACCCCACCCTTTCCCATAACCCCACAATTATTATACCTCATCTATACATCCCCGGACACTACAGCACAACCAATTCACACAAACTGTACATCTTGGACTGCGGGAATAAACAGGGAGAACATGCAAACTCCACTCAGATAGTCATCCCAAGCTGGAATCAAACCTGGGTCCTCAGCGCTGTGAGGCATTAGTGCTAACCACTGCACCATCGTGCTGCCCAGATTAAAGCAGGTTATAGGTCTAAGGTGAGAGGGCATAGGTCTAAGGTGAGAGGAGAAAGGTTGAAAAGGGCCATAAGTGTCAACTTTTTCACAAAGAGGGTGGTGCGTGTAGGGAATGAGCTGCCAGAGGAAGTGGTGGAGAATGGTACAATTACAACATTTAAAAGACATCTGGATGGGTAAATGAATAGGAAGGGTTTAGAGGGATATGGACCAAATGCTGGTGAATGGGACTAGATTAATTTAGAATATCTGGTCAGCTTGGATGAGTTGGACCGAAGGGTCTGTTTCCTTGCTGTACATCTCCATGACTCTATCTGGTCATTTATCTCATTGCCATTTATAGGAGCTGTGCACAAATTGGTGTTATATTTCCTCAGTTACATCAGTGATTCATTCAAAAGTCCTTTATTGATTGCTAATGCTTTGTGATGCCTTAAGGCTGGGGATAGGTGTTACGTAAACCAAATTTTTTTTTTCTCTAATGTTGTCAGCAACCTAGCCATTTGCATTATTCCAAACTTAAATTGCTGTTCCTTTTCTCATAATCACGTTCCCTCATTCTTTTACATTGACTCACACAAGACCGCCCTACATGCCCAACTGATTTCTTCTGTTAAAACAAACATGGATCTTGTCCCACACCCTTTATGTTTATTTAATTGAGAAAGTTTTAACTCCCTAAACCTGTTTTTTAAATGTTATTAATTTGATACATACGTTATCTTTATAATCATTCTTGGAACTTTATCAACTCTATGAAGTTGAGATTGTGCCAGAATTTTATATTTTGAATTCAATGCCGATTACGAGACATGAGCAGCTGGATTAGGGCAACTCCCCAGTGCATTGCCTCAGTACAGATGGGACATGACATTACTGTGAGCATTGCCTGGTGTACTCATCATTAGACCATGCATGCCTATTCCCGTGACTCAAATGGACATCAAAGCTGGCATGTTTGCAGGAAAATGAAGAAATCCACAGACTATATTCTCAATCCAATCAACCAGAGATAAATATAATTACATTGGTTGCTGATGCATTTGGACCATGTGCAAGCTGACAGCTACACTTGCTGACATCTCACTTGTCACTGCACCGTTGGGTAGTTCTTTAGGTTGTGAAGTTTTGTTGAAACGTGTCTGAGTGACATGGTAGTTTCCAACAAGTTTTCCTGCTTTTCCATGAGCAGCCTGGGCTTTACTGTACAGAATGTACAAATTACTTTGTTGACCTATACTTTGTCAGTTTCCTGGTACATTAGTAATCATGCCAAGACAATTAGGACACCCGTTCTATTTGTGGTTAGCTGTCGTGCCTTGTTAGAATTCCATTTTCACTCAATTTAATGATTTATCCTTCAATATGTAATCATATTTCTCATTCACGTTTTGCCTCTCTGTGCCAACCTTATTTAAATTTATTGCCTCAAGTCCATCCATGACAAACTGCACCTCACACACCGAATACTTGTCAGCTTCGAGAGCAAGATTGGCTTCCTACTTGATAAAGCTATTTCTCTTAACACTGAGTCAATGTATGATTTATGCCGAGTGAGGGAGTGATTCCTTTGTAATTGCAAAGATTTTCTTGCATGCTCCCAACAAAAGGAACAAAATCATTACCTGACAAGTGCTGCATAGTATTTGTTCTCAGTTAAGCAAAGAAAGAAATGAATTGCACTTGTATAGTAATTTTTACACTCCAAAGCATCCAAGAATGCGTCACAGACATATCTTTGAACTGTAATCACAGTTGTAATGTAGGGACGATGGCAGCTAATATGCGCACAGCAAGCTCCCACAGATAGCAATGCCGTAATATCGTGTTTTTGCAATGTTGTTCAAAATATTGGCCATGACTCCAGAGTCAACTAACCTGCTCTTCTACAAATAGTGTCACGTGAGAGCCAGATGTCACATTCAAAGGCAGCATCAATATAAATACAACACTGGGCATGTCATTCTGGAATCTGTGTTCAAGGAATTCAACTTGACCCCTGACTCAGAGGTGAGAGTGATATAACTGAGCCATGTTTGTAATGCTCTTGCTGGATTGTCAAAGTATTTCCCCACGGTAACAGGCTTATGGAGATTCTTGGTTTCCTTTCCATGTCCATTCCTGACACCATCACCCCAGGTCAACATTGTCTGAAATACTTGAGAAATTTAACTTGAAAACTCTTGAATTTTCCACCTCAAAGTATGGTTCAACCATCTCAAGTTCTGGTGTCCTCAAACCCACTGGCAATGAAATTGTCCTCAGATGGCACTGGACAAGAGATAGAGACATTTATAGAGTCAGTATGCGTGCTGGATCGCTGTGTGTTTTCACGCTTGTGAGTGTGAGTGGGAGGATGTTAACAGGCGTCTAAATTTTTGCCTTGGGCACAATTAGAAAAGGCTTACTCAACGTTTCAATGAGTGTCTGTTTTTCTGCCAAAAAGGATAAAGTTGATTCTAACTGATAAGTTTCTCAATTCTAGAAACCTACCTTCCTAATTCTACAGAGAATTACAGGGAGCGGTGTGAGGAGGAAGGGAACTAGAGATGACTGGAAGACAGACTCAGCTATCTATTTATTT
The DNA here is from genome assembly GCF_037043375.1 of Chiloscyllium plagiosum. Lineage (NCBI taxonomy): Eukaryota > Metazoa > Chordata > Chondrichthyes > Orectolobiformes > Hemiscylliidae > Chiloscyllium > Chiloscyllium plagiosum. Next base: position 6,482,624 of record NW_028270149.1, on the reverse strand, counting down.
TGACAGGCTTCATTCAATTGTACTCAGCTCAACCTCGAAATCTGGATTAGTGGTGCTGGAAGAGCACAGCAGTTCAGGCAGCATCCAAGGAGCAGCGAAATCGACTTTTCAGGCAAAAGCCCTTCATCAGGAATAAAGGCAGAGAGCCTGAAGCGTGGAGAGATAAGCTAGAGGAGGGTGGGGGTGGGGAGAAAGTAGCATAGAGTACAATAGGTGAGTGGGGGAGGGGATGAAGATGATAGGTCAGGGAGGAGAGGGTGGAGTGAATAGGTGGAAAAGGAGCTAGGCAGGTAGGACAGTCATGGGGACAGTGCTGAGCTGGAAGTTTGGAACTGGGGTGAGGTGGGGGAAGGGGAAATGAGGAAACTGTTGAAGTCCACATTGATGCCCTGGGGTTGAAGTGTTCCGAGGCGGAAGATGAGGCGTTCTTCTTCCATGCATCTGGTGGTGAGGGAGCGGCGGTGGAGGAGGCCCAGGACCTCCATGTCCTCGGCAGAGTGGGAGGGGAAGTTGAAATGTTGGGCCACGGGGCGGTTTGGTTGATTGGTGCGGGTGTCCCGGAGATGTTCCCTGAAGCGCTCTGCTAGGAGGCGCCCAGTCTCCTCGATGTAGAGGAGACTGCATCGGGAGCAACGGATACAATAAATGATATTAGTGGATGTGCAGGTAAAACTTTGATGGATGTGGAAGGCTCCTTTAGGGCCTTGGATAGAAGTGAGGGAGGAGGTGTGGGCGCAGGTTTTACAGTTCCTGCGGTGGCAGGGGAAGATGCCAGGATGGGAGGGTGGGTTGTAGGGGGGCATGGACCTGACCAGGTAGTCACGGAGAGAACGGTCTTTGCGGAAGGCAGAAAGGGGTGGGAAGGGAAATATATCCCTGGTGGTGGAATCTTTTTGGAGGTGGCGGAAATGTCGGCGGATGATTTGGTTTATGCGAAGGTTGGTAGGGTGGAAGGTGAGCACCAGGGGCATTCTGTCCTTGTTACGGTTGGAGGGGTGGGGTCTGAGGGCGGAGGTTTGGGATGTGGACGAGAAGTGTTGGAGAGCACCTTTACCCATGTGGGCAGGGAAATTGTGGTCTCTAAAGAAGAAGGCCATCTGGTGTGTTCTGTGCTGGAACTGGTCCTCCATTTTTGCAAGAGGTTGGGTGGAAAGAGGTGTAATCCAGGTAGCTGTGGAAGTCGGTGAGTTTGTAAAAAATGTCAGTGGCAAGTCAGTCGTCATTAATGGAGATGGAGGTGTCAGAGATGGTCCAGGTAAATTTAAGGTCAGGGTGGAATGTGTTGGTGAAGTTGATGAATTGCTCAACCTCCTCGCAGGAGCACGAGGTGGCACCAATGCAGTCATCAATGTAGCGGAGGAAGAGGTGGGGAGTGATGCCGGTGTAATTACGGAAGATCAACTGCTCTACGTACCCAACAAAGAGACAGGCATAGCTGGGGCCCATACGTGTGCCCATGGCTACCCCTTTGGTCTGGAGGAAGTGGGAGGATTCGAAGGAGAAATTGTTAAGGGTGAGGGCCAGTTCGGCCAAATGAATGAGAGTGTCGGTGGAAGGGTACGGTTGGGGACGTCTGGAGAGGAAAAAATGGAGGGCTTGGAGGCCCTGATCATGGCGGATGGAGGTGTAGAGGGATTAGATAAACATGGTGAAGATGAGGCGTTGGGGGCTGGGGAAACAGAAATCTTGGAGGAGGTGGAGGGCATGGGTGGTGTCTCGAACATATGTGGGGAGTTCCTGGAGTAGGGGGTATAGGACAGTGTCGAGGTAGGTAGGGATGAGTTCAGTGGGGCAGGAGCATGCTGAGACAATGGGTCGGCCAGGGTGGTCAGGCTTGTGGAACTTGGGATGGAGGTAGAACCGGGCAGTGCGGGGTTCCCGGACTATGAGGTTGGAAGCTGTGGGTGGGAGATCTCCTGAGGTGATGAGATTCTGTATGGTCTGGGAGATGATTGTTTGGTGATGGGGGATGGGGTCATGGTCGAGGGGGCAGTAGGAAGAGGTGTCCTCGAGTTGGCGTTTGGCTTCTGCGGTCAAACTCGAAATCTGACCATATTGACCAGTGTCATTTTTTTTTTTCATTTTAACAATGTAGCACATGACAAATGTTTCTTCATTTGCTTTCTTTTGAGAGGGCGGCTCAGTGGTTAGCACTGTTGCCTCACAGTGCCAGCGGCCCGGGTTCAATTCCCGCCTCAGGTAACTGTCTGTGTGGAGTTTGCACATTCCACCTGTGTCTGCGTGGGTTTCCTCCAACAGTCCAAAGATATGCAGGTCAGGTGAATTGGCCATGCTAAATTGCCCATAGTGTTAGGTGCATTAGTCAGGGGGGAATGGGTCTGGGTGGGCTGCAGTTCAGAGGGTTGGTGTGGAGCCGAAGGGTCTGTTTCCACACTGTAGGGAATCTAATCTAAAAATGGAAGAGGTGATGGTGTAGTGGCAGTGTCTTTGGACTAGTAATCTAGGCTATTGCTCTGGTGACATTAAAAAAAGGTATTTGGTTCTTTAATGTCCTTAAGAAAGGAAAATTTGCCATCCTTTCTGAGTCTAAACCAAACCATGACTTTTGATCCACAGTAATATGGCTGACCTTTCAGTGACCTCTGGAATGGGCACTCGTTCAAGGGTAATTAGGGATGGGCAACACATATTGGCCCTGCCAATAACGCCGACATGAATGAATAAAGAAAACAACTTCTAATGCTATTATACTGCGATTATGTGTGTACAGATCTTCCTGATCAACATTGCAAGAAATTTGGGGCATTTTGTTTTTCTTCAAAGAACCTCTATTTAAGTCCACCCTGCTCTGACAATGCCTCACCCTTTCAGCTGTTCCCTCAGTTCTCGTCATGTCCTCGCTTATTGAAGTTGATGTCTCTTTAAGGGGATGAGGCAGGAAAATGGCGTTGAGTTATGAGATCAGCCATGATCCCATAGAATGACGGAGCAGACTCAATGGGCCAAATGGTTTACATCTGCTCCTATTCTTGATTGCCTTATGGTGAGAAAATATTGAGGAAATTTGATGGGGATGTTCAAAATATGAAAATAGATTACATAGAATAAATAAGGATAAATTGATTCCATAAGCAAAAGGCTAAGTAACCAGACAACCCAGGTGTAGGGTGATTGGCAAGAGGGAAGTTGTTGTGTTCTGGAATACATTGCTTAAAGAGGTGATGGAAGAGGATTCATTGATGTGTTTTGAAAGGAAATTGAATAAATGCTTAATGGGAAATATTTTACTGTTATGGAGGAAGGGCAGTGGGGTGGGACTAATTGAATAGGTCTACTGAAAAGAGCTGGCACAAGAATCATGGGCAAATTAGCCTCCTTCTGTGCTGCATCATTTTATTGAAGGGTAAACTTACTCCATTCATGATGGTCAGCACATGGAGAAGACCCAGTTCAAGATTAAATCAGGCACTTAACGAATGCTTACTTTTTGTTGTGAATTTGGTTAGATGAAACCTGACACTTTGTTAGTCACACTGCCTGGCTCTGAGAGAAGCTGAGAATTCATGAGGTGTGCAGTAATGAGGCGTCATCAGAGTGCCTGAACATGATGTATAATATTGTGAGAGTGATATGGATAGAAGCTGAAGCTCATCAAGAGTTGATAAGAATGTTTGAGTCTGTAATGTTGCCAGAAGAGCTTTTTAAGGAAAGCAATATGGGCTCAAGAAGAAGCACTTGTGAGACTGAAGCTGGAAAGACTAGGAGAAAGTGAGGACTGCAGATGCTGGAGATCAGAGTGGAGAATGTGGCGCTGGAAAAGCTCAACAGGTCAGACAGTATCCGAGGAGTAGGAAAGGTTACATTTTGGGCATAAGCCCTTCTTCAGGAATGTCAAAGCTCGATAGACTCCAACATGTGATAAAACACTAGATAAAGAAAGATGGGCACAGTCGATGAATTATTTTGGATGTGGGATTAGGACAGGAGTTAAACTGTATTGCCAAATGTGAATGGGAATTCAATACAGGTTGTTCTCCTATAACGAGCAATTCGTCAATGTATAATGTGGTATAAGTTTAAGGTGAGAGGGAAAAGATTTAAAAAGGATCTAAGGGGCATCTTTTTCATGCAGTGGGTGGTCCATTAATGGAATGAGAGGGCTAGTACAATTACAACATTTAAAAGGCATCTGGAAGGCTATATGATCACCTTAGGAAGGATTTAGAGATATGGGCCAAATGTTACCAAATAAGACTAGATTAATTTAGGATCACCTGATGAAGGAGCATCGCTCCGAAAGCTAGTGCTTCCAATTAAACCTGTTGGACTATAACCTGTTGGTGTTGTGTGATTTTTAACTTTGTACACCCCAGTCCAACACCGGCATCTCCGAATCATTAATTTAGGATATTTGGGTTGACATGGATGAGTTGGACAGAAAGTTCTGTTACCATCCTGTGTGACTGCCTGACTCTCTAAAGCCTGGGTCCACCATCTACAAGGTACAAATAAGGAGTGTGATGGAATACTCCCCACTTCTCTTTATGATTGTAGCTCTAACAGCAAGACGTTTGACAACAACCAGGACAAAGCAGCCCACATCCGTAAACATCTATTCCCTCCACATCTGATCCTCAGTCATAAAAATGTGTACTATCTACAAGATGCACTGTAGAAATTTTCCAAAAATCCATAGACAGCACTTCCAAACCCATAACCACTTCCTTCAAGAAAGACAAGGGCAGCAAATGCATGAGAATATCATCATCTGCAAATTTCCCTCCAAGCCACTTACCATCCTGACTTGGAAATATATAACTGTCGCTGGGTCAAAATCCTGCATTCCCTCCCTAATGGCATTGTGGGTCAATCTACAGACAGTGGATTGTAGTAGTTCACGAAGACAGCTCACCACCACCTCCTCAAGGGCAATAAAGATGGGCAATGAAAATGCTGGCCAGCCAGCGACACCCACATATAAAATAAAAATATGAATAAAAAAAAGACTTTTATTCAGTCCGTACACAGCAGGAGTAGCAATCAGCTGTGCTATTGTGATGAAGATCGGTAATATATTGTCATTGTTTGAGACCTTGGGTTCTAAAGTGGAAGTATGATGCATAGCTTTATTGTGTATGCTAAAAAAGGAGAGGGCGTAGTTTTAGTTTCATGTTTAAGTTTCTGAGTTTTGATGTTGAAAAATCTCATCTTTGTTCATACATGCATTTTGATGAGAGTTTACAACCTTGGAATAGAACTAGGATTATACAGTTTGAAAAAGAGTGGAGGAGATTTTGGCTGTTGCCTAGCAATAAAATATCTAATGACACAATATCATAGAGAGAAAAAGTTTGTTTCATCAGAGAAGCTGTTAATAGAAATCTCAAAAGCTGTCAGTGCTGGGAAAACTTCCCAAGTTATTTCGAGAAAATTCCAGAAGCAGATTTCTGTGGATGACATGTTGTGTAATAAGTGAGCTGTTTTTGCATTTTGTTTAAGAGTCGCAGAAAGTGATATTAATTTTTAAAAATCTAGTGAATTTGTCAAAACATTGTTATAAATTTGTAGAATCTGTGTGGTAGAGTTGATGAACTACAAAGGATAAAAGACCCTGATTGGAGCTGTGTATAGGCCTCCTCCCAGTAGCCAAAATATCAGGAAGAAAATAAATCAGAGATAGAACGGCATGTGAGAAAGGCACTATGACAATAATCATGGGAGACTTCAACATATAGGGGACCAGGAAAGACAGTTTGGTGGCAGATCTCAAGGAAAGAAAGTCATGGAATGATCTTTGGAGCAGCTTGTGGTATCGCCTGCAAGAGAACAGGCAGTTCTGGATTTGGTGATGTGTAATGAGACAGATTTGATTAGAGAGCTGAAGGTGAAGGAACCCCGAGAGGGTAGTGACCACAGAAATTCCCCTGCAGTTTGAGAGGGAGAAGCTGGAATCAGACATTACAGCATCACAATTGAGTAAACGTAACTACAAAGACATAAGGGAGGAGCTGGCCAGAGTTGATTGGAAGGGGACCCTGGCGGAGCAGACAATGGGGCAGCAATGGTAGGAGTTTCTGGGGGTAATTCAGGAGGCACAGCAGAAACTCATCCCACTGACAAAGAAACATACTAAGGGAAGGACAAGGCTCCCAATGGCTGACAAGGGAAGTCAGGGAGAACAGAAAAGCAAAAGAAAAATCATACAACATAGTGAAGATTAGTGAGGAGTCAGAGGATTGGGAAGTCTTTAAAATCCAGCAGAGGATAACTAAAAAAAGCCATAAAGGGGAGAAGATGAAATATGAAAGTAAGCTAGCTCGTGATAGAAAATTAGATTGCAAAGAGTGTTTTTAAATGTTTAAAAGGCAAAATAGGACTGAGTCAGCATGGCTTCATCAAGGGGAGGTCATGCCTGCCAAATCTGTTAGAATTCTTTGACAAGGTAACAAGCAAGTTCGGCGAAGGAGAGCCAGACGACATGATCTATTTGGATTTATAGAAGAAGTTTGACGTGGTGCTGCACAGGAGGTTACTAAATAAGATGAGAAACCGTGGTGTTAAGGGCAAGGTGTTGCAAGGATAGCGGTTTGGCTGACTGGCAGATGTCAAAAAAGGGTGGAGCTGGAAAAGTACAGCAGATCAGGCAGCATCCGAGGAGCAGGAGAATCGATGTTTTGGGCATAAGGCCTTCATCAGAAACGTCAGAGAGTGGGGATAAAGAAATCTTTTACAATATGGCAGCCAGTGAGTAGTGGAGTTCTGCAGGGGTTAGTGTTGTGACTACAACCATTTACATTATACATTAACAATTTGGATGTAGGAACTGAAGGCATTGTTGCTAAGTTTGCAGATGACAAAAAGATAGGTAGAGGGACAGGTCGTGTTGAGGAAGCGAGGAGGCTGCAGAGGACTTGAACACACTAGGAGAGTGGGCAAAGGAGTGGCAGAGAGAATACAATGAGGGAAAATGTGAGGTTATGCACTTTGGTAGGACAAATAGAGGTGTACACTATTTTCTACATGGGAAAGGCTTCAGAAAGATGAAGCATATAGGGACTTGGAAGTTCTTGTTCAGGATTCTCTTAAGGTTAACATCCACGTTCAGTTGACAGTTAAAATGGCAAAGGCAGTTAAAGTGTTAAATTCAATGTTAGCATTATTTCAAGAGTGCTGGAATACAAGAGCAGAGAAGTACTGCTGGTCTTATAAGGCTCTGTTCAGACTGTGTCAGGAATATTGTGAGAAGTTTGGGCCCCATAGCTAAGGAAGGATGTGTTGGCGTTGGAGAGGGTCCAGAGGAGGTTTACAAGAATTATCCTGGGGCTAAAGGGCTTGTCACATGAGGAGTTAAGAAGGATGGGGGGGGTGATTCTCATTTAAACTTACACAATATTAAGGGGCCTGGAGAGAGTGAACATGGGGAAGATGCTTCCCCTGGTAGGAGAGACTAAGACCCGAAGCCACAGCCTCGGAATGAAGATACCTCCTTTTAGGACGGAGGTGAGAAATATTTTCTGTAGTCCAAGGGGGTGACTTTGTGGAACCCATTACTGCAGAAGGTTATGGAGGCCAAGTCATTGAGCGCATTTAAGAGAGAGATCATTTGGTTCTTGATTGGTAAGGGCATCAAGAGCTACTGTGAGAAGGCAGGAGAATGGAGTTCAGAAATATATCAGCCATGGTCAAATGGCACAGTAGATACAATGGGCCAAATGGCCTAATTCTGCTCCTATATGTTATGGTGCTATGGTCTTGTAGCCCATTAACACTGTTTACTGCTACTATAGGAGACCGGAGCATATTAAAATACTGCAGGCTGAGATGCATAAAAGGTTCATCCAGTACCAGCTTCTAACAGCCTGGATCTGAAGTGTCCAGCCTTGTCAGAATGTTATACATTTCAAAGAGATCCCTGCTCATTCTTCTAAACTTCAGTGATATAGACTCAAACATCTCCTCAATTGATAAACCTGCCATTCCAGAAATTAGACAGGTGAACCTTTATTGCAACCTTTTTATGTTAAGTGTATTTTTTCTTGGGCGAAGAGACCAAAAGAACATACAATACTCCAGATATGTTCTCATCAAGAGTATATATTTCTTTGCTTCTGTATTCAAATATTCTTGCAATGAAGGACAATATATATTTGTCTCCCGAACTGCTTGCTGAACCAAATTCTTGTTTCCAGTGATCAGCTCAAGGACATCCAGGTCCCTTTGTACATCATTGGCAATCACTCGCTAACCAATATAATTGTCCACTTAGAAAATCCTGTGCCATTGGATTCATGGATTCTATGGATCCTTGTGTGGTTGATGAACCTGATCTTAGAGCTATAAGGGAACAGGGAATTCTCTGGGAATTATAGACTGGTCAATAGACAATAGACAATAAACAATAGACAATAGATGCAGGAGTAGGCCATTCAGCCCTTCGAGCCTGCACCGCCATTCAATATAATCATGGCTGATCATTCCTAATCAGTATCCTGTTCCTGCCTTATCTCCATAACCCTTGATTCCACTATCTTTAAGAGCTCTATCCAACTCTTTCTTAAATGAATCCAGAGAGTGGGCCTCCACTGCCCTCTGGGGCAGAGCATTCCACACAGCCACCACTCTCTGGGTGAAGATGTTTCTCCTGAGCTCTGTCCTAAATGGTCTACCCCGTATTTTTAAGCTGTGTCCTCTGGTTCGGCACTCACCCATCAGTGGAAATATGTTTCCTACTGCCAGAGTGTCCAATCCTTTCATAGTCAGTCTTACGTCTGTGGTAAGCAAGGTACTGGAACGGATTCTGAGATAAGATTTATGACTATCTGGAAAAACATAGTTTGAGTAAAGATAGTCAGCATGGCTTTGTGAAGGGCAGGTCATGCCTCATAATCCTTATTTAGTTCTTGGAAATTGTGATGAGACAAGTTGACAACAATCAAGCAGTGAATGTTTTGTATATCGATTTCAGGAAGGCATTTGATAAGGTCCCCCACTGTAGGCTCATTCCGAAAGTTAGGAGGTATGGGAAAAAGGGAAATGTCTTCTATTGGCCAGCCAATTCTGTTTCCAGACAGCAAGTGGTAGTGGATGGAAAGTATTCTGCCTGTAGTGTGGTGACCAGTGGTGTCCCGCAGGGATCTGTTCTTGGGTCTTTGCTCTTTGTACTTTTTATAAATGACTTGAATGAAGAAGTGGAAGGGTGAGTTAGTACATTTGTCAATGACACAAAGGTCGGTGGTGTTGTAAATAGTGTCAAAGGCTGTTGCAGGCTACAGCAAGACATTGACAGGATGCAATGAGAAGTGGCAGATGGGGTTCAACCTGGATGAATGCGAAGTGATTCATTTTGGAAGTTCCAATTTGAATGCTGAATGCAGGGTTAAAGACAGGATTCTTGGCAGCATGGAGGAACAATGGGATCTTGGCGTCCATGTACATGGATCCGTCATAGTTGCTGCCCAAGTGGATAGATTTGTTAAGAAGGCATATGGTGTTTTGGCTTTCATTAACAGGGAGAATGAGTTTAAGAGCTGCGAGGTGTTGCTGCAGCTCTGTAAAACCCTGGTTAGACCATACTTGGAATATTGTGCCCTGTTGTGCTGGGCTCATTATAGGAAGGATATAGATGCTTTAGAGGGAGTGCAGAGGATGTTTACCAGTATGCTGCCTGGATTGGAAAGCTTGTCTTATGAAGAGAGGTTGATTGAGCTATGGCTTTTCACACTGGAGAGAAGAAGGAAGAGAGGTGACTTGATAGAGATGTACAAAGTAACAAGATGCATAGATAGAGTAGATAGCCAGAGACTTTTCCCCAGGGCAGAAATTGCTGTCATAATTTTAAGATGATCAGAGGAAGGTATAGGGGAGATGCCAGAGGAAGGTTCTTTATACAGAGATTGGTGGGTGCATGGAATGCATTGCGAGTGTGGTGTTAGAGTCAGAGACATTAGGGACGTTTCAGTGACTGCTGGACAAGCACATGGATGGCAGTAAGTTGAGGGGTGTGGAGATTAGGTTGATCTTAGTATAAGATGAATGCTCAGCACAACATTGAGGGCTGACGGGCCTGTACTGTGCTGGACTGTTCTATGTTCTATATCTCCCACCACACATTTGGTAGGTGTTTCCAAGAGGTGGAATTGATTCTTGGCTTTGAGATCCCTGGCATTCTTTTCTCTGATTCTTTTTCCATCCTGGCCACTGGATGTTCTCTTCATACAGGAGCTTCTTCTGAGTCAGTTTTTTTCTGAACGAATCTATCACTATTAAAATAATATTCTATCTTTAATTTCTTTCCTGCCAAAGAGCTCAACTTTGCATTTATCCTTGTTTTACTGCATTAGTCATGTATTTACCCATTCACTCAGCTGATGATATCCTCACTAATCACACATGCACCTAGCCTTGTGTTGTCATCGAAATTGGAAATATTACATTTGATTCCCTCATTTAAATTGATGGTATATATTGTGAATAGCTGCAACCAAAGTGTTGATTTGTGTGCGATCCAACTCATCAATGCCTTCTACTCTGAAAATTCCCCAATTATTCCTACTTATTAAAAATTCATTCATGGGATATGGACATAGCCAGGTAAGCGTCCTTCTTGAACTGTTGAGATCCATTTATTGAAGGTAGACCCAGAATGATGTTAGCGAGGGAATCCAGGATTCTGATCCAGCAACACTGAAGGAACGGTGATATGTTTCCTAGTCCGGATGTGAGTGGCTCGGAGAGGAACTTGCAAGGAGTGGTGTTCCCATGCACCTGCTGCCCTTGTCCTTCCAGATGGAAGTGATTGTGGGTTTGGAAGGTTTTGTCTAAGGAGTCTTAATGAATTGTGCAGTTCAACTTGTAGATGGCATGCATTGCTGCTACTGAATGTCAGTGATGGCGAGAGTGAATGCTTATTAAAGAATATAGAACAGTGCAGCGCAGAAACAGGCCCTTTCAGCCCACCACGTCTGTGCTGACTATAATGCCATTCTAAACTAATCCCATCAGCCTGCATTTGGCTCCTATTCCTCTAAACCTTGCCTGTTCATGTGTCTGCCTTAATGCCACATAGATTTTGTTAACCTATCCACATCTATCACCTTCTCAGGCACCTACCACCCTCTGTATAAAAACCTTTTTTCCACACATCTCCTGTATACTTTCTCCCTCTCACATTAAACTTATGTCCCTTAGTATTTGACATTTCCAACCTGGGCAAAAGACTTTGATTATTCATCTTACAACTCAAGTGGGCTACTTTGTCTTGGATGGCATCACATTTCTTGAGTATTGTTGGAGCTTCCCCCATCCAGGCAAGTGGAGAGTATTCCATCACACTCCTGACTTTTGGACAGGAGTTGGGGAGTCAGGGGGTGAGTTATTCATTGCAAATTCTCAGTCTCAAACCTGCTTTTGTAGCCCTTTGGTAACATGACTAGTCCATTTCCGTTTCTGTTTTTTTTGTTTGCTAGCTAATCCAATCCAATACTTTACCACCATCCCCTCTGGGGTGGATTTTGTATAATTATCTCTTATGTGGGACTTCAGCAAAAGCTTTCTGAAAATTCTCATTCATTCTACTCATTACATCCTCAAAACACTCCAGCTGATTTATGCTGACTTTTTATGATTCCATTAGTGCTTCCTAAGTATCCCAGTATCATACCCTTTATTGTAGACTCCAGCATTTTCTCTCCAACTGATGTGAGACTGATCAGACAGTAATTTCCGTGATTTATCCTCCTTACTTTTGTTTTAAACAATGGGGTTAATGTTCGTCACTCTCCAATCTGTGGGATGATGACTGAATTATAGAATTTTGGAAGATGACAACCAATGCATCTGTAGTTTCTCAGGCCACCTCCTTTAGACTCCTGGGATTTTGAATAACAAGCGCTAGTGGTTTATCGGCTTTCAGTCCCATTAAGTTTTCCACCAATTTTTTTGTAATGTATTCATACTTCACAAAATAGCCTTGCATTCCTAGCACTTCTGGGATGTTTTTGAATCTTCTTCTAAGAAGACAGAACAAAAGTAGTTGTTTAATTGTAGGAGCCCTGATGTAGAGTCGAGACTCGAAATTTTAGCTTGCTCTCTCTCCACAGATGTTATATGACCTGCTGTGGTCTCCAGTATTTTTTGTTTTCAGTATTAATTAATTGTTCTGCTATTTCCTTGTTTACTACTACAAATTCAGCCATCTTAGACTGTAAGGTGCCTACATTTGCCTTCATTTATTGACTCATTTTCATATACTTCTAGAAGCTCTTCCAGTCCAAATTTATATTCCTTGCAAGTTTACTCTCTTCCTTTCCTTTAACCCTCTTAATCAGCCTTTGATATTCCTTTGATAAATTCTAAACTGCTCCTAGTCATAGACCATAGAACAGTGCAGTACAGGCCCTTCGGCCGTCAATGTTACGCCAACCTGTGAAACCAATCTGAAGCCCATCTGAAACCTATGCTATTTCATTATCATCTATATTTTTATCCAATGACCATTTAAATGCCCTTAAATTTGGTGACTCTACTACTTTTGCAGGTAGGGCATTCTATGCCGTTACTACTCTCTAAGTAAAGAACCTACCTCAGACGTCTGTCCAATATCTATCACCCCTCATTTAAAGCTATGTCCTCTCATGCTAGCTATCACTGTCCACCCTTACTAATCCTCTGATCATCTTGTGCGTCTCAATTAAGTCACCTCTCAACCTTTTTCTCTCTAATGATAACAGCCTCAAGTCCCTCAACCTTTCCTCATAAGACCTTCCCACTATACCAGGCAACATCCTGGTAAATCTGCTCTGCACACCTTCCTATGCTTCCACATTCTTCCTCTAATGCGGTGACCAGAACTGTATGCAATACTCCACGTGCAGCCACACCAGAGTTTTGTACAGCTGCAGCATGACCTCATGGCTCTGAAACTCAATCCCTCCACCAATAAAAGCTAACACACTGTATGCCTTCTTAAGAACCCTATCAGCCTATGCACATGAACACCAAGATCCTCTGCTCATCCACACTACCAAGAATCTTACCATTAGCCCAGTACTTTCTGTCCCTGTTACTCCTTCCAAAGTGAATCAGCTTACACCTTTCCGTATTAAACTCCATTTGCTACCTCTCAGCCCAGCTCTGCAACTTATCTATGCCCCTGTGTAACTTGCAACATCCTTCCGCACTGTCCACAGCTCCATCGACATTAGCGTCATCTGCAAATTTACTAATCCATTCTTCCATACCTTCATGCAGGTCATTTATAAAAATGACAAACATCAGTGGCACCTAAATAGATCCTTGCATTAAACCACTAGTAATTGAACTCCAGGATGAACATTTCCCTCAACGACCACCCTCTGTCTTCTTACAACTAGCCAATTTCTGATCCAAGTCACTAAATCACCCTCAATCCCATGCCCACCCAGGGGAACTTTATCAAACACTTTACTGAAAGCCATGTACACCGCATCAACTGCTTTACCCTCATCCACTTGTTTGGTCACTTTCTCAAGGAACTCAGTAAGGTTTGTGAGGCACAATCTACTCTTCACAAAACTCTTCTACTCTCCCTAATCAAATTATTCCTTTCTAGATGATTATAAATTCTATCTTATAATCTTTTCCAACATGTTACTCACAACTGAAGTAAGGTTCACTGGTCTATAATTACCAGGGTTGTCTCTACTCCCTTTCTTGAACAAGGAAACAACATTTGCTATCCTCCAGTGTTCTGGCACTATTCCTGTAGACAATGATGACATAAAGATCAAAACCAAAGGTTCTGCAATCTCCTCCCTAGCTTCCCAGAGAATCCTAGGAAAAATATTATTGAGCCCAGGAGACTTATCTATTTTCACACTTTCCAGCATTGCTAACACCTCCTCCTTATGAACCTCAATCCTGTCTAATCTAATAGCCTGTATCTCAGTTCTCCTCAACAACACATTGTCTTTTTCCTGTGTGAACACGGATGAAAAATATTAATTAATGTCTCTCCTATATCCTTGGACTCCACGCACAACTTCCCTCTACTGTCCTTGATCTTACTCCAGTCATTCTTTTATTCCCCTGCCACTGCAGGAACTGTAAAACCTGCACCCACACCTCCTCCTTCACCTCTACCCAAGGCCCTAAAGGAGCCTTCCACATCCATCAAAGATTTACTTGCACATCCACTAATATCATTTATTGTATCCGTTGCTCCCAATGCGGTCTCCTCTACATTGGGGAGACTGGGCGCCTCCTAGCAGAGTGCTTTAGGGAACATCTCCGGGACACACGCACCAATCAACCACACCGCCCCGTGGCCCAACAGTTCAACTCCCCCTCCCACTCTGCCGAGGACATGGAGGTCCTGGGCCTCCCTCACTGCCGCTCCCTCACCACCAGACGCCTGGAGGAAGAATGCCTCATCTTCCACCTCGGAACACTTCAACCCCAGGGCATCAATGTGGACTTCAACATTTTCCTCATTTTCCCTTCCCCCACCTCACCCTAGTTCTAAACTTCCAGCTCAGCACTGTCCCATGACTTGTCCGGACTTGTCCTACCTGCCTATCTCCTTTTCTGCCTATCCACTCCACCCTCTCCTCCCTAACCTATCACCTTCATCCCCTCCCCCACTCACCCATTGTACTCTATGCTACTTTCTCCCCACCCCCACCCTCCTCTAGCTTATCTCTCCATACTTCAGGCTCACTGCCTTTATTCCTGATGAAGGGCTTTTGCCCGAAACGTCAATTTCGAAACTCCTTGGATGCTGCCTGAACTGCTGTGTTCTTCCAGCACCACTAATCCAGAATTCTTTTATTCCTGACATACCAATAGAAAGCTTTAGGGTTTTCCTTGATCCTGCCTGCCAAAGACGTCTCCTGTACCCTTCTGGCTCTTCTTAGCCCTCTCTTTCGGTCCTTCCTGGCTAACTTGTAACTCTCAAGTGCCTGAACTGAGCCTCCATGTTTCATCTTTACATAAGTCTCCTTCTTCCCCTTGACAAGAGATTCAACTTCTTTAGTTAACCACGGCTCCCTCATTCGGCCACTTCCTCCCTGCCTGTTGGGTACATACTGATCAAGGACAAGCAGAAACTGTTCCTTGAACAAGCTCCAAATTTTAATTGTGCCCATCCCCTGCAGTTTTCTTCCCCATTCTATGCATCCTAAATCTTTCCTAATTGCATGATAATTGCCTGTCCCCCAGGTAAAACTCTTGCCCTGCGGTATATACCTATCCTTTTCTATCACTAAAGTAAACATAACCGAATTGTGGTCACTATCACCAAAGTGCTCACCTACCTCCAAATCTAACACACATTGAAATCACAAGCTTTCGAAGCACTGCTCCTTCATCAGGTGAAGTGTCACTTCTGACTTTGATCATCCCAGTCCAACACCAGCAGCTCCACATCAAGTTTAAATTCAGAGCCTTAGCTTTGTATTGGTTTTCCCAGTCCCTATCATGATTACTGTTGTACTCTTGTTACCTGCAACTCTAATTTCCTGCATAATACCATTTCTTATGTCACCACAACAGTATGGAGACCTACAGGCAAATCCTACTGTTTTCACCCCTGGATGCTTTTAGCTCCCCCCAGACTGATTCCACACCTAAATTTCTGGTATCAATGTAATTTTTCATTATTATACCTTTAACAAACAACACCACCCTATTTCCTTTTCCATTTTGCCTGTCCTTCCTGGAGATTGAATACTGGTGGTCACTCAGTTCTCAGCTATGGTACCCAATTATATCCATTTGTGTTGTTAATTCATCTTGCTGTGACTGCTCTGCGCATGCATGTGTAATGCCTTTAGATCTGTCTTTTTGACATTTTTACACATTTGTTCGTACTCTAATCCTATTTGCTGCTAGCCCCTGGTTTGTATACCTTCAAAGTTTGCTTTGTACTTTTCCTTCACTTCCATCTTTGTTTCCCTCACTCTTGTCTCACTGTTCCCATTCCCTGCCACTCTAATGTAAACCTTCAGCCACCATACTAGCGAATGCCCCAGCATGGAGATTGGTCTTGGTCCTTCTAGGGTACAGCCCTCCTTCTGACTAAGGGATAAGAGAATTACCAACTGAGCCACTGCTGACACCATTGTGAGAATGAGGGACGAAGGGTAGTAAGGATAATAAGAAATAAGGGGAGGCAGTAGCCGAGTGGTATTATCACTAGACTATTAATCCAGAGACTGGATTAGTGGTGCTGGAAGAGCACAGCAGTTCAGGCAGCATCCAAGGAGTAGTAAAATCGACGTTTCGGGCAAAAGCCCTTCATCAGGAATACCCAGTTTTTACCTATTAATCCAGAGACCCAGGTAATGTTCTGGGGGCCTGGGTTTGAATCCTGCCATGACAGATGGTGGAATTTGAATTCACTAATAATCTGGAACGTAGAGTCCAATGATGACCATAAGTCATTGCTGACTGTCGAAAAAATCCATCTGGTTCACTAATGTCTTTCAGGAAGGAAATCTGCTATCCTTACCTGGTCTGGCATACACATAACTTCAGACTTAAAGTAATGTGGTTTGACTTGTAACTACCCTCTGGGCAGTTAGTGATGGGCAATACTGGCTTGTCCAGTGACGCCTTCATCCCGTGAATGAATTTTTTAACAAATCTGGCAATTGTCTAACAAAAATAAGTGGTCAGAAATGGAGTGAATTTCTTCACAGTCTTGCCAGCTCATTCACCAGTATTTCAGGGGAAAGAAACCCCTGATAGACAACGTAAGCATACTTAAGCTATATTTTGGGAATGTTGCCATTCTCATTCTGCTGTTCAAACCATGCCAGCACTTCCACCATTCAAGGACCCTGCACTCCTCCAACTCTGACCTCCTGTGCATCCCACAGTTCTATCACTCCACAGTTTACAGCCTTGCCTTCTGGGCTGGAAGCTCTCTCAAAGCATCTCTATTTACATACCCCTCTTTTTTTCTTTCTCCCCTTTACAGAAAACCTACTTCTTCGACTAGATGCTTAGTCATTAGTCCTCTTACAGTAACTCCTTCTTCTTGGTGTCTATGTTTCAACCAATAATGCTTCTGTGTAGCACCTTGAGATACTTTACAATGTTAAAGTAGTATGTAAATGCAAGTAATTATTGTTAAAACAGTGTTGAATATTGCCTTTAGCTATGAGAATTCATTCAAATTAATGCCAGTGAGGAATGAGATGCTGTGTTTTTATTACAAATAGAGTGGATCCCACAAAAACATTGAACAAGACTTGATACAAAACGGCAGGCTGCTATGTTGACAATCAACACCAGTCAGTTTCTACTTTGCGATTATAATCGAGCAATTCCTGGCAATGCACTGACTTTAATTCAACTTATCACTATCCTTCGAAGGTTGATCCATGACTGAAAGTTTTTATCGTTCCTCTGCAGTGAAATAGGTGCAGCTTTTCAACAGTAGCTCAGATAAAGAGACAAACAGTGTTATCCTCATTAGCTCCATTCTGTAGATACGAATGTGGTCACCTGGTGTTACAAGGAACAGGCAGGTGATTAAGATCGTGTGAGCAGGTTCTCCAATAGTCTTGTGGTTGGGTTTTTGTAAGCCAGCACCTGCCGAGAGTGCAACAGGGTCAGTCTAATAAAATTGTTGTCTACTCTTTATGGTTGTGCAAACATTTCTACAATAACCCTGACTAAAAATAGGTTTTGAAGGAACATAGGAGCCATTGAACAAAGCCAGAAGTCACACGACCACCAAGTTATAGTCCAACAGCTTTCTGCTCCTTCATCAGGTGAAGTCTCAATTAAAATAAACCTGGGGTCGTGTGACTTCTGATTTTGTTCACCCTAGTCCAACACAGCTACCTCCACATCATGCAATTGAACTAGACCATGCACTATCTATATTGTAGCTCCTAGTTCCATAATTCTAAATAATATTATTTAACAAAAATCTCGGCAATCTCAGTCTTGAAAGCTCAAAATGATCCTCAGTTTTAACAGTTTTTTGTTGGACAGAGTTTCAAATCTTCACTATATTTTGGATGAATAAGTACTTCCTTAAAAATCACACAATACTATGTTATATTCTAACAGGCTTATTTGGAAGCACTAGCTTTCAAAGTGCTGCTTCTTCAGCAGGTGATTGTGGAACAGGATCATAAAACACAGAATCTTATGATACTCCACAACCACCTGATGAAAGAGCAGCACTCCGAAAGCTAGCGCTTCCAAATAAACCTGTTGCACTACAACCTGGTGTTATGTGATTTTTGTACACCCCATTCCAACACGACATCTCCAAATCACAAGCACTTCCTGACATCACCCCTGAATGACCTGGAACTAATTTTATGCTCCTTTGTTCTGGACTTGTTCCAACACCTATCTAGAGTGAAAATCCCTTAATCGTTTTATGCATCTCAATTAAAACACAAAGTAATCTTCCAGATGCAAAGAAACACAAGCCTATTCCATGAAATTTCCTTGTAATTTAATTATTCAGGTCCCAAAGTGATTCTCGCGGGGAATTGGAGAATGATCCGTGTCTCTAAGGCAGGAAGTTTTGTGTTCAAGTCCACTTGATGGTGAAGGAAAGTGGGTCAGTGTTAGAGCCAAAGATCAAACGACTGCGTTATAAAAAATCGCCAAACAACAATCCCCTAACAATAGTTTGTAGTGTCGCAATCCCTTGCTGTGTTTTTGATCCTTTGGTGGGAGAGGGTGGGTGTGCAATTTTTTGGTAAATATTTACATTGCAGCAAGGGCAACACATTCAAGTAATTTCTAGACAGTGCCCTTGTTTTGACGCATCACCTCGGATTTCAGTTCTCACCTGGGCTGAGTCCAAGTAAAAGTTGGACATTAATTTGCCTCATTTCTAAGCTCCAACTTCCCACATGTCACAACATGCTCTTTTAGAGCTAAACGAAGCTGCGGATATTTCCAGCATACCTGCCTGGTTATCACCTGCTACCTGCTGGAACTGTTCGCGCACTGGGATTGGGCGTAGAGCAGGGCGGGCTGTTTGTGCATGTGTGACCTTCGCCTTTGAAAGATCTCACTCAGTCAATGACGGTTACAGCACAAATCCACGGTTTGCTCAGCTGCAAGACTTGATACCACACCTTGCTAAGACAGAGTGCAGTCTTGCACGTTATCCTTGTGGTCAACCAGCGTGTTTTTCTTTTCTCGCAGAGCACTGCGTTGTGTTTGCACAGGTGAATGAATCTTTTCTATTTCTCTTCCCTTTTCCTTTAACTGAGGAACTTGTAGGGCTGGTTTAACCCAGCATATGTAATCTGTTTTCTCTCTCTCTCTCTCTCTCTGGAAACTGAGTAGGTAATTATGGGGTGTGCATGAACTCCAGCTACAGATTGGGTTGCTCTATTGATGCTTATCAGCTATTGGTGTGAAA
Source organism: Chiloscyllium plagiosum (assembly GCF_037043375.1). Lineage (NCBI taxonomy): Eukaryota > Metazoa > Chordata > Chondrichthyes > Orectolobiformes > Hemiscylliidae > Chiloscyllium > Chiloscyllium plagiosum. Next base: position 6,463,282 of record NW_028270149.1, on the reverse strand, counting down.
GATGACTCTTGTTTCCCCTCAAATTAATGATTATCAGATAGCAACCAAATGAGATCATTAATTCTGTACAGAAAACATCTCAAATGTTTTTTAAATCACTTTATACTGTTGGTATAGAAACCTACTTCAAATGGTTCTGCTTTCAGAGGGTACACTCAATTGTTTGCTCTCTTGTGTAATGCTTTCCCTGTGACAACATAATGTTGAGAGTGCAAAATACAGTGAACTCTCATGGAAGTGTGGAACTGAGTATTAACACAGGGGATGTAAAGGGGAGCTGTTCCGATGCAGCTTGTTGTTCCTCAGGAACATCTAAAAGCACTTCCTCCACTGAATTACTGTGATTGCAATGATTGTTCCACTGGATATTAGTGAAACTTCAAACTCAGGTCGTATTGTACCGTGTACAATTAGGTATTAACCACGACTTAGCAACCAACACTCAGTTCGGAGTTCAACAGTTTAAGGTTCAAGTTCTGCTGGAGTACATGTTCCAGATTAAAATTCTCTCTTCATTACTAAGGGTGTGATGTGCTATCAAAGATGCTGTTTTTCCACTGAGACATTATACTAAGGACCCATTTCCTTGCATTGCTGGGCTTTTAAAAGATCAAGGGAATTCTCCCCTGGCCAACATAAGAACAGTGGCTGACTGGCTGTCTTTTTTCATTTCAAAACTATGCTTTATTCATAAAAATAATCTTTGTGTACATACACAGTGACAGAGGCAGTTCAGGTCTGTAGGGTAGCCTGTGAGAAAACAAGCGAACATTGGAGATTGACTGTATCCAACAAACAAACCAAAGACTATATGTACATATATTTGGGGCAGTGGGGAGAGTCTAATAACTGAGTGGACCCCCATTTATCTTCAGCAGGAAGATCTTCGTCTTTCCCCACTGCACCTTGGCAGTAGCTGCCCAACCTTTAGTGAGTCCCTCAGCACATAGTCCTGGATCTTGGAATGTGCCAGTGTGCAACACTCAGTTGGGGTCAATTCCTCATTCTGGAAGACCAACAAGTTTCGGGCAGACCAAAGAGTGTCCTGCATGGAGTTGATGGTCCCCCAGGCACAGCTGATGTTTATCTTGATACGCGTGCTGGAGAACAAACCGTAGTGTACAGAGTCCTGCGTCATGGAGCTGCTCGGGATGAACCTTGTCACAACCCACTGCACCTCTCTTCAGATTTGCTTTACGTTCCAACGGGAGATGTGTGACAGTCTCTACCCCCTCTCACAGCCACTTCAAGGGCAGCGTGCAGTGTTGCAGACTTACTGGGCGTACAGGAAGGATCTGACAGGGAATGCCCTTCTCACCACTGGCCAAGCGATGTCCTGGTGCTTGTAGAAACGTTCTGGTAATGAAGTGTTCTGCCCAATGATTTTGACAGTCTGCTCAGGGAACAAACCAACAGGTTCCACCCTCTCCTTTTCCCACAGGACTTGAGGATGCTATGTGCTGACCACTTCCTGATGGACTGTTGCCAAAGGTATTTTTCTTTGCAAGTTTCTCCATGAAGGTCAGGTGATACAGAAAGGTCCAATTACATGGAGCATTCAGTGGGAATGAGGCCAGTCCCATCTTTTGCAACACCGGGGACAGGTAGAACCTCAGTTTGTAGTGGCACTTGGTGTTTGCTTACCGAGGGTCTACACAAAGCTACATGCAGCCACACGCAAGTGGCCATCAGGGTGAGGGTTGCATTGGGTACGTTCTTCTCCCCTCCATTATCCATGGAGCCCCTTCAGACACAGTACATCTTGGACCTCCAGATGAAATGGCAGATGGCTCAGGTGACTGCAGTGGTGAAGGTTCTGGGAATGGGACAGACCTGCCCCATGTACAACAACAAGAGAGAGTGCCTCACACTTAGAGAACAGGTTTTTACCTGCAATAGAGAGGGAGTGATATTCCTAAAAGTCCAGTTTCTGTCTCACCTTGGCGATGCACTCCTCCCAAATCTTTGTGCACAGTCTTGCCCCTCTGAACCATGTCCCCAGCATCTTTGGGTAATCTGTCTTGACAGTGAAGGAGATAAAGGATCGGTTGGCCCAATCCCCAAAGAACATAGCTTCACTCTTGCCTCAATTCACCTTGGCTCCTGAGGCCACAGATGCTCATAGGTCTGTGCACTGACAGCAGATCTGAGCAGAAAATAGTGATATTATCCATCGACAGAGAAGCTTTGACTGGCAGGCCTCTGCTGCCTGAATATCCCACCTCTCAGGCTTGTCTCCTTCCCTATAGACTCAGCAGAGGGCTCTTTACAACAAGGCAGGAGAGCGCGTGGGCAGCCCTGCCTAACTCTTGATTAATTAAGAAGCGTTCTGATTCCCACCCATTGATTGGGACTGTATTATTAATGTTAGTGTAGAGCAGTCAGATCCAATTGCAGATTTCCTCCCCAAAGCCCATTTTGGAGAGCACATCCCACATGCAGGTGGGCGATATCCTGTCAAAGGCCTTCTCCTGGTGAAACTGAGGTCCACCCCCCTGTATTGTACATAAGCGAGGCTCTCAGAGAACATCCTGCCCGTCCAGGATAGGATTAGTTAGAGTGAATCACCAATCCTGGAGCAGACCTGACTTGGTTGGCGATGACCTGAAAGGATTTTGTAATCTGTCCTCAGTAATGATATTAGCTGCCAATTTCTAATTTCCTCCTTCTCCCCCTTCTGCTAGTAGATGATGGTGATGATCCCTTTCCTCATGGATACACACATTCTCCCTGCCAGAAACATCCTCTCATACACCTCCAGCAGGTCCTGGCCAATTAAGTCCCAAAGACCTGAATACAAAACAACCTCGATTAGCCAAACGAGACGGGATGGGAGTATTTTGTTCGGACAACTGATTGTTTGGATAACATTTTCACAGGACCTTAAGGTCTTGTTCAGATAATCCGAAATTCAGATAATTGATGTTTGGATAACTGAGGTACAACTCAGCTGGTAGCATCACCTCATTCCCTCCCAGGTGCTGTTGTCTAAGATCTCTGTGTGGAGGACAGGAACAACTGGGAGGCCATGTTGTCTGTGGTCTTTGGGAGTCTGGTACAAAGAGGCTAATTTGCTGTCAGCTCTATTTTAAATTCAAAAATATGCTTTATTCATAAAAATATCTTTATACATTCATAGTCACTAAAGCAGTTTGGTTCGGTACGGTAGGAAGAAACCAGCAAAAATTGGAGTCTGATTCTATATCCAGATTCTGGGTAATCCAAGATGGGAGGATGGGAAACATTTCTTGCTGTAAGAGACTGCTCCTTTTTGAGGTATTTTAGGTGTTGAAAGTGATTTCCTCGAATTCCAGGAGCAGCAGTTACTGCTTTATATGCTGTAGTAATTGTTTTGGAACTTTGAAAAAGAGTTTAAAAAAAAAATTACTTTGAAAAGGGAGAAAGACAGATAAAGGCAGCAAACATATGGTCTCTAAGAGAGAGAGAGAGAAAGAAACCCATACTGCTAACTGACATAGCAGTGAATCTGCACAGTTACTGCTTTTGCTGTTTGAACTCATATATCGCTGGACGCTGGACTGTGTCTAGGAAAACTTCAACAGCGAAATTCACAATTGATCTTGGAGGAACCTGATTGGGAGAAGTCACAGCACAGAAACAGATAAGTGAATAGTTTTAAGTATAGCCTTGCTGTAAATCTACAAGAGTGAGTAGAGTGGGTTCTTCCTTGATTATATGTTTTTATTGGAATGTGGCACTTGATTAAATTTTAAAAATATAAACCGTATGTGCCAGGATCTAGGATGTCGCCGATCGGGTTTACAGGTTTCTGAAGCAGGGAGGGTGAGCAGCCAGAAATCGTGGTACATATTGGCACCAATGATATAGCCAGGAAAGGGATTGAGGATCTGAAAAGTGACATCAGAGAGTTAGGCTGGAAACTGAAGAGCAGGACGAGTAGAGTAGTGATCTCAGGTTTGCTACCGGTGCCACGAGACAGTGAGGTGAGGAACAGACAGCGACTGCAGCTTAACACATGGCTGCGAGGCTGGTGCAGGAGGGAGGGCTTCAGGTACTTAGACCATTGGGATGCCTTCTGTGGAAAGTGGGACCTGTACATGAAGGATGGGTTACACCTGAACAAGAGGGGCACAAATGTCCATGGTTGGGAAATTTGTTTGTGTGGTTTGGGAGGGTTTAAACTAGTTTGGCAGAGGGATGGGAACCAGAGTTACATATCTGAGAGGGAGGTAGTTGTAGATGGGGCAGTGACAGGATGTAATGAATCTATCAGGAACATTTTTCACGTAATAAAACAAAAGGATCGGTTAAAGTGTGTCTGCTTTAATGCAAGGAGTGTCAGAAATAAGAGTGATGAACTTAGAGTACGGATCAGTACTTGGGACTATGATGGTAAAAACAAGGACTGCAGATGCTGGAAACCAGATTCTAGATTAGAGTGGTGCTGGAAAAGCACAGCAGTTCAGGAGGCATCCGAGGAGCAGGGAAATCGATGTTTCGGGCTAAAGCCCTTCATCTGATGAAGGGTTTTTGCCCGAAATGTCGATTTCCCTGCTCCTCGGATGCTTCCTGAACTGCTGTGCTTTTCCAGCACCACTCTAATCTAGAACTTGGGACAATGATATTGTGGCCATAACAGAGATGTGGGTTTCACAGGGGTAGGAATGGTTGCTAGATGTTCCAGGGTTTAGAATGTTTAAAAAGAACAGGGAGAGTGGAAAAAGAGGAGGGGTGTAGCATTGCTAATCAGAGAGTGCATCACAGCTACAGAAATGAAGGTTGTTGAGGAAGGTTTGTCTACTGCGTCAGTATGGGTGGAAGTTAGGAACAGCAAGGGAACAGCCACCGCATTGGGGGGTTTTCTACAGACCCCCTAATAGCAGTAGGGAGACCGAAGAACTCATAGGCCGGCAGATTTCGGAAGAATGATGATGTAGCAGGGTTGTTGTTATGGGTCACTTCAACTTTCTCACTATTGACTGGAACCTTCTTAGTGCAGATGGTTTGGATAGAGCCTTTTTTGTCAGGTGTGTTCAGGAGGGTTTCTTTACTCATTATTGACAGGACGAGGAGGGGAGAGGCTATTTTGGATTTGGTGCTCAGCAATGAGCCAGGACAGGTGTCAGATCTTGGCGTGGGAGAACAGTTTGGAGACAGTGACCATGACTGCCTCACATTTACCATAGCCATGGAGAGGGAAAGGAGCAGGTACCGAGGGAAGATATTTAATTGGGGAAAAGGAAATTATGACACGATCAGACAGGAGTTGGGAAGTACAGACTGGGAGCAATTGTTCCACAGAAAGCGCACAGCAGACATGTGGAGACTATTTAAGGAGCAGTTGTTGCGAGTGATGCACAAATTTGTTCATCTGAGACAGGTAAGAAGGGGTAAGATTAAGGAGCTTTGGATGATGAGAACAGAGGACCTTCTTGTCAAAAGGAAGAAGGCAGCTTCGTAAAGTGGAGGAAGCAAGGATCTAGCACAGCATTAGAGGATTACAGGCTTGCTAGAAAGGAGCTCAGAAATGGACTGAGGAGAGCCAGGAGGGGGCACGAGAAAGGCTTGGCAGGAAGGATTAGAGAGAACCCAAAGGCATTTTACTCATAAGTGAGAAATAAGAGAATGATCAGGGAGAAGGTAGGCCCGGTCAGAGATAGCATAGGGAACTTGTGTGTGGAGTCTGAGCAGATAGGGGAAATCCTAAATGAGTTTTTTTGCTTTGGTTTTCACTAAGGAAAGGGATCTTGTTATGAATGAGAATTTGCGGAGCTGGGAAACAGACTTGAACAGATGAAGATTGATGAAGCTGATGTGCTGGACATTTGGCAAACATTAAGATTGATAGGTCCCCAAGATCAGCACAGAGTTATCCTAGACTGCTCCAGGAAGTGAGAAAGGAGTTCGCTGGCAAAGACCTTTGCTTCCTCACTCTCCACAGGAGTCGTACCGGAGGATTGGAGGGAGGCGAATGTTGTTCCTCTTTTCAAGAAGGGGAATAGGGAAATCCCAGGCAATTACAGACCAGTCAGTCTTACGTCTGTGGTCAGCAAAGTGTTGGAAAGAATTCTGAGGGATAGGATTATGACTATTTGGAAAAGCATAGGCGTGGCTCTGTAAGGCGCAGGTCATGCCTCACAAATTTTATTGAGTTCTTTGAGGAGGTGATGAGACAGGTCAATGAAGGTTGAGCGGTGGATGTGGTGTGTGTGGACTTCAGCAAGGCATTTGGTAAGGTTCCCCATGGTAGGCTCATTCATAAAGTTAGGAGGTATGGGATACAGGGAGATTTGGCTCTCTGGATTCAGACTTGGTTGACTGACAGAAGGCAGAGAGTGGTTGTAGATGGAAAGTATTCTGCCTCGAGGTCAGTGGTGAGTGGGGTCTTATAGGGCTATGTTCTTGGGCATCTGCTCTTTGTAGTTTTTATAAATGACTTGGATGAGGAGGTTAGGGGGTGGGTTAGTAAATTCGTAGATGACACAAAGGTTGGAGGTGCTCTTGATAGTATTGAGGGCTATTTCAGGCTGCAGTGTGACATAGACAGGATGCAGAGCTGGGCTGAGAAATGGCAGATGGAGTTCAACCTGGATAAATGTGAACTTATGCATTTTCAAACAAGTATGCTGTTTTGGAAAATGTAGGGGGTGATGGACTTTCAGGGGAATGTAGCATGAACAGCCAAGTTTCTGGTATCAAAACTGGCTCTAATGTAATTAGGGGAACATTGGATTCAAAGCGATTAATTGTGTTAGGGGAGTCTCAAGTCAGGGGCACAGACAGACGTTTTTGCGGCCAGCAGCGAAAAATCAGAATGGTGTGTTGCCTCCCTGATGCCAGGATGAAGGATGTCTCAGAGAGTGTGCAGAATGTTCTCAGAGGGGAGAGGGACCAGCAGGAGGTCATTGTACTTATTGGCACATGGGAAGGGAAAAGGATGAGATTCTGAAGGGAGAATATAATAAGTTAGACAGAAATTTAGAAAAGACGTCCTCGAGGGTAGTAATACCTGGATTACTCCTGGTGATACAACCTAGTGAGGGTAGGAATAGGAGGATAAAGCAGACAAATGTGTGGCTGAGGAGCTGGTGTATGGCAGAAGGATTCATATTTTTGCATCATTGGAATCCCTTCTGGGGTAGAAGTGACAAGAAGGATGGATTGCACCTGAATTGGAAGGGGACTAATATACTGGAAGGGAGACTTGCGAGAGCTGCTCTGGAGGATTTAAATGAGTAAAGTGGGGGTGGGATCCAGGGAGATAGTGAAAAAAGAGATCAATCTGAGACTGGTACAGTTGGGAAAAGAAGTGAGTCAAACAGTCAGGGCAGGCAGGGACAAAGCAACGAACAAGATAGAGAATGTGGTTCTGGAAAAGCACAGTCAGTCAAGCAGCATGCAAGGAACAGGAGAATTGACGTTTTGGGCATAAGCCCTTCATAAGGAGGAGGGGGAGTGGTGTTTTTGATAAGGAATACCATTATAGCTGTACTTAGGGAGGATATTCACGGAAATACATCCTGCAAAGTTATTTGGGTGGAACTGAGAAATAAGAAAGACATGATCACCTTATTGGGATTGTATTGTAGACCTCCTAATAGTCAGAGGGAAATTGAGAAACAAATTTGTAAAGAGATTAGATTATATTAGATTAGATTAGATTACTTACAGCATGGAAACAGGCCCTTCAGCCCAACAAGTCCACAATGACCCGCTGAAGCGCAACCCAACCAGACCCATTACCCGACATTTACCCCTTCACCTAACACTACTGGCAATTTAACGTGGCCAATTCACCTAACCTGCACATTTTTGGACTGTGGGAGGAAACTGGAACACCCGGAGGAAACCCACGCAGACACAGTTATCTGTAAGAATAATAGGGTAGTTGTGGTAGGGGATTACAACTTTCCAAACACAGACTGGGACTGCCATAGTGTTAAGGGTTTAGCTGGAGAGAAATTTGGTAAGTGTGTACAAGAAAATTTTCTGATTCAGTATGTGGATGTACCGACGAGAGAAGGTGCAAAACTTGACCAACTCTTGGGAAATAAGGCAGGGCAGGTGACTGAGGTGTCAGTGGGAGAGCACTTTGGGGCCAGCGACCATAATTCTATTCGTTTTAAAATAGTGATGGAAAAGGATAGACCAGATCTAAAAGTTGAAGTTCTAAATTGGAGAAAGGCCAATTTTGACGGTTATTAGGCAAGAACTTTCAAAAGCTGATTGGGCGCAGATGTTCTCAAGTAAAGGGACAGCTGGAAAATGGGAAGCCTTCAGAAATGAGATAATGAGAGTCCAGAGAAAGTATATTCCTGTTAGGGTGAAAGGGAAGGCTGGTAGGTATAGGGAATGTTGGATGACTAAAGAAATTGAGGTCTTGGTTAAGAAAAAGAAGGAAGCATATGTAAGGTATAGTCAGAAGAGATCAAGTGAATCCTGAGAAGAGTATAAAGGCAGCAGGAGTATACTCCAGAGGGAAATCAGGAGGGCAAAAAGGGGACATGTGAGAGCTTTGACAAATAGGGTTAGGGAGAATCCGAAGGGTTTTTACAAATATATTAAGGACAAAAGGGTAACTACGGAGCAAACAGGGCCCCTCAATGATCAGCAAGGCGGCCTTTGTGTTGAGCTGCTGGACATGGGGGAGATACTAAACGAGTATTTTGCATCAGTGTTTACTGTGGAGAAGGACATGGAAGATTACAGAGGAGGAAGTGCTGGATGTCTTGAAATGGGTAAAGGTGGATAAATCCCCAGGACCTGATCAGGTGTACCCTCGAACTCTGTGGGGAGCCAGGGAAGTGATTGCTGGGCCCCTTGCTGAGATATTTGTATCATTGATGTGCCAGAAGACTGGAGGTTGGCGAACATGTTACCATTATTTAAGAAAGTTGGTAAAGACAAGCCAGGGAATTGTAGACTGATGAGTCTGATGTCAGTGGTGGAAAATGTGGTGCTGGAAAAACACAGCAGGTCAGGCAGCATCCGAGGAGCAGGAGAATCAACATTTTAGGCATAAGCCCTTCTTCAGGAATGAAGCTGGTGTGCCAAGCGGGCTGAGATAAAAGATAGGGGTGAGGGAATTTGGGGGAGGGGCGCTGGGAATACGATAGGTGGAAGGAGGTGAGGGTCAGGGTGATAGGCCAGAGAGGGGGAGGGGGCGGAGAGGTCAGGAAGAAGATTGCATGTCAAGAGGGCAGTGCTGAATCCGGGGGTTGGGACTGAGATAAGGTGGGGAGAGGGGAAATGAGGAAGCTGGAGAAATCTACATTCATCCTGTGTGGTTGGAGGGTTCCTAGGTGGAAGATGAGGCGCTCTTCTCCAGGCGTCTTGTGGTCAGGGTCTGGCGATGGAGGAGGCCAAGGACCTGCATGTCCTTAGCGGAGTGGGAGGGGGAGTTAAAGTGTTCAGCAATGGGATGGTTGGGTTGGTTGGTGCGGGTGTCCCAGAGGTGTTCCCTGAAACATTCCGCAAGTAGGCGGACTGTCTCCCCAATGTAGAGGAGACCACATCGGGTGCAACGGATACAGTAAATGATGTGTGTGGAGGTGCAGGTGAATTTATCTCAGCCCACTTGGCACACCAGCCTCATTTCTGAAGAAGAGCTTATGCCCGAAACATCGATTCTCCTGCTCATCGGATGCTGCCTGGCCTGCTGTGTTTTTCCAGCACCACATTTTTCAACTCTAGTCTCCAGCGTCTGCAGTACTCACTTTCTCCTCCCTAATGTCAGTGGTGGGCAAGTTGTTGGAGGGAATCCTGAGGGACGTATTTAGAAAGACAAGGACTGATTAGGCATTGTCAACATGGCTTTGTGCATGGGAAATCATGTCTAATGAACTTGATTGAGTTTTTTGAAAAAGTAACAAAGAGGATTAATGAGGGTAGAGCAGTGGATGTTATCTATATGGACTTCAGTAAGGCATTTGATAAGGTTGCCCATGGGAGACTGGTTTGCAAGGTTAGATCTCACGGAACATAGGGAGAACTAGCTATTTGGATACAGAACTGGCTCAAAGATCAAAAACAGAGGATGGTGGTGGAAGGCTGTTTTTCAGACTGGAGGCCTGTGACCAGTGGAGTGCCACAAGGATTGGGGCAGGGTCCACTACATTTTTTTCATTTATATAAATGATTTGGATATGATCATGGGAGGTATAGTTAGTAATTATGCAGATGACACCAAAACTGGAGGTGTAGTGGACAGTGAAGAAGGTTACTTCAGATTGCAATGAGATCTTGATCAGATGGGCCAATGGGCTGAGCAGTGGCAGATGGAGTTTAATTCAGATAAATGCAAGGTGCTGCATTTTGGGAAAGCAAATCTAGTAGGACTTATACACTTAATGGTAAGGTCCTAGGGAGTGTTGCTGAACAAAGAGACCTTGGAATGCAGGTTCATAGCTCCTTGAAAGTAGAGTTGCAGGTAGATAGGATAGTGAGGAAGGCGTTTGGTATGCTTCCCTTTATTGGTCAGCGTATTGACTATAGGAGTTGAGAAGTCATGTTGCGGCTGTACAGGACATTGGTTAGGCCACTGTTGGAATATTGTGTGCAATTCTGGTCTCTTTCCTATCAGAAAGATGTTGTGAAACTTGACAGAGTTCAGAAAAGATTTACAAGGATGTTGCCAGGGTTGGAGGATCTGAGCTACAGGGAGAGGCTGAATAGTCTGGCGCTGTTTTCCCTGGAACATTGGAGGCTGAGGGGTGACCTTATAGAGATTTATAAAATCATGAGGGACATGGATAGGATAAATGGACAAAGTCTTTTCCCTGGAGTCGGTGAGTCCAGAACAAGAGGGCATAGGTTTAGGGTGAGAGGGGCAAGATATAAAAGAGACCTAAGGGACAACTTTTTCACACAGAAGGTGGTACGTGTATGGAATGAGCTACCAGAGGATGTGGTGGAGGCTGGTACAATTGCAACATTTAAAAGGCATCTGGATGGGTATATGAATAGGAAGGGTTTGGAGGGATCTGGTCTGCGTGCTGGCAGGTGGGACTAGGTTGGGTTGGGATATCTGGTCGGCATGGCTGAGTTGGACCGAAGGGTCTGTTTCCATGCTGTACATCTCTATGACTATGACTCTAAATAAACCAAAGGTATTTCTTAGTCGTACAAGACTTTGTTTACACGTAGTTCAGGCATCAGAAGGGTCCAATAAGTGAACAAACAACATCTAAGTTAGGCAGAAAGATGTCAGACAGTGGTCTTTCCCCACTGTGACTTGCCGGCAGCTGCCCCAGGCTGTAGTGTGTCTCAGCATATAGTCCTGGACCTTGGAATGTGCCAGTCTATAACACTTGGTGGAGGTCAACTCTTTGTTCTGGAAGACCAACAAGTTTTGGGCAGACCAAAGAGTGTCTTTCACTGAGCTGATGATCCCCCAGACACAGTCAATGTTTGTCTCAATGTGTGTCCCGGGGAACAGAATGTAGAGCACAGAGTCCCACATCACAGAGCTGCTGGGGACAAATCTCAACAAAAGCCACTGCATCTTTCTTCAGACCTCCCTCACCTGCTTTACGCTCTGTCCAAAGTCAAAATCACCCTTATTGACAATAATCCAAACTTTAGCACATACTGTCATCTCGTCCAGTCACATTGAGTCTGAGCATTGCCAATTGGGATATTTTGCAAGTTGTAATTTTTTAAAAATACATTTCTCATGCTTTTACAGAGTTTCAAATGAAGAAAAAAGTTCATAAACTGAAAGATCCACAGACACCAGTAACAGTGGTTAGTGCTGAATTATTCAAACCTTCAATTGCATCACTCGATTCCATTTGCTCTAATGTTCCTGCAGCATCTAAAACAGATTCCATTGACCCAGTGATGGCAGGAGCTGATGAAATCACTGCTAATCATCCTGAATAGCTGGCCCCAGCCGTGCTGCTGATTCTATCAGCGTTGCTGCATTTGCAAGATAAAGTGGAATCTACGGGTGGTATATCTTCACACTTAAATGCCTTCACTTTCCTTCCGCTTTGAGACTAAATCTGACCATGTGTAGATTTCAAACTTAAAAATCCATACACAAAAAAATCAAGTAAGGGAGACCTTCACTCACTTAAGTAACTATATCCATGATTGCATGCAAGTTTTTAGTTTCTGCTCTGTCTCGTGGAATAAAAGGCACATGGCTTTTCTGCAACACGTCACCCGTGCATAAAAGTTGAAGAGTTGACTGTTCGGTAGGTCCAACAGGATATCACCTTTCACTGTTCCCTTCTGTTTAATCTCATTTCTTGGCGTTGACCCATTCATAATCCAGTCATCATTGTTCATGGGTCAAAATCTTGGAATCCTTTCCTGGAAGCACACAACCTCAAGGCACACAACCTTTGTGAAGTGCTACTGGGAAAACACAGGAAATGTTGGAGAAACTCAGCAAGTCAGGCCACATCAGTGGAGAGAAAACAGAGTTAATGTTTCGAGTCCCTTCTTCAGAACTGAAAGGTGTTTGAAAATAGATTCCTTTTTATACTTTTAACAGGGCAGAGGGCAGATGGTATAGAGATCCACTGCAAAGGACAAATAGGTTGTATGTGATGATGTATAAAGTGATGTAAGATGGGTACAAATTAAGTTGTTAAAGAGAAATAAAAGGTCTTTTCTATCAAGTGCAAAGTAAACAAGACACAAATATGATTCAGCTGTGGGCTGGGGAAGAGAGTGTGCAAGAAAAATGGTCAATAGACATACTGCAATTTACCTTGCAGACTGAGGTGAGGATGAATTTCTTCTGTCAGAGGGTTGTGAGTCTTTGGAACTCATTGCCCCAGAGAGCTGTGGGGGCAGAGTCCTTGTGTATATTTAAGACTGAGATGGATAGATTCTCGATCAGTCGGGGAATTAACGGTCATGGAGAAAGGGCAGGAAAGTGGACATGAGAAGTGTTGGACCAGCCATGATCCTCTTGAATGGGGTTGCAGGCTCAAGGGGCTGAATGGCCTACTTCCATTCCTATTTTGTATGGTCTTGTGGTCCAGCTTCTAAAGTTGTGGAAATCAATATTGAGACCTCAAGGCTGTAAAGTGCCTAAGTGGAAAATGAGGTGTTGATCCTCAAACTTGTGTTTCACTGGAACAGTGCAGCCAGTTCCAGGAAGTGAAAATGGGTCTTGTCAGTGATGGCCACATCCTGACATTGAATATGAAAATGATTGAAATGGCAATATTGATCAATGCATGGCCCAGGAATGCTCTCGAATAGTTTTGCCCTGCACACAACACTTCCATGAGAAAATTAATCTTGGATTGAAACAGGTAAAAAAGAGTAACCATGTTTTTGGCTTCAAGGGCTTTTTTGAGATGCCATGTCATTGAAGTTTTGAAAGCCTTTTGTCATGAAATCCATGTAGCTATTTATTGCTGGAATATTAATAAAGAAAGAGAGAAATAAAGACTTGCATTTACCTTTCATAACCAGAGGATGTCTTAAATTTCTTCACAGTCAATTTCCTCCCACAAAAAGATTTATAAGGATTCTTGGAAGGTTTGAGCTATTGGGAGAAGCTGAATAGGCTGGGGCTATTTTCCCTGGAGCGTTTGAGGCTGAGGGGTGAACTTATAGAAGTTTATAAAATCATGAGGGGCATGGATAAGGTAAATAGACAAGGTCTTTTCCTGGTTTGAGTTAGTCCAGAACTAGAGAGCATAGGTTTATTGTGACAGGGGAATGATTTAAAAGGTTCCTTGTGGGGGTAACGTTTTCACACAGAGGGTGGTGCATATATGGAGTGAACTGCCAGAGGAGGTGGTGGAGGCAGGTACAATTCCAACATTTAAAAGGATCTGGATGGCTTTATGAATTAGGAGTGTTTAGAGGGATATGGGACTAGATTAATTTAGGATATCTGGTTGGCATGGATGAGTTGGATGGAAGAGTCTGTTTCATTCCTGTACATCTCTATGGCTCTATTCTTGGACCAAGAATTCATGGCTTCCAAAACAATGTTAAGAACATCATTAAAATGTGATTGTTTGTGTGCTGCCAAGAAAATAGGCTCACTCTTGTTTCTAAACCTCACCCCTTTATGCAATCCCTGGCTTCCATTTAATGTCGATACACACAAGTTGCGTTTTGGTATGAGATATGAAGTGGCGTCAGACAAGCGGTATTATTGATGGACTGTTAATCCAGAGACCCAGGTAATGTTCTGGGAACCCCAGCCTGAATCCTACCATGGCAGATGGCAGACTTTGAATTTAATAAAAATCTGGAATATGGAGTCTAATGATGACCATGAAACCATTGCCAATTGTCAGAAAATCTCATCAGGTTCACTAATGTTCTTTAGGGAAGGAAACTGCCTTCCATAACAGGTCTGGTCTAAATGTGACTTGAGACCCATAGCAGTGGGGGGTTGACTCTGAACTGCTTTCTGGGAAATTATGGGTGGAAAATAAATGCTGGCTTAGCCAGTGATACTGATATCTTGTGAATGAATAAAAAAAATTAACAAACATTGAGATTCGCTAGTATACAGGAATGTTAAATTTATATACATTTTGGTCTGACCACTTTTGGAATGCTGTCAACTACTCTAATCCACGTATGACAAATAGGATCATGAGGTGCTGAAGCAGGTATGAAAAACATTCACTTGGATGATACCCGAACTCAGAAGTTACGAATCTCAGTGATAATTAAACAGGCTAGCACCTTTTTCTCCAGAGAAATGATGATCTTAAATACATCCTTAAAGAAAGGGCTTGACAGGGTGCATGTAAACAGAAATCTTTCATTTTTTGTCGTGATCTGCAATCAGAAGTCGTAAATAGCAGATCACTACAAAAAAGTCCAATAAGGAACTCAGAAGAAACTTTGCAATCCAAAGTGTATTGCAAATGTGGGACTCACTACTAAAGACTGTAATTGAAATGTTCAATGTAGATAAACATACTGGGAATTTAAATAGATACACAAGGGAGAGAGGAAGAGAAGGTCATGCTGCTGTTGTAGAGAGAGGGAGAAGTTCATGTGGAGTAGAAACATCAGACTAGACCACTTGCCCTGTTTCTGTGCAATACCTTGTGTGTCATTCCATGTAACAGAATGCTGACAACTTTCCAGGAATGATATCCCTTTTTTTCTCTCAAAAAGGGAAACTATTGAAGTGTGCTGTCTCTCTGTCTCTCTCTCTCTCTTTCACCTAGAGGTGGGCCTATGCTGTAATTACACACTGACAGTGAAGAGCTTTTGTCCTCGATCGTGGCCAACTTGGGAAATGCGGCTTGTTAAATTTGTCACAGCTTATTTAATTACACAAATGAAGAAGCAACCACACAGCAGCTTCTCACAGCCCGTTGTCCCTTGGGGTGGTGGGGGTGGGGGGTGGGTGGGGGGAAGATTGCGGAGATGTTAAAGCCAGCTAAATCTATTTCCTGATTGCTGCAGGCTCAGACAAATTGTTCCCCAGGGAACAGAAGAGAATTGGTTATGAATCTTTTGTCTTGCCAAGGGAGATTAGAGGCTGCACACTGTTAAAACTGCAGCGCCTCCCACTGCCATTACAAACTTCCGTCTCTGAGTCTGCAATCACCTGATTATTACTTCATCATCCAGTCAGCTGACACTTTTAGATGTCAAAGCTTACAGCTGGGATCAGGGTCAGGGGTCCAAGAACATTCCAGACCATTCTACCAATACCCAACTTTCTTGCACTCAGGTATGATACTCCCTCACCACCCTCTGATCTTTCAAACCATCACCTACCCAATGATTGAGAGTCCCATTACTCCCCACACACAGCTCTCACAATCTCCATAACCACACCCAATACCCTCATTGCACAAGGCACCTGATACACTCCCCAACTCCACCACCCCTCCTTGTTATCCACATTAACATAAGCCCCCTCTCTGGACTCCATATTTGATCATGGGCCCTGCACACAGTCCCCAATGACCTTTATTTGAGTAACATCTTGTGGACCTCCTGACACCTGAAATAGCTTGCTAAAGATTAAATGGTTAAAGGGCAATCTCTTCCAACCTGGTGACTTTTGAAAAGGTTTTTCTGCAAGTGCAGTCAGAATGAGGAGCGAAAGCATTCACGGATTCACCACCACGTGTCTCATCTCAATGTCAGATATAAGCACGTAGAGGAAATTTACAAGGATGTGACCACAAATGAGAGGCAAAAGAATCACAAAAAAACCCAAATAAGCTGTGGCTCTGGAAAAAAGAAAACTGAGGTGTGGATGACAGAAGCCTTAAAGATTATGATGATGTTTGATAGGGTAAGTATGGACAGGATGCAAAGAATCCAGAAATGGGAGCCATGAATAAAAGGCCAACATGAATAAAACTGATAGGGAATTCAGGAGAAATATGTTTGCTCAGAGAATGGTGAAAATGTTTAGCATGATCGGGTAAATAGCAGGCTTACATTAAAGGGGAAACTGGATAAGTACATGATGGAGAAAGAACAGAAAAAGATGCTGATAGAATATGATAAAGTGAGAGAAGTGTCAACTATGGAAGAGACACTGACCCACACTAAATAAAAACTGCATGATGAATGGTAGGGCCTGAAGGAGTGAACTGGAACAGAGGGATCTTGGAGTCCAGGTGCACGGTTCTCTGAAAGTGGACTCACAGGTAGACTGGGCAGAGAGGAAGGCTTTTGCCACACTGGCCTTCATCAGTTAGGATAGGAGGACATTGTATTCTTTTGCTATAAATTCTGTGTCTTATGGTGTTATTCTCCATAGCCACCTGATGAACGAGCAGCACTCCAAAAGCTAGTGCTTCCAATTAAACCTGTTGGACTATAACCTGGTGTTGTGTGAGTTTTAACTTCATCAGACAGGGCATTGAGTATAGAAGTTGGGAAATTATGTTGCAGTTATACAGGATATTGGTGAGGCCGCACTTGGAGTATTGTGCTCAGTTATGGGTCACTTTGTTAAAGAAAGGGTGTTATTAAACTGGAAAGAGTGCAGAAGAAATTTACAAGGATCTTGCCTGGAATCAATGGTCTGAGTTATAGGGAGAGGTTGGACAAGCAAGGACCTTTTTCTTTCAGAGACTGAGTGGGGATCCTATAGAAGTGTATAAGATCATGAAAGGCCTGGATATGGTGAATGCACTCAGTCTTTTTCCCAGCTTTGGGGAGTTGAGGAATAGAGGGCATCAGTTTAAGGTTAGAGGGGAAAGAATAAAAGGGAACCTGAGGGGCAACTTTTTACACAAAAGGTGGTACGCATGTGGAATGAGCCGCCTGCAGAAATGGTTGAGGCGGGTACATTAACAACATTTAAAAGGCATTTGGACAAATACATGGATAGGAAAGGTTTAGAAGGATGTGGGCCAAGTGCAGGGTTAGCGTGGGTGGATATTTTGGTCGGCATGGACCAGTTTGGCCAAAGGACCTGTCTCCATGCTATAGGACTCTATGACTCTAAGACTCTGTGATTCCAACTGTGGATGCTGGCTATCAGAAACATAAGCTGAACTTAGTGGATAAATTCAGCGGATCTGGTAGCACCAGCGGTAAGAAATCAGAGTTAACATTTCAGGTTGAGCGACCCTTCCTTGGAACCGATGGTAGCTAGGAAAATGGGATTTTCCTATTTTCCATTTTCCTAGATCCCATCAGTTCTGAAGAAGGGACACTTGATCTGAAATGTTACCTCTGAATTCTCTCCACAGATGCTGCCAGACCTGCTGAGCTTATCCAGCAATTTCTATTTTTGTCACTGAGAGGCACTAGTTGTATGGAATGTCCCATTTCTGTGCTGTAGATTTAAGGTCAAGTGGGGTGTCATGGTCTGTTTTTGTCTCTAGAGTGACTGTTTCCTAAACTCTTGGCCATCGCCTTTGCTTTTGTTGAGGAGAAGCCTGATATGGAGAATGGGGCATGAAGCTCAGGCCTTGGTCTCGTTTGTGACTTGACAGCAGCATGGGCTGGACCAACTGGGTGACTGACCTGCTCTCTCTACCTGAGTCTTGGTCAAGTGAAACATCCACAGATGGTCTCATGAGCTCAAAGTGCTTTGAAAATAAACGTTACATCAGTTTTCCTTAACCTGCAGACGAAACTATAGACCAGAAAACATCTTTAGATGATGTTAGTGGACAAACTTCTCCATCTGAAATTTAAATGTGGAATTTTTTTTTACATTCATTCTTGTGGTGTGGGTATCACTGGCAAGGTGAGGGCATTATTTATCCATTCCTTGTTGCACTGTAAAATTGTTTGAACAGAAACTATCACAGAAAACATTCAAAGTCAACTACCTTGCTGTGGGTCTGGAGAAACGTGCAGACCTACACTAGCTCAGGACAGTGGGTTTCTTTGGCTAAAGGACTTTGGTAAACCAATTGGGTTTTTATGATAACCCCTCTGTTTTTGATCACTTATATGAATGTGAGCTTTTTAACTTTCCAATTCTCAAAGTACCCATAATGAGACTTGTGTTTGTACTTGCTGGATTAACAGTCTATAAGTTAATACTGCCACTAAATTAGCAGATAGAGAAATGTGTGCAAATATATCTCTATTCATTCATTAATATCATAATGCTAATTGGTGGGCTCAAATTGCAGTTAATAACATTACAATGCTAGCTTTCTTTACTCATTATACTGCTGTATCCTTATTTGTTTATATTTGAAGTTCAGCTTTTGTGTAATGTATTTTGCATGAACAGGATTATTTCCGCTTAACAACACTCTCACCTTTGAGTCAGAAGGTCAGGAGTTCTACTCCAGACTTTAAATATACTCTTAACTGAAACTCCAGTGCAGTGCAGAGGATATGCTGCACTGTCAGGGGTACCAGCTTTAGGGTGAGTCATTAAGCTGCCAGTTCAAGTGGATGTAAAAGGTCCCCTAGCATTATTTCAAACAGGAGCATGGGAGCTCTCCCCAGTGTCCCAGACAATATTCAAAAACAGATTAATTGGCCATTTGTTTATAGGGGCTTGTTCTGTGGAAATCGGCTGATGTATTTGCCCTTTGAGAACAATGATTGCACTTGAGAAAGTAATTCAATGTATATGAACTGCTTTGTGAAATGCATTAATTCTACTTTAATGCTTCTCTAAATGTAGTTGACAAAATGTCATCAATGTTAAAGTCATTGTTGGTAAAGACATGAAAATCCAACCTTAATGGCATTTAAATAAAGCATAATAACTGCTGTCTTTGTACTTGGCTTAACTGTTGGCACGCTGTTAGCTTTCTCTTGCCTTAAAAGCCACAGCTCGCCTGACAATATTCCATGGACACATGAGTCACTGGAGAGAGATCAAAAATCAGATCTTGAATTGTTACCATTTTCTGAATGTTAATTTCTAAATACCTGAATTCTCTCACTCAGCAAATAATCCCACTGTGTCACCAAAATGATGTTCCAAACTACTCATTCTCTCAATCTTCTGTTTTACTGCTGAAGTTAGACTGGGTTATTATAAAGTCTAGATTAGAGTGATGCTGGAAAGACACAGCAAGTCAGGCAGCATCAAAGGAGCTGGAAAATGGACATTTAAGGGTTCCTGCCTGAAACGTTGATTTTCCTATTCCTCGGATGCTGCCTGACCTGCTGTGCTTTTCCAGCACCATTCTGATCTTGACTCTAATCTCACTTTCGCCAGGGTTATCATAAATTCCACCAATACAGTTGACCTTTCCCGCTTTTGATGTTCTGTCCTGTTTTGATTTTGGCAGAAGACTACAGAGTATCAGAGAAGTGTAACCCGTGCTTGTGTGAACTCATAGTCACAGAGGGTCAAAGAGTCCTACAGTACGGAGACTGGCCCTTTGGCCCAAACTGTGCATGCTGACCAAAATATCCACCCAGGCTAGCCCTGCACTTGGCCCATATCCTTCTAATCCTTTCCTATCAATATATTTGTCCAAATGCCTTTTAAATATTGTAAATGTTCCCACTTCAACGGCTTTCGCTGGGTGCTCATTCCATATGCGCACCACCCTCTGTGTAAAAAAAGTTGCCCCTCAGGTTCCCTTTCGATCTTTCCCCTCTAACCTTAAAGTGATGCCCTCTCATCCTCAATTCCCCAGCCCTGGGAAAAAGACAGTGCATTCACCGTATCTATGCCTCTCATGATCTTATCCACGTTGACTTGCTCTCCCCTCAGTCTCCTACGCTCTAAAGATAAAAAAGTCCTAGCTTGTCCAACCTCTCCCTATAACTCAGACCATTAATTCCAGGCAACATCTTGTAAATTTCTTCTTTCCAGTTTAATAACATCCTTCCTATAACAAGGGGACCAAAACTGAACACAATACTCTAAATGCAGCCTCGCCAACATCCTGTAAAACTGCAACATAACTTCCCAACGTCTATACACAATGCCCTGGCTGTTGAAGGTCAGTGTGCCAAAGGCTACCTTCACTGCCCTGTCTACCTGTGAGTCCACTTTCAGAGAAACGTGAATCTGAACTCCAAGGTCCCTCTGTTTCACTACACTCCTTAAGGTCCTACCATTCACCATGAAACACCTATCTTGTTTTGACTTTCCAAAATGCAAGACCTCACACTTATCTATATTAAACACCATTTGCCATTTCTTAGTCCACTTCCCCAGCTGATCAAGGTCCTGCTGCAATTTCTGATAACCTTCCTCACTGTCCACGATACCTCCTATTTTAGTGTCATCTGCAAACTTGCTAATCATTCCTTATACATTCTCATCCAAATCATTGCTATAGATAACAAACAGCAATGGACCCAGCACTGACCTGAGGCACTCTACTAGTCACAGGCATCCAGTCTGACAAGTATCCTTCCACTATTACCCTCTGCTTCCTACCATCAAGCCGATTGAGTATCCAATTTGCCAACTCACAATGGATTTCTTGTGGTCAAACCTTCCAGAGCAGCCTATCATG
Source organism: Chiloscyllium plagiosum (assembly GCF_037043375.1). Taxonomy (NCBI): domain Eukaryota; kingdom Metazoa; phylum Chordata; class Chondrichthyes; order Orectolobiformes; family Hemiscylliidae; genus Chiloscyllium; species Chiloscyllium plagiosum. The sequence continues at coordinate 6,442,430 of NW_028270149.1, read as the reverse complement.
TGGAGCCTTAGCTGAAAAATGTGTTGCTGGAAAAGTGCAGCAGGTCAGGCAGCATCCAAGGTGCAAGAGAATCGACGTTTCGGGCATAATCTTCCTTGGATGCTGCCTGATCTGCTGCGCTTTTCCAGCAACACATTTTTCAGCTCTGATCTCCAGCATCTGCAGTCCTCACTTTCTCCATGTGGAGCCTTATCAAAGGCCTTGTTGAAATCCATATAGACTCTATCTACTGTCCTGCCATTATTAACCTTCCTGGTCACTTCATCAAAGAACTCTAACAAATTTGTGAGGCATGATCTCCCAAGCACAAAGTCATGCTGGCTATTCCTAATCAAACTCTGTCTTTCCAAATGCATGTATATCTTATCTTTCAGAATCTTTTCAAGTAAGTTATCTACCACAGATGTTAGGCTTACTAGTCCATAGTTCCCAGATTTTTCTATGAGTCCTTCTTGAATGCGCACACAACACTCGCTACCCTCCAACCTTCTGGGACCTCACTCGTGGCTAACGATGGTGCAAAAATATCAGCCAGAGCCCCCCACATTTTCTTCTCTAGCCTCTTGCAGTGTTCTCGGATATATCTGGTCAGGACCCCAGGAGATTTATCCACCTTCATACATTCTAGTACACCCAACACCTTCTCTACTGTGATATGGACTATCCCCAAGACATGATCACTAACTTCTCCAAGTTCCCCAGTCTTCATGTCTTTCTCCATGGTAAGCATAGAGGAGAAATATTCAATGAGGACCTCGCCCATCTTCTGCAGTTCTCTACATACATATTCACTTTGGTCCTTGAGGGGCCCTATTCTTTCTCTAGTTATTCTTTTTCCTTTAATATACTTAAAAAGAACCTCTTTGCATTCACCCTAATCTAAGCCAAGGCTTGTGTCTCCTTTTCACCCTCCTGATTTCCTTCTTCAGTAAACTCCTATATCCTCGATCTACCTCCTGGGATTCCTTGATCCCAGCTGGCTGTACCTGAGCCATGCCTCATTCTTTATTTCTGGTCAAAGCCTCAATATCTCTTGTCTTCCAGGGTTCCCTATTCCTGCCAACCTTGCTCTTCAACCTCACAGGAACACAGAGACTTTGAACTCTAGCTATCTCATTTTTAAAGGCCTGAGGTCCCTTTGCCTGCAAACAAGCTATTCCAATCAACCCCTGCACAAACTCCTGTCTAATTCCATCAAAATTCACCTTGTCCCAGTTTAGAACTTGAACCTGTGAAACAGTTTTGTCGATCACCATAACTATTTTAAAATTAATAGAACTATGATCATTGGTCCCAATGTGCTCCCCCACTGTCACCTCACTCCTCTGTCCGTCTCTATTTCCCAAGAGGAGGTTGAATTTTGCCCATTCCCAAGTAGGACCCTCTATATACTGCTTGTGAAAACCCTTCTGAGTGCATTTAACAAATTCCAACACATCTAAGCTCTTAACGCTCTGGCAGTCCCAGTCTGTGTTAGGAAAATTAAAATGCCTTATTATGACAGCCTTTTGCTCCTGCAAGTCTCCCCAGTCTCCCTGCATGTTTGTTCCTCTAATTCCCGTTGACTATTTGGGGGCCTATAGCACTCTTTGATTCAATTCATAAATTTCAAAGTAAACATTCTCTAACTCAGTTACAGACAGATGGATATCCTTAGAAGTCAAATTTGTTCCTAGAATGCAGGTAGAGACCATTCAGTCCATCAAGTCTGCACCAACCCTCCAAACAGCATCCTACACACACTCCCACTTTGTCCCTGTAACCCCACATGGCCAATTCACCCAACTTGCACATCTTTGGACTTTGGGAGGAAACTGGAGCACTCAGTGGAAACCCACACAGACACAGGAAGAACATGCAAATTCCACACAGACAGTTACCCAAGGCTGGAATCAAATCCAACTCCCTTACACAGTGAGGCAAGCTGTGGTCACCACTGTACCACCATGCCAGTCCTGGAAATTAGTAAAACGGATGGTGAGGTACAGATGATGTTTCATAACAAGAAATAAAATTTCCAAGGTGCATTCACTTCATACAAAAAAATCTCCCAATTTCAAAACATTGACATTTAACAAGAGTTGAAAAAGAGAATTAAGCATGTAAATCCTCTTGTATTTGTCATTGATTACAGGCCAAAGAAATCTTACTTTTAAGATAGTTACATAATACACCTCAAAGGGACACAAAGAGCAGAAAGAAAGCTAATTTCATTCTCAAGTGGTGGGAAGGCTGTTCATGGCTATAGAATGTAAAATAAAGTAGCCAGTAGTCAAAGTACAATGTTCATTTTATTTTGAAACTGATCTCTCCTCTTTGCAGCATCTCTCTCCTCTTCCTCCTGGTAACCTCTGTCTTTCTCTCTCTCTCACTCACTCTCTCTCTCTCACTCTCTCTGCCACTCTCTCCTGCAGCCCTTCCTCTGACTCCAAGACAAGAAAGGTGGTCAATTCCCTGTAAAGACTGTCCCACCTCCCTCTGCCTGGCCTGGTGCAGCTCCACGTGTAGGCTTTTCTGTGAGGGTCCTCTCCCCACTGCTTCCTCCCACTGCCGTCCCCTGTCCCTCTTTAGTCAGGGCCACAGCATTTGCCCCGTGTCCCTGGAACCCTCTTCAATGAAACATGTGTGATGCTTTCTGTGACCTGCCCATTCACAGTTAGCACGTGCCATGTACTACAACTGGCCACGTGCAGTGCCCAATCTGGTATTTTGAGAAATTGTTCCATTCTACAACACGTTTCATGCTATTTTAGAATATCTATGAGTAAATCGCAACCAATTAAATCTTTTTGAACCATTTTCTTAGTTATAATGTAGAAAACACAGCAGTGAATCTCAGCATTTCAAACTCTCACAGAAAGCATTGAACCAACCCTTCAATTATCTGTTTATCGATGACATTGTCTGATGGATAAATATAAGAACCTCCTTCCTGTCCTTCAAAATTGTAGACTGTACAAAACCATAATATTTATCCTGCACCTGAGAGGGTTGACAGAACCCCCAGATTAATTCCCCATCCAAAAGACGCATTTTTAGTCATTCAATACTCTCCCATTTTGGCTTTGGAGTGTCAGACTGGATTGTCTTGCTGTCTCTAGACATGTACACTCAACCCCCTGTTCCAGAGGCATGATTGCTTCTACTGAGCTAACACTCAGTGTCCTGAATATAGTTTTCTTGTAGTGGTAAGAGAATATTGCATTTATATTTCTGTTATGTTGAAATTTCAAACCTTTCAGTAGTCTATGTTTTGCATGTCTTTCAGACTGATCAGTCTCTGTTATGTAGCTATTTCCGTATATTCATCTCAGACAGTGTACCTGTCAGATGATCCTTCTGTCCTCATGTCTAACCAGTGCACAGGTAATTTTCCTTGTTATCTTTCACCAGTTGAATGTGCCAGTGCTTGTTAGCTATGCATTCCAAATCATTCAACAATAATTTTAATTGTAATTATCTACACAAGTGACCAAGGTTAATTTGTTTTATAAGTTGGTCAATTAGCATCTGTTGTTAGCTCAGGCATTTCACAGTGTAAACTCCGAAATCATCTGTTCAGGTTTGATACTGGCAATTCTCACTGAGGACTCCTCAACAGCATCACTTAAAGTAACTTAAAATATTATTTTTATAAATCATTTGTATTTTACAATATTACCTCTTTGTTCAAGTTGAATATTTTTTGATTGCACTTTTGCTCATCATTTGTATAAATGAGTTGGATGAGAATATAAGGGCTGGTTAGTAAGTTTGCCAAAAATTGGTGGTGTAGTGCACAGTGGAGTAGGTTCTCTAAGATTACAAAGAGATCTGGAGCAATTCGGTCAATGGGCTGAGGAGTGACAGATGGAGTTTAATTTGGCTAAATGCCAGATATTGCATTTTGATAAAACAAAAAAAGACAGGACTTATACACTTAAAAAGTAGGGCCTGGCTCGGTGTTGTAGAACAGACAGACCAAGGGATCCAAGTATTTAATTCTTTGAAATTTGCATCACAGGTAGACAGGGTGGTTAAGAAGGTGTTTAGCATGCTTGCCTTCATCACTCAGACCTTTTGAGTAAAGGAGTTGGGACATCATGTTGAGATTGTACAGGATATTGGTGAGGCCTCTTCTGGAATATTCTGTAAAGTTCTGGTCTTGTTGTTACAGGAAGGATATTATTAACCTGGAGAGGTGAACAAGATGTTGCTGGGAATGGAGGATTTGAGTTATGGGGAAAGGCTGGATTGTTTGGGAATTTTTCCACTGGAGCGTAGGACATTGAGGGATGACCTTATGGAGGGTTATATAATCATGAGGGGCACAGACAATGTGAATAGCAAAGATCTTTTTCCTAAGGTGGGGGTGTTCAAACATAGGGGACATATTTTTAATTTGAGAGGAGAAAGATTTAAAAAGGACATGAGGGGCGTTTTTTACATGGAGAGTGGTTTCAAGTCTATTTATAGCAACATCATTCACTGACACCTATACATGCCACTTCTTCTGTCACCACATGTTCTGATTGGCTGATAAAAGAAACAAAAAATTCTGACACCACATAAAGAGACTTTCAATAAAAATGCAGAAGGTCAATCAAAGTATATCAAAGCGCTTCGTCTGACAACTTTCCCTTGGGAAGCTGAAGGCAAAATCAAATTTTTAACGTGCGTTAAATTATTGAATTCACAATATCTGTTACAACTTGTCTGCAAAATGGTTTTGAGCAGCTTTATTTGCTTTGGGATATCCTGAAGTAATGTTGTTGCTAAATACAAAAGTTTCTTTCTCTATATTTGCTGCTATCTATCTGCTGGAAAGGCCACCGTAGTCTTACCAGACCATAACGCTGCTATCTATTCGAGAGAGGGGCAACTGATGATGGTTTAACCTGAAGGTCACAATACCTCAAGCAAGGGAGAGGTCGAGGATGAGAGTCCATTGTAGTAATCTCAGCCAGTGTAGAAAGTGAATCTGCACTGTTGACATCACTGTATGAAAGCCAGTCCAAAACATCTCAACCTCCAGATGCTGCCTGGCTTGCTGTGTTGTTCCAGCCTCTTGCTTGTCTATTTTGGATTCCAGCATCTGCAGTTCTTTTGTCTTTCACCTGAGCTAACCATCCCCATATTTACCTGTCTGTCTCTCTGTCTGTCTATCGATCTATCTGTGTCCACCTACCTGTCCATCTGCCTGTCGATCTGCCTGCCTCTCTATCTGTCTGTCTGTCTATCTCTCTCTGTCTCTCTATCTAAATGTCTACCTGCCTGTCTATCTGTCTATCTATCTATCTATCTATTTGTGTCGGTCTGTCTACCTGTCTATCTGTCTGTCTATCTGTTTGTCGATCTGTCTGTCTATCTGTCTGTCTGCCTGCCTGTCTATCTGTCTGTCTCTGTCTCTCTGTCTGTCTATCTGGCTGGCTGTCTATTTATCTGCATCTATCTATCTATCTATCTGTCTGTCTGTCCATCTATCTGTGCCCATCTGTCTGTCTACCAGACTGTCTGTCTGTCTGACTGTGTCTGCATCTATCTGTCTCTCTATCATTCTGTCCATCTGTCTATCTGTCTATCTCCCTGTCTGTTCCTCTATCCAACTATCTGTCTATCTGTCTGTCTGTCTATCTGCCTCTATCTGACTATCTGTCTATCTGTCTCTATATGTCTGTCTGTCTATCTGCCTCTATCTGACTATCGGTCTATCTGTCTGTCTGTCTCTCTATCTGACTATCTGTCTCTCTGTCTCTATATGTCTGTCTGTCTATCTGCCTCTATCTGACTATCTGTCTATCTGTCTGTCTGTCTCTCTATCTGACTATCTGTCTCTCTGTCTCTATATGTCTGTCTGTCTATCTGCGTCTCTATCTGAGTATTTGTCTATCTGTCTGTCTGTCTATCTGTCTATCTATCTACCTGTGTGCGTCTGTTTGTCTATCAGAATGTCTGCGTGTGCCTCTCTGTCTGTTTCTCTATCTGACTATCTCTCTATCTGTTTATCTATGTTTGTCTGACTGTCTGTCTATCTGTCTCTCTGTCTGTCTATCTGTCATCTATCTGTCTGTCTGTCTCTCTATTTGACTATCTGTCTGTCTCTCTGTCTATTTGTTTGTCTATCTGTCTCTTTAACTGTTTGTCTATCTCTCTATCTGACTATCTGTCTATCTGTCTCTCTATCTGAATAGCTACGAGCTAGTGAGGGCAGGAATAGGAGGATAGAGCAGATGAATGCATGGCTGAGGAGCTGGTGTATGGGAGAAGGATTCATATTTTTGGATCATTGGAATCTCTTTTGGGGTAGAAGTGACCTGTACAAGAATGGCAGATTGCACCTAAATTGGAAGGGGACTAATATATTGGCAGGGAAATTTGCTAGAACTGTTTGGGAGGATTTGAACTAGAAAGGTGGGGGATGGGACCCAGGGAGATAGTGAGATGGATACAGCTGAGAACAGAAGTGAGTCAAACAGTCAGGGCAGACAGGGACAAGGTAGGACTAATAAATTAAACTGCACTTATTTCAATGCAAGGGGCCTAACTGGAACATAGAACATAGAAGAATACAGCGCAGTACAGGCCCTTTGGCCCTCGATGTTGCGCCGATCCAAGCCCACCTAACCACACTAGCCCACTATCCTCCATATGCCTATCCAATGCCCGCTTAAATGCCCATAATGAGGCAGAGTCCACCACTGCTAATGGCAGGGCATTCCATGAACTCACGACTCGCTGAGTAAAGAACCTACCCCTAACATCTGTCCTATACCTACCACCCCTTAATTTAAAGTTATGCCCCCTCGTAATAGCTGACTCCATACGTGGAAAAAGGTTCTCATGGTCAACCCTATCTAAACCCCTAATCATCTTGTACACCTCTATCAAGTCACCCCTAAACCTTCTTTTCTCCAATGAAAACAACCCCAAGTGCCTCAGCCTTTCCTCATACGATCTTCCTACCATACCAGGCAACATCCTGGTAAACCTCCTCTGCACCCGTTCCAGTACCTCCACATCCTTCCTATAGTATGGCGACCAAAACTGCACACAATACTCCAGATGCGGCCGCACCAGAGTCTTATACAACTGCAACATGACCTCAGGACTCCGGAACTCAATTCCTCTACCAATAAAAGCCAGTACGCCATATGCCTTCTTCACCGCACTATTTACCTCGGTGAAAAGGCAGATGAACTCAGGGCATGGTCAGGAAAATGGGACTGGGATATCATAGCAATTACAGAAACATGGCTCAGGGATGGGCAGGACTGGCAGCTTAATGTTTCAGGATACAAATGCTACAGCAAGGATAGAAAGGGAGGCAAGAGAGGAGGGGGAGTTCACGTTTTCGATAAGGGATAGCATTACAGCTGTGCTGAGGGAGGGTATTCCCGGAAATATATCCAGAGAAATTATTTGGGAGGAACTGAGAAATTAGAAAGGGATGATCACCTTATTGGGATTGTATTATAGACCCCCTAATAGTCAGAGAGAAATTGAGAAACAAATTTGTAAGGAGATCTCAGCTATCTGTAAGAATAATAGGGTAGTTATAATAGGGGATTTTAACTTTTCAAACATTGACTGGGACTGCCATAGTGTTAAAGGTTTAAATGGAGAGGAATTTCTTAAGTGTATACAAGACAATTTTCTGATTCAGTATGTGCATGTACCTACTAGAGAAGGTGCAAAACTTGACCTACTCTTGGGAAATAAGGCAGGACAGGTGACTGAGGTGTCAGTGGGGGAGCACTTTGTGGCCAGCGACCATAATTCTATTCATTTTCAAATAGTGATGGAAAAGGATAGACCAGATCTAAAAGTTGAAGCTCTAAACTGGAGAAAGGCCAATTTTGACGGTATTAGGCAAGAACATTCGAAAGCTGATTGGAGGCAGATGTTCGCAGGTAAAGGGACGGCTAGAAAATGGGAAGCTTTCAGAAATGAGATAACAAGAATCCAGAGAAGGTATATTCCTGTCAGGGTGAAAGGGAAGGCTGGTAGGTATAGTGAATGCTGGATGACTAAAGAAATTGAGGGTTTGGTTAAGAAAAAGAAGGAAGCATATGTCAGATAGATTGAGTGAATCCTTAGAAGAGTATAAAGGAAGTAGGAGTATACTTAAGAGGGAAATCATGTCTCACAAACTTGATTCAGTTTTTTGAAGAAGTAACAAAGAGGATTGATGAGGGCAGAGCAGTAGATGTGATCTATATGGACTTCAGTAACGCGTTCGACAAAGTTCCCCATGGGAGACTAATTAGCAAGGTTAGATTAGATTCGATTAGATTACTTACAGTGTGAAAACAGGCCCTTTGGCCCAACAAGTCCACACCGACCCGCCGAAGCGCAACCCACCCATACCCAGACATTTACTCCTTACCTAATACTACGGGCAATTTAGCATGGCCAATTCACCTAACCTGCACATCTTTGGACTGTGGGAGGAAACCGGAGCACCCGGAGGAAACCCACGCAGACACGGGGAGAATGTGCAAACTCCACACAGTCAGTCGCCTGAGTCGGGAATTGAACCCGGGCCTCTGGCGCTGTGAGGCAGCAGAGCTAACCACTGTGCCACCGTGCCGCCCACAGGGAGAACTAGCCTTTTGGATGCAGAACTGGATCGCAGGTAGAAGACAGAGGGTGGTGGTGGAGGGTTGTTTTTCAGACTGGAGGCCTGTGACCAGTGGAGTGCCACAAGGATCGGTGCTGGGTCCTCTACTTTTTGTCATTTACATAAATGATTTGGATGTGAGCATAAGAGGTACAGTTGGTAAGTTTGCAAATGACACCGAAATTGGAGGTGTAGTGGACAGCGAAGAGGGTTACCTCAGATTACAACAGGATCTGGACCAGATGGGCAAATGGGCTGAGAAGTGGTTGATGGAGTTTAATTTAGATAAATGCGAGGTGCTGCATTTTGGGAAAGCAAATCTCAGCTGGACTTGTACACTTAATGGTAAGGTCCGAGGGAGTGTTGCTGAACAAAGAGACCTTGGAGTGCACATTCATAGCTCCTTGAAAGTGGAGTCGCAGGTAGATAGGATAGTGAAGAAGGCGTTTGGTATGCTTTCCTTTATTGGTCAGAGTATTGAGTACAGGAGTTGGGAGGTCATGTTGCAGCTGTACAGGACATTGGTTAGGCCACTGTTGGAATATTGCATGCAATTCTGGTCTCCTTCCTATTGGAAAGATGCTGTGAAATTTGAAAAGGTTCAGAAAAGATTTACAAGGATGTTGCCAGGGTTGGAGGATTTGAGCTACAGGGAGAGGCTGAACAGGCTGGGGCTGTTTTCCCTGGAGCGTTGGAGGTTGAGGGGTGACCTTATAGAGGTTTACAAAATTATGAGGTGCATGGATTGGATAAATGGACAAAGTCTTTTCCCTGGGGTCGGGGAGTCCAGAACTAGAGGGCATAGGTTTAGAGTGAGAGGGGAAAGATATAAAAGAGACCTAAGGGGCAACGTTTTCATGCAGAGCATGGTACGTGTATGGAATGAGCTGCCAGAGGATGTGGTGGAGGCTGGTACAATTGCAACATTTAAGAGACATTTCGATGGGTATATGAATAGGACGGGTTTGGAGGATTATGGGCTGGGTGCTGGCAGGTGGGACTAGATTGGGTTGGGATATCTGGTCGGCATGGATGGGTTGGACCAAAGGGTCTGTTTCCATGCTGTACATCTCTATGACTCTCTGTCTGTCTATATATCTGTCTGTCTGTTTGTCTATCTATTTGCCCGTCTTTCTACCTGTCTGTCTGTATGTCTATCTGTCTATTTGTCTGTCTATTTGTCTGTCTATTTGTCTGTCTGTCTATCTGTCTGTCTATCTGTCTGTCTATTTGCCTGTCTATTTGTCTATCTGTCTGTTTGACTGTCTATCTGTCTATCTATCTGTCCCTCTATGTAGCTGTTTGTCTTTCTATCTGTCTGTCTGTCTATATATCTGTCTGTCTGTTTGTCAGTCTGTCTATCTGTCTGTCAGTCTATTTATCTGCCTGTCTCAATGTCTATCTGTCTGTCTATCTGTCTATTTGTCTATCTATATGTCTGTCTATCTGTCTGTTTGAGTATCTGTCCATCTGGCTATCAGTTTGTTTGACTGTCTATCTGTCTGTATATTTGTCTATTTGTCCGCCTGTCTATCTGTCTGTTTGACTGTCTATCTGTCTGACTGTCTATCTGTCTATTTGTCTGTCTGTCTGTCTGGCTATCTGTCTATCTGTCTGCCTATCTGTCTGTCCCTCTGTCATAAAACATAGAACTTAGAACAATACATTGCAGAACAGGACATTCGGCCCTCGATGTTGCATTGACTCGTGAACTAATCTAAGCCCATCACCCTACACTATCCCCTCATCATCCATGTGCTTATCTAAGGATTGTTTGAATCTCCCTAATGTGGCTGAGTTGACTACATTGGCAGGCAGGGCATTCCACACCCTTACCACTCTCTGAGTGAAGAACCTGCCTCTGATATCTGTATTAAATCTATCACCCCTCAATTTGTAGTTGTGCCCCCTCGTACATGCTGACATCATCATCCTCGGAAAAAGACTTTCACTATCTACCCTATCTAATCCTCTGATCATCTTGTATGTCTCTATCAAATCCCCTCTTAGCCTTCTTCTTTCCAGTGAGAACAGACCCAGGTCTCTCAGCCTTTCTTCATAAGACCTTCCCTCCAGACTAGGCAACATCCTGGTAAATCTCCTCTGTACCTTTTCCAAAGCTTCCACATCCTTCCTGTAATGGCGCGACCAGAACTGTACACATTATTCCAATTGCGGCCGCACTAACGTTTTGTATATTTGCAGCATGACATTATGGCTTCAGAACCCAATTCCTCTACCAATAAAACCTAACACAACGTATGCCTCATTAACAGAACTATCAACCTGGGTGACAACTTTCAGGGATCTGTGTACATGGACTCCAAGATTCCTCTGCACATCCACACTACCAAGATTCTTTCCATTGACCAGTATTCTGCCTTCCTGTTGTTTTTCCCAAAGTGAATCACCTCACATTTATCTACATTAAACTCCGTTTGCCATCTCTCAGCCCAGTTCTGCAGTTCATCCAAGTCCCCCTCCCAACCTGCAATATTCTTCCACACCGTCCACTATTCCACCAACTTTAGTGTCATCTGCAAACTTACTAACCCATCCACCTGTGCCTGCGTCCAAGTCAGTTCTAAAAATGACAAACAGCAGTGGTCCCAAAACAGATCCTTGTGGCACACCACTGGTAACCGGACTCCAGGCTGAATAGTTTCCATCAACCACCACTCACTGCCTTCTTACAGAAAGCCAGTTTCTAATCCAAACTGCTAAATCACCCTTAATCCCATGCCTCTGCATTTTCTCCCAACAACCTACCGTGTGGAACCTTATCAAATGCTCTACTGAAGTCCATGAACACCTAGTCAATTGCCCTACCCTCATCCACATGCTTGGTCACCTTCTCAAAAAACTCACTGAGGTTTGTGTGACATGACCTGCCCTTGACGAAACCATTTTGACTATCTGAAATCAAATTGTTGCTAACTAGATGATTATAAATTCTATCTCTTATAATCCTTTCCAGAACCTTTCCTACAACAGAAGTAAGGCTCACTGGTCTATAATTACCTGGGTCATCTCTACTGCCCTTCTTGAACAAGGGCACAATATTTTCAATCCTCCAATCCTGTGGTACTAAAACTGTAGACAATCACGACACAAAAATCAAAGCCAAAGGCTCCAACACCTCCTCCCTCACTTCCCAGAGAATCCTCAGATAATTCCCATCCGGCCCAGGGGACTTGTCCACTTTCACTCCTTCTAGAATTGATAACACCTGTTTGTAAGTAACCTCAATCCTTTCTAGTCTAATATCTCGTATCTCATTCTTCTCCTCTACAATATTCTCCTTTTCCTGAGTGAAAATAGATGAGAAATATTCTCTTAGCATGTCTCTGATCTCCACAGGATCCACACAAAACTTCCCACTTCTGTCTTTGACTGGCCCTATTCCTACCCTATTCATCCTTTTATTCCTCACATACCTATAGAAAACTTTAGAGTTCTCCTTTATTCTAACTGCTAAAGACAGCTAATGTCCTCTCTTTGCTATTCTTAACGCTGTCTATAAATCCTTCCTAGCTAATCTGTAATTCTCCATCGCCTCATCTGAACCATCTCATCTCATCATCACATACGCCTCCTTCTTCTGCTAAACAAGAGATGCAATTTCTGTAGCAAACCATGGTTCCCTTACCTTATTGCTTCCTCCCTGCCTGACAGGGACATACCTATCAAGGACATGAAATGTCTCTTCCTTTCAACCCTTGCCCTTCCCCCATCGATAACTCTTGCCCTATGGCATGTACCTATCCCTTTCCATCATTCAAGTAAACATAACCGAATTATGGTCATTCTCTCCAAACTGCTCACTACAAACACCTGGCCTGGTTCATTACCAAACACCAGATCCAGTGTGGCCCCCCATCTTGTTGGCCCTTTGACATACAGTGTCAGGAAACCCTCCTGCACACATTGGATTAAAAACTGATCCATCCGGCATACTAGAGCATTTCCAGTCAATGTTGGGGAAGTTAAAGTCCCCCATAATGACCACCCTGCTCCTTTCACTCTTATCCAGAATCATTTTGCTGATCCTCTCCTCCACATCTGTAGAACTCTGCAGAGGCCTATAAAAAAACTCCCAGCAGTGTGACCTCTCCGCTCCTGTTTCTAACCTCAGCCCATACCATCTCAGCAGACAAGTCCTCATCAAAGGTCCTTTCAGCCATCGTTATACTGTCCTTGACAAACAAAGTCACACCTCCCCCTCTTTTACTGCCTTCCCTGTTCTTAATGAAAGATCTAAACCCTGGAACCTGCAATATCCATTCCTCACCCTGCTGTATCCATGTCTCTGAAATGGCCACAACATCGAAGACCCAGTTACCTATCTATGCGACAAGCTCACCTACCTTATTGCAGATACACCTGGCGTTGAAGTAGACACACTTCAAACCAGCTTGCTGTCTGCCAGCACATTCCTGTGACCGTGAAATCCTGTCCCTGTCCTCCCTACTCTCATCCTCCTGTGCACTGGAACTATACCTCAGGTTCTCATCCCCTGCTGAGCTAGTTTAAACCCTCCCGAATAGCACGAGCAAATTTCCCACCCAGGATATTAGTAGCCCTCTGGTTCAAGTGAAGATCGTCCTGTTTATAGAGGTCCCACATTCCCCAGAATGAGCCCCAATTATCCTTGTACCTGAAATCCTCCCTCCTGCACGAATCCTGCAGCCACATGTTCAGCTGATATCTCTCCCTATTCCTTGCCTCGCTATCACGTGGTACGGGTAACAAACCAGGAATAACAAAGAATCTGGGGTAATCCAAGATGGAGGATGGGAAAAATTTCTAGCTGTAACAATTGCTCCTTGTTTGAGGTATTTTAGATGCTGGAGGTGATTTTCTTGAATTCCAGGAGCAGCAATTACTGTTTTATATGCTGTTGCATTGTTTTGGAACTTTGGGAAAAACAGCAGTTTTAAAAGGGAGAAGAGCAGACAAAGGAAGCATATGGTGAGGACAGTGCAGGAGAGAGAGAAAGAAACCCACATTGCTAACTGACAGAGTTAGCAGTTACTGCTTTTGCTGTGGAATTCATGAATCACTGGACACTGGAGTGCGTCTGGGAAAATTGAAAAACAGTGAAATTCGCAACTAGATTAGATTACTTACAGTGTGGAAACAGGCCCTTCGGCCCAACAAGTCCACACTGACCCACTCCCCTACACCTAACACTACGGGCAATTTAGAATGGCCAATTCACCTAACCTGCACATTTTTGGATTGTGGGAGAAAACCGGAGCAAACCACACAGACACAGGGAGAATGTGCAAACTCCATACAGAGAGTCGCCTGAGGCAGGAATTGAACCCGGGTCTCTGGTGCTGTAAGGTAGCAGTGCTAACCACCATGCCACCCACTTGGAGGAGCCTGTTTGGAGAGGTCACAGCACAGAAACAGATAAGTGGATGTTTTAAGTGTGGTCTTAAAATAAGTCTGCAGTAGTGAATAGAGTGGGTTCTTTCTTAATTATATGTTTAATTGAGCTACGTCTCTTGATTAAACTTAAAAAAAAAGCCATAAGTATTAATTTAACCTGGAGCAGTCTTTTGTAGAGGAATAAAACGGTGTTAATTTCTGGGTCTGTAGATTGGAAAAGAGCAAAAATAGCCTTTAGTAGAGTGATTTGCTCTTCTTGTTGGATGTGAGAGTTTTGGGAGAATTTACGGGTTACTGAGGATTACATCTGCAATAAACACTGTTGGTTGCGAATCCTATCAAATTGAATGGATCGGTTGGAGTGGCAGTTAGAAGCAATGAGGAATTTACACAAGTAAGGAGGTGTGATGGATGGCAGTTACAGGAAGGGGGGCAAGTCTCAGATACAGTCACACAGATGAGTTAACTTCAGGAAAGGTAAGAGAGATAGGCAGGTAGTGCAGGAGTCTTCTGTGGCTATCCCCATTTCAAACAAGTATACTGTTTTGGAAAATGTAGGGGGTGATGGATTCTCCCTGGGGGAACGTAGCATGAACAGCCAGGTTTCTGGTATTAAGACTGACCATAATGTAATGAGAGGTATGTTGGGTTCCAAGTGATCAATTGTCTTAGGGGACTCTCTAGTCCGAGGTACAGACAAACGTTTCTATGGCCAGCAGCGAAAAATCAGAATGGTGTGTTGCTGCCCTGGTGCCAGGATCAAGGATGTCTCAGAGAGGGTGCAGAATGTTCTCACGGGGGAGAGGGGCCAGGAAGAGGTCATTGTCCACATTGAAACCAACGATATAGGAAGGGAAAAGGTTGAGATTCTGAAGTGAGATTACAGAGAGTTAGGCAGGAATTTAAAAAAGTGGTTCTCAAACGTTGTAATATCTGGATTACTCCCAGTGCTATGAGCTAGTGAGGGCAGGAATAGGAGGATAGAGCAGATGAATGCATGGCTGAGGAGCTGAAGTATGGGAGAAGTATTCACATTTTTGGATCATTGGAAGCTATTTTGTGGTAGAAGTGACCTGTACAAGAAGGACGGATTGCATCTAAATTGGAAGGGGACTAATATACTGGCAGGGAAATTTCCTAAAGCTGCTTGTGATGATTTAAACTAGCAAGGTGGGGGATAGGACTCAGGGAGATAGACAGGAAAGATTTCAATCTGAGACTGGTACAGTTGCGAACAAAGGTAAGTCAAACAGTCAGGGCAGGCAGGGACAAAGCAGAGAACAAGGTAGGACTGATAAATTAAACTGCATTTATTTCAATGCAAGAGGCCTAACAGAGAAGGCAGATGAACTCAGGGCATGGTCAGGAACATGGGACTGGGATATCATAGCAGTTACAGAAACATGGCTCAGGGATGGACAGGACTGGCAGCTTAATGTTCCAGGTTACAAATGTTACAGGAAGGATAGAAAGGGAGGCAAGAGAGGAGGGGGAGTGGCGTTTTTGATAAGGGATAGCATTACAGCTGTACTGAGGGAGGATATTCCTGGAAATACATCCAGGAAAGTTATTTGGGTGGAACTGAGAAATAAGAAAGGGATGATCACCTTATTGGGACTGTATTATAGACCCCCTAATAGTCAGAGGGAAATTGAGAAACAAACTTGTAAGGAGATCTCAGCTATCTGTAAAAATAATATAGTGGTTATGGTAGGGGATTTAAATTTTCCAAACATAGACTTAGACTGCCACAGTGTTAAGGGGTTAGATGGAGAGGAATTTGTTAAGTATGTACAAGACAATTTTCTGATTCAGTATGTGGATGTACCTACTAGAGAAGGTGCAAAACTTGTCCTACTCTTGGGAAATAAGGCAGGGCAGGTGACTGAGGTGTCAGTGGGAGAGCACTTTGTGGCTTAATTCTATTCGTTTTCAAATAGTGATGGAAAAGGATACGCCAGGTCTAAAAATTGAAATTCTAAATTGGAAGAACACTAACTTTGACGGTATAACACAAGAACTTTCAAAAGCTGGGTGCAATGTTCGCAGGTAAAGGGACGGCTGGAAAATGGGAAGCATTCAGAAATGAGATAATGAGAGTCGAGAGACAGTATTTTCCTGTTAGGGTGAAAGGAAAGGCTGGTAGGTGCAGGGAATGCTGGATGACTAAAAAAATTGAGGTTTTGGTTAAGAAAAAGAAGGAAGCATATGCCCAGTATGGACAGGATAATCGAGTGAATCCTGAGAAGAGGATAAAAGCAATAGGAGTATACTTAAGAGGGAAATAAGGAGGGCAAAACGGGGACATGGGATAGCGTTGGCAAATTAAGTTAAGGAGAATCCAATGGGTTTTTACAAATACATTAAGGACAAAAGGATAATTAGGGAGAGAATAGGGCCCCTCAAAGATCAGCAAGGCGGCCTTTGTGTGGAGCCACAAGAGATGGGGGAAATACTAAATGAGTATTTTACATCAATATTTACTGTGGAAAAGGACATGGAAGATATAGAATGTAGGGAAACAGATGGTGACATCTTGAAAAATGTCCATATTACAGAGAAGGAAGTGCTAGATGTCTTGAAACACATAAAAGTGGATAAATCCACAGGACCTGATCAAATGTACCCTAGAACTCTGTGGGATGCTAGGGAAGTGATTGCTGGGCCTCTTGCTGAGATATTTGTATCATTGATAGTCACAGGTGAGGTGTCAGAAGACTGGAGATTGGCAAATGTGGTGCCACTGTTTAAGAAAGGTGGTAAGGACAAGCCAGGGAACTATAGACCAGTGAGCCTGATGTCGGTGGTGGACAAGTTGTTGGGGGGAATCCTGAGGGACACGATGTACATGTATTTGGAAAGGCAAGGACTAATTAGGGATAGTCAACATGGCTTTGTGCGTGGGAAATCATATCTCACAAACTTGATTGAGTGTTTTGAGGAAGTAACAAAGAGGATTGATGAGGGCAGAACGGTGGACGTGATCTGTATGGATTTCAGTAAGGCATTCGACAAGGTTCCCCATGGGAGACTGATTTGCAAGGTTAGATCTCTTGGAATACAGAGGGAATTAGCCATTTGGAAACAGAACTGGCCCAAAGGCAGAAGACAGAGAGTGGTGGTGGAGGGTTGTTTTTCAGACTGGAGGCCTGTGACCAGTGGTGTGCCACAAGGATCTGTGCTGGGGCCAATACTTTTCATCATTTATATTACCGATCTGGATGTGAGCATAAAAGGTATAGTTAGTAAATTTGCAGATGACAAAAAAAATTGCAGTTGTAGTGGACAGCGAAGAAGGTTACATCAGATTACAACTGGATCTTGATCAGATGGGCAAGTGGGCTGAGAAGTGGCAGATGGAGTTTAATTTATATAAATGCGAGGTGCTGCATTTTGGGAAAGCAAATCTTAGCAGGACTTATACACTTAATGGTAAGGTCCTCGGGAGTGTTGCTCAACAAAGAGACCTTGGTGTACAAGTTCATAGCTTCTTAAAAGTGGAGTCACAGGTAGATAGGATGGTGAGGAACGCGTTTGGTATGCTTTCTTTTATTGATTAGAGTATTGAGGTCATGTTGCAGCTGTACAGGACATTGGTTAGGCCACTGTTGGAATATTGCATGCAATTCTGGTCTCCTTCCTATTGGAAAGATGTTGTGAAACTTGAAAGGGTTCAGGAAGGATTTACAAGGATGTTGCCAGGGTTGGAGGATCTGAGCTACAGGGAGAGGCTGAACAGGCTGGGGCTGTTTTCCCTGGAGCGTCGGAGGCTGAGGGGTGACCTTATAGAGGTTTACAAAATTATGAGGGGCATGGATAGGGTAAATAGGCTAAGTCTTTTCCCTGGGGTGGGGGAGTCCAGAACCAGAGGGCATAGGTTTAGGATGAGAGAGGAAAGATATAAAAGAGACTTAAGGGGCAACATTTTGACGCAGAGCATGGTACATGTATGGAATGAGCTGCCAGAGGAAGTGGTGGAGGCTTGCACAATTTCAGCATTAACAAGGCATTTGGATGGATATAGAAATAGGAAAGGTTTGGAGAGATATGGGCCAGGTGCTGGCAGGTGGGACTAAATTGGATTGGGATATCTGGTTGGCATGGACAAGTTGGACCGAAGGGTCTGTTTACGTGCTGTACATCTCTATGACTCTATTGCTCTAGCTTTCAGCTTCCACCCTCCTAAAATCCTGCCTTACATCCCTATCCCTCTTTCTACCTATGTCGGTGGTACTTACGTGGACCATGACTTGGGGCTAGTCACCCACTCCTTTGAAGACCCCAAAGACACGATCCGAGATATCACAGATCCTGGCACCTGGGAGGCAACACACCGAATGTGAGTCTCTTTTGTTCCCAACAAACCCTCTACCTGACCTTCTAACTATTGAGTTGCTAATGACTAACACTCTCCTACTTTCCCTCCTTTCCTTCTGTGCAACAGGGTTGGACTCTGCGCCAGAGACCTGCACCCAACTGCATGCCCCCGATAAGTCGTCCCCCACAATGGTATCCCAAAACAGTATACTTGTTGTTCAGGGGAACGACCACAGGGGACCCCTGCACTGACTGTTTTGTCCCCCTTCTAACAGTCACCCAGCTTTCTTCATGCTTCGCAGTAACTACTTCCCTGTAACTCTTACCTATCGCAACCTCTGCTTCCTGAATGATCTGAAGTTCATCCAGTCTATCTGTTGAACTACCATTACAAAGAGGCCACACACAATTTCTAAAACTCAGTTAACATTTGAGTTTCTTTTCCAACCATTATTATTTTGCAAGCTGAGGGGAAGAATGAACTACACCTTTACTGTGAAAAAAGATACACCCATCTCCTGTATACAGCCTCATTTCAACTGCAAACTGCTCCCTCCACAGGCTCGATCAGTTATCATGTTTGTTTGGAAAGAGAATTGGGAATAAATCTACGTATGTTTCTTTTTAAAATACGATTGAGGCTTCATTGAAAACTAACATGAAAATGTGTTCTTTTTCAAGCAGTGAGACAGTTTCCTGAATGGAATGAGGGAAAAGATGGAGTGACATAAAGAGACTGAGGATGACGGCACTAGCCCTGCATTATTTTCTTTGCAGTTCAAATATGGAACATTTTCCATTGGGTTGGATTTGAAAGCTGCTCATCATGGTTATGTCCAAAGCAGTGTGGCCCACCTAAATCACTGGTGCGGTCCCAGCACCAGCATCAGCTAAAGTGTAAGAGCAGAAGGGGCTGATGTGGGATTCATGGCGAAAGTGAGGATTGCAGATGCTGGAGATCAGAGTCAAGATTAGATGATGGTGGAAAAGCACAGCAGGTCAGGCAGTATCCGAGGAGCAGGAAAATCCGGAATGAAGGGCTCCTGCCCGAAACATCGATGTTCCTGCTCCTCGGATGCTGCCTGACCTGCTGTAGGATTCCAGGCATTCAGTGGCAAAGTGCTAATCAGGCTCAGGAATGAGCCATTGATGCCCATTATCACTGAGCCCACTGAACCCACTGCAAATCACTCATGATTCAGGGATTAAGTGGTTACCATTGAGTTTGTCCATGTACTTTGAAGGCAAACTGGAATGAATAATTGCAATGGTAGTGATAAACATGGACTATAGAATTTTAACTTCCACCATCTGATTGCCATATTAGAGGCATTTTGTGTACCAAAACATTTTTTTTTAAGAGGAAGAAGAATGGACATAAAATGGCTGCATTGGTCATTTGCCCACACATTGTAAGAGGTAGCATAAAACCATATCAGAAAAATAAAACCATTTGCACTGAAATTGCAATATTTATCCTATGACCTCATGTCAAGAAATTCACAGCTTCCATTCAATTCACATATGTAAAGTAATTTCACATACTGGGAGATCAAAGATTTACCTCCCAGTTAGACAGCTTGGAAAGAAGTTGGAGTTTGACTCGGGAATGCACGCTGAACTATATTTCAGCAGCTGCTTTTGAACACAAGAGCAGAGAGAAGAAAAACAAATTTCTGATAACAGGGTCAGAACTCTCCTTCCTCTGTTTCACTCCCATCACTGAAAAATGCACTGAATGAAAAGCAACTTAGGAAAACAAGCATTCACCTACAGGGTATGCTACTGCTCAGATATAAGTCAATAATTTACTAACTGCTTCCCCATGCTTGATTAAACCGCATAGCCTTACTTCCCCTTGCACATGCCATACTTTTATAAACATTATTACCCAGGTTTGTCTATGTGTTTGATGTCATATGTTTGTTACTTTTTCTCAGGAGTACTGGACAGTAAAATTTCACTTTCCTTCATTGACAAGGAAATATTGGCAATTGGCTTCTTTGGTTTCTAGTGAATTGTGTTTTAATTGAAATGTGACAGCTTTGTGCACAAATAAAATTGTTGTCACTAACTGAGAGGAGGGATGGAGATGGTGAACTGGCTAAACTGGCAGGCAAGCCTTTAATATCCCTAATATGTGAAAGTATAGTTAACTAAGCACACAGTAAACAGTCTCAGCATTGTCACATTGTAACTGTATATCCTTTATTATTGTAGTTGTTGCTTGAAGTTTGTAAAACTGCAGCTGGGAGGGCTACCTGCCCCATTGAAATGTACAACATTATTTCTGTCCATTTTAAAAATTCATTTGTGGGATGTGGGTGTTGCTAGCTAAGCCAGTATTTATTGCCCATGCCAAGTTGTCCTTGAGCAGGTGGGGGTGAGCTGCCTTCTTCTACCACTGCAGTCCACCTGCTGTGGGTTGACCCACAATGCCACTGGGGAGGGAATGCTCAGATTTTGACCCAGACTGTGGGACTGGGTCACTTCACTCAGCCTGCAGCACAAAGCTTGCAATACTTTTAGTAATGAGGGCAAGAATTTCACAGCGTCAGCATCAGTTTTCACTGCACCTAGCATTTTCCAATTGTCACTGAAAGACTTAGAATCCCTTGCTCATTAACCAACATAAAGAAGAAACTGGGAATTCCTGACCATCCACAGTACAGGTTATTAGTAGGACACAAGAGGGAAACACATTTGAATGTTTGCTCTCTTTCTCTGCCTCAATTAATGAGCATTTCAATCAGGATCAGGACTCATTCAAAGGATGGAAATGAATATTTACTGAGGTAACAAGGGCTCTTGCAGCAAGTGGCAACGCAGGACCTGCATTGATTTAACTGCTTCAAAAGCTGTTAATTTTAAATTGTTGTGTCTGCACTATCACAAAGTTGGAATCACCGCGTTGTAAGACTGCATCTGTTTTGCATTCAAAATAATCCTCTAGCCAGGGCCTCTTTGACTGAAGGTCATCATCCCATTGAGATAACCAGCTGAGAGTTTGGTGTCACAAACCTTGGGCAGCAATGGACACTACAGCTGCCCTTTTAAATCTCACACATTGTAATAATGGGCATGACCTGACTAACTTACAACTTTAAAATTATTTTAATTTTTTTAATTCCCAGGCTGTTGGCATTGATGGCTATGCCAATGTTTATTGTACATCCCAATTTTCCCAGAGGGCAGCTAAGAGTCAAACACATTGCTGTGGGTCTGGAGCCACATGTAGGCCAGACCAGGTAAGAACAGCAGTTTGCTTCCTGAAAGGTCATCAGTGAATCAAAGGGGACTGGTCAGCTCAGGTGGTTGGATGCTGACTGTTTAATTCCCACCTCGGCTGAAGGATTCTCCTATTCAATGTCTCCCCTCAACTAAGGCTACGTGATCCTTGGGTTAAACCACCACTGGTTGTCTGTTTGTAATGAGAGATCAGCTCTATAGTCTGGACTACGATGGCTTTGCCTTTGATGAACCAGATAGGTTTTTCCCCAACACTTATCATTAGCATCTTCATTCACTTTTATTGAATTCAAATTCCACCATCTGACATGGCAGGATTCAAACCTGATCCCCCTAGGTTTCTGGATTAATAATCCACAAGTTAGATCATTAGGCCATTGCCTCCCCATTACCTCACATACATTGCTCCTCAATCCCACCTCCTGACCTAAATGGGTTTCTCAGCCTCTTCCCTATTCTCCGACCCTAGTGTCAGAGTTCCCTCAGATCTTTGTTGACTGCACGGAAAAATGGCTTCCTTTTGTGATGTAAACATCCCTGAGTCTTTGAGTCTCACATGTCCACCTTCCCACTCTTGTGGCTACTCTCAGTAAGAAATAAGAAATCAATCAGGGTGGCACGTTGGCTCAGTGGTTAGCACTGTTACCTCATAGTGCCAGGACCCAGGTTTGATTCCAGCCTTGGATGAATATCTGTGTTCAATTTGTGTGTTCTCTTTGTGTCTGCACAGGTTTCCTCCCACAGTCTGAGGATGTGCAAGCTAGGGGGAGTAGCCATAGGAAATGCAGGGATAGGGTAGGGAGTAGGTCTGGTTGGAATGCTGTTTGGAGGGTCAGTGTGGACTTGTTGAGCCAAATGGCCTACTTTCACACGGGAGGGATTCTATGAACAATAATTCAAACCTATCCCGTGGGAAATCAGTCCTTTAAAGAAGGAAATCTGCTGTCCTTACCCTGTCTGGCCTACACATGACTCCACAACAATGGGATTGACTCTTAGTAAGCCAATCAGTTCAAGGGCATGAAGGGAGTGGGAGACAAATGCTGGCCTTGCCATGATACTCTCAACCTATGAAAGAACAAAGAAGAATTGCAAAGCTTAGGGAAAAGCAACCAGCCCCTCTTTAGATTGATTTGATGGATATTATTGGAGCCAAGATCCTGCTGAGAGTTTGGAGCCAAGGATAACAAAGAATGAGGCAAAGATCAAAAGGTTAATGTTATGAAGAAATTGTCACATTTTTTTCCCCTGGCAGGGTTAGATTGAGAGCAAACGTATGGAGGATTTCAAAATTATCAAATGTTTGGAGGTGACAAGGAATGAGAAGTTGTTTGGCTGATTCTTGGATTGATTACAAGAGAATACAAATCTATAAAGAGTATAAGGAGAAGGTTTTTATTTTCACTCAGAGAATTGTTGTAATATGACATATGCTGTCAGTCGCAGCACAGGCGATTATATCATTGACTCCAGATTAACTATTTGGAAAGGGAAGAAAACAAAAAGAAAGGGGGATAGGACAGGGAGATAGGATTAGAGTAGACAGTTCTTACCAAGGTCGGCGAAAGTGAGGACTGCAGATGCTGGAGATTAGAGTCAAAGAGTGTGTTGCTGGAAAAGCACAGCATGTCAGGCAGCATCCAACGAACAGGAGAATCAATGTTTCAGGCAAAAGCCTTTCATCAGGAAGGGCTCATCATCTTACCAAGATACCATGTCCATAGCAGATCTGTGATGAAGGGGTATTCTAAATGCTGTTTGGCTTAGTTTTCACTGGGCAAGAGGACTTAAAATCATCCTCAAGATTTTGAATGCTCCAGGGGTGATATGATGGGATTCGTGTAGTCCTTGATCCTATCCAATGCTGGAAAATGGATGATGGCACATTGGCATCTCCATTTACCACCCTTCCAATTGAACAATGAGGCTCAAAACAAAAGCTGCCCCACATTTGCAGAATCACTGCTCTGCAACTCCCACTTGTAAAAAGAACAATAACAAGAAGATATAGATTTAAAATGACTTGCAAAAGAAGGAAGGGTGATAGGAGAAAAAAGAAACTCTTTTACACAGCGAGGTATTCAAGACAGGATTCATTGATGATTTGGAGAGAAATACTATGCTAATGTATCAGGGAAAATCAGGAGATTAGCTCTAGGTGACTGTTCGTTTGAAGAGCTAGTGCAAGGACAATGGGCCAAATGGCCTCTTTCTGCACTGTAACAATTCTGTGATCCTGTCATTCTGAATAGTTAGAGTATGGGATGGAATCTGATTGAGGCATTCAAGAGGACATTGGGTGATTACTTGTACAGACATAGCGTGCAAGCATATAGGGAAAAAACAGGAAATAGGCACCTAGTAGTAATGCTTGATTGAGGATCTGGTGCATTCATAATGGGCTAAATGGTCTCATTCTCCACTACATCAATTCTGCAATTCTATAACACAGCCACTATACTGAGGGTAACAGAATGGTTACAGAAATGATGGAGGCTACTCAGTCTATCGAGTCCATTGTGGTCCTGTGTCTGGAATAACTTGTAGGCCAAGCCAGGTAAGAATGGCAGTTTCTGTCCCTGAAGGGCATCAGTTAATGAGATGGGTTTTTGTTTTGGAGAATTGACAATAGATTCATTGAATTAGATTTATTGCATTCAAATTCTGCTATTTACTATGGTGGGATTTGAACCTATTTCTCCAGAACACTGGCATAGTAAAACTACCACTAGGCCATCACCTCCCTTTCAAGCATTGCTGTGCCCACCTTTCCCCTGTAGTTTTATCAATTCATTGCCTTCTGGTACTTATTCCAGTCCCTACTGAAATTTGTGATTCAACCTGTGCCCACCACACTCTCAGACATTACATTTCAAATCATTTTCATTGACTGCATTAAAAAATACTTGCTCCTTTTTTTTTGCCATTTACCTTTTTGCAATGCCCTCTGATTCTCAACTCCTTCACCCGTGGGTATAGTAACTCTCCTGCCTGGTCTATATAGAAAGCTCCTGAATTTGAACATCTCTGTCAAATCTTCTCCCAATGATAAGATAAAGAAACTGCCTGTGATTCAGGAAGCTCACATATATCAGCTAGCAATTGTGTATAATGGCACAGAATAATATCGCAGTTTCAGATTAAATATTGTACATCTGAGGCTAGGCATTGATTATTGAATTATCTATTATTTCCCAGTGCATGAGCTTGTAATAATCAAAAGTATTTTACTTCATTCCAACTAAATGTGCTTGAAATATTTATTTATCAGTCCTGGAATTGGAAAGATAATAAAACGATAAGACATAAGGGCAGAGGTAGGCCATTCAGCCCATCAAGTCACCTCTGCCATTTGATATGATCATAACTGATCCTCAACTTCACCCTCCTGTCTCTTCCCAATAAATCCCCAATTCCCTGACTTGTTAAAAATCTTTTGATATCAGCTTTGAATACAGACAGACCCCAGGTTGTGAACAAATTGCGTTCTGGAGACCGTTTGCAAGTCCATCTGTATGCAAGTCAGAACAGAGTGCAGGAAAATGGAAAACTGCTGTTTGTAAGCACAGGAATTTTTTTTTGTCAGGTGTTTAAAATTATATCTCCATATTGCGTCTTGTCCATAGGTATGAACATTCATAACATCCCTGAAGAAGGTCTTATGCCCGAAACGTCGATTCTCCTGTTCCCTGGATGCTGCCTGACCTGCTGCGCTTTTCCAGCAACACATTTTCAGCTCTGATCTCCAGCATCTGCAGACCTCACTTTCTCCTCCATGAACATTCATAAGTTGGACATTTGTAAACGGGGTTCCTGTATAGTTAATGACCCATCTTTGACAACCTTCTGCAGTAGAGAATTCCAAAGATTCATCACCCTGTCAGAGAAGCAATTCCCCATCATCTTTGTCCTCACTGGATGACCCTTTCTTGTGAGATTATGCCCTTTTAGTCTTAGAATGTCCTACAAGAGAACATAACCTTTTTATCAAGTCCCATCAAGTTCTCTAAGAATTTTGTGTGTTTCAGTCAAGTCTCCTATCATTCCTCTGAGCTCCAAAGACTACAAGCCCAAACTATTCAACTTCTTCTCTCACCCCAGTGCAGCACTTAGTTGGATGTGTCAACTTACCAACAAGATCGTCAATTGAGGCTCCCTCTGGTGGTTGAAGTACAGGATGCAATTTTTCCAACATTTTGGATTTCCTTTATCACCGAATACCATCAAAACAACTCATTTGTTTGATTTCCTAGCATCCTGCCACACCAGTTTATTCTTCCTGCTCCCAATAGCGACTGAACTTCATCAATCTTCCCAAGGAAGTGAATGGCACTATATAAGTGAAAATTCTTTGCTTCTTCATTTTTAAACCTTTCATTCTGGCTTTGATAGATTTCCACCTCCCACCAGCCCTCCCCAGCCCCAAAATATTCATGTAGCAGGCATTATACTGAGTGCATCAGTTGCAATCTGTTAACAAAGCCACTGTCAATCAGAATATACTACAATTGAAATATGCCTTTTATTATGGGACAAACTCATTCAGCAACTTGACCGCTGAATTCAATGTCTTAACACATGTTGCCACAAACGCCTTGGCATTTACAACAGGGTCAACAACTGTGAAGGGCAAGGGCCAAGACAGTCTACAGGCTCCGAACTTTGAATATGTCATTTCTCAGCTGCTTTTGTGTCTTAAAATATGCTCCGCATCCAATGACTTTTATTACATCTCTAATTATTTCTTTCTGTGCTCTCAATTAAAGATAAAACACAATATCCTGTTGACTTTGCCATAAATTTGGTTAATTCCCATAAGGGTAAAGTGGCATAATGAATATAAATATGCAAACAGATTTTAACTATTTTTTTCATTTGATACAATGAAAAATTAACAGAATATTTCCCTGCTTACCTTTCAGCATAACAGTAATCCATTCTCTTTTTCATAATGCAGGGTAGTGTCCCTGTCTCTGGTTTGCTGGATTTGAGTTCCAGTCCAGGACATGACAGCTGTGGGAGGTGTGCTTCTACTATGGCAGGTGAGTTGCTTGTCAGCCTGTAAACTCTTCCAGTACACCTGGCGGCAGGGGGTAAGAGCGGAGGAGCTCCCTGGTCAGCTGTCCTGCAGAAGGCATTGACCAAACTCACGGTTGCATTTCACCCAGAAACATGGGCCAATCCCATGGATGTCCATCAGAAAAGAGGACATGAGCAAAGACAGAATGAAACAGGTATTAAGACCATCAGAAGTAGGACATTCAGTCCATCAATGCTGTTCGGCTGTTCAATGAAGTCACAGCGGATCTGATAATCGTCAAATCGAATTCTCTTATTTATTCTCACACTGTTTGATTCCCTTACTTTTTAAAGATCTGTTTTAGAGTCATAGAGTCATAGAGATGTACAGCATGGAAACAGACCCTTCGGTCCAACCCATCCATGCCAACCAGATATCCCAACCCAATCTAGTCCCACCTGCCAGCACCCGGCCCATATCCCTCCAAACACTTCCTGTCCATATACCCATCTAAATGCCTCTTAAATGTTGCAATTGTACCAGCCTCCACCACTTTCTATGGCAGCTCATTCCACACACATACCACCCTCTGAGTGAAAAAGTTACCCCTTAGGTCTCCTTTATATCTTTCCCCTCTCAACCTAAACCTATGCCTTCTAGTTATAGACTCCCGACCTCAGGGAAAAGACTTTGCCTGTTTACCCTATCCATGCCCCTCATAATTTTGTAAACCTCCAACACTACAGGAAAAACAGCCCTAGCCTGTTCAAGCCTCTCCCTATAGCTCAAATCCTTCAACCCTGGCAACATCCTTTAAATCTTTCCTGAACCCTTTCAAGTTTCACAACATCTTTCCAATAGGAAGGAGACCAGAATTGCAGGCAATATTCCAACAGTGGCCTATCCAATGTCCTGAGCAGCCACAACATGACCTCCCAACTCCTGTACTCAATACTCTGACCAATAAAAGAAAGTATACCAAACGCCGTCTTCCCTATCCTATCTACCTGCGACTCCACTTTCAAGGAGCTACAAACGTGCACTCCAAAGTCTCTTTGTTCAGCAACACTCCCTAGGACCTTACCATTAAGTGTATAAGTCCTGCTAAGATTTGCTTTCCCAAAATGCAACACCTCGCATTTATCTGAATTAAACTCCGTCTGCCACTTCTCAGCCCATTGGCCCATCTGGTCAAGATCCTGTTGTAATCTGAGGTAACCCTCTTCGCTGTCCACTACACCTCCAATTTTGGTGTCATTTGCAAACTTACTAACTGTACCTCTTATCCCACATCCAAATCATTTATGTAAATGACAAAAAGTAGAGGACCCAGCACCGATCCTTGTGGCACTCCACTGGTCACAGGCCCCAGTCTGAAAAACAACCCACCACCACCACCCTCTGTCTTCTACCTTTGAGCCAGTTCTGTATCCAAATGGCTAGTTCTCCCTGTATTCCATGAGATCTAACTTGCTAATCAGTCTCCCATGGAGAACCTTATTGAATGCCTTACTGAAGCCCATATAGATCACATCTACTGCTCTGCCCTTATCAATCCTCTTTGTTACTTCCTCAATAAACTCAATCAAGTTTGTGAGACATGATTTTCCACGCACAAAGCCATGTTGACGATCCCTAATCAGTCCTTGCTTTTCCAAATACATGTACGTCGTGTCCCTCGGGATTCCCTCCAACAACTTGCCCACCACCGAGGTCAGGCTCATTTGGCTGTAGTTCCTTGGCTTGTCCTTACCACCCTTCTAAAACAGTGGCACCACGTTAGCCAACCCCCCAGTCTTCCGGCATCTCACCTGTGACTATCGATGATACAAATATCTCAGCAAGAGGCCCAGCAATTACTTCCCTAGCTTCCCACAGAGCTCTTGGGTACACCTGATCAGATCCTGGGGATTTATCCACCTTTACCCGTTTCAAGACATCCAGCATTTCCTCCTCTGTAATATGGACACTTTGCAAGATGTCACCATCCATTTCCCTACAGTCTGTGTCTTCCATATCCTTTTCCACAGTAAATACTGATGCAAAATACTCATTTAGTATCTTCCCCATTTTCTGCGGCTCCACACAAAGGCTGCCTTGCTGATCTTTGAGGGACCCTATTCTCTCCCTAGTTACCCTTTTGTCTTTTATGTATTTGTAAAAACTCTTTGGATTCTCCTTAATTCTATTTGCCAAAGCTATCTCATGTTCCCTTTTTGCCCTCCTGATTTCTCTCTTAAGTATATTCCTACTTCCTTTATACTCTTCTAAGGAT
This sequence comes from Chiloscyllium plagiosum, assembly GCF_037043375.1. Taxonomy (NCBI): domain Eukaryota; kingdom Metazoa; phylum Chordata; class Chondrichthyes; order Orectolobiformes; family Hemiscylliidae; genus Chiloscyllium; species Chiloscyllium plagiosum. Next base: position 6,413,573 of record NW_028270149.1, on the reverse strand, counting down.
TCACTCGATCTATCCTGTCTATACCTTACATATGCTTCCTTCATTTTCTTAACCAAACCCTCAATTTCTTTAGTCATCAATCATTCCCTATACCTACCAGCCTTCCCTTTCACCCTAACAGGAATATACTTTCTCTGGATTCTCGTTATCTCATTTCTGAAGGCTTCCCATTTTCCAGCCGTCCCTTTACCTGCAAACATCTGCACCCAATCAGCTTTCGAAAGTTCTTGCCTATTACCGTCAAAATTGGCCTTTCTCCAATTTAGAACTTCAACTTTTAGATCTGGTCTATCCTTTTCCTGTCTTCCTGAACATATTGAATCACTCAGCCTTGACAGTCCTCTGCGGTAAAGAATTCCACCGATTCACTACACTGAGTGAAGAAACTCCTCATCGTCTCGCTCTTAAATGTGCGGCCCCTAGTTCTGCGATTATAACCTTTGGCCCTGGACACTTCTACTCTGGACTTCAACAGTATTTTACCCCCAGGCATCTTGTGCAGATTGCCATCAACAGCTGCCGACTAGCATCGACACACAACAAGATGCTCAGAAAACTGCCAACACCACCACTTTTACAAGCTGGATGACCATTCACTTTGTACCTTAAAAGTGTTTATCGCATTCAGTGTCAGATTCCATGCATTTATTAATATAAATCATATCACTAATAATTAAACAGCAGTATTTCTGACATCCTTGATATATCCAATTATTTTGTCAGCCGCAGGTTTTGGAAGGAAGTATTTCAGAAGTTATTCCAATTGGAGGAAGAGTGCATGCATACTCAACAACAAAGTCTTAGAGTTTTGGTCTGTACTGACATATAGTTAGCATATATTTGGTATAGCTCTGGAGTCAGGATACAATACGAACAGAGGAGAAGTGGGATGACACTTTCAGAGACATAACTCTCCATAATTTTTAATTCCAGGGTCTTTTTCAGATCTTGATGTTTGATTTAAGTAGTTTGAACAGGGGGAGGCAATGTTCTAATGGTATCATCACTAAATTATTAGTGCAGAGACCCCAGGTAATGTTCTGGTGACACGGGTTCAAATTCCAGAAATTGAATTCAGTAACAACCTGGAATTAAGCGTCTAATGATAACTATTGTCAGGAAAACCCATCTAGTTCATTTATATCCTTTAGGGAAGGAAACTGCCATTCTTACATCATCTGGCCCATATGTGCCTCTACATCTATGGCAATATGGTTTATCCTTAACTTACTCTTAATGGAAATTCAGAATGGGCAATAAATGCTGGCCTGGCCAGCGATACCCACATACTGCCAATGAATTAAGTAAATCATGAGTGCATATGAGAACCCACTTCACAAGGACCTTGTAATTGTTTGTGATCAGACATAATCAAATAGAATGGCAGGATACGTTCAACAGGATATCATGTGCAAACAATCATAAAAATATAAAATTATTTATGATGAAGAATATTTTATGTTCTATTCTGTGTTTGAAGGATAAATAAAGACTTTTATTCAGTTAATCTCATTGTAAATATCTGATTTATCAAGAAAGAACCTTGAACGTTTGGATGCAGCTTTTACCTGCTTTCTGAATCGACAGCTTGCACATGAAGTCGAAAGCTAGACAACCAGAATAATTTGCAGATAGAAACATAGAAAGCAGCAGAGTAAGCCACAGAATCATAGATTCATATAGCATAGAGACAGGCCCTTCGGCCCACCATGACCAACAAACACCAAAGTATTCTAATCTCATTTACCTGCACTTGGTCCATAGCCTACTATGCCCTAACATTTTATGTGCTCATACAGATGTTTTTTCAATGTTGTAAGAGTACTTGCCTCCACATCTTCTCAGGCAGCATGTTCTATACTTCTACCACTCTCTGAGTGAAATGATTTTCTTCAGATCACCCTCAAAACCATTTGCTCCTCAAGTTGAACATAAGACCTTCTGCTCTTCGACATATAGAACATAGAACATAGAACATAGAAGAATACAGCGCAGTACAGGCCCTTGGGCCCTCGATGTTGCGCCGATCCAAGCCCACCTAAAACTACACTAACCCACTATCCTCCATATACCTATCCAATGCCCTCTTAAATGCCCATAAAGAGGGAGAGTCCACCACTGTTACTGGCAGGGCATTCCATGAACTAACGACTCGCTGAGTGAAGAACCTACCCCTAACATCAGTCCTATATCTACCCCCCCTTAATTTAAAGCTATGCCCCCTTGTAATACCCGACTCAATACGCGGGAAAAGGTTCATACTGTCGACCCTATCTAACCCCCTAATCATCTTGTACACCTCAATCAAGTCACCCCTAAACCTTCTTTTCTCTAGTGAAAACAGCCCCAAGTGCCTCAGTCTTTCCTCATACGATTTTCCTTCCATACCAGGCAACATCCTGGTAAACCTCCTCTGCACCCGTTCCAATGCCTCCACATCCTTCCTATAGTATGGCGACCAAAACTGCACACAATATTCCAGATGCGGCCGTACCAGAGTCTTATACAACTGCATCATGACCTCAGGACTCCGGAACTCAATTCCTCTACCAATAAAAGCCAGTACGCCATATGCCTTCCTCACCGCACTATTTACCTGGGTGGCAACTTTCAGAGATCTGTGTACATGGACACCAAGATCCCTCTGCTCATCCACACTACCAAGTATCCGACCATTAGCCCAGTACCCCATCTTTTTGTTATTCTTCCCAAAGTGAATCACCTCGCACTTAGCTACATTGAATTCCATCTGCCACCTTTCTGCCCAGCTCTGCAGCTTCTCTATATCCTGCTGTAACCTGCCACATCCTTCCTCACTGTCAACAACTCCTCCGACTTTCGTGTCATCCGCAAACTTGCTCACCCAACCTTCTAACCCCTCTTCCAGGTCATTTATAAAAATGACAAACAGCAATGGTCCCAAAACAGATCCTTGCGGAACACCGCTAGTGACGGCACTCCATGAAGAAACTTTGCCATCAACTACTACCCTCTGTCTTCTTCCATCCAGCCAATTCCTAATCCAAACCTCCAACTCACCCTCAATGCCATATCTCCGTATTTTCTGCAGTAGCCTACCATGGGGAACCTTATCAAACGCCTTACTAAAATCCATATATACCACATCTACCGCTTTCCCCTCATCAACCTCCTTCGTCACCTTTTCAAAGAATTCAATAAGGTTTGTGAGGCACGACTTGCCCTTCACAAAACCATGCTGACTATCCTTGATCACATTATTCCTATCTAGATGTGCATAAATCCTATCCCTTACAATTCTCTCTAAGACTTTGCCCACAACAGAAGTGAGACTCACCGGCCTATAGTTACTAGGGCTATCCCTACTCCCCTTTTTGAACAAGGGAACCACATTTGCTATCCTCCAGTCTTCTGGGACTACTCCTGTAGACAAAGAGGACATAAAAATCAAGGCCAATGGCTCTGCAATCTCCTCCCTTGCTTCCCAGAGAATCCTAGGATAAATGCCATCAGGCCCAGGGGACTTATCTATTTTCACCTTTTCCAGGATTTCCAACACCTCTTCTCTACATACCTCAAAGCCATCCATTCTACTTATTTGTGCCTCAGTATTCTCATCGACAACAATGCCCTGTTCCTGAGTGAATACTGAAGAAAAGTATTCATTCAGTGTCTCCCCAATCTCTTCCGCCTCCACACGCAACTTCCCCCTACTATCCTTGACTGGACCTATTCCTACCCTAGTCATTCTTTTATTCCTAACATACCTATAGAAAGCCTTAGGGTTTTCCCTAATCCTATCTACTAAGGACCTTTCATGTCCCCTCCTTGCTGCTTTTAGCTCTCATGGAAAGAGATTCTCATGAACTACTCTGTCTATGTCTCTCATAATTTTGTTTACCTGAATCTGATGCCCCATCAGTTTTCTTTGCTCCAGGGAAAACAAACCCAGCCTAACCCATCTCTCCTCATAATTGAGATCCTATGTCCCATTTGGTCCTTCAAGCCTGGTCTACTATTCAATATGATCATGGCTGATTATCCAACTCAATACTGTGTTCCAGATTTCACCCTGTACTCTTTGATCCCTTTAGCTCTCAGAGCTATATCTAACTCCTTTTTGAAAACATTCAAAGTTTTGCCCTTAATCGCTTTCTGTGGCAAAGAATTCCTCAGGCTCACTACTCTGGATCAAGAAATTTCTCCTCATCTCGGTCCTAAGTGACCTTAGATTGTGCCCACTGGTTCTGGACTCCCTGGTCATCCTACCTGCATATATCATGTCTAGTCCTGTTAGAATTTTATAGGTTTTTATGAGATATCCCTCTCACTCTTCTAAACTTAGGAATATAGTCCTAATGGATCCAGTCTGTCTTCATACATCAGTCCTGCCATCCCAAGAATCAATCTGGGAAACCTTTGTTGCAGTCCCTCCATCACCAGAACTTCCTTCCTCAGGTAAGGATACCCAAACTGCCCATGCTACTCATGGTGTGGTCTCACCTAGGCACTATATAATTGCAGCAAGATATCCCTGCTCCTGTACTCAAATCTTCTCGCTATGAAGGCCAAGATACCACAGACATTTCTCATCACCTACTGCACCTGCATGCTTACTTGCAGAGACTAGAGTACAAGGACATCCAGACTCCTTGCACATTCCCCTTTCTGAATTTGTAACCATTCAGGTAATAATCTGCCTTCCTGTTTGTGCTACTCAAGTGGGTAACTCCACATTTATCGACATCATATTCAGTCTGCCATTCATTTTCCAATTCACTGAACCTGTCCAAACAACTGACAGGAGAACACTCTCTCCGGTCCATCCAGCCTGTATACTCAGCATATTAATTCATCCATTCTCTACTTCCCTCCTGAAACCATGGGCTCACTTGGGAAAATCGAAAGCCCAGATCAAAACACAGAAATGTTGATGAACAAAATCTGCCAAGTTTCACTCTTCCTGCTCCAAATCCTTCTCCCCCCACTCCTACTATTCCACACAATCAACAGATTACCATTACCACGCCAGGGAATTTCTCTGGCCTTGATGGTTCAATCCAGAATCAATTTTCTTTAACTTACACCCCTAGCATTTCAAGAGAAATGATGTGATGCTTGTTGCTGTTGGCTAGTGTTCATGCTCTGTTTCAGACTGGGAGGACTGATCAGATTTTTTTTAAAGAGTCTGAGAGACATAGAGATGTACAGTATGGAAACAGACCCTTCGGTCCAACTCATCCATGCTGACCAGATATCCTAAATTAATCTAGTCCCACTTACCAGCATTTGGCCCATATCCCTCTAAACCCTTCATATTCACATACCTATCCAGATGCCTTTTAAAATGTTTTAATTGTATCTTGTTGAAATATTTCAACAAGCACTGCAGTGAGCAATAAAATAGCACAGAACTGACGGGATGTTGATTGGTTAATGAGTGAAGTCTTATTGGTTAAAATACAGCAGGGAGATTATACTAATTAGAAGATGACTAACAAGTTTTGAGTGAAGTCTTATTGGTTAAGATACAGCAGGGAGATTATACTAATTAGAAGATGACTAACAAGTTTTGTTTCAATTTAAACCAGGCAGGTTGAATCTACTCAGTCAAACATTGCCATGAGGATGTAGCACATACTGTCTGTCACCTACTTTGTTGAGTTGAAACAGCCACAATGTGTGTACATCTTCTTTCTGTTTGCAAAGAACTCCTTTGCATTGGTATTCCTGCAAATTGTCCTGATGAGGCCAAGACATAAAGATGTGTACTGTTTCAGCAACATTGAAGATGCTATATATCAATGCAATTGCTGTTGATCATAGACTCATAGAAACGTAGAGATGTACAGCATAGAACAGACCCTTCGGTCTAACCTGTCCATGCTGACCAGATATCCCAACCCAATCTAGTCCCACCTGCCAGCACCCGGCCCATATCCCTCCAAACCCATCAATAAGCTTCATTATATAATTTCTTCCTGCTTGTGAAAGGGACAATCATACCTATTTGCTATAGAGAAGTGGACTTAGCTAATCCCTTTAACATGGTATCCTTAGTACCACTACCAGCGATAATACAGACTACGGCAATAAATTATATCAACTAGCCTGAATTGGTGCAGCCCCAACCACACTCAAGCAGCTTTACACCATCCCGGACAAAGCTGTCCATTTGATTGGCACCACATCCATCAGCATTGACTCCCTCGACCACTGACACTCAGTAGCAGCAGTCTGTGCTATCTACAGGAGACTTTTCAGAAATTCACCAAAAATCCTCAGACAGCACCTTCAAAACCCACAACCACTTCCATCTGAAAGGACAAGGATAGCAGATTCATGGGAATACCACCACCTGCAAATTCCCATCCAAACCACTCATCATCCTGACTTGGAAATATATCGTCATTCCTTCAGTTTCGTTGTGTCAAAATCCGTGAATTCCCTGCCTTATGGCAAGTGGGTCTATCTACAGCACATGAACATTCTAAGTTCAAATAAGCAGCTCAACCCCACCTTCTTAATTTGGAGGTGCCTGTGTTGGACTGGGGTATACAAAGTTAAAAATCACACAAGTTTATAGTCCAACAGGTTTATTTGGAAGCACTAGCTTTTGGAGCACTGCTCCTTCATCAGATGGTTTTGTGCACCTGATGAAGGAGTAGTGCTTCAAAAGCCAGTGCCACCTTCTAAAGTGCGACTAGGGAGTTGCAATAATTGCTGGCCTAGCCAATGATATCCAATTCCCATGAGTAAATAAAAAAAATGTTAAAGGGGATTGACACCTTGATGTAGAAAGGATGCTTCCTCAAATGAGACAATCTAGAATGAGAGGTCATAGTTTTAAGATGGGGGTAGCAGATTTAAAGTAGAATTGGGGGTAAGTTACTTCTATCAAAGGATCATGGATCTGAGAAAGATCAGCCACAATCATATTGAATGTTGGAGCAGACTTGAGGGGCTGAATTGCCTACTCCTGCTCATAGATCTTATGTTCTTATATTCTAATATGATGATGTACAACATGCCATCTTGCAAGTGGCAGAGATGTAACATCATGCTGCCATTTCATTGATTTGCAAAGTATAAAATGAAGGATATTGAAGTGTAAAGATCCCTCCTCCTGACTAAGCTGGGGGTCCTGAGTGGTACTGAGTGGTTATTTCATTCCATACTATTTATTGCTAATTTCTCACATTGTGTGAAAAAGTAACAACAAATTGCAGTTATATAAAACATAATGAAATATTCCAAGATAAGTCACAGGAGCCTAATCAAACTAAATCTGCCATCAAGCTGCACGAGGGGATATTAGGACAGGTAATCAAAAGCTCAGCGAAAGCGATAGAAATCAAGGAATATCTGAAAAAAAAGCCAGAGAAGAGGATAGGTTTAAGGAGAAACTTTAATTGTTTCCAGCCCAGACAGTTAAACGTATGGCTATCCATAGTACAGGAAATAAAATCAGAATTGCACAAGAGGCCATAGTTAAAGGAGCACATGGACAAGCTATACAAGAGATTCAGTGCAATAAAACCTTGCATGGATTGAAAACAAGTATGTGAGTTGCTGATCAGGAACCAATTTAGTACAAGAGTGATGGATGAACAGACTGCATTGTGACTGTGATTCAGTAAAGAATGGGGAATTCAGCCAATTCATGCCTCAATGAATAGTGCCAAGATAAATCTTGGGAAAATGGAACTACAGGAAACCAACCATTGAAAATGTTGAAATGCAAAGCAGGCATTAAATATTTTGAACATGTTCCATTTGTTTCTCATTTATAGACCATGCCTGCACTTGCAAAACCCAGCATCTACCATAAAATGAACTCCATGATGGCGTAGCATTTGCTGAATACTCTTGAGCATGCATATGTCTGCAATAAATTTAAGAAAATCAATCACGCTCATAATGTTACTTATTTTCACTTCCTAGAAACAACACATATTTCTACCTAGAAACCAGTTCTCTGCAAACAAAAGGAATATGTTCAAGTAATTCACCTTTTGCAAATTAGCCAGACCCCATTGCTTCCAATTGCTTTCTCCGTAGCAACACTTTGACCAATCAAGGTCAATGTGCCAACCAATCAAAATCCGTACAGCTGTTGCATAAATTTTTGGGATCATTTGAAATTTGGCACTCTTGAAGTTGGCTTGATGATTTCAAGGTGGAAAGCCTCAACAAAATTGCCTTTCTTTTCAGTAATTTTCAGGTTTGGTACCACCAACTGATGTTACATAGAAACATAAAGACTAACAACATAGATATGGACCACTCAACCCATCATGTCTTTGAAACATCTATCAATTAATCCCTCTCTCCTGCTCCCATAGCATTGCTTTTTTTTGTGGATTTTCACTATTCGTTTGTGAATGTTTCCATTGAGCCTGTTTCCAACGACCTTTCAAGCAGCACATTCCAGATCACAATATGCAGTGCGTTCATGCAAATACATGAACTTGGAAGAGGAGTGGGCCATTCAGCCCCTCAAGACATAACGAAAAAATGATCATTCTTCAAGATTCTCCCTACCACTTGGCCATCTGCCCAAATATGTATCACTACAGTGTTAAACATAGACACATCAAGTTCTTGTAAAGCACCTTGAGAGGTTTTACTGCATCAAGGATGTCATGTAAGTGAGAGCAAAAGACAAGTTCTAAGCTCATAATGACCCATTTGAAAACTTGAATTAAAATGCATAAAAGGGAAAACGTACGCCTCATGAAGCTGATTGTGAGATTTCCGATCATGGTGTGTATATAAAAAAAAGTTCATTCAACATTCTTTAGGGAAGGAAATTTGTTGTCTTTATTCACTCTAGGATCCGAGTCCACAACAACTTCATTAATTCTGAAGAGTCTGGGATGTAGCCTGGAAAGAGAACTAGATTATATGGGCCAATGGGCTGAGGAGTGGCAGATGGAGTTTAAGTTAGATAAATGTGAGGTGCTACATTTTGGAAAGACAAATGAAGGAAGGACTTATGCACTCAATAATAAGGTTCTGGGGAGTGTTGCTGAACAGAGGTACCTTGGAATGCAAGTTCAAAGTTCTTTGAAAGTGGAGTTGCAGGTAGATAGGATAGTGAAAAAGGTGTTTGGTATGCTTTCCTTTATTGGTTGGTGCATTGAGAGGTGTATGTTGTGGCTTGACAGGACATTGGTTAGGCCAGTTTTGGAATGTTGCATGCAGTTCTGGCCTCCCTGCTAGAGAAAGGATGTTGTGAAACTTGAAAGGGTTCAGAAAAGATTTACAAGAATGTTGCCAGGTTTGGAAGGTTTGTGCTATGGGGAGAGGCTGAATAGGCTGGGGCTGTTTTCCCTGGAGCGTCAGAGGCTGAGGAGTGACTTTATAGAGGTTTATAGATAGGGTGAATAGCCAAGGTCTTTTCCTGAGGGTGGGGGAGTCCAAAACTAAAGGGTATAGTTTAAGGTGAGAGGAGAAAGATTTAAAAGTGACCTAAGAGGTAACGTTTTCACCCAGAGGGTGGTGTGTGTATGGAACAAGCTGCCAAAGCAGGTGTGGAGGTTAGTACAATTATAACAGTCAAAAGGCATCTGGATGGGTATATGAATAAGAAGGGTTGAGAGGGATATGTGCCAATGTTGATTAATTTAGGATATCTGGTAGGTATGGACTATTAACTGGATTATTAGTCCATTGATATGATCACAACATCACAGCCCCCATTTCATCCTGCAGGTATCATCCCTAATAGTACTTAAGTATTAAGCACACTTTTCAAACTGGAAAAGGAGGCAGAGTTTAGTTGCGAGAAGTTTGTAAGGATTTTATCAGCTGTCTTCCTATTCAATGCACTCTATTGGTGTTTGATGAACAATTTAAGCTTCATCAGTCTTTATTATTAGATTTTCATTAGCAGATTTTAAATATTTGCATAGCACTCATTAAATTGCAATTATATTTTGTGATTCAATTGAACTGAGAAAGTTATCATTTTTTTTGTGGAGCTTTTGTCGCGAGTTTCCGTGACAGGTAGAAGTCTCTTTGAAACTGATGATTTTGTGAACAATGGAAGAAAGGTAAATAAAATTGATTGCATTGTGCAGATAAAAAAAAACATCTTTCATGGTGCGCTTCCACAGTTGGATGGGAACTTTGAGAGTGGTCGCAAGTGAACTACTGCCACATTAGATGTGGAGATTCATACTTTATAGCTTTCTGCTACATTAAACTAATTTCATGCTTAGATGCGCTTAAAAAAAGAGTAGCGCATGTGAGCGATGAAACAATAGTTTATTAAAACATTTGGCATTATTAAGCACTTATGAGCATACTTTCGAAATCTCTTCCATCAAAACCAATAGTTTAGTAAGCGCTCCCCTTCATAAAAGTGATGCATTATTAACGGTACAAGCTCAGAACTAAAGGAGTTTTTCACAAAAATACTAATAATGCCATCAAATTAATCGTGAGGGAAAACGAAAGGTTCCTTTTGTAACCCATCATGTGCCTGCCCCTTTTCCAAGACATTTATTTCTCCTCCATCTTTCCACGTCAGCCGATGCTCTGAAAAGTGATTCGTTTCTATTAAAAAAAGAAACGCTGAAAAATCCTGATTTTTTTTTAAAAAAAATTTGCATTCCCACCAAGCCTAGAGGTAGGAGACATTTCTTGTCTTTAACGTTAATTCCACCCCCTCCCCAGGACGTGGGGTCGATAACTTGAACCTTGGGTTTGAAATTAGCTTTCAGTGTTTTGAACAAAGACTCAGTGTCTGAGTAACCAGGACACGGTTTGGACATGAAGGTTTTGACAAACCGCGCAACAGTAATATTTGTAAATAAAATCTTTAATATGTTTTTTGGGGGGAAAAAACACTTCTGTCGAAGTGGAGGAATTGTAGCCTTTTTGTCTTTTTATTTATTTGTGTGAGATGCGAGAAATAAGCTTACCAGCAACAGTTCACCCACCCAGCTTCCCCCCTCCCCGCCCCCTTTAAACTCCATTGGATTCTTTTAATGTGCGATTAGTGAATAAAAAGCGGCACTTGGTCTGTTCACGCGCTTCTGAATAATGCATACGGGAGAAAGCAAATAGCAGGGGGAGTTAAAAACGCTGTCAGCTGCTTCCCCACAATAGGCAGCTCTCCGAGCAAGACACGAGTTTATCAGTGAGCTGTCAGTCGGAGGAGTTTGGGAAGCGTGGGACTGGGAGTGAGACACCAGCTGGTGATGGTGCAGTGAACCGAGCATAGCATTCACACACCATGTCAACTTTTGGAGACACAGAGGGAGGGAGGGAGAGAGAGAAAGAAATCATCACTGGTTCCGTTCAAAATCCAGCCTCGGAGGAAGAAAGGAAATTAAAAACAGTATAAACACTTGTATTTATTTACCCCTGAGTCAAAACAAAACAAAACTCAGTTTAAATGGAAAACTTTTGTTTTGAAACGAATTCTTCCTAGATTTCAAAGCCACCGTCTTCCCTTTTAATTTCCAATTTGGCTGAAAATCTAAAATGTAATTTCAGTTTAATTTTCTCTAAACCCATAACATTCCATTGGTTTGCTGCTTGAGTTTTATGTTCTCTCCTTGACAAGTGCTTTGGGTTAAAAGCAAAAAAATGTTGCAACTTCTTGCTTCCAGGAGTCACTGAGGTTTCTCTGCTCAAGGTAAGGCCTCCCTTTTTACCCTAGCACCAGCCATTAGTTGCTGCAGGGGTTCGAGAGATGTGACTATGTTGTTGCAGAAGGGAAAGAACAGTACGACTTGGAAATGAAGCTGGAGCTCCATTCTGAGGAACCAAGGAACAGAGGATTTTGTTTTGTTAGTCTTTTGCTCAGGGAGGTGTCTGACATAAAGCCAAGTATTGCTGGCAATGCCAGAAAGTGAATTCCACCGATGGTGAATAAAAATATCAGCAGACCCACATTGTGTGTATCCCTTTTCAGGATAACCTCATATTGAAATAAAAACTAAACACTATGGATTGTGGAAAGTTGAAATAGAAACAGCTGGAGAAACACAACAGGTCTGGAGGTGTACAGACAAACCGAGTAAATGTTTTCGGGCTGAACTGACTTCTTCAGAACCAACATTGTTTGGTTCATTGCTGTCTGGTGTCCAGACCCAATGATGTGGAAGTCTTCACTACATGAAATGGTTGGGCACAAAGCATTGTATGTTTTCAAGAAGGAGTTTGGTCTGGTTCTTAGGTCTAAAGGGTATGGAGAGAAAATGGGAACAGGGCACTGAGCTGGATGATCAGCCATGATAATGTTGAATGGTGGAGCAGTCTCAATGGGCCGAATGGTGTACTGCTGATCCTGTTTTGTGTTTCTGCGTACACTTTGAAGGAATTGTCCAGGTAGCAGCTCTGCCTCAGCAGAAAGCAGCAGCCACTGTCAAATATAAAGGGTCAACAAACGATGTTCTCTCTTCATGTCCAGCAGATAAGGATGGTGCTGAGGCTACAACTCTGCTGAGCACTGGCTCACATTCTTCATCAATCCAACATCACCCCACATCGGGCAATGCCTGGCCCAGCTTCGTACTTTGCGCTCACAGAATCACAGAATTGATTTGAACATTGCAGAGAGAGGTCATTTCGCCCGTCACATCTGCAGTAATTCTCAGTCTGAGTTTTGTGACTCAATATCCTTCACCTGCCTTTTCCATGTAACACTATTCAATTTATCCAATGGTCCCTTGACTGCCTTAATTGAACCTAACTTCAACACATTTCCAGGCAGGGCATTCCATACCCTAACTGTTCATTGTGTGAAAACTGTTTTTCTCATATAGAGTCATACAGCATGGCAACAGACCATTCAATCAAACTCGTCCATCATGACCAGGTTTCCCAAATTAAATTCATCCCATTTGCCTGTGTTTGACCCATATCCCTCAAAACCATTTTTCTATTCATGTACCTATCCAAATGTCTTGTAAATGTCGCAACTGTATCTGCACCTACCACGTTACCTACCACAAGTAATATCCCAAAAATTCAAGAGTGGGGGCAGAGCACCAAAGAGAAAGTGCTAGAAAAACTGAATGGCCGGAAGGTGCATAAATCACCGGGACCAGATGGACTACACCTCAAAGTTCTAAGGGAGATGACTGAAGAGATAGTGGAGGTGTTAGTGGTGATTTTTCAGGAATTGCTAGAATCAGGAAGGGCCCCAGAAGACTGAAATATCACCACCATGACACCCTTGTTTATAAAGGAAATAAGGCAAAAGATGGAAAACTACAGACCAATTAGCCTGACCTTGGTTGTGGGTAAAATTCTAGAATCCATTGTGAAAGATGAGATTTCTGAATACTTGCAAGTGCTTGGTAAAATAAGGCAGAGTCAGCATGGTTTCATCAAGGGGAGGTCATGTCTGACAGATCCATTGGAATTCTTTGAGGAAGTAACGAGATCAAGGAGAGCCAATGGATGTTATCTACCTGTACTTCAAGAAGGCCTTTAACAATGTGTATCACAGGAGGTTACTGAGTAAGATAAGAGCCCATGGTGTTAGAGGCAAGGTGCTAGCATGGGTAGAAACTTGACTGTCTGGTAATGATAAAAGGGTCCTTCCCTGGATGGCAGCCCATGACAAGTGGTGTTCTGTAAGGGTCAGTGTTGGACCACAACTTTTCACTTTATACATTAATGATCTAGTGAAAGAACTGAGGACATTCTGGTTATGTTTGCAGATGATACAAAGATGGGTAGAGGGACATGTGGCATTGAGGAGGTGGAAAGATTTCAGAAGGATTTGGACAGGTTCAGAGAGTGGGCAAAGAAGTGGCAGACGCAGTACAACATGGGAAAGTGTGAAGTAATGCACCTTGGGAGGAAGAATAGAGGCATGCATTATTTTCTAAATGGGGAGAAAATTCAGAAGTCTGAAGTGCAGAGATTTGGGAGTTCTAGTCCAGAATTCTCTCAAGTTAAACTTACAGGTTGAGTCAGTAGTAAGGAAGGCAAATGCAATGATGGCATTTATTTTGAGAGGACTTGAATATAAAGGCAGGGATGTACTTCTGAAGTTCTATAAGGCTCTGGTCAGACCATATATGGAGTATTGTTTGCAGTTTTGTGCCCCATACCTGAGGAAGGATGTATTGGCTTTGGCACGTTTTCAGAGGAGGTTGACGAGAATGGTCCCAGGAATGAAAAGTTTAGCATATGAGGAATGTTTGAGGACTCTGAGTCTATATTCTATGGCGTTTAGAAGGATGAAGGGGGATTTAATTGAAACATACAGAATGCTGAATGGCCTGGATAGAGAGTAGATGTTGGAAAGATGTTTCCATTGGTAGGAGAGACTAGGATCCGAGAGCATAGCCTTACAGTAAAGGGAAGACCCTTTAGAACAGAGATAGGGAGAGACTTCTTCAGCCAGAGAGTGGTGAATCTATGGAATTCATTGTCACAGAAGGCTGTGGAGGCCAGATCATTGACCATATTTAAGACTGAGATAGATAGGTTCTTGAGAATCAAGAGGATCAAGGGTTACAGGGAGAAAGTGGGAGAATGAGGTTGAAAAATTTATCAGCCATTGACTGGTGGAGCAGATTCAATGGGCTGAATGGTCTACTTTCTGCTCCTATGTCATATGGTCTTATGGTCTTTCTCGGGCAATTCATTCCACACACAAACAGCCCTGTGTGTGAAAAAAGTAACCCTCAGATCCCTTTTAAATGTTTCTCCTCTCACCTTAAAAATATGCCCCCTAGTTTTGAACTCACCCAGCCTAGGAAAAGACCTTTAATATTCACCTTAACTATGCCCTTCATGATTTTATAAACCTCTATAAGATCACCCCTCAACCTTCCACACTACAGGGAAGAATGTCCCAACTATCCAGCCTCTGCTTATAACTGAAATCTTCCATTCCTGGCAGCAGTCTTGTAAATCTTTTCTGACACTCTGCAATTTAAAATTATCCAAAAGTGGCCTCACCAATGTCCTGTACAACCTCAACATAGAACATACAACATAGAAGAATACAGCGCAGTACAGGCCCTTCGGCCTTCGATGTTGCGCCGATCCAAGCCCACCTAATCTACACTAGCCCACTATCCTCCATATGCCTATCCAATGCCCGCTTAAATGCCCATAATGAGGGAGAGTCCACCACTGCTACTGGCAGGGCATTCCATGAACTCACGACTCGCTGAGTAAAGAACCTACCCCTAATATCTGTCCTATACCTACCCCCCCTTAATTTAAAGCTATGCTCCCTTGTAATAGCTGACTCCATACGAGGAAAAAGATTCTCACTGTCGACCCTATCTAAACCCCTAATCATCTTATACACCTCTATCAAGTCACCCCTAAACCTTCTTTTCTCCAATGAAAACAACCCCAAGTGCCGCAGCCTTTCCTCATACGATCTTTCTACCATACCAGGCAACATCCTGGTAAACCTCCTCTGCACCCGTTCCAGTGCCTCCACATCCTTCCTATAGTATGGCGACCAAAACTGCACACAATACTCCAGATGTGGCCGCACCAGAGTCTTATACAACTGCAACATGACCTCAGTACTCCGGAACTCAATTCCTCTACCAATAAAAGCCAGTACGCCATATGCCTTCTTCACCGCACTATTTACCTGGGTGGCAACTTTCAAAGATTTGTGTACATGGACACCAAGATCCCTCTGCTCATCCACACTACCAAGTATCCAACCGTTAGCCCAGTACCCCATCTTTTTATTACTCTTACCAAAGTGAATCACCTCACACTTAGCTACATTGAACTCCATTTGCCACCTTTCTGCCCAGTTCTGCAGCTTATCTATATCCCACTGTAACCTGCCACATCCTTCCTCACTGTCAACAACTCCTCCGACTTTCGTATCATCCGCAAACTTGCTCACCCAACTTTCTAACCCTTCCTCCAGGTCATTTATAAAAATGACAAACAGCAATGGTCCCAAAACAGATCCTTGCGGAACACCGCTAGTGACGGCACTCCAAGATGAACCTTTACCATCAACTACTACCCTCTGTCTTCTTCCAGCCAGCCAACTCCTAATCCAAACCTCCAACTCACCCTCAATGCCATACCTCCATATTTTTTGCAGTAGTCTACCATGGGGAACCTTATCAAACGCCTTACTAAAATCCATATACACCACATCTACTGCTTTCCCCTCGTCCACCTCCTTAGTCACCTTCTCAAAGAATTCAATAAGGTTTGTGAGGCACGACCTGCCCTTCACAAAACCATGCTGACTATCCTTGATCACATTATTCCTATCCAGATGTTCATAAATCCTATCCCTTACAATTCTCTCTAAGATTTTGCCCACAACAGAAGTGAGACTCACCGGCCTATAGTTACTAGGGTTATCCCTACTCCCCTTCTTGAACAAGGGAACCACATTTGCTAGCCTCCAATCTTCTGGCACTACTCCTGTAGACAACGAGGACATAAAAATCAAGGCCAATGGCTTTGCAATCTCCTCCCTTGCTTCCCAGAGAATCCTAGGATAAATGCCATCAGGCCCAGGGGACTTATCTATTTTCACCCTTTCCAGAATTTCCAACACCTCTTCTCTACATACCTCAAAGCCATCCATTCTACTTAATTGTGACTCAGTACTCACATTGACAACAATGTCCTGTTCCTGATTGAATACTGACGAAAAGTATTCATTCAGTGTCTCCCCAGTCTCTTCAGCCTCCACACGCATTTTCCCACTACGATCCTTGACTGGACCTATTCCTACCCTAGTCATTCTTTTATTCCTGACATACCTATAGAAAGCCTTAGGGTTTTCCCTAATCCTACCAACTAAGGACCTTTCATGTCCTCTCCTTGCTGCTCTTAGCTCTCTCTTCAGGTCCTTCCTGGCTACCTTATAACTCTCAATCGCCCCAATTGAACCTTCACGCCTCATCTTTACATAGGCCACCCTCTTCCATTTAACAAGGGATTCCAATTCCTTATTAAACCACGGCTCCCTCACACGACCCTTTCCTCCCTGCCTGACGGGCACATACTTATCAAGGACACTCAATAGTTGCTCCTTGAACAAGCTCCACATATCAATTACACCCTTGCCTTGAAGCTTACTTTTCCAGGCCACGCATCCTAAGTCATGCCTCACAGCATCATAATTTCCCTGCCCCCATCTATAACTCTTGCCCTGTAGTGCACACTTATCCCTCTCCATCACTAGAGTAAAGGTCACCGAATTGTGGTCACTGTCCCCAAAGTGCTCACCTACCTCTAATTCTAACACCTGGCCTGGTTCATTACCCAGAACCAAATCCAGTATGGCCTCACCTCTTGTTGGCCTATCTACATATTGTGTCAGGAAACCCTCCTGCACAAATTGGACAAACACTGACCCATCTAACGAACTTGAGCTATAGCTTTCCCAATTAATGTCAGGAAAGTTAAAGTCCCCCATAACAACCACCCTATTACTTTCACTCTTCTCTTGAATCATCCTCGCAATCCTTTCTTCTACATTTCTAGGACTATTAGGAGGCCTGTAAAAAACTCCTAACAGGGTGAGCTCACCTTTCCTATTCCTAACCTTTGCCCAAACTACCTCAGATGGCGAGTCTTCATCCATCGTCCTTTCCACAGCTGTAATACTATCTTTGACAAGCAATGCCACACCTCCCCCTCTTTTACCCCCACCTCTGACCCTACTAAAACATTTAAACCCTGGAACCTGCAACAGCCAATCCTGTCCCTGTTCTACCCATGTCTCCGTAATAGCCACAACATCGAAGTCCCAGGTACCAACCCACGCTGCAAGTTCACCTACCTTATTTCGTATACTTCTTGCATTGAAGTATACACACTTCAAACCACTTTCCTGTTTACAGGCACCCTCCTTTGAAATTGATGCCATGTTCCTAACCTCCCTACACTCCAGGTCCTGCACTCTAAAGCTACAGTCTGGGTTCCCATGCCCCTGCAGAGTTAGTTTAAACCCCCCCCAAGAGCACTAGCAAACCTCCCACCAAGGATACTGGTGCCCCTCAGGTTCAGGTGTAGACCATCCTGTTTATAGAGGTCCCACCTTCCCCAGAAAGAACCCCAGTTATCCAAATACCGGAATCCCTCCCTCCTGCACCATCCCTGTAGCCACGCATTTAACTGTTCTCTCTCCCTATTCCTCGACTCTCTATCACGTGGCACGGGTAACAAACCAGAGACAACAACTCTGTTCATTCTAACTCTGAGCTTCCAACCTAGCTCCCTGAAAGTCTGCCTAACATCCTCAGTGCTCCTCCTACCTATGTCATTGGTGCCAATGTGGACCACGACTTCGGGCTGCTCCCCCTCCCCCTTAAGGACCCGGAAAACACGATCAGAGACATCACGTACCCTTGCACCTGGGAGGCAACATACCAAACGTGAGTCTCTCTCGTTCCCACAAAACCTCCTATCTGTGCCCCAAACTATCGAGTCCCCAATTAGTATTGCTCTGCTCTTCTCCACCCTTCCCTTCTGAGTAACGGGGACAGGCTCCGTGCCAGAGGCCTGAGCCCCGTTACTTGCCCCTGGTAAGTCATCCCCCCCACAAGTATCCAAAACGGTATACTTGTTCTTGAGGGGAACGGCCGCAGGGGGTCCCTGCACTGGCTGCTTCCTCCCAGTCCCCCTCACTGTCACCCATCTATCTGCCATCTTTGGAGTTACTACTTCCCTAAAGCTCCGATCTATGACCCCCTCTGCCTCCCGAATGATCCTAAGTTCATCCAACTCCAGCTCCAGTTCCCTAACACGGTCTTGGAGGAGCTGGAGATGGGTGCACTTCCTGCAAGTGTTTTCAGCAGGGACGTCCATGGCATCCCTCACCTCAAACATGTTGCAAGAGGAACATTGCACTGCCTTCACTGCCATCCCTCTGAAAGTAACCTTTTGTAAAAAAAAACTGGGTCTAAAGAATACAACAAGCAAAATGCAGCACTTACCACAACGGGTCTTATTATTTAGGTTAGAGGAGGAGGGCGGGTGGGAGACACTACCTCTGTAGTGCCTCGGGTTCTTCTCCTGCGCGCTTTTAAAGGGAAAAAAAAACCTACCCGGCTGCCCCTCCGGTCTTCGTCACTTCCCCCTGCTGCTCCCGCTCTTTCTGTAAAGAGAGAAAAAAACACCGCTGCCCGCTACAGGTAAGTAATTTTAAAACAAACTGTCTTACCTTAGCTGCTGCTCGCACTCAAAGTGACCGTTGGCGTCGAAGGGTGAGTATTTATACTCACTGCTTTCCTTCCCGGCTGCCCCTCCGGTCTTCGTCACTTCCCCCTGCTGCTCCCGCTCTTTTTGTAAAGAGAGAAAAAAAAAACATCGCTGCCCGCTACCAGTAAGTAATTTTAAAACAAACTGTCTTACCTTAGCTGCTGCTCGCACTCAAAGTCACTCATGATGTCCTAACTCCTATACTCAATAGTCTGAGCAATGAAGGCAAGTCTGCTAAACGTTTTCTTAACCACCATGTCTCCTCGTGATAAAACTTTCAAAGAACTATGTACCTGAACCCCGAGGTATCTCTGTTCAACAATGCTACGCAGGGCCGTACCGTTAACTGTATAAATCCTGTCCTTGTTTGTTTTACCAAAACGTAACACCTCACGTTTCTCCAAATTAAATTTCATCTGCCTCCACAGACCAATGGCCCAATTGGTCAAGATCCCTTTGTAATCTTAGATAACCTTCTTCACTGTCAACTATACCAATGATTTGGGTGACATCTGCAAACCTATTCACCATGCCTCCTAGGATGTCATCCAAATCATTTATACAAATTACAAACAGAAGTGGATCCAACACCGATTTCTGCAGAATACCGTTGGTCATAGGCCTCCAGTCCAAAAAATAATTCTCCACCAGAACCCTGTGTCTCCTACCGTCAAGCCAATTTTGTACCCAATTTTACTAATTAGTCTACCATGTGGAACCTTGTCAAAGGCTTTATTAGTGGTAGACAACATCTACCACTCTGCCCTCATCAATCTTTTTGATTACATCCTCAAAGAAAATCAATCAAGTTTGTGAGGTACAATTTCCCACACACAAAACGACACTGACTATCTCTAATCAGTCCTTGTCTCTCAAATGTATGTAAATCCTATCTCTCAGAATACATTCCAACAACTTACCCACCACTGATGTCAAATTCACAGGTCTATATTTCCCAGGCTTCTCCTTACAGTCTTTCTTAAATTAGCAACCCTCCAGTCTTCCAGCACCTCACCTGTGGCTGTGGATAATACAGATATATCTACTGGGTCCCCACTATTCCTTCCCTAACTTCCCATAACATCCTGGAATACGCTTGAGCAAATCCTGAGATTTATTCACGTTTACATTTTTTAAGACCTCCAGCACTTCCTCTCCTGTAATGTGAACTATTTTAAGTTATCGATATTTATGTCCCTGAGTTCCCTAGCCTCCAATCTTTCTCCACGGTAAAAACTGGTGTGAAATATGCCCTTTTTACCTTCCTGATTTCCCTCTTAAGAATGCCCTTATTCCTGTTATACTCTTTAAGAGATTTAGTTGACTCCAATTGTTTATATCTAATACATAACTCCTGCCTATTCATGACCAGAGCCTCAATATCTTTAATTGGAAGCACTAGCTTTCGGAGCACTGGTCCTTCATCAGGTGGTTGTAGTGGTCCGAAAGCTAATGCTTCCAATTAAACCTGTTGGACTATAACCTGGTGTTGTCTGATTTTTAACTTTGTACACCCCAGTCCAACACCGGCTTCTCCAAATCTCAATATCTTTGTTCATCCATTCTTCTCTACTCTCACCAGCCTTACCCTTCACTTTAACAAGAACACAATGCCTCTGAACTGTTGTTATCTCACTTTTGAAACCCTCCTAATTGCCAGTTATCCTCTTACCTATGAACAATCTATTCCAATCAACTCTTAAAAGTTCCTTTCTCATACTATCAAAATTTGCTTTACACCAATTAAGAAATTTAACTTACATGCAAGGTGTATCCTTTTCATAACTAATTTAAAACTAATAGAAATATGATCACTGGTCCCAAAATGATCCCCCATTAACACTTCAGTCACTTGCCCAGTCTTATTTCCCAAGAGAAGTCAAGTTTTGCTCCTTCTGTGGTAGGCACATTTACAAATTGACAAAGGAAATTTTCTTGAACAAATTTAACAAATTTCTTACCATTTAAACCTTTAACACTTTCGCAGTCCCAGTCTATGTTTGGAAAGCTAAAATCCCCTACTGTTACAATCCGATTATCCTTACTTATAGAACATTGAACAGCACAGAACAGGCCCTTAGTCCCACAGTGTTGTGCCGAGATTTAATCCAAATGTAAAATATAGTAACTTAACCTATGCACACCTCAACTCACTGCTATCCATGTGCATGTCCAACAGTCGCTTAAATGTCCCCAATGACTTCACTTCCACCACCTCAGCTGGCAACACATTCCATGCATTCACAACTCTCTGCGTAAACAACCTACCTCTGATGTCTCCTTAATACCTTCCTCCTAATATCTTCAAACTATGACTTCTCATACCAGTCAATCCTGCCCTGGGGAAAAGTCTCTGGCTATTGACTCTATCTATTCCTCTCATTATTTTGTACACCTCAGTTAGGTCTCCTCTCTTCCTCCTTCTCTCCAGAGAGAAATGTCCGAGCTTATTCAACCTTTCTTCATAAGGCAAGCCCTCCAGTCCAGGTAGCATCCTGGTAAACCTTCTTTGCACCCTCTCCAAAGCCTCTGTATCTTTCCTATAGTAGGGCGAACAGGACTGGACACAATATTCCAAGTGTGGTCTCACCAGGGACACGTAGAGCTGCAGCAAAACCCCACGGCTCTTAAACTCGATACCTCTGTTAATGAAAGCCAAAACACCATATGCTTTCTTAACAACTCGATCCACTTGGGTGGCAACTTTGAGGGATCTATGTACTTGCACACCCAGATCCCTCTGTTCCTCCACACTGCTAAGAATCCTGTCTTTAATCCTATATTCAACATTCGAGTTCGACCTTCCAAAATGCATCACTTCACATTTACTCAGGTTGAACTCCATCTGCCATTTCTCAGCCCAGCTCTGCATCCTGTCTATGTCGCGCTGCAGCCTGGAGTAGCCCTCTATACTATCGATGACACCTCCAATCTTTGTGTCATCTGCAAATTTACTAACCCACCCTTAACCTCCTCATCCAAATCATTTATAAAAACTACAAAGAGGAGAGGCCCAAGAACAGAGCCCTGTGGGACCCCACTCAACACTGTCTTCCAGGCAGAATACTTTCCATCTACAACCACTCTCTGCTTTCTGTCAGCCAGCCACTTCTGAATCCTGATAGCCAAATCTCCCTGTATCCCATACTTCCTGACTTTATGAATGAGCCTACCATGGGGAACCCTATCATATGCCTTGCTGAAATCCATATACACCACATCCACTGCTCAACTATCATCGACCTGTCTTGACACCTCCTCAAAGAACTCAATAAAATTTGTGAGGCATGACCTGCCTCTCACAAAAACAATGCTGATTGCCTTTAATCAACTATGCTTTGCCAAATAGTCATAAATCCTGTCCCTCAGAATTCTTTTCACAACTTTGCTGACCACAATGATTGAGATATGTGTGAAGTATCTCTACAAATTATTTTCTTCAATTTCCCTCTGACTACTGGGGGACCGATCATACAATCCCAGTAAGGTGATCAACCCCTTCTTATTTCTGACTTCCACACAAATACATTCACTAGACAATCCCTCAGAAATATCCTAAGTACAGCAATAATATTTTCCTTAATCAAAAACAACATAGTCCCTCCTCTCTTGCCTCCATTTTTATTCTTCCTATACCTTCTAAACCCCAGAACATTGAGCTACCAATCCTGTCCCTCCCTCAGCCATGTTTCTGTAATAGCCATGACACCCAGTCCCATGTTCTCAGACATGCCCTGAGTTCATCAGCCTTACCTGTGAGACACCTTGCATTGAAATAAATGCACATAATTATTCAGAGTTGCCTCATTCTCTGACTTGCTCTTGCCTGCCTTTTCTAATTAACTGCTTTATTTAAAAATTCAGAACCATCATATTTGCTTCTTTAGTAAATTACATTAATCTGTGCCCTCTGTTTCTTTTATGATTGGGAAAAGTTTCTCCCTGTCTATGCTGTTTAGATCCCCTCATGATTTTCAAAGCCTAGACCATAAGACCATAAGACATAGGAGCAGAAATTAAGCCATTCAGCCCATAGAGTCTCCTCCTCCATTCAATCATGGCTGATAAAGTTCTCAAACCCATTCTTCCGCTTTCTCCCCGTAACCTTTGAACCCCTTTACAATCAAGAACCTATCTATCTCCATCTTAAACATATTCAATGACCTGGCTCCACAGTCTTCTGTGGCAATGAATTAAATTCCTTTCAAATCTATTCTTAGCCGTCTCAATGTTGTGGTGGCTACCAATTCTACTATCTATTTAAGCTGCGAATTCCAAATACTCATTATGTTCTGAATCATATCAATTCCACACTGACCCTCCAAACTGCATCCCACTCAGATGTACCACCCTACCCTAACCCTGTAACCCTGCATTTTCCACGGTTAACCCACCACACCTGCACATCCCTGGACACTATGGGTAATTAGCATGTCCAATCTACTTAACCTGCATATCTTTGGACTGTGGGAGGAAACTGGAGCACCTGATGGAAACCCACACAGATGCAGGGAGAATGTGCAAACTCTAGACAGAAAATCACCCGAGGTGGAATTGAACCTGGGCCACTGGTGCTGTGAAGCAGCAGTACTATCCACTGAGATACTGTGCCACTCTGGGCGAAAAAATTATTCCTAAATCCCTCTTGCACAAAAATGTAGTCAGGAAGCTGAGTGAGCGAAATTGATTTGTTTTTGCACTTGTTGGATATTGACATCAAATGGTCATAGAACACACTTGTATAAACATAATCAACAAAATATATCTTTGTCCTCATAATTCACCAACCAGAGACTGCAAATCATCTTCCATTTTGAGTATCTATCTAGATAGAGCACAAGGGAACCAGTTGGGATTTTGTGATAATCTGAAAGCTTTATGGTCACATTTGCTGATACTCCCATTTCAGCACCATTTCTCAGTCAAGTATAAGTAACATTTGTTCTTTCTTCCTTTGTTTAACACTTTAAAATAACTGCACAGCGACCTGATCAAACTATATATGAGACTATTCATACCATACAGGGCCTTGGTCAAACCTTGAATATTGTACTCACCTGCGCAAATGGGATACAAGTCAATTATACAAATGCTGGCATTATTGCTGAAAGGAAGTTTCTAAATCCCAGAGTCGGGGAATGGATTTTGAACAAAGATGCCATGAATTTTTAGTTTTGGCAAGAGACATTTGAGAGATAATCTTAAAGATGATTTTAATTGATTCTTAAAAGTATAGACAAAGTTAAATTGGATTCTTCTCTACAATAAGTGCCAGTATTAGAAGGAAGGAATGTAGATACAAACTAGGACTAGATTCCTTACAGTGTGGAAACAGGTCCACATTGACCCTCTGAAGAGTAACCCACCCAAACATTCCCCTACCCTATATTTTCCCCTGACTAATGCACCTAGCCTACACATCCTGAACACCGTGGGCAATTTAGCATGGCCAATTCACCTGACCTGCACAACTTTGGCCTGTGAGAGGAAACCAGGGCGCCCGGAGGAAACCCACGCAGACACAGGGAGAAAATGCAAACACCACAAAGACAGTCACCCGAGGCTGGAATTGTACCCGGTCCCTGGTGCTGTGAAGTAGTAGTGCCAACCACTGAGCCAACGTGCCACCCCAAAAGAGCCTTTTCTTCTGTAAAAAATTGAAGGAAGTATAGAATAAAATTGTAGACAGAGGAGTAGAGCAGAACACTGGAGCCATTTCCAAACTGTGCCAATCACGTGGTCTGCTCTGTCCCAGATGCTGCAGTGGAGAGCTGAGAGGCTCTCTCTCCATGGGTACTCAAAAAGGGAGATGTTTTACTCTCTTTAGTTGGATGGATTATGAGGACAAAATGCTTTTTTTCCTGAATAGTTACCTAAATGGTTACTTCACAACCTTAACCAGAAGCAAACAATGTCATGTGCAAAGTTTGCAGTGTTTTCTCTTTCTTTCTTATTGATCCTTGGTAAAAGATGGAAAGGAGCCATTCAAACCATTTAGAGACATAGAGTCATAGAGTTATACAATACATCTACGCTGACCAGACATCCCGATCTGATCGAGTCCCATTTGCAGCACTTGGCCCATATCTCTCTGGTCCCTTCCTATTCATGTACCAGTCCAGATGCCTTTTAAATATTGTAATTGTACCAGCCTCCACCACTTCCTCTGGCAGCTCATTTCATACATACACACCCATCAAGTCCTTTTTAAATCTTTGCCTCCTACCTTAAATTTAAGCCCTCAACCCCACCTGAGGGAAGAGACCTTGGCCCAATCAATGCCCCTCATGATTTTATAAACGTCTATAAAGTCGCCCTTCAGCCTCCCATGCTTCAGGGAAAATAGCCCCAGCTTATTCAGCCTCTCCTTGTAGCTCAAACCCTTTTCTGCACCCTTTCAAGTTTTGCAACATCCTTCCAATAGAAGGGAGACTAGACACTATTTTCTGGAAACTGAGCCAAAGTCACAATAAGAACAGGTGAGATGGCACCCCCCAACAGTGCAGTCTTCCCTCAGCATAACTGTCTCTCTCTGCAGTACTCCTCAGTGTAGACCTTCTTCAGTGCAGCTGTCTCTTGGTGCTGTCCTTCCTCATTATTGCCCACTGTTTTTATGAAAATTATTCATGGAGATGGGCATTGCTGGTTGGGACAGCATCTATTACTCTCCCTAGTTGCCCTTCAGAGTGGTGAGCTGCGTTCTTGAACTGCTGCAGTTCATTTGCTGTCCACAGGCTCGCAGTGCCGTGAAGGGGGGATTCCCAGGATCATGACCCAGAGATAATAAAGAAAAGTGATCTATTTCCAAGTCGGGATGGTGAATGGCTTGGAAGGGAACTTGCAGATGGTGGTGTTCCCATGTATCCGCTGCCCTTGTCCTTCCAGATGGAAGTGGTGATGAATTTGGAAGGTGCTGTCTGAGGAGCTTTGGTGAATTCCTGCAGTGCAATGTGTAGACAGCGCTCACTGCTCTTATTGAGTGTCAGTGATGGAGGGAGTGGATGTTTGTGGATGTTATGCAAATCAAGTGGTCTGCTTTGTCCCGGATCGTGTTAAGTTTCTTGAATAGTGTTGGAGCTGCACACATTTAGGCAAGTGGGGAATATTCCAACACAGTTCCGACTTGTGCCTTATAGATGGTGGATAGGCACTGGGGAGTTAGGAGGTGAGTTAATTGCTACAGTCTTCCTGACCTGCTCGTGTAGCCGTTGTATTTATATGGTTAGTTAAGTTCAGTTTCTGGCCAAGAGTAACCCCCAGGATATTAACAGTGGGAGATTCAATGATGGTAACACCATTGAATTTCAAGTGACAATGACAACATTGTCTCCTATTGGAGATGGTCATTGCCTAGCATTTGTGTGGTGTGATTACGACTTACCACTTGACAGCCCAAGCCTGGATATTGTCCAGATTTAGTTGTTTTTGATAATGGGTTGCTGCAGTATCTGAGAAATCACGAATGGTGCTGAACATTGTACAATTATCAGTGAACATCCCCACTTCTGACCTTGTGATGGAGAAAAAGTTATTGATGAAGCAGCTGAAGATGTTTGGCCCTAGGATGTTACCGTGAGAAACACCTGCAGAGATGTCCTGGAGCTGAGATGACTGACCACCAACAACCACAACATCTTCCTGTGTGATAGGTATGACTCCAACCAGCAACGAGTCTTCTCCCTGATTTCCATTGACTCCAGTTTTGCTGGGCTTCCTTGATCCCACATTTAGTCAAATGTGATCTTGATGTCAAGGGTTGTCACTTACACCTCCCCTCTGGAATTCAGCTCTTCTGTCCATACTTGAACCAAGCCTGTAATGAGGTCAGGAGCTGAGTAGCTCTGGAAGAACCCAAACTGGGTGTCACCTGAGCAGGTGCTGCTTGATAGCACTATTGATAACACCTTCCAACAATTTATTGATGCTTGAGAGTAGACTGATAGGGTGGTAATTGGCTGATTTGGATATGTCCTGCTTTTTATGAACACAGCATGCATTTTCCACATTGTTGGGTAATGCCAGTGTTGTAACTGTACTGCAAGAGTTTGGCTAGGAGATCGGCAAGTTCTGGAGCACATGTCTTTAGTACTATTGCCGGAATGTTGTCAGGGCTCATCCCCTTAATAGTGTCCAGTACCTTCAGCCATTTCTTGATTTCATGTGGAGTGAATCAAATTGGCTGAAGTCTGGTATCTGTGATAACGGGGAGTACTGGAGGAGGCCGAGATGGATCATCCATCAAGTCAGGCTGAAGATTGCTGCAAGTGCTTTAGCCTTATCTTTCACACTGAAGTGCTGGGTTCCCCCATCGTTGAGGATAAGGATATTTGTTTCTCCATTGAAAACAACAAATGCTGGCCTAACCAGAGGCACGCACATATACTATGAAAGGATAAAACACACTTGAAAGAAAGGTGAAAAAATTGAGTTGAGATACAGATCAGTGGTGATCTGACTGAATGGCAGAGAACTGGCTCAAGGTTTTGATAGGCTCCTCCTCAGAGAACCATAGAGCTATTATGGCACAGAAGGAGGTCATTCGGCCCATTGTGCCTGCACCTGTTCTATTACATCATGCTAATTTTCTTTTATCCACATATCCCAGGACACCATTTCTATCCAAACAATCATCCAATGCTCCTCTTGAATGACTCAGTTGAACTTACTTTTCCACATTTCCAGGGAATACATTCCAAACCCTAACTGCTTCTTGTACGAAAGGTCTGCATCACCTTTAGTTCTTTTGCACATCACTAAATCTACACCCGTTCATTTTGTTTTTGTTTTGAGTGGGACCAGTTTCTCGATATCTACCCCATTTAGTCTGCACAAGGTTTGAAAAACCTTTCTTAAATGTTCTCTCAGCTTTCCTTTCTCCAAGGAGAACAGTCCCAAATTCTTCAATCTATCCTCATTACTGCAGTTTACTATTCCTGGAAGCATCCTTGTAAATTGCTTCTGCACTCTGTCCAGCGCATTCACGTCTTTCCAATAATGTGATACTCAAAACTGTACACAATGCTGAGGTTCAGCACATGTTTTGTACAAATTCAATATCACCTCCTTGCTGTTGTATTCTACGCCCCTATTAATAAAGCCAAGAACATTGTATGCTTTATTAACTGCTTTCTCCTGCCACCTTCAATGATCTGTGCACATACAGCCCTCGGTCTCTCTGCTCATTTTTTAGAATTTTATCCTTTATTTAGTTCCACAAGTCAATACTAATTGGATGCATTCCAGGAGGTAGATATTTTTCAACAACCTACCTGGGGGAGAACCCTAAACCGTCTGACCTGGAGGTAGAGGCACTAACATTGTGCTCTCAGAACCCTCCTATTTTGAATCTTCTGTTATGTAATAAGATGGAAAAATTAATTGGGATGCACACAGCCTCTTCCAATTACGCATTACTAATTATTTTCCATTGTTTTTTATAACCTATCGAACAGCTTTTACTCTGTTCATAGATTTTTGTTCAATATGTCAACTGTAATGGTACAGGGTGAAATTTTGGCATCTGGAACTCCTGAAGCTCCATCTAGTGATAAACACATGAAGCTGTTGGGAATTCAATCCATGTTTTTCATCTGGATCAGTCCCAGATGTAGCTTTGTGACACTGTTTTTAGAGTCGAGAGTGTGGTGCTGGAAAAGCACAGCAGGTCAGGCAGCATCCAAGGAGCAGGAGAATTGACATTTCAGGCATAAGCCTTTCCTCAGGAATGGGGAGGTGACACTGTTTTCACCACATTCACACACTTTTGAGAAAATGCCATGAACACGATGTAGGTTCTCCATATTTTGTAAACCTGATGTGAAAGATCCCATGGCTCAGTTTCCAAGAAGTGTGGGGGGGTTTCTCATCAGTACCACCATCTAACTAAAGCACTCAAGCACAAATAATCTGGTCACTAATTTGGCAATGTGGCATTTATTTTTCTGTGCATAGATTAACAGCCATGTTTTCAATATTACAGCAGTGTCCAGACTTCAACAAAATACACAACTGGGCACAAGCATTTTTCAATGTTCAGGACTTGTGAAAGTCGGGACATAAATGCATTTATTATTCAGATAGGCAATTATCAGTGGGCAAGGGAAATCTCAGAGATTGTCACTCAGACTTAATCAGTTCCTGTTCTCCAGTGAAAGTATTGTTCAACCAGAAAGTCATAGAGGCATAGAGTCATAGAGATGTACAGCATGGAAACAGACCCTTTAGTCCAACCCGTCCATGCCGACCAGATATCCCAACCCAATCTAGTCCCATCTGCCAGCACCCGGCCTATATCCCTCCAAACCCTTCCTATTCATATACCCATCCAAATGCCTTTTAAATGTTGCAATTGTACCAGCCTCCACCACTTCCTCTGGCAGCTCATTCCATACACGTACCACCCTCTGTGTTAAAAAGTTGCCCCTTAGGTATCTTTTATATCTTTCTCCTCTCACCCTAAACCTATGCCCTCTAGTTCTGGACTCCCCCACCCCAGGGAAAAGACTTTGGCTATTTATCCTATCCATGCTCCTCCTAATTTTGTAAACCTCTATAAGGTCACCCCTCAGCCTCCGATGCTCCAGGGAAAACAGTCCCAGCCTGTTCAGCCTTTCCCTATAGCTCAAATCCTCCAACCCTGGCAACATCCTTATAAATCTTTTCTGAACCCTGTCAATTTTCACAACATCTGTCTGATAGGAAGGAGACCAGAATTGCATGCAATATTCCAACAGTGGCCTAACCAATGTCCTGTACAGCTGCAACATGACCTCCCAACTTCTGTACACAATACTCTGACCAATAAAGGAAAGCATACCAAACACCTTCTTCACTATCCTATCTACCTGCAACTCCACTTTCAAGGAGCTATGAACCTGCACTCTAAGGTCTCTTTGTTCAGCAACACTCCCGAGGACCTTACCATTAAGTGTATAAGTCCTGCTAAGATTTGCTTTCCCAAAATGCAGCACCTCGCATTTATCTGAATTAAACTCCATCTTCCACTTCTCTGCCCATTGGCCCATCTGGTCCAGATCCTGTTGTAATCTGAAATAACCTTCTTCTCTGTCCACTACAATTTTGGTGTCATCTGCAAACTTACTAACTATACCTCTTATGTTCACATCCAAATCATTTATGTAAATGGAAAAAAGTAGAGGACCTAGCACCGATCCTTGTGGCACTCCACTGGTCACAGGCCTCCAGTCTGAAAAACAACTTTCCACCACCACCCTCTATCTTCTACCTTTGAGCCAGTTCTGTATCCAAATGGTTAGTTCTCCCTGTATTCCGTGAGACGTAACCTCGTTAACCAGTCTCCCATGGGGAACCTTGTCGAATGCCTTACTGAAGTCCAGATAGATCACATCTATGGCTCTGCCCTCATCAATCTTCAAAAAACACAATCAAGTTTGTGAGACATGATTTCCCACGCACAAAGCCATGTTGACCATCCCTAATCAGTCCTTGCCTTTCCAAATACATGTACATCTGTCCCTCAGGATTCCCTCCAACAACTTGCCCACCACCGACGTCAGGCTCACCGGTCTATAATTCCTGGCTTGTCCTTACCATACTTCTTAAAGAGTGGCACCATGTTAGCCAACCTCCATCTTCCGGCACCTCACCTGTGACTATTGATGATACAAATGTGTCCAGGAATTAATAATGGAGACAAAGGAAATGATTGAGGTGTTGGTCCATGAGCATATAGGAGCAGAATTAGACTATTTGGCTTATAGAGTCGGCTCTGCCCTTTGATCATGGCTGATATGTGTCTCTACCCCATTCTTCTGTTTTCTTCCTGTAACCTTTGATCCCCTTACCAATCAAGAACCTATCTATCTCTACCTTAAATGTACTCAATGACTTGCGGCAATGAGTTCCATAGATTCGCCACCCTCTGGCTGAAGAAATCCCTCCTCATCTCAGTTCTAAAGGCTTATCTCTTCACTCTGAAACTTTGTGTTTGCATCATAATCTTTCCTACTAGTGTCCACTTTATCCAGGAGTCTCAGTATTCTATACGTTTTTAAGCAGATCCCTTTCATCCTCTTAAATACAGATCCAGAGTCCTCAACTGATCCTCATATGACAAGCTCTTTATTCTCTGGATCATTCTTGTAAACCTCCTTTGGACCTCCTCCAAAACCAGGATATTTATAGATATGGGGCCCAAAACTGATCAGAATATTCCAGAACTGACAAGAACTTTATAGGGTCTCAATAGTACACCTCTGCTCTTGTATTCTAGCCCTCTTGAAATGTACGCTGACATAGTATCGACTTTTTAATTGTCAACTGAACCTGCATGTTAATCTTAAAGGATCCTGAACTAATACCCCTCAAATCCATTTGTGCTTAAGATTTCTGAAGCCTTTCCCCATGTAGACAATTATCAATGCCTCTATTCTTCCTATCAAAGTCCATAACCTGACTTTCCCACATTGTATTCCATCTGCCACTTGATTACTCATTAGCCTAGCTTGCCCACTCCCCATCCCTTCATCTATCTTTGTGTCATTCACAAACTGACCAACAATCCCTTCACTTTCTTCATTAATGTATGAAATAAATAATTGGGGTCCAGACTCCAAGAACTGCACTAGTCACTGACTGCCATTGTGAAAAGACCCCTTTTACCCTCACTCTCTGGCTTCTGCCAGTCAGCCTTTCATGCACGCATGCCAGTACCTTGCCCCTAACACATGGGCTCCACAATCTCATCTTTAATAATAGTGTCTAAAATCTCACCAATCACAGAGGTCAGGCTAACTGGTGTGGGTTGGTGACGATTCCCCACGGCACATTCGCCGCCGCTGATTAGCCGCTGCCTGTTCGTCACCAGCGTTTCTCCACTGGGATCGTTTGACCTCTGGAGACTACTCGCCACCGGAAATATACATATGTACTGATTGTTTTCCCTCCCGCCTGTTCTTTCATACTTCTCAGTCCCCTTTATTTATACAACAACATAGTACATAATGATTTTAAAAAAGAGGTGAAATAAGCATCATTTTATTGGTTTATGCATAAAAATGAGTTACAAACACTTGCGTGACGAATCATCCTCAGCAGCCAATGGGCGGTGGCGAAGCGTCCTCAGTGGTGAAAGGGCAGTGGCTAATCGGCGGCGGCAAATCCGCGGCGGCAAATGGTCCCTTCCCGAACTGGTATATAGTTTCCTGTTTTTCTGCCACCCTCTTCTTAAACAGGGGTGTTATATTTGCCATTTTCCAATCATATGGAACTTTCTCTGACTCCAGTGATTCCTGAAAAATCACCACCAATGCCTCCACATTGTCCTTAGCTATGTCCTTCAGAATTTTGGGATGTAGTCCATCTGGTTCAGGTGATTTATTCACCTTCAATTTCCCCAGCATATTCTCCTTAGTGATGGCTACAACACTCGTCTCTGACCCCTGACTCTCTTGAAGTTCAGTTATACTCCTGAAGTTTTCCACTGTCAAGACTGATGCTATTCATTTCCTCTGCTATTTCTTTGTTCCCCACTACTACTTCTCCTGCCTCATTTTCCAGAAGTCAATGTCTACTCTTGACTCTCTCTTACCTTTTAGATATCCAAAAAAAGATTTTTGCGTGCAATATTCTTTTATTTTACTAGTTAAGTCAGGTTTTTTGTGTTTGTCTTCACTGTAACAGAATTAGAAAACTTTCCAAAGGTGCTTGACAGGGAAGCTGAATTTTAAAACAATCACCATTACTAAGGGAAAAGTGCTGGGAAACTGATTAAACCTGTAGGCTACTAAAACCCTTGGGTGTCAGGTGGCCTTCATCTGAGAGTCATGAAAGAAGTGGCTGCAGTGATAGTAGACTCATTGGTCATAATTTTCCAAAAAATCCTTAGATTCTGACAGGTTCCAGCAGATCATCAATAACTAATGGTATTCAGGAAAGGAAGGAAGCAGGAAATTATAGTCCGGTTAGCCTGACAACTGACTAAAGGAAATTTCCAGAGTCCATTATTAAGGAGATTTTAGCAGAATATTTCAACAATCATAACGGAACCAGGTAATGTCAACAAGTTTTGTCAAAGGGAAGTTATATTCACTTCATTTATTTGCATTCTTTGAGGAACTTGCAAGCAAAGTTGAAAAAGGGGAACTTGAAGTTGTGATGTAGTGTTTTCCAAAAAGCATTTGATAAGATGATGTATCAAACATGACTTACTTAAGATAAGTCGAAAATGCATGGGGTTACATATTAGCCCAGTTAAAACATTCCTAACAGCAAATGGCAAGTAGGGTCTTTTTCAGGTTTGCAACTGTAATTGGTGAAGTGTCACAGAAATCTGTGTCAGAGCCTCAGCTATTTACAATTGACTTGGATGAAGGGACTGAATAAATGGGAGCTAAATTTCCCAATAATGCCAAGATAGGCAAGAAAGAAAGTTTAGCTCAAGAGAGGTAAAGAGGCTACAAAGGGATATGAATTGCCACTTGATTGTGCACAACTTGAGTTCTGCTGAGAAAAAGACACTTTTTCAAAGATTTTTGTCTTGAATGTCTCAGAACAATTTGAAAGAATATCACTAAAGGGAAAGTTAAAAATCACACAACACCAGGTTATAGTCCAACAGGTTTAATTGGACTCTCCTGCTCCTCGGATGCTGCTGTGCTTTGCCAGCGCTACACTTTTTGACTCTGATAGAGGTATGCATGGACAATGCAGCAGTTAATGTTGATTGACTGTTAACTATTTTGCTTTGTTTAGAGTTCAAATCAGGCAGAATGACTCCAATTGGTATTGCCCTGAAAATTGAACAAAATATTGGTTTTCCCCTTTATTGGTAATTTATAAAATATCTCGATAAATACGAGATGAAAAGATTCGACAAAATGTTTCTATTTCTGGCATGAGACAACGATATAAATGGGTTAAATGAGTGGAAAAAAAATTGGCAGGTGGAGTTAAAAATGTGCATTTGTTGCTTTGGTAGGAAGACGAGAGAAGCTATGTACTCTTAAGTGGAGTGAGACAACAGAATTCTGTGTCTAGACGAATCTGATTGCCCTTGTATATGAATCACAAAAAGTTAATCCGAAGGTACAGCAGGAGATTAATGGAAAGTACAGCAGGAAGACTAATGGAATGTGAGAACTATTACAAGGTAAATGGAATATAAGACCAGGGAGGTTTTATTGTAATGGTACAGGTCTCGGTGAGGAAACAGCTCAAGTTCCTTGTCCATTTTTGGTTTCCAGATTAAAAAGAACAAAGTAAGACAAAGAGAAAGTTTACAAAGCTCATTTCGAGGATGAAGAGTTTATAGTATGAAGAAACATTGAACAGCTGGGCTTATACTGACTGGAGTTTAGAAGAGTAAGAGCTGGTTTTATTATAACAGACAAGATCTTGAGAGGAATTGATTGGAAGATATAGGGAGGATGTTTCCTCTTAAGGGTGAGACTAGAACAAGAGGTACAATTTAAGAACAAGACAACTCCCTTTTATGGCAGAGATTAGCAGAATTTTCTTCTCTCAAGTAGCCCTGCATTTGTGGAATTCTATTCTTGGAAGTAGTGGAAAATAGGTCATTAAATACATTCAAGGCTGAGTTAGACAGATCTTTCATGGACAAGGCAATCAGTGAAGAAGTTAGGTACCTCCATGCTCATTTGTGTGATACTGTCTTTGCAATGTAGGCTATTGTGCCTGCCCTATCAATGTAGTCTTTCAGTCAGGGTATTGTGTAGTAGACAGCTCTGGTCAATGCTTTAGTATTCTGCTAGTCAATGAAAAGGCTTGAGGAGCTGTCTTGCCTTGGCACAAGTACAACTGGGAAGCTCCAGTTCCTGATCTAGGCTATAGCATGTAGATAATCATCTCCCAAACCTGGGCCAGCTTTTCTGGGGCGAGCCAATAAGCATGTTCCCTTATGGATGGAGCCATTTCTGTATCCACATCTTGTAGGGGTGATGCAGCCCTTAAATAAGGCAGAAGTGAGGACTGCAGAGGCTGGAAACCAGAGTTTAGATTAGAGTGGTGCTGGAAAAGCACAGCAGGTCAGGCAGCATCCAGGGAGCAAGAAAATCGACATTTCGGGCAAAAGCCCTTTATCAGGAGGGCTTTTGCCCGAAACATTGATTTTCCTGCTCCTCAGATGCTACCTGACCTGCTGTGCTAACCCAGCCCTTAAATAAGCCCATTAATACAGTGAGCAGCCTTGCTAATTCTGTTCAGTGCACTGTACCTTGATAGACAAATAAGTAGTTTACGTCTGCAGGTATACCTGTATTGATTAGCTGGGTAATAGTGTGTTCAATATGGGCCCCAGTCATGTCTCCTTCCAATTCATTTCCACTACTACCCTAGTCCTTCCAGCTGATGGCAATAGGATAAACCATTACCTGCTTGCCTCCTTCTCTTGGGGTGGTATGGCTTTATCGTGTTACGTAATGCAACTTTGTTTTTCTCCCCAGTCTGAGTTCTCAGTCACTTCCTCAAACTTCTTGTAAGGGAACCTGGCTTTTAAGGACTCACTTGGAATTGGTAGGAGCACTCACACATAATCTTCTGGCTGGAAATCTCCTGTATAACTGTCTGCCTATTTTCTTACCACTGGTCAGGAAGATTTTCAAGTGTTCTTGACCCACTGCACAAGGTCTCGAGAGTAACTCTTGGATCACTACTATGTGGTTTTTTTAGATTAGATTAGATTACTTACAGTGTGGAAACAGGCCCTTCGGCTCAACATGTCCACACCGACCCGCCGAAGCGTATGCCAGCCAGACCCATACTCCTACATTTAGCCCTTCACCTAACAGTACGGACAATTTAGCATGGTCAATTCACCTAACCTGCACATTTTTGGATTGTGGGAGGAAACCGGAGCACCCGGAGGAAACTCACGCAGACACGGGGAGAATGTGCAAACTCCACACAGAGAGTCGCCTGAGGCGGGAATTGAACCCGGGTCTCTGGCGCTGTGAGGCAGCAGTGCTAACCACTGTGCCACCGTGCCGCCCACCCACTGTGCCGCCCACCCACCGTGCCACCCACATGGTCATGAAGGTCCTTCTGTTTTACAAACAGTAGTTTCAAAGGCCCCTCAGACTTGGCGCTAGTAAATTAATTCAAATGGAGTAAACCCACTGCTCTCTTTGTGAGTTCCCAGTGGCAACCAGGATAAAATTAAATCCTTTCTCTCAGTCATGGGGGTACACATGGCAGTCTACCCAATCTGTGTTAGAATCTTGTGGCACCATCTAAGTGACAGTGGTGATACCTACGGACTTCAGCAGGTTCATGCCCAGGTTACGCATGACTTTCTAGAATATTTTGGATGTAACATTTGGATGGATCTCAGTGGGCAGGTCATACTGATCGAACAGGTGCATCAATTTCCCCACACACTCACAATTACAGTTTGCAAGGGACTGAGAAATGCAGACTAGTGCTCATGGTGGTAATGAAATACTAGTAGCCATCCTATTGTTTTGAGCAGGGATCCCATATAGTTCACTGAAACCTTGCTGAACAGTTGCCCAAAGCTACAGTAATTATAGGTGTAGGTCTCATTGTGGAATGGTTTTTCCCACAACTTAGCAGGTGGGGCAGTTTCAGCAAGACCTTGCTACATCACTGTGGAGCTGTGGCAATAAAATTGTTGGTCGATGCAGACTTGAGTTTTGCATGTCCAGCCATTGGAATTTCATGGACTAGCTGCAATATTACTTCACAGAGCTCAATCATTAGTTTTTTTAAAAATTGCTATGCAGTCAGTGACATGTGAGTTTTGTCTACCAGAGGATCAAGGAAAGGCCATTCAGCCCCTCAGGCCTGTCCCACCAGTTGGTGTTTAGAGCCTATGTTGGTACAAGATGACACTGTGCTCTAATTCTATTTGACAGTGTTCATTCGAATGAACTCTTAAAAATTGTGGCTTGTTACATTTGCACTGACTACGTTATCAAAGTGGTTTTTCAACAGCATCTTCCAGCAAGGTGGTGTCATCAAATTAATCTGGTCTTGCTGACCCAGCCCCAAATATTCCTGATCATTAGGAATTGCCAATGAGGGAATTAGGTTGAGAAGCACTCCACTGACTGGTCTAATCATCAAGCGTTTTCTTTTAACAATAAACCTTTTGGAAAGAATGAAAGGAGTAAATGAGAAGGAAACTCAAGATGGGCATTCATCATCAGCTAGGGAAGTGGACGTAGCATGAGGAAAGAGGGGACGCTGTGGATGCACTATACTTGAGTATCCAGGAGGAATTTGATAAGGTGCCACATCAAATGTTATTCCCCGACTGAGTGTTGCAGATTGGCATACTCCAAAGTCCAGGACTAGGTTCCGAGGGATGCACTAAAGCTTGAGATGCCACAAAGATGCAGTGGGGGAAGACCACCATCTGAGAGCTTACTTCTGAAGTTTATCAAGTGCCAGTTCAGTTGTCAGATCCTCTTGTTGCCTCAATATGTGCAAATACTGTTCTGCATGAGTAAGAAATGCCTTTAGTTTTTGTAACTGCAGGGAATGTTAAATTCCAGTATTGGTTTTTCTTGATATATAAGGATTGTACAGAATTGCTTTTGTACTTGGTGTATGTAAATTTAGATTTTTTTATGATCAAAATATATTTTTGCAATTTAAAAACTGAGTTATTGCAGAAAGGAAAAGCTTTGAGGGTAACGTATTCACATGAATAGATAGTTTTCAAAGTGAGTGGGTGGAGAGCCCCCTCAGTTCACAAGTCTCATTTCTGAGGGAATGAGAGCTCTTGCCCGTAACATTGATTCTGCTGCTTCTCGGATGCTGCCTGACCTGTTATGCTTTTCCAGCGCCACACTCTCAACTCTGATCTCTAACATCTGCAGTCCTCACGCTCTCCTAAATAGACAAGATCTTTACCCTGGGGTGGGGTGGGGGGGTCGAGAACTAGAGCGCATAGTTTTAGGGTGAGAGGGAAAAGATTTAAAAGGGACCTAAAGACCAACTTTTTCATGCAGAGGGTGGTGTGTGTATGGAATGTGTTGCCAGAGGAAGGTGTGAAGGCTGGTACAGTTTTTACATTTAAAAGAAATTTGGATGGGTAAATGAATAGGAAGGGATTAGAGGGATATGGACCAAATACTGGCAAATGGGACTAGATTAATTTAGGATATCTGGTCGGGATGGACAAGTTGGATCAAAGGGTCTATTTCCATGTACACCTATGGCTCTATGATTCTCTGATTCTACTGGAACAGTGTGTGAAGTTCTGGTCCCCACACTGATAGAAGGATGTGGAGGTTTTGGAGAGAGTGCTAAACAGGTTTACGAGTATGTTTCCTGGATTGGAGTGTAATAGCTAGAGTTTTGGAGGCATGGGGTGAACTGACAGAAGTATATAAGATTATGATGGATAGTTGGAGTTTCTTTCCCAGGCTGAAAATGCAAATACCAGGTGGCATAAGTTTAAGATGAGGGTGGAAAAGTTTAAAGGAGATGTGCGAAGCAAGATTTTTATGCAGAGGGCGGTAGGTGCCTGGAATGTGCTGCCAGGAGAGTTGGGAGAAGCAGGTGTGATAGCAAAGGTGAAGAGGAATCTAGACAGACACACGTACAGGTAAGCTATAGAGGGATACAGACCATGTGCAGGTGGATGAGATTAGTTTAGAATGGCATCATGGTCAGTACAGACATAGTGGGCTGAAGGGCCTGTTCTTGTGTTGTACAGTTCCATGTTGTGTAAGATTCCTAGCCTGTGATCTGCCCTTGTAGATTCAGCATTTATATGGCAAGTCCAGTTCATTTTCTGGTCAATGGTAATCCCCCCAGATGCTGATAATGGGGAAATTAGTGATGATGATGTCATTGAACGTGATGGGACAATGTTATTTTCTCTCTTGTTGGAGATGACCCCTCAGACGTGGTTGACGATGCTCTCCACCGCATCTCCTCCACTTCCCGCTCCTCCGCCCTTGAACCCCACCCCTCTAATCACCACCAGGACAGAACCCCACTAGTCCTCACCTACCACCCCAACAACCTCCAGATACATCGGATCATCCTTCGTCATTTCCCCCACCTCCAAACTGACCGCACCACCCAGGATATATTTCCCTCCCCACCCCTATCAGCTTTCCGGAAAGACCACTCCCTCCGTGACTCCCTTGTCAGATCCACACCCCCCACCAACCCAACCTCCACTCCCGGCACCTTCCCCTCCAACCGTAAAAAATGCAAAACTTGCGCCCACACCTCCCCCCTCACTTCCCTCCAAGGTCCCAAGGGATCCTTCAATATCCATCAGAAATTCACCTGCACCTCCACACACATCACTTACTGCATCCGCTGCACCCGATGTGGCCTCCTATACATTGGGGAGACAGGCCGCCTACTTGCGGAACGTTTCAGAGAACACCTCTGGGACACCCGCACCAGCCAACCCAACCGCCCCGTGGCTGAACACTTTAACACCCCCTCCCACTCCACCAAGGACATGCAGGTCCTTGGCCTCCTCCATCGCCAGACCATGGCAACACGACGCCTGGAGGAAGAGCGACTCATCTTCCGCCTAGGAACCCTCCAGCCACAGGGGATGAATGCGGATTTCTCCAGCTTCCTCATTTCCCCTCCCTCCCATCTTATCTCAGTCCCAACCCTCGGACTCAGCACCGCCTTCTTGACCTGCAATCTTCTTCCCGACCTCTCCGCCCCCACCCCCTCTCCGGCCTATCACCCTCACCTTAACCTCCTTCCACCTATCGCATTCCCAACGCCCCTCCCCCAAGTCCCTCCTCCCTACCTTTTATCTTAGCCTGCTTGGCACACCTTCCTCATTCCTGAAGAAGGGCTTATGCCCGAAACATCGATTGTCCTTGGATGCTGCCTGACCTGCTGCGCTTTTCCAGCAACACATCTTTAAGCTGGAGATGAACATTGCCTTGTACTTCAGCCCAGTCAGTGATGCCCATGTCCCATGAATGAATAAAATAAATATTTCACTCAATGAGCCACCTCCTCAATTCAGTTAGACCAAGGCTGAAAATGTGTTGCTGGAAAAGCGCAGCAGGTCAGGCAGCATCCAAGGAGCAGGAGAATCGACGTTTCAGGCATTAGCCCTTCTTCAGGAATGAGGAAAGTGTGCCAAGCAGGCTAAGATAAAAGGTAGGGAGGAGGGACTTGGGGAGGGGCGTTGGAAATGCGATAGGTGGAAGGAGGTTAAGGTGAGGGTGATAAGCCGGAGTGGGGGTGGGGGCAGAGAGGTCAGGAAGAAGATTGCAGGTTAGGAAGGTGGTGCTGAGTTCGAGGGTTGGGACTGAAACAAGGTGGGGGGAGGGGAAATGAG
This sequence comes from Chiloscyllium plagiosum, assembly GCF_037043375.1. NCBI lineage: Eukaryota > Metazoa > Chordata > Chondrichthyes > Orectolobiformes > Hemiscylliidae > Chiloscyllium > Chiloscyllium plagiosum. The sequence goes on along the minus strand of NW_028270149.1, from coordinate 6,373,108 downwards.
GAAACTGGAGAAATCTGAGTTCATCCCTTGTGGTTGGAGGGTTCCTAGGCGGAAAATGAGGCGCTCTTCCTCCAGCCGTCGTGTTGTTATGGTCTGGCGATGGAGGAGTCAAAGGACCTGCATGTCCTTGGTGGAGTGGGAGGGGGAGTTGAAGTGTTGAGCCACGGGGTGGTTGGGTTGGTTGGTCCGGGTGTCCCAGAGGTGTTCTCTGAAATGTTCCGCAAGTAGGCGGCCTGTCTCCCCAATATAGAGGAGGCCACATCAGGTGCAGCAGATGCAGTAAATGATGTGTGTGGAGGTGCAGGTGAATTTCTGGTGGATATGGAAGGATCCCTTGGGGCCTTGGAGGGAAGTAAGGGGGGGGTGTGGGCGCAAGTTTTGCATTTCTTGCGGTTGCAGCGGAAGGTGCCGGGAGTGGAGGTTGGGTTGGTGGGGGGTGTGGACCTGACAAGGGAGTCACGGAGGGAGTGGTCTTTTCGGAACGCTGATAGGGGAGGGGAGGGAAATATATCCCTAGTGGTGGGGTCCGTTTGGAGGTGGCGGAAATGACGACAGATGATACGATATATATGGAGGTTTTTGAGGTGGTAGGTGAGGACCAGTGGGGTTCTGTCCTGGTGGCGATTGGAGGGGCGGGGTTCAAGGGCGGAGAAGCGGGAAGTGGAGGAGATGCGGTGGAGAGCATCGTCGATCACGTCTGGGGGGAAATTGCGGTCTTTGAAGAAGGAGGCCATCTGGGTTGTTCGGTATTGGAACTGGTCCTCCTGGGAGCAGATGCGGTGGAAACGAAGGAGTTGGTAATATGGGATGGCGTTTTTACGGGGGGCAGGGTGGGAGGAGGTGTAGTCTAGGTAGCTGTGGGAGTCGGTCGGTTTATAGTAAATGTCCGTGTTGATTTGGTCGCCCGAGATAGAAATGGAGAGGTCTAGGAAGGGGAGGGAGGAGTCTGAGACAGTCCAGATAAATTTGAGGTCGGGGTGGAAGGTGTTGGTAAAGTGGATGAACTGTTCAACCTCCTCGTGGGAGCACGAGGCAGTGCCGATACAGTCATCGATGTAGCGGAGGAAAAGGTGGGGGGTGGTGCCAGTGTGGCTGCGGAAGATGGACTGTTCCACATATCCTACGAAGAGGCAGGCATAGCTGGGGCCCATGCGGGTGCCCTTGGCTACTCCTTTGGTTTGGAGGAAGTGGGAGGATTGGAAAGAGAAGTTGTTCAGGATGAGGACCAGTTCAGTCAGTCGAAGGAGGGTGTCAGTGGGAGGGTACTGGTTGGTACAGTGGGAAAGGAAGAAGCAGAGGGCTTTGTGTCCTTCGTGATGGGGGATGGAGGTGTACAGGGACTGGATGTCCATCGTGAAGATAAGGCGTTGGGGACCGGTGAAGCGAAAATCATGGAGGAGGTGGAGGGCGTGGGTGGTGTCCCGAACGTAGGTGGGGAGTTCTTGGACTAAGGGGGACAGGACCGTGTCGACCACGGCCAATCATCTACCTTAACGCCACTTTCCTTCACTATCCACTTATCCCTTGAGTAATCTGCAGAAGTCCATTGATTTCTGTCTCGAACAATAGAGACCCCAGAGCTGTCTGGTAAAGAGAATTCAAAAGATTTGCCACCATCTGAGTGGAGAAACGCCTCCTCTCCTCAATTAGGAATGGTTTACCTAATGTAACGCATTCCAAATGCTGAGACTCATTGTAAGAAAGAAAGACATTTTGTTCACTTCATTTCTGGTTTTTATGCCAATCACTTTGAATCAGTGTCCTCCATTCTCCATCCTTCAACTGTTGAAAACAATTTCGCTGTCCACCCGCTATTTAAACCATTCATGGTTATCATCATTTGTAGTCACATATGAATCAGATCACTCACAAACAAGTGAGTGGTACTTGGTGGCTCTCTGAACGTGTTCAAGTGAAAATTTCAACCGTTGATGGTTTTTCTTTTGCAGTTTGGTTGGCTTCATCATGTCATTCTATCAAATGACATCAAATTCTATCAAAATTATATTATTCCAGATGTATTTCCTGTCTTTGTGCCAGCTCAATTTTCCACTGATCAAAAGAAGTAATCTTGCAGACTTGCTTTTGTCTCTTGGCTGGCAATTACCATCAAAACATGGGTTGGCATCGGAACATACAAATAAGCCAGACAGGAGAAAACTCTGGAGTGAAGTCTTATACCAGACTTGTCAGTGCATGCTTTAGGTTGACACCAGGTGAGGAAGTACTGTGTTGTTGCTGGTACTACCTTTTGGATGAAGTATTCAGCTAAGAGCCCAGCATTTGAGGAAGATTATGTGGCCTTACTTCAATAAAGGACACTGGCAGGCTGCACAATATTTTTCAAAAAATTACATAGAATGATTTGGAATTGCATAGCGTTGCTCTCTCATTAGAGAGAAACGACTGGCAATGGTTTAACCTTACAGTCTCGATGCTCCAGGCAAAGGGAGAGATTGAGAAGAGAGTCCTTCATTGTGACTTCAGCCTGTGCAGGAACTGAACCCATGCTATTGGCGTCACTTTGTAACATAAACGGTTGTCCGACCAACTGAGCAAACCAACTACTAGTAAAAAAGTAAAGACACCATCGTCCTGCTGCTCCATTTGTTTCCAAATAAATTGTCGGACTATAACCTGTTGTGTGATTTTTAACTTTAACCCACTCCCATTAAAGTGAGATAACTGGTGGTGGTTTAACCTGGGTGTCACCACACCTCCGGTGAGGGGGAGAGGTTGCAGAGGAGAATCCTTCATGGTAACTTAAGCTGGTACTCGAATTGAGCCCAAACTGGTGGTGTGACTCTGTACTACAAACAAGCTAGCTAACCAACTGACCTAATTGACCTCTTGTGGGTGAATGTATCTCCAACAGCATTTAAGAAGCTTGACACCATCTGTGATAATGTAACCCACCCCACTCATCACCTTCAAAATTCACTTCTGTTATCACTAACGTACAGTAGTGGGAGTGTGTACCATCTACAAGATGCAACTCACCAAGGATCCCTCAAAAGCACCTTCCAACTCATGACCTCTACCATCTAGAAGGACAGGGACAGCAAATACATCGAATCACCACTCCTACAGGTTCCCCTTAACCACACAATGCACTGACTTGGAAATACATTTCTGTTCCTTCACTGTTGCTGGCTCAAAGTCTGAGAATTCTCTCCCTAACAATCTTGTGACTTTACGTACAGCATATGGACTGCAGCAGTTCAAGAAGTCAGCTCACCATCAACTTTCCAGGCAATTGGGGATGGGTAATAAATGCCGGCCTAAATAGTGATGTCCACATCCTGTCAACTATTTAAATAAAGGCTGTAAACGGCTGCAAAATCCCTACTCAGACAACTATATCCAAGAAGAAGATCACAAACTTGCTTTTCCAAACATTTTTGATCAAGATTGTCATACGTGCGGTTCTGTAGCATAGTGGCTCAGTGGTTAGCATTGTTGCCTCACAGCACCAGGAGCTCGTTCAATTCCACCCTCGGGCAACTGTCCGTATGGATTTAGATTACTTACTTACAGTCTAAACAGTCCCTTTGACCCAACATTTCCACACCGACCCTCCGAAGAGCAACCCACCCAGACCCACTCCCCTACATTTACCCCTTCACCTAACACTACGGGCAATTTAGCATGGCCAATTACCTAACCTGCACATTTTTGGATTGTGGGAAGAAACCGGAGCACACAGAGGAAACCCACGCAGACACGGGGAGAATGTGCAAACTCCACACAGACAGTTGCCTGAGGCGGGAGTTGAACCCGGGTTTCTGGCGCTGTGAGGCAGCAGAGCTAACCACTGCCACTGTGCCACCCAAGTTTGCAAATTTTAAATATCTTTAATTATGTCTGATCTGCTTTAGTTACTTATTAACTTTAAGTTAAAAATCACACAATACCAGGTTATAGCCCAACAGGTTTATTTGGGAGTACAAGCTTTCGGAGCGCTGTTCCTTCGTCAGGTAGCTAGTGGAGTAGGAGCATAGGACACAGAACCTATAGCAAAAGACTCTGAAAGCTTGTACTGCCAAATAAACCTGTTGGTGTTGTGTGATTTTTAACTTTGTCTACCCCAGTCCAACACCAGCACCTCCACATCATCACTTTAAGTACAGAAAACCTTTCTAAACATCATATTTATCAATTTAAAGCCTATCCAGTGTTTCCACTTTCACTACAACTTTAGCAACATCTTCCTTGGTAGAGACAGATGCAAAATACTAAAGTGTTCATTTAATCCCTCAGCTATGTCCTCTGGCATCATGTGTAAACACCTTTTTGATCACTATTTGTCCCTGCATCTTCTTTTGTCACTATTTTATTATTAATATATCTATAGCCAACGTCTAGGTTCTCTTTTCAATCAGCTGATAATCTTTTCCAATACTGCTTGTTTGTTTCTCTTATTTTCTTCATCATTGTCCCTCATTACCTTCAATATTCAGCCTGTTCCTCACGTGTACTATTGACTTACTACCTGTCATGTTCACCCTTTTTTTCTACTTCGTCTTACTGTTTATCCCTCCTATCAAGCAGGGAGCTCTGGCTTTTTTTGGTGTGACCTTTCCTCTTGCAAGAACATGCCTAAAATATGCCTGGCCTACCCATCTGTGAAGGCAACCCATTGTCCTGTAATTGTTTTGTCTGCCAATCTTGATGCCAACATGCCCGGACAAGATCCACATTGAAATTGATGCTTCCCCAATTAACTATTACAAATAATACAAGATGGGAAAACAAGACTCTTTCGGAAAAATAAACTGAAACTTTTTTTTAAACTGACTAAGGAGATCATTCTCTAAAATTCCAGATAAATATCTAGATTTTAAACGCACCAGTTGGTACAGGGATAAAGCAGGAATATAGCATTGAGGTAGAGGGTCAGCCATGGTCTTATTGTATGGTATAACAGATTCAGAGCCAGATAGAGGAATGAAGAGAGAGTGAGAGAGAGGGGAGGAAGAGAGAGAGAGAGAGAGCGAGATACAGAGAGAGAGTAGGACAGAAGGAGTGGGAAGGTAGGGAGAGAGAGTGAGACAGAGGGAGGGAGGGAGAGGGCTGAATGACCTATTCCTGCTCCTTGTTTCTGTGATTCTAACCTGAAGCGGTACCTGTCTCTTTTATTGCCTATCACTATCCAGTCAGATTGTTCCTTCACTTTCCTTTATTTACCAATCTAATCCAATTTTGAATGATGGCATAGGTAATGCCCTGATTACTATAGAATCACACAATCAAACAGCACCAACTGAGACCATTTGGGTCCTACTATCTATTAGCTTCTTGAAAGAGCATTTCAATTTGTCCTACTCTCACCCACTCTTACTGCCAGGTTTCTGCAATTATTTACTTTTCAAATATTTGTCTAATTTCCCTTTGGAAGTTATTGAAGCTGCTCCTACCATCCTTTCAGTAATGCAATCCATATTGTAACCACTCACTACATAAGATAAATTCTCATCATCTCTGAGTCGGGATTTAGTGAATATCTATGAAATAATTAAGGGAAGAGAAACAAAACATTTGTATCATGAAACTAAAGTTACTTTTAACTCAGGTTACATGGTCTTCTGTTGAGCATCAATTCTTTATAATTTGTATAGTAATCTGTTTTTTAAAAAATCTACTGGAAACAAGTCACTGTTTCATGCTAGTGACATCTATTGTTGGAGACCAAAGGTTTAAGTCACATCAATTCTGTGGAGCACAAAAACCTCATTTATACAGAGAGGTCTGTGTGAATTCTGATCACCTTCATCTGCATTGACTGCTCAAATCCCAGTGGTCTGTTTCATTTTCTTGTGTTGGTATTGAAGAACTGAGAGAAACACTATCTCTTTTCCACTGATCTGTGCCTCAATATCTTGGCTGCTTCTGAAAAGAAACGTGCAGACAACACTTTCACAACTTCAGGACGTCCTGGAATGCTTTAAAATCAATGATGTACTTTTAAACTGAGGAAATGAATTGACATATCTGTGCACAATAAGCACCCATAAACAGCAATGCTCTGCTAGCCCCATAAGTGGTGGTTCTGTTGCCAAGGGCCCAGAACGTGATGGAAGGAGTCCCATGGGATCTTTCACATCCACGAGAGAGAACAGAAAGGGTTTCCAATTTAGAGCACACACAAAAGACAACATCTCATACAGTGCAGCACTTTCAGTACCGCACTGGAAACATCGGTTCAGATTCATTCTCGAGCAGAACATGAATGCACTCCCTTCTGACTCAGAGGTGAGTACTACCACCTGGACTTCAACTCATATGCCTTTGTTGCCTCTTACTGTGACCATTTGATGCTCCGTGCTGTTTTCCTTCTTCATTCATGGGATGAGAGGGACACTGGTTGGGCCAACATTTATTGCCCATCCCTAATTAAACTGAAGATGGTGATGGTGCACAGGCTTTGGAGACATTAACAACTGCAGATGCTGGAAATCTGAAATTAAAACAGGAAGTGCTAGAGAAGCTCAGAAAGTCTGGTAGTATCTGTAGAGAGTAAAACAGAGTCATTGTTACGATTCCAGTGAATCTTCGTCAGAACGTTAACTCTGTTTCTCTCTCTACAGGTGCTGCCAGACTTGCTGAGATTCTCCAGCGTTTTCTGTTTTTGATGATGAGGTGGGTTATGTGAGTTTTAAAAACCTTCCTGCCCATGGCCTTACTCACATCAGATGCTATTCAGCTCTGACCAATACTGGCTCCCACTCCAGCAAAGTGCTTCATCTTTGTTTTCAACTCTTAATGGCTCCATCTGTCTCAATCTCTGTAATCTCTGTCAGCCCCACAACCCTCTAAGATACCTGTATGCTTCTATTTCAGTCTGTTCAACTTCTCTGACTTTAACCATGGAAGCTAGGACTTTATTTGCCTGTGCACTAAGAACAAAGAAAATTTACAGCCTAGGAACAAGTCCTCCAGCCCTCCAAGTCTGAGCCGATCCAAATGTACTATCTAAACCTGTTGCCCAATTCCAAAGCATCTGTATCCTTCTGCTCCCCACCTACTCATGCATCTTAAATGAATCTACCGTGCCTGCCTCTACCACCTCTGCTGGCAACGCGTTCCAAACACCCACCACCCTCTGTGTAATCTTCAGAATATCCCTGCAACACCACCCAGCCTCTTAACCTTGTGTTTTTTATGAAGCTTTTAAAATCTATCTTCAGTGCAGATGTTTGATCGTCTATCTAATTAATCTTCCCACATGTCTTGATGTCAAGTTTTGCTTTGTAATGTTCCATTGAGGCATCGTGGGACATTTTATGATGTTCAAGGCATCACATAAATGTAATTTATTGCTATTGAAATTCCAGCAAGTCTTGAAGAAGACAAAGCAATGCAAAAATGTACAGAGGGAATTTCCGAGCTCTGGCCTTGGGCTCTGAAGCCAGAAGATTGATGGTGTGAGTAAATGGGAGGAGTGCAGAAAGACCAGAGGGTTCTAAGGCTGGAGGAGATGTTAGGATCACATCTTTCTACCAAACGTTGTATGGCTTTGCCAACGAGAATCCTTTCGTCCATAGTCTGTCTTGGGGAGGTCATCAGTAGCCCACATTGCTGTAATTGACATTTTTAAAACATTCATTCACAGCATGAGGGCATCACTAGCTAGGCCAGCATTTATTGCGCATCCCTAATTGACCCAGTTAAGGGTCAACTACATTACTGTGCGTCTGAAGTCACAGAAAGGCCAGACAAGGTAAAGATGGCAGATTTCCTTCCCTAAGGGACATTAGTGAGCTAGCAAGACTTCCCCAAGAATTAAGGAGAAAGTGAGGTCTGCAGATGCTGGAGATCAGAGCTGAAAATGTGTTGCTGGAAAAGTGCAGCAGGTCAGGCAGCATCCAGGGAACAGGAGAATCTACGTTTTGGGCATAAGCCCTTCTTCAGGAATCAGGAAAGTTTGTCCAGCGGGCTAAGATAAAAGGTAGGGAGGAGGGACTTGGGGGAGGGGCGTCAGAAATGCGATAGGTTCCCCAAGAATTAACAATGGGTTTATAGTCACCATTAGACTCTTAGTTCACAATTTTCCTTTTATTGGATTCAAATCCATGTCCCGAGAACATGACCTGAGTAGCTGGATTCCTAGTCGAGTGATGATACCATGAGGAGAAAGCGAGGACTGCAGATGCTGGAGACCAGAGTTGAAAAATGTGATGCTGGTAAAACACAGCAGGCCAGGCAGCATCCGAGGAGCAGGAGATACCATGAGGCCATTGCCTGCCCTAGGCAATTAGACTATTCATTAGAATGACCCATTAGACACAGCACATTAACAACAAAAAGTACAGGCAGATATGACCATGGGCCATCACATACTTGACTTAATTGGTTACAGTTGAAACTTTATTGCTGGAACAGCACAGCAGGTCAGGCAGCATCCAGGGAACAGGAGATTCGACGTTTCGGGCACAGGCCCTTCTTCAGGAATGAGCAGAGAGTGTTCAGCAGGAGAAGATAAAAGGTAGGGAGGAGGGACTTGGAGGAGGGGCGTTGGAAATGTGATAGGTGGAAAGAGGTCAAGGTGAGGGTGATAGGTCGGAGTAGGATGGAGGCGGAGAGGTCAAGAAGAAGACTGCAGGTCAGGAAGGCGGTGCCGGGCTGGAGGGATCCGGCTGAGACAAGGTGGGGGGAGGCGGGATGAAGAAACTGGTGAAGTCCAAGTTCATCCCCTGCGGTTGGAGGGTTCCCAGTCGGAAGATAAGACGCTCCTCCTCCGACCGTCGGGTTGTTGTGGTTTGGCGGTGGATGAGTCCAATGACCTGCATATCCTCGGTGGAGTGGGAGGGGGAGTTGAAATGCTGTGCTACAGGTTGGTTGGGTTGGTTCGTCCGGGTGGCCCAGAGGTGCTCTCTGAATCGCTCCGCAAGTAGGCGGCCTGTCTCCCCAATATAGAGGAGGCCACACCGGCTGCAGCGGATGCAGTAGATGATGTGGGTGGAGGTGCAGGTGAATCTGTGGCGGATATGGAAGTTTCCTTTGGGGCCTTGGAGAGAAGTGAGGGGGGAGGTGTGGGCGCAAGTGTTGCACCTCCTGCGGTTGCAAGGGAAGGTGCCGGGAGTGGAGGTTGGGTCGGTGGGGGGTGTGGATCTGACAAGGGAGTCGCGGAGGGAGTGGTCTCTACGGAAAGCTGATAGGGGAGGGGAGGGAAATATATCCTTGGTGCTGGGGTCTGTTTGGAGGTGGCGGAAGTGACGGCGGATGATGCGCTGTACATGGAGATTGGTGGGGTGGTAGGTGAGGACCAGTGGGGTTCTGTCCTGGTGGCGGTTGGAGGGGCGGGGCTCAAGGGCGGAGGAGCGGGAAGTAGAGGAGATGCGGTGGAGGGCACCGTCGACCACGTCGGGGGGGAAATTGCGGTCCTTGAAGAAGGAGGCCATCTGTGTTGTACGTATTTTGAACTGGTCCTCCTGGGAGCAGATGCGGCGGAGACGAAGGAATTGGGAGAATGGGATGGCGTTTTTACAGGGGGCAGGATGGGAGGAGGTGTAGTCCAGGTAGCTGTGGGAGTCGGTTGGTTTGTAGTAGATGTCCATGTTGATTCGGTCGCCTGAGATAGAAACAGAAAGGTCTAGGAAGGGGAGGGAGGAGTCCGAGACTGTCCAGGTGAATTTGAGGTTGGGGTGGAAGGTGTTAGTGTAGTGGATGAACTGTTCAACCTCCTCGTGGGAGCACGAGGTAGCGCCGATACAGTCATCAATGTAGCGAAGGAAAAGATGGGGGGGTGGGGCCAGTGTAGTTGCGGAAGATGGATTGTTCCACATACCCTACGAAGAGGCAGGCATAGCTGGGGCCCATGCGGGTGCCCATGGCTACTCCTTTTGTTTGGAGAAAGTGGGAGGATTGGAAAGAAAAGTTGTTCAGGGTGAGGACCAGTTCGGTCAGTCGAAGGAGGGTGTCGGTGGAAGGGTACTGGGTGATACGGCGGGAAAGGAAGAAGCGGAGTGCTTTGAGTCCTTCGTGATGGGGGATGGAGGTGTACAGGGACTGGATGTCCATGGTGAAGATGAGGCGTTGGGGACCGGGGAAGCGGAAATCCTGGAGGAGGTGGAGGGCGTGGGTGGTGTCACGAACGTAGGTGGGGAGTTCTTGGACTAATGGGGACAGGACCGTGTCGAGGTATGCCGAGATGCGTTCGGTTGGGCAGGAGCAGGCTGAGACGATGGGTTGTCCGGGGCAGTCAGGTTTGTGGATTTTGGGCAGGAGGTAGAAACGGGCGGTGCGGGGTTGTGGGACTATGAGGTTGGAGGCGGTGGATGGGAGGTCCCCTGAGGTGATGAGGTTATGGACGGTCTGGGAGATGATGGTTTGGTGGGTGGGGTCATGGTCAAGGGGACGGTAGGAGGAGGTATCTGCGAGCTGGTGTTTAGCCTCAGCGGTGTAGAGGTCGGTGCGCCAAACTACTACCGCGCCTCCCTTGTCAGCTGGTTTGATGGTGAGGTTGGGGTTGGAACGGAGGGAGTGGAGGGCTCCGCGTTCCGAGGGTGAGAGGTTGGAGTGGGTGAGAGGGGTGGGGGAGTTCAGGTAGCGGTTAATATCGCGGCGGCAGTTTGCTATGAAGAGGTCGAGGGCAGGTAGGAGGCCAGCACGGGGTGTCCAGGTGGACGGGGTGTGTTGGAGGTGGGAGAAGGGGTCGTCAGAGGGTGGGCGAGAGTCTTGATTGAAGAAGAAGGCACGGAGGCGAAGGCGGCGGAAGAATTGTTCGGTGTCACTCCGTGTATTGAATTCATTGACCCGAGAACGTGTGGGAACGAAGGTGAGACCTCTGCTGAGGACTGATCTTTCATCCTCAGAGAGGGGCAAGTCTGGAGGGATGGTGAACACACGGCAGGGCTGGGAGCTAGGACCTGGTGTGGGGCTGGAGCTGGATGTGGGGGCGGGGTTAGGCCTGGGGGCGGGGACAGAGGTCGGCGTGGGGGCGGAGTTGGACATGGTGATGGACACCGGCGGGGGGCGGGGTTAGGCGTGGTGGCGGAACGTAGCGGGGGGGCGGGGTTAGGCGCGGTGACGGAACGTAGCGTGGGGGGCGGGGTTAGGCGCGGTGACGGAACGTGGCGGGGGGCGGGGTTAGGCGTGGTGACGGAACGCGGCGGGGGGGCGGGGTTAGGCGCGGTGACGGAACGTAGCGTGGGGGGCGGGGTTAGGCGCGGTGACGGAACGCGGCGGGGGGCGGGGTTAGGCGTGGTGGCGGAACGCGGCGTGGGGGGCGGGGTTAGGCGCGGTGACGGAACGCGGCGGGGGGGCGGGGTTAGGCATGGTGACGGAACGCGGTGGGGGGGCGGAGACACATGCGGCGATGTCCGAATGCAGGTCGCTGACGTCACTGGGGGCGGAAGTAGCTGCGGCGACCACGGAGACAGAGTTCTTCCCCGTAGCCGCGGAGGTCGCCAATCTGTTGGCAATTGTCTTCATGACGATCGCAGAGCGGGTTGTCTGTGCGGCAATCCCGGAGGCGGTTGTTTGGGCCGCGATCATGAAGGTTGCGAGGTCGGTGGGGGCGGAAGTGACGTCATCGTCGGCGGCGTTTGCGGCTATTGCCGCGGGCGCTGTAGCGGCAGCGTGTGTAATGGCGCCGGACTGGTTTCGGAGGCCGATGGAAGTTTCTGGAACGGTTGAGGAATCCGGAGTTTGGGGGTAAGTGCATGAAAGTTTTTGGTACTTACTGCCTTTAATTTCCGAAATGGCTAGAAAGAACTGTTTGTTCAGTCTATGGATTCTTCTGTAAATGAAGAACAGTAGAGGTCCTTTACAGGTCTGTGAGAGAGTTGTCCTGAGCTGGGGTAGGTCGAGCTGCAGGGAGTCTAGGTACCGGCGCATGGCTGCAAGCGTGGAGCGGAGGATCCGGAGGGAGGTCCGTTGCTGGAGGCTGCGGATTTGTTGCAGGTACTGGTTGTCCTGGTTGGGTCCAAATTGTGTTGGTCGGAAGGTGATCTGGAGTCCATGGGGGATCAGTCGGTTCCGTAGGCAGGTGCTGAGAAAGGAGATATGGCTGTGGTAACGAGTCTGCTTCAGAATGTGGCTGAAGAGCTTCTGTGCAGAGGAGATGACCTGGGGTGTGCAGTGAGAGAGGGACTCACTGAAATCTTTATAGAGAGAGGCAGAGAGCTTCTTCAAGGAAGGCATCCTTGTAAGAGGATTCGCAGTAGGTTGAAATCTTCGAGGAGAAAGTGAGGTCTGCAGATGCTGGAGATCAAAGTTGAAACTTTATTGCTGGAACAGCACAGCAGGTCAGGCAGCATCCAGGGAACAGGAGATTCGACGTTTCGGGCACAGGCCCTTCTTCAGGAATGAGCAGAGAGTGTTCAGCAGGAGAAGATAAAAGGTAGGGAGGAGGGACTTGGAGGAGGGGAGTTGGAAATGTGATAGGTGGAAAGAGGTCAAGGTGAGGGTGATAGGTCAGAGTAGGATGGAGGCGGAGAGGTCAAGAAGAAGACTGCAGGTCAGGAAGGCGGTGCCGGGCTGGAGGGATCCGGCTGAGACAAGGTGGGGGGAGGGGGGATGAAGAAACTGGTGAAGTCCAAGTTCATCCCCTGCGGTTGGAGGGTTCCCAGTCGGAAGATAAGACGCTCCTCCTCCGACCGTCGGGTTGTTGTGGTTTGGCGGTGGATGAGTCCAATTGGTTACACAAAGCCAACATTTTCTTGAGTTTTTTTTAAAGATTGATTTCACATTTCACCACCTGCTGTGGTGAAATTCAAAGCCAGGACATACATCCCACCAATAAACTTTTAAAAATTCTGGATTACTACCTCAGTGATATTATCACTGCACTACACAAGGGGAAGTAACAGCCTAGTGGTATCATCGTTAGATTGTTAAACCAGAGATCCTGGTAATATTCTGAGGGCTTGGGTTTGAATCCTGCCATAGCAGATGGTTCGATTTGAATTCAGTAAAAATGTGGAATTCTGTCAAATGACAACCATAAATCCATTGATTGTCAAAAAGCAACCCTTCCATTAATGTCCTAAATGGAAGGAAACTGCCATCCTTACTTGGTCTGGCCTGCATGTGACTGCAGACCCACAGTAATGTTGTCAACTCTTAACAGCCCTCTGGGCAAATAAGAGTAGGGTGTCCTCATTCTAATGAATTTTTAAAAAACCACCAATGCAGTCCTCAGTAAAGTACAGCCACCTTGTGATTAAAGAGACAGAAATGCAACTTATTGAAATATACTGCACCTACCAGTGTCAAGTGACTCGGCCGGATGTTTAATGTGTGAGTTAGTTGAATTTCTTTCAAGTGTCGGAGCTGATAGGGATCAGAGCCAGGTTTTTGCCCGCAGTGCTACTTCCTGACTTGTGCACATTGTCTCACTTATCTCCAGTCGTCTATCCTGGCTGAAAAAGGAATGAATCAAATTGCTTTTATCACGAGGTGTCTCAGTCTCGTGCCAACTGCTCAAAATTGAGTTTCTCCATTCCTTTGAAGGGATATCCCTGGTAGCAAGACAAGCAGACTCTGCAATTTATTTAGCCGTATTGCCAAAGATGTGCTCCCATACTAATCTGCCAGAACGTGATCTCCAGGGTAGAGAATTAATTTGTATAGTAATTATCCTCCACAGGCCATTAATTAGAGTATCATTTCCTCCTGCATCACAACAAGTGGAAACTAAGGGTCCCTCTCTAAATCTCTCACACTGATCCCAAGTGTAAAATGTTATTTTTCTTTCATCCATTTGCAATACATATACATTATTGACAAGGCTGGCATTTATTTCCTGTTTCCTAAACTGGATGGCTTACTAGGATGTTTCACATGGCAGTGAAGAGTCAACCACATTGGCTATCAGACTGAAGACATAGAGAAAGTGAGGACTGCAGATGCTGGAGATCAGAGCTGAGAGTGTGGTGCTGGAAAAGCATAGCAGGTCAGGCAAATTGCGAGGAGCAAGATAATCAAAATGTTGATTTTCCTGTTCCTCAGATGCTGCCTGACCTGCTGTGCTTTTCCAGCACCACACTCTCGGCTCTGAAGGCAGACAGGCCAGACAGAGTAAGGACAGTGCACTTGTACATTTAACCAAAATGGGTCTTTACAATAGTCCAGTAATTCTATCAGCATATAACTGGTAGGTATTATCTTCTTAATTTCAGGTTTAGTAAATTGGCTACCAACGGCTATTGTGGTGCACTGGTAGTGTTCCTACCTCTGAGCTAAGAGGCCTGAATTCACGACCACCTGTTCCAGAGGTGTGTCACAATGTCTCTGAACAGGTTGATTAGAAAATATGAAATCTTCCCCCACTACTACAGAGGGCTTTGTATTCCCATTTCGATATAATCAATCCAATCCAAGTACCTCTGCTATTTGTGAGCTCGCATTTAGTCCTGATGCTTCACATACTTAACAGTTGAACAAGGTAAGGATTTTACTTCTGAATTTGGAGCAGTAATTGATAATAATGTTGGAGATTAGAGGAGTAGAGAAGGACCTTGTATTAGTAAGAGGTAATGCTGTAGTAATGCCATAAAGTCATAGAGATTTACAGCACGGAAACAGACTCTTTGGTCCAGTTTGTCCATGCCAACCAGAGATCCTAACCTAATGTAGTCCTGCTTGCCAGCATTTGACCCATATCCCTCTAAACCCTTCCTATTCATATACCCATCCAGATGCCTATTAAATACCGTAATTGTACCAGAGGTCCACTTGCGCTGGAAGTTCATTCCATACATGCACTTCCCTCTGCATGGAAAAGTTGCTCCTTAAGTCCCTTTTAAATCTTTCCCCTCTCACCTCAAACATATGTCCTCTAGTTCTGGACTCCCCCACCCCAGGGCAAAGACTTTGTCTATTTACCCTATCGATGCCACTGATGATTTTATAAATCTCTATAAGGTCACCCTTCAGCCTCTGACACTCCAGGGAAAACAGCCCCAGCCTGTTCAGCCTCTCTCTGTCGCTTAAATCCTCCCTTCTTTTCTGAATCCTTTCAAGTTTCACAACATACCTCCAATGTCATTAGACCAGCAACCCAGAGTGCCAGGTTAATGTTCTGGGGACATAGATTTAAATCATACCATGGTAGATGGTGAAAATTGAACTAAATTAAACTTTAAAATAAAGAGTGACATGTAACCACTGTCTATTGTTGTAAAAACAAACACTTGGTTCACTAATAGAGAAGGAAAGGAACTCTAAGGGTCTTTACCAGCTATTCTAATCGGGACTGATCTATGTGTGACACCAGACCCAGAATAGTGTGATGGAATCCCACATACATTCTGGAAAATTAGGGATGAACAATAAACATTGTTTGCACCAGTTACACTGACATGCCATGAACAAATAACATTCTGGATTAGTGGTGCTGGAAGAGCACAGCAGTTCAGGCAGCATCCAAGGAGCTTCGAAATCGACATTTCAGGCAAAAGCCCTTCATCACGAATAAAGGCAGTGAGCCTGAAGCGTGGAGAGATAAGCTAGAGGAGGGTGGGGGTGGGGAGAAAGTAGCTGAAAATGTGTTGCTGGAAAAGCCCAGCAGGTCAGGCAGCATCCAAGGAACAGGAGAATCGACGTTTCGGGCATAAGCCCTTCTTCAGGAAGGAGAAAGTAGCAGAGTACAATGGGTGAGTGGGGGAGGGGTTGAAGGTGATAGGTCAGGGAGAGGGTGGAGTGGATAAGGAGATTGGCAGGTAGGACAGGTTTGGACAAGTCGTGGGGACAGTGCTGAGCTAGGGTGAGGTGGGGGAAGGGGAAATGAGGAAACTGTTGAAGTCCACATTGATGCCCTGGGGTTGAAGTGTTCCGAGGCAGAAGATGAGGCGTTCTTCCTCCAGGCATCTGGTGATGAGGGAGCGGCGGTGAAGGAGGCCCAGGACCTCCATGTCCTCGGCAGAGTGGGAGGGGGAGTTGAAATGTTGGGCCACGGGGCGGTGTGGTTGATTGGTGCAGGTGTCCCGGAGATGTTCTCTAAAGCGCTCTGCTAGGAGGCGCCCAGTCTCCCCAATGTAGAGGAGACCGCATCGGGAGCAACGGATACAACAAATGATATTAGTGGATGTGCAGGTAAAACTTTGATGGATGTGGAAGGCTCCTTTAGGGCCTTGGATAGAGGTCAGGGAGGAGGTGTGGGCGCAGGTTTTACAGTTCCTGCGGTGGCAGGGGCAAGTGCCAGGATGAGAGGGTGGGTTGTAGGGGAGGCGTGGACCTGACCAGGTAGTCACGGAGAGAAAGGAAGGCGGAAAGGGGTGGGGAGGGAAATATATTCCTGGTGGTGGGGTCTGTTTGGAGGTGGCGGAAATGTCGGCGGATGATTTGGTTTATGCGAAGGTTGGTAGGATGGAAGGTGAGCAACAGGGGCGTTCTGTCCTTGTTACGGTTGGAGGGGTGGGGTCTGAGGGCGGAGGTGCGGGTGTGGACGTGATGCGTTGGAGGGCATCTTTAGCCACGTGGGAACGGGAATTGCGGTCTCTAAAGAAGGAAGCCATCTGGTGAGTTCTGTGGTGGAACTGGTCCTCCTGGGAGCAGATACGGCAGAGGCGGAGGAATTGGGAATACGGGATGGCATTTTTGCAAGAGGTAGGGTGGGAAGAGGTGTAATCCAGGTAGCTGTGGGAGTCGGTGGGTTTGTAAAAAATGTCAGTGTCAAGTCAGTCATCATTAATGGAGATGGAGAGGTCCAGGAAGGGGAGGGAGGTGTCAGAGATGGTCCAGGTAAATTTAAGGTCAGGGTGGAATGTGTTGGTGAAGTTGATGAATTGCTCAACCTCCTCGCGGGAGCACGAGGTAGCGCCAATGCAGTCATCAATGTAGCGGAGGAAGAGGTGGGGAGTGGTGCCGGTGTAATTACGGAAGATCAACTGCTCTACGTACCCAACAAAGAGACAGGCATAGCTGGGGCCCATATGTGTGCCCATGGCTACCCCTTTGGTCTGGAGGAAGTGGGAGGATTCAATGGAGAAATTGTTAAGGGTGAGGACCAGTTCGGCCAAACGAATGAGAGTGTCGGTGGAGGGGTACTGTTGGGGACGTCTGGAGAGGAAAATACGGAGGGCTTGGAGGCCCTGGTCATGGCGGATGGAGGTGTCGAGGGATTGGATATCCATGGTGAAGATGAGGCGTTGGGGCCGGGGAAACGGAAGTCTTGGAGGAGGTGGAGGGCGTGGGTGGTGTCTCGAACGTTTGTGGGGAGTTCCTGGACTAGGGAGGATAGGACAGTGTCGAGGTAGGTAGAGATGAGTTCAGTGGGGCAGGAGCATGCTGAGACAATGGGTCGGCCAGGGTGATCAGGCTTGAAATTCTTTATCTGTGTCAGTACAGGACTTCCATGATACCTGACTATAGAGGGAGGGTGGACTGACTGAACTTCAAAGGACTCAGGGACTGGAGTGATATTTGTCTTTGTTGAAGTTACTCAGAAGCAGCAATGTGAGTAACAGAATAGAAGATGTCCACACAAGCACCTGTCAATATTTTGGAGGGAAAACATATTGCGTTCCCTCAGCAGAACAGAGTGCCACGTGTGAATAGTTTGGTGTTCCTTAAAATGGCAATCTTGACTCTCCATCAGAAGGTACTTGGTTCAATTTGAGATTTTAAATCATATTCAGTTAGATTGACACTGCGATTGCCATAACTGAGAGGGTGCTACAATGTCAAAAGTGCTGGATAAGATATTGAATCAAGACTCAATCTGCCCTCTGTAGGGAATGAAGGGGATAGAATGGAACCATCCAAAGAGTAGGAGCACCTTCTTTTTATGTTTCATGGGATGTGGGCATCATTGGCTGAGCTAGTAGTTATTGCCTACCCCTCACTGTCTTTGAGAAGGTGATGGTTAGTTGCCTTCTTGAACCATTGCAGTCCTTTGGGTCTAGGTACACCCACATTGACTACAGATTGGGAGTTGACCCAGGAGTTTCAATGACAGGAATGACATTGAATGGTGAGATTCTGTTGGAGATGAATCCTGCCTGGCACTTGCAATTTTTCAGCCCAAACCTGGATATTGCCAGGATGTTGCTGCATTTAGACATGGGCTACTTCAGTATCTGAGGGTCATGATCAATGATGAATATTATATAATCATCAGCAAACGTAGCCACTTCTGGCCTGATGTTGGAGGGATGGTAATTCATGAATCAGCTGAAGATGGTTGGGTCAGGTCACCACCCTGAAGAACCCATGCAGAGATGTCAGTGGACTCAGAGGATTCACTTCCCACAGCCACAACTATCTTCCTTTGACTCAATGAATGGAGAGTTTTCTCTGGTTATGTTACAGTCGTATAAGTCATTGGTGAGGCCGCACTTGGAGTATCGTATACTGTTTTGATCACCCTGTTGTAGGAAAGACATCGTTAAACTGGAAAGAATGGAAAGATTTACGAAGATGTTGCCAGGGCTAGTAGGCCAGAGTTATAGGGAGAAGTTGGCCAGGGTAGGACTTCATTCCTTGGAACACAGGAGAATGAGGGGTGACCTTGGAAGGTGTATAAAACCACAAGGAGCATAGATAAGATGAATGCATATAGTCTTTTTCCCAGGGATGGGCAATTGAATATTCAAGGGCATATGCTTAAGATGAGAGGGGAAAGATTTAAGAAGGACCCAAGGGGTAACTTCTTCACACAGAGAGTGGTGCGTATCTGGAATGGGCTGCCAGAGAAAGTGGTTGAGGCTGGTACAATAGCAACATTTAAAAAACATATGGATAGGTACATGGATGGAAAGAGTTTAGAGAGATATGGACCAAATATGGGCAACTGGAACTAATTGAGTGGGCACCATGGTCAGCACAGGCCAGTTTGAGCCGAAGGGCCTGTTTTCATGCTATATTACTGTAAGATTCTATGACTTTATGGTCTCATTGTCCCTGGTTTTGCTCCAACTCCATGCTGCCAGAATTAGTAAAATACTATCTTAATGTCAAAGGCAGTCACTCTCACCTCACTTTGGGTCCTCAGTAATTATCGAAGCTTGGACCAAAACTGTGACGAGATCAGCGATTGAGTTTCCTTAGAGAATCTGGCTGATATTTAATTCACAATCAACACTAGCCATACAATGGGATCTTGCTATATATACGTTATTTTTTGGTACATAATAACAGTGACTACACTTCAAATGAGGTCTTCTGGCTGCAAAATGATTAAGGATGCCTTGAAAAAGGTGCTACACGAATGCAATTCTTCTTTCAGGGGTCACACTTTACAAATAATAGGATGCCCATTTAAAAGAGAGGAGGAAACTTTTTTTTTCTCTGTGTTGTGAGTCTTTGGAATTCCCTTCCTCAAAAGGCAGTGGATGCAGCATCTTAAAATATTTTTAAGAGTCATTCAATCATACAGCATTGAAACAGACCCATTGGTCTTACCATTCCACACCGACCGTGTTCCCAAACTAATCTAGTCCCACCTGCCTGCTCCTGGCCCATAGTCCTCCAAACCTTTCCTACTCATATACTTACCCAAACTTCTTTTAAACTTTTTAACTATGCCCACATCCACCACTTGACAGATAGGTTTTGTGATTATAAAGGGGATGAAAGGTTTTCATAATTATTCAGGAACATAAAGTGGAGGTTAAAATCAGATCAGCCACAATCCGAGTGAATGGGGGAGCAGGTCCGAAGGGCCGAGTGGTCGAATCTTGGTCCTGGTTTATGTGACTGTATTCTCAACATAGTGTCTTGCTGTCGCGCGTCTTGACCTTTGATAGCCGGGTTTGTCTTGGAATCAAGTCTAACTTGTTAAAGTGAGGCCTGGGGGAGGGATACCCACCCAAAATGGGGGGCTTCGCTCTCAGTACAACCTGCATCTGCCAAACTGCAGAGCAAAACCTCGTTCCAACTCGACAAACTGTTCATGGCCTGAATGAAGCGACGGAGGTGAGTTGACAAAGAACCGGGAGGGTGACGCGACAGGGTATTGAGTCAGCTCCTTTCATAAAGGAGCCACTTTGTAATTCCCTGCAGTTAAACAGTTGCCTCCTCACCCGAAGCCTGCGATTTGAACGGCGTCTATTGCAGCCGGGTCCTCTCGGGACAAGCTTGCCAGTTTGAAGTCAGATGATAGGGCGCGGGGGAAGAAAGAGGAAATTGTCAATGAGAAATCCTGAGACAGCTCACATGTTGACTGGCCGGGGGGATTGTGTGACCGCCAACTGCAGAGTGGCTGACAAGCAGCACAATCCTCCGTATTTGACAAGCAAACATTTGGCAGCACTGAAGGGTTTACGTGAGAGAAAGGGTGCAGAGAAGTAAAAAGAAGAATTTGTAAAGGGACCCAGAGCCTCCGTGTAGAGAGCTGACTCACACAGTGTCTCGTAATCTGACATCCCGACTGTGAAACAGGGCAAGCTTCATTCACCAAACATCTTGAATTCGGAGTAGAAAACAGGTGCTTGTGAGATCAGCGTTGGCAGGGTAAAGTTCAAGGTTGGAGGGGGAAGGGGGTTTAGCTAACATCAACTTTCACATAATACAGACATAACGAGGAGCGGGAGTACGCCATTCAGTCTTTAGAACCTGCTCCGTCATTCAATAAAATCATGGCTGATTTGATTTTAACCTCAACTCTTAAGTTCCTGCATATCCCCGATAGTCTTTCATCCCCATTGGTCATCAAAAATTTATCTACCTCTGCCTTAAAATTATTTAAAGATTCTGCACTCACTCCATTTTGAGAAAGAGAATTCCAAAGACTTACAACCTTTTGAAAGAAAAAAAAATGTTTCCCCTTCTCTGTTTTACATAGACAACCCCTTTTTTTTAAATTATGACCCAAATTCTAGATTCTCCCGCAAGAGGAGACATCCTATCAACATCTACCTGGCCAGATCCCCTCAGGAGCTTCTGTGTTGTCAATTCAGTCACTGCTGACTCTTCAAAACTCCAGAGGATACTGGCCTTGCCTGTCCAGCCTTTGCTCATAAGGCAATCCACTCATTCCCGGAGCGACGCTGGAGTGACTGAACAATTCCCGGAGTGACTGAACGATTCCTGGAGTGACTCCGGAGTGACTGATCAATTCCCAGAGTGACTGAGCAATTCCCGGAGCGATGCTGGAGTGACTGAACAATTCCCGGAGTGACTGAACGATTCCTGGAGTGACTCCGGAGTGACTGATCAATTCCCAGAGTGACTGAGCAATTCCCGGAGCGATGCTGGAGTGACTGAACAATTCCCAGAGTGGCGACGGAACCATTCCCAGAGCGACCGAGCTATTCCTGGACAGAGGCCACCATGGGGAGGCAGTGTGGCCTTGTGCTCAAGGGCATACAGCATGGCCTGGAATAAAAATACTTGTGGTCACTTAGTATCATTCTGGACTTTTTCATTGTTTCACGCTAATCTATATTCTTTTTTACTCTGCAACAACTCTATACTTTTTTACTCTAATTTATGTGCCTAGGTACGTGTACCTAAGATGTTGCCATTAAAGGCAGCCATTGTAAAAGCTTTTCACTGGTCTCCTGCACTTCTGAGTACATGTGAGAATAAAGGGATATTCTGCATTGTATTCTATATTCTATGTGAGTTCCCACAATGAATGGCTAACAGGTGAGGTTTATATGAAGACTTGGATCCAATAAAGCCCAGACACCCTCTCTCAAAAGGGATAAAGAAAGGTAGACTTTTATGCCATTTTTATAGCTACATTCACAGCTTTATGAATGTCCCAAAGCACATTATAGCTCAGTGAAGTAGAGTCACTGCTGTAATGTAGGAGGTTTTTGGAATAAACAAAGAGATCCTCATTTCTCTCAGGATCCATCAACCTGAAACAAAACTGAAGTTTTCATCAGGACCAGTGTCTATCACATCAGCACTGAAACAGACAAACTCCACAGAGCAGACGGTTCGAGACAAAAGAAAACTGCAGATGCTGGAATCCAAAGTAGATTAAACAGGAGGCTGGAAGAACACAGCAAGCCAGGCAGCAACAGAAGGTACAGAAGTGAGCGATTTGGGTATTAATCCTTCTACAGGACTAGACTACTTCTCGTAGGCTCAATTGATGCTGCCTGGCTTACTATGTTCCCCCAGCCTCCTGCCTGTCCCCCCTGATGCTGCCTGGCTTCCTGATGAAGGGCTTTTGCCCGAAACGTCAATTTCGAAGCTCCTTGGATACTGCCTGAACTGCGGTGCTCTTCCAGCACCACCTAATCCAGAATCTGGTTTCCAGCATCTTCAGTCATTGTTTTTACCTCGTTGATTTTAACCCGACTACGAATCCTCTTGCAAGGATGCCTGCCTTGAAGAAGTTTTCCTCCTCTCTCTACAAGAATCTCAGGGAATCCCTCTCCCACTGCAACTCCCAGGTCATTTCCTCTGCCCTGAAGCTCTTCAACCATGTCGTGACTCTATGCTACTTTCTCCCCACCCCCACCCTCCTCTCATTTATCTCTGCACCCTTCAGGCACTCTGCCTGTATTCCTGATGAAGGGCTTTTGCCCGAAACATCGATTTCGAAGCTCCTTGGATGCTGCCTGAACTGCTGTGCTCTTCTAGCACCACTAATCCAGGATGCTGTGTACCCCCAGCCTCCTGTGTGTCCCTCCTGATGCTGCCTGGCTTGCTGTGTTCCCCCAGCCTCCTGCCTGTCCCTCCTGATGCTGCCTGGCTTGCTGTGTTCTTCCAGCCTCCTGCCTGTCCCCCCTGATGCTGCCTGGCTTGCTGTGTTCTTCCAGCCTCCTGTCTGTCCCTCCTGATGCTGCCTAGCTTGCTGTGTTCCCCCAGCCTCCTGCCTGTCCCTCCTGCTGCTGCCTGGCTTGCTGTGTTCTTCCAGCCTCCTGTCTGTCCCTCCTGATGCTGCCTAGCTTGCTGTGTTCCCCCAGCCTCCTGCCTGTCCCTCCTGATACTGCCTGGCTTGCTTTGTTCCCACAGCCTCCTGCCTGTCCCTCCTGCTGCTGCCTGGCTTGCTGTGTTCTTCCAGCCTTCTGTTTGTCTTCCCCAGAGCAGATCTTGGTCAAAATCATCCGAATCTCATTAAAAACTTTGGTAACATCAGAAAAACCTGCAGTCTGTTTTAATTACAAGTTTCTTCAGCTTCAAACCCTGCTCAACCCTACTCAATAATGCTAGTGTACTCCAGAGAAAGAAAGTACTTTTGTACATGGTCAGGTCAATGCAGTCGATGAAGCGTTTATAACATGATGCCACCTATGAACAGACAAATGAAGAAGTAGAAGCAGAAGTAAAACCATTCAGCTGCCCAAAACTGCTCTGCCATTCGATAAGACGACTCATAAGAAAGGTAGGAGAGAGAAAGCTGCCTGGCTTGGGAGAGAGAAATCAGGAAATTATAGACCAGTTAGTCTGACTTCAGGAGTGGGAAAGATGCTGGAGTCTATTATAAAGGATGAAATTACGACACATCTGGATAGTAGTAACAGGATAGGTCAGAGTCAGCATGGATTTATGAAGGGGAAATCATGCTTGACTAATCTTCTGGAATTTTTTGAGAATGTAACTCTGAAGATGGATGAGGGAGATCCAGTAGATGTAGTGTACCTGGACTTTCAGAAAGCTTTTGATAAAGTCCCACATAGGAGGTTAGTGAGCAAAGTTAGGGCACATGGTATTGGGGGCAAAGTACTAACTTGGATTGAAAGTTGGTTGGCTGACAGGAAACAAAGAGTAGTGATAAACGGCTCCATTTCGGAATGGCAGGCAGTGACCAGTGGAGTATCACAGGGATCAGTGCTGGGACCGCAGCTTTTTACAATATATATTAATGATGTAGAAGATGGTATTAGTAATAACATTAGCAAATTTGCTGATGATACTAAGCTGGGTGGCAGGGTGAAATGTGAGGAGGATGTTAGGAGATTACAGGGTGACCTGGACAGGTTAGGTGAGTGGTCAGATGCATGGCAGATGCAATTTAATGTGGATAAATGTATGGTTATCCACTTTGGTGGCAAGAACAGGAAGGCAGATTACTACCTAAATGGAATCAATTTAGGTAAAGGGGCAATACAAAGAGATCTGGGTGTTCTTGTACACCAGTCAATGAAGGTAAGCATGCAGGTACAGCAGGTAGTGAAGAAGGCTAATAGCATGCTGGCCTTCATAACAAGAGGGATTGAGTATGGAAGCAAAGAGGTTCTTCTGCAGCTGTACAGGGCCCTGGTGAGACCACACCCCGGGAGTATTGTGTGCAGTTCTTGTCTCCAAATTTGAGGAAAGACATTCTGGCTATTGAGGGAGTGCAGCGTAGGTTCACGAGGTCAATTCCTGGAATGGCGGGACTACCTTACGCTGAAAGACTGGAGCGACTGGGCTTGTATACCCTTGAGTTTAGAAGACTGAGAGGGGATCTGATTGAGACACATAAGACTATTAAAGGATTGGACACTCTGGAGGCAGGAAACATGTTTCCGCTGATGGGTGAGTGCCGATCCAGAGGACACAGCTTAAAAATACGGGGTAGACTATTTAGGACAGGGATGAGGAGAAACTTCACCCAGAGAGTGGTGGCTGTGTGGAATGCTCTGCCCCAGAGGGCAGTGGAGGCACAGTCTCTGGATTCATTTAAGAAAGAGTTGGTTAGAGCTCTCAAGGATAGTGGAATCAAGGGTTATGGGGATAGGGCAGGAACAGGATACTGATTAAGGATGATCAGCCATGATCATATTGAATGGTGGCACAGGCTCGAAGGGCAGAATGGCTTACTCCTGCACCTATTGTCTATTGTCCATTGTCTGACCTGTTGTTTCAAATTCCACATTCCCATCTAACTCCAATAACCTGCCCAACCAGAATCTATTTACTTCTACCTTAACAGTACTTCATGTTGATTTTAAAAAGATTTTTAAAAGATGTGTCAATTGTAGAAAGGTCTAGCCTAGATAGATGGCTGGTTAACTGAGTTGGCTGGTTTGCAACACAAAGTGATACTAACAGCATGAGTTTGATTCCTGGCTGAGGTTCCCACAAAGGTCCTGTTCCCTCAACCACGTCTCCTCACCTGAGGCATGATGACCTTCAGGTTAAACTACTGCCGGTCATCTGTCTAATGAGAGTGCGGTACTCTGGTCTGGTAAGACAGTGGTGACTCTACCTTTATTTTGAATACAGGCTAGGTTTAAAGTTATGAATATGATGTGAATTTACTGAAAATGAGAGAAGAGGGCACATTCTAGGCTACCTTCCAATTCCTTTCTCAGTACATGCTCCTCTGTGCCCAACAGTCATTTCCAAAACTGGGTGTCAATGCAAAGCATGTGTGACCTTCGGACTGATTGTGGGTCCATACAGATTAGAGTCAATGTTAGTTCCAGGTGGTTTGCATTCAAGTTTTGGCTTATTTTTAATTTTAGATTAGAGTGGTGCTGGAGAAGTTCTCCTCCTCTCTCCACAAGAATCCCAGTGAGTCTCTCTCTCTCACTGCAACCTCCAGGTCATCTCCTCTGCCCTGAAGTTCTACCTATCACCTTCATCCCACCTCCATCCAACTATTGTACTCTTTGCTACCTTTTCACCAACCCCACAACCCTCTCATTTATCTCTCCACCCCGGAGGCTCCCTACTTTCATTCCTGATGAAGGGCTTTTGCCTGAAATGTCGATTTTCCTGCTCATCGGATAATGCCTGACCTGCTGTGCTTTTCCAGCACCACTCTAATCTACTCTCTGATTTCCAGCATCTGCAGTCCTCACTTTTGCCTTATTTTTAATTTTAGCCTTCTGCCCAATCTGAACCCATCCGTTTTTTGGGATTTCCAGTTCCCCAAATTACACCTGTAGCTCTATTCACAATGCAGCCAGGGATGTCAAGGGTTTCTAACAAGTTCTTTTCTTATTTTAGTTGTTTGGAAATTTAGTCACCAATCAGAATGTGGCAGGTTATCTTGCAGAGTAGGATCCTGTAAGATGCATTTCAATCCTGACTGTGAAATCTGTTTTTTTATTGTCAGAAGTCACATGACACCAGGTTATAGTCCAACAGGTTTATTTGAAATCACAACCTTTCAAGGTGACTTCATCTGATGAAGGAGCAGCGCTCCGAAAGCTTGTGTCATGTGACTTCTGACTTTGTTCATCCCAGTCCAACACCAGCACCTCCACATCATATCTTCTTAAAATTATATTAGCTGAGCAATACATATTCGCCACACCATAATAGTCAGGAGATTAATCAAATAAAAGCAAAACTTTGCCACCTTTCTTCTTTAATGAAGAAGCTGTTCATAGGATGCCAAGTAAGACCTTATTCCACAAACTGCTATCCTGCTGCATTCTGCCTTGTAGTCATTGTCTAAGAGCTGCAACTGCTTCTCAACTTCCCTCAGGATCGAAGACAAGAGAGAAGTGGAAAACTCTCATGGTGCTATATCCTGGACTTCATCGTCTTCATCTCCAGCTTCCATTTCTCCCTCAGATTTCCGAGCACTCAGGTTTGTTTCAGCAATGCATCTTGCTTTAATTTTTTCTGCATTGTCTCTAATGGTGCATAATTCTGTTGTAGGAATTCCTCTTGTAGGAACAATATCACATGTTCTTTCATTATGTTCAAAACACTTTAAAACATCTAGCTTCCCTTCAAGTGTTATAGCCTTTCTTTTACTTTCACTACCACAATTTTATCACCAGGAGCTTCTTCTAAACATTCTTGAAACTTTGTCCTCCTAGATTTATGGGTATTACACCAAAATTTGCAAAAAAAACCCCAAAAGTTATGGACTACTTCTCAAAAAGCACTTTACAACAAAGTGCATGAGTCAACTGAGCATGTGGTGTCAACACAGTGTCTCTGCTGACCACACACAGCATCACTTCAAGTATTGGGGATGAAATCATGTCATAGCCAACGTGAAGTAGAAGTTTGCATTTTACGAACAGCGTACATCTTTTCATCAATCACGTTGCAACCAATTCATGTTGACAAAACACAGATAAAAGCAGAAAGGACTGTATACTGCAAATGCTGAAAATCTGGAACATGCGCAGTGAATGCTGGAGAAGCTCAGCAGGTCTGGCAGCATCCGAGGACAGAAGTAGAGTCAACATTTCAAATCCAGTATCTTCTAAAGGAGGTTAATCAGTTCTAGTTGGAAAGACAAGTGAAGGCATCAGAGATGAGGGCAGTTTTCTGAAACATTGACAAGACCTTCTATGAATTATTGTGATGTATAGAGGCCATGTCAACCAATACAGCAGTCATTCTATGCGTGATCCGACAAACTCTGATGGCATGAATTATTGGCAGCTGAAGGTTAGAATTTAAGGAAATATGCCCTTTACATTTGGGACAACTGAGTATTGAAAAGTGAAGGAAGGAATGAGTGAAAGTGTATTTGAATATTGTTTTTGGAGTTTATGTCCTTTCGTTTTGTATGGTAATCAATGCAAAAGAAAAGTTACTCTGATCTGACATAACTGATAGCTCCATTCTTGACACCTGAGGGCAGAGCATTCCAGCTACACTCTGAATGGAATTTATTGCAGGTTCAGGGAAATCCTTTCATCCTGGATCAAGTAACAGAGGGATACAGCTGAGAGGCCTGGAGCTGGATACTTTGCGAAGCAAGATAAGGCCAAAGGAAGCCATCATTCTGACGATCTACTCCTTCCCTAACCAACCCAGGAAGCTGTGAGATTCTCAGGTAGGTTACTGGAGGGGGATGGAGAGGCAGGGCTGGGGGAAGCTGGGGGAAGAGGTCAGGTGCGGCGGATGCTTGTCTGTGAGAGTCTGCACTTTTTATCAGACCTCCTGCCAATCATTTTCTCAAGAATCCATTTACAAAGTCAGCAGGGCTCAATCTGGACTTGATCCTGGCTTTGCATGAATGCACTTCCCGGCTGTGAGGCAGTGCCTTGGATTGTATCGTGCTCTCTAAGAGTAGATAGAGTTTCTGCTAGGAAGTTTTTAATTCCTGTGCATACATTGTATGATTTCATAAATTCCATTAAGGCAGCAGAATGTAAGCTGTGGGGGAATGTGCTTTAAGCAATATAATGCATTTGGCCAAATTCTCTGCCCTCAAATCCATCAAGCTACTTACAAGAGATCGTTTAAGTGGTTTGAGGACTTTAACATCCACTTGGCAATTTAGTGCAAATGAAAGCGTGATGTAGAAGGATGCCCCAGAAATGTTTTGATTATGCAAAAGAGGGCGATGAGCAGAGAAACATTTTGTGTTCTGCATTCTGAGCCAGAGCAGACATGAAGCACAGAATGCATTCCAAAAAGGTTTCTTGACATTTTCTTGACCTGGACTCCAATGCTATGTCCCAGACTCTTGCATTTACTTCCATGTAAGTTCTAGGCTCAATGAGAATAACAGAAAGAGACCATTCAGCCCATCACAGGTGTGTTAGCTCTTTGAAACAACTGTCCAATTAGTCACACTCCATATTGCTGCAAGGGGTGGCACAGTGGCTCAGTGGTTAGCACTGCTGCCTCACAACACCAGGGACCCGGGTTCAATTCCAGCCTTGGGCGACTGTGTGGAGTTTGCACATCCTCCCCGTGTCTGCATGGGTTTCCTGCGGGTGCTCCAGTTTCCTCCCACATTCCAAAGATATGCAGGTTAGGTGAATTGGCCATGCTAAATTGCCCATAGTCAGTAGTAAAAGAAGAAGAATGGGTCTGGGTAGGACACTCTCTGGACGGTTGGTGTGGACTTGTTGGGCCAAAGGGCCTGTTTCCATGCTGTCGGGAATCTAGGAAGTAGTTTCAAACATTTTCCCCTTTTAAAATGCTCTGTATAGACTACCTTTGATTCAATTTTTGGTCATTATTCCTATGATTGCCTTTTGTGACTCAATATCAGACTTTGTCCTCTCCTATGAAGTGTCCTGGGACAGCTTATTACAATAAAAACGCTATATTAATTAGGTTTTATTACACAACCAGTACTCTTTTGAAAGTTACGATTGAGTCTACTTCCATCACCCTTTCTGACCGTGACAACTTGCCACATCCTTAAAAGAATCTTCTTTTTTGTTAAATTATGTCTGTTTGTTTCTCAGCCGAATTACTCTCCTGCTCTCCCTGGTTCATTGTTTCCTTTACCCTTGTGCCTTTGTGATGTACCTTCCTGATGTTCGGTCAGCTGTGCGCATTCCTGAACTGCTCCCAGCTGTGCTGACTGCAACACTCCTGGAAAACCTTCCCAACTGCAATGGGGACAAATTTTTAAAAGTTGCAGAGAAAAATTTAACATTCGACAGGTTAAAGGTGCCAGTTGCGTTTGTGCTGCTTCAGCAGCTGGGGAGTGAAGCAAGACTTTGGTTTAGTGGCAGCATTCCTGTCCCTGAGTCAGAAATTGAGGGCCCAAGGGCTAGTCTAAAGACTGGAGCACAAAAATCTGTGCTGACAGTCTGGTGTTGGCAGTGCTGTTTCTTAGGCAAGATGTCAAACAGAGGGCTTATCTGATCTCTCAGGTGGACACATGGGAATGTGTCCCTACTCTGGACAACTCCAGCTTGTTGTATTCTTCCCAGTCAACTGTTCATGAAACCTCTTCACCTTTCTTGTTTTACAATCAGTTATCTCACTGGTTAGTTTGGGTCTATTTCTTTGACTACTGTAGCTGATTTTGCATGGTTTTCAATCCGTGTGTTCTCTTGTATATATCCACAGGTGACTTTGCCCTCTGTTGAGTTGATTGAATTTTGGTATGTGACAGAAAATAATAATCATAGTTATTCTATCCATTCCCAGTGAATAATTCTGGGCTTTTTCTCTCAATGCCTTGATGTTTGGCATTTAGTAACTAGTATAGGACCACAGGCCAAAGTCTCAGGATGAAGGGACACCAATGTAAGAGTGAGGTGA
The DNA here is from genome assembly GCF_037043375.1 of Chiloscyllium plagiosum. Taxonomy (NCBI): domain Eukaryota; kingdom Metazoa; phylum Chordata; class Chondrichthyes; order Orectolobiformes; family Hemiscylliidae; genus Chiloscyllium; species Chiloscyllium plagiosum. The sequence goes on along the minus strand of NW_028270149.1, from coordinate 6,343,348 downwards.
GGAGGAATTCTTCTCTCAGAGGGTTGTGGGGAAAGAGTGCACAAGTGGATGTGAGGAATGTTGAATCAATCACGATCTTTATTGAATGGCAAAGCAGGCTTGAGGGGCTGAATGGCCTACTCCTGCAGTTATTTCTTATGGTTTTCCAACACTTAAACACCCACCAAAATTCTCAGCTACGATTTCATTAAAACTATAATCTTTCTTGTCCTCCGCTTTAGGATACTTCCTAACCTTCAGTACGATTTTTTCAAATTCAGCTGTTGTGGGTTTCCCTACTCATTTACCATGTTTCAGGATTTTCTTTACCATCCTAGTTTAATTGGTTGAATTAAAGATTTAAAGTTGTTCAAAGAGATATTTGCTAGATGACTCATGAATTGCTTTGTTCTCTCTTTTCTTGGATTGCTAATAATTGGCACGAAATTGTCAACCAGAGCAGAATGGGTTGCACTCCTGGGCTCTGAATTAAGAAGCATTTGGGTGCAAGTCTTGTTCCAGAGGCTTGAACATTAAAGTCCAGGCCGTCTTATCCACGACAGCACAGACGGACATTATTGGAAATGCTGCCTTTCAAATGACATGTTAAACCAAGACCCTTATGTTCTCTCAGGTGGACATAGCAGATTCCATGGTGCTATTTTGCGTGTCCCCACTGTCCTAACCAATATTCGTTATTCAGCCAACATAGGAATAAAACAACGAGGAGCAGGGCAAAGTTCCAAGAGCCTATTTCACCATTTAATACGATCATGGCTGATTGCATCTCTGCCTCAACTCTACTTTCCTGCCCGCTCCTCATCATCATTTAATTCATTATTAATTAGAAATCTGTCTATCTCCTCCATTAATGTATTCAGTGCTTGTACCTGTGGTAGGGAATTCAAAAACTTCACGACCCTTTGACAGAAGTAACTCCTCCTCATCTCTGTTTTAAATCTGGCACCCTTGATGGGAATGTTATCAGATTTATTTTTGTGGAACTTTAATTAACAGCAGCATTTTCTACATTACAACAATGATATCGAAAAGTACCTCACTGGGCCACAATCTACTTTGGGACATTTTGAAAGACACTATTAAAATAAGTGTTTCTCTTTCTTTGAAATTAATAGGTGCCATTGATGGTAACTGAGTGAGGCTGTGTCACTGAAGGTTCCAGCTTCTTACCTGTCGACTGCAGGAGTTAAACAGAGTGTTTCCCACTTTTGTGGAGTTAATGAACCCAGGACAGGGGTGTTCTCTTTCGGATCAAGTTTTTAGCCTGTGGGCATTCACATTTGAACACTTTCTCAACCAGTCCAATTCTTCAATTTTCAAAAACTTTTCTGCAAGTTGTTAGACTTCATCACAAGGCACCGGACCAGAACAGTGGTGGGAAAAGTACATACCACAAGACGAGTGCATCAAGCAGCAGACAAAGAGCAGACAGCTGCACTGCTCTGGAGATCAGTCCACTGCATTACCTTGACAAAGCTGACTCTTCTTCATTGCCCTCCGAAGTGTCCATTTGCTTGTATCACTACCACTTCAACGCTTCTAAGGAAGAGCATTAAATGCCATCTTTACCAGAACATAATAATCTATTTAAAAATTCGACCTCTGATTAGTTTTGACAAGTGATAAGAGATTATGAACTTCCTTGGTGATGAGAATCTGTGTTTTTTCATTTCCAGAAGTTTGCTTAGGCTTCTCTGTTTATGCTAAAACCCTTAAATTTATTTTATTTGTTCTTCAGATGTTCGTGTTGTTCACAATCCAGCATTTAGTACTCTTGCCTGATTGCCCATGAGAAGGTAATGGTGAGCTGCCTTCTTAAATTGCTGCAGTCCACCCACATGCTGCAGGAACATTTATACTGTTGTAAGGGAAGGATTTACCTGCATTTTTTTTCTTTTCATGGGGATCATGTACCTGATATTACAACAAGCTCCCAGCCAAAGTTCGTCAATTTGTTAATGTTTCAGATAGGGTGCCTTAAACCATTAAACTCCAAGGGTGAAACAGGATAAACAGATTTCCATTGGTTATTCACTTGCCCCCTTAGTTGGCCACAACAGACTCATTTTCTAAAAATCCCTTCTCTTTCTCCCAGACCCAAATGGATTTATGTTTTAAAGGAGCCAATTTAACCTGGCTTTCTTGAATTAACAAAAACGGTGAGGTTATTCATCAATAAACACAAGAAAAAAGAACATACATACACCCATATTAGAAAAAAAAGTACAAAAAGTTAATAAAAACAAAAATGGATCAGTTTCTGAACTGTTTTTGAAGAGTTGATAGTTGAATGTTGGCTGTTGCAGTGAATGTTAACAATTCAAAGTTTGTGAGAAAATTTGTACTCGGGTGCTCGTTGTTGTCGTTCTGTTCGCCGAGCTGGAAATTTGTGTTGCAGACGTTTCGTCCCCTGTCTAGGTGACATCCTCAGTGCTTGGGAGCCTCCTGTGAAGCGCTTCTGTGATGTTTCCTACTGGCATTTATAGTGGTTTGAATCTGCCGTTTCCGGTTGTCAGTTCCAGCTGTCCGTTGCAGTGGTCGGTATATTAGGTCCATATCAATGTGCTTATTGATTGAATCTGTGGATGAGTGCCATGCCTCTAGGAATTCCCTGGCTGTTCTCTGTTTGGCTTGTCCTATAATAGTAGTGTTGTCCCAGACAAGAAACTTGAATTTGACTGGGACAACTCCCTGGCAATGTGAGGCAGCAGTGCTAACCACTGAGTCACTGTGCCGCCCATAGTCTGAAGGGGCTTGCCAGGCTAGCTACTGGGTGAATTGGCCAAGTTAAATTGCCCATAGTGTTCAGGGATGTGTGGACTAGGTGCATTAGTCAGTGGTAAATGTCGGGTAATGGAGTAGGGAATGGGTCTGAGTGGATTACACTTTGGAGGGTTGGTGTGGACTTGTTGGACCAAATGACCTGTTTCCAACCTGTAGGGATTCTATGATAATTTATGAAGCTTCTTTGGCATCTTGTCAGGTCTGACATTTCTGAGTCTTTCTGGTCAGGTAACCATTACATTTTCACCTAAAGTGGCTATATGTCCCTTTTAAAAAAAAAATATATTTTCTAATTGAATTTCAATATGTCTGTTGGTGAAAGAGGCTTTCTATCCATGGTCATGACAATAGCATGCTCAGGAGTTAGCTACTGGGCTTTGTTTTATAGTTTAGTTTTACAGACTTTCAATTTACCTTAAAATGAGCTCGTAAAAAGTGGAAGGATCCAGCTCCATTCTCCAAGTTGACAGGAGCGTGCATTTTGACCAACATTTGATACTAGCAATCACCTCATAGAGTGACTAGTGGGCCTCTTATTAACCATTTACACCACCAATAGCATGAATTTATATTCATCCTTTAATGCAAAGCATTATCTCAAGCACATAGAAATACACATTAGTTACATGATAGAAATAGGTCATTTAGCCCACTGGCCCCACTGCATTTCCACTGTATACATTTTCTTTTTATTCATTCGTGGGATGTGAGTGTCACTGGCTGGACCAGCATTTATTACTCATTCCTAGTTGCCCTTGAGAAGGTGGTGGTGAGCTGCCTTCTTAAACCACTGCAGTTCACCTGCCATAAGTTGACCCACAATGGCCTTAGGTAGGGAATTCAAGGAACACAAGGATTGTGACCCAACAACAGTGAAGAACAGCGATATGGTGGGTGGCACGGTGGCACAGTGGTTAGCACGGCTGCCTCACAGCGCCAGAGACCCGGGTTCAATTCCCGCCTCAGGCGACTGACTGTGTGGAGTTTGTACGTTCTCCTCGTGTCTGCGTGGGTTTCCTCCAGGTGCTCCGGTTTCCTCCCACTGTCCAAAGATGTGCAGGTTAAGTGAATTGGCCATGTTAAATTGCCTGTAGTGTTAGGAAGGGGTAAATGTAGGGGTATGGATGGGTTGCTCTTCGGCGGGGCGGTGTGGACTTGTTGGGCCGAAGGGCCTGTTTCCACACTGTAAGTAATCTAATCTAATCTAATATTTCCAAGTCAGGATGGTGAGTGATTTGGAGGGGACCTTAAAGGTGCTGGTGTTCCCAAGTATCTGCTGCCCTTGTCCTTCTGAAAGATGGACAGTGGTCATGGGTTTGGAAGTAGCTGTCTGAGGACCATGGGTGAATTTCTGCAGTGCATCTGCAGTAGCACTGCTGCTACTGAGCATTGCTGGTGGAGAGAGTGGATGTTTGTAGATGTGGTGCCAATCAAGCAGGCTGCTTTGTCCTGGATGGTGTCAAGCTTCTTGAGTGTTGTTGGAGGTGCACCCATCCAGGCAAGTGGTGAGTATTCCATCACACTCCTGACTTGTGCCTTGTAGATGATAGATAGAATTTGGGGAGGTAGGGATGAGTTACTCGCTGCAATATTCCTAGTCTCTGACCTGCTCTTATTGCACCTGAGTTTATGCAGTGAGTCCAGTTGATTTTCTGGTCAATTGTAACCCCCAAGACATTGATAGTGGGAGATTCAGTGATTATAACACCATTGAATGTCAAGGGGAAGTGGTTAGTTTGTCTGTTATTGGTGATGGTCATAGCCTAGCATTTGTGTGGCATGAATGTTACTTGCCACTTGTCAGCCCCAGACTGGATATTGTCAAGATCTTGTTGTCTTTGAACATAGACCCCTTTGAACATTGAGTGCAAATATTGGTGTACATCCCCACTTCTGACCTTATGATGGAGGCAAGGTCATTGATGAAGTCACGCAAGATGGTTGGGCCTGGGACAATTGTGAGTTCTGATTAAGGGTGATTGGACTAGGAGAAAGTGAGGACTGCAACGCTGGAGATCAAAGTCAAGAGTGTGGTGCTGGGAAAGCGCAACAGATCAGGCAGCATCCGAGGAACAGGAGAATTGATGTTTCGGGCAAAGGCTCTTCAAAGGCTTATACCTAAAATGTTTACTGTCCTGCTCCTCAGATGCTGCCTAACCTGCTGTGCTTTTCCAGCGCCACACTTTTCAACTAAGGGTCACAGGACCCAAATCGTAGACTCTGATTTCTCTCCACAGATGCTGACAGACCTGCTGAGATTTTCCAGCAATTTCTGTTTGTGTTTCTGATTTCCAGCATCTTCAGTTCTTTCGATTTTTATCAGGTTCAATTTCTGCTCCTTCAGACATCGACTTAGGAGCTGTCTTCTTGCCCTGTTCCTGAGCGTGAAGTTCAATGGCAAAACAGCACAGTCAAAAACACTGCCTAGAGAAACACATCAGGATAAAGCGTCAGCCAATGTTGAGGCAAGAACCTGTTCCTTGAGCAGAGCACATGTGAATGAAGCGATTGCATTAAGGGAATCCATTGAGACAAGTCCTCCAGGGCTCTAGTGAGAGCTTAGCAAGTCAACTTTGGGTTGAGGTGAAATAGGTGGAAACAGTCCTACTGACCTGTTCTCACCACCTTTTCGGGTGAATAGATGCATATTTTAAATTATTCCATTATTTTGTTTAAAAAAAAGTTACAAATCATCGGCAAATTGATGAAAGGGGAGTTTAGCCAAATCGCTCATTTTCTCCAAAAGCTTGTAATGAAATCAGATTACAGATTACAGATTACAGATTACAGATTACATTACAGTGTGGAAACAGGCCCTTCGGCCCAACAAGTCCACACCGAACCGCCGAAGCGAACCCACCCATACCCCTACATTTACCCCTTACCTAACACTACGGGTAATTTAACATGGCCAATTCACCTGACCCTGCACATCTTTGGACTGTGGGAGGAAACCGGAGCACCCGGAGGAAACCCACGCAGACACGGGGAGATCGGGGAGAAATCAGACGATAGCAAATTCATAGAATCATAGGATCCTGATAGTGCAGAAAGAAGCCATTCGCAATCCCCAAAAAATGCTCAATGCAAATTATCACAAGCATAAATTAGAAATCTAAAACAACTCCTTCACTAATGTTTGCTGCTATGACTAACTCAGCAATGAAGCTATAGTAATGAGGAATAATTAACAAAGCAACTAGGAGTGGGTCTACCAAACTTCATTGTGAGTGGGTACGGACAAACATGACTGTGCTTCTGAGGGACAACATATATATGGGATTAGAGGAATACAAATTTTTTGGTAATTAATGAGGGAGAAAGTGAATATAAAAGAACAAGGGTTGAGTTTGTTTTGCAACTTTAAAAAAATGCAACAACAGCGTGTTGAAGTCTAGTGTGATATATATCCATCTGCATACTTTCTCCACATAACCCCCTCCTGCAACTGCTCACAATCTTTGCTCTTCTCTGTTATAATGATTTAAACAATAGTCACTTTCTCAGTGCAGATTGCTTTGTCAATTGTTGGCAAATTTTGCAAGCCTCAACATTATGATTGCAAAATTAGCCAAAAGCTTCTTGGGCACTTTTTAATTAGCAATGAGTGCAAGCCAGAAGCAAACAGTACACTTCTGAAAAGCAAACAAGGGAACGGTCATGAACAAACAATTCCTCTTTCTTACTGGCCCCCTCTCTTCTTGACAACTGATGGAGGGGAGACAGCGATCCCGGAGCCAATCAAACCTTGGCCTGTTCCACTTTTCATTTTCCTCTTCTTTTGACTATAATCTCTTGTCCGAGCCTGAGGTTCCAGGACAATTAAATGAAGCCATTGAATTGTGAATAGGTTCAGTGAATGGCAGAAGCGATTACGCCTTTGAATGAATTAAACATTTAACTGTTTAAAATGTGAAGCGGATTTTTGGAACATCTTAAAAGGACCTCAGTGCGATGCTGAGTGCGTAGCTTGAGCAGCTCCCAAATTTTAGCTTGGGTGCAAACCTCCAGTGTCTTTTTTTAATGACAATCTAGGCTTTTTGGTACTTAATATCCAAACATTTTGCTTTATCCAGTGTTCTGAAAGGTGGGAAGGCAATGTCATTCATGCCAGATGACAGCACTTATAGGCTACAGAGTTTCCTAGGGAAAGTAAAGGGTCAGGGTTTGGTGGAGGGGGGGCGGGGGGGGTTGGTGGTTCTAGTGGTTAGGGGAAGCTCCTCGACAGTAGCTAATGAGAGCTGGGCCCTGTTTCTGTGCTGCAGCATTCACTTACTAAAGCCTCTCTGTTGTTATCATAGGAAGAGATTACGTCCCTGTTAATTGTTTTGTTTATTTTTTCAGTCTTCCTTCCTTCTTTTTTCCACAAAAAGAGAAAGCTTGTAAGAAGCTGAACGGGAAGTCAATGAGCTAGAACATGTTAACAAGCTGAGTCACACAGCTGAGCACAGAAGAATAAAAAAGGACCCATTTTAATTTATTCTCTTACCTCATTGCCAATTATCCTTCATAGAATTGCAAAGAAGAATTCACGAGTTGCAGTTATTAATGATGCTTCCAGTCTCTTTAACCCTTTGATAATTGCACATCGCTCTCTCTCTCTCACAACATCAAGTTTAAATTACTATCCAGTATTTAACTAAACTTTGACAACTCAACAGCCAAGAGGTAACTATTGCAGATTACAAAAGTCTGTTTGACTAAACACAGCAAAGTAAACCCAGCAACTTGCTTTCATTTCAAAGAAATGAAGTGAATCCGTGGTAGCCATCAAATGTATCTCAAGGTAACAAATTGAAAATATACATCTTGTCCCATTGCACATGCCTATTTTGCCAGAGGTTGTAAGGCCAACATTGAGGAATAACTATAATGGATATTTCCCTTTATGATTTTGGCTGACGATAGTGAAGCAATCACAATTGTGAGGCAATGTGTAATTATTTAGACAATTCCTTTAAGTAAGATCCAAAGAAATATGATAATATATGAAATAAGTAATACAATTTTCAACCCATTGAACCTGCTCTGTCATTTGATGATCAGGGTTGATATGATGTGTTCTTAATTCCCTCCAACAATCATGCTTTCTTTGTTGATCAAAATTATGTTGAATTTCAGCCTTGAATATATTCAATGATCTATCTCCATTGCTGTCTGGAAAAGGGAATTCCAAAGATTAATGAACCTTTACAAGAAGAAATTGCTCCTCATCACATTTTTAAATTGGGTCCCCTAGTTCTAGATTCACCGACATGCGCAAACATTTTCGCAGTAGCTAACGTGGCAAGCCCCTTCAGACTATGCGAGGCATGATGGCTCAGTGGTTAGTACTGCTACCCCCACAGCACCAGGGACCTGTGTTTGATTCCAGCTTTGGGCAACTGTCCGTGTGGAGTTTGCACATTCTCCCCGTGTCTGCGTGGATTTCCTCTGAATGCTCTGGTTTCCTCCCATGGTCTAAAGATGTGCAGGTTAGATCAATTGCCCAGTGGTGTCTAGGAATGTGTAGGCAAGTTGTGTTAACCATGATAAATGCAAGGTTATGGGGATAGGGTGCAATGTTCTTCAGAAGGTTGGTGCAGACTTGATGGGCTGAATGGCCTCTTTCCACACTGTAGGAAATCAATGATTCTAATATTGTTCAGTACATCTCACATTCTTCTGAACTCAAGTGAATATAGGCTTAATCTCCTCAAGCAGTCCTCATAGCATAATCTTTTTATCCCAGAAATCAGTCCAGCAAACATATCTGAACTATTTGCAGTGCAATGCTATCCTTCCATAAGAAAGGAGACCAAAACTATACATAGTACTTAAGGACGTATGCCTCTTTAGAGAAGGAAATCTTACATCTTTACGTTATTTTATTCTCTAATGGGCTGAGCCAGAATTTATTATTCACCCCTAGTTGCCCTTGAGAAGGTGGTGGTGAGCTGCCTTTGTGAAATGCTGGGTCCATATACTGAATTGAAAAGTGTGACACTGCACCCTCCAACTACATGATGTCAATTTCATCAGTTTCCTCATCTCCCCTCCCCCCACCTCATCCAACCCTCCAACTCGGCACCGCCTGCTTGACCTGTCCATCTTCCTTCTCACCTAACCGCTCAACCCTACCCTCCAACCTATCACCATCACAGGGAGCCATTAGTTACTTAGTTCAAAGGCAGTGAGGTATGAGCAACAAATGTTGGCTTTGGCTGAAGCACACACATCCATCAAAGAATAAACATTCAAGAAATTTCAGCATTTCCTGTAATGCAAGCGACTACTTTTCTGAAATGTAATTGACTCTCCTTCAGTCTGCAATAAATCACTGAGAGCAGCCTGACTGCACTATCTTCCAGGTTTCCCTCCCCCAACTCTCCCGTGTCACCCCACCCCAAACCAAGATGAACTTTTCTTTTGGGAATTCTCTGTTCCTGGGGTTCGCTGCATCTTTCACCAGCAGACTCCACAATGGCGTTGCCGAATTCAAGCACTCCAGTCAATGATTAGCCAGCTCTCTATGGCTAAGAATTTCTCAACATCGGCGAAAGTGAGGACTCCAGATGCTGGAGATCAGAGTCAAGAATAGAGTGGCGCTGGAAAAGCACAGCAGGTCAGGCAGCATCCGAGAAGCAGGAAAATCATCAGGAAGGGCTTTTGCCCGAAACATCGATTCCCCTGCTCCTCGGATGCTGCCTGACCTGCTGCGCTTTTCCAGCACCACTCTTAGAAAACCCCTGGCAACTAAACAGCTGCCTGATTGGTGGGATATCCACAAGGCTATCCCATTTCCATATCCTGAAAATCCCAGCTGCTATTTCCAGTTCTGAGTGCTGGACTTCAGCAAAGATGTGAAGGCTTTAGAGTGGATGCAGTGAAGATTCAGGAGAATGGTTCCAGGCATGAGGGACTGCACTTTTGTGGAACAGATTGGAGAACTGGGATTGTTCTCTTTAGAGAAGAGAAAGTTGGGGAGAGATTTGAAAGTGACATTGAAAATGGAAAGTTTAAACGGAGAATAGCTCTAACTCTTGCCATTGTTTTGAGAACTATGGAACACTGATTTGAGATGATTGGAAGGCAGTCAAAGGCAACATGTGGAATAACGTTTATACATAGTGAGTACTTGGGATCTGGAGTATACTATCTGACAGTATGGTGGAGTAAGTTTCAATCTTGGGATTTTGAAAGGAAAGTAGACAAATGTCTGAAGTTAAATTATCAACAGGGCTATGGAGAATAGTGCAGGAATAGGACTAGTCAAGTTGTTTTGCAGACTCCTTCTGTGGAGCACTGTAAATCCTCTGTGATTCTATGATTCTTTCCAAATCTGAATCTCTGAAAGTCTGAGGAACTATTTTCTTCATGCCTATTACCAACATGCATTTGTATAATGATTCAATTCATGGTTATGACAGCTTTTGAACAGTTTGTCAAAAGGAGGAGTAAAAATGAAACATGCAACTCATTAACATGATTAATTAACCATTGTTGTGGCCATAGTTATCTGTTCACAAGCAGCATTGAATTCCCAATCACTTCACCATGACTTGGTCTATAGATTAGCAATCAGATCAAGAGTCCTACAGCAGGCTGTTAACGGAGTTACTGAGTAATTAATGACTGATATCCCGTCAAACAAGGGACTATTTTATAATTTAACATTGTTGAATGAGACAGTAACTTCACTAGCCCACATACACCAGCTCACCCCATTCCCTTGTGCCTGTTACAACATTCAATAAGATATGGCTCATAAATAACTCTATTCACCCATATCCCTGAACATTTGAATTTTAAAAAATCAGTCGCTGATTTAAATGTAATATTTATCTACCGTGAGTTGATATTTGAGAAAGCAAGTTCCAAACTTCTATCATCCTTTGCATGTAGATGTTTCCCTGAATTTCATTCCTTAAAAGTCTGGGTCAAATATTTAAGCAATCTCCCCTTGTCCTAGATTTCTGAACATGATGAAATAGTTTCTATCGACTCTTTCAGTTCTTTTCCATTTCTTGTAAACAGCAATCAAATTTGCTTTTAATCTTTTAAATCCTAGAGCATGCAACAACATTTTGTGTAACTGTTACTTGTACTTTACGACTTAGAGTTTAGGTATCATTTTAATAAAATTATGTTACAAACCATCATTTTTGGGACCCAGAACTGCTCCCAACATTCCAACTATTCTCTAACTAGGGTGTTGTACAGCTGAAGCATTACATCCACTACTTGTACCCAAGACCTCAGGAGTACTGTCTGTATTCCATCAGACTTTGTCATTGTTTTCTGGACCTATTCATGACATTTTACCAATTCATGTACCAGCACCGTCAAGTATTGCACCTCTACGTTTTCTAGCTTTTCATTATTTAGGGCACTCTTTTTAGGGTCCACAATAGATAATCTGTTGGTGGGGAGGGGAGGGCCGCAGCAGAGGGGGTGCGGTGGTGTTGCTAATCCCATGTTTGCTGACATTGTAATCCTTTTTCTATAGTTCTGAGAAATGCAGAGATCCACAGAGTCAGGGAGTCTTAGAGATGCACAACACAGAAACAGACCCTTCGGTTCAACTCGTCCAGGCCAACCAGGTATCCCAACCCAATCTAGTCCCACCTGCCAGCACCAGGCCCATATCCCTCCAAACCCTTCCTATTCATCTATCCATCCACATGCCTTTTAAATGTTGCAATTGTACCAGCCTCCACCACTTCCTCTTATACCTCATTCCATACATGTACCACCCTGTGTGAAAAAGTTGCCACTTAGCTCTCTTTTATATCTTTCCCCCTCACCCTAAACCTATGCCCTCTAGTTCTGGACTCCCACAACCCAGGAAAAAGGCTTTGTCTATTTATCCTATCCATGCCCCTCATGATCTTATAAACCTCTATAAGGTCACCCCTCAGCCTCCGACGCTCCAGGGAAAACAGTCCCAGCCTGTTCAGCCCCTCCCTATAGCTCAAATCCTCCAACCCTGGCAACATCCTTTAAATCTTTCCTGAACCCTTTCAAGTTTCATAACATCTTTCCGATAGGAAGGAGACCAGAATTGCACGCAATATTCCAGCAGTGGCCTAACCAATGTCCTGTACAGCCGCAACATGACCTCCCAACTCCTGTACTCAATACTCTGACCAATAAAGGAAAGCATGCCAAACACCTTCTTCACTATCCTATCTACCTGCAACTCTACTTTCAAGAAGCTATGAACCTGCACTCCAAGGTCTCTTTGTTCAGCAACACTCCCCAGGACCTTACCATACACCCTGCTAAGATTTGCTTTCCCAAAATGTAGCACCTTGTATTTATCTAAATTAAACTCCATCTGCCACTCCTCAGCCCACTCACCCATCTGATCAAGATCCAGTTTAATCCAAGGTAATCTTCTTTGCTGTCCACTACACCTCCAATTTTGGTGTCATCTGCAAACTTACTAACTGTACCTCTTATGCTCACATTTAAATCATTTATATAAATGGTGAAAAGTAGTGGAACCAGCACTGATCCTTGTGGCACTCCACTGGTCACAGGCCTCTAGTCTGAAAAACTACTCTCCACCACCACCCTCTGTCTTCTACCTTTGAGCCAGTTCTGTATCCAAATGGCTAGTTCTCCCTGTATTCCATGAGATCTAACCTTGCTAACCAGTCTCCCATGGGGAACCTTGTCGAATGCCTTACTGAAGTCCATATAGATCACATCTACTGTTCTGCCCTCATCAATCCTCTTTGTTACTTCTTCAAAAAACTCAATCAAGTTTGTGAGACATGATTTCCCACGCACAATGCCATGTTGACTATTCCTAATCAATCATTTCCTTTTCAAATACACCTCTATCCTGTCCTTCAGGATTCCCTCCAACAACTTACCCACTACCGACATCAGGCTCACTGGTCTACAGTTCCTTGGCTTGTCCTTACCACCCTTCTGAAACAGTAGCACCACGTTAGCCAACCTCCAGTCTTGCGGCACCTCACCTGTGACTATTGGATGATACAAATATCTCAGGAAGAGGCCCAGCAATCACTTCTCTGGCTTCCCAAAGAGTTCTGAGATACACCTGATCAGGTCCTGGGGATTTATCCACTTTTGTGTGCTTCAAGACATCCAGCACTTCCTTCGCTGTAATATGGACATTTTTCAAGATGTCACCATCTATTTCCCTACATTCTATATCTTCCATGTCCTTCTCCACAGTAAACACAGATGCAAAATACTCGTTTGTTATCTCCCCCATCTCCTGCGGCTCCACACAAAGGCTGTCTTGCTGGTCTTTGAGGGGCCCTATTCTCTCTCTAGTCACCCTTTTGTCCTTAATGTATTTGTAAAAACCCTTTGGATTCTCCTTAACTCTATTTGCCAACGCTATCTCATGTCCCCTTTTTGCCCTTCTGATTTCCCTCCTAAGTATACTTCTACTGCCTTTATACTCTTCCAAGGATTCATTCAGTCTATTTGTCCATACCTGACATATGCTTCCTTCTTTTTCTTGACCAAACCCTCAATTTCTTTCTCACCCAGCATTCCTTACATTTACTAGCCTTTGCTTTCACCCTGACAGGAATATACTGTCTCTGGACTCATTTCTGAAGGCTTCCCACTTTCTAGCCATCCCTTTACCTATGAACATTTGAAGGTTTTTGCCTAATACGGTCAAAATTAGCCTTCCTCCAATTTAGAACTTCAACTTTTTGATCTGGTCTATCCTTTTCCATCACTATTTTAAAAGTAATGGGATTATGGTCGCTGACCCCAAAGTGCTCCCCCATTGACACCTCAGTCACCTGTTTGCCTTATTTCCCAAGAGTATGTCAAGTTTTGCACCTTCTCTAGTATGTACATCCACATGTTGAATCAGAAAATGTTCTTATACGCACTTATCAAATTCCTCTCCATCTTCATTTCTGTTTTTCAGCGGCAGCAGCAACTTGAAAGGCGGGAGCTTGCACCAGGGGTCTGCTGGGAGTGGTGAGTCACTGATTTGTGCTTTAAAATTTGAAGCCAGAGAGCAGAGGTTTCTGGAAAAGGAGGGACTTCTTCTTTTTACTTCTGTCCTGCTATATAAGTCGGTGTTTTCTCAACCTGACACCCTACCTTTGTAGGGCCTCCCAACCAACCACCTCCTCCTACTTTAAAGACCAGGGACATATCAAGTAAGCGTCTCTTTTTTACTTTGTGATCAGGGGACTAGCAGGGATGGCAGGGCAGGGAGAGCAATGTTCCTCCTGCATGATGTTTGAGGTCAGGGACGCCATTCGTGTCCCATCCAAGTACATCTGCAGGAAGTGCATCCAACTCTCGCTCCTCCAAGACCGTGTTAGGGAACTGGACTGGGAGCTGGATGAACTTTGGATCATTCGGGAGGCAGAGGCTGTGATAGATAGGAGTTATAGGGAAGTAGTTACTCCTAGGTACGAAGAAAGCTGGATGACTGTTCGAAGGGGGAAAAAACAGTCAGTGAAAGGATCCCCTGAAAAACATGTATACCTTTTTGGATACTGTTGAGGGGGACAACTTACCAGGGATATGCAGTGGGGCCTAAGTTTCTGGCACAGAGCCTGTCCCTGTTGCACAGAAGGGAAGGAGGGAAAGGAGGAAAGTGTTAGTCATTGGGGACTCAATAGTTAGAGGCTCAGATGGAAGGTTTGTTGGGAACAAACGAGACTCACGGTTGGTGTGTTGCCTCCCAGGTGCCAGGGTCTGTGATGTCTAGGATTGTATCTTTGGGGTCCTGAAGGGAGAGGGAGACCCAGCCTCAAGACATTGTCCATGTAGGTACCAACGCCATAGGTAGAAAGAGGGATAGAGATGTAAGGCAGGATTTCACGGAGCTGGGGTGGAAGCTGAGAGCTAGAACAGAGTTGTTATCTCTGGTTTGTTACCCGTGCCACATGATAGCGAGGCAAGGAATAGAGAGAGATTATCAGCTGAACACGTATCTGCAAAGATGGTGCAGGAGGGAGGGCTTCAGGTACTTGGATAATTGGAGCTCATTCTGGGGAAGGTGGGACCTGTACAAACAGGACGGTCTTCCTGTTGCAGGGACTTCAATGTTGTAGCCATTTCGGAGACATGGATAGATCAGGGTGAGGAATGGATGTTGCAGGTTCCACTAAGAACAGCAAGACGGTAAAAGAGGAGGAGGCGTGGCCTTGTTAGTCAAGGACAGTATAACGGTGGCTGAGAGGAGTTTTGATGAGGGATCGCCTACTGAGGTAGTGTGGGCTGAGGTTAGAAACAGGAGAGGAGAGGTTACACTGTTGGGAGTTTTTTATAGGCCTGCACAGAATTCCACGGAGGTGGAAGAGAGGATTAGCAAAATTATTCTGGGTAGGAGTGGAAGGAACAGGGTGGTCATTATGGGGGACTTTAACTTCCCCAACACTGACTGGAAATGCTATATCTCCAGTACGTCGGATGGGTCAGTTTTTGTCCAATGTGTACAGGAGGGTTTCCTGACACTGTATGTCGAAGGGCCAACAAGAGGGGAGGCCACACTGGATCTGGTGCTTGGTAATGAACCAGGCCAGGTGTTTGATTTAGTTGTAGGTGAGCACTTTGGAGAGAGTGACCATAATTCAGTTACGTTTAGTTTAGTGATGGAAAGGCATAGATACATGCCACAGGTCGAGAGTTATCGATGGGGCAAGGGCAATTATAATGCGGTTAGGCAAGAATTAGGATGCATAGAATGGGGTAGCAAAATGCAGGGGATGCAGACAGTGGAAAGGTGGAGCTGGCTTAAGGAACAGATATTGCATGTCCTTGATAGGTATGTCCCTGTCAGGCAGGGAGGAAGTGATAAGGTAAGGGAACCGTGGTTTACTACAGAAATTGCATCCCTTGTCACGAAGGAGGAGGCTTATGTGTTGTTGAGGCAAGTTGGTACAGATGAGGCGGTGGAGAGTTACAGATCAGCTAGGAAGGATTTAAAGAGAGAGTTAAGAAGAGCAAAGAGAGGACACGAACAGTCTTTAGTAAATAGAATAAAGGAGAACCCTAAAGCTTTCTATCGGTATGTGAGGAATAAAAGGATGATTAGGGTAGGAAGAGGGCCAGTCAAAGACAGAAGTGGGAAGTTGAGTGTGGATCCTGTGGAGATCAGAGAGGTGCTAAACGAACATTTCTCATCGGTTTTCATTGAGGAGAAGAATGAGGTACAAGATATTAGACAAGAAAGGATTGAGGTTAGCTACGAACAGGTGTTATCAATTTTAGAAGGAGTGAAAGTAGACAAGTTCCCTGGGCCTGATGGGATTTATCCAAGGATTCTATGGGAAGCTAGGGAGGAGATAGCAGAGCCTTTGACTTTGATATTTGAGTCGTCATTGTCTACAGGTTTGGTACCAGAGGACTGGAGGATTGCAAATGTTGTGCCCTTGTTCAAGAAGGGCAGTAGGGATGAACCAGGTAATTATAGACCAGTGAGCCTTATTTCTGTTGTAGGAAAGGTTTTGGAAAGGATTATCAGAGATAAGATTTATAATCATCCAGCAAGCAACAATTTGATTTCAGATAGTCAATATGGTTTCATCAAGGGCAGGTTGTGTCTCACAAACCTCATTGAGTTTTTTGAGAAGGTGACCAAGCATGTGGATGAGGGTAGGGCAGTTGATGTAGTATACATGGACTTCAGTAAAGCCTTTGATAAGGTTCCACATGGTAGGCTGTTGGAGAAAATGCAGAGGCATGGAATTGAGGGTGATTTAGCAGCTTGTATTAGAAACTGGCTTTCTGAAAGAAGGCAGCGAGTGGTGGTTGATGGAACATATTCAGCCTGGAGTCTGGTTACTAGTGGTGTGCCACAAGGATCTGTTTTGAGACCACTGATGTTTGTCATTTTTATAAATGACTTAGACGCAGGCATAGGTGGATGGATTAGTAAATTTGCAGACAACACTAAAGTCGGTAGAGTAGTGGACAGTGTGGAAGAATGTTACAGGTTGCAGGGGGTCTTGGATAACCTGCAGAATTGGGTGGAGAGGGGGCAAATGGAGTTCAATGCAGCTAAATGTGAGGTGATGCACTTTGGGAAGAATAACAGGAAGGCAGAGTACTGGGGCAATGGAAAGATTCTTGGTAGTGTGGATGTGCAGAGGGATCTTGGAGTCCATGTACACAGATCCCTGAAAGTTGCCACCCAGGTGGATAGTGCTTTTAAGAACACATACAGTGTGTTAGGGTTCATTCGTAGAGGGATTGAGTTCCGGAGCTGCAATATCATGCTGCAACTATACAAAATGCTGGTGCGGCCACAATTGAAATGTTGTGTACAGTTCTGGTTGCCCCATTACAGGAAGGATGTGGAAGCATTGGAAAAGGTGCAGAGGAGATTTACCAGGATGTTGCCTGGTCTGGAGGGAAGGTCTTATAAGGAAAGGCTGAGAGACTTGGGTCTGTTCTCATTGGAAAGAAGAAGGCTAAGAGGGGATTTGATAGAGACATACAAGATGATCAGAGGATTAGATAGGGTAGACAGTGAAAGACTTTTTCCTAGGATGATGACATCAGCGTGTACGAGGGTGCATAACTACAAATTGAGGGGTCGTAGATATAAGACAGATGTCAGAGGCAGGTTCTTTATTCAGAGAGTGGTAAGGGCGTGGAATGCCCTACCTGCTAATGTAGTCAACACAGCCACATTAGGGAGATTTAAACAATCCTTAGATAAGCACATGGATGCTTTTGGGATAGTGTAGGGGGACAAGCTGAGAATAGTTCACAGGTCGGCGCAACCCTTAACACTGTTGCAGTCCCGATCTATGTTTGGAAAGTTAAAATCCCCTACCATAACCACCCTATCATTCTGACAGATAGCTGAGATCTCCTTACAAATTTGTTTCTCAATTTCCCTCTTGGCTATTAGGGGGTCTATAATACAATCCCATTAAGGCGATCATTCCTTTCTTGTCTCTCAGTTCAGCCCAAACAACTTCCTTGGATATATTTATGGGAATATCCTCCCTCAGTACAGCTGTAATGCTATCCTTTACCAAAAATGCCACTCCCCTGCTCTCTTGCCTCCCTTTCTGTCCTTCCTGTAACATTTATATCCTGGAACATGAAGCTGCAAATCCTGTCCATCCCTGAGCCATGTTTCTGTAATTGCTGTGATATCCCAGTCCCATGTTCCTAACCATGTCCTGAGTTCATCTGTCTTCCCTGTTAGACCTCTTGCATTGAAATAAATGCAGGTTAATTTATTAGTCCTATCTTGTTCTCTGCTTTGTCTCTGCTTGCCCTAATTGTTTGACTTGTTTATTTTATCAACTGTACCAGTCTCAGATTGATCTCTTTCCTCACTATCTCCCTGGGTCCCACTCCCACCCGTGCCCCCCCCCCCCACCACCACCCTTCCCACCTCCCCACCTTAATAGTTTAAATCCTCCTGAGCAGCTCAGCTCCTCTAGCAAATTTCCCTGCCAGAATATTAGTCCCCTTCCAATTCAGGTGCAATCCGTCCTTCTTGTACAGGTCACTTCTACCCCAGAATAGATTCCAATGATCCAAAAATGTGAATCCTTCTCCCATATACCAGCTCCTCAGCCACTCATTCATCTGCTCTATCCTTCTATTCCTACCCTCATTAGCTTGCAGCACCGGGAGCAATCCAGATATTACTACTCTCAAGGATCTCCTTTTCAAATTCCTGCCTAACTCTCTGTATTCTCGCTTCAGAATTTCATCCTTTTTCCTTCCCATGTCATTGGTTCCAATATGTATAATGACCTCCTGCTGGCCCCTCTCCCCCTTGAGAACAATCTGCACCCTCTCTGAGATATCCTTGATCCTGGCACCAGGAAGACAACACACCATTCTGATTTTTCTCTGCTGGCCACAGAAACATCGGTCTGTGCCTCGGACTCGAGACTCCCCAAACACAATTGACCTCTTGGGACCCAACCTACCCCTCATTGCATTAGAGCCTGTCTCGATACCAGAAACTAGGCTGTTCGTGCTATATTCCCCTGAGAATCCATCACCCCCTACATTTTCCTAAACAGCATACTTGTTTGAAATGGGGATAGCCACAGAAGACTCCTGCACTACCTGCCTATCTCTCCTCCCTTTCCTGGAGTTAATCCAAATATGTGGCTGCATCTGCAACTTTTCTCCCTTCCTATAACTGCCATCCATCACACCCCCTTGCTCTTGTAAATTCCTCATTGCCTCTAACTGTGTCTCCAACTGATCCATTTGATCTGATAGGATTCACAACCAATGACATTTATTGCAGAGAAGTGCCAGAATGAAAGTGTTGAAGGCACAGTTGGAAATTGCAGGAGTAAAGGGAGCCAGAGGCACAGAGAACAGGATTTGAGGAACACCGGATTTTCAGGAAAATGTAGGGCTAGAACATGTCAGATAGATAGGGAAACATGAAGCCATGGAGGGATTTCAACGCCAGGTTGAGGGGTTTCAGTCTTCGAAACACAGGGACAATAGATGAATGGAGCAGAGGGAAAGCAAGGTTTGCAATACTATCCCTCCTATTGGAAGGATGTTGTAACACTTGAAAGGGTTCAGAAAAGATTTACAAGGATATTGCCAGGTTTGGAGGATTTGAGCTACAGGGAGAGACTGAATAGGCTGGCGTTGTTTTCCCTGGAATGTCACAGACTGAGGGGTGACCTTATAGAGGTTTATAAAATCATGAGGGGCATGGATAGGATAAATAGACAAGGTCTTTTCCCTTGGGTGGGGAAGTAGGTTTAAGATGAGAGGGGAAAAATTTAAAAGGGACTTAAGGGGCAACGTTTTCAAGCAGAAGGTGGTGCGTGTATGGAATGAGCTGCCAGAGAAAGTGGTGGAGGCTGGTACAATTGCAACATTTAAAAGGCATCTGGATGGATATATGAAAAGGAAGGGTTTAGAGGGATATGGGCCAGGTGCTCGCAAATGGGACTAGATTAGGATAGGACACCTGGTCAGCATGGACGAGTTGGACTGCTTGTGTGCTGTACATCTCTATGACTCTGTGATCTAAATGATAATTAAACTGAAGATAAACCAAGGATCTCCATGGTGTCTTAAACTTGTCATGGTAACAGAAACAATTGACATTTAAAATAATACGTAGTACTGTGGATGCTGGAGACCTGAAATAAACAAAAACAGGAATTGTTGGATAAATTCAGTAGGTCTGGCAGCATCTGTGGAGAGAAAACAGAGTTAATGTTTCAAGCCCAATGATCCTTCTTCAGAAGAGAAAGTCACAAGCAAGCAGGTATTATTTATGCTGATGGTAAGGGCGTGGTGAGGGAGGTATGGAAATGGAGCAAGCAGACAGAGCCCAGACAGAGAGACAAAAACAGTAGGCAGAAAAAGAGATTCAACTATCTTTTTTTTGTGTTTCTCTCTGGGCTCTGTCTCCACCTATCTGCTCACTCCATTTCTATTTATCTGCTCACACCTTTGCAACCACCACTTCCCACTACACCCCAGCATCAGCATAAATACCACGTTTTTTGGATGCTTATGAAAAAAGGTTGAAACATTAACTCTATTTTTCTTGCCACAGATGCCACCAGACCTGGCAAATTTTTCCAGCAATTTCTGGTTTTTGCTTGTTTCAGAATAGGCATCTGTTGTACTGAGTTGTCTTGTTTCGTTCTCGATTTCTGTGCCACTGATAATTGCATTCTCATTTCAGGGGACCACATCCTCGTAACTATTAATGGGATTCTTTAATTATTAACCTATAAACCATGTCATCCTCACATTCAAACCCCAATAGAGGTAATTTTTAGCAAAATGATAATTTATTGAAAACCAAGATGCTAATATGCTTTCCCTCACAATTATTCAATGTAAAGGTGCTTAAATTCAGCAAGAAGGTTTCATTTGTGAGGTACTGGAGATGTCACATTCAGCATTTGCACAGCATTGCATGCTTTCAACTCTGAATAATTTTCTCCTCCAAAGTTAACTGAGGAATGTCGCCAACAGCTGCAGAAGATGTTATCTACTTGTTTTCACATGTTCTAGGTTTAAAATTAGGATGATTCGAGATTGGGTGGCTTTTTCGAAGCCAAGTTTCTGCATTGGCATGTATGAACAAACTACAGTGAAAGTTAAAACTGATTACTAATGTATTGCATAACGTGCATCCGTAATTCAAGGTGGATGTTTTTGGTAAATGTAATAGGTCATATTTTGCTTAAGTGGGACGCCTTGGGGCTGCACTATTAATTAGAATTATTTTCATGCAACCTACTGCTTAAAAAATGTTTGCACCGTAACTGGGAGTGAGGGATAAGAATGGAACAGTAGGGAAATGGAGCACTGTGGACCTTAATGTATGGTGAACCAACAGTCTATCTCCTTAGCCAATGAGTTTTAAAGATTGTGTGAGCAACTGGAATGATGAGAAAAGGAATTGGATGAATTTGAGTCAAACAAGATTAGAATCAAAACAAGTACAGAAAGACTGGATTAAGTAGCAAAGAGAAAACAGAGAAATCAAAACTAAATAAGAATTTGGATTTTGAAATCTAAAACAGAAATCTTGAAGGATTTTGGGATGAGATGAACAGTTTAAATTACTTCCTTTCTGGGCTTGAGAAGTTTATTGACATCACATAAAGAATTATCAAGATATTAGTAGATGACTTGTATTATTAATTACCAGCTCTAAATTTCTGCGGAGAGTACAATGAAAAATGCGTAAACCCAACAAGTTCTTTAAAATTCTATTACATCTGAATTAGGCCCTAAATGTTAACTCTGTTTCTCTCTCTTTATAAATGCGACCAAACTTGTTGAGTCTCTTCAGCACTTTCTCTTTTTATGTAAGATTTCCCGCACCATGATATTTACTTTTATTTAAATTTTTAAAAATAATATGGAGACTAAGTACAAGATGCTATTTGTATGACACTAGCCCTGGAGTGGAATAAACCAATTGGCAATAAATAGGTACTGAGGAGGGGTCACTGGACATGCAATGCTAACTCTGATTTCTCTCCACAGATGCTACTAGCCCTACTTAGATTTTCCAGCAATTTGTGTTTTTTTTGTTTCAGATTTCCAGCATCTGCAGTTCTTTTGCTTTTTTGGCAATAAAAGGGCTACTTGCCACTCATGGTGTCGAGTTTCATTCTCTGTAGTTATTGGATAATGTGTGTTCTGATAAAGGTCTATGTCGTTGATTCTGTAAGATGCAGGAAGACCAGAACAATATCCAGATTAGGGTTGAAAAGTGGCGAGTAATATTTACATCACACTAATGCCAGACAATGGCTATCTCCAATAAGAAACAATCTAAGCATTGTCCCTTGACACTCAATAGCATTTCCAATGCTGAATCCGCACTGTCAACATCCAAGGGTTATCACTGACCAGACACTGAATTAGACTAGCTATATAAATACAGTGGCTACGAGAACAAGTCAGAAGCTAGGAATCCTGCAGCTTGTCACCGATCCCCAAAGACTGTCAAACAGTTACAAGACATAAGTGAGGAGTACGATGGAATAATCCTCACTTGTTTGGATGAATGCAGCTCCACCAAAACACAAGAAACTCAACACTATCCAGGACAAAGCAGCCTGCTTTATTGGCATCATTTTATAAGTATCCACTCCCTTCACTGCCAACACAGAGTAGTAACAGTGTGTGATCTCTATGAAATGCACTGCAGACATTTACTGAGGTTCTTGAAATAGCACCTTCCAAACCTGCAACAACCATCATACAGATGGACAAGGGCAACAGATACATGGGAATACTGACCAGTAAGTTCCTTTCCAAGTCCTGATTTGGAAATATATCATGGGTCAAATCCTGGAATTCCCATCCTAACAGTACTGTAGTTTGACCTACAGCAGATGGACAGCGGCTCAAAAAGGCAGCTCACCACCTCCTTCTCAAAAGGAACTATGGCCCAGCCAGTGACTTCCACATTAAATTACTTACAGTGTAGAAACAGGCCCTTCGGCCCAACAAGTCCACACCGACCCGCCGAAGCACAACCCACCCAGACTCATTCCCCTACATTTACCCCTTCACCTAACACTATGGGCAATTTAGCATGGCCAATTCACCTGACCTGCACATTTTTGGACTGTGGGAGGAAACCGGAGCACCCGGAGGAAACCCATGCAGACACGGGGAGAATGTGCAAACTCCACACAGTCAGTCGCCTGAGGCGCTGTGAGGCAGCAGTGCTAACCACTGTGCCACTGTGCCACCCATCACTGAATAGACAAAAAGAGATTTGGTCTGCTATTACAGCACAATCAATTATTTAATTTATTCCAATGACACTTATAATTTTTTTGACATTTATGGGACTTTGCTGAAACCATCCTTATTAATTTGGGGGAGAGAGTTCAGCATTTTAAGACCCTCTTTAAATGTTTCCTGACATCACACCTACATGGCCTGGCTCCAGTTTTAAAGCTATTCCCTTCTTGATCAAGACGCATTCCACCAGAAGACATGCTGTTTGCCTGAGAGCCCTCAACAGTGACTCTAGACCACATGAAACCTCATAACACCAGGCAAGAAAACCTCCTACTTCCTACCACTCACCAAATTCCTGCATCTGGTGAATCACACAAAGTCAGCAGTGGTCTGGTGCAGGAGAGGCCATGTCTGCACTGCCTGCTTGAATGAGCATTGTGACTGTGTCCCATACTCTTGACTTTTCACCATACACTTGCAAGTTGTTTCTGTTCAAATAACCATCCTTTGCCCATACGTTAGACACCTCTTATAACCTCAGCTGGAATATTGTATACAGTTCTGGGTGCCACAGAATAAGAAGAATGTGAACACATTGGAGACAGTGCAGAAGGGTTTTACAAGAATAGTTCCAGGCATGAGAAACTTCAGTTTTGAGGAGAGGTTAGAGAGGTTTAGACTATTTTCCTTGGACAGAAGAAGGCTCAGAGGAGATCTGAAGGAAGGTTTCAAAAACATGAGGAACCTAAACAGAGTAAATTAGGAGAAACTGTTCCAGTTTGTAAAAGGATCGAGAACAAAACAGCAAAGATTTAAAGTGATATGAAAACATAGCCAATGTAATGAAAAATGAAAGCAAAACCATTTTTACACACAATGAGTGGTTCAGGTCTGCAATGCCCTGTCTGAAAGTGTGGTGGAAGTAGGTTCAACCTGGGCATTCAGGAAGGTAGTGGATGATCAAGTTCAACACCCCCTTGATCTTGGATTCCATGCCTTTATTTAGAGCAGGATACTTCATTATCTCCTCTCCACCCACCCTGCCATCCTTAATTATCTGTGTTCATAGTCTTTCTGGTCCTGTGCACCTTAATATTGTACCCCTTGCTTTGGTGTTCCTGTGCTGTATTGTATTGCATTGTATAAAATTATGTTAAGTCGCAGTATTGTATCCCAACATGGCTTTTTGTGATTTCCACACATTTCTAGCCTTTTCAATGGTCTCTCCAACTTCTGTAACCACAATTCTTCATATTGAGCTTTGGATTACCAAACACTGGCAGCTTATTTTTGGGGTTAAGTGCTAACCCCAAATGTCTTTTCTGGGTATTTATAATCAGCGTCTTGTGTCACATTTCTGGAGCATTTGGGATTTGAACCAAAGCTTTCTCGCTTTGAAGTAGTGGCTTTTCAACTGTGGGATAAGAACTCTAATTCACCTTTCTCTTCTTTAAAATAAAAGATAGTAAATAGTTCTGGAGCTGGTGGGACTTGAACCCAGACCTCCTGACCCAAAGGTCATGTCACTACCACCTCGCTACAAGAGCCCTCCAAGCTGCTTGAATTTATGTGTCAGATTGAGAAGGAATGACTGCAGTCCAGATGGCTTGAGCAGCAGCTGGATGGTTAGTTGGTCCGATTCCCTGATCTTTGAATAAAGTAATTATCAGCCAGCTCTTCACTGGCAAGTTTGTGCACTTCTGGGCAGGGAAGGGTTTTGACAGTCGCAGAGAGATATATACGTGTGCACGCACACCTCTACCTTTTGAATCTTATGTTAGAATCCCTACAGTCTGGAAGCAGGCTGTTCAATCTATTGGGTCCACACTGACCCTCCGGGGAGCATCCTGCGCAGACACACCCCTCAATCCCCTGTAGCATTTTAAGCACTCACCAACTGTCTATATGTTCTTAAAGTGGTAATGCTCTTAAAGTAGGTAACACACTTTCCTTCAGAGGTTATTGTTCTTCAGGATTGGATGGATTCTCTCCATGTAAGTTAGATTGAATTATTTCAACAATGGTGTCCTGACCACCATATTGTATGGACTCTGGGTCACCAACCACTGGCAGCTGGGATACAATGCTGCCACCAATCTTCCTTCCAGACTGAGCCTTAGGCCTGTCTAATTATAAATAGAGGTAGAAGGTAGACCCATTGGTGAGTTTTAACATCAAGAGACACTTATAGACTAATAGACTTGTCGATGTTTACACAGCAAAAACAGGCTATTCAGTGCACCATGTCTGCGTCAGACAACAGAAATCTAATTATTTGAATCCCATTTCCCAGCTTTTGGCCTATACCACTGGAGATTATGGCAATGCAAGTTTTTTTTTAAATTCACTCATGGGATGTGGGCGTCTCGAGCTAAGCCAGCATTTATTAAAGTAAATATTTAAATACTGCTTAAATGTTACAGCAGTTTCTGACTCATCCACTTTTGCACGCAATGAGTCGCAGGCACCCACTGCTCTCTGAGTGAGAAAAATTTTCTTTGATTCTCCCTTCAGTCTTCTAGCTGTTACCTTAAATCTATGGCTTCAGCTACAGACCAATTTTTCTAATGGATAAAACTACATTCCTATCTACCCTATCTGTGCTTCTCATAACCTTATACACCTCTATCAGGTCTCCTCTCAACCTTCACTGCTCCAAGTGAAACAGCCCCAGGCTATCCAATCTCTCCTCACTGCTCAGCCAACCTTCTGTAATGTAATCACATCATTCTGTGTCTCTCCAAGTGCACATGTATTCACTCCTTCAGAATTCTTTGTAATGACTTCTCCACCATCAAGGTCAGACTGGCTGACCTGAAATTTCCTAGCCTATCCCTTTCTCATTTTTAAAAAATAATGGGACAATGGTAGCAGTTGTCCAGTCCTCTGGCTCCCCAACTGTGGGGAGTGGAAAATTTACTGCCAGGGCACCGGACATTTCTTCCATTGCCTCCCTCAGCAGCCTGAGATACATCTATCTGGGTATGCAGAATGATACACTTTTAAGGCTGGTAGACCTGCTAGTATTTCCTGTCTCTTTATGCTCATTTCTTCCAATGTGTCACAGTCCTCCATCCTAATGTCTATACCTATGTCATCCTTTTCCATTATGAAGGCAGACTCAAAGTGTTAATTGAGGAGTGTGTCCATATCTTCAGGGTTCACTCAGATTACCTCCATTGTCCCTAATGGGACTTACTCTTTCCCTTGTTCTTCTCTTGCTCTTTATGTACTGCAAAGCAACCTTTATATTTTTCTTTATTCTACCCACCAATTCTTTCTCATGCATTCTCTTAACTTTCCTAATTTTCTTTTGAAGATTCTCCCTTCATACGTCCAATTTTTATTCTTCTTTAGAAACTCTGGATGATTGAGCTCTCTATAACTGCCATAAGCCTTCATTTCTTTCCTAATTCTAACCTTTACGACCCAAAATATCCAAAGATTGTGTGTTATAACCAGAATGAGTGGAGCTCAGTGTAGCTTCACATTAACACTCGTAGAACCACTGCCTTATGCAACAGGTGGAAACCTAGCCTTGAAGCAGTTAGCACTACTCTCGGCGTTAATTTGGTGTAGAACAGCCATTGGTTGGTGTGCAACTTCCTTCCTTCAAACTTTTCAGTCAGTGAGGGAGATAGCTGGGTAGGGAGAATTGACCCTTAAAATCCAATTCATTGTCACAATTATTGATTCCAACTTCTGGCTTTACTTATTAAACTTAATTTACTAAATTCAAATTCCCCATGAATTGGAGATGCTGGTGTTGGACTGAGGTGTAAATATTTGCTATAAATTCTGTGTCTGGATGTAGGTTTGCTCGCTGAGATGGAAGGTTAATTTCCAGATGTTTCATCACCCCACTAAGTAACATCATCAATGGGCCTCCAGGCAAAGCACTGCTGATGATTCATGCTTTCTATTTATATGTTTGGGTTTCTTTGGGTTGATTATATCATTTCCTGTGGTGGAGTCATTTCCTGTTCTTTTTCTCAGAGGGATAGATGGGGGACAGATGGGGTCTAATCCAACCAGAACTCTATCACAAACACAGCGAGTTAGACACGATCTACCATTCCCTGATTTGCTGAGAGGTGCGAGGGAGGAGCGAAGGACTTCTGGGAAGTCATATATTTGTGTGGTTGAGTTACCCGAAACACTACTTGGGTAGTGTCTCCCACCCGTCCTCCTCCTCTAACCAAAGAAAAAGGTTCTGTGCGCCAGATTGGTAAGGTAACAAATTTATTTTTTATTCCTTATTTTTCAACAGTCTCTTTGGTAATTTGGAATCGTGGGAATGGTGGTTAGGGCAGTTGAATGTTTCTCCTGCAGAATGTGGGCAGTAAGGGTCACCACTAGTGTCCCTGCTGACTACATCTGCGGGAAGTGCACCCAACTCCAGCTCATCGAATACCATGTTAGGGAACTGGAGCTAGAGCTGGATGAACTTCGGATCATTCGGGAGGCAGAAGGAGTTATTGAGAGGAGTTACAGGGAAGTAGTCACTCCGAATGTACAAGATAAAGGCAAATGGGTTACAGTCAAGGGAGGGAAAGGGAACCAGCAGGCAGTGCATGAATCCCTTGTGGCCATTCCCCTCAACAATAAGTATACCGTTTTGGATACTGTTGGGGGGGGATCGACTTACCAGGGGAAAGCAGTGGGGCACAGGGCTCTGGCACAGAGTCTGTCCCTGCTGCTCAGAAGGGAAGGGGGAAGAGGAGTAGAGCAGTAGTCATTGGGAACTCCATAGTTAGGGGGACAGATAGGAGGTTCTGTGGGGACGAGAGAGACTCACGGTTGGTGTGTTACCTCCCAGGTGACAGGGTTCGTGATGTCTCTGATCGTGTTTTTGGGATCCTTAAGGGGGAGCAGCCCCAAGTCGTAGTCCATATAGGCACCAATGACATAGGTAGAAAGAGAGATGGGGATTTAAGGCAGAAATTCAGGGAGCTAGGATGGAAGCTTAGAGCTAGGACGAACAGAGTTGTTGTCTCTGGTTTGTTGCCCGTGCCACATGCTAGTGAGGCGAGGAATAGGGAGAGAGAAGAGTTGAACGCGTGGCTACAGGGATGGTGCAGGAGGGAGGGTTTTGGATTCTTGAATAATTGGGGCTCTTTCTGTGGTAGGTGGGACCTCTACAAGCAAGATGGTCTTCATCTGAACCAGAGACGTACCAATATCCTGGGGGGGAATATCGCTAAGGTTATTGGGGTGGGTTTAAACTAATCCAGCAGGGGGATGGGAACCAAAATTATAGTTTGAGTATCGAGTAGGGAGGTCTGTATTAAGTTTCAGGGACGCAAGATGGCACCGGCAAGCAAGAAGTTAGTTTGAAGTGTGTCTACTTCAACACCAGGAGCATCCGGACTAAGGTGGGTGAACTTGCAGCATGGGTTGGTACCTGGGATTTCGATGTTGTGGCCATTTCGGAGACGTGGATAGAGCAGGGACAGGAATGGTTGTTGCAGGTTCCAGGATTTAGATGTTTCAGTAAGAACAGAGAAGATGGTAAAAGAGGGGGAGGTGTGGCATTGTTGGTCAAGGACAGTATTACAGTTGCAGAAAGGATATTTGGGGACTCATCAACTGAGGTAGTATGGGCTGAGGTTAGAAACAAGAAAGGAGAGGTCACCCTGTTGGGAGTTTTCTATAGGCCTCCGAATAGTTCCAGAGATGTAGAGGAAAGGATAGCAAAGATGTAGAGGAAAGGATAGCAAAGATGATTTACGATAGGAGTGAAAGAGACAGGGTAGTTGTCATGGGGGACTTCAACTTTCCAAATATTGACTGGAAACACTATAGTATGAGTACTATAGATGGGTAAGTTTTTGTCCAGTGTGTGCAGGAGGGCTTCCTGACACAGTATGTAGACAGGCCAAAAAGGGACGAAGCCACATTAGATTTGGTTCTGGGTAATGAGCCCGGCCAGGTGTCAGACTTGGAAGTAAGTGAGCACTTTGGTGATAGTGATCACAATTCTGTTATGTTTACTTTAGTGATAGAAAGGGATAGGTGTATACCACTGGGCAAGAGTTACAGCTGAGGGAAAGGCAAGTACGATGCGATTAGGCAAGATTTAGAAAACATAGGATGGGGAAGGAAACTGCAGGGGATGGGCACATTAGAAATGCGGAGCTTATTCAAGGAAAAGCTCCTGTGTGTCCTAGATGAGTATGTACCTGTCAGGCAGGGAGGAAGCTGTAGAGCGCGGGAGCCGTGGTTTACGAAGGAAGTGGAATCTCTGGTCAAGAGGAAGAAGAAGGCCTATGTTAGGATGAGATGTGAAGGCTCAGTTAGGGCGCTTGAGGGTTACTAGGTAGCCAGGAAAGACCTAAAGAGAGAGTTCAGAAGAGCCAGGAGGAGACATGAAAGGTTGTTGGCGGATAGGATCAGGGATTTAAGGAATAAAAGAATGACGAGAGTAAGATTAGGGCCAATCAAGGATAGTAGTGGGAAGTTGTGTGTGGAGTCAGAGGAGATAAGGTAAGCACGAAATGAATATTTTTCAACAGTATTCACTCTAGAAAATGACAATGTTGTCGAGGAGAATACTGAGATACAGGCTACTAGACTAGGTGGGATTGAGGTTCACAAGGAACAGGTATTAGAAATCCTGCAGAGTGTGAAAATAGATAAGTCCCCTGGGCCGGATGGGATTTATCCTAGGCTCCTCTGGGAAGCCAAGGAGGAGATTGCCAAGCCTTTGGCATTGATCAGTAAATCATCATTGTCTACAGGAATAGTGCCAGAAGACTGGAGGATAGTAAATGTGGTTCCCTTGTTCAAGAAGGGGAGTAGAGACAACCCTGGTAATTATAGATCAGTGAGTCTTACTTCAGTTGTTGGTAAAGTGTTGGAAAAGGTTATAAGAGATAAGATTTATAATCATCTAGAAAAGAATAATTTGATTAGGGCTAGTCAGCATGGTTTTGTGAAGGGTAGGTCGTGCCTCACCAACCTTATTGAGTTCTTTGAGAAGGTGACCAAACAGGTAGATGTTAGTAAACCGGTTGATGTGGTGTATATGGATTTCAGCAAGGCATTTGATAAGGTTCCCCACAATAGGCTATTCTACAAAATGCGGAGGAATGGGATTGTGGGATATATAGCAGTTGAGATCAGTAATTGGCTTGTTGAAAGAAGACAGAGGGTGGTGGTTGATGGGAAATGTTCATCCTGGAGTCCAGTTACTAGTGGGGTACCACAAGGTTCGGTGTTGGGTCCACTGCTGTTCGTCATTTTTATAAACGACCTGGATGAGGGCGTAGAAGGGTGGGGTAGTAAATTTGCAGACGACACTAAGGTCGGTGGAGTTGTGGATCATGACAAAGGATGTTGTAGGTTACAGAGAGACATAGATAAGCTGCAGAGCTGGGTTGAGAGGTGGCAAATGGAGGTGTGAGGTGATTCACTTTGGTTGGAGTAACCGGAATGCAAAGTACTGGACTAATAGTAAGTTTCTTGGTAGTGTAGTTGAGCAGAGAGATCTCGGTGTCCAAGTACACAGATCCTTGAAAGTTGCCACCCAGGTTGACACGGTTGTTAAGAAGGCATACAGTGTTTTAGCTTTTATTAATAGAGGGATCGAGTTCCAGAACCATGAGGTTATGCTGCAGCTGTACAAAACTCTGGTGTGGCCGCACTTGGAGTATTGTGTACAGTTCTGGTCACCGCATTATAAGAAGGATGTGGAAGCTTTGGAAAAGGTGCAGAGGAGATTTACTAGGATGTTGCCTGGTATGGAGGGAAGGTCTTACGAGGAAAGGCTGAGGGACTTGAGGCTGTTTTTGTTACAGACAAGAAGGTTGAGAGGTAACTTAATAGAGACATATGAGATAATCAGAGGGTTAGATAGGGTGGGCAGGGAGAGCCTTTTTCCAAGTATGGGGACGGTGAGTATGAGGGGGCATAGCTTTAAATTGAGGAGTGATAGATATAGGACAGTTGGCAGAGGTAGTTTCTTTACTCAGAGAGTAGTAAGGTATCAAATGCTTTGCCTGCAATGGTAGTAGATTCGCCAACTTTAAGTACATTTAAGTCGTCATTGGACAAGCATATGGATGTACATGGAATAGTGTAGGTTAGATGGGCTTCAGTTAGTATGACAGATCGGCGCAACATCGAGGGCCGAAGAGCCTGTACTGCGCTGTAATGTTCTATGTTCTTTATGTTCTATGTTCTAAAAAGAACAGGAAATAACTCCACCACAGGAAATGACATCGCCAACCCAAAGAAACCCAAACATAAATGCAAACACGAATTCCTAAAAGCATGCCATTCCAACTAGAACTCTATCAATAAACACATCGAGGTATACCCCATCTACCACCCCCTGAGAAAAAGAACAGAAAATAACTCCACCACAGGAAATGACATCACCAACCCAAAGAAACCCAAACATATAAATAGAAAGCAGGAATTATCAGCAGTGTTTCGCCTGGAGGACCACTGAAGATGTTACTCAGTAGGGTGACAATACATCTGGAAATGAACCTTCCAGCTAAGCAAGCAAATCTACATCTAGAACCTCAACCTGAGCTACAAATCTTCTCAAAACTCGATAAATTCTGTGTCTTACAATCTTATTTTCCACAATCACCTGATGAAAACAATGAGAACTAAAATAGAAACAGGAATGGCTGGAGGAACTCAGCCAATTGGGCAGCATCTGTGGAAAGAGAGAGAGAGAGAGAGGGATAGAGAAAGAGAGAGAGAGAGAATTAACATTTTGAGTCTAAGAACTGAATGACGCTGAAAAGGTGATGGTTTTATGTTTTGGATAAAGTGGAAGGAGCAATGAGTGGACAGATGGTGAAGGTGCCAAGATAAAATGACAAATGGAGTACTATTAGATCATGGCTGATCTAATAACCCTCAACTCCACTTTCCCGCCTTTCTCCCATAACCCTTGTTTCCCTTACTGATTAAAAATCTGTTTAGCTCAACCTTGAATAAACACACTTAAATGACTCAGCTTTGATAACCCTCTGCGATCAAGAATTCCACAGATCCTCTAGCCACTGAGAGAAAACAAGTCCTCATCTTCTCTGCCTTAACTGTGTGACTCCTTGATCTGAAATTATTCCCAGTGGTCCTAGACTGTCCCACAAGAGCAAACAATCTTTCTACATCTACCCTATCAAGTCCCCAGGAATCTCCCAATCTTCGAAACCCCAATGAGTACAAGCCCAACCTACTCAATTTCTCCTCATAAGAAAACCCCTTCATACCTGGATCAATGCAGTGAATCTTCTCTGAATTACTTTGAATGACATTATATCTTTCCTTAGAGAAAGAGACTGAACTATTCACAGTATTCCACCTGTGGTATGACCAACACCTTGTGTAGTTTAGCAAGGCACCTCTAATTTCATGTTCCATTCAGTTTGAAATAAAAATCAACATTCCATTTGCATTCCCTATTATCTGCTTTCCTTTATTAGTCGGAGTATTGAGTACAAGAGTTGGGTGATCATGTTGAGGCTGTACAAGACATTGGTTAGGCCACTGTTGGAATATTGCGTGAATTCTGGTCTCCTCCCTAGCGGAAGGATGTTACGAAACTTGAAAGTGTTCAGAAAAGATTTACAAGGATGTTGGTAGATTTGAGCTATAGGGAGAGGTTGAATAAGCTGGGGCAGTTTTTCCTGGACTGAGGGGTAACCTTATAGAAGTTTATAAAATCATGAGGGGAATGAATAGGGTAAATAGACAACATCTTTTCCTTGGGGTGAGGGAGTCCAGAACTAGAGGGCATAGGTTTAGGGTGAGAAGGGAAAGATATAAAAGAGACCTAAGGGGCAACTTTTTCATGCAGAGGGTGGTGCATGTATGGAATGAGCTGCCAGAGGATGTGGTGGAGACTGGTACAATTGCAACATAAAGAAGGTATCTGGATGGGTATATGAATAGGAAGGGTTTGGAGGGATATGGGCTGGATGCTGGCAGGTGGGATTAGATTGGGGTGGGATATCTGGTCAGCATGGACAGGTTGGACCGAAGGGTCTGTTTCCATGCTGTACATCTCTATGACTCGATGACTCTGTGACTCTATTCTGAACTTCGATGTGATTTTTGTGATTCTTATATTAGGACTCTCAAATTTGTTTGTACAGCAACTTTCTGCAGTTTTACTCCATTTAAATAACACTCAGCTCTTCTATTCCTCCTGCCAAATGCATAAGCTCTGAGATGAGGAGAAATGTCTTCACCCAGAGAGTGGTGAGCCTGTGGAAGTCACTACTGCTGAAAGTGATTGAAGACAAAACATTGTATGTTTTGAAGAAGGAGATAGATATGCTCTTGTGGTTTTATGGGATGTGGGGATAAGGTGGGGAAGGGTTTGATTAGATTATTGACCTTGATGACCAGCCATAATCATATAAAGACAGAGCAGGCTCCTTGGGTTGAATGCCCTACTCCTGCTCCTATCTTCTACGTCTATGTTTTATTTATTCACCTGTGGGATGTGGGCTTCGCGGGCTGGCCAGCATTTATTGCCTGTCCCTAGTGCCCTTGAGAAGGTGATAGTAAGCTGCCTTCTTGAACCACTTATCTCTGACCTAATAGATCTCAAGGCACTGATCAAAGTAGAACATGAAAGTTCTCCAATAATTAGTAGGATGGGATTTTAGTTTCTGGAGTTTAGAAGAATGAGAGGTGATTTCATAATTGGTCAAGACAATGTAAATGATGAGAGAATGTTTTCCTTGGTTGGACCAAGTTGTGGTCATTGTCACAAAGTAAGGATCTGGCATTTAGAATGGAGCTAAGGAAATTTTTTTCACTTAGATGATTGTAAACAAATGGAACTCTCTACATATAGAGCTGTGGCTATTCATACATTAATTATCGATCTTTTTCTAATCAATCTGTTCAGAGGTATTATTAGACACCTCTGGAATGGGTAGGACTTGCACTTGGGATGCTGGCTCAGAGGAAGTACCACAATCACCCTCCACGTATTGATTATATTCAAGTTGATAGATTATCGGATACAGAGGCAATCAAGGGATATGGGCATCAGCTGGGGAAATAGAACCAATTAAAAGGCCAGCCTTGATCTTGTTGACTGGTGGAGCAAGTTCAAGGGGCTAATTCACCCACTCCTGCATTTATTTCCTATGGTCCTGCAAATAGATATTCTGGTCATGTCTCTGATTGCTGTTTGTGGAAGCTTGCCATATGCAAATTCATTGGCATGTCAACTAACTTATGACAAAGATTATAAATGAAATGTCTTAGGCTGTCAAGCACTTCAGGATGTTCTGAGGCTGTGAATGCAATATATCATTTAAAGTCTCTTCTTCTCGACTCCTAATCAGAAGTTATACTATAAGTTGAAAAATGTGGTGCTGGAAAAACACAACAGGCCAGGCAGCATCTAAGGAGCAGGAGAATTGACGTTTTGGGCATAAACCCTTCTTCAGGAATGAGGCTGGTGTGCCAAGCAGGCTGAGATAAAAGGTAGGGGGGAGGGAATTTGGGGGAGGGGCACTGGGAATACGATAGGTGGAAGGAGGTAAGGGTGAGGGTGATAGGCCGGAGAGGGGGTGGGGGCAGAGAGGTCGGGAAGAAGATTGCTGGTCAAGAGGGTGGTGCTGAATCCGGGGATTGGGACTGAGATAAGGTGGGGGGAGGGGAAATGAGGAAGCTGGAGAAATCTACACTCATTCCGTGTGGTTGGAGGGGTCCTAGGCAGAAGATGAGGCGCTCTTCCTCCAGATGTCGTGTGGTCAGGGTCTGGTGATGGAGGAGGCCAAGAACCTGCATGTCCTTGGCGGAGTGGGAGGGGGAGTTAAAGTGTTCAGCCATGGGGCGGTTGCAGGTGTCCCAGAGGTGTTCCCTGAAACGTTCCGAAAGTAGGTGGCCTGTCTCCGCAATGTAGAGGAGACCACATCAGGCGCAACGGATACAGTAAATGATGTGTGTGGAGATGCAGGTGAATTGATGATGGATATGGAAGGATCCCTTGGGGCCTTAGAGGGAAGTAAGGGGGGAGGTGTGGGCACAAGTTTTGCACTTCTTGCAGTTGCAGGGGAAGGTGCGGGAGTGGAGGTTGGGTTGGTGGGGGTGTGGACCTGACGAGGGAATCGCGGAGGGAGTGGTCTCTCCGGAACGCTGATAGGGGAGGGGAGGGAAATATATCCCTGGTGGTGGGGTCCGTTTGGAGGTGGCGGAAATGACGAAGGATGATACGATGTATCTGGAGTTTGGTGGGGTGGTAGGTGAGGACCAGTGGGGTTCTGTCCTGGTGGCGATTGGAGGGGCAGGGTTCAAGGGCGGAGGAGTGGGAAGTGGAGGAGATGCGGTGGAGAGCATTGTCGACCACGTCGGAGGGGAAATTGCGGTCCTTGAAGAAGGAGGCCATTTGGGTTGTTCGGTAGTGGAATTGGTCCTCCTGGGAGCAGACGCGGCGGAGGCAAAGAAATTGGAAATATGGGATGGCGTTTTTTACAGGGGGCAGGGTGGGAGGAGGTGTAATCTAGTTTCAACTCTGGTATCCAGCATCTGCAGTCCTCACTTTCTTCTTATACTATAAGTTACCAATTTTATCCCTCTTCTGAAGTCAAGCAGCAATAAACCATGCTCAGAAGTAAAAGGGGCACTTGTGGTGCAGTGGTAGTGTTCCTACCCTTGCACTAGGAGGCTCAGGATCAAGCCTCACCTGCTCTGGAGACATGTAATAACATTTCTGAACAGGGTGGTTAGCAACATTGGTAAATATAACGAGGCAGCATTTCTGGAACAGTATATTACTAATATCTCTCAACTAATGGAAGTTCAAATCAGGATTGCAATTATTTGGAGACGTTTGCGCAACGTTTTCAAAATTACCAATAGTGACTACAATTTGAACATATTTAATTTTTCTATAAAGAGCTTTGAAACTTCCTCAAACATGAAAGTTGCTTCAGAAATGCAAGTCTTTCCTTATTTCTTCCATGTAAATAAACTATTATTTACTCTGTGATACTTGCCAAATGATTCACTGCTACTAAAAACCTCCTTTTCTCTCTCATACAATCAAAGCACTGGAGTACAAATTTTCTTTATAACTACTCAAAATACGATTTTTGTTTTTTTTTTAAAAGATAAACAGCAGTGGAAGTATTTCTAGTTCAATTCCTACTCCAGGCAAAGCAGCTGTCTGGGCTGGGAGAGGCACTTAACACGTAATTCTATCCATCTTTCACTCCGCTGAGCAGTTCCTTTCTGCCCTGAAGTTCAGATATAAATCAGGATATGCAAATGAGGCAATAGATCTTCATTAGGAGTGGCAGATGTCTTCAAAGTCTGCCCCAGGTGAGGTTGTGACAGGGAGAGGAAAGGGGGCCTTCACCCAAAGCTCCCTTCATTCATACACATGTTGACAGGCCCAAACAGGAACCCAACGAGTTCTGTTTAATTACCCATGTAATGACTAGAGCCTGAATGGAAATATTCTCACTTACTGCTCTCCTCTTTGCCGCGCACACCCTTGTGTCAGCCCAACTCCAGTATAATATTTGATGGGTCGTAGGCTTTACTTTTAAAAGAGTTACAGACATTTTCGTTAATGAAGTGAATTAATAACCCTTTTGTATCTTCTGGTGTTTTCTCTGAACAGTAACCTTAAGTCAATTGTTTTAAAACAGAGGAATTTGCATTTTTATTGCTCCTCTAATAAACCCAGTTGTCATGGAGGTGGCTGACCACAAATTTCTCCAGGGCTATTAGGGATGGCCAATGAGTTTCAGCTTTGCCAGCCACACCCAGCTGATGAATAATTTATAAAAACAAAACTGCTTGCTCTCTCCCACTCTTGACCTGGTTTCCTCTTTCCTGCTAACTCAGAATGGTTGGACTAGACCTGAGCTTCTCAAATTGGGGGTTATATCAAAGGATAATCTATACTTTCGAAATTTGCATTTTAAGGTAGAGGAGGTTGGATGTGAGTCAGTTCTGTGAAGAGTTTTCTTTACGTAAGTCAGGAAGTAATTTGGTACAGTGAGGTGAATGCATAAATTCTAAATAAGCATGTGACTGTGCTATAAGGCCCAGCAAAACTCCCCAGTGTTAATCGGTTGAATGCTTATAAGTTCAGTTTATTCACTAGAGAAAATTTGATCAATTAATTTTGTTTTATCGTTGTCACATATACCGAGAAACATTGAAGTCTGTTGTTTCATGTGCTATATAGACAGATTCTACCATACAAAGTGCACCAAGGTAGCAGAACAGAGTGCAGAATATAGTGTTACAGCTGCAGAGAAGGGGCAGAGTGAGAGATCAGAATTAACATTTGAGAGGTCCGTTCAAAAGTCCATTAACAGCAGGGAAGAAGCTGTTCTTGAATCTGTTTGTATGTGTATTCAAACTTTTGTTTCTTCTGCCTGATCGAAGAGGGTGGAAGGGTCCATAACCGGGATGGGAGGGGTCTTTAATTATGTTGGTTGCTTTCCCGAGCAGAGGGAAGTGAGGATGGAATCAATGAATGGAAGGCTGTTCTCCATATTGGATTAGGCTGTGTTCATGACTCTGTGTAGTTCCTTGTGGTCTTGGGAAGAGCGGTTGGCATACCACACCAGGATGCATCCAGATTGACCACTTTCTATGGTGCACTTATAAAAATTGGTAAGAATCTTTGTGGACGGGCCATATTTCCTGTATATCGAATTCAGTTTTGACTTCGGTACTGAAGCTTCACGGTTTCATTTCAGAAGAGCAGAGAATTCAGTTTAGAAGAGAGAAAAGTTTCTCTGAAAAATTAAGCAAAGGAACGAGTTGCTGAAAAGTTTAGAATTGTGAAAAGGTTTTCTGAAAAATAAACTTAAAAATTAACTCCACAGTCAAAGGAACAGAAATTGGGAGGAGTCAATTTTCAAACAAAATCTTGTCTTGATGTTTATTTTAGAGATGTCTAACTA
Organism: Chiloscyllium plagiosum; assembly: GCF_037043375.1. Classification (NCBI taxonomy): domain Eukaryota; kingdom Metazoa; phylum Chordata; class Chondrichthyes; order Orectolobiformes; family Hemiscylliidae; genus Chiloscyllium; species Chiloscyllium plagiosum. Next base: position 6,305,471 of record NW_028270149.1, on the reverse strand, counting down.
TCTTCTATATATATAGCTTTATTGTTTTTCTTCTTTTCTTACACTTAGATTTAGTTTTGAAAAATCTGCAGCCTCACGGGTGGCACAGTGGTTAGCACTGCTGCCTCACAGCGCCAGAGACCCGGGTTCAATTCCTGCCTCAGGTGACTGACTGTGTGGAGTTTGCACGTTCTCCCCGTGTCTGCGTGGGTTTCCTCCGGGTGCTCCGGTTTCCTCCCACAGTCCAAAGATGTGCAGGTCAGGTTAAATGGCCATACTAAATTGCCTGTAGTGTTAGGTAAGGGGTAAATGTAAATGTTAGGGGTAGGGGTATGGGTATGGGTGGGTTGCGCTTCGGCGGGTCGGTGTGGACTTGTTGGGCCTGTTTTCACACTGTAATGTAATCTAATCTCACATGAATATAATCCAGTGACTAACTTCTAAATTAATCAACTGTTTATTATTAGTATTAGCTGGGATCACAACAGGGAAGGGACCCCAAGGAAGACGGAGAGCTGAAATTTAGGGTTCACAAGCTCTGAGCTCTACCCACTTATTCTTTTCTCTCACAGGTTATCTCTCACCACCCTCATATTTATAACTGAGTTGTTACAACAATTTGTAAGCCTTGAAATGGGGTTGTAGTTTTTGCAGGCCACTTGACAAGACAATGCAGCAGTGATTAGTTCTGGAGAAGAGAGAGATCAGGGAAATTTAGAGCAAAGATCCAAAAAAAGTTTCATGACATCATTTCAAGAACACCCAAATGTATTTAATGTTCAATAATCTATGAAAATATCAGATAAATTCAGATTGTGAGTGATATATTCTTTTGAGAAAGCACAAGAAGAATGATTCAGAACTGATCTTGACTTATCGCCCAACTAGTATAGCAGTGCTGTCTGAAAGCCTAAACCTGACCACCTAGTGACAGGTCAGGCATGTTGAAATCTGCCTCTAAATTGTTCCTGATAAAATATACCTGCCTGGAGATGTGAGGTAGGACTCAAATTGGAAACTATTTGGACTCAGTCCAAGTTGAGCATTAATTGCAGTTTAGGCTATTGCTGGCCTATTTTGCCCATCGTATTTCTTCAGTGCTGACTCACAGATTAGTATTCACTCTAAAACGTATATGACAGGATTATGTCTGTCTTGATCCATTTCAACTAGAGAAGCCAGCTTGTGTGGATAATTGAAACAATCCAGTTCACAATCTGGGACACCTTCACCATTTCCTGTATCTCTATGGCCCAGTTATAATCTATAAATTAGAAAAGCTGTGATCAGTTTGTTCAAATGTTCACAGTTAATTTTAGTTTGTTACTGTATCTTAACAAGGAAAGGTTCCCATCCCACTGATGTAAGGTGATGATGTGAACAGAATGTCTTCTGATTGACAGTTTACTCCAACTAAATAGTTTAGGAAGAATTGCTTACACAATTAGTAACCTTCTCCAATCCAACACCTTTGCAGTGTCATTCCTGGATCCAGAAACACTTCTACAAAAACCTGCCAAGATTTCTGACACTGTCATAAACATTGATTAACAATTCAATCCATACTTAAATTAGTTATTTAGATAGCTTTGCTTTTGGTGACAGAATGATCTATTGCTGGACCAATAATTCAGAAACCTAGCTAACGTTGTGGGGGACCTGGGTTTGAATCCCATTATGGGAGATCTTGGAATCTGAATTCAACAAAAATCTGGAATTTAAAGTCTAATGATAATCACAAAAGCATTGTAGATTGTTGGGAAAAAAATAATGTCCTTTATGGAAGGAAACTGCTGCTCTTACCTAGTCTGGCCTACATGTGACTTCAGACCCATAGCAATACAATTGACTCTTAACGACCCTTTAAAATGGCCCAGCAAGTCACTCGACTGTCACATTTGCAAACTGAAATTAAAGTAAATGGATGACCTGTTATCAACTAAAGCATTTAAGATGACAATGACAAAAACAGCCCTCTCGCACATGCAAAATCCTCCTTATAAATGCCTGGGGCTAGTGCCAGAATTGGGAGAGCTGACTCACAGACTAGTCAAGCAACAATCTGGCACAGTCATACTCATGGAATCATACCTTACAGGCAATATCTCAGACCCATCATCACCATCCCTGGATATTCTCATGGCACACGATTAAATATAGACAAGAAAACCTCCTGCTGGTTACCACATAGCATCCTCCCACAGCTGATGTTTCAGTACACCTCCATGTTCAACAACACTTGGAGGAAGCATTGAGAGTAGCAAAGGCACAAGTTGTACTCTAGGTTGGGGATTTCAATGTCAACCACCAAGTGTGGCTTGGCAGCAACACTACTGATCAGTTGGTCAGGTCCGTAGCTGCTTGTCAACAGATGTGTGGGAAATAACAAGAGGGAAAAATATACTTGACCTCATCCTTACCAATATCTGCCACAGATGCATCTCCCCAAGGTCTTGTCTTCACATTGAGAATACCCTCCATCGTGTTGTGTGGCACTAACACTGTGATAAATGGAACAGACTTCAAACAGATCCAACAACTCAAGATTGGGCATCAATGAGATGCTGTGACCCTCAACAGCATCAGAATTGTACTCCAGCACAATCTGTAACCTCATAGCCTGGCATATCTCCCACTTGACCATAACCATCAAACTGGGGATCAAGCCTAGTTCAAATAAAAGTGGAGGAGGGCATGCCAGGGACATCACCAAACATACCTAAAAATGAGGTAAAGGTGAAAAGATGACTTCTTACATACCAACTGCATAATCAACAATTGATAAGCAGAGCTAAGAGATTCCACAATCAATGGATCAGATTTAAGCTCTGCATTTGCTCTGATCCCGAACTCTCCTCCTCCTCCTGAGGGGAAACAACATTATCATCTTTAATTTGTCAAGACCTAAAATTCCTGAATGTTTCAATCAGGTCTCCATTATGATTCTAAACTCAAATGAGAACAGGTGCAACCTCCTCTCATAAGGAAATCCTTTCATACCCAGGACCAGCCCAGTGTACCTTCTCTGGAATGTTTCCAATGCCTTTTCTTACATAAGGGGACCAAAACTGTTCTATGTGTGGTCTAACTAGTGTCTTCTAGAGACTTAGCAAGATTTTGATATTTTAACATTCCATTTCCTTTGAAATAAAGGCCAACATTACATTTGACTTCCTCCTATCTGCTGAACTTGGATGCTAATTTTGTGTGATTCACGTACAATAACTTCAAATCTCTCTGTGCTGCAGCTTTCTACAATCTTTCTCCAATTAAATAATAATCAGTTTCTTTGCTTTTTTTTCTGCCAAAGTGCATTATGTCACATTGTTTGACATCTGTCAGTTCTTGCTCACTCACTTACCCTGTCTATATTTCCCTGCAGACTCTTTGTGTCATCCTCACCACTGGCCATCTCATCTATTTTTGTGCCATCTGCAAACTTGGTTACAGAGCATTCACTTCACTATTCCAGCTATTAATATATATTGTAAGTAATTATGGTCCAGTACTGATCTCTCTCAGACCCCACTAGACCTGAGTTCAAATCTTGCCACAGGAGACAGTGGAATTTGATTATGATAAAAATCTGAAATTAAGAGTTTAATGAAGACTGTCACACTGTGGTTGATGATCAGGAAAAATCCCCGTAGTTCACTGATGTTCTTCAGAGAGGGCAACAACTGGCTTACATGTAACTCCAGACCCAAAGCATCACGGCTGACTCTTAACTACTCTCTGGACAGTAAATGATGAGCAATAAATTGTGGCCCACCCAGTGACACCACAAATTATGAGCAAAGTTTTACAAAGCTTAATTTGTGTAAATGTCTTCTAGAAGTTGAAATATATTCCATTCAATGCTTATCCTCTATCAATTGAAGTGCATTTGACAGATATGATTTCCCCTGCAGGAGGTTATGCCATCTTTTCATTATATTATGTATTTCTAAGCGCTCTGGCATTACATTCCTTAGAACAGACTCTTACACTTCCCCAATGACAGATGTTAAGCTGACTGGTTTGTAGTTACCTGTATTTTGTTCCCTTTCCTTTTTAAATAAAGGGATTACATTGGCAGGTTTTTAAACCTGCACTTTTCAAGAATCCAAGGTTTCTTGGAAGATTTCTTCCAGTGTATCCATGATCTCTGTGGCTGCTAGTTTATTTCTTAATCATTGCTGCCATAATTTTCTATGTCGTGAATCCCATTGTGGACACCTCTTTTATTGTGTAATTTAATGCCACATTGTGAGTTTGGGTTCTTTACAGATTGAAAGTTAGGATCTTGTTTCAGGTTTCGGCTTCAAGTAATACAATTATACATAAAGCTAAATACTATTATTACATGATACTCATGGACATACCAAGTTATGAAGTATTGTACAATTTGATAATCTTTATGTATGTTCCATGTGATCTCTGTAATTCTCAATGTTCTAACTCCACCCATACTCTGTTATTTATGCTCAATAATGTGCAACTCTGTGAAATCACTGCATGGTTAAAGCCCTGACAAAACAAAATGTCTCAAGCAAATAGCCTCTAACATAGAGAGCGGCAAACTTTTTCTGGTTATGCTGGCTGCTATGCATTCCTCAAATGACATGTTGAAATCCAGTCAATATCACATTGCTCCCTGTGAGATCTTTTTTGTGTGATATAATTGTTTTACAGATGATATCAAACTTGCAGAAATGGCGAACTGTGAAGATGTTAAGAAAATGCATTTGAGCATTCTAATTAGAACAGAATTAGGCTATTCAGCCCATCAATTAGATCATGGCTGATCTGTTTATATTTCAAATTCCACAATCCCTTCCCTAAAAATAACATTTACCTTAAAAATATTCAGTGTCCCTACCTCCACCAGCTACGGAGGCGAAGCATTCCAACATTACAGAATGCTCTGAGAACAATTTTCTCCTCAGCTCTGTCATAAAAGGCAATCCCTAATTTCCTACACCTTCCCAGGGACCGATATGAAACCAAATGGCTTATCTTTTCTTGGTTTTTGACACCCTTCCTTCTTTCTAGTCTGAGGAGAGTTTCTAGATTTGAGCATATTTATAAAAATTAACACCAAATCATTCCCAACCTTATTTTCCATGTTGTTTAGGACCTTAGGATGAAGTCCCTCAGAACCTGGGAACTTGTCGGTTTACAGCTTATCAGTTTGCTCAGTACTACTTCCTTCTAGATTGCAATTTCATCAACTTCCTCTCACCCATCAAACTCTTGACTTATTACTAGAAAGCTTCGTTTTATAAGGCAAAAGTGAGGACTGCAGATGCTGGAAACCAGAGTTTAGGTCAGAGTGGTGCTGGAAAAGCATAGCAGGTCAGGGCAGCATCTGAGGAGCAGGAAAATCGACGTTTCGGGCAAAAGCCCTTCATCAGGAATAGATTCCTGGATGCTGCCTGACCTGCTGTGCTTTTCCAGCACCACTCTGATCTAAATCCCAGCTTCATTTAATAACCTGTAGCTAAAACAGAAGAAAAATATCTGTTCATTCCATCCACCATTTCCTTATTATCTACTATTAATTCCCTATTCTCACTCTCTTGAAGACTAGCAGTCATAGAAACATAGAAAATTTAAGTAGGTGGAGGCCATTCAACATGATCATGGCTAACCATTCAACTCAGTGTCCTGTTCCCTGTTGCTCTCCATGTCCTTTAATCGCTTTAACCCTAATAAATATATCTAACTCCTTCTTGGAAACATTCAATGTTTTCTGTGGTGGAGAAGTCCACAGGCTCACCACTCTCTGAGCATTTCACTCCATCTCTGTCCTAAATGGCTTATCCCATTTCACAGTCCTCAAACAGTGACCGCTGGTTCTGGACTGTCTGGTCAGCGGGAACATTCTTCCTGCACTTGCCCCATTTAGTACTGTTAGAATTTTATAGGTTTCTGTGAGAGCACCCCTCCCGTTCTTTTAAAGCCCAGTGAATATAAACCTAACTGATCCAGCCTCTCTTCATATGTCAATCCTACCATCTCAGAAATCAGTTCGTAAACCTTCTTTGCGTACTTTCATAGTGATCACAACTCCAGTTTCTTGACCTCACCCCACAATCTGGTCTATCGAGAATCTATCTAACTCAGCCTTGAATTAACTAATGACCTTACCATAGATCTGGAAGGATAATTCCACAGATTATTAAATGTATGGGCTAGACAAGTATAAAATGTTGTCATTTTTCACAGCAGCGTTGGTTAGAAGTTACTTTTTGATGTATCAGCAAGAATTTGACCAAAAGGGGCCATTATCCGATCCATGGTCTGGAGTTCAGACTATCAGCAGCATTGTCAACATTTTGAGTTTGTCATCAATACCAGCTGACGTTAGCAGCTTCAGTTGCTTTTGTGAGGGCTCAGAGCATTTGATTTCTGTTGACTCACACTGCTCTGTATCTGTTCACACTGTAATTCAGGAGTGTAACAATAGCTCCCCCTAGTGAAATGTGCTGCAATTTGACATCTTTCTCCTGTTTCTTATAGCAAACATTTGTTGAGGATGTTGTATAATGGGATTCTTGTCCATCATGGTGATGCAACTTTGACTTTGGTAACAAGGAAGACACCAGTCTAAAATGAGCTTGTGAAGAGAGAGGTCTTACACACTACACCAGAGAGCTGCATTTGATGATCTACTGAAGATGGTTGTAATTAAGGAGTCTTACTAAGAGCCTTACTAACTGGTAAGGAACAAACAGTTCCGACTGGGAACCCTCCAACCGCAGGGGATGAACTTGGACTTCACCAGTTTCTTCATCCCCCCTCCCCCCACCTTGTCTCAGCCGGATCCTTCCAGCCCGGCACCGCCTTCCTGACCTGCAGTCTTCTTCTTGACCTCTCCGCCTCCACCCTACTCCGACCTATCACCCTCACCTTGACCTCTTTCCACCTATCACATTTCCAACTCCCCTCCTCCAAGTCCCTCCTCCCTACCTTTTATCTTCTCCTGCTGAACACTCTCTGCTCATTCCTGAAGAAGGGCCTGTGCCCGAAACGTCGAATCTCCTGTTCCCTGGATGCTGCCTGACCTGCTGTGCTGTTCCAGCAATAAAGTTTCAACTTTGATCTCCAGCATCTGCAGACCTCACTTTCTCCTCAAGGAACAAACAGCCTCAGGGATGGTGTAAGTGCAAACATCGACAACCTGAGGTACTCCAGACTGGGATCTCACTGTGCAGGTTAAACAGAAGTGATGTTTAGTATGCGTCTTTAAGAGGTCTTCTTTCATAATAAGTGAATACGCAAAGCACTTATGATAAATCTCACTTTGTCCCACCAATGCAACTTGTCTCTGTATTACAGAAAAAGCAATTAACATGCTACACTTCTCCACATCAATTGGCTGAACCAACATGATATCTTACCACTCAATGTATTCCCATGCTCCCACAGCCTTAGCCCACCTAAATTAAGTTTGTAACATTCTGTTTTCACACTAACTATATCTCTTTGTTATCTGCTAACTAATCACAGCCAGAAAGGATTCAAAAAATCTCTAAGACAGTGGATGTAAGGTAAATACCTATTGCCAAGATCTGATGGAAAGTTTTAGGAGCTTTGGATGACAAGAGAAACTGAGAGCATTTCCAAAATGAAAAAGGAGACATATGTAAGGTTTAGGAAACTGAAGACAGACAGAGCCCTCAAAGAATACAAAGATAGCAGGAAAGAACTCAAGTAAGGACTGAGGAGGGCTAAATGGAACCATGAAATATCTTTGACAAACAGGATTAAGGAAAATCCCAAGGCATTTATACATGTATAAGAAACAAAAGGGTAAGTAGAGGAAGGATAGGTTCACTTAAGGACAAAAGAGAGAATTTATTCATGAAGCCAGAGGACGTGGGTGAGGTCCTTAATGAATACTTTGTATTGGTATTCACAAAAAGAGAAAGACATGGTGGATGGTGAGTCTCGGGTCGTGTATGTTGATGTTCCAGGGCATGTCAATAGAAAAAGGAAGAGGCGCTGCATGTTTTGAAAAACATCATAGTAGATGAGTTCCAGGACATGATGGGATCAATCCCAGAATGCTGAGGGAGGCAGGTGAGGAAATTGCTGTGTCCTTGTACAAAATCTTTCTATCCTCTTTAGTCACAGGATAGACCCCAGAGGGCTGGAGAATAACCAATATTGTTCCTTTGTTTAAGAAGGGGAATCCAGGAAATTACAGGCCGGTGAGCCTTATGTCAGTTAAAGGGAAATTATTGCAGAAGTTTCTTAGGGATAGAATTTAGTGACATTTAGAAAAAAATTACTTATTAGCAACAGGCAGCATGGCTTTGTGTGGGGAATGTTGTGTTTCACAAACTTGAGGAAGTTTTTGGAGGAAGTGACAAAGATGATTGATGAAGGTAGGGAGGTAGATGTTGTCTATCTGGACTCTAGCGAAACCATTGTCAAGGTCCCTCACGGGAGGCTGGTACAAAAGGTGAAGTCACATGGGATCTATGGTGAGCAGGTAAGATGGCTTAGTCTTAGAAGACAGAGTCATAGTGAAAAGGGGTTTTTCAGATTATAGCTCTGTGACCAGTGGAGTTTGGCAGAGATCATTACTAGGAGCCCTGTTGTTTGTAATATTTGTAAATAATTTGGAGGAGAGTATAGGTGGCCTGATTAGTAAGTTTGCAGATGAGACAAAGGCTGGGGAACTGGGATAGTGAGGAGGATTACCAGAAAATACAGGAGACTATAGATAGGCTAGAGACTTGAATGAAGAAATGGCAAATTGAGCATTATCCAGACGGATGCGAGGTAATGTATTTTGGGAGATTTAATGCAGGTGGGAAGTATACAGTAAATGTTGTAGAGGTCCATAGTTTCCTAAAAGTGGCAACACAAGTAGATAATGTGGTCAAGAAGGCATGTAATATGCTTTCCTTCTTCAGTCTGGACAGATAACATAAAAATTGACACATTATGTTGCAGCTGTATAGAAACGTAGAAAGGCCACATTTAGAATATTTCATACAATTCTGGTTACCACACTACCAGAAGGATTTAGAGGCTTTGGAGACTGTACAGAAACGGTTTACTAGGATGTTGCCTAGTTTAGAGGGTATTAGCTATGGGGAGAGATTGGACAAACTTCACAAAAAATTGGTGGAACTTTACAAAATTAAGAGAGACATGGATAGAATGGAGAGTCAGAGTCTTTTACCCATGGTGGAAATTTCAATTACGGGGGGGGGGGGGGTGTAGGCTTGAGGTCAAAGGGGCTAAAGTTTATAGATATATGAGAGGTAGAGGGTAGTAAGTACCTAGAATGTGCTGCCAGAGGACGTGGTGGAGGCAAGATACAATAATAACATTTAAGAGGCAGCATGAATAGGCAGGGAATGGAAACATATGGAAGACATCGTGGCAAAAGGTTTATACTTTAGAAAGGCATCGTGTGTCAGTGCAGACTTGGTGGGCCAAAGGGCTCGTTACTCTGCTATACTGTTTTTTGTTCAAAGGTTAATGTTTGTCTATTGTTTCTGGCCTTTGGGAAAACAACAACCATGAACATCTCAGTCCTTGACTTGATTTCTTTCCATTGTTGCTACCAGGTAAGAAAGGGGTATTGGCTCCTTTTTTTATAAATACAGTTTTAGAAGGTTGCAACAAATATTTTTATTTCTTTTTATCATGCAGCTATCTCGCACCTCAGTTAAATGAAACAAAATGAAAACGTGGTTTGTTAGAAAATTGCGTGAATTACCAAGCTTTTAATGGGAAAAAGAGAAAGGAATTTTATGATCCACATCAGGATGCACAAAAGCAAATAATATTTTTTATGTAAAAAGAGACAATGGGTTTAGACAGAAGAGTAGTAAGGGTATGGAATGCTTTGCCTGCAACGGTAGTAGATTCGCCAAGTTTAAGTGCATTTAAGTCGTCATTGGACAGGCATATGGACGTACATGGAATAGTGTAGGTGGGATGGGCTTCAGATTAGTATGACAGGGTGGCGGAACATCGAGGGCCGAAGGGCCTGTACTGCGCTGTAATGTTCTATGTTCTATGTAAAACAGGTTATACAATTTAAATGCCTTTAGATTTTAAACTTGAGACTACAGTTGATTAACTGTTGAATCATATCCTAAGCATGTACAATCTGCAGATATCTTCACGTGAATGATTCAATGAATGATTGGTTTCCCAGTCACTTTTTTACTGGGCACTGTGTATTGTGGGATTTGAGCGGACAAGGCACTGAGAAAGAGAGGGAGAGAGAGACAAACCAAGCCTTCCAGGTTGTGCTGTTATGAATCCAAGTTCTCCTCTCTGCTTTGCTCCCATTAAATTATAATTCAGTATTTATGAATATGAATATTCTTTGTTGTCACATGTATTCAATATAAAATACTGTGAAAAATATGTACCGTTGCTTGTACATAATTGCCATCCACAGAATAAAAATGAATTAAAAAAATCTTAAGGAGAGTCCAATTTTTCCTTGTCTACTGCTATAGCACGCCACTGCCAGAATCTCGCTCCAGGCTTCCCAGCCCACACCATGTTACTATTGGCCTACTCCATGAGGAAGCGAGAATCCCGCTCCAGACTTCCCAGGCTGACTGACCGTCTCTGAAGCTGCGCTGCCTTTGAAAATGCCGCCATCGCTTTGATGCCCATCAAAGCCGCTTCCTGCTGAAGAGCTGTCTTTATCAGGTAAGTTTGACGAGTAAAAAGGGGTTGAAGGAGAAAAAGAAAGAAAGGAAAATGCAGACAAGGAGGACAAGCCCGGGCACAGGACCCTGAACTCTACCTACTCCACTGCTGCTACCTTGCCAAGATTATGTTTACAAGCTTGTGCATGTACATGTGCATGGAGTGTTTGTTCCAGAGTATAGCTCCAGTATCTTTCCAATCTGGCTAAACACCAAGTGAACCTTTCATCTATGGTCAAGCTGACATCATCTTCACTTTAACTAGGTAGTAGCTCAGTAACTAGGGATCATAATTTCAATATTGCTAGCAAGAGAGCTAGAGTGAGATGAGGAGAAACTTCTTTCCTTAGGATTTGGAATGTACTGCCTGGAAGGTGGATTCCATTGGAGGCTTCAAAAAAGGGATGGACTTATATTTGAAAGCGATGAAGTTAGAGGGCTACGGAGATAGAGCTGGAGAGTAGAACCGGCTGGGGAGCTCTTTCAAGAGCCAGTACAGACAGAATGGGTCGAATGGCCTCCTTCTGCTCGATAATTTTGATGATTCTATCGAAACGAACAACGATCTCACTGCACAATATTCGCACCTTCCCAATTTAGAGTCAGGTCTAAACATTTTCCCAACTTCCCCTTGTGCCTCGATACGAACCTCCCTTTCAGTTCTCTGCTCTCGGTCAAAGTGCTGTGAAATTTTCAGATTGTTGTTCCATCCTGATTCACTCATTTTGCTTTATGAAGGAAACCTGCTGTCACTACTCCAGTCCCACAGCACTGTGGGGGGCTCTGAACTGTCAACTGGAGTATCCCGATGCATACAAGGTTGCCAGAAAGGAACTAATGAATAGACTTAGGAGACGGTTAGATTCCCTACAGTGTGGAAACAGGCCATTTAGCCCAACAAGTCCACACCAACCCTCCGAAGAGTAACCCATCCAGACCCATTTCCCTCTGACTAATGCAGCTAACATGATGAACAATTTAGCCTGGCCAATTCACCTGACCTGCACATCTTTAGACTGTGGGAGGAAACCGGAGCACCCAGAGGAAACCCATGCAGACACGGGGAGAATGTGCAAACTCCACACAGACAGTCGCCCAAGGCTGGAATTTAATCCGGATCCCTGGCACTGTGAGGCAGCAGTGCTAACCACTGCGCCACAGTGCTGCCCAAAACTAGAAGAGGGCATGAAAAAGCTTTAGCGGGTAGGGTTAAGGAAAATGCTAAGGCATTCTAATGTCTTATGTGAGGAACAAGAGGATGGCCAGAGTGAGGGGAGGGCCAATCAGGGATAGTGGAGGAAACTTGCACCTGGAGTCGGAGGAGGTAGGGGAGTTCCTTAATGAATATTTTGCTTCAGGATTCACTGCTGAGGGGGACCTTGACAGTTATGAAGACAGCGTGAAACAGACTGATATGCTAGGACAAATTGATTTTAGGAAGGAGGATGTGCTGAAGATTTTGAAAAACTTAAGGATAGATAAATCCCCTGGGCCAGATGAGATATACCCTTGGTTACTACAGGAAGTGAGGCAAGAGATTTCTGTGCCTGTGATGATGATCTTTGCGTCCTCACTGTCCACTGGGGTAATGCCAGATAATTGGAAGGTGGCAAGTGTTATTCCCTTGTTCAAGAAAGGGAGCAGGGATAATCCTGGGAATTACAGACCAGTCAGTCTTACATCTGTGGTGGGCAAAATGTTGGAGAGGTTTCTGAGAAACAGGATTTATGATTACTTGGAAAACCATAATCTGATTACAGATAGTCAGTATGGCTTTGTGAGGGGTAGGTCATGCCTCTCAAAACTTATTGAATTCTTTGAGGATGTGCCAAAACACATTAATGAAGGTAGAGCAGTGGGTGTGGTGCAGATGGATTTTAACAATATGTTTGATAAGATTCCCTATGGTAGGCTCATTCAGAAAGTAAGGAGGCATGAAATACAGGCAGATCTGGTTGTCTGGAAACAGAATCGGTTGCCCCAAAGTTGCAGAGGGTGATGGTAGAAAAGTATTCAGCTTGGATCTTGATGACCAGTGGTGTTCGGCAGGGATCGGTTCTGGGACCTCTGCACTTCCTGAGTTTTATAAATGACTTGCGTAAGGAAGTGGAAGGATGGGTTACTAAGTTTGCTGATGACATGGAGATCTTTAGAGTGGAGGATAGTGTGGAGGACTGTTGTAGGTTGCAACGGGACATTGACAGGATGCAGAGCTGAGCTGCAAAGTGGCAGATGGAGTTCAACCTAGAAAAGTGAGAAGTGATTCATTTTGGAAGGTCAAATTTGAATGCAGAATATGGGGTTAAAGACAGGATTGTTGGCAGTGTGGAGGAACAAAGGGATCTTGGGGGTCCATGTCCATAGATCCCTCAAAGTTGCCACCTAAGTTGATAGGGTTGTTAAGAAAGCATATGGTGTGCTGTCTGTCACTAGCAGGGGGATTGAGATAAAGAGACACGAGGTTATGCTGCAGCTCTACAGAGCCCTGGTTAGACCACATCTGGAATATTGTGTTCAGTTCTGGTCACTTCAAAGGATGTGGAAGCTTTAGAGAGGGTGCAGAGGAGATTTACTAGGATGCTGCCTGGACTGGAGGCATTTCATAGAGTCATAGAGATGTACAGCACGGAAACAGACCCTTTGGTTCAACTTGTCCATGCCAAGCAGATATCCCACCCCAATCTAGTCCCACCTGCCAGCACCCGGCCCATATCCCTCCAAACCCTTCCTATTTCATATACCCATCCAAATGCCTTGTAAATGTTGTAATTGCACCAGCTCCACCACTTCCTCTGGCAGCTCATTCCATACATGCACCATCCTCTGTGTGAAAAAGTTGCCCCTTAGGTTCCTTTTAAATTTTTCCCCTCTCACCCTAAACCTATGCCATCTAGTTCTGGACTCCCTCATCCCAGGAAAAAGATCTTGTCTATTTACCCTATCCATGTCCTTCATGATTTTATAAACCTCTATAAGGTCACCCCTCAGCCTCTGATGCTCCAGGGAAAACAGCCCCAGCCTATTCAACCACTACCTATAGCTCAAATCCTTCAACCCTGGCAACATCCTTGTAAATCTTTTCTGAACCCTTTCAAGTTTCACAACATCCTTCTGATAGGAAGGAGATCAGAATTGCATACAAGATTCCAAAAGTGGCCTAACCAATGTCCTGTACAGCCTCAACATGATCTCCCAAATCCTGTACTCAAATCTCTGACCAATAAAGGAAAGCATACCAAACGTCTTCTTCACTATCATACCCACCTGTGACTCGACTTTCAAGGAGCTATGAAACTGCACTCCAAGATCTCTGTTCAGCATCACTCCCTAGGACCTTACCATTAGGTGTATAAGTCCTGCCCTGATTTGCCTTTCCAAAATGCTGCACCTCACATTTATCTAAATTAAACTCCACCTGCCACTCCTCAGCCCATTGGCCCATCTGATCAAGATCCCGTTGTAATATGAGGGCTTCTTCTTCGCTTATGAAGAAAGGTTGAGGGAGCTAGGGTTTTTCTCATTGGAGCAAAGAGGGATGAGAGTTGACTTGATAGAGGTGATAGAGATGATGAGAGGCATAGATAGAGTGGACAACCAGAGACATTTTCCCTTGGTGGAAATGCCTATCATGAGGGGGCATAATTTTAAGGTGATTGGAGGAAGGTTTAGGGGAGATGTCAGAGGCAGATTCTTTACACAGTGCCAGCAGTGGCATTAGAGTCAGAGACATTAGTGACATTTAAGCCACTCTTGGATAGGCACATGGAAGATCGTACAATGAAGTGTACGTAGGTTAGTCTGATCCTAGAGTAGGATGAAAAGTTGGCACAATATGGAGAGCCGAAGAGTCTGTACTGTGCTGTACTGTTCTATGTTTAATGTACATGAGCTATCAATCTGGCTTAATGGTTATCCTCCCACCTCAACATCAGATGATTGCTGAATCAAGTCCCACTCCAGATTTTTGAGAACAAAATCCACACTGATATTGCAGGGTGGGACTGAGGGAGGATAGCATTGTCATAAGTGATGTTTTGGTATAATGTTACACTTAAACCCTCTCTTTTCCCCTGGCTGAATGTGGAAGATCCCAAAAAGCTAGTTTATAAAAGGTCAGAGGAATTTCCCTCAAACTATATCAGTAAACCAGAAAAGCTGATTATTACCATGCAGCTGTTTTATGGGGAGTTTGCAGTGGGAAAATTGGCTGCTATTTACTACATTCGAAGAAAGATATATTGGAAATGGACCCTCCGGAGAAGGTTCATTTGGCTGATTCTGGCTATGGAGGGAGTCCTTCTGAGGAGAGGTTGAGTAGTTGGTCTTGTGGAAGAATGAGAGGTGACCGTAGTAAAAAATACAAGATTCTGAGGGGACCTAACAGGGTAGACACAGAGAGATCCTATCCCTTTGTGGGAGAGTCTAGCGCTGGAGGCGTTCATTTAAAACAGATGAGGAGGATTTTTTTTTAAAAGGATAATGGAATTCTTTACTGCAAAAGGTTGTGGATATTGAGTCATTAAATATATCCAATGCTAAGATATTTAGTTTTTTAATCAGTAAGGGGATCAAGTGTTATAGAGATAAGTGGAAAGTGGATTTGAGGATGATAAAATCAGTTATGATCTCGTTGAATGACAGACCAGACTTAATTGGCCAAATGGCATAGTTCTGCTCCTGTGTCTTATGGTCTTAATACAGCAGTGACCGCACTTTAAGAAATGGTATGGGAAAGCTGGTGTTGTTTACCTTAGATCGAAGAAGACTAAATGTACATCTGATAGAAGTGTTCAAAATCATGAAGGGTTTGGTTAAGAGTAAACAAAGCACTGTTTTCACTGGTTTTCACCAGTAGCAGTGGTGGACTCTCCCTCTTTATGGGCATTTAAACGGGCATTGGATAGGCATATGGAGGATAGTGGGCTAGTGTAGGTTAGGTGGGCTTGGATCGGCGCAACATCGAGGGCCAAAGGGCTGTACTGCGCTATATTTTTCTATGTTCTATGTTCTATGAAAAGTCAATAATCAAAGGACTCAGATCTGAGATTTGGAGATGCCGGTGTTGGACTGGGGTGTACACAGTTAAAAATCAGACAACAGGTTTATTTGGAAGCACTAGCTTTCGAAGCGCCGCTCCTTCATCATACTCCACAACCAACTGATGAAGGAGCAGCTCTACGAAAGCTAGTGCCTCCAAATAAACGTGTTGGACTATAACCTGGTGTTGTGTGATTTTTTTAACCCAGATCTAAGATGACTGCAAAAAGATCAGAGGACACATGAGGTAAAACGCTTTTATGCAATAATTAGAATTTGGAATGCATTGCTTGATAGGGCAATGAATTTAGATTCAATAATAACATTCAAAGAAGTATTTATAAAAGCATCTTCAGTTTCCTTGATTTTGCTTAAACTTTTCACCATGTTGCCTCCTTACTTTCCTAAATTCCCTTTAAATATTAACCTTACCATTTCTTTATTCCTCCAGTCTTTCTGCAGTATCAACCTCTCAATATTGATACAAGTTTCCCTTTTCTGAGCATGAATAATCTTTGATGTCCAGCAGTATTTTGATTTTGGAGTATCACTCTTTCCCTTTTATGGAAGAGATTTGTTCTGAATCCACTTGATCTCCTTCTTGAATGCCCCCTGCTGATCTGTCATTGATTTCCCTTCAAGTAGCTTTACTTTCACCAAGTCACATGTCAGTTTTGTAAAACTGACCTTCCCTAATTTAAAAACTTGCACTTTTGGTCGACCATTCCCCTTTTCTGTAGCAATGCAAAATCACACTGAATTATAATCACTACCATTAAATTGCTCTGCCATTTATTCACTTTCTACATGCCCAGACTCATTCCTTTCAAAGAAGTGTTCCTTCTGTCCTTGGTCTGCTGTGTGTTGGCTAAGAAAAAGTTCTCATGAATATATCTTAAAAATTCTGTATCCTCCTTATCTTTGACACTGATTTTATTCCAGATAGTATTAGAGTGGTTGAAAGTCGCACTGATACTGCTCAGTTGTATCTGCACCTCTAAGCAATTTTCCTCCATGTTTGCTCTCCATTTCACTATGACTATTTAGGTGCCTATAATATCAGTGATTGTCCCTTTTTGTTCTTCAACTTCATTGCTGTGGCCCCATTTACTGGTTCTTTGAGAATATCATCGCTCTTTGCAATTTTCAACATTTCTTTAATCAATATCATCACTCCACTTTTTACCGCTCTCTATATCTCATCTGAAAACAATAACTACAAATGCTAAATTCAACCTGTCTCTACCATGTTTCAGGAATAGTTATAAGATCATATTTCCAAGTGTCTGTCTGTGCCCTCAGCTCATCTGCCTTATTCAATCGGCTGTTTGCATGAGCCATTAATCACTGGATGTTCTTTTGTTGTCTTTGTTGTCAGTTTTCTAACCTTTGTTTCCTCTGTCTTCCATACTTGCTTACTAATTTCCTGCCTCCCATTTCCAGATTTGCTTCTTTCCTTTCTGAATCTTTCCTTAGATTCCCATCACTGTACTAAGTTATTTTAAATCCTTCCCATCAGCATTCGTAACTGTGCACACTGAACTATTGGTTGTGTACCAGTGGGGTGTAGCCTGTTGAGCTTGTTTTTGTTCCATCTCTCCCAAATTTGTCTCAGTGCCCCAGGAATTAAAAGCTCTCCCTCCTTCACCGTCTCTCTGGCTATGTATTCAGCTTCATTATCTCCCTATTTCTGTCCTCAGTAGCAAACGGTACCCAGAGTAACCTGGAGATTACCTGTGAGATCCTGTTTGCTAGCTTATTTTGCAGATTCTTGAAATTGCCTTCGAAATCCCATCCCTCTTTTTAACTACATCACTGATGCTGGCATGGATCATGTCCACTGGCTGTTTACTCTCCCCCACATAGTGCTCTGTATCCAGTGATGTTCTTGACTCTGACACTGGACAGACAACATACCATGCTGGTTTCAAATCTACAGCTACAGCTCTACCTGACTATTCCTCCAACTGTAGAATCTCCTGTCACGATTGAGTTTCTACCTTGCGCAGTTGAGGCAACTATGATGGCATGGGCTCAGTCACCGAGGACCAGGTAGGTAGTGCAGGAGTTCCCTGCGTCCATCTCTCTCTCTCCACCCAGTATTCCATTTTGAATACTAGTGAGGGTGATGCTTACCTCTGTGGAATGCAATCTAGAGTCAGTGTGGTGGTCACTAATTTCCACACCACCCACGATGGAAAGAGAACCACAGTGTTAATGCCTCAGGTCGATGATCTGTTGTCAAAACATTACACAACCCAATTTTGTTCTTGTGCAATCTGTGAGCTGCCTCCAAACATTTAATTAATTCCTGCTGCTCACCAACATGCTGATAAATACAAGGCCCACTTTCGGACATTTCTCCAGCTTCTAGTGCTGGCTTCCAGTTCTGGTCAAAGTGAAGTTCCAAAACGTGTTCATTTTTTTCCTTTTCTTTGGTGGGAGGTGAGCTGCATGTAGTTTGTCTTTAATTTCTACTGGTTCCTGTGTTTATTTTAAAGTGCCCCTTCACCACTGATAGAAAAGGAGCATTAAAACAGGAGGCCAGTCAGCTCCCCATTCCAAAGGCTTATGGCTGCCTTATCTATCCTAACAACATTTATGCCTCCTCACGTGTATCACTGTTTCACATTCTCCTGCATTATGAACAGCAGATTTTTGGTTTGCTTGAACCAACCTGCTGTACAGGATATTGGTTAGGCCACTTTTGCATTATTGCATGCAATTCTGGTCTCCTTCCTATTGGAAGGGTGTTGTGAAACTTAAAAGGTTCTAGAAAAGACTTACAAGGATGTTGCCAGGATTGGAGGATTTGAGCTATAGGGAGGGGTTGAATAGGCTGGGGCTATTTTCCCTGGAGTGTCAGAGGT
This sequence comes from Chiloscyllium plagiosum, assembly GCF_037043375.1. NCBI lineage: Eukaryota > Metazoa > Chordata > Chondrichthyes > Orectolobiformes > Hemiscylliidae > Chiloscyllium > Chiloscyllium plagiosum. Next base: position 6,286,909 of record NW_028270149.1, on the reverse strand, counting down.
TGAGGGGTAACCTTATAGAGGTTTATAAAATCATGAGGGGCTTGGATAGGATAAATAGACAAGATCTTTTCCCTGGGGTGGGGAAGTCCAGAACTAGAGGGCATAGGTTTAGGATGAGAGGGGAAAGATATAAAAGGGACCTAAGGGACAACCTTTTTACTCAGAGGGTGGTGCTTATATGGAATGAGCTGCCAGAGCAAGTGGTGGAGGCTAGTACAATTGCAACATTTAAAAGGATCTGGATTGGTATATGAATAGGAAGCATTTAGAGGGATATGGGCCAAGTGCTGGCAATTGGGACTAGATTACATTCGGCTATCTGGTCAGCATGGATGGGTTGGATCGAAAGGTCTGTTTCTGTGCTGTATAGCTGTTACTCTATGACTATATAACCTGTTCTAGCAGGTTGTGACATATCCACAGAGCAGGTGGGACCTAAACCTGGACCTTCTAGCCTAGAGATGGGGACACTTGCAACGTACCACAAACCTTCTGGGCTTGTAAACTGCTTATTGGCATCCATCTTTGTTGAATTTTCTGATCAACCTGCTCAAAGATTTTATTACACATTCTCTGGAACAGGTGAAACTTGAACCCAGCTCTACTGGCTCAGAGGTAAGGGCATCACCAATGCATCAAACAAATCCTCTATTGGCAACCTTAATTCTAACTGTCATTAAATCTCTGAAAGAATAGCATTGTGGGAAAGATTTGCATCATTTGAAGCAGGGCTTCATGAAGTGGGAATGGGACTCCAAATGGGGTCGTGAACTGAAATTTTAGGGTTGTGAGTTCTGAATAATGCTAGCCCTGCACTCATACAAGATTCTTAGGTGACTTGACAGAGTAGAGATGGAAAGTTCACTTCCCCTTGTGGAAGAGACTAGGACCAGAGAGCATAATCTCAGAGTGAGGGGTCATCCAATTGGCAAAGAGAAGAGCAGCAATTTCTTCTCTCAGAGTGTAGTGAATTTGTAAAGTTCTTTACCATAGAAGATTGTTGAGGCTGGATCACTAAGAGAACAAGGATGAGATATTGATTTTTCATCAGTTAGGGATTCAAGACTGATGTGGAAAAGGCAAGAGAGTTGCGTTGAAGATTATCAGATCGGTGAAGATCTCATTGAAGAGCAGAGGAGACTCGATGGGCTGAATGGCCGACTTCGGCTCCTATATCTTATGGTCTTCGTTAGAGTTAAGCAGAGACTAGAGAGAGATTTGAGGGAGAAACGATCAGAAAGAGATAATAAGAGAGTCTAATGAATAAGATTGGGAGGACGTCGACAGATGTTGTTGAAAATGGAAAGCAATTTCCAGTGATGTTCTATAGGGCCCAGTATTGGGTCCCTTGCTGTTTGTAAATTTAAAAGTATGAGGCATATTTGGGAAATTTGCAAACAACTCAAAAATTGGCCAGTAGTAAGGCAATAGCTGTCAAGTGTGGGATTATATGATATCAGTGGTTCAATAAAGTTGGAAGCAGAGTGACAAATATAATTCATTCTGGACAAGGTGGGAAGTTATGCATTTCAGAATGTTAAACAAACCAGAGGAAATACACAATAAATGGGAAGATATTGATAAAGGTAGCCGAAGTGAGAAGTTGGAGTACATATCCACAAGTCTCTAAAGGTAGTAGGACAAGTAGACACGGCGATAAAGGAAGATTATGGAGTGTTTTCCTTCATTAGGCAATGTATTAAAATCAAGAGCAGGGATATAATTCTGGAAATATATAAGACATTCCTGCCTACAATCTGAAATGTTGTGTACTGTTTTGATCATCACATTACGAATATGTTGCCAATGCTTGATAATTTCAGTTCTGAGCAACTTTTCTCTTTGAAACACAGGAGGCTAAGGGGTGACTTAATCAAGGTGTGCAAATTAATGAGGGCTTGGACAGACAATGTCTGTTTCCCCCAGCGGAGAAGTCAATTATCAAGAGGCACAGATGTAAAATGTTTGGTAGAAGGATTAGAGGAAAGGTTTTTCACTCAGAGGATGGTGTGTGTCTGGAATTCACTGCCAGGGAATTTAGTAGAGTCAGGAAAGATGGATAGTGGAGGGAGAATCCCTCAACTTATTTAAAAGGAACCTGGATCTGCACCTGAGGTGCTGTATCCTACAAGAATATAGACCACAGCCTGGAAAGTGGGATTAGAATGTGTGAGTAGCTTATTTAACTACACATGATGGCCTCTTGCTTGGCTGTAACTTTCTCTATGGTTCTCTGGAGGCTTGTGTTGAGCATAAATCCCACATGAATTTGATGGATCAAATGGCCTCTTTCCATGCTGTACAACCCATACAATTGCATGTAAAGGACTCACTGCAGGCCTGCAAAATACATAACTTCCTGCCATGCTGCCCTGTCAATTTCCACACTCATGTCTGCCATGCTGCAAGAACTGTGCACGGTTTTTCTTTTGTTATCCCTTGCTAATCAGCTCTTGTTGCTGTCTTTTCCCCTTCCCTCATGTTTCACACAGAGAAGTTTCTGTTTTAATAAGCTCCTGGGAAATATACTTTGCCTCTGGATCCTGCTACCCCTTGGGGCATTAGCCCCTAATTTTAACCCACCTCATGTTTACCAGTGTTCTTTTGAGCTAGTGACCGAGATAGGAATTGTCAAAGGACAAACGGATGTTTGTATATGGCCCTTGTCTTCTTGTTTCCCACACAAATATATTCTGTGTTTAAAATTTATAAAGCTGGACAGCATCCTTCTCACGCTGTACAATGTAAAATATTGCACCGTGGATTGCTATGTATGGGTACCAACAAATAGCCTCTTGTTGTCTAACTTTCTTGCCTGCGAGGTTAATGAGTGCAGGTTCAGGAGGTTAATTCCAACAGATAGCATTTTCTTTTCACCAAACAGATGTTGGTGTGGGTTTAATGTGGTTATCAGACCCTCTGCCCTCCAAGCTGTGCTATCTGTGGCCCTCTGCTTTGTTCTCAATGCATTCCAGCATCGCACTATGGAAATGCACTGGGGCAGAACATACCAAAGGATAACATTTAGCAATCACATCCACCACAGACCAGGTTACCATTAAAGGGACCCCTTGTGAGAGCGAATTGCAAAATTCGGAGGAATATACAAGATGTGATCTTACAGACCAACATAAGGATTGAAAAGAAATGGCCCACGATATTGCTTTAAAATCAAACAGGGGATTCTACTTTCCAATCGTCAGGGTTGAGGTGGGGCAGGGGTCAAACTGGTAAAAGGACATTTTAATACAGAGATCAGAAATGCTTTCCTTCACACTTACAGGTTGAGTAAGTGCCCGGATAGAACAGTGGAGCTAACACCCTGAATTCACTGAAACTGCAACAGGCCACTGCCAGGAGCAAACAGTCATTGGATGCATTATATTGAGACAGAGGATCGCTCTCTCTCTCTCTCTCTCTCTCTCTCTGTTCTGTCATTGTTTTATAATATGCTCAAACATTCAAAAACAGAACAGTCAGATATTTCTGTTATTTCACAAGTGCCTTCAGGAATCCGAAACTGAGTCCCTGGTCCTGGTTTGCTGGGTTTATAATGGAGCAAATGGCTGTGTTGGAGGTGAGGGGGTTTTGTAGTCACACTGTACTTTTGTTTCCTCAGTCAAATCAATAAGCAGGCAAAAGCATCACCCGGTGAGATTAGGGTGGCACAGGTGGCTCAGTGGTCAACACTGCTGCCTCACAACACCAGGGACCTGGGTTTGATTCAAGCCTCAGGCTGTGGAGTGTGTGAAGTTTGCATATTTTTGCCATGGCTGTGTTGGTTTCCTTTGGGTGCTCCAGTTTCCTCCCACAATCTAAAAGTATGTGGGTTAGGTGGACTGGCCATAATAAATTGCCCATAATGTGCAAGCTAGGGTGTGTTAGCCATGGGAAATACAGAGTCACGGGGATAGGATAGGGAGGTGTATCTGGGTGGGATATGTCTTTGGAGGGTTGGCATGGACTTGATAGCCATTTGTTTTGGTGAAGATAGAAATAATTCCTGATGTACACGCTTTTTGCAAATGCTCCTTTTCAGCAATATTTATGTATTTGGATTATACAGGAATGTGACAAAATCAATTAATTAATTCCATTTTTATGGGGATAGTACAAGAGAGTAAACTAATTGGATAGCGCTTTCAAAAAGTCAGCATCATCATGATGGGCCAAATAGCCTCTTGTGCTAATTGATTATTTGAATTCACATTCAAGATAGAAAGAGCTTGTGTGTGTACGTCACTTTTCATAACCTTAGCACATCCCAAACTGCTTTCCAGTCAGTGAAGCACTATTCTGAAGAAGAAACACATCAGGTGCAAAACACTCGCTCTGTTTCTCTCTCCGATGATGCTGCCAGCCCTCTGTGTCCCCAACACTTTCTGGCTTTTATTGATATACCTTTGAAGTGTTGTTGCTGTCAGAACACAGGACATGGTAGTAAAGATCTTGTGTACAGCAAACTCCCACAAATAAAAATAACATGGAGATTGCCAGACAATCTCTTGTAACCCAGGCTTTGAATTGTTAATTGAGAAATCAATATGGGACAGGCCTCCTGGGGGAGAGAGGGTGCCTTCACCGTCACCAGCCTCCCACTTTCCACAGCACCCCTTCCCAACATGCTCCCAATGATTCCTCCCCTAACGCATCTCAAACCTTGCCACCTGTTTGGACTGCATGCAGCCTGGTGCACCACAATGTAGAGCCAGCAAACTGCAGCAGGATTTCCTCACACAACATCTATTCTGGAGCACATGGAATGAAATACCACTGACAGAGTGCTTGAGTCCGTACTGGCAGTGGTGGACAGCTTGACCACTCACTTCAACTTTTGAAGTATTAAAAAGGAGATTGATAGAGAAATTAGCATGAAGTCTTTTTGTGAATGGTACTTAAGAATGATGTTTAAGAGATGTAGATGATGCTAAAATCTCTCCTTAATTCACTGTCAGAATCATGGGATTGAAGTATTGTGTCACGAGAATAGTAATCCAGAGTCTTTGGCTGCTTCATTATTTGAGAGGTGACAAGTGGTGCTGAACATTGTGCATTGTGAGGGAATGTTATTGATGAAGCAGCTGAAGGTGGTTGGATCTCTGATGCTGGCCTGAAGAGCACCTGCAAAAATGACTGACCTCTAACACCTTCCCATGTGTCAGGTATGATTCCAAACAGTTGAGAGTTTTCCCTGATTCTCACTGATTCCAGTTTTCTAGAGTTCATTGATGCCACACTGTTACATATATATCTTCAGGGATCATTTGAGGACATCCCTAAAGAAAGTTTTCTTTGCTCCTGGGAATCTCCCGTTGTTGGAGAAAGTGAGGACTGCAGATGAGGACTCCCGTTGTTACTGACTGGCATTAGAATTAACTGTCCCGTTCAGTGGGGTTGGATCTGAATGCTCCATGCCTCAATGCTGGAAGTGTTAGTTTAAGAAAACTATTGGCTAATATCAGCTTTTTTTGAAGTTTGATTTTCAGTTTCTGATTCTTAAAGTTGCTTGAAACACACTTTACAAGCGGACATGAAGTTGTTCATGAGGTATTTACTTATGATGTAGTCCTGAGCATAGCACGAACAGGTTTTCATCTAAAATAAAAACAGAAAGTGCTGGAGAAATTCAGCAGGTCTAGCAGCATCTGTGGAGAGAGAACTAGAGTTAACGTTTGAGTCTGATATGACTCTTCTTCAGAATCCTGAATCATATCAGACTAAAAACATTAACTCTGTTTCTCTCTCCATAATTGCTGCCAGACCTGTTGAATTTTTCCAGCACTTTCTGTTGTTTAATTTTAGATTTCGATCACCATCAGTATTTTGCTTTTATATAAGTAGTTAATATCGCAATTCTACTAAAAGATATATGGAGTTTCAGCCACATCCACGAGACATTGTATCATTGTTAAAAGAGCAGGTCTTCCTTTTATATATCATCTCTCACAGCCTTCGGACCACTCAAAGAATGTTACAACCATTGAGATACTTTTAAAGTTTAGTCACTGACTTAATGTAAGGAAAGCAGCACAGAGAGATCCCACAAACAGCAATGTGATAATGACTCCTCAAATCACTGAAGTGTACATTTCGTAACCATGCTTAAGACCAAAGATTGAACTTTATCGAATGACTAACTATCTGTGAGTAATCATAAAGGTAAGATACAAAATGAATTATATGGTATTTCCTGCATAATAGTTAGCATCCACCTTGAAAGAGTTTCTTGGAGCTGAAAACAACCGAGTTGTTAATTAGTTTTGTAAAAGTACTTCCAAAGATACCACTTTAGCTGCAAGACAGTCTACATGAAAAATATTGAAAACATCTCAGGATTTGGTCTCCATCATTTCAAACTAATTTTGCCTATTGTTTTCTTTCTGGGACAGATTCTTAGTCAAATCTTACACAAGTACTACTCACTGAGATAGAGTGGCTGATGCGGTTCCCTGTTGCATCCCTCCGTGGTTTATGTGTATGGATTATTTTCTGTTAGGGAACATCAACCAGGACCTCCTTTACACTTTATATCAGCGTACCTACATTACAAAGGAGACTGCCTGGATTATTATTTCAAAAAGCTTTACCACAACAAAGGTTAAACTGATCAACCTATGTCATTCAGCATATCCTTACATCCTTTATTGAATAAGGCTGTAACATTTACAATTCTGCAGTCCTTTGTCAGTCCCTGGGAGACTGGAAGACTATGGTTGGGGGCTCTGTGATTTCCACCCTTACTTTCCTCACTCTATTTAGTGGTCCTGCTCATCCGTTTTATCAAGGATGAAAGACATTGCTGGCTGGCCTGACATTTATTGCCTGTCTCTAATTGCCCTTGAACTGCTTGGCTTCCTGGGCCATTTCAGAGGATAGTTTTGAATCAACCACATGGTTGTGAATCTGAAATCACACTAGGCCAGATTGCATAAGGAGGACAGATTTCCTTCTTTAAGAGATGTTAGTGAACCAGATGGGTATTCACAAGAATGGTCATCAGACCATACTGTATAATATTCATTTCAAATTTCACCTTCCACAGAATATTAGTTTGGGAGTTTATTTTAATAATCCAGTGAAACAATAAAATAGAATAGAATAGGTTAAAATAGAATAGCCTTTATTGTCACATCCACTCAAATGAATGCAGTGTAATGTTTGTAATGTTGCCTCTTGGTGCCACCTTAGCTACAGGGCATCCAGGCAGATTCTTTAAGTGTTGTTACAGAGTAAAAGAAAAATAGGTTAGCATGGGAATAGAGTTTAAAAATTTCAGAATAATAATAGAAAGTGATGATAAAGTCATTAAGTTCCAGTCCCTCTCCAATAGGAATCTGTGCCTGCTGTCCCCAGAACATAAGGCCATGCTGCATTCACATGCCAGACTCCATCCAGGACTCACTCGCTCCTCCATCACCATGGGACTCAGCTCGTGCGCTCTGCTCCCACCCGAACTCTGGCTGTGACCTATCTCCCCCGACTTCACTCTTCAGGTAAGGCAGGGCAGTCAAATGTTGGGGATGGGGGAGGAAAAATGCTACAAAGAGGAGGGAAAAAAGATAAAGGAAAAGGAACTGGCAAGCAGAGGAGCTCTGACTGGAACTTCCTACTCTGCCGCCATCTTGGAACTCGAGAGTACTAGATGTCTCCACTCCAAACTACACCTTGCAGCATCTCTTTTCAATTGAAATGCTGATAGAATACTTTTGGCTCCCATTTTACCTTGGTTACTGTTATGATTTCTCTTTGCAGTTCTTATGACTTTTCCAGTTTCACTCTGAACTTCTGGTATCAACTCAATTCTCACTCGTTTTATCAAACTGCCATCTGTCATTCTCAAACCTTTGTTCGTTTAATCTGATTCTCTGATTTTCTAATCTGATTTTCATCATCAAAGGAACGCTGGATTTTTTTTTGTCTTACCTGTTCCCCTCATGGAAAGGTACCTCAACTGTGCCTGAACTATCTTTAAAGACAATTAATTAGTCTGTTGCAGTTTTCCTTGCCAATCTTTAATTCCAAATAGCATTCTCACCCTAACAAAATTGGTCCAGACCAAATTAATTATTTTCACTTTAGATTGCTCCTTGTGCATTTCTGTGCCCTAAATGTTTCCTGACTGAGATTTAATCCAGTTATTTCACCTCATTCCCAGATCCAGCTTGGTGAAGCCTTCTTCATCATTGGACTGCAATGATGCCAATCTATAAAATTCTCCTGAAGACCCTTGAGAAACCTTTCCCCACTCCCTGCCTTTTACATCTACAACATGTCATACTGGAATACTAACACCCCAGTTTACTAGGTTATCATTTTTAATTCCTTGGAATACATAACAGCAAGTGGAATTTTGAGAGGTGAAACCAGCAAATGTTGAAAATACTCAGTCAATGGGACAGTATCTACAGAGCCAGAAATAGTGGGGAAGATTTTGTGGAGCTCAGAAAAAGAGGAAACTTAATTAGATGGGATGCAAAATCTAAATTTCCTGACAACTGTTTCAGGTGCGGATGTGAGCTCACTTGTTGAGTTAAGCTGCCAAAGGCAAGTTGACCCTGCTCCATGTGAAGCTCAAAGGTTGGAGTGGCACAGGCAGATAGAGGTGAAGGGTCCAGGTTTCTTGGGGCAGGGAGACTTCTGAGTAGGCTGCCTGTGGGCCCTCCTCCAACTGGGTGCCTCCTGGCACTGCCTTATCTCCTTGTGAAAGGCGGTATTATGTCTTTGGTCCTGAGCACCAATAGGGTGACGGAATGGTGGCAGATCCACGTGCCCACTGGAGACAGACAGTCACATGTCTCACTGCACTGTGCAGCTTCTGGGCAATCAGGGCCATTGTGTCCCACACCCCTAGTTGCTACTCCCTGTTCTCCCCCAGTGTGTGTGTGTGGGTGATGTAACTGATTCCCATCACCATAGGCTCTGCGCCTGCCTGGGACTGAGCAGGCACCTGGTCTTTGGCAGTGCCCGGAGTGCCACCAACCTTGGACATCTCTTCCTCAGGCAGCAGCAAAGCTTTCAAGTGAGGTGCTCACCACAGTGTGCTCCCACGGAGGGAGGTCAGTATCTGAACTGGTGTCGGGGGTGAGGGGTGGTGCTAGAGGCAACCTCGCTGATCCTACCTCAGAGGCTGAGAGTACCTGTCAGTGTGACTATTGTCTTGGTGAATGCCTGTTGAGTGATGAATTGTTCAGGGAATGGCATGTGGCAAGGTGGGGCTGGAATTGGATATGATGGACACCATAGAGACATGGTAATAGTTAATGAGGTGAGGTTAGTAAGAGTAGGTGAGACATCTTGCTGGGCTTCATGGTGAAAATTCCTCCAAAACATTGTGACCCAGCTTGGACATAAATCACAAACTATAACATTCAGTCCAACATTTTAGGATGATGATCTTTCACCTGTGTCAGAAAATTTAAAACTTTGGCATTTCTCACATTTGATTCCATTCCCATCTAACAATGCGCCATTCCTGGAACAACTTGGCACAGCCGGGATATCCTAGAATTACCAGCAACTCCTCCACCCATTCTGTTTAAAAGCCTATTCTGTACCCAGACAAGCACTGTCAGTCCAGAACTACCCCACACAGTTCTTGATATTTGGTCTGGACATGGCAGATAGGGTGGAGTTGGCACTCTGCTTTGTGAGCAGGAATCTGAAGGTCCTGCTGGATAAGGTGGTGCACAGACAGAACTTCCTGTTCTCCCAGGATCAGCAGTAGAGGCCATGACACCAGTACATGCCCAGTCTGGTCCGGGTTGGCCACCCTGTTACAGGAGGCTCAGTTCTCAGGAGGAATATCCAGCACCGTTGGGAGCAGACCAATTATCGTCTCTGCTGGTGTAAATACCACCACCTTTCTTCTGATACATCACATTCATGCTATCTCCGCTACTGCACCCACCTCCCACTAAGGCTTTTTGTCACTAATCCCTGCAACATCTTCCCTCACTCACTGTCACCTTAGAACATAGAAACGTACAGCACAGATCAGGCCCTTAGTCCCACAGTGTTGTGCCGAGACTTAATCCTAATGTAAAATATAGTAACTTAACCTACGCACCCCTCAACTCACTGCTATCCATGTGCATGTCCAACAGTCGCTTAAATGTCCCCAATGACTTCACCTCCACCACCTCAGCTGGCAACTCATTCCATGCATTCACAACTCTCTGTGTAAAGAACCTACCTCTGATGTCTCCTTTATACCTTCCTCCTAATATCTTCAAACTATGACTTCTCACACCAGTCAATCCTGCCCTGGGGAAAAGTCTCTGGCTATTGACTCTATCTATTCCTCTCATTATTTTGCACACCTTAATCAGGTCTTCTATCTTCCTCCTTCTTTCCAGAGAGAAAAGTCTGAACTTATTCAACCTTTCTTCATAAGGCAATCCCTCAGGTCCAGGCAGCATCCTGGTAAAACTTCTTTGCACCCTCTCCAAAGTCTCTGTAACTTTCCTTTAGTAGTGCAACCAGAACTGGACACAATATTCCAAGTGTGGTCTCACCAGGGACCTGTAGAGCTGCAGCAAAACCTTGCGGCTCTTAAACTTGATTCCCCTGTTAATGAAAGCCAAAACACCATGTGCTTTCTTAACAACCCTATCCACTTGGGTGGCAACTTTGAGGGACCTATGTACTTGCACAACCAGATCCCTCTATTCCTCCACACTGCCAAGAATCCTGCCTTTAATCCTATATTCAGCATTCGAGTTCGACCTTCCAAAATGCATCACTTTGCATTTATCCAGGTTGAACTCTATCTGCCATTTCTCAGCCCAGCTCTGCATCCTGTCTATGTTGCGCTGCACCCTGCAGTAGATCTCTATACTATCGACGACACCTCCAACCTTTGTGTCATCTGCAAATTTACTAACCCACCTCTCAACCTCCTCATCCAAGTCATTTATAAAAACTACAAAGAGCAGAGGCCCAAGAACAGAGCCTTGCGGGACCCCATTCAACACTGTCTTCCAGGCAGAATACTTTCCATCTACAACCTCTCTCTGCCTTCTATCAGCCAGCCAATTCTGAATCCAGACAGCCAAATCTCCCTGTATCCCATAGTTGCTGACTTTATGAATGAGCCTATCTTCTCCAACCCCAACATCACTAACCCTGCACACCCTATGCATTGCTCATTCACTCAGTCAGAATGCACCCCCCCCCCCACATACCTGCACTAACCTTTACAGCTATATCACACACTTTCTCTCCTATAATACTTGCCTTACTCACCTTTTAGGGGGCGGGCGGGGAACAGCACACAATTAGGCAGAATGGGTGGTGGACTGCCTGCCATTCAGCTCCTCACCACATAAAAGGAGACCATACCCCAACTCTGGCAGCACTGAGTGGCTGACTGACCATATCCAAGCCCCTGGACTCATACTGGAGGCTGCCTTGATTTACTGAGTTCCTCTGGAGCCCCTGAGTGAAGGCTATCTCCCTTGACTCGATTGCTGATGACTGTGACAGGCTGCCTGGCTTTGTGTCTGTATTACACCTCAAGGTAAGACAGCAGTAATGTCAGCCAGGTAACTCTGTTTAAAGGGCACAACGCATTAAAAAGAAGGTGATGTAAGGGCAGGGATTTTGTGAACATCCAGTTCGGCTCAGAGTGAGTGAGTACTCTGACAATGAGGGAAGCTCCCAGATAGAGATACAGCCTGATGCAGTCCCTGAGCTGGGGGTGTGTCCCTGAGCACGTAGTGTCCTTGCTACAACATTGTAATGAGACTTACCAGGGCAGCCCGAGGGGCAGCATTGTAGGGCAGGATTGTTCTGTAAGTGGATTAGAGATGGGCCATGAGGCTTCCTAGAAGCTGCTATGTATCAGCTGTCAATGTCCTTGGACATGGGGTATGTATAGTAAGTACCCATGGAATATGCTCTAAGATGTCAGCATAACAGACGGACTGAGTTGCTCCCGACATGAGATGGGTCTCACTTGTCTTCTCATTTTACTCTGCCACCATGTCACCCAAACCCTTATAGTCTTCTGCCCAATAACTTTGCTCCTTTCTCCACAGATGCTGCCTGACCTGTTGCGCATTTTGAGTGTTTTCAGTTTTTATTTCAGATTTCCAGCATTTGCTGTATTTTATGTCATGTTGCATTTTTAGATTTGACGGTTAAGGCGTGCAGGCAGACAGAATAGACCAGAATTATCAACAGCAGGTCCTCATTAGATTACATTGATCTCACCATTATAAATGCAGACTCAGGAATTTATAACATTGTAGAAGTCTGATATAAAATTCTGCATATACATTGAATCCACTCAGAGCACAGCAGTCGCATGGCTCTTGCCTCCCTCCTTAGCCAAAACTAACTCACTCCCTCAGCTCACTTCTTTTGTTTCTGCATGGGATTATCAATCTGTGGTTCAGCTTTACAGTGTTCTCAAGCTTTTGGACCCCAACAATACTATAGTAATGGCTTCCACCTTAGTAAAATTTGACAGGCTTTCACAGAATCTCTACAGTGTGGAAGCAGGCCATTCAGCATTTGAAGGCCATACCAACCCTCCAAAGAGCATCCCATCCAGATCCAACCCTCTAAGGTAGCATTTCGCATGATTAACCCACCTAGCCTGCACATCCTTGGGGCATTGGGAGGAAACCAGATCACCCACAGACACATGCAGACTCCGAGAGAATGTGCAAACCCCACACAGTTGGCCAAGGTTGGAATCAAACCTAGATCCCTGGGCATTGTGAGGCTGCAGTGCTTACCACTGAGCCACCATGCCACACAGGTTTTCAGCTTTAAGAATTTTCATTCTAGAGATCGTCAATTTCTGATTCATTATTTAATCTAAGTAAAATTTCCATTAATGAAACAGGTTTGACATGTTTTTGGTTAGGAGTTTCCAACACTGCTGGATTGTCCAATAAAACTGATCTCAGTGATTAAGATTGATCTCAAAATGACAATAACTTACATTTAGAAAACACACATTAATGTTGTGAAATGTTCCAGAATGTTTCACAGGATTATGATCGGACGTAATTTGACACCAAATTATATCAGGAGATACCAGGACAGTGACCAAATGCTTGGTCAGAGAAGCAGGTTTTAAAGGAGAATCTGTAAAGACCAAAGAGAGGTAGAGAGGTTTGGGGATTGAATTTGAAGAACTAGGTCCAAGGCGGTTTAAGGCAAGGTTGCCAACGGTGGAGCAAAGGAAATCGGTGTTAGAAAAGAGGTTAGAATTGGAAAGTTAGAGAGGCCTCAGTGATTATGGGTGTGTGGGAGATTTTCAGAAATGGACAAGATCAAACTCTATTGGAAAAAATCAGAGGGATGTTTTATATTCCTAGACTCACAACAAACCCAGGAGACAATGGGTTCCTTAAGTGTGAGGGTCCTAATAAAATCACATAGTGGTTAAAAGAGTGTCTGGAGTGCAGAGGATTGTGGGTACTCTAGCTCCCATCATTGAACAACTGATAAGTCCTGTAACCAATCATGGGATTGTCAGGCAGGTGACTAATCACAGGGAGAACAAATGATTAAACATCACAGAATATGGTCCAACTTGCATATGCTGACTGAAGGACACTAGATGCAAATTCAATGATAATTCTCAAAAGGAAATTTGATTTAAAAAATTGAAATGAAAGATTTTCACAATGGATAAAAACCAGGTGAAGAGTTGATTAAATGGAAAGTTCTTTCAAAAAACTAGCACTGGCATAATGAACTGAATACGTTTGGGTTAGGGTTTAGATATTGAATAACAAGATAGAATAGCATTACTACTAAGATGTTTTATAGTGTGTTACATAAATCCACAAGAAATGGGAGCAGGAATAGAACACAGACCCCAACAAGCGCGTTCCACTGTTCAATTTGATCATGGTTGATCCTGGGATTCAACTTAGGTACCCTGCTTGTTTCACATAACCCCATATCCTTTGATTACCTGAACAGGCAAATGTCTGTCTATCCCAGACATAAATACGCTCAATGATGGAGTAGCCACAACCCTCTGGGCTAGAAAATTCTAAAGATCCACAACCCCCGTGTGAAAAAAAATCTCTTCACCTCAGTTCCTAATGATTACCTTGTGACTTTGTCCCCTGCGTTTTAGATTCCCTGAAGGGTGGTAATAATTGCTCAGCATCTACCCTATCAAGCCCCTTCACAATTCTAATGGGATTAGGGTAATGGTTAGATTTAGGTTAGGATATTTAAGAGCATGCTTGAATTGGGGTTAGGATTAGGCTGTTCAATAAACATTCCTGTCCATTTGGTGTGAATTTCCTGTAATTCTTATTACAACCAATTGAACAGGGGTCATAGCTACCCTCTTTGTTCAATCCCTTTTCAATCAATTATAACAATTAACTTGTTAAAAATTTAAAAACCTCAGGTTATAGTCCAACAGGTTTATTTGGAAGTACTAGCTTTTGGAGCTCTGCCCCTTCATTAGGCCGCTGTATGCTGAAGGAGCAGCGCTCCAAAAGCTAGTACTTCCAAATAAACCTGTGGGACTATAATCTGGGATTGTGTGATTTTTAACTTTGCTGAAAATGTGTTGCTGGAAAAGCACAGCAGGTCAGGCAGCATGCAAGGAACAGGAGAATTGACGTTTCGAGCATAAGCCCTTCTTCAGGAATGAGGAGGGTGTGACAAGCAGGCTAAGATAAAAGGTAGGGAGGAGGGACTTGGGGGAAGGGCGTTGGAAATGCGATAGGTGGAAGGAGGTCAAGGTGAGGGTGATAGGCCGGAGGGAGGTGGGGGCGGAGAGGTCAGGAAGAAGATTGCAGGTTAGGAAGGCGGTGCTGAGTTCGAGGGATTTGACTGAGACAAGGTGGGGGAAGGGGAAATGAGGAAACTGGAGAAATCTGAGTTCACTTCGAGGAGAAAGTGAGGACTGCAGATGATGGAGCTTTGAGGAGAAAGTGATACAACCCAACTGTACAAAACCGTGATACAAGTGATTTAGATTGACCTCCAGCAACAACAACCATCTTCCTTTGTGTCAGGTACAATTTCAACCAGCAGAGAGATTTCCTTAATGTTTTTAGGCTTCAAATTTACGAGGGGTCCTCAAAGCTATATATTAAGGGCATTCACTCTTCCTCGACTTCTTGAGTACAGCTCTTTGTTTGTGTTTGATGAGGACTGTAAATACACCTCAGGTTTGGGAACCCTGACAGAACGCAACTTGAGCATCAATGAACAGGTGATTGTTGAGATAAAACAAAAAAAAACTACAGACCCTGGAACACTGAAACAAACAAAAACAGAAATTGCTGTCACCATCTGTGAAGAGAAAACAGGGTTAATATTTCAAGCAAAAACTGAAAGAACTGCAAATGCTGTAAAACAGAGACAAAAACAGAAATTGCTGGAAAAAACTCAGCATGTCTGTCACCATCTGTGAAGAGAAATCAGAGTTAATATTTCAGGTTGATTGACTCTTCCTCAGAATATTTCAAGTCTAGGACTCAAAATGTTAAATATGTTTCTTAGCTGTCAGGCCTGCTGAGTTTTTCCAGTAATTTCTGTTTTGTTGAGTTAGTGTTAAGTATATGCCTCAAGATAACACTATTGATGATGTCGTTCATGAGTTTACTGATGATTGAAAGTAGACTGATCTGGTCCTAATTGGTCAAACTGGATATGTGTCTTGTTTCTTGTGGAAGAGGAAAATCCACCTTCCCCCAGCAATTTTTCAGATTGCTGAATAATGATAGATTTCAAAAAGACACAGACAAGAATGGGCAGACATGGAAAATAAAATTTGATGCAGAGAAGATTTATATTTGGTCAGAAGAATAAGTAAATGCAACATAAAATAAAAGATACAATTCTAAAGGGTGTGCAGCAACAGGAAGGTCTTGGGTACACAGAGATTACATTACATTTTTACACTACATTACAGTGTGGAAACAGGTCCTTCGGCCCAACAAGTCCACACCGACCTGCCGAAGCGCAACCCACCCATGCCCCTACATTTACCCCTTACCTAACACTATGGGCAATTTAGCATGGCCAATTCACCTGACCTGCACATCTTTGGACTGTGGGAGGAAACCGGAGCACCCAGAGGAAACCCACGCAGACACGGGGAGAACGTGCAAACTCCACACAGTCAGTCGCCTGAGGCAGGAATTGAACCTGGGTCTCAGGCGCTGTGAGGCAGCAGTGCTAACCACTGTGCCACCGTGCCACCCACAGAGATGTGCAGCATGGAAACAGACCCTTCGGTCCAACTCATCAATGCCGACCAGATATCCTAAATTAATCTAGTACCATTTGCCACCACTTGGCTCATATCCCTCTAAACCCTTTCTATTCACATATCCAACCAGAAGCCGTTTAAATGTTGGAATTGTACCAGCCTCCACCACTTCCTCTGGCAGTTCATTCCATACATGCATCACCCTCTGAGTGGAAAAGTTGCCCCTTAGGTCCCTTTTATATCTTTCCCCTCTCACCTTAAACCTATGCCCTCTAGTTCTGGATTTCCCCATCCCCAGGAAAAAGACCTTGTCTATTTACCCTATCCATGCCCCTCATGATTTTATAAAGCGCTATAAGGTCACCCCTCAGCCTCCGAAACTCCAGGGAAAACAGCCCCAGCCTACTCAGCCTTCCCCTACAGCTCAAGCGTTCCAACCCTGGCAACATCCTTGTAAATCTATTTTGAATCTTTTCAAGTTTCATAGCATTCTTCCGATAGGAAGGAGACCAGAATTGCACACAATATTGCATGTGCACAAATTACTGAAGATGACAGGTTGAGAAGGTTAATAAGGCATTCAGGATCCTAGGTGTTATAAATAGAGTAAAGATGTTCTTGTGATCCTTTATAGAACACTGCTTCTACACTGTCCACCACCTTCAATATTCACCCCGTCACCGCCAACATTCACTGACGGCATTGTGTACCATCTACAAGACACACTGCAGGAACTGGCCAAGCCTACTTCAACACCATCTTCCAAACCTCCACCATCTAAAAAGACAAGGACTGCAGATGCAGTGGGAATAACACCAGCTGCAACATCCTTTTCAATTCACTCAACATCCTGACTTGGAACTAGATTGTATTCCTTCGCTGTGACTGGTTCAATATATCCTGGAATTAGCTTCCTAATAGCATTGTGGGTGGCACGGTGGCACAGTGGTTAGCACTGCTGCCTCGCAGCGCCAGAGACCCGGGTTCAATTCCCGACTCAGGCGACTGACTGTGTGGAGTTTGCACGTTCTCCCCGTGTCTGCGTGGGTTTCCTCCGGGTGCTCCGGTTTCCTCCCACAGTCCAAAGATGTGCAGGCCAGGTGAATTGGCCATGCTAAATTCCCATAGTGTTAGGTAAAGGGGTAAATGTAGGGGTATGGGTGGGTTACGCTTCGGCGGGTCGGTGTGGACTTGTTGGGCCGAAGGGCCTGTTTCCACACTGTAAGTAATCTAATCTAATCTAATCTAATCTAATCTAATCATTCTTGATGTTGCTACACTCTGAGGGCTGCAGTGATCAAGAAGGCAGCTAACCACCACTTTCTCCAGGTGATAATTGCTGGTCTAGCCAGCAATGTCGATAAACGATGAATAATCTTTTTTAAAGTCTGAACTGTTCTCGATACCAACCTTAGGAAGGATGTGAAGGTATTAGAGAGCATGTGAAAAGGATTCATGAGAATTATATCAGAGATGAGGAACCTCAGTGATGTAGCTAGATTGATAAGACCATAAGACCATAAGACATAGGAGTGGAAGTAAGGCCATTCGGCCCATCGAGTCCACTCCGCCATTCAATCATGGCTGATGCGCATTTCAGCTCCACTTACCAGCGTTCTCCCCGTAGCCCTTAATTCCTCTAGACAACAAGAATCTATCAATCTCGGCCTTGAAGATATTTAGCGTCCCGGCTTCCACTGCACTCCGTGGCAATGAATTCCACAGGCCCACCACTCTCTGGCTGAAGAAATGTCTCCGCATTTCTGTTCTGAAATGACCCCCTCTAATTCTAAGGCTGTGTCCACGGGTCCTAGTCTCCTCGTCTAACGGAAACAATTTCCTAGCATCCACCTTTTCCAAGCCATGTATTATTTTGTACGTCTCTATTAAGTCTCCCCTTAATCTTCTAAACTCCAACGAATACAATCCCAGTATCCTCAGCCGTTCCTCATATGTTAGACCTGTCATTCCAGGGATCATCCGTGTGAATCTCCGCTGGACACGTTCCAGTGCCAGTATGTCCTTCCTGAGGTGTGGGGACCAAAACTGGACACAGTAAACTGGAGTACCTGGAGAAAACCTACACAGACACATGATAAAGGAGGGCTGTTCTTCTTATCAAGTAGAAAGTTGAAGGGAGATTTAATTGGGGGTATTCAGAATTAAGAGAGTTTTGGGCAGAGTCATTAGGGAGAGATGAGCCAAAGGACAATGATTTAAGGCGATTTACAAAAGTATCAGAAGCAATGTGAGGAATAAATATTTTACTGGATTAGGTGGTTAGGATCTGGAGTTTACTCTCTGATAATATGATGGATCCAGATTCAAATATGGCTCTCAAAAGGGAATAAAAAAACTACTTGAAGGGAAAAATGTGCGTGGCTACAGGGAAAAGACAGGAGAGAGAATTAGAGAGTTACAGAGAGTTGGCATGTACACAGTGAGGCGAATGGCCTCCTTCAGTGCTATGATTTACAGCCTTCAAACTTTTTTTGTACTGTTTCATGGGATAGGGCTGTCACTGATTTAGGCAATAATTTATTCCCCACACCTAATACGTCTCTGCATGGTATGGTATGGTTGCCTTGTTGAATCATTGCAGTAATATGATGTAGGTATACCCACAGTCCTGTTTGGAAAGGAGTTCCAGAATTTTGATGTAGCAACAGTGAAGGAATGGAGATACAGTTCCAACTCAGTATGGAATTCAAATTGAAGGGAGACTTAAAGGTGTTGATATTCCCATACATTTGTTATCCCTTGACCTTCTAAGTGACAGAGGTCACGTGTTTGGAAAATGATGTTGAAGGAAATTTGGGGAGTGCATCTTGTGGTTGGTATTTGTTAGTGAGATCCCAATTTTCCCTTAAAATTTCACTGACAATGATTTTGAATCCTATCAATTAGATAAAGGATTGAGATTGCAAATAGTTATTTATCATATCATTCTGAAATGAGGGAGCAGTTTGTTAGGTTAATCAATCACAACAGCAAAATCTTCATTGCTATGCTTCTTAACTTTAGCTGAATATGTTCTCTGAACATTTTTAAATATGTGATCTGCTGTAACATCCAACCTAATCTAATTTTCTTCAAGAAAATTAATTGGAAAATAATGTGTACAAAATTAAATCTGATAAAATTTAATTAATGTCCAAAGGTCTCATGCAGCAGTTATAAAAGTCTTCATTTTACAGCTGAACATTTGTTTCAAATAATGAGTTTTAAGACTCAGAAAAACATTCACCGATGTTTTAAACACTATGTGCCATCACTGCATACATTTTTTCATCACCATGGCCCTGCAAATCTTCTTTTTGTTTATTGGACTCTATCTGATCATGTGCATATTGCATCCTTGTTAGAACAATGTTTTAGTTCTAGGGAAATTATCTTGCATTGCCGGAACTCTCAAAATTGTGATATCTTGCAGCAATTATCTTCAAATAATGCCATCTGCTTGTGAAATGCTAGCCAGAGTTTTAAAATTCATTCTGAGAATGTGAGTATAGTCAGAAAATCTGACATTTATTGCTCATCCCTGATGTAACTGACTAGTTTATTAGTCCACTTCAGAGGGCAGTTAAGAGTCAAGCACATTGGTGTGGGACTCTGAAAACTTGAAACAATAACTCTGCATTCTCTCCACAGATGCTGCAAGATCTGTCAAGTTTGTCCAGCAGTTTGCTTTTGTTTCAGATCTTCAGTATCTTCTTTATTTTATTTAATGTATAATTCTAGACAGGGGCAAGGTGACAGATTGCCTTTCTGTAAGGGACATTATTGATTATTGTTTGGTAATCCAACAGCTAACATTTTATTTCCATTATTTGCATAAAAACTGAATTTAATTTCTGTTCACAGGAAATGGTGTAATTTATTTGAATTCACATTGTCTATGGGACGGTAATATAACCAGTGCACTAACCATGTTCATGGAACATCCTGCATATTTACAGCTGCAAAATTAAATAAACCAGCCGTCATCTCTGCTGTCAGCCATGGTGTGTAACATTGCATCAATTAGAATTATACCAAATACAATCATTTTGAAAATTATAACTGAGATAAAGTAATTGCACAAATATAAAGTGAGAGAATTGCATGTTTACAGAGTCCCACATAAGCCTTTTGGAAACTCAATAAAGGTTTCATCGTGTTTAATATACTTGAGAAGACAAAGGGTGAAAAGAATACATTAAGAGTTCTAAGATTTACTCAATACAGCTCGTGATCACTTCAATTCTTTGAAAATTCTTGGAAATATATGGTTCAGTTAGTTACATTGTAACAGAAAAGTGCCCTCTGCTACCAATCCGCACCCTTGGTGCTTAGCATCATCTCTCTCCTGCTAGAACAATGACTGGACACAATGGGAATATTCAATTAAGCGTTAAATACCCTCTTAAATTAGTGATGATTTATAAATCCGATTGATGATCTAAATGAACCAATTCCTTTTATCGCCCAAGCGGAAAGACAAAGACCACAACTTGCTGGGAAATGATCAGGATTTCCAAGTCGATTAGACTTAAGTACACTCTCAGTACTGGGATGAATAATGTGTGCAGTATTTGCAGAATGCTAATTTAAATTATAGGGTATACATCATCAATTTGATAGCAGTGAAGTTTAACTATGGCTGCAAATATTAATTTCACTCAGAAGTACTTAAATTAGGCAATTATTTTGAATGTACTCATTGAACATGACTGATCAATTTTTAATTACAACCAAAGCCAACTTTCAAACCTCTGGCACTTTGTGAGGAACTATTCTTAATGATTTATAGCCAAATGTTAATCTTTCTTTAAAAAAAACATCCATAAAAACCAAATCTTTAAAAGAAAGTGAAATAATTCTGTGGTACCAGTTTGATTTTTTTTATTGCTTTAATCTTATTTCAAAATCACGTTATTTGAAAGATCTATTATATCCACTATTTGTTTGTATTCATGTTCCTTATTTTGTTAAAGGAAATTAAATTTTATTTGAAAGTTGGTGCCCAGGTTAATTTATTAATTCATTTTTGTAAATTTGGTTCCATGATTTTAAATGTTTGTATGTTCTATATTTTGTTAGAAAGCAAAAGTAGACAGAGAGCATGCTGTGTTTCACAATATTTATAAAGCTGTTTGAGAAAGAATCTCAATTTGTGTATCAAAAGAATTTGCTGAGTTCTGTTATTACAACTAAGTACCAAAACACTAAAGTGACACAAAAAACTGATAAAGAAACGAAGTGTTCTTTTGAATAGCTGGTTCGAAGACACCCCAAATCAGATATTTAACTAAAGTTCTGTCTTAAAAACTTGAACAACTTTTTGGAATTCTAAAGTGCTGTTCTTTGGTGTTACGTCGCCTTTTACTTGTGGAAAGAAAGCCGTCCACAGAAAGTCCAATCGAACCCTCCCCCTCCCGTCAATTACTTCACCTTGACAGATTCTGCTGTGTTTTTCACAAACCCCCAGTTTCTTTCGCTTGACTTTCTTCTCCGAATTGTGAATTATTGATCGCCCTGCTTGCTTGAGTTGCTAAAGGCCTATAGAAGCAGGACTGTGGTCTCCTCAATTCGATCTGACAGCTCCCTGACATGACTAATAGAAGGATGCCTTTCACAGGCAAATTAGCCTCATTCAGCACAGCTTCAGGCTCTTTCATTGCGAGAAGTCAGATTCTCTCCCATTCCGTCAGATGCGGAATATTTACTACATCTCTGAGCCATCAAACTTCCTCAAAAGACGCGGAGTCCCCCTCTCTCTGTCAGCCTTTGTTAAATCAAAATAGTTTCAAAAACTCCACGCAGCACTTCATTATCTGAGATATTTCTGTAAACTTTTTAAAAATCCAGAGTTATTCAGGAAGAACCTTGCTTTCAAATGGTTAGTGGGAGTCAAAGGGTTTCCATTGAAGTTTTTAACACTTCATTATGACAACCGAAACCTGAGGTAAATATACCTTCGGGACAATCAGAACTTTGCAGCATTGAGTCGGAAGTGTGGATTTTATTGAAATAGCCCACTAGAAAATGTATCCCTGTTCTACAAATGTATACTCATCGGAAGGGGGGGAAATGTCTGCAGTCCAGTGAAGGTGTGAAATTCTCTTCATTGTTCAGAGAATCGGGGGGCGGGGAGCTGTGATAGTGCTGAGTTTAAGACTGGAGCTCTGTACTATAATCCTGTCCCTTTCTGTATTCTTTCCTTTCAATTACTGAGTCGATTCACTTTTAAACCACTCTGTACCTTCACGAGGAAGCCACTTGGGCTAAAGCAATCCACATTCTCAGTACCTTTCATTTTAATCTGTGTTTTTCTAAATTCCCTCTTCCCCAGCCTGTGAAAATCTAACGCTGTTCCAAACAATGTGTGCCATGCTCGCATAAATAACAAAAAATGTGTTCCTACTCAAAGGACAGACGTTGTGCAGTTTAAAATAATGAATCATCTTTATGGAGAAATTTGGAGCGTCCGCTCGCACTCCTATATGTTTCCAAAGAAATCTAAGGTATGGCTTAACATCAACAAATCTCTTCGGTGCCACAAAACCGGATGAAATTAAAACTCAATTTGTAAACAATGTGTAAGGGTCAGTTAAATAGCTGTTTCTGTGAGACCCCTCTCGCTTCTTGGGGAATCACAAATACAGAATATTTTTCCCCTCTGTGGCTTTGGTAATAGTCTTTGGATATGTCAATGTCTTTGAAAAAGGGAGTGGGGAGTTGGTGAATGTTCATTTTTAGCCTCTGAATGAACAATGGGTAGGAACAGAGTGGGCACACAGAGTGAAACAGCTGAAAATGTGTTGCTGGAAAAGCGCAGCAGGTCAGGCAGCGTCCAGGGAACAGGAGAATCGACGTTTCGGGCATAAGCCCGCTTATGATCTCCAGCATCTGCAGTCCTCACTTTCCCCACACAGAGTGAAACACTCCCACTTTCCCTTCACTCCATTTTGGATGAAGATGGGCGGACAAATTGAGGAGACTTTGGCAAAGCGTGTGGAATACTGAGGCTTTCTGAACAGAAAGACGGTTATTTTAACGTTTTTATTCCGGTTGAGAGACCCATGAATCTGGCGGATTGCTGAGCAATTCCTGAGCTAATATCATTTGTTGATTTCAACGCTATTTAAGACTTGACCCATGAAAACCCAAAATTGCCCTTAGTTCCAATAGTCTGCTGATTGGCGAGAGAGATTAAAATTGCCCATAAGGCCATAAGAAATAGGAACAGGAGTTGTTCTGATGAAGAGTTGCTGGACTCAAAATATTAGCTCTGCTTTCTTCCCACAGATGCTACCAGACCTACTGAGCTTTGCAGGCAATTTCTGTTTTTGTTTGAGATCTCCAGCATCTGCAGTTCCTTATCTTATTTTGGGAACAGGAGTAGGCCATTCAACCCCTTAAACATTCCTCACATTCACTTTCCTGCATTTCCAGTAACCCTTGATTGCCTGACTGATCAAGAATCTCTCCATCTCAGCCTTAAATATACACAAGGAGTCAGGCAGCCAAAGGTAATGGCGGAGGTAGATACAATTATAACATTTAAAAGGCATCTGGATGGGTATATAAGAAGAGTTTAGAGGGATTTGGGCCAAGTGCTGGCAAATGCGATTGGGTCGGATTAGGATGTCTGGTCAGTGTGAACGAGTTGGACCGAAGACTCTGTTTCTGATTCTATGACTCTGCATTCCACATTCCACTGTGGCAAGGCATTTCCAAAGATTCACAACCCTCTGAGAGAAGAAATTCCTCCTCATCTCAGATTTAAACTGGTGCCCCTTTATTCTGAGATTATGCCCTCTGGTCCTAGACTACTCCACAAAGGGGAAACATCTCTAAGCATTTATCGACTTGCTGCTGATAAGATAATCTTTCCAACTAGTCTTATGTGTTTCTAATTCAGACAAGTAGACTGTGGCTTCTCCCACAGATTTTCAAGCCAAATTTTTGTTAAATCTTCACAAATCAACGGTGAGGCTTCAGATAGAGTTTTGTGTCCAGTTCTGTACACCTCATTTTAGACTGGATTCCACGGACTTGGAAAGATTCACAAGAGTAATGAGTGAATTTAGTGAGTGCAGAGAGATTGGAAGTGTTGGGATTGTTGTCTTTACACCAGGCACGGCTAACAGAAGATTGAATTGAGTAAATCACAATTCAAGTGTTTCCATTGGTGGTTGGCCTGGTTACCAAAGGACACCGGTTTTAAATATTTGAGAAGAGAACCAATCGGGGCTTTGAGATTTACTTTTTCTAAGTGGCAAATTTTATTAATCTAGAATGTGCTGCTGAATGCGAGAGATTTAAAAACTTGGGGCATGGACAGGGTAGATAGGAAGGAACTTTTCCTGTGGGTGGATGGATCAATGAACTAGGGACATGGATTCAGGGTAAGGGGCAGGAAGTTTAGAGGGGATGTGAGGAAGACTTTTTTTTCACCGAGAGGGTGATGAGAATTTGGAACTTGATTGCCTGAAAGGCTGGTAGAGACATAAACCCTTATAAGAAGGGTAGTATTAAACTGGAGAGGGTTCAGAAAAGATATTTCAGGATGATGGCATGGTAGCTCTGTGGTTAGCACTGCTGCCTCAGAGTACTAGGGACAAGGGTTCGATTGCAGCCTCAGCCCTGTGTCTGTGTGGAGTTTGCACATTCTCCCTGTGTCTGCATGGGTTTCCTCCAGGTGCTCTGGTTTCCAAAGATGTGCAGGTTAGGTGAATTGGCCATGCTAAATTGTCCGTAGTGTTCAGGGATGAGTAGGCTAGGTGCAATAGTCAGCAGTTAATGTAGTCTAATACGGTCGGGGAATGTGTCTGGGTTGGTTACCTTTTGAGTGTCAGTGTGCACATGTTGGGCTGAAGTGCCTGTTTCCACACTATAGGCATTCTATTCTGTAAAGACATTGCCAAGAATGGAGGATTTGAGTTATAAAAATAGGCTGGAACTTTTTCATTGGAGCATAAAATGTTGAGGGATGACTTGATAATGGTTTGTAAAATTATCAGGGACATGGAGAAGGTGAATAGCAAAGGTCTTTTCCTTATGGTAGGGGATTTCAAAACTAGGGAGCATATTTTTAAGATGAGAGGAGAAAGATTTAAAAAAGGACATGAGGGTCAACTTTTTTACACAGAGAGTATTTAATGTGTGGAATGAACTGCCAAAGGAAGTGACGGATGCAGGTACAATATTTAAGAAACATTTGGATAAGTATATGAATAGGAAAGCTTTGGAGGGATGTGGGCCAAACGCAGGCAGGTGGGGCTATTTGGTTTGGGAACATGGTTGCTGTGGATTAGTTGGACTGAAGGGTCAGTTTCCATGTTGTATAGCTGTATGATTCAAAGTATTTTGATGCATCTTTGTGATTTCAAGGCATACAAGGCTATGGGCCAAATGCTGGAAAATGTGATGAGAATAGTTATTTTTTGACTGGTGCAGAATTGATGGGCCAAAGGGTCTTTTTCTGGTCTGTAGAACTCTATGACTACACAAATGAAAAGAAAAAAAAATACAGAGGAAGTGGCAGGCATTGGATAACGTGCCAGAAATGTTTTGCATAACCTCTGTGGTCTGTGAAGTTCACTGATCGCCTACTTCAGTTACTAGGATAGTTTGGAGAAGGTGGGACTGTTTCCCTTGGACAGGGGACATCTAAGAGGAGATTTGATAGAAATTTTCAAAAAGAATGAAGGGTCTGGACAGAGTGGATATGGAGCACCTTCCCACTTGCAGATGGGTCAGGAAACATACAGCATGGTGTCAAAATATTTTGCAAAAGAAGCAAATGCAAGATAAGAAAACAAAATCACATAGCAGGTGTTTAGAGTTCAGACTGAAGCCAAAGTCACTATAGTCCTATTGCATTGTATGGCTGCTCTGTCATTAGAGGGAGACAAAAGATGGTGGTTTTAACCTGAAGGTCACTATGTCTCAGGCAAGCAGACAGATTGAGAAGGAAATCCTTCAATGATAAGCTCAGGCAGTGTTGGAATGGAACCCATGCTGTTGGCATTTGCAGTGCAAACCAGCCTTCCAACCAACTGAGCTATCCAAAGCCTCCCAACACACTACATGAAAATATGGTGGAGGGACTTTTAACCAAGACATTTAAGAGTAAATTGGATGATTATTGAAGTAGAAATAGTGTGCAGGGTTGTGGGGGGAAAGGAGGAGTTTGGCACTGAGAACTAGTGCAGGCAATGGGCTGAATGGCCTCCTTTGCATTGTAACAGCCCTATGATTGTGTGATAACGCTGCCTACAATGATGTTTGACCATTTTGGTTTTAGTTAGATGGCAAAAGCATCATCAGGTAGTGTTTTCCACAGCTTATCCAGCCTTATATTTGAAGGTAAGTTTGTCTGGGATATCACCACTTTCCTCTCACTGTAAGAATTCCCAAGAGCAATGGTGAGGGGAGCTTGACTGTATTAAGGACCAGACCAGTAAAACGACAAACGGCAATGAAAACGAATTGGAAAATTCACTGTGGAGAGAGAGCGAGAGAGAGCGCGCTAATACAAGCCAAGTACACTGGAAGATGCGGACACTGGATGTTTAACACTTGATTTGCGATACAAAGAACAAAAACCATTATGATTATATTTCCTTGAAACATTGTCCAAGGCTACTTAAGTCAACTTTGCCCTAAGCTATTATTTAATATATTGTGAGGAAACAGACTGTCTCTTGCGGTGTTGTTCACTCTGTTGGTTTTCTCGTTTAAGAACTTGTTCACGCTGTTTACCAAGGACTTGTCTGCTGTGACAGCTTTCATGCGAACAGAAACCTGTGAATGATCAGTTGCAAACTGATGTTCCCCACCAAGCAGGCAAAGAAACGGATCATTCAAAATCAATCATGTGAACTTTTCTTACAGAACAACCTCCCGAGACAGAGCTATTCAGATGAAATACCGTGAAACAGGGACCTTGGGGTTGAATCTCACATCGAAATCCTTTCAGGCGAGGCAAAGTCAAGGCCACCAGAGTCGCTTTCGTCAGGAGAGCTACTGTGTGCTGTGAAAAAAAATCTAATGTGTCTTAACAGAAGGTTTTTAAGCATACAGTTGACTGTAACTTTTAAATATAGCTCTCCAAAGTCACCACCACTAGCCTCACCCTTGTTTTTAATGATTCACACAGAGACAATGTTCATTGGCATCTCTGTATAAACTCAAAGTGACAGACGGATTACAGACTTATACCGGGGCGACTCAAAAAAATGTGGATATGAATTTCTAAGCAGAGGTCTTTAAATTACTCACTTCCATTAGATTACAGGATTGCATACTCCGAAGTTTTTTAAAAACGTTTTTTTAAATTTAATTAACATTGCAACATTTTGTTGGTTTTTAGAGTTGCAGCTTTGATATTTATCATTGGAGCTTCAGACCATTAATGAAATGGTAGACACAGAACTTGAGATGGCTGCTCATACAACATAGCATTCGAATTAGAATATCCGTTATTGTCACAAGTACTCCAGTACAGAGGTATACAATGAAATACAGGAATACAGTGAAAAGATTTATAAAGGTTACCTTTAATGGTGCCATCTTAGGTTCAAGTACCTTGGTACAAATATTACAGAGTTTTAAAAAAAGTGCATTTACAGAGTGAAAAATAAGAGTATAGATTAGCATGAATCTGAAAAAGTCCAGAATGATAATAATTAAACTCCTGGCTCAGAGTTAGGGACACTACTACTGCAACACAAGCACCCTAGATTTTCTGCTATAGATTGAAAAATTAGTAATTCAGTGCAGAGACTGTAGTGCAGTGATAAGTGGTGTGGAACTCTGCATCCTTATGTAGGAGAAAGTGAGGACTGCAGATGCTGGAGATCAGAGCTGAAAATGTGTTGCTGGAAAGGTGCAGCAGATCAGGCAGCATCCAAGGAGCAGGAGAATCGACGTTTCGGGCATGAGCCCTTCTTCAGGAACGTCGATTCTCCTGCTCCTTGGATGCTGCCTGACCTGCATCCTTATGTAGACAAGCTATTACAAGTATGGTTCATATTTAACATTTCTGGGAGGACAGCTTTTGAAAGATTTTAGAAAAACTGCAACAATTGCCTGTTGACGTCTAGTGATATGAACAGCTTCCTTGCTAATGTTTTTCTTTAAACTGAAGTCAGTCTCAGACTGGCATGCACTATGTACCATTTCTCTGGAAGATGACTTTCGCCAATTCAACCATTGCACTAACTTACAGCTGCTTGTATATGCAATCATGCCAGGGCTCTCATGTTAACTAGAGGTCATTAATAACAACCTCAACCTTGAGAATGAATTTTGAAGAGAAGCAGGTTTCTGACATTAAACCTTAACAAGCTGGACAAATGATATTGGGGTTCCGGTGTTGGACTGGGGTGGACAAAGGCAAAAGTCACATGACATCAGGTTATAGTCCAACAGGTTTGTTTGAAATCACAAGTTTTTGGAGTGCTGCTCCTTCATCACCTGACTTCTGAATCTGGACAAAGAAACTGAGGGCATTGTTGCTATGATTACAGATGACACAAAGATAGGTGGAGGTACAGGTAGTGTTGAGGAAGAGGGGAGGCTGCAGAAGGACTTAGAGGCAGTGAGGTCTGCAGATGCTGGAGATCAGAGTTGAGAGTGTGTTGCTGGAAAAGAGACATTTTGGGCTAGAACCCTTCAACAGGAATGAAGGACTCTGGCCTGAAATGTTGATTTTCCTGCTCCTCGGCTGCTGCCTGACCCACTGTGCTTTTCCAGCAACACACTGCAGAAGGACTTGGACAGGCTAGGTGAGTAAGCAAAGTGGCAGATGGAATACAATGTGGGAAAGTGTTACGCTATGTACTTTGGTTGGAAGAGTAGAGGCATAGACCATTCTCTAAATAGAGCTAATCTACAGAAATTCAGAAATTTGAAGCAAAGAGGGACTTGGGAGTTCTTGTTCAGGATTCTCTTAAGGCAGTTGGGAAGGCAAATGAAATTTTAGCTTTCATTTCAAGAAGACTAGAACACAAGAGCAGAGATGTGCTGCTAAGGCTGTATAAGGCCCTGGGCAGACCGCATTTAGAGTATTGTCAGCAGTTTTGGACTCTGTCTCTAAGAAAGGATGTGCTGGCCTTAGGAGGGATCCAGAGATGATTTACAAGAGTTAATCCAGGAATGAAGGGCATATGAGGAGCAGCTGTAGACTCTGGATCTGTATTTGACAGTTTAGAAGGATGAGGGGGGATCTGATTGAAACTTAGAGAATGTTGAGGGATGTGAATAGAGTGGAAAATATATTTCCTTTAGTAGGAGAGACTAGGACCCAGGGGCACAGCCTTAGAGTGAAGGGACAGCCCTGTAGAACTAAGATGCGGAGAAATATCTTCAGTCAGATGGTGGTTAATACACTGTCACAGAGGGCTGTGAGGGCCAAGTCATTGATTGTGTTTAAGACAGACAGAGGTTCTTCATTGATAAATGGATCAAGAGTTACAGAGAGGAATATAGAGTTGAGAAACATCAAATGTGATCAAACAGTGGAGTGGACACAATAGGCCAAGTGGCCTAATTCTGTTCCTGTATCCAATGGTTTAACTTGGAGTCATGGAGATGTACAGCATGGGAACAAACCCTTCAGTCCAACTCATCCATGTCGTCCAGATATCCTAAATTAATCCAGTCCCATTTGCCAGCATTTGGCCCATATCCCTCAAAATCTTCTTATTAATATACCATGTAGTAGCCTTTTAAATGCCGTAATTGTGCCAGCCTCCACCACTTCCTCTGGCAGCTCATTCCATACACGCTCCACCCTCTGTGTGAAAACATTGCCTCTTAGGTCCCTTTTAAATCTTTCTCCTCTCAACTTAAACCTATGCCCTCTAGTTTTAGACTCACCCACCCCAGAGAAATGTCCTTGTCTATTCACCCTATCCATGCCCCTCATGATTTTATAAACTTCTATAATATCACCCCCTCAGCCTCCAGGGAAAACAGCCCCAGCCTATTCAACCTCTCCCTATAGCTCAAACCCTCCAACCCTGGCAACACCCTAGTAAATCTTTTCTGAACATTTTCAGGTTTCACAACATCCTTCCTATAGCAGGGACACCAGAACTGAATTCAGTACAGGGAAACCTCGATTATCTGAACATGCTGGGAAGGCACTATTTCGTTCAGATAATTGATTATTTGGTGAATCGATTAAATGCCTTTCCTCTGGGGCTCAGAGTTTTTAAAGTCTGCTCCCCGTTCAAGAAACTGCAGAAGCACACAGCGCGCGAGCCCCACCGCCCCAAACCCAGTCCAACACCGCCCCCCAACCCCCAAAACCCCCGCAACCCCCGCACCCTCAACCCAGTCCAACACCACCCACAGCCCCCAACCCCATCCAACACCATGCCCCGCCCGCAACCCTGTCCAACACCAGTCCCGACCTGCCCGCCCCCGCCCCCTCTCTGCGGTAGCCAGACTGGATACCAACAACCAAGACTGCTGTTGCTGCTGCTGCCTTTGTGGGGTAAGTCTCCAAATAGCACGTACGTAGCCACACACACAACTTTGTACTGCAACTTTTTGACAGGTTCCACCTTTGCCCTGTACAGGACAATGTTAGAGAAAGTATCTAGGGTCGGGGGGGGGGTCTAGGATACACGCCTATGTAGAACTCCAAGGAAAGTGTGTGGAGAGAGAGAGAGAGAGCAGGCAGACAGTCATTTGGAGACGGTGCCTGTTTAATCACTGTAAACAATAGACGTGATCAGTTTTGGAAACATGTCTTTGATGTAATGTTTCCATTGGGACCTCGAGATCTCCTTCGGATAATCAGATTTTCGGATAATTGGTATTCGGATAATCGCAGTTCCTCTGTATTCCAAACGTGGCCTAACTTCATAACCTACAAAATAAATGTTTAAAGTGGCAACAGTTATATAGCTTTTATTCAGCTATTCTCTCAACCAAAATGGTATATTTGGAAACTTCCTCCAAACATATTTGGTCCTATCCACAAGTCCTAATCATCTCAGAGTGAGCAATTGCATGAATAGGATCCCACTAAATAAATACTTTCTCCAGATATTGCTAAATAACGCAGGCTTTCATTAATTTGTGATCTGAGGATCATTTTCATGCATGGCAGCACCTAATGTTGAACAATCATGGGTGAGTTATTAGTTATTTCATCATTTCAAAAGCAGAGTGAATGCCCAAGACATTTTCTGTGCAGAAAGTTCCATGCTGCAAGACTAGACATCACAGTTAACTGTATTTACAGTCATAGAGTCATAGAGATGTACAGTATGGAAACAGACCCATCGGTCCAACCTGACCTTGCCGACCAGATATCCCAACCCAATCTAGTCCCATCTGCCAGCACCCGGCCCATATCCCTCCAAACCCTGCCGATTCATATACCCATCCAAATGCCTTTTAAATGTTGCAATTGTACCCGCCTCCACCACTTCTTCTGGCAGCTCATTCCATACACGCAACACCCTCTGTGTGAAAAAAGTTGCCCCTTAGGTCCCTTTTATATCTTTCCACTCTCACCTTAAACCTATGCCCTCTGGATCTGGACTCCCTGACCCCAGGGAAAAGACTTTGTCCATTTATCTTATCCATGCCCCTCATAATTTTGTAAACCTCTATAAGGTCACCCCTCAGCCTCTGAAACTCCAGGGAAAACAGCCCCAGCCTGTTCAGCCTCTCCCCTATAGCTCAAATGCTCCAACACTGGCAACATCTTTGTTAATCTTTTCTGAACCCTTTCAAGTTTCACAACATCTTTCTGATAGGAAGGAGACCAGAATTGCATGCAATATTCCAACAGTGGCCTAACCAATGTCCTGTACAGCTGCAACATGACCTCCCAACTCCTGTACTCAATACTCTGACCAATAAAGGAAAGCATACCAAAAGCCTTCTTCACTATCCTATCTACCTGCGACTCCACTTTCAAGGAGCTATGAACCTGTACTCCAAGGTCTCTTTGTTCAGCAACACTCCTTCGGACCTTACCATTAAGTGTATAAGTCCTGCTAAGCTTTGCTTTCCCAAAATGCAGCACCGTGCATTCATCTGAATTAAACTCCATCTGCCATTTCTCGGCCCATTGGCCCATCACAAAATCCTGTTGTGATTGCTCACCTCTTTCTGCTTTGTTTATCTTGCTTGGTTACTGAATTTCTATGACATGAGTTTGCAATGTGTAGCTCAGGTCCCCAGGTGGGGTGAACAGTTATAAGTTTAGGATCTTGTGGTCCAAGGAGGTAATTGGTACCATGGAGTGCAGACAGGTTTCATCAGCTGTGCCCATGTTCCAATATAAAGTGTTCTTACTAAAGGGTTGTGACAAATTCTTAGGCTTGAACTGGGGTTATAAGTGGGTAAAAGTTGGATGAAACACAGAATGCTGGAGAAATTCAGCAGGTCTAACATCATCTGTGGAGAGAGAAGTAGAGTTAACAGTTTGACCATAAGACATGGAATCAGAAATTAGGCCATTCAGCCAATCGAGTCTGCTCTGTCATTCAATCATGGCTGATGAATTTCTTAACCCCATTCCCCTGCTTTCTCCCCATTATCTTTGATCCCCTTGACAATCAAGAATTTATCTATCTCAGTCTCAAATATACTCAAAGGCCTGGCCTTCACAGCTTTCTGAGGCAATGAATTCCACAGATTCATCACTGTCTGGCTGGAGAAGTTTCTCCTCATCTCCATTCTAAAGGGTCTTCCCTTTACTCTAAGGCTGTGCCCTTGCATCCTAATCTCTCCTGCTAATGGAAACATCTTCCTAATGTCCACTCTGTCCAAGCTGTTCAGTATTCTGTATGTTTCAATTAGATCCCCCCTCATTCTTCTAAACGCTGTTGAGGAGACCCTGAGTGCTCAAACGTTCCTCATATGTTAAGCCTTTCATTCCTGGGATCTTTCTCTTGAACCTCCTCTGTAACCGCTCCAGGGCAGTACATCCTTCCTGAGAATGCACGGTGGCTCAGTGATTAGCACT
Organism: Chiloscyllium plagiosum; assembly: GCF_037043375.1. Lineage (NCBI taxonomy): Eukaryota > Metazoa > Chordata > Chondrichthyes > Orectolobiformes > Hemiscylliidae > Chiloscyllium > Chiloscyllium plagiosum. The sequence continues at coordinate 6,253,718 of NW_028270149.1, read as the reverse complement.
GCTGCCTCACAGCACCAGGGTCCCAGCCTTGGGCGACTATCTGTATGCAGTTTGCACATTCTCCCTGTGTCTGCATGGGTTTCCTCTGGGTGCTCCGGTTTCCTCCCACAGTCCAAAGATGTGCAAGTCAGGTGAACTGGCCATGCTAAGTTGCCCATAGTGTTAGGTGCATTAGTCAGAGGGGAAATAGGTCTGGGTGGATTTCTCTTCAGAAGGTCGGTGTGGACTGGTTGGGCTGAAGGGCCTGTTTCCACACTGTAGGGAATCTAATGTAATCTAATATGGGGCCCAAAATTGCTCATAATACTCTAAATGTGGTCTGACCAGAGCCTTGCAAAGCCTTAGAAGTGCATTCCTGCTTTTATGAGATTATTAGATTAGATTAGATTACTTACAGTGTGGAAACAGGCCCTTTGGCCCAACAAGTCCACACCGACCCGCCGAAGCGCAACCCACCCATACCCCTACCCCTACATTTACCCCTAACCTAACACTACGGGCAATTTAGCATGGCCAATTCACCTGACCTGCACATCTTTTGGATTGTGGGAGGAAACCGGAGCACCCGGAGGAAACCCACGCAGACACGGGGAGAACGTGCAAACTCCACACAGTCAGTCGCCTGAGGCGGGAATTGAACCCGGGTCTCTGGCGCTGTGAGGCAGCAGTGCTAACCACTGTGCCACCGTGCCTCCCACGGTCATCTCAAAATAAATACCAACATTGTATTTGCCTTCCTAACTACTGACTCAATCTGCAAGTTTACCTTAAGATAATCCTGGACGATGATTCCCAGATTCCTCTGCTCTTCAGATTTCTGAATTATCTCCTCATTTAGAAAGTAGTCCATGCCTCTAATCTTCCTACCAAAGTGCATGACTTCACGATTGCCCACATTGTAATCCGTCTGCCACTTCTTTGCCCACTCTCTGAACCTGTCCAAATTCTTCTGCAGCCTCCCTGCCCCCTCAATGCTACCTGTCCCTCCATCTATCTTTGTATTATCTGCAATTATTAGCCAGAATGCCCTCAGTTCCTTCATCTCGATCTTTAATATAGAGTGAAAAGTTGTGGTGCCAACACTGACCCTTGTGGAACACCACTAGCCATCAGCTGCCATCCTGAGAAGTACCTTTTATCCTCGCTCTTCACTTTCTTCCAGCCCAGCATGGCTCTTCTTCAGAATTCTTCAAAAGGGTCCCTGGATTTAAAAAATTAACTCTGTTTTTCTCTCTCTCCGCAGAGCTATGTTATGGTGATAGGCAAAAGTGAGGACTGCAGATGCTGGAAATCAGAATCTAGATTAGAGTGGTGCTGGAAAAGCACAGTAGGTCAGGCAGCATCCGAGGAGAAGGAAAATCAACATTTCGGGCAAAAGCCCTTCATCAGGTCATGGTGATGTTAGATAACATGAACCTGAGGCATTCTGGTTCCAGAAGATATCCTCTTTTACCATACTTTGTCAATAGTTATGTTTAATAAAGCCTGTGAAAGTTTACTTTCAAGAGTGTTGACTTCATCTTATTACAGGTGAAGAGTAGCCCCATACAACTGGAGTGTCTGAACTGAAGGCCTCATGACAGCATAGTGTTCTGGGTAAGGGATGAGCCCACATAAAATCTGAAAAAGTACAGAAGAAGTACGGTGGCAATAAACATAGAAATAAATCAGATGCAGTGAGTAAAACAGTGTGTAGGCCATAGGTTTTACAAAGCTGAAAATGTGTTGCTGGAAAAGCGCAGCAGGTCAGCGCTTTTCCAGCAACACATTTTCAGCTCTGATCTCCAGCATCTGTAGACCTCACTTTCTCCTCATAGGTTTTACAAAGGTGAGGAACAAATGAGCACTCAGAAAATGCACAAACAATAAGCACATGAAGATACAGTTTACAGTCAATACCACTAAAAACCACCATTAGTGAGAAAAATCAGCAAAACCAGTCTTATAGAGGACTGTGAATGCCAAAACAGACCAACTCATAGTTGCTCTCTCAGCACAGAATGTCAAACACTCACAGAACAAATCACTGCAGCCGAGTATACAGTGAGACGGCTAAGCCTTTTCTCAGGAATTGGGCAGGCATACCACAAGATTTCAACTTCCCTAATTGAGCAAACCTACAGTTCAATTTCTAATATGCAGCTTTCATGATTAATTATATTTAAAAAAACTAACTTTAAATTGAAGGGATGAAAGATGCATCATTTTTTGAATGCTACTCCATAGTTAAGTTTAAAGTTTTCAGACCAACCTTCATTCAACTTTGGACACAGGAGGTATTAAAACTATAATTAAAAGGCAGATGTATGCAACACTTTGGTACAATGGAAGAGTGATCACAGAAATCCTTCATGTTAATCCAAACCATTTCATTTCTTGATCAAGTGGAGGTCTGTGTGCAGGTTTGTATCTACTTCAGTTAGCCAATACCAGAGACATTGATTTTAGCCCAATGTGCCAAGAATCACTCTCCACTGCAGACATTCCAGTCCTCAGGGTACAAGAGATAACATAGACCCTTCATTTCTCTATGAAGTAAAGCTACAAATGGCTGTGAAAAATACACTTAAGAAGAAAGTGACCAGATACAAAAAGGCATTCTAGTGTTTGCTTTGCTCTTTCATAGTGCAACAACAGAGAAGGAACCCACCACTCATGTTGATCATTTAGTGGAGATAGAGGCCTTAGACCTTTACGTTCTCTTATTTTTGGATGGAACTCCTCATGAAGTCTCTACTGATCTTTTTTTGACAATCATCCCTTTGTTGTAGAATGTAAAATGGAGGCAAAGTTGTCTATAGCTTCACAAAACCTGCCAAGGAGAAGCAGCAACAACATCCACAGTTAGATGAAGAAATTCCTCACTGTATAGAATTTTGGATCACTACAGGGAAGCAAAAACAAGCCCTTATACTAGTTCAATCACAAATGAAAAGAGATCAAGCTTCAAAACATTATCCAGTCAGCAAAGGGACCATGGTGTCTGGGATGACAGATTATAGAATTAGAAGGACATCTTTAGTCATCCAGGAAAGAAGTGCCATATCTCCAAAGCAGATTCAAGTACATTGACTTCTCAGGCATGGTGGAGGACGCCTCACCTGCATTGGCAATAGTGAATTAAATGCAACACATCTTTACCATCACACACAGAGAACATTAACATGAACTGAACACATTTAGAGAAAAAAAATCAAACCTCAGAAATGGTCCATCGAGGGGTAGTTCAAGGAGTTGCAAGCAGCAAATAAAAAGATATTCATAGAAGAAGTAGAGTAAATGCTAAAATGTAACTTAGATATAGTCAATGCCCAGAAATTATTGAGCTGCACAAATGTCAGCTGAAATGCACAAAACATCTCATAAACATTCTGTGTCCACTCAATAATTAGGAAATCAAGACATGGAGCTTCAAGCAATGTAGAATGTACTGGTGAAGCTTAACATTAAGGATGAAAAGGAGCTGGAATACATTGAAGCAGTTCAATATTGCAGTCTACACGCTGTTGAGATATGTATTCACGCTCACAGAAACTCATTTTAACAGATCCTGACTGCTTAGATTCTGTTTTCTTAATATTTCCCAGTATTTTTGACACTGATTGACATCAAGTTTTGTGAAGATTTTCTAGCTCAGGTTGAGGTTCTGGATGTAGGTTTGCTCACTGAGCTGGAAGGTTCGTTTTCAGACATTTTAGCCCAATGTGCCAAGAATCACTCACCACTGCAGACATTCCAGTCCTCAGGGTACAAGAGCTCAGACACCAGGTAGCATCATCAGTGAGCCTCCAGATGAAACACTGGTGGTGGCATGGCCCGCTTTTAATTTATGTGTTTAGGTTTTCTAGGGTTGATGACATCATTTCCCATGGTGATGTCATTTCCTGTTCTTTTTCTCAGGAGGTTGTAAATGGGACCCAAGTCAAAGTGTTTGTTGATAGAGTTTCTTCAGGAAAACAACAAATACTGACCAAATACTGAATTACAGAATCTGCCGAAAAACAACACATACTGAACAAATACTGAACTACAGAAGCAATCATGCCAACATTCACAAATGAAGCTGTATGAGAACATTATTTCAATGAACCACCACACAGTGCAGCACAGAGGAAATACACAGAGCAGAGGAAAATCATCTATACAATGTATTCAAGAAGAATAGCTACCCAATGAACACAATCCACCAATTATCAGCAACAAATCCCAACAAGCAGACAAACATGTCCAGAAACCCTAGCCACTCTCCCCTACATCAAAGACATCTCAGAAATGACTGCCAGACTACTCAGACCTCTTGGCATCATGGTAACCCACAAACCCACCAACACACTAAAATAGCAGCTAATGAACTTGAAGGACCCTATACAGACAACAAGCAAAATTAATATCATGTATAAAATACCTTGCAAGAACTGTAACAAACACTACATTGGACAAACAGGCAGAAAACGAACCATCAGGATAGATGAACATCAACTAGCCACAAAAAGACATGACCCTCTCTCACTAGTATCCTTACACTGAGATGAGGAAGGACACCACTTTGACTGAGACAACCTCGGACAAGCCAAACAGAGACACTCACGAGAATTCCTGGAAGCATGACATTCCAACTGGAACTCTATCAACAAACACTCTGACTTGGATTCTACTTACAACCTCCTGAGAAAAAGAACAGGAAATGACATCGCCCCAGGAAATTATGTCACCACAGGAAATGACATCGCCAACCCAAGGAAACCTAAACACATAAATAGAAAGTGGACCATTCCACCAGTGCTTCATCCGGAGGTACACTGATGATGTTACCGAGTATGATGATGAAATGTCTGAAAACGAACCTTCCAGCTCAGTGAGCAAATCTGCATCTAGAACTGATTGACAGCTATTGATATATCAATGTTTCTTTACAGGCCTTGATACGTCTTGATTCTTCTGACATTTTTTGACAATTCTTGACTTTTTTTGATGGGTCAACACTTCTTGACAGCATTGACATTTCTTGACAGCTCTTGACATTTTGATATTTATTGACAGGTATTAACATTTCTTGACAAGTCTTCATATGTCATATAGTTGTAAGAGATTTACACAAGTTCTACACATGACCTTCTACACAGTTAAGAATCCCAAAGGCACAGGAGCCCTCCCAAGGAACTCTATTGCTATCCAACATGATACCTGAACCCTCCCAAAAGGACCTTTCAACTCACCCCCAAAGTGTTGACCCCATCCATTGAATTACCTCAGCTTTCTAAAGGGATACTCTGGTTATCCCCAAGAAAATGCACAGAGGACAGTCCTTCCCTAACCTCGAATCTTTATATTCTTGGTTTCAGACACCAGAAACTCCAATGTGGTAAAGGTAGCTTATCATTTAAATCCTGATCATGGCCCCACAATCCTGCACCCAGTGAAAATGAAAAATACCAAGTTTGGGGGGCGGACTTTGGATTTCAGAAAATTAAATACCTACAGATAAGTATCAATAATAAGTTACCATTGTCTGACCAAATCATTAGGAGAGACAACTGATGACAGTTTAACCTAAGGGTCACCATGCCTCACAAGGGCAGAAGTTGAAAAGGAGAATCCTTCATGGTAACCTCAGCCAACGTGGAATCAAACTTTCTTTGTTGGTATTACTCTGCATTACAAATCAACTGGCCAGCCAACTGAGCTCGTACAAAAGAAATAATGTCATAGAGGTGTCAAATCACATGGAACTGGAACTTGATTCTGTAGCACTTCAGCATCAAGTCCTCCCTTACTATGCACTGCAACGCATAATATTTAATATAATCTGTTATTGACCTCATCCAAGAGCATAGATCATATCTTACCACAATCATTATTCCCTTTCTCTAACACAGCACCACAGAGTTGTACATACAGCTCTACATGTCTATACCACCAATGTTACAGTAAGCCTTGGAGATCTGACTATCCAACCACACTGTGATTTCACTGCTGTACCAACTTGTCACTCTTTTCTCTTTGGTGCAGAAGTTTAATATTAATCATGAAATTTTGAACGTAAGACATCTGATTTAGTTTTCACAGAGAACAGAGAGTGCCGGTAAAATATCTAGTGGGGGAGATTAATCTCGGCTCTGTGTGATGGTGAACAATTGGCCACAGTGATTCCAAGCCCACTTCATTTATATGTCCATTCTGCTTTCCAAATACTTAAATCAAAATGACATGCAACATGTGAACATTGAAGAGGGTAAAACAATGAGAAATAATCTAAAATCGAAAGGCGGCACGGTGGCACAGTGGTTAGCACTGCTGCCTCACAGCGCCAAAGACCTGGGTTCAATTCCCGATTCAGGCGACTGACTGTGTGGAGTTTGCACGTTCTCCCCGTGTCTGTGTGGGTTTCCTCCGGGTGCTCCGGTTTCCTCCCACAGTCCAAAGATGTGCAGGTTAGGTGAATTGGTCATGCTAAATTGCCCGTAGTGTTAGGTAAAGGGGTAAATGTAGGGGAATGGGTGCATTACGCTTCGGCGGGTCGGTGTGGACTTGTTGGGCCGAAGGGACTGTTTCCACACTGTAATCTAATCTAATCTAGAAAGAGAAAATGCTGGAAATACACAGCCATCCTATAACCATCTGTAGAGAGAAAAGGAAAATTACTGCAATTTCTTTCATTGTCTTTTTGTTCAAAAATAATTTTTCTGTTGAGGAACATTTAGTCATATTTTATGAAATTGTTATTATATTGTATGAAATCTTTTTGTAGTTAATAACAAGGTGAATGAACATATGAATTAGGCGTGAGATTAGGCCACTCACCACTCAGCTACTCAGGCTTGCTCTACCACTTAATAATATTATTGCTAATCTGAATGCTCAACATTTCCAACTAGCCTCAAAAATCTTTTAACCACCTGCTTATCAAGAATCTATTGAACTCTCCCTTAAACACATTCAAAGGTTCTTCTTCTGTTTCTGTTCTTCAGGGACGAGGAAGATTTGGCCCCACTCGAGGGACTGGAGTTTCTGTAGTGGCCAAACAGTCCAATGCTGGAGCTGCAGACACTGTGGTAGATGGTATTTGATGAGGCGGGTGAGTGGGACCTGGATGGGACCCTCTGGATTCTGCACAGTGTTCCTGCTGCATGTGCTTGGCCTTCACTTGCTCCACTCAGTGAGACTCAAAGTGGTTGGTAATGTCAATGGAGGAATGTTGTAGTGTTTAGGGAGATTTTCAGGGTGTCCTAGTAGCATTTCCTCAGTCCGCCCAGTGATCATTTACAATTGCAGAGCTCAGAGAAGAGCACTTGTTTAGAGACTCTTACATCAGGCATTCAGACAACATGGCCGACCATCCCGGTGTCTTGATTGGAGGGAGCTTGACCTGTGAGAAGATGCTCACATTAATATACATGTGCTTCCAGTGGATTGGCAGGATTTTGTGAAGGTAGCATTGGTGATAAATCTCCAGGGATTTGAGGTGTTTGCTGTATATGGTCCATGTTTCTGATCCATGCAGGAAGGTGGGGACCAGAGCTGTTCTATGCTGGGTTTGAGGTCTCCGACTTTTATCTCTGTTCCTCAGGTGTCCAAAGGTTGCCCTGGGCCATTGGTATTGATGTTGGAATTCACCCTCACTGTCTGCTTGTGCCAAGATGTGGAATGTGAATGTTGCTGTTCAGGCCAGCATTTATTACCCATTCCTAATTGTTCAGAGAACCGTTAAGGGTCAGTTACACTGTTGTGGGTTTGAAGTCACATATAGGCAACACTAGGTAAGGACAGAAGTTCTGAGGAAGGGTCACCGGAATCGAAACGTTAACTTTGATTTTTCTTCACAGATGCTGCCAGACCTGTTGAGCTTTTCCAGCAACTTCCATTTTTGTTTTTGATTTACAGCATCTGCAGTTCTTTTGTTTTTTTAAAGGAGTGCAGAGTCCTTCCGAAAGGACATCACTGAACCAGATATGACAATTGAAAGTAGCTTTTTGATGTAGATTTCTATTGAATTCAAAATGCGCCATTTACCATGATGTGATTCACCCCAACGTCTTCAGAACATTAGCCTGTGGTTCTGGACGATTGGTCCAGTGACATTACCATAATAACATCAATGTCCCTATCAATCATCAGGTTTACCACTATTTCTGGTGACTTTATAGATCTTCCCTTTAAATAATTATAAACTTCTTTTCTCAGTTAGGATCAGATGCTGCCAGACCTGCTGAGCTTTTCCAGCTATTTCTAAGTTAAGTTCTGAGTTACATTATTCACAGCTAATTCATATATTTAGGGTTTTTGTGCCTTGAAGGAATGTATGGTTGTTTTAATCTGTGTAAAAAATAATTTTAATACCATCCATTTCCTACTGGCCATCTAGCTTTGAATGTATTTTCCTAACCTACCGTAGATAATATATCTCTCATACTGTCTTAATTTCCTCTGTTCAAATTTAACATCTTGGTTTTGGATCGAATCACCTCAATTTCAAGCACCTTGCAGAATTTTGTCGTATTATGGCCACTCATCCCTTAAGGTTTCTTTACAACATGCTGATTAATTAGTATTTTATTATTACATAATACTAGATTGAATATTGCCTGTTCCTAATTGGTTCTTCAATGTACTACTGTAGGGAAAATCATCTGCAATACATTCCAGAAACTCATCCTCCACACCACTCATGCTCTCTACGTTTACCAAGACCACTATAGAATGAAGTTACCCATTATTAGTTTGTTACCCTTGCCACATGCTTGTCTCATTTTCTGATTAACAGGTACCATTCCAGGAGCAGCAATTACTGTTTTATATGCTGTTGCATTGTTTTGGAACGTTGGGAAAAAAAGTCAAAACAACAGCAGTTTTAAAAGGGAGAAGAACAGACAAAGGAAGCACATGGTGAGGTCAGTGCAAGAGAAAGAGAAAGAAAGAAAGAAACTGTTTGAATTCATGTATCGCTGGACATTGGAGTACGTTTGGGAAAATTAACAAACAGTGAAATTCACAACTGATCTTGGAGGAACTGTTGGGTGAAGTTCACAGCACAGAAGCAGATAAGTGTATTGTTGTTTTAAGTGTGACCTACAGAAAGTCTGCAGTAGTGAGTAGAGTGGGTTCTTTCTTGATTATATGTTTTTGGAGATATATGTCTTGATTAAACTTAAAATATAAGCCACAAATATTAATCTAACCTGGGGCAGTGTTTGTAGAGGAATAAGACCGCATTACTTTCTGGGTCTGTAGATTGTGAAGAAGCAAAAATGGCCTTTAGTAGAATGATATGTGTTTCTTGTCAGATGTGGGAGTTTAAGGGTTACAGCTGATTATATCTGCCATAAATGCTGTTGGTTGAAAATCTTATCAGACTGAATGGATCGGTTGGAGAGACAGTTAGAAGCAATGAGGAATTTGCAACAGCAATAGTATGTGATGGATGGCAGTTATAGGAAGGGGGAAAGTCTCAGATGCAGTCACATAGATGGGTTAACTCCAGGAAAGGTAAGAGAGGTAGGCAGCTAGTGCAGGAGTCTTTTGTGGCTGTACCCATTTCAAACAAGTATGCTGCCTTGCAAAATGTAGGGGGGGGGGGGGGCGGAATGGATTCTCAGGGGAATGTAGCACGAGCAGGCAATTGGTATTGAGACTGGCTCTAATGAAATGAGGGGTACATCAGGTTCTAAGAGATCAATTGTGTTCGGAGATTCTCTAGTTTGAGGTATAGACAGACGTTTCTGTGGCCAGCAGCGAAAAAGCAGAATGATGTGTTGCTTCCCTGGTGCCAGGATCAAGGAAGTCTCAGAGAAGATGCAGAATGTTCTCACAGGGAGAGGGGCCAGCAGGAGGTCATTGTCCACATTGGAGCCAACGACATAGAAAGGGAAATGGTTGAGAGTCTGAAGCGAGAATATAGAGAGTTAGGCAGGAATTTAAAAAGGAGGTCCTCAAGGGTAGTACTATCTGGATTACTCCCAGTGCTACGAGCTGTTGAGGGCAGGAATAGGAGGATAGAGCAGATGAATGCATGGCTGAGGAGCTGGTGTATGGGAGAAGGATTCACATTTTTGGATCATTGGAATCTCTTTTGGGGTAGAAGTGACCTGTACAAGAAGAACGGATTGCACCTAAATTGGAAGGGGACTAATATACTAGCAGGGAAATTTGCTAGAGCTGCTCGGGAGGATTTAAACTAGTTAGGTGGGGGGGATGGGACCCAGGGAGATAATGAGGAAAGAGATCAATCTGAGACTGGTACACTTGAGAACAGAAGCGAGTCAAACAGTCAGGGCAGGCAAGGACAAGGTAGGATTAATGAATTAAACTGTATTTATTTCAATGCAAGGGGCTTAACAGGGAAGGCAGATGAACTCAGGGCATGGTTAGCAACATGGGACTGAGATATCATAGCAATTACAGAAACATGACCCAGGCATGGGCAGGACTGGCAGCTTAATGTTCCAGGATACAAATGCTACAGGAAGGACAGAAAGGGAGGCAAGAGAGGAGAGGGAATGGCATTTTTGATAAGGGATAGCATTACAGCTACGCTGAGGGAGGATATTCCTGGGAATACATCCAGGGAAGTTATTTGGGTGGAGCTGAGAAATAAGAAAGGGATGATCGCCTTATTGGGATGGTATTATAGACCCCCTAATAATCAGAGGGAAATTGAGAAACAAATTTGTAAGGAGATCTCAGCTATCTGTAAGAATAATAGGGTGATTATTGGAGGGGATTTTAACATTCCAAACATAGACTGGGACTGCCAAAGTGTTAAGGGTTTAGATGGAGAGGAATTTGTTAAGTGTGTACAAAAAATATTTTTGATTCAGTATGTGGATGTACCTACTGGAGAAGGTGCAAAACTTGACCTACTCTTTGGAAATAAGGCAGGGCAGGTGACTAAGGTGTCAGTGGGGGAGCACTTTGGGGCCAGTGACCAGAATTCTATTAGATTTAAAATAGTGATGGAAAAGGATGGACCAGATTTAAAAGTTGAAGTTCCAAATTGGAGAAATGCCAATTTTGATGGTATTAGGCAAGAACATTCGAAAACTGATTGGGGGCAGATTTGCGCAGGTAATGGTACGGCTGGAAAATGGGAAGCCTTCAGAAATGAGATAACAAGAATCTAGAGAAAGTATATTCCTGTCAGGGTGAAAGGGAAGGCTGGTAGGTATAGGGAATGCTGGATGACTAAGGAAGTTGAGGGTTTGGTTAAGAAAAGGAAGGAAGCATATGTCAGGTACAGACAGGATAGATCGAGTGAATCCTTAGAAGACTATAAAGGCAGTAGGAGTATACTTATGAGGGAAATCAGGAGGGCAAAAAGGGGAAAAGAGATAGCTTTGACAAATAGAATAAAGGAGAATCCAAAAGGTTTTCACAAACACATAAAAGATAAAAGGGTAACGAGGGAGAAAATAGGGCAGCCTTTGTGTGGAGCCACAGAAAATGGGAGAGATACTAAATGAATATTTTGCATCAGTATTTACTGTGGAAAAGGATATGGAAGATATAGACTGTAGGGAAATAGATGGTGACACCTTGCAAAATGTCCAAATTACAGAGGAGGAAGTGCTGGATGTCTTGAAACAGTTAAAGATGGATAAATCCCCAGGACCTGATCAGATGTACCCGAGAACTCTGAGGGAAGCTAGAGAAGTGATTGCTGGGCCTCTTGCTGAGATATTTGTATCATCGATAGTCACAGGTGAGGTGCCGGAAGACTAGAGATTGGCAAATGTGGTGCCACTGTTTAAGAAGGGTGGTAAGGACAAGCCAGGGAACTATAGACCAGTGAGCCTGACCTCGGTGGTGGTAAGAAGGGTGGTAAGGACAAGCCAGGGAACTATAGACCAGTGAGCCTGACCTCGGTGGTGGGCAAGCTATTGGAGGGAATCCTGAGGGACAGGATGTACATGTATTTGGAAAGGCTAGGGCTGATTAGGGATAGTCAACATGGCTTTATGCATGGGAAATCATGTCTCACACACTTGATTGAGTTTTTGAGGAAGTAACAAAGACGATTGATTACGGCAGAGCAGTAGATGCGATCTATATGGACTTCAGTAAGGCATTCGACAAGGTTCCTCATGTGAGACGGATTAGCAAGGTTAAATCTCATGGAATACAGGGAGAACTAGCCTTCCACATCCATCAAAGTTTTACCTGCACATCCACTAATATCACTTATTGTATCCGTTGCTTCGATGCGGTCTCCTCTACATTGGGGAGACTGGATGCCTCCTATGTGTTTAGGGAACATCTCCTGGATACCCTCACCAATCAATCACACCGCCCCGTGGCCCAACATTTCAACTCCCCCTCCCACTCTGCCGAGGACATGGAGGTCCTGGTGCCCCCTTCACCGCTGCTCCCTCACCACCAGACGCCTGGAGGAAGAACATCTCATCTTCCACCTCGGAACACTTCAACCCCAGAGCATCAATGTGGACTTCAACAGTTTCCTCATTTCCCCCACCTCACTCTAGTTCTAAACTTCCAGCTCAGCACTGTCCCCATGACTTGTCCTACCTGCCTATCTTCTTTTCCACCTATCCACTCCACCTTCCCCCCGCTCCCGACCTATCACCTTCATCCCCTCCCCCACTCACCTATTGACCTCTATGCTACTTTCTCCCCACCCCCACCCTTCTCTAGCTTATCTCTCCATGCTTCAGGCTCCAGGGTTGGAGGATCTGAGCTATAGCGAGATGCTCAACAGGCTGGGGCTGTTTTCCCTGGAGCATTGGAGGCTGAGGAGTGACCTTAAAGAGGTTTACAAAATTATGAGGGGCATGGATAGAGTAAATAGGCAAAGTCTTTTCTCTGGGGTTGGGAGTCCAGAACTAGAGGGGATAGGTTTAGGATGAGGGGAAAGATACAAAAGAGACCTAAAGGGCAAAATTTTCACACAGAAAGCGGTACGTGTATGGAATGAGCTGCCAGAGGATGGGGTGGAGGATGGTACAATTGCAACATTTAAGAGGCATTTGGATGGTATATGAATAGGAAGGGTTTGGAGGGATATGGGCCGGATGCTGGCAGGTGGGACTAGATTTGGTTGGGATATCTGTTCGGCATGGACGGGTTGGACTGAAGGATCTTTTTCCATGCTGGACATCTCTATGACTCTATGACTTTATTACATTTTGTGACCTATAAAAAAATCTCATGCCAAGTTTTGCTACCCCCTGCTGTTTTTCAGCCCTATCCAAATAGATTCAACATTTTTATTTTCCAATCTGGGATTTGCCCTTCCTAATGTACTGATCCCATCCCTTGCAACATTGCTTCCTTTTCCTTTTTGCCTGTCCTTCCTAACTATTGAATATCCCTGAGTGTTCCGTTTACAGTCTTGATCACCTTTCAGACCTGTTTCTGTAATGGCAATTCCCTTTTTCTTCTTGTGATTATTTAACTTTTGCCTTAATCATATCTGTGTTACTCTTCTCAACCGCTCCCTGTGGTAACAATTTCCATATTCTCACCATTCCCTGGGCTCAGAAGATTCCTTGAATTCCTTATTGGATTTATTAGTAATAATTTTGAGTGCATGGCATCTCGTTTTCATTTCTCCCATAGTGCAAACATTTTCTCTGTATCTACCCTATCAAATTCATGCATAACCATCTATCAGGTAACCCCCTCAGTCCTTCTATTGTCGAATGAAAGCGTTTGAAAAGCTTGAATCTTTCTTATTGCTGTTTTTGTTATGATCCTTCCAAATTGTTGTCTATAGATTCCTTTGCTTTTCTTCTCCTATTCTTTTGTACAACAAACTTAAATTCTTTTGTACAACAAACTTAAATTCTTTTGTTTAAAGGACAAAACCAGCCTCTTGTGAATATGTTCAGTGAATGATCTCATGGTAATCAAATTATTTAAAAATTGCAACCTTCGATCTATCATGCCAGATTTTTATCTGGGTTCTGATTTGTCCAGTGTTATTGGCAGCTAGGATCATAATATTTTAAAATACACCTGCAAATTCAATGCTTGTTATGAACTTTTGAGTAGGTTTCCAAATGAAGAATTGAATTTACGTAACGATTTTTCAGGTACAATAGAGTAATACTGTTTTGCTTGTACAAAGGAAGTTATACACTGATTGAAAAAACAATTATATTGAATGTTGGAGTAAAATTAATTGCATGAAGAGGACTGAGATAAACAATCTGTCCCACTTGTGGTCTCATTCCTTTCTCATGAATAAAGTAGGAATTAGTGTTTTTCAGTTAATCTAAACCAAAAGAATCAACTTGTCACATATTGCACAGATAATGCAATCAAGGGAGAATGGTAACAAAGGCTTTGTGTGTGTGACACTTCCTATAGTGGAACTTTGTTGTCCTTGAAGAACTTACACTCTCACTTTTAGACAACAAATTCTCATTAACACCCTGCATTCCACCGTTCAGAGTTATTCAAAGCACCACTCAAATCTGTAATGAGATTGGAGCTGAATGTCTATGATTGCTTCGTAAGGAGTGCAGCAGTGAAACCCCTGGGCCCCTGACTTGCTGCCTATTAAAGGCCGGAGCATTGGATGAAAGCGAACTGACAAAGATTGTCAATCTCCACTGCCCCTAAACCCTTGGTTCACAGGGATGACAATGGTAACCCCCCTCCCTCTGAACACAATACATCAATCTGTCTCTCCCACTACCACAGTGCCCCACTGCCTCCACCCCCCTACCATCAGCCTCCCAGCCCACCCCTAACCCTTTGTGAAGGATGCAGGTGCCTGTTCTGGTACCCGTGGCAGCTTCCTGCAAACCTTACCATAGGGAAACAGGATTTGCTGACAATAAGACACCGTGGGTAGATGTTAGTGGGTGCTGAGGGAATGAAATGCAGCTGGGAAAGTGGATGAGGAGGCAGAGGCTTATTTGAAAGGCATCCATTGAGAGCACAATATTTCTAGGCAGTGGCTAACCTTTCAAAGATTAGGCTGTGCTCAGGAAACATAGCAACTAAAAATGAGCTGAAGGTAGTGCTCGAACCCAAGCGTGCAAAAATCCCAAGACTTCTAGAATACAACACAAGAACCATCTTCTTTAAGTAATTTAAGCTTCACATGTCTCTAAGTACAATCAAATAATAGTTTACAAAAAGTAAGCAACAAGAGCAGCATTAACCCTTTCATCAGGTACTGTGCTGAATTTTTAACCCTCTCTTTACCATAAGTTAAAGTATTAGTATCAGAATTAAAGAAAAACTTACATACATTAGTGCTTTGCATGTCCCAGAGTATGCTTCATTCAATTAACTCTTTATAAAGTATTATAACTGAGGGTGAAGGAGTGCATTGTTCCTCTCTACCTCCACTACTCCACAGGTCACACATAATAGATGTTTTATCACTTGACCAGCAAGGTCAACGATAGCTGTTTTGTTATCAACCTGTTCAGAGATGTTATGCCACACCTCTAGAGCAAGTAAGACTTGACCCCATGCCAAAAGAGCCCCCACGTTCAACTTTATCCTTTATTTATTTTAAGTTCAGGATTAGAAACAGACTCATCAACCAGGCTTCTCTGATGACCAAAGGCATTATCAAAATAAAAAGAGTTTTATAATTTACTCATGGGATGTGGTCATCTCTTGGTGGGCAGCATTTGTTGCCCATCCCTCGCTACTCCCTGAGAAGTGGTGGTGAGCTGTCTTCTTCACTTGCTGTGGGTTGATCCACAATACCAATAGGGAGGGTATTCCAGGATTTTTACCTTATGACACTGAAGGAATGCAGTATATTTCCAAAGTTTGTGAGAAGATTTGTAGCTCGGGTGCTAGTTGTTGTGGTTCTGTTCGCCGAGCTGGGAATTTGTGTTGCAGATGTTTCGTCCCCTATCTAGGTGACATCCTCAGTGCTTGGGAGCCTCCTGTGAAGTGCTCCCAAGCACTGAGGATGTCACCTAGACAGGGAACAAAACGTCTGCAACACAAATTCCCAGCTCGGCGAACAGAACCACAACAATATATTTCCAAGTCGGGATGGTGAGTGGCTTGGAGGGGAACTTGCAGGGGCTGGTGTACCCATGTTTCTATTGGCCTTGTTCTTCGAAATAGTGGTGGTTGTGGGTTTGGAAGGTATTGTTGAAGGAGTCTTAATGAATATTCAATAAAAATGCAAAGCTGATTAACATGCAATTTAAAATATCGAAGTATAAATATGTAGCTTTTTAAATAATCCCAACATATGCATGCACACAAGTTAAGGAAAAGTAGGAAAATTCCCTTCAATGATTTGTAAAGATAAACAAGTTCAGGTATTTCCTCAGCACCTCAGATGGACCAATCTTCACAATCCTTCAAGACACAAGTCCTCCAAAATACCAATAATAGAAGGATTTCCATAACGAATATCGTAAGAATTACAGTGGAGGAAGCATTGCCCCAAATCAATGCACAGCAAGTTCATTTGAATAGCTTTGCGATAACCACCTGACCCTTTTGTGAATTTAGTTCAGGGATCAATATTAATCAGGGCAAGGCATCTGCAAAACTGTGGCCATGGAATCTTTTAGTTCCTCATGAAAAGACAGGCCGATCCTGTCTAAGCCAGAAGACAGCATACCAGCAGCACCAAATTCCTTACCATAGTCTGCCTTGATTCTGGGCTCTGTGGGAATAGGAGTTTAAATCAAAAAGGGACAGGGGCTGCACTGATCAGCAGCTGACAAGGGATGTCTTGAAGTCTCTCCCTTTAATTGCCTTTGATCTTGATTTCTTTTCGACAATCTGGGGTATGCATTCAGCATTAGTGTCTGATACTTACAACGCTATTTATTTTGTTCAACCCTTGTTCAAAAGCTGACGTGTGAAAACGCTTATCCTTTTTTGTCAGACTGAGAGTAATTTGTTGTCTGTGATTATATAATACTTTTAAACTCAAAGGTTGTTAAATGTTTGTATGTGTCAGCACCTAGATTCTCATTGAATCTCAAGGGTTTTCTATACTTTATCAGATCTTGACTGATGAAAGTTTTGATAGTGTTATTTTGTAATGTGGTCTATGGCAAAAGGAGTAAGCCCACTCTAATTTGCACAAAATTTAAATGGAAAATGTGCATCTCAAAGTAAAGTCTCCTTTGACAGCACCTTCTTAACCTGCAGACTCTACCATCTAGAAGGACAAGGGTAGAAGATACATAGGAGAACCACCAACTGCAAGTTGCCCTCTAAACCACTCACAATCCTGATTTGGAGATATATTGCCATTTCTACAGTGTCAATGGGTCAAAATCCTGGAACTCCATCCCTATGGGTCTATCTACAGCACATGGACTGCAGCAGTTCAAGAAGGCAGTTCGCCATCACCCTCTCAAGGGCAATTAGCGACAGGCAATACAGGCTGACTCAAGCAGCAATACCTACAACCCATAACCAAATAAATTATGTGAAAATCAGGGTATTCCAAATTGTACTATAACTGAAGAAATGTTTTCAATGTGCAGACGTTGTTGTAGTGTGGGAAACACGCCAATACATTTGAGCACATTAAACTTCCATAAACAATAATGAAATAAGTGATCAATTTCTTTTTGAGGGACAGATCTGTCATTTTAATCTTCTAAATGTAAGGATCGGTGCCGGGTCCACTACTTTTCGTCATTTATATAAATGATTTGGATGTGAACATAGGAGGTAAAGTTAGTAAGTTTGTAGATGACACCAAAATTGGAGATACAATGGACAGCGAAGAAGGTTACCTCAGGGTAATCTTGATCAGATGAACCAATCGGCTAAGGATTGGCAGATGGAGCTTTTTTTCGATAAATGCGAGGTGCTGCATTTTGGAAAAGCAAATCAGAGCAGGACTTATACACTTAATGGTAAGGATCCAGGGAGCGTTGCTGAACAAAGAGACCTTGGAGTACAGATTCATAGTTCCTTGAAAGTAGAGTTGCAGATAGATAGGATAGTGAAAAAGGCATTTGGTATGCTTTCTTTTATTGGTCAGAGCATTGAGCATAGGAGTTGGGAGGTCATACTGTGTCTGCACAGGATGTTGGTTAGGCCACTTTTGGAATACTACATGCAATTCTGGTCTCCTTCCTATTGGAAGGGTTCAGAAAAATTTACAAGGATGTTGCCAAGGTTGGAGGATTTGGAGAAGAGGCTGAATAGGGTGGGGCTGTTTTCCCTGTAGTGTCAGAGGTTGAGGGATGACCTTATAGAGGTTTGTAAAATCATGAGGGGCATAGATAGGATAAATAGACAAAGTTTTTACCCTGGGGTGGGGGAGTCCAGAACTAGAGGGCATAGGTTTAGCGTGAGGGGGGAAAGATATAAAAGGGACCTGAGGGGCAACTTTTTCATTCAGAGGGTGGTGCATGTATGGAATATGCTGCTTGAGGAAGTGGTGGATGCTGGTACAATTCCAGCATTTAAAAGGAATCTGGTTGAATATAAGAATATTAGATTAGATTAGATTACTTACAGTGTGGAAACAGGCCCTTCGGCCCAACAAGTCCACACCGACCCGCCGAAGCGTAACCCACCCATACCCCTACATTTACCCCTTTACCTAACACTACGGGCAATTTAGCATGGCCAATTCACCTGACTTGCACATCTTTGGATTGTGGGAGGAAACCGGAGCCCCCGGAGGAAACCCACGCAGACACGGGGAGAACGTGCAAACTCCACACAGTCAGTCGCCTGAGTCGGGAATTGAACCCGGGTCTCTGGCGCTGTGAGGCAGCAGTGCTAACCACTGTGCCACCGTGCCGCCCAGGAATAGTTTAGAGGGATATGGGCCAAGTGCTGGCAAATGGGATGAGATTAGGTTAGGACATCTGGTCAGCATGACGAGTTGGACAGAAGGGTCTGTTTCTATGCTGTACATCTCTATGACTCTATGACTCTATGTATGTCCTTGTTAGGGACTGACATGGTCTAGCATGTATGAGGATAGCCACCTTCGGTCTAAAGAGAAATGTCTTTCAGAGTAGACAAATTTTGGTTATTGCATCTTTGCAGCTATTTACAATTTATTGGAATAGGCCCTACTTTACTACAAATGTTGGGAGAACTGAGCCTTAGGAGTCTCTCTCATGATCCAAGTTCACCGTCTCACTAAGTTCTCCAAATGATCTTGCTCAATCAAGTATTAACCCTTTCAGACTTGGGGATATGTGTGCACAAAACACAGAAAGCTAGCATTCAGGTATAGCAGGGAATCAGGAAGGGTCATGGAGTGTTGGCCCTTATTTCAAGGGGCTGAAGTATAACAGTAAGGAAGTCTCACTGCAACTGTACAAAATGCTGGTGAGATCACATCTATGAGCAGTTTTGGCATCTTTATCTTAGAAAATATATTATTTCATTGGAGGCAGCGCAGAGAAAGTTCACGTAGATGATGATTCCCAGTGTGGAGAAATTGTCTATGAGCAAAGGTTAAACAGGAATTTAGAAGCATGATTGGTGATGTCATTAAAAAATAGGATTCCTAAGGGGCTTGACAGGGTAAATGTTGAGAGGATGTCTTCCCTCATGGGAGAGTCTAGGACCAGAGAGCATAGTCTCAGAATAAAGGGGTGCCAATTTAAGACTGAGATGAGGAGGAATTTCTTTTCTCAGAGGGTTTTGAGTCTTTGGAACTTCTTGCCAAAGTCAAATGTGGGGGTAGAGTTCTTGTGTATACTTAAGGCTGAGATAGATAGATTCTTAAACAAAAGCAAAATTTGCTGGAAAAAAATCAGCAGGTCTGGCTGCATCTTTGGGGAGAAAACAGAGAAGAGTTCTGATAAAGAGTCACTGAACTCAAAATGATAGGTCTACCTTCACCCAAACAACCTGCCAGAGTTTCTCCAAACATTTTTCTCTCTGTTTCAGATCTCCAGCATCCACAGTTGTTTGTTGTTATGGATAGATTCTTGATCATTTGGGGAATCAAGGATTTCAGAGAAAGGGCCAAAGAGTGGGCTTGAGGAGTGTTGGATCAGCCATGATCCTGTTGAGTGCTGTATCAGGGTTGAGGGACTGAATGGCCTACTGATGTTCCTTTTTCTTATGGTGTTATGGTGTTACAGATCCACATACAACACAAATGTTAACCAAGACAGCAGGAACATTCCCTTACAGTCTGTAACACAGTGATTGTTCATAAGCCCTTGGCACAATGAAAGGCTTGCATTTATATAACACCTAGTGCAAAGTTTCAAACTGTTTTACAGCCCAAAATGTACTTTTGAAGTGAAGTCACTGTTGTGAAAGAGGGCAGCTGAAGTCTCAGTTTAAGATCTCATTTGAAAGACAGCACTTCTCTGTCTGATTTAATTGTTCCTAGTGTGGACCCTGAACCCAGAACCTTCCCACTCTGAAATGTCACTTTAGAGACAAGGCATTTGGAGAAACTATAAAACTTACTTTCCTAACTTGTCCATTGAGACAGCTGCTTGCTATTGTGTCGGTGCAGACAGATATTTTAAAGACTGCAGCAGCATAGAATTCTGACCTTGCTCAAAGAAAACGCTTTCATTTCCAATTAATTGAATTCCACCCAGGGATTGTCAGTCACTGTGGGAAAATCTATAGCAGATCTTTTTATTGACCTTGTACCAACATTACAAACATTGATGTTCATAAATAAGTCACTGACCTCATTCACGAACTGCTGCCTTTTAAGTGCAAAGCAAACTTCACTGTTTTGCTTAAACAATATTGTCCAGAAAGTGAAGTCATTACAAGGTCTTTTAATTCTTTGCTAATCCAGTACATTTCCAAGAAAATGTTGTTCTGTAAGAGAAAAGGTGATTTACATCCTGAGCCATTTGCCAACAACCAGTTCTTTATTCCTTTCTCCAAAGTTTAGAACAAAACTTCCTTTATAATTAAAATAAGATTCTGAATTTCTATAGAACATTTCAGGACATGATGATGAAGTCTTCACTGAAAACTAACAGATGATTAAATGCACATTGTCTCCACACCGCATCCTCTCCCTCTCAGTATGACAATAGGGTGGCCGTAGTCCTCACTTTCTGCTCAACGATTGTCCATATTTGAAGTATCATCCTGGGTCATTTCCATTAACTCCAGGAGGATCTCACCACTAAGTGCATCTTCACCTTAACTCCACTGTTACTATTCCACAGGAGCCGTCTCCTCTGACACCTTTGTCCACTTCCCCATCAGTCCTAACAATTCCTCATTCCCCAGTTGCACCTTCCAATGACACTTGCCCATTTCACATTCTTTCTCTTTACTGTTCAAGGTCCTAAACACACCTTCCAGGTGAAGCAGTGCATTCAATCTAGTCTCCCGTATTCACTGCTGACAATGTAGTCTCCTTTGCATCAGCAATAAGAAATACAGACTGCTTTGCAGGACACCTCCACCATAGGAGTGACTCCCAACTCCCAGTTGCTTGCTATGTCAATAAAACACCTCTCTCTCATGCTAACATTTCACCGTCAGCCTGTTACAATGTTCCACAAAAGCTCAACACAAGCTGGAGAAACAGATCCTCCTTTACAGTGTCTAGGACACAATATTGAGGCCAACAAATTCAAAGCATGACCTGTGTCCTCCATTTGGATAAGAACTCTTGACTCCCAAGACCCAACCATGTTTTGTTGACTTTACTGTCAGCAGATTAGGCCAATTTTCTTCTTTTCATACCAATCATTTACACATATTTGACACCTCTATATTCCTCCTTTACCGCCTTTCATGTTGCCCTTGTCTTTTGCTTCAAACCCTCACAATCTATGAAAGTGTGATTCTATGATTTTATGATTCCCTTATAAACAAAATAGGATGGCATGGTGGCTCAGTGGTTAGCACTGCTGCCTCCCAGCGGCAGGGACCCGGGTTCGATTCCAACCTCGGATGACTGTCTGCGTAGAGTTTGCACATTCTCCCCATGTCTGTGTGGGTTTCCTCCGGTTTCCTCCCACAGTCTAGTTCGGTGATTGGGGCAGTTTGATAT
The DNA here is from genome assembly GCF_037043375.1 of Chiloscyllium plagiosum. Classification (NCBI taxonomy): domain Eukaryota; kingdom Metazoa; phylum Chordata; class Chondrichthyes; order Orectolobiformes; family Hemiscylliidae; genus Chiloscyllium; species Chiloscyllium plagiosum. The sequence goes on along the minus strand of NW_028270149.1, from coordinate 6,231,793 downwards.
GAAGTGAAGCCTTTGACAGTTTCTTTAAGCCTGCCTTCAAAGCTTGGACTGCTCTTTCCTCCAGACCTTTGGATGATGCATGGTATGGAGCTGTCCTTACATGCCAAATGCCAGCCAACTTTAGGAAATATTCAAACTCCCTGATGGTAAATGGTGACCTATTGTCTGTGACCAACACCTTCAGGAGTCCGTGTATTGCAAAACATGGTCGCAACTTTTCAGTCATCATTCCCCCGTTTGATGAATGAAAGGCCATGTACATCTAACCACTTTAAGGGGTGTCCACAATGACTAAGACTATTGAACCCATAAAAGGACTGGGATAGTTGACGTGTAACCAAATCCAGAGTTTACCCAGCTATTCCAGCGAATGTGGGGGAACAGCTGAAGATAACATTTGTCCTTGTTGACACTATCCCACCAACGTGGCTATGTCAGCATCCAGTCTTGGCCACTGGATGTGACTTGTCACCAACACCATCATTTTAGAAACCCATGGCTTACCTTGGTGGATTTAGTATTTTTGCTCAGCACAATCACTCTTGCTCCCCATAATAATATGCCAGAAGAAAGTGAAGACTGCAGATCAGAGTCGAAAAGTGTAGTGCTGGAAAAGGACAGCTGGTCAGGCAGTTTCCGACGAGCAGGAGAATCACCGTTTCGGGCATAGGCCCTTCATCAGGAATGTGATAATATATTGTCCTTTCTGCTGATGTGGTCCATTTGTTTCTCCCATGACAACCAGCTGTTTTAGTTTTGCCAGGTTGGGATCTTTTGGTCTGATATTGTGAGTGGTCACCAGAAAGTGTTAAACCAGAACAGGCTGTTCCATTGGCAACACCATTGGTAATGTATCTGCCATCTGCTCAAGGCATCCGCATTTACCACTTGGCCTCTCGGACTGTGTTCCAACTTGCAACTGTGCACACTCAGAATAAGAGCCCCCTGTTAATTCGACCTAAAGCTATGGGCAGCACAGTCCTGTCCTCTTTAAATAGCCCTGGCAGGGGTTTGTGGTCCATTACTATTACAAATTTGCTTACCCTATACCTGTATTTCCCATGGCCAGTGCACCTAGTCAGCAAATCCTGGGTGTCTACAGAGCAATTTAGCATGGCCAATCACCGAACTAGACTGTGGGAGGAAACCGGAGGAAACCCACACAGACACAGGGAGAATGTGCAAACTCTACGCAGACAGTCATCCGAGGTTGGAATCGAACCCGGGTCCCTGGCGCTGGGAGGCAGCAGTGCTAACCACTGAGCCACCATGCCATCCTATTTTGTTTATAAGGGAATCATAAAATCATAGAATCACACTTTCATAGATTGTGAGGGTTTGAAGCAAAAGACAAGGGCAACATGAAAGGCGGTAAAGGAGGAATATAGAGGTGTCAAATATGTGTAAATGATTTGCTTATATAACTCAACCTCAGGAAGCTACAGGGACATCTCTAGCAGAGCTGCTAATAGGGAGAAAACTCTGGACCATTTTAAATCTGATCTTCCCGGACCTTGGTGGCAGAATGAAACAACATCAGAAATGCCAATGCAGGACACTAGACTCCTCTAAGCAGGAGATGTATACTTTGGGGATGAAGTTTGGCATCAAAATAACAGGAATTGCCCTGCATGAGTGAGGTGTATAGTCATCATGAGGTCAGGTTCTGTGATGTACAAAGTTCCGCTAGGGGAGGCATTGCTGAACAAGCAGGTGGACTGCATGAAAGCTGTAACCTCGTAAACTGGGCAGTAGCAAAACATACCTGGCCCCTCAGAACATCTGGCAAGGCTGTCAGAACCCATGGTTTCTCCCCCTCTGTCTAGGGTCGAATCAACCTCTGAGGACGAGATGGACACGGCCAAAGATGCAACTTTGATGCCGTTACTGCCCGAAGAAGACGAATTTCGGCTGAGATACTCCAGTCAGAAGAAGCAGTCTGTGGTCTGGTACAGGCCATCAGTATCAGAAACAGAGTTGGAGGAACTGGATCTGATAAGAAAATGCCCCAGGAGAAGTGACAGAAAAAAGAACGGGTCTACATCCCCGGACTTAGAGGGGGAGGGATGTCATAATTGGAACAAGGTCAACCAGGCGAACCTCATAGAATATTGGGGTTGTTAACTTCCAATTGTTCCAATGTTTCAGGTATTTGCAAATTCACATGGAATTGCTCTGAAGCAGAAAGAAGAATAATCAAAAAGGTTTCTATTTCTTTTGGAGGAAAACTGCGTTGTTCACAAGAGTGCAGCTTCTATATTTATATTTTAACAATGTCCTTCTGGGTTATTGCCCAAATCTACTTGCCTTGAAACAACACTTCTGTCCTAAAAATGCTGAACTCCTTTTGGTGAAGGTACTATCGCAGTTGTAGTCGGCTTGGAACTCCAGAACACTGACCCAGTGACAGTGAAAGAATTGTTACACGTCCAAGTTGGAATCGTGCGTCACTTTGACGGCAACTTTGTTCCCACGGTATTGTTCCTCTTGCCCGTTCCTTCAGTGACAGAGAGCACAGAAGAGAAAAGTGAAGTCACCTGGATGAGCTGGATCAGTGCATCTGCTGATTTCTCAAATTGTACAGTGGATAGAAGTGAACGATACTGGCTGCATCAGTTATAATCAGCACACTTAGTTTGGAACGGAAATAACTGCCCAGAGGCCAGTGTTCCATCAACAAGTCACTCTTTATTCACTCGTGCACAGTATACTGACTGTGGCCAGCCAGCTTGGAGTCAGTCCTCAACTGGGGAGATTCTAATCTCCTAGTTGTATTTTTTTTTATTAGATTCCCTGCAGTGTGGAAACAGGCCCTTCAGCCCAACAAGTCCACACCGACCCATTTCCCTCTGACAGTGTACCTGGCGGTAAAGACAAGCCAGGGAACTATAGACCGGTGAGCCTGACCTCAGTGGTGGGCAAGTTGTTGGAGGGAATCATGAGGGACAGGATGTACATGTATTTGGAAAGGCAAGGACTGATTTGGGATAGTCAACATGGCTTTGTGTGTGGAAAATCATGTCTCACAAACTTGATTGAATTTTTTGAAGAAGTAACAAAGAAGATTGATGACAGCAGAGCAGTAGATGTGATCTATATGGACTTCAGTAAGGCATTCGACAAGGTTCCCCATGGGAGACTGATTAGCAAGGTTAGAACTCAAGGAATACAGGGAGAACTAGCCATTTGGATACAGAACTGGCTCAAAGGTAGAAGACAGAGGGTGGTGGTGGTGGAGGGTTGTTTTTCAGACTGGAGGTCTGTGATCAGTGGAGCGCCACAAGGATCGGTGCTGGGTCCTCTACTTTTTGTCATTTACATAAATGATTTGGATGCGAGCATATGAGGTGCAGTTAGTAAGTTTGCAGATGACACTAAAATTGGAGGTGTAGTGGACAGCGAAGAGGGTTACCTCATATTACAACAGGATCTTGACCAGATGGGCCAATGGGCCGACAAGTGACAGATGGAGTTTAATTCAGATAAATGCGAGGTGCTGCATTTTGGGAAAGCAAATCTTAGCAGGACATATACACTTAATGGTAAGGTCCTAGGGAGTGTTGCTGAACAAAGAGACCTTGGAGTGAAGGTTCATAGCTCCTTGAAAGTGGAGTCGCAGGTAGATAGGATAGTGAAGAAGGCGTTTGATATGCTTTCCTTTATTGGTCAGAGTACTGACTATAGGAGTTGGGAGGTCATGTTGCAGCTGTACAGGACATTGGTTAGGCCACTATTGGAATATTGCATGCAATTCTGGTTCCTTCCTATTGGAAAGATGTTGTGAAACTTGAAAGGGTTCAGAAAGGATTTACAAGGATGTTGCCAGAGTTGGAGGATCTGAGCTATACGGAGAGGCTGAACAGGCTGGGGCTGTTTTCCCTGGAGTGTCGGAGGCTGAGGGGTGACCTTATAGAGGTTTACAAAATTATGAGGGGCATGGATTGATAAATAGACAAAATCTTTTCCCTGGCGTCGGGGAGTCCAGAACTAGAGGGCATAGGTTTAGGGTGAGCGGGGAAAGATATAAAAGAGACCTAAGGGGCAACTTTTTCACACAGAGAGTGGCACGTGTATGGAATGAGCTGCCAGAGGATGTGGTGGAGACTGGCACAATTGCAACATTTAAGAGGCATTTGGATGGGTCTATGAATAGGAAGGGTTTGGAGGGAAATGGGCCGGGTGCTGGCAGTTGGGACTAGATTGAGTTGGGATATCTGGTCGGCATGGACGGGTTGGACCGAAGGGGTTGTTTCCATGCTGTACATCTCTATGACTCTATGACTCTAAATAACAAGATTCCAATAAAATGGTGAATAGTGTAATTTGGGAGGAGGCCAGATGCTCCTTGAATGAGAAGAGTTTAGATAGATTAGAGGAGTCACCGTCAACTTTGTGTTGTCAAGGCAATAGATTGGTTCTAATTTTCCAACTTCAATGTGACACAGGTGACTAACCTGGTTTGCTTTCTGATTTGATTTCCTCTACTTTTATTTACATTTCTCTGTGTTAAGGGCTCAGGTTAAGGGCACAAAAGAACTGAGGCAAATTCATAAACTGTGATACGTGGTCACCTTGGTTCGTATGATCATTAAAGAAAGCAAACAAGACACGGTCTTATCTTTAGGAGTTGAATTGCAGAGAGATTTTGCTAAATGTCCCATATTAGGAAAACAAAGACATTGAGGATAGTGAAAGAATGACACTGGAACTGAGAGAATATTCTTGTCAGGAAAGGCTGAACAAACTGGGCTATTGTCTCTAGAAAAAAGAAGAATAAGAGATGATGTGATAAAGATATAAAGAAGATATAGTCACTTGTGAGGGTGTTCATAAACTTGAGGCTATCAATAAATGGCGAATCCAAAATGGAATTCGGGAAAACACTTTTACCCAGAGACTGGTGTAAATGTAATTAAGGCAAACGGCTTTAGTTTTTTTTATTCTTTCAAGGGATGAGGATGATGCTGGCTGGGCCAGTGTTTAGTGCCCATCCCTAATTGCCCGGAGAGCAGATATAAGTCAGTCACATTGCTCTGGATCTGGAATCACATACAGGGCAGACCAGGTAGGGATGGCAGATTTCCTTCCCTAAAGGGCATTAGTGAACCAGATGGGTTTTTCCTGAGAATTGACAATGAATACATAGTCATCATTTAACTCTTAATTCCAGGTTTTTATCTGAGAAAATAAAAAATCTAGGATTCCGACCCAAGTACCCAGATCATTAGCTGGGTCTCTGGATTAAGAGTCTCGTGATAATATCACTAGGCCATCACCTTCGCTAGGAGGACATTTTGAAAATATAAATGTAGAAGCTGCACTCTTTTAAACCACATGGTTTCAAATACTGTCAAAAGTGAGAAAAAATGCTTTATTTCTGTCATAAATGAATGTACCCTTATATTTTAAACAAGAAACATCCTTTTCACATCCACGCAGTCAGGTCCCCTCAGGAACATCATAAAACAAAGGTTATATCACACAAGGAGACATCGGCTCAGATGACCAAAAGCTTGAGCATAGAGGTTGGTTTTAAGAAATGAGTCAAAGAAGGAAAGAGAGGTAAAAAGTGAGGTAGACAGACACGCAGTTTAGGAAAGAAATTCCTGAGCTTGGGGCCGAGGCAACTGAAGGCATGGCCACCAATCTTGGAGGAAGTATGATTGGAAATGAACAAAAGGCCAGAATGTGAGGTGTTCAGATATCCCAGAGTGCTCTGGGGTTGGATTGCAGATAACAAAGGCAAAAAGGGGTAGGTTTACAGATGTACTTTAAGACAAGGGTGAAAAATTGCTAATTAAGACAATATCTGAAGTGGGGATGGTGGAGTCTCAGGTAGAGCATTAACACTGGCAGAGACCAATGGGGTCTAATGGTTGTATCTCTGTTGTAGACCCTCTGCCATCACTCCGAGTGAGTTTGAGCTCTCAGTACTTAACCTGAGCCCTGTAATACAGAAATATAGGTATGCTCGCTGAGCCAGGAAGTTGATTTGCAGACGTTTTGTCCCCTGTCAAGGTGACATCTTCTGTGCATTGGAGCCTCCTGTGAAGCCCGGCTGTACTGTGCCTTCTGGAATTTATTTGGTTCCATTCCTGCTGCTTCCGATTGCCGGTCCGGGTTGTTCATTGTAGTGGCCCGTATATTAGGTCCAGGTCAATGTGCTTGTTGATAGAGTCCATGGATGAGTGTCATGCTTCTAGAAATTCTCTGGCTGCCCTCTGTAATGCTTGTCCTATAATCATTGTGCTGTCCCAGTTGAATTTGTAGTCCTTGTCATCTGTGTGTGTGGCTAATAGGGACAGCTGGTCATGGCATTTAGTGGATCACCCAAAGACCACAAAGATCACCCAAAGATCACAAGATGACTCTCTTGTCAAGAGGAAGAAGAAGGCTTATGTTAGGATGAGACGTGAAGGCTCAGTTAGGGCGCATAAGAGTTACAAGTTAGCCAGGAAAAACCTAAAGAGAGAGTTAAGAACAACCAGGAAAGGACATAAGAAGTTGGAAGATAAGATCAAGGAAAACCTTAAAGCTTTCTATAGGTATATCAGGAATAAAAGAATGACTCGAATTAGAATTAGAATCTTGACAGTGTGGAAACAGGCCCTTCAGCCCACAAGTCCACACCAACCCTCCGAAGAGTAACTCACCCAGCCCCGTGCCCCTACCTTACATTTACCCCTGACTAATGCACCTGACCTACACATCCCTGAACACTATGGGCAATTTAACATGGCCAATTCACCCAACCTGCACATCTTTGGATTGTGGGAGGAAACTGGAGCACCTGGAGGAAACCCGCGCAGACACGGAGAGAATGTCCAAACTTCATACAGATAGTCACCCAAGGCTGGAATAAAACCCAGGTCTCTGGGACTGTGAAGCAGTAGTGCTAACCATTGAGCCACTGTGCCACCCAGATTAGGGTCAATCAACGATAGTAGTGGGAAGTTTTGCCTGGAGTCCGAGGAGATAAGGGAAGCACTAAAATAATACATTTTGTCAGTATTCACACTGGAAAAAGACAATGTTGTCGAGGAGAATACTGAGATCCAGGCTACTAGACGAGATGAGATTGAGGTTCACAAGGAGAAGGTGTTAGCAATTCGGGAAAGTGTGAAAATAGATAAATCCCCTAGGCCAGATGGGATTTAACATAGGATTCTCTGGGAAGCCAGGGAGGAGATAGCTGAGCCTTCGGCTTTGATCTTTATGTCATCATTGTCTACAGGAATTTTGCCAGAAGACTGGAGGGTAGCAAATAATGTTCCCTTGTTCAAGAAGGGGAATAGAGACAACCCTTCCAATTATAGACCAGTGAGCCTTACTTTGGTAAAGTGTTGGAAAAGGTTTTAAGAGATAGGATTTATAGTCATCTAGAAAGGAATAATTTGATTAGGGATAGTCAACACGGTTTTGTGAAGGGTAGGTCGTGCCTCACAAACCTTATTGAGTTCTTTGAGAAGGTGACCAAACAGGTGGATGAGGGTAAAGTGGTTGATGTAGTGTATATGGTTTTCAGAAAGGCATTTGATAAGGTTCCCCATAGTAGGCTATTGCACAAAATACAGAGGCATAGGATTGAGGGTGATTTAACGGTTTGGATCCGAAATTGCGTAGCTGAAAGAAGAAAGAAGGTGGCAGTTGACGAGAAATATTCATCTTGGAGTTCAATTACTAATCGTGTATTGCAAGGATCTGTTTTGGATCCGCTGTTGTTTTTCATTTTTATAAATGACCTGGATGGGGCATAGAAGGATGGGTTAGTAAATTTGCGGATGACACCAAGGTCGGTGGAGTTGTGGATTTTGTAGGTTCATGGGCGGCACGGTGGCACAGTGGCTAGCACTGTTGCCTCACAGTGCCAGAGACCCGGGTTCAATTCCCGCCTCAGGCGACTGACTGTGTGGAGTTTGCACGTTCTCCCCGTGTCTGCATGGGTTTCCTCCGGGTGCTCCAGTTTCCTCCCACAGTCCAAAGATGTGCAGGTCAGGTGAATTGGCCATGCTAAATTGCCCGTAGTGTTAGGTATAGGGGTAAATGTAGGTATAGGGGTAAATGTAGGGGTGGGTTGCGCTTCGGCGGGTCGGTGTGGACTTGTTGGGCCGAAGGGCCTGTTTCCATACTGTAATGTAATCTAATCTAAAAAGAGGGACATAGATAAGCTGAAGAGTTGGGCTGAGAGGTGGCAAATGGAGTTTAATGTGGAAAAGTGCAAGGTGATTCACTTTGGAAGAAGCAACAGGAATAAAGAGCGCTGGGCTAATGGTAAGATTCTTGGTAGCATAGATGAGCAAAGAAATCTTGGTGTCAATGTGCATAGATCCCTGAAAGTTGCCACCCAGGTTGACAGGGTTGTTAAGAAGGCATACAGTGAGTTGCTTTTATTGGTAGAGGGATTGAGTTTCGGAGCCATGAGGTCATGTGCAGCTGCACAAAACCTTACTGATTAACATTAGATACCATTGAGGTGAGCATTGTGGTAGCCCCTGAATCAATTACTCTGCCATGCGTGTTAACTAATTTCAAACATTTCTGTATCAGAGCTAGTATATGTTTGTTGCAAACCATAACTCTACCTCCATTAATAATGCTATGAGTTTATTTATATTATAGATCATTTCTTGGTTTCTGTGGTGTCATTTGTTTTCTTGCGCAGTGCAGGCTTATTACATGATTGAGAATTAATCCTTGCCGACTTGTAATCCCCAGAAGAGTGGAACCTGAGCTAGAACAATGGAAATCTCTTGTCATCTTAGCCAGGTGGCTGTTCCTTCAATCCTTCCAAATTTAGATCAGGTAGACACTCAGTGAGACAACACTCAAAGCAAAAGACTAAACTGCTTAATTTGCCTTTCAGGAGAATATACATAACAATTGTTGTGACTGGATTCAGAGTGAGAGACATACAACATGAGATTGAGAAGACATGTTCAAGTGGTTGTGTCACTGGAATTGTAATCCAGAGACCCCAAGCTAAGACTCTGGGGATGTAAGTTGAAATGCCACCATAGCAATCAGTAAAATTTGAATTCAATTCAGAAAATTTGGAGTTCTAAGTAAGTCTTAAGCAATTTTGACCATGAAGCAGTCATCAATTGCCACACAAACCCAAGTGGTTCACTGATGATCTTTGGGGAAGGAAAGCTGCCTCTGTAGTGGTCTGGTCGATCACATCCACAGCATCCAATTTCACAGCAAGGAAAACGGCCCTTCGGCTCAGTGTGTTTACATCGGGCATTAAGTATTTATCTATTCTAACCTCATTTTCCAACACTTGACCTTGTATGTTGTGGCATTGTAAGTGCTCATCTCAATATTTGTTAATGCCTTGTGGATTCCCACCTCAACCACACTTTGTGGCAGGGAATTCTGGATACCCACTACCTTCTGGGTGAAGACATCCCATCCTTCACTTAAGACTGTATTTCCGGGTTATTGACCCCTCTACAAAGGGAAAGGTTTTGACCTATCCAAGCCCCTCATATTTTAATCAGACCTTAATCAGATGACTACTCAACCATCTCTGCTCTGGTTCTTCACTGTCCACTGAAATAGCTGAATAAGGCATTCAAAGGTATTTGAGGAGGGCAACAAATACTGGTCTTAGCAGTTATGTACAAATCCCATGCAGGAATAAATACAGGTGAGAGATGTGGAGAAGTGAGGTATTGAGACCACAATAAAGGGAGTTTGGGGTTGACTTTTAAAATTAACTAAAACATAAAACATTTCATGTTGAGTCACAAGACACAAGACAGTGTCTGTTTGAAGCACTAAAACTCAAGGTTCTCCTAGAACTAACAGAGAAAACAGGTCTTGGGATAAACAGTTTGAAAATTTGGGACATTCGATCACCCTTAAGAGTAAAAACAGTCATTATCGAACTGGACAGTGGAACGGGAGTGAGTGGATGAGCAATCTCCTGTATTTCTGTGGATTAATTCCCATTGCAGCATCTATTTGGAATCTGGGAATAAGATTACCACTGTTATTACTAAATTGACCTGAATTATAGTTTCAAGCTGCCAGTTCCCATCCATTAAGACCTAAGTAGCATCCATTGAATCACATTCCATCTGGGACAGTGAGAGAAAATTTGCAGTCCACCTTTCATTCAATTTCAAACACAACATCTCCACATTAAAAGAGCCCAACATGACCCTGGTTTCCATTATCCAACAGCGTGGGTTCAATTCCCGCATCATCTGTAGTTACCACAAAAGACTCTCCTTGTCCCCTCTCCCCTTAGTTGAGGTGTGGTCAACCTCAGGTTAAACTATCACTGGCCATCTCTCTCTAATGAGAAAGCAGCTCTATGTTTGGTAGGACTATGATAACTTTACTTTTATCTGGGACCATGATGCTGAGCATTTTGTCTTTTTTTATGATGGAACATTGTTTTCCCTTTAGAATTTGTCTGAAGTAAATACAGCACTTCTTCACATCAGCTTGTGGGGAGTCATAGAGTCATAGAGATTTAGGGTGTAGGTTTGCTCGCTGAGCTGTAGGTTTGATATCCAGACATTTCATTACCTGGCTAGGTAACATCATCAGTGGCGACCTCCAAGTGAAGCGAAGCTGTTGTCTCCTGCTTTCTATTTATACCTTTCTCCTGGATGGGGTTCCTGGGGTTTGTGGTGATGTCATTTCCTGTTCGTTTTTTGAGGGGTTGATAGATGGCATCTAGATCTATGTGTTTGTTTATGGTGTTGTGGTTGGAGTGCCAGGCCTCTAGGAATTCTCTGGCATGTCTTTGCTTAGCCTGTCCCAGGATAGATGTGTTGTCCCAATCGAAATGGTGGGTTTTTTCATCCGTGTGTAGGGCTACGAGGGAGAAGGGGTCGTGTCTTTTTGTGGCTAGCTGGTGTTCATGTACCCTGGTGGCTAACTTTCTTCCTGTTTGTCCTACATAGTGTTTGTGGCAGTCCTTGCATGGAATTTTGTAGATGACGTTGGTTTTGTCCATGGGTTGTACTGGGTCTTTTAAGTTTGTTAGTTTTTGTTTGAGAGTGTTGGTGGGTTTGTGTGCTACTAGGATTCCGAGGGGTCTTAGTAGTCTGGCTGTCATTTCCGAACGAACAGGAAATGAAATCACCACAAACCCCAGGAACCCCATCCAGGAGAAAGATATAAATAGAAAGCAGGAGACAACAGTTTCACTACACTTGGAGGTCGCCACTGGATATCAAACCTACAGCTCAACGAGCAAACCTACACCCTAAACCTCAATCTGAGCTATAAACCTTCACAAACCTTGCAGTCATAGAGATGTACAGCATAGAAACAGACCCTTCGGTCCAACCCGTCCATGCCGACCACATATCCCAACCCAATCTAGTCCCAGCTGCCAGCACCTGGCCCATATCCCTCCAAACCCTTCCTATTCATATACCTATCCAAACGTCTCTTAAATGTTGCAATTGTACCAGCCTCCACCACATCTTCTGGCAGCTCATTCCATACACGTACCACCCTCTGTGTGAAAAAGTTGCCCCTTAGGTCTCTTTTATATCATTCCCCTCTCACCCTAAACTATGCCCTCTAGTTCTGGACTCCCTGACCCCAGGGAAAAGACTTTGCCTATTTATCCTATCCATGCCCCTCATAATTTTGTAAACCTCTATAAGGTCACCCCTCAGTCTCCGACACTCCAGGGAAAACAGCCCCAGCCTGTTCAGACTCTCCCTGTAGCTCAGATCCTCCAACCCTGGCAACATCCGTGTAAAGCTTTTCTGAACCCTTTCAGGTTTCACAACATCTTTCCGATAGGAAGGAGACCAGAATTGCACGCAATATTCCAACAGTGACCTAACCAATGTCCTGTACAGCCGCAACATGATCTCCCAAGTCCTGTACTCAATACTCTGACCAATAAAGGAAAGCATACCAAATGCCTACTTCACTATCCTATCTACCTGGAACAAATTTCAGATTTTGTAGCAATGCATTTGTGGTTTTGCACCTTGCATACAATGTAAAATAATGGAGGCTACTATCCCACCACCAAGTCACCCTATGTTTATTTACACATGCATTGTACTTGACACTAGCCAGGCTTCGTCTGAGCTACCTATCACAATGAACAGAACCTATGGCACTCTTGTTTATGTCTGTCAGCCAGGACTTCCTGATTGGACCAATCAGGGAACTCATATTCTATACGACTTTGTTCACCTTGTTAACATCACTGAACAAAGCACTTGGGGGAATAAAGTAGCAATGGGAAGAATACTTTATCCAAGAGAACTGGGTTTTTATGGCAAGCAATTTGTGGTGTAATTTCAGGCCAAGAGCTCCATCTGGTGGGAAATTCAGTAATGACATACTGAAAGGAAAAAGTCCTGATTTTAGTTGTACCAAACATGCCTGTAGTACTGAGCTAGGAGAAAGTGCGGACTGCAGATGCTGGAGATCAGAGTTGAAAAGTTTGGCACTGGAAAAGCACAGTAGGTCAGGCAGCATCCGAGGAGCAAGACAGTTGAAGTTTTGGGCATAAGCACTTCATCAGGAATGTTGTATTGAACTGTTGTGTGATATATTGCAAATCATGGACCCCCATGTTTATATTCAAAGCATGAAGTTTGCTTTCATAGGATTTGGAAGAGAATGTATAAGGCATGATTAGTAAGTTTGCAGATGACACTAAAATAGGTGGTATCGTGGATAGTGAGGAAGATTATCAGAAATTGCAGCAGGACCTTGATCAGCTGGGGAATTCAGCCGAGAAGTGGCAAGTGGAGTTTAGATTAGATTAGATTAGATTACTTACAGTGTGGAAACAGGCCCTTCGGCCCAACAAGTCCACACCGACCCGCAACCCACCCATTCCCGTATATTTACCCCTTTACCTAACACTACGGGCAATTTAGCATGGCCAATTCACCTGACCTGCACATCTTTGGACTGTGGGAGGAAACTGGAGCACCCGGAGGAAACCCACGCAGACACGGGGAGAATGTGCAAACTCCACACAGTCAGTCGCCTGAGGCGGGAATTGAACCCGGGTCTCTGGCGTATAGATAAGTGTGAGGTCTTGCATTTTGAAAAGTCAAATCAAGGTAGGAGTTTCATGGTGAATGGTAGGGCCTTAAGGAGTGTGGTGAAGCAGAGGGACCTTGGAGTTCAGGTGCACGGTTCTCTGAAAGTAGAGTCCCAGGTAGACAGGGCAGGGAGGGAGGCTTTTGGCACATTAGAAGTTGGGAAGTTATGTTACAGTTGTACAGGATGTTGGTGAGGCTGTATTTTGAGTATTGTGCTGAGTTTTGGTCACCTTGCTGTAGGAAGGATGTTATTAAACTGGAAAGAGTGCAGAAGAAATTTACCAGGATGTTGCCAGTACTCAACAGTATGAGTTATACGGAGAGGTTGGGCAAGGTAGGACTTTTTTCTTTAGAGCGTAGGAGACTGAGGTGGGATCTTATACAAGTGTATAAGATCATGAGAGGCATGGATAGGGTGAATGCACTCAGTCTTTTTCCCAGGATTGAGGAATCGAGGACTAGAGGGCATCAGTTTAAGGTTAGAGGGGAAAGAATAATAGGGAACTTGAGGGGAAACCTTTTTACACAGAGGGTGGTATGCATATGGAATGAACTGCCAGCGGAAGTGGTTGAGGTGGGTACATTAACAACATTTAAAAGGCATTTGGACAAATACATGGATAGGAAAGGATTAGAAGGATATGGGCCAAGTGCAGGGAAATGGGGTTAGAGTGGATGGACATTTTGGTTGACATGGACCAGCTTGGGTCAAAGGGCGTGTCTTCTTGCTGTCATATTTTATGACTCTATGGCTCAATAAGATTAGAACAGAAGAAATTGGGCATGTTTAAGTTTAGGACTATCAGACCTTCTCAGATCATGGGTGATCTGCCCCAGGCCTTAACTCTCTTTTGTATCAGCTCTTCATAATCCTCAACTCCTCAATGTTTCAAAATCAAACTACACCTGCTTTACATGCTTTCAGTGATTTAGCCTCCATAGATCTCTGGGATAGAGAATTCCAGGCATTCATTATCCTTTGAGAGAAGAAATTCTTTTGCATATCAGTTTTACATGAGCTTCTGTCATTCTGTAAATCCATTCCCTAATTCGCGATTCCCCCTCTTGTGGAAACAGCTATCCTGTAAAGACCCGGAAAAACCTTCTAAGTTTCAATCTGATCATCCTGGATTCTTCTAAACTCTAATGAATAAAAGCTTAACTTGTTTAGCCATTCCCAATAAATCAACTCTTCATCCCAGGAATCAGTCAGTGAATCTCTTTTGAACTGCTGTAGAGCCAATATATCCTTTCTCAAATATGGGGAGCACAATGCAAGGCGTTGCATTTTGGTAAGACAAACCAGGGCAGGACTTACACAGTCAATGGTAAGTGTGGGGAGTGTTGTCAAACATAGAGATCTAGGGGCACAGGTATGCAGTTCTTTGAAAGTGGCATTACAGGATGGTGGAGAAGGCATTTGGCAGGCTTGCCTTCGTCAGTCAAAGGATTGAATACAGGAGTTGGGATATTATGTTACAGCTGTACACGACATTGGTAAGGCCACAGTTGGAGTACTGAGTTTAATTCTGATTGCCTCAGAAGAATGTTTTTAAATTGGAAAGGGCTTTAAAAAAAGGTTTGCAAGCATTATTATGAGACTAGAAAGTTTGAGTTATAAGGAGAGGCTGAGTGTTTATTTCTCTGGAGCATAGGAGGCTGAGGAGTGACATTGTGGATAGGAAAGGTTGAGAGGGCTATGGGCCAAACTGAGGCAAATGGAACTAGTTCAATTTAGGAAACCTGGTCAGCATGGATGAGCTGGGCTGAATGGTCTTTTTCAGTGCTATATGACTCTCTGACTGTACACAGCACCCAAGGTGCAGCCTCACTGACCCTCTGTGCAGGTGGAATAAGGCCTCCGTATTTTTAAATTTCAATCTCCTAGTAATAAAGGGCAAGATTCCATTTGCCTTCCTAATTACTTGCTGCATCTGCATGCTAATGTTTGTACTGCATGCACAAGAACATTCAGATTTAATATCAACAAGCAGAGGCAGTGTGTGGCTTCATGAAGAGGAAAACATGTCCAATAAATTCATTAGAATTGTTTGTGAAGGTAACAAGCAGACTAGAAATAGATGTGATATGCTTGGATTTCAAATAGGCATTCAATAAGGAATTGGACATAAGCCTACTTAATAAGCAAAGAATCAATGTGTTAGCAGTGGTGTATTAGCATGAATACAGAACAGAAACAGAACTGACTCCAGTTGGGTGTAAAGACTTATAGGTGCAGATAATATACTGAAGTCAGTAATTAACAAAGGCAGTCTATAAATGATGCTCCCTGTACAATACTGAGCTCTGTACCCAGAAAAAGCAGAGAATCAGGAGGTATTAGAGACTATGTAGGTGCTGCTACCTGCATAGGCAAAGTAAGTAGGTATAAGAACATCCTGTAAACATACAAGATAGGAACAGAAGTCTGTCATTTGACGATCACGGCTGACTTGTTTCTGTTTTGAATTTCACATTCCAATCAATCCTGAATAACCTTTAATTCCCTTCCTGACAAGAATCCATTGTAAGAACATAAGAACTAAGAGCAGGAATAGGCAATTCAGTCCCTCGACCTTGCTCTGCCATTTAATACATAACAGCTGATCTGATCTCGGCCTCAACTCTATTTTCCTGCCTGTTTTCCACAATCCTTCAACCTATTACTGATTAAAAAATCTGGGTTAGAGTGGTGCTGGAAAAGCACAGCAGTTCAGGCAGCATCTGAGGAGCAGGAAAATCAATGTATCAGGCAAAAGCCCTTCATCAGGAATACAGGCAAAGTGCCTGAAGGGTGGAGAGAACCCTTCAGGCACTCTGCCTGTATTCCAGATGAAGGGCTTTTGCCCGAAACATCGATTTTCCTGCTCCTCGGATGCTGCCTGAACTGCTGTGCTTTTCCAGCACTACTCTAATCCAGAATCTGGTTTCCAGCATCTGCAGTCATTGTTTTTACCTACCTGATTAAAAAATCTGTCAACCTCATCATTGAATTTATTGTGTCACAACATCCATCACATGCTGGGGGAGTGAATTCTAGAGATTCACAATCCTTTCAAAGAAGTAATTTCTCCTCATCTCTGTGTTAAATATTTTATTCCTTATCATAAAACTATGAACTCTTGTTCTAGATTACCCCACTAGAGGAAAGTTCCTCTCTATGTCCCCTTTAGTATCTTATACACGTCAATTAGATCTCCTCTCATTCTTCTAAACTCCAGACAGTATAGATCTAAGCTGCTCAATGTCTCTTAATGACACAGACCCCTCAACTTTGTAATCAATGTAGTGAACTTTCTCTGAACTGCCTCCAATTCAACAACATCCTTCCTCAAGTAAGGAAACAAATCTGCCTTCAATACTCCAGGTGCAATCTCTCTCATGCCTTGTACAATTGCAGCAAGACTTTCCTACTTTTATATTCCATTCCTTTAGCAATAAATGCCAAAATTCTACTTGCCTTCCCTATAGTCTGTTGTACCTTCATACTAATCTTTTGTAATTCATGCATGAGGACACTCCGAATCCTGTGCAGGGAAACACTCTGAGGTTTCTCTCCATTTAGATAAAAGATTGCCTTTGTGTTATTTCAACAAAAATGGACAACCTCACTTATCCACATTAAACTCCATCTGCCAAAGTTTGACCCATTCACCTAACCTATCCATATCATTTGTAAATTTCTTATTTCTTGATTGCAATTTGATTTCCCACCAATTGCAGTGTCATCTGCAGATTTTCTGTAGTGATTTCTATCTTTCTATCCAATAATATAGATTATAAATGGTTGGGGCCTGAGGACTAAACCCTGTGGTATTCCACTAGTTAAATTTTGCTAACCAGAAAAAAGACCCATTTTTCCTGGTCTCTAATTTAAAAATATTCAATGACAGCACCTCCACTGCCTTCTGAGGTAGAAAGTTCCAAAGTCATACAGTCCTCTGAGAGAAAAAAAGACTCCACATCTCTATCCTAAAAAGGTGCCCCCTAATTTTCAAACAGTATCTTAAAGTCCTGGACTCTTCACAAGAGTATATAGCCTTCCCACATTTAATTTATCAGGATCATTCAGGATCTAATAAATTTCAATCAACTCACCTGTGATAAGTGTTGTGCATACCTTGAGCACTCTGAACAGTTTATCTACTTAAAACACTTTACCCAAGCACTCTTATCCATCAGGAGGCCAAATGGACACAGAACTCAGTTTGCGGCTCAACTCAATTTTATTAACAAAATATTCTTAATTAAAGAGCTTTTGCTGCAAGTATTCACTGTAGCTGTGGTGTCCAGGTGTGTGTTGTTATCCCCCTCACACTGGACCTTACAGAATGTTCTGTGGCCTTTGGTCAATGGGCTGAAATGGGCTCATATCATCCAATGGGGTTATGCTAGCACCCTCCATGCCATGGGGAGGGGGTGTATTTCCTCAGGCACGAGCTGGAAGTCAAGGTGCCAGAAAGTCTGACTGATACTTCTTCAATACGCAATCCTCATGCTGGTTGTAATTGGTTCCCTTGAACACTTTGTAACCTCTTTGAATTTGGTTTCCATTGTTCATTGTAGCCGATAGCTGTTGGCTGTTGTTTAATTTAGTTTGGGCCAAAGTTCTATCAGGCCTGATTTCTCTGGCTCTGGGTCAATTTAGAATGTTGACCACACCAGCCTGTACATTCTATCTTAATAAAACAATCCATTATTCCAGGCATCAATTTAGTAAAGCTCCTTTGAATTACCTACAGTGCATATAGATTCTTCCTTAAATAAGGAAGCTGAAAGTGCACAGAGTATTTGAAATGTGGTCTCACAAATGTCCTTTCTGACTGAAGTATAATATTCTTACTTTTATGATCAATTTGTCTCAAAATAAATGCTAGCATTAAATTAGCTTTCTTGATAATGTACTGTACTTGCATACTAACTTTGGTTACGCATACACCATCTAAATCCCTCTGCACATCACATGGTGATGCCAGTGTTGGACTGGGGTGGTTACAGTCAGAAGTCACATGACACCAGTTTATAGTCCAACAGATTTATTTAAAGTCACAAGTTTTCAAAGCGCCACTCCTTTGTTAGGTGGGCTCCTGATGAAGGAGCAGCGCTCCGAAAGTTTGCAATTTTAAATAAATCTGTTGGTCTATAGCCTGGTGTCATGTGACTTCTGCCTCTGCATACCTGCAGTAATTCTCCTTGTAAGTAATGCTCTTTTTTTCATTCTTCCTGCCAAATTAACCATCTTCACATTTTTTCATATTGTACTCCATGTGTCAGATTTTTACCCACTCGAGTTACCTATATTTGTCTGCAATTTCCTTATGTCTACTTCACAACATAATTTCTTGTACATCTTGATATAAGTTGTGAAATTTGTCAATACCTTTCACTCCCCTCATCCAAACTATTGATATAAATTTTAAAAAAAGATGCCAGCACAGACCGATGAGGAGCTCCACTTGTCACATCCTGCCAAGCAAAGACCTAAAAATACATACTGTGTTCTATCAGTCCATCTTCCATCTGTGCTATAATGTTACCTCCAAAACCATGAGCTTTTAATTTCTATACAGTAATAACTTCTGATATGGCATCTTATTAACTGCCTACTAGAAATCTAAGTATAACAGATCCAGAGGTTCCCCTTTATTCACAGTGCATGTAATTGTTTAAACATGATTTTTTTTGTCAGAACCATGTTGACTCTTTTCAATTCACTTGAGGTTTTTAGAGTGTACAGCGATAATCACTTCAGCATATTTTAATAGTTGGTCGCACATTGTGGTTACCCCTAGGGGGATTATAGTCATCCCTTTATCACAAACACCCAATATTTTTTGTGAACATTTTTCCGTATCATGGTATAAGGGATGTTGTTTTGTACATTTGGTTTAACGGCTGGTTTGCAACCTTCTCAACCTTTCCCCATGTGTGTTGACCTTCTAATAAGCAGGCCTATGTTCTGGTCTGGTGGGGTTATGGTACCTTTACTATTTATCCTTGGGCCCTAAAGATCACACCCACTCAAGATGTCTTTTGCTAGTCTTCCTCAGATGCACACAAACCAGTTATGCCTCTTGATCCAAATAATTATTGCACAAATGTCACCCTCAATGAACAGTGCTATGTTTCCACTTTTATGTACTTTCCTACACTTTTTGAAAATCATATACCCTTCAAAATTCAGGACACAACCCTTGTGAACTTCTTGCCACATCTCTAAAATGGCAATCGGATCATATTCATTTTCTTCAATACCTTTGTAAATGCTGCTATCTGTACTGATATAATCAGTAGTTAGTTAAGGAGCATTGTGCAGGTATTTATATCTGCAGAGGTACAACTTACAGGCACATTCTGTAACCTGTACTGATACAGTCAGTGGATAGTTATGGAAACAAACTCTAGGTCCTATATCTATTCAGATACAGTCATCAGGTAGCTGCAGATACTTTACAATCTATACATGCTCAGGTAAAGTCAATGCCTTTTTTTAAATGAATAAATGGTGTAGCTGCTGTATCTGCCCAGGTACAAGAGTCGAAACTTGTAGCGCTGGAAAAGCACAGCAGGTCAAGCAGCATCCTAGGAGCAGGGGAGTTGATGTTTTGGGCATTAGCCCTTCATCATTCCTGCTCCTTGGATGCTGCCTGACCTGCTGTGCTTTTCAAGTGCCACATATTTCGACTCTGACACCAGCATCTGCAGTCTTCACTTTCTCCCAGCTGCCCAGGTACAAGCAGTGGGTAGACGTGGATACATTACACAGGTGTTTTTCCTACAGTGGGTAGACGTGGATACATTACACAAGAGCTTTACCTACAGTGGGTAGACATGGATACAATACACAGACGCTTTACCTACAGTGGGTAGACATGGATACATTACACAAACGCTTTACCTACAGTGGGTAGACATGGATACATTACACAAGTGTTTACCTACAGTGTTGAGGTGTTGAGGTGCAGGCACTGGGTAGACATGGGCTCAATGCACAGATGCACTACTTACCCAGGTATAGGCTATGGGTAGTCATGGGCACACTGCACAGGTGCTACACCGGGCCAGGTGCAGTCAATGAGTAGTTATGGGCACACCTAACTACCTGATGCAGGTACAGGTGCTGGGTAGTCATAGGTACTCTGTACAGGTGATCTACCTGCCAGGTACAGGTACTGGGTAGCCAGGGCACAGTGCACAGGTGCTCCACCTTCCCAGGTACAGGTGCTGGGTAGTCATAGGTACTCTGTACAGGTGATCTACCTGCCCAGGTACAGGCAGTGGGTCGTCACGGAAATGCTCTGCCCGAGTGAGGTCAATCGAGCACGGGGCAGGGACGCGCTGACGTGACAAAGCTGTCTCCAGGTGACGGGAGCGCGGGCTCAGGTGTCAACATTGAACTGAAGGGCGGACGGGCAGACGGGCGGCCGGCAGCACATGTGCTTTACCCTGCAGCTACTGTCTATGGCTACTATGCCTCTTCTACTCCTCTTGCTATTACTCACCGCGTCTGTTCAACAGACAGCCAATGCGCCTGTGGTCCAAGGCTCGCATCCAAGCAGTAAGTGAGTTTTCTCCACTCCCTCGCGGATTCCCAATGTCAAAACTAACCCGAAGACCTCGAGTCACTTCAATGTTATTCCTCCCCTTGCAGAATCCATATTGTCACCTGTGTATCATGTGGAGGGTCCACCCTTCGCAGTCATTGAAGAAGACCATTCACCATCAGAAGGTAAGATTGTGGAACAAGGGAGTTGGTTACTCAAAGAATAAGCAGGATTTCAAGTTCCCCTGACATCTGCCCATCCTCTTTTTAAATGGACAGAGGGAATGGAAACACAACCTAGATAGAATTTTTATAAAAATAGTTTGCATTCTTTGGAATATTCAAAGTTTTACATCAATTAAAGTATACATTAGATACAAGGACATGTAAAAGTTCTGTGCGCCTGGTTACCACCCCTGAAAATCCATATTTCACCACTGCGCCCCATCCCCATGCTCCGAGTTGTAAAGTAAAATTTAGCCAAAATCTTAGCAGTGGGTGATATCTTTTCGATTTTTCTGACATCCCCGGGAAAGCAATTTTAGCAAAAGCCATTTGCTTGAAATTGAGTTCGGCCAATTAAACCAACCCGAAGCTGCCTGCCGCTTATATAACCTTTCTGTCAACTCGAGTAATGCAGGTAATAAGCTATATAGAGTAATCAAAACAAAATGCTGTGGAATTCCGAAATATATTCCAAAAGTGCTGGCGAAATCCAGCAGCATTTATGGAGAGAAAAACACAGTTGACCTTTCATATCCAAGTTCTGAAGAAGAATCATATAGATTCGAATCATTGACTATGTTTCTCTCTCCACAGATGCTGCCAGATTTGCTGAGTTACTAACAGCATCTTGTTTCTATTTTAACTTGTTTAGAGTGAAGAACTTAATCACTGCATTGAAATACCAGGCAGCGACTGGTGTTTCGACACTTGTCAGCTAAATATTGGTGGCTATAACAACCATGCTTTTATCATATTAAAGTTGTTCTTGGCAAACTTACTTTTGCTAACGAGCAGTCAATATGATGGCAACAAATTATACCACCTGCATACTCACCCTGGTGAAAGCCAATGCTTAACCTTCTGGTTTTGCATCAGTATAAATGCTGTCAAATGAGCTGCTTTACATTTATTAGGATCCTGCCAATGTGCTGATTGGCCCAGTCACTGTTTTATTTGATAATTTTATACAACAGAAGGCAATCCTTCTCAGCTTTCATATAAAAAATGCATTTGGTGCCAAAACTATTCTCATTCCTGGCAGCTGTCTTGAGTTGAAGGAGTACTAACACTTCCTGATCTCTAGACTGTTTTGAAAACTGCATATGGTTCTGGTGTTTCTATCTGTCTGTCTCATTTCATCTGTACCCTCATGTTTCCTAGCTTGATTTTTCCAATACAGTACTTTCCTCACTACCCTCACAAGTTCTATCAAGCCAGTCCCAATTCTAAATAACAATAAAAAAAGTTGGGAATCTAAAATGAAAAACAAAGCTGGAAAAACTCAACAGATCTGACAGCATCCGGGAATAGAGACAATGTTAAAGTTTTGAGTCCAGTAAGACTTTGGAACCCAGTTTCAATTTGCCCAAAACTATTAGAATGACCTACAATACAGTGGTTTCCATGAACTTGTCATCACTATCCTGAATTAGATCACTGCACTCTCAAGTCAGTTGTGTGTCAGTGGGTAATAGGTTTGATTTGATTTATTATTGTCACATGTACTGGGATACAGTGAAAAGTATTGTTTTGTGTTTTATTCAGACAAATCATATTTAAGTACATCGGGGTAATAGAGCATAATGCAGAATATAATGTTACAGCTACAGAGATTGTGCAGAGAAAGATCAACTTTAATATATGAGAGGTCTGTGCCTAAGTCTGATAACAGCCGGGAAGAAATTGTTCTTGACTTTGTTGGTACTTGTGTTCAAACCATTGTATCTTCAGCCCAATGGAATAGGCTTTCTATGGTCGATCTATAAAAATGAGTAAGATTCATTGTTAACCCACTGAATTTCCTTACCCTTCTGTGGAAGTAGAGGCGTTGGTGTGCGTTCTTGTCTGTTGTGGAAACATGGATGTACCAAGACAGATTTTGGTGGTAGTTACTCCTCGGGATTTGAAGCTCTCGGCAACCTCCACGCCAGCACCACTGATACAGACAGAGACTTGTCCTCCACTCCATTTCCTCAAGTCGAAGACCAGCTCCTTTCTTTGCTGACATTGAGGGAGAAATTGTACACCATGTCACTAAACTATCTATCTCTTTCCTGTACTCTGTCTCGACATTGTCAAAGCTCCAAGCCATGACATTGGTTTCATCATCAAATGTGTAGATGCCGTTAGAGCAGAATTTAGCCACACAGTCGTGAGTGTAAAAGGAGTATAGTAAGGGACTGAGCACACAATCTTGCAAGGCACTGGTGTTGAGGATTATTGGGGAGGAAGTTGAATTGAGTATCCTTTATTGTCATGTGCATTCAATATAAAATACACTGAAAAGTCTGTACTGTCACTCGTACGTCAGCACTGTTCACAGAGTAAAATAAAGAAAGATAAATTAAAGAGAGTCCAGCTTTTGCCTCTCCGCTGTTACAGCATGCTGCCACCAGACCCCTGCTCCAGGCTTCCCAGCCCACACCATGCCACTGAGAGTCTCCCAGTCTGGCCTACACAGCCCACACCATGCCACTGGGAGTGTCCCACTCTGGCCTACCCAGTCCACACCATGCCACCGAGTGTCCCACTCTGGCCGTACCAGCACACACCATGCTGCTGAGAGCTTGTCCCACTCCGAGCTACACCAGCCAATGCCATGCTGTCAAGATAGTGACCTACTCCAGGATTCCCAGCCCGAGTCATTCGGTCATCAGGGGCCTACTTCACGAGGAAGCGACAGTACCGCTCCAGACTTCCCAGGCTGACTGATTATGTCTATAGCCATGCTGCCTCTGAAAATGCCACCGCCACTCCGGAGCCCACCGAAGCCATTTCCTGCTGAAGTGCTCTCTTTGCCAGGTAACTATAAGCACAGCAAGGGGTGAAGGAGAAAGAAAAAAAGGAAACAGCAGACAAAGAGGACAAGCCTGGCTCAGGAGCTGGAACACTGCCTACTCCACCACCGTTGTTGTCACCTATCCTTACTGATTGAGGTCTATAAGTCAAGGAAGTCAAGGATCCAGTTGCAGAGGGTGGAGCACAGTTCTAGGTCTTGGAGTTTGGAGATGAGTTTGGTTTGAATTATACTGTTGACAGGGGAGCTAAAGTCAATAAATAGGAGTCTAACATAGGTTGTGTCTTTCATATCCAGATGTTCCAGGGATGGATTTAGGGCCAGGGAGATGGACTTGTTGCTATGGTAGGTGACATGTAGAGGATGATGGCAATGTGGGAGGCTATTGTGTCGACCATTATATCATGTAAGCCTTGATGTGTGTTCGTGTGGTTAGTCTGGGACTCTAGTTTTGTCTGATATTGTTTCATGGCATTTCTGATGGCTTTGCAAAGGTTGGACCTAGATTTTCTGTATCAGTCAGGATTTGTCTACTTGAATGTGTAGTGAGTGGATCACTTGGTTCATCCATGACTTCCAGTTGGGAAACACTCTTTGGCATGCAGTCCTCTACACACCTACTGATGAAGTCTGTGACAGTAGTGGCAAACTCATTTAGGTTGTCCATTCAGTTTTTGAATATGGACAAATCCACCTACTCCAAGCAGTCACATAGGAGCTCATCCATTACCTCAGACCAGCATGGTAGGACTTTCTGTACCATATCCTCATGCTTCAGAGTTTGTTTGTAAGCCAGGAGAAAAACAATAGCCTTACGATCTGATTTTCAAGCATATGGGGCAGGAGATAGGGTGGTGGGTTGTGTAGCAATTGTGTGTTGGCCTCTGGTAAGACAGGAGAAGTGATGGTGGTATCTTGGTAGCACACTCTTCATGTTAGCATTGTTGAAATCACTGGGTACAAGGCCTTGGGGTATTCTGTTTCAAGTCTATTTGTAGCAGTGTAATCCGGTGTATCCTTGCCCTTATGTGGGAAAGCTGTGATTTGAAAAAATAATCTAGACAAATGGTCCAAAGCACTTTGAAGGATCTCTAATACTGTTGGACATCTTTTGATTGAGACATTAAACAGGGCACCCCTCCCTCCAAACTCTCTGAAAGGTTGTGTGGTACCATTCAAGCAGATGGATTCTCATTTGTTCTGGCCAACATTTATGTTACAATCAGCATCTGAAAAATACAGTACCCAGATTATCTGGTTGTTTATCTCATTGCTACTTGTGGAAGTTTGCTGTAAATAAATTGGCGGCTGCATTTCCAAAATGGCAACAATGATTACATTCAGATGTACTTAATTGACTTTGAAGCCGTAGTTGTGAGTATATTGGCCAAGCTGGGAAGTTGGTTTGCAGACATTTTGTCCCCTGTCTAGGTAACTTCTTCAGTGTTTTGCGGCCTCCAGTGAAGCACTATTGTACTGTGTTTTCTGGAATTTATTTGGTTCCGTTTCTGATGCTTCCGGTTGCCGGTTCCAGTTCCAGTTGTTTGTCACAGTGGTTGGTATATTGGTTCTAGGTCTGCGTGTTTATTGATGAAGTCTGTGAATGAGTGCCATGCCTCTAGAAATTCTCTGGATGTCTTCTGTTTAGCTTGTCCTATTATCGTAGTGTTGTCCCAGTCAACCTTGTGGTCTTTGTCATCTACATGTACGGCTACTTGGGACAGCCGGTCCCTGACCATGCTATCTTATATAAAAAATGTCTCGGAACTAACAGCCAGACTTCTCTGCCCACTGGGATCCATGACAGCCCATAAACTGACAAGCACACTCAGACAACAACTCACCAGAACAAAGCACCCTGTACCCATCATGTCTAAAACAAGATTCCATGCAAAGGCTGCATGAAACAATGTATAGGACAAACAGGCAGACAACTTGTAATCCACATCCAAGAACACCAACGAGCCATTAAATGTCATGACTAGCTATCCCTAATAGCCATACACTCAGATGACAAGGACCACAAATTCGACTAGGACAACATTATGATAATAGGACAAACCAAACAGAGGGCAACCAGAGAATTTCTAGAGGTATGGCACTCATTTATGGACTCCATCAATAAACATGTTGACCTGGACCCAATATACTGAACACTGCAACGAACAACTGGAACCAACAACCGAAAGACTGGAGCCAAATACATTCCAGAAGACACAGTACAGCAGCGCTTCACAGGAGGCTCCAAAGCACTGAAAATATCACATAAACAGAGGAGAAAACATCTGCAAATCAACTTCCTAGCTCAGTGAACATACCCCCAACTACAGCAACTGTCACCCAAGCTACAATCTTCATGCAAACTTTGATTTTGAAGCAGTTAAAGTCCTGAGGTTGGGAAAAGTGCTTTCTTTCTTGCCATTGTTTTCACAACTTCACAACATTGCTCCTTTCTATCAAATGCAAACCTTAGTCTCAGCTTTGCTTATAAGTATATTTACTGGTTGTGCATTATCCTCCCTCCATCTTTCATGTTCACTATATACTATTGTCATGTTGTACACTCCACTTCCCTGACTTCTATTCTTCACCAGTGCTGCTCCATTAGATGCCATGACTCCATGAAACCGGGTCTCACTGTGCACTTTGAAAATCTCTGAAGGTAGCTGTGTTCCCACTGTGGAATGTGTGATTCTGACCTTTTGTCCTACATGCAGTTGAGGTGATTCCTCACCTAAATGCTGGTCATGCATCTTCAAGACATGCATTCTGCATTTTGAAGAATTTTGACAATTGGTGTCTCTACAAGATCATTCTCCCCTCCACTCTAGCACAATCTCTGCTGGTAATGGTAACCCCTTTTTCAGAGGTATAGCTCTGAAGTTGAAGAAGAATATTATTTTGTTTCGTTGTATTACATTTCAGGATGAATGATTTAAGACTTGGACTTTAGTATTGTGGTGAAGACATCACATAGATCATTCCCCATTCGGCGCACATATTGCTGAAAGGTCTGCCCAAATGCTGTAGCCCATTGTCAGAAATGTCTTAGAGTCATAGAATCATAGTCATACAGCATGGAAACAAACCATTCAGTCCAACTAGTCCACAACAACTACATTATCAAACTAAACCAGGTCCACCTGCTTGCATTTGGCTTATATCCCACCAAACTTTTATGTACATGTCCAAATATCTTTTATATGTTGTAACTGTACCTGCATCCAACACTTCCTCTGGCAGTTCATTCCACACTCAAACCATTCACTGTGTAAAAAAAATTGTCGCTCATGCCCATTTTAAATCTTTCACCTTTCACCTTAAAAAACATGGTCTCTAGTTTTGAACTCCCCCATCCTAGGGAAAGACCCTTGCTATTCATCTTATCTATGTCCATCATGATTTTATAAACCTCTATAAGGTCACCCCTCAACTTGTTACATTTCAGTGAAAAATTTCCTTGCCTATCCAGTCTTATTGCACTGAACAGACTCGTGATGATGCTGCTCCTCTAACAAAGTTAGGTTGTCATTGGGTTCTTTTTTCAGACGGGTGATAAAGACAGAGGTTCTGTTTTGTCTGCGTTTATCTACTTGAAGAAGCTTTGAAGTTTAAAAAATACATGTACAGTGAAAGGGGAGTGGCCAGTTCTCCCAGTTCAGCTTTCTCTAGTTGGGTATGGTTTGGGTTTCTGCAGTCTGGCTAGTCAGAGCAAGCAGTCAGTTCTGAGGCTGTTGATCAAATAAACAGCTACACGGAAGAAGGTGTTCCATACTGAAATTCTCTGCCATCTCTCTCCCTCTTTCCTGCAAGACCCTGTGTTTCATTTTACCTTTTTCGCCAAGAGGTGTTTATGGGGATTGTTGCATGTATTTGGACAGCATCACTAAGTTAGGACACTCTGTTGGGTTTTCAGATAGGTTAAGTTATACTGTATTATGTTCTCTTTAATTTGGTACTCTATAAATAAATTCTGTTTTGTTTAAAACGAAGGGGTTTTGACCTGCTGCATCACAATTGAATATCTGTGTTACACCTGCTCTAAACAGCTAGAAAAGTTAGTGTCTGGGCTACCTTCTTGAACTGTTTTGAGGGGGTCTGGCCTAGATCATAACAGACTGAATGTGGCTCACCCAACAAAACTTCCACAGACATGCTTGAAGTGTTGTGTAACAATTGGAAATTTGGAGAAATAATTAGCAACTAAGGTGAAGCTGACTCTATTCACAGGAGATAGATCTCTAGTGATTTTGGACTAAGGGACTGATGGACTCTCATGCAGGTGTAGTGATTCTTGTTATGGTGGTGGCTCTGTCATGCCTTGCACATTGTCAACAACTTTGTGATGTCACTGTTAATCCCTGACTAATAGACTGCATCATGATCTAACCAATATATCCTTATGGTAGTTTTAACTATACAGAAATTTGGGCATAAGCACTTGTTTTCCTTGAAGATAACCGCTTGAGATAAAGTTCATATCTGTAAGTTCAAAATCATCCAAGAGTGGTGCACATTTGGTTATCAGGTCACCCTTCAGTGAAAACTCTATCGTGCTTTAGTTGTGGGTCATTATTTGTTTCTGATTGAAGCTGGTTGAAGTAATGCTGGTCTAAATGCAACAGATCAATTTTCAACACATTTTTAAACTTTGTCCATACTGTTCATGTTGTAAGTCCAAAGGAATATTTCCATCCTTGTTTAAGGTTGACAATGTGCTTAGAATGGCCAAACTGACCATTTTGGTAGTCAAAACGTGTGGTTCTGGAAAAGCGCAGGCAGTCAGTAACATTGAGGAGCAGGAGAATCGATGTTTCGATCATAAGCTCTTCTTAGCTCGAAGAGCTTATGCTCGAAACATCGATTCTTCTGCTCCTCGGATGCTGCTTAACTGGCTGTGCTTTTCCAGCACCACACTCTTTGACTCTGATCACCAGCATCTGCAGTCCTCACTTCTCCTTACCATTTTGGTACTAGGTTTGTAGTGGACATCAAAGTCAAATTACCCTGTACTTTTCCCAGAGGTTATCATAAAAGGTAATGGACTTGGCAATGATTCGTGTCAAATTATTTCCATTGGTTTGTGATCTGTTTCAGGACTTTGGTTAGGCCACAGTTGGAGTACTGTGTGCAGTTCTGGTCGCCTCACTTTAGGAAAGATGTGGAAGCTTTGGAGAGGGTGCAGAGAAGATTTACCAGGATGTTGCCTGGAATGGAGAGGAAGTCGTACGAGGATAGGTTGAGAGTTCTCGGCCTTTTCTCATTGGAACGGCGAAGGATGAGGGGTGACTTGATAGAGGTTTATAAGATGATCAGAGGAATAGATAGAGTAGACAGTCAGAAACTTTTTCCCCGGGTACAACAGAGTGTTACAAGGGGACATAAATTTAAGGTGAAGGGTGGAAGGTATAGGGGAGATGTCAGGGGTGGGTTCTTTACCCAGAGAGTGGTGGGGGCATGGAATGCGCTGCCCGTGGGTGTGGTAGAGTCGGAATCATTGGCGACCTTTAAGCGGCATTTGGATAGGTACATGGATGGGTACTTAATCTAGGTTAGAAGTTCGGCACAACATCGTGGGCCGAAGGGCCTGTTCTGTGCTGTATTGTTCTATGTTCTATGTTCTATGTTTCCACAATGAGTCGCTTAATGTGATAACAAATCCAAGAGCAAGTGTTTCACTCTCCATTTTGTAATAATTGGATTGTTCTTATAGTAAATCTTTTGATCCAAATGAAATTGGTTTGCCACCTTGGAAGTGTTGACTTCCAGGAGTGACTCCGTCCTCGGGTTGTAGTACTGCAGCAATTCTCTGCTGACAATGCTTGTTTGAGGCACTTGAGCAGATATTGATAGTCTTCCTGCCATGCAAATGATGTGTCTTCCTCAATGAGATGCTATGCTAGGCAGCAAACTTTCAAATCTATGTTGCCTAGATGTTGAGGAGATCTTAGTTGGTCTTCTTTATCTTGTAGGGTCACAACTGTTTTACATCTTTGATTTTGCTTGGAGTAGGGTAGATTACAAACCTGAAAATATAGAGCCATGCAATGCTATTATCCAACAAGAGAAAACCTAACCATCACCCTTAGACGTTCACTGACTTCCTCACTATCAACTTTCTGGGAGCTTACCATTGACCAGAACTGAACTGGACTAGCCAAATAAATACAGTGGCTGCAAGAGCAGGTCAGAGGTGAGGGGTCTTGCAGTGAGTATCTAACCTCCTAACTTCCTAATCCTGTTCAAGGCAAAAGTCAGGAGTGTGACTGAATACTGTCCACTTGCCTCGATGAGTGCAGCTCCAGCAACAACACTTGAGGAGCTTGACACCATTCAGGACAAAGCATTCTGCTTGCTTGGTAACACATCCACAAACATTCAGTCCCTCCAACTGACACTCTGAGGCAGCAGCGTATACCATTTACAAGATGTGCTGCAAAAATTCAGAGACCCTTGGAGAAAAACTTCCAAACTCACAGCCGCTACCACCTGGAAGGTCAAGGGCAGCAGATACATGGGATCATCATCACCTGTAAATCCTCCTCCAAGCCACCATTCCCTCAGTGTTGATACATCAAAATCCTGGAATTCCCTCAATAATGGCACTTTGGTTACATCTAAGTCAAATGGACTGCAGGGGTTCAAGAAGGCAGCTCACCAGCATCTTCTCAAGAGCAGTTAGGCATTGGCAAAAAATGCTGGCCCAGCCAGCATATTCTGTGATTGAACAATAAAGTGCTGCAGAGGTGCTGTGCACCTCACAAATATCTCAAATAGATCACAAATACTTACGTGACAGAATCCCAAATCACAGCCCCCACTCACATTTCCATCAGTTTATTCAGTTGCTACTATTTACGCATTTATTTATTTGCTAACTGAAAACACGTAACAAATTTGTGATCAAGTATGATCAGAGGGATCCACTCCAACTGACTTGTGATGCACGTTATTTAGAGTCATAGAGTCATAGAGATGTACAGCGCAGAAACAGACCCTTCAGTCCAACTCGTCCATGCCGACCAAATATCCCAATCTAATCTAGTCCCATTTGCCATCCCTTGGCCCATATCCCTCAAAACCCTTCCTTTTCATATACCCATCTAGATGCCTTTTAGATGCTGCAATTGTACCAGCCTCCACCGCTTCCTCTGGCAGCTCATTCCATCCACGCACCATCTTCCATGTGAAAAACCCTTTAGGTCCATTTTATATCTTTCCCCTCTCACCCTAAATCTGTGCCCTCTAATTCTGGACTCCCCCACCCCAGGGAAAAGGCCTTGCCTGTTTATCCTATCCATGCCCTTCATAATTTTTATAAACCTTTATAAGGTCCCCCCTCAGCCTCCGATACTCCAGGGAAAACAGCCCCAGCCTATTCAGCCTCTCCTGATAGCTCAAATCCTCCAACCCTGGCAACATTCCTGTAAATCCTTTCTGAACCCTTTCAAGTTTCACAACATCTTATCAACAGGAAGAGACCACAGTTGTACCCATTACTCCAAAAATGGCCTAACCAATGTCCTGTACAGCTGCCCTAAAGCAGTGGAGTGCAATATTTTAGAATGATAATCCTAATGAGTCATCACATTAAAGAGGTATCCCACATCCTAATCAAGAAGTACAAACAGACTTGAAGCAGAGATTGATGAAACATAATCTGGACTTACATCCGAAGTAGAAATAAGACACAGGATATTTAACTCAAAAACAATCTTTGACAAATATCTCAGGGTAACCAAGACGATTTCACATGCTTCATAGGCAATAACAAAGTGATTGTGTTTATTTACAAAAGTTAATAAATGTGTTGTTGAAATGTGAACTTTAACAGAGAAGATGTGAGATTTATCCAGAGCCTGTATAGGGACTAATTGATGGTTAGGAGAAAAATAATCAGTCATGTTTCAAGTGAAGAGTATGACCAGGCTGTGTCCTGTTGCAAACATTATTCAATCTGTACACAGAATTAAATGTACATCCTGGGTAAATATCATAGACAAGAACATAAATGATTTGTTGCCTATTACTGTGTTGCTTACAGAACCAGAAAGGTCTTACATAGTTTAGAATATGGATTATAGAATAGGGATAAAAATAATGATAGTCAGAAAGAGTGCATAAGACATGGTTGGTGTCACAGTGGGACAAGTTGATACGTTTGTCTGTTTAGGTCAAACGACGCCATTTTCTTCACAGCCTTCAACACGTCATTGATAACAATGAGCACCTCACCAAGGTCTTCCCTACAGCTCCACTTCTCACCTTCAAACATATGCCAAACCTGAAACAGAAACTGTTGGCAGCAAGCAACCAACTTTTAGGACAACATTGACCAAAACTTCACACAACCCTGCCATGGCAACCTCTGCAAGACATATCAGATCATCAACATGGATATCACCATCACATGTGAGAAGACCACTACGGACATGGCAGATACTCGTGACTTGGCCAATGTTGTCTGTCTCACATGCTGCAGGCATGGATTCATGATATATTGGCAAGACCATGCAGACGCTACGAAGACAGATGAATGGACTCCGTGCAACAATCACCAGAGAGGAGTGTTCTCTCCCAGTTGGGGAAAACATCAATGGTCAAGGGCTTTCAGCCAGCGATCTTTGGGAAGGTATCCTCCAAATTGGATTTCGAGATATACAACAATGCAGAATCACCGAGTAGAGACTGATAGCCAAGTTCCATACCCATGAAAACGGCGTAAACCATGATCTTGGGTTCATGTCATGCTACATGTAACCCCACCATACTGTTCTGTATCTGTCAAATCTTCCTTATTGTCTTGTTTTGACAGTATCACTTTGATAAATTGTTATGATGTCTCTACTTTGGTTAGTTTGTTGTTGTGGTTCTGTTCGGCGAGCTGTGAATTTGTGTTGCAGACTTTTCGTCCCCTGTCTAGGTGACATCCTCAGTGCTTGGGAGCCTCTTGTGAAGCGCTTCTGTGATGTTTCCTCCGGCATTTATAGTGGTTTGTCTCTGCTGCTTCTAGTTGTCAGTTCCAGCTGTCCGCTGCAGTGGCCGGTATATTGGGTCCAGGTCGATGTGTTTGTTGATAGAATCTGTGGATGAGTGCCATGCCTCTAGGAATTCCCTGGCTGTTCTCTGTTTGGCTTGTCCTATAATAGTAGTGTTGTCCCAGTCAAACTCATGTTGCTTGTCATCTGCGTGTGTGGCTACTAAGGATAGCTGGTCATGTCGTTTCGTGGCTAGTTGGTGTTCATGGATACAGTTTGTACAGTTTTGGATTACTTACTACATAGTCTCACACGCACACTCTCTCACACACGCACACTTTCACGCACACATACTCTCATGCAAGCACACTCACTGACACATGCACAATCATACAGACCCTCTCTCACACATATATACTATCACTCTCTCACACACACCCACACACATACTGTATCACACATGCCCAGCCCTGTGTACGAGCACACAAAACACATACACCCTCTCTCTCTCTCACAACTATGGGGTAAATCATTTCATCCATGATGTTTGTTTATTTACAGATACACTTTATTTTGTTAAAAACACACAATTTATAGTCACAGTCATTCAGTGTGGCACTTTATAAATTCCTACTTTCGGAACAAGACCAGCCTGATTTAAAACTCAGAGACAGATTCTGAGCAAGGCGTCACACGTACAATTCAGTGTCTGACCTGAGATATCACCTTTTATATCTCTGCCTGATTGAAGTTTGAAAAGTTAGGCAGGCACTGATAAAACCTTTAATTATCTCAAGGCAGTGACTTGAAACAAATTCTGAATTTGCATCTTAATCAAAACATGGATCTCCTTTCTAACGGAGTTCTCCATCAGCCATTTTAAATTTGTTCACTCCACTCCACGCATGATCTCCCTGCCTATAAACTCTTGTGTTGGTGTACCCTGTTTCACTCCACCTGGCAAAAGAGCATCGCTCCAAAAGCTTGTGATTTCAAATAAACCTACTGAACTATAACCTGGTGTTGTGTGATTTTTGACTAAATAAAATGATAACAGAAGGCAATGGATGTGATTCAGAAGTTAGAAGGATAGCGATAACCAAAAGTAATTCTGTGGTGATTAAGGGTAAAATAAAACTCAGGTTTGTAACAAGGAAACAATTCATAAGATGTTACATTTTACCCACTTTCACAACCACTGCAAAACCCTCTACAAGAAAAATCTGTGGAATCAAACAGAGGTCTTTGAAATTTAAATAGAGTAATAGAGCCATAGAGCCAATGGCATGGAAACAGACCCTCCGGTTCAACTTGTCCATGCCAACCAGACATCCTAAATTAGTCTTATTTGCCAGCAGTTGGCCCATATCCCTCTAAATCATTCCTATTTGTATGCCAATCCAGATACCTTTTAAATGTAATTGTACCAGCTACCACTACTTCCTTTGGCAGCTTACTTCATACACGCACCATCCTCTGCATGAAAAAGTTGCCCCTTTGGAACTTTTTAAATCTTTCCCCTCTCACCTTAAAGCTATGCCTTCTATTTTTGGACTCTGGGGAAAAGACCTTGGCTATTCACCCTATCATGACCTTGATGATTTTATAAACTTCTATAAAGTCACCCCTCAGCCTCCAAATCTCTAGGGAAACCAGCCCGAGCTATTTCACCCTGTCCCTGTAACTCAAACTCACCAACCTTGGCAACATCCTTGTGAAAAAGGAGAAAGTGAGGACTGCAGATGCTGAGGATCAGAGCTTAAAAATGTGTTGCTGGAAAGGCGCAGCTGGTCAGGCAGCATCAAAGGAGAAGGAGAATTGACGTTTCGGGCATAAGCTGATGCTGCCTGACCTGCTGTGCTTTTCCAGCAACACATTTTTAAGCAACATCCTTGTGAATCTGTTCTGAATGCTTTCAAGTTTCACAACGTCTTTCCTATAACAGGAAGACTAGAATTGAATGCAGTATTCCAAAAATGCCCTAACCAATGTCCCGTACAGCTATAAAATGATCGCCACACTCCTATACTCAATGAGCTCAATAAAGGCAAGCACACCAAACACCTTCTTCATTATCCTGTCTATCTGTGATTCTACTTTCAAGGAACTATGAACATGTGCTCCAAGATCTCTTTGTTCAGCAACACTCTCCAGGCCCTTACCATTAAGTATATAAACCTGCCCTGATTTGCTTTTCCAAAATGTGGCACCCCACATTTCTCTAAATTAAACCCCATCTGTCACCTCATGGCCCACTGGCCCATCTGATCAAGTACCTGTTGTACTCTGAAGTAACCTTTTTGGATGTCCACTACACCATCAATTTTAGTGTCACTTAGATGGATGCTAACAATTCCATATACAGGCCATAGGATGAACAAAAAAGATGCTTTTTGAATTGAATTGAATTGAACTGAATGTATTGTCATGTGTACTGAGCAACAGTGAAAAGCTTTGTCTTGTGAGTAATACAGGCAGATCACAGAGTTAAGTAGCATAGATAGTAAATAATAGGTAAACAGTGGCAAAAACAAAAACACAAGTACAGGCGAATGCTGAGACTTTGTGAGTCCATTCAGTATTCTAAGAACAGTAGGGTAGAAACTGTTTGGAAACTGGCTGGTGCATGTGTTTAGGCTTCTGTACCTTCTCCCCTGATGGTGGAGGTTGTAGAAAAATATTGCCAGGGTGGCATGGATCTTTGGGAATGCTGGCAGCCTTTCCATGACAGCGGGCCTGGTAGATGGATTCTTTAGATGGGAGGTTAGCCTTAGTGATTGTCTGGGCTGAGTTCACCACTCTCTGTAACCATCTCCGATCTTGAATGGTACAGTTGACATATCAGGTTGTGATACATTCAGACAGAATTAGCGAGTTTTGGGAAGATTTGTAGCTCAAGTTGAGATTCTGGATGTAGGTTTGCTCACTGAGCTGGAAGGTTTATTTCCAGATGTTTCGTCACCCTACTAGGTAACATCTTCAGTGGGCCTCCAGGCGAAGCACTGCTGATGATTTCTGCTTGCTATTTATATATTTGGGTTTCTTTGGGTTGGTGATGTCATTTCCTGTGATGATGTCATTTCCTTTTCTTTTTCTCAGTGGGTGGTAGATGGTGTCTAACTAGATGTGTTTGTTGATAGAGTTCCAGTTGGAATGCCATGCTTCTAGGAATTCTCATGCGTGTCTCTGTTTGGCTTGTCCTAGGATGGATGTGTTGTCCCAGTCGAAGTGGTGTCCTTCATTATCTGTATGTAAGGATACTAGTGAGAGAGGGTCATGTCATTTTGTGGCTAGTTGATGTTCATGTATCCTGTAGGAGAAGAGACGTTATTGGGCCTTTGTAACCAGTGCATCCACATGAAGAGTCCAAGAAAGCTTGTTGTTGATACTTTAAAATATGATATCTAGAAAAGAAAATCTCAGTATTTTGTCCATTTGATCAGAGCTGAAATGTTGCAGCGATTACTTCCATGGGCTAACTAGAGGATAGCAGGAAAAGGGATTGCCTTAGTAATGCGGTATGATAGATGCCACAGAGCAGTTGCAGAAGAGCCTCAATGAATAAGATGAGGAAAGCACAAGATAAATCAACATCATGTACAAAGACAGAAGACCCACTGGCTAGTGTACCTACAGGCAACAGCAGCAGTAGCATTTATTTACCGTTAGCGATTTTATACTAGATAATAGATTGACTTGAGATCTAGATTACATTTAGTTAATAGCTTTTCAATTTGAATTTGCAATTAATTCTTGTTTATTAACTTAATTGTTTTATGCCCTCTTTGATTAAAAATATGGTATGCATAAATAAAATGAAGTTTGGATTTCTTTATTGCAGAATCCTCTATTTGATTCACTTTATTCACTAAAATTAGTTCTTTGCTTATTGTTGTCCTTTGTTTCAAATCACTGCACATCTCCTTCCTCTCTTGGTTGCCACTGCCATGCTTTTAAATAGGTACACTTTATTGAAAGCATGGTTTGATTAATTTCCAGACACTAAAGATACCAGAAAATGGGAATAGTGAAGGAAAATGGCATTAAGACAGAGAATCAGCCATGATCTAGTTAAATGGCAGAACAGATTCAAGGGACCAAATGATCTACTCCGGCTTGTATTCCAAAGTTCCTCTCAATTCTGCTTCACACTTCTGGCCAATATTGATTGGGTGAACAAAAGTGCACTCTTCAGATAATATTGATGCATTTTTGAATGTGTAAATTGATGCATTTGTACAAATGCATTCTTTATGATAATGCTGACAATGAATTTATTCTGAGACTAACAATGCATTGTAGAGGATAATGCTACTGCGTTCTGGGCAAGTCACTTTACTTAACTACCACACTGACAATTGAGAATTTCAATGAATCCCCTCCCCCAAGTTTCTGAAGGAACATCTCGCCTCTGGACAGTCAGTTATTGGTTATATCAAAGGGAATGGAATACAAAAACAATGCTAAAACTATACAAAGGGTTAAAAATCACACAACACCAGGTTACAGTCCAATAGGTTTGTACATTGGTGTTGTTGTGGTTCTGTTCGCCGAGCTGGAAGTTTTTGTTGCAAACGTTTCATCCCCTGGCTAGGCGACATCATCAGTGCTTGGGAGCCTCCTGCGAAGCGCTTCTTTGATGTTTCCTCCGGTGTTTATAGTGGTCTGTCCCTGCCGCTTCCGGTTGTCAGCTTCAGCTGTCTGCTGTAGTGGTTGGTTGCTCTAGGCATGGCATTCATCCACAAACTCCATCAACAAACACATCGACCTGGACCCAATATACCAACCACTACAGCGGACAGCTGAAAATGACAACCGGAAGAGGCAGGGACAGACCACTATAAACACCAGAGGAAACATCAAAGAAGCGCTTCGCAGGAGGCTCCCAAGCACTGATGATGTCGCCTAGCCAGGGGACGAAACGTTTGCAACAAAAACTTCCAGCTCGGCTAACAGAACCACAACAACGAGCATCCGAGCTACAAATCTTCGCACAAACTTTGAACTTTGGTGTTGTGTGATTTTTAATTTTGTTCACCCCAGTTCAACACCGGCACCATCACATTAAAACTGTACAGGCGCTGATCACACCACATCTGTAATAATGTGAATGTTTTTGGTCCCCTTGACTGAGGAAGGCTATACAGGTGTATGACTATACGGGAATAAGACTTAGAACATACAACATTGAACATTACAGCGCAGTACAGGCCCTTTGGCCCTCAATGTTGCACCGACCCGTGGAACTAATTTGAAGCCCATCTAACCTACATATTCCATTTTCATCCATATGCCTATCCAATAACTATTTAAATACCCTTAAAGTTGGTGAGTCTACGACTGTTGCAGGCAGTGTGTTCCACACTCCTACTACTCTCTGAATAAAGAAACTACCTCTGACATCTGTCCTATATCTTTCACCCCACAATTTAAAGCTATGTCCTATTGTGCTAGCCATCGCCATCCAAGGAAAAAGGCTCTCACTGTCCAACCAATCTAACCCTCTGATTATCTTATATGTCACAATTAAGTCACAGATCAACCTTCTTCTCTCTAATGAAAACAGCTTCAAGTCCCTCAGCCTTTCCCTCTAATAGCTTCTCTCCATACCAGGCAACACCCTAGTAAATCTCCAAAGCTTCCACATCCTTCCGACAACGCAGCAACCATAACTGTACACAATACTCCAAGTGCGACCGCACCAGAGTTTTGTGCAGCGGAACCATGATCGCATGGTTCTGAAAATCAATCCCTCTACCAATAAAAGCTAACACACCATATGCCTTCTTAAGAGCCCTATCAACCTGGGTGGTAACGTTCAAGAATCTATATACCTGGACATCGAGATCTCTCTGCTTATCTACACTACCAAAAGTCTTACCATTAGTCCAGTACTCTGAATTCCCATTGTTTCTTCCAAAGTGAATCACCTTGCACTTTTCTGTATTAAACTCCATTTGCCACCTCTCAGCCCAGCTCTTCAGCTTATTTCTGTCCCTCTGTAACCTGCAACATCCTTTGTCATTATCCACAACTCTACTGACTCCACAAATTTACTAACAAAGTCTCCTGTGCCCTCATCCAGGTCATTTATAAAAATGACAAACAACAGTGGACCCAAAACAGATCCTTGCGGTACCCCACTAGTAACTGAACTCCAGGAATAATATTTCCGATCAAGCACCACTCTCTGTCTTCATTCAGCTAGCCAATTTCTGATCCAAACTGCTAAATCCCCCTCAATCCCCATGCCTCCATATTTTGTGCAATAGCCTACTATGGGGAACCTTATCAAAAGCCTTAAAGAAATCCATATACACCACATCAACCCCTTAAACCTCATCCAGCTGTTTGGCCACCTTCTCAAAGATCTCAATAAGGCACAACCTACCCTTCACAAAACTGTGTTGACTATCCCTAATCAACTTATTCCTCTTTAGATGGAATTTCTTATAACCCTTATTTCCTATATCTCTTATAATCCTTTCCAACACTTTACCCACAACCGAAGTAAGGCTCACAGGTCTATAATTTTCAGGGTTGTCTCTACTCTCCTTCTTGAACAAGGGAACAACATTTGCTATCCTCCAGTCTTCTGGCACTATTCCTGTAGATAATGACGACATAAAGATCAAAGCCAAAGGCTCGGCCATCTCCTGCCTGGCTTCCCAGAGAATCCTAGGATAAATCCCATCCAGCCCAGGGGACTTAACCATTTTTACACTTTCCAGAATTGTTAACACCTCCTCCTTATGCACTTCAATTCCTTCTAGTCTAGTAGCCTGTACCTCAGTATTCTCCTCGACAACATTGTCTTTTTCTAGTGTGAATACTGATGAAAAGTATTCACTTAGCGCTTCCCCATCTCCTCTGACTCCAAGCAAAACTTCCCACTACTATGCTTGATTGGCCCTAATTTTACTCTAGTTATTCTTTTATTCCTGATATAGCTGTAGAAGGCTTTAGGGTTTTCCTTGATTCTATCTGCCAATGACTTCTCATGTCCCCCTCCTGGCTCTTCTTAGCTTTCTCTTTAGGTCTTCCCTGGCTGACTTGTAACCGTCAAGTGCTCAAAGTGAGCCATCACATCTCATCCTAACATAAGCCGCTTTCTTCCTCTTGACAAGAGATTCAACTTCCTTAGTAAACCACGGCTCCCACACCCGACAACTGTCTCCTTGCCTGACCAGTACATACTTATCAAGGATGCATAGTATCTGGTCCTTGAATAAGCTCATCTCTGTATTAAGTGGGTGACCCATTACTCTGAGATTATGCCCTTTTGTCCGAGACTCTCCCACAAAGGCAAACAACCATTAAGGCCATTAAGGTACAAGTGTGATGTGGAAATGTCAATGTGTGATAGCCATGACGCCTGACATATCATAGAATCCCTACAGTGTGGAAAAAGGCCCTTTGGCCCAACAAGTCCACACCGACCTTCAGAAGAGTAACCCACCCATCCGTTACCCTACATTTACCCCTGACTTCCCTTTACACTATGGGCAATTTAGCATGGCCAATTCACCTAACTTGCACATCTTTGGATTGTGGGTGAAAATGCACATAGACACAAAGAGAATGTGCAAACTCCACACAGACAGTCACCAAGGCTGGAATCGCACCCAGGTTCCTGGTGCTGTGAGGCAGCAGTGTTAACCACAGATCCACTGTGCCACCCTATGAGACAAACACTGACACACAAATGGACCACAAATACGAGATGCCTATATGTCACATTGGGATTGGAATCAGTGTTTTCCTTTAAGATGCCTGACTTAGGCTGGCCCTCACATTTCATCCACTCTTGATCTCTCCACCATAACAGTGAGGGTAGGAAGGGACCAAAATTGTCAGCTCCAACTATTATCTATAAATAAACAATTAAGGATGAATTGATCTTGTTCAAATTCAAACTTTTGATTGCAATACATAATAACTGTTGACACAAACAGCTGCACAGGCTGTTCAATTTTAAAAGTGTTTAAAATTGTGGGAAGGAAGACGGTAAGGTCATCATTGAAGGGTGCTTCTGGTGCAGTGGAGATACTTTGTGAAAAGATAGTGCCCCGCTTACTTCCTACCTGCCTATGTATGAATCAATTATCTTTTATCCCATGTTACATGCTCAAATCACCTGGACTTTACTTCCCCTGGAATCCCTGGGGCTTCCTGTGTTGACCTTTGCCTGTTGGAAGTTCCTTCTGCTAAAAATTGGAATATTGGAACTGTTGGAGCTACTGGCTGCCAGAAGCTCCGGATGATAAGACTACCTCCCAATGTGAGGTGGAAGTCCAGCGAGCTGAATGTTTCCCCAATGTGTGCTTTATGGTAACAGGATGGTCTTCTTACCAGCAGGACAGCTTGCTGCCTTCTTTTATATCAGGATGGGGTGTGGCCAGCCATCTGCCCTCCCCCCCTCTGCTTATTTCTGCCCAATATCTCAATGATATCTGACTTCAGAAAGCTCAATATATTTTCAATAAAGTACTGTCGGCCAAAATTACCATCTCTTGTTGGTTGCAGATTCTCCTTCTAATAGTTAATCAGGATTTCATTTTTTGGCTGCAGTTTGCAATCCTCTCCTTTTCACTCAGCAAAGTTCTCTGTTGTGTTTAATCTTTTATGTGGCTTTTCAGGAGGTAGTCCTAAATTACTATGTGGTCAACTCATCCTGTTCTGTGGAAGTTTCTCTTAATTAAAGTACCATGTCTGATTATATTCTGAGCTCTTTGTTGAATTTGAACCACTCAGAAACATTTGTCTTTCTTCAGCTTTATTCCATCAGATTTTCATCATCTGTCTTACTATCCCCTTTGTAGTCTCCTTTACAGATAATCTTCAGAATACCATTTTATCTAGATTAGGCAGTCTCCAAGGTCCATACAAAAAAAAATAACAAAGGACTGTGGTCAGAAGAAAAACAGAAATAGCTGAGAAAGTCAGCAGGTCCTTCAGCATCTGTGGAGAAAAAGCAGAGTCAGTATTTTGGGTCCAGTGTTCTGAAGAAGGGTCTAGCACATTTAATTTAAAACAATTGAAAGACTAGTGTTTCTTTCAATAACACTCAAGAAGCTTGGAGATACATTGATTGCCACTACAATCATAAACATCCACTCCACTACCAATGACGTTCAGTTGCAGCAGTGTGTATCATCTAAAAGATGCACTGCAGAAACATAACAAGGCTCCTTAGACAGCACCTCCCAAATCCAACAACCAAAACTATCTTGAAGGACAAGGGCAGCAGCTACATGGGAACATCATCCCCCTCCAGCTCTCCTCCAAGTCATTCAACTTACTGATTTGGAAACATATCAGCGTTCCATCAGTGTCACTGGGTCAAAGTCCTGGAACTCCCTGTGGTATTGTGGGTTTACCTACAGCAAATGGACTGCATCAGTTCAAGAAGGCAGCTCACTAACACATTCTGAAGGGTAACTAATATTTGTCCCAGCCAGCAATGCCCACATCCTGTGAGTTAATAAAAACAAGGACTTGTCTGTGCTTTCAAAGGCATACTGATTGACTGCCAGGCTGAAAACTTGCTTTTTTGCCTAACAACCAGAACCTAAGGATGAGATTTAATGGGTAAACTAACTTATCTATTATTAGTAGTATTATTAATATTAGTATTATTAGATATGTAGCATCTTTTATAAGAGTCAAGTTCTGAAGAATTCCCTCTATCATCCTGTAACTTTTCCTTTCACAATTTCCAATATTTTTTGTTTCTATTTCTGATATATGTTCTGATGAAGAAAGGGAGGTGTCACTGAGGGAGGATGGAATCATTTGAAGAAGTTTCCTGAGGAACTAGGAAGAAGTCTACTCTCTATTTAACATTACACTTCAGAAACTTGGTGATCCTCTGTATTATTGTCTGGAATATTTTGAACAATTCTGACATATTGCTGTTTCTTATGTAGATGACAAACAACATCAAGACATTCCAGTATATAGTGAATCAAAAGGAAATGTCGTCTCAATTGAGGAACTACAAAAGATCATAAACAGCTTTAAAACTAAGTGTCGTAAGTACAATTTGAAGATATAATTGATTTACTGCAAGCCAAAAGTGTTTCTACAAAATTAAATAAGGTCTGCCTCCCAAGAGAAAGCATTTTCACAGTTCCACAGAATTGTTAACAATGCAGGAAGAAGGCATTCGCTCCATCGTGTCTGTACAGATTTTACCAAAAAAAAAGTATTTAAAGTAACTGATAAATTACAGTTAGTTTACACAATCAGCAATCTGGCTCCAAATTTGGACCTCAAAAAAATTCAGTGTTACTTCATGTACACAAATATTGCTATTACATTTTCTAATCATTTATTCAGGTTCAAATATTTCTGAATTTTTAGACTAGATTCCTTACAGAGTGGAAACAGGTCCTTTGGCCCAACAGGTCCACACCGACCCTCCGAAGAGTAACCCACCCAGCCCCATTTCCGTCTGACTAATGCACCTAATACTATGGGCAATTTAGCATGGCCAATTCACCTGACCTGCACATCATTGGACTGTGGGAGGAAACCAGAGTACCCAGAGAAACCCACGCAGACACAGGGAGAATGTGCAAACTCCACACAGCCCAAGGCTGGAATTGAACCTGGCACCCTGGTGCTGTGAGGCAGCAGTGCTAACCACTAAGCCACCATTTTCCCATGATTTCTCTGCAGACTTGTACTGCACTGCCAATGAATGTCCAGCAAAGTTAACCATGGCATAAGCCTTACTGGTTGTCAAGCTCTGGGACTCTTGCTGTAGCAGTATCTACATTGTGATACGATTGGGAATTGCAGATCTTGCCAATGGAAGTATAATTATCCAGACATCTTGCAAGCCAAAAGCAGATTCTCATCAAAAATCAGCTACAAATGCTTTTCATCTTTATTGTCATTTGCTCAGTTTACATGCTCCCAGAGCCTTGACATTATAATTTGAAAATAATTTAGACACAGTTGATATCGACTGTGAGCTTCAGAATATTTACATCAGCATGATGAAAAAAAGTTGTCTTTTAATTTCGGGATGAATGTTGAAAAGTGTTACACCTCACTGGGCCACTGGCAGTCAAGCCCTACTATTCTCTGAATGATCACAAAGCTTTTTAAGAATACATTGAATTCAGCAACGTAGCTGTCTTTTAAACCCAGGTTGACAGAAAGAATGGACCAATTTAATTAATAAGAATCACTGTTCAT
This sequence comes from Chiloscyllium plagiosum, assembly GCF_037043375.1. NCBI lineage: Eukaryota > Metazoa > Chordata > Chondrichthyes > Orectolobiformes > Hemiscylliidae > Chiloscyllium > Chiloscyllium plagiosum. The sequence continues at coordinate 6,187,996 of NW_028270149.1, read as the reverse complement.
TGCAAATAAATAGATTCTAACTACAGAGAATCAGTTATGAACCATTGTCTCTGCCCACTTATAAAACTTCCCTTCTATATATATGTAGCGATTGGAACCAGGTTGACCTCATTGACTATGAGGTTGTTGATTAGGATTGTTAACCTGGCCAATTGGGAAGGCCCTTGTTAACCTTCTCGAACCAGGAGATTAGCATCTCCTCAGTCCAGGCAACTGACTCTAAGCTGGCTGGTCACAAGTCAATAAAAGATGACTTAGTGACAGAATACTAGCCTCTGTGCAGTTATTTCAGTGGTGACGGGAGAAAACAGAACATGCTCAAATCACCCGTCAGTACTGGAGCATAGGTCCTTCCTTGGATTAGTGAATTATTACGGAAAATTCATACGTAACCTGGCTTCCACCTTGGCATCCTTACTCCTGCTATTGCAAAAGGGTCAGAAATGGTCATGTAGCCAAGAAGTAGCCTTTAGGTAATTGAAAAAGCTGTTATCATTACCTAATGTGTTGGCCCACTACGATCCAAAGTGAAAGGTAGTGCTGTCATGTGATTTCTCCCCGCACGGTGTTGGGCAGTGTTGGCTCACCAGTGACCTAATGGAGAGGAATGCCTGATAGTGCATGCTTCCCAGACTTTGGCTGATGCTGTACACAAATACATCCAGATAGAGAATGGAGGTTTGGCAGTCATCTTTGGTATGAGGATGTACCATCAGTACCTTACGGATGGGAATTTATCATAGTAACAGATCACAATCCCCTGCTAGGGCTACTGTAGGAAGACAAGGCAATGCCGCCCATAGGTTCTGATAGAATTCAGCATTGGGCCCTTATTCTCAGCACATACAAGTACAAGTTAGAACACTGCCCAGGAAGTCAAGTGACTAATACAGATCCTTTGAGCTGCCTCCCACTTGCAGATAGTCCACTGGCGGTGCCTCACCTGGAAGAGTCCATTTTGGTTTTGAACTTCCTGGACACCTTTCCAATCATTGCCAACAATGTCCGACTGTGGATACAAAAAGATCCTGTCTCGTAAAACTGAAACAGCTGGTGGTAATATAGGAAACAGAAGGGTTGTCGCAACTCGGTGAGACTAGATGACCGTTGAAGACGGCATATTACTATGGAGCAAGAGTGATTGTCCTGAGGAATGTTTGCTGTAGATATGGGCTGAATTCAACTAGGGTCGTTCAGGGGTTTCAAGGATAAAGATGCTAGTAAGGAGCTATGTCTGGTGGCTGGGGTTGGATGCCAATGTAGCTGCGTTGGTGGAGCAGTGCCCAGAGTGCCAACAAGGACAAAAATTCGTGGGAATAGCTGGGGAAGCCCTGGACTTAGGCACATGTTGACTATGCTGGTCCTTTCATGGGCTTAATATTCCAGGTCATTGTGGATGCCTATTCTAAGTGGTTGCATGCGCAAAAAGTTCACTTGGCAAACTCAGGGGTGAAGATTGAAAAGCTGCAAGCATCATTTGTGACACACAGACTCCCAGAAGTATTGGTCGCTGACAATGGGTTACCATTTACCAGCAGGAGGGTATTCCAATATGTCCTAAAGTCCAATGGCATTCAGCACATAAGGACAGCTTCATGACAAAAGTAGTCCAAACGGTGAAGGCTGGCTTAAAGAAGCAGCCTACATCATCAATTGATACTAAACTATCCCAGTTCCTGTTCGATTATAAGGCCACCCACACCAGAGTTGCTGATTGGGAGAAGATTCCGCACCAGGATAAACCTGATATTCCCGGACCGTGGGGGGAGGGTGATGCAGCAGCAGGAATGCCAATGCTGACCATATGCTGCCTCTAAGTGAGAGAGACAATTTAATTCAGTGGATGAAGTTTGGTATCAGAACCATGGAAATGGCCCTGTGTAAGTACAGGATGAGGTTGATTTGAGGTCAAGTCCCATCACTTACAAAGTTTTGGTTGGTGATACAGTCCTTCACAAACACATGGATCACCTGAAAGCTGTTCCTTCACAAACTGAGCAGGACCAAAACATACTTGGCTCCTCAGAACAGCCAGAGAAGCTGTCAGAAACCATAGGTTCTCCCCCTCAATCTTTATTGAACAAACTTCAGAGGCCGAGATGCATACACCTTGGATACTGTTACGGCCGGATGTAGAGGGGGAAATACTCCCCAGGTGGTCTGGACACAAAGAGGTGGGTTACAGCCCAGAGGAGGTGTGTAGAGTGCAAATCAGAGGAACTGGACTTGGGACGAAACATCGTAGGAAAAGCTAATTGCCAAGGACCAGGCCTTCATCCTTGCACTTGGGGGAGGTAAGTGGTGATTGGAATCAGGCTGACCTCATTGACTATAAGGTCATTGATTGGCCCAGGTTAACAACCCTAATCAAGCAAGCTGTGGCTGACCAATATAACCAGGAGATTAGAATCTCCTCAATCCAGGTGACTGACTCTGACCTGGCTGGCACAGCCAGTGTACTGCATGTAAGTAAATAAAAGATGACTTATTTACTTACGCTGGCCTTTGTGCAGTTATTTCAATCCGCATAGTAACATGGGTGTTATGAGAAAGACTGGGAATGCAGTTCAGTGGTTCCCGTTCACACAATTTACTGGGTGATCCTTTTGCTGATCAGAATGCTGCATCTTAATCTTCTTTCTCCTGACACTTTCACTTGGTTGCAGGAGGCCCAGTATGGCTGCATAACACACATAAAGATCTCTAAACCTATTCATCAAAGGTCACAGATCATAGCAACTGATGATGGGAAATAGACTTGTTTTAACTGCAGAAGAAAAAGCACTCCTCCTCTTCCAGAGGTCCGATGGCTTCTGAATATTGACCTCCTGAAAGCTGCCCAGCTATCTGGGAACCAACTGCATCATTATTGGCAGTTGATAATTAGTCACTATTTCACAGACCAATTAGTTAGTTCCCAGCAAAGGTCCATGTGTACACAGCACCTTTCTTCAACTCATCTGTATCCAGGCTTTCCTACTGCTTGAGCCAACTGCTGTGTCAGCAGCACCTAGAATCATAGAGTCATACGGAAACAGACCTTTTGGTCCAACCAGTCCTTTTGGTCCAACATAATTCCAAATTAAACTAGTCCCGCCTGCCTGATACTGGCCCATATCCCTCCAAACCTTTCCTATTCAGGTACCTATCCAAATATCTTTTAAATGTTGTAATTTTATCCACATCTATCACTTCCTCAGGAAATTCATTCCACAATTGAACCACCCTCTGTGTAAAAGATTTGGCCCCTCCATGTTTTTTTAGAAATCTCTCTCTCCTCTCAACTTAAAAATGTTCCTCAATCGTATTGAAATTCCCCATTCCAGGGAAAAGAAACCTGTCATTAACCTATCTATACCCCTCATGATTTTGTAAACTCCTACCAAGTCATCTCTCAACCTCCTACTCTCAATAAGTAACAGGTAATTTGCTTTTGAAAAATATAGTAATCCTTCAACATACCTTGGTTTATTAAATAGTTGTTTTTCCATTTCAGTCCATAATCAAAAATACAGAAAAATTTAAAAGAATGTTTTTTTTCTGTTGGGTGTTTGAACTATTAAGTGTTAATGTTCATAGGTGGAATAGGCTGATCAAATTGATTTATTGCTGTTTTAACAAAATCATAATGATACAACACTGATGAAGGCCTTTGGGCCCTTAATGTCTATGCCAGATCTTTAAAAATTAGTGAAGTAAGTAGTACCATGCCTTGTTGTTTCCCATAGCCCTAAAACCATTTCCCCTTCACTTGCTTGTCCAGCTGCCTTTTAAAAGTCATAATCAAAATTTCCCCATCACACTTTCAGGCAGCTCATTATAGATTGTGACCTTAACACAAAATTAAAGTATTTCCTTGTGTCAGTTTTTACAATCATGATCAATCAGTTTCATTGGATTCTCAACTCTTTCAGCAGTGGGAATAGTTTCCCTTTAATTACTATAAATACCTCATGATTTTGACCATTGTTTATATCTCCTGTCATAATTCTGATTTCTAAGGAAAAAAACCCTGCCTGTCCAGTCTAGTTACATGTCTAAAGTGCCTCATCCTTGGAATAATTCCAACAAATCTAATCTCTATTCTCTCTAAAGCCTTCACACCCTTTCTAAAGCATAGTATTTTGTTCAGTACTTGACAGAGTATATCATTTGGAAATAAACTAGTTTTGTTATGATGATCCCATCTGATGCTAATACAGGGAATATCAGAATACAAAGTAAAACCTGCCTTGACAGACCCTAATTTTATGTTTTTGAACTTTGAATGTCACTTACTCAAAGAATCCACAAGAGTCTGTCACTGTACATTTAACACAAAAATAAAATATTTATTAATGAAGAAAAAATGAGCTATTTTACACAATACAAAAAGATTGAGGAGGGGATAGCTATTGGGATTATTGCTAAATTATTGATCCAAAGACCTAGATTAATGTTCTGAACACCTGGCTTCAAATTCTGCCATGGTGGAATTTAAATTCAATAAAAATTTGGAATTAAGAGTCTACTGATGACCATTGTTGAGGGAAACCCACCAGGTCTTTCAGGAAGGAAATTGGCATCCTTACCTGGTCTGGTCTACATGTGACTCCACATTCACAGCAATGTGGTTGACTCTTAACTGCCCTCTGGGTAATTAGGGTTAGCCAAGCCAGTGGCACACACATCCTATGAATGAATTTTTAAAAATACAGATACCAAAAAAAGGTTCAAATTCATACTTTTCCTTTATCCAAGAAATATCCTTATAAACATCAAAATTCAATTCAAGATTCATCATTCTCTCCACACTACACGATGTCTCACTCAGGCAGGCACAGCTGCAATGCATTGCCTTCCAGCGAATTTCTGTTTAATCACTGGATGCTTTTTGAAAAACTGGTATCTCTACCTTTGCAAGTAAAGGAAACTGCAACTTATTTCAGTGACTTCAGGGCAAACACACAAGTTTCCTAAACTGTTTCAATCAGTCTTGCCAGATGTCTTACATGGGAGTTTAACATTTCACCTTTCCTCCCTGGCCCATCCATACACCGACTGACTGACTTCCTTCTGGATTATTGGGACTGCAATTTGTTTTCTACCTATTTTAATATACTACTAACAAACTTCTATTCAGTTCAAAGGTTGTAAAATCTCATTAGAACATATGTAAATAAATAGGTCTCCTCTCCAGATGTTTCTTCACCAAGGCACCAAACTCACAAGTGCATTCCCGGGGACGGGGACGGGGTCGGGGATGGGGACGGGGTCGGGGACAGGGTGATAGTCTCCCCCTTAACATAGAAAGTTAAAATTAAAATTAAAATGAAATTTTGTTCCTAAGCATTTTATTTCTTTGTTCTAAACACATTTATCAACTCTATTTTTTAATCAGAATTTGCATGCTTTTCCACTTTATTCTCTGTTTTTAAAGACCAAGATCACATCTGCCTTTTTAACTGCCTTCTCAACTTATCCTGCTGTCTTAAGACATCAGTGCAAGCTTTCCTTAAGCAATCCCCACTTGTTTAAGTCATGTTATCTTTTTCCAGAATATTGTTTCCAAAAACTTTCCCATCGCTATGGTTAAACAGACTGCTGTCTAGTTCCTGAAGTTTTCATTATACCATTTCTCTAGTCCTCTGTCTTGACCGAACCCTCTCCCATATGAAAGGAAAGTTGGAAGATTATGGTCATTGCGTCTGCACTTCCCTCAGTTTTATCTCATCTGGCCAAGTCAACTTTAATTACAAGCAGCCTTTCTAGTTCCATTCCTTTATTAAGTTTTAGCCTATCTAGGAACTTAACTAACTCCACTGACATTTACAATCTGTTCCTTGGTAAGGATTGATATGAAGTATACATTTGGTATTTAGCCAGGCCCTTACACTCTGTGTTGTTTTAATATGGGGGGAACTCTGGAATCCCACCATCTTAAGTCTTAATTCCAAAATGTATTATCAAAACAGAAACTGCTACAGGGGCAAACATTCTGCAGATATAAAGATTCTGTGTGGAGCCAAAGGATTATAAAGGTATCAATAAAACTTCAACTATACCATGATCATCTTGTGGCTACAAAGATAATGAGGGCATGATGATACTCTAAGATGGCAAGCCTGTGGATTATGTCATAGAGTCATCGTCATAGAGTCATAGAGCTCAGAACAGATTGTTTGTTCCAACCAGTCCATGCTGACCATAATCTAAAACTAAACTAGTCCCATTTGTCTGCACTTGGCCCATATTCCGCCAAACACTTCTTATTCATGTACTTATCTAAATGTCTTTTAAACGTTGTCACTGAACCCATATCCACTTCCTCTGGAAGTTCATTCCACACATGAACCACTTTCTGTGTCTTTTTAAAATGTTTCTCCTCTCACCTTAAGATTATGTCCCATAGTCTTGGAATTCCCCTACCATAGGGAAAAAATGCCTGCCATTCATCTTACCTATATACTCCTCATTATATTATAAACTGCTATAAGGTCACCCCTTAATCTCCTACGCTCCAGGAAAAAAAGTGCAGCCTATCCAGCCTCTCCTTATAACTCAAACCCTCCATTTTCGGCAACATTCTGGCAAATCTCTTCTGGTCCCTCTCCAGCTCAATAATATCCTTCCTGTAACAGAAAGGCACAATACCGCAGAAGAGGCCTCACCAATGTCCTGTACACCTCCAACATAATGTCGCAACTCCTGTACTCAAAGGTCTGAGCAATGAAAGCAAGCATGCTAAATGCATTCTTAACCACCCTATCTATATGTGATGCAAACTTGGAAGAATTATACATCTGAACCCCTGGGTCTCTCAGCTCTACAACTATGCCAAGTCCTACTTTTAGTTGTAAAAGTTCTGCCTTTATCTGTTTTACCAAAATGCAATACCTCACTTTTTTCCAAATTAAACTCCATTTGCCATTCCTCAGTCTGCTGACCCAATTGATCAAGATCTCTTTGTAATCTTCACTATACCATCAAATTGATATCATCTGCAAACTTACTATCTATGCTTTCTATATTCTCATCTAAATCATTTGCTAGTAACAAACAAAAGTGGACCCAGCTCCAATTCCTCTGGAACACTGGTGATCACAGGCCTCCAGTCTGAAAAACAACTCTCTACCATCCTCTGTCTTCTGCCATTAAGCCAATTTTATTTCCAGTTGGCAAGGTCATTCAGAATCCCATACGATCTAACTTTACTAATTAGTCTACCTTGTGGAACCTTGTCAAAGGCTTTAGTAAAGTCCAAGCAAACAATATCTAACACTCTGCCCTTGTCAATCTTCTTGGTTACTTCCTCAAAAGCTCAATCAAGTTTATGAGATATTATTTCCCTCACACAAAACCATGCTGACTATTCCTAATCATTCCTTGTCTCTCCAAATGGACATAAATCCCATCTTTCAGAATCACTTCCAACAACTTATCCACCACTTAAGTCACTCACAGATCTATAATTCCTAAACTGCTCCTTACATCCATTCTTAAATAATGGCATTCAGCACTTCACCCATATTTTTTGGGATGATTCAAATATTTCTGCAAGAGGGCCCTCAATTTCCTCCTTAACATTCTAATGTCCCAAGCTGGAGACATGTTATGTGCTTTACCTTTTGAATAAGACAGAACAGCATGAGTTAAAAAGCCAGTTTCAACTCTACTGGAGTGGACTAGTAGAATTGAACACTTATGTGTACTCACCTAGGTTCACAGTGTTTGCACGCAGTGAATAACTATCCCCTAGTGACCTTACTACGGCAGGTAAAGATATTGCCCCAAGTACAGAATCCAATTAAAGAAAGGAATTAAGACAAATGAACTTCAATCAGATTACAAAATGAATAATCTCAAAAAAACCAACCATTCAGTTACCAATTTAGCGACCAGTCTGTCGATATATTTTCTTAACTTTTCCGTTATGCTCTCCTTTTATTTCTATCCTTGTTTATGGGTGTTGCAATACTAATTCTTTCTATGTTTAGTAATTAATTTATTCATTCATGTTAATTCAAGAAAATCTGGTTAAATTTGCTCCTTTTCAAATATAAGGTCATTGAGTATGGGAGAAAGGTATGCATAAGGGAACAAAGGGATCCTTTTCAAATTAAGCTTGTCATTAAATTGTCACTTTAAAACTAATTTCAACTTATATAAAGTATGGTGTATTTATATAAAGTATGCTTGGTTGGTTAATATGTAAAATAATACCTTTCACTGAATCTCAGTGTATGTGAGAATAATAAAACAAATCAAAGGAAAAAAATGCAATCAAACGTTGTCAAGACGTAGAAAGCAGTACCTGACAGTTTGGTGTTTGCAGATTCAATAATGACTTTCAAATGGGTAGTACATAATTATTGACCTGACGAGAAAAGTTTCTACAGGAGAAAGACAGAGGAGTGGGACCAGCTGAGTTGCCCTTGTATGGATGAGCTGAAAATGTGTTGCTGGAAAAGCGCAGCAGGTCAGGCAGCATCCAAGGAACAGGAGAATCGACGTTTCGGGCATAAGCCCTTCTTCGGGCATAAGCCCTTCCTTCCTCATTCCTGAAGAAGGGCTTATGCCCGAAACATCGATTCTCCTGTTCCCTGGATGCTGCCTGACCTGCTGCGCTTTTCCAGCAACACATTTTCAGCTCTGATCTCCAGCATCTGCAGACCTCACTTTCTCCTTGTATGGATGAGTTTGGACACAAAAAGCAAAATGGGTTCCTTCTCTATCATACCTTTTCTATAATTCCATTAATAGCAGTCATGGTCTTTCATTGATGACCACAATATCTGACCCATTCCTTGTAAGCCTGTGCCACCGTGCCACTTGGAAGCGTTGCTGGTAAAGGTTGATCCTTTAAAAATTATTTTTTTTTATTGATACAATTACATTTAAAAGCATTTTATTGCAATTTGAAACCAACAAAGAAATTGAAATTTATAATAGATAATAGTAACAGCTGATGATTTTGATAACCAAGAAATCTTTTTATGCCCATGCAGAAGTACACGTTGATATACAACCTATAAGAAAGATTGTTGAGAGAAAGCCAACAAATCCAGCACTAGGTAAATATTCAGCTCAGCATCATTGAGTTTGCCAATTAAGTATAAATTACAGATCTTCTGTGATGGAGCATGACTTGTGTGAAACAAGTTGAGAAACAAGAGGGAATAATTGGACCCAGATGAAGAGGGGATTGGGTAAGTGGAAGTGAAATGGAGGAGTAAGAGAGAAGATAAAGAAAAGGAGAATAAAAGGGAAATTGGGGAGACAAGACAGCACTTGGAGAGAATTTCTGGAAGATGTGATGAAGAACACAGGAGATTCAGTGGTGAAATAAAGGAATTATAGAAGTTCGGCAAGACTTTTATACAGTGATGACAGGGACACTTTGATGACCCAACTGTTGATAGCATTAGTTAGTTCCAGAATAAAGGATCAGCAAGGGGATGTATTTCTTAAATACGTTCAGGAGAATTATCTTGACCAGTATATTCTCAGCCCAACTAGAAAAGGGGCATTTTTGAATCAGGTGCTGGGGAAAGGATGAGGGGAAGGTGTGATGGGGCAAAGAAATCAAGTATTTGTCAGGGAATACTTGGGTAAGAGTGATCATGAGGTAATAGAGAAAAGCAAGAAACAATCCAAAGCAATACTTCTAAAATGGAAGAGATCTAACTTCAGTGGATTGACAGCAGATCTAACCAGATGGATTAGAACCCATAAATAACTCCAAAATATTAGAAAACTGAATTATCTTTAAGGGTAAAATGTTTCAAGGATAGGCTGGTTAATTCCAGGTAGGGGCACCAAAGCCACTTTTCTGGAAAGGAAAACAGCAGATATAAAATATGATGAAAGAAAAAGAGTGTGTACAATGTATGCCAGTTAAATTCTTCAAGTGAAAGCAATAAGCTGAGACAAAAATAAGATTGGGAAATAGGGAACATGAGAGTAGAATGGCACATAACAATATAAAAGGGAATGTAACTATCTGCTAGCACATGAATAGAAGCAGTTAATCTTCAAGTTGCCACAGTCATACCAGACCATAAGACTGCACCCTCACCACATTTCAGACAAGGAGAGAGGTTGAGAAAGAGAATCCTTCATGGTAACCTCAGCTGGTGTGGGGTTGAATCCACGTTGTTGGCATTATACTGCTTTGCAAACCAAGCATCTAGCCAACAGAGCAAAACCAACTCCAAATAGAGGGCAGTAAGAGGTAGTGAAGGGCTGTTAAAATATGAAATATGCTTATGGGTACAGTCCAAGTCTAGAATACTTCATGAGTATTTTGTATCAATGTTTACGAAGAAAAAGGATGCTGACAAAATATCAGTGGAAGTGGAGGTGATAGAGGTAATGAAGAGGTGAAAATTGAGAAGTGAAAAATACTGGAAAAGCTGGTGTCCTAAGAATGGATATGTTACTTTATCCAGTTTCATATTGCGGCTGTACAGGCCATTAGTTAGGCCACTTTTTGAATATTGCATGCAATTCTGGTCTCCTTCCTATTGGAAGGATGTTGTGAAACTTGAAAGGTTCAGAAAAGATTTACAAGGATGTTGCCAGGGTTGGAGGGTTTGTGCTATAGGGAGAGGCTGAACAGGCAGGGGCTGTTTTCCCTGGAGCGTTCGAGGCTGAGGGGTGACTTTATAGAGGTTTATAATATCATGAGGGGCATGGATAGGATAAATTGACAAGGTCTTTTCCCTGGGGTGGGGGAGTCCAGAACTAGAGGGCATAGGGTGAATGGGGAAAGATATAAAAGGCAGCTAAGGGGCAACATTTTCATGCAAAGCGTGGTACGTGTATGGAATGAGCTGCCAGAGGAAGTGGTGGAGGCTGGTACAATTACAGCATTTAAAAGGCATCTGGATGGGTATATGAATAGGAAGGGTTTAGAGGGATATGGGTAACATGCCGGCAAATTGAACTCGATTAGGTTAAGGTATCTGGTCAGCATGGACAATTTGGAATGAGGGGTCTGTTTCCGTGCTGTACATCTCTGTGACTCCAAAGGAAGCCGGAGGAGACACAGCAGAAGGAGAGAAGATCATTATTTTCCAAGCTTGGCTGGTTGTAGGGAAGGTTTCAGTGTACAAACAAATATGTATTTCTAGCTAACATATGCCTGTATGATCAATATCAGTTGTGTGTAATGTTTTAGAAGTAATAATGATGGAAAAATAAATAAGCACGTGGACAGTTTGAATCATTGGAGAAAAGCCAGTATAGATTAGTGAAAGGCAGACTGTATTTGACAAATTTCATTTTCTTGCTAACAGAGAAAGTTGATGAAGGGAGTCAGATGGGCAGAGTGTGCATCTGTCATATCATATGGTTCAGTCAGTATCATTCTTATTCAATCACTTTTCTATCGAGGTTTATTAATTACAACTTGGTGTGACCATTTAAGAGTGAAGCTCAGAGACAAACACATTTCTGTGGGTCTGGAGTCACAAGTGAGCCGGACCAAGTAAAACCAGCATATTTCTATATTAAAGGGGATTTGTTAACTTAATGAGTTTTTATAATAATCCACTCATTTCATGGTCATGATTGCTGGTACCAACCCTGTTTTCCAGATTTATTAATTCAATTGAATTTAAATTCTCAGCTGTTATATTGAGTTTCGAGCATTAGTCTATGTGTATGAATTATAGTCTGTGATTAACTACTGTAATCTTATTCTATTGATTCCACCTGACTTGTAGAGTTTCAATGTGATGTCAGATGGAAAATTGCAGCCACGTGTTTATAATTTATAATAAATTAGCACCACCAAAGATTATTTTGTGAATAATTCTTTTGTTATTTTAAAATAGAAATATTCGTTGAAACCCCTAAAACAATTGTTTTTGAGGAGAAGCCAACAAAAGCAGTAAAAGGTAAACATTCTGTTCAGAATTATTGGGTCTACTAATTAATTAGAAATTGCAGATTTACTGTGGATTGAAGGAAATGTGTAAGAAGAAAAACAGAATAATGGGACCAAATGGCACAAGAGAAGGAGGTTTGATGCAGTTTAAGATGGAAAGTTGCAACTCGCAGAATAGACGTACTTTGTAATGTATTACATCAGCAGCTGACTGTTTTTAACAAGTTCCTTGTGTACTGTTCCTGCAGTTAAACACCCTGTGAAAGAAGTGATTATGAAGAAACCAGTAACAGGTAAACAACCAATTTGAGTGGTTTTGCATTGAGGTGTTTAATTAAATGTAATTTACAGATAACCTGTGATAGATGAATCAAAATAAAAAGACAAGGGAACAGTTGCCTCTTCTGAAGAAAGGAGCATGGAACCACAAGTCGGAGAGTAGAGGGAGAGATGGAAAAGGATGGTAGGGGAGAAAAAAAGACCTCAGAAAGTATAGAAAGAGGAACATTAATAGAGAAGGGGAACAGGAAAGGTTGGTGAAATGGAAGTAGAAGGAGCATGGGATGGGTGGAGAGAAGCAAGCAGAAAATCTTCTGAGGTTTGACAACCAGTTCTTCATCCAGAGACATGGAATGGGACCAGATTTGCACCCAATATGCCAACATTTTCATGCATAAGTTCGAACGTGACTTCTTTGTTGCACAGGACCTCCAACCAGCACTATACGCCAGATATATTAACAACATTTTCTTTCTCTGGACCCATGGTGAGGAGTCACTGAAATAACTGGACAGTTGTGTCAACAACTTTCATCCACCATCAAACTTACTACGGACTACTCTCCAGTATCTGTCTCATTCTTGGACACGTGCATCTCCATCAAGACAGGCACCTCAACACCTCACTCTACCGCAAACCCACAGATAACCTCATGATACTACACTTCTCTAGCTTCCACCCGAAACATATTAAAACAGCCATCCCATACAGACAAATCCTACGCATACGCAGGATCTGTTCGGATGAAGCCTCAGGTGTTTCCACTGTGGTAAAGTCACAGTGCTGGTCGTTAAAGAAAGGCATTGTGGGAAAAGATTGGGAAAAGAAGCTAAGCCAGTGGCATTAGTGAAGGTAATAGAGGAGACAAGAAGAGTCAAGGAGCTGCAGGAGTGCATGGCCTGGGCAGGGGCTGGGTATGAAATTAGTACCTGATTTCTACAAAGAATCTGGCTCTGTGGGTAATGTTTACTCTGAAAGAACAGGGGGAGAAGGACAAGAACATATAATTTGAAATACAGGATCTAACCAGTCACTGATAGTAAGAGATGAGCAAATATATACTCTTTCTGATCTGTTACCCGAGAGTGTGTTAATTGGTGTGATGGATGGACAGAAATTTAGCGTTCCCTATGTAAAATCGGGTTGGAGTGCCAACTCAAGACTGGGGAAGTTACAGTGGGAGTGATTGACAGATGGTCAGTTCCAGGAATTCAGTTTGTTTTTGGGAGTGATTTGACAGGATCCAAGGTGGGAGTGACATCTCTTGTTATGGAGAAGCCCAAGGAAGATCAAGAAACTGAGGAGTTAAAACAGAAATATCCTGGTATTGTCCCAGACTGTGTGATAACCAGATCCCACTATCGTAAGTCATAGCACAAAGCAAAAAGTGCAGAGAAAGATGAAGCAGTTGAGGTTCCGTTAGCGGACACACTGTTTGATGTAATGGTGCAGGAAAAACCTGAACAGGCAGAGGGTCAGACAGAAGTGTTTACTCCTGAACAGCTAAGGGACTTGCAACAGCAAGACAAGATATATGTGGATGTGTACTCTGAAAAGGAGGCAGAGATTGTTCCGGAGAATTATTATCTGAAAGATAGAATCCTAAGGCAGGAATGGAGATCACAGCAAGTTAGTACAGAGGAAAAATGAGCTGAAGTGTACCAGATTATGTTACCGGTAGCATACAGACAGGAGGTGTTACGAGTAGCACATCAACAACCTGTAAGACGTCACCTAGCGGTACAAAAGATTCAGTGTAAGGTATAAAAACATTTTTATTGGTCTGGAATGCGCAAGGATATGGTTAACTTTTGCCAAATGGTAGGTAAGTCACAGGCGGTAATAAAACTAGCACCTTTGTTGCCATTCCCGCATTTGAAGAGCCTTTCACATGGGTTATAATTGATTCTAGATGTAGGTTTGCTCACTGAGTTGGAAGGTTCATTTCCAAACATTTCGTCACCCTATTAGGTAACATATTCAGTGGGTCACAGGCGAAGCACTGTACATGATTCCTGCTTTCTACTTACATATTTGGGCTTCTTTGGGTTGGTGATGTCATTTTCTGTGGTGATGTCATTTCCTGTTCTTTTTCTCAGGGGGTGGTAGATGGGGTCTAACTCGATGTGTTTGTTGATAGAGTTATGGTTGGAATGACATGCTTCTAGGAATTCTCATTCGTGTCTCTAAGATGGATGTGGTGTCCCAGTCGAAGTGGTGTCCTTCCTTATCTGTATGTAAGGATACTAGTGAGAGAGGGTCAAGTCTTTTTGTGGTACTTGATGTTCATGTATCCTGGTGGCTAGTTTTCTGCCTGTTTGTCCAATATAGTGTTTGTTACAGTTATTGCATGGTATTTTGTAAATGACATTAGTTTTTCTCATTGTCTGTATAGGGTCCTTCAAGTTCATTAGCTGCTGTTTTAGTGTGTTGGTGGGTTTGTGATAAAGGTACCTTTATCAATCAGTAAACTGTGAAGCAGAATCCCCAAGAAGAAAAGAAGACCAGAAAACAGAAGAACCGAAAGCTGCCTGGTTTTGAGACAAGAAGTTTTGTTTTGTAACTCTTAATCGGGAGCTTTATCGGGCTAGTTTTATACAAGGGGAGGTAAAAGATAGGTAGGAGTTATAAATTGTTGTTAGTTAATTATTCTCTGCTACACTTTAAGAAATAAAGTTGTTAATTTTTACTTTAAAAAGTTCTTGGTCTCTCAAATTTTCACAGATTACTGCACGGGATAAATCCTTTCTGTGTTGCTGCTTTAAACTAAGCAGGAGTGTTTATCCCGTGTTGTAACAAAAAAGACCTGGATTGTTTGTAAAGTTTCTCATCTTTTAGAATGGGCATGTTGGTTTCAGTTCTTTCATATGTAAATCGCAGAACTTTTTAAAAGTTACATTCTCAAGTGAACTTTAACAATAGGTGCCATGTCTGCCCAGATAATGCGTTGAAGGTGTAAGGTGCCCTGTGTGATGCTCGCTGTGCCCCAATGATTTTTAGATTCTAATCTAAAAAAGGGATTTACAGAATCTTACATGGATTCATGCAGTTTTTGAGCAAAATAAAATGTAATTCTGCAAGTACAAATTCACCCCACAACCTCAATCGGGACCTTGGGTTCATGTGACACTACAGGTGACCCCACTATACTACACACACACACACTCCTACAGACACACAGGCACACACACACACTCTCTCTCTCTCCTATGGACACACACGATCTCCTACAGACCTGTACACTCACGCAGACCCTCTCTCACACACAAGCTCTCTCTCATATGCTCGCACATACACTCACATGCACACACGCACCCCCTCACATATTTATGCCCTTTACACTCACACTCATAGACACACATACACTCTCTCACAGATACTCATACCCCCCGCACACATACACCCACATGCACACCCCTCACATATTTATGCCCTTTACACTCACACTCATAGACCCACATACACTCTCTCACAGATACTCATACCCCCCGCACACATACACCCACATACACGCAAACATATAATTTTGTGGGGTGAATTTGTACTTGCAGAATTACATTTTATTTTGCTCAAAAACTGCATGAACCCATGTAAAATTCTGTAAATCCCTTTTTTAGATGACAATCAGTCTGAACATTGGTGCACAGACAGTCTTATACAGGGCACCTCACACCATCAATGTATTATCTGGGCCAAAATGGCACCCATTGTGAAAGATCACTTGAGAATATAACTTTAAGAAAGTTCTGGGATTTATATATGAAAGAACTGAAACCATCCTGGCCATTCTAAAAAATGAGAGACTTAACAAATATTCCAGGTCTTTTTCAATATATAATTTCAGTTATATTACACTGTAAACTTTTGCTATAAATCCTGTCTCTTACGATCTTATACTCCACAACCACCTGATGAAGGAGCATCACTCAGAAAGCTAGTGTTTCCAAATAAACCTGTTGGATTATTTCCTGGTGTTGTTTGATTTTTAACTTTGTACACCCCAGTTCAACACCGGCACCTCCAAATTATGATTGCCATCAACATGTTTTAATGTAAGATTATTTACTGTATCACATCTCTGGACTCCTTTGACTCCTATGACACTGGACTCCTTTGGCTATGAATCCTGTAAGCATGATCTTAACCTCCACAACCACCTGATGAAGGAGCAGTGCTCCAAACTGTAGCGCTTCCAAATAAACCTGTTGGACTATAACCTGGTGTTATGCGATTTTTAACTCTGAGGTTTGTGTTAACTTTGCAGGAAAGAATTGGTTTTTGTTTTCCCAGGTAAAAACGTGCTGCTTATTAGGGGCTAGGTGGCAATGGGAACTTATTCTCTACACTGCAGGATGTGTTTCTGCTCAGTAGGGAGCAGGCATCATTTTATACTCTGGGTGAAATATGTGAATATTCAAAGGAGGGAGTTTGAATGCTCTGAATCCTGTTTTCATATTTAGGGTGGAAGTGGTGAGAGCTCTGTAAACTTTGGTGACAGGGGTTTCAGATTTGCAGCACCAGTGGGATTTGAAAATTTCAGCCACAGTTTAAGGACACACAGTCAGCGCATTAGGACTGAGATGAGGAGAAGTTTCTTCATTCAGAGAATAGCGAGTTTGGAGAATTTTCTATCACAAAGTGGCTGAGGCTAAAACTATAAACATTTTCAAGATGAATCAGATATTGTTCTGATGGCTGAAGGAATCAAAGGGTATGAGGAGAAAGTGGGATCAGAGCACTAGCGTTGTGCCACAAGAACCTTCCTGCCACATGTTACATCCAGTATAGGTAAAAAACAAGGAGTGCAGATGCTGGAAACCAGAGTCTAGATTAGAGTGGCGCTGGAAAGCACAGCAGGTCAGGCAGCATCTGAGGAGCAGGAAAATTGACATTTCAGGCAAAAGCCCTTCATCAAGAATAGAGGCAGGGTGCCTGCAGTGAAGAGATAATATTATGTTTCAAACAGTTTTTCTTGTAAATACTGCCTACAGTGTCACATATCCAATACTACTTATAATGCAGTTTAATGTTCATTCTCTTGAAACTAGCTTTCCCATTGTCAGAGCTTGACTTAGGAAGTTTAAGTGCAATTTAAGGCAGATGTTTTCCACTCACAAAGCATCTGCAGTCTGTAATACCTTTTGCAATTGCAGATCATTTTGTTAACTGAAGGACTTTTCTAATCTTCTTGCAGAAGCAGTCTCTACAGCCTCTACACTCCCTGGAATGATAGTGATTGAGAAGGAACCAACACCAGGTAAAACATCCTTTTCAAAAGTTTTGACTTCACTAATGGTAAAAATTTGGAGATCTGCTACAATTGTTTGTGCAGCGGCTCAAAGAGAAATGGAGAAACTGTACAGAGGCTCGGAATGATCAGAAGAGAAGATAGACTAATGGGAAAGGGAACTTGGGTTTTGGGAAAGAAGTTGTGAAAAGACATAGGGGAGTGTAAATGGGCAACGGCAGAGCATAGAGGATGGTGAAGGGGTTGTTGATAGAAGGAGATGGTTGGACAATTCCCTTTGGCTTCCTGATGAAGGGGTCCAGCCTGATTTTCCTGCTCCTCGGATGTTGCCTGACCTGCTGTGGTTTTCTAGCAACACACTCTCGACCCCACTTTCTCCTAGTCTCCTTTAGGAAGTTTGGCTGAATTACCTCATGGAGAAACACCCTTGGATAACAGTGCAAAAGAGGATAGCTTAGCACAGGTAATAGGAATATTGAAAAAACAAATTTTTATTTCAATGAGGAATAACCCCTCAGACCCATAGGCCCAATTTATATTTAATTAGCGAGTTGGCGATGAGGAATTTTCACCCTCCCTCACAGCCTTACATATAGGCCAGGCCAGGTAAAGACATCCATCCTAGAAAATATTATTGAAATAGATAGTTTATAAGACCAATCTGGTAGTTTCATGATTTGCTGTGGTGCAATTTGAACTTAAGTCTTCGTATCAGTTGTTAAGTAAGATAACTTAATGGTACCAATTTCTGGAAATTAAAATGACTTTTCCAATTGTTATGACAACTTGTCAGCCCAGACCTTAGAATGAAACCAGGCTTGATAGATCATATATTTAGTTTTTGGGATGGTTGTTGTAATGGTCAGTCACAGGTGCATATTCACACAAGGCTACAAAATATTCTTCAACAATAGAACTTAAATTTATTACATTAAAAAACACTATATAAATATTATGCTTAGAAAGGCCTTGTCACAAAAATCAAAACAAAGTTTCAAAACTCAATTCATCACAGACATTCACTCTCCTGTCTCAGCATTTAAACATTTATTTAACTAAGGCTTTTCATTTCTTTTCCTTGAACTAAAAGACAAGTGGAGAAGTGATGTGGGAGCTGGTGCACCCCATTGTGGTTCATAGTGACCACATCTGTAGTAAGTGTTGGTTGCTTGAGGAACTCTGCTCAGAGTTAATAAACTTGAATCTGAGCTTTAAACAATGTGACACATTGGGAAGGGGGAGAGTTACCTGGATGTTGTGTTTCAGGAGGCAGTCACAACCCTTAGATGAACTATCTTGAGTGTGGTCCGTGGTCAGGGTCAGGAGAGTGAGACAGGTAGAGGGACCCAGAAGGTACTACTTAGCCCTTGAACTTACCCTTGAGATCCTTGTTCCTTGTGTGAATGAAAGTGTGGACTGTAGGGAGGATGACCAAACTGACCATAGCACCATAGTACAGGCAGCCATTCAGGAGGGAGAAAAAGGAATATTGTTGTAATCGGAGATAGTGTAGTCAGAGCAATTGACACTGTTCTCTGTGGGCAGAATTGAGAGTTGGGAAAGCTGTGTTGCCTGCCTGGTACCCAGATATCTCATTTGGCTGCAGAGGAACTTAGAGAGAGGTGGGAAAGATGCAGATGTCCATGCACATACCAATGAGAGTTGGGAGTTGTGTATAGACCTCCTAACAGTAGTCAGCATTGTGGAAAAAAATAAATAGATAGAAAAAGGAAAATGGTTCTGCTGAGGGAATATAAGCAGCGAGAGGCTAAATTGAGAAGCAGAACTAAAAAGCAATAATCTTCGGATTACCACATGAGCCGTGAACAAATTGGCACAAGAGGTAAACAAGGAATTCAAAGATTGGTGTCTGAGAAATGGGTTCAAATTTATGGGATATTGGCACTCATACTGGGGAAGGAGAATGCTGTTCTGATGGGACAGGCTCTGTCTGAATCTTGCTGGGACGAGAGTCCTGGCAAATAGCATAATTAGAGCTGTGCGTAGGACTTTAAACTAAGTAGTTGTTTGGGGAGGGGGTAGAGGAGGGGGTAAGGATGTGTTCAGTTACATGGAAAATTATGAAAAAAGTCTAAGTGGGAGAGGTCTCAGTAGAGGTTATTAAAGTTTCCAAGACAAGTAATCGGACAAAGAGTGGAGAGCTAAAGGATCTAACTTCAGGCACAGCAGATAAGGGGACATCAATGAGAAGGGGAGGCAGTCAATGCAAGGCTGAGGGTGTTGTACGTAACTGCACGAGGTAAATGAAACAAGGTAAATAAGCTGTAGCACGGATTGAAATTGACAGGGACAATGTTGTGGTATCACAGAGAAGTGGCTGCGACAGGATCAGGGCTAGGAACTAAATATCCAAGGAAGCACATCCTATCAAAAGATGGAAGATGGGAAGAAGAGGCAGAGTTGCCTTTTTAGTAAGAAATGAAATTAAATTGATAGCAATAAGTGATATAGAGTCAGAAGGCATTGAATGTATGGGTAGAGTTGAGGAACTGCAAAGAGAAAAAAATACCCTGAGTTGAGTATAGATGTCTTAGCAGTAGTCAGGATGTGTGGAAGAAAATAAATCAGGAGATAGAAAAAGCATGTAAGAAAGGCATCATTCATAATAATTATGCAGATGGATTTGGAAAATCAGATTGGTAGGGAATCTCAAGAAAAGAAATTTGGGGAATGTCTACAGCCTGTGATATCGCCCATTAAGGAAGAGAAAGTTCTGGATTTGGTGATGTGTAATTGGCCAGACTTGATGAGAGAGCTTAAGGTGAAGGAACCCCTTAAAAGCAGCAACCATCATTTGATAGAATTCACCCTATAGAGTCATAGAGTCACAGAGATGTACAGCATGGAAACAGACCCTTCGGTCCAACTCGTTCATGCCCGACCAAATCTCCTAAATTAATCTAGTCCCATTTGCCAGCATTTGGTCCATGTCCCTCTAAAGCTTTCCTATTAATAGACCCATTCAGATGACTTTTAAATGTTATAATTGTACCAACCTCCAGCACGCCCTCTGCAGCTCATTCCATACACTTGCCACCCTCTGCATGAAAAGGTTGCCCCTTAGGTCCCTTTTAAATTTTTCCCCTCTCACCTTAAACCTATGCCCTCTAGTTTTGGACTTTCCAACCCTAGGCAAAAGACCTTGGCTATTCACTGTATCTAAGCCCCTCATGATTTTATAAACTTCTTTCCGGTCATGCCTCATTCTCCAATGCTCCAGAGAAAACAGCCCCAGCCTATTCATTCTCTTCCTACAGCTCAAACCCTCCAACCCTGGCAATATCCTTGTAAATCTTTTCTGAATGCTTTCAAGTTTCACAACATCCTTCCTACCAGAGTTGCAAACAATATTCCAAAAGTGTCCTTATCAACGTCCTATACAGCTTCAACATGACCTCCCAACTCCTATACTCAATGCACTGACCAATAAAGGCAAGCATACCAAAAGCCTTATTCACTACCCTGTCTATTTGCAACTCTACTTTCAAGGAACTATGAACCTACATTCCAATGTCTCTTTGTTCAGCAGCACTCCCCAGGACCTTACCATAAAGTGTGTAAGTTCTGCCCTGATTTGCCTTTCCAAAATGCCACAACTCACATTTATCTAAATTAAACTCCATTTATCTAAATTAAACTCAGCCTACTGGCCCATCTGATCAAGGTCCCGTTGTAATCTGAGGTAACCTTCTTGGCTGTCCACTACACCACCAATTTTGGTGTCATCTGCATTACTAACTGCACCTCTTATGTTGACATCCAAATCATTGATATAAATGACAAAATGCAGTGGACCCAGAGAGGGAGAAGCTGGAATGAGATATAACAATATTACAATTGAGGAAATGTAACAAAAAGCCATGACCTCCCAGTCAACACCCACTTCAATTCCCCCAACCGCTCCCTTTCCAACATGACCATCCTTGGCCTATAACATTTCCATAGCAAACCACAGCTCCTATAGGAGGAATAACACCTGATCTTCTGCTTGGGCACCCTACAGCCTGAAGGACTCAAAATTAAGTTCTCCAATTTCAAATAACCAACCTCCCCATCCATGACTCCCTTCCCAGCCCCTCCCCCCTCCCACTGCTCCCTGCCATCAATTGGATTAATTCCTCCCATTGACCAACCAGGTCATACCCACGACCTGTCTTCACCTGTCCCCACTTCACCACTCTTCCTCCGCCACCGCCCCCCCCCCCTTTATATGCAGCTCCCCTCACACCCCACCCCCAGCTCTGAAGACAGGTTACATCTGAAATGTCAACTTCTGCATCTCCTGATGCAGCCTGGCTTGCTGTGTTCTTCCAGCCTCTTGCCTGTCTACATGAGAAGGGAGCTGGCCAGAGTTGATTGGAAGAAGACCCTTGCAGAGAAGATGGAGGTGCAGAAATGACAGGTGTTTCTGTGGGTAATTTGGGAAGCACAACAGAAATTCATACCAAGGAAGAAGAAAAATATAAAAGGGAGGATGAGGCAACCATGGCTGACAAGGGAAGTCAGGGACAGCATAAAAGCAAAAGAAAGAGCATACCATGTGGTGAAAATTAGTGGTATGCCAGAGGATTAGGGTGGCACGGTGGCTCAGTGGTTAGTACTGCTGCCTCATATTACCCAGGACTTGGGTTCGATTCTGGCCTCGGGTGACTGTCTGTGTGGAGTTTCCACATTCTCCCTGTGTCTGCATGGGTTTCGTCTGGGTGCTCTGGATTTTAGATTATTAGATTAGATTCCCTACAGCATGGAAACAGGTCCTTCAGCTCAACAAGTTTACCCTTGACTAATGCACCTAACACTTTCCTCCCACTATCCAAAGATATGCAGTTTAGGTGAATTGGCTATGCTAAATTGCCCCCATAGTGTACGTTATTAGTCAGGGGTAAATATAGAGGAATGGATCTGGGTGGGTTACTCTTAGGAGGGTCAGAGTAGACTTGTTGAGCAGAAGGGCCTGTTTCAACACAATAGGAATTCTAATTATAGGATTGGGAAGCCTTTAAAAATCAGCAGAGAATAACTATAAAAGCAATGTGGTGGGGAGGGGAGTGGGGATTTAGGGGTGGAAAGGGATGAGATAAAATGAGATTAAGCTAGCTAGTAATAGAGAGGAAGATTGCAAGAGATTTTTAGATATCTAAAAGATAATACAGAAGCAGGAGAAGTAATATTAGAAAACAAAGAAATGGCAGAGGAATTGAATAGGTACTTTGCATTGGTTTTCACAGTGGAAGAAGCCGTTAACATACCAGAGCTTAGGAGCAGAACTGAGTGTAGTGGTCATTATTAAGGAGAAGGTGTTAAGAGTATAAAACTAGTCCAGCAATGGTAATCATGACAACTATCATCAATTGTTAGAAACTTCATCTTTCAACCTTTGGGATTCCATGGCTGGTTTCCTCCTTACTTTGAAAGACTGCTAAGTGAAAGGAACTTTGCAATTGACTCCAGAGTCTCTGCAAGCGTTAGCGTAGAGTATGGCTGTGTGGAATTTGTCTCCTGATGACAAAGTGAGAAGGGTGAATGCAGAAAGAGTAGGTGATATGGGTAACTCGAAGGGGCAGGTCAGGGAGACTCATAGGCCCTCCCTACATTCCAGGGTTCAGCTGCACTATGGTGTGTTCTCACTCCTCGTTAGTGTTCTGATAGCTAAGTGCCTTTGTTATTTTAAAATTTAAGAAGTTGGCAGGCTGTTATTAAACTGGAAAGAGTGCAGAGGAAATTTACAAGGCTGTTGCCAGGACTCAACCGTCTGACCTATAGGGAGAGGGTGGACAAGGTAGGGGTGGCACGGTGGCTCAGTGGTTACACTGCTGCCTCAGAGCGCCGGGGACCCAGTGGCTGTCTGTGTGGAGTTTGCACATTCTCCCCGTGTCTGCGTGGGTTTCCTCCCTCAATCCAAAGATGTGCAAGTCAGATGAATTGATAAATTGCCAATAGTGTTAGGTGCATTAGTCAAGGGTAAATATAGGGTAGGGGAATGGGTCAGGGTGGGTTACTCTTCAGAGGGTTGGTGTGGACTTGTTGGGCCGAAAAGCCTGTTTCTACACAGTAGGGAATCTAATCTAAATCCACATGGACAGTCGCCCAAGGCAGGAATCGAACCCTGGTCCCTGGTGCTGTGAGGCAACAGTGCTAACTACCGTGCTACCCCTAATTGAACCTGATCGAGTGGGAATGTCCTGCTGAAAGGGATTTATTGCAATTTAAAAGATACAATTTCAACCCTCACATTTGTAATTCATAATAGATGAGAACTGCATCTGACTTTGATAATGAGATATTTTTGTAATGTCATTCAGAGTTACACTTTATAAACACTAAAGACGAAGAAGAGATCAAAGAGCAAACAACACCAGGTAAAAATCCAATTCATGATCATTGCACCTTTTCATTAAACAACAGTCGATGATCTTATGTGACTGCACATAATTTAGGAGAAGCAAGGTGAGGAAGCAAAGTGAATGACTGGACACAAGTGAAGAGGGCAATGGGTAAGGGGGCAGGAAAGACGAGAGGGGGGATGGCAAGGAAGATGGACAAGAGTGGTGGACTTGGGGAAGAGTTGTGGAAGGTATAACCAGAATAGAAGAAGTTAGAAATGGATTTGGCATAGAATGGAAGATAAATGAAGAGGCAGTGAGTATCAGGAACCACATGGTAATCTTCCTCAGCAAGATAGTGCTGAGCTATATTTCCAATGTGTAATCTTAGTTTTATTTCATTAAGGGACCATTTCCTGTAATTCCTGACTATTTTGCTTAATGTGTGAGATGGTGATGAGAAATATGTACCCTACTCCATGGGCCCACACTTCTGTTCTTCAGCAACTGTTTCATTTCCTCAGTTTGGGTCAATTATCTGTTACATTGCAACAAACGAAGAAAGGAACAGGAGTAGGACATGCAGTCCTCAAGCCTGTTCTAATATTCGATGAGATCACGGTTGATCTGTGAGCTACCTCCATATACCCACCTTTGGCCCATATCCCTTAACTGCTTTCGCTTAATGAATAATCAGATCTTAGGTTTAAAATTTAAATTGTTGTATTGGTCAAGGAGGAAATTAAAGGTTTCTGTAGATAAGACTTTATGTCAGGTTAGATAATATAGGAACTGCTACAGAATTTTATTTTAGAAGTAGGATTTTCTGGACTGGATGAGCATGGAATGCTTCTGCTGAGAGGCACAGTTTTCAAAATATCAGGAATGATACTTGGTTGATTGTTTTTTTTTATTCACTAATTTATGGGATGTTAGCATCTCTAGCTAGGCCAGCCTTTATTGCCTATCCCTACCTGCCCTGGAAAAGATGGTGAGGAGTTGTGTTCTCAAATACTGTAGGCTTTGAGATAGGTATACCGTCATGAGTAGTTGGGAAGAAGTTCAGGATTATAACCCAGTAACATTGAAAGAATGATGAGGACAGTGTCCGGGAGGGTCTTGACTTGCCGTGATCATTAAAAACCATATCTCAAGAAAGACCGTTACTTAATGTTCTGGAGAAGGTCACTGAACCCAAAATGCTAACTGTGCTTTGTTGCCATGGATGCTGTCATACCTGTTGAGTTTCTCCAGCAACTTCTGTTTTTGTTACTTAGCTGTACCCTGACTGAAGAGTACTCATTTACATTAAGGAAGGAAATGTATTTTTGTGGGTCTGATTTGTAGGGTATTTTGGATGAGATGAATATCTTCACAGGTTTAGGTTGTACATTTTAAAAATTAGACTTCTGTCACTGAAACAATTTATTTCAGTGGAATTGAAATTATAATACACTTGGATTTAACTTATTCTAAATAATAGCTCTATTTATATTTTTCTTTAAATAGTATTTCTTTGAATTCATTATCTAAAGAGTCTGGTCTTAACTTGTGGGTATAAGATCTCACTCCAGCCTGAGAATACAAAGGACTTGCTGGTGAATTGGATTTATTCCAGTCGGGCAAACTTTTATGTTTTAACTTCTTTTTCAATATGTTTGGACACTTCAATAATTCTGATTTTTAACAATTTTCTGAAGAAGAAACAC
This sequence comes from Chiloscyllium plagiosum, assembly GCF_037043375.1. NCBI lineage: Eukaryota > Metazoa > Chordata > Chondrichthyes > Orectolobiformes > Hemiscylliidae > Chiloscyllium > Chiloscyllium plagiosum. The sequence goes on along the minus strand of NW_028270149.1, from coordinate 6,162,544 downwards.
TTTCTGAACTTGTTGAGTTTTTATGCAGAACTGTCCCCTCTTCACAGCTTGAGAATCTGCATACCAGCCAGGGAAACAACCTCTCAGTCATACCCTGTCAACCTTATTCAAATTTTTAAAAATTCTTTCATATGATATGATTGCCCTTCCACAAAGTCCACGCGTAATGGCTGCTGTACTGTTTCAACTACATTGCTGTAGACTGAAATCATATGTAGGCCAGATCAGATAAGGTTGGCAGATGGAATTTTCTGACAAGTATAGACTCATAGAGTCATAGAGATGTACAGCATGGAAACAGACCCTTTGGTCCAACCCGTTCATGCCGACCAGATATAATCTAGTCCCAGTCTAATGCCATCACCCAGCCTATTTCCCTCCAAACCCTTCCTATTCATATACCCATCCAAATGACTCTTAAATGTTGCAATTGTACCAGCCTCCACCACTTCCTCTGGCAGCTCATTCCATACACGTACCATCCTCTGTGTGAAAAAGTTGCCCCTTAGGTCTCTTTTATATCTTTTCCCTCTCATCCTAAACCAATACCCTCTAGTTCTGGACTCCTTCCATCCCAGGGAAAAGACTTTGCCTATTTACCCGATCTATGCCCCTCATAATTTTGTAAACCTTTATAAGGTCAACCCTCAGCCTCCGACACTTCAGGGAAAACAGCCCCAGCCTGTTCAACCTCTCCCTATAGCTCAAATCTTCCAACCCTGGCAACATCCTTGTAAATCTTTTCTGAACCCTTTCAAGTTTCATAACATCTTTCCAATAGAAAGGAAACCAAAATTGCACGCAATATTCCAACAGTGGCCTAACCAATGACCTGTACAGCCGCAACATGACCTCTCAACTTCAGTACTCAGTACTCTGACCAATAAAGGAAAGCATACCAAACACCTTCTTCACTATCCTTTCTACCTGCGACTCCACTTTCAAGGAGCTATGAACCAAGGTCTCTTTGTTCAGCAACACTCCCTAGGACCTTACCATTAAGTGTATAAGTCCTGCTAAGATTTGCTTTCCCAAAATACAGCACCTCACATTTATCTGAATTAAACTCCATCTGCCACTTCTCAGCCCATTGGCCCATCTGGTCGAGATCCTGTTGTAATCCGAGGTAACCCTGTTCACTGTCCACTACACCTCCAATTTTGGTGTAATCTGCAAACTTACTAACTGTACCTCTTATGCTTGCATCCAAATCATTTATGTAAATGACAAAAAAGTAGAGGACCCTGCACCAATCCTTCTGGCACTCCACTGGTCACAGGCCTCCAGTCTGAAAAACAACCCTCCACCACCACCCTCTGTCTTCTACCTTTGAGCCAGTTCTGTATCCAAATGGCTAGTTCTCCCTTTATTCCATGAGATCTAACCTTGCTAATTTATGATGGTTGTCATGATTACCATTGCTGGACTAGTTTTATACTCCAGTTTTATTTATATAATTTAAATTCCGCTAGCTGCTAGTCTTAACCTGCATCTCTGGGTTACTCGTTAAAAGGGTTTAAAAGAAACAACCTTGTACAGTCTTATCAAAATTGCACTCAATTGCGAGTTGTGATGTGCTGGCTGTGGATTAACACGTTGGACAGAGAAGGAAGATTGATACACACAAGCCACACATAAACCATTATGTTAAGAGCAAATTTTAGCCTGGAATACAATTAGACCTTGCATGTGCCTTCACACTAATTAGCTGTTACAATTAGATAGTTGTGCCCATGTAGTAATTGATTACTTGTACTGACATACTGTGCATGACGTAAACCTAAGCGATTGTATGGATTGGTTTATGGATTGGATTTAGATAATTGTATACCTCTTAAGTGGAATATGTTCATTTTCAGTAATTGAATCCAAGAGTATAATTGACTGTGTAATCCTTTGTTTTGGGTTTTCACCACGTCATGGTCAAATATTGTGGAGCTCATTTTTGTAGCAAGCAGGCTGTTATAAACACTCTGAAGTTCTCTGTCTGGGGACTTGCTATGGATAAGAGTCAGAGGATAGCAAGGCAGCTATTAGACCCCAGAAAGTCTGGTCACAATACCACAATGCCAAATCTCTCCAGTCTTATATTTCAGTGAGATCACCTCGAATTCTCCTCAACTCCAGAATAGATCCAATTGCATCAGAAGATGAGTCTCTGATCCCAGTGACCAATCTTGTGAACCTTAATGCATGAGCTTCACTGCAAGCATTTTGTTATAATCCCAGTGGATGTTAATACTAGACAGTCAGATCCCATAGTGAAACCTTGCTTGTTAAATCCCAAGTTTTAATTTTACAATATGCCTGCCTTGGTGGTCAGCCACTGAACACAGCCATGTGAGACTGCCAACAATCTTTTAACATAAATGAGTTTTTTGAACAAAATGTAAAATTGAGCAAGGATATAAAGCTGTGTATATGTTAGACAAGATGAAAATATTTTAACATGAACAGAAAAAACCAAATCATTTCAACCTCTTATCCGTGCAATATTTTTAGATAGCCAATCTCAAAAATATCAGTCACATCTTAACTCTTTAATTTCTTACTTAGAACTCAGAACATTACAGCACAGTACAGGCCCTTCGGTGTTCGATGTTGTGCCGACCTGTGAAACCAAGCTAAGCCTAACTATCCTATTCCATTTTCATCCATATGTTTATCCAATGACCATTTAAATGCCCTTAAAGTTGGCGAGTCTGCTACTGTCTCAGGCAGTGCATTCCATGCTCCTACTACTCTCTGAAACTATCTCTGACATCAGCCACCTCTCAATTTAAAGCTACATCCCCCCTCATGCTAGCCACCACCATCTGAGGTAAAAGGCTCTCATGTCCATCCTATCTAACCCTCTGATCATCTTATTTGTCTTAATTAAGTCATCTCTCAACCTTCTTCTCTCTAACAAAAACAGCCTCAAGTCCCTCAGCCTTTCCTCGTAAGACCTTCCCTCCATACCAGGCAACATCCTCCTCTGGACTCTTTCCAAAACTTCCACATCTTTCCCATAATGTGGTGACCAGAACTATATGCAATACCCCAAGTATGGCCGCATCAGAGTTTTGTACAGCTGCAGCATGACCTCGTGGCTCCGAAACTCAATCCCCCTACCGATAAAAACTAACACACCATATGCCTTCTTAATAACTCTATCAACCTGAGTGGCAATTTTCAGGGGTCTATGTACATGGACACTGAGATCTCTCTGCGCATCTATACTTCCAAGAATCGTACCATTAGCCCAGTACTTTTTATTCCTATTACTCCTTCCAAAGTGAATCACCTCACACTTTGCTGAATTTACAGCTTTAGAGTATTCTTGGCTTACTAGAAAGCAGCTCAAAAATAGAATGAGGAGAGCCAGGAGTGGGCACTAGAAAGCCTTGGCAGGAAGGATTAGAGAGAACCCAAAGACATTTTACTCATGCGTGAGGAATAAGAGAATGATCAGGGAGAAGGTAGGGCCAGTCAGGGATAGCGGAGGGAACTTGCGTGTGGAGTCTGAACAGATAGGGGAAACCCTAAATGAGTTTTTTGCTTTGGTTTTCATGAAGGAAAGGGACCTTGTTGTGAATGAGAACTTTGAGGACCTGGAAAACAGGCTTTAATAGATCAAGATTAATTAAGTTGATGTGCTGGAAAGTTTGTAAAACATTAAGATTGGTATGTCCCCGGGGCCAGACCAGATTTATCCTAGGTAAAAACAAGGGCTGCAGATGCTGGAAACCAGATTCTAGATTAGAGTGGTGCAGGAAATACACAGCAGTTCAGGCAGCTTCCGAGGAGCAGGAAAATTGACGTTTTGGGCAAAAGCCCTTCATCAGGAATAGAGACCCTGATTTTCCTGCTCCTCGGATGCTGCCTGAACTGCTATACTTTTCCAGCACCACTCTAACCCATATTTATCCTAGGTTGCTCTGGGAAGTGAGAAAGGAGGTTGCTAAGCCACTGGCGAAGATCTTTGCTTCCTCACTCTCCATGGGAGTTGTACCGGAGGACTGGAGGGAGGTGAATGTTGTTCCTCTTTTCAAGTAGAGGAATAGGGAAATCCCTGGAAATTACAGACCAGTCAGCCTTACGTCTGTGGTCCGTAAGGTTTTGGAAAGAATTCTGAGGGATAAGATTTATGACTATTTGGAAAAAGTATTAAAGGCCTTCAGCTTGGCTTTGTGAGGGGTAGGTCTTTCCTCACAAATCTTATTGAGTTCTTTGAGGAGGTGACAAGACAGGTCAAACAGTGGATGTGGTGTATATGGACTTCAGCAAGGCATTTGATAAGATTCCCCATGCTAGGCTCATTCATAAACTCAGGAGGGATGGGATACAGGCAGATTGGGCTGTCTGGATTCAGAATTGGTTGGCTGACAGAAGGCAGAGAGTGGTTGTAGATGGAAAGTATTCTGCCTGGAGGTCAGTGGTGAGTGGTGTCCCACAGAGCTCTGTTCTTGGGCCTCTGCTCTTTGTAGTTTTTATAAATGACTTGGATGAGGAGTAAGTGGGTTGACTTGGTTGAGGAGTGGATTAGTAAATTTGACGATGAGACAAAGGTTGGAGGTGCCGTTGATAGTATCGAGGGCTATTGCAGGCTGCAGCGCGACATAAACAGGATGCAGAGCTGGGCTGAGAAATGGCAGATGGAGTTCAACCTGGATAAATACGAAGTGATGCATTTTGGAAGATCGAACTTGAATGCTGAATATAGGATTAAAGACAGGATTCTTGGCAGTATTGAGGAATAGAGGGATCTTGGTGTCCAAGTACATAAATCCCTCAAAGTTGACACCCAAGTAGATAGGGTGTTAAGAAAGCATATAGTGTTTTGGCTTCCATTAACTGGGGGATCAAGTTTAAGAGCCATGAGGTTTTGCTGCAGCTCTACAAGACCCTGGTGAGACAACACTTGGAATATCGTATCCAGTTCTGGTCACCCTATTTTAGGAAAGATGTGGAGGCTTTGAAGAGAGGACAAAGAAGGTTTACCAGGATGCTGCCTGGACTAGAGGACTTGTTTTACAAAGAGAGGTTGACTAAGCTCTGACTTTTCTCTCTGGAGAGAAGGAGGAAGAGAGGTGACCTGATCGAGGTATATGAGGTAATGAGAGGCATGGATAGAGTCAATAGCCAGAGACTTTTCCCCAGGGTAGGATTGACTGGCATGAGGGATCATAGTTTTAAGATATTAGGAGGAAGGTATAGAGGAGAAGTCAGGGGTAGATTCTTTATGCAGAGGGTTGTGAATGCATGGAATGCGTTGCCAGCGGTGGTGGTGGAAGCAGAGTCATTAGGGACATTTAAATGACTGCTTGACATGCACATGGGCAGCTGTGAATTGAGGGGGACATAGATTAGGTAATTTTATTTTAAATTAGGAATAATCCTCAGCACAACATTGTGGGCTGAAGGGCCTGTTCTGTGCTGTACTTTTTCTATGTTCTATGTTCTAAGCCCCATTTACCACCTCTCAGACCTGCCCTACAGCTTATCTACAACCCTCTGTAACCTGCAACATCCTTCAACACTATCCACAACTCCACCAACCTTACTGTCAGCCGCAAATTTACTAACCCATCCTTCTACACCATCATCTAGGTTATTTGTAAAAATGACAAACAGCAGTGGCCCCAAAACAGTTCTTTGTGGTACACCACTAGTAACTGAGCTCCAGGATGAACATTTCCCATTAACCACTACTATCTGTCTTTCAGCTCGCCAATTTCTAAATCACCCTCAATCCTATGCCTCCACATTTTGTGCAATAGCTTATCATGGAAAACCTTATCAAATACCTTACTGAAATCCATATACGCCACACCAACTGCTTTACCCTCATCCACCTATTTGGTCACCTTCCCAAAGAACTCAATAAGGTTTGTGAGGGACAACCTACTGTTTACAAAACCATGTTGACTATCCCTCATCAACTTATTCCTCTGTAGATGAATATAAATCCTATCTCTTATAATCATTTCCAACACCTTACCCACAGCTGAAGTAAGGCTCACTGGTCTATAATTACCAGGGTTGTCTCTACTCCCTATCTTGAACAAGTGGACAACATTTAGTATCCTCCAGTCTTTTGCCACTATTCCTGTAGACAATGAAGACATAAAGATCAAAGCCAAAGGCTCTGCAATCTCCCCCTGGCTTCCCAGAGAATCCTAAAATAAATCCCATCTGGCCCAGGAGACTTATCTATTGTTACACTTTCCAGAATTGCTAACACCTCCTCCTTCTGCACCTCAATCCTATATAGTCTAGTAGCCTGCATCTCAGTATTCCCCTTGACAACATTGTCTTTTTCCAGTGACAATGCAGATGAAAAATATCCATTTAGTGCTTCCCCAATCTCCACAGACTCCATACACAACTCACTCAACTGATGTTTTCCAGTTGTGGAGTGCTGAAGCTGTTTTAAGAATTCTTTCAAGTTCTGATGGCCTAAATTTCTTTTTCATACATACAGCTTGAAAACCTCTCTGTGAACTCTCACAGCTTGTTGACTTCACAAACTAATCTGCTCTTCTTCTCAAGTGAAACTGTTCCCCGATCTGAAAACCTGATTCATCTGCTAGGGTGAATCTGAAACCTGATACTTGTAAACTGAACTCAAACTAAACTATCAGTGTTCCCATATTATTTGTTTTTTTTTTTCCCTGTATGTCATCAACTCATTAATTAAATAACTAACTCCACAATTATCTGGTTAGACACTTGCTAAGTGACATGCTTTGTTGGAAATGATGTATCAAAATCACTTCTCCAAATTATTTTTTTAACGAGTCTTAAAAAAAAATTACTTTCATGGATCTGAAGCTAAATACAACTGCCTTCAGTTTCAATTTTCAAGGACATAATAGGTATGTTATAATGCCTGTTCCTTCTTGGGCCAGAAATGAAATGAACCAGATAATTCCCCTGACTTCATTTAAGAAGTTAAAAATCACACAACACCAGGTTATAGTCCAACAGGTTTAATTGGAAGCACTCGCTTTCGGAGCGCCGCTCCCTCATCAGGTGATTGTGGAGGACACAATTCTAAGGCACAGAATTTATTGCAAAAATTTACAGAGTGATACAACTGAAATTAAGTTATATTAATAAATATAATTTCAGTTATATCACGCTGTAAATTTTTACAATAAATTCTGTGCCTTAGAATTGTGTCCTCCACAACCACCTGATGAAGGAGCGGCGCTCCGAAAGCAAGTGCTTCCAATTAAACCTGTTGGACTATAACCTGGTGTTGTGTGATTTTTAACTTCTTAAATGAAGTCAGGGGAATTATCTGGTTCATTTCATTTCTGGCCCAAGAAAGAACAGGCATTATAACATACCTATTATGTACCCCCCCTATTTGTACACCCCAATCCAACACCAGCATCTCCAATTCATTTAAGAAGGAAGTGTAAACTGAGAAAATGTAGAGGAGTTGGAATATAATTTGAGATGTGAAACTTGCAATATAGATTATTATAACAGTACATCATTTTTAAAATTATGGTATTTTTGCAATATTCAAGCAGAATCCACTGAATCACAAACAACAGAGAAACCAACAAGTACAACAAAAGGTAAACATCTAGCTCAAATTCATGATGTTTGCAAATTCAAAGTAAATTGCTGATTCATTTTGACTGAGCACGACTTAGGTGAAACAGGATGAGAAGCCAATGGAAATAATTGGGCTGAAGGAGATGAAAGCAGGTGGGAAAAGGAAAAGGAGAAGGAAAGGAAAAGAAGATGGGCAATGTATGAGAGGATAAAGAACAAAGACAAAAATGGGAGGCATAGAGAAGTTATGAAACAGAGAATGTAGTTAAAGGGAGAATAGGAAAGATCTGGGGTCAGACAATTATATACCAGTAAAATCATTATTTAAAGGTGGAGGATTACCTGAGTTAACAAACTAGGATAATATTTTGAGTGAGAAATTGTTTCTTGAATCTGTAGTGTTGAATATGCTACTTTAGCTGAGGACGTAGTGCCTAGACAGTGTGTCCTGCTCCATTGTTCCAAGTTCCTACTTATTATCTTATTCTTAGTGGTCATAGAATCAGAGTATTACAGCATAGAAACAAACCCTTTGGCCCATGCATACCAACCAGGTTTCCTAAACTGAACTAGTCCCATTTCTCTAAATTTGTCTCATATCCCTCTAAACCTTTCCTATCCATGTACTTGTCCAAAGGTCTTTTAAATGTTGTAATATTCCTTATAGCATATTCCCTCCTCACAAGAAACGAGGGTGGGACTGTGGAGAATTGTCTGTCAATCCTAATTTTGGCTCAGAATATAGTGAAAAACATAACAGGATTATTTTCTGTTGAGATATGCTCGGCTGGAGTGAACAGAAGTTCCAACTTTGCAGGAATTATAGATTTCTGGAGATTAGAAATGGCATTTTGGTAAGTTGGTGTCTAACTGCCTGTTCTGGTTAATTAAAATGACTTTGTTTTACTACAAGTTTGAAGAATGGAAATGTTCCAGCATGAATTTTATTTAGTCATGTCAAGTCTCACAACACAATATTGTCTTAACACTAAAGACAAATATTGTATCACTTACTCTGTTACCAACTCACAGAACTTGAGCACCGGAATGAAAAGAATGTTATCTCATTTAATATTTGTATTTTATAACAGATTATTTTAACAACAGATGATCTTTATGTTCTGTTCATGCAGCAATACGTTTTGTAACCAACAAAATGAAACGAATCAAACAGAAGCCAACACGTAAATCAATACCAGGTGAACATCTAAACAATATTCATTTGGTTTGCCAATAGAGCATAGTCTCAACAGATGTGTAATTTGAGTGTGATTCAGGTAAGGTAATGTGAGAAGGAGCATAAACTTGCTGGGGATCACCATTGACAAGAAGGTTCATTGGACCAGCCACTTAACACAATGATTACAAGAGCAGATTGGAGGCTGAGAATCCTGCAATTAACTCATCTCCTGATTTCCAAAGGCGGTCCACTACATGCAAGGCACAAATCAGGAGTTTAGTGGATTATTCTCCACTTGCCAAGATTAATGCATATCTAAAGTCCAGGACAAAGCAATCCATTTGTTTGGATGATGTGGAGGTGCCAGTGTTGGACTGGGGTGGAAAAACTTAAAAATGACATGACATCAGATTATAGTCCAACAGGTTTATTTGAAAGTATAAACTCTTGGAGCACAATTCTTCGCTACCTGATGAACGAGCAGTGCTTTGAAAACTTGTATTTTCAAATAAGCCTAGTGGACTATAACCTGATGTCATGTCATTTGTTTGGAACTGCATCTACCACCTTAGACATTCATTCCCTCTATTAATGCACAATGGCAGCAGTGCATATCATATATTTAAAAAAAAACTTGCAACAATTGACTAAATCTCATTCAACAGCATCTTCCAAGCCTCTATCGACTGGAAGACAAGGACAGTAGTCATGTTCAATTGCTGGAAACACAACGACTGGTGAATTCCTCTCCAAGGCAGATGTTTCCTATCTTGGAACTACATCACTATTCATAGAGTTATACAATCATACAGCATGTAAACAGACCCTTTGGTCCAACCAGTTCATGCCAAACATAATCCCAAACTAAACAAGTCCCACCTGCCTTGGGCTTAGCCCATATCCCTCCAAACATTTATTATTCATGTACTTATCCAAATGTCTTTTAAATGTTGCAACAGTAGCTGGATCAACCATTTCCTCTGGAAGTTCATTCCACACATGAACCACTCTGTGTAAAAAGAAAAATTGATCCTCATGTCTTTTTCAAATCTTTCTCCTCTCACCTTTTAAAAATATGCCCCCTCAGCTTGAAATCCCCCATGCTTGGGAAAAGGCACCTGCCATTCACCTCACTTATACCCCTCATGATTTTATAAACCTCTGCAAGGTCACCCTCAACCTCCTATGCTCCAGTGGAAAGAGTCCCAGCCTATCCAGCCTCTCCTTGTAATTCAATCCTTCCATTCCTAGATACATTCTAGTGAATCTCTTTGGAGCCCTAAGAAGCATAATAGTGTCCTTTCAAGAACTGGATACAGTACTCCAGAGGCCTCATCAATGTCCTATACCACCTTAACAACTCCTGAAAGGTCTGAGCAATGAAGGCAAGCATGCGAAACAACTTCCTAACCACTCTATCTACATGTGATGCAAACATTAAAGAATTATGTACCTGAACCCCTAGGTGTCTCTGGGTTCTGTAACACTACCCAAAGCCCTAGTTTTAAGTGTATAAGTCCTGCACTTTTTGATGTACCAAAATGCAATGCATCACCTTTATACAAATTAAACCTCATCTGCCACTTTGTAGCCCATTGACACAATTGATCAAGATCTCTTTGTAATCTTAGATAACCTTCCTCACTGTCCACTGTACCACTAATCTTAATGTTATCTGCAAACTTATTAAATGTGCCTCTATATACTTGTCCAAATTTTTTATATGAATGACAAAGAAAAGTGGACCCGATATTTATCCCTGTGGGACACTGCTGGACACAGGCCTCCAGTCCAAAAAAAAATCCTCCAACAGCACTCTGTCTCCTGCTGTTAAGCCAATTTTATATCCAATTGGCAATCTCTTCTTGAATCCCATATTCCTTCACATTTGCTGGGTCACGATTATTGAATAGCTTGGACCTTCTTTATAATAGAGTCATAGAGTCCTCCAGCATGGAGACAGGCTCTTTGGCCCTAACTGGTCCATACTGAACAATATGTGTTTAGATCAGAGTGGTGCTGGAAAAGCACAGCAGGTCAGGCAGCATCTGAAGAGCAGGAAAATCGATGTTTCGGGCAAAAGCCCTTTATCAGCATCTGCAGCCCTCACTTTTGCCATACTGAACAATATGTCCATCCACGCTAACTCCATTTCCCTGCACTTGGACCATATCTTTCTAATCCTTTCATTTCCACGTATTTGTCCAAATGCCTTTTAAATGTTGTGAATGTACCCGCCTCAATCACTTCCGCTGGCAACTTATTCCATATGCCCGTACCCCCCTCTGTGTAAAACAGTCGCCCCTTAGGTTCCCTTTTATTCTTTTCCCCTCTAACCTTAAACTGATAACCTCTAGTCCTCGATTCTCCAACCCTGGGAAAAAGACTGAGTGCATTCACCCTTTCCATGCCTCTCATGATCTTATAAATCTCTATAGGACTCCCTCCACCTCAGTCTCCTGTGCTCTAAAGAAAAAAAATGTCCTTGCTTAGATTAGATTCCCTACAGTATGGAAACAGGCCCTTTGGCCCAACAAGTCCACATCGACCCTCCAAAGGGTAACCCACCCAGACCCATTCCCCTACCCTATATTTACCCCTGACTTATGCGCCTAGCACTATGGATAATTTAGCATGGCTAATTCACCTAACCTGTACATCTTTAGATTGTGAGAGGAAACCGGAGCAGCCGGAGGATACCTATGCAGACATGGGGAGAATGTGCAAACTCCATACAGGCAGTCGCCCAAGGCGGGAATCAAACCTGGGTTCCTGGCACTGTGAGGCATAATGCTAACCACTGAGCCACCATGCCACCCCTAGCTTGTCTAACCACTCCCTATAATTCAGACGGTTGACTCCTGGCAACATCCTTGTAATTTTCTTCTGCACTCTTTCCAGTTTAATAACATCCTTCCAATAATAAGGTGACCAAAACTGAACACAGTACTCCAACTGCAGCCTTACCAATGCACTGTACAACTGCAACATAACTTCCCAACTGACTGATGAAGACCAATGTACCAAAATTCATTTTCACTGTTCTATCTACCTATGATTCCATTTTCAGAGAAACGTGCAGCTGAACTCCAAAGTCCCTCTGTTCCACTCATTTAGGCCCTACTATTCACCATGAACCCCAACCTTGATTTTACTTTCCAATACTAAACTTACCGATACTAAACTCTGTTTGCCATTTTTCGGCCCACTTCCCCAGCTGATCAAGGTCCTGTTGCAATTTCTGATAACCTTCCTCACTGTCTACGATACCACCTATTTATTGTCATTGCCAATAAAGTCAATCATACAACACACAACGTTCATACTGACCAATGAAGGTCATTTATGCACAATCTTAGAGAACTCTCTGGACTATTATGCAAATAGGACATTGAGAAAAGAAAGCTAATTGAACTGTTCCATTTCAAACATGAATTTGAGCACAGAATGCAGATTGAGACATGAAAATTTCATAAGAAATATCTAACTTTGGATGGGATTCTGCAATTGGACATTTGCAGTTTGACAATATTTGCAGAATAAATTGCAAATATGAAGAATTATGCTGTCAACAAATATAGGATGATCAGTTGGTCTCAGTGTGGTGCACAGGAATCTACATATATTAATACAGTGTCCCATTCTTTGCAAACACAAATAAAATGTACACACATGATAACTATTTCAATTCAACAAAATAGGAGGCATTCGTTCATTGCTTCATTTCTCAGGGCAATGCCCTGACCAGTGAGAATCATTCTACCTTGTTTAAAATTTAAACAAAGCTTGGCTGATAACTGTCAATCAGCAATAATGGTTGCATACTCCCTGACAAAACCTCTAACAGTCATAGTCCACTTGGCAACTAATCAGCACTCTCATGTCATGCAGTATAAAATCAGTTTTCTTCTTGAATTTGAATTCTTGTGAAATGCCCTTATGAATACAGCACCAAATGATTTGATAAAAATGTGTTTTTTTTCCAGTAATAATTAGGCATAGTTAGGTGAGAAAGGCACGTATATGGGGAACAACAAATCAGCATGTTGGAGTTTTATAGTTATGTGAGCTGAAATAAAATCCTGACAGAAAAAAACATATTTCTGAATTTAACCTTGTAAAGGTCTGGTATTATCATCACTCTCCCAGTCCTGCTGTACTTGGGCCCGTTAACCATGTTAGCTTTATCTTTATTGCTGTTCATTCATGGGATGGTGGTTTTACTGACTGGGCCTCACCATTTATTTCCTGTCCCTAAGTGCCTTTGAGAAGGTAGAGCTATAATTCCTTCTTGTACCACTAGAGGTCAACTGTTGTAGGTAGACACAAAATGCCATAGGATCATAAAACCATAAGAAATAGGAACAGGAGTAGGCCATTGGCCCCTTTAGCCTGCTCTGCCATTCAATAGGATGATTGTTAAACCAACATTCCTCATGTCCACTTGCTGCATTTTCCCCATAACCCTTGAATATCCCTTACTGATCTAAAATCTATTTCAGCTTTAAATATATACAAGGCCTTGGCCCCCACAAGGAGTTCCAAAGACTCTCAACCCTCTAAGAGAAGACATTCTTCCTCATTACAGACTAAATTGGCAGCTGTTTATTCTGAGACTGCGCTCTGTGGTCTTAGATTTTCCCATGTGAGAAATCATCCTCTCAGCATCTACCTTGTCAAACCCATTAAGAATCCTGTATGTTTTAATAAGATCATCTTCTAAACTCCAGAGAGTTGAGTCCCAACCTGTTTTGCCTTTGCTCATAGGATTCTCTTTCCATACTGGGGAAACTACTTTGAACTTCCTCCAAAGAAATTATATCTTTCCTTAAATAATGGGACAAAACTGCTCACAGTACTCCAGATATACTCACTGAGCCACAGAGCTATAGAGCATGAAAACAGACTCTACAGTCTAATTCTCCAATGCTAATGAGATATTCTAAATTAATCTGTTCTCATTTGCCTGCATTTGGCCCATATCCCTCTAAACCCTTCCCATTTATATATCCATCCAGATGCCTTCTAAATGTTGTAATTGTACCAACCTCCATCACTTCCTCTGGCACTTCATTCCATACACACACCACCCTCTGTGTGAAAATGTTGCCCCTTACGCTCTTCTTAAGTCTTTCCTCTCTCACCTTAAACCTATGCCCACTCTATATGGGCCTCAGATGATTTTATAAACTTCTATAAGGTCACCCCTCAGCCTACCAAGCTCTCGGGAAAACAGCTGCAGCCTATTCAAAAACAGAAATTGCTGGTAAAGCTCAGCAGGTCTGGCATCATCTGTGAACGGAAATCAGAGTTAGTGTTTTGGGTCTGGTGACCCTTCTTCACAAGTGATGGTAACTAGGAAAATGTTTGTATGCAGAAGATAGGGTTGGAGTGGGTGAGTTAGGAGTGTGGGGAGTGGTAAGGGCTAAATGATAGGTGGAGATAGAGCTCAAAGAGAGAGAAAGACAAAGGAGTGGATACCGATCTGGCTAGAAGGGTGAATAGCTGTTAAGGGAGACTGTTCCTGACTAACAATAGATAGTGTGTAATGACGAATATGTGATAACAAGGTCTGGTATGTGGGATAGGAAACACACACATTTACAGTTTAAGCCCTAAAATTATTGAGTCCAGAGGGCTGCAGGGTCCCTAAGTGGAAATTGAGGTGGTTGTCCTTCCAGCTTGCGCTGAGCTTCACTGGAACACAGCAGGAAGCCTGAGACAGAGATGTTGGCCAGGGAACAGGGTGTGGTGTTAACGTGACAGGCAACTGGAAGCTCAGGGTCTTTTTTTGTGTCAGAACATTGATGTTCTGTGAAGTGGTCCCCCAGTCTATGCTTTGTTTCACTCAATGTAGAGGAGACCCACATTGTGAGCAGTGAATGTGGTAGAGTAGATTGTGGGAAGTGCAGGTAAAGTGTTGCTCTCCCTGGAAGATGTGTTTGAGCCCTTGGATACTGAGGACGGAAATGGGCAGGTGTTACACCTTCCGTAATTGCAGGGAAAGGTGGCGTGTGGATATTGAGATCGAAGAAAGAGTGGACTAGGGTGTCCTGGAGTGAATGGTCCCTGTGGAATGCAGACAAGGGAGAGGAGGGGAATATGTGTCTGGTGATAGCATCTCAATGGAGATGGTAGAAATGGTAGCTGATGATCTTCTGGATGTGGATGCTGGTGGGATGGTAGGTTAGGACAAGAAGAACCCTATCACATTTGCAGGAAGGAGGCAAGGAGGTGAGGATGGAAGTGCAGGCAATGGTTTGGACCAGATTGAAGCCACTGTCAACCACAGTGCTGGGGAAATCCTCGATTGAGGAAGGAGGTGGACACTTCAGAGGTTCCCTTGTTGGAGTTGGCCTCATCAGAACATATGCGATGCAGACGGAGGGACGGGGAGAATGGAATGGAGTCTTTATATGGAAGCAGGATGTGAAGATGTCTGGCCCAAGTAGTTGTGGATGTTGCTCGGTTTATAGTGGATATTAATGGCCAGTCTATCCCGAGAAATGGAAACCGAGATGACGAGGAAGAGAAGGGGGGAATCAGAGATAGATCAGGTGAATGTAAGCGTGCAAATTGGAAGTGAAATCGATGAATCTTTCCAATTCTGGATGACGGAGAGAAACAGCACCGATAATGTTATTTATATATCAGAGAAACAGTCGTGGGTGGGGGCCGGAGTACAACTGGAAAAAGGAATATTCCACATACCCCAGCATATTCAGCCTGTACCTATGGCATAAACTCTGACAACACCCTTGTAAATCTTTTCTGAGCCCCTTCGAGTTCCACAACATCCTTCCGATAGGTGAGAAGACCAGAATTGAACACAGTATTCCAAAAGTGCACTAACCCATATCTTGTACAGCCATCACATGACCTCCCAACTCCTATACTCAATGTACTGACCAATAAAAGCAAACATACCAAATGTCTTCTTCACTACCCTGGACTCTACTTTCAAGGAACTATGAACCTGCACTTGAAGATGTCCTTGTTCAACACCACCTCCCCCCACCACGCACCCTCCCACCCATCCCCGCCCCCCCCCCCCCCCACCACAGGACCTTACCATTAAGTGTAAAAATCCTGCCCTGATTTGCCTTTCCAAAATGCAACATTTTTCTGAATTAAACTCTATCTGCCACTCCTTGGTCCAGTTGCCCATCTGATCTGAGATCTCAACCGTATCCTGTACAGTTGCAGTAAGAGTTCCCTAATTTAATACCCCAATGCTCTTAAAGTTAGGAGTATCATTCCATTAACCTTCTTACAGCAGCACTTGTGTTCTGGCATTCTGTCTTTCATGCACAGTGCCTTTGTGTTGCAGCTTTCTGCAATTTCTCTCCATTTAAATAGTATTTTGTTGTCTCTTGCAAAATGAACAACTTCATATTTTCCATGGGAGTGCTCAAGAAGAGTATGAAAAGATTGAACATTATGTAATCATCAGAAAGTGTCTACGACCATACATTCAGGGGAAGGTATGGAATGAAGCAGCTGAAGGTAGTTGGATCTGAGGAGCACCAGCAGCAATGATCTAGGGTTTAGATGCTTTTTCTCCAATAACCGTCTCCATCTTCTATTTGATATTGATTTGCCAATCCATGGAAGTTTTCCTCATGATTCCCAATGACTTCAACTCCGGGACTCCTTGGTGGCACATTCTGTCGAATGTTATCATGATCTCAAGAGGAGTCCCTCTCGTCTCACCTCTTGAAGTCGGCTCATTGGTCTATGTTGGGATCAGGTCAGAAGCCATGTGGTCCTGGCAGAACCTGAATTGAGCATTGATGAGTAAGTTGCAGCTGTATATATGCCACTTGATAGCAATGTTAATGACTTTCAGCGACTCCAATGAAGTATTTACATTGAATGTGCTGTAGCTTATCCTTATGATACTATGTCTCTGTCGTCAGAACATTTCCCAGATGAGACTTGATCCATTTGACCACCTTATTCTGTGGAACCATATCTAGAAATATCTCCTTTCTCATTGGGTTAGGAATGAACTTATAAATATGAAATGCTGTGTTGATCTGGAAAATCCTCCAGAAAGCACTTCAGCAGGAAGAGCGAAGACAAAGAACATTAGTGGAGATACAAAGCAATTCAGCATGGAAGCTTGCAATTCTTCCTACACTGATACTTTACATAAGTTATACTTTATTTTTTATAATATCATTACTCCTATTAATAATCACTCAATACCAGGTTGTAGTCCAACAGGTTTATTTGGAAGCATGAGCTTTCGGAGGCTAGTGCTTCCAAATAAACCTGTTGGACTATAACCTGGTGTTGTGTGATTTTTAACTTTGTACACCCCAGTCCAACACTGGCACCTCCAAATAGTTACTATTGTAGATGTTTTAATAGTGAAGATATTTTTGTAATATACAATCAGAATCCACTGAAACAGAACTTTCAATGCAGCATCCAATAAATAAATATTGTTAATTCAACAACACAAGTTACAGATCTTCAGTGACTCAACAGACTTTGGGGAAAGCATGCTGAAAAGACTCAGCAGAGTCATTTGATTGTACAGAATTTGAGTTTTGTTTAAAAAAAAAGTCAAATCTTTTTCAGTTGCACTCTTTGGGACATTGTAAGAATGGAGAATGCTTGGAGAATGATACATGGGGCCTGTATTTTGCAGGCAGAAAAGCATGTACACATATTGCATTTGTTTCAATTTAAGAAAATAGGTGACAGCCATTCCTTAATTCATCCCTAAAGGTATTGCCTTGAACAATCAACATCAATCTGCCTGCTAAAAAATTTAAAAGAGTTGCCAGTTAATTGTCAGTTTTCATCTAACAAGTGCACTCTCCGTGATCACACTTCCACCAACCATCTTGCTAACCTTTTAGGATGCTCTCCTCATATGATATAAAAATATTGTTTCCCTTTACATTGGTATTCTTGTGACTGTCCTGATGAGTGCAAGATCAAAACTTTGACCAAATCTTCCTTTTCTTCAGCAATTATTTGGGACAGTAAGTTAACAGGGCAGGGATGGGAGAGCAGGAGGTAGGAGTTAGGATAGGAGAGGGGAGTGAAGGAACTGAAGGAAAGCATGTGGAAATTGAGATTTGAATATCAGGGAAAGTTATCATTGAAAGAATGGGAAGGACATGGGTGATGGATAAGGAACCTGCAGCAAATGTTTTTGTGGGGGCTTTTGGGTTCTAGTGAACTCTCCTTTACCAGACTAGGGCTTTCTTTTCAGTGAGGAATTGTTTCTTGTGTTCTTGGGTCCTGCTTTTTGAGAGAAATGATCGTCTTAGTGACATTCCTCTCAACTGTCTCCAACAAAATAGCATATTTTCTTAATTAAGGGGACCAAAACTGCTCACAATACTCCAGATCTCACTAGCACCTTGTACAGTTGCAGTAGACTCCCATACTCTTCCTCTCCAATCCCTCCCTTGAAATAAGGGTCAACATTCCATTAGCCTTGCTTACTGCAATAAAACTGGAAGAGCTGCAGATGCTGTAAATCGGAAACAAATACAGAGTTTGCTGGAAAAAAATCTCAGCAGATCTGGCAGCATCTGCGAAGAGAAATCAAAGTTAACATTTCAGGTCAGGGGAACCTTCCTCAGAGCTGGTTCTGAGAAAGGGTCACCTTACTCAAACTGTTAACCCTGATTTCTCTTTGCAGCTGCTGCCAGACCTGCTGAACTTTTCCAGCAACTTCTGGTTTTGTAGCCTTCCTAACTGCCTGCGGCACCTGTGTGTGCTAACTTTCTGTGTTTCATGCACAAGTACTCCCAAGTCCCTTTGTGTTGCAGCTTTCTGCAGTTTTTTCTCCATTTAAATAATACTGTGTTCTTTTGTTCCCCAAAATAAGCATTTTTCAAATTT
The DNA here is from genome assembly GCF_037043375.1 of Chiloscyllium plagiosum. NCBI lineage: Eukaryota > Metazoa > Chordata > Chondrichthyes > Orectolobiformes > Hemiscylliidae > Chiloscyllium > Chiloscyllium plagiosum. The sequence goes on along the minus strand of NW_028270149.1, from coordinate 6,143,940 downwards.
TCCACATTATACTCCATTTGACAACATTTTGTCCAGCCACTTAACCTATCAATAACTCACTGTAAACTGTTTCAAGATCCATCTCACAACCTACCATTCCACCTATTTTTGCATCATCTGCAAATTTGGATACAGGACATTCATTTTCTTTCTCCAAGTCATTAATGTGTATCGTAAACAGTTGTGGTCCCAGTACTGACCTCTGTGGAACCTCACTGATCACAAGCCTGAGAAAGAATCTCTTGTCACCACTTGCTGTTTCCTGTCCATTAGCCAATTCTCTATCCATATCAATATACTACCTCCAACACCATGAGGCTCTGATCTTATGATTTAACGTTTTGTGAGGTGCCTTGTCAAACACCTTCTGGAAGTCAAAATGCAACAAATCTGCTGGTTCCCCTCTTTTCTCCCTGGTGTGGAGGTGTTGGTGTTGGACTGGGGTGGGTGAAGTTAAAAATTCACATAACACCAGATTAAAGTCCAACAGGTTTATTTGAAAGCACTAGCTTTCAGAGCGCTGCTCCATCAGAGTGGAGCAGGGTCATAAGACACAGAGTATATAGCAAAAAATTACAGTGTCATACAGTTGAACTGATATATTGAACAAACCTAGATTGCTGTTAAGTCTTTCATCTAACTCCATATTATTGTATAATATTAAAGGGATGTTCAAAGTATCTTCCACTGATACTGATGCAAAGTATTTGTTTATGCTTCCCCCCCCCCCCCCCGCCCTGCTATTTCCTTGTTCCCCATAAGTATCTCCCAGATACATTTTTTTAAGAAGCCTATGTTCACTTTGACCTGTCTCTGTCTTCCTTTTTATATATGTAAAAAAGCTGCTATTGTCATGGCTGGATTGCATTGCTCTACAGAGGGCCATCATGCACATGAGAGATCAAATGGCCTACTACTTTGCTGTAATGGCTCTGTCACAATTTTATTGGATTTATACAAATGTTAGGTGCAAGACATTTTACCCTGCCAAAACCAAGAACAGTTCCACACAGATATAACATAAAAGAAAGGTAATGCAGACATTTTTAAAATTAATTTCCACTTTGTCAGAATCTGACTTTGAGGACCGTCAATTTAATATGAGCTAAAAATTCCCATTATATAATTAATGACAGATTATTTTAAATAGAAATTACTTTGTTAACTGACATATTTTTGTTGCAGCAACAGCTTTGTAATCCGTAAAAAAAAGCAAATTAAGGAGAAGCCAACATCTGAACTAAAGCCAGGTGGACATAATCTGGAGGTGCCAGTGTTGGACTGGGGTGGACAAAATCAGAAGCCACATGACACCAGGCTAAAGTCCAACAGGGTTATTTGAAATCACAGGCTTTCAGAATGCTGCGTCAAGTGAAGGAGCAGTGCTCCGAAAGTTTGTGATTTCAAAAAAGATACTTAGTTTGATACTGTTGAGCTTGCTAATTAAACAAAGGCTGCAGATCTGCTGCAACTGTACAATTCAAGTTAACATGTGTGAGAATGGGGTAACGCAACCAATTAAAGCTGTGGATTTGCATAATAGAAAATGAAATGGGAGTGGAAGAAGAAAGAGAGTGGAAAATAGAAGAGATAAGGAAGCCAAAAGGGAGCTTGAACTGAGAGAAAGCAGATTGTGTGTGATTAAGAGAATGGAGGTGACAATAAGGATGATTGAAGCAAAGGATGGAAGTTTGACAAAAGGAAATAGTCTGAAGGGCTGAAGTTACTAACTTTCTTAGATATGGTTTGACTCTATATCTAAGTCAAAATTGGTAATATAAATCAGGAAAGGCATAAGAGGCTTCTTATATTGATGTAGTAGATTCCCTATCTTTGATCTGGAAGGCCCAGGTTCAAGTCCCACCTGTTCCAGAGGCGTGTAATAACATCTCTGAGCAGGTTGATTAAAAACAGTTCTTAACCCTGTCCCTTGGGGAAACTCATTGATACTATCCTGAAAACTGCAGGACAACTGTTCATCATTGCTTGTTGTTTCCAGTCACTCAAACAAAATCTTTAGTACCCCTTTATTACTGCACTTTTGATAAACATATCTCTATCAAAGCATTTTGAATTTTCTTTTATGTTAATTACCAGTCTTTTCTTATTCTCACTGTTTATCTTATTTTACTTAGTTCTCTCTAAATTGCCTATTTACAGCCTAGTTTTCAACTGTCAGGTCAACCTGATGTTTTGTTTTGATGTCTTTTTCCTAAGTTATCTTATTCTCTACCTTTTTAGTTATCCAGGGAACTTTGGTATTGTTTCCCCTTTCTGCTTCATGAGAATATGACTCAACAAATCTGTTCCTTCTTAAAGGCAAACATTTACTGTGCTCCAGATTCTTCTGTCAGTTTCTGATTCCAGTTTACCTGGGACAGATCTTACTCACCCCAATGAAATCGGCCCTGGCCCAAATAATTATTTTCACTCTGGATTGCTCCTGTTCCGTTATAACGTAAATGTTATGATATTATGATCGCTAATTCTTAAAAATTTCCCTCCTGATACTTGATCCAGTTGATTCAACTCCAGAGTCATGCCCACTTTAGCCCAGTAATATTGACATTAGGAACGAAGAGAATTTTATTACATTCAGTCGTTTGGTAGTATGGAGCTTGAGTGTGCTGAAAAAAAAACATTTCTTTTCACCTTGTTCTCATCTGGATAATTCACAAGAATGCAAATTTCAGGAGAAAATAATATTTATATGATATGAGATGAGAGGGCTGATTGTTTGGTGCATGGAAACAAATTTTGTGGAATTTGAGATGCAAAGTTGCAACTCTTGCAATATTTACAATGTATTATTATGTATTTTGTGTTAATAGATTATTTGAATAGCAAATATTTTGCTAAGTGAAGCACTTCTGTTATGTTCATGCAGGACTCTCTGAAGAAAAAGAGAATGGGAATACAACAAAAGGTAAACAATCAGCTGTATGTTAGCTTTACTAATTAAATGTGAGTTAGAAAACAGAACGTAGAAAAGTATAGCACTGAACAGGCCCTTTGGCCCACGATGTTGTGCTGAGGATTAATCCTAATGTAAAATAAAAAAAACTTAACCTATGCACCCCTCAATTCACTGCTATCATGTGCATGTCCAATCATCGCTTAAATGTCCCTTCCACAACCACCGCTGGCAATGCATTCCGTGTAAAGAACCTTCCCCTGACATACCCTCTATACCTTTCTCCTAATATCTTAAAACTATGACCCCTCGTTCCAGTCAATCCTGCCCTGGGGAAAAGTCTCTGGCTATTGACTCTATCCATGACACTCATTACCTCGTATCCCTCGATCAGGTATTGATCTAATATGAGTGAACCAGATTCTGGAGAAGAACGGATTGGATACAGTGATGGAATTGACAGACAAAAAACAAGACAGGGAGAGGGAAGAAGAAGTTCAGAGAATGTGACCAAAGGAACGGGTATTATCGTTCCGGCTGATATTATTCCTCAACAAGTCAGATCCCAGTCTGAAATCTGGCTTGCTAATTATAATTTGCTTTTATTTTGGTTTTTAATGAGATGGTCTTTCACTGAAACACCAGTGAATGCAATATTGCTAATTTGAGTTCAATAATGGAACATAAGTTTATTCGATGAAAGAAATGAACATACAAATGAAAATACCAAACTGTTTGCATCTAACAAATATTTAAATATTTCAAGACAACCAGTAGAAATACCATTAAATCCAACAAGATTCCATTAATGAAATTCCATTAATTCAAACAACATCCCATCATAGTACTCACATACAAAAGTGAATGCCCTTCTCCATCCCATGTAGGGTTTAATTTAGCTGTGGCTTTAATCCTGGTTGTGAGAATGTGATAGTCACTTTGTTGATTAGTCTATAGCTGAACTTAAAACATTCTCAGCTTCAAATAGCCCATCTAGTGTTTTACCCAATCACACCTGGTCTCAAGATTTCAAACCAAACGTCTTATACTGAGTTAACTGTTTCTTAAAAGCAACTTCAGCTATAAACCCTGCTCATACTAAAATTTTAGAAAATGTTTTCAGGTTAGGAATGTTTCCCTCAGCCCAAAGAATTTCTGACATCATCTATCTGAAATCTTAATGTACAACACTGTTTACTTAGTTCAGTCTTAAGCTCTCCAAATGTAAATACATTTCCATTAGCCACCAAAACAGACTCTCTTTTTTAAAAAAAATAAGGAAATTGCCACCGTTTAGAAGTACTTAGAAATACATGGTAAGAAAGATGGGTTAATCATTAAAACCACATAGGCACACAAAAAATCCATACGCTGCTACTTCAAATTCAAAAATAAAAACTCACAAATAAATGATATTCAGATATACCTACCTTACATCAATGAGGGGAGGGGGATATTTAGATATCAGATCTGGAAAGGAGAACATGCAGCAAACTGTCTGGGGCAATGGAGGAGCAAGGGAGATTTGCCTTGAGTTAGTTTTCTCTGTATCAAACAAGAATTATCTTTTAAATCAGGAATTGTTCCTTGTTCTAAATGCCTGGATTTGCTGCTAAATTAAAGAGAACAAAGAAAATTTACAGCCCAGGAACAGGCCCTTCGGCCCTCCAAGCCTGAGCCGATCCAAATCTACTGTCTAAACCTGTTGCCCAATTTCTAAGCATTTGTATCCCTCTGCTCCCCACCTACTCATGCATCTGTCCAGACGCATCTTAAATGGATCTACTGTGCCTGCCTCTACCACCTCTGCTGGCAATGCGTTCCAGACAACCACCACCCGCTGTGTGAAGTAATTGCCACATGTATCCCCCTTAAACATTCCACCTCTCACCTTGAAAGCGTGACCTCTTGTTATTGAATCCTTCACCCTGGAAAAAAGCTTGTCTCTATCCACCCTGTCTATACCCTTCATGATTTTGTAAACCTCAATCAGGTCCTCCCATAATCTCCTTTTTTCTAATGAAAATGAACCTAACCTACTCAACCTCTCTTCATAGCAACACCTTCCATACCAGGCAACATCCTTGTAAGCCTTCTCTGCACCCTCTCCAAAGCATCCACATCCTTTTGGTAATGTGGCGACCAGAACTGTGCACAGTATTCCAAATGCAGCCGAACCAATGTCTTGTACAATTTTAACATGATTTGCCAGCTATCATACTCAATACCCCGTCCGATGAAGGCAAGCACACTATATGCCTTTTTGACCACTCTATCCACCTGTGCAGCAACCTTCAGGGTACAATGGACCTGCACCCCCAGATCTCTCCACCCATCAACTTTTCCCAAGGCTCTTCCGTTCATTGTATAATTCACTCTAGAATTAGTCCTGCCTAAATTCAACACCTCACATTTGTCTGGATTGAAATCCATCTGCCATGTTTCCACCCAACTCTCCAGTCTAGAACATAGAACATAGAACAATACAGCACAGAACAGGCCCTTCGGCCCACGATGTTGTGCCGAACAATGTCCTAGCTTACGCATGTACCTATCCATGTACCTATCCAATTGCCGCTTAAAGGTCACCAAAGATTCTGACTCTATCACTCCCACAGGCAGCGCATTCCATGCCCCCACCACTCTCTGGGTAAAGAACCCACCCCTGACATCTCCCCTATACCTTCCACCCTTCACCTTAAATTTATGTCCCCTTGTAACACTCTGTTGTAACCGGGGAAAAAGTTTCTGACTGTCTACTCTATCTATTCCTCTGATCATCTTATAAACCTCTATCAAGTCACCCCTCATCTTTCGCCGTTCCAACGAGAAAAGGCCTAGCACTCTCAACCTATCCTCGTACGACCTATTCTCCATTCCAGGCAACATCCTGGTAAATCTTCTCTGCACCCTCTCCAAAGCTTCCACATCTTTCCTAAAGTGAGGCGACCAGAACTGCACACAGTACTCCAAATGTGGCCTAACCAAAGTCCTGTACAGTTGCAACATCACTTCACGACTCTTGAATTCAATCCCTCTGCTAATGAACGCTAATACACCATAGGCCTTCTTACAAGCTCTATCCACCTGAGTGGCAACTTTCAAAGATCTATGAACATAGACCCCAAGATCCCTCTGTTCCTCCACCTCACTAAGAACTCTACCGTTAACCCTGTATTCCGCATTCTTATTTGTCTTTCCAAAATGGACAACCTCACACTTGGCAGGGTTGAACTCTATCTGCCACTCCTCAGCCCAGCTCTGCATCATATCTAAGTCCCTTTGCAGCTGACAACAGCCCTCCTCACTATCCACAACTCCACCAATCTTCGTATCATCTGCAAATTTACTGACCCACCCTTCGACTCCCTCATCCAAGTCATTAATAAAAATTACAAACAGCAGAGGACCCAGAACTGATCCCTGCGGAACTCCACTTGTAACTGGGCTCCAGGCTGAATATTTACCATCTACCACCACTCTCTGACTTCGACCGGTTAGCCAGTTTTCTATCCAACTGGCCAAATTTCCCTCTATCCCATGCCTCCTGACTTTCCGCATAAGCCTACCATGGGGAACCTTATCAAATGCCTTACTAAAATCCATGCATACTACATCCACTGCTCTACCCTCATCCACATGCTTGGTCACCTCCTCAAAGAATTCAATCAGACTTGTAAGGCAAGACCTACCCTTCACAAATCCGTGCTGGCTGTCCCTAATCAAGCAGTGTCTTTCCAGATACTCATAAATCCTATCCCTCAGTACCCTTTCCATTACTTTGCCTACCACCGATATAAGACTAACTGGCCTGTAATTCCCAGGGTTATCCCTATTCCCTTTTTGAACAGGGGCACAACATTCGCCACTCTCCAGTCCCCTGGTACCACCCCCGTTGACAGTGAAGACGAAAAGATCATTGCCAATGGTACTGCAATTTCCTCTCTAGCTTCCCACATAATCCTAGGATATATCCCATCAGGCCCGGGGGACTTGTCTATCCTCAAGTTGTTCAAAATGTCCAACACATCTTCCTTCCTAACAAGTATCTCCTCTAGCTTACCAGTCCGTTTCACACTCTCCTCTTCAACAATACGGTCCCTCTCGTTCGTAAATACTGAAGAAAAGTACTCATTCAAGACCTCTCCTATCTCTTCCGACTCAATACACAGTCTCCCATTACTGTCCTTGATCGGACTACCCTTGTTCTCGTCATTCTCATGTTTCTCACATACGCATAAAATGCCTTTGGGTTATCCTTGATCCTATCCGCCAAAGATTTTTCATGCCCTCTCTTAGCTCTCCTAATCCCTTTCTTCAGGTCCCTTCTGGCTATCCTGTATCCCTCCACTGCTCTGTCTGAACCCTGTTTCCTCAACCTTATATAAGCCTCCTTCTTCCTCTTTACAAGACATTCAACCTCCCTCGTCAACCAAGGTTCCCTCACACGACCATTTCTTTCCTGCCTGACAGGTACATACATATCAAGGACACGTCGTATCTGTTCCTTGAAAAAGTTCCACATTTCCACGACATCCTTCCCTGACAGCCTATGCTCCCAACTTATGCTCCTCAGATCCTGTCTTACAGCATCGTATTTACCCTTCCCCCAATTGTAAAACCTACCCTGTTGCACGCACCTATCTCTCTCCATAACCAAGGTGAAAGTCACAGAATTGTGGTCACCATCACCAAAATGTTCACCCACTAACAAGCCCACCACTTGTCCCGGTTCATTACCGAGTACCAAATCCAATATGGCCTCCCCTCTGGTCGGACAATCTACATACTGAGTTAGAAAAGCTTCCTGGACACACTGCGCAAACACCGCCCCATCCAACCTACTTGATCTAAAGAGCTTCCAATCAATATTTGGGAAGTTGAAGTCGCCCATGACTACGACCCTGTGGCTTCTGCACCTTTCCACAATCTGTTTCCCAATCTGTTTCTCCACATCTCTGCTGCTATTGGGGGGCCTATAGTAAACACCCAACAAGGTGACTGCTCCTTTCCTATTTCTGACTTCAGCCCATACTACCTCCAAAGGCAGATCCCCCTTGCACTGCCTTTCTGCAGCCGTTATACCATTTCTAATTAGCAACGCCACTCCCCCTCCTTTTTTACCACCCTCCCTAATCTTACTGAAACATCTGTGACCAGGAACCTCCAACAACCATTCCTGTCCCTCTTCTATCCACGTTACCGTGATGGCCACAACATCGTAGTCCCAGGTACCTTATTTCTGATACTCCTTGCATTGAAGTATACGCACTTGAACCCATCTCTGTGTCTGCAAGTATTCCCTGTCAGTGCTACCTTCTTCACAGCCTCCCTACATTCTTGGACATCCTGACAAACAGCTAGCCTACTTGCTGGACTACAAGTCCGGATCCCATCCCCCTGTCAAATTAGTTTAAACCCCCCCGAAGAGTGCTAGCAAACCAAACCCCCAGGATATTGGTGCCCTTCTGGTTCAGGTGCAACCCGTCCTGCTTGTACAGGTCCCACCTTCCCCAGAATGCAGTCCAATTGTCCAAATACCTGAAGCCCTCCCTCCTACACCAGCCTTGCAGCCACGTGTTCAACTGCACTCTCTCCCTATTCCTTGCCTCACTGTCACGTGGCACCGGCAACAACCCAGAGATGACGACTCTGTCTGTCCTAGCTTTTAGCTTCCAGCCTAACTCCCTGAGCTCTTGAATGACCTCCCACCCCTCTTCCTACCTATGTCGTTGGTGCCATAAGACCATAAGACATAGGAGTGGAAGTAAGGCCATTTGGCCCATCGTGTCCACTCCGCCATTCAATCATGGCTGATGTGCATTTCAGCTCCACTTACCAGCGTTCTCCCCGTAGCCCTTAATTCCTCGAGACAACAAGAATCTATCAATCTCGGCCTTGAAGACATTTAGCGTCCCGGCTTCCACTGCACTCCGTGGCAATGAATTCCACAGGCCCACCACTCTCTGGCTGAAGATATGTCTCCGCATTTCTGTTCTGAAATGACCCCCTCTAATTCTAAGGCTGTGTCCACGGGTCCTAGTCTCCTCGTTTAACTGAAACAATTTCCTAGCATCCACCTTTTCCAAGCCATGTATTATTTTGTATATCTCTATTAAGTCTCCCCTTAATCTTCTAAACTCCAACGAATACAATCCCAGTATCCTCAGCCGTTCCTCATATGTTAGACCTGTCATTCCAGGGATCATCCGTGTGAATCTCCGCTGGACACGTTCCAGTGCCAGTATGTCCTTCCTGGGGTGTGGGGACCAAAACTGGACACAGTACTCCAAATGGGGCCTAACCAGAGCTTTATAAAGTCTTAGTAGTACATCTCTGCTTTTATATTCCAACCCTCTTGAGATAAGAGACAACATTGCATTCGCTTTCTTAATCACGGACTCAACCTGCATGTTTACCTTTAGAGAATCCTCGACTAGCACTCCCAGATGCCAACGTGCACCACGACTTCTGGCTGCACACCCTCCCCCTTAAGGATTCTGAAGACACGGTCCGAGATGTCTTGGACCCTGACACCCGATGGCAACAAACCATCCGAGAGTCTCGCCCATGCCCACAGAACCGCCTGTCCGTCCCTCTAACTAGAGAGTCTCCTATAACTAGCACTCTCCTCCTCTCCCCCTTTCCTTTCTGAGTCTCAGAGCCAGACCTCGCGCCACAGACCCGGTCACTGCAGCTTACCCCTGCTAGACCGTCCCCCCCACCAGTATCCAAAGCGGTATACTTATTGTTTAGGGGAATGACCACAGGGGATCCCTGCACTGCCTGCTTCCTCCCCTTCCCACCTCTAACTGTTACCTAGCTACCTCTGTTCTCTATGCCCCTGTAGCTTGTATCTATCACCCTCTCAGCCTCTCGAATAATCCTCAGTTCATCCAATTCCAGTTCCAGTTCCCTAACTCGTTCTGTGAGGAGCAGGATCTGACTGCATTTCCTGCAGGTGAAGTCGGCAGGAGTATCGGTGGTCACCCCTACCTCAAACATCCTGCAGGAGGAACATTCCACTGCCTGCGCTGCCATTACTCTACACCTCGTCTCCAAAACAAGAACATTGATTAGCTTACCTGTGGACTTTAAAATTAGGTTAGAGGAGGAGGATGGGAGGGAGGCCCTACTGTGTAGGGCCTGGGGTCTAGCACACACCCACTCAAATATCAATCACTCACCTTCCCGACCAGCTCTGCACTTCAACCTCACTTCCGCCTAGCTTGCGTCGCTCTCTGCTGTGAAAAGACCGTTGGCGTCGAGGTAAGTTCTTTATATATCAATCACTTACCTTCCCGACCAGCTCTGCGCTCCAACCTCACTTCCGCCCAGCTCGCGCAGCTCTCTGCTGTGAAAAGTCTATCTCTATCTTCCTGTATTCTTTGACAGTCCCTTACGCTTTCTGCTACTCCACCAATCTTTGTGTCATTGCAAACTTGCTGATCATACCAACAGTGCCCTCTTCCAGATCATTTATGTATATCACAAACAACAGTGGCCCGAACACTGACCCCTGTGGAACACCACTGGTCACCTTTCTCCATTCAGAGAAATTCCCTTCAACTACTACTCTCTGTCTCCTGTTGCTCAACCAGTTCTTTATCCACCTAACTAGAACACCCTGCACACCATGTGACTTCACTTTCTCCATTAATCTACCATGGGGAGCCTTATCAAATGCCTTACTAAAGTCCATGTATATGACATCAACACCCCTGGAAGATGTTAGAGGAGGATATGATTAGAATCTGTGCTGTTTCACTTCTGGCATTTTTACAGCGTTTTATTTCAATAAGGTATCTTATTGTACATCTGTAAATTGTGTATCTCATTGACAGGGGAGCACTGAATTGGGATCAGGCATGAACTCCTAATTTGGTGCTCGGGAGTGAAAATGGCTGGATATATTGATGCAATTCAATTGGAAATGAGATTTACGGGATTGGAGTGAACTGGATGTTTCATCTATCTCAGTTACTGCTTTTCAGATATTACAAGTGGTATTTTGGAAATTGATGTCGAACTTGATGTTTTCGGCAGCTAAAAAGTCATAGAATTGCACATTACATAATGAAGCCATTTGATCCAATGTGCTTGTATTGGCTCCTGAGATACGACCCAGCCAGAGCCATTCTCCAGACCTATCTCTATAGCCCTCTAAATTAATCACTTACAAGTATATATTCAGCTGTCTTTTGGAACCTTGTATGGAATTCACCTTCACACTTTCCTGAGCAGTGCATTCAAAATCCCAACCATTCTCTGATTGAAGAAATTTCTCCTTATTTCCCTTCTAGCTCTCTTGCTGACAATCTTGAAATTGTAATTCCTAGTTACTGGTGTACCAACTAGTGAAAATAAAATATCCTTCTTTACTTTTTGTCATTTATATGATTTGGATATGAACATAGGAGGTATAGTTTGCACCAAAATTGGAGGTGTCGTGGATAGTGAAGAGGGTTACCTCAGATCACAACGGGATCTTGATCAGTGTGGCCCAGTGGGCTGAGGACTGGCAGATGGAGTTTAATTTAGATAAATGCGAGGTGCTGCATTTTGGGAAAGCAAATCTTAGCAGGACTTATATATTTAATGGTAAGGACCTATGGAGTGTTACTGAACAAAGAGACCTTGGAGTGCAGGTTTATAGTTGCTTGAAAGTAGAGTCACAGGTAGGTAGGATAGTGAAGAAGGCATTTGTATTATTTCCTTTATCAGTCAGAGCATTGAGTATAGGAGTTAAGAGGTCATGTTGCGGCTGTACAGGATGTTAGTTAGGCCACATTTGGAATATTGTGTACAATTCTCGTCTTCTTCCTATCGGAAGTATGTTGTAAAACTTGAAACAGTTCAGTAAAGATTTACAAGGATGTTGCCAGGGTTGGAGGATTTGAGCTATAGGGAGAGGCTGAACAGGCTGGGGCTGTTTTCCCTGGAGCATCGAAGGCTGAGGGATGACCTCATAGAGATTTATAAAATCATGAGGGGCATGGAAAGGATAAATAGACAAAGTCTTTTCCCTGCGGTGGGGAGTCCAGACCTAGAGGGCATAGATTTAGGGTGCGAGGGGAAAGATATAAAAGGGACCTAATGGGCAACATTTTCACGCAGAAGGTGGTACATTTTTGGAATGAGCTGGCAGAGGAAGTGGTGGAGGCTGGTACAATTGCAACATTTAAAAGGCATCTGGATGGGTATATGAATAGGAAGGGTTCGAAGGGATATTGCCCAAGTGCTGGCAAATGGGACTAGATTGGGTTGGGATATTTGGTCGGCATTGATGAGTTGGACCAAAGGGTCTGCTTCTGTGCTATACGTCTCTGTGACTCTACAACCCTGTCAAAATTGTTCATAATTTTCAACACCTCAGTAAGGTCACCTCTTAAATTTCTTTGCTCCAGGGAGGATAAGCCTAATTTCTCAAATCTTTCCATGTATCTGAAATCCCTCATCCCTGGTGTCATTCTTGTAAATCTCCTTTATCCTCCATACCTTTATTTATAAACCAAGGGATCCTATAAACTTTCTTAATAACATTTTTAACTTGCCTGGTCACCTTCAGAGAAGTATGTCCATGAACCTGAGGTCCCTTTGCTCCTGTACTCCCCTCAAAGTTGTATCATTAAGCCTGAATTGTCTTTGAATGTTTCTTCTACCTTATGCTTCTGTGCATTTTTGAATTTCATCTGCCAAGTTTCTGCCCATTTGGCTAACTTGTCAATGTCCTGTGTCATCACTCAGTGTCATCTTGACAGTTCACTATCCTGCTTAGCTTAGTATTGTCTACAAATTTTAAAAGGTTTGCCCTCAACACCAATCTCCAATTTGTTAACATAAATCAGAACATCCAAGGGGCCCAACACCGATCCCTGGGGAATACCACATCTAGCTCATCTCCAGTCTAAGAGATGTCCATCCACACATACACTCTGTTCCTAACTTTTACCAACTACTAATCCATGCAGCCAAGGACCTTTCAACCCCAAACATTTCCAATTTGTTAACAAACCTGCTCTGTGGCACCACATCAAAAGCTTTCTGAAAGTCCAAATATACAACATCCACACCTCATCAAAGAACTCAATGAAATTTCCTGATCAAGGGCTTATGCCCGAAATATCGACTGTCCTGCTCCTCGGATGTGGCCTGACCTGCTGTGCTTTTCCAGCATCATCCTTTGTAACTCTCAATCAAATTTGTCAGAAATGATTTCCTTTGACAAAGCCATGTTGATTATTTCGTACTAACTTAGAGAAAAATAAGTGTATGTTGTCATTATTCTGTATTATGACCACTATTGTGTTCCACTATTGACATCAACCTGACATATCTAATTTCCTGGGTTATCCTTTTCCGCTTTCTAAAATAACAGTGTCACATTTACAATTTTCTAGTCCCTCGAGACTAAATACTGTGTTCAGAGAGGCCTGGACAATTTCAGTCAATGGTTCCATGATTGTTACCCTTATCTCTCTCAGCAATGTAGGATGCATCTGTTCTGCAGCCAGCCTTTTTAGAACGTTTTTTTAAATCTACCACTATACTGCTTAATTGCTCAACATCCATATTTCAATTAGGCAATTGCCTCTGTTTTCTAATTTTGTTAAAAAAAAGAAGCAAAATACCCATTTCATACCTCTGCTGTACCCTTTGCTCCAGTGACCAGCTTACCCTGCTTGTTACTCAAGGGCCCTACTTTATCCTTCACTAATCTTTTACTAGTAATATGTTAAAGAACATTTTACTATTTGTTTTAGCACAACCTGCCATCCTTTCTTCATGCTCCCTCTTATTCCTTCTTATGCCAGTATTAGCCTGTTGTACATTCAAGCTGCTCTTTCTGGTATCTATTGATATTAATTGGTACTCATCATATGCCTCATTTTGTTTCCTTATTTTCTCATCAAAATCATTAGCCACCCAATGTGCTCTGACTCTGAATACTTCATATTTATTTGTCATTGATATGTACCTAGCTTTTACCTTGTTCATTTCTGTTTTGAAATTCTCCCATTTTCCATCCACTGTTTTAGCCACCAAATACATTTCTATTCAATCTGCTCAAGTTCAACTTTTAGACCACTGAAATCTTCTCTTTTCCTCTCTTAACATTGAATCTTATATTATGATCACTATTTCCCAAATGCTCCCCCACTCTGATTTTTTCTTAAATTTACTCACTTTGTAGGATGGAGGCATCACTGGGTGGCCAGTATTTATTGCCCGTCCTTAGTTGGCCTTGAGAAGGCTGTGGTGAGCTGCGTTCTTGAACTTCTGCAGTCCACCTTCTTTCAGTTGATCCACAATGCCATTAGGGAGGGAATTTCAGGATTTTGACCCAGCGACAGTGAACGAATGGCAATATATTTCCAAGTCAGGATGGTGAGAGGCTTGCAATTAGGAAATAAGAACCTTAAAATTGGATGTATATAGGTCAGAAAAGTGTGCCAAAATGTGGTAGATGGAGATTAACATGGATAAGTGTGAGGTCATGCATTTGGGTTGAAAAAATGAGAAGGCGACCTATTATCTGAAGAGGGTGGGGGGGGAGGGATGGGGGATTTCAGAGTGATCCGATGCAGAAGGATCTAGGTGTACTTGTTTATGAGTCACAGAAAATGAGCATGCAGGTACAGCAGATAGTAAAGAAAATGAATGGAATGTTGGCTTTTATAGCTAAAGGAATAGAATATAAAGCCAAGAAAGTATTGTTGCAACTATACAAGGTATTGGTGAGACCACACCTGGAGTATTGGGCAGTTTTGTTTCCCTTATTTCAGGAAAGATGTTGTGGCATTAGAGGTAGTTCAGAGGAGGTTCACCAGATTGATTCCAGAAATTAGGGATTTGTTGTATGAAGAGAGAATGAACGGTTTAGGCCTATACTCTCTGGAATTTAGCAGAATGAGGCAAGATCAAATTGAGTGATTCAAAATATTAAAAGGTGTAAATAAAATAGGCATGGAGCGGATTCTTCCTTTTGTGGAGTATTCTAGAATGAGAAGTCATAGTCTTAGGATAATGGGTTGCAAATTTAAAACAGAGTTGAGGAGAAACTATTCTCCCAAAGGGATGTCAATCTGTGGAATTTGCTACCCCAAAGTGCAGTGGATGCTGGGACAGTGAGTAAATTTAAGGAGGAGTTCGACAGATTTTTACTTGATAATGGCTTGAAGGGATATGGGGAGAAGGCAGGAGAATGGGGTAAGGAGCATATCAGCCATGATCGAATAGCCTAATTCTGCTCATATAGCTTATGAACGTATGAACTTAGAGAGGAAGTTGAAGGTGGTGGTGTTCCCATATATCCACTCAGGCTGTCTCATTTCCTAAGACCAGATTCAGCACATCTGTTCCAAACCTGCAAACCACCCCCCCACCCCCACCCCAGCCCCAGTAGGACTGGAAGTGTACAGTTCCGAAAATTTATCCTGCACATGTTGCAGACATAATTGAAATCACCAACTATCACAACCCTATGTATCCTGCCAATTTTAATAATCTGACTGCAAATTTATCTTGTACTTCCTCACTAGTATTTGGAGATCCAAAGTAAATGTCCAACAAGGTCACTGCTCCCTTCCTGTTCCTCACATCCAACCATGAAGATTGTAATTCAGGAAATGCATGTTGTTCAAGTGCAATGATACTAGCTTTGACCAAGACCGCTACGCCTACCTTTTTACCCACCCTGTTCTAGTTAAAGGCTTATAACCCGGGATGTTGAGTAACCAGTCCTGTTCTGGTTTGAGTCAATGCTACAATGTCATATTTATTCCCTTCCAGCAATTTCTGTTTCTAATTGTCCAGTTTTGTTCATGTACTCAATGCATTTACCAACACACAATTTAACACTGCCCTTATCTCTTTCTTGCCCACTGGAAGGTAATAATTTCTTTGTCACTGTCAATACTCAAGCCTCGCTCACTTATTCTTCCCCATCTTCTCTCTTTTTCCCTCTCTGATATTTCCAGAACTAGGTCAACACCCCTGCCTTACAAGTTAAAATCCACCTCCACTGTGCTATTTACCCTCTCAGCCAGGAGATTTCTTCCTTTCTTGCTCAGGTGAAGCCTATCTCTTTTGAATAGCTTTCTCCAAAAGTAATCCTAATGTCCAAAAAATTTAAAACCCTCACTTTTACACTGTCACTTAAGCTACACATTTACCTGCCTCTGCCTAAATACTCAAGCTTGTGATATAGGTAATGTTTCTGAGATTACTAGCCTGGAAGACCTACATTTTGACCTACTCCCTAACTCCTAAATCTGATCCTGCAAGTCGTCCAAGGAGCCATCCCCCACCCATATTGTTAATTCCCACATGAACCCCAGCCGCTGGTTATTTATCCTCCCTTTTGAGAAGTTTCTTCAGCTGTTCCATTATGTCCCAAACCCTTCCACCAAGAGTCAACAAACCATACAGGACTCACGATCTCAGCTGCAAACTAGACTGCCTATCCCTCGAACTATTGAGTCACACACAACTACTACATAGACAGCTCCAAGTTGTCCTGGGTTTCCGAGACCTCCTGACTCCTTTACTTTTATCAAGTGGTCACCAGTAATCTACCTAACTCGGTAAATGTGTTAAGATTAGAGGAAGTACAATAGGTGGCATAGTGATAATATTACTGGTCTAGTAATCCAGAATGCCTCGCCTATTGATCTACATGTACGGATTCAAATTCTACCATGGTACCTGGTTGACTCTGAAATAGATGAGCAAGGGCAATTAGAGATGGGTAACAAATGTTGACCTCACCAACAACACCCATATCCTATGAAAGAATAAAACAAAATGGATACTGTGAGAAAAGTTGACTCTCCTGATATGAGTTTTCCCATTGGCAGAGCTGACCAAGTGGGGTTAAATTAATTTTGGGATGGACCCACGCAATATTTGTAATTTATTGATGCTTTATTATGCAGCTGATGACTTTATTAATTGAGACATTTTTGCTATGCTCATGCAGCAATACGTATCATCACTCGAAAAAAGATACCAATTCGTGAAATAACGACAACTGAATCAACAACTGAATCAACAGCAGGTAGACATCCAGCTCAACATTGTTGAATTTTCTAATTAAACAGAAATCAATTAAATCTGCAGCGACTGAGGAGCAGTGAAAGAAAGTGAGAAGACAGATGTGAATAATGGACCCAAGAGAGTAAGGGCACATTAAGAGGATGGGAATAGGAATGCAAGTGAAAAGGAAAATAAAACCAAAACATTTTCAGGGAGCCGGAACTTGGGGAGAGGTCGGTGTGAATAGAACTTTGAAAAATAGAAACTTAGAAAATAGGAGCAGGAGTTGGCTATTGAACCTATTCAACCCAATCTGCCATTAAGCATGATCATGACTGATTCTCTATCTCAATGCCATATTTCTCCACTCTCCCAATACCCCCGACAGCTTCAGCTTCCGGAAGTCTATCTATTTATTTCTTCAATATATTCAGTGACTTGACCTCTATAGTCTTTTGTGACAGTGAATTCTACAGGTTCGCCATCCTATAAGTGAAGAAATTTCTCCTCATCTCAGTCTGAACTGACCGACCCCATATCTTGTGACCATGATACCTTGTTCTGGACATCGCAGCCAGGAAAAACATGATCCCTGCATCCAGTCTTTCCAGCCCTGTCAAAATTTTATATGTTTCAATAAGATCACTTCTCATTCTTCGAAATTCTAGAGAATAAAGACTCAATCAACACAGTCCCCACATATGCCAAACCTACTACCTCAAGAATCAGTCTGATCAATGTTCACTGCACTTCCCTTATGGCATGTATATCTTCTGTTAAGTAAGGAGACTAAAACTACACACAATACTCCAGGTATGGACTCACTGTGGACTGTTACAGCTGTCAGAAAACTTGTTTGCTCCTGTGCTCAAACCTTCTTGCATTGAAGGACAGCATACTATTTACCTGCCTAACTACTTGCTGAAGCCCCATGCTTGCTTTCAATGACTTGTGTACAAGGATACCCAGGTCCCTTTGCACATCAACCTTTCACAATCTATCACTATTTAAAAATACTCTGCCATTCTATTTCCTCTATCTAAGTCAGAATTACATTAATCCAAACCATATTTCATCTGCCACGTATTTGTCCACTCACTTGTCTAAATCAGCTGTTATCTGTTGCCATTACATCTATTGCACGTGTTATCTTTCTCATAAAGATAACGGAATGTGCTATAGATGGAGCTGTGGTGAATTACTGCTGAATAACCTATAGATGTCACTAAAGAGCAGGGTGAAGGGATGAATGTTGGGTATTTTGGATTGGGTGTCAATCAAACAGGCTGCTTTCTCCTGAAGGTGTCAAAGCTCCTGAATGTGATTGGAGATGTACTTTACTAATAAGTGGAGAGTATTCTCTCCTAATCCTGACTTGTGCCTTGTAAATGGTGGACAGGCTCTGGGGTGTCAGGAAATGAGTTCCTTCCTGCAGTATTTCTAGCCTCTGACCTGTTCGTGTATCCACTGTATTTATATGGCAAATCTAGTTCAACTTCTGATTGATGATAATTCCCATGTTGTTGATAATGTGAGATTCAGTGACGATAATGTCATTGAATGTCAAGGGATAATGGTTATATTCTGTCTTGTTGAAGATATTATTGCCTTGCACTTGTGTGGCACAAATAGTACATAGAACATAGAACATTGCAGCGCAGGACAGGCCCTTCGGCCCTCGACGTTGCACCGACCTGTGGAACCAATCTAAAGCCTATCTAACCTACACTATACCATTTTCATCCATATGTCTATCCAATGACCGTTAAATGTGCTTGAATTTGGCAAGTTTACTACTGTTGCAAGCAGTGTTCTCTGAGTAAAGAAACTACCTCTGACATCTGTCCTATATCTATCACCCCTCAATTTAAAGCTATGCCCCCTTGTGCTAGTCATCACCATCCGAGGAAAAAGGCTTTTGCCGTCCACCCTATCTAACCCTCTGATTATCTTATGTGTCTCAATTAAATCACGTCTCAACCTTCTTCTCTCTAACGCAAACAGCTTCATGTCCCTCAGCCTTTCCTCATAAGACCTTCCTTCCATACCAGGCAACATCCTGGTAAATCTCCTCTGAACCCTTTACAAAGCTTTCACATCCTTCCTACAATGCAGTGACCAGAATTGTATGCAATACACCAAGTGTGGCCGCTACTGGATATCTTACCAATGTTGGTTTAACTTGGAAGAACGGTTTGAAAAAGTACAATGTTTAAAACTCACTGATTCTGTCCTGAACTTTAAAGACACATCTGTTGTCAAACACAATGCCTTGGAAGGATTTTGTATCTTGTCTCATGTATGAGACAGTTAATTCCACAAACCAAATACAGTGGTAGCTATTGATGCAACAAAACAAAAAAAAAGAAATTTCTGGAAAAGCTCAGCAGGTCTGGCAGCATTTGTGGAGATAAATCAGTTAATGTGTCAGGTGCAGTGACCCTACCCCAGTTTTGAGAAAGGGTCACTGGACCCGAAACATTAACTCTGATTTCTCTCCACAGATGCTGCCAAACCTGCTGAGCTTTTTGAGCAAGTTCTGTTTTTGTTTCTAATTTCCAGCATCTGCAGTTCTTTTGTTTTTTACTTTTAAAATAAGTTGTCTTGTTGATGAAGCCAGACATCATATAATTATAGAATGATCATAACTTTCCCATTATGTCCATACTGGGTCTCAATCTCAAGAGCAAATCAGCTAGCTCTGTAGACCTACCTTTTCCTGCAGCACTACAGTATTTTTCTATTCAGATCATCATCCAATCTTATTTTAAAATCCAGACATGAACCTGCTTCTGTCTCATTCTTGGGCTGATTGAGACAAACCATGTGGTACATCAAAAAATCTTTTAGTCTTTTTATCTGAACGTCCGGCCCTCTAGTTCTCAGCTTTTTCCCCAATGGCAACAGTTTCTTCATATCTGTTCTGTCAAGCATCTAAATACCTCCATCACCTTTCCTCTCAACCAAATTTTCCTTTGGAAACAGCCCTCTAATTTTGTGCTTAAAGCCCTTTTCACTGGAATGATTCATAAACATTCCATTTCCAAAACAGGACAAAATACTCTAACTGAGGCTGAATTTTTGTTTTATAAAGGTCATCATAACTACATTAGTTTTGTATTTTTTGCTTCTAGATGCATTTGTGCACCTAATTAATTACTTCCTCAACCTGCCCTACTATATTCAGTGATTTATGCATGTACTTACTCTGGTGCCTCTGCTCCAGCATCCTCTTTAGAACTGTAATCTTCATTTATGTTGGAGCATTTCATTCTTTCTCCCAAAATTAATAATTTCACTCAATTAATTAATCAAATTCCATCTGTTATTTGTTTGTCTATTGCACCAGCCTGCCCTGTTAGACTCTACTTCTGTCCTAGTATGCCAGACTCGAGGAGTTCCTGCTTCTAACTCATATGGATATTCATATCCTCCTCATAATTAGCAATTTTTCATATTTTGTCATCACAAGTTTTGAAATTTTGTCCTGAACATACATCAGTACAGGTCAAACAGTGTGCAAGAAATGTGTACAGCTCCAGCTGTTGTTTGACCGCATGACGGCTCTGGAGCTGCGGATGGACTCACTGTGGAGCATCCGCGATGATGAGGAGGTCGTGAATAGCACGTTTAGTAAACTGGTCACACCGCAGGTTAGGATTGCTGAGGGAAAAAGTGAATGGGTGACCAAAAGACAGAAAAAGAGTAGGAAGGCAGCGCAGTTGTCCCCTGCGGTCATCTCCCTCCAAAACAGGTATACCGTTTTGGATACTGTTGGGGGAGATGGCTCACCAGGGGAGGGCAGCAGTTGTCAAGATCATGGTACCATGGCGGGCACTGCTGTTCAGAAGGGCGGGAAAAAGACTCATAGGGCCATAGTCATAGAGGATTCTATTGTAAGGGGAGTAGATAGGTGGTTCTGTGGCCGAAAACGGGACTCTCGGATGATATGTTGCCTCCCAGGTGCTCGGGTCAGGGATGTCACCTATCAGCTGCAGAGCATTCTAAAAGGGGAGGGTGAACAGCCAGTTGTCTTGGTGCATATAGGCACCAACAATATAAGTAGAAATTGAGATGAGGTCCTAAAAGCAGAATTCAGGGAGCGAGGAGAGAAGTTAAAAAGGAGGACCTCAAAGGTAGTGATCTCAGGATTACTATCAGTATCACGTGCTCGCCAGCGTAGAAATGAAAAAATAGGCAGGATGAACACATGGCTTGAGAGATGGTGTAGGAGGGAGGGGTTCAGATTTGTTGGACATTGGGACCAGTTCTGGGGAAGGTGGGACTATCACAAAAGGGAAGGTCTACATCTGAACCAGACTGGAATCCTTGGGGGAGATTTTGCTACTGCTGTTGGGGAAGTTTTAAACTAATGTGGCAGGGGGCTGGGAACCAGAAGAAAAAACAAGTAGGCAGCGAGGGGGATACTGGAGACTGTAAGAAATATGAAGATAACATTAATAAAGGGAAGAATAGGCCGAGAGCAGGTGAGCGCAAAAGAACTGGTGGCCTGAAATGCATCTACTTTAATACAAGGAGTTTAGTGTGTAAGGCAGATGAACTTAGGGTTTGGATTGGTGCCTGGGGGGCATGATATTATTGCCATCACAGAGACTTGATTGAAGGAAGGACATGATAATTGGCAACTAAATGTTCTAGGATATAGACGCTTCAGACAGGACAGGGAGAGAAGTAAAAGAGGGGATGGAGTTGCATTGTTGGTCAGGGATGATATCACGGCTGTGCTAAAGGAGGACACTATGGCGGTCTTGGGCAGTGAGGCATTATGGGTGGAGCTGAGAAATAAGAAGGGTGCAGTTACATTGTTGGGGCTATATTACAGACCTCCCAACAGTGAGCGTGAGGTAGAAGAACAAATAGGTAAACAGATTATGAATAAATGTAGAGACAATAGGGTAGTGGTGATGGGAGATTTTAATTTTCCCAACATTGACTGGGATTCACTTAGCGTCAGAGGTCTGGATGGGGTAGAACTTGTACGAAGCATCCAGGAGAGTTTTCTAGAGCAGTATGTCAATACTCCGACGAGGGAAGGGGCCATATTGGACCTGGTACTGGGGAACGAGCCAGGACAAGTGGTAGAAGTTGAAGTGGGGGATTCTTTTGGGAACAGTGACCACAATTCTGTAAGTTTTAGAATACTCGTAGATAAAGAAGAGAGTGGTCCTCAGGGCCAAAGTCAATTTTATCAAAATTAGGCAGGAGCTGGGAAATGTGGATTGGACACAGCTATTTGAAGGGAAGTCCACATTTGAGATGTGGGAGGCTTTCAAAGATAGGTTAACGGTAGAGCAGAATAGGCATGTCCCATTGAAGGCAAAGGATAGGAAGACCAAGATTTGTGAACCGTGGGTCACAGGAGAAATTGTATGACTAGCCAAGAGGAAAAGGGAAGCGTACATAAGATCTAGGCAGCTAAGAACAGAACGGGTCCTGGAGGAATATCGGAAGAGTAGGACAAGTCATAAACAAGGAATCAAGCGGGTGAAAAAGGGTCATGAAATAGCTTTAGCAAGCAGAATTAAGGAAAATCCCAAAGCATTTTATTCTTGTATAAGAAGCAAGTGGGTAACTAGAGAAAGGATTGGTCCACGAAAAGATAATGAAGAAAGGCTGTGTACTGAACCTGAGAGAATGGGTGAGCTTCTAACTGATTACTTTGTATCAGTGTTCACTGAGGAGAAGAACATGTTGAATCTTGAGATTAGAGATAGAAGTTTGATTAGTCTGGATCACGTTGGCATAAGTAGGGGAGATGTGTTGGGTATGCTAGAGGTTATTAAGGTGGACAAATCCCCAGGACCAGATGGAATCTATCCCAGGTTGCTGAGGGAGGCGAGAGAGGAAATAGCTGCCTGACAGATATCTTTGTGGTATCCTTAAATACAGGTGAGGTGCCAGAGGACTGGAGGGTAGCTTATGTTGATCCCCTGTACAAGAAGGATAGTAGGGATATTCCGGGTAACTACAGACCAGTGAGCCTGACGTCGGTGGTGGGGAAGTTGCTGGAGAGGGTACTAAGAGATAGGACCTATTTATATTTAGAAAAGAATGAGCTTATCAGTGATAGGCAACATGGCTTTGTGTGGGGGAGATCATGCCTTACCAACTTAATAGAATTCTTCAAGGAAGTGACCAAGTTGTTAGTTGAAGGAAGGGCTGTTGATGTCATATACAAGAACTTTAGTAAGGTTCCCCATTGTGGACTAATGGAGAAAGTGAAGTCACATGACATGCAGGGTGTTCTAGCTAGGTGGATAAAGAACTGGTTAAGCAACAGGAGACAGAGAGTAATAGTTGAAGGGAGTTTCTCAAAATGGAAAAAGGTGACTGGTGTATTCCACAGGGGTCAGTATTGGGCTACTGTTGTTTGTGATATACATAAATGATCTGGAAGAGGGCACTGTTGGCATGATCAGCAAGTTTCTGGATCAGTGGTGCTGGAAGAGCACAGCAATTCAGGCAGCATCCGAGGACAGGCAAAATCGACGTTTCGGGCAAAAGCCCTTCATCAGGAATAAAGGCAGAGAGCCTGAAGCAAGTTTGCTTATGACACAAAGTTTGGTGGAGTAGCAGAAAGCATAAGGGACTGTCAGAGAATACAGGAGAGTTGGGTGGAAAAGTGGCAGATGGACTTCAATCCAGACAAATGTGAGGTGATGCATTTAGGCAAGACTAATTCTAGAGTGAATTATACATTGAATGGAAGAGCCTTGGGAAACGTTGATAGGCATAGAGATCTGGGAGTGCAGGTCCATTGTACCCTGAAGGTTGCTGAACAGGTGGATAGAGTGGTCAAGAAGGCATATAGTATACTTGCCTTCATTGGACGGGGTATTGAGTATAAGAGCTGGCAAGTCATGTTAAAATTGTACAAGACATTGGTTCAGACGCATTTAGAATATTGTGTACAGTTCTGGTCACCACATTACCAAAAGGATGTGGATGCTTTGGAGAGGGTGCAGAGAAGGTTTATGAGGATGTTGCCTGGTATGGAAGGTGCTCGCTTTGAAGAGAGGTTGAGTAGGTTAGGTTTGTTTTCACTAGAAAAAACGAGATTGAGGGGGGACCTTATTGAAGTTTACAAAATCATGAAGGGTATAGACAGGGTGGATAGAGACAAGCTTTTTCCCAGGGTGAAGGATTCAATAACCAGAGATCATGCTTTCAAAGTGAGAGGTGGAAAGTTTAAAGGGGATACACGCGGCAAGTACTTCACACAGAGGGTGGTGAGCATTTGGAATGCATTGCCAGCAGAGGTGATAGCGCAGGCATGGTAGATTCATTTAAGATGCGTCTGGACAGATACATGAGTAGGTGGGGAGCAGAGGGATACAAATGCTTAGGAATTGGGTGACAGGTTTAGACAATACATTTGGATCAGCTCAGGCTTGGAGGGCCGAAGGGCCTGTTCCTGGGCTGTACATTTTCTTTGTTCTTTGTTCTAAGTAAAGCAGTGGTCTTAGTACTGAAAAATAGCCAGTCATCACAAATCTGTTTCCTGTTATCCACAGCCCTTTTGTTCCTACTTTGCTGACCAGCCTGTTTTGTGTCACTTTATCAAATGCATTTTGATAGTTCAACGTCAACCTTCTGTGTAACCCCATCGCTAAAGCTCATGGAGTTGGTTAAAAGCCACTTAACCTTCATAAATCCATTCATTTCCTTCGTGAGTCAACATCTGTTCAAAAGACCATATATTTCTCCTGGATATTGTTTCTATGTTCTTCCATTCCTGAAGTTAAGTTGATCCTGAAGTCACACCCTACTGAAATGGACCTTCCTTGGTGAATTGTCTACATTCTTGATTGCCCCTTGTTCTCTTCCCTGGCCAGCGCAAGCCCTTTAATAACGTGGTCACTGTTCCCTAAATGTTCCTCTATTGACTACCTCACTCCCCTCAAGCTGACTTAGCAATGCCCCCTTCTTCATTCATCCAGAAACACATTGACCTTGAAAATTCTTCTGAGTACATGCACAGCAAGAAATGTGGACTTAAAAAGTTTCATTGCAATTTGAGGTTGGAAGTTGCCACTATCTGAATGTTATAATAGATTACTACAACAGTAGATGATTTTCTTAACATATCTTTTGTTATGTTCATGCAGTACCCAGCATAATAGAATGGATCGGGGAGTTGCCAACAAAAGGTAAACAGTTTGGATTTTCTGATTAAGCATAAGTTGTAAATCTGCTGAGAACAGAGCTCCATTTAAGTTAAGATTAGATTCTCTACAGTGTAGAAACAGGCCCTTCAGCCCAACAAGTCCACATCAACCCTCCGAAGAGTAACCCACCCCCCTCTGACTAATGCACCTAAAACTGCGGACAATTTAGCATGGCCAATTCACCTAACCTGCACATCTTTGGATTGTGGGAGGAAATCAGAGCACCTGGAGGAAACCCACGCAGACACACGGAGAATGTGCAAACTCCACATAGACAGGTGCCCAAGGCTGGAATCAAACCTGGGACCCTGGTGCTGTGAGGCAGTAGTGCTAACGACTGAGCCACCGTACCACCTGTTAAGCAAGGTGAGAAGAGAAAAAGAATAATTGAACCCAAGGGGAAAATGGGATCAGGGTCGGGGAGTGGGAATCAGAGCCACATGTCTGAGAGGGAGTCAGTTGCAGACAGGATAGTGACAGGATATATTGAATCTATCAGGAAGCTTTCCTACGCGATGAAACAGAGGGATCAGTTAAAGTGTGTCTGCCTTAATGCAAGGAGTGTCTGGAATAAGAGTGACAAACTTAGAGCATGGATCAGTACTTGGGGCTACGATGTTATGGCCATAACAGAAACGTGGGTTTCACAGGGGCAGGGATGGTTGCTTGATGTTCCAAGGTATAAAATGTTTAAAAAGAACAGAGAGGTGGAAAAAGAGGAGGGGGTGTAGTATTGCTAATCAGAGAGTGCATCACAGCTACAGAAACGAAGGTGGTTGAGGCAGGTTTGTCTACTGGGTCAGTGGGGGAGTTAGGAACACAAGGGAACAGCCACCACGTTGGGAGTTTTCTACAGACCACCTAATAGCAGTGAGAGATTGAAGATCTCATATGAGGGCAGATTCTGAAAAAATGCAAAAGTAGCAGGGTTATTGTTATGGGTGATTTAAACTTTCCCAATATCGACTGGAACTTCCCTAGTGTAGATGGTTTGGATAGAGCCGTTTTTGTCAGGTGTGTTTCCTTACTCAGTATGTAGACAGACCGACGAGGGGAGAGGCCACTTTGGATTTGGTGCTCGGCAATGAGCCAGGACAAGTGTCAGATCTCGCGGTGGGAGAGCACTTTGGTGAAAGTGATCACAACTGCCTCACATTTAGCATAGCCTTGGAGAGTGAAAGGTGCAGTTACCGAGGGAAGATATTTAATTGGGGAAAAGGAAATTATGACACTATCAGTCAGGAGTTGGGAAGTACAGACTGGGAGCAATTGTTCCACAGAAAGGGCACAGCAGACATGTGGAAACTATTTAGGGAGCAGTTGTTGCGGGTGTTGCACAAATTTGTTCTTCTGAGACAGGTAAGAAGGGGTAAGATTAAGGAACCTTGGATAATGAGAAGAGAAGAGCTTCTCGTCAAAAGAAAGAAGACAGCTTACGTAAGGTGGAGGAAGCAAGGATCGAGCACAGCATTAGAGGATTACAGGCTTGCTAGAAAGGAGCTCAGAAATGGACTGAGAAGAGCCAGGAGGGGGCACAAAAAAAGGCTTGGCAAGAAGGATTAGGGAGAACCCAAAGGCATTTTATTCATACATGAGGAATAATGGAATGATCAGGGAGAAGGTAGGGCCGATCAGGGATAGCGGAGGGAACTTGTGCGTGGAGCCTGAGCAGATAGGGGAAGCCCCAAATGAGTTTTTTGCTTCGGTTTTCTCCAAGGAAAGGGACTTTGTTGTAAATGAAAACTTTGAGGAGCTGAGATACAGTCTTGACCAGATCAAGACTGATGAGGATGATGTGCTAGAAATTTTGGAAAACATTAAGATTGATAAGTCCCCATGGCCAGACCAGATTTACCCTAGACTGCTCCGGGAAACGAGAAAGGAGGTTGCTAAGCCGCTGGCGAGGATATTTGCCTCCTCACTCTCCATGGAGTCGTACTGGAGGATTGGAAGGAGGCGAATGTTGTTCCACTTTTCAAGAAGGGTACTAGGGAAATCCCTGGCAATTACAGACCAGTCAGTCTCACATCTGTGGTCAGCAAAGTTGTGGAAAGAATTCTGAGGGATAGGATTTATGACTATTAGGCAAAGCATAGTGTGATTAAAGGCAGTCAGCATGGCTTTGTGAGGGGCAGGTCATGCCTCACAAATCTTATTGAGTTCGTTGAGGAGGTGTCAAGACAGGTCGACGAAGGTCGAACAGTTGATGTGGTGTATATTGACTTTAGCAACGCATTTGATGGTTCCCCATGGTAGGCTCATTCATAAAGTCAGGAAGTGGGATACAGGGAGATTTGGCTATCTGTATTCAGAATTGGCTGGCTGACAGACGGCAGAGAGTGGTTGTAGATAGAACGTATTCTGCCTGGAGGACAGTGTTGAGTGGAGTCCCGCAGGGCTCTGTTCTTGGGCCTCTGCTCTTTGTAGTTTTTATAAATGACTTGGATGAGGAGGTTGAGGGGTGAGTTAGTAAATTTGCAGATGACACAAAGGTTGGAGATGTTGTCGATAGTATAGAGGGCTACTGCAGGCTGCAGCACGACGTCGACAGGATGCAAAGCTGGGCTGAGAAATGGCAGATGGAGTTCAACCTGCATAAATGTGAAGTGATGCATTTTAGTAGGTCAAACTCGAATGCTGAACATAGGATTAAAGACAGTTGTGGAGGAACAGAGGGATCTGGGTGTGCAATTACATCGGTCCCTTGAAGTTGCCATCCAAGTGGATAGGGTTGTTAAGAAAGCATATGGCTTTCATTAACAGGGGGATTGAGTTTAAGAACTGCGAGGATTTGCTGCAGCTCGACAAGTCCCTGGTGAGACCACACTTGGAATATTGTGTCCAGTTCTAGTCACCCTACTATAAGAAAGATACAGAGGATTTGGAGAGGGTGCAAAGAAGGTTTACCAGGATGCTGCCTGGACTGGAGGGCTTGCCTTATGAAGAAAGGTTGAATAAGCTCGGACTTTTCTCTCTGGAGAGAAGGAGGAAGAGAGGACACCTGATCGAGGTGTACAAAATAATGAGAGGAATAGATAGAGTCAATAGCCAGAGACTTTTCCCCAGGGCAGGATTGACTGGTACGAGAAGTCATAGTTCGAAGATATTAGGAGGAAGGTATAAAGGAGACATCAGAGGTAGGTTCTTTCCGCAGAGAGTTGTGAATGCATGGAATGCGTTACCAGCTGAGGTGGTGGAAGCAAAGTCATTGGGGACATTTAAGCGACTGCTGGTCATGCACATGGATAGCAGTGAGTTGAGGGGTGTGCAGGTTAAGTTACTATATTTTACATTTGGATTAAGTCTCGGCACAACATTGTGGGCCGAAGGGCCTATTCTGTGCTGTACTTTTCTATGTTCTATATTCAATATTCTAAATGGGAGGGCAAGTGAAAAGAGGAGGAAACCAAGAGATGGAAAAGAAAGAGGACCTGGAGAGGAAATTTCAGGAAGTTATGTATATGGATGTTGTGATTGGGAGAACAGGGAAGGTTGTCAAAAAGGGGAGTGTGGAGACCATGGGTTTGTTCATGGAAGCCACAGGAAATTCTCTTGGGGGAGGCATTGGGATACTTTCAGTTGGTGTTCACTTAATCAAGTAAGTATTGTTTTCAGTAAGAAGTGTTTTCTTGTGCTGTTGTGAATGAAGAGTTAGGGAGATGTGATATTTTAGGTTTGAGGTTTACTGGACTGGAGTAAAATTGAATCGGTGTTTATACTGAGCATTGCGGCTTTCAAAATATCAGGAGTGCTATTTTACAAGTTGCTGACAAACTTCGGTTTGAAGAAGTTAAAGTCCATTTCTTCTCCAAACTGACAGTAACCTGAAGGAATGGATTGAAAAATCACATTATCTAAAATTTACAGTGGATCTTATTACCAAATCTCATGTTCCCATTAATGAGCTTTCCACTAAATGTTATGTCTTAGATATTTAACCCTGTGAATGGCAACAGCTGTAGCATCAGAAAATAAAACAACTGTGGGTAATATTAACAAGTCTAACATGAGTTTTTGATGTTCAGAAAGTGATTTGTGGATATTTCAATAGCAGCTTTGTTAACTGAAGTACCTTTCTTACGTTTGCGCAGCCATACGCTTTGTGACCACTAAAAAGAAGCAAGCCAAAGAGAAGCCATTACATGAATCAATACCAGGTAAAGGAAATCTCAACATTGTTGAATTGTCAATTAAACATTTTTCCAATCTTCTGTGACTAAGTACAATTCAGGTGAATCAATTTACGAAAATGAACAATGGATCTGAGTGTAGAAAGTGGCGAAAGGATGAGGGCAGCGAGATGAGAGAGGTGGAGGGAACAGGAAGATGGAATAGGAGACAGAAATTAGGGAATGGGTATGGAAGGTGTGACTAGGATTGTGAAAATTTGAATAATTGGTGGAAAAAGGTGGAAATAGGGAAAGGATATGGAAACCTCCAGAAATCTTTCTTCTTGGAGGCAATTGTATTCAGTTACCATCCCCTTTCTGGTCTTTTCCTCTTGGTGAGGAACAACATTTCATATTTCCAAGGTTCAGCAGCCTGCTCAATGGAGCATTGGGAGCGAGGAACATGTGCTTCAATGCAGAGTTCTGAAATTTTCAACACATTGTTTTATTTCTAGGGGTCAAATATCAATATCAGGAAGAGCAGATGTTTCTTCTCAGTTCAAACATTGTGCTTATGATGGAGAGTCACAATTTTTATAAGCAGTAAATGGCAAGCTACCCTGGAACACACCTCATGATTTTGAAATACAAAGTGGACACAGCCTTAGCAGCTTTTACAGAGTGGACGGCTGTGCAGCAAAGATCCTTGCTCACTTCCACAGAAAAGACTAGGGCAACCATCAATTGGAATTTGAAGGCTCCTTAAGGATATCATGCTCCTGGCAAGGGACTCACCAGCAAGGACCCAGAGAGAGAACTGCGTGGTAGAGGAGCTAGACAATGATGACACACCTGCTTGAAGTCTATGCCAGTTAGACAGGCATGATGTGTCATGTTATTCTGAGCATTGTCCACTCTAAAAGTTCCTCAATCAATGAGGAGAACTTGAGGGAGAGAGTTGGATGTACACAAATGCAGACAGCAGCAATAACCTTCTAGGCACAAGGTGGAGTTTGATAAAGAAGTGACAGAATTTTATGGAGGAAATTGTCAGGAGGTGCCAGCATGAAGACAAAGGTTTCCTGTGGACAATGTCGACAGCAAAAGGATGAGCTACCTCCAGATTCAGAATGACAGTGTTTCCAAAGACTGCCCCTTCCTGAGAGGTTGTGACTGATCTCTGCATTGTACTAGCAGAGGAGGTGAGCTGTAGTTGTATTGCATCACTGGCTCTGACAGTCTTTGCAGCCTTTAATTTCATGATCATTCCTATGGCCCACTGCAGATGTGTGTGGTACCCCTAATCAGCAGCACAACACTGCATCAAAGTCCTGACAGATGCCCTCTTCAAGAAGGACAACCAAAACATAAATTCTGAAAGTGACATCGATAGTTATACTGAGAGAGTTAGAAGATTTGGCACAATGGTTGGATTCTGCCAGGCACAAGGTCTCATAAACTCCATGCATGTGGCCATTAAAACTCCCACAAATCAGTCAGCACACTTCATCAGTATATAGGAATTCCATTCCCTCAAAATTGAGCCCATCTGCAGTTCCTGCTAGCTTATGCTCCATTTCCTTGGAGCTGTCAGAGTCCTTACCAGCTCTGGCATTTGTAGGTGTGAGACTGTGAGAATGGAGATTTGGTGACAATCATTGTTCACTATAGACACTGAATGCCCACAGCTAACACCAGCAAGGAGCCTGAAGGACAGAAGCAGAGGCACAATGAGAAGGGGTTAATTAATAATCTTGTTGCAAAGGAACCTTCACTAAAAAAAAGTCACCTCAATGTAACAGAACTTTTTGCTAAGTTTGTGAAATTGATGTAGTTCTATCACACATTAGGATCTTAAATCCAGGGAAAACTATAAAAGTATGAGGAGAAAAGTTGTGTGGATTGGAAAACTAGATTAGTGTGGTGCTGGAAAAGCACAGCAGGTCAGGCAGCATCCGAGGAGCAGGAAAATCGATGTTTCGGGCAAAAGCCCTTCATCATTTGCCCAAAACATCGATTTTTCCTGCTCCTCGGATGCTGCCTGACCTGCTGTGTTTTTCCAGCACCACTCTAATCTAGACTCTGATCTGCAGCATCTGCAGTCCTCACTTTTGTCTAATGAATCAGAAAACTGTTCACTGTTTGTTAAAAGATATGAAAGTAGAAAGCCAATTACTAACATTTAAAGAAAAAATAGTAATTTAAATTTAAGATATATTTCTTTAATGAACAAAAAGAAAATGTTCCATCTATGGCTCACAGACCAATCAATGGGGTGGCACGGTGGCTTAGTGGTTAGTACACATAATCTCACAGTGCCAAGGACCTGGGTTCAATTCCATCCTTGGCAACTGTTTATCTTCCCCTGTCTGCATGGGTTATTCCCATAGTCCAAAGTTGTGCAGGCTAGGTGCAACAGCCATGGGAAATTCCAGGTTACAGGGATAAAGTAGGATTGTAGGTTTAGGAGGAAAGCTGTTTGAAGGGTTGATATGGACATGATGGGCTGAATGACAAAAGTGAATACTGCAGATCAGAGTCAAGACTTAAGTGGTGCTGGAAAAGCAGGTCAGGCAGCATCCAAGAAGCAGGAAAATCAATGTTTCGGGCAAAAGCACTTCATCAGGAATATATGATGGGCTGAATGGCCTGCTTCCTGTAGAAGTTTTTTGATTCTATTAAGATTTCTTTTGACTATCTATTAAGATAAAAGAAAAAAACATATTAAAGCTGTTACCAAAGAAGTTGCAAACCCAAGGAATGGAGTATTGTAGAGTGTAGGTTTGCTCGCTGAGCTGTAGGTTTGATATCCAGACGTTTCATTACCTGGCGAGGTAACATCAACAGTGGCGACCTCCAATTGAAGCGAAGCTGTTGTCTCCTGCTTTCTATTTATATCTTTCTCCTGAATGGGGTTCCTGGGATTTGTGGTGATGTCATTTCCTGTTCGTTTTCTGAGGGGTTGATAGATGGCATCTAGATCTATGTGCTTGTTTATGGCGCTGTGGTTGGAGTGCCAGGCCTCTAGGAATTCTCTGGCATGCCTTTGCTTAGCCTGTCCCAGGATAGATGTGAAGTCCCAGTCGAAATGGTGGTTTTTTTCATCCGTGTGTAGGGCTATGAGGGAGAACAAACCACGACAAGCAGACAAAACACAGCCAGAAACCCTAACCACCTTACCATATATCAAAGAAGTTTCAGAAATGACAGGCAGACTACTGAGACCCCTCGGAATCCTAGTAGCACACAAAGCCACCAACATTCTCAAACAAAAACTAACAAACTTAAAAGACCCATTACAACCCATAGACAAAACCAACATCATCTATAAAATTCCAAGCAAGGACTGCCACAAACACTACATAGGACAAACAGGAAGAAAGTTAGCCACCAGGATACATGAACACCAGCTAGCCACAAAAAGACACGACCCCCTCTCCCTTTGTGAATATGCAAAGACACTTCAAGGGGACTTGTAGAGATTAAGCAAGTGGGAAAAGGTTTGTCAAATGGAATACAATATAGAGAAATATGAGGTTATCTACTTTGGTAGGAAAAACAAAAATACAACGTATTCTAAAATGGTGGGTGGCTGGGATGTGTTGAACTTGTTGATGAGTCCTCGAAAATTAACATGCAGGTACAGCAAGCAATTAAGAAGGCAAGTAGCATGTTGGCTTTCATTCTGTGGCATTTTGAGTATTAGAAAAAAAATAACTTACTAAAATTATAGAAAGTCTTGATGGGACCACATCTGGAATGCTGTATGCAGTCATGATCTGCTTATCTAAGGTATGTTTAATATCGAGGAAGAGCAATGAAAGTTCAGCAATCAACTTCTGGGATTTTCCTAAGAAATAAGATTAAATAGGCTGAGTCTTTGTTAGAATCCCAGAAGCCTTACAGTTCAGAAAGAGGCCATTTAGCCCACCAAGTCTGCACCAAACTGCCGAACAGCTTTCCACCCACACCCACCCCTTTGCCCTATCACTGTAACCCTGCATTTACCATGGCTAATCCACCCAGCCTACATCCCTGGTCACAACAGGGCAATTTAGTATAGTCAATCCATCGAACGTGCACATTTTTGGATTGTGAGAGGAAACCAGAGCATCTGGAGGTAACCCTTGCAGACGCAGGGCAAATGTGCAAACTCCGCACAGACAGTCACTCAAAACAGAAATCAAGCCCAGGTCTCTGGCACTGTGAGGCAGCAGTGCTAACTACTAACCCACCATGCCACCCATGTTCTCTGGTGCCGAGAAAAATGAGATGATCTTGTTGAAACAAGCAAGCTTCTGACAGGACTTAACAGAGTGTGTGCAGGAAGAATGTTTCCCCTTTCTGGAGGTTGGGAATGGGGTGATGGGCTCTAAAATCAGACGGCATAGTCTCAGAATGGGAGGAATGAGGAAGAATTTCCTCATGCAGAAGTGGTGAATCTTTGAACTTCTCTGCCCCAAGTGTTGTGGAGGCACAGTCATTATGTCCAAGACAGATTGATAGATGCCAACATAATATCAAGCGATACGGGGAAAGTGCAGAAAAATGGTGTTGAAGTAGAAGATCAGCTTTGTTCTCATTGAATAACAGACCAGGCTCAAAGGACTAAGTAGCCACCTTGAACAGTGTATTATTGAA
Source organism: Chiloscyllium plagiosum (assembly GCF_037043375.1). Taxonomy (NCBI): domain Eukaryota; kingdom Metazoa; phylum Chordata; class Chondrichthyes; order Orectolobiformes; family Hemiscylliidae; genus Chiloscyllium; species Chiloscyllium plagiosum. The sequence goes on along the minus strand of NW_028270149.1, from coordinate 6,110,050 downwards.
GTGGAGAAAAACTGCAGAAAGCTGCAACACAGAGGGACTTGGGGTTACTTCTGCATGAAATACAGAAAGCGAGGAAACAATTACAGCAGGAAATCATGAAGGTTCATGGAATGTTGGCCCTTATTTCAAGGGAATTGGAATATAAGAGTAGGGAAGTCACACTGCAATTGTACAAGGTGCTAGTGAGACCACATCTAGCGTACTTGAATGGTTTTCATCCCTGGTATTTAAGGAAAGATAGTATTTAAGTGGTAGCAGTTCAGAAAAACTTCACTGGGATGATCCCTGGTAAGGAGGGATTATTTTATGAACAAAGGATAAATACTTTAGCGCTCTACTCACTGGAGTTTAAAAGAATGAGAGGTAATCTTATTGAAGTATATATGACTCTTAAGGAGTTTGACAGGGTAAAAGTGAGAAGATGTTTCCTCTCATAGGAAAGTCTAGGACCAGAGGGCATCTTCTCAGAATTAAGGGACACCAATTTATGACTTAAATGAGGAGGAATTTCTTCTCTTATAGGGTTCAGTCTTTGGAACTATTCGCCACAGAAAGCTGTGGGGATAGAGACTTTGTGTGTATCTAAGGCTGAGATAGATTTTTGAACAGTCAGGGAATCAAAGATTACAGGAAAAATGCAGGAAAGTGGACATTTATAATGTCGGATCAGCCAAGATTATATTGAATGGTATAGCAGACTTGAGGGGCATATGACCCACTCCTGTTCCTATTTCCTATGGTCTTATTTATTATATTCTAATAAACAGTATCATACAAAGATAAACAATAACCAGAATGACCATCAGTGTCTTCAATTGGGATTCTAGTACTTTGATCGATTAGGTTGAAATCTTTATTTTGCTCCAAGTAGAGTCTTCCATATAGAACATAGAACATTATAGCACAGTACAGGCCCTTCAGCCCTCGATATTGCGCCGACCAATGGGACCAATCTGAGGCCCATCTATCCACACTATTTCATTTTCATCCATATGTTTTTCCAATGACTATTTAAATGTCCCTAAAGTCAGCGAGTCTACTACTGTTGCAGGCAATGTGTTCCCATAGTGATGGGTCTGCTGCGATCTACAAAATCACGCAATGCTGTGTTAGCAGTCCCTGGCTGTTGAAGATATTGGATTATAAGGTACCCTCGGATGAGAAGGGTGAAGCCAAAGACAAGTTATGTCATTCTGACGAGCATGAAGGCTGCTTAAGGTCATTAAGAACTAGACACAAACAGCAGGATATTTATGAAGTAATTTAGCATTACAATCAAGAAACCAGGTGAAGATCAAAAACACCACGCACAGATAAGCCCCTTTGGAAGCCCACATCTTCTCTCAGCAACTATCATCTGATGTTTCTGCAATGACTTATCATCTGTCATAGTACAGAATCAGCAAGGAACGAATCTTGGTTCCAGGGTTGGAACGTCCTCTTGAATGCTTCAATTAAACCTGTCTCCACCACACTTCCAAGAAGTGCATTCTATATCACTGTTCTAGTCTATGTTTTCCCACCCACCACCCTTTGCCCTTACACCCTCCATCAGAACTCACATTCAGGAGCCAGGCTGGGATGAAAATATGAACTTCTGAGCACCTATTGCAGACTTTGGATGGTGTTTTTGTTCAAGAATGAGGACTCTCATCCATTGACTAGAGAACCAGTGAGAGACATGCACAGACACCTTAAGATAAGGCCTTCCAAAGCTAATGTTAATCAGGCAGTGCCAAAGCCACTGCCAGACCCTTCATCTGGAATTAAAACATCAAGTGGGCAAATGTTTCATCCATGGGAAGTGCAAGCTAAGCAATGGGCTACACTGCAGAGGCAGCCATGGTTCCTGCTGGGTGGGCACTTGGGAACATGCAGGAACATGGTAATTAATTTTAGTGAAGTTTGAGGGGTTTGGTTGGTTTCTGGGATTAGGATTTATAAAAAGAGGGCTACCAAAGGGCCAAAAGCAAAGGAAGAAAAAAATTCTCTCCATGGACAGACACATCCTTGCCATAATATCAGGCATTGACTACCCTTGATCGAGAGATACCCCGAGCAGACAAGCTGCCCATACAGGGGAATCCACGCTGTAACAGAGCCCCTGTAGCTGGGTTAATTCCAGCAATGCAAGGATGAAGCCCCTAAGTGGTCCTTCATTGGCCACTGAGTGATCTCAATTAGTGTCAGGGCAAGAGGTTCAATCATGGGCATCCCGTCACTAAACATGCTTACATGTAGGTGTTTGGGGTTGGCAATGTGACCAGTGCACCTAATTAAGTATCCATCCTGCCTCCAAACACACCAGCTCTTTAGTGCACAAGACTCACTATTTTTAAGAAAACACTTTCATATACTTTCATTACTCAATCCCTTGTAAAAGCAAACATTTGGAACTGAGATTTTGACACTTATCCCAACAGAGTGAAGAGGGTTTTTTTCAGATTAGATTACTTACCGTGTGGAAACAGGCCCTTCGGCCCAACAAGTCCACGCTGATCCACCAAAGCGCAACCCACCCAGACCCCTACATTTACGCCTTCACCTAAATCTACAGGCAATTTAGCATGGCCAATTCACCTGACCTGCATATTTTTGGACTGTGGGAAGAAACCGGAGCACCCATAGGAAACCCACGCAGACACGGGGAGAACGTGCAAACTCCACACAGTCAATCGCTTGAGGTGGGAATTGAACCCGGGTCTCTGTGAGGCAGCAGTGCTAACCACTCTGCCACCATGCCACCCACTCTGCAGCTCAGTCAAGTCCTTGGGTGTTTACCTCCTTTGTGATCTCCATCAGGTCTGCTTCGTTCAGCAAGCAGTTCTCCTTCTGTTGCTGGGAAAGAGGACCATCCACCTCAACTGGATAGCCTGGAGGAGAACATATGGGAATCATCACCTGGCACCTGCACCAGTGGGTTTTCACTGTGACCTCTTTGCCGGGATGTCATGGAGAGCTGTCGGAAGCTAGTGGTCGAGAGACTGGGGGTAGATGGGAGTTATGCAAGTTGCTGACTATTTCAGAATTGTTCACAGACCGCCAACTGTTATCAGGGGGTGTGGTGTTGCAGGGATATAGTTCCTTGAGGGTTATTTCTGATGTTTTGGAGGTTACTTTGTCATTTTCATTCAATCCTTTAATAGGTGATACAGTTAATATTGCCTTCTGTATTTGTGTTGACATTAAGGAGTATTTGGATTCATACAACCCCAGAATTCGAAGCAATTTTAATATCCTCAGTAATCAACACTGCTCTATTAAACTTGAAGTCACAGCACACAAGCAGAGTACTTTCTATACACCACAATACTTAAATTGATACAAGGTAACATGTATTAGTTAGCAGTAAGAGTTGTTTTAAGTACACACTTCAAATCACAAAAGGCCATTGTCATAAACACATTTTATACAATTTGTAGAGGTCATAGATAAACTGGCTCATGTTTGTCTATTAAATGTTAAATGTATCTCAATTAATTCACGTGTGTGTGACACACTTTCGGGTGTGATAATAGTATGCAATAAACTTTCCATATTGTGTTATATAATTGAAACTGTTTCGTTACAATACCATCTACTCCGCCTTTGTTAAAATGTTTAGAACTGCTGTCTGTCCCCTTTGCAGTGCTTCTTTCCTCTGGTCAGGCCCTTGTTTCCATTTGCTCCCCATTGGAACCACACTCTGGCCTTTTCAGCCACTTTGTATTTCACAGCATCTCTCCCTTTGTAGCCTCCATCTCCTCCAGCCACTGCCTGCCATATTCACTCCATCCCCTCAGCCCCACCAGCCTTGTTTCCCAAAGTACCTTATCCCCACCCTTCAAGGTCACCACACCTCAGGAGAAGGGAGAGACTGAGAAGGAAAGTCTTCCATATATAGGAACTGAACCTAATTATTGGTGTTACATGACACTGCAAGCCAACTATCCAGCCAATTGAGCTGTCGGCATGGTTGTGCCATCACCTGATTTAATTTGCTTCATGTGTTGTCACATGTACCTAGGTACAGTGAAAAGCTCTGTTTTTGAGCAGTATAGACTGATCATAGTAAGCAAGGACATACAGATCATAGGGTGAAAAAAAAACTTAGAGGTATGCAGGTTACATCGCACGGGGCATGGGCTAGGCAAGATCAACATTAGCAAGATCAACATTATTTACAGTTAGAGAATTAATTCAACATCCTAATAACAGCTGGGAAGAAGCTTTTCCTCAATCTGCTGGTGTATGTTCAAGCTTCTGATCTTCTGCCTGACAGAAAAGGTTGTAGGAGAGCACTACCAGGATGCGATGGATCTTTGATGATATTGGCAGCCTTCTTATGGCAACGAGCTGTGTAAATGGAGTCCATGGAAGAAAGGTTGGCTTGTGTGTTGGCCTGGACTGTGCACACAACCTTCTGTAGTTTCTCACAGTCCTGGGCAGAGCAGTTGCCGTAGCAGGCCATTATGTACCCAGACAGTATGCTTTCAATGGTGTATCAGTAAACGTTGGTGAGGGCCCGTACGGGCACATTGAATTTCTTGAGCCTCCTGAGGAAGAAGAGGCACTCTTGTGCCTTCTTGACCGTCACATCTAGATAGGAAGTTCAGGACAGGTTGTCGTTTATGGTCACTGCAAGGAACTTTATGCTCTCCACCCTCTCAACCTCAGCTCCATTGATATAGATGGGTGCATTTCTCCACCTTTCTTTGTGAAGTCAACAATCGGTTCTTTAGTTTTGCCCATGCAAAAAGAAGTGAACTCTCTGCCTCAGAAGGCAGTGGATTTGGGGTCATTGAATATTTTTAAGACAGAAGCAGATAGATTCTTATTTGCAGGGGAATCAGGGGCTATTGGGAGTAAATGAGTTTGTGGAATATGAAACTTAAACGGATCAGTTATGATTTTATTGTATGACATAGCAAACTTGGCAGGTGAATGATCTACTTCTGAGCATAATTTCACAGAGATTCATAGAGTCATAGAGATGTACAGCACAGAAACAGACCTTTTGGTCCAACTCGTCCATGCCGACCAGACATCCCAAACCAATCTAGTTCCACCTGCCAGCACCTGGCCCATATCCCTCTAAACCCTTCCTATTCATTTACTCATCCAGATGCCTTTTAAATGTTGCAATTATACCAGTACTTCCTCTGGCAGCTCATTCCAGACATGTACATGCGTGAAAAAGTTGCCCCTTAGCTTTCTTTTATGTCTTCCTCCCTCACCCTAAACCTATGCCCTTTAGTTCTGGACCTCCCCACCCCAGGGACCTCTATAAAGTCAACTCTCAGCCACCGATGCTCCAGGGAATACAGCCCTGGCCTATTCAACCTCCCCTATAGCTCAAATCCTCCAACCCTGGCAACATCCTTGTAAATTTTTTCTGAACCCTTTCAAGTTTCACAACAACTTTCCGATAGGAAGGAGACCAGAATTGCATACAATATTCCAACAGTGGCCTAACCAATGTCCTGTACAGCCACAACACGACCTCCCAACTCCTGACCAATAAAGGAAAGCAAACCAAACACCTTTCTACAAGCAACTCCACTTTCAAGGAGCTATGAACCTGCACTCCAAAGTCTCTTTGTTCAGCAACACTCCCTAGGAGCTTACCATTAAGTGTATAAGTCCTGCAAACATTTGCTTTCCCAAAATGCAGCACCTCACATTTATCTGAATTAAACTCCATCTGCCACTTCTCAGCCCATTGGCCCATCTGATCAAGATCCCATTGTAATCTGAGATAACCTTCTTTGCTGTCCACTACACCTCTAATTTTGGTGTCATCTGCAAACTTACTAACTGTACCTCTTATGCTCACTTCCAAATCATTTATATAAATGATGAGGACCCAGCACAGATCCTTTTGGCACTCCACTGGTCACAGGCCTCCAGTCTGAAAAACAGCTCTCCATCACCACCCTCTATCTTCTACCTTTGAGCCAGTTCTGTATCCAAATGGCTAGTTCTCCCTGTATTCCATGAGATTTAACATTGCTAACCAGTTTCCCATGGGGAACATTGTCGAACACCTTACTGAAATCCATTTAGATCATCCACTGTTCTGCCTTCATCAATCCTCTTTGTTACTTCTTCAAAAAACACAATCAAGTTTGTCAGACATGATTTCCCATGCACAAAGCCATGTTCGTAAGAAAGGATGTTAATGCTCTGGAAGCAATTCAGAAACAAAATCAGACTAATACCTGGAAAGAGTAAGTTGAAATAAAATTAGTGGGTATAAGGACAGGTTGGACAGGCTGGTGTTCAGAAAAGAAAGATGCATGTTGATTGCAACATATAAAGTCCTGAGGGGTCTTGACAGGGTAGATGTGGAGAGGACTCTTCTTTGATGGGAGAATTCTGAACGAACGGTCACTGTTTAAAAATAAGGGATCACAAATCTCAGCGATGAGGCAATTGTTTTGTCAAGGGTCGCCAAGAATGTGGGTTTGCGGTTACAATCAGATCAGCCATTATCCTAGTGAATGGTGGAGCAGGCTTGAGGGGCTGAATGGCCTACTCCTACTCCTGATTTGTGTGTTCATAACTTTTGGCTGCCATGTTTAAAGGGGCAGCAATACCAGAACTCTGCTGTAAACAGGGTCCTGGAACAAACCAGCAGCATAAGACATCAGTGATCATGAAACATCAGTCAGCACAACATACAAGAACTGGGTGCATCATTAAGCCATTGAAGCCCTTAACCCTGCTCCACCATTCGATAAGATCACAGCTGATCCAATTGTGACCTCAGTATCACTCACCTGCCCATTCTCTGTAACTCTCAACTCTCTTTTCAATCAAAATATCGATCAAACTCAGCCTTGAATACACATAACAGGCCAGCTTCCACTGTTCTGTACTGACAAAGTACTGTCTAAGAGATGAAAAATCTCCTCATTGCATTCCTATATTGGAGACTCCTAAATTTCAAGTTGTGCTCCCTGGTTCTAGATTCTATCAGAATAGAAAACATTGTCTCAACACCCATTCTCCAACAGTCTATATTCATCCCCCCTATCCCCAAAATCTAGCAGCCTGTACACTGCCCAAATATAGCCTGGAGCCTTTAACACATCACCAGAATGCGCTTCAACATCCAGCAAGCTGCACCCTGTCTCTTACATCAACTGCAAACAGCCAGTAGACTGAAGAAGGGCTTATGCCCGAAACATCGATTCTCCTGTTCCCTAGTTGCTGCCTGGCCTGCTGCGCTTTTCCAGCAACACATTTTCAGCTCTGATCTCCAGCATCTGCAGACCTCACTTTCTCCTAGTAGACTGCAACACCCCATTCCCAAAGTGGGTGTGAGGTCAAAGGAGGTGAGGTGGTCAAGGGTGGGGATAAGGTACTTTGGGAAACAAGGCTGGTGGGGCTGAGGGGGTGGAGTGAATATGGCAGGCAGTGGCTGGAGGAGATGGAGGCTACAAAGGGAGAGATGCTGTGAAATACAGAGTGGCTGAAAAGACCAGAGTGTGGTTCCAATGGGGAGCAATGAGCTCCAAATGGAAACAAGGGCCTGACCAGAGGAAAGAAGCACTGCAAAGGGGACAGACAGCAGTTTTAAACATTTTAACAAAGGCGGAGTAGATGGTATTGTAATGAAACAGTTTCAATTATATAACACAATATGGAAAGTTTCTTTCTAATGAAAGAGCCAGGTTGTGGTAACTTTTTTTTATCTATCAGTTACTTAACCCTGTAAATGTCAAGCATTGTGCCATAAGCAAGGACTATGTGTAAGTGCTAAGACTGTTAAATGGAGTTTTCTCGTTGATAAAGTCATACTTTAGGGACATTTCCTGTAATTTGAATTGCAGCCCACACAACATTTGCAATTTCTAATGGGTTATTCCTCATGGCAGAAGGGGAGAAGGAGGAGAAAGTGAGGACTGCAGATGCTGGAGATCAAAGTTGAAAGTGTGATGCTGGAACAACAGGTCAGGCAGCATCCGAGCAGCAGGAGAATCGAGGTTTCGGGCAGAAGCCCTTCATCCTGAAAAAGGGAGAAGAAAGATATTCATAAAACTTTGTAACAATTAGGTGCAATGAAGATGGCTTTGATAACAGATATACTTTTATGTTCCCGCAGATATAGGCTATATAAGTCATGAAATGGAAATAGCTGATACTAAGGCAGAAGACACCACAATTGCCCCAATACCAGGTAAATATCCAAAATGTCAGCATTGGGTTTGCTGACCAGTTAATGCAAAGTCAAGATACAAAACAACTGCTTTTAATTCATTTTCTTTACCAAAGCGGAACTACGCCAAGAATGAAAAATAATGTCCACAGGTGTTGTGCATTGTCCAGTTAAAGTAGAGTGAATGGACAAAGGGAGACAGATGAGGGAAAAGTGGATAAGGACAGATGGAATGAGAGATGGGAGAAAAGGAGAAGCAGAATGGATGAGGAGGTGACTAGGAGCACATCGGAGACAAGATTAGAGTTGTACTGGATACTGGATGCTGCCTGACCTGCTCTTTTTTATACTTCCTATATTCATATAAATAAAATAAAATATCTAAAAAAATAAAAACGGCACTTCCAGCACCATGCTAATCTTGACATCCAACTCAATAGCCTATTCCTGCTATTCCCTCATTTCCTTTGGTCCAAGTGCTGCACCCACTTGCTTCTTGAAATTAGCCTCCACTGTGGCATCCTGCTGCTCGGATGCTGTCTGACCTCTGCTGTGCATTTCCAGCATCACACTCTTGATTTCACTGTGACAGATAATTCCACAGCCTTGCCCTCTCTGGGTGAAAACATTTCTCCTCATCTCAGTTCAAATGTTTTACCCTAAATTCTTAGACTGTGGTCACTGGCTCTGGACTGCCTCATCATCAGGAACATCCTTCCTGTGTCTACCCTGTTAGAATTTTACAGGTTTCAATCAATCGCTCCTCCTTCCTCCAAACTGCAGTGACTATAATCTTAATGGATTTAACCTTTCCTCATTCATCAATTTGATAAACCTTCATGATGAAGGGCTCCTGCCTGAAACATTGATTTTCCTGCTCCTCAAATGCTGCCTGACCTGCTGTGCATTTCCAACACCACTCTAATATTGACTGTAATCTCCAGCATCTGCAGTCCTCACTTTCACACATTGGAGACAGTCAAAGTTTCCATCTTTGAACTCCTCCTATTTTTCATCCACATGCTGCCACTAAGTGATGTTATTAAAAATCCAGCTTTAAGTTTCCATGTTTATGCTGATTTCCACCATCGTCTCTTTTTTTCTCAGTCCTTCCATGATCTCACCTTCAACGATCTGATTGTTTGGCTGATTTCCAGTACTTGATGAGCAGAAATGTCACCAACTCAATATTGGCAAGACAAAACCTATTTTCTCTGCGAATAACTCTGTTCCCTATACACAGAATAAATTCTTCTCCTTGACAACTAATTTTGAAGCAAACTATCTGCAGCCTTTGTGCAAAATTTGACCCTGAATTAAGTTTATGGCGAATATTTAAGTCATCATTAAGATCATCTATTTCTACCCCCGTAACATCGCTTTACTGCAGTTGGAACTGTCATTCATACTTTTGTCACATTGCCTTACTATTGGGAAGTACCTTGTGAATTGACATATGTAGCTTTTGCTACATGCAAGAGCATCCCACTGCAAGCTTGACTGAATACACAAGGGCCCTGTTGTTTGCAGACAAGAAGATTATTTACACACACTGTGACTGTTTCAACTTAACAAAACGGCTGTCATCTTTTCTCTGGTTCATTGGTCAAGGCTTTGCCCCAAGAAATCAGTCACCTACTTGGTTTGAGTCAGTCATTTTCTAACTAGTGTAATCTTCACAGCAATACCTTGAGCATTCAATCAGCATGGTTCTTCCATATACTATTGGTTTCCCTTTGCTTTGTTTTTTTTTATGAATTGGCCTGATGAGTTCAATATAGTCGGCATTACAATTCATTTTCAAAGCCTGGAATTACTGTTCTTTTGGAGGGTTGACAGAAATCTCTGTATTCTAAATGTCAGCTAGTAGATTAGTTTCAAACAAGACTTTGTGCTTAGAGTGAGGAGCAGTGAAATAGTTTTGGGTATTTTTATGTATGAGATTCACTAGATTGGAGGGTTTAGGAATAGTATTCGATAATAGGCTGTACAGCTTTCATTGTTAGATTAGATTAGATTAGATTACATTAGATTAGATTACATTACAGTGTGGAAACAGGCCCTTCGGCCCAACAAGCCCACACCGACCCGCCGAAGCGAAACCCACCCATACCCCTACATTTACCCCTTACCTAACACTACGGGCAATTTAGCATGGCCAATTCACCTGACCCTGCACATCTTTGGACTGTGGGAGGAAACCGAAGCACCCAGAGGAAACCCACGCAGACACGGGGAGAACGTGCAAACTCCACACAGTCAGTCGCCTGAGGCTCTTTTGTGTTGGGAATGATCATCTCAATGGCTTTTCTTTCAGGAAAGTTAAAGTTAGATTATTCCTGAATTCTGTTTAAAGTCTGCAACTTGTGTGGAAAGGTTCTTACAGTAGGTAGGGAGCTTCAGGATTTGATCCAATGTTAATGAAGAAATATATATATATATATATATATATATATATATCTAAGTCATGATGTTTGACTTGGAGGGAAACTTACAGACGTCACAGTCCCTGTGCACATACTGTTCCCTTTCTTTTAGTGGTAGGAGCCAAAGATTTTGAAGGTGCAAGTATAGGAGTCTTGGCAAATTACCATGGTGCATCTTGTAGATAGTACACATTGCTGTTACTCTGTGTCACTGTGAAATGGAGGCAATGAATTTTTAAGATGGTGGATGTCCATGAGCTCTCTTCAATGATTTTGCTCATTTAAGTCAATATCTGAGACTTCTGCAGTTAATATGCAACCTAGACCTCTTGGGATCTGGCACTGTGCTGTCCTTTCCTTCTGTACTGTCTATCACATGCTTGTGCTTGCTGACTGTCTAACCTGCCATTTCCTATTCTAACAAAGCCAAATGTCTGCCTGATGACAATACCTGAGCTGGTGCTTGCAAGAACTAAATCAAGTGACAATATACCTGCAATGACTTTGGTGGAACTGATACAATTTTCACAGCAGAACTGTATGTAGCATGAACTGTGGAAAAGTTAGTCAGGGAGAATAAATGGGTGCAGAAAATATTCGCAGCTTGTCATCCATTATGTGTGAGAAGAGGGAGAAGTGAGAAGATGTGAAGAATCTCTGTAGAGAGTCTACTTCAGCTTCCCAATAATCAGGCTTTCACTCTTCACATTCTCATTTTTTGTGTTAAAGAGGATATGAATGTTAACAATTTCAGATTTCATACAATGAATTGCTGTCACATTCTAGAGGCAGTGCTTTTAACATTGTCATGCTGTTGGATGTCTTCCCATTGTCCCTGCAATTCTTCACCCACACCATTGACAAATGTCCAGAGAGACTGCTCACATTCTGAGAGGAAATCATTCCTCTTTTTCACAGCTTGCACTAAAACCTCTAGTATAGCATCAATGAACTTTTACTGTCTTTTGCCTCCCTCCATGAGCTATTTCTTTCAAAAATGGTTGCAATCTTTGCAACCAGGCTTCTCCTCCAGAGGCATTTTCCTTGAAGTAATATGGTGTCCTTCTGAACATTGCCACTTACCTCACCAAAAACAGCTCAGGTAGTACAAACTGCATCCAACCATTATTGCATTGGTCAGGTAACACCAACACATCCATCCTGAAAACTCTTTGATTGTGGTAAAGAGAGGCGTATTACTAAAGCTCTTCATCTTGTACTCATCAAAACAAATGCAAGAACGTCAAATTTTAAACAGTCATGACAATTTATACAGAAGACAAAAGTGCTGATTAATCAGCATGTCAACTATGATTGGCTGGGCCATTGCCATGGAGATTGCAAAAATAAAATAGATGTTCTCCATGGTCCTGGGTATTTCTAAATAAGTATAAGTCTTGAAATGATTCCTTTGATTTGCAGGAAACAGATCCCTGTGTCTGAATGTATGCTACTTCTAGAAAGTGTAATTGAACCATTTAACCAGCTTGACTATCATATACCGATTGTTATTACAGCTATTGACACACTCAGGATTATTCAGCAAGTGTTACTCAATTGTAGAACCATATCTAATAACCAATATTTGTTTTGGGCTTTACAAGTGAGTTTGTTTATTTTGTCCATTGTATCTACAGTGAACCTTAATGTCAAACCTCACTACTGACATCATGATGTTGTGCACCTAATATTGCGTAATAGGCATTTAATCTTGAAAATGATCAGAATCATGTGACCCATGGATGCGTACAATATTGCTAGTAAATGTTGACATTCCTAAAATAAGTTTTCCCATTGACTCACTTTAATATACAATGATTACAGTCCAGAGTTTTGTAACGTGTATTACAGCACCAAAAATATTATTGAGATATTTTTATTGTTTGCAGATTTAGGCTTTGTGAGCCCTGAAATGGTCTTGAATGAAATGGAATACAGGAAAGAAGGGACAGCAACTGAACCAGTAACAGGTAAACCCTCACCCTCTGGATTTGCTAACCTGTTGATTTAAAACCAGGAAATGCACTATATTTTAAAAATTTGATTTCTAAAACCAAGTCTATAGCACAGAAACAGACAGTTCAGCCCTACCAATCTATACTCTACATGCATATCCTCCATCCTTTCTCATCTCACCCAATCAACCTACCTGTTACTGCTTATGTAAACTTCCCATTAAATCCATTATCATTGTCAATACTGCTCTTCAAGGTAACTCATTCCATATTCTTCACACATTTAAAATATAGATTCTGAGACAGCACCATCCAAACCCAGGACCACCTCCATCAAGAAGGACAAGGGTAGCAAATACATGGGAACACAACCTCCTGCAAATTACCCTCCACTCACAATCCTAACTCAGAAGTATGTCACCCTTCTTTCAGTGTCACTGGGTCACAATCCGGGAATTCCCACACTAAGGGCATTGTAGTCTACCCAAAGCGTGTGGACTGCAGCGTTCAAGAAGGTAGCTCATTACCATCTTCTCAAGGGCAACTAGGGTTGGATAACAAATGCTGGCAAGGCCAGTAATGCCCATGCCGTAGGAATGAATATAAAAATGAAATTGATAGATTACTTCCTTGAATTTTCCACCTTATTACTCAGGGTCATCGCAATCAGCAGTGTTTGGATTTGGTGGGTCTTTTTACTGTCAGATGCCCTTCTGACACTAACCATGACAGAGACAGATAGTCATTCACATTAAGTGCCTGCATAAAATACTGGGTTCCTTCATAGCCATCAAGCCCTGGAATGGAACTTGGACCCAGGGCATTCCACGTCCTCCCTTTCCTTTTTAGGATTATTTTGGCTCACCGAAGATCCCATTCCCCCCTATAGCAATGAGCATCTCTACAGCAAATTCATTGCAAAACCTATCTGTCTCTTCACCGGAGCTTGTCTGATAGCCCCCAGTGCCCTGAGACCCCATTGACATTCCATAATTGTCCAGGTGTAGTCTTGGCAAGGGTCACTGCTGGCACTAGCTCTCAGTTGGCCCCACAAAATATGATCCTGAGACCTAGGATGGTTCCAGTCCTGACAAAATGTCGCAAGACACTGCCATAGCATAAAAGGAGTCTATTCAACCCATCAAATGTATGCTAGCTCTCTTGAGCAATCCAGTTGGTCCCATTCCTTTGCTTTATTCCAGTATACCTATAGGTTTATTTCCTTTGAGTGTATATGCAATTTCCTTTCGAAATGGCTCGTCAATCTGCTGATTGAAACAGCTTTCCTTTGCTGGTCCTCTCTAAATCTGACTTCATCTGGTACACCTCAATCAAATTTCACCTCAGTCTCCTTTTCTCCAAAGGGTAAATCCCCAGCTTCTTATGTTATGTAACAGGAATTTGAAACAATCTTGATTGTAATAAAAGCTCCCAAATCTCTACACAGGAGAGCATTACAAAGCACAAATATAACTGAGTTTCCTAAGGCAATTATTAGGATAGCTAACCGAAAGCTTGGTCAAGAGGTACACTTTAAAAAACATCTAAAACGATGAAAGTGAAGTAGAGAGAGGTGTGAAAAGGAAAATTTGACAGTTTAGAATCCAGGCAGCTGGGGAAGCAAATGGCCTAGTTGTATTATTGACTATTAATCTAGAGACCCAGGCAAGGTTCTGAGGATGTGGGTTCAACTTCCACCATTGTGGTGGTGGAATTTGAATTCAATTAAAAAATCTGAAATTAAGAGTCAAATAATATCATGAAACTATTGTCAATTGCTCACTAATGTTCTTCAGGGAAAGAAACTGTCAGCCCTACCTGGTCTAGCCTACACATGACTCTAGACCCACCACAATATGGTTGACTCTTAACTGCCCTCTGGTCTAGTCAGAGTTGCCTACATCTTGTGTGTGAACAAAACAAAAGCTAAACACATGGCCATCAATAGTCGAGATGCTCATCAATCAAAAATTAGTGAAATGCAAACCACTCTGATTTTCAGGACTGTAGGGGGTAAGAAAAATAGGAAGGGGCTAGCTCTTGGAAGGACTTCAAAACAGGGACGTAAATGTTAACATCAAGGCATTTTCAGACCAGGATTCAATTGGTACAATGAGCAAAGGAGTGATAAATGAATGGGACTTGGCATGGATTATGTCACGAACAGCAGAGTGTTCTGATGACTTCAGGGAAAGAATCTAGGAGTCAAGTCTAGAGCTAGCAAAGACTTAAATGGTGTTTTAGCAGCATCTGAGCTAAGGCATGGACCCTGTCAGATGAGATTTCTGCAGTGGAAATATGTGGTCTTAGAGATGGAGCAAACATGCAATTGCTAATGTCCTCATGAAAAATTACATCATGGCAGTCAGTAGGCTGGTTTAGCTTCAGCTACTGGCCAAGGAGAGGAATAGTGTTGGCAGCTAAAAAATGGGGACTGAAGTGGGGATTGAAAACAATGCCTTCAGTATGCCCAATACTTTCAGTATTGGTTGACAGAAATTTCCTTCAATTAATGTCAGCTCAGCATGATGGCTTAGTAATTAGCACCATTGTCTCACAGTGCCAGAGACCTGGGTTCAATTCCAGCTTCATGCAACTGTCTATATGGAGTTTGCATATTCTCCTTGTGTTTGTGTGGACTTCCTCCCGCAGTCCAAAGATGTGCAGGTTAGGTGAATTGGTCATGCTAGTTTGCCCATAATATTCAGTGATGTGTAGGTTAGGGGCATTAGTTAGGAGAACATGGAATGGGTCTGAGTGGGATACTCTCTAGAGGGTTGGTGTAGATGTTTTGGGCCAAATGGCCTGTTTCTACAACGTAGGGATTCAATGATTCTCAACAATTAGGTACTTTAACAACACTGGAAGGGTTAAGAATGTGGTGTTGAGATAGAGCTGTGTGTCATGAGCATACTTATTGTTGCTCTTTTGCATGGTGTTATCAGTATGTAGCATGTGGATGACAAATACTAGGAGGGAAAGGGTAACTTCTTGAAGACCCTCACCAGAGGTAACAATGTGGAGACAGCAAGAGAAGTCATTGCAATTCTCTGGCTACAATTGGTTAAAAAGTAAGAAATGGAATTGTGGAGAGGGTGATGATAGGCAATTTAATGGTAAGAAGAACAATACATGAAGAGTTAGCTGTTAACAAAATCAGTTGACCTGGGGATCAGAAGCAAAACTTGTAGGATCAGTGGTTTAGTGGCAATAAGAACTTAAGAACAAAAGAAAAAGGAGCAGGAATAGGCAATCTGGCCCATTGAGCCTGCTCCGCCATTCAATAAGATCATGGCTGATCTTTTTGAGGACTCAGCTTCACTTATCTGCTGGCTTACCATGACCCTTAATTCCATTCCTGTCCAAGAATAAATCTATCTTTGCCTTAAAGACTTTCAACAAGGCAGTCTCAACTGCTTCAGTGGGCAAGCAATTCCACAGATTTGGGTGACAAGGTTCTGCTTCAACTCAGTCCTAAATCTGCTCCCCTTTATTTTAAGTCTATGCCTCCTTGGTCTAGTTTTTCCTGCCAGTGGAAATAACCTCCCTGCTTCTATTTTATTTGTTACCTTCAGAATTTTATAGGTTTCTATAAGATTTCCCGTCATTATTCTAAATTCCACTGAGTATAGTTGCAGTCTACCCGATCTTTTCTTACAAGCCAATAGTCTCTCTTCTGGAATCAACCTATGAACCTCCTCTGCAGCCTTTCCGGTCCCAGTACATTCTATCTCAGTAAAGAGAACAAAACCGTACACAATAATTCAGATTTGGCCTCATCAACACCTGACGTCGCTGCAGCATGGCCTCCCTATTTTTAAACTCTGCCCCTCTAGTATAAAGGACAACATTCCATTTGCTTTCTTAATTACCTGCTGTACCTGCAAACCATTTTTTTGGTGATTCATGCACAAGGACACCAAGCTCCCTCTACATAGCAGCATGCTTAAAATTTTCCCCATTTAAATAATAGTCCATTTTGCTGTTATTCCTACCAAAATGGATGACCTCACATTTACCAACATTATGCTTTATCTGCCATACCCTTGAGCACTCATTTAACCTCTGTATATCCCTCTGCAGACTTTCAGAGTCCTCTGCACAGTTTCATCTACCATTCTTCTGAGTGTCATCTGTGAACTATGACATGCAGCCTTTGGTCCCCAACTCTAAATGATCCATGTAAATTGTAAAACAATACTGATTTCTGAAGTGTACCACTAGCCACTGATTGCCAACCATAAAACACTAATTTATCCCCACTGTCTGATTTCTGTTGTTTAACTAATCTTCTATCCATGGGAATAAGGTCAAGAGAGCAAGTGTTGGGTCTTCCAAAAAAAATGAGCTCAGAGCAGGCATGAGGGCAGACAGGAGACAAATTCAAGGCTAGAACAAGAGAAACATTCGAGGAAGTTTGCTTAGATGGGCTAGCAGATGCAGGAACATCAAGGAGGCAGCTGATCAGATGATCTTAACCTTAGAGACCAAGAAGACTATGAGCTCCTTATACTTAGTGTTGGAGGTGAAGATGGAGGGGACAGAGGATTAAGAAGATGGCCTGCAATCAGGCAAAGAAGCTAAGGGTTATCCTTGCATTTCAGGGTGATCCTGCAGTAACAGATCATTATAGTCATTGAGAATAAGACCTAATTGTGTTTTCCATGGTACTGTCGGATCTGGCACTGGATGGATAAACGAGGCAAACATATCCTTTCAAGTCTGCGTCCCATGAAGATAGGTGAACTTGAGGATGTACTTCAACAAATCAGAGGCTCCTGAAATATGGCAAATGGAAAGGCTAGATACAAAAACAGAAATTGCCAGAAAAGCTTAGCAGGTCTGGCAGCATCTGTGGAGAGAAATCTGGTCGTGACCCTTCCACTTGACCCGAAAGGTCATTTGACCCAGCACATGAACTCTGTTTTCTCTCCACAGCTACTGCCAGACTTGCTGAGCTTTTCCAGCAATTTTTGTTTTTGTTTCTGATTTACACCATTGGCAGCTTTTTTGGGTTTCGAAAGGCTAGTCAGTTGGTTAAGGTTAAAAATCACACAACACCAGGTTATAGTCCAGCAGGTTTAATTGGTAGGACCAGGTTTTGGAGTGCTGCTCCTTCGTTAGGTGGTTGTGATGAACCACCTGATGAAGGAGCAGCGCTCCGAAAGCTAGTGCTTCCAAATAAACGTGTTGGACTATAACCTGGTGTTGTGTGATTTTTAACGTTGTACACCCCAGTCCAACACCGGCACCTCCAAATCATAGTCAGCTGGTCTCAGACAGTGCATTTGTACTGAATTGGGATATAGTTTCTTTCCAGGTATATATACAGAAGGAAGTACAGTTGGAGCATGAAGAGGGGGACATGGTTGTTGAGTAATACAAGGAAGCAATCAGAGATGGCCCCATCATCAAAGATAGGTTGTAGCCAGCAAGATGGCTATGGCAGAGGCCATGAATTTGCATTGGGTAGTTTACACAGAGAAATAGATTAAAAGATGAATAGAAGATAGTAAGTGCAGAAGAGGTAGTTGGGAGATGGATGTTGAAATCACTGAATGTAAGAAGTTACTCAATACAGAGTGAAGATTCTTATTGTACTTAGGAAAGTTGTTAGGAATAATTTTGAATGTTAAGTGAGATTGATAGAGGAGGAGTAACTATGAAACACAATGTTACCTGCAGGTAATTATTAATACTTGTGAAAGAAGCTTTGCAACTTATAGGATCTGACTTTCGGGGACAGCAGTGCATTTTAAAAATGGTTAATTGCAGCATATGAAATATTTATAAATTTGTAATAAATTACGTTGAGATTTGTTGAGATTTTCTTTTGTGTTCAAATGTATGTAGCTCCTGCAAAGCCGAAGGTGGTGACAAAGAAGGTGAAGATTTTGTTAGAAAAGCGGACAGAACCACCAAGAGGAGGTAAACATCATTATCAGGTTTATAAACTTAATGCAAAATTATAAAACAAATGGCAGCTTTTCACTCAGTTTTCTTCATCATCAAAGATAACTGGAAAATGCTCAGAATACATTGAGGTAAATCAAGACTATCGTACAAAATAGGCTATATGATATATGTCAGCACTTATTGTCAACATGAGCTTCTCACCATTCTTTATCTCACCCTATCAACATGCACTTGCATTTCTGCCACTCTCAAGTTCATCCAGCCAACAGCTCCAACTATTGTATTAATGCATTCCACATTTTAATGGCACTTTTGGTAAAGAGGTTTACTTATTGAATTTATTTGTGTCTATCTTAAATTCATTGTCTTTGTTGTGAAACCCCACAAACTTTATCACCATATCAATCATTTAATTATCATAGATCTTTTTCATGTCATCTCTAATGGATTGTAAGGTAATAAACATAAGCCTGCTGTTTGTGAAATGCAAGAGAAAGAGAAAAGGGAACTATAATGTATCTAACTTGATATTGGTAGGAGGAAGAATGAAAATGTATTAATAGGGATGTGTTAATGGTGCTTAGAATGTCATAAATAATTAGGCAGAGTTAATAAATAAAAGTCAAATTTTGTTTTACAAATACATTAAGAGATTGTGAAATTATAACTGGCAGCATGGATAAGAGGGAAAGAGTGAATATAATGTATTTAGATTTTCATAATGCATTTGAGGAAAGTGCCATACAAGTAATTGTTACACAAAATTAGGGCTCACAAGATTAACGCCAATATATTAACATTGACTGAACAGCAGTTAATGGACTGGAAACAGGAGAATAGACATTTTTTTTGACTGGTTGTAATTATGGTGCTCCCACCAGGATCAGTGTTTGGACCTCAGCTATTTAGAATCTATATCAATGACTTAGATGAGCCGCTGCACACCCCTTAGATGAGCAGATAGAAAGTTGCTGATATACGAAGCAAAATGGGGAAGTAAACTGAGGAAGAAACAAAGAAACTGGAAAATGTACTTGGAAGGGCATAGAGAGTGGATACAAATGTGTTAGATGGACTCTAAAGCTGGTAAATCTGATATAGTTTGATTGGAATAATAAAAAAATTTATTCATCTGGTAAGCAACATGGAAACTTTTATATTCAGAGGAACCTCAGTGTCCTTGTACATAAATCATAGACACCATTATGGAAAAATTGGAATGTTAGCCTTTATTGCAAATGAATTGGATTATAAGTGTAAAGAAGTCTTAATATAGTTGTCTCAGACATTGGTGAGACCAGAACCTGAGTTTTGTACACGGATTTAGTCTTCTTACCTAAGGAACGATCTGCTTACCTTAGAGAAACTGTAGCAAAGGTTCACACAACTTATTTCTGGGAAAAAGAGAAATGTGCTATGAGTATAAATTCAGTGTAAATTGCCAGTATTCCTTCAATTTTAGAATAATTAAAGGTGATCTAATTGAAACCCATTGTTTAAGACATTTGATAGGGTAGATGCCAGAAGGATATTTCTATGACTTCATCTTCCGGCTAGGAACCCTCCAACCACAAGGGATGAACTCGGATTTCACCAGTTTCCTCATTTCCCCTCCCCCCAGCCTGTCTCAGTCAAATCCATCAAATTCAGCACTGCCTTCCTAACCTGCAATCTTCTTCCCGACCTCTCCGCCCCCACCCCAGTCTGACCTATCACCCTCACCTTGACCTCTTTCCACCTATCACATTTCCGACGCCCCTCCCCCAAGTCCCTCCTCCCTATCTTTTATCTTAGCCTGCTGGACAAACTTCCCTCATTCCTGAAGAAGGGCTAATGCCCGAAACGTCGATTCTCCTGTTCCCTAGATGCTGCCTGACCTGCTGCGCTTTTCCAGCAACACATTTCCATCTCTATTTCTATGACTTGGAAGCCGAGGATTAGTGAGGGTGTCACAGCCTCAGATTAAGGGGCCAGCTACTTAGAAGTGAGATGTGGAGACTTTTTTCCTTCAAAGGATCATAGGAATGTTTTAAGTCAGATATCAATATATTCAGAGAGACAATGATGGCTTTTAAGCATGAAGGTAATGAAGACATAAGTTGAAAATGTGTCTCACAGTTATTGTTGGAATTGAAAAAGGAGGGAATGGAGAGTGTACTTTAAGAAATCAACAAAGAGAGAGGGAATTCTTTTTGCATTTTAGATGCTTTAGGATCATGATCAGTCTTCTCCATGAAAGAACCTGATTTAATTAGAAAACTGCAGCCCACATAGTGCAAAACAAAAGACAATGGCCTTTTACAACAGCAGATGATTTTGTTGCAAAGTTTGTATTATATTGTTGCAGGTTTAATTTTGCTAAGCCCAGAGGAGGTCACAGAAACATTGTACCGGATAGAAGAGAAAACAAGTCCATCAAGTCAAGGTAAAAATTACCTTTGGATTTGCTAACTTCATGATGTAAAACTAGCTAATAAAATTGTTTCTTCTGAAAAATATCAAGTTCCAGTGAATGTTCAGCACAGAAGCAACTTCTGTTGAACAAATGTATGACAGTCTATAGAGTGATTGGGACATTGTGATCTACAGCACAGAAAAAGGCCCCTCAGCCCATCATATCCACTGGGCAAAAATAACCACCAAACTCTTCTAATCCCATTTTCGAACACTTGGCCCATAGCCTTGTAAGTACACATCTAAAACCTTCTCAAATGTCATAACATGAAGATGGGGGAACGGTGGTTCTTCCTATTAATCTTATCTATGCCCCTCAAAAATTTATATATCTCAATCATGCCCCTTCTCAATTTCCTCTGCTAAAAGCAACAAAATGTCTGTCAAATGCCTCTTCATAACTGAAGCTCTTCAGCTCAGCCAATGTTCTAGTAAATTTCCTTTGCATCTTCTCCAGTACTATCATATCCATCCAATAATGTGGATTCCAGAACTGCAAACAATACTCTAGCTGTGGCATCAGGAATCAGTGTAATTGTACACTAAGGTCCCTATGCTTCTTGGTTCTTCCAATGATCCTACCAGTCACCATGTATTCCCTTGCCTTGTTTGTCCTGCCCAAATGCCTCACCTTGTACTTATCCAAATTGAATTCCATTTACCACTGATCAACCCATCTGACCAGCCCATCTACATACACTTGTAGTCTAAAGTTACTCACTAATTACCAGCCCACCAATCTTTGTATTGTCTGTGAACTTATTAATCAAAAAGCTCCAACACTGAGCCCTGTGGAACCCCACTGGACACAGAAATAAAAACACTCCTCAATCATCACCCTCTGCTCCTACCACTCAGTGAAATGTGGATCCAATTTGCCAAAATTCCTTGGATCCCATGGGCTGTCACGTTTACTAACAGTCTCCCTTTTGGGACCTGACCAAAAGCCTTGCTGAAGTTGAGATGGACTAACTCAAAAGTACTGCCTTTATCTACACACTTGGTCACCTCTTTGAAAAATTAAATCAAATTGGTCAGACATAACCTAACCAATGCTGACTGTGTTCCATATGTGAAAGCGCAGCAGCTCAGGCAGCATCAAAGGAGCAGGATGCTGCCTGACCTGCTGCGCTTTTCCAGCAACACATTTTTCAGCTCTGATCTCCAGCATCTGCAGTCCTCACTTTCTGCTATGTTCCATATGTGTCTGCTCACCCTTTTTTCTCTCGACCTATCTATTACTAATAATAGATTCAAACTACGCATTGAAAACCAAAAGAACAGTAGAAATCAGAAACAAAAACAGAAATTGCTCGGAAAGCTCTGTATGTCTGGCAGCATTAGTGCAGAGAGATTAAAGTTAAGGTTTCGGGTCGAGCAAGGGAGTTCTGAGGAGGGTCAGTCAACTCAAAACATTAATTCTGCTTTCTCTCTACTGATGTGGCTAGACCTGCTGACTCTTTCAGCAAGTTCTGTTTTTATTTATAACTAAGCATTGGTTAAGACAATTATTTTCCCTGAATTCCTTACTGGATTTGTAGATGACTAACATCTACTTGCTGTCTCTAGTTCCAATAGTCAAAACATTTTTTTCCATCTCAGTTATTCCACAAGCATTATCGAAAAGATCTCTATCAGATCACTTTTCATATTTCCCTTTCCAATGGAAAGAGTCTCAGCTTATTAAATATTTCCTGATGATTATCACTGTGTATCTGGTACTGTCATTTGCAATTTTCCCAAGTAATTTGAAGACCCACAGCTTCTGTCAGCCCTGTCATGCATGGCTTGGTGGATTGTGTCCCTTTTCTTTGTCTCAGGGTCTCACTCCAGACAGAACATGCTAACCATCCCAGTGCATTACTGGGGGAGCACTGCAGTGTTGGGAGGTGCCGTCTTTTGAATGAGATACCAGAGACAATTGTGTACTGTACTCTGGACCTTCATGTCTATCAATGCTAAACATGTTGACACCTACTGGTATGACAGGTATTGTTGGTAAATGTTGGAACTGCTGACATGGTTTTTCCCATTGGCAGAGCCAGTCACAAAGGAGTCTCAATGCAATTTGACTTGGAAAGTTACAATTCACACAATGGGCTAAAATCATGCCCTGGCCATTTACAAAGCCTGCATTTTGTGGCAGTCAAGCAATTAATTGGTTGCCTTGCAGGTCCTTCCCTTTAAAAAGACACACACCCAAACTGATGATCAATTGCGGGGCTGACAGCTCAGCAACGCCACCTGGACCAGGGGCCACTGCCATGACCACACCTGAAAGTGCAATGGAGGCAGTCCAGAGAAGGTCCACTCAGCTGATATTAGATATGGCATTTTGAGGAGAAGTTGAGTACTTTGGGCCTGTAATCATTGGAATATAGAAGAATGAAAGGTGACCTCATGGTTAGGGTAGGTGATGTTTCACGTTTTGGGACTAGAGGGCATAATTTCAAAATAAGAGGTTGAGCATCAAATACAGAGCTGGGGAGGAATTCCTTCTCTCATAGGATAGTGACTCTGTGGAATCCTTTGCTACTGAGGGCTGCAGAGACTGGGCCATTGAGTATTTTCAAGGCTGAAATAGACATTTTTATTCAGAATTGGACTCAAGGGTTATTAGGAAAAGGCAGGAAAGTGGAGTTGAGGATCACCAGATCAGTCATGATCTTAGTGAATGATGAAGTGACTCAATGGGCTCAATGGGCTACTTCTGTTCTCACATTTTATGGTGTTAAGAAGCCAATGTAGGAGCAGGCCACCTGACCAACAGGGTAAGAAACAGACCCACATTTGTAGCATGTAACAGACCATTATGACAACAGATGATTTAGTTACCCAAGATATTATTTTTATACCCCTGCAGAATTAATTAAGAATCAAAAGCCAGCACATATTATATCGTTGCCAGGTAAAGATTCTGTTCCGCATAATTTCATTGTCTTGCTGATCAGACTATGTAATGACTTCTTTTGTTTAGCTTGCTTTCCATTATTGATGTTTAAAAATAATGTGATGAGAACTGATTAAAAGTGAATTACAGAATTGTGCAGCACCTAGATGAAGCAGGACACTGTATAGCTGCAAGAGGGGAAGAGGATGGCTCACCACCCTGGACAGGGGCAATGAAAGATGTGGAACATATGCTGGGCTTTACAGAAATGTACAATCCCAAAGAAGTTTTTATCTTTAAAGTTTGTGTTATGTTGAAGGAAGGAGCTGAGTAAGGAATGCATGCCTACAACATCTGTAGGCCTGCGCATTGCAACTGATTATCGGACGATAGACGGGGAATATGTGAAAAGTGGGAATATGCCATCATCCTCTACATTCTCAACTCAGCCACTGACCATGGCCTTGGCAACAGCTACTCCAATCTTGGCAACTATTCTGTATTGGTACGAACATGCAGACATGTCTAACTCCTGCTGATACCTCCATTGTCAGTCACCTTGTTCTGCCAGAGAGATTGAAGAGTGTCGATGACTATGGAGGCACTACATTGAGAGACATAGCTTTGAGATTTGCAGAAGAATAGGTGCCTCTTTCCCAGCCGGAAGGCCCAAAAGAGTTCCCTGATGGGTATCACTCCTTGGAGATGAAGACTCCCAGTTGCTCATAAATATAACCCTAATTAGGTACTTTAGCAGCTCAATTGGCCTCTATACAGAACAGTCATCCATCTCCTTATCCGTCATTGGAAAAGTAATATGAGGGAAGGAGAGAGATGAGCAGAGCAGCCCATGCCGTGCCTCACCATTTTATAACACGCACCCCATATCTCACCTTTCCTTCACCTCACTTCACTTCTGAACCCTTCTAATAATTAGCCCAACATATAGTCATAGAGGTTTTGCAACACAGAAAGCGACCCTTTAATTTATTGTGTCTGCGCTGGTCACCTGTCTATTCTAATCCCATTTTCCAATACTTGGCCTGTAGTGTTGTATTCTATGGCTTGTCAAGTGGTCGTCTAAATACTTTTGAGATGTCTTAATGGTTCCTGCCCCTGCCATTGTTTTTGTTATTCACAATGCTTTGAGTGGAAAGTTTTCCCTTGAAACCCCTCTAACCCTCGTCCTCCTTATCTTCAAACTGCACCCCATAGTTATCAACCCCTTGCCTAATCAGAAATATTTGCCTATATCCCTCAGAACATTGTACACTCAATCAATAAAGAGTGCAGGAGGGCATGCAAAGAGCAGCACCAGGCACATGTAGAGAAAAGCCACGTCAAACCGGTGAAGCTACCAAACATACACCAAAGCAGTCCATGACAAAATGCAATGTCTTATCCCTCAGACCAGCCATATAAATACAGCAGCTTGAAGAGTAGGTCATAGACTAGGAATACTGCTACAAGTAACTACCCTCTGACTCTCCAAAGCCTGTCCACAATCTACAAGGCACATGTCAGGAGTATGGTGGAATGTAGCAGCTCCAAAAACACTAAGAAGCCAGACACCATCCAGGACGAAGTAGCCTGCTTGACTGGCATCATATCTACAAACACCCACTCCTTCTACCAGTGGCACCTATAAAATGATTTGGAGATGCTGATGTTGGGCTGTTAACCTATAAAACCTATAATATGCACAGCAACAAATTATCAAGACTTCTTCAGCAGCACATTCCAAACCCAGGACTTCTATCATATGGAAGTAAATTCATAGATGAAACAAACATTTTTGGGTGATGAATAGTGAATGATAATTAGTGAGGGGATAACCTTAGATAGGCTGACCAGTGGTAAATGGAATTCAATTCAGCTAAATGTGAACTCATGCACTTGGGCAGGACAAACAAGGTAAGTAAATTCATAATAAATGGTAGAACTCTGGGAAACGCAAAGGATCAGAGGGACCTTGGTGTTCATGTATACCAGTGCATTAGGGTGTCAGGATAGGTTGATGACATGGTTAAGAAGGTATGTTTGCCTTTATTAACCAAAGCAGTGTGTTTAATAGCAGAGAGGTTATGCTGGAACTGTACAAGATGTTGGTTAGGCCACACCAAGAGTATTGCATGCAGTTTTGGAATCCACGTTTTGGGAGGGATGTGATACTCTGGAGAGGATGCAGAGGATATTTATCAAGATGCTGCCTGGGCTGGAGGGCTTCAGTTATGGAAAGAGGATGGACAAACTGGTGCTTTTTCCTTAGACCAGAGGAGATTCAAATGGGACATAATTAAGATGTATGAAATTCTGAGGGATGTAGATAGGATTGACAGAAAGAAATTTTTTGTCATGAATGTAGTTGTGTGGTATTCCCCTTTAAGACAGCTGGTCAAGTGATGTAGCATAGGAACTGGAGGGTCAATTTATGAGTGACTGTAAAGCTGAGAGGATCACAATAGAGTATTGCCTGAATATTACCCTCTATCTACCTTGTGTTCTGTTTAATGGATTTAGTGAGCCACAAATACAACAACTGCCAACAAAGAGTGAGATCAGGCACACAAACTGGGTGTGAATGCTGTTTTTTTTGGAATGAAGGATATTATCCAGACTTCGAAAATGAGGATTTAAGGAGGTAATGTCAAGGAAAGCAGTCATGAGGGAGCTTGGGCTGCGGTCAACACAAGTGGAGGACGGCACGCACCAAGGAGTGGGCCAAGAGCGGTAGTTGTGAGGGGACTTGGGCCACAGCCTACAGCTGAAGAGGGTAGTACTTACCCGGGAGTCATCATGGGCAATGGTCACAAGCCATTCAAGATAGGAGACAGTCACAGAGAGTGGTGAACTCGGCCCAGACAATCACAAAGGCCAATCTCCCATCTACAGAATCTATCTACCAGGCCCGCTCTCAAGGAAAGGCTGTCAACATTCTCAAAGGTCCATCCCACCCTGGCAATGTTTTTCTACAATCTCAGCCATCGGGGAGAAGGTACAGAAACCTGAACACACGCACCAGCAGATTTCGTAACAGTTTCTACCCTACTGTTGTTAGAATACTGAATGGGCTCGCAAACTCTTAACATTTGCCGGTACCTGTGTTTTTGTTTTTGCTGCTCTTTACCTATTATTTACTATCTATGCTACTTAACTCTCTATTGTTCGCAAGACAAAGCTTTTCACTGTGCCTCGGTACACGTGACAATACATTCAGTTCAATGCCAGGGAAGAACAGAGCACTAACACAGTTGGTGAGGGAGCAGCCAACACGGAGAACTTTCGCCAAGGGGACCCAGCCTGCGTATGGCTACTAGACTCAAGTGGCAGAATACATTCCCTCTGGCAGAAAAAGCAAAGATTTGGTGTGATGAGACCATTAATGAAGAGACAGAAAGGTGAACTCTGTACATCGAACATGTTGTTGTGAATTTAAAGGGGAATAAGGTGGCTGAACACAATAGTACTGATTTTCTTGAGTACTGTTGGGAGCAAGACCTTCACAATTCTAAGGAGTATGATGCAACCAGAGAACTCCAAGGAGAAGGCATACCAAGAACTTGCAAAGTGTTGGGGAATTATTTTGCATCAAAGCCACTGATGAACAGAAAATTTCCATTTTTATAAATAGGTGCAGCACAAAGACAAGTGCATCACCCAATTTGTGGCCTTAAGAGGTTAGCGGAATATTGCAAAATCAGAGAATTCCTCCAAGATGCCTTGCAAGACCAATTAGTTTCTGGCTTCCAACACAAAACTATCCAATGGGAGCTACTAACAAGGAAAGACCTGGATTTAAAGGCAGCTTTCAAAATTGCTACCTTGATGGAGTCGACGGACAGTGAAGCAACACAATTAACTGACAACACCCTCGTACATAAAATGGAATGAGCAGAATGTGGTATGAACCATAGAATGCCACCTATGTGGCAAGAGTGGCCACAAGGAGTCAATGTTTTGGACTCAAGAAGCACAGTGCCACAGTTGTAAACCAAAATTGCTGGGTCCAACTCGAGCATGAGAAGGGGTGTCTAAAGGAGACACTCCGTTGACAAGGCATAAAGTACAGTGGCCAGCCAGAGAGTAGACTGGGAGTCAGCCAGGTCTGTGGGAGAAGCAAAAGGTCCAGAGTCAACAGAGATTCAGTTCAATATCCTGTTGGTACAGGGAGCAGCTGATCGTTTTTGCGTTCTTTCCAAATTAGAGGGTAAGACCATAAAGATGGAAATAGATCCAGGTGCAATGGTGTCTCTGATTCCTGAATCAATATATCGGGAAAGTTTAAAGGCACAGCCACTGGAGCCAGCCAGGATTACACTATAGACATACACAGAACAAGTGGTGCCACTGAAGGGCTATGTACTGGTAAAAGTACAGATAAGGACCAGCATGCTGAACTGCCTCTGCATGTAGTGGGAGGTAATTATCCTGCATTATGGGGTGCTCCAGGTTACCAAAACTACTCAGAATTATGCCGTTACCTGTCCAGGAGTGGCAATTGTCCATATCGGATGGATGTTTAATGTGAGGAATAACAGTTGATATTCCCTCCCCAGTTAAGAGGAAAGGTGCTGGATCAAGTGCACCAAGGGCACCCTGGTGTGGTGTGAATAAGGGAGATAGCCAGGAGCTATAGCTCTCCCTATAGCTCAAATCCTCCAACCCTGGCAACATCCTTGTTAATCTTTTCTGAACCCTTTGAAGTTTCACAACGTCTTTCCGATAGGAAGGAAACCAACATTGCACATAATATTCCAAAAGTAGCCTAATCAACTTCTTGTACAGCTGCAACCTGAATTCCCAACTCCTAGACTCAATGCTCTGGCCAATAAAGGAAAGCATAGCAAACACCTTCTTCACTATCCTATCTATCTGCAACTCTACTTTCAAAGAGCTATGAACTCCAAGGTCTCTTTGTTCAGCAACACTCCCTCGGACCTTACCATTAAATGTATAAGTCCTGCAAAGATTTGCTTTCCCAAAATGCAGCACCTCACATTTATCTAAAATAAACTCCATTTGTAACTCCTCAACCCATTGGCCCATCTGATTGAGATCCTGTTGTAATCTGAGGTAACCTTCTTCACTGTCCATTACACCTCCAATTTTGGTGTCATCTGCAAACTTACGAACTATACCCCCTATGTTCATATCCAAATCATTTATATAAATGACGAAAAGTACTGGACACATCACCTATCCTTGTGGCACTCCGCTGGTCACAGGCCTCCAGTCTGAAGAAACAACCCTCCACCACCACCTTTGAGCCTTCTACCTTTGAGCCGGTTCTGCAACCAAATGGTTAGTTCTCTCTGTATTCCATGAGATCTAACTTTACTAACCAGTCTCTCATGGGGAACCTTGTTGAATGTCTTACTGACGCCCATATAGATCATGTCCAATGCTCTGCCCTCATCAATCCTCTTTGTTACTTTTTCAAAAAACTGAATCAAGTTTGTGAGACATGATTTCCCACGCACAAAGTCATGTTGACTATCCCTAATCAGTCATTGCCTTTCCAAATACGTGTAAATCCTGTCCCTCAGGATTCCCTCCAATGACTTGCCCACCACTGATGTAAGGCTCACCGGTCTATAGTTCCCTGGCTTGTCCTTACCACCTTTCTTAAATAATGGTAGCACATTACCACATTAGCCAACCTCGAGTCTTCTGGCACCTCACCTGTGACTATTGACGATACAAATATCTCTTGTCAGGTTCGGGAACCCCGAACAAGTCATGAGTGATAGTGGTTCACAGTTTGTAGCACAAAAGTTCGAGGAATGGTTGGAAAATCACGGAGTCAGACATGTGAGATCAGCTCCATATCACTCTGCTACAAATGGTCAGACGGAACGGTTTGTTGAAACCTTGAAGCAGGCCTTAAAAATCTCACAAGACTTAGATGGTGAATCAGCACGTTCCTCAGTATGTACAGGAACATGCCACACATGATAACCCAGTGCTTGTTGGCATCCTCAATGTTCAACCTTAGTTGACAAATTGGACCGAAGGGTCTGTTTCCATGCTGTACATCTCTATAACTCTATGACTCTAAGAGATCGGAGAGATGGTGGTGTGAAATCAAGAAAAGCAGATGGCCTAAAGGGCAGGCACCTCAAAGTTGAGGGTGATCTACAGAGGAGAGATTGTATTGGCTGGAATTATACTTATTAGGACAAATGCATACTAGTAGTGGTGGAGGCTCGAACAGGACTGTTGTCATATATCCTGCATATTAGAGATGAACTATTCTGGAGGAGAGTGTTGGACTTTCTGGTTGCCACACCTCACCAACAGGGCAAACGTCCTTCAGAATACCAAGCCAATCCATATGGGGCCAGTGGTGTCGACCATGTCATGTGTCACCGAGCCAAGGTTGGCCATATCCAGGGAGTAAGCAACAACAGTTACATGGAAAAAGCAACCAATCAGAGAAGGATTGTAGGTGGAACGCCAGGCACTTCCAGAAACCCGGAACACTGCACTAGAAAAGGCTCCTGAGATGAGGAATCACCACCTCGCTGACAGACTCATAATGTAAATGTAGGCTGCAGAAGGTTTTCTTTTTCTGTGCTTTTTTTTGTATATATGTCTGACAAAGTGTATATGTTAGACGACAAAGTGTATATGTTAGACGACAAAGTGTATATGTTAGACACAATGCTTGTGTGATAGTTATAATTGTTGGGTGTAATTATACTGCTAAGGGAAGTATGGAAACAAAGCGGGAGGGATGTTAGTCACACCCAGCAACATAACATCCCTCCCGCTTTGTTTCCATACTTTCCTTAGCAGTATTATCCTTTGAAGAGAGCAGGTCAGGTGACCTTGTGCTGGAGCCTGAGGGGTAGTATGAGACCAATTGTGGAGCTGAGAGAACATATAATAAAGTATTCCCTCTTCTGGCTTTCCCTCAATCTACCTCATGATTTTTTTTTTAAATGGTTCTAGTGAACCACAAATACAACACTTTTCCTCGTAATAAAAGGATCAATGACCAGGGACACAGATGTAAGGTAAGGGGCAGAAGGTTTAGAGGGGAGAAGAGGAAAAACTTTTTTACCCAGAGGGTGATGGAATCTGGAACTCACTGCTTATAAGGGTGGTAGAGGCAGAAACCTTCATAACATTTCAGAAATATTTAAATGTACATGTGTAATACCAAAACATACAAGGCTATGGGCCAAGTGCGGGAACACGTGATTGGAACAGCTTGATGATTGTTTTGGAATGACACAGACACAATGGGTCAAAGGCCTTGTTCTGTGCTGTAGATCTCTATGAATCCATGAGTCTAAGGACAGGGGCAACAAATATTTGGGTTCACCATCACTTGCACGTTCTCCTCCAAACCTTCCACCATCCTGATTTGGAAATATGTTGCCATACTTAAAGTGTCACTGGTTCAAAATGCTGGAATTCTCCTCCTAAGGGTATTGTGGTTCTACATACAGCATATGGACTGCAGTAGTTCAAGAAGGTAGCTCAGCACTGTCTTCTCAAGGGCAACTAGGGACAGGCAATAAATGTTGGCCCAGTCAGTGATACTCATGTCCCAAGAGTGAATTTTAAAAAATCAGATCACCACTCGTCCTTCTCTGCTGTAAGGAAACAGCTTCAGCCTACATAGTCTCTTTTCATAACTGAATTTGTAATATTTATCAAACAGCTGATGACTTTTTTAACCAATGTATTTCCTTCATTTTTGTGCAGATTTGATTGAGATTAAAAAGCCTAGGGAAAAACCAGTACCAGGTAAACATCTATCAGAATGTACAATGATGTATTTTTCATTCCTTTTCTTGTTATTTTCAATGTTTAAATACAACTGCACTAAGATATAATGGTAAGTTGCAGAGGTATACTGAAGATGACGGGAGAATTGGACACAGGTGAGGGGGGTAAGGAACCCAGGGTTAAAACTCCAAAAACAAATTATAACCGAAGTTAGTCGACCCAGGTTTACAAAGCAAAATGTATGAAATTTAACTATCTCAGCAGTAGCTCACAATTATGTCAGGCTTGCCTTCCCCTATCTTTTGAGGGTAGAGGAACTCAATACAACTTAGCATATGGTCTTCTCTTGTTTGTAGTTTGCTACTATTGCATTGGTGTCCTTTGGAGACCTAGGTCATAGAAGTGGTGATTAGGAGTAGGCAGGAAAAGTAGCAAAGGGGAAATGATGCAAGGTGAGTGGTCGAGGGCCTGGAGGAGTCATAAAACTCTCTTGACATTATTGTGTTGAGTGATTTCCTCTTCAATGACAAATTGTCTCTCACATTCACAAAGTGTAATCTCCTGTTCAATGTGGAGATGCGAATGAGGAATATGTTCCTGGCTTCAAGGTTCGGAATTTCTGCTTGCTGCCAAGGATGAGGAATGTTTGGTACCTGGGCTCTGACTGGTTAACTTTGGGGGATGGTGAATGGAATAATACGGGATGCAAAGAGTGAAGTTTGTGTTGACATGGAGAGTTGTTGGGATTTTGTGAAATAAACATTGGGATGTGTTTTATTAGATTACATTCCCTACAGTGTGGAAACAGGCCCTTTGACACAACAAGTCCACACGACCCTCCGAAGAGTAACCCACCCAGACCCATTTCCCTCTGATCAATGCACCTAACACAATGGGCAATTTAGCATGGCCAATTCACCTGGCCTGCACATCTTTGGACTGTGGGAGGAAACCAGAGAAAACTCACGCAGGCATAGGGAGAATGTGCAAACTCCACACAATCAGTCAACCAAGGCTGGAATCGAACCTGGAACCCTGCTGCTGTGAGGCAGCAGTGCTAACCACTGAGCCACCATGCCGCCCCTTAGCATTGAGTGAGATGGAATTTTCTCAATGGTGGTCCAACTACATTCAGAGTGTCAGAAAGAGGATTTTTTTTGGAAATTGTCTCAGGAACGTCAGGAGTTCCTGTTTTAACTGCATTGATTTTCCAACAGATACCTAAAGAGCAGATTGAAAAAGATGCATGATAATTTTAAATCTTAGTTGCCGTGTTGTAATACTGCAATCTTAGATTTTGTGCATCAACAGTTTTGGCATCATGAGTGTAGCTTTGGTACTAGAATGATGTCTGTGCTGAGTCGGACAATCACCTGATGAAGGAGCATCGCTCCAAAAGCTAGTGTGCTTCCAATTAAACCTGTTGGACTATAACCTGGTGTTGAGTGATTTTTAACAATGTCTGTGCCATGCAGCATAAACAGCCACATTAGAGAAGGCATGAATGGTAGTGTCCAAAGTATGTGTGTGAATTGTGGGCAGTGTGGAACATCAGTCGATGTGTGACTCTGATTTGATCATTTTATATGATATAGCAGCAGCATTTTGTAGGGTAGTTGTGCATTCTTAAATGGGCCCAACTTGCTGGGGTTAGTGAATGTTTGGAAGAGTTGATTAACTTTATGAAGTCTTATTGGCAATGGTGCTGCATGTGGGGACGGAGTTGGTTATGAATGTAAACTTTCAGGATCCAAAACCACCTCCCGGCAATGAGTGACATAATTACAATTCCCTTGGGGGCTGCAAAGGGAGATGAAGGAGAGGCGGCAGAGACAAGGATCAGATTGTAATTGTAATTTGGAATAATTGATGTAACAACAAATGATTTTTTTTACAAACATATCTCTCTTATGTCCATGCAGAACTGATCAGATTAAAAAAACGAGCAGCAAAAGTAATGCCAGGTGAATATCCAGAACAGTGCCATTGATTTCTGCTAACCTGTTGTATCTGAATGTATAATGTTTTATTTGATATTTCAATGAAATTGCACCAAGACTTAATGAAAAGTAAGCAGCAAAGATTGCAGTATCCAGATAAAGCAGGATGAGAGATGCAGGGATCACTGGGCCTAAGTGAGGTTGGAAAGGAGTACAGGAAGGATTAAATGAGGGGAAGATAGAAGACAAGAGAGAAGGAATAGAAGAGAGAAGATGGATACAGAGTTGGGACACAGGATATGAAGTTGGCAATTAGGAGCAGTGAGGATAAGTGACTAGGAGGGAATAGACATCACAGGGGTAAATGGAAGTGACAGAATACTATCTTGGGGTTGTTGTATTCAGTGTGGTATCTCTGAAGTTTTCTCTTCTGTGAGAAATAGTTTCTCATATTCCCAGAGCTTGGATTCCTGTTTAATGAGGAGATGTAAATGAGGAAAATTTTCCCAACTTCAAGACTTGCAATATTTGTATTGTTTGATTGCGAGGGGATCAGTTGTATGATTGTCTGACTGGTTAACTTTGGAGAGTGGTGAATGGAACAATATAGAGTGAACAGGGTGACTTTTGATCCAGTGTTTGTGTTGATAGTGGAGAGTTGTTGGGATTTTGTGAAATTAATGTCGGGGCGTGTTTATTGGTGTCAAGCGAGATGAAATTTTCTCCATGATAGTCTGAACGGCATTCAGAGCATCAGAAAGAGAATTTTTTTTTTGAAATAGCAAGTGTTTTCATGCAGTTTTGGACAGACCTTGTTCCGAGGTTGGATAGTGGTTGGAATTTTGAGGGGATTAATTTAGGATGAGCTTTGCTTGGCTGGATGTGAAGGAATTTTTATTTCTGCTGGAAAATGCAAGCTTCGGAGTATCAAGAGTAGTGTGCAGAATTTTAATTTCCTTTACTCCACACCTTGTCACATGTTATTTTACAGTGCACCTTTTTATAATTAAGAGTTGGCCATGAAAATGTAATTCGTTTTACTCCACTTCCCATTTTCCCACCTCTGCCACCACCCCAAGTCTGTTGGCTTGAGGAATCAATTTCCAGCAGCATCCTCTGATCCATTAGAGGAATGGTAGGACAGAAATATGTCTCAAGTTGTCTTTTGGAGGTGTTCATTGATTGCGTGGAATGACAGCTTCTCACAATAGCTGCTCTTTGGACTGAGACACTGAAGAAGACTTCAATGTAACAGCAGTAAAGGCAAATCAAGAAAACACAGATTCAAAGGGCTTCCGGACTTGAATGATCACAGCATCCTGAGAGTGAAGAAATTCTCAGTTACTTTTCTCGCTGTTTTCCTCACTGATGTAGGGATGAATGTAATAAATGGAAATATGAATGAAGGGTGTTTTGAAGACAGTGGTGGAGGTAAAAATGTGAAGAATGCTCCACTCCTCCCAGGATAGGAATTTCTCTTTCTGCCCATATCAATATCAAGTCAATACATGCTGCAGCATGAGTTGCCAAAATGTAGACAATCATCTTGGAAAAATCAATGAGAAAGTAGGACTGCTCACTCAGCAACAATACATGAAACCACTACCGAAAGATTAATAGCAAATTCCTGTGTCAAACCCAGAATTGCAGGTCTACTTGACAGGTCAACCTTATTATTCAGGTCATTTCTGTCATTAACAAAAAAAAGATTCTTGTTCTGTCTCCCTATTTTTCCTTTTGAAAGACTAGGTCATTGTTTATGAACTGTAGTAGTAATGTTTCTTTGAGTAACTGTTCACTGGCAGCTTGGAATTCTATACAGAGATGCTCCTCCCTGAGTCTCTGTTGTGTCACTTGGGTGAAAACACTGGGCATTTGGTGCAAGGCAGGAAATCTTTTACAATCTTCTTGCTTTCAGCCTGTCAGGCTTGATGATGTTATGTGACTGCTACCAAGTGGACATTTAATGTGTTAGTTTGACTGAGATAGTTGGACTCTGCCAATTCTTGCCATATTCAGATTTCCTTAAGTTCATTCTGATGCCCAACTTTAACCTTTGCCAAGGCACTCTGCATCTTTTGGAACTCCATATTTCGGCCTTTTAGGTTTCAATTTAAAAATCTCTCTGTGTTTCCATGGTTTCATAGCTTGCTAATGGGTTTCCCTTGCAATCAACAGCTGCCATTTATTAATATCAACAAGTTCAGCATGTTGAAAATTAGCTGGATCTCCTTTGAACTAAAGGGTCTCTTTCTCTGGAGAGCTTTTCATTAGCTATTTGAATTCATAATTCCTGATGAGCCTTTATGAGGATTGAAGTTTTTTTTTGGAAATGCTTTGTCCTCACTTTGGTGTTTAATGAGCATGATAACAAAGGTGCTTTGCACTCTGTTGAATTTTGCCTGTGCAGGTGAAAACCCATCCGCTCTGACTGAATGTTCAGTGGTTGTGAACTTGTTTTGAAACTCTGAAACCTCTTGCCAGTATGCACATTCCAAAATATATTTCAATTCTGTGATCACAGTGCTGACTATAAAGATTTTTTGGAGCTTCAATAACTTTCTGAAATGATTGAACTTATATTGTTCTTTATTCTCTATAGTAGTCTGGGTTTCTACCCTAGGAGAAATGTCTTCATCTGACTAGCTGCCATTGCTATTAGTACATCTCCTTGGTAGATTCTGTGCCACAAAATGATTATCTTCTTCAAGGAAGGATTGATTCCCAACAAAAGAGAAAGCTGGGTTTTCAGGAACAGTGCCACTTGAATCCAAAGGTATTGGGAGGTCTAGTAAATGAATGGCCTGCATGCTGCTTCCCTTCCTGTAATTTTATGATGAAAAAGCAAACCACTTTCTGGAATGCCTCTGATGGCTCCTTCTTGACTAATATCTTTCCATGCTGTTCTCAGTATCTGATATGAAATAAATGAAGGCTTCCCTCAGCATCTTGCAATGGTTGGAGTGTACGTGGTGGTAACTGAGCCCTGACAAGTTTGGCATCTACAACAAAAATAAAACCCAGAACTGCAGATACCCGAAATCAGAAACATAAACAGAAATTTCTGGAGACACTCAGCATGTCTGGCAGCATCTGTGGAGAGAGATGTTTTGGGTCCAGTGACCCTGTCTCAGAACTAAGTAATGGCTAAGAAAAGGTTGTATATATGCTGAAGATGTGGGGTAGAGGGGGGTAAAGGAGTAGGTGATAGATGGCGATGGAGCTGGAGGGTGAGAAAGGTGGATAAAGAGATGGATAATGATAAGCCAGGGAGAAAGAAAAGCTGCTTATGGAGAGTATTAGTAGTCGAAAATGGGTTGGCTGTGCTGAAAGCAGGCCATGTCATGACAGGGTGTGGGATGTGGAGTTAAGTAAAGGTCATAGAAGAAGATGTTCAGGTGCTCACATTATTGAGTTCAATATTGTATCCTGAAGGCTGCAGGGTTCCCAAGCTGAAAATAAACTGCTGTTCTTCCAGCTTGTAGTAAGCCTCGCTGCTCCAGTTGAAGAATTTTGAAAGCTGTATGAGCAGCATTTGATAAAGAATCATTATGTTAAGATTCAAATGCAAATTCTCTGTAACCTCTCCAATGCCTCTCCAACGGACTGTAGCATGCACGAGGCTATTGTTCTGATTCTAAAATTTCCTGAGCTCCAAATTTGAATGGATGACAATTTGAAGATTCTTGACCTCAACCATGGCTGAGAATCTGAAAGTACTGAGACACTAATCCGGTATCCAATTTAAAACTAGTTTTATAACTATTTACCTTAAAATTCATTTTTGAATCTGCGTCATTCAGGGAGTCAAATTTTTATAACTGGTTTGCCACACCCACCAGGAAGTGTTCATCTCATCCCTCAGTATCTCCTGCTGGTGGGACTTCAGCAGATTACTGTGGTCATGTTTAATGTGCTGTTACAGCACCAGTGCCTCAATCACTTTGTCTGCACTCCCGACCCACCATAGAACTGGCTGAATATTTTGCTTATTGTTGCTAATTGATGCTTCCTGTATTTAACCATATCCCCTCCTATGGGCTTTGTCCTGAGCCTTCTTCAACTTCTATGTGAGCTTCTCCATTACGTGGTTCAGTATCTCAATAAACTTTAAAGACTATCGCTAATCGACCCCTACCACTGCTGACCCCCCCACCCCACCCCACCCCACCCCACCCCACTGGGCTTGCCTAGTCACTTCTTCCCATAATACTGGACAGTTACTAAGTTTTACTGAAGAATGCAGTTACATGGGTCTGGTCACCTTATCACTGTACTGTAATGTGAGATCGACACTCTTGTGATTAAAAGAAATGCCTTATGAAATATGACTATATACAGAATATATGCAAAAGAGAAGGTATCATATTAAGAGAAGTGCAGATGCAGATTCCAATTTCCTATGATTGTAACAGTTCTCAATTAGTTTGCTGATGTTCTAGAGTCGCTGACCTCTGACTAGTAACTCTTGAGGCCAGATTTTCCACACTACTTGGATCTATTGATGATAGCTTTGTAGTCTCCACAACTGAGATTAGCTTTCAATTCAAAAGATTGTTTTGATGAATTGGAATTAAATTCCACCTGCCAATTTGATGGGATTTGACTTGGGCCTTTAGATGATGTGTCCAATGGCATTATTTCTATGCTAGAGCAGCAAGATTTAGTGTAATTCTAAACCACAAACTGATATACATCAATGAAGTGTCTGGCTAGAATGTAATTGCATTGCGCCCTCCAAAGAAAAGTAAAATATTTCCTACCAGATCTACAACTACCTAACAACATCATCACATATGGTAAACCCCCACCAATGTATATCAGTTTGTGATTTAGAGTTACACTAAAATCTTGTTACTCTCGCATAGAAATAATGACACTAAAGGTCCAAGTTGGTTCAAATCGCATCGTTGGCAGGTGGAATTTATCCTCTGCCATTTCCACCACCCCCAATCTGTCCCCACAACCAGAGGTATATTTCCCTCCCCACCTCTAACGGCATTCCGCCATGACCATTCCCTCCGCGACTCCCTCATTAGGTCCCTGCCACCCACCAATGCACCCTCTACTCCCGGCACCTTACCTTACTGCCACAAGAGGCGTAAAACCTGCGCTCACACCACCTTCCTCACCTCTGTCCAAGGCCCCAAAGGATCCACATCCAGCAGAGATTTTCCTGCATATCCAAATACCTCATCTGCTATGTCATTGCTCTCAATGTGGTTTCCTCTACATTGGGGAGACAGGATACCAAATCGCGGAACATTTCAGGGAACATCTCTGGGACACGCACCAAACAACCCCACTGCCCTGTAGCCAACCACTTCAACTCTACTTCCCACTCCTCCAAGGACATGCAAGTCCTGGGCGTCCTCCACTGTCAAATCCAAGCCACCCGACGCCTGGGGGAGGAACGCGTCACCTTCAGCCTTGGAACCCTTCAACCACATGGCATCAATGTTGATTTCTTACCTCCCCTCCCCCCACCTCATCCCAAATCCAACCCTCCAAATTGGCACCACCCTTTTGACCTGTTCTACCTGTCCATTTTCTTTCCCACCTATCTGCTCCACCCTCCTCTCTGACCTATCACTATCAACCCCCCCGCATCTACCTATCACCTTCCCAGCTACTTTACCCCAACCCCCACCCCCAACCCTCCTATTTATCTCTCACCCCCCTTCCCCCCTCAACATTCCTGATAAAAGGCTGATGCCCAAAACATCAACGCTCCTGCTCCTCTGATACTGCCTGACTTGCTGTGCTTTTCCATTCTTGATCCTGACTCTCCAGCATCTGCAGTCCTCACTTTCTTCAAGGTGGAATTTAATGTCAATTCACCAAAACAACCTTTTGAATTGAAAGCTATTCTCAGTTGTGGAGACACAAAGCTATAATCAAATGTCATTTAAAAAAATAATTAGTTCCTTAATGGAAGGAAATCTGCCCATCCCTACCCAGTCCAGCCTATAATAATGCAGGACTCTCAGCGATGTGGTTAACTGCCCTTGATATTATCCCCACAAGAACCACATCCCAAGGGTAGAATAAACTAGAAAAGCCACTGTCCTCCCATAGTCTCCCACAGCTGAGCATGTGTCCATCTGTAGGAAGGAAACCGCATGTCCAACCATTGATACCTATGGTGATTATTAACAGTTGTCATGTTAGTTGCTGATTCTGTTTGAGTTTAGGACTGGCTGTTTGGAAGATTTGGTTAAGTTGGTGAATATTGATGGCAACACTCTTAGAGAAAGTGTGGTCTGAGACTGTGAGGGTTCTGGGTCCAGCATTTCCTCCCATGCATGGGTGTTATATTCATAATTCTCCTTGGGTTGCAGCTTGAAGGAGAGATAGAGAAGAAACAATAGCTAAGAGGATCAGAAAACCCTAACATTTCAAATTGGAAAAATTATTATAATAGCAGATAATTTCCTTCAACATATCTCTCTTGCGTCATTGCAGAACCCAGTACCGTGAAAAGGCGGAAAGCAAAGCTAATGCCAGGGAAACCTAAAACACCGAACCATTGTCTTTTCTAACCTGCTGTATTGAAATATATAATGATTTGGTTTGACTTAGTTCTTCTTATTTTCACTGTTTCAATGAAACTGCTCTAAAACACAATGAAAAGTAGGTTGCAGCGCTGCAGTGACTGCATAGACTCCAGGTGAAGCAGGGTGAGAAAGTGAAGGATCATTGGGCCCAGGAGAAGAAGGGAATGGGTAAGGGGACAGGAAAGGTCAAATGGGAGGAGGACAGGAGAGATGTGGAAGGAAGGCGGAGTATGAAGGACCAAGAGAGGTGACACGGGGTAATGACGATTAGGAACAAGGAGGGTAGTTGACACAGGGCAAATGGAGAGTGGTGAGAGGTTAATGGAAATGGTGAGAAATTCACTTGGGGTGATTGTTTTAAATGCTGTCTATCTCTGTGATTTTTCACTTCTACATGAAATAGTCCATCATATTCTTAGAGCCATATTTTCTTATTTAATAGGAAGGTGGGCATTAGGAAAATATTATGCCTCCGGGGCTAGGAATCTCTGCTCGGTGCAAAGGCTGGGAAATGATTGGTTCCGAAGAGCCAAATATCTGATTTGCTTGGGGAAAGGGCTTAATGGTTAAAGGGTAGACAAAGGTTTCAGCTTCAGTCCAAACTTCATGCCAAGGCTGGTACAATCAGAGTCTTGAGAAACGTATATTTGAGATGAGTTTTACTGGGCTGGCAGGGCATGGAGTTTCTCTTCATTTCTCTCTCTGTTTTAGATTATTAGCAATAGCAGCAGAATTTAATGCTGATATTAAATTCCCATCCCATTCCCAAAATCAGGCATGGGTCTACAATTATGAGGTATGGAAATCCCGTTACACATCTGTCTCCCATCAATTAAATCCAGTTTAGGAAGGCTTCTAGATGAGATTTCTGTTCAGAGGCCCATTGCAGAATTCAGTTGAATACAAGTAGTAGAGAGGGCATTACAAACAGGAAGGCATCCAGGAAACCAGGTCAGATTTTCCATCAACTTGCCAAAAATGATCTCTCATGATGGGTTTTATGATGCTTAATTAAGGGGCACAGCATTAGCAGAGGCTTACAGTGCAGGAAGCCTCACCCCATGCACATGTTTCCAAATTCCATCACCCTCTTCACATCTTCACTCACCATAGGAATCTATCGGCACTCACTGGTGAAGTGCCCATATGAAATTGAACAGAATCCACTTCTTTCTTTACAGGAGGCAAAATCCAATAGTCGTATTGTCACTGGTCTAGTAATCCAGAGGTTTAAGCTAATGTGCTAGTGACCTGAGTTTGAATCCAAACATGGCAGAAATGAAATTTGGAATTCAATAAAATAAACATAAAATTAAAAGCTGGTCTACTTGTAACCATTTTTGATTTTTGTAAAATTCCACCCAGCTTACTAATGGCCTTGAGGCAACAAAATCTGCTGTCCTTACCTGGTCTGGCCTACATGAGACTCCAGACACACAGAAATGTGGTTGATTCTTATTTGTGATTGGGAATAGTCAATAATAAGGAATGAGTTGCCAGAGGAAGTGGTAGAGGCTGGTGCAATTGCAACATTTAAGAGGCATTTAGATGAATAGGAAGGGTTTGGAGGGATATGGGCCGAAGGTGGCAGGTGGGACTAGATTGGGTTGGGATAGCTGGTCGGCATGGACGGGTTGGACTGAAGGGTTTGTTTCCATGCTGTACATCTCTCTGACTCTA
This sequence comes from Chiloscyllium plagiosum, assembly GCF_037043375.1. Taxonomy (NCBI): domain Eukaryota; kingdom Metazoa; phylum Chordata; class Chondrichthyes; order Orectolobiformes; family Hemiscylliidae; genus Chiloscyllium; species Chiloscyllium plagiosum. The sequence goes on along the minus strand of NW_028270149.1, from coordinate 6,068,349 downwards.
AGACTCTATGACTCTAAATGCTGGTCTAGCCAGTGACACCAACATCTCGTGAACAAATGAAACAAATTTCTGTGGTTTTCTCAGTATTGGAGAACTACCAATTTCTTGATTGACAAGCAGCTCCCAAAGGTAGGCTTTCCACCCCACTTGGCGCTTAATCAGACTGCCTGATTAGAATATAATTTGTTTGGACAAAATAGATTCTCCAATTGCCTGAGTAAGGCAACATCACCTTTAAATCTCTACCAATGATTTCAATATTAATGCAGATGAATTCCTGATTTAGAATTACAATAATCTTACAATGGAAATAGTTGAAGAGCAAATTGAGAAACATAATTTTCTAAAAGTTCAATTACTGTAACATTTGGGTCCGTGGCTTGGACAGCTATGAATGTTGCTTTGATGATTTTGTAAGGTGCCCATGATTGATGTGCTTTCCAAATGCCGTCTTGGTGACAGCATTAATAGAGGTATCTGGTGAGTGGACAAAGTGTGATGCTGTTCAATGTGTGACTCTGATTTGATGCCAGCATTTCCACTGTCAATCTTGCTGCTGTAGCTATGATCTCCAAAACCTCTCACTGCTGAAAATATGCCCACCTTCAAGCAGGACCCTGCATTCTCCCCAATGATATTTGAAGCAATCAACAATTGGGAGATTGGCTTAAATTGGTGAAGTCTGCAGGGAATGATGCTGTATGGGGAGAATGTGTTGGTTTTGATTGAGAGGGTTTTGGATGCAGCTCTTCCTCAAGGAAGTGGGTGTTACATTCACATTTCCCCTCAGCTGCAGCATTAAGGGCAAATGAAGCAGGGACAGTGGAAAAGAAGATCAGAAGACAGTCATCAGTGTGCAATATATTATGATAGCAACAAATGGTTTTCTTCACCAAGATATTTTTGCTTACAGATTTGTTTGCAATACAAGGGCCAGAACAAGAAATATCAGGTAAATATCCAACACCTTGAGATGGTTTTTGCTCATCTGATTTGGAATAAATCATGACTTCTCTTGATTTGTTTATTTCTTATTTTTAATTGTAAATGCAATTGAATTAATACACAATGAAAAGTAATTTGCAGAGTTGCAGTGACTGTGTGGTATCCAGATGAAGGATGAGAATACAGAGGACTCCCCTGGGGCTAGGGGAGGAAGAGAAGGAGTAAAAGAGTCCAAAGGATTAAATGATGAGGACATGAGACTAGAGGGAGGAAGGAACAGCATAAGGAAGATGGGCAGGGTGAGGGGACAAGATGGCATAAGGAGCAGAGAGGGTAAGTGGCAAAGGAAGATTGGAGGTTGGGGAATTAAGTGGAAGTGGCAGCAAACTCCCTTGGGGTGATCATGTTGAGTGATGCTTCCCTCTGTGATTTTTCTCTTCTGTGTTAAATAGTCTCTCATACTCCTAGTGTCTGTTTTCCCATTTAATGGGGAAATGAGGTTGAGAAACATATAGGTAAAAACAATGACTGCAGATGCTGGAAACCAGATTCTGGATTAGTAGTGCTGGAAGAGCTCAGCAGTTCAGGCAGCATCCAAAGAGCTTCGAAATCGACGTTTCGGGCAAAAGCCCTTCATCAGGAATAAAGGCAGTGAGCCTGAAGGGTGGAGAGATAAGCTAGGGGAGGGTGGGGGTGGGGAGAAAGTAGCATAGAGTACAATGGGTGAGTGGGGGAGGGGATGAAGGTGATAGGTCAGGGAGGAGAGGGTAGAGTGGATAAGTGACTGCGGTGTGGTTGATTGGTGCACCGCCCCGTGGCCCAACATTTCAACTCCCCCTCCCACTCTGCCGAGGACATGGAGGTCCTGGGCTTCCTTCACCGCCGCTCCCTCACCACCAGACGCCTGGAGGAAGAACGCCTCATCTTCCTCCTCGAAACACTTCAACCCCAGGGCATCAATGTGGACTTCAACAGTTTCCTCATTTCCCCTTCCCCCACCTCACCTTAGTTCTAAACTTCCAGCTCAGCACTGTCCCCATGACTTGTCCGGACTTGTCCTACCTGCCTATCTCCTTTTCCACCTATCCACTCCACCCTCTCCTCCCTGACCTTCATCCCCTCCCCCACTCACCCATTGTACTCTATGCTACTTTCTCCCCACCCCCATCCTCCTCTAGCTTATCTCTCCACGCTCCAGGCTCACTGCCTTTATTCCTGATGAAGGGCTTTTGCCCGAAACGTCGATTTCGAAGCTCCTTGGATGCTGCCTGAACTGCTGTGCTCTTCCAGCACCACTAATCCAGAAGTTGAGAAACATATTCCTAATTCCAGAGCCTAGATGGGTGGGGAATGTTCGATTCCTAGCAGTCAATGGTCTGAAATTAGAGGGCTGGAAAAAGATGCAACATGGCGAGCTGGGGAATCATTAAGTCCAGAATCCATGCCAAGGGAGGAGAGTTGATGGGAATTCTAAGGAGAGTACACTTGTATTTTTAGATTTTGCTTGGTTGGAGGAACGTGTAATTGCCTGATCTGCTGAGAAATACAAGCTGCAAGATTTCAGAAACATTGCACAGAATGTAATAGGAACCATACCTTCTCAGGGAAGTTTAAAGCAGGGGGTTGACTGTGTTAATGTGCTTTTGAGAATTGTCCTCCGAGCATCCCCGGAATTGAAACAGTGGCAGGAAGCCTTCCGGGCTGCTGTTTAATTTCCATGGTAAGTGGGTCTTCCCATCTAGAGAGGCTACACAAAAACTGGATTGGATTTGCCAGCAGCCCAGAGGGAAGTTGTCACTTTACGATGGGCTTTCTGTGTCTAATTTAAGATCCCAACACAAGGAAGGAGTGGCCCCGAAGAATGCTTCTCACCATCTCCCTCACCAGTGAATACCACTCCTCTTCACACTCTTTCCTGCACACTCACCATGATTCCACCAGCAATCTTTTGTGAAAGTGCCACTCTAACTGGCAGTGTCCATTACAATCAGTTTTGGAAGGATGTGTTGGAAGGATAGCGAGAGTGTGTTGCTGGAAAAGCACAGCAGGTCAGGCAGCCTCCCAGGAGCAGGAGAATCAACGTTTCCAGCATAAGCCCTTCATCGGGAATCTTCCTGATGAAGGGCTTATGCCCAAAATGTCGATTCTCCTGCTCCTCAGATGCTGCCTGACCAGCTGTGCTTTTCCAGCACCACCCTTTCGACTCTGATCTCCAGCATGTGCAATCCTCATTTTCTCTGTGTTGAAAAGATGCTCAGTTAAATATCCGATTGCATTGTAATAACATCTGGTCTCTCAGGGAGAAAGAAATAACATACAGTTCCTATCATTGTCCAACCACAGGCTAAAACTTACATTACTCATATTAAATCATGCCCTATATTTTACATGTTGATATCTCTGAATGCCTATTTTTGGGTTTTACATTAACATTGGTCTCAGTGGCAGCCAGAAAAGAGGATTGAAAGATGAACTTAATATATAAAAACTCACTTGCTGCAAAATTGAGCTCCTGGGGCTTTGGTGTTACAAGTTTCATTTTGGTTTCTGTGTCAGGCATGTACCTGGCACCCCCTCTCAGCCATGGCTGTCATATTCACAAGCCCCCTTGCAGGCTGCAGCATTTGGGGAGATGAAGCAAAGTCAACAATGAGGAGCAGAAGACGAACATTTGTCATTTGTAAACATTTTTAAAACAGCGTAAAGATGTTTTTGCTTCTGTCCATTTCAGAATTTGTGGAGGTAGAAGAAGAACCAGAAGAGGAAGTGTTATCAGGTAAACATCCAGCCTGGTGGAGCTGATTTTGCTCACCTGCTGATTCAGAATGTACACTGTTGCAATTCTGGAGTAGATCACACCACATTATGTTAGGGTCTGCTTTAGGTTCAGTAGCCTTTTTGGTTTTAAAGTAGATAAAAGGTGAGGTCCAGAAGACAGACTAAAGAAAAGGACAATTTGACAGATTTGATCAAATACATTACCACACAACATTAGAACAGTAATATTCTATAATAAATGTATAACTTATTTCTAACACTCAGAATTGACACATTGGGAGCACCGAGGATCAGAGCGCCCTTTGTGTCCACGCACACCATCAAGTACCAGAATGGTGGTTAAGAAGGCATATTAGCTAATGCATCATATTTAGGAGCAGGGAAGTAATGCTGGAACTGTGTGAAGAGTTGTTTAGGCCACAGCTGTAGTATTGAATGTAGTTCTAGAATCCACATTTCAGGAGGAATATGACTGTACTGGAGAGGGTGCAGAGAAGATATACCAGGATGTTGCTTGGGATGGAGGGCTTTAGTTTTTCTTGGAGCAGAGGAGATGGAGAGGGAACATGATTGAGATGTGTAAAACTATAGGGGTGTTGATAAGGTAGACAAGAGGAAACTTTCCACTTGGTGGATGAGATCGATAACCAAGGGGGATAGATTTAAAGTAAGGGGCAGGAGGTTTAGAAGGAACTCCTCCAGAGTCTTTAGGATTTTGGTTGGTTTTTTGAAGAAGTGGCAGGGAGGATTAGTGGGGGCAGAGCAGTGGATGTGATCTATGTGGACTTCGGTGGGGCGTTTGATGGGGTTCCCCATGGGAGACTGATTGGCAGGGTTGGATCTCATGGAATACAGGAAGAGCTAGCCATTTGAATGCAGAGCTGGCTCAAGGTTGGAGGACAGAGAGTGGTGGTGGAAGGTTGTTTTTCAGACTGGAGGCCTGTGACCAGTGGAGTGCCACAAGTATCGGTGCTGGGTCCTCTACTTCTTATCATTTACATAAATGATTTGGATGCGAGCAAAAAAGGTACAGTTAGTAAGTTTGCAGATGACACCAAAATTGGAGGTGTGGTGGACAGCGAAGAGGGTTACCTCAGATTACAACAGGATCTGGACCAGATGGGCCAATGGGCTGAGAAGTGGCAGATGGAGTTTAATTCAGATAAATGCAAGATGCTGCATTTTGGGAAATCAAATCTCAGCAGGACTTATACACTTAATGGTAAGGTCCTAGGGAGTGTTGCTGAACAAGGAGACCTTGGAGTGCAGGTTCATAGCTCTTTGAAAGTGGAGTCACAGGTAGATAGGATAGTGAAGAAGGCGTTTGGTATGCTTTCCTTTATTGATCAGAGTATTGAGTACAGGAGTTGGGAGGTCATGTTGCGGCTGTACAGGACATTGGTTAGGCCACTGTTGGAATATTGCGTGCAATTCTGGTCTCCTTCCTATCAGAAAGATGTTGTGAAATTTGAAAGGGTTCAGAAAAGATTTACAAGAATGTTGCCAGGGTTGGAGGATTTGAGCTACAGGGAGAGGCTTAACAGGCTGGGGCTGTTTTCCCTGGTGCGTTGGAGGCTGAGGGGTGACCTTATAGAAATTTACAAAATTATGAGGGGCATGGATAGGGTAAATAGACAAAGTATTTTCCCTGGGGTTGGGGAGTCCAGAACTAGAGGGCATAGGTTTAGGGTGAGAGGGGAAAGATGTAAAAGAGACCTACAGGGCAACATTTTCACACAGAGGGTGGTACCTGTATGGAATGAGCTGCCAGAGGAAGTTGTGGAGGCTGGTACAATTGCAACATTGAAGAGGCATTTGGATGGGTATGTGAATAGGAAGGATTTGGAGGGATATGGGCCAGTTGCTGGCAGGTGGGACTAGATTGGGTAGGGATATCTGGTCGGCATGGACGGGTTGGACCGAAGGGTCTGTATCCATGCTGTACATCTCTATGACTCTATGACTCTAAATCTCTGCTCTTGTCTGGGGGGCTATAGACAACCCCTAACAATGTCTTCAGTCCATGGGCTTTCTAAACCCTACCCATACAGATTCAACATCATGATTTGAAATCAGTGGGATCTGTAGTGAGCTGGTAAAATGGATACAGAACTAGCTAGTCATAGAAGGCAGAGAGTAGTGGTGGAAAGGTGTTTTTCTGACTGGAGATGTGTGAGCACTGGTGTCCTGCAGCGATCAGTGCTGGGACTTCGACTGTTTATAATACTTTTTGGATATGGAGAAGATATAGTAAGAATTAGTAAGTTTGCGGGCAATACAAAGAATGGGGGAGCTGCAGACAGTAAGGAAGATTGTCAGAGGATAGAGCAAGATATGGACAGGCTGGAGAAATGGTAGATGGAGTTTAATCCAGTCAAGTGTGAGGTGATGCATTTTGAAACATCTTATGCAGGAGGGAAGTATACAGTAAATACCAGAAAACTTAATAACATTAACATATACAGAAGGATCCAGGCACATCGGTGCATAGTTGTTTTCAGCAGCAGGAAGAGCAGGAGGTTGGACCAGGAGCCTGCTGCAAAAGGTTAGTCACTAATTTAAATCTTTACATCTGACATCGGAGAACAGATGTTCCTGGGAAAGGATGGACCTTTTTCCCCTCAGCTATGTAAGTGAGTGTTTTCAAAACTTGAGAATCTACCTTTGTAGGGCTTCCCACCCAACCACCTCGTCTAACCTTAAAGACCAGGTAAGCTTCTCTTCTTTTTTACTTTCTGATAAAGAGACTAGCAGGAATGGCAATGCAGGGAGAGGAATGTTCCTCCTTCATGATGTTTGAGGTAAGGGACACCATTATTGTCCCATCCAAGTACATCTGCAGGAAATGCACCCAACTCTTGCACCTCCAAGACCGCATTAGGGAACTAGAGTGGGAGCTGGATGAACTTCAGATCATTCGGGAGGCAGAGTCTGTGATAGATAAGTGTTACAGGGAAGTAGTTACTCTTAGGCATGAGTTACTCTAACCTAATAATAAGACCCGTTGTGGTAAGTAGGTAAGTGCTGCATTTTGCTTGTTCTATTCTTTAGACTTAGTTTTTTTTAAAAAGGTTACTTTTAGAGGGATGGCAGTGAAGGCAGTGCAATGTTCCTCTTGCAACATGTTTGAGGTGAGGGATGCCATGGTCGTCCTTGCTGATTACACTTGCAGGAAGTGCACCCATCTCTAGCTCCTCCAAGACCGTGTTAGGGAACTGGAGCTGGAGTTGGATGAACTTAAGATCATTCGGGAGGCAGAGGGGGTCATAGATAGGAGCTTTTGGGAAGTAGTAACTCCAAAGATTGCAGACAGATGGGTGACAGTGAGGGGGACTGGGAGGAAGCAGCCAGTGCAAGGACCCCCTGCGGCTGTTCCCCTCAAGAACAAGTATACCGTTTTGGATACTTGTTGGGGGGGGGGACTTACCAGGGGTAAGCGATGGGGTTCAGGCCTCTGGCACGGAGCCTGTCCCCATTGCTCAGAAGGGAAGGGTGGAGAAGAGCAGAGCAATAGTTATTGGGGACTCGATAGTTTGGGGCACAGATAGGCGGTTTTGTGGGGGCGAGAGAGACTCACATTTGGTGTGTTGCCTCCCAGGTGCAAGGGTACGTGATGTCTCTGATCGTGTTTTCCGGGTCCTTAATGGGGAGGGGGAGCAGCCCGAAGTCATGGTCCACATTGGCACCAACGACATAGGTAGGAAGAGGGCTGAGGATGTTAGGCAGGCTTTCAGGGAGCTAGGTTGGAAGCTCAGATTTAGAACAAACAGAGTTGTTGTCTCTGGTTTGTTACCCGTGCCACGTGATAGAGAGTCGAGGAATAGGGAGAGAGAACAATTAAATGCGTGGTTACAGGGATGGTGCAGGAGGGAGGGATTCCGATATCTGGATAACTGGGGTTCTTTCTGGGGAAGGTGGGACCTCTATAAACAGGATGGTTTACACCTGAACCTGAGGGGCACCAGTATCCTTGGGGGGAGGTTTGCTAGTGCTCTTGGGGGGGGTTTAAACTAACTCTGCAGGGGCATGGGAACCTAGACTGTAGCTTTAGGGTGCAGGACCTGGAGTGTAGGGAGGTTAGGAACATGGCATCAATCTCAAAGGAGGGTGCCTGTAAACAGGAAAGTGGCTTGAAGTGTGTATACTTCAATGCAAGAAGTATTCGAAATAAGGTAGGTGAACTTGCAGCGTGGGTTGGTACCTGGGATTTTGATGTTGTGGCTATTACGGAGACATGGGTAGAACAGGGACAGGATTGGCTGTTGCAAGTTCCAGGGTTTAAATGTTTTAGTAGGGTAAAAGAGGGGGAGGTGTGGCATTGCTTGTCAAAGATAGTATTACAGCGGTGGAAAGGACGATGGATGAAGACTCGTCATCTGAGGTAGTTTGGGCTGAGGTTAGGAATAGGAAAGGTGAGGTCACCCTGTTAGGAGTTTTCTACATGCCTCCTAATAGTCCTAGAGATGTAGAAGAAAGGATTGCGAGGATGATTCAGGAGAAGATTGAAAGTAATAGGGTGGTTGTTATCGGGGACTTTAACTTTCCTGATATTGACTGGGAAAGCTATAGCTCGAGTTCGTTGGATGGGTCGGTGTTTGTCCAATGTGTGCAGGAGGGTTTCCTGACACAATATGTAGACAGGCCAACAAGAGGTGAGGCCATACTGCATTTGGTTCTGGGTAACGAACCAGGCCAGGTGTTAGAATTGGAGGTAGGTGAGCACTTTGGGGACAGTGACCACAATTCGGTGACTTTTACTCTAGTGATGGAGAAGGATAAGTGTGCACTACAGGGCAAGAGTTATAGCTGGGGGCAGGGAAATTATGATGCTGTGAGGCATGACTTAGGATGCGTGGCTTGGAAAAGTAGGCTTCAAGGGAAGGACGCAATTGATATGTGGAGCTTGTTCAAGGAGCAACTGTTGAGTGTCCTTGATAAGTATGTACCTCTCGGGCAGGGAGGAAAGGGTCATTGAGGGACCCATGGTTTAATAAGGAATTGGAATCCCTTGTTAAAGGGAAGAGGGCGGCCTATGTAAAGATGAGGCGTGAAGGTTCAATTGGGGCGATTGAGAATTATAAGGTAGCCAGGAAGGACCTGAAGAGAGAGCTAAGAGCAGCAAGGAGGGGACATGAAAAGTCCTTAGTTGGTAGGATTAGGGAAAACCCAAAGGCTTTCTATAGATATGTCAGGAATAAAAGAATGACTATGGTAGGAATAGGTCCAGTCAAGGATAGTAGTGGGAAGTTGCGTGTGGAGGCTGAAGAGATTGGGGAGACACTGAATGAATGCTTTTCGTCAGTATTCACTCAGGAACAGGACATTGTTGCCGATGTGAATATTAAGTCACAATTAATTAGAATGGATGGCTTTGAGGTATGTAGGGAAAAGGTGTGGAAATTCTGGAAAGGGTGAAAATAGATAAGTCCCCTGGGCCTGATGACATTTATCCTAGGATTCTCTGGGAAGCAAGGGAGGAGATTGCAGAGCCATTGGCCTTGATTTTTATGTCCTCGTTGTCTACAGGAATAGTGCCAGAAGACTGGAGGATAGCAAATATGGTTCCCTTGTTCAAGAAGGGGAGTAGGGATAACCCTACTAACTATAGTCCGGTGAGTCTCACTTCTGTTGTGGGCAAAGTCTTAGAGAGAATTGTAAGGGATAGGATTTATGAACATCTGGATAGGAATAATGTGATCAAGGATAGTTAGCATGGTTTTGTGAAGAGCAGGTCGTGCCTCACAAACCTTATTGAATTCTTTGAGAAGGTGATTAAGGAGGTGGACGAGGGTAAAGCGGTAGATGTGGTGTATATGGATTTTAGTAGGGCGTTTGATAAGGTTCCCAATGGTAGGCTACTGCAAAAAATATGGAGGTATGGCATTGAGGGTGAGTTGGAGGTTTGGATTAGGAATTTGCTGGCTGGAAGAAGACAGAGGGTAGTAGTTGATGGTAAAGGTTCATTTTGGAGTGCAGTTACTAGCGGTGTTCCGCAAGGATCTGTTTTGGGACCATTGCTGTTTGTCATTTTTATAAATGACCTGGAGGAGGGGCTAGAAGGTTGGGTGAGCAAGTTTGCGGATGATACGAAAGTCGGTGGAGTTGTTGACAGTGAGGAAGGATGTGTCAGGTTACAGCGGGATATAGATAAGCTGCAGAGCTGGGCAGAAATGTGGCAAACGGAGTTCAATGTAGGTAAGTATGAGGTGATTGACTTTGTTAAGAGTAACAAGAAGACGGGGTACTGGGCTAATGGTCGGATACTTGGTAGTGTGGATGAGCAGAGGGATCTTGGTGTCCATGTACACAGATCTCTGCAAGTTGCCACCCAGGTAAATAGTGCGGTGAAGAAGGCATATGACGTACTGGCTTTTATTGGTAGAGGAATTGAGTTCCGGAGTCCTGAGGTCATGTTGCAGTTGTATAAGACTCTGGTGCGGCCGCATCTGGAGTATTGTGTGCAGTTTTGGTCGCCATACTATAGGAAGGATGTGGAGGCACTGGAACGGGTGCAGAGGAGGTTTACCAGGATGTTGCCTGGTATGGTAGGAAGATCGTATGAGGAAAGGCTGAGGCACTTGGGGCTGTTTTCATTGGAGAAAAGAAGGTTTAGGGGTGACTTGATAGAGGTGTACAAGATGATTAGGGGTTTAGATAGGGTTGACCATGAGAACCTTTTTCCATGTATGGAGTCAGCTATTACGACAGGGCATAGCTTTAAATTAAGGGGTGGTAGGTATAGGACAGATGTTAGGGGTAAATTCTTTACTCAGCGAGTCGTGAGTTCATGGAATGCCCTGCCAGTAGCAGTGGTGGACTCTCCCTCTTTATGGGCATTTAAACGGGCATTGGATAGGCATATGGAGGATAGTGGTCTAGTGTAGGTTAGGTGGGCTTGGATCGGTGCGACATCGAGGGCCAAAGGGCCTATACTGCGCTGTATTTTTCTATGTTCTATGTTCTAAAGCTGGGTGACTGTTAGAAGGGGGAAAAAACAGTCAGTGCAGGGATCCTCTGTGGTCGTTCCCCTGAAAAACAAGTATACCATTTTGGATACTGTTGGGGGGAATGACTTACCAGAGGCATGCATTGGGGTGTAGGTCTCTGGCACAGAGCCTCTCCCTGTTGCACAGAAGGGAAGGAGGGAAAGGAGGAGAGTGTTAGTCATTGGGGACTTAATAGTTAGAGGCTCAGATAAAAGGTTTCATGGGAATGAACAAGATTCATGATTAGTATATGGCCTCCCAGTTGCCAGGATCCGTGATGTCACGGATCATGTCTGTGGGGTCCTGAAGGGAGAGGGTGACCAGCCCTAAGTTGTGCTCCATATAGGTACCAATGACATAGGTAGAAAGAGGGATAAGGATGTAAAGCAGGATTTCAGGGAGCTAGGGTGGAAGCTGAGAGTGAGAACAAACAGAGTTGTTATCTCTGGTTTGTTACCCGTGCCATGTGATAGTGAGGCGAGGAACAGGGACAGAGATCAGCTGAACATGTGGTTGCAGGGATGGCGCAGGAAGGAGGGTTTCATGTACATGGATAATTGGGGCTCATTCTGGGGAAGGTGGGACCTCTACAAACAAGACTGTCTTCACTTGAACCAGAGGATATTAATATCCTGGGTGGGAAATTTCCTGGTGCTATTCAGGTGAGTTTAAACTAGCACATCAGGGGGATGGGAACCTGCGGTGTAGTTCCAGTACACAGGAGGATGTGAGGAGGAACAGGATTTCATGGTCATGGGAGTGTGCTGGCAGACAGCAAGCTGGTTTGAAGTGTGTCTACTTCAACACCAGGAGTACCCGGAATAAGGCAGGTGAACTTGCAGCATGGATAGGTACCTGGGACTTCGACGTTGTGGCCATTTCGGAGACATGGATAGAGCAGGGTGAAGAATGGATGGTTCCATGGTTTAGGTCTTTCATTAAGAACAGGAAAGGTGGTAAAAGAGGGGGAGGTGTGGCCTTGTTAGTCAAGGACAGTATAACGGTGGCTGAGAGAACTTTTGACAAGGACTCATCTACTGAGGTAGTATGGGCTGAGGTTAGAAACAGGAGAGGAGAGGTCACACTGCTAGGAGTTTTTTATAGGCCTCTGCAGAGTTCCAGGGACATGGAGGAGAGGATTGGAAAAACGATTCTGGGTAGGAGTGAAAGGGACAGGGTGGTCAATATGGGAGACTTTAACTTCCCCAACATTGACTGGAAATGCTATAACTCTAGTATGTCGGATGGATCAGTTTTTGTCCAATGTGTGCAGGTGGGTTTACTGACACAATATGTTGAAGGGCCAACAAGAGGGGTGGCCACAGTAGATCTGGTACTTGGTAATGAAACAGGGCAGGTGTTTGATTTAGTGATAGGTGAGCACTTTGGAGAGAGTGACATAATTCGGTTGCGTTTAGTTTAGCAATGGAAAGGGATAGGTACATGCCACAGGGCAAGAGTTATCGATGGGAGAAGGACAATTATAATGTGATTATACAAGACTTAAGAGGCATAGAATGGGGGAGCAAAATGCAGGGGATGGGGACAATTGAAATGTGGAGCTGGTTTAAGGAACAGATATTGCATGTCCTTGATAGGTATGTCCCTGTCAGGCAGTGATAAAGTATGGGAACCGTGGTTTACTAAAGAAATTGTATCTCTTGCTTAGTGGAAGAGGAGGTTTATGTGCCATTGAGAAGGGACGGTTCAGATGAGGTGATGGAGAGTTACAAATTAGCTAGGAAGGATTTAAAGAGAGAGTTAAGGAGAGCAAGGAGGGGACATGAGCAGTCTTTAGCAAATAGAATTAAGGAGAACCTTAAAGCTTTCTGTAGGTATGTGAGGAATAAAAGGATGACTAGGGTAGGAATAGGGCCAGTCAAAGACAGAAGTGGGAAGTTGTGCATGGACCCTGTAGAGTTTGGAGAGGTGCTAAAAGAATATCTCTCATCTGTTTTCACTCAAGAAAAGGAGAATATTGTAGAGGAGAAGAATGAGATACGAGATATTAGACTAGAAAACCTTGATATTAGTAAGGAGAAGGTGTTATCAATTCTAGAAGATGTGAAAGTAGATAAGTCCCCTGGGCCAGATGGGATTTATCTGAGGATTCTCTGGGGAGCTAGGGAGAAGGTATTGGAGCCTTTGGCCTTGATCTTTGAGTTGTCATTGTCTACAGGTTTAGTATCAGAGGACTGGAGGATTGCAAATGTTGTGCCCATGTTCAAGAAGGGCAGTAGAGATGACCCAGGTAATTATAGACCAGTGAGCCTTACTTCTGTTGTTTTGGAAAGGATTATAAGAGATAAGATTTATAATCATCTAGCAAGCAACAATTTGATTTCAGATAGTCAACATGGTTTCATCAAGGGCAGGTCGTGTCTCACAAACCTTATTGAATTTATTGAGAAGGTGACCAAGCATGTGGATGAGGCTAGTGCAGCTGACATGGTATACATGGGCTTCAGTAAAGCCTTTGATAAGATTCCACATGGTAGGTTATTGGAGAAAAAGCAGAGCCATGGATTTGAGGGAGATTTAGCAGTTTGGATTAGAAACTGGCTTTCTGAAAGAAGTGGTGATTGATGGAAAATATTCAGCCTGGAGTCCGGTTACTAGTGGTATGCCACAAGGATCTGTTTTGGGACCACTACTGTTTGTCATTGTTATAAATGACTTAGACTCAGACAAAGGTGGATGGATTAGTAAATTTGCAAACGACACTAAAATCGTTGGAGTAGTGGACAGTTTGGAAGAATGTTACAGGTTGCAGGGGGACTTGGATAAATTGCAGAATTGGGCTGAGATCTGGCAAATGGAGTTCAATGCAGCTAAATGTGAGGTGATTCACTTTCGGCAGAATTCTGAGTCAATGGAAAGATCCTTGGTCATGTGGATGTGCAGAGGGATCTTGGAGTCCATGTACATAGATCCCTGAAAGTTGTCACCCAGTTGATAGTGCTGTTAAGAAGGCATACAGTGTATTAGGTTTTATTGGTCGAGGGAATTGAGTTCCGGAGCCATGTTGATGTCATGCTGCAGCTGTACAAAACGGTAGCGCAGCCTCACTTGTAATATTGTGTACAGGTCTGGTCGCCCTTTTACAGGAAGGATGTGGAAGCATTGGAAAAGGTGCAGGGGAGATTTACCAGAATGTTGCCTGGTCTGGAGAGAAGAGCTTATGAGGAAAGGCTGGGAACTTGGGTTTGTTCTCATTGGAGAGAAGAAGGCTAAGAGGGAATTTAATAGAGATTTTAATAAGATGATCAGATTAGATTACTTACAGTGTGGAAACAGGCCCTTCGGCCCAACGAGTCCATTGAAGCGCAACCCACCCAGACCCATTTCCCTACATTTATCCCTTCACCTAACACTACGGGCAATTTAGCATGGCCAATTCACCTAACCTGCACATTTTTGGACTGTGGGAGGAAAGCGGAGCACCCAGAGGAAACCCACGCAGATACAGGAAGAACGTGCAAACTCCGCACAGTCAGTTGCCTGAGGCGGGAATTGAACCGGGGTCTCTGGCGCTGTGAGGCAACAGGGCTAACCACTGTGTCACCATGCCGCCCATTAGATAGGGTGGACAGTGAGAGTCTTTTTCCTAGAATGATGACATCAGCTTGTATGAGGGAGCATAGCTGCAAATTGAGGGGTGATAGATTTAAGACAGATGTTAGAGGCAGGCTCTTTACTCAGAGAGTGGTAAGGGCGTGGAATGCCCTGCCTGCCAATGTAGCTAACAGCCCCATTAGGGACATTTAAACAAACCTTGGATAAGCATATGGATAATGATGAGACAGTGTAGGGGGATGGGCTTAGATTAGTTCACAGGTCAGTGCAACATCGAGGGCAGAAGGGCGTGTTCTGAGCTGTATTGTTGTATGTTCTATGTTCTATGAAAGTGGCAACAAAACTGGATAAGGTGGTCAAGAAGCATATAGCATGCTTTCCTTCATTGGTTTGGGCATAGAGTATGAAAATTGGCAAGTCATTTTGCAGCTGTCTAGATATTTATTGCTTACATACAATACTGGTCACCACACAACCAGAAGTATGTGGAGGCTTTGGAGAGGGTGCAGAATCAGTTTACCAGGATATTGCCTGATTTGAAGGGTACTAGCTATAAGAAGAAGTTGGGCTAGCATAGTTCATTTTCACTTGAACATCAAAGGATAAGGGGCAACCTGATAGAACTTTTCAAAATTATGAGAGGCATGAATAGAATGGTTGGTCAGAGTCTTTTACTCAGGGTAAAAATTTCAATTGCTAGAGAATATTTTCAGGTAAAAGTGGTAAGTGTAAAGGAAACGTCAGAGGCAAGTTTTTTTACACAGAGGGTGTTAAGTGCCTGGAATACATTGCCAGAGGACGTAGGCAGGCAGATACAATAAGGTAAAAACAATGACGTTGATGCTCTCCAACACATCTCGTCCACATCCCGCACCTTCGCCCTCAGACCCCACCCCTCCAACCTTCGCATAAACCAAATCATCCGCCGACATTTCTGCCACCTCCAAAAAGACCCCACCACCAGGGATATATTTCCCTCCCCATCCCTTTCTGCCTTCCGCAAAGACCGTTCCCTCCGTGACTACCTGGTCAGGTCCACACCCCCCTACAACCCACCCTCCCATCCTGGCACTTTCCCCTGTCACTACAGGAACTGTAAAACCTGCACCCACACCTCCTCCCTCACCTCTATCCAAGGCCCTAAAGGAGTCTTCCACATCCATCAAAGTTTTACTTGCACATCCACTAATATCATTTATTGTATCCGTTGCTCCCGATGCTGTCTCCTCTACATTGGGGAGACTGGGCGCCTCCTAGCAGAGCACTTTAGGGAACATCTCCGGGACACCCGCACCAATCAACCACACTGCCCTGTAGCCCAACATTTCAACTCCCCCTCCCACTCTGCTGAGGACATGGAGGTCCTGGACCTCCTTCACCACCCCTCCCTCACCACCAGACGCCTGGAGGAAGAACGCCTCATCTTCCGCCTCGGAACACTTCAACCCCAGGGCATCAATGTGGACTTCAACAGTTTCCTCATTTCCCCTTCCCCCACCTCACCCTAGTTCCAAACTTCCAGCTCAGCACTGTCCCCATGACTTGTCCGGACTTGTCCTACCTGCCTATCTCCTTTTCCACCTATCCACTCCACCCTCTACTCCCTGACCTATCACCTTCATCCCCTCCCCCACTCACCCATTGTACTCTATGCTACTTTCTCCCCACCTCCACCCTCCTCTAGCTTATCTCTCCACGCTTCAGGCTCACTGCCTTTATTCCTGATGAAGGGCTTTTGCCCGAAACGTCGATTTCGCTGCTCCTTGGATGCTGCCTAAACTGCTGTGCTCTTCCAGCACCACTAATCCAGGCAGATACAATGGCACCATCTAAGAGACACCTTGACAGACAAATGAATAGGCAAGTATGGATGGCATAGAGGCAAAAGGCTTTTATGTTAGAAAGGCATCATGTATCGGCTCAGTCATGGTGGAATGAAGGTTTTGCTCTTGGGTTGTGCTGTTCTTACTTCTGTTCTTTGATTTTCAATTTTCTGAGCAAATGTCCTTGTTCAGTATTGTATTGAAAATCCATTACTTGCAATACTACTCCACCGCTGTTTTCCTATTTTCTGGCCTTCTTAAATAATAAATAGCCCTGGATGTTGTTTTCCCATCTTTGGTCATCTTGCAACCATGTTTCTGTCATTGTAGCCATATCATATTTATAACTATTTGCACCGCAAATTCATCCAACTTATTGTGAATACTGAAGAAACATTACTGGACTCAAAAAGTTAGCTCTGATTGCTCTCTACAGATGCTTCCAGACCAGTTGGGTTTCTCCAGCAATTTCTGTTTTCGTGCATTGTATGCTTTTAAACTTGCCCGTTTACACTTATTAGTCCTCTGAGATTCATTTTGCACTATGACCCCATTTGCTTTATGGTCTTTATTTTTCCCTTCCAGTTTTGCTTCTTACTTTACCATCTTATATTTCTAAACTAGTTTTCCCTTCTCTGTCTCCCTGCTCAGGTTCCCAATGCCTCTAGCTTGAACACTCCCTGACAGCACCAGTGATCAGCTCCCTACTATGTTCTGGACCTGCTCAAATGCAACTCTTTCCGCTTGTAATAGTCCCATCTTCCCATTACTGGTCCAGGAATCTGAATTCCTCCCCTCTACACCTTTCCTTCAGCCACGTATTCATCACATTTATACTGTTATTTCTATGCTCCCGAGCAAATGGCACAGGTAGTAAGCTGCAGATTATTACCTTTTGAAGTTCTACTTTTTAAATTAGGTTCTATCTGCCAATACTCAACTTATAGGACCTCATCCCATTTCTTTTCTATGCTATTGGCAGTGATATCTACCACAGCAGTGCTGTTCACTCTCTTCCTTCAGACTGCCCAACATCCATTCCAGAATATCTTTCACTTTGGCCCTAGGGAGGCATAATATCATTCTGCAGTAACTTCTGTCTCCCAGAGTGCAGAAACACGTGTCTATTCCCCTTGCTAACGAGTCCCCTATCTCTGCCACACTGCTTCTTTCCTTTTAGATTAGATTACTTACAGTGTGGAAACAGGCCCTTCGGCCCAACAAGTCCACACCGACCCGCCAAAGCGTAACCCACCCATACCCCTACATTTACCCCTTTACCTAACACTACGGGCAATTTAGCATGGCCAATTCACCTGACTTGCACATCTTTGGACTGTGGGAGGAAACCGGAGCCCCCGGAGGAAACCCATGCAGACACAGGGAGAATGTGCAAACTCCACACAGTCAGTCGCCTGAGTCGGGAATTGAACCCGGGTCTCTGGCGCTGCGAGGCAGCAGTGCTAACCACTGTACCACCGTGCCGCCCACAATCCTTCTTGTACAGCAGAGCCAATCACGGTGTCATGGACCTGACTTCTAATGTTATTCCCTGAGATGACATCCCATATCAAAATCCAAAATGGTCCATCTGTTCGAAGAAAGGAAGACCCTGGGGGTCTCCTGAACACTCGACCTTTGTCTACTCTGACTGGTGGTCACAGGCCCTTTCTGATTGTCCAGTTTTTACTGTGATGTGACCACCTCACTGAATGAGCTGTCCAGAATAAAAGTAAGAAAATTTGCTTAAGTTGGTGAGTTGCATGTGGAAAATATTTATCATGATTGCACAGGTTCTGGGGATAACACGTGCCTAGCCAGAAGTGTTATATTCACAACACCCTTTGGGCTACAGGATTAAGTGGAGATAGCACAGAAGCAGCGGAGAAAGGGATCAGAAGACTAACATTTGTAATTTGCAAAAATTATTATAACAGCAAAATATTTTCTTCACCAAGATATTTCTGCTTCTGTCCATTGTAGACTTAATTGAGGAAGAAGATTCAGAAGAAACATTATCAGGTAAATACCTGGCAACATCGGACTGTTTTGCTAACTTGATTCAGAATGTACTCTGACTTCTGTTAAATTGTTTTCAATGTTTCAACAAAACTACTCTCAGACATTTTGAAAAGTAAGTTGTGGTGCTGCAGTGACTGTGCAATGTCTAGATGAGAAGGTGAAGGGATCATTGAGTCCAGGGTAGAAAGCAGAAATGTGTTGGGGAAAGGAAGGAATAAATGGGAGCAGAACTGGAGAGAAATGAGAGGAAGCAACAGGAGAAGGATGATAGTGGGGATGTAGATTATGAAGGTCATGGAATCATAGAGATTTGCAACCCATCCATGCCGACCAGATATCACAACCCACTCTAGTCCCACCTGCCAGCACCCAGCCCATATCCCTCCAAACCCTTCCTATTCATATCCCATCCAAATGCCTCTTAAATGTTGCAACTGTACCAGCCTCCACCACTTCCTCTGGCAGCTCATCCCATACACATACCACCCTCTGTGTGAAAAAGTTGCCCCTTAGGTCTCTTTTATATCTTTCCCCTCTCGTCCTAAACCTGTGCCCTCTAGTTCTGGATTCAACAACCCCAGGGAAAAGACTTTGTCTGTTTACCCTATCCATGCCCCTCATAATTTTGTAAACCTCTCTCAGGTCACCCCTCAGCCTCCGACGCTCCAGGGAAAACAGCCCCTGCCTGTTCAGCATCTCCCCATAGCTCAAATCCTCCAATCCTTGTAAATACTTTCTGAACCCTTTCAAGTTTCACAACATCTTTCCGATATGAAGGAGACCAGAATTGCACGCAATATTCCAACAGCGGCCTAACCAATGTCCTGTAAAGCCGCAACATGACCTCCCAACTCCTGTACTCAATACTCTGACCAATAAAGGATAGCATACCAAATGCCTTTTTCACTATCCTATCTACCTGCGACTCCACTTTCAAGGAGCTATGAACCTGCACTCCAAGGTCTCTTTGTTCAGCAATGCTCCCTAGGACCTTACCATTAAGTGTATAAGTGCTGCTGAGATTTGTTTTCCCAAAATGCAGCACCTCGTATTTATCTGAATTAAACTCCATCTGCCACTTCTCAGCCCATTGGCCCATCTGGTCAAGATCCTGATGTAATCTGAGGTAACCCTCTTCGCTGTCCACTACACCTCCAATTTTGGTGTCATCTGCAAACTTACTAACTATACCTCTTATGCTCGCATCCAAATCATTTATGTAAATGACAAAAAGTAGAGGGCCCAGCACCGATCCGTATGACACTCCACTGGTCACAGACCTCCAGTCTGAAAATCAACCCTCCACTACCACCCTCTGTTTTCTATCTTTGAGCCAGTTCTGTATCCAAATGGCTAGTTCTCCCTGTATTTCGTAAGATCTAACCTTGCTAATCAGTCTCCCATGGGGAATCTTTTTGGACGCCTAACTGAAGTCCATATAGATCACATCCATCACTCTGCCTTCATCAATCTTCTTTGTTACTTCCTCAAAAAACTCAATCAAGTTTGTGAGACATGATTTCCCATGCACAAAGCCATGTTGACTATCCCTAATCAGTCCTTGCCTTTCCAAATACATGTACATCCTGTCCCTCAGGATTCCCTCCAACAACTTGCCCACCACTGAGGTCAGGCTCACTGGTCTATAGTTCCCTGGCTTGTCCTTACCACCCTTCTTAAACAGTAATACCATGTTAGCCAGCCACCAGTCTTCTGGCACCTCATCTGTGACTAGGAGCAGAGGAAAGGGGAAGGGGGAATGGAAATTGTGTGGATAAACAGAAGGGTCAGAAACTCTCTTGTTTCTGTGATGTTCTCTTCCTTGAGAAAGTCTCTCAAACTCCCAGAGCCTAAATTTCAGTTATTGAATAAGTGAGACAAGGACATTATTCCCAACTTCAGACCATGGAATTTCTGCTTTGTGTGGAGGGAGAGGATTCCTTGAGATCAATTACTTGATTCGCTGGGAAGTGGCAAATGTGGTGGTTAGTTGTTGGAGAGGGATAGAGCCTTCAGTTGAACTGCTGAAGCTGGAGTTTCAGGAAGAGTAGACAGAAAGGAAACCAACCCCTGGCATTATTACCACACACTCCTTTCCCATAAACTCCTTCCCTACTAGATTCTCTCCATCGATCCATGGATAATATCTAGAAAAGTGAAAAAAAGCAAAGAACTGTGAATGCTGGAAATCTAAAACAAAAACAAAAGTTGCTGGTGAAATTCAGCAGATCTGACAACATCTGTGGAGTTTAATGTTTTGGATCCAGTGCCCCTTTATCAGAACGGATTCTGCTAAGCATCATATCTACCATAGAAAAGAAAAGAAGAGTTCTCACCAATTATTCAACTGCTGGGTGGAGAACTCGATTGCTTATATTAGACCCAGATGTTATTGACAGTGTATTTGGATTTTGCAATAAGTTGCACTTGTATCAGAGATAGCTGAAAGGGTGGATTAGAAGCTACACAATATAGAGACTCAGCTGTTGCAGTGCTGGGCTTGACAGTGCGTAGATTTGATGCAACGTGTTGTAGTTTGGTGACCCTGTCAGGCAGGAGTGACGATAGCGCAGGAGATCCCAATTGCCATTCCAATCGCATAAGAGAGGAATGTGGATGAGAAATAGGCACAGTGTGACATCAATCAGCATGTGATTCTGATTTGTTGACAGTAGCAACATTTTCAAACTCGCTGCTCTGGTTAATGTCCTCTTCCAACCTTGCAGAATTGTACAGGTGCTCAACTGCAGGAGGACCTGTACATTCAAACAATTTGATTATTAGCTTAAGTTGGTGAAGTCTGCGGAGAATGGTGCTACATATGGAGATTATAATTGCTTTGGGAACAATACATTTTCCCAGCTGCGGGAGCTGTATTCACTACTCCCCTTGAACATCAGCATTAGGGAGAGATGGAGCAAAGAAGGAGATCAGAAGACTAACATTTGCAATTTCTAAATATTACTAAAACAGCAAACT
This sequence comes from Chiloscyllium plagiosum, assembly GCF_037043375.1. Lineage (NCBI taxonomy): Eukaryota > Metazoa > Chordata > Chondrichthyes > Orectolobiformes > Hemiscylliidae > Chiloscyllium > Chiloscyllium plagiosum. Next base: position 6,047,240 of record NW_028270149.1, on the reverse strand, counting down.
ATTTTCTTCACCAAGATATTTTTGCTTCTGTCTGTTGCAGAATTTATTCCGGTAGATGAACGAGAAAAAGAAGAATTATCAGGTAAACATCTGGCCCCATGGGTCTGTTTTTGCTAACCTGCTGATTTGGAATGTACCTTGACTTCTTTTAAATGTTTGCATTTTATTTTCAAAGCTTCAATGATTCTGCACGAAGACCTAACCCTGTGGGTGGCACAGTGGTTAGCACTGCTGCCTCACAGTGCCAGAGACCTGGGTTCAATTCTCGCCTCATGCAACTGACTGTGTGGAGTTTGCACATTCTCCCCGTGTCTGCATCGGTTTCCTCCAGGTGCTCCGGTTTCCTCCCACTGTCCAAAAATGAGCAGGTTAGGTGAATTGGCCATGCTACATTGCCTGTAGTGTTAGGTGAAGGGGTAAATGTAGGGGAATGGGTCTGGGTGAGTTGCTCATCGGTGTGGATTTGTTGGGCCGAAGGGCCTGTTTCCACACTGTAAGTAATGTAATGGAAAGTATGTTGCAGAGCTGCAGTGACTGTACAGTATGTAGATGAGGCAGGTTGAGAGGTGAAGGGATCACTGGGTCCAGGGGATGAGAGTAGTGGAGAAAGGGACCAGAAGGATTAAATGGCAGGAGGCCAGGAGTGAAGTGCGAGAATGTAGCAAGCGAGGAATGATTGTCAAAAGAAGGACACAAGGTATTAAATCAGTAGGACATTGGGGATAAGTAGCAAGGGAAAAATGGAGGAGGTAGTGGTTAATGGATGAATCACAAAACACTCTTGGGGCAATTGTGTTGAGTGATCGGTCCTTCTGTGATATTTTCTCTTGTGAGAATAATCTCTTATCTTTCCAGAGGTCAATTTCCTATCTAATGGGAAGATGAGAGTAAGGGAAATATTCCTGACTCCAAGCCTAGGAATTTCTATTTGGTGGAGAAGCTCTGAGGGGAGTTTGGTTCCTGAGGCTAATTGTTTGATTAGCTTGAAAGTGCCCAATGAGGCTTGTATGAAGTGATCAGAAAAGGGGTAAGGTTTTCAGTTTAGGCTTTCTGCTGAGTGTCAAGAAGAATGGATAGAATTTGACAGTTTCTGCTCCAGATCCAGAACAAGGCCTTGGGGGCTGCTGCCGTTGATTTAGTACCAATGGCTGATGGAATCATGACATCTGGAGAGGCTGTTTAGCAAACCCAGTCAGAAGGCAGTGGGGGCCAAGTCTCTGAATACTTTCAAGAAAGAGATGGATAGAGCTCTTAAAGATAGTGAAATCAAGGGTTATGGGGATAAGGCAGGAACAGGATACTGATTGTGGATGATCAGCCATGATCATAATGAATGGTGGTGCAAGCATGAAGGGCCGAATGGCCTACTCTTGCACCTATTATCTATTGTCTATTTAACAGGAGCCCAGCAGGTTGTTGTCACTTTCAAATGGGCAGTCTGTGCCCAATCAAGAGTTCTAACAGCATGAAGGAATGGCACTATCGGAAGTCAATCCCTTGCACTAGTTACCAAAAACCCTTGTCAGCAAACCTTCTGTTTCTGAAACCTTTCCATGATACCTTGTGATGTTGCTAAGTATCAAAAGTGTCCTTCGTTACCAGTGGCACTGGCAGTACTTGGGAGCTGGCCACATCAATGCCTAATTGAAATGCAATAGCATCATATCTGCCAGAGTAAAATGACAGAGCTACTACTGATTGTCCAATCTCTGGGTGAGAATTCCATTGTCCATATTGAACCCTGGTCTATGGTTTAGATGTTGATGAATGTGTACATGGATTTTACAACTACATTGGACTTTATCAGAGATAGCTGAAAGAATGGATTGGAAACTGCATGATATAGAAATTCAGATGCTGCAACATTGGGCTTGGCAGTACCTTGGTTTTATTGCAGTAATTGATGACCATTTGTCATCATATGGTTTGATATAGTTTTATGACCATATCAGAAAGAAGCAACTATAACATGGAGGATCCAATCGCTATCTTGAACGAATATAAGGAGAGTGGGCAGGAGAGGCACAAGTGACATCAATCAATATTTGACTATTTGATGGCAGCATCTTCATTTTCAAACTTGCTGCTCTGGTTAATGTCTTCTTCTAACTTTATAGAGCTGTACAGGAACTCAACTAAAGGATGACCTGTACATTCACACAGGTGTTACTTAAACATTTAACATTTAAACATTCAACAGTTGGAAGATTTGTCTAATTCAGGAATAGGCAAAAGTGAGTACTGCAGATGCTGGATCTCAGAATCTAGATTAGAGTGGTGCTGGAAAAACACAGCAGGTCAGGCAGCATCTGAGGAGCAGGAAAATCGACGTTTCAGGCAAAAGCCCTTCATTTGGAATGAAGAGCTTTTGCCTGAAATGTCGATTTTCCTGCTCCTCGGATGCTGCCTGGCCTGCTATGCTTTTCCAGCACCACTCTAATCTAGACTCTAAAAGTTAGGAGTGGTTTCACATATGGAGAAGGTGTCAGTTGTGATTGTAAGGGTTCTAGGGAAAGCACTACCTCCCAGCCATGTTTGATTAGATTAGATTAGATTACTTACAGTGTGGAAACAGGCCCTTCGGCCCAACAAGTCCACACCGCCCCGCTGAAGCGCAACCCACCCATACCTCTACATTTACCCCTTACCTAACACTACGGGCAATTTAGCATGGCCAATTCACTTAACCTGCACATCTTTGGACTGTGGGAGGAAACCGGAGCACCCGGAGGAAACCCACGCAGACACAGGGAGAACATGCAAACTCCACACAGTCAGTCGCCTGAGGCGGGAATTGAACCCGTGTCTCTAGCGCTGTGAGGCAGCAGTGCTAACCACTGTGCCACCGTGCCGCCCATTGGGCGCTATATTCACAGCGCCCAATGGGCAGCAGCATTTGGAGAATGGGATCCGGAGACCATCAGTGTGATCTATAAAAATGATTATAACAGAAAATGGTTTTATTCATCAAGATATTTTTGCTTCTATCCATTGCAGAAATTGTTGAGGTACAAGAGCCAGAAGAAGAAGAAGAAGAATTATCAAGTAAATATCTGGAACTATGGACGACTTTGCATACTTGCTGTTTAGAATGTACCATGACTTGTTTCGGATATTTGGCTTTGTTCATTATATTTCAATGAAACTGCACTAATAAGTAATGAAAAGTAAGTTGCGGGATTGCAGTGAAAGTATGGTGTCAAGATGAAGCAGGATGAGAAGGTGAAGAGATTACTGGGCCTAGAGCAGGATAGGATCAGGTAAAGGGACAGGAAGGATTAAATGGGAGGAGGACAGCAGAGCTCAGAGGAACAAAGGAATCTTTGGGTGTTCATCCACAGCTTCATGAAGGTGTCAGGACAGGTCAATATGCTGCTTAAAAAGCAAATGAGACACTTCCTTCTGGTATAGATTACAAGAACATAGAGGTTATGTTGGAGCTGTACAGATCTTTGGTTAGACTACAACTGTAGTCATGTGTGCAGTTCTGGTCACGACACTAGAGGAAGGATGTGATTACACTGGAGGAAGTGCAGAGCTGTGGAGAAAGGCTGCATAAACTCGTGTCGTTTTCTTTGGAGCTGAAAAGGTTAAGAGGTGAGCATGATGAGCATGTATAAGGTTAGGAGGGACATGGAAAGGGTGCTTAGAAACAATTGTTCCCTTAGTTGAATGGTCAATAACAAGGGTGCATAATTTTAAGGTGAATGGCAGGAGATTTTGAGAGAATTTGAGGAAAATCTTTTCCACCAGAGAGTGGTGGGAATCTGGAATGCACTGTTTGGGAAGGTAGTTGAGGAGGAAACCTCAATTGTTTTTAAGTACTTGGATGAACCTTTTAAAATATCATAAAATTCAAGGCTATGGCCCAAACCATAATGAGACTTGTGTAGATTTAGAGTACCTTTTTTGTCAGTGCAACTTGATTGAGCTGAAGGGTCTCTTTTGTAGTCTATGATTCTAAGAGGAAGGAGGGAGCAGAACAGGGACAATGGAGCACAGGGATAATGGACAGTGAAAGCACACATGAGATAGAGAAGTACAGATGATAGGCAGGAAAGCGAAAATTGTGCTCAAGGTGATGCAAATGGAAGTGGCAGGAAACTATAAGAGGGTGATCATGTTGAGTGTTCCCCTCTGAATTCCTCTTCTGCGTGATAGTTTTTCATACTCCCAGTGACCAGTTTCCCGTTTAGTGGGGAGGTTGGGATGAGGAAAATATTCCCCACTCGTGGGTTTAGTATTTCTGATCAGTGGGGAAGTTGAAGAATATTTGATTCCTGGGGACCAAGTATCTGAATATCTTGGGAGTGATGAATGTGTTTGGAAGGAATGGTAGGAAAGGGGACAGTGATTTCAAGTCCATAGTTTCATCAAGGCTTGGGAATGGTGGGAAATTTGAGGAGATTGTTGCTGACCTTAACTCAGAGAAGTGAGGTGAATTTGCTCCCTCTTCTGGGAAATATTAGTAGAGATCTCAATGAAAACTGGTGCAGGAAGGCTTGCAGCCCACTGTTGTTTAAATGCTAGCAGCAGGCAGGGTCTTGCCATTTTGAGATACCATCCAGCATACTCTGCTAGATTTATTCATATCCCAACATGGAATACCACTTGCTACTTGGCTCTGTATGCCCAATCAAAGGCCTTAGCAGCAGAAAAGGGTGCCTGCCCCTGTTATCACCTCCTTTGCCATCAAACCCTTCTATTTCTGGGCTCTCACCATGGATCTGTCAGCAATTGTTAATGAAATTCCCACTGTAATACCAGCAGTGTATGCTAATCTCAGTGGCACTGGCAGTACTGGAGATCTGCCCACGTAAGTGCCTGCTTGGAATGTCAGATTGTCATGCCTCTCAAACAAAACTAACTCTGAGCTCCTGGTGATTATCAAACTGTGGGTAGATGTCTTTTGCTCACTTTAGATTTCTGCCAATGTTGATCATACTGATGTATCTGAATGTTTGTTTATTGATTGTAGAATAAAATTGATCTTGTATCAGAGTTAGCAAAAAGAACAGATTGTAAAATTATATGATGATGTAGACACATGGATGCTGTGATATTGGGCTCAGTAGTGTCCATTGCTTTGTCAGTATGAGTATTATTGTAGTGTCTGTCAGTGTCACGCATGAATACGTAAGATCCGGATGCCATTTTTTGGGCTGAAAACAAGTGGACTGGGCAGTGTGATGTCAGTATAAGGTTGATTGTGCTAGAGGAGCACACAGGACCAGGACAGAGATATTTGTAGGTCACTGCCATTCATTAAATAAACTCCATGCCCATCCCATGGCTCTAACATTAGGGACAGGTGACCCTGCAGGAAGCCAAACCCCTACCATTGTTACCACATCCCTGCCAATGATAGCTTGTCCTCTTACTCTCTAGTGAATTTCCACTGTAACATGAAACTGGTGGTACTGGAGAGCAAACAATGTCAGTGCTTGATTGGAATGTAAAACATCAGGTTTTCTAAAGTAAACCAATCTCTAGCTCCTACCAATTGTCCAGTTACTGGCTGAGACCTACATCACCACATTAATCTTGGCCAGTGTTTTCGGCATGAATGTATTTGAACACTTGCCTTCTAATTTTAGAATTATATTGATCAGAGATATTGAAGGAGCAACTTGAAATGCAAGAGCAAATTTGCAACTAGCTGCAAATTTGGGCAAAGTAAGGCTCATGGTTTTGGTGCATCAAGTGTTGTTTCTCCGTCCATGTCAGGAGCACAGAACGGACACAGAGGATCTCAGTGGATTTCGGTGAGGGCATTAATTCAGGAGGTAGTGTGAACTGGCAGCAAATGGAATGTGTAGTGTTGCAATTCTGATTTGATGGCTGCACTGACATTCTCAAATTTACTGCTTTGGCTATTGTTCTGCTTTATTCTCACACTTCTAAACGTATGTTCAGCTAGAGGAAGGACTCCACATAACAGCCAGTAATATTGAAAGTAATCAATAATTGGATTTGTAGGAGCAAATTACTGCAGATGCTCGAATCTGAACTGAAAACAAAATGTGTTGGAGATCACAACGTGTCAGGCAGCATCCATGGAGAGAACAAGCTAATGTTTCAAGTCTAGATGACTCTTCATCAGAGCTGAAGTGAAGTGGGGTGGGGGAGCAGGGCAGCATTTATGCATTGGCTTTGCTTGAATTGCTAAGCATAGGAAATGCTGCTGCATATTGTTGTGTTTGTAAAAGTTCTATGTACAGCATTTCTTCCAGCAATGACTGATATATTCACACTTCCTCATTAGACTGCAGCATGAAAAGGAGATAAGTCAGAGACAGCAGAGAAAAGAAGCAGAGCATCAACATTTGCAATTGTTATTCAATTATTTTAACTTATTATGATTTTCTTCACTGACATACTTTTGCTTATGTCCTTGCAGAATTTATTAAGTTACCACAACCAAAACAAGGTAAATTATCAGGTAAACATATATAACAGAAGAGGATTGTTTTTTTTAGAATGCTGATTTGATATGTTTAATTACATTTCATTTGATTCATTTACATTTTATTTTAAATTTTACCTCCACCTTTGCTAAGAGAAAAAAATATAGTAAATTTCCGAGTGATTATGATGATACCAGTTGATGGCAATGCAGGAGAAATTGCTCCTAATGTAAAATGTAGCTTGATTGAAAAAAACTTTTACTATTTGTTTATCTTGGTAGTCAATCTCTAAACATATTCACAAGGGGCTGCCAATGTACCTTTAACAACTGAAAATGACAATTTGTAAAGATCTTAACATAAACTGAAAAGGAACAATTCCATCATTCAGCAATATTTTTCTTCAATACTCAAACCCAGTGAAGTATTATCTCTCCTATCGTCTTTACTCTTCAATTTCTGACAACATCACAATTTTCTTTTTCAGTGCATTTCTGCACATTTATTGGATATGATTCACTCTGTTACTATCTCTCCCTGAGGTACTATGATGAAAGTGTATAACTTGCTTAATATCAGTTTTGGAGTTTGAATTTCACATTGGAACAGATGGGTTCTGGTTCCTTTTGTGTGGGCTTCCATTAAATATAACAAGGTCAGAGAGTCCTTTTTAAACAGTGACATAATCCAATATTGCTCTGAAGGTTAGTGGCTGAGACTCTTGAGGTGTCAATAGAAAATTGTTTTCGCGAGTTTTGAGAAGATTTGTAGCTCAGATTGAGGTTTTGGATGTAGGTTTGCTCGCTAAGCTGGAAGGTTCATTTCCAGACATTTCATCACCCTACTAGGTAACATCTTCAGTGGTGAAAATGTGTTGCTGGAAAAGCGCAGCAGGTCAGGCAGCATCCAGGGAACAGGAGAATCGACGTTTCGGGCATAAGCCCTTCTTCAGGAATCAAAGAAGGGCTTATGCCCGAAACGTCGATTCTCCTGTTCCCTGGATGCTGCCTGACCTGCTGTGCTTTTCCAGCAACACATTTTCAGCTCTGATCTCCAGCATCTGCAGACCTCACTTTCTCCTCAACATCTTCAGTGGGCCTCAGGCGAAGCATTGCTGCTGTACTGTAGTGGTTTATAACAGCTGGGTAAATGTCATAGATTCAAACAGCATGCAAACAGACCCTTCCATCCAACCAGTCCATACCAACCATATTCCCAAACTAAACTCATCTCACCTGCCTGCATTTGGCCCATATTCCTCCAAACCTTTTCTATTCATGAACTTATCCAAATGCCCTTTAAACTCAATGACTGTGCCTGCATCCACCAGTTTTTCTGGCAGTTATTGCACACTCTGTGTAAAAAGGTTGTCCTTCATGTCTTTTTTAAAACTTTCGGCTCTCACCTTAAAAAATGCCCCCTAGTTATAAACTCTTCTAACATAGGAAAAGACCCTTGTCATTCACCATATTTATGCCACTCATGATTGTATAAATCTTAATAAGGTCACCCCTCAGTCTCCTATTCTCCAGTGAAAAAATTCCTCGACTTTTCAATCTATGTTGTGGTTCTGTTCGCCGAGCTGGAAGTTTTTGTTGCAAACATTTCGTCCCCTGGCTAGGCGACATCATCAGTGCTTGGGAGCCTCCTGCGAAGCACTTCTTTGATGTTTCCTCCGGTGTTTATAGTGGTCTGTCCCTGCCGCTTCCGGTTGTCAGTTTCAGCTGTCCGCTGTAGTGGTTGGTATATTGGGTCCAGGGCGAAGCGCTTCTTTGATGTTTCCTCTGGTGTTTATAGTGGTCTGTCCCTGCCGCTTCCGGTTGTCAGTTTCAGCTGTCCGCTGTAGTGGTTGGTATATTGGGTCCAGGTCATGATGATGTCGCCTAGCCAGGGGACGAAACGTTTGCAACAAAAACTTCCAGCTCGGCAAACAGAACCACAACAACGAGCGCCCGAGCTACAAATCTTCGCACAAACTTTTCAATCTATTTTTATATCTCAAAACCTCCATTCCCAGCAACTTCCTGGTAAATCTTTTCTGAACACTCTCAAGTTTAATATTTAAGGCCATTGGTTTGTGTTCATTTCAAAATAATCAAGTATTAATTTTAGTATATCATAGTCAGATAGAATGTTTTTATGGCATTTTGGTGGGGACCTGACTGCACTCAGAAGTAAGTCTAACTTTTCTCCTGAATATAGGGCAGTTTAGGGAAAGCAATCACCTTAAGATTTAAGGTTTATTGTCATGTGTACTCAAGTTACAAAAGAACAGGAATACAGTGAAAAGTGCACAATGTTGCCAACACATGCAGTCTTGGGTTGAAAGTACCTGGGTACAAATCTTAGGTACAAAAAATAGAGAAAATAAAGAAAAAGTTTCACTATATTACAGATATGCATAGTATAATTATAAGTTGGAAAAATAAGAAATAAACCAAAAAAAAGACATTACAGTCTTTCTGTAAGAGCTTCAAGTTGTCTGACTGGGTACCACTGGTTCTTAACCCAGTAAGCATCTTCCCTCCAGGGTGCTGGTTATCCCCACTCTGCTCCTAGCTGCTGGTCATCCCTGCTCCGCTCCAGCCCACTGGTCATTCCTGGTCCACTCGAGGCCACTGGCCATTCCTGCTTTGCCCGGATCACTGGTCATCCCCGCTCCACTCCAGGCCACTGGCCACCCCCACACTACTCTGGCGCGCTGGCAGAAGAGGAAAGGACAGAAGAGAAAAACAAACACAGAAGAAAGAAGATAAAAGAGAAAAAAGAAATAGAACGGATGGAGTGGATGGGCCTCGGCTGGAGCGTCCTGCTGCACCACCATCTTGTGTCTTGTGAAAATTTGCTTAGTAGAACAGTTTATTTTGTACGTTCCAGACCAGAAAAGTTTTGGTTAGAAATCTGCAGGTTATTAGAAGCTGAAAATTCTGAGCTCTCAGTTTTGAGGGCATTCTTTTAAGAAGATTCCACAAATTACAGGAAAAAAAACTGAGGAGGATCAGTTCAGGAGAATTAAACAAAATATTATAGGGGTATAATTTCTTGGGACAAGTGTCATTGTAAATGAATGGGATTAAGAAATAGTTTGAAAACATTTCTTTGATCTGCTTTCTAAGGTTTATCTAAAGTATTTCTTGTGTCTCAATGGTTTTATTTATTTTTGTTTCAATCTTTTGTGTAATAAGCAGTTGTTGTGTTGCTGAAGCAACTCTGCAGCTGAGTGTGAATGTCTCAGTGAGTGGCCACCAGATTAAAAATGTGTTTGATCTATTAAGCTAGTTTTCATTCTGAGATCTGACTTTGCCCAGTAGTAACACCTGTGATCATAGCAAGTGATCTGAGCTCTTGATGCAGATTTAAATTATTGAGATGAATAGAGGTCATGAATCTTGTGAAGAAGTGGATACGTAAAGGTTCAGGATCCAAATTAAACAGGAATTTTGACACTTATTGGATGAATTGGATTTTCAAAATGACTTTGAATGCTACTAAAAGTCTTCTGAGAGCAGAAGATATAACATTAGGTTATTTGAAATCTTTGACTAAAACTAAACTGAGACAGCAGATAAATTGAAGTTAGAAATACAAGTAGACTCTCAGAAGGCAGAGATGCTTAGTGACTGTCAAACATGTACAAGTGGAAGAAGGGAAGCCTGATACAGACACTAGAAATAAAATGAAGAAGAGTCAGAGAATCATAGAGATATATAACACAGAAATAGACCCATTGGTCCAACTTGTCCATGCTGACCAGATATCCTAACCCAATCTGGTCCCATCACCAGCACCCAGCCCATATACCTCGAAAACCTTCCTATTCTGTAAGAACTTTTTAAAAATTTACTTTGAGAGAGAAAGAGCAATGAAGAAAAGCTTGAATTAGAGGAGAGAGAGAGAGAGAAAAGGAATTGAAACTGTCTGATTAGAAAAAAAAAGTAAAAATGAAGAGAGAAAAAAAAGAACAAAGGGAAGGGGGAAAATAAAAACCAGAAATGGAAACCAGGAGACTCAGAACATAAAAAGCATTGGAATTTGAAATGGAATTAAGAAAGCTTAGCTCAAAAGTGAAAACGAAATAAGGTAACATGATTAGCCAAAGAGATGCTTAAAATGAAAGATGTAAGAAGAGGTAATAGCTTATAGGATGATTCTGATTCCAGTGAAGAATTTCATTGATCCAAAAATCAATATTTTGTGCCTATATTTATTGAAGATGGAATTGAAAGATATTTCTTCTCATTCAAAAAAAGTGTCAGGGCAGGTAAAGTGTATGCTTATCTGCTGATTTCTGAAGATAATCTATCAAAATTTGGATTTACAAGAAAGAGATTTAATCAAACTTTTGCAGAATTTGCTTCTTGAAGAACTCTCAAGAAGCTTGACAACATCCAGGATAAAGGATTGGAACTACATGCATAAACATTCACCTTACCACTACTGATGCTTAATATCAGTAGTATATACTATCTACATGATGTAGAAATTCACCAAGGATCTTTGAAGCAGCTTCCAAATTCTCAACCTCTACCAGCTAGAAGGACGAATGTAGCAGATATGAGAACACGAACACCTGCAAATGCCAGTTAATGACTTAGAAACATACCTTAATTCCTTTTCTGTTACTTGGTCAAAATCATGGAATTCCCTTCCAAATAGCATTGTGGGTCACCCGAGACTACAATTAGACTACAAAGACTCATGACGGTAGCTCACCATCACTTTCTCAATGGCAACTAGAGATGAGTGGTGAATGCTAGCCCAATGCTAGCTGAAGCTCACATCCCATGAATGAAAGAGAAAAATTAATGCTGGGAGATGAGTAGTTTTGATTACTTATGTGAGAGACAATTTAAGAAATGAGGAGGAATTATGATTATGGAAAATAAACCTAATAGTTATTTATTTGAATTCCTGTATCAAAGATCTGAGAAGCAGAAGGAATGTAGCTCTGATATCTTACACAGTCATTAACAGGTGGGGAGATTCACAAGAAGTTGGGAGAATAGAAAATGCAGATGGAAGAGATATTTATTTAGTAAACAAATGGGAAGGCTATGAAAGTACTAAAAAAGAGAGATGAGAAAACAGACTATAAAACAAATAAAGGAATATAAAGGAATTAAAATACTTCAATTGTAATAAAACTGGGCATACCAAAGCCAGTTGATGTAGTTAAATGGGAGACCAATTGCAGAAGTAAGAATGTCGAAGGAATCCTCAGAAAAGGAGGCATCAGGAAAGGAAATACCTATTTAAATTGTAGCTGTAACACAAAGAGAACATGCTTCCTTAAAAATTTACTAAGAAAAGATAAATTACTCCAGCTTTTTGAGGAAATGTCCTTTTGGATATTGATAAAGAGAATCAAGCCACTGGATATTGTGAAAAAGTTTTCTCAAGAAGGGAAGTATTTCCTTACTCCTCAAACCTAGGAGGTAAACCAAAAAAGGTATTGAGAGACACTGAAGGAAATCATTTAATGATGCTGGCAATTTTACAATTTACCTTCAAGAGAAGATATTGAAGGCGCAAATATTAATTGGAGGTACACATGAGGATTACAACCAGCCCATTATACAGAGTTAGATTAAAGAATAGACATCAATAGAGGTTGTAATTGGGGCTGTAAAACAATTGCTTGCAAATAAATTCATTTTTCTTCAGAAATGACTTGGATAAGTCAAAAATATTGGTCTCACTGACAGTAGTAGGGAAACCAGCAGAAGTAAAGGAAAATGAGATACTACAGCAGGAATCTCCTGGATTGTGACAAGATCTCAGGCCCATGGAATCAGACAGAAAGAAGAAAATGAAATCACTTTGAAATTCTGTTATCAAATACAATTTTCAAAAATTTAAATGGAAGGAATGAAGGTAAAGCAAATTGTTTATCAGCCTTACTTCAAATATCAGTTAATGAGGTGGTCCATCAGGTTGTGGTGCCATGTAAGTATTGTAACAAAATTATATAAGAGTCTTGTGAAATTCCAATGGCAGGTCAGATATGAATTAGGAAGACTGGCTTAATATTAAATCACTTTTTTTATTGGGCAAGGTTATGTAAACATGAGGTCAAATTTTGCCAAACATGCCATATATATCATTTATTAGAGAAACCTTAACCATTGATTAATCAGCACTTTTAATCCTGATATCAGCTTTCATTAAACTGTATGGCAGGGTTTGAATAGGTTGTGTAGCATCCCTACAAATACAAATAGGAAGTAGTATTGTTTAACAGTTATGAATGTGTCACCAAGATTTGCTGGAGCAGTGCCTCTGGGAAAACATTAATGCAAAATTGATATTGGAAAAGTTAGTTTAATCTTTTACAAAATACAGAAGCCTAGAGAAGTACAATCAAATCAAAGTTCCAGCTGTATGTCACAAATGTTCAAATAAATAATGAATAGTTGGAAATTTTTTTAAAAATACATCTTTTGATTATTGTACAATAATCAGGCACAATTGAATGATGGCATAAAACTTTGAAGACCACAACTGGAGCATTTTTCAGGCATGTCTTATTGATTTTGACAAAATCACTTGTCACTGTTTGTCTTTCGGGATGCTCTTAATGAGTCCACAAGATTCAGCTCTTTTCCAACTAATGGACATGAGGTGAAGGGACCACTTAAATTGGTTAAAGAAAAAATGATATATTAAAGTCTCAGTGGCTACATTAAAAAAAAAAGAACTGCAGAGGCTGGAAGTTAAAAACAAAATCTGCAATTGCTTGTAAAACTCAGCAGGTCAACCGGCATTTGTGGAGAGAAAGCAGAGTTAATATTTTATGTCCAGTAAAGTTTCGTCAGAACTGATAGTAGCGAGGAAAATGTTAATGCATATGCTGGAGAAGGGGTGGAGGAGGTGGAAGGAATAAATGATAGGTGGAGATGGAGCCCAAAGAGAGTGAAAAATGGTTGGGTAAACAAAGGAGTGGGTAAAGGTCAGCCTTGGAGAATGAAAAGCTGCTAATTAGGGATTGTTAGTGACTGACAATGTAAGTGGTAGCAGCCCATGCGATGACAAGGCTAAGTGTGTGGGGTGAGGACATGGGAAAAAGTGCTCTGGTCCTGAAATTATTGAATTCAATATTGATTCCAGAAGATTTCAGGGTTCCCAAGTGGAACATTAAGTTCTGATAATCCAGCTTGTGCTGGAACACTATAGCAAGCCCACAAAAGAGATTTTGGCCAGGGAACATAGCAGTCAGTTGAAATGGCAGGCAACCATACACTCAGGTCATTTTTACAGACACAATGTATGTGACATGGCGAACAAAAAAAATGAAGAGTGCTGAACACAGAATAGCAACTAGAATGGAAAATATGTTGTTGGAGAGAAGGTGTTATTATTGTTATATGTCTCTAAGGAATCATTAAAAGTGAGGTTTACTAGACTTTATCAAATCCAAAAGAAACAAAATGATGTGAATATAGTGAATACTCTAGACAGAATGACAAGTCAACAACCATGTGACAATATATTAAAGAGATATCATGACAGGGAGGATAGTTCGGAGAAAAGTTAATTCAGTGGAAAATATAGGGTGTGAAATGAAAATTTCAAATCAATTGGGGAATGAATCAGAAATTGAAAATTCAAAAGTTCATCCTGCAGCAATTAGATTAACACTCAAGTGTTTAAAAGATGAGATTGTAATACCCTTTGTAAGTCATAGTAATGAATAAATTGTTTGTGTGAATAGGCCAGGAAAAATATTGGACTTTCAGAATGTAAATGTAAGTGCAGTTTATCTGTAAAACAGTAAACTTAGAGACTCAATCCAGGTAAATTAGTTCAAGAAAGAGAAAAGATTAAATTCATGATGGATAATGACATTTTGGAACCAAGTCATAGTAGTTGGAGCTCATCTATCATTATGGTGTTGAAACCAAATGGTTGCCAAGATTCTGTATTGATTATTACAATGAGGGCTCATATCCTGTCCAAACATTGGAGGAACAACCTCTAAAGAATTGGTGATGCATGATTCAGCATCAAAGTTGACTGAATAAAAGAATGTTAAAAAGTTCCATGACTGCAACCGAGAAATGTCATCTTTTCTAATGCATGATGGATCTTATCAATTCAAAATTATGCCATTTGGAATGAAAAATGTATCAACAACGAACTAATAATGAGGGACTATGTAACTGCATGGTTTACATAAAGGACTTGGTATTTGTTTGACCAAATCAGGGAAGAACATTTAAACCGAATTGACTAAATTATTTAATTGGTATAAATAACTAATTTGGTTCCAAATCTGGCGAGAGTAATACCTGAAGAAGTAGAAGTAATTACTATTTTGGATTTTTCCACATCTAGGCCAACATTTGCAATATGTTGGCATTTTATTGTTAGCTTGTTCTGAACATCAACACGATAATCACTCATTTGACAAATGTGCTAAAAGAGGACAGCAAGCCTAAATGGCACAAGAATGTTAGAGTGCTTTTGACAAATTGAATGCTGTGCTGACAAATGCACCAGTTTTAGCAGCTCAAATCATGAGTTGCCATCCAGCAACTTCAGTGTGGGAGTTGTTTTACTACAAGAAGACGATGTTGGATTTTTTAAAAAAGAAATTGAATGCGTATTAACTGAATTATTAGAGAGGAGAGTTCCTGTGTCAGCTGTTTGTGTTATTGATATGGACCACAATCTTCACTTTTGGAGAAATTTCTGGGCAAGAACACTGTTGTTTTTATGCGATTTGATATTTGAGCGATAGAATTTTAAAAAATTTTATATACCTGGAAAAGACAATGTTATAGCACTTTCTTCAGCAAGAATGCCCATGAAAATGCTGTGAATCAAATGGATTCATAAAGTATAATGACCAAAAACCACATTTGAATGATATTGGAATGTTATTAGTTTTATAGAAATGCTATTATAAAGAGCTTTTTGATGGGGAATTAAGGCACCTTTCAAGGGTATATTTTCATTCATATTTGAGCAGGGACAGTGTAATGAAAAGGTTTTGTATTTCCTGTTTCAGAGAAACATAGAGATGAGAACAATTTTCCTGACTTTATAGTTTCAAATTTCTGCTTGGTTGGGATGGTTGGGAATGTTTAATTCCTCAGGGCTAATTGTCTGATTATCTGGGGAGTGGTGAGTAGTTGGCAAGAATTGGTGGCAGATTGGGTAGGATGTTCAGTGAAGACAAGCCTTTTTGCTGAGGCTGAGCACTGATGAGAATTCTGTAAAGATTATTTTGGACTTTATCCAGTTGGAATGAGGAGCACTTGCTCTCTCTACTGAGGAGCAGAAGAATCGACGTTTCGGGCATAAGCACTTCATCAGGAATGAGGTTTGTAGGCTGGGGGAGGGAGGGCGCTGAGGGATAAATGGGAGGGGGTGTGAGGCTGAGGTGAAGATAGCTGGGAATGCATTGATCTATCTATCACATTTCCAGCCACCTTCCTCCCAGCCCCATCCCCCTTCTATTTATCTTTCAAACTCCCATGACCCACAAACCTCATTCCTGATGAAGGGCTTATGCCCAAAAAGTCAATTCTTCTGCTCCTCGGATGCTGCCTGACCTGCTGTGCTTTTCCAACACTGCACTTTAGACTCTGATCTCCAGCATCTGCAGTCCTCACTTTCTCCTCTCTACTGAGACATGCAAGGTAAAGAATTGCAGAAGGATGGAAACAAATAATTAGTTGCCCCATTTTTCTGAAATATTTTCTGAAACAAAGATGCGGTGGTAGTGAAGAAGGGTGGAGATGTAGGCAACATCATGGCAGTTTTGCTTGTCAGCTACTGTCATTGGTTAAATACATACTGTGCCCAATCAAGAGTCTTAACACCAGGAAAGGGTGGCCGGCTGGAAGTGAAAACCCTTGTCCTTGTCATCACTGCGCTCACCAGTGATCCTGAGTCATCCTACTCTCTTGTCAGCAATCCCTTGTGAAGTTGTGCCTGTAACGCCAACATATCCAATGCTTCCAGTGGCATTAGTGGTACTAGGATTGTACCTAGTACTAGGACTGGAATGTAATATTCCAGGGATCCTGGAGAAAAAGAACTGGATTCTCACTGATTGTCTAATTATTAGATGCTGATGTTTTTGAATGTCTGGTTAATGGATTTTATAAGTACATTAATCCAAGATGGCTGAAAGAGCAAATTGAAAACCTTTAGCATCATCTCAACACAAAGTTCCTGCACAATTAGACACATGGTTTGAGGCAAGAAGTGTTACTTTGGTGTCTGTGTCAGGAGCATGTGATGGTTATGAAGGATTCCAGTGGATCTTTCAGAGGATAATGTAGACTGTCAACAAATGGAGAGAACAGTGTACACCATCAGTCAAAGTGTAATTCTGATTTGGTGGCTGTACTACCATTCTCAAATCAAACGTTTTGGCTATTGCTGTGTCTTATTCGCGCACAGCTGAACATGTATTTAATTGTCAGAGGATTCCACATGCTCTATTGATATTTTGAATGATCAACAATTGGATTTGCTTATGTTAGTGAAGTCTGTGAGGAATGTTGGTTGTGATTGTAAATGTTGTATGTGCAGCACTTCTTCCAGCAATGTGTTATATTCACAGCTCCCATTTGGCTGCAGCATGAAAGGGAGATGAGGCAGTTGGCAGAGAAGAGGAGCATAAGACCAATATTTGTAATTGTTATTAAATTATTATAATTGAACATTATTTTCTTCAACAAGGTACTTTTGCTTATGACCTTGCAGAATATGTTGAGGTACAAAAACCAATGGAAAAACCACGAGCTAAATATCCAGTGTCACAGGGTTGGTTTTTGCTTACCTGCTGGTTTGGAATATACAATGATTTTCTCGTTTTATTTTCAATATTTCAATGCAACTGCACCAAGAAATACTGAGAAGTAAATTTCAGAGCTGTGTGACAAAGTAGAGGCTTTTCTTTCCTGACTCCCTACTCAGGCTGGGGAGAATGGTGGGAATTCCAAGAATACTTTAGAACTTTGCTATTGAAAGATTTGTAATTTCCTTCTCTAGTACAAACTTTAGTTTTCTAGAATTTGTAGATGGAATTTGGTTTCCATCATCCATCCATCCTCTCCGCGCATGGTTGAGTTTGAAAACAGGCAGAGAATGGTTTGAGAGGGTAATTATGTTGCTGGCGCCCAGAGATCATTACCAAGGAAGGAAAACTTGCGGGCGAAAATAAAAATAAATGAAACAAAAAATAGTGCTAGGGAAACACAGCAGTTCTGGCAGCAGCTACAGAAAGAAAACAGAGCTAATGTTTTTGAGTCCAGTAACCATTTTTCAGAATTGAAGAAAATTGGGAAAGAATGGAATTTATGCTGAATTTGTGGGTGGTGTTGCAAGTGGGACTAGATTAATTTAGGATATCTATGTCAGCATTGACAAGTTGGACCGAAGAGTCTGTTTCCATGCTGTATATCTCTATGACTTTATGACTCTATATTTCTCTTTATGTCAATGCAGAAATTTTTGAGGTGAAAGAGCCAAAAGATGAATTTATACAAGGTAAGCATCCAGCTCGAAGATCATTTTTACTAATTTGCTGATTTAATATGTACTAATCATTCAACCTGATAGTGAATTGAACTCAACACACTTTTCTCCTCCATTGGTTAAAAGGCTGCACTGCTCTTTACCACCTCTTTTCCCATAACAAAAATGTTTCAAACTAATCTGTTCAGGCATGTTGGGGACACATCTCTGTGGATAGTGGACTTGAAACACACCCAGATGATAGAGATACCACCACTGCCCTCCTTGTTCCCACTTTAAAAACATTTTTCTAATTGAATAAATAAATAAACTGCAGATGCTGGACATCTGCACGGTGGCTCAGTGGTTAGCACTGTTGCCTCACAGCACCAGGGTCCCAGGTTTGATTCTTGCCTTGGGAGACTGTCTGTGTGGAGTTTGCACATTCTCCCCCGTGTCTGTGTGGGTTTCCTCCGGGTGCTCTGGTTTCCTCCCACAGTCCAAAGATGTGCAGATCAGGTGAATTGGCCGTTCTAAATTGCCCTATAGTGTTAGGTCAATTAGTCAAAGAGAAACGGGTCTGGGTGGGTTACTCTTCGGAAGGTCAGTGTGGACTGGTTGGGCCGAAGGGCTTGTTTCCACACTGTAGGGAATCTAATCTGAAGCAAAAACAAAATGCTGGAGAAATTCTGGCAACATCTGTGGAGAGAAAACAAAGTTAACATGTTGAGTCTGATGACTCAGAAGGGATAAATATTTTTAATGAATCTGTTCAGGTATGTTATGACACAACTCTGGGACCATTGAGCCATGAATATAGATCTTTCTAGCCCATTACTGAGGACATAACCACTGCATTACAAGACCCTTTCCTGTTCTATTTGATTACTTACGCAGTCATTTAATCACTTAATCCCAGTTATCAGTTCACCCTTGGTATACTGACAATATTGACTTTTGATTCATTTATTTTGTTATGATCGCATCTAACTTTATTACTGGACAAGTCAGAATCCAGACTGAAATCTAACTTGATAGATCATTTTTGTTTTTGTTTTAACAAGCTATCTCTAACTTACATAGAAGGACACAATGTTGCAGATGTTTTTTGCACTGAAACTGAAGTTTATTCAAGAAAAGGAAATAAAATAAACCTGATCACTTATTTATCACACAAATTTAAGGATTTTTAAACATGGGGTGGCATATAATACCAGTAATCCCAAAGACATTCCTTAACTAATTCTAAACCACCAAAATATTACTCAGAAGTACCCTTTGTACAGAATTCATACCAGGAAGTTCATTTCTTTAAAACTGAAATGGATTTAATTTGACTTCAACTTGCAGTTTAAAAAGACTGAAAGCCTCTTCCTGGAGATATCATACACCGGCATTTAAACAATCTGAGCTTCAAGTAACATATTCAGGACTTTATGCAAAAACCTCTGATCTGGAACTATCACTAACTTCTTACTCTGACATAATCCAAGCACAGATTATCTGATGGTCAGACAGTCATTTATCCAGCATAAATGGGTGTTGCACATAGGAACCCCATGGAATCCCCACCATAGTAGATTTAGCTAGGCAATTCCCCTATTCTTGGAACCCAGAAATTCTCCATTTAAGTCAGAGAATTTGGAGGGTTCACTGAAATTAAGTAACTAGTTCATCAGGAAATGTTAGACTATTAAACACCGAGTCTGACTCCAGAGTATTCAATTGACTCCAAATTTACTTCACACCCGCTAACTACACCTTATCCCCAACTCCTTCCTAACCCCCAAAGCCCTGACCTGATACTCCCCAGAAACCCACTCCTTCCACCACCACTTGACTCTCCTATTCACCCTTTCTGGATCCCTCCCCATTCCCAAACCTCACGCTGTCAGACCTGACCAGATTCATAATCCCATCTGCATCACTGATAAATCTCCACACCCACTCACTTGCCAGCACATAAGACCTCAATCCATGCCTAGGTCCAGCAGAACCAAACCCTCACGATCCAACATTTGCTTTCCCCACCTGCCCCTGGACAGATTTCTCCCAATCATCACAACCTACACAAAATCTTACATCACTTATCAATACTCCTTGCCACCTTACACTTTGGTACCCTTTTTACTTCACATTCTACCCCTTTCCCATTTGGTAGCCTATCTAGCTGGCAATCTATTTGCCTGGCACATTCACCCCTGCTCACCAAGCATCTTATTCCTGCAACCCTACTTCTGACCCATGTAGCAGACCACTTACTTGATACTCTACTCAGTTTATCCATCTGACACCGACCCTCCCGGCATCTTAATATAAAACTAACCTTTCTCCTTAACCATTTGACAGAAGCTGTCAAAGTGGCTGTCATGACCTTTAACTTCACAATACAATAGCTAACTACTATGAAAAGGGTTGCCTTCCTCTGACAGTTCTGTACTATGAGAGAACTGTTAGAATGAAAGAATGATTCTAATATTTGAAGGAACCTGATCATAACCTTGTGTCAGAAAGGTGAAGTGTCCTTGTTTCATAAAAAATTAACCAAAGTGGCAATCCCTGTGAGATTGCTACTCCTCAGAAGCTGTATATTAACAAATCTAACCATAATCTCCTATATTGAAAAGAAACTTTATATCTAAAGCTTCTGCAGACCTGTTCAAAGATGAAAGTAAAACTGAAAAAAGTCTCTCATTCTCTCTCCAATCAATGGGTGATTAGCCCAAGTCTTAAAACGTCCAGAAATTTCCAACAGGAACATTGAAGAACAATTGTTTACCTTGCTAGATCATACACCATCCAAAGGTAAATTCATTTGAGCTGCAGGCTAGCCCTCACACACTGTTATACAGTAATCATCTTGGATACAGAAATATAAGTTAATTATTGCTGCAGATCCCAGATGAGGCAGGATGAGGAGGTGAAGGAATAATTGGGTCAGGTCAGGACAGGGGAAAGGGGTAAAGGGGCAGAATGGATTAAACACATGGAGGATAGGAGGGAAGAGGGAGGAACAAGGATTAGAAAGACAATAGCTAAGGAAAATGAACACAAACTTTGGAGTGGTGATTGGTTCATTTAGGCAATCGAAGCCCCCTTGAAGCCTTGTCCCATTTTGCGTAATCAGCAGAATTAGAAATATTGCACTTGGGTGCCACATCCAAATCACACTTACGTACTTGATCAGCTAAGCCCTAGGATACACTGGGGTAGTGTCTGAAGCCTAGCCATCTTCAGCTGCTTTATCAATGACATTCTCTCCAACATGATATCAGACATAGGGATGCTCGCTGATGATGACATAATGTTCAGCACCATCTGCAACTCCTGAATACTGAAACAGTCCATTTCCAAATGTAGTAAGACCAGAACAATATCCAAGCATGGGCTGATAAGTGACAAGTGACATTCGTAGTATTTGGGACAGGCAATGACCTTCTCCAAAATCTCAAATGACTATCTTCATCAAGTGAAAACCTTACCATCAGTCCTGATATTCAGAGGCATTAGCATTGTTATGTCTCACACTGTCAACATTTCAGGGGTTATACTGACCAGAAACTGTACTGGACTGGCCTTACTGTGGCGAAAAGTGTAAGTTAGAAGCTAGGAGTTTAGTAATATGTAACTCACCTCCCATTCCTCAATTCCTGAAGAAGGGTTTATGCCCGAAACGTCGATTCTCCTTCTCCTTTGATGCTGCCTAACCTGCTGCGCTTTTCCAGCAACACATTTTTAAGCTCCCATTCCTCAATGCCTGTTCCCCAACCACTGAATACAAGACGTGTGATGGAATGCTCCCTGGATAAGGGCAGCTCTGACAATATTCAAGAAGCTCAATAGCATCCAGCATTCCTTCACAACTAATGCTCAGATGCATGCAGAGTGAACCATCTACAAGATACACTGCAGTAATTCACAATGTTCCCTTCAACTGCATTTTCCAAACCCACAAACTCTACCTTCTTGGAGAACAAAGGCATTGATGCTTGATGTCATCACTGCCTGCAAATTCTCTTTCAAGTCACACATCCTGATGAAGAGCTTATGCTTGAAACGTTCACTCTCCTGCTCCTCGGATGCTGCCTGACCGGCTGTACTTTTCCAGCGCCACACGTTTTGACTCTGATCTCCAGAATCTGCAGTTCTCACTTTTTCCAAGTCACACACCATTCTGACTCAGAATTACATCATCATTCTTCACTGTTGGTTGGTCAAAATCCAGGAACTCTGTTCCAAACATCATTGTGCATACTCCTACATCCCAAGAACTGCAGTTGTTCAAGAAATTAGCAAAGTAACTCATTACCAGCTCATTTAGAGAATTAAGGATAATAATAAAGCATTGAGGCAATGAATGATGTTTAAGCCCATATGTTATGAATGAATGTTTTAAAAATTGTGCACAGATGTGGTACCCCACTAATGACAGCCTGTCATCATAAGAATAATTCTTCATTTTCCTTTGATTACTGTATATTAACCAATTTTCATTCCAAACTTGTATATTATCCTTAATGCCATGTGTTGTAATTTTATTAACTAATCCACGTGTCCTTTACAAAAAGTTTTGGAAAATCCACAAAAACCTCATCAGATTTATCAATTCTGCAAGTAAATCCTCAAACCAGGTGGTTAAACATGATTTCCATTTCATAAATCTATGTTGACACCTCCCAATCATATAATTACTTTGCAAGTGTCTAATTATGACATCCTTTATAATAGGTTCCAATATTTTTCTGACTGCTGACAATAAATGACTATAGCTTAATGGTCTCCAATTTTTCACAAATGTCTTTCTTTAACAGTGGGATTACTTTTGCTACTTTCCAATGTGCAGAAACACAGAATCCCATAGAATTTTCAAGAATAACCATTAAAGTCAAAGCCAGATCCTTTGATGCTCTTGAAATGAATTAATCACCCTCGAAACCAACTAATTATTCAATTTCCGTCTCAGTAATTAATGCTAATTCCTCATCTACACCAGTACTTTAGTACATTAATATTTCTAAATTGCTCCCAATTATGGGCGTACAATTTCTTTTTTGGAAAACCTTCTGAACTACTTTCTTTAATTAATATAGTATTTAACTTCATTTATTAAAAACCGAAATTGCTGGTGAAACTTAGCCAGTCTCATGACATCTATAGAAAGAAAGCGGAGTTAACAATTCAAGAACAGTACTATTCATCAGACTTGAAACATTAACCCTACTTTCTTTCCAGAGTTGCTGCTAGACCTGCTGAGTTTCTCCAGCAATTTCTGTTTTGCATCCTCGGTTAGAGGAGTCCAAAACTAGAGGGCATAAGTTTAAGGTGAGCTGCCAGTAGAGGTTGTGGGGGCTGGTACAATTACAACATTTAAAAGCAATCTGGATGCTTATATGAATAGGAAGGGTTTAGCGGAATATGGGCTAAATGCTGGCAAATGGGATGCGATTAATTTAGGATTTCTGGTCGGTATAGACAAGTTGGAGTGAAGAGCCTGTTTCCATGCTGTATATCTCAATAAATCTATGATTGTATGTCTGGCAAAATCTACAGAAAGAAAGCAGAATTAGCATTTCAAGTCCAGTAACTTCATCAGACTCCAGAACATTAACTCTACTTTTTTTCCCACAGATGCTGCTGGAACAGTGAGTTTCTCCAGCAATTTCTGTTTTTGTTTCAGATCTCCAGGCATCCACAGTTCTTCATTTTACTTTAACTTCTTTTGTTAGCCAGGGTTGATTCAACTTTCCTGCTGCATTTCTGTGTCTCAGAGGAATATGTATTTGTTCAGGACTGTGTTATCTTTCATTAAAGATGGCCCATTGCCTGGCTACTTTCAAACTTTACAGCACTATCCACCACATGTGCCCATCCCTGACATTTGCAGTTTGTTGTAGATTATCATGATTGCAGATGACATTTTTCCCAAAGATATTTTTCTTATGCCCATACAGGACTGTTTAAGATAGAAAAAACAACTGAAAATCCAGGATCAGGTAAATATCCAGGATAATGTTTTGCTCACATGATAATTAGGAATGTATATTGACTTTTTTTGATTCAATGTTTTTAAATTGTTTAATGTTTGACTGGAATTGCATTAAGACAGAATGAAAAGTAAGTTGCAGAGCAGCAGTGACTGCGAAGTCTCCAGGTGAGGCAGGATGAGAAGGTGTAGAGATCATTGAGTCCAGATGAAAAATTAAGGGGTTAGGAGGATGTGTAGACAATAGACAATAGACAATA
This sequence comes from Chiloscyllium plagiosum, assembly GCF_037043375.1. Taxonomy (NCBI): domain Eukaryota; kingdom Metazoa; phylum Chordata; class Chondrichthyes; order Orectolobiformes; family Hemiscylliidae; genus Chiloscyllium; species Chiloscyllium plagiosum. Next base: position 6,023,118 of record NW_028270149.1, on the reverse strand, counting down.
GGTGCAGGAGGAGGCCATTTTGCCCTTCGAGCCTGCACCACCAATCAATATGATCATGGCTGATCATCCTTAATCAGTATCCTGTTCCTGCCTCATCTCCATAACCCTTGATTCCACTATCCTTGAGAGCTCTATCCAACTCTTTCTTAAATTAATCCAGAGACTGGGCCTCCACTACCCTCTGGGGTAGAGCATTCCACACAGCCACCACTCTCTGGGTGAAGAAGTTTCTCCTCATCTCTGTCCTAAATGGTCTACCCCGTATTTTTGAGCTGTGTCCTCTGGTTCAGCACTCACCCATCAGCGGAAACATGTTTCCTGCCTCCAGAGTGTCCAATCTTTTAATAATCTTGTATGTTCAATCAGATCCCTCACAGTCTTCTAAACTCAAGGGTATACAAGCCCAGTCATTCCAGTCTTTCAGAGTGAGGTAGTCCCATTGACCTTGTGAACCTACACTGCACTCCATCAATAGCCAGAATGTCTTTCCTCAAATTTGGAGACCTGAACTGCACTCCAGGTGTGGTCTCACCAGGGCCCTGTGCAGCTGCAGAAGAACCTCTTTGCTTCTATACTCAATCCATCTTGTTATGAAGGCCAGCATGCTATTAGCCTTCTTCACTACCTGCTGTACCTGCATGCTTACCTTCATTGATTGGTGTACGAGAACACCCAGATCTCTTTGTGCTGCCCCTTTACCTAAATTGATTCCATTTAGGTAGTAATCTGCCTTCCTCTTCTTGCCACCAAAGTGGATAACCATACATTTATCCACATTAAACTGCATCTGCCATGCATCTGACCACTCACCTAACCTGTCCAGATCACCTTGTAATCTCCTAACATCCTCCTCACATTTCACCTTGCTACCCAGCTTAGTATCATCAGCAAATTTGCTAATGTTATTCTAATACCATCTTCTATATCATTAATATATATTGTAAAAAGCTGCGGTCCCAGCACTGATCCCTGCGGTACCCGACTGGTCACTGTCTGCCATTCTGAAATGGAGCCGTTTATCACTACTCTTTGTTTCCTGTCAGCCAACTAACTTTCAATCCAAGTTAGTACTTTGCCCCCAATACCATGTGCCCTAATTTTACTCACTAACCTCCTGTGTGGGACTTTATCAAAAGCTTTCTGAAAGTCCATGTACACTACATCTACTGGATTTCCCTCGTCCATCTTCAGAGTTACATCCTCAAAAAATTCCAGAAGATTAGTCAAGCATGATTTCCCCTTCATAAATCCATGCTGACTCTGACCTATCCTGTTACTACTATCCAGATGTGTTGTAATTTCATCCTTTATAATAGACTCCAGCATCTTTCCCACCACTGAGGTCAGACTAACTGGTCTATAATTTCTTGCTTTCTCTCTCCCACCTTTCTTAAAAAGTGGTGCAACATTAGCCACCCTCCAGTCCGCAGGAACTGATTCCAAATCTATCGAACTCTGGAAAATAATCACCAACGCAACCACGATTTCTCGAGCCACCAGTACCCTGGGATGTAAACCATCAGGCCCCGGGGACTTATCAACCTTCAGACCTAACAGTCTCTCCAACACCAATTCCTGGCAAATATAAATTCCCTTCAGTTCAGGTCCTTCAGCCACTGTTACCTCAGGGAGATTGCTTGTGTCTTCCCCAGTGAACACAGATCTGAAGTACCCATTTAATTCTTCTGCCATTTCTTTGTTCCCCATAATATATTCCCCTGTTTCTGTCTTCAAGGGCCCAATTTTAATCTTAACCATTTTTTTTCCCTTTCACATACCTAAAAAAGCCTTTACTATCCTCCTTTATATTTTTGGCCAGTTTACCTTCTACCTCATTTTTTTCTCTGCGTATTTCCTTCTTAGTAATCCTCTGTTGTTCTTTAAGAGCTTCCCAGTCCTCCGTTTTCCCACTTATCTTTGCTAAGTTATACTTTTTCTCTTTTAACTTTATATGTTTCTTAACTTCCTTCGTCAGCCACGGCCACCCATGCCTCCTCCTAGGATCTTTCTTCCTTTTTGAAATGAACTGATCCTGCATCTTCTGCGTTATACACAGAAATATCTGCCATTGTTCCTCCACTGTCATCCCTGCTAAGGTGTTGTACCATTGAACTTTCGCCAGCTCCTCCCTCATAGCTCCATAGTTCCCTTTATTCAACTGAAATATTGTCACTTCCGATTGTACCCTCTCCCTCTCAAATTGCAGATTGTATTATGGTCACTACTTCCCAATGGCTCCTTCACTTCGAGGTCCCTGATCAATTCTGGTTTGTTGCACAATACCAGATCCAGAATTGCCTTCTCCCTGGTAGGCTCCAGGACCAGCTGTTCTAAAAATCCATCTCGGAGGCATTCCACAAAGTCTCTTTCTTGAGGTCCAATACCCTCCTGAAGAAGGGCTTATGCCCGAAACGTCGATTCTCCTGTTCCCTGGATGCTGCCTGACCTGCTGCGCTTTTCCAGCAACACATTTTCAGCTCTGATCTCCAGCATCTGCAGACCTCACTTTCTCCTCCTTTTTACCCTTCTGATTCTCCCAGTCTACCTGCATGTTGAAATCCCCCATAACAACTGTAGTAACATCTTTGCGACAGGCCAATTTCAGCTTCTGATTCAACTTACATCCGACATCCAATCTACTGTTTCGGGTCCTGTAGATAACTCCCAAGAGGGTCTTTTTAACCTTAGAATTTCTCAGCTCTATCCATACTGACTCTACATCCCCTAATTCTAGGTCCCCCCGTGCAAGGGACTGAATATCATCCCTTACCAACAAGGCCACCCACCCCCTCTGCCCACCAGTCTGTCCTTACGATAGCACATGTAGCCTTAATATTCATTTCCCAAGCACTGTCCACTTAAAGCCACGTCTCAGTATCTGCCAATTTCCAAAAGAGCCTCAAGCTCATCCATCTTATTTCTAATGCTTCGTGCATTCATATGTAGTATTTTTAATTTGTTACTGCCCTCACCCTTCCCATCAACCCCTATTTCACTCAATCTTACAGCATGATCTCTTTTTGAATTTTCTGCTTCATTGATACAGTTGTCTTTCTTGACTTCCCTTGTTCTAACTTTCCCTTCAGTTTCCTTCTTAAACATCCAGTTTGTCCCCTCCCCCCACTACTTAGTTTAAACGCAGCTGTGTTGCAGTAGCAAACCTGCCTGCCAGAATGCTGGTCTCCAACCTTTTCAGGTGCAAACCGTCTCTCTTGTATAATTTATGCTTACCACAAAACGTACCCCAGTGATCCAAGAATTTAAATCCTTGCTTCCTGCACCAGTTCTCCAGCCACACATTCAAGTCCATTATCTCTCTGTTTCTGGCCTCACCAGCCCGAGGAACTGGAAGCAAACTGGAGATAACCACCCTGGACGTTCTGCTTTTCAGCCTTCTTCCTAGTTCTCCGAAGTCCTGTTGTAGTATGTTCCTCCTCTTCTTCCCCACATTATTTGTGCCGACATGTACCACTACCTCTGGCTCTTCACCTTCGTCCTTGAGGATTTCCTGCACTCTGTCTGTGATGTCTTTAACCTTGGCACCAGGATGGCAACACACCATCCTTAAGTCCTGCCTGCTGCCACAAAAACCCCGGTCAGTTCCTCTCACTATGGAGTCCCCTATTACCATGGCTCTGTGCGATGTCCGACTCTTCCACTCTGCCTCCACGCCAACGTTTGATTGATAGACCTGGTCGCCTCACGGACTGGCAGTGTCATCTGCCTCTACTGTTTCAAAAAGATTCAACTTGTTCCTGACAGGTACTTCCCCCGGGGTCTCTTGCACCTGTCTCCTCTCTACCTTCCTCATCTTCTGCTCTCTTCTGCTCTCTTCTGGTATGGTCGGTGTAATAACCTCGCTGAAGGTCTTGTCCAGAAAGATCTCATTCTCTCGGATGAGCCTGAGGTCCTCGAGTTCTTTCATCAGTGCTGCAATATGCTCTGTCAGTAGCTGAACGTGCACATACATTCCACACTTATACGAACCAGACACACCAGGGTCGTTGACATCCAACATCAAGCACGTAGCACACTGAACCAGCTTGGCAGTCATGTCTTCACCCTCTTCAACTGTGGCATAATCACTTCACTCGACCTCCTTGTCAAAGACTCCTGAGCTAAAGCCTCACTCTTCACTCCACAGTGTAGGGAGATAGGTCACATGTTATTGATGTGGTGATTAGAATAACAGAGTGTAAATAGCAAGGGGGAGCTGTTGTACAGGGAGGGGGATGTTACATGGGTGGGGGCTTGTGGGGGACATTTTTGTCTCCCTTGTTCCTCTATCTGAAATAATCTCTAATTTTCCCATTTCCTGTTTAATAGGAAGGTACAGATAAGGGAAATATTCCTGATTTCAGGGTTTGGAATTTCTGCAGAGTGGGGAGTATTTGATTCTGAGGAGGTCAATTGTCAGGTTATGTTGGGAGAATAGTGAGCAATGCTGCCTCACAGCACCAGAGACCTAGGTTCAATTCCCACCTCAGGTGACTGACTATGTGGAGTGTGCACATTCTCTGGGTGCTCCGGTTTCCTCCCACAGTCCAAAAATGTGCAGGTTAGGTGAATTGACCATGCTAAATTGCCTGTAGTGTTAGGTGAAGGGGTAAATGTAGGGTCATGCTTCAGCAAGTTGGTGTGGACTTGTTGGGCCTGTTTCCACACTGTAAGTAATCTAATCTAATTTGAATGGGACGTTACAATTGTGAATCAGCTTTTGTTCGGATTTCAAGTTTGGAATTTGAGGATATATTTTTGAGATCAGCTTTCTTCAGCTGGATGGAGACAGAGTATTCCTCTCTGCAAGGAAATACACACTTCAGTGTATCAGGAATAATAGTTGGAATTTAGAGCCTGGTGATCCTCACTCAACAAAGCCTATCCACACTGTACAAAAAAGAAATTAAAAGTGATGGAATACTGTCCATTTGCCTGGATGAGTGCAAAATCCACAATGCTCAAGAAATTTGACTGCATACAGCACAAAGTAGCTAACTAGACTGGCACCCCATCTGCTACATTTATCATTCACCAAGTACACCGCAACATATAGTGGAAGCAGTTTATTCCAAACCTGTGAAGCCTACCAACTGAAATGACAAAGTGGGCATCACCTGCAATTTTCCTCCTGGGTCACATATCATTGTGACTTGGAACTATAATTGTCACCCTCCAGTTGTGTCTTTATACCCCAAGAACAAGAATGCTTCAAGAAGGCTCCTTGCCACCTTCTTTTTGAGGTAAATTAAGAAAGGTAGAAAGTGAGGACTGCAAATGCTGGAGATCAGAGTTGAGAGATCAGGAATGACACAGGTTCTAAGCTCTGATGAAGGGCTTATGCCCAAAACATTGATTCACCTGCTCCTCGGATGCTGCCTGACCTGCTGTGCTTTTCCAGCACCACATGCTCGACAATTATGAATGGTTCCATAATAGCTGACCCAGTCAGTGCTGCCCAAATCCCACAAATTTTAAAATGTATCTGCAAACAAATACGATTTGAATATTGCACAGCAATAGTGAACATTCTCGTCACTTCTGAAAATCATTGAGGAAGTAGCTGTGAAATGTGTCTGTCAGACTTGAGGAAGAACAGGAGTCCACTACCCTACCCACAAAGATGCTGAACAAGATGCACCAAAAGGTATAACTTCTTTAGTACCCAAGTCACCTCCCACCACTGCCTCGCTCCACCCACCACCCCCCTCCCCCAACTCAACATTTTGCAGCACACTGTCATCAGCTCTCTCGTCCCCACCTGTTCCTGAATTCAGGAAACATGGCCCAACATTTGTGATTTGTAGTAGATTATTATACCAGCTGATGTTTTTCTTAACTAAGATATTTTTCTCATGCTAGTATCAAACGTTTTGAGGTAAGAATGACAATAGACATAGCATTGCCAGGTAAATATCCAGGACAATGCTATTGGTTTTGCTGATCTTCCCTTTCACTTCTAATTATTTCTTTTGATTACTTTGTTTCTTATTTTTTAACATTTAACTGGAGTTGAGTCAATGCATAGTGAAAAGAAAGTTGTAGAGCTGCAGTGACTGTATCATCTCCAGGTGAGGCAGGATGACAGGTAAATGTACCACTCACCCAGGGGTGGAGGAGAAAGGGTTAGAAGTCAGCAGGGAGTAGAGAGAAAGGAGAATAAGGCGAGAGAAGTGGAATAGAGAGAGGGGGACACAGGGTATGGTTCTAGTGATTAGGAGCTGGGAGGGTAAATAGAGAATGGGAATTAACTGAAAATATAGAAGTTTGCTTGAGGTGATAGAGAGAAGTACCACTCAACATGAATTATTTCTTCAGTGGGAATTGTGAATATCCAACTGAATCAATTCCAACCTCAACCATCTATCTCAATCATCAACAAAAATGCAGGGGGCCACATCTTGCTTAGCAATAATCTACTCACTAGTGGTCAGTTTGAGTTCTCCAATGACCACTCAACTTCTCACTTCATAATAGTCTTTGTCCAAACATGGACAAGAGTGTGTAGTGCCAGCGGTGATTATGAGTAACTGCACTTGATATCAAGGTACCATTGGAACAACTATGACTCCAAGGAGCTCAAACAAAACTTTAGTCAATGGGAATTGGGAGAAAGATCTCATTGGTTGGAGTCACACCCAGCACAAATGTAGATGGTTACAATTGTTGGATATTAGCTACTCAGTTTAAGTATATCTCTGCATGAGTTCCTCAGGATAACACTGTCAACCAGCCATTCACTATCAATACTCAGTTGCAGCAGTGTGCACCTTCTACAAGATGCACAGCAGCAGACTACCAAGGAGGCTTCAACAGAATCTTCCAAACCCACAACCACTACCATCTAAAAGAAGAAGGACAGCAAATGCTACCTGAAAATTCCCCTCCAAGCCACTCATCACACTGACTTGGAAATATAACAGCTTTCCTACAGTGTGCTGGGTCAAAAGTCAGTTTTTTGAGGATGTGACAAAGAAGGTAGGTGAAGGCAGAACAGTAGACTTTAGAAAGGCCTTTGGCAAGGTTCCATAGGATAGACTGGTTGGTAAAGTTACATCATGTGGAATTCGGGGCAGTTTGTCAAATTGATACATAATTAGTTTGATGGTAGGAGACAGGGTAGAAGTGGAGGATTGTTTCTCAGGCAGGTGGCCTGTAACCAGCAGTGTAACCAAGTCTTGCACCTCCTGCGGTTGCAGGGAAAGGTGCCGGGAGTGGAGGTTGGGTTGGTGGGGGGTGTGGATCTGACGAGGGAGTCACGGAGGGACTGGTCTTTACAAGGACCTCCGTGACTCCCTCGTCAGATCCACACCCCCCACCAACCCAACCTCCACTCCCGGCACCTTCCCCTGCAACCGCAGGAGGTGCAAGACTTGCACCCACACCTCCCCCCTCGCCTCCCTCCAAGGCCCCAAAGGAAACTTCCATATCCGCCACAGATTCACCTGTACCTCCACACATATCATCTATTGCATCCTTTGCACCCGATGTGGCCTCCTCTATATTGGGGAGACGGGCCGCCTACTTGCGGAGCGTTTCAGGAACACCTCTGGGACACCCGGACCAACCAACCCAACCACCCTGTAGCTCAACATTTCAATTCCCCCTCCCACTCCACCAAGGATATGCAGGTCTTTGGACTCCTCCATCGTCAGACCACAGCGAAACGACGGTTGGAGGAAGAACGCCTCATCTTCCGGCTAGGAACCCTCCAACCACAAGGGATGAACTCAGATTTCACCAGTTTCCTCATTTCCCCTCCCCCCACCCTGTCTCAGTCAAATCCATCAAATTCAGCACCGCCTTCCTAACCTGGCAATCTTCTTCCCGACCTCTCCGCCCCCACCCCAGTCTGACCTATCACCCTCACCTTGACCTCTTTCCACCTATCACATTTCCGACGCCCCTCCCCCAAGTCCCTCCTCCCTATCTTTTATCTTAGCCTGCTGGACCAACTTTCCTCATTCCTGAAGAAGGGCTAATGCCCGAAACGTCGATTCTCCTGTTCCCTAGATGCTGCCTGACCTGCTGCGCTTTTCCAGCAACACATTTCCATTACAGATGAGACCAAACTTGGTGGTATAGTAGACAGTGAAGAAGGTTATTTCAGATTACGAAGGGATCTTGATCAACTGGGCCAAGTGGCAGATGGAATTTAATTTAGATAAATGTGAGCTGTTATATTTTGGTAAGGCGAACAAGGGCCGGACTCATACAGTTAATGGTAGGGTCCTGGGAAGTATTGTAGAACAGAGGGACCTTGGGGTTCAGATACATACCTTGTTGTAAGTTGCATACAGGTAGGCGGTGTGGTAAAAGAAAGCATTTGGTACACTTGCCTTCATTGCTCAGATCATTGAGTATAGGCGTTGGGATGTAATGTTTCGTTGTACAAGATGTTGGTGAGGCCACTTTTGAAGTACTGTGTACACTTATGGTTGGCCTGCGATAGGAAGAATATTATTAAAACTTGGAATAACTATATTTAAAGATTGAGCAGTCAGACCCAAAAAATTCTAAACAGCTTGGGACACTTATTAAACCCATTTGGATAATGAGAAAAGCTTTGCCCAATGCAGATGAATATTCTGTGCCAAATTGAGGCTCCTGTTATGTGAAGTGCTGCCTCCGTAGGAAGCAATCCCTACGAATGTGACCCTCTCCCTCATCAATAATGCTCACTCTCCTACACTCTCCTTGGATCATTTGACAATCTTTGGTGAAAATGCCACTGGAATATCAGCAATATCCAATACTACCAGTGGCACTAGTCAGACTGGAGAACCAGTGGCTGGTTGGAATCCAATACTGTCGGGTCAGCCAGAGATAAGCTTCACAGAGTTCCTGCTAATACTACAACGATAGGACACCGCCTCCGTTAAATCTCAGCTAATAGTTTATACTTCGCTGTACTCCAATGCCCACAAATTTTACAATTGCATTGATCTTGTATCTAAAATAGTTGAGTAGATTGAAAAACTATGTCATCATATCGAAATTCAGATGCTTAATTTGTTGAAGTCTGTAGGATGATGCATTTGGAGACAGTGTTGGTTGTGACTGAGAGAGCAACATTCCCTCCCAGCCATGGGAGTTATCTTTATAATTCCCCTTGGGCTGCAACATGAGCAGGAGTTAGAGCAAAAACAACGGAGAAGAGAATCTGAAGACCAACATTTGTGATAATGTAAACCTTATTAAATAGCAGATGATTTTCTTCACCAAGATATTTCTTTTTATGTTTAAGCAAACATTTTTGAGATAAAAGAGCCAAAAGAGAAACTGATAGAAGGTAAGCATCCAGCACAAAGATTATTTCTACTAATTTGCTGATTTAATTTGTATAATGGTTAAGCTGGATCTCAGCTTGTTAGTGAATTGAACTCCATGCACCTTTCTCTTTTATTGGCTAAATGGCTGCACTGCTCTTACCTTTCTCAATTCTACCCTTTCCCCCTTAACAAAAATGTTTCAAATCAATCTGGTCAGACATGTAATGACACTACAACTCACTTCCGTGAATAGTAGGACTTGAAACATACACAGATATTAGAGATAATATTACTTCCCTAATTCTTCCCACTTCAAAAAACATTTTTTTGATCAGATAACTCGAGATTGGAAACAAAAAGAGAAAGTGCTAGAGAAACACAGTGAAGAAGGTTACCTTAGAGCATAACAGGACCTTGATCAGATGGGCCAATAAGTCGAGGAGTGGCACATGGAGTTTAATTCAGATCAATGTGAGGTGCTACATATTGGTGAGGCAAATCAGGGCATGACTTACACACTGTCGAAGAGTGTGGCACTGGAAAAGCACAGCCAGTCAGGCAGCATCTGAGGAACAGGAGAATCAATTTTTCGAGCATAAGCTCTTCATGCTTATATACTTAATGATAAGATCCTGGAGAGTGTTGCAGAACAAAGAGCCCTTGCAGTGCCGGTTCATAGTTCCTTAAAAGTGGAATCGCAAGTCGACAGGGTAGCGAAGAAGGTGTTTGGTACTCTTTCCTTTATTGTTCAATGTGTTGAGTAAAGGAGCTGGGAGGTCATGGTGCAGCTGTATAGGGTATATAGATCTCCCTGCTGTAGGAAGGATGTTGTGAAACTTGAAAGGGTTCAGGAAAGATGTACAAGTATGTTGCCAGGTTTGGAGAGTTTGAGCTGAAAATGAGACACTGGGCTATTTTCCCTGCACCATCAGAGACTGAGTGATACCTTATTGAGGTTTATAAAATTATGAGGGGCATGGATAGGGTGAATAGCCAAGGTCTTTTCCCCAGGGTAGAGGGATCCAAAACTAGAAGGCATAGGTTTATGGTGAGCAAGGAAAGATTTAAAAGGGAGCTGAGGGGCAACTTCACACAGCAGGTGGTGGATATATGGAATGAGCTGCCGGTAGAGGTGGTGGAGGCTGGCACAATTACAACTTTTAAAATGAATTTGGATGCGTACATGAATAGGAAGGGTTCAGAGGGATATAGGCTAAATGCTGGCAACTGGGATGAGATTAATTTAGGATATCTGGTTAGCATGGACAAGTTGGAGTGAAGAGTCTGTTTCCATGCTGTACATCTTGATAAATCTGTGATTGTATGTCTGGCAAAATCTGCAGAAAGAAAGCAGAATTAGCATTTCAAGTCCAGTGACTCTTCATCAGACTCAAAACATTAACTCTGCTTTTTTCCCCACAGATGCTGCTAGATCATGAGTTTCTCCAGCAATTTCTGTTTTTGTTTCAGATCTCCAGGCATCCACGGTTCTTCATTTTACTTTAACTACTTTTATTAGCCATGATTAATTCATCTTTCCTACTGCATTTGTGTGTCTCAGAGGAATGCATATTTGTTCAGGACTATGTTGTCCTTCATTAAATATGACCCATTGCCTGGTGACTTTCAAACCTTTCAGTATATGTCACAATCCACCGAAGCCAACCACTTTATAACATCAACCGCCATCTCCTAATACAAGAGCACCCACCACCTGTGCGATCCCTGAGCACTGTTAACATCACTCCCAACATTTACAGTTCGTCATAGGTTATCATGATCGCAGATGACATTGTTCACCAAGATATTTTTCTTATGCCCTTACAGGATTGTTTAAGATAGAAAAGCCAACAGAAAATCCAGCACTAGGTAAACACTCAGTATAACGTTAGTCATTTTGCTCACCTGATAATTAGGAATATATATTGACTTATACTGATTTTTAAAAATCTTTAATGTTTAACTGTAACTGCATTAAGACAAAATGAAAAGTAAGTTGCAGAGCAGCAGTGACTGCACAATCTCCAGGTGAGGCAGGATGACACGGTGAAGAGATCATTGGAACCAGATGAAAAGTTAAGGGACAGGAGGATGTGCAGGTAGTTGGGGCATAGGGTGTGGAGGTGGTGATTAGGATCAGGAAGTATAAGTGGCAAAGGGAAAATGTTGTGGAGGGAGGAGGGATGTTACCTGGGTGGGGGCTTGTGGGGACGTTTTTGTTTCCCTTGGTTCTCTGCATAAAGTAGTGTCTCATATTCCCATTTCTTCTTTACTAGGGAGGTGGGGACGAGGGAAGTATTCCTAATTTCAGGGCTTGGAATGTCTGCTGAGTTGGGAGAATCGGGAATATTTGTTTCCGAAGAGGTGAATTGTCGAGTTCCATTAGGGAATTTGAATGGGACAGTATGATTGTGGAAGTAGTTTCTGTCCAGACTTCATGTTTGGAATATTCAGGAGATTAGTTTTGGGATCAGCTGTCTTCAGTTGGTTGGAGTGGGAGTATTCCTGTCTGCCTATGTAGGATTCCTGTATTCAGTGTATCAGGAATAGTCAATGGAATCTAGGGTTGGGTCAGAGACTAGGAATCCTGCAATGAGTAACCAATCGCCTAATTCAGTAAAGCTTATTCACAGTCTACGAGACACAAATTAAAAGTGTGATACACTATAGACTTGCCTGGATGTGTGCAGTTCCCACAATACTCAAGAGTTTTGACTGCATATAGTACAAAGCAGCTAATTAGACTGGCTCCCCATCTGCTAACTTTATCATTCATTTAATCCATGCTAAATGTACACTGGGAGCAGTACTTTCCAAACCTGTAATCCTACCATCTGAAATCACAACGGGAACAGATGCTTTGGATTTCCATCACTTGCAAGGTTCCTTATGAGTCACACACAATTGTGATTTGGAATAATAATTGTCATCCTTCACTGTCATTGGGTGAACATTCTGCAGCTCCCTTTAAAACAGCACCCTGTGTGTATCTTTTCACCAAGGTTTGCCACACTGTACAAGACTATCCATTTGCTTGGATGAGTTTAGATCCCACAATACTCAAGAATTTTGACTGCATCTTGCACAAAGTAGCCAACTTGACTAGAACCCTATCTTGTTGCTTTAACATTCACTCAGTCTACTGCCAACGTACAGTGGCAGCAGCACTTTCCAAACCTGCGACCCATACTGTCTGAACAGACAAAAGGGGCAAATACTTTGGGTTGCCATCACCTGGAAGTTTCCTCCTGCGACTCACATCATTCTGACTTCGAACTATAGCTTTCATCCTTCACTGCTGTTGGGTCAACATTCTGCAGCTCCTTTCAGAACAGCACTCTGTGAATTTATACGCCAAACACTACAGCAGTTCAAGAAGGTTACTTGCCACCACCTCCTTTAGGCCAATTAGAATGGGTCATAATTGTCACAAACAAATTTTAAAATGTATCTGCAAGAAAATGATACTGAACATTTCACAGCATCAACAAACATCCTCACCGCTGACATTTATTGAAGAATCAGCTGAGAGGTGTTTCTGTCTTGAGGAAGAATAGGAGCCCACTACCCCACTCACAAGGTTGCCCACCAAGATTTGTAAAAACGTATCACTGGTCTATGACCCAGGATACTTCTCTCTCCCTGCCATTACCCACAACACTGTCACTCATAAAATGTGAAGCTGGGAAAAAAAACATAACTCCTCGTTCACAATCCCTACATCATTCAGTGTTTTCAGCTCACTTGTCCCCAGCTGTTCCTGAATTCTGGAAACATCTGGCCCAATATTTGTGATTTCTAATAGACTATCATGACACCTGATGTTTTTGTTAACAGAGATTTGTTTTCCTTATGCCCATGTAGCAATGTTTGTGGTAAAAGAGACACCAGACAAAGCAGTACCAGGTAAACATCCTGCTGAATGTTATTGGTTTTGTTGATCTTTTGTTTCAGAATGTGTAATGACTTATTTTGATTTGTTTGTTCCTTGTTTTTAATGTTTAACTGCTGTTCAGTTAATATATAGTAAAACATTGCAGGACAGGAGTGACTGTGCAGACTCCAGGTGAGGCAGGATGAGAAGGTGAAGGAAGAATTAGATTAGATTAGATTAGATTACATTAGATTACATTACAGTGTGGAAACAGGCCCTTCGGCCCAACAAGTCCACACCGACCCGCCGAAGCGTAACCCACCCATACCCCTACATTTACCCCTTACCTAACACTACGGGCAATTTAGCATGGCCAATTCACCTGACCTGCACATCTTTGGACTGTGGGAGGAAACTGGAGCACCCGGAGGAAACCCACGCAGACACGGGGAGAATGTGCAAACTCCACACAGACAGTCGCCTGGGCAGGTGGGGAGGGGGTAAGGGGGCAGAATGATTTAAATGCAAGAAGGATTGGAGAGATCAAGGAGGGAGAAGGTGTAGAAAGACAATGGTCAAAGCGAGGGAACACAAAGTTTGGAGTTCGGCAGTCCAAGCCTCCTTGAAACCTTGTTGCATCCTCCTCATCACTTATGCAATTTTGTGTCATCAGCAGATGCAGAAACATTGTGTTTGGATACCATATCCAAATCACATTTCTGAACTTGATCATCTAAGCCCTAGGATATCACTGAGGTAGTGTCTTAAGCCCAGCCATCTGCAGCAGCTTTATCAATAACATTCCCTCCATCATAAGTTCAGAATTGGGGATGTTCGTTGATGATGACATGTTATTTGTTATTAGCACAAGTGGTCTGGATGTGAATATAAAAGGTATGATCGGTAAGTTTGCAGACAAAATTAGGAGGTATCATAATGAGGAAGGTTATCAAAAATTACAGAGGGATTCTGATCAGATGGGGAAGTGGGCTGAGGACTGACAAATGCACTTCAATACAAATAAGTGTGAGGTGTCACACTTTGGAAGGTCAAACCAAGGTAGAACCTATACAGTAAAAGGTAAGATCCTGAGGCATGTTGTGGAACAGAGAGACGTAGGAAGACAAGTACATAGTTCTTTTAAAGTGGTGTCACAGGTAGACAGGATGGTGAAGAAGGCATTTAGCATTATGGCCTTCATCGTTTGAGGCATTCAGTATAGGAATTGGGATGTTAGGTTACATTTGCATAAATTGTTGGTGAGGCGGCAGTTGGAGTATTATGTACAGATTTGATCACCCTGCTTTAGGAAAGACATAGTTAAACTGGAAAGAATGCAAAGAAGATTTACGAAGATGTTGCTAGGACTGGTAGGCCTGAGTTATAAGGAGAGGTTGGCCAGGATTGGACTTTATTCCTAAAAATATAGGAGAATGAAGGGTGACCCTACTGAAGTGTATAAAATTCTGAGGGGCATAGATAGGATGAATGCATATAGTCTTTTTCCTAGAGATGAGGAATTGAATACTCAAGGGCATAGATTTCAGGTGAGAGCAGAAAGATTTACGAAGGACCTGAGGGGCAACTTCTTCACACAGAGAGTGGTGCGTATATGGAATGGGCTGCCAGAGAAAGTGGTTGAGGCTGGTACAATAGCAACATTTTAAAAAAAATTGAATAGGTACATGGATGAAAAAGGTTTAGAGAGATATGGACCAAATATGGAAAATTGGAATTAAATAAGTACCATGGTCAGCATGGACCAGTTTGGCCCAAACGGCCTGTTTCCATACTGTAGTACTCTATGACTCCAATGTTCAGAACCATTCGCAACTCCTCAATACTGAAAGAATCCATTTCCAAATATAGCAAGACCAGAACAGTATCCAGACATGGGCTGATAAGTGAAATTATGCCACGAGTGACAGGAAATGACCATCTTCATCGAGTGAAAAGCCTACCATCAGCCCTTGATGTTCAAAGGTAATAGCATTGCTAAATCCCACACTGTCAACATCTCAGGGGTTGGCATTGACTAGAAACTATACTGGACCTGCCTTATTGTGGCTAAAAGAATAAGTTAGAGGCTAGGAATTTAGTAATAAGTAATTTACCTCCAGTTCTCCTACGCCTGTTCCACAACCAGTGGACACACGGCATGTGTGATGGAATGCATTCCACTTGACTGGATAAGGGCAGCTCCAACAACACTCAAAAAGCTCAACATCATCCAGGTTAAAGAAATCCACTTGATTAGCAGTCCATCTACTACCTTTAACATTCCCTTTCTTCACCACAAATGCTCAGTAGTAGCAGAGTGTGCCATCTGGTCTGAAACGCATGTGTTTCAATGAAAGAAGTGTTTTAGGCAAGGTAGGTGAACTTAGACCTTTGGTTACAACTTGGAACTATGACATTATTGTGATTCCAGAGACTTGGCTGAAAGAGGGAAAGGACTAGCAGCTGAATGTTTCAGAATTTAGATGTTTCAGGTATGATAGAAAGGGTGGTAAAGGGGTGGGGAGTTGTTGCATTATTGGTAAATGAATATCTCATAGCTGTACTGAGGAGCGATGCATCAGAGGACTTGTGCAGTGAGGCAATGGCAGTAGAACTCTGGAATAAGGAAGGCGAAATCACAGTGCTGGGGATATACTACAGGCCTCTCAACACCCAGCGGGAAAAAGAGGGAAGAATACATAGATAGATTTTGCAAAGTTGTAAAAACAGCAAAGTTGTAGTGGTGGGTGATTTTAACTTCCCCTTTATTGAGTGGGACTCACTTCATGCCAGAAATTTGAATGGTTCAGAATTTGTAAGGACCACTCAGAAGAGTTTCTTCTCACAATATGTAACAGTCCAAACAGCGAAGGGATTTTACTGGACCTGGTTTTGGGAAATTAACCCAGCCAGGTGAGTGAAGATTCAGTGGTGGAGCATTTCAGGAGTAGTGACCATAATACCATGAGCTTTTTAATCCTCATAGATTGGTATAACAGCAGTCCTCTGATGAAGGTGTTAAATTGGGGAAAAGCAGTATTAGGCAGGAACTGGAAAAGGTTGATAGGAGATGGCTGTTTGAGGGTAAATCTACATCTGACATGTGAAAGTATTTCAAATGGCAGTTGATAAGAGTTTAGGAGCTGAACGTTCCTGCAAGAATGAAGGATAGATATTCCTGAAGAAGGACTTATGCCCGAAACATCGATTCTCCTGTTCCCTGGATGCTGCCTGACCTGCTGCACTTTTCCAGCAACACATTTTCAGCTCTGATCTCCAGCATCTGCAGTCCTCACTTTCTCCCTGAAGGATAGATGTGGCAAGTTACATGAACTTTGGATGACAGGGATGTTATGACCTTGACCAAAAAGAAAAAGGAAGTTGATGTAAGGTCTAGGAGGATGGGAACTCATGATGCTCTTGTTATAAGGAAAGTAGGAAAGAATTTAGCAATGTATAAAAGGGATAATGAAAAGTCATTAGCAAACAGGATTATAAAGAATCCCAAGACTTTTTATACATATTTAAAAAGCAAGAGGGTAGCCAGAGAAAGGGTTGGCCCACTCAAGGACAAACGAGGGTATCTATGTGTGGAGCCAGAAGGTTGGGGAGGTTCTAAATTAATACTCCGTGTTGGCATTCACCAAAGAGAAGGAATTGATGAAGGACGATCTCAGGGAAGGGTGTGTCAAGTTTCTAAGCTGAACTGCTATTAAAAAGGAAGAGGTCTTGTGGCATCTTAAAAAGTATTAAAGTAGGTAAGTCCCCAGGTTCTGATGGGATCTACCCCAGAATATTGAGTGAGGCAAGAGAACAAGTTGCTGGAGCATTGTCAGACATCCTTGTATTCTGTTTTGCCACAGATGAGGCCTCAGAGGACTGAAAATAGACAATGTTTTCCCATTGTTTAAGAAGGGTTACAGGGATAATCCAGGAATTACAAGCCTGTGAGCCTGTGGTAGGGAATTATTGGAAAGGATTCTCAGTGACAAGATCTATATACATTTAGAAGTAAATGGACTTACTAGCAATAGACAGGATGGTTTGTGTGATTTAGATTTAGATTTAGATTACAGTGTGGAAACAGGCCCTTCGGCCAACAAGTCCACACCGACCCGCCGAAGCGAACCCACCCATACCCTACGTTTACCCCTTACCTAACACCACAGGCAATTTAGTATGGCCAATTCACCTGACCCTACACATCTTTGGATGGTGGGAGGAAACCGGAGCACCCGGAGGAAACCACGCAGACACGGGGAGAATGTGCAAACTCCACACAGTCAGTCGCCTGAGGCGGGAATTCGAACCGGGTCTCTGGCGCTGTGAGGCAGCAGTGCTAACCACTGTGCCACCGTGCCGCCCCCCGTGTGGGGAGTTTGTACCTCAATAATTGATTGAATTTTTTGAGAAGTAACAAAAATGATTGATGAGGGAAAAGCAGTTGATGTTGTCGACATGGACTTCAATAACACCTTTGACAAGGTCCCTCATGCAGACTGGCAACAAAGGTGAGGTGACATGGTATCAGGGATGATCTGCAGGATGGATATAGAACTGCTTAGTCATAGGAGACGGAGGATAGTGGCGGAAGGGTACTTTTTGGATGGAGGGTTGTGACGAGTGGAGTTCCGACAGGGATCAGGGCTTGGACCTCTGCTGTTTCTGATCTACATCTTCTGTTTCTGGAGAAATACAGCTGTCGAATGAGTAAGTTTGCCAATGATACAAAGGTTGTTGGAATGCGGATACTGAGGAGGATTGTCAGAGGCTTCAGCAGGACATGGATCAAATGGAGGCATGGGCAGAAAAATGGCAGATGGAGCTTAGTCTGGACAAATGTGAAGTGATGCATTTTGGAAGGTTAAGTACAGTAGAAATTATACAGGACGCCGAGAACTATTAGGAATGTTGATAAGCAGAGGATCTGGATGTGCAGGTCCACACATCACTGAAGGTGGTAGCCAGGTGAGAAGGTAGTAAAAAAGGACTATGGCATGCTTGCCTTCAATGGAAGGGGCATTTAGTGTAAGGATTGACAAGTTATGCACGTTGTAGAGAACTTTGGTGAGGTCAAACTTGGAAAATTGCTTGCAGTGCTGGTCACCACTACCAGACCGATGTGGATGCTTTGGAGAGGGTACAGAAAAGGTTTACCAGGATACAGCCTATTAAGGGGACTTTATGAAGAAAGGTTGGATAGACTGGGTTTGTTTTCACTGGAAAACAGGAGGTTGAGGGGCGACCTGATAGATGTTTTTAAGATTGTGAATGGCATGGATAGAGTGGGAAGAATGAGACTTTTTTCCCAGGGTGGAGGAGTAAATTACTAGGGACATAGTTTCACATGCAAGGTGAGGTGGTGGTTGGGAGTGGAGGGGGGGGGGGGGGGGGGGGGGGGGGGGGGAGGGGGTGCACAGTGTGCTGCTGTTTTAAAGGAGATGTGTGAGGCAGTTTCTCCTGGAAAGGGCAATAAGTGTCTGGTACACATTGCAGGGAAGGTGGCGGAAGCAGACACAATTGCAGCATTCAAGAAGCAATGGACAACCACATGAATAGGAAGGAATAGAGGGAATGGATCCTGTAAATGAAGACAAAACCGACGGGCAACATGTTTTCAGCACAGTCTTGGAGGGTCTGAAGGGTCGTACCTGTGCTGTATTGTCCTTCTTTCTGTTCTTATCTACAAATGAACTACAGGAACTCACAAGTTTCTTTTCACAGCACGTTGCAACACACCAAACTCTGCCATCTTGGAGCACAAGTGCCAGATGTGTGGCATCATCTCGCCTGCAACAACCCTTAAACGTCACATACCCATTGACTTGGAATACATCAAGTCGTCCCGTCACTATGCCGGGTCAAAGTCCTGAAACACTTTCTAACATCATTTTGGGTACCTCACTCAAAACACTGCACCTGTCATGAAATTGGCAAAGTACCTCACCATAAACTAACTCGATATATTCAAGAAATTGGCAAAGTACCTCACCATTAACATCTCCATCGCAATAAGGATAGGCAATACATGCTGGCTGAGCTGATATGCCATGAATGGCTTTATGGAAAATTGTGAACAGTTGTGATTGTAGCATTGAGCATTGTGGTATCCCACTCATGACAAACTACCATCATCAGAATAAACCTTTAGTTTCCTTTGATTTCTGTCTGTTAACCACTATTCATTCCAAACTCGTATATTACCCCAAATGCCTTGTGCTCTAATTTTATTAACGAATCTACCTGTGACCTTAACAAAAGCTTTTGGAAAATCTGCAAAAACCTAATCAAATTTATCAATCCTGAAAGTAAAATCCTCAAAACAGGTGGTGAAACATGATTTCCATTTAATAAATCCATGCTGACTCTGCCCAACCATATAATTACATTGTAAATGTCTTGATATGATATCCTTTATAATAGGTTCCAATATTTTTCTGGCTACTGACATTAACAACTATGGCTTAATGGTCTCCATTTTTTCTCAAATGTCCTTCTTTAACAGTGGAATTACTTTTGCATTTAATTGAATTGAATTTATTGTCATGTGTACCGAGGAACAGTGAAAAGCTTTGTCTTGCGAGCAATACAGGCAGATCATAGAGTTAAGTAGCATAGATAAGTAAATAATAAGTGAACAGTGGCAAAAAACAAAAACACAGGTACAGGCAAATTTTAAGAGTTTGTGAGTCCATTCAGTATTCTAACAACAGTAGGGTAGAAACTGTTTCAAAACCGGCTGGTGCGTGTGTTCAGGCTTCTGTACCTTCTCCCCGTTGGTAGAGGTTGTAGAAAAACATTGCCAGGGTGGGATGGATCTTTAAGAATGCTGGCAGCCTTGCCTTGACAGCAGGCCTGGTAGATGAATTCTATAGGTGGGAGGTTGGCCTTTGTGATTGTCTGGGCTGAGTTCACCACTCTCTGCAACCGTCTCCAAGCTTGAATGGTACAATTGCCATACCAGGTAGTGATACATCCAGACAGAATGCTCTTGATAGCACACCTATAAAAGTTGGCAAGGGTATTTGCCATCATGCCAATTTCCTCAGTTGCCTAAGGAAGAAGAGATGTTGTTGGGCCTGTGTAACCAGTGCATCCACATGAAGACTCCAAGAAGGCTTGTTTTGGATGACCACTCCCAGGTGCTTGACACTTTCCATTCATTCCACCTCTGTGCTGTTAATGTGTAGGGGACCATGTGTAACATCCCACTGAAAGTCAGTAATGAGTTCCTTGGTTTTGCTAGCATTGAGAGCTATGTTGTTCTCAGAGCACCATTTTTCCAAGTCTTCCACCTCCGGTCAGTAGTCTGTTTTGTCGCCATCTGAGATTTGACCGACTATGGTGACGTCATAGCGAACTTGTAAATGGCATTAATCTAGTATTTGGCGACACAGTCATCAGTATACAGTGAGTACAGTAGGGGGCTGAGTACGCATCCCTGGGGGGATCCAATGTTGAGGGTAAGTGAGGATGAAATATTGTCCCTAATCTGTGGGTCAGGAAATTGAGGATCCAATTGCACAGAGTGGGGCTTAGTCCGAGATCACTAAGTTTTGTCATCAGTCTTGAGGGGATAATAGTGTTGAAGGTTGAACTGTAGTCAATGAGTAGGATTTTTACTTAGCTGTTCTTGGTGTCAAGATGTTTTAGGGTGGAGTGAAGGGCAAGTGATATGGCATCTGACGTGAATCTGTTGGTCTGATAGGCAAATTGGAGTGGATCAAGAGTAGTGGGGAGGCTGGAGTTGATTAATGCCATGACCAGCCTTTCAAAGCAGTAGCACTTTGCTACATTTTAGTCTGCAGGAACATTTTCAGAATCCATAGAACTTCCAAGAATAGCCACTAACTCCAAAGCCATATCCTTTGATACTCTGGAAAGGCATCAATCATCCTTGAAACCAGTTAATTTTTCAAGTTCTATCTCAGTGATCAATGCCAATTCCTCATGTACACAGGTACATTGGTACATTAATATTTCTAAATTCAGGTCACGAAGACTTGGGAACTTGGGGAAGTTAGTGGTGATATCTTGGGTACAGTCTATATCATAGCAGTGGAGGTGTTCAATGTATCAGAATGTATAAAGGTGGATAAAGGCCCTGACACTGCAAGAGGCTAGAAAAGAAACTGCTGGGGCCCTCGCTGATATTTTTGCACCATCATTATCCACGGGTGAGGTCCTGGAAGACTGGAGAGTAGCAAATGTTGTGCCCTTATTCAAGAAGGGCTGCAAAGATAAAGCTGGGAACTATAGACTAGTCAGCCTAACATCTGTGGTGGGTAAGTTACTTGAAAAGATTCTGAGATAAGATATACATACATTTGGAAAGACAGGGTTTGATTAGGAATAGTCAGCATGGCTTTGTGCATGGGAAATCATAGCTGAAAAATGTGTTGCTGGAAAAGCGCAGCAGGTCAGGCAGCATCCAAGGAGAAGGAGAATCGACTCCTGAAGAAGGGCTCATGCCCGAAACAACGATTCTCCTGCTTCTTGGATGCTGCCTGACCTGCTGCGCTTTTCCAGCAACACATTTTTCAGCTCTGATCTCCAGCACCTGCAGTCCTCACTTTCTCCTAGTTGATTTTAACCTACTGTGAATCCTCTTGCAAGGATGCCTTCCTTGCAGAAGCTCTCTTCCTCCCTCTACAATGATTTCAGTGAGTCCCTCTCTCACTGCATTCCCCCCCCCCACCCCCCCAAGGTCATCTCCTCTGCCCTGAAGCTCTTCATCCTCATGGGAAATCATGCCTCACAAATTTGTGAGAGTTCTTCGATGAAGTGTCCTGGGAGGTTGACAATGGCAAAGCAATAGATGGAGTCCAAATCAATTTCAGTAAGGTCTTTGATAAGATTCCACATGGTAGACTGCTCTGAAAGGTTACATGGAATCTAGGGGAGCTGGCAAATTGCATATGCAATTCGCTTGATGGTAGGAAGCAGAGGGTAATAATAGAAGGATGCTTGTTGGACTGGAGGCCTGTGACTAGTGGTGTACCTCAGTGGTCTCTGCTGGGCCCATTACTGTTTGTTATCTATATGAACGATTTAGATGAGGAAGGTTATCAGAAATTGCAGCAGGACCTTGATCAACCGGGGAAGTGGGCTGAGAAATGGCAAATGAAGTTTAATATAGATAAGTGTGAGGTCTTGCATTTTGGAAAGTCAACTCAAGATAGGAGTTTTATGATGAATGGTATGGTCTTAAAGAGTTTAGTGGAACCAGAGGGTCCTTGGAGTTCAGGTGCATAGTTCCTTGAAAGTGGAGTCACAGGTAGACAGGGCAGTGATGGAGGCTTTTGGCACATTGGCCTTCATTGGTCAGAGCATTGAGTATAGAAGTTGAGAAGTTATGTTGCAGTTGTACAGGATGTTTGTGAGGCCGCATTTGGAGTATTATGTTCAGTTTTGGTCGCCTTGCTATAGGAAGGATGTTATTAAATTGGAAAGAGTGCAGAAGAAATTAACAAGGATATTGCCAGCATTCAAAGGTCTGAGTTATAGGGAGAGGTTGGATAACTTGGGCTGTTTTTCTTTAGAAGATTGGATACTGAGGGAGGATCTTACAAAAATGTAGAAGATCGTGAGAGGCATGGATAGGGTGAATGCACTCAGTCTTTTTCCCAGGGTTGGGGAATTGAAACTAAAGGGCATCAGTTTAAGGTTAGAGGGGAAAGAGCAAAAGGAACCTGAGGGGCAACATTTTTACACAGAAGGTAGTACACGTCTGGAATGAGCTGCCAGCAGAAGTGGTTGAGGCGGATATATTAACAAATTTTAAAAGGCATTTGAACAAACAGAAGGAAAGAATTAGAAGGATATGGGCCAAGTGCAGGGAAATGGGGTTAGCATGCATGTACATTTTGGTCAGCATGGACCAGTTTGAGCTAAGGGGCCTGTCTCCGTGATGTAGGACTCTATGGCTTTATAACTATCGGTCATACTCCTACAGCGTGTTTTTCATTAATGCGATTTGGCTGTAACACGATTGGTAAATCAGGGAACCATTTTTTAAAAATGGGAACTCCTTTTGGGTCTTATCAGATTCCATCCCTGGCACTAGATGTCATGGTGCACTGAGGATTAGTCTCAAATCGATATTACCTGGTCAATCAGCTCACGGTCTTTGTGGTGAAGTGCTTTGTGAAAGGTCCATAGAGTCATAGAGATGTGCAGCATGGAAACAGACCCTTCGGTCCAACCCGTCCATGCCGACCAGATATCCCAACCCAATCTAGTCCCACCTGCCAGCACCCGGCCCATATCCCTCCAAACCCTTCCTATTCATATACCCATCCAAATGCCTCTTAAATGTTGCAATTGTACCAGCCTCCACCAGTGTTGTACTCAGTAATTGTTGCTCCTGTTTTTGCAAATCTTGCTGAGCTTTCCATATACATGGAAGGACAAAGTTGCAAGAATGTCAACATGAAGCATCCAGGTGAGAACATCGTGGATGGTGACCATAAAAGGAAGGTTAGAACACTTGAACAGAAGCTCGATGTTGTAAAGCATTTTCAGTGTAATGAAAGAGACTGCAATACTGTTCGTGCAACAGGGATAAAGGAGTCTATGCTACGCACCATTAGAGACAATGCGGAAAGAATTAAAGCAAGCTGCATTGCTGGAACATGTCTGATTGCTCACAAATCTGTGAGATCACAAATGAAGGAACTTAAGGAGATCAAGCAGCTTCTAAGTGTGTGGATACAAGATCAATTGAAAAAGCGATCTGGGACTTCCTTTCTCACCATAAAAAATCCTTGTCAATTTATGAGGATCTAAGGAAAAAAGCTGAAAATCCTGCACATGCGCCTGCCTTAAGCACTAGTAGTGACTGGTTTACTGGATTTAAGTGCTATTTCTACCTTCGAACACAACCTGTCTCGTTCAACTCATGGATCAGGGTGCAGTAGCAGCTTTTAAAGCTTATTATTTAAGCCACACATTCAGGAAGCTGATTGCAGCTACTGAGTGAGATAATGAGTACAGTGTTCTTCACTTTTGGAAGAGCTTTAACATTAAGAATGCTATTGACATCATTGTGGGGACCTGGGATAATGTCAGGCAGGACTCCAGGCATGCAGTTTGATGGAAGCTTCTCCCAGATTTTCTCCGGGAGTTTAAAAGCATTGAATCATCAGAGGAGCTTGCAGCAGTCAAAGAACATTGTCTCACTCTTGCAAAGTGAGTCAGATTTGAAAAAGTGAAGACTGACGGTGTCAAGGAGCTGCTTGAGTCCCATTGTGAGGACCCCCCCACAACTGACGTACAACAACTTGTTGATGCAGGGGGGATATGAAGACAATGCAGTCCAGGATGCAGCACCACTAGAGCTTTCCAGTTCTCTTTTGACTTCTATCCTGAGAGAGGTTGAGAAGCTTTTGCAGCTCTTAGAAGACAATGACTACAATGCAGATGTGCAGCAGGATAGCAGTTCGTGGAATGATCTGGCAGCCTATGAACAGCTTCTTCATGAAAGAAGGAAGATGGCCATGCAGCAAAAACTAGATAACTTTTCTTAGCCAATCCCCAAGAAACAGTCTGAGGACAATGAAAAACAGCCATCCACATCTGGGCTGAGTTTTTTTTTACTGAAACCTGGCACCCAGAACTGCATCTGAAAGTAATGATGATGCTGATGATGAACCTCAGCTCCTGTCTTGCTACTGTACTGGGTGGCACATTGGTTCAGTGGTTAGCACTGCTGCCTCACAGCACCAGAGTCCCAGGTTTGATTCCAGCCTTGGGTGACTCTCTGTGTGGAGTTTGCACATTCTCCCCGTGTCTGCGTGGGTTTGCTCCGATTTCATCCCACAGTCCAAAGATGTGCAGGTCAGGTGAATTGGCCATGCTAAATTACCCATAGTGTTAGGTGCATTAGACAGAGGGAAACGGGTCTGGGTGGGTTACTCTTTAAAGGGTCTGTGTGGACTGGTTAGGTGGAAGGGCCCGTTTCCACACTGTAGGGAATCTAATCTACTGTAACTCAGCAAACTCAGAAACCCCTTAAAGTGTGAAATTTATTGTATTAGTTCACTAAACTATCTAACTTTAAATTTACTGAGACTATGCTATCATTTGTGTTGGGCTAACTACTATTTTTGTTTCAATTTTTACTCATATTATTCGTGGTCTGCCCCAAACCCTGTTTTTTCCCATAAGCCCCATTATTTCAATTTTGTGGTTTTCTGTAATGTGAGGTCATTCGAGAATACATTATAGAAGAACAGATTGTTAGTCCTAGTTGTGGTTCTACCCACTTTTTTTCTGGAAACCTTCTGAACTACTTTCTTGATTAAACTAATCTTTTACTTCATTTACAGTAATAGAAATTGCTGGAGAAACTCAGCTGGTCTGGCAACAGGTTTAGAAAGAAAGCAGAGTTAACATTTCAAGTCCAATGATTCATCATTAGACTCGAAATTCAGCTTTCTTTCCACAGAAGCTGCTAGAATTGCTGAGCTCCAGCAACATCTGTTTATGTTTCAGATCTCCAGACATCTGTTATTCTTCATTTTATTGAAATTCATTTGTTAGCCACGATTGATTCACCTTTCTTGCTGTATTTGTGTGTCGTAGAGGTATCAAACTTTTTTCTGGACCACGTTCTCCTTAATTAAATTTGAACAATTGCCTGCCTGCTTTCATGTCTTTAAGTGTATGTCCCCGTCTACCAAAGCCAAATATTTTACAACAACAACCCCCATCTCCCAATAAAGCACTACACACCTCCTGTGACCATGCCCTGAATGCTGGTAACATCACTCCCAACATTTGCATTTTGTTGGAGATTATCATGTTCGTAGATGGCACTGTTCACCAAGATATTTTTCTTATGCCCATACAGAATTGTTTAAGATAGAAAAGCCAGCAGAAAAAACAGGATCAGATAAACGCACTGTCAATGGTTAATGATTTTGCTGACCTGATAATTCATAATGTATACTGACTTATGTTGATTCCTTTTTAAAACTTTTAATGTTTGACTGTAACTACATTAAGACAGAATTAAAAGTAAATTGCAGAGGATCAGTGACTACGCAGTCTCCAGGTGAGGCAGGATAAAAAAGTGAAGAGATCGTTGCGTCCAGATGAAAAGTTAAGGGACAGGAGGATATGCAGGGAAATGGGTCACAGTGTGTGGTGGTTGCAAATGTGATCAGGGAGTGTTGGTGGCAAAGGGAAAATGTTGTGGGATGACAGGGGATGTTTGCTGGGTGTAGTGTGTAGCGGGATTGTGGAAAATATTTGTGTTTCCCTTGTTTATCTGCTTGAAACAGTCTCTCATACCAGGCCATTTGCCTGGTTGTTATGGGGAAATTTGAATGAGACAGTATGATTGGGAATGCAGTTTCTGTCTGGACTTCATGTTTGGAATATTCAAAAGATTATTTTAAGATCAGCATTCTTCAGCTGAATGGCGAGGGAGTATTCCTCTCTGCTGGGAAACACAACATTCAGTGTAACAGAAATAGTAGGTGGAATTTAGTGCTGAGTCAGAGGCTATGAATCCTGCAATGAGTAACCCCAACTCAACAAAGGCTATCAACTCTGTACAAGTCTATCCATTTGCCTGGATGAGTGAAGATCCCACAATACTCAAGAATTTTGACTGCATCTCACACAAAGTAGCCGACTTGATCAGAACCCTATCTCATTGCTTTAACATTCACTCAGTCTACTGCCAACGTACTGTGGAGCAGCACTTTCCAAACCTGTGACCCATACTGTCTGAACAGATACTTTGGGTTGCCATCACCTGGAAGTTTCCTCCTACGGCACACATCATTCTGACTTCGAACTATCATTTTCATCCTTCACTGCTGTTGGTCAACATTCTGCAGCTCCTTTCAGAACAGCATTCTATGTGAATCTATAAGCCAAAAACAACAGCAGTTCAAGGTTACTTGCCAGCATCTCCTTAATATTACAGAAGAATGGGCCGTAATTACAGACCCAGCCAATGCCACGCAAATGCCACGAATGAATTTTAAACTGTATCTGCAAGAAATTGATCCTGAATATTTCAAAGCATCAACACACATCCTCACCTCTGATATTCATTGAAGAATCAGCTGAGAGATATTTCTGTAAGGCTTGAGATAGAAAGGAGCCCACTACCCCACTCACAAGGTTGCCCACCAAGATTTGTAAAAACATATCACCTGTTTATGACCCAGGACACTGCTCCCTTCCCTGTCAATCTCCACAACACTGTTGCTCATAAAATGTGATGTAGGGAAGAAAGCCATAATTCTCCACCCCAAAATCTCCTTGTTATTTTGCAGCACACTGTCTTCAGCTCTCTTGCCCCCACATGGTCCGAAATTCTGGAAACATTTGGCCCAATATTTGTGATTTCTAACAGACTATCATGACAGCTGATGGTTTTTGTTAACAAAGTTATTTTCCTTCTGCCCATGTAGAAATGTTTGTGGTAAGAGGGACACCAGACAAAGCAGTACTAGGTAAACATCCTGCTGAATGTTATTGGTTTTGCCGATTTTCTTCTGTTTTGGAATGTGTAATGACTCCTTTTGATTTGTTTGTTCCTTGTTTTTAATGTTTAACTGCTGTTCAGTTAATATATAGTAAAAAGTAAGTCACAGAGCAGGAGTGACTGTGCAGACTCCAGGTGAGGCAGGATGAGAAGGTGAAGGAAGAATTAGGCAGGTGAGGAAGGGGAAACGGGGAAAGGGGCAGAGTTGATTAAATGCAAGGAGGATTGGAGAGAACAGGAAAGGAGAAGTAGAAAGACGATGGCCAAAGCAAGGGAACACAAAGTTTGGAGTGGTGATTAGTTTAGCTTGGCAGTCCAAGCCCCCTTGAAGCAGTTTTGTGATTTAGAATTATTGCATTTGTATACTGCATCTCTATCATATTTATGGACTTGATCATTCTAAGCCCTAGGATATCACTGTGGTAGTGTCTTAAGCCCAGCCATCTTTAACTGCTTTATCAATAACATTCCCTCCATCATAAGGTGAGACTTAGGGATGCTCATTGATGCGACATAATATTCAGAACCATTCACATCTCCTAAATACTGAAACAGTGCACTTTCAAATGTAGCAAGATCCGAACAATATCCAGGCATGGGCTGATAAGTGATAAGAGACATTTGTGCCACATTAGTGACAGGCAATGACCATCTTCATCAAGTGAAAATCTTACCATCAGCTCTTGATGTTCAGAGGCTAGCATTGTTAAGTTCACACTGACAACATTTCAGGGATTATTATTGGCCAGAAACTATACTGGACCAGTCTTACTGTGGCTAAAAGAGTAAGTTAGATGCTCAGAATTTAGAAGTAAGTAACTGATCTCCCATTCCCCAATGCCTGTTCCACAGTCACTGGACACAAAGCATGTGTATTGTAATGCTCTCTACTTGCCTAGATAAGGGCAGCTCCAACAACATTCAAGAAGCTGAACAGCATCCAATTGGCTTGATTAGCAGTCCATCTACAAGCTTTAACATTCACTTCCTTCATGCCATCTACCACCTGAACTGCAGGAACTCACAAAGATTCCTTTAACAACACCTTCAAACCACCAAATCTACCATCTTGGAGAATAAGAGCACAGATGCCTATAATCTCTGCCTGAAAATACCCTTTTAAGTCACACACCATTCTGACATTATATCATCATTCCTTCACCGTGATGTGTCAAAATCCTGAAACTCCTTTCCTAACATCATTCCAAAAAGTGCACCTGTTCAAGAAATTGGCAAAGTACCTCACCATTAACATCTCCATAGCAATAAGGATAGGCATTACATGCTGGCTGAATCGATACACCATGAGTAGCTTTTTGGAAAGTTGTGAACAGTTGTGATTGTAGCATTGAGCATTGTGGTACCCCATTTATGACAACTTACCATCATCAGAATAAACCTTTAGTTTCCTTTGATTTCTGTTAACCTCTTTTCATTCCAAACTCGTATATTATCCCAAATGCCTTGTGCTCTAATTTTATTAACTAATCCATCTGTGACCTTAACAAATACTTTTGGAAAATCTGCAAAATCCTCATGAAATTTATCAATCCTGAAAGTAAAATCCTCAAAACAGTTGGTGAAACATTATTTCCATTTCATAAAATTCATGCTGACTCTGACCGATCATATAATTACATTGTAAATGTCTTGATTTGATATCCTTTATAAAAGGGTCTAATGTTTTTCTGACTGCTTATATTAAACAACTATGTCTTAATGATCTCCATTTTCTTTCAAACACCCTTTTTTAATGGTGGAATTACTTTAGCTACTGTCCAATCTACAGGAACATTTCCAGAATCCATAGAACTTTCAAGAATAGCCACCAACCCCAACGCAATATCCTTTAATACAGTGGAAAGACATCAATCAGCCTTGAAACCAGTTAATTTTTCAAGTTCCATCTCATTGATTAATACTAATTCCTCATGTACATTAAGTGCTTCAGTACATTAATATTTCTAAATTGCTCTCAATTATGGATTTACCACTTTTTTTTCTGGAAACCTTCAGAACTACTTTCTTTGATTAATCTAGTTTCTAACTTCATTTACAGAAATATACATTGATGGAGAAACTCAACATGTGTGGTAACATCTGTGTAAAGAAAGCAGAGTTAATATTTCAAGTCCAGTGACTCTTCATCAGACTCAAAATATTAGCTTTGTTTTTTTTCACTGATGCTGCTAGACTGGCTGGCTGAGTTTCCCCAGCAATTTCTGTTTTTGTTTCAGTTCTCCAGGCATCTGCAATTTTTCATTTTACTTGAAATTCTTGTGTTAGCTATGGTTGATTCACCTTTCCTGCTGCATTTTTGTGTCCCAGAGGAGTAACAGGTTTTCTGGATTATGTTATCCTTCATTAACTATGACCCATTGCTTCTCTGCTTTCACCAAAGCCAACCACTTTAGAACACTAACGCACATCTCCCAATACGGCACTACTGACCATCCATGCCCATCCCTGAGCACTGGGAACATCGTTCCCAACATTTGCAATTTTTTGTAGATTATGATGAAAGCAGATGACATTGTTAACCGAAATATTTTTCTTATGCCCATACAGAATTGTTTAAGATAGAAAAGCCAACAGAAAATCCAGGAACAGGTAAATACACAATACAGTAGAACCTCGATTATCACAACATCAGTTATACCAATTGCGGATTATCCAAACAAGATTTCAAGGTCCCATAAAAATGGCATTGGCAACTCAGCATTCAGCTATCAGTTAAATGGCATTATGGCGTGCATTGCCGAATAAATGAGACATGTTTGAATAACTTGTTGCGGCTGTACAGGACATTGGTTAAACCACTGTTGCTTGGGATATTGGGATATTGCTTGCAATTCTGGTCTCCTTCCTGTTGGAAAGATGTTGTGAAACTTGGAAGAGTTCAGAAAAGATTTACAAGGATGTTGCCAGGGTTGGAGGATTTGAGCTATATGGAGAGGCTGGACAGGCTGGGGCTGTTTTCCCTGGAGCGGCGGAGGCTGAGGGGTGACCTTATAGAGGTTTACAAAATTATGAGGGGTATGGATAAGACTAGTCATGGACAAAATCTTTTCCCTGGGGTGGGGGAGCCCAGGACTAGAGGGCATAGGTTTAGGGTGAGAGGGGAAAGATATAAAAGAGATCTTAGGGGCAACTTTTTCATGCAGAGGGTGGTATGTGTATGGAATGAGTTGCCAGAGGAAGTGGTGGAGGCTGGTACAATTGCAAAATTTAAAAGGCATTTGGATGGGTATATGAATAGGAAGGGTTTAGAAGGATATAGGCCAGGTGCTGGCAGGTGGGTCTAAATTGGGTTGGGATATCTGGTCGGCATGGATGGGTTGGACTGAAGGGGCTGTTTACATTGCTGTACATCTCTATGACTATGACTCTATAACCAGCACTCATAAATTACCACTTGTTTCCGGTTATCTGAACAATCAATTAGCTGAACAAAATACTCCCCGCTCATCTCATTCAGATAGTCGAGTTTCTACTGTATAATGTCAATGATTTTGCTCATCTGATAATTTAGAATATATATTGACTCCTATTAAGTTTTTAAGTTTTTAATGTTGGAATATTGCATACAATTCTGGTCTCACTACTATAGGAAGGATGTTGTGAGACTTGAAATGGTTCAGAAAAGACTTAAAAGGATGTTGCCAGGGTTAGAAGGCCTGAACAAGAAGGAGAGAGTGAATAGACTGGAACTATTTTCCCTAGAGTGTTGGAGGCTGAGTGTTGACCTTACAGAGGTTTTAAGATCAAGAGGGGCGTGGATAGGATAAATAGACAAGATCTGTTCCCCAGGATGGGGGAGTCTAAAATTAGAGGGCATAGGTTTAAGGCGAGAGGGGAAAGATTAGAAAGGAACCTAAGGGACAACTTTTTCCACACAGAGGATGGTGTGTGTATAGAATGAGTGCCAGAGGAAGTGGTGGAGGCTGGTACAATTACACCATTTAAAAGGCATCTGGATGGGTATATGAATAGGAAGGGTTTAGAGGGATATCAGCCAAATGCTGGCAAATGGGACTAAATTTATTTGGGATATCTAATTGGCATGGACGAGTTGGAGCAAAGATCTATTGCCACGCTGTATATCTCTATGACTCTGTGACTGCAATTGCATTAAGACAGAATGAAAAGTAAGTTGCAGAGCGGCAGTGACTGCACAGTCTCCAGTTGAGGCAGGATGAGAAGGTGAAGAGATGAAGAGTTAAGTGGGGGAGTGGTGGGGAGGGCAGGAGGATGTGCAATGAGATGGGCCATAGTATGGTGGTGGCGATTAGGATCAGCAAATGCAAGTGGCAAAGGGTGAATGTTGTGGAGGGAGAGGGAATGTTTGGTGGGTGTAGTGTATAGCAGGGTTATGGAGAATGATTCTTTTGCCCTGTTTCTCTACATGAAATATTTTCTCATATCCCAATTTCTGTTTCAGTGGAAAACTGGGGATGAGGTAAATGTTCTTGATTTCGGGGTTGGAATTACTGCTGAGTGGGGAATGTTTGAATTCCAGGATGAGAAAGTATAAATACTTTAAACTTGTCCTGAAATATTTAGGCTAAAATGTAATGTTGAATCGTAGAACACATTTGCTGCAGACGAGAAAATATACAGACAGAGAGGGTTGGGCCACGAACAAAAGGGGGAATCCAAGTTATGTAGAAGATGAAAACATCTGTTCTCACCAAGTGATAACAGGATGCTCTAAGGCAATTAAGAACATTTGCCTTAACATCAGTGAATATGAGTAAATAGGAAACCGAGTGATAACATTCGCGGCTGTTCCCTTGTGAAATTAGTAACAGTGTGTGATTCTGACCTTAAAACGAAATTCGGTATCAACTAACTTCTCTCCCTTACAAATTGTTGTCATCACTGTTATCTGTCTAGTTAAGAACATGGAGTGTTTTGTAAATCTTATGTATAAAGGAAGCCTTTTTGTGACGGTACAGCAGAGTAGCCTGCTAGGGCTTTTGAAAAGCTGATATCCTACTCTCCTGGGTTATTAGAACCTAGTTAGTTTAGCTTATATTGTAACAGTGATGCTACTGGTAAATAAAGGGGATGACTAAAATTAATCTAAACTGTCTGTAAGAGGTTTTTTATTCCAGACTACCAAACCATATGATCTCCGGAATGAACCAAGAGAGGCTTTCAGGTTGAGCCCACAAGGGATTCCCTGGGCCGTCTCAAATCTGTACTTTAACAAGGAAACCAATTGTCTGAAACAAAAACAGAAATTACTGGAAAAGCTCAGCAGGTCCACCAGCATTTGTGAAGAGAAATCAGAGTTAACATTTTCGGTCCATTGACCTTTCTTCAGAATCAGGTTAATTGTCTGGTTATGTTGAGGCATTTGGCTGGGACAGAATCATCGAGGATACAGTTTCTGTTTCAGACTTAATGTTTGGAATTTTGAGGAGATTATTTTTGAGATCAACTTCCTTCAGCTGGATGGAGAGGGAGTATTCCACTCTGCTGGGAAATACAAGGTTCAATCTTTCAGGAATAGTAGATGCAAAGTAGTGCTGGGTCAAAGGCTCGGAATCCTGCAATGAATAATCCAATTCCTAAACCAACAAGCTAACCCCTTTCCCTAATTCCGTACTCCCCACCACCTGTGCCCATCACTAAGCGCTGGTAACATCACTCACAATATTTGCATTTTGTCATCGATTATCATGATCATAGAAGACACTGTTCACCAAGATTTTTTTTAATGTCCATACAGAATTTTTTCAGATTGAAAAGCCAGCAGAAAATCCAGGATCAGGTAATCACCCAGTATAAAGTTAACCATTTTACTCACCTGATAATTCAGAATGTGTACTGACTTCTTTTGTTTAACTACAACTGCATTAAGACAGAATGAAAAGAGGGTCAGTGACTGCACAGTCTTCAGGTGAGGCAGGTTAATAGGTAAAGAGAGCATTGGGTCCAGATGAAACATTAAGGGGACAGGTGGATGTGCAGTGAGATGGGTCACAGGATCTGGCAGTTGAAAATGTGATCAGGGAGTTAGTGGTGAGGGGGAATTGTTGTGGAGAGGTGGGGATCATTAGAGATTGGGCAAGTTTTGGAGGACGTTTGTGTTTCCCTTATTTCTCTGCATGAAATAGTATTTTCTATCCCGATTTCTTATTTATTAGGAAATTGCTGATGAGGGAAATATTCCTGATTTCAGGGTTTGGAATTTCTGCTGAGTGGGAAATATTTGATTCCAAGGAGGTCAATTGTCTGGCTATGTTGTGGAAATTTGAATGGGACAGTGTAATTGGGGTATACAGTTTCTGTATGGGCTTCATGTTTGGAATTTTGAGGAGATGTTTTTGAGATCAGCTTCCTTCAGCTGGATGGAGAGGAAGTATTTCCCTCTGCTGGGAAATACAACATTCAGTCTATCAGGAATAGTAGATGGAGTTTAGAGCTGGGTTAGAGGATAGGAATCTTGCAATGAGTAACTCAGCTCCTACCTCAACAAAGCCTGCCCACAATGTACAATTTAAAAGTGTGATGGAATAGTAACCAATTGCCTGGATCAGTGCTGTTCCCACAATACTCAAGAATTTTGACTGCATCTCGCATAAAGTAGCCACCATGATTAGTACCCCATCTGCTCACTTCATCATTCATTTAATGCACCCCTGAAGTACAGTGGCAGAAGTACTTTCCAAACCTGTGACCCCTACTGGTCTGAACAGACAAAGCTGGGGGCTGTGGGGGGGAGAGCCATCACCTGGAAGTTTCCTTCTGAGTCACACATCATTTTGACTTGGAACTATAATTTTCATCCTCCACTGCCAATGGGTCACCGTTCTGCTACCCCTTTCAGAACGGCACTTTAGATGTATCTATATGGCAAGAACTACAGCAGTTCAAGAAAGTTATTTTCCTCCACATTCTTAAGGTCAATAAAAAATGGGCCATAATTGCTGACCCAACCAGTGCCACCCAAATCCCACAAACAGATTTTAAAAATATCTGCGAGCAAATGCTACTGAACATTGCACAGCATCAGAGAATGTCCTCACCTCTGATATTCTGTTAAAAAAATCATTGAGGAAGCAGGTGCGAGGTGGGTCTGTGAGGCTTGGTGAAGAACAGGAACCCACTACCCCATCCGCAAGAACGCCAATCAAGATTTGCCAAATGGTACCACCTCTTTATGACTCAGGACATCTCTCTCTCTCTCTCACTCCTCCCCCAACACCATCACTCATAAAATGTAATGGTGGAAAGAAAACTATAATTCTCCAACTCACATTCCCCTTGTCATTTTACAGCACACTGTCTTTAGCTCTTTTACCCAACCTGTTCCGGAATTCTGGAAACATCTAGCCCAATATTCATAAATTGTCATAGACAATTATAACAGCTGGTGTTTTTGTGAACCAAGCTGTTTTCCTTATGGCTGTGCAGAATGTTTTGCAGTGAAAAAGTCAGCACTCAAAGCAGTACCAGGTAATAGGGTGGCACAGTGGCTCAGTGATTAGCACTGCTGCCCCACATCACCAGGGACCTGGGTTCGATTTCAGCCTCAGGTGACTGTCAGTGTGGAGTTTGCATATTTTTCCTTGTCTGCATGGGTTTCCTCCAGGTGCTCCAGTTTCTCCCATGATCCAAAGACAATAACAAAGAGGTTTGTTGAGGGTAAAGCAATAGATGTGATCTATATGGACTTCAATAAGGCGTTCGACAAGGTTCCACATGGGAGACTGGTTTGCAATGTTAGATCTCATAGAATACAGGGAGAACTAGCCATTTGGATACAGAACTGGTTCAAAGGTAGAAAATAGATGGTAGTGGTGGAGGATTGTTTTTCAGATTGGACGCCTATGACCAGTGGGCTGCCACAAGGATTGGTGCTAGGTCTACTACTTTTTGTAGTCTGGGGTAAATATAGGATAATAGATAGGGGAATAGGTCTAAGTGGGTTACTCTTCGGAGGGTTGGTGTGGACTTAGAATCATACAATCCCTACAGTGTGGAAACAGGCCCTTCGGCACTACTAGCCACATTGACCCTCCAAAGAGTAACCCACCCAAACCCATTCCCCTATCATATTACCCTTTATTTACCCCTGATTAATGCTCCTAACCTACACATCCCTGAACACAATGGGTAATTTAGCATAGCCAATTCACCTAACCTGCACATACAGCCATAGAGTCTTGGAGGTGTACAGCATGGAAACAGACCGTCGGTCCAACTCATCCATGCCAACCAGATATCCCAACCCAATCTAGTTCCCATATGCCAGCACCACATTCCTCCAAACCTTCCCTATTCATATACCCTCCAGATGTATGTGGAGGAAACCCGTGCAGACACGAGCCACTGAGCCACCGTGCCGAAGGGCCTGTTTTTACATAGGGATTCTATGATTCTTAGTATCCAGCACAATTTTGTTGGTTCTGCTGATCTTTTTTTGGATTGTATAATACATATTTGGATTTGTTTTTTCATATTTTTAATGTTTGACTGCAGTTCAGTCAACACATTGCAAAAATAAGTTGCAGAGCAGCAGTGACTGTGCAGTCTCCAGGTGAGGCTACCATCAGACTACCACCTGATGAAGGAGCGATGCTCTGAAAGCTAGTGTGCTTCCAATTAAACCTGTTGGACAATACCCTGGTGTTGTGTGATTTTTAACTTTGTACACCCCAGTCCAACACCGGCATCTCCAAATCGTGACTACCATCCTCATCTGTGATATTCTGTTAGACATTCATTGAGGAAGCAGCCGTGAGGTATTTCTGTAAGACTTGAGGTTGTACAGGATCCCAGTACACCATCCCAGAAGGATTTATCACCTCTTTATGAACCAAGGCACCTTACTCAGCACCACCTTCCTAACCTGCAATCTTCTTCCTGACCTCTCCGCCCCCACCCCCACTCCAGCCTATCACCCTCACTTAACCTCCTTCCACCTATCGCATTTCCAACACCCTCCCCCAAGTCCCTCCTCCCTACCTTTTATCTTAGCCTGCTTGGCACACTTTCCTCATTCCTGAAGAAGGGCTCATGCCTGAAACGTCGATTCTCCTGCTCCTTGGATGCTGCCTGACCTGCTGCGCTTTTCCAGCAACACATTTTCAGCACCTTTCTCTATCCACTTTACCTCCTCCTGCACATCATCAATCATTAAATGTGATGGTAGAAAGATAAAACATAATTTTCCACCCACAATCCCCTTGTCATCTTGCAGCACACTGACTTCAATGCTCTTGTCCTTACTTGTTCCTGAATTCTGGAAACATCCAACATTTGTGATTTGTACGTCTGTCATAACAGCTGATGATTTTGTTAACAAAGATATTTTTCTTATGCCCATGTAGAATATTTTGTGGTAAAAATGTCAACAGACATAACAGTACCAGGTAAATATCCAGAACAAAATGTTGGTAATATTCCGATGTTCTGTTCCTGAATGTCTAATGACTTATTTGGCTGTTTCTTCTTTTAAATGTTTAACAGCAGTTAAGCTAAAGCATAGTGAAAAATAAGTTGTAGAACGGCAATGGCTGCAGGATCCAGACGAGGCAGAATAAGGAGATGAAGGAATAATTGGGTCAAGTAAAGAGGTGGCAAGGATTAAGGGGGCAGAATGGATTAAATGCAAGGGCGATAGGAGAGAAGAGGGAGGAAGAAGGATGGAAAGACAATGGTCAAAGAGAGAGAACATAAAGTTTGGAGTAGTGATTAGCTCAGTTTGGCAATCCAACATCCTCCTCACATTTTACCCTACCACTCTATCACCCACCTTTGTGTCATCAGCAAATTTGCTAATATTACTTTTAATGCCTTCATCTATATCATTGATGTATATTGTAAACAGTTATGGTCCCAGCACCCAACCTTGTGGTACCCCACTGGTCACTGCCTGCCATTTTGAAAGGGACCTGTTTAGCACTACTTTTTGCTTCCTGTCAGCCAGCCAATTTTCAATCCAAGTCAGTATTTTGCCCCCAGTACCATGTGCCCTAATTTTGCTCATTAATCTCCTATGTGGGACTTTATCAAAGGCTTTCTGAAAGTTCAGGTACATTCACTGACTCTCCCTTGTCCATCTTCATAGTTACATCCTCAAAAAATTCCAGAAGATTAGTCAAGCATGATTTCCTCTTCATAAGTCCATGCTGACTCTGTCCTATCCTGTTACTGCTGTCTAAATGAGTCGTAATTTCATCTTTTATAATTGACTCCAGCATCTTTCCCACCACTGACATCAGGCTAACCAGTCTATAATTCCTTGTTTTCTCTCTCCCTGCTTTCTTGAAAAGTGGGACAACATTAACCAGCCTTTGGATTAGTGGTGCTGGAAGAGCACAGCAGTTCAGGCAGCATCCGAGGAGCAGCAAAATCGACATTTCGGGCAAAAGCCCTTCAAAAGCCCTTGCCCGAAATGTCGATTTTGCTGCTCCTCTGATACTGCCTGAACTGCTGTGCTCTTCCAGCACCACTAATCCAAAATCTGGTTTCCAGCATCTGCAGTCATTGTTTTTACCAACATTAACCAACCTCCAATCTGCAGGAACTGATCCTGAATCTATAGAACATTGGAAAATGATTACCAATGCATCCAACCTGGTAACATCACCCACAGCATTTTCAATTTGTCATAGATTATGATGAAAACAGATGTCATTGTTCACCAAGTTTTTTATACCATTACAGGATTGTTTATGATCGAGAAGCCAACAAAAAAACCCAGGACTAGACAAACACACAGTATAACGTTAATGTGTTTGCTCCCCTGATCATTCGGAATGTATACTGACTTCTATTGATTCTTTTTTAAATGTTTAATGTTTGACTGCAACTGCCTCCTGGCAGAATGTAAAGTAAGTTGCAGAGAAGCAGTGTAATCTCCAGGTGAAGCAGGATGAGAAGGTGAAGAGACCAGTGGGTCCAGATGAAAGGTTAAGTGGGCAGGAGGATGTTCAGTGAGATGGGTCACTGGGTATGCAGGTGATGATTAGGATCAGAGAGTGTAAATGGCAAGGGGAATGTTGTAGAGGGAGCGGGGATGAGTCATGATTATGGGGTTGTGGAGGACATTATTGTTTCTCTACATGACATTGACTCTCACATCCCGACTTCCTGTATATTAGAGAAGTGGGGATAAGGTAAATATTCCTGATTTCAGATCTTGAAATTTCTGCTGAGTGGGAAGAGTGGGGAATGTTTGATTCCAAGGAGGTCAATTGCCTGGTTATGTTTGACGATTTTTAATGGGACAGTATCATAGGGGATGCAATTTCTGTCCAGGTTTTAAGTTTAGAATTTTGACAAGATTACATTTGGTGTCAGTTGTCTTCACATGTCTGGACAGGGAGTATTCATGTCTGCTGGGAAATTCAACGTTCATGTATCAGGAATGGTAGATGGAATTTAGAGTTTGGTCAGATGATAGGAATCTTGCAATGTGTAACTCATCTCCTAAATCAACAAAGTCTACCCACACTGTACAAGATACAAATTGAAAGTGTGATGGAATACTATTAATTTGCCTGGATGAATGCAGATCCCACAATAATCAATAATTTTGACTGCATCCAGAACAAAGTTGCCAACAAGTCTGGCATCCCATCTGATACTTTTATCATTCACTCAATCCACCCCCAACATATAGAGGCAGCAGTACTTTCCAAACCTGTGACCCTTACTTCCAGAAATGACAAAGTCGGCAGATACTGAGGACTTTGCTTCTGAGTCACACAACATTTTGATTTGGAACTATAATTCTCATTCTTGACTGTAATTGCATCAACAATCTGCAGCTCCTTTTAACACAGCACTCTGTGTTTATCTATACTCCCAGAATGACAGCAGTTCAAAAAGGTTAGCAGCCAATACCCTTTCATCTCTAAAAGTGTGACACAGAAAAAGCACAGCAGGTCAGGCAGCATTCTCGATGCAGGAGAGTCAATTTTTCAGGCATAAGCCCTTCATCAGGAATGTCCAATATGTCAACTCTCCGGCTCCTTGTCTGCTGCCTGACCTGTTGTGCTTTTCCACCACCACAATTTTTAATGCTGATGTCCAGCATCTACAGTCCTCACTTTCTATTACTTTCTCAGGGTCAAACAAGAATGATGACTCAGCCAGGGCCACCCAAATCCCATAGATTTTAAAAATATCTGCGAGCAAATGCTACTGAACATTGCACAGCATCAGCAAATATCCACACACTTGATATTCTATCAGAAATTTGTTGAGGAAGCAGTTGTAAGGGGTGTCCGTATGGCTTGAGAAAGAACAGGAGACCATTACCCCACCCTCAAGAATGCCCTTCAATATCCATGAAAAATATATCACCTTTTTATGATCCAGAACACAAACACACATCATCAGTCATGAAAGGTAATGATTGAAATAAAACTGTATTGTTCCACCCCCCTTCTTCCCATGTTATTTTACAGTAAACTGTTTTCTGCTCCCTTATGTCCAACTGTTCTCGAATTCTGAATCATATAGCCCCATATTTGTGATTTCTAATTTCTAATAGACTGTTATAACAGCTGGTGTTTTTGTGAACTAAGGTTTTGTTTATGCCCATATAGAAGTTCTTGCAGTAAAAACGTCAACAGACAAAGCAGTACCAGGTAAATATCCAGCACAATGTTGTTGGCTTTTCTGATCTTCTGTTTCAGAATGTGTAATGATATATTTTGATTTGCTTGTTTCTTCTTCTTCATGTTTAACTGCATATAAGTTAAAACATAGTGAAAATAAGCAGCAGTGACTGCGCAGTCTCTAGGTGAGGCAGGAGAAAAGGTGAAGAAATCACTGGGTCCAGATGAAATGTTCAGGGGACAGGAGATTGTGCAGTGAGATTTGGCACAGGGTGTGGACTGATGATTGTATTCATGGAAAGTAAGTGGAACAGAGGAAATGTTGTGGAAGGAGTGAGATGTTTGGTGAGTAGAATAGTGGTGGGGTTGTGGGGTCATTTTTATTTCTCTTGTTAGTCTGCATGAAACATTCTCTCATATTGCCAGATCACGTTATCCTGTTAAATATAGAGCTGTGCTGAAGGAAATATTCCTGATTTCAGGCTTGGAATTTCTGCTGAGTGGGGAAAGTGGGGAATATTTGTTCCTGAGGAGGTCAATTGTCCAGTTACGTTGGGAGAATTTAAATGGGGCAGTATGATTGGGGTTGCAGTTTCTGTCTGGACTTCATGTTTGGAATTTTGTGGAGATATTTTGAGATTCAGCTTTCTTCAGCTGGATGGGAAAGGGAGTATTCCTCTCTGCTGGGAAATATGAGCAGTGTATCAGTAATAATTAATGGAACTTAGAGTTGCGTCAGTGGCTAGAAACCTGCAAAGAGTAACCAAGCTCCTAACTCAACAAAATCTGTCCACTGGAGAAGACATGAATTAAACACATGATGGAATATAGCCCAGTTCCCTGGTTGAGAGCCTATCTCACAAAACTCAAGAATTTTGATGGCATACAGCACAAAGTAGCCAACTAGATCTGCACCCCCCTGCTATCTTTATCATTCATTCAATCCACCCGTGATGTATAGTAGCAGCGGTACTTTCCTAATCTGTGAAGCCTATCACCTGAAATGACAAAGCAGACAGGATACTTGGGATTGCCATCACCTGCAATTTTCCTCCTGGGTGACACATCATTCTGACTTGGAACTCTAGTTGTCATGCTTTGCTGTCATTGAATTCACATACTGCAGCTCCTTTTAAATCGGTACGCTGGGTGTATCTATACCCCAAGAATTACAGCAGTTCAAGAAGGTGACTTGCCACCACCTTCTCAATGTCAATTAAGAAGGGGCCATAATTGCTGATTCAGCTAGTGCCGCCCAAATCCCAAAACAAATTTTAAAAAGTATCTGTGAGAAAATGCTACTGAGCATTGCACAACATCAGAGAACATCCTTACCTGTAACATTCTGTTTGAAATTCATTGAGGATGCAGCTAATGAGGTGTGTTTGCTCTAAGACTGACAAAGAACAGGAGCCCACTATCCCCCCCACCCCACAACCACCCAAAAGGATATATGCAAAGATTAGCCAAAAGGTATGACTTCTCCAGCACATAGGACTTCTCTCTCTCTCTCTCTATACCACCCCACTCTCACTCACACACAAACTCGCTAATAAAAATGTAATGATGGAAAGAAACCATAATTCTCCACCCCACAATTCCCTTGACATTTGCAGCATATTGTCTGCAGCTCTCCTATCCCCAATCCCCAGTAGTTCTTCACTTCTGAAAACATCTCACCCAGTGTTTCTGATTTGCAAAAGTCTGTATAACAGCTGATGTGTTTGGTAATTGAGATATTTTTGTTTTGCCCATGCAGAATATTTTGTGGTGAAAAAGTCAACAGACAAATCAGTACCAGGTAAATATCCAGCACAACATTGTTGATTTTGCCATATCGTGTCTCGGAATGTGTAATGACTTATTGATTTGTTTGTTTCTTATTTTTAATGTTTAACTGAAGTTGAGTTAATGCATAGTGAAAAGTGAGTTGCAGAGTGGCAATGACTGTCTAGTCTCCAGGATCAGAAGATGAAGAGATCATTGAATCCAGATGAAACCTGATGTGGGCAGAAAGACATGCAGGGAAATGGGTCACAAGGTATGCAGGTGGTGATAGGGATTAGGAAGTATAAGTGGCAAGGGGAAAAGTTGTGGAGTGAGTGGGCATGTTTCATGGTTTGGGGTTTGTGGAGAATTTGATTCCCTTGTTTTTCTGCATGAAATAGACTCTATACTCCAATTTCTTCTATATTAGGGAGCGAAATATTCATGATTTCAGGAATTTCTGCTGAGTGGGGAGAGTGGGGAATCTTTGATTCCAAGGAGTCAACCATCTGGTTTTTTTGGAGGAATTTGAATGGGAAGAGTATGATTGGGGATTCAGTTTCCAGACTCCATGTTTGGAACTTTGAGGGAATGTTTTTGGGATCAGCTGTCTTCAGCTGTTTGACTGCCTGCAGCACAAAGTAGCAAACTAGACTGGCACCCCGTTCTTTATCTTTCACTCAATCCACACACAACATAGTGTGGATGCAGTTTGTTCCAAACCTGTGAAGCCTACCACCTGAAATAACAAAGCGGGCATCACCTGCAATTTTCCTCCTAGGTCACACATCATTCTGTCTTGGAAGTATCATTGTTACCCTTCACTATAATGGATTAAAATTCTGGAGCTCCTTTTAAAGCAGTACTTTGGAGTTCTATGCCTCAAGAACTACAGTGGTTCAGGAAGCTTACTCGCCCCCACCTTTTCAATGTCAATTAAGAATGGGCCATAATTGCTGGGGATCCTGCCAGTGCTGCGTGTATCAGCAAATGCTACTGAACATTGCACAGCATCAATGAACATCTACACCTCTGATACTCTGTCAGAAATTAATTAAGAAAGCAGCTGTAAGATGTGTCTCTCAGGTTTGAGGATGTACAACATTTCACTATCTCACCCGCAAGGATAACCACCAGGATTCACCATGAGGCATTATCTCTTTATGAGTCAGGACACCTCACTCCTCCCCCCCGTCCCGACATTGTGGCTCACAACACATGATGGTGGAAAAAAAACCATAATTGTCCATTCATAATCACTTTGTCATTTTGCAGCACACTGTCTTCAGCTCTCTTGTCCCCACCTGTTCCTGAATTCTGGAAACATTTGGTCCAATATTTGTGATTTCTAATAGACTATTATAAGAGTTAACTGTTTTGTTAACAAAGCTATTTTCCTTCTGCCCATGTAGAAGTTTTTGCAATAAAAGCGACACCAGACAAAGCAATACCAGGTAAATATCCAGCAGAATGTTGCTGGTTTTGATGATCTTCAGTTTCAGAGTGTATATTGACTTATTTTGATTTGGTGGTTTCTTATCGTTAATATTTAACTGGTGTTGAGTTCATGTATAGTGAAAAGAAAGTTACAGAGCAGGAATGACTGTGCAAA
The DNA here is from genome assembly GCF_037043375.1 of Chiloscyllium plagiosum. Lineage (NCBI taxonomy): Eukaryota > Metazoa > Chordata > Chondrichthyes > Orectolobiformes > Hemiscylliidae > Chiloscyllium > Chiloscyllium plagiosum. The sequence continues at coordinate 5,979,506 of NW_028270149.1, read as the reverse complement.
CTCTCGGTGAGGCAGGATGAGGAGATGAAGGAATAAGTCAACCAGGTGAGAAGGGAGAAAGGGATTCAGGCACAGAATGGAATAAATGCAAGGAGAATAATGAGAAGGGAGAAGATGAAGGAATAGAAAGATAAAGGTCAAAGAGAGGGACCACAAACATTGGAATACTGATTGGTTCAGTTCAGCAGTCCAAGTCCCCTTGAAATTTGTGACATCCTCTTCATCACTTATGCAGTTTTGTGTCATCAGCTGATTGAGAAAAATTGCTATTGAGTGCCAAAACATGCAAATCATGTTTATGGAGTTGATCATCTAAGTTCGAGAATGCCATTGGGGTAGTGTCTTAAGCCCAGCCATCCTCAGCTGCTCCATCATTGATATTCACCTCAGCATAATATCAGTTGTGTGGATGTGCGCTGATGTCTACACTATTTTCAGCAGCATTCAAAACTCCATTCCCAAATGTAGCAAGACCGGGTCAATATCCAGCCATGGACTGATAAATGATAAGTTACATTTACAACAGAGATAGAACTTAGAAAAGTACAGCACAGAACAGGCCCTTAGGCCCACGATGTTGTGCCGAGAATTAATCCTAACCTAACCTACACACCCCTCAATTCACTGCTGTCCATGTGCATGTCCAGCAGACACTTAAATGTTCCTGATGACTCTGTTTCCACCACCTCAGCTGGCAACGCATTCTATGCATTCACAACTATCTGCGTAAAGAACCTAACTCTGATGTGTCTTCTATACTTCCTCCTAACCCTTAAAATTATGACTCTTCGTGGCACTCACTCCTGCCCTGGGGAAAAGTCTCTGGTTATCGACTCTATCCATGCCTCTCATTACCTTGTATACCTCGATCAGGTCACCTCTCTTCCTCCTTCTCTCCAGAGAGAATAGTCCGAGCTTAGTCAACCTCGCTTTGTAATACAAGCCCTCCAGTCCAGGCAGCATCCTAGTAAACCTTCTTTGCACCCTCTCCAAAGCCTCTGTATCTTTCCTATAATAAGGCGACCAGAACTGGTCACAATATTCCAAGTGTGGTCTCACCAGGATCTTGTAGAACTGCAGCAAAACCTCATGGCTATTAAACTCAATCCCCCTGTTAATGAAAGCCAAAATACCATATGCTTTCTTAACAATCCTATCCATTTGGGTGGCAACTTTGAGGGATCTATGCACTTGAACACCAAGATCCCTCTGTTCCTCCACTCTGCCAAGAATCCTGTCTTTAATCCTATATTCAGCATTCAAGTTTGACCTTCCAAAATGCATCACTTCGCACTTATCCAGGTTGATCTTCATCTGCCATTTCTCAGCCCAGCTTTGCATCCTGTCTAGGTCGCACTGCAGCCTGCAACAGCCCACAATAGTATTGATGGCACCTCCAACTTTTATGTCATTGGCAAATTTACTAACCCACCCTTCAACCTCCTCATCTAAGTCATTTATAAAAACTACAAAGAGCAGAGGGCCAAGAACAAAGCCCTGCAGGACACCACTCACCACTGACCTCCAGGCAGAATACTTTCCATCTAAGCCACTCTGTGCCTTCTCTCAGCCAACCAATTCTGAATCCAACCAGCCAAGTCTCCCTGTATCCCATAACTTTACGAATGAGCCTACCATTGGGAACCTTGGCTTGCTGAAGTCAATATACATCACATCCACTGCTCGACCTTTGTCGACCTGTCTCATCACTGTCTCAAAGAATTCAATAAGATTTGTGAGGCATGACCTGCCCCTCACAAAGCCATGGTGACTGCTTTTAATCATGCAATGCTTTTCCAAATAGTCATAAATCTATGCCACAAAATTCTTTCCAAAACCTTGCTGACCACAGCATAAGACTGACTGGTCTGTAATTACCAGGGATTTCCCTATTCCCCTTCTTGAAAAAAGGAATAACATTCGCCTCCCTCCAATTCTCCGGTACGACTCCCGTGGAGAGTGAGGAAGCGAAGATCTTCGCCAGCAGCTTAGCAACCTCCTTTCTCATTTCCCGGAGCAACCTAGGATAAATCTGACCTGACCCTGGGGACTTATCAATTCTAATGTTTGCCAAAATTTCCAGCACATCAACTTCCTCAGTCTCGACCTGTTCAAGCCCGTTTCCCAGCTCCTTGAAATTCTCATTCACAACAAGGTCCCATTCCATACTGAAAACTGAAGCAAAAAACTCATTTAGAGCTTCTCCTATCTGCTTAGACTTCACACCCCAGTTCCCTACCCTATCCCTGACCGGCTCTACCTTCTCCTTGATCATTCTCTTATTTCTCACATATGATTAAAATATATTTGGGTTCTCCCTATTCCTTCCTGCCACGCATTTTTTGTGCCCCTCCTGGCTCTCCTCAGTCCATTTCTGAGCTCCTTTCTAGTAAGCCTGTAATCCACTAAAGCTGTGCTAGATCCTTGCTTCCTCCACCTTACGTAAGATGCCTTCTTCCTTTTGACGAGAAGCTCCTCTGTTCTTGTCATCCAAGACCCCTTAATCTTACCCCTTTTTGCCTGTCTCGGAGGAACAAATTTATGCATCACTCGTAACAACTGCTTCTTAAATAGTCTCCACATGTCTGTTGTGCCCTTTCCGTGGAACAATTGCTCCCAATCTGTACTTCCCAACTCCTGTCTGATAGTGTCATAATTTCTCTTTCCTGAGTTAAATATCTTCCCTTGGTACCTGCTCCTTTCCCTCTCCATGGCTATGGTAAATGTGAGTCAGTTGTGGTCACTGTCACCAAAGTGTTCTCCCACTGCGAGATCTGACACCTGTCCTGGCTAATTGCCAAGTACTAAATCCAAAATGGCCTCTCCCCTCGTAGGACTGTCCACATACTGAGTAAGGAAATCCTCCTGAACACACCTGAAAAAAACAGTTTCATCCAAACTATCTGCACAAAGGAGGTTCCAGTCAATATTGGGAAAGTTGAAGTCACCCATAACAACAACCCTCCTCCATCTGCATTTTTCCAAAATCTGCAGGCCTACGAGATCTTTGATCTCCCTACTGCTATTAGGGGGTGCATAGAAAACCCCCAATGAGGTGGCTGTTCCCTTGCTGTTCCTAACTTCCACCCATACTGACTCAGTAGACAAACCTTCCTCAACAACCTTTGTTTCTGTAGCTATGATGCACTCTCTGATTAGCAATGCTACACCCCCTCCTTTTTTTCCACCTCTCCCTTTTCTTTTTAAATGTTCGAAACTCTGGAACATCTAGCAACCATTCCTACCCCTGTGAAACCCACGTCTCTGTTATGGCCACAACATCATAGTCCCAAGTACTGATCCATGCTCTAAGTTTGTCACTCTTATTTCTGACACTCCTTGCGTTAAAGCAAACACACTTTAACCGATCCCGTTGTTTCATCACATGAAAAACCTTCCTGATAGATTCACTACATCCTGTCACTGCCCCAATCAACAACCAACCCCCTCTCAGATGTTTAGCTCTGGGTCCTAACCCTCTGCCAAACTAGTTTAAACCATTCCGAACCACATGAGTAAACCTTCTATGCAGGACATTTGTGCACCTCCAGTTCAGGTGCAACCCATCCTTCATGTACAGGTCCCACCTTACCCAGAAGGCATCTTAATGGTCTAAGTATCTGAAGCCCTCCCTCCTGCACCGTCTCGCAGCCACGTGTTAAGCTGCATTTGCTGACTGTTCCTCACCTCACTGTCTCGTGGAATGTGAAGCAAATCTGAGAACACTACTCTACTTGTCCTGCTCTTCAGCTTCCAACCTAGCTCTCTGTAGAAACCTATCAATCCCTTTCCTGGCTATGTCATTGGTGCCAATATGTACCACAATTTCTGGATGCTCAACCTCCCACTTCAGAATCTTGTGAACCCGATCAGCAATATCCCAGACCCTGACTTTGGGGAAGTAACATACCTTGCAGGAGATCCATTCCTGACCACAAAATCTCCTGTCAGTCTGTCTACCAATTGAGTTCCCTAGCGCTTTTCTATTCTCACCCCTTTGGCATTGTGGCTCGCTGTCCCAGTGCACCAGGGTCCCAGGTTCGATTCCAACCATGGGCGACTGTCTGTGTGGAGTTTGCACATTCTCTCCATGTCTACGTGGGTTATCTCCACGTGCTCCAGTTTCCTCCCACAATCCAAAGATGTGCAGGTCAGGTGAATTGGCCATGCTAAATTTCCCATAGTGTTAGCTGCATTAGTCAGAGGGAAATGGGTCTGGGTGGGTTACTCTTCGGAAGGTTGGTGTGGACTTGTTGGGCTAAAGGGCCTGTTTCCACGCTGTAGGGAATCTAATCCCATCTAATCTAATCTTCCCTTCTCAGCCACAGTGCCAGAGACCTGGCAACTATGGCTTTTCCCTGGTAGGCCGGCTCCACCAGCAGTATCCAAAACAGTATATGCATTGCTGAGGGGAACGGCCATAGGAGATCCCTGCTCTGTCTGTTGGTTCCCTTTCCACCCCCTGACAGCAACCCAGCTGTTCTTACCCTGAACCTGAAGAGTGACCACCTCCCTGTACATTCTCTCAATTTCTCACTCAGCCTCCCAGATGATCTGCAGTTCATCCAGCTCCAGCTCCAGTTCCCTAACTCCGTTTTCAAGAAGCTCGAGTTGGGTGCACTTCCTGCAGATGTGGTCATCAGAGACATGTGTCATGTCTCTCACCTGCCACATTCTGCAGGAAGAACATGCAACTGCCCTATTAGCTATACCCCGCTAAGCTGAAAGCCTACACCAGGACGAAACAAGGAAGAGAGAAAAAAACCTGAAGAACTTACTGAGTTTATAGACTCTTATTATGGTTAAAGGAGATGGGTGGGAGGGAGGCCCTACAGTGTAGGGTCACGGGTTTAGATCACACATACTTATAGAACAATCGCTTACATTCCTGGCAGCCCTCGCTTCTCTCCGCCCACTCTCCTCGCCACTCTGTAAAAACAGTTGTGTCACATAAGTGCCAGTTAATGATCATCTTCATCAAGGGGAAATCTAACCATCAGGCCTTGATGTTCAGAGGCATTAGCATTGCTAAATCGCATACTGTCAACATCTCAGGGATTACTTTGACCAGAAACTCTACTGGATCTTCCTTACTGTTTCTAAACAAATCAGCTAGAGGCTAGGAATTTAATAAGTAACTCACCATCCATTCCCCTGTGCCTGTTCTTTAACCAGGGAAACAAGACAGGTGTGATGGAATGCCCTCCACTTGCCTGGATAAGGAGGCCCAAATCCAACAACATTGAAGAAGTTCAACAGCATCCAGGACAAAGCAAGTTGCTTGGTTAGCAGTCCCTCCACAGTCTTTAACATTCACTTTCATCACCACCAATGCTCAGTAGCAACAGAGTGTACCATCTACAAGCTGCACTGCAGTAACTCTCAATGTTTCCTTGAACAGCACCTTCCAAAACCCACAAACTCTAACATCCTGAAGAACAATGGCACAGATGCCTGCAAATTCCCTTTCAAGTCACACACCAGCCTGACTGAGAATTAAATAATCATTCCTTGACTGTTGGCGGGTCAAAATCACAAAACTCTGATTTCAGGTCTTGAAATTTCTGCTGAGTGGGGAGAGTGGGGAATGTTTGATTCCAAGGAGGTCAATTGTCTGGTTATGTTTGAGGATTTTTAATGGGACAGTATCATTGCAGATGCAATTTCTGTCCAGGTTTTAAGTTTAAAATTTTGATGAGATTACATTTGGTATCAGTTTTCTTCACCTAGATGGAGAGGGAGTATTCCTGTCTGCTGAGAAATACAACATTCAGTGTATCAGGAATGATGGATGGAATTTAGAGTTGGGTCAGACATTAGGAATCTTGCAATGAGTAATTCAGCTCCTAAATCAACAAAGTCTACCCACACTGTACAAGACACAAATTGAAAGTGTGGTGGAATACTATTCATTTGCCTGGATGAATGCAGACCCCACAATAGTCAATAATTTTGACTTCACACAGAACAAAGTTGGCAACTAGTCTGGCATCCCATCTGATACTTTTATCATTCACTCAATCCACCCCCAACATATAGAGGGAGCAGTACTTACCAAATCTGTGACCCCTACCAACAGAAATGACAAAGGCTTGGGACAGACAGCACCAGCAAGTTTGCTTCTGAGTCACCCATCATTTTGATTTGGAACTAAAATTCTCATCCTTGACTGTAATTGCATCAACAATCGGCAGCTCCTTTTAACACAGCACTCTGTGTTTATCTATACTCCCAAATGACAGCAGTTCAAGACATTGACTTGCCATCAGCTTCTCAAAGTCAAATAAGAAAGGCTATAATTGCTGACTCAGCCAGTCTGCCCAAATCTTACAAAGAGATTTTAAAAGATCTGCTAGCAAACGCTTCTGAACATTGCACAGCATCAGCAAACATCCACACCTCTGAAATTCTGTTAGGAATTTGTTCAGGAAGCAGCTGTAAGGGGTGTCTATAAGGCTTGAGAAAGAACTGGAGTCTATTACCCCACCCACAAGAATCCCTTTTGATGTCGGCGAAAATATATCACCTCTTTATGAGCCAGAACACAACTATCTTTCTCACTTCCTCCTGTCCCTACTTGTGCATACAAACACACATCATCAATCATGAAATATGTTTGAAAGAAAATTGTAATTCTCCACTCCACCCTTCCCTTGTCATTTTACAGCACACTGTTTTTAGTTCCCTTGTGCCCAACTGTTCTCGAATTCTGAAGCATATAGCCCCATATTTGTGATTTCTAATTTCTAATAGACTGTTATAACAGCTGGTGTTTTTGTGAACTAAGGTTTTGTTTATGCCCATATAGAAGTTCTTGCAGTAAAAACGTCAACAGACAAAGCAGTACCAGGTAAATATCCAGAACAATGTTGTTGGCTTTTCTGATCTTCTGTTTCAGAATGTGTAATGATATATTTTGATTTGCTTGTTTCTTCTTCTTCATGTTTAACTGCATATAAGTTAAAACATAGCGAAAATAAGCAGCAGTGACTGTGCAGTCTCTAGGTGAGGCAGGAGAAAAGGTGAAGAGATCACTGGGTCCAGCTGAAATGTTCAGGGGACAGGAGGTTGTGCAGTGAAATTTGGCACAGGGTGTGGAGATGATGAATGGATTCACGGAAAGTAAGTGGAACGGAGGAAATGTTGTGGAAGAAGTGAGATGTTTGGTGAGTAGAGTAGTGGTGGGGTTAGAACATAGAACGTAGAAGAATACAGCGTAGTACAGGCCCTTTGGCCCTCGATGTTGCGCCGATCCAAGCCCACCTAACCTACACTAGCCCACTATCCTCCATATGCCTATCCAATGCCCGTTTAAATGCCCATAAAGAGGGAGAGTCCACCACTGCCACTGGCAGGGCATTCCATGAACTCACGACTCGCTGAGTAAAGAACCTACCCCTAACATCTGTCCTATACCTACCACCCCTTAATTTAAAGCTATGCCCCCTCGTAATAGCTGACTCCATACATGGAAAAAGGTTCTCACGGTCAACCCTATCTAAACCCCTAATCATCTTGTACACCTCTATCAAGTCACCCCTAAACCTTCTTTTCTCCAATGAAAACAACCCCAAGTGCCTCAGCCTTTCCTCATACGATCTTCCTACCATACCAGGCAACATCCTGGTAAACCTCCTCTGCACCCGTTCCAGTGCCTCCACATCCTTCCTATAGTATGGTGACCAAAACTGCACACAATACTCCAGATGCGGCCGCACCAGAGTCTTATACAACTGCAACATGATCTCAGGACTCCGGAACTCAATTCCTCTACCAATAAAAGCCAGTACGCCATATGCCTTCTTCACCGCACTATTTACCTAGGTGGCAACTTTCAAAGATCTGTGTACATGGACACCAAGATCCCTCTGCTCATCCACACTACCAAGTATCCGACCATTAGCCCAGTACCCCATCTTTTTGTTACTCTTACCAAAGTGAATCACCTCACACTTAGCTACATTGAACTCCATGTGGGGGACCTTTTTATTTCTCTTGTTAGTCTGCATGAAACATTCTCTCATATTGCCAGATCACGTTATCCTGTTAAATATGGAGCTGTGCTGAAGGAAATATTCCTGATTTCAGGCTTGGAATTTCTGCTGAGTGGGGAAAGTGGGGAATATTTGTTCCTGAGGAGGTCAATTGTCCAGTTATGTTGGGAGAATTTAAATGGGGCAGTATGATTGGGGTTGCAGTTTCTGTCTGGACTTCATGTTTGGAATTTTGCGGAGATATTTTTGAGATTCAGCTTTCTTCGGCTGAATGGAGGTAGAGAGGATAGTGAATAAGGCATTTGGTATGCTTTCTTTTATTGGTCAGAGTATTGAGTATTGGAGTTGGGAGGTCATATTGCAGCTGTACAGGACATTGGTTTGGCCACTGTTGGGAAATTGCATGCAATTCTGGTCTCCTTTATCAGAATGATTTTGTGAAACTTGAAAGGGTTCAGAAAAGATTTACAAGGATGCAGCCAGGGTTGGAGAATTTGAGTAAATGTTAGAGGTTGAATAGTCTAGGGCCATTTTTCCTGAAGTGACGGAGGCTGAGGAGTGACCTTATAAAGGGTTATAAAATCATGAGGGGCATGGATCGGATAAATAGACAAAGACTTTTGCCTGTGGTGGTGAAGCCAAGAAATAGAGGGCATAGCTTTAGGGTGAGAGGGGAAAGATATAAAAGACACCTAAGGGGCAACATTTTCATGCAGAGGATGGTACGTGCATGGAATGAGCTGCCAGAGGAAGTGGTGGAGGCTAGTACAATTGCAACATTTAAAAGTCATTTGGATGGGTATATGAATAGGAAAGGTTTGGAGGGATTAGATTAGATTAGATTAGATTAGATTAGATTACTTACAGTGTGGAAACAGGCCCTTCAGCCCAACAAGTCCACACCGACCCGCCAAAGCATATACCACCCAGACCCATACTCCTACATTTACCCCTTCACCTAACACTACGGGCAATTTAGCATGGCCAATTCACCTAACCTGCACATTTTTGGATTGTGGGGAGAATGTGCAAACTCCACACAGAGAGTCGCCTGAGGCGGGAGTTGAACCCGGGTCTCTGGCGCTGTGAGGCAGCAGTGCTAACCAAGCAGTGGGCCAAGTGCTGGCAGGTGGGACTAGATTGCATTGAAATGTCTGGTTGGCATGGATGAGTTGGACCTAAGGGTCTGTTTCCATGCTGTCCATCTCTATGACTCTGTGAAAGGGAGTATTCATCTCTGCTGGGAAATATGCAGTTCATTGTATCAGTAATAGTTAATGGAATTAGATTGGGTCAGTGGCTAAAAACCTGCAAAGAGTAACCCAGCTACTAACTCAACAATGTCTGTCCACACTGGAGAAGGCATGAATTAAAAGCATGATGGAATATAACCCAGTTCCCTGGTTGAGAGCATACCCCAGAAAACTCAAGAATTTTGACGGCTTACAGCACAAAGTAGCCGATTAGACTGGCTCCCCATGTGCTATCTTTATCATTCATTTAAGATTACCTACAGTGTGAAAACAGGCCCTTCGGTCCTACCAGTCTACCCAGACCCATTTCCCTCTGACCAATGCACCTAAAGCTATGGGCAATTTAGCATTACCAATTCACCTGACCTGCACATCTTTGGACTGTGGGAGGAAACCCACTCAGACACAGGAAGAATGTGCAAACTCCACACAGACAGTCGCCTGAGGCTGGAATCAAACCTGGGACTCTGGTGCTGTGAGGCAGTAGTGCTAACCACTGAGCCACCATGCCACCTGTGATGTATAGTAGCAGCGGTACTTTCCAAATCTGTGAAGCCTATCACCTGAAATGACAAAGCAGACAGGATACTTGGGATTGCCATCACCTGCAATTTTCCTCCTGGGTGACACATCATTCTGACTTGGAACTCTAGTTGTCATGCTTTGCTGTCATTGAATTCACATACTGCAGCTCCTTTTAAAGTGGTACGCTGGGTGTATCTATACCCCAAGAATTACAGCAGTTCAAGAAGGTGACTTGCCACCATCTTTTCAGTGTCAATTAAGAAGGGGCCATAATTGCTGAGCTGAAAATGTGTTGCTGAAAAAGCGCAGCAGGTCAGGCAGCATCCAAGGAGCAGGAGAATCGATATTTTGGGCATGAGCCCTTTTTCACGAAGGCAGCACTGGCTGAGTCAGCCATAATTGCTGACTCAGCCAGTGCTGCCCAAACCCCAAAACAAATTTTAAAACGTTTCTGTGAGAAAATGCTACTGAACATTGTACAACATCAGAGAACATCCTTGCCTGTGACATTCTGTTTGAAATTCATTGTGGATGCAGCTGTGAGGCGTGTTTGCTGGTAAGACTTGAGCCCACTAATCCCCACCACACACACACACACACACACACACACACAGATATATGCAAAGATTAGCCAAAAGGTATGAAGGTATGACCTCTTTATCATATAGGACTTCTCTCTCTCTCTCCACCACCCCACTCTGTCCTACACACATAATGTCACTCATAAAAGTGTGATGGTGGAAAGGAAACCATAATTTTCCACCCCACAATTCCCTCGCCATGTTGCAGCATATTTTCTACATTCTCCTATCCCCAATAGTTCCTCACTTCTGGAAACATCTAACCCAGTATTTCTGATTTGCAAAAGACTATTATAACAGCTGACGTTTTTGGTAACTGAGATATTTTTGTTTTGCCTATGTAGAATTCTTTGCAGTAAAAACCTCAACAGACGAATCAGTACCAGGTAAATATACAGCATGACATTGTTGGTTTTGGCGATAGTCTGTCTCGGAATGTGTAATGACTTATTGATTTGTTTGTTTCTTATTTTTAATGTTTAACTGAAATTGAGTTGATGCGTAGTTGAAAGTGAGTTGCAGAGTGACTATAAAGTCTCCAGGATCAGAAGATGAAGACGTCATTGGATCCAGATGAAAACTTAAGTGGCAAGGGGGAAATGTTGTGGAGTGAGTGGGCATGTTTCATGGTTTGGGGTTTCTGAAGGACGTTTTGATTCTCTTATTTTTCTGCATGAAATAGACTTCATACTCCAATTTCCTCTATATTAGGGAGGTGGGGATCAGGGAAATACTCTTGATTTCAGGGCTTGGAATTTCTAAAGTGTGAGGAGAGTGGGGAATCTTTGATTCCAAGGAGTCAATTGTCTGGTTGTGTTGGAGGAATTGGAATTAGATTAGATTAGATTACTTAGATTAGATTAGATTTTTAAATTAGATTAGATTAAATTAGATTACTTACAGTGTGGAAACAGGCCCTTCGGCCCAACAAGTCCACACTGACCCGCCGAAGCACAACCCACCCATCCCCTACGTTTACCTCTTTACCTAACACTACAGGCAATTTAGCATGGCCAATTCACCTATCTGCACATCTTTGGACTGTGGGAGGAAATCGGAGCACCCGGAAGAAACCCACGCAGACATGGGGAGAACATGCAAACTCCACACAGTCAGTCGCCTGAGTCAGGAAATGAACCCCGGTCTCATGAATGGAAAGAGTATGATTGGAAATTCAGTTTACGGACTTTTGAGGGGATGATTTTGGGATCAGTTATCTTTGGCTGGATGAAGAGGGAGTATTCCTCTATGCTGGGAAATACATGGTTTAATGTATCAGAAGTAGTATACGGAATTTGGAGCTTGGTCAGAGGCTAGGAATCCTGCAATGGGTAACCCAGCTCCTAATTCAACAATGTCTACCCACACATTATAACACACAAACTAAAAGTGCGATACAAACGATTTGCCTGGATAAGTACTATCCCAAAATACTCAAGAATTTTGACTGCATGCAGCACAAAGTAGCCAACTAGACTGGCATCCACTCTTTTATCTTTCACTCAATCCACACACAATATAGAGTGGATGCAGTATGTTCCAAACCTGTGAAACCTACCACCTGAAATATCAAAGCGGGCATCACCTGCAATTTTCCTCCTAGGTCACACATCATTCTGTCTTGGAAGTATCATTGTTACCCTTCACTATAATGGATGAAAATTCTGGAGCTCCTTTTAAAGCAGTGCTTTGGGACTATCTATACCTCAAGAACTACAGCGGTTCAGGAAGCTTACTCGCCCCCACCTTTTCAATGTCAATTAAGAATGGGCCATAATTGCTGGGGATCCTGCCATTGCCGCCTGTATCAGACAATTTTAAACAGTGTTTGCGAGCAAATGCTACTGAACATTGCACAGCATCAGTGAACATCTACACCTCTGATACTCTGTCAGAAATTAATTGAGAAAGCAGCTGTAAGATGTGTCTCTCAGGCTTGAGGATGTACAACATTTCACTATCTCACCTGCAAGGATAACCACCAGGATTCGCCAAAAGGCATCATCTCTTTATGAATCAGGACACCTCACTCCTCCCCCTCCCCCACCTCCCCACTCCTGCCCCGACATTGTGGCTCATAAAACACAATGATGGAAAGAAATCCATTTTTCTCCATTTGTAATCCCTTTGTCATTTTGCAGCACACTCTCTTCAGTTCTCTTGTCCCCATCTGTTCCTGAATTCTGGAAACATTTGGTCCAATATTTGTGATTTCTAATAGACTATTATAAGAGTTAACTGTTTTGTTAACAAAGCTATTTTCCTTCTGCCCATGTAGAAGTTTTTGCAATAAAAGAGACACCAGACAAAGCAATACCAGGTAAATATCCAGCAGAATGTTGCTGGTTTTGATGATCTTCAGTTTCAGAGTGTATATTGACTTATTTTGATTTGGTGGTTTCTTATCATTAATATTTAACTGGTGTTGAGTTCATGCATAGTGAAAAGAAAGTTACAGAGCAGGAGTGACTGTGCAAACTCTCGGTGAGGCAGGATGAGGAGATGAAGGAATAAGTCAGCCAGGTGAGAAGGGAGAAAGGGATTCAGGCACAGAATGGAATAAATGCAAGGAGAATAATGAGAAGGGAGAAGATGAAGGAATAGAAAGATAAAGGTCAAAGAGAGGGACCACAAACATTGGAATACTGATTGGTTCAGTTCAGCAGTCCAAGTCCCCTTGAAATCTGTGGCATCCTCTTCATCACTTATGCAGTTTTGTGTCATCAGCTGATTGAGAAAAATTGCCATGTTTATGGAGTTGATCACCTAAGATCAAGAATGCCACTGGGGTAGTGTTTTAAGCCCAGCCATCTTCAGCTGCTCCATTATTGATATTCACCTCAGCATAATATCAGTCATGTGGATGTGCGCTGATGTCTACACTATTTTCAGCAGCATTCAAAACTCCATTTCCAAATATAGCAAGACCGGGTCAATATCCAGCCATAGGCTGGAACTCTAAAATAAAATAACCTAATCTCTGCACCCCTCAATTTACTGCTGTCATGAGCATGTCCAGCAGTCGCTTAAATGTCCCTGATGACTTTGCTTCTACCAACACCGCCAGCAAAGCACTCAATGCGTTCACAACTCTCTGCCTACAGAACCTAACTCTGATGTCTCCTCTATACCTTCCTCCTCACACCTTAAAATTATGACCCCTGGGGTCATAATCTTGCCCTGGGGAAAAGCCTCTGGCTATCAACTCTATCCATGCCTCTCATTACCTTATATACTTCGATCACGTCACCTCTCTTCTCTCTGGAAAGAAGCTTAGTGCCGCTCTTCGTAAAACAAGCCCTCCAGTCCAGGCAGCATCCTGGTAAACCTTCTTTGCAACCTCTCCAAAGCCTTCACATCTTTCCTATAATAAGGCAACCAGAACTGGACACAATTCGAGATTAGATTACTTACAGTATGGAAACAGGCCCTTCGGCCCAACAAGTCCACACCGACCCGCCGAAGCGCAACCCACCCAGACCCATTCCCCTACATTTACCCCTTCATCTAACACTACAGGCAATTTAACTTGGCCAATTCACCTAACCTGCACATTTTTGGACTGTGGGAGGAAACTGGAGCACCCGGAGGAAACCCAAGCAGACACAGGGAGAACGTGCAAACTCCACACAGAGAGTCGTCTGAGGCGGGAATTGAACCCGGGTCTCTGGTGCTGTGAGGCAGCAGTGCTAACCACTGTGCCACCGTGCCGCCCAAAATTGCAAGTGTGGTCTCACCAGGGTCTTGTAGAACTGCAGCAAAACCTTGAGGCTCTTAAACTCGATCCCCCTGTTAATGAAAGTCAAAACTCCAGATACTTTCTTAACAACCCTATCCACTTGGGTGGCACCTTTGAGGGATCTATGCACTTGAACACCAAGATCCCGCTGTTCCTCCACACTGCCAAGAATCCTGTCTTTAATCCTATATTCAGCATTCAGGTTTGACCTTCCAAAATGCATCACTTTGCATTTATCCAAGTTGAATTCCATCTGCCATTTCGCAGCCCAGTTCTGCATCCTATCAATGTTGCACTGCAGTCTGCAACAGCCCTCAATACTATTAACAGCACCCCCAACCTTTGTATAATTGGCAAATTTACTAACACACTCATCAACCTCCTCAACCAAATCATTTATAAAAACTACAAAGAGCAGAGGCCCAAGAACAGAGCCCTGTGGGACATCACTCACCACTGACCTCCAGGCAGAATACTTTCCATTTACAACCACTCCCTGTCTTCTCTCAGTCAACCAATTCTGAATCCAGATAGCCAAATCTCCCTGTATCCCATACCTCCTGACTTTACGAATGAGCCTACCATGGGGAACCTTATCAAATGCCTTGCTGAAGACCATATACACCACATCGACTGCTCAACCCTCGTCGACCTGTCTCATCACCACCTCAAAGAACTCAATACAATTTGTGAGGCATGACCTGCCCCGCACAAAGCCATGGTGACTGCCTTTAATCAAGCCATGCTTTTGCAAATAGTCATAAATCCTATCCCTCAGAATTCTTTCCAAAACCTTGCTGACCACAGACATAAGACTGACTGGTCTGTAATTGCCAGGGATTTCCCTATTACTCTTCTAGAAAAGAGGAACAACATTTGTCTTTCTCCAGTCCTCTGGTATGTCTCCCGTGGAGAGTGAGGAAGCAAAGATCTTCGCCAGCAGCTTAGCAACCTCCTCTCTCACTTCCTAGAGCAACCTAGGATAAATCAGGTCTGGCCCTGGGGACTTATCAACTTAATGTTTGCCAAAATTACCATCACATCAACTCCCTCAATCTCGATCTGTTTCCCAGCTCCTCAAAGTTCTCATTCACAACAAGGTCCCTTTCCTGAGTGAAAACCGAAGCAAAAAACTCATTTAGGGCTTCCCCAATCTACTCGGATTCTACGCTCTAGTTCCCTACACTATCCCTGACCAGCCCTACCTTCTCCGTGATTATTCTCTTATTCCTCACATATGAGTAAAATATATTTGGGTTCTCCCTATTACTTCCAGCCAAACCTTTCTCGTGCCCCCTCCTGGCTCTCCTCAGTCCATTTCTGAGCTCCTTTCTAGTAAGCTTGTTATCCACTAAAGCTGTGCTAGATCCTTGCTTCCTCCACCTTACGTAAGATGCCTTCTTCCTTTTGACGAATAGCTCCTCTGTCCTTGTCATCCAAGACTCCTTAATCTTACCCCTTCTTGCCTGTCTCAGATGTACAAATTTATGCATCACTCGCAACAACTGCTCCTTAAATAGTCTCCACATGTCTGTTGTGCCTTTTCTGCGGAACAATTGCTCCCAATCTGTATTTCCCAACTCCTGTCTGTTAGTGTCATAATTTCCTTTTCCCCAATTAAATATCTTCCCTTGGTACCTGTTCCTTTCCCTCTCCAAGGCTACAGTTAATGTGAGTCAGTTGTGGTCACTGTCACCAAAGTGTTCTCCCACTGCGAGATCTGACACCTGTCCTGGCTAATTCCGAGCACTAAATCCAAAATGGCCTCTCCCCTCGTAGGACTGTCCACATACTGAGTAAGGAAATCCTCCTGAACACAGCTGACAAAAACAGTTCCATCCAAACCATCTGCACTAAGAAGGTTCCAGTCAATATTGGGAAAGTTAAAATCACCCACAACAACAACCCTGCTCCATCTGCATTTTTACAAAATCTGCCTGTGAGTTCTTCGATCTCCCTACTGCTATTAGGGGGTGTGTAGAAAACCCCCAATAAGGTGGCTGTTCCCTTGCTGTTCCTAACTCCCACCCCATACTGACTCAGTAGACAAACCTTCCTCGACAACCTTTATTTCTGCAGCTGTGACGCATTCTCTTATTAGCAATGCTACACCCCCTCCTCTTTTAACCCCCACCTCCCCATTCTTTTTCAATGTTCTAAGCCCTGGAACATCTAGCAACCATTTCTACCACTGTGAAACCCACATCTCCGTTATGGCCACAACATCATAGTCTCAAGTACTGATCCATGCTCTAAGTTCATCACTCTTATTTCTGACACTCCATGCATTAAAGCAGACGCACTTTAACCAATCCCGTTGTTTCATCACATGAAAAACGTCCTTGATAGATTCACTACATCCTGTCACTGCCCCATCTATAACTATCCCCCTCTCAGATATGTAGCTCTAGTTCCCATCCCTCTGCCAAACTAGTTTAAATCCTCTCAAACCACACGAGCAAATCACTGACCCAGGACGTTTGTGCCCCTCTAGTTCAGATGCAACCCATCCTTCATGTACAGGTCCCACTTTCCCCAGAAGGCATCCCAATGGTCTAAGTATCTGAAGCCCTCCCTCCTGCACCAGCCTCGCAGCCACGTGTTAAGCTGCAGTCGCTGTCTGTTCCTCACCTCACTGTCTCGTGGCACCGGTAGCAAATCTGAGAACACTACTCTACTCGTCCTGCTCTTCAGCTTCCAACCTAGCTTTCCATTGTGACTTTTCAGATCCTCAATCCCTTTCCTGGCTATATCATTGGTGCCAATATGTACTGCGATTTCTGGATGCGCACTCTCCCCCTTCAGAATCTTGTAAACCCGATCGGCCACATCCTGGACTCTGGCACCAGGGAGGCAACATACCTTCCGGGAGTCCTGTTCCTGACCACATAATCTCCAGTCAATTCATCTAGCTATTGAGTCCCCTACCACTAGTGCTTTTCTATTCTCCCCCCTTCCCTTCTGAGCCACAGTGCCAGGCTCAGTGCCAGAGACCTGACAAATATGGCTTCCCCCTGGTAGGCCATCCCCACCAGCAGTATCCAAAACAGTATATGTATTGCTGAGGGGAACGGCCACGGGGGATCCCTGCTCTGTCTGTTGGTTCCCTTTCCTCCCCCTGACTGTAATCCAGCTGTTCTTATCCTGTGCCTGAGGAATGACCACCTCCCTGTACATTTTCTCAATTTCTCCCTCAGCCTCCCAGATGATCTGCAGTTCATCCAGCTCCAGCTCCAGTTCCCTAACTCGGTTTTCGAGGAGCTGGAGTTTGGTGCACTTCCTACCGATATGGCCAGCGGAGACTTGTGTCGTGTCTCTCAGCTGCCACATTCTGCAGGAGGAATATGCAATTGCCCTATCAGCCATACCCTGCTAATGTGAAAGCTCACACTGAACGAAACAAGGAAGATAAAAGAAAGAAAACCTGAAGAACTTACTGAGTTTACAGACTCTTATTAAGGTAGGAAGGAGGCCTGAGGTGTAGAACAATCACTTACATTCCCAGCAGCCCTCACTTCTCTCCGTCCTCTCTGCTTGCCACTCTGTAAAAAATTAAGGCCCCACTCCCAAGATAACTCCCTTTTCAAGTGGAAAAACTTGCCTTCACGTCCACACTCTCTTGTCACCGCTCTGTAAGAAATGAAGGCCTGACTCCCGAGGTAAGTCTCTTTTTAAGTGGGGAAACTTATCCACCTGGCAGACCTCGCTTCTCTCCACCCTCACCTTGCCGCTCTGTAAAAACAATTTGTGTCACATAAGTGCCAGCCAATGATCACCTTCATTGAGGAAAAAATCTAACCATCAGGCCTTGATGTTCAGAGGCATTGCTAAATCCCATACTCTCAAAATCTCAGAAACTACACTGGAGCACCTTTACTGTTTCTAAACAAATCAGCTAGAGGCTAGGAATTTAGTAATAAGTAACTCACTTCCCAATCTCCTGTGCTTGTTTTTCAATCAGTGGACACAATACAGGTGTGGTGAAATGCTCTCCACTTACCTGATATGGACAACTCAACAACATTGAAGAAGCTCAACAGCATCCAGGACAAAGCAACTTGCTTGGTTAGCGGTTCCTCCACAGTCTTTAACATTCACTTTCATCACCACCAATACTCAGTAGCAACAGAGTGTACCATCTACAAGCTGTACTGCAGTAACTCTCAATGTTTCCTTGAACAGCACCTTCCAAAACCCACAAACTCTAACATCCTGAAGAACAATGGCACAGATGCCTGCAAATTCCCTTTCAAGTCACACACCAGCCTGACTGAGAATTATATAATCATTCCTTCACTGTTGGTGGGTCAAAATCACAAAACTCTGATTTCAGGTCTTGAAATTCCTTTTGAGTGGGGAATGTTTGATTCCAAGGAGGTCAATTGTCTGGTTATGTTTGAGGATTTTTAATGGGACAGTATCATTGGGAATGCAATTTCTGTGCAGGTTTAAAGTTTAAAATTTTGATGAGATTACATTTGGTATCAGTTTTCTTCACCTAGATGGAGAGGGAGTATTCCTGTCTGCTGGGAAATACAACATTCAGTGTATCAGGAATGATGGATGGAATTTAGAGTTGGGTCAGACAGTAGGAATCTTGCAATGAGTAATTCAGCTCCTAAATCAACAAAGTCTACCCACACTGTACAAGACACAAATTGAAAGTGTGGTGGAATACTATTCATTTGCCTGGATGAATGCAGATCCCACAATAGTCAATAATTTTGACTGCACACAGAACAAAGTTGGCAACTAGTCTGGCATCCCATCTGATACTTTTATCATTCACTCAATCCACCCCCAACATATAGAGGGAGCAGTACTTACCAAATCTGTGACCCCTACCAACAGAAATGACAAAGGCTTGGGACAGACAGCACCAGCAAGTTTGCTTCTGAGTCACCCATCATTTTGATTTGGAACTATAATTCTCATCCTTGACTGTAATTGCATCAACAATCGGCAGCTCCTTTTAACACAGCACTCTGTGTTTATCTATACTCCCAAATGACAGCAGTTCAAGACATTGACTTGCCATCAGCTTCTCAAAGTCAAATAAGAAAGGCTATAATTGCTGACTCAGCCAGTCTGCCCAAATCTTACAAAGAGATTTTAAAAGATCTGCTAGCAAACACTTCTGAACATTGCACAGCATCAGAAAACATCCACACCTCTGAAATTCTGTTAGGAATTTATTGAGGAAACAGCTGTAAGGGGTGTCAGTAAGGCTTGAGAAAGAGCAGGAGACTATTCCAACCCACAAGAATACCTTTCAATAGACAATAGACAATAGGTGCAGGAGTAGACCATTCAGCCCTTCGAGCCTTCACTGCCATTCAACATGATCATGGCTGATCATTCCTAATCAGTATCCTGTTCCTGCCTTATCTCCATAACCCTTGATTCCACTATCTTTGAGAGCTCTATCCAACTCTTTCTTAAATGAATCCAGAGACTGGGCCTCCACTGCCCTCTGGGGCAGAGCATTCCGCACAGCCACCACTCTCTGGGTAAAGAAGTTTCTCCTCATCTCTGTCCTAAATGGTCTACCCCGTATTTTAAGCTGTGTCCTCTGGTTCGGCACTCACCCATCAGCGGAAACATGTTTCCAGCTGCCAGAGTGTCCAATCCTTTCATAATCTTATATGTCTCAATCAGATCCCCTCTCAGTCTTCTAAACTCAAGGGTATACAAGCCCAGTCGCTTCAGTCTTTCTGTGTAAGGTAGTCCCGCCATTCCAGGAATTGACCTCATGAACCTACACTGCACTCCCTCAATAGCCAGAATGTCTTTCCTCAAATTTGGAGACCAGAACTGCACACAGTGTGGTCTCACCAGGGCCCTGTACAGCTGCAGAAGCACCTCTTTGCTTCTATACTCAATTCCTCTTGTTATGAAGGCCAGCATGCTATTAGCCTTCTTCACTACCTGCTGTACCTGCATGCTTGCCTTCATTGACTGGTGTACAAGAAAACCCAGATCTCTCTGTACTGCCCCTTTACCTAAACTGATTCCATTGAGGTAGTAATCTGCCTTCCTGTTCTTGCCACCAAAGTGGATAACCATACATTTATCCACATTAAACTGCATCTGCCATGCATCTGCCCACTCACCTAACTTGTCCAGGTCACCCTGTAATCTCCGAACATCCTCATCACATTTCACCCTGCCACCCAGCTTTGTATCATCAGCAAATTTGCTAATGTTATTGCTGATACCATCTTCTATATCATTAACATATATTGTAAAAAGCTGCGGTCCCAGCATGGATCCCTGCGGTACCCACTGGTCACTGCCTGCCATTCCGAAATGGAGCCGTTTATCACTACCCTTTGTTTCCTATCAGCCAACCAATTTTCAATCCAATCTAGTACTTTGCCCCCAATACCATGCACCCTAATTTTACTCACTTAACCTCCTGTGTGGGGCTTTATCAAAATATATCACCTCTTTATGACCCAGAACACAACTCTTGCGGTCTCTCTCAACCCCCTCCCCTTACTCGTGCACACAAACACACATCATTTGTCATGAAATATAATGGTTGAAACAAAACTGTAAATTACCACCACTCTTCCCTTGTCATTTTCCAGTACACTATTTTCAGATCCTTATGTCCAACTGTTCTCGAATTCTGAAACATACAGCCCCATATTTGTGATTTCTAATAGACTGTTATAACAGCTGATGTTTTTGTGAACTAAGCTTTTTTATGGCCATGTAGAAGTTATTGCAGTAAAAAAGTCAACAGACAACCAGGTAAATATCCAACACAATGTTGTTGGCTTTCTGATCTTCTGTTTCAGAATGATTTGTTTGTTTTTTCTTCTTCATGTTTAACTGCAGTTATGTTAAAACATAGTGAAAAGTAAGCAGCAGTGACTGCACAGTCTCTATGTGAGGCAGGAGAAAAGGTGAAGAGATCACTGGGCCCAGATGAAAGGTTCGGGGGACACGAGGTTGTGCAGTGAGATTTGGCACAGGGTGTGGAGGTGGTGATTGGATTCACGGAAAGTAAGTGTAAAGGAGGAAATGTTGTGGAGGGAGTGAGATGTTTGGAGGGTGGAATGGGTGACGGGGTTGTGGGGGACTTTTTTTTCTCATGTTAGTCTGCATGAAATATGATCTTATATTGCCACATTTTTATTTTTCTTGCTAGTCTGCATGGAATATGATCTTGTATTGCCAGATCCCATTATCCTGTTTAATATGGAGAAGGGCTGAGGGAAATGTTCCAGATTTCAGGCTTGGAAGTTCTGCTGAGTGGGGAAAGTGGGGAATATTTGTTCCTGAGGAGCTCAATTGTCCAGTTATGTTGGGAGAATTTAAATAGGGCAGTATGACTGGAGTTGTATTTTCTGTCTGGATATCATATTTGGAATTTTGAGGAGATATTTTTGAGACTCCGCTTTCTTTGACTGGATGGAGAGGGAGTGTTCCATTCTGCTGGGAAATATGAGGTTCAGTGTGTCACGAATAGTTAGTGGAATTTAGAGTTGGGTCAGTGGCTAGAATTCTGCAAAGAATAACCCAGCTCCTAACTCAACAAAATCTGTCCACACTGGAGAAGACATGAATTAGACACATGATGGAACGTAGCCCAGTTTCGTGGTTGAGAGCATATCCCACAAAACTCAAGAGTTTTGACTGCATGCAGCACAAAGTAGCTGGCTAGACTGGCACCCGATCTGCTATCTTCGTCATTCATTCAATCCACCTGTGATACATAGTAGCAGCAGTACCTTCCAAATCTGTAAAGCCTGGATGTAAGTTTGCTCACTGAGGTGGAAGGTTCATTTCCAGAAGTTTTGTCACCATATTAGGTGACATCTTCAGTGGGCCTCAGGCGAAGCACTGCTGAAAATTCCTCTCTCTATTCATATTCTTGAGTTTCTTTGAGTTGGTGATGTCAATTCCTGTGGTGATGTTATTTCCCGTGGTGAAGTCACTTCCTATTCGTTTTCTCAGGAGGTGGTAGATGGGGTCTAACTTGATAAAGTGAAGCCTATCACCTGAAATGACAAAGCAGACAGGATACTTAGAATTCCTGTCATCTGAAATTTTCCTCCTGGGTCACACATCATTCTGACTTGGAACTATAGTTGTCATGTTTCAATGTCATAGCGTTCACATACTGCAGCTCCTTTTAAAGTGGTACGCTGGGTGTATCTATACCCCAAGAATTACAGCAGTTCAAGAAGGTGACTTGCCACAACCTTCTCAATGTCAATTAAAAGTGTGGCCATAATTGCTGACTCAGCCAGTGCTGCCCAAACCCCAAAACAAATTTTAAAAAAGTATCTGTGAGCAAATGCTACTTAACATTGCACAGCATCAGAGAACATCCTTTCCTGCGACATTTTGTTTGAAATTCATTGAGGATGCAGCTGTGAGGTGTGCTTGCTGATAAGACTTGGAAAAGAACCGGAACCCACTACCTCACCCAAAAGAATGTCTGCAAAGAATCGCCAAAAGGTATGACCTCTTTATCACATAGGATATCTCTCTTGCACTCTCTCTCTCTCTCTGTCACCATCCCCTCTGCCCCCAAACACACACGCTCATAGAGGTGTGATAGTGGAAAGGAAACCATAATTCTCCACTCCACAATTCCCTCGTCATGTTGCAGCATATTTTCTGCAACTCTCCTATCCCCAATAGTTCCGCACTTCTGGAAATGTCTAACCCAGTATTTCTGATTTGCAAAAGACTATTATAACAGCTGATGTTTTTGGTAACAGATATTTTTGTTTTGCCTATGTAGAATTCTTTGCAGTAAAAACCTCAACAGACAAATCAGTACCAGGTAAATATACAGCACAACATTGTTGGTTTTGGCGATAGTCTGTCTTGGAATGTGTAATGACTTATTGATTTGTTCGTTTCTTATTTTTCATGTTTAACTGAAATTGAGTTAATGTATAGTTAAAAGTGAGTTTCAGAGCGGCAGTGATTGTATAGTCTCCAGGATCAGAAGATGAAGAGATCATTGGATTCAGATGAAAACTGATGTGGGCAGAAAGACATGCAGGGAAATGGGTCAACATACTCAAGAATTTTGATTGCATGCAGCACAAAGTAGTCAACTAGACTGGCACCCACTCCTTTATCTTTCACTCAATCCATACATGACATAGAGTGGATACAGTATGTTCCAACCTGTGAAACCTACCACCTGAAATAACAAAGCGGGCATCACCTGCAATTTTCCTCCTAGGTCACACATCGTTTTGTCTTGGAAGTATCATTGTTACCCTTCACTATCAATGGATGAAAATTCTGGAGCTCCTTTTAAAGCAGTGCTTTAGGAGTATCTATACCTCAAGAACAACAGCAGTTCAGGGAGCTTACTTGCCCCCACCTTTTCAATGTCAATTAAGAATGGGCCATAATTGCTGGGGACACCACCAGTGTTGCTTGTATCCCATAAACATATTTTAAAAAGTGCCTGCTTTGGTTCAACTCATCCATGCTGACCAGATGTTCCAAACTAAGCTTGTCCAGTTGCTAGCCCTTAGCCCATATCCCTCCAAAGTCTTCCTATTCATATACCCATCCAGATGCCTTTTGCACAGCATCAGTGAACATCCACATCTCTGATATTCTGTCAGAAATTAATTGAGAAAGCAGCTGTAAGACGTGGCTGTAAGGCTTGAGGATGTACAAGCTCACCCGCAGGGATGTCCACCAGGATTTGGCAAAAGGTATCATCTCTATGACTTAGGACACCTCACTCCTCCTCCCCACGCCCTGACATTGTGGTTCATGAAATACGATGGTGGAAAGAAAACCATAATTCTTCATTCATAATCCCTTTGTGATTTTGCAGCACACTGTCTTCAGTTCTCTTGTTCCCACCTGTTCCTGAATTCTGGAAACATTTGGTCCAATATTAGTGATTTCTAAAAGACTATTATAAGAGTTAACGTTTATGTTAACAAAGCTACTTTCCTTCTGCCCATGTAGAATTTTTTGAAGTAAAAGAGCCACCAGATAAAGCAATACCAGGTAAATATCCAGCAGAATGTTGTTGGTTTTGCTGATCATCTGTTTTGGAATGTGTAATGACTTATTTTGATTTGGTAGTTTCTTAAATTTAATGTTTAACTGCTGCTGAGTCCATCCAAAGTGAAAAGTAAATTGCAGAGCAGGAGTGACTGTGCAGACTCTAGGTGAGGCAGGATCAGGAGATGTAGGAATAATTCACCCAGGTGAGAACGGAGAAAGGCATTCGGGTGCGGAATGGATTGAACACAAGGAGAATATTGAGAAGGGAGAGTGTGAAGGAACGTAAAGATAGAGGGGCCACAAAGTTTGAAATAGTGATTAGTTCAGTTCAGCAGTCCAAACCACCTTGAAACCTTATTACAACCTCCTCATCACTTAGACAGTTTTGTGTCATCATCAGATTTAGAAATATTACATTTGATTGCCACATCCAAATCCATCTAATCCCTCGACTATCACTAAGCCCAGCCATCTTCAGCTGCTTCATCAATGATATTGTTCCTCTGATGAGATCAGGCAATGAGATTCTGCAGTCATCAGCGAGCAATGTTTTGCACCACTCACTGCTACTAAATACTGAAACAATCAATTTCCAAATGTAGCAAGAGTGGGTCAGTATGCAGGCATGGGCTGATAAGTGACAAGTGACATGTCTGCTCCTTGAGTGGCAGGCAATAACCATCTTCATCAAGTGAAAATCTAACTTTCAGCTCATGATGTTCAGAGGCATAGCATTGCTAAATGGCACACTTCCAACATCTCGGGGGTCACGATTGATCAGAAACTGTACTGAACCAGTATTACTGTGGCTAGAAGAGTAAGTTAGATGCTACGAATTTGATAATAAGTAACACAACTTTGATTATCCAATACCTGTTTCCCAACTATTGGACCCAAGACATTCGTGACAGAATGCTCTCCATTTGCCTGGATCAGGGCAGCTGCAACAACAGTCAAAAAGCTCAATACTATCCAGGACAAAGCAATTCACTTGACTGGTAGGCCAGTGACAACCTTTAACATTCACCTCTTCACCACCAATGCTCAGATGCAGCAGAGTCCATCATCGAAAAGATACACTGCAGTAACGGGCAAACTCACTCTCATTCAACAGCACTTTCCAAACCTGTATTATCTGGGAAAACAAGGGCACAGATGCTTGTGTCATCATTGCTTGCAAAGTCCCTTTGAAGTCACATATCATCCTGACTCAGAATTAGATTATCATTCCTTCACTGTTGCTGGGTCAAAATCATGGAACTCTGTTCCCAACATCGTTGTGCATATCCGACATCCCAAAAATTATAGTTGTTCATAAAATTAATCAAAGTAACTCTCCACCAGCTTCTCCTGAGCAATTAAGAATAGACAATAAATGCTGTCTGAGCCCATATTCCATGATTTCTTTCCCCAAAAGTTGTGAACAGTTGTGATTGTAGCACTGATCACTTTGGAACCCCACTAATGACAACCTGTCATCATGAGATAATAATCCTTTATTTTCCTTTGATTTCTGTCAACCAATTTTAATTCCAAATTAGTATAGCTCCCCCAATATGATGTGCTTGATTTTTATTTACTAATTTAAGTGTGACCTTTACAAAAGCCTTCGGAATATCCATATATTTCAGTCCAAAGATGTGCAAGTTAGGTGGATTGGCCATGCTAAATTGTCTGGATTAGTGGTGCTGGAAGAGCACAGCAGTTCAGGCAGCGGATGCTGCCTGAACTGCTGTGCTCTTCCAGCACCACTAATCCAGAATCTGGTTTCCAGCATCTGCAGGCATTGTTTTTACCATGCTAAATTGTCTGTTGTGTCCAGGGATCTGTAAGCTTTGTGGGTTAACCATGGGAAATGTAGGGTTACAGTGACAGGATAGGGGGGTGGGTTTGGATGGAATGCTTTCTGAGGGTTGGTGTGGACTCAATGGATGAATGGCTTGCTTCCACACTGTAGGAATTCTTAGTTCTAATTTGAATTTAATAATCCTGCAAATAAAATCCTCAAAACAGGTTGTCAAACATGGTTTCCCTGTCAGAAATCCATGGTGACACTTCCAATCAAAGCATTTCTCTGCAAGTGTTTAGTTATGACATAGTTTCTAATAGGTTCCAACATTTTCCCTACTATTGACATGAAACAACTATGATTTAATGATTTCCATTTTCTCTCACACTTCTCTTTTTAACAGTGAAATTATGAGTGGTATTTTCACTAAACTATTAATCCAGAAGCTCATAGAATCCCTACAGTATAGAAACAGACCTATGGCCCAACAAGTCCACATCGACCCCCCCCAAAGAGTAACACACCCAGACCCATTCCCCTACCCTATAATGTTACATTTTCCTGACTAATGCACCTAACCCACACATCCCTGAACACTAAGGGCAATTTGGCACAGCCAATTGACTTTACCTGCACATCTTTGGATTGTGGAAGGAAACCGGAGCAAACCCACGCAGACACAGGGAGAATATGCAAACTCCACACAGACAGTCACTCAAGGCTGGAATCGGACCTGGATCCCTGATGCCACAAGGCAGCAGTGCTAACCACTGAGCCACTGTACCGCTACTCAGCTAATAGTCAGGTCCAATTGCTGCTATGGCAGACAGTGAAATTTCAATTTGATTATCAACCTGGAATTAAGAGTCTAATAATGACAATCAAGCCATCATCAATTGTCAGGAAAAAAAACAACTGTTTCAATAATGCCATTCAGGGAAGGAAACTGTCATCCTTACCTGGTCTGGCCTACATGTGATTCCAGACCTACAGTATTGTGGTTGACTCTTAACTGCCCTTTGGGCAATTAGGCATGGGAAATAAATGCTGGACTAGCCAGAGATGCCCATATTCTGAGAGTGAATGAAAAAAAACCTACGCTACTTTCCAGTCTGCAGGAATCTTTATAGAATCCATGGAACTTTCAAAATAGCCACTAATTCCAAAGCCAAATTCTTTGACACTCTGGAAACGAATCAGTGAGCCTTGTTGAATCCAGTTAATTTTTCAAGTTCCATCTCACGGATTAGTATCAATCCATTTCATAAGTGAATTTGTGCATTAATGTTTTGAAATTGTGACCATTTATGGATTTACCACATTTTTTCTGGAAACCCTCTGATCAACTTGCTTTGATTAATCTTGTCTTTAACTTCATGGCCAGAAACAGACATTGCTGGAGAATCTCAGCTTGTCTGGCAACAGGTCTAGAAAGAAAGCAGAGTTAACATTTCAAGTCCAGTGACGCTTCATCAGACTCAAAACACTAACTCTGCTTTTTATCCACAGATGCTGCTTGACCCGCTGAGTTTCTCCAGCAATTTCTGTTCTTGTTTCAGATCGCCAGGCATCCGCATTTCTTCATTTTACCTTAACTTCTTTCGTTAGCCATGGTCAATTCAGCTTTCCTGCTGTATTTGTGTGTAAGACCATAAGACCATAAGACATAGGAACAGAAATTAAGCCATTCAGCCCATTGAGTCTGCTCCACCATTCAATCATGACTGATATGGTCTCAACCCCATTCTTCCACTTTCTCCCCGTATCCTTTGATGCCCTTGACACTCAAGAACCTATCTATCTCTGTCATAAATATACTCAATGACCTGGCCTCCACAGCCTTCTGTGGCACTGAATTCCATATATTCACCAATCTCTCACTGAAGACATTTCTACTTATTTCCATTCTAAATAGTCTTCCCTTTACTCTAAGGGTCCTAGCCTCTTCTATTGATGGAAACATCATCCCAATGTCCACTCTATCCAGGCCATTCAGTATTCTGTAGGTTTCAATTAAATCCCCCCATCCTTCTAAATTCCACTGTGAATTGACCCAGAGTCCTTAAACGTTCCTCACATGTTAAGTCTTTCATTCCAGGGATCATTCTCGTGAACCTCCTCTGGACCCACTCCAGGGCTAGTACATTTTTCCTGACGTATTGGGCCCAAAATTGCTCAAAATACTCAATGTAATCTGACCAGTACTTTATAAAGCCTTAAATGTACATCCCTGCATTCATATTCTAGTCCTCTCGAATTAAGATTTCCTGAAGAAGGGCTTATGCCCAAAACATCGATTCTCCTGCTCCTCGGATGCTGCCTGGCCTGCTGTGTTTTTCCAGCACCACACTTTTCAACTCTCGAAATAAGTTTCAACATTGTCTTTTCCTTCTTAACTACTGGCTCAACCTGCAAGTTTATCTTAAGAGAATCCTGAACTAAAACTCCCAAGTTCCTTTGCACTTCAGGTTTCTAAATTTTCTCCCCATTTTGAAAATAGTTCGTGCCTCTATTCTACTTACCAAAGTGCATGACCTCGCACTTTCCCATATTGTATTCAATCTGCCAGTTCTTTGCCCACTCTCCTAACCTGTCAAAGTCCTTCTGCAGCCTCTCTGCCTCCTCAACGCTATCTACCCCCCACCTACTTTTGTATCATCTGCTCACTTAGTCAGAATGCCCTCAGTTACTTCATCCAGATCTGTGAAGTGAAAAGTTATGGTCCCAACACTCAGCCTTATGAACACCATTTATCACTGGCTGCCATTTTGAGAAGGACCCTTTTATCCCCACGTTCTGCTTTCTGCCAGACAGCCAAACTTCTAGCCATGTTTGGACCTTGCTCAGCAACCTCCTTGTCAAAGGCCTACTTGAAGTCCAGGTAGATAATATCCATTGGCATTCCTTGGTCTAACCTGCTTGTTACCCCATCAAAGAATTCTAACATATTTGTTCGGCATGACCTCTCTTTGATGAAACCATGCTGACTTTGCCCTATTTTACCATGCACTTGCAAGTATTTAGAAATGTCATCCTTTGCAAAGAACTCCACAATCATATCAAAGATTGAGGTCAGGCTAATCATCCTATAGTTTCCTGTCTTTTGCCTTACTCCTTTTTCTTAGGGAGGTTATGTTAGCGATTTTCCAGTCCTCAGGGACTGTCCCTGACTCCAGTGATTCTGGAAAGGTCACCAGCAACACCTCCACTCTCTCTTCAGCTATCTCCTTAAGAACACTGGGATGTTGTCCATCTGGTCCAGGTGACTTATCCACCTTTCTAGCACCTTCTCCTTGGTGATATTCATCTCTGCCACAGACTCTCTTGAAGTTTTGGGATATTACTTATTTCTTCTCCCGTGAAGACTGACACACAGTATTTATTCAGTTCCTAGGCCATTTCTTTGCTCCCCACTATTACTTCTCCAGTATCATTTTCCAGTAGTTCAATGTTCACTCCTCTTTTGCCCTTCATATATATAAAGAAACTCTTGCAGTCTTCTTTTATATTACTGGCTAGTTTATCCTCAAATTTCATCTTCTCCCTCTTTATTTTTTTTCTCATTGTCCTGTGCTAGTCTTTGTAAGCTTCCCAATCCTCTGACTTCCCATTGCCCTTCTCCACATTATAATTCTCCACATTACTTTTAAGCTTCCCTGAATTCCTTTGTTTACCATGGTTGCATCATTCTTTCTTTAGTATGCTTCTTTTCCTTTGGGATAAATCTCTGCTAGGTC
The DNA here is from genome assembly GCF_037043375.1 of Chiloscyllium plagiosum. Lineage (NCBI taxonomy): Eukaryota > Metazoa > Chordata > Chondrichthyes > Orectolobiformes > Hemiscylliidae > Chiloscyllium > Chiloscyllium plagiosum. The sequence goes on along the minus strand of NW_028270149.1, from coordinate 5,949,880 downwards.
TCCCGAATTACTCCCAGAAGCTCCTGTCATTGTTGTTCCATTGCCTATCCTGTGAGGTTCCTCTCCCATCAATTCTGGCCAGCTCCTCCCTCATGCCTCTGTAGTTGTATTTATTCAAATATAAGACACTTCCATCTGATTCCACCTTGTTCCTCTTAAATTGCAGAGTAAATTCAATCATATTATGGTCACTGCCTCCTAAGGGTTCCTTCACCTTTTTCTCCCTTATCAGTTCTGCCTCATTGCACAACACTAAATCCAGAATTGTCTGTTCCCCAGTGGTCTCCACCACAAATTGGTCCAAAAAGCCAATAGACATTCCACAAATTCCTTTTCTTGCAATCCATTACCAACCTGATTTTTCCAGTACACCTGCATGTTGAAATTCTCCATGATCACCGTAACCTTATCTTTCTTACATACCTTTTCTATCTTCTGGTGTATCTTGTGCCCCAAATCCTGACTAATGTTAGGACGCCTGTACATAACTCCCACTATGTTTTTTTTTCACCTTTATGGTTTCTCAATTCAGATTCTACACCATCTGACCCTACTTCATTTCTTACTATTGATTTAGTTTCATTTCTTACTAACAAGGCAACCGCACCTCCTCTGCCCACCTGCCTGTCTTTTCAATAGGGTGGCTATCCTTGGGATGTTTAGCTTCCAGTCCTCATCCACTTGCGGCCACATCTCTGTGATGTCCACCACATTATACCTGCCAATGTAAATCTATGCCACAAGCTCATTTACCTTATTCTGTATACTGTGTGCATTCAGAAATAACATCATTTTGACTTGGGGCTATAAGTGTTGAGAGTATGGTGCTGGAAATGCACAGCTGGTCTGGCAACATCCGAGGAGTAGAAGAATCGATGTTTTAAGCATACGCCCTGCATCAGGAATGAGGCTTGTGTCCCAAGGGGTTTGAGAGATAAATGGGAAGGGGTTGGAGCTGGGGGGGAACTAGCTGAGAATGTGATAGGTAAATGAAGGTGGGGGTGAAGGTGATAGGTGATCAGAAAGGAATGTGGAGCAGATAGATGGGAAGGAAGGTGGACAGGTAGGACAAGTCAAGAGGTTGGTGCCAAGTTGGAAGGTTAAATCTGGGATAAGGTGGCGGGAGGGAAATGAGTAAACTGGTGAAATCCACATTGATCCCATGTGGTCGGAGGGTCCCAAGGTGGAAGATGAGGTGTTCTTCCTCCAGGCATCGAGTGATAAGGGTTTGATGATGGAAGAGGCCTAGGACCTGCATGTCCTTGGGGGAGTAGTAGGGGGAGTTAAAGTGTTCGGCTACGGGGTGGTGGGGTGGTTTCGTGTGTGTGTGTCCCAGATGTTCGGGCATCATCAACCATGTGGGAGGGGAAATTGTGATCTTTGAAGAAGGAGGCCATCTGGTATGATCTGGGTGGTATTGGTCCTCCTGGGAGCAGATGCAGCAGAGGCAGAGAAATTGGGAATAAGGGATAGTGTTGGAGCTTTTGGAGCCTTGGACAGAGTAAGGGGGAAGGTGTGGGCACATGTTTTGCAATTCTTGCTGTGGTAGGGATGGGTGCCGGGAGGAGAGGGGACGGTGGTCAATTATGCCCTCCAGCACATCTCATCCACTTTCCACACTACTGCCCTCGAACCCCACCAGGGCAACTACAACCATGACAGAACTCCCCCGGTCCTCATCTTTCTGCCCACCTACCTCCAGATACATTGCATCATCCTCTGCCATTTCCACCACCTACAAACAGATCCCACCACCAAGGATATATATTTCACTCCCCACACCTATCCACATTCTGTAAAGACCATTCCCTCCGCAATTCTCTTGTCAGGTCCACGACCCCCACCAACCCACCCTCTCATTCCGGCACCTTCCACTGCCACCACAAAAATTGCAAAACTTGCACCCACTGCTCCCCCATGAACTCCATCGAAGGCCCCAAAGAAGCCTTCTACATCTGACAGAGTTTTACCTGCACTTCTACTCACATCATTTACTGTATCCATTGCTCCCAATGTGATCTCCTCTACATTTGGGAAACAGGATGCCTACTTGTGGAACGCTTTAGAGAACATCTCTAGGACACACGCACGAGTAAACCCCAATACCCGGTGGCTGAACACTTTAACTCCCCCTCCCACTCCTCCATGGATATGCAGGTCCTGGGTTTCCTCCATTGCCACACCCTTATGCTCGATGTCTGGAGGAAGAACGCCTCATCTTCCACCTTAGGATCCAACTACATGGGATCAATGTGGATTTCACCAGCTTCCTCATTTCCCCTCCAGCCACCTTATCCCAGATCCAACCTTCCAACGCAGCCCCGCCCTCATGACCTGTCCTACCTGTCCATCTTCATTTCCACCTATCCGCTCCACCCTCTTCTCTGACCCATCACCTTCATCCCCATCTTCATCTACCTATCACATTCTCAGCTACCTTCCTCCTAGCCCCATCCCACCTCCCATTTATCTGTCAGCCTCCTTTTAGCCACAAGCCTCATTCCTGATGAAGAGCTTATGCTTGAAATGTTGATTCTCCTGCTCTTCGGATGCTGCATGACTGCCTGTGCTTTTCCATCACCCCACACTCGACTCTGATCTCCAGCAGCTGCAGTCCTCACCTTCTCCCAGTTGGAAGTCTAAGTGTTATCCTTCACTATCGTTGGGTCAACATTCTGCAGTTCCTTTCAAAACAATACTCTGCGTGTAGCTACACACCAACAACCACAGCAATTCAACAAGGCTACTCACCACCACATTCTCAAGGTAAATTAAATATTGGCCATAATTGCTGAACCTATATCCTACAAACAAATTTTAAAAAGTAATTCAAACAAATGCTACTGAAGAGTGCACAGCATTGGAGAACATCCTCACCTCTGATATTCTGACAGAAATTCATTGAGAAAGCATTGTGTGGTGTGTTGTAAGGCTTGAGGCTGCACAGGATCCCACTACCCCACCTGCAAAGATGCTCACCAAGATTTGTGAAAAGGTATCACCTCTTTATGACTAATGACATCTCCTTGTCTACCCCCTCCTCCTTCCCACCACCCCCCCACCTCCAACAAACACCACACCATGCTTGTAAAATGTAATGGTGGAATGAAAATTATAATTCTCCATTCCCCTTGTCATTTTGCAGCACACTGTCTTCAACTTTCTAGTCCCTGCCTGTTCTTGAATTTTGCAAACATAGAGCAAATATTTATGATTTCTAATAAACTACTATAACATTTGATGTTTTTGGTACCTAAGATATTTTCCTTCTGCCCATTTAGAATTTTTTGAAGTAAAAGAGACACCAGACCAAGGAGTACCAGGTAAATATCCAGCAGAATGTTGTTGATTTTGCTGATCATCTGTTTTGGAATGTGTAATGACTTATTTTGATTTGTTTGTTTCTTATTTTTAATGTTTAACTGCATCTGAGCTCATACATAATGAAAATTAGGTTGCCAAGCTGCACTGACTCTGCAGTATCAAGGTGAGGCAGTTGAGAAGGTGAAGGTGTAATTGGGCCGAGGGGGGAAAGGGTAAGGGAGCAGAATCAATTAACAACAAGCAGGATAGGAGAGAAAGGGTGGGAACAAGGAGTAGAAAGACGATAGCCAAAGAGAGAGCATCAAGTTCAGAATTGCGATTAATTTGGTCCAGCAGTCCAAGCCCCCTTTGAAGCCTTGTTGCATCCTCCTCTTTATCAAATTCACAAATATTGTATTTGGGTGCCAACATCCAAATCACATTTATGGATTTGATCACCTAAGCCCTAGAATATCACTGGGTAGTATCTTAAGCCCAGCCATCTTCAGCTGCTTGATCACAAGATCAGACAATGAGATTGTGTAGTCAGCAGTGAGCACTGTTCAGCATTGCCCCTCCTAAATACTGAAACAATCCATTTCTAAATGTAGCAAGGCCGGATCAGTAAGCAGGCATGTGCTGATAATTGACAAGTGACATTTGTGCTACATGAATCACAGAGTTATAGAAACGGACCCTTCAATCCAACTTGTCCATGCCGACCAGATATCCTTAACTAATCTAGTCCTATTTGCCAGCACTTGATGCATATCCCTTCAAACTCTTCCTATTCATATAATCAATCAGATACCTTTATAACTGTACCAGCCTTCACCACCTTCTGGCAGCTCATTCCATACACGCACCACCCTCTGTGTGAAAAAGTTGCCCCTGAGGTCCCTTTTAAATTTTTCACATCCATCCCAAAACTATGTCCTCCAGTTGTGGACTCCCCCACCCCAGGGAAAAGATTTTCTCTATTTATCCTGTCCATGCCCCTTATGAATTTATAAACCTCTATAAGATCCCCCCTCAGCCTCCGATGCTTCAGGGAAAACAGCCCCAGCCTATTCAGCCTCTCCCTATCGCTCAAACCCTCAAACCCTAGTAGCACCTTTATAAATCTTTCTGAACCCTTTCAAATTTCAAAACATTCTTCCAATAAGAGGGAGACTAGAATTGAACACAGTATTCCAAAAGTGGCCTAACCAATGTCCTGTACAGCAACAACATGATCGCCCAACTCCTAACCCCGAAACTCAACCTCTGATCAATTAAAGGAAAGCATATCAAAGACCTTCTTCACTACCCCTATCTACCGTGACTCCACTTTCAAGGTCTTTGTTTAGCAACACTCCCCAGGACCTTACCATTAAGTGTATAAGTCCTGTCCTGATTTGCCTTTCCAAAACGCAGCAACTCACATTCATCTAAATTAAACTCCATCTGCCACTGCTCGGCCCACTGGCCCATTTGATCAAGATCCCATTGTACTCTGAGGTCACCTTCTTCACTGTCCACTACACTTCGAATTTTGGTGTCATCTGTAAACTTACTAACTATACTGCCTTTGTTCACATCTAAGTCATTTATATAACTGACAAAAAGCAGTGGATCCAGCATCAATCCTTGTGGCATTCCACTGGTCACAGGCCTCCTGCCTGAAAAGCAAACCACCACCCTCTGTCTTCTACCTTGAGCCAGTTTTGTATCCAAATGGCCAGTTCTCCCTGTATTCCATGAGACCTAACGTTGCTAGCCAGTCTATCATGAGAAACGTTGTCAAGCATCTTACTGAAGTTCTTATAGATCAGGTCCACTGCACTGCCTTCATCAATCCTCTTCCTTACTACTTCAAAAAGCTCAATCGAGTTAGTGAGACATGATTTCCCACGCACAAAGCCAAGTTGACTATCCCTAATCAGTCCTTGCCTTTCTAAATATATGTAAGTCCTGTCCCTTAAATCTTAAATGAGGAATCAAGTGGGCTAAAAGGGGTCATGAAATAGCTTTAGCGAGCAGAATTAAGGAAAATCCCAAAGCATTTTATTCTTATATGAGGAGCAAGCAGGTAACTAGAGAAAGGATTGGTCCACTAAAGAATAACGAAGGAAGGCTGTGTGTCGAACCTGAGAGAATGGGTGAGATTCTGAATGATTACTTTGCATCAGTGATTCCTGATGAAGGGCTTTTGCCCAAAACATCGATTTTCCTGCTCCTTGAATGCTGCCTGACCTCCTGTGCTTTTCCAGCACCACTCTAATCCCTACTTTGCATCAGTGTTCACTGAGGAGAGGAACATGATGAATGTTGAGATTAGAGATAGAAGTTTGATTAGTCTGGATCACATTGACATAAGTAGGGAAGATGTGTTGGGTAGGCTAGAGGTTATTAAGGTGGACAAATCCCCAGGACTGGATGGGATCTATCCCAGGTTGCTGAGGGAGGCGAGAGAGAAAATAGCTGGGGCCCTAACAGATATCTTTGTGGCATCCTTAAATACAGGTGAAGTACCAGAGGACTGGAGGGTTGCTCATGTTGTCCCCCTGTACAAAAAGGGCAGTAGGGATATTCCGGGTAACTACAGACCAGTGAGCCTGACGTCTGTGGTGGGAAAGTTGCTGGAAAAGGTACTGAGGGATAGGATCTATTAATATTTAGAAAATAATGGGCTTATCAGTGATAGGTAACATGGTTTTGTGCGGAGGAGATCGTGCCTTACCAACTTAATAGAGTTATTCGAGGAAGTGATCAAGTTGATAGATGAAGGAAGGGCTGTTGATGTCATATATGTGAACTTTAGTAAGGCATGCAATAAGGTTCCCCATGGTAGACTAATGGAGAAAGTGAAGTTATATGGTGTGCAGGGTGTTCTAGCTAGGTGGATAAAGAACTGGTTGAGCAGCAGGAGACAGAGAGTAGTAGTTGAAGGGAGTTTCTCGAAATGGAGAAAGGTGACCAGTGGTGTTCCACAGAGGTCAGGGTTGGGGCCACTGTTGTTTGTAATATACATAAATGGAAGAGGGCACTGTTGGTATGATCAGCAAGTTTGCAGATGACACGAAGATTGGTGGAGTAGCAGAAAGCATAAGGGACTGTCAGAGAATGCAGGAGGATATAGATAGACTGGAGAGTTAGGCGGAAAAGTGGCAGATGGATTTCAATCCAGATAAATATGAGGTGATGCATTTAGGCAAGACTAATTCTAGAGCGAATTATACAATGAATGGAAGAGCCTTGGGAAAAGTTGATGGGCGGAGAGATCTGGGAGTGCAGGTCCATTGTATCCCAAAATTTGCTGAACATGTGGATAGAGTGGTCAAGAAGGCATATACTATGCTTGCCTTCATTGGACGGGGTATTGAGTATAAGAGCTGGCAAGTCATGTTAATATTGTACAAGACATTGGTTCGACAGCATTTAGAATACTGTGTACAGTTCTGGTCGCCACATTACCAAAAGGATGTGGATGCTTTGGAGAGGGTGCAGAGAAGGCTTACAAGGATGTTGCCTGGTATGGTAGGTGCTAGCTATGAAGAAATGTTGAGTAGGTTAGGTTTATTTTCATTAGAAAAAAGGAGATTGTGGGGGGGCCTGATTGAGGTTTATAAAATCATGAAGGGTATACACAGGGTGGATACAGACAAGCTTTTTCCCAGATTCAATAACGAGATATTGCACTTTCAAGGTGGGAGGTGGAAAGTTTAAGGGGGATACACGCGGCAAGTACTTCACACAGAAGGTGGTGGGCGTTTGCTACGCGTTGCCAGCAGAGGTGGTAGAGGCAGGCACAGTAGATTCATTTAAGATGCGTCTGGATAAATGCATGAGTAGGTGGGGAATAGAGGGATACAGATGCTTAGGAATTGGGCGACAGGTTTAAACAGTAGATTTGGATCAGCTTATGCTTGGAGGGCCGAAGGACCTGTTTCTGGGCTGTAAATTTTCTTTGTTCTTTGTATTCCCTCTAATAACTTGCCCACCATTGATGTCAGGCTCACAGGTCTATAGTTCCCTGGCTTTTCCTTTTTTACTTTTCTTAAATAGTAGCACTATGTTAGCCAGCCTCAAGTCTTCTGGCACCTCACCTGTGACTATTGATCATACAAACATGTCAGTAAGGCATCCAGCAAGCACTTCCCTATCTTCCCACCGAATTCTATGGTACATCTAATCAGGTCCTGGGGCTTTATTCACCCTTATCTGTTTTAAGACATTCAACACCTCCTTCTCTGTAATATGGACATTTTTCAAGATGTCACCATCTATTTCCCCACATTCTATATCTTCCATGTCCTTCTCCTCAGTAAAAACTGATGCAAAATACTTGTTTAGTATCTCCCCATCTCCTGCAGTTCCACACATAGGCTGCCTTGCTGACTTTTGAGGGGCCCCAAAGTGCTCCTCCACTGACACCTTAGTCACTTTCCCTGCCTTACTTTGCAAGAGTAGATCAGGTTTTGAACCTTGGGGTCAAAACGTGTGGTGTTGGAAAAGCACAGCCAGTCAGGCAGCATCTGAGAAGCAGGAGAGTTGACATTTCGAGCATAAGTTCTTCATCAGATTTTGCACCTTCTCTAGTAGGTACATCCACATACTGAATCAGAAATTTTTCTTGTACCCACCCAACAACTCCTCTCCATCTAAACCTGTAACACTATGGCAGTCCCAGTCTATGTTTGGAAAGTTGAATCTCTTACCATAACCACCCTATTATTCTTACAGTTAACTGAGATCTCCTCACAAATTTGTTTCTTAATTTCCCACTGACCTTTGGAGGGTGGACCTATAGTACAATCCCAATAAGGTAATCATCCCTTTCTTATTTCTCAGTTCCAGCCAAATAACTTCCCTCGATGTATTCCTGTGGATATCCTCCTTTAGTACAGCTGTAAAGCTATCCCGAATCAAAAACATCACTTTCCCTCCTCTCTCACAACCCTTTCAATCTTTCCTACAGAACTTGTACCCAAAAATTAAGCGGCCAGTTCTGTCCATCCCGGTCCCTTTCCTAACCATATCCTGAGTTCATCTGCCCTCCCTGTTGGGCCTCTTGCATTGAAATAAATGCAGTTTAATTTATCAGTCTGACCTCGTTCTCTGCTTTGTTCCTACCTGATTTGACTGTTTGACTTATTGCTCCTTTTCCAAATTGTAGTCTCAGATGGATCTCTTTCCTCACTAACTCCCTGGGTCCCACCCCAACCCTGCCTACTCTGGTGCCCCAAACTTTATTAGTTTAATTCCTCCCGAGCAGCTCTAGCAAATCTCCCTGCCGGTATATTAGTCCCTTTCCAAGTCAAGTGTAATCTATCCTCCTAATATAGGTCACTTGCACTCCAGAAGCGATACCAATGATCCAAATAATTTGAACCCCTTTCCCCTGCATCATCTCCTCAACCATGTATTCGTCTGCTCAAGTGGCAGGCAATGACCATCTTCATCAAGTGAAAACCTAACCATCAACCCTTGATGATCAGTTATTAGCCTTCCTGAATCCAACACTGTCAACATCTCAGGAGATACTATTGACATGATACTGCACTGGGTGAACCTTACAGTGGTAAAAGAATAAGTTAGATGCTAGGAATTTAGGAATAAGTAACTCACATCCCATTCCCCAATGCCTGTTCCCCACCATTGGACACAAAACATGTGTGATAGAATGCTCTGCACTTGTCTAATAAAGGCAGCTCCAACAACATTCAAAAAGCTCAACACCATTCAGGACAAAGCAATCCACTTGATTAGCAGTCCATCTACAACCTTTAACATTCACTGCCTTCACCACCTGCAAAGGAGCAGCAGAGTGCACCATTTACAAGGTGCCTGCACTAACTCACAAATTCACTTTTCTTCAACCGTGCCTTCCAAACCCATAAACTCTGCCAACTTGGAGAACACAGACACAGACACTTGGCATTATCACTGCCTGAAAATTCCCTTTCAAGTCACACATCATCTTGCACTCAGAATTACATGATTGTTCCTTCATTGCTGGTGGGTCAAAATCCTGAAACTCTGCTGTATTTGTATATGGTCGAAGAATGTATATTTGTTCAGGAATATGTTATCCTTCATTAAGTATAACCCATTGCCTGACTACTTTCAAATCTTTAAAGGTATTTCCTAATCCACCCAAGCCAACTATTTTGCAACACCAACCCCATCTTCCAGTAAAGCACCACTCACCACCTGTGTCTATCTCCAATCACTGGTAACTTCATTCACAAAGTTTGCATTTTGTCATAGATTATCATGACCACAGATGACACTGTTCACCAAGATGTTTTTCTTATGCCCATACAGAATTGATAAAGATACAAAAGCCAACAGAAAATTCAGGACCAGGTAAACACCCAGTATAAAGTTAATAATTTTATTCACCTGATATTTAGGTATGTCTACTGACTTCTTTTGATTCTTTATTAAAACTTTTTAATGCTTGACGACAACTACATTAAGACAGAATGAAAAATAAGTTGCAGAGAGGCAGTGACAGCACAGTCCCGAGGTAAGGCAGGATAAAAATGTAAAGAGATCATTGGGTCCAGGTGAAAAGTTAAATGTGCAAGAGGATGTGCAGTGAGCTGGGTCCTTGGGCAAGCAGGTGGTGATTCAGACTGGGAAGTGTAAGTGATAAGGGGAACATGTTCTGGAGACTGTGGGAATTAGACATGGTTCGGCAGGATGTTTGTGTTTCCCTTGTGTCTCTGCATGAAATCGTTTCTCGTATCCTGATTTCCTGTGTAATAGGGAAGTGCTGATGAGGGAAATATTCCTGATTTCACGGTTTGGAATTTCTGCAGCCTGGGAATCATTTGATTCCAACAAGGTCCAGCAAGTAGGTTAGCTGTTTGTCAGGATGTCCAAGAATGTAGGGAGGCTGTGGAGAAGGTAGCACTGACAGGGAATACTTGCGGACACAGAGATGGGTTCAAGTGTATATACTTTAACGCAAGGAGTATCAGAAATAAGGTGGGTGAACTTAAGGCGTGTGTCAGTACCTGGGACTACGATGTTGTGGCCATCACGGTAACGTGGATAGAAGAGGGACAGGAATGGTTGTTGGAGGTTCCTGGTTACAGATGTTTCAGTAAGATTAGGGAGGGTGGTAAAAAAGGAGGGGGGGGGGCGGCGTTGCTAATTAGAAATGGTATAACAGCTGCAGAAAGGCAGTTCGAGGGGGATCTGCCTTTGGAGGTAGTATGGGCTGAAGTCAGAAATAGGAAAGGTGCAGTCACCTTGTTGGGTGTTTACTATAGGCCCCCCAATAACAGCAGAGATGTGGAGAAACAGATTGGGAAACAGATTTTGGAAAGGTGCAGAAGCCACAGGGTAGTAGTCATGGGCGATTTCAACTTCCCAAATATTGATTGGAAGCTCTTTAGATTAAGTAGATTGGATGGGGCGGTGTTTGTGCAGTGTGTCCAGGAAGCTTTTCTAACTCAGTATGTAGATTGCCCAACCAGAGGGGAGGCCATATTGGATTTGGTACTTGGTAATGAACCGGGACAAGTGATGGGCTTGTTAGTGGGTGAACATTTTGGTGATGGTGACCACAATTCTGTGACTTTCACCTTGGTTATGGAGAGAGATAGGTGCGTGCAACAGGGTAGGTTTTACAATTGGGGGAAGGGTAAATACGATGCTGTAAGACAGGATCTGAGGAGCATAAGTTGGGAGCATAGGCTGTCAGGGAAGGATGTCGTGGAAATGTGGAACTTTTTCAAGGAACAGATACGACGTGTCCTTGATATGTATGCACCTGTCAGGCAGGAAAGAGATGGTCGTGTGAGGGAACCTTGGTTGACGAGGGAGGTTGAATGTCTTGTAAAGAGGAAGAAGGAGGCTTACATAAGGTTGAGGAAACAAGGTTCAGACAGAGCATTGGAGGGATACAGGATAGCCAGAAGGGAGCTGAAGAAAGGGATTAGGAGAGCTAAGAGAGGGCATGAAAAATCTTTGGCGGATAGGATCAAGGATAACCCCAAGGCCTTTTACAAGAGGGACTGTATTGTTGAAGAGGAGAGTGTGAAACGGACTGGTAAGCTAGAGGAGATACTTGTTAGGAAGGAAGATGTGTTGGACATTTTGAATAACTTGAAGATAGACAAGTCCGCCGGGCCTGACGGAATATATCCTAGGATTATGTGGGAAGCAAGAGAGGAAATTGCAGAACTGTTGGCAATGATCTTTTCGTCTTCACTGTCAACGGGGGTGGTACCAGGGGACTGGAGAGTGGCGAATGTTGTGCCCCTGTTCAAAAAAGGGAATAGGGATAACCCTGGGAATTACAGGCCAGTTAGTCTTACTTCGGTGGTAGGCAAAGTAATGGAAAGGGTACTGAGGGATAGGATTTATGAGTATCTGGAAAGACACTGCTTGATTAGGGACAGCCAGCACGGATTTGTGAGGGGTAGGTCTTGCCTTACAAGTTTTATTGAATTCTTTGAGGAGGTGACCAAGCATGTGGATGAGGGTAAAGCAGTGGATGTAGTATACATGGATTTTAGTAAGGCATTTGATAAGTTCCCCATGGTAGGCTTATGCGGAAAGTCAGGAGGCATGGGATAAAGGGAAATTTGGCCAGTTGGATAGAAAACTGGCTAACCGGTCGAAGTCAGAGAGTGGTGGTAGATGGTAAATATTCAGCCTGGAGCCCAGTTGCAAGTGGAGTTCCGCAGGGATCAGTTCTGGGTCCTCTGCTGTTTGTAATTTTTATTAATGACTTGGAAGAGGGAGTCGAAGGGTGGGTCAGTAAATTTGCAGATGATACGAAGATTGGTGGAGTTGTGGATAGTGAGGAGGGCTGTTGTCGGCTGCAAAGGGACTTAGATATGATGCAGAGCTGGGCTGAGGAATGGCAGATGGAGTTCAACCCTGTCAAGTGTGAGGTTGTCCATTTTGGAAGGACAAATAAGAATGCGGAATACAGGGTTAACGGTAGGGTTCTTAGTAAGGTGGAGGAGCAGAGGGATCTTGGGGTCTATGTTCATAGATCTTTGAAAGTTGCCACTCAGGTGGATAGAGCTTGTAAGAAGGCCTATGGTGTATTAGCGTTCATTAGCAGAGGGGATTGAATTCAAGAGTCGTGAGGTGATGTTGCAGCTGTACAGGACTTTGGTTAAGCCACATTTGGAAGACTGTGTACAGTTCTGGTCACCTCACTTTAGGAAAGATGTGGAAGCTTTGGAGAGGGTGCAGAGGAGATTTACCAGGATGTTGCCTGGAATGGAGAATAGGTTGTACAAGGATAGATTGAGAGTGCTAGGCCTTTTCTCATTGGAACGGCGAAGGATGAGGGGTGACTTGATAGAGGTTTATAAGATGATCAGAGGAATAGATAGAGTAGACAGTCAGAAACTTTATCCCCAGGTACAACAGAGTGTTACAAGGGGACATAAATTTAAGGTGAAGGGTGGAAAGTATAGGGGAGATGACAGGGGTAGGTTCTTTACCCAGAGAGTGGTGGGGGCATGGAATGCGCTGCCTTTGGGAATGGCAGAGTCAGAATCATTGGTGACCTTTAAGCGGAAATTGGATAGGTACATGGATGGGTGCTTAAGCTCGGACAAATGTTCGGCACAACATCGTGGGCCGAAGGGCCTGTTCTGTGCTGTATTGCTCTACGTTCTATCTATGTTCTAAGGTCAATTGTCTGGTTACTTTGCTGGAATTTGAATGGGACAGTATGATTGGGGATACAGTTTCTGTAAAGGCTTAATGTTAGGAATTTTGAGGAGATATTTTTGAGATCAGCTTTCATCATCTGGATGGAGGGCAGTATCCCTCTCTGCTGGAAAATACAACATTCACTATGTCAGGAATAGGAGACAGACCTTTGATCTGGGTCAGATCCTGCAATGAGTAACCCCCACCAGCTCCTAAATCAACAAAGCCTGTCCACACTGTACAAGACACAAATTCAAATTGTGATGGAATATGCCCCATTTGCCTGGAACAAGTGCAGATCCCACAATATTCAAGAATTTTGATTGCATCCCTCACAAAGTAGCCAACTGAACTGGCACCCAATCTAGTCAGGCAGCATCCAAGGAACAGCAGAGCCGACTCTCCTGCTCCTCGGATGCTGCCTAACCTGCTGTGCTTTTCCAACATCACGCTCTCAACTCGAACCTCCAGCATCTGCAGTCCTCACTTTCAACTGGCATCAGTTCTAGGATCTTTATAATTCATTTAATCCATCCCCAACATATAGTGGCAGTAGCATTTTCCAAACCTGTAGCCGTACCATCTGAAACAACAAAGTGGGCAGATACTTGGGATTGACATCACCTCCAATTTTCCTACTGAGTCACACATTGTTCTGACTTGAAACTGTAATTGTCATCTTTACTGTCTACATCCTGCAGCTCCTTTTCAAATCAGCCTTCTTGGTGTATCTACACTGCATTAATTACGGCAGTTCTGGAAGCTTACTTGTCACCATCCTCTCACAGTAAATTAAGAAAGGGCCATAATTGCTGACCCAGCCAATATCACCCAAATACCACAAACAAATTTTAAAAATCAATGTTACTGAACATTGCATAGTATAAGAGAACATCTGATATTCTTTTTGAATTTCATTGAGGAAGCAGCTGTGAGGTGTAATAAGGTGGTAGATCTTGTGGAAGGACAGGAGTCCACCACCCCACCCACAAGGATACCCACCAAGATTCGCCAAAATGTATGACCTCTTTCATACACATGACAGCTCAGTCCCTGTCTCTCCACCACCCTACTCCACCCCACACATGCACCATCGCATGTAAAAATATGATGGTGGAAAGAAAATCATAATTCTCCACTCCGCAATCCCCTTATCACTTTGCAGCACACTGTCTCCAGATCTATTATTTCCACCTGTTCCGGAATTTCGGAAATACATAGCCCAGTGTTTGTGATTTCTAATAGACTAAGTTAACAGCTGATTTTTTTGTTAACTAAGATATTTTCCTTATGCCCATGTAGAAATTTTTGCAGTAAAAGAGACGCCAAACAAAGCAGCACCAGGTAAATATCCAGGACAATGTTGTTGGTTTAGCCAAACCTCTGTTTCAGAATCTGTAATGGCTTATTTTGATTTGTTTGTCTCTTACCTTTAATGTTTAACTGCAGTTGAGTTAATACATAGTAAATCTGCTAATCTGCAGAATGGCAGTAAGTGTGCAGTATCCAGGTGAGGTGGAATGAGGAGGTGAAGGAATAATAGGACCAGGTGAGGAGGGGGGAAGGGTTAAGGAGCAGAAGGATAGGAGAGAAGAAGAAGGAAGAAGTAGTAGAAAGACTATGATTGAAGAAAGAGAAACACAATATTTGGAGTGGGGATTAGTTTGGTTCAGCGGTCCAAGCTCCCTGAAGCTTTGTTGCATCCTCTACGTTCCTTGTGCAGTCCTATGTCATCAGCAGTTGCAGAAATAATGCATTTAGTTTGCACATCAAAATCACAATTGTAGACTTGATCATCTAAGCCCTAGGAAATAATTACGGTAGTGTCATAAGCCCAGCCATCTTCAACTGTTTTATCAATAACATTCCCCCCATCATAAGGTCAGACTTGAGGATCCTCACTGATGACGATACAATCTTCCGAAGTATTCACAACTCCAAAATAGTCCATTTCCTAATGTAGCAAGACCAGAACACTATCCTGGCATGGGCTAGTAAGTAGGTGAAAGTGAGGACTGCAGATGCTGGAGATCAGTCAAGGGTGTGTTGCTGGAAAAGCCCAGCAGGTCAGGCAGTAATTGAGGATAGGTGACAAGTGACATTTATGCCACATGAGTGCCCAATAATGGACATTTTCATCCAGAGAAAATCTAACCATCAACCCTTGATGTTCACAGTCATTAATTAGCATTGCTAAATCCCACACTATCAACATCTCAGGGGTTACTATTGACCTGAAACTGCACTGGGGATGCCTTAGAGTGGCAAAAATAATAAATTAGATGCTAAGAATTTAGGAATAAGTAACTCACATCCCATTCCCCAATGCTTGATCCGCAAACACTGGACACAAGATGTGTGATAAGATGCTCTCCACTTGTCTGATAAAGGCAGCTCTAACAACATTCAAGAAGCTCAACACCATCCAGGACAAAGCAATCCACTTGGTTCGCAGTCCATCTACAACCTTTAACACTCCCTGCCTTGACCACCGACGCAAAGGAGCAGCAGAGTGCACCATTTACAAGGTGCCTGCACGAACTCACAAATTCACTTTTCTTCAGCTGCGCCTTCCAAACCCACAAACTCTGCCATCTTGGAGAACACAGGCACAGATGCTTGGCATTATCACTGCCTGCAAATTCCCTTTCAAGTCACACATCATCGTACACTCAGAATTACATCATCACTCCTTCACTGTTGGTGGGTCGAAATCCTGGAACTCTGTTCCTAACATCATTGTGGTACCCCTACATCCCAAGAACTGCAGCTATTCAAGAAATTCACAAAGTAACTCACCACCTGCTTCTCCAAAGCAATTAAGGATAGGAAATAAATGCCATTTGAACCAACATGGCACAATGATTCTTTTAAAAAAGTTTGAACAATTGTGATTGTATGACTGATCATTATGGTACCGCACTAATGACAGTTTGCCATCATGAATATAATCCTTGCTTTACCTTTGATTTCTATCTTTTCTATTTTAAACCAGTAAAGTAACCCAAATCTGATATGCTCGAATTTAGTTGACATACCTAAGTGTGACCCTTACAAAAGTATTTGGAATATTCACATATTGGAATTTAACAATCCTTCAAGTAAAATACTCAAAACAGGTTGTCAAACATAGTTTCCCTATCATAAATCCATGTTGACACTTCACAATCATACTGTTACTTTGCAAGTGTCTAGCTATGACATAGTTTATCATCGTTTATAACACTTTTTGTCTTGCTCAGTTATCAAACCCTGAAAGTGTGGAAGCAGGCCATTTGGCCCATCAAGTCCAAACCGACCCATTGAAGAGCATTTAACTCAGACCCACACCCCTAGCCTATCCCAGTAACCCAGCATTCCCCATGGCTAATCCACCCAGCTTGTACACTATAGACAAATTAAGTCTTGCCAATCCATCTCACCTGCACTTCTCTGGATTGTGGGAGGATACCCACACAGACATGGGGAGAATGTGCAAACTCGAAACAGGCAGTCACCCAAAGTTTGAATCAAACCCAAGTCCCTGGTGGTGTGAGGCAGAAGAACTAACTACTGAGCAACTGTGTCATCCCTATGCTGATATTAAAGGACTACGGCTTAATGGTTTCCCTTTTCTCTGACACTTGCTTCTCTAACCATGGAATTACTAGTGGTATTATTGCCACATTCATCATCCAAAAACTCAACTAGTTTTCTTGGCAAACGCTGCTGTGGCAAATGGTGAAATTTGAATTCAATAAAGAATCTGGAATTAATCATGACCATAAAACCATTGTTGATTGTTGGAAAAACCACATATGTCCTTTGCTAATGTCCTTTAGGAAAAGAAACTACCATCCTTACCTGGTCTGGCTGACATGTGACTCCTGACCCACAGCAATGTGGTTGACTTTAAACTGCCCGCTGGACAATTAGGCACGGGAAATAAATGTTCGCCTCGCCAGACATGCTGAAATTCTGAAAGTGGAAGAAAAAGAAAATCCTGTTATATCTGAATCTGAGGGAACCTTTACAGAATCCATGGAACTTTCAAAATAACCACTAATTCCAAAACCACATTCTTTGACACACTGGAAATGAATCAATCAGCCTTAAATCCACATAATTTTTCAAGTTCCATCTCAGGAATTAATACTAATTCCTAATTTTCACAAGTGCCTTTGTGCATTACTGTTTTGAAATTGTTCCCAATTTTGCATTTACCGAATTTATTTTCAGGAAACCCTCTTATCAACTTTCTTTGTTAAACGATTTGGAGATGCTGGTGTTGGACTGGGACGTACAAAGTTTAAAATCAGGCAACACCAGGCTATAGTCCAACAGGTTTAATTGGTAGCTCACTAGTTTTTGGAGCACCGCTCCTTCATCAGGTGATTGTGGAGGACACAATTGTAAGGCTCAGAATTTATTGCAAAAATTTAGTGTGATGTAACTGAAATTATGCATTGAAAAATACCTTGATTGTCTGTTGAGTCTTTCATCTGTTCGAATACCATCACAGTTTCAGTTCTTTCATGTGAAAATCACAAAGTCTTTTTAAAAAAGTTGTATTCTCAGGTTAGCTGTAACAATTGGTGTTAGCTAGCCAATATGTTAAAGGTGTTAGCCCCCTGTGTTCTCTGTCTATGCCATGATGTTCAGATCAATTCTAATCTAAAAAGTGAGATAACAGAGTTTTATATGAATTCATGCAGTTTTTGAGCAAAGTACAATGTAACTCTGCAAGTACAAATTCCCCCCACAAAATACATGTGCATGTGGGTCTTTGTGTCAGTTTGTGTGTGTGTCTGTCTGGGTTGGGGTTGTGAGTGTGAGAGAGAGTGTATATGTGTGTGTAGTGAGTGTAGCCTGTCTTATGTCTGTGAGGGGTGTAAGTATGTGAGTGTATGTGTGTCATAGAGTCATAGAGATGTACAGCATGGAAACAGACCCTTCGGTCCAACCTGTCCATGCCGACCAGATAGCCCAACCCAATCTAGTCCCACTTGCCAGCACCCGGCCCATATCCCTCCAAACCCTTCCTATGCATATACCCATCCAAATGCCTCTTAAATGTTGCAATTGTACTAGCCTCTACCACATCCTCTGGGAGCTCATTCCATACATGTACCACCCTCTGCATGAAAAAGTTGCCCCTTAGGTCTCTTTTATATCTTTCCCCTCTCACCCTAAACCTATGCCCTCTAGTTCTGGACTTTCTGACCCCAGGGAAAAGACTTTGCCAATTTATCCTATCCATGTCCCTCATAATTTTGTAAACCTCTATAACATCACCCCTCAGGCTCCGATGCTCCAGGGAAAACAGCCCCAGCCTGTTCAGACTCTCCCTGTAGCTCAGATCCTCCAACCCTGGCAACATCCTTGTAAAGCTTTTCTGAACACTTTCAAGTTTCATAACATCTTTCCGATAGGAAGGAGACCAGAATTGCACGCAATATTCCAACAGTGGCCTAACCAATGTCCTGTACAGCCGCAACATGACCTCCCAACTCCTGTACTCAATACTCTGACCAATAAAGGAAAGCATGCCAAACACCTTCTTCACTAGCCTATCTACCTGCGAGTCCACTGTCAAGGAGCTATGAACCTGCACACCAAGGTCTCTTTGTTCAGCAACACACCCTAGGACCTTACCATTAAGTGTATAAGTCCTGCTAAGATTTGCTTTCCCAAAATGCAGCACCTCGCATTTATCTGAATAAAACTCCATCTGCCACTTCTCAGCACATTCTCTGCTCCCAGGAGGACCAGTTCCAAAAACGTACAACCCAGATGGCCTCCTTCTTCAAGGACCGCAATTTCCCCCCCGACGTGGTCGACGATGCCCTCCACCGCATCTCTTCCACTTCCCGCTCCTCCGCCCTTGAGCCCCGCTCCTCCAACCGCCACCAGGACAGAACCTGATTGGTCCTCACCTACCACCCCACCAATCTCCATGTACAGCGCATCATCCGCCGTCATGTCCGCCACCTCCAAACGGACCCCACCACCAGGGATATATTTCCCTCCCCTCCCGTATCAGCGTTCCGAAAAGACCACTCCCTCCATGACTCCCTTGTCAGATCCACACCCCCCACCAACCCAACCTCCACTCCCGGCACCTTCCCCTGCAACCGCAGGAGGTGCAAGACTTGCGCCCACACCTCCCCCCTCACCTCCCTCCAAGGCCCCAAAGGAAACTTCCGTCTCCTCCACAGATTCACCTGCACCTCCACACACATCATCTATTGCATCCTCTGCACCCGATGTGGCCGCCTCTATATTGGGGAGACAGGCCGCTTACTTGCAGAGCATTTCAGAGAACACCTCTGGGACACCCGGACCAACCAACCCAACCACCCTGTGGCTCAACACTTCAACTCCCCCTCCCACTCCACCAAGGATATGAAGGTCTTTGGACTCCTCCATCGCCAGACCACAACAACACGACGGTTGGAGGAAGAGATCCTCATCTTCCGCCTAGGAACCCTCCAACCACAAGGGATGAACTCGGATATCACCAATTTCCTCATTTCCCCTCCCCCCACCTTGTCTCAGTCAAATCCATCGAACTCAGCACCACCTTCCTAACCTGCAATCTTCTTCCTGACCTCTCCGCCCCCACCCCAGTCTGACCTATCACCCTCACCTTGACCTCTTTCCACCTATCACATTTCCGATGCCCCTCCCCCAAGTCCCTCCTCCCTACCTTTTATCCTAGCCTGCTGGACAAACTTTCCTCATTCCTGAAGAAGGGCTTATGCCCGAAATGTCAAATCTCCTGTTCCCTGGATGCCGCCTGACCTGCTGCGCTTTTCCAGCAACACATTTTCAGCTCAGCACATTGGCCCATCTGGTCCAGATCCTGTTGTAATCTGAGTTAACCCTCTTCGCTGTCCACTACACCTCCACTTTTGGTGTCGTCTGCAAACTTACTAACTGTACCTCTTATGCTCACATCCAAATCATTTATGTAAATGTCAAAAAGTAGAGGACCCAGCATCGATCCTTGTGGCACTCCACCGGTCACAGACCTCCAGTCTGAAAAACAACCGCCCACCACCATCCTCTGTCTTCTACCTTTGAGCCAGTTCTGTATCCAAATGGCTAGTTCTCCCTGTATTCTATGAGATATAACCTTGCTAACCAGTCTCCCGTGGGGAACCTTGTCGAATGCCTTACTGAGGTCCATATAGATCACATCTCCTGCTCTGCCCTCATCAATCCTCTTTGTTACTTCTTCAAAAAATTCAATCAAGTTTGTGAGACATGATTTCCTATGCACAAAGTCATGTTAACTATCCCTAATCAGTCCTTGCCTTTCCAAATACATGTACATCCTGTCCCTCAGGATTCCCTCCAACAACTTGCCCACCACCGAGGTCAGGCTCACTGATCTATAGTTCCCTGGCTTGTCTTTACCGCCCTTCTTAAACAGTGGCACCACGTTTACCAACCTCCAGTCTTCCGGCACCTCACCCTTGACTATTGATGATACAAATATCTCAGCAAGAGGCCCAGCAATCACTTCTCTAGCTTCCCACAGAGTTCTTGGGTGCACCTGATCAGGTCCTGGGGATTTATCCACTTTTAACCATTTCAAGACAGCCAGCACTTCCTCCTCTGTAATCTGGACATTTTGCAAGATGTCACCATCTATTTCGCTACAGTCAATATTTTCCATATCCTTTTCCACTTTAAATACTGATGCAAAATATACATTTAGTATCTCCCCCATTTTGTGGCTCCACACAAAGGCCACCTTGCTGATCTTTGAGGGGCCCTATTCTCTCCCTATTTACCCTTTTGTCCTTAATATATTTGTAAAACCCCTTTGGATTCTCCTTAATTCTATTTGCCAAAGCTATCTCATGTCCCCATTTTGCCCTCCTGATTTCTCTCTTAAGTGTACTCCTACTTCCTTTATACTCTTCTAAGGATTCACTCGATCTATCCTGTCTATACTTGACATATGCTTCCTTCTTTTTCTGAACCAAACCCTCAATTTCTTTAGTCATCAATCATTTCCTATACCTACCAGCCTTCCCTTTCACCCTGACAGGAATATACTTTCTCTGGATTCTTGTTATCTCATTTCTGAAGGCTTCCCATTTTCCAACCATCCCTTTACCTGCAAACATCTGCCTCCAATCAGCTTTCGAAAGTTCTTGCCTAATACCGTCAAAATTGGCCTTTCTCCAACTTAGAACTTCAACTTTTAGATCTGGTCTATCCTTTTCCATCATTATTTTAAAACGAATAGAATTGTAGTCGCTCCCCCAAAGTGCTCCCCCACTGACACCTCAGTCACCTGGCCTGCCTTATTTACCAAGAGTAGGTCAAGTTTTGCACCTTCTCTTGTAGATACATCCACATACTGAATCTGAAAATTGTCTTCTACATGGGATGGGGTTGTGAGTGTGTGAGAGAGATTGTATATGTGTGTGCATAAGTGTAGAGTGGTCTAAGTCTCTGAGAGGATGCCAGTGTGACTGTGAGAGTATGTGTGTCTGTAAAGGTGTGTGTGACTGTGTGACTGTGTGTATGTATAGGAGTGTGTGTGTGTGTCTGTGTGTGTGTATTGTGCAATGGTGGTCACCTGTAGTGTGACATGAACCCTAGGTCCCGTTTGAGGCCCTCCCTATGGGTATGGAACTTAGCTGTCAGCCTCTGCTTGGCCACTTTTCGCGGCTGCCTGTCCCGAAGTCCGCCCTGGAGGATGATCACCTGAAGGTCCAAAGTCGAATGTCTTGGACTGCTGAAATGTTCCCCAACTGGGAGGGAACATTCCTGTCTGTTGATTGGTGTACGGTGCGCATTCGTCCGTTGCCGTAGCCTTTGCTCGGTTTCCCCAATGTACCATGCCTCAGGGCAATCCTTCCCTGCCACGTATAATATAGACAATGTTGGCTGAGTCACATGAGTACCTGCCATGTATATGGTGGGAGATGTCCCGACGTGTAATGGTGGTATCCATTGATTAATCTTGTCTTTAACTTCATGATCAGAAACAGACTTTGTTGGAGATTCTCTGCAGGTCTGGCAACAGGTCTAGAAAGAAAGCAGAGTTAACACTTCACGTCCAGTCACACTTCATCAGACTCAAACCATTGCTTTTTATCCACAGATGCTGCCTGACATGTTGAGTTTCTTCAGCAATTTCTGGGTTTGTTTCAGATCTGCAGTCATCTGCAGTTCTTCACTTAACATTCACTTCTTTTGTTAGCCAGGGTTGATTCACATTTCCTGCTGTATTTGTGTGTGGTAGAAGAATGTACGTTTGTTCAGGAATATGTTATCCTTCATTAAATATAACCCATTGCCTGTCTACTTCCAAATGTTTAGATGTATTTGCTAAACCACCCACCCAACCATTTTACAACTCCAACCCCCATTTCCCAATAAAACACTACTCACTACCTGTGCCTGTCCCTGATCCCTAATAACTGCAGTCAGTAAGTTTGCATTTTGTCATAGATTATCATGATCATAGATGACATTGTTCACCAAGATGTTTTTCTTATGCCCATACAGAATTGATTAAGATACAAAAGCCAGCAGATAATCCAGGACCAGGTAAACACCCAAGAAAAAGTTAATCATTTTATTCACTTGATATTTAGGAATGTGTACTGACTTGTTTCGATACGTTATTAAAAACAATGAATGTTTGACGACAACTACGTTAAGACAGAATGAAAAATAAGTTGCAGAGCGGCAGTGACTGCACAGTCTCCAGGTGAGGCAGGATAAAATTGTGAAGTGATCATTGGGTCCAGATGGAAAGTTAAATGGGCAAGAGGATGGGCAGTGGGATGGATCACTGGGTATGGAAGTGGTGAGGGGGAAATGTGCAGAGCGTGGGGTGATAGATGGTTCAGCAGGAAGTTTGTATGTCCCTTGCTTCGCTGCATGAAATAGTTTCTCGTATCCTGATTTCTTGTGTAATAGGGAGGTGCTGATGAGGGAAGTATTCCTGATTTCATGGTTTGGAATTTCTGCAGCCTGGGAATCATTTGGTTCCAACAAGGTCAATTGTCTGGTTACTTTGCTGGAATTTGAATGGGACAGTATGATTGGGGATACAGTTTCTGTAAAGGCTTAATGTTAGGAATTTTGAGGAGATATTTTTGAGATCAGCTTTCGTCATCTGGATGGAGAGGCAGTATCCCTCTCTGCTGGGAAATACAACATTCACTGTAACAGGAATAGAACATAGAACATAGAACATTACAGCACAGTATAGGCCCTTCGGCCCTCGATGTTGCGCCGCCCTGTCATACTAATCTGAAGCCCATCCCACCTACACTATTCCATGTGCGTCCATACGCTTGTCCAATGACGACTTAAATGCACTTAAACTTGGCGAATCTACTACTGATGCAGGCAAAGCATTCCATACCCTTACTACTCTCTGAGTAAAGAAACTACCGCTGACATCTGTCTTATACCTATCTCCCCTCACTTTAAAGTTGTGTCCCCTCGTGTTTGCCGTCTCCATACTTGGAAAAAGGCTCTCCCTGTCCACTCTATCGAACCCTCTGATTATCTTGTATGTCTCTATTAAGTCACCTCTCAACCTTCTTCTCTTGAACGAGAACAGCCTCAAGGCCCTCAGTCTTTCCTCATAAGACATTATTTCCATACCAGGCAACATCCTAGTAAATCTCCTCTGCACCCTTTCCAAAGCTTCCACATCCTTCTTATAATGCGGTGACCAGAACTGTACACAATACTCCAAGTTTGGCTTTACAAGAGCTTTGTACAGCTGTAGCATAACCTCCTGGTTCCAGAACTCAATCCCTCTATTAATAAAGGCCAAAACACTGTACGCCTTCTTAACAACCCTGTCAATCTGGGTGGCAACTTTCAGGGATCTGTGTACATAGACACCAAGATCTCTCTGCTCATCTGCACTCCCAAGAATCTTACCATTAGCCCAGTACTTTGCATTCCGATTACTCCGGCGAAACTGTATTACCTCACACTAGTCCAAATTAAACTCCATTTGCCACCTCTCAGCCCAGCTCTGCATCCTATCTATGTCTCTCTGCAAACTACTACATCCTTCGTCACTATCCATAACTCCACCAACCTTAGTGTTGATCGCAAATTTACTAACCCACCCTTCTAAGCCCTCATCCAGGTCATTCATAAAAATGACGAACAGCAGTGGGCCCAACACTGACCCTTGCGGTACGCCACTAGTAACTGGACACTAAGATGAACATGTTCCATCAACTACAACCCTCTGTTTTCTTTCAGCAAGCCAATTACTGATCCAAACTGCTATGTCTCCCACAATCCCATTCCTCCACATTTTGTATAATAGCCTACTGTGGGGAACCTTATCGAAGGCCTTGCTGAAATCCATATACACCACATCAATTGGTTTACTCTCATCTACCTGTTTTGTCACTTTGTCAAAAAACTCAATAAGATTCGTTGGGCACGACCTTCCCTTCACAAAACCGTGCTGACTGTCCCTGATCAGATTATTCTTTTCTAGATGGTTATAAATCCTATCTCTTATAACCTTTTTCAACACTTTACCAACAACTGAAGTGAGACTCACTGGTCTGTAATTACCAGGGTTGTCTCTACTACCCTTTTTGAACAAGGGAACCACATTTGCTATCCTCCAGACCTCAGGCACTATTCCTGTAGACAATGACGACTTAAAGATCAATGCCAAAGGAGACAGAACTTTAAGCTGGATCAGAGGGTAGGGATCCTGCAATGAGTAACCCCCACCAGCTCCTAAATCAACAAAGCCTGTCCACACTGTACAAGACACAAATTCAAATTGTGATGGAATACGCCCCATTTGCCTGGAAGGAGTGCAGATCCCACAATATTCAAGAATTTTGACTGCATCCCTCACAAAGTAGCCAACTGAACTGGCACCCAATCTAGTCAGGCAGCATCCAAGGAACAGTAGAGCCAACTCTCCTGCTCCTCGGATGCTGCCTAACCTGCTGTGCTTTTCCAACACTTCGCTCTCGACTCGAACCTCCAGCATCTGCAGTCCTCACTTTTACCTGGCATTAATTCTAGGATCTTTATCATTCATTCAATCCATCCCCAATCTATAGTGGCAGCAGCACTTTCCAAACCTGTAGCCGTACCATCTGAAACAACAAAGTGGGCAGATACTTGGGATTGACATCACCTCCAAGTTTCCTACTGAGTCACACATTGTTCTGACTTGAAACTGTAATTGTCATCTTTACTGTCTACATCCTGCAGCTCCTTTTCAAATCAGCCTTCTTGGTGTATCTACACTGCATTAATTACGGCAGGTCTGGAAGCTTACTTGTCACCATACTCTCACAGTAAATTAAGAAAGGGCCGTAATTGCTGACCCAGCCAATATCACCCAAATACCACAAACAAATTTTAAAAATCAATGTTACTGAACATTGCATAGTATAAGAGAACATCTGATATTCTTTTTGAATTTCATTGAGGAAGCAGCTGTGAGGTGTGATAAGGTGGTAGATCTTGTGGAAGGACAGGAGTCCACCACCCCACCCACAAGGATACCCACCAAGATTCGCCAAAATGTATGACCTCTTCCATACACATGACAGCTCAGTCCCTGTCTCTCCACCACCCTACTCCACCCCACACATGCACCATCGCACGTGAAAATGTGATGGTGGAAAGAAAATCATAATTCTCCACTCCGCAATCCCCTTATCACTTTGCAGCGCACTGTCTCCAGATCTCTTATTTCCACCAGTTCCGGAATTTCGGAAATACATAGCCCAGTGTTTGTGATTTCTAATAGACTAAGTTAACAGCTGATGTTTTTGTTAACTAAGATATTTTCCTTATGCCCATGTAGAAATTTTTGCAGTAAAAGAGACGCCAAACAAAGCAGCACCAGGTAAATAACCAGGACAATGTTGTTGGTTTAGCCAAACCTCTGTTTCAGAATCTGTAATGGCTTATTTTGATTTGTTTGTCTCTTACCTTTAATGTTTAACTGCAGTTGAGTTAATACATAGTAAATCTGCTAATCTGCAGAATGGCAGTAAGTGTGCAGTAACCAGGTGAGGTGGAATGAGGAGGTGAAGGAATAATAGGACCAGGTGAGGAGGGGGGAAGGGTTAAGGAGCAGAAGGATAGGAGAGAAGAAGAAGGAAGAAGTAGTAGAAAGATTATGGTTGAAGAAAGAGAAACACAATATTTGGAGTGGGGATTAGTTTGGTTCAGCGGTCCAAGCCCCCTGAAGCTTTGTTGCATCCTCTACGTTCCTTGTGCAGTCCTATGTCATCAGCAGTTGCAGAAATAATGCATTTAGTTTGCACATCAAAATCACAATTGTAGACTTGATCATCTAAGCCCTAGGAAATAATTACGGTAGTGTCATAAGCCCAGCCATCTTCAACTGTTTTATCAATAACATTCCCTCCATCATAAGGTCAGACTTGGGGATCCTCACTGATGACGATACAATCTTCCGAAGTATTCACAACTCCAAAATAGTCCATTTCCTAATGTAGCAAGACCAGAACAATATCCTGGCATGGGCTAGTAAGTAGGTGAAAGTGAGGACTGCAGATGCTGGAGATCAGTCAAGGGTGTGTTGCTGGAAAAGCCCAGCAGGTCAGGCAGTAATTGAGGATAGGTGACAAGTGAGATTTGTGCCACATGAGTGCCCAATAATGGACATTTTCATCCAGAGAAAATCTAACCATCAACCCTTGATGTTAACAGTCATTAATTAGCATTGCTAAATCCCACACTATCAACATCTCAGGGGTTACTATTGACCTGAAACTGCACTGGGGATGCCTTAGAGTGGCAAAAATAATAAATTAGATGCTAAGAATTTAGGAATAAGTAACTCACATCCCATTCCCCAATGCTTGATCCGCAAACACTGGACACAAGATGTGTGATAAGATGCTCTCCACTTGTCTGATAAAGGCAGCTCTAACAGCATTCAAGAAGCTCAACACCATCCAGGACAAAGCAATCCACTTGGTTCGCAGTCCATCTACAACCTTTAACACTCCCTGCCTTGACCACCGACGCAAAGGAGCAGCAGAGTGCACCATTTACAAGGTGCCTGCACTAACTCACAAATTCACTTTTCTTCAACTGCGCCTTCCAAACCCACAAACTCTGCCACCTTGGAGAACACAGGCACAGATGCTTGGCATTATCACTGCCTGCAAATTCCCTTTCAAGTCACACATCATCGTACACTCAGAATTACATCAGCACTCCTTCACTGTTGGTGGGTCAAAATCCTGGAACTCTGTTCCTAACATCATTGTGGTACCCCTACATCCCAAGAACTGCAGCTATTCAAGAAATTCACAAAGTAACTCACCACCTGCTTCTCCAAAGCAATTAAGGATAGGAAATAAATGCCATTTGAACCAACATGGCACAATGATTCTTTTAAAAAAGTTTGAACAATTGTGATTGTATGACTGATCATTATGGTACCGCACTAATGACAGTTTGCCATCATGAATATAATCCTTGCTTTACCTTTGATTTCTACCTTTTCTATTTTAAACTAGTAAAGTAACCCAAATCTGATATGCTCGAATTTAGTTGACATACCTAAGTGTGACCCTTACAAAAGTATTTGGAATATTCACATATTGGAATTTAACAATCCTTCAAGTAAAATACTCAAAACAGATTGTCAAACATAGTTTCCCTGTCATAAATCCATGTTGACACTTCACAATCATACTGTTACTTTGCAAGTGTCTAGCTATGACATAGTTTATCATCGTTTATAACACTTTTTGTCTTGCTCAGTTATCAAACCCTGAAAGTGTGGAAGCAGGCCATTTGGCCCATCAAGTCCAAACCGACCCATTGAAGAGCATTTAACTCAGACCCACACCCCTAGCCTATCCCAGTAACCCAGCATTCCCCATGGCTAATCCACCCAGCTTGTACACTATAGACAAATTAAGTCTTGCCAATCCATCTCACCTGCACTTCTCTGGATTGTGGGAGGATACCCACACAGACATGGGGAGAATGTGCAAACTCGAAACAGGCAGTCACCCAAAGTTTGAATCAAACCCAAGTCCCTGGTGGTGTGAGGCAGAAGAACTAACTACTGAGCAACTGTGTCATCCCTATGCTGATATTAAAGGACTACGGCTTAATGGTTTCCCTTTTCTCTGACACTTGCTTCTCTAACCATGGAATTACTAGTGGTATTATTGCCACATTCATCATCCAAAAACTCAACTAGTTTTCTTGGCAAACGCTGCTGTGGCAAATGGTGAAATTTGAATTCAATAAAGAATCTGGAATTAATCATGACCATAAAACCATTGTTGATTGTTGGAAAAACCACATATGTCCTTTGCTAATGTCCTTTAGGAAAAGAAACTACCATCCTTACCTGGTCTGGCTGACATGTGACTCCAGACCCACAGCAATGTGGTTTACCTTAAACTGCCCGCTGGACAATTAGGCACGGGAAATAAATGTTCGCCTCGCCAGACATGCTGAAATTCTGAAAGTGGAAGAAAAAGAAAATCCTGTTATATCTGAATCTGAGGGAACCTTTACAGAATCCATGGAACTTTCAAAATAACCACTAATTCCAAAACCACATTCTTTGACACACTGGAAATGAATCAATCAGCCTTAAATCCACCTAACTTTTCAAGTTCCATCTCAGTAATTAATACTAATTCCTAATTTTCACAAGTGCCTTTGTGCATTACTGTTTTGAAATTGTTCCCAATTTTGCATTTACCGAATTTATTTTCAGGAAACCCTCTTATCAACTTTCTTTGTTAAACGATTTGGAGATGCTGGTGTTGGACTGGGATGTACAAAGTTTAAAATCATGCAACACCAGGCTACAGTCCAACAGGTTTAATTGGTAGCTCACTAGTTTTTGGAGCACCGCTCCTTCATCAGGTGATTGTGGAGGACACAATTGTAAGGCTCAGAATTTATTGCAAATATTTAGTGTGATGTAACTGAAATTATGCATTGAAAAATACCTTGATTGTCTGTTGAGTCTTTCATCTGTTCGAATACCATGACAGTTTCAGTTCTTTCATGTGAAAATCACAAAGTCTTTTTAAAAAAGTTGTATTCTCAGGTTAGCTGTAACAATTGGTGTTAGCTAGCCAATATGTTAAAGGTGTTAGCCCCCTGTGTTCTCTGTCTATGCCATGATGTTTAGATCAATTCTAATCTAAAAAGTGAGATAACAGAGTTTTATATGAATTCATGCAGTTTTTGAGCAAAGTACAATGTAACTCTGCAAGTACAAATTCACTCCACAAAATACATGTGCATGTGGGTCTTTGTGTCAGTTTGTGTGTGTGTCTGTCTGGGTTGGGGTTGTGAGTGTGAGAGAGAGTGTATATGTGTGTGTAGTGAGTGTAGCCTGTCTTAAGTCTGTGAGGGGGTGTAAGTGTGTGAGTGTATGTGTGTCAGAGAGTCATAGAGATGTACAGCATGGAAACAGACCCTTCGGTCCAACCCGTCCATGCCGACCAGATAGCCCAACCCAATCTAGTCCCACCTGCCAGCACCCGGCCCATATCCCTCCAAACCCTTCCTATGCATATACCCATCCAAATGCCTCTTAAATGTTGCAATTGTACTCGCCTCCACCACATCCTCTGGGAGCTCATTCCATACACGTACCACCCTCTGCATGAAAACGTTGCCCCTTAGGTCTCTTTTATATCTTTCCCCTCTCACCCTAAACCTATGCCCTCTAGTTCTGGACTTTCTGACCCCAGGGAAAAGACTTTGCCTATTTATCCTATCCATGTCCCTCATAATTTTGTAAACCTCTATAACATCACCCCTCAGCCTCCGATGCTCCAGGGAAAACAGCCCCAGCCTGTTCAGACTCTCCCTGTAGCTCAGATCCTCCAACCCTGGCAACATCCTTGTAAATCTTTTCTGAACCCTTTCAAGTTTCACAACATCTTTCCGATAGGAAGGAGACCAGAATTGCACGCAATATTCCAACAGTGGCCTAACCAATGTCCTGTACAGCCGCAACATGACCTCCCAACTCCTGTACTCAATACTCTGACCAATAAAGGAAAGCATGCCAAACACCTTCTTCACTATCCTATCTACCTGCGACTCCACTTTCAAGGAGCTATGAACCTGCACACCAAGGTGTCTTTGTTCAGCAACACACCCTAGGACCTTACCATTATGTGTATAAGTCCTGCTAAGATTTGCTTTCCCAAAATGCAGCACCTCGCATTTATCGGAATTAAACTCCATCTGCCACTTCTTAGCACATTCTCTGCTCCCAGGAGGACCAGTTCCAAAAACGTACAACCCAGATGGCCTCCTTCTTCAAGGACCGCAACTTCCCCCCCTGACGTGGTCGACGATTTCCTCCACCGCATCTCTTCCACTTCCCGCTCCTCCGCCCTTGAGCCCCGCTCCTCCAACCGCCACCAGGACAGAACCCCACTGGCCCTCACCTACCACCCCACCAATCTCCATGTACAGCGCATCATCCGCCGTCATTTCCGCCACCTCCAAACGGACCCCACCACCAGGGATATATTTCCCTCCCCTCCCCTATCAGCGTTCCGAAAAGACCACTCCCTCCATGACTCCCTCGTCAGATCCACACCCCCCACCAACCCAACCTCCACTCCCGGCACCTTCCCCTGCAACCGCAGGAGGTGCAAGACTTGCGCCCACACCTCCCCCCTCACCTCCCTCCAAGGCCCCAAAGGAAACTTCCATCTCCGCCACAGATTCACCTGCACCTCCACACACATCATCTATTGCATCCTCTGCACCCGATGTGGCCTCCTCTATATTGAGGAGACAGGCCGTCTACTTGCGGAGCATTTCAGAGAACACCTCTGGGACACCCGAACCAACCAACCCAACCACCCTGTGGCTCAACACTTCAACTCCCCCTCCCACTCCACCAAGGATATGCAGGTCTTTGGACTCCTCCATCGCCAGACCACAACAACACGACCGTTGGAGGAAGAGCGCCTCATCATCCGCCTAGGAACCTCCTCAAACCACGAGGGATGAACTCGGATTTCACCAATTTCCTCATTTCCCCTCCCCCCACCTTGTCTCAGTCAAATCCATCAAACTCAGCACCACCTTCCTAACCTGCAATCTTCTTCCTGACCTCTCCGCCCCCACCCCAGTCTGACCTATCACCCTCACCTTGACCTCTTTCCACCTATCACATTTCCGATGCCCCTCCCCCAAGTCCCTCCTCCCTACCTTTTATCCTAGCCTGCTGGACAAACTTTCCTCATTCCTGAAGAAGGGCTTATGCCCGAAATGTCAAATCTCCTGTTCCCAGGATGCCGCCTGACCTGCTGCGCTTTTCCAGCAACACATTTTCAGCTCAGCACATTGGCCCATCTGGTCCAGATCCTGTTGTAATCTGAGTTAACCCTCTTCGCTGTCCACTACACCTCCACTTTTGGTGTCGTCTGCAAACTTACTAACTGTACCTCTTATGCTCACGTCCAAATCATTTATGTAAATGTCAAAAGGTAGAGGACCCAGCATCGATCCTTGTGGCACTCCACCGGTCACAGACCTCCAGTCTGAAAAACAACCCCCCACCACCATCCTCTGTCTTCTACCTTTGAGCCAGTTCTGTATCCAAATGGCTAGTTCTCCCTGTATTCTATGAGATATAACCTTGCTAATCAGTCTCCCGGGGGGAACCTTGTCGAATGCCTTACTGAGGTCCATATAGATCTCATCTACTGCTCTGCCCTCATCAATCCTCTTTGTTACTTCTTCAAAATATTCAATCAAGTTTGTGAGACATGATTTCCTATGCACAAAGTCATGTTAACTATCCCTAATCAGCCCTTGCCTTTCCAAATACATGTACATCCTGTCCCTCAGGATTCCCTCCAACAACTTGCCCACCACCGAGGTCAGGCTCACTGATCTATAGTTACCTGGCTTGTCTTTACTGCCCTTCTTAAACAGTGGCACCACGTTTACCAACCTCCAGTCCTCCGGCACCTCACCCTTGACTATTGATGATAGAAATATCTCAGCAAGAGGCCCAGCAATCACTTATCTTGCTTCCCACAGAGTTCTCGGGTGCACCTGATCAGGTCCTGGGGATTTATCCACTTTTAACCATTTCAAGACAGCCAGCACTTCCTCCTCTGTAATCTGGACATTTTGCAAGATGTCACCATCTATTTCCCTACAGTCAATATTTTCCATATCCTTTTCCACTGTAAATACTGATGCAAAATATACATTTAGTATCTCCCCCATTTTGTGGCTCTACACAAAGGCCACCTTGCTGATCTTTGAGGGGCCCTATTCTCTCCCTAGTTACCCTTTTGTCCTTAATATATTTGTAAAACCCCTTTGGATTCTCCTTAATTCTATTTGCCAAAGCTATCTCATGTCCCCATTTTGCCCTCCTGATTTCTCTCATAAGTGTACTCCTACTTCCTTTCTACTCTTCTAAGGATTCACTCGATCTATCCTGTCTATACTTGACATATGCTTCCTTCTTTTTCTTAACCAAACCCTCAATTTCTTTAGTCATCAATCATTTCTTATACCTACCAGCCTTCCCTTTCACCCTGACAGGAATATACTTTCTCTGGATTCTTGTTATCTCATTTCTGAAGGCTTCCCATTTTCCAACCATCCCTTTACCTGCAAACATCTGCCTCCAATCAGCTTTCAAAAGTTCTTGCCTAATACCGTCAAAATTGGCCTTTCTCCAACTTAGAACTTCAACTTTTAGACCTGGTCTATCCTTTTCCATCATTATTTTAAAACGAATAGAATTGTAGTCGCTCACCCCAAAGTGCTCCCCCACTGACACCTCAGTCACCTGCCCTGCCATATTTACCAAGAGTAGGTCAGATTTTGCACCTTCTCTTGTAGATACATCCACATACTGAATCAGAAAATTGTCTTGTACATGTGTCTGGGTTGGGGTTGTGAGTGTGTGAGAGAGATTGTATATGTGTGTGCATAAGTGTAGAGTGGTCTAAGTCTGTGAGAGGATGCCTGTGTGAGTGTGAGAGTATGTGTGTCTGTAAAGGTGTGTGTGACTGTGTATGTATAAGAGTGTGTGTGTCTGTGTGTGTGTGTGTGTGTGTCTGTGTGTGTGTGTTTCGTGCAATGGTGGTCACCTGTAGTGTGACATGAACCCTAGGTCCCGTTTGAGGCCCTCCCTATGGGTATGGAACTTAGCTGTCAGCCTCTGCTTGGCCACTTTTCGCGGCTGCCTGTCCCGAAGTCCGCCCTGGAGGATGGTCACCTGAAGGTCCAAAGTCGAATGTCTTGGACCGCTGAAATGTTCCCCAACTGGGAGGGAACATTCCTGTCTGTTGATTGGTGTACAGTGTGCATTCGTCCTTTGCCGTAGCCTTTGCTCGGTTTCCCCAATGTACCATGCCTCAGGGCATCCTTCCCTGCCACGTATAAGATAGACAATGTTGGCTGAGTCACATGAGTACCTGCCATGTACATGGTGGGAGATGTCCCGACGTGTAATGGTGGTATCCATTGATTAATCTTGTCTTTAACTTCATGATCAGAAACAGACTTTGTTGGAGATTCTCTGCAGGTCTGGCAACAGGTCTAGAAAGAAAGCAGAGTTAACACTTCACGTGCAGTCACACTTCATCAGACTCAAACCATTGCTTTTTATCCACAGATGCTGCCTGACCTGCC
Source organism: Chiloscyllium plagiosum (assembly GCF_037043375.1). Classification (NCBI taxonomy): domain Eukaryota; kingdom Metazoa; phylum Chordata; class Chondrichthyes; order Orectolobiformes; family Hemiscylliidae; genus Chiloscyllium; species Chiloscyllium plagiosum. The sequence continues at coordinate 5,916,232 of NW_028270149.1, read as the reverse complement.
GAGTTTCTTCAGCAATTTCTGGGTTTTTTTCAGATCTGCAGGCATCTGCAGTTCTTCATTTTACTTTCACTTCTTTTGTTAGCCAGGGTTGATTCACATTTCCTGTTGTATTTGTGTGTGGTAGAAGAATGTATGTTTGTTCAGGAATATGTTATCCTTCATTAAATATAACCCATTGCCTGTCCACTTCCAAATGTTTAAACGTATTTGCTAAACCACCCACCCAACCATTTTACAACTCCAACCCCCATTTCCCAATAAAGCAGTACCCACTACCTGTGCCTGTCCCTGATCCCTAATAACTGCAGTCAGTAAGTTTGCATTTTGTCATAGATTATCATGATCATAGATGACATTGTTCACCAAGATGTTTTTCTTATGCCCATACAGAATTGATTAAGATACAAAAGCCAGCAGATAATCCAGGACCAGGTAAACACCCAAGAAAAAGTTAATCATTTTATTCACTTGATATTTAGGAATGTGTACTGACTTGTTTCAATACGTTATTAAAAACAATGAATGTTTGACGACAACTACGTTAAGACAGAATGAAAAATAAGTTGCAGAGCGGCAGTGACTGCACAGTCTCCAGGTGAGGCAGGATAAAATTGTGAAGTGATCATTGGGTCCAGATGGAAAGTTAAATGGGCAAGAGGATGGGCAGTGGGATGGATCACTGGGTATGGAAGTGGTGAGGGGGAAATGTGCAGAGCGTGGGGTGATAGATGGTTCAGTAGGAAGTTTGTATGTCCCTTGCTTCGCTGCATGAAATAGTTTCTTGTATCCTGATTTCTTGTGTAATAGGGAGGTGCTGATGAGGGAAGTATTCCTGATTTCATGGTTTGGAATTTCTGCAGCCTGGGAATCATTTGATTCCAACAAGGTCAATTGTCTGGTTACTTTGCTGGAATTTGAATGGGACAGTATGATTGGGGATACAGTTTCTGTAAAGGCTTAATGTTAGGAATTTTGAGGAGATATTTTTGAGATCAGCTTTCGTCATCTGGATGGAGAGGCAGTATTCCTCTCTGCTGGGAAATACAACATTCACTGTAACAGGAATAGAACATAGAACATAGAACATTTCAGCGCAGTATAGGCCCTTCGGCCCTCGATGTTGCGCCGCCCGGTCATACTAATCTGAAGCCCATCCCACCTACACTATTCCATGTGCGTCCATACGCTTGTCCAATGACGACTTAAATGCACTTAAACTTGGCGAATCTACTACTGATGCAGGCAAAGCATTCCATACCCTTACTACTCTCTGAGTAAAGAAACTACTGCTGACATCTGTCTTATACCTATCTCCCCTCACTTTAAAGTTGTGTCCCCTCGTGTTTGCCGTCTCCATACTTGGAAAAAGGCTCTCCCTGTCCACTCGATCGAACCCTCTGATTATCTTGTATGTCTCTATTAAGTCACCTCTCAACCTTCTTCTCTCGAACGAGAACAGCCTCAAGGCCCTTAGTCTTTCCTCATAAGACATTCTTTCCATACCAGGCAACATCCTAGTAAATCTCCTCTGCACCCTTTCCAAAGCTTCCACATCCTTCTTATAATGCGGTGACCAGAACTGTACACAATACTCCAAGTTTGGCAGTACCAGAGCTTTGTACAGCTGTAGCATAACCTCCTGGTTCCAGAACTCAATCCCTTTATTAATAAAGGCCAAAACACTGTATGCCTTCTTAACAACCCTGTCAATCTGGGTGGCAACTTTCAGGGATCTGTGTACATAGACACCAAGATCTCTCTGCTCATCTGCACTCCCAAGAATCTTACCATTAGCCCAGTACTTTGCATTCCGATTACTCCGGCCAAAGTGTATTACCTCACACTTGTCCAAATTAAACTCCATTTGCCACCTCTCAACCCAGCTCTGCATTCTATCTATGTCTCTCTGCAAACTACTACATCCTTCGTCACTATCCATAACTCCACCAACCTTAGTGTTGACCGCAAATTTACTAACCTACCCTTCTAAGCCCTCATCCAGGTCATTCATAAAAATGACGAACAGCAGTGGGCCCAACACTGACCCTTGCGGTACGCCGCTAGTAACTGGACACCAAGATGAACATGTTCCATCAACTACAACCTCTGTTTTCTTTCAGCAAGCCAATTACTGATCCAAACTGCTATGTCTCCCACAATCCCATTCCTCCACATTTTGTATAATAGCCTACTGTGGGGAACCTTATCGAACGCCTTGCTGAAATCCATATACACCAAATCAATTGGTTTACTCTCATCTACCTGTTTTGTCACTTTGTCAAAAAACTCAATAAGATTCATTAGGCACGACCTACCCTTCACAAAACCGTGCTGACTGTCCCTGATCAGATTATTCTTTTCTAGATGGTTATAAATCCTATCTCTTATAACCTTTTTCAACACTTTACCAACAACTGAAGTGAGACTCACTGGTCTGTAATTACCAGGGTCGTCTCTACTACCCTTTTTGAACAAGGGAACCACATTTGCTATCCTCCAGTCCTCAGGCACTATTCCTGTAGACAATGATGATTTGAAGATCAATGCCAAAGGAGACAGAACTTTAAGCTGGATCAGAGGGTAGGGATCCTGCAATGAGTAACCCCCACCAGCTCCTAAATCAACAAAGCCTGTCCACACTGTACAAGGCACAAATTCAAATTGTGATGGAATACGCCCCATTTGCCTGGAATGAGTGCAGATCCCACAATATTCAAGAATTTTGACTGCATCCCTCACAAAGTAGCCAACTGAACTGGCACCCAATCTAGTCAGGCAGCATCCAAGGAACAATAGAGCCGACTCTCCTGCTCCTCGGATGCTGCCTAACCTGCTGTGCTTTTCCAACACTACGCTCTCGACTCGAACCTCCAGCATCTGCAGTCCTCACTTTTACCTGGCATCAGTTCTAGGATCTTTATCATTCATTCAATCCATCCCCAACATATAGTGGCAGCAGCACTTTCCAAACCTGTAGCCGTACCATCTGAAACAACAAAGTGGGCAGATACTTGGGATTGACATCACCTCCAAGTTTCCTACTGAGTCACACATTGTTCTGACTTGGAACTGTAATTGTCATCTTTACTGTCTACATCCTGCAGCTCCTTTTCAAATCAGCCTTCTTGGTGTATCTATACTGCATTAATTACGGCAGGTCTGGAAGCTTACTTGTCACCATCCTCTCACAGTAAACTAAGAAAGGGCCATAATTGCTGACCCAGCCAATATCACCCAAATACCACAAACAAATTTTAAAAATCAATGTTACTGAACATTGCATAGTATAAGAGAACATCTGATATTCTTTTTGAATTTCATTGAGGAAGCAGCTGTGAGGTGTGATAAGGTGGTAGATCTTGTGGAAGGACAGGAGTCCACCACCCCACCCACAAGGATGCCCACCAAGATTCGCCAAAATGTATGACCTCTTTCATAGACATGACAGCTCAGTCCCTGTCTCTCCACCACCCAACTCTGTCCCCCACACATGCACCATTGCACGTGAAAATGTGATGGTGGAAAGAAAATCATAATTCTCCACTCCGCAATCCCCTTATCACTTTGCAGCGCACTGTCTCCAGATCTCTTATTTCCACCAGTTCCGGAATTTCGGAAATACCTAGCCCAGTGTTTGTGATTTCTAAAGGACTAAGTTAACAGCTGATGTTTTTGTTAACTAAGATATTTTCCTTATGCCCATGTAGAAATTTTTGCAGTAAAAGAGACGCCAAACAAAGCAGCACCAGGTAAATATCCAGGACAATGTTGTTGGTTTAGCCAAACCTCTGTTTCAGAATCTGTAATGGCTTACTTTAATTTGTTTGTCTCTTACCTTTAATGTTTAACTGCAGTTGAGTTAATACATAGTAAATCTGCTAATCTGCAGAATGGCAGTACGTGTGCAGTAACCAGGTGAGGTGGAATGAGGAGGTGAAGGAATAATAGGACCAGGTGAGGAGGGGGGAAGGGTTAAGGAGCAGAAGGATAGGAGAGAAGAAGAAGGAAGAAGTAGTAGAAAGACTATGGTTGAAGAAAGAGAAACACAATATTTGGAGTGGGGATTAGTTTGGTTCAGCGGTCCAAGCCCCCTGAAGCTTTGTTGCATCCTCTACGTTCCTTGTGCAGTCCTATGTCATCAGCAGTTGCAGAAATAATGCATTTAGTTTGCACATCAAAATCACAATTGTAGACTTGATCATCTAAGCCCTAGGAAATAATTACGGTAGTGTCATAAGCCCAGCCATCTTCAACTGTTTTATCAATAACATTCCCTCCATCATAAGGTCAGACTTGGGGATCCTCACTGATGACGATACAATCTTCCGAAGTATTCACAACTCCAAAATAGTCCATTTCCTAATGTAGCAAGACCAGAACAATATCCTGGCATGGGCTAGTAAGTAGGTGAAAGTGAGGACTGCAGATGCTGGAGATCAGTCAAGGGTGTGTTGCTGGAAAAGCCCAGCAGGTCAGGCAGTAATTGAGGATAGGTGACAAGTGACATTTGTGCCACATGAGTGCCCAATAATGGACATTTTCATCCAGAGAAAATCTAACCATCAACCCTTGATGTTAACAGTCATTAATTAGCATTGCTAAATCCCACACTATCAACATCTCAGGGGTTACTATTGACCTGAAACTGCACTGGGGATGCCTTAGAGTGGCAAAAAGAATAAATTAGATGCTAAGAATTTAGGAATAAGTAACTCACATCCCATTCCCCAATGCTTGATCCGCAAACACTGGACACAAGATGTGTGATAAGATGCTCTCCACTTGTCTGATAAAGGCAGCTCTAACAGCATTCAAGAAGCTCAACACCATCCAGGACAAAGCAATCCACTTGGTTCGCAGTCCATCTACAACCTTTAACACTCCCTGCCTTGACCACCGACGCAAAGGAGCAGCGGAGTGCACCATTTACAAGGTGCCTGCACTAACTCACAAATTCACTTTTCTTCAACTGCGCCTTCCACACCCACAAACTCTGCCACCTTGGAGAACACAGGCACAGATGCTTGGCATTATCACTGCCTGCAAATTCCCTTTCAAGTCACACATCATCTTACACTCAGAATTACATCATCACTCCTTCACTGTTGGTGGGTCAAAATCCTGGAACTCTGTTCCTAACATCATTGTGGTACCCCTACATCCCAAGAACTGCAGCTATTCAAGAAATTCACAAAGTAACTCACCACCTGCTTCTCCAAAGCAATTAAGGATAGGAAATAAATGCCATTTGAACCAACATGGCACAATGATTCTTTTAAAAAAGTTTGAACAATTGTGATTGTATGACTGATCATTATGGTACCGCACTAATGACAGTTTGCCATCATGAATATAATCCTTGCTTTACCTTTGATTTCTACCTTTTCTATTTAAACTAGTAAAGTAACCCAAATCTGATATGCTCGAATTTAGTTGACATACCTAAGTGTGACCCTTACAAAAGTATTTGGAATATTCACATATTGGAATTTAACAATCCTTCAAGTAAAATACTCAAAACAGGTTGTCAAACATAGTTTCCCTGTCATAAATCCATGTTGACACTTCACAATCATACTGTTACTTTGCAAGTGTCTAGCTATGACATAGTTTATCATCATTTATAACACTTTTTGTCTTGCTCAGTTATCAAACCCTGAAAGTGTGGAAGCAGGCCATTTGGCCCATCAAGTCCAAACCGACCCATTGAAGAGCATTTAACTCAGACCCACACCCTTAGCCTATCCCAGTAACCCAGCATTCCCCATGGCTAATCCACCCAGCTTGTATACTATAGACAAATTAAGTCTTGCCAATCCATCTCACCTGCACTTCTCTGGATTGTGGGAGGATACCCACACAGACATGGGGAGAATGTGCAAACTCGAAACAGGCAGTCACCCAAAGTTTGAATCAAACCCAAGTCCCTGGTGGTGTGAGGCAGAAGAACTAACTACTGAGCAACTGTGTCATCCCTATGCTGATATTAAAGGACTACGGCTTAATGGTTTCCCTTTTCTCTGACACTTGCTTCTCTAACCATGGAATTACTAGTGGTATTATTGCCACATTCATCATCCAAAAACTCAACTAGTTTTCTTGGCAAACGCTGCTGTGGCAAATGGTGAAATTTGAATTCAATAAAGAATCTGGAATTAATCATGACCATAAAACCATTGTTGATTGTTGGAAAAACCACATATGTCCTTTGCTAATGTCCTTTAGGAAAAGAAACTACCATCCTTACCTGGTCTGGCTGACATGTGACTCCAGACCCACAGCAATGTGGTTTACCTTAAACTGCCCGCTGGACAATTAGGCACGGGAAATAAATGTTCGCCTCGCCAGACATGCTGAAATTCTGAAAGTGGAAGAAAAAGAAAATCCTGTTATATCTGAATCTGAGGGAACCTTTACAGAATCCATGGAACTTTCAAAATAACCACTAATTCCAAAACCACATTCTTTGACACACTGGAAATGAATCAATCAGCCTTAAATCCACATAATTTTTCAAGATCCATCTCAGGAATTAATACTAATTCCTAATTTTCACAAGTGCCTTTGTGCATTACTGTTTTGAAATTGTTCCCAATTTTGCATTTACCGAATTTATTTTCAGGAAACCCTCTTATCAACTTTCTTTGTTAAACGATTTGGAGATGCTGGTGTTGGACTGGGACGTACAAAGTTTAAAATCAGGCAACACCAGGCTACAGTCCAACAGGTTTAATTGGTAGCTCACTAGTTTTTGGAGCACCGCTCCTTCATCAGGTGATTGTGGAGGACACAATTGTAAGGCTCAGAATTTATTGCAAATATTTAGTGTGATGTAACTGAAATTATGCATTGAAAAATACCTTGATTGTCTGTTGAGTCTTTCATCTGTTCGAATACCAAACAGTTTCACTTCTTTCATGTGTAAATCACAAAGTCTTTTTAAAAAAGTTGTATTCTCAGGTTAGCTGTAACAATTGGTGTTAGCTAGCCAATATGTTAAAGGTGTTAGCCCCCTGTGTTCTCTGTCTATGCCATGATGTTTAGATCAATTCTAATCTAAAAAGTGAGATAACAGAGTTTTATATGAATTCATGCAGTTTTTGAGCAAAGTACAATGTAACTCTGCAAGTACAAATTCACTCCACAAAATACATGTGCATGTGGGTCTTTGTGTCAGTTTGTGTGTGTGTCTGTCTGGGTTGGGGTTGTGAGTGTGAGAGAGAGTGTATATGTGTGTGTAGTGAGTGTAGCCTGTCTTAAGTCTGTGAGGGGGTGTAAGTGTGTGAGTGTATGTGTGTCATAGAGTCATAGAGATGTACAGCATGGAAACAGACCCTTCGGTCCAACCCGTCCATGCCGACCAGATAGCCCAACCCAATCTAGTCCCACCTGCCAGCACCCGGCCCATATCCCTCCAAACCCTTCCTATGCATATACCCATCCAAATGCCTCTTAAATGTTGCAATTGTACTAGCCTCCACCACATCCTCTGGGAGCTCATTCCATACACGTACCACCCTCTGCATGAAAAAGTTGCCCCTTAGGTCTCTTTTATATCTTTCCCCTCTCACCCTAAACCTATGCCCTCTAGTTCTGGACTTTCTGACCCCAGGGAAAAGACTTTGCCTATTTATCCTATCCATGTCCCTCATAATTTTGTAAACCTCTATAACATCACCCCTCAGCCTCCGATGCTCCAGGGAAAACAGCCCCAGCCTGTTCAGACTCTCCCTGTAGCTCAGATCCTCCAACCCTGGCAACATCCTAGTAAAGCTTTTCTGAACCCTTTCAAGTTTCATAACATCTTTCCAATAGGAAGGAGACCAGAATTGCACGCAATATTCCAACAGTGGCCTAACCAATGTCCTGTACAGCCGCAACATGACCTCCCAACTCCTGTACTCAATACTCTGACCAATAAAGGAAAGCATGCCAAACACCTTCTTCACTATCCTATCTACCTGCGAGTCCACTGTCAAGGAGCTATGAACCTGCACACCAAGGTCTCTTTGTTCAGCAACACACCCTAGGACCTTACCATTAAGTGTAAAAGTCCTGCTAAGATTTGCTTTCCCAAAATGCAGCACCTCGCATTTATCTGAATTAAACTCCATCTGCCACTTCTCAGCACATTCTCTGCTCCCAGGAGGACCAGTTCCAAAAACGTACAACCCAGATGGCCTCCTTCCTCAAGGACCACACTTTCCCCCCCCCCCCCCCCCCCGACGTGGTCGACGATGCCCTCCACCACATCTCTTCCACTTCCCGCTCCTCCACCCTTGAGCCCCGCTCCTCTAACCGCCACCAGGACAGAACCCCACTGGTCCTCACCTACCACCCCACCAATCTCCATGTACAGCGCATCATCCGCCGTCATTTCTGCCACCTCCAAACGGACCCCACCACCAGGGATATATTTCCCTCCCCTCCCCTATCAGCGTTCCGAAAAGACCACTCCCTCCGTGACTCCCTCGTTAGATCCACACCCCCACCAACCCAACCTCCACTCCCGGCACCTTCCCCTGCAACCGCAGGAGGTGCAAGACTTGCGCCCACACCTCCCCCCTCACCTCCCTCCAAGGCCCCAAAGGAAACTTCCATCTGCACCACAGATTCACCTGCACCTCCACACACATCATCTATTGCATCCTCTGCACCCGATGTGGCCTCCTCTATATTGGGGAGTCAGGCCGCCTACTTGCGGAGCATTTCAGAGAACACCTCTGGGACACCTGGACCAACCAACACAACCACCCTGTGGCTCAACATTTCAACTCCCCCTCCCACTCCACCAAGGATATGCAGGTCTTTGGACTCCTCCATCGCCAGACCACAACAACACGACGGTTGGAGGAAGAGCGCCTCATCTTCCGCCTAGGAACCCTCCAACCACAAGGGATGAACTCGGATTTCACCAATTTCCTCATTTCCCCTCCCCCCACCTTGTCTCAGTCAAATCCATCGAACTCAGCACCACCTTCCTAACCTGCAATCTTCTTCCTGACCTCTCCGCCCCCACCCCAGTCTGACCTATCACCCTCACCTTGACCTCTTCCCACCTATCACATTTCCGACGACCCTCCCCCAAGTCCTTCCTCCCTACCTTTTATCTTAGCCTGCTGGACAAACTTTCCTCATTCCTGAAGAAGGGTTTATGCCCGAAATGTCGAATCTCCTGTTCCCTGGATGCCGCCTGACCTGCTGCGCTTTTGCAGCAACACATTTTCAGCTCAGCACATTGGCCCATCTGGTCCAGATCCTGTTGTAATCTGAGTTAACCCCCTTCGCTGTCCACTACACCTCCACTTTTGGTGTCGTCTGCAAACTTACTAACTGTACCTCTTATGCTCACATCCAAATCATTTATGTAAATGTCAAAAAGTAGAGGACCCAGCATCGATCCTTGTGGCACTCCACCGGTCACAGACCTCCAGTCTGAAAAACAACCCCCCACCACCATCCTCTGTCTTCTACCTTTGAGCCAGTTCTGTATCCAAATGGCTAGTTCTCCCTGTATTCTATGAGATATAACCTTGCTAATCAGTCTCCCGTGGGGAACCTTGTCGAATGCCTTACTGAGGTCCATATAGATCACATCTACTGCTCTGCCCTCATCAATCCTCTTTGTTACTTCTTCAAAAAATTCAATCAAGTTTGTGAGACATGATTTCCTATGCACAAAGTCATGTTAACGATCCCTTATCAGTCCTTGCCTTTCCAAATACATGTACATCCTGTCCCTCAGGATTCCCTCCAACAACTTGCCCACCACCGATGTCAGGCTCGCTGATCTATAGTTCCCTAGCTTGTCTTCTTAAACCCTTCTTAAACAGTGGCACCACATTTACCAACCTCCAGTCTTCCGGCACCTCACCCTTGACTATTGATGATACAAATATCTCAGCAAGAGGCCCAGCAATCACTTCTCTAGCTTCCCACAGAGTTCTCGGGTGCACCTGATCAGGTCCTGGGGATTTATCCACTTTTAACCATTTCAAGATAGCCAGCACTTCCTCCTCTGTAATCTGGACATTTTGCAAGATGTCACCATCTATTTCCCTACAGTCAATATTTTCCATATCCTTTTCCACTGTAAATACTGATGCAAAATATACATTTAGTATCTCCCCCATTTTGTGGCTCCACACAAAGGCCACCTTGCTGATCTTTGAGGGGCCCTATTCTCTCCCGAGTTACCCTTTTGTCCTTAATATATTTGTAAAACCCCCTTGGATTCTCCTTAATTCTATTTGCCAAAGCTATCTCATGTCCCCATTTTGCCCTCCTGATTTCTCTCTTAAGTATACTCCTACTTCCTTTATACTCTTCTAAGGATTCACTCGATCTATCCTGTCTATACTTGACATATGCTTCCTTCTTTTTCTGAACCAAACCCTCAATTTCTTTAGTCATCAATCATTCCCTATACCTATCAGCCTTCCCGTTCACCCTGACAGGAATATACTTTCTCTGGATTCTTGTTATCTCATTTCTGAAGGCTTCCCATTTTCCATCCATCCCTTTACCTGCAAACATCTGCCTCCAATCAGCTTTCAAAAGTTCTTGCCTAATACCGTCAAAATTGGCCTTTCTCCAACTTAGAACTTCAACTTTTAGATCTGGTCTATCCTTTTCCATCATTATTTTAAAACGAATAGAATTGTAGTCGCTCGCCCCAAAGTGTTCCCCCACTGACACCTCAGTCACCTGCCCTGCCATATTTACCAAGAGTAGGTCAAATTTTGCACCTTCTCTTGTAGATACATCCACATACTGAATCAGAAAATTGTCTTGTACATGTGTCTGGGTTGGGGTTGTGAGTGTGTGAGAGAGATTGTATATGTGTGTGCATAAGTGTAGAGTGGTCTAAGTCTGTGAGAGGATGCCTGTGTGAGTGTGAGAGTATGTGTGTCTGTAAAGGTGTGTGTGACTGTGTGTATGTATAGGAGTGTATGTGTCTGTGTGTGTGTGTATAGTGCAATGGTGGTCACCTGTAGTGTGACATGAACCCTAGGTCCCGTTTGAGGCCCTCTCTATGGGTATGGAACTTAGCTGTCAGCCTCTGCTTGGCCACTTTTCGCGGCTGCCTGTCCCGAAGTCCGCCCTGGAGGATGGTCACCTGAAGGTCCAAAGTCGAATGTCTTGGACCGCTGAAATGTTCCCCAACTGGGAGGGAACATTCCTGTCTGTTGATTGTTGTACGGTGCACATTCGTCCGTTGCCGTAGCCTTTGCTCGGTTTCCCCAATGTACCATGCCTCAGGGCATCCTTCCCTGCCACGTATAATATAGACAATGTTGGCTGAGTCACATGAGTACCTGCCATGTATATGGTGGGAGATGTCCCGACGTGTAATGGTGGTATCCAATGATTAATCTTGTCTTTAACTTCATGATCAGAAACAGACTTTGTTGGAGATTCTCTGCAGGTCTGGCAACAGGTCTAGAAAGAAAGCAGAGTTAACACTTCACGTGCAGTCACACTTCATCAGACTCAAACCATTGCTTTTTATCCACAGGTGCTGCCTGACCTGCCGAGTTTCTTCAGCAATTTCTGGGGTTTTTTCAGATCTGCAGGCATCCGCAGTTCTTCATTTTACTTTCACTTCTTTTGTTAGCCAGGGTGGATTCACATTTCCTGCTGTATTTGTGTGTGGTAGAAGAATGTATGTTTGTTCAGGAATATGTTATCCTTCATTAAATATAACCCATTGCCTGTCCACTTCCAAATGTTTAAACGTATTTGCTAAACCACCCACCCAACCATTTTACAACTCCAACCCCCATTTCCCAATAAAACACTACTCACTACCTGTGCCTATCCCTGATCCCTAATAACTGCAGTCAGTAAGTTTGCATTTTGTCATAGATTATCATGATCATAGATGACATTGTTCACCAAGATGTTTTTCTTATGCCCTTACAGAATTGATTAAGATACAAAAGCCAGCAGATAATCCAGGACCAGGTAAACACCCAAGAAAAAGTTAATCATTTTATTCACTTGATATTTAGGAAGTGTACTGACTTGTTTCGATACGTTATTGAAAACAATTAATGTTTGACGACAACTACGTGAAGACAGAATGAAAAATAAGTTGCAGAGCGGCAGTGACTGCACAGTCTCCAGGTGAGGCAGGATAAAATTGTGAAGTGATCATTGGGTCCAGATGGAAAGTTAAATGGGCAAGAGGATGGGCAGTGGGATGGGTCACTGGGTATGGAAGTGGTGAGGGGGAAATGTGCAGAGCGTGGGGTGATAGATGGTTCAGCAGGAAGTTTGTATGTCCCTTGCTTCGCTGCATGAAATAGTTTCTCGTATCCTGATTTCTTGTGTAATAGGGAGGTGCTGATGAGGGAAGTATTCCTGATTTCACGGTTTGGAATTTCTGCAGCCTGGGAATCATTTGGTTCCAACAAGGTCAATTGTCTGGTTACTTTGCTGGAATTTGAATGGGACAGTATGATTGGGGATACAGTTTCTGTAAAGGCTTAATGTTAGGAATTTTGAGGAGATATTTTTGAGATCAGCTTTCGTCATCTGGATGGAGAGGCAGTATCCCTCTCTGCTGGGAAATACAACATTCACTGTAACACGAATAGAACATAGAACATAGAACATTACAGCGCAGTATAGGCCCTTCGGCCCTCGATGTTGCGCCGCCCTGTCATACTAATCTGAAGCCCATCCCACCTACACTATTCCATGTGCGTCCATATGCTTGTCCAATGACGACTTAAATGCACTTAAACTTAGCGAATCTACTACTGATGCAGGCAAAGCATTCCATACCCTTACTACTCTCTGAGTAAAGAAACTACTGCTGACATCTGTCTTATACCTATCTCCCCTCACTTTAAAGTTGTGTCCCCTCGTGTTTGCCGTCCCCATACTTGGAAAAAGGCTCTCCCTGTCCACTCTATCGAACCCTCTGATTATCTTGTATGTCTCTATTAAGTCACCTCTCAACCTTCTCCTCTCGAACGAGAACAGCCTCAAGGCCCTCAGTCTTTCCTCATAAGACATTCTTTCCATACCAGGCAACATCCTAGTAAATCTCCTCTGCACCCTTTCCAAAGCTTCCACATCCTTCTTATAATGCGGTGACCAGAACTGTACACAATACTCCAAGTTTGGCTTTACCAGAGCTTTGTACAGCTGTAGCATAACCTCCTGGTTCCAGAACTCAATCCCTCTATTAATAAAGGCCAAAACACTGTACACCTTCTTAACAACCCTGTCAATCTGGGTGGCAACTTTCAGGGATCTGTGTCCATAGACACCAAGATCTCTCTGCTCATCTGCACTCCCAAGAATCTTACCATTAGCCCAGTACTTTGCATTCCGATTACTCCGGCGAAACTGTATTACCTCACACTTGTCCAAATTAAACTCTATTTGCCACCTCTCAGCCCAGCTCTGCATCCTATCTATGTCTCTCTGCAAACTACTACATCCTTCGTCACTATCCATAACTCCACCAACCTTAGTGTTGACCGCAAATTTACTAACCCACCCTTCTAAGCCCTCATCCAGGTCATTCATAAAAATGACGAACAGCAGTGGGCTCATCACTGACCCTTGCGGTACGCCGCTAGTAACTGGACACTAAGATGAACATGTTCCATCAACTACAACCCTCTGTTTTCTTTCAGCAAGCCAATTACTGATCCAAACTGCTATGTCTCCCACAATCCCATTCCTCCGCATTTTGTATAATAGCCTACTCTGGGGAACCTTATCGAACGCCTTGCTGAAATCCATATACACCACATCAATTGGTTTACTCTCATCTACCTGTTTTGTCACTTTGTCAAAAAACTCAATAAGATTCGTTAGGCACGACCTACCCTTCACAAAACCGTGCTGACTGTCCCTGATCAGATTATTCTTTTCTAGATGGTTATAAATCCTATCTCTTATAACCTTTTTCAACACTTTACCAACAACTGAAGTGAGACTCACTGGTCTGTAATTACCAGGGTTGTCTCTACTACCCTTTTTGAACAAGGGAACCACATTTGCTATCCTCCAGTCCTCAGGCACTATTCCTGTAGACAATGATGATTTGAAGATCAATGCCAAAGGAGACAGAACTTTAAGCTGGATCAGAGGGTAGGGATCCTGCAATGAGTAACCCCCACCAGCTCCTAAATCAACAAAGCCTGTCCACACTGTACAAGACACAAATTCAAATTGTGATGGAATACGCCCCATTTGCCTGGAATGATTAGATTAGATTACTTACAGTGTGGAAACAGGCCCTACGGCCCAACAAGTCCACACCGACCTGCCGAAGTGCAACCCACCCATACCCCTACATTTACCCCTTTAACCTAACACTACGGGCAATTTAGCATGGCCAATTCACCTGACCCGCACATCTTTGTGACTGTGGGAGGAAACTGGAGCACCCGGAGGAAACCCACGCAGACACGGGGAGAATGTGCAAACTCCACACAGTCAGTCACCTGAGTCAGGAATTGAACCCGGGTCTCTGGCGCTGTGAGGCAGCAGTGCTAACCACTGCGCCACTGTGCCGCCCACAAATGAGTGCAGATCCCACAATATTCAAGAATTTTGACTGCATCCCTCACAAAGTAGCCAACTGAACTGGCACCCAATCTAGTTAGGCAGCATCCAAGAAACAGTAGAGCCGACTCTCCTGCTCCTCGGATGCTGCCTAACCTGCTGTGCTTTTCCAACACTACGCTCTCGACTCGAACCTCCAGCATCTGCAGTCCTCACTTTTACCTGGCATTAATTCTAGGATCTTTATCATTCATTCAATCCATCCCCAATCTATAGTGGCAGCAGCACTTTCCAAACCTGTAGCCGTACCATCTGAAACAACAAAGTGGGCAGATACTTGGGATTGACATCACCTCCAATTTTCCTACTGAGTCACACATTGTTCTGACTTGGAACTGTAATTGTCATCTTTACTGTCTACATCCTGCAGCTCCTTTTCAAATCAGCCTTCTTGGTGTATCTACACTGCATTAATTACGGCAGTTCTGGAAGCTTACTTGTCACCATCCTCTCACAGTAAACTAAGAAAGGGCCATAATTGCTGACCCAGCCAATATCACCCAAATACCACAAACAAATTTTAAAAATCAATGTTACTGAACATTGCATAGTATAAGAGAACATCTGATATTCTTTTTGAATTTCATTGAGGAAGCAGCTGTGAGGTGTGATAAGGTGGTAGATCTTGTGGAAGGACAGGAGTCCACCACCCCACCCACAAGGATGCCCACCAAGATTCGCCAAAATGTACGACCTCTTTCATACACATGACAGCTCAGTCCCTGTCTCTCCACCACCCCACTCCGTCCCCCACACATGCACCATCGCATGTAAAAATGTGATGGTGGAAAGAAAATCATAATTCTCCACTCCACAATCCCCTTGTCACTTTGCAGCACACTGTCTCCAGATCTATTATTTCCACCTGTTCCGGAATTTCGGAAATACCTAGCCCAGTGTTTGTGATTTCTAATAGACTAAGTTAACAGCTGATGTTTTTGTTAACTAAGATATTTTCCTTATGCCCATGTAGAAATTTTTGCAGTAAAAGAGACGCCAAACAAAGCAGCACCAGGTAAATATCCAGGACAATGTTGTTGGTTTAGCCAAACGTCTGTTTCAGAATCTGTAATGGCTTATTTTGATTTGTTTGTCTCTTACCTTTAAAGTTTAACTGCAGTTGAGTTAATATATAGTGAAAGCTAATCTGTAGAATGGCCATAACTGTGCAGTATCCAGGTGAGGCAGAATGAGGAGATAAAGGGATAATAGGACCAGGTGAGGAGGGGGGAAGGGTTAAGGAGCAGAAGGATAGGAGAGAAGGAAAAGGAAGGAGTAGAGAAACAAGTGGTCAAAGAAACAGAAACACAATGTTTGGAGTGGAGATTAGTTTGGATCAGCGGTCCAAGCCTTCTGAAGCTTTGTTACATCCTTTACATTCCTTTTGCAGTTGTATGTCATCAGCAGTTCCAGAAATATTGCATTTAGGTGGCACATCCAAATCACAATTTCTGGAATTGATCATCAATACCCGAGGAAATCATTGGGGTAGTGTCTTAAACCCAGCCATCTTCAGCTGCTTTATCAGTAACATTCCCTCCTTCATAAGGTCAGATTTGGGGATGCTCGCTGATGACAATACAATCTTCCAAACTATTCATGACATCTAAATAGACATACTTTCCATTTCCTAATGTAGCAAGAACAGAACAATATCCTGGTATGGGCTGACAAGTAGGAAATTTTGAGGACTGCAGATACTAGAGATTAGATTCAAGGGTATGGTGCTGGAAAAGCACTGCAGGTTGGGTAGCTTCCAAAATAATCTAACCATCAACCTTTGATGTTCAGAGTTATTAGCATTGCTAACACCCAACTGTCAATATCTCAGGGCTTACTATCGACCTGAAATCGCACTGGCAATGCCTTAGAGTGGCAAAAAGAATACATGCTAGGAATTTAGGAATAAGTAACTCACATCCCATTCCCCGATGCCTGTTCCCCAAACACTATGCACAAGACATGTGTAATAGGATGCTCTCCACTTGTCTGATAAAGACAGCTCTAACAACATCAAGAAGCTCAACACCATCCAGGTCAAAGCAATACACTTGATTAGCAGTCCATCTACAACCTTTAACATTCCCTGCCTTTACCACCGATGCAAAGGAGCAGCAGAGTGCACCATTTACAAGGTGCCTGCACTAACTCACAAATTCACTTTTCCTCAACTGCTCCTTCCACACCCACAAACTCTGCCATCTTGGAGAACACAGGCACAGATGCTTGGCATTATCACTGCCTGCAAATTCCCTTTCAAGTCACACATCATCTTGCACTCAGAATTACATCATCGTTCCTTCACTGTTGGTGGGTCAAACTCCTGGAACTCTGTTCCTTCCATCATTGTGGTACCCCTACATCCCAAGAACTGCAGCTGTTTAAGAAATTCACAAAGTAATTCACCACCTGGTTCTCCAATGCAATTAAGGATAAGAAATAAATGCCATCTAACCAATATGGCATGAATGATTGTTTTTAAAAATTTTGAACAATTGTGATTATACCACTGATCATTATGGTACCTCACTAATGACAGTTTGCCATCATGAGTATACTGCTTCCTTTACCTTTGATTTCTGACTGTTAACCAATTTTTATTTCAACTAGTATAGTAACCCAACTCTGATATGCTCAAATTTAATTTACATACCTATGTGAGACCCTTACAAAAATATTTGGAATATCCACATATTGGAATTTAACAATCCTGCAAGTAAAATCCTCACAACAGGTTGTCAAACATAATTTCCCCCTCATAAATCCATGTTGATACTTCACAATAATAATATTACTTTGCAAGTGTCTAGCTATGACATAGTTTATCATCGTTTCCAACATTTCTTTTCCTGCTCAGTTATCAAACCCCTACAGTGCAGAAGCTGGTCATTTGGCTGTCAAGTCCAAACCGACCCACTGAAGAGCATCTAACTCAGACCCACAACACCTGCCCTATCCCTGTAACCCAGCATTCCCCATGGCTAATCCACCTAGCTTGTACTCTGTAGGCAATGTGGTGTGGCCAATCTTCCTAACCTGCACATCGCTGAATTGTGGGAGGAAACCCACACAGACACAGGGAGAATGTGCAAACTCAAAACAGATAGTCACCCAAAGATTGAATGAATCTCAGGTCCCTGGTGCTGTGAGGCAGCAGAGATAACTACAGAGCCACCGTGTCAACCTAATGCTGACATTAAACGACTAAGACTTAATGGTTTACATTTTCACTCACACTTGCTTCTTTAACAGTGGAATTACTCGTGGAATTATTGTCACATTCTTCATCCAAAAACTCAACTAGTTTTCTTGGCAAGTGCTGCCGTGCAAAGTGGTGGAATTTGAATTCAATAAAGAATCTGGAATTAATCATGACCATAAAACCATTGTTGATTGTTAGAAAAAACACCTTCTGGTTTGCTAATGTCCTTAAGGAAAGGAAACTACCATCCTTACCTGGTCTAGCCTACATGTGACTCCAGACCCACAGCAATGTGGTTTACCTTATACTGCCCGCTGGACGATTAGGCATGGGAAATAAATGTTCGCCTCGCCAGACATGCTGAAATTCTGAGTGTGAATGAAAAAGAAAATCCTGTTATATCTGAATCTGAGGGAATATTTACAGAATCCATGGAATTTCCAAAACAACCACTAATTCCAAAGCCACATTCTTTGACACTCTAGAAATGAATCAATCAGCCTTAAATCCACATAATTTTTCAAGTTCCATCTCAGTGATTAATACTAATTCCTAATTTTCACAAGTGCCTTTGTGCATTACTGTTTTGAAATTGCTCCCAATTTTGCATTCATCACATTTTTTTTCTGGAAACTCTCTGATCAACTTGCTTTGACTAATCTTGTCTTTAACTTCATGATCAGAAACTGATATTGTTGGAGATTCTCTGCAGGTCTGGCAAACAGGTCTATAAAGAAAGCAGAGTTAACATTTCACGCCCAGTCACTCTTCATCAGACTCAAACCATTGCTTTTTATCCACAGATGCACCCTGACCTGCCGAGTTTCTTCAGCAATTTCTGGGTTTTTTTCAGATCTGCAGGCATCCGCAGTTCTTCATTTAACTTTCACTTCTTTTGTTAGCCACGGTTGATTCACATTTCCTGCTGTATTTGTGTGTGGTAGAAGAATGTATGTTTGTTCAGGAATATGTTATCCTTCATTAAATATAACCCATTGCCTGTCTACTTCCAAATGTTTAGATGTATTTGCTAAACCACCCACCCAACCATTTTACAACTCCAACCCCCATCTCCCATTACCCACTACCTGTGCCTATCCCTGATCGCCAGTAACCGCAGTCACAAAGTTTGCATTTTGTCATAGATTATCATAATCATAGATGACACTGTTCACCAAGGTGTTTTTCTTATGCCCTTACAGAATTGATTAAGATACAAAAGCCAGCAGAAAATCCAGGACCAGGTAATCACCCAAGAAAAAGTTAATCATTTTATTAATTTGATATTTAGGAATGTGTACTGACTTGTTTCAATGCTTTATTAAAAACTTTTAATTTTTGACGACAACTACATTAAGACAAAATGAAAAATAAGTTGCAGAGCGGCAGTGACTACACAGTCTCCAGGTAAGGCAGGATAAAATCATGAGGAGATCATTGGGTCCAGATGAAAAGTTAAATGGGCAAGAGGATGGGCAGTGGGATGGGTCACTGGCCACACAAGTGGTGATCCGGATCAGCAAGTGTAAGTGGTGAGGGGGAAATGTGCAGAGCGTTGGGTGATACATGGTTCAGCAGGAGGTTTGTATGTCCCTTGCTTCACTGCATGAAAAAGTCCCTCATATCCTGATTTCCTGTTTTGAAGGAGATGCTGATGAGGGAAATTTTCCTGATTTTAGGGTTTGGAATTTCTTCAGCCTGGGAATCGTTTGATTCCAACAAGGTCAATTATCTAGTTACGTTGCTGGAATTTGAATAGGACAGTATGATTGAGGATAAGTTTCTGTATGGGCTTAATGTTAGGACTTTTGAGAAGATATTTTTGAGATCAACTTTCTTCAGCTGGCTGCAGAGTCCATATCCCCCTCTGCTGGGAAATACAACATTCACTGCATCAGGAATAGGAGATGGAATTTAGAGCTTGGTCAGAGGGTAGTGATCATGCAATGAGTAACTCAGCTGCTAACTCAACAAAGCCTGTCCACACTGTACAAGACACAAATTCAAATTGTGATGGAGTACATTCCATTTGCCTGGAATGAGTGCAGATCTCACAGTATTCAAGAATTTTGATTGCATCCTTCACAAAGTAGCCAACTAAACTGGCACCCAATCTGGTCAGGAAGCATCCAAGGAGCAGCAAAGTCGACTCTCCTGCTCCTCGGATGCTGCCTAACCTGTTGCGCTTTTCCAGCACCACACTCTTGATTCTAACCTCCTGCATCTGCAGTCCTCACTTATACCTGGCTTCCAATCTAATATCTTTATCATTCATTCAATCCATTCCCAACAAAGAGTGGCAGCAGCACTTTCCCTGTAGTCGTACCATCTGAAATATCAGCAGATATTTGGGATTGACATCACCTGCAAATTTCCTCCTGAGTCACACATTGTTCTGACTTGGAACTGTAATTGTCATCTTCACTGTCTGCACCCTGCAGCTCCTTTCAAAACTGCCCTCTGGGTGTACCTACGCCCCATTAACTACAGCAATTCTGAATTAACTGCACCACCTTCTCACAGTAAATTAAGGGCCTTAATCGCTAACCCAGCCAATATCACCCAAATACCCGAACAAATTTTAAAAATCATTTGTGAATACATGTTACTGAACATTGCATAGTATAAGAGAACATCATCACCTCTGATATTCTTTTTGAAATTCACTGGGGAAACAGCTGTGAGGTGTGATAAGGTGGTGGATCTTGTGGAAGGACAGGAGTCCACAGCCCCATGCACAAAGATGCCCACCAAGATTCGCCAAAATGTATAATCTCATTATTACACAAGACTGCGCGGTCCCTGTCACTTCACCACCCCACACTGCCCCCACACATTGCACCATTGCTCGTAACAATATGATGGTGGAAAGAAAATCATAATTCTCCACTCCACAATCCCCTTGTCACTTTGCAGCACACTGTCTCCAGATCTCTTTTCCCCACCTGTTCCAGAATTTCAGAAACATCTATCCCAATATTTGTGATTTCTGATAGACTATCATAACCGTTGATCTTTTTGTTAACTAAGATACTTTCTTTCTGCCCATGTAGAAATTTTTGCATTAAAAGAGACACCAGACAAAGTAACACCAGGTAAATGTTGTAGGATTTGCCAAACTTCTGTTGAAAAATCTGAAATGGCTTATTTTGATTTATTTGTCTCTTACTTTTAATGTTTAACTGCAGTTGAGTTAATACATAGTGAAAGCTAATCTGCAGAATGACAATAACTGCAGTATCCAGGAGAGGCAGAATGAGGAGGTGAAGGAATAATAGGACCAGGTGAGGAGGGGGGAAGGGTTAAGGGGGCAGAAGGATAGGAGAGAAGAAGAAGGATGAAGGAGTAGAAGGATGATGGTCAAAGAAAGAGAAACACAATATTTGGAGTGGGGATTAGTTTGGTTCAGCGGTCCATGCCCCCTGAAGCTTTGTTGCATCCTCTGCATTCCTCATGCAGAAATATTGCATTGAGCATAAACAAATCACAATTTGTGGAATTGATCACCTAAGCCCGAGGAAATCACTGGGGTAATGTCTTAAACCCAGCCATCTTCAGCTGCGTTATCAATAGCATTCCCTCTATCATAAGGTCAGACGAGGGGCTGCTCGCTGATGACAACACAATATTCTGAACTATTCACGATTCCTACATAGTTGAACAGTCCATTTTCTAATGTAGCAAGACCAGAACAATATCCTGGCATGGGATGATAAGTAGGAGAAAGTGAAGATTTCAGATACTAGAGATTAGATTCAAGAGTATGGTGCTGGAAAAGCACAGCAGATCAGGCAGTAATTGAGGATAGGTGACAAGTGACATTTGTGCCACGAGTGCCCAATAATGGACATTTTCATCCAGAGAAAATCTAACCATCAACCCTTGATGTTCACAGTCATTAGCATTGCTAAATCTTACACTGTCAACATCTCAGGGGTTACTATTGACCTGAAACTGCACTGGGGATGCCTTAGAGTGGCAAAAAGAATAAGTTAGATGCTAGGAATTTAGGAATAAGTAACTCACATCCCATTCCCCAAATGCTGATCCCCAACCACTGGACACAAGACATGTGTGATAGAATGCTCTCCGTTTGTCTGATAAAGGCAGCTCCAACATCATTCATGAAACTCAACACCATCCAGGACAAAACAATCCACTTGATTAGCAGTCCATCTACAACCTTTAACATTCACTGCCTTCACCACCGACGCAAAGGAGCAGCAGAGTGCACCATTTACAAATTCACTTTTCTTCAACTGCGCCTTCCAAACCCACAAACTCTGCCATCTTGGAGAACACAGGCACAGATGCTTGGCATTATCACTGCCTGCAAATTCCCTTTCAAGTCACACATCATCTTACACTCAGAATTACATCATCATTCCTTCACTGTTGGTGGGTCAAAATCCTGGAACTCTGTTCCTAACATCATTGTAGTACCCCTACATCCCAAGAACTGCAGCTGTTCAAGAAATTCACAAAGTAATTCACCACTTGCTTCTCCAAAGCAATTAAGGATAAGAAATAAATGCCATCTGAACCAATATGGCATGAATGATTCTTTCTAAAAAATTTGAACCATTGTGATTGTACCATAGATCATTATGGTACCCCAATAATGAGTACCATCCTCCCTTTACCTTTGATTTCTACCTGTTAACCAATTTTCATTTTCAACTAGTATAATAATCTGAATCTGATGTGCTTGAATTTAGTTTACATACCTAAGTGTGACCCTTACAAAAGTATTTGGAATATCCACATATTGGAATTTAATAATCCTTCAAGTGAAATCCTGAAAATAGGTTGTCAAGCATGGTTTCCCTATCATGAATCCATGTTGACAATCATACTATTACTTTGCAAGTGTCTAGTCATGACATAGTTTATCAACGTTTCCAACATTTTTTCTCCTGCTCAGTCATCGAACCCCTACAGTGTGGAAGCCGGCCATTTGGCCCATCAAGTCCAAACTGACCCACTGAAGAGCACCTAACTCAGACCCACAACGTCTGCCCTATTCCTGTAACCCAACATTCCCCATGGCTAGTCCACCTCGCTTGTACTCTGTAGGCAATTTAGTGTGGCCAAATCATCTAACCTGTACATCTCTGGATTGTGGGAGGCAACCCACACAGACACAGGGAAAATGTGCAAACTTGAAGCAGACAGTCACCCAAAGTTCGAATCAAACCCAGGTCCCTGGTGCTATGAGGCAGCAGAGCTAACTACGGAGCCACTGTGCCATCCCAATGCTGGCATTAAATGACAATGGCTTAATGGTTTCCATTTTCTCTTACACGTGCTTCTTTAACAGTGGACTTAATAGTGGGTATTATTGCTACATTCTTCATCCAAAAACACAGCTAATTTTCTGGCCAAGTGCTGCCATGGCAAACGTTGAAATTTGAATTCAATAAAGAATTTGGAATTAATCATGACCATAAAACCATTGTTGATTGTTAGAAAAACACCTTCTGGTTTGCTAATGTCCTTTAGGAAAGGAAACTAACATCCTTACCTGGTCTGGCTGGCATGTGACTCCAGACCCACAGCAATGTGGATGACTTTTAACTGCCCTCTGTGCAATTAGGCATGGGAAATAAATATTGGCCTTGCCAGAGATGCCAAAATTCTGAGGGTGAAAAAAAGAGAAAATCCTATTACATCCCAATCTGCAGGAACCTTTACAGAATCCATGGAACTTCCAAAATAACCACTAATTCCAAAACCACATTCTTTGACACTCTGGAAATGAATCAATCAGCCTTAAATCCACATAATTTTTCAAGTTCCATCTCAGTGATTAATACTAATTCCTAATTTTCACAAGTGCCTTTGTGCATTACTGTTTTGAAATTGCTCCCAATTTTGCATTTATCGCATTTTTTTTCTGGAAGCTCTCTGATCAACTTGCATTGACTAATTTTGTCTTTAACTTCATGATCAGAAACTGATATTGTTGGAGATTCTCTGCAGGTCTGGCAAACAGGTCTAGAAAGAAAGCAGAGTTAACATTTCACGCCCAGTCACTCTTCATCAGACTCAAATTACTAACTCTGCTTTTTATTCATAATTGCTGCCTGACCTGCCGAGTTTCTTCAGCAATTTCTGGGTTTGTTTCAGATCTGCAGGCATCTGCAGTTCTTCACTTAACATTCACTTCTTTTGTTAGCCAGGGTTGATTCACATTTCCTGCTGTATTTGTGTGTGGTAGAAGAATGTATGTTTGTTCAGGAATATGTTATCCTTCATTAAATATAACCCATTGCCTGTCCACTTCCAAATGTTTAGATGTATTTGCTAAACCACCCACCCAACCATTTTACAACTCCAACCCCCACCTCCCATTAAAGCACTACCCACTACCTGTGCCTATCCCTGATCACCAGTAACTGCAGGCACAAAGTTTGCATTTTGTCATAGATTATCTGTTCACCAAGATGTTTTTCTTATGCCCATACAGAATTGATTAAGATACAAAAGCCAGCAGATAATCCACGACCAGGTAAACACCCAAGAAAAAGTTAATCATTTTATTCATTTGATATTTAGGAATGTGTACTGACTTGTTTCAATGCTTTAATAAAAACTTTTAATTTTTGACGACAACTACATTAAGACAGAATGAAAATAAGTTGCAGAGAGGCAGTGACAGCAGAGTCTCAAGGTAAGGCAGGATAAAATTGTGAGGAGATCATTGGGTCCAGATGAAAAGTTAGATGGGCAAGAGGATGGGCAGTGGGATGGGTCACTGGCCACACAAGTGGTGATTCGGATCAGCAAGTGTAAGTGGTGAGGGGGAAATGTGCAGAGCATTGGGTGATACATGGTTCAGCAGGAGGTTTGTATGTCCCTCGGTTCTCTGCATGAAACAGTCTCTCATGTCTTGATTTCCTGTTTAGTATGGAGGTGCTGATGAGGGACATATTCCTGATTTCACGCTTTGATTCCAAGAAGGCATTGTTGGTCAAGGACAGTATTACAGTTGCATTAAGGATGTTTGGGGACTCGTCAACTGAGATAGTCTAGGCTGAGGTTAGAAACAGGAAAGGATAGGTCACCCTGTTGGGAGTTTTCTATAGGCCTCCAAATAGCTCCAGAGATATAGAGGAAAGGATGGCAAAATGATTCTCGATAGGAGTGAGAGAGACAGGGTAGTTGTCATGGGGGACTTCAACTTTCCAAATATTGACTGGGAACACTATAGTACGAGTACTATAGATGGGTCAGTTTTTGTCCAGTGTGTGCTGGAGGGCTTCCTGACACAGTATGTAGACAGGCCAACAAAGAGTGAAGCCACATTAGATTTGGTACTGGGTAATGAGCTCTGCCAGGTGTTAGACTTGGAGGTAGGTGAGCACTTTGGTGATAGCGATCACAATTCTGTTATGTTTATTTTAGTGATAGAAAGGGATAGGTGTACACCACTGGGCAGGAGTTACAGCTGGGGGAAAGGCAATTACGATGCGGTTAGGCAAGACTTAGGAAGCATAGGATGGGGAATGAAACTGCAGGGGATGGGCACAATAGAAATGTGGAGCTTATTCAAGGAAAAGCTCCTGAGTGTCCTAGATAAGTATGTACCTGTCAGGCAGGGAGGAAGCTGTAGAGCGCGGGAGCCGTGGTTTACGAAGGAAGTGGAATCTCTGGTCAAGATGAAGAAGAAGGCTTATGTTAGAATGAGATGTGAAGGCTCAGTTAGGGCGCTTGAGAGTTACAAGGTAGCCAGGAAAGACCTAAAGAGAGAGCTCAGAAGAGCCAGGAGGAGACATGAGAAGTTGTTGGCAGATCAGGGTAAAACCCTAAGGCTTTCTATAGGTATTTCAGGACTAAAAGAATGACGAGAGTAAGATTAGGGCCAATCAAGGATAGTAGTGGGAAGTTGTGTGTAGAGTCTGAGGAGATAGGTGAAGCACTAAATGAATATTTTTCGACAGTATTCACTCTAGAAAATGAGGAGAATACTGAGATACAGGCTTCTAGACTAGGTGGGATGAGGTTCACAAGGAACAGGTATTAGAAATCCTGCAGAGTGTGAAAATAGATAAGTCCCCTGGGCCAGATGGGATTTATCCTAGGATCCTCTGGGAAGCCAGGGAGGAGATTGCCGAATCTTTAAATCGTCATTGTCTACAGGAATAGTGCCAGAAGACTGGAGGATAACAAGTGTGGTTCCCCTGTTCAAGAAGGGGATTAGAGACAACCTTGGTTATTATAGACCAGTTAGCCTTACTTCAGTTGTTGGTAAAGTGTTGGAAAAGGTTATAAGAGATAGGATTTATAATCATCTAGAAAAGGATAATCTGATCAGGGAAAGTCGGCACGGTTCTGTGAAGGGTAACTCGTGCCTCACAACCTTATTGAGTTCTTTGAGAAGGTGACCAAACAGGTAGATGAGAGTAAACCAATTGATGTGGTGTATATGGATTTCAGCAAGGCGTTCGATAAGGTTCCCCACAGTAGGCTATTGTACAAAATGCGGAGGAATGGGATTGTGGGAGACATAGCAGTTTGGATCAGTAATTGGCTTGCTGAAAGAAGACAGAGGATGGTGGTTGATGGGAAATGTTCATCCTGGAGTCCAGTTACTTGTGGTGTACCGCAAGGGTCAGTATTGGGTCCACTGCTGTTCGTCATTTTTAAAAAAAACCTGGATGAGGGTGTAGAAAGGTGAGTTAGTAAATTTGCAGATGACACTAAGGTCGGTGGAGTTGTGGATAGTGACGAAGGATGTTTTAGGTTACAGAGAGACATAGATAAGCTGCAGAGCTGAGCTGAGAGGTAGCAAATGGAGTTTAATGCGGACAAGTGTGAGGTGATTCACTTTGGTCGGAGTAACCGGAATGCAAAGTATTGGGCTAATGGTAAGATTCTTGGTAGTGTAGATGAGCAGAGAGATCTCGGTGTCCATGTTCACAGATCCTTGAAAGTTGCCACCCAGGTTGACAGGGTTGTTATGAAGGCATACAGTGTTTTAGCTTTTATTAATAGAGGGATCGAGTTCCAGAACCATGAGATTATGCTACAGCTGCACAAAACTCTGGTGCGGCTGCACTTGGAGTATCATGTACAGTTCTGGTCCCGGCTATATAAGAAGGGTGTGGAAGCTTTGGAAAGGGTGCAGAGGAGATTTACTAGGATGTTGCCTGGTATGGAAGGAAGGTCTTACGAGGAAAGGCTGAGGGACTTGAGGCTGTTTTCATTGGAGAGAAGAAGGTTGAGAGGTGACTTAATAGAGACATATAAGATAATCAGAGGGTTAGATAGGGTGGACAGGGAAAGCCATTTTCCAAGTATGATGACGGCAAGCACGAGGAGGCATAGCTTTAAATTGAGGGGGGATAAATATAGGACAGATGTCAGAGGTAGTTTCTTTACTCAGAGAATAGTAAGGGTATGGAATGTTTTGCCTGCAATGGTAGTAGATTCGCCAACTTTAAGTACGTTTAAGTCATCATTGGACAAACATATGGACATACATGGAATAGTGTTGGTTAGATGGGCTTCTGATTGGTATGACAGGTCGGCACAACATTGAGGGCCGAAGGGCCTGTACTGCGCTGTAATGTTCTACGTTCTAATTGTCGAGTTACGTTGCTGGAATTTGAATGGGACAGTATAATTGGGGATACAGTTTCTGATTGGGCTTCATGTTTGAAATTTTGAGGAGATATTTTTGAGATCAGCTTTCGTCAGCTGGATGGAGAGGCCGTATCCTTCTCTGCTGGGAAATAGAACATTCACTGTCTCAGGAATAAGAGATAGAATTTAGAGCTTGGTCAGAGGCTAGGATCCTGCAATGAGTAACTCAGCTCCTAACTCAACAAAGCCTTTCCACACTGTCATGATTTGGAGGTGCCGGTGTTGGACTGGTATACAAGTGTAAAAGTCACACAACACCAGGTTATAGTCCAACATGTTTATTTGGAAGCACCAGCTTTCAGAGCATTGCCCCTTCATCGGCTCAGACAATGCACTGAAGGTGTGAAGTGCCCTGTGTGAGACCGTCTGTGCCCCAATGTTCAGATTGATTCTATTTCCAAAAAAAGGATTTACAGAATCTTACATAGATTCATGCTGTTTTTGAGCAAAATAAAACACAATTCTGCAAGTATAAATTCACCCCACAAACGTATACGTGTGTGTGTGTGTGTGGGGGGGGGGGGGGGGGGGGGGAGGGTGGAGAATGCAAAGTGGCCGAGCAGAGTCTGATAGCCAAGGTCGGTACCCATGGGGATGGCCTCAACTGGGACCTTTCTCATGCACAAGCTCTCTCTCATACCTCACACTTACACATCTACACGTGCACACGCTCACAGACTTATACCACTTTACCCTCACACTTACACATGCACACATTCTCTCACACACACTCATAAACCTGCCCTCCCATGCACACAGTGTGTAATTCTTAACTCTATCTACACTGTACAAGACACAAATTGAAATCTTGATGGAGTACTATCCATTTGCCTGGATGAGTGCCCATCCCACAATACTCAAGAATTTTGACTGCATCCCACACAGAGTAGCCAACTAGACTGCCATCCCATCTGTTATCTTTATCATTCATTCAATCCACCCCCAACATATCGTGGAAGCAGCACTTTCCAAACATGGAACCATACCAAGTAAAATAACAAAGTGGGCTGATACTTGGCATTGACATCAACTGCAAATTTCCTGAGTCACACATCATTCTGACTTGGAACTGTAATTGTCATTGTCAGTGTCGCTGGGTCTACATACTATATTCCTTTCAAAAGACCACTCTGGGTGTATCTACACCCCATTAAGTACACCAATTCTGGAAGGTTACTTGTCACCACCCTCTCACGGTAAATTAAGAAAGGGCCATAATTGCTGACCCAGCCAATATCACCCACATACCACAAACAAATTTTAAAAGGTATTTGCAACCAAATGTTACTGAACATTGCACAGCATAAGAGAACATTATCACCTCTGATATTCTTTTAGAAATTCATTGAGGAAGCAACTGTGAGGTGTGAAAGAACAGGAGTCCATAACCCCACCCACAAGGATGCCCACCAAGATTCACCAAAATTTATAACCTCTTTATTAAACAGGGCAGTTAACTCCCCGTCTCTCCATCACCTCACTCCGCTCCCACACATGCACCATCGCTCGTAAAAATGTGATGGTGGAAAGAAAATCATAATTCTCCACTCCATAATCCCCTTATAATTTTGCAGCACACTGTCTCCAGATCTCTTATCCCCACCTCTTCCTGAATTTTGGAAATATCTAGCCCAATGTTTATGACTTTGAATATACTATCATAACAGCTGATGTTTTTGTTAAATAAGATATTTTCCTTATGCCTATGTAGAAAGTTTTGCAGTAAAAGAGATGCCAGACAAAGCAGCACCAGGTAAATATCCAGGACAATGTTGTTGGTTTTGCCAGTCTTCTGTTTAAAAATCTGAAATGGCTTATAATAATTTGTTTGTGCCTTCCCTTTAATGTTAACTGCAGTTGAGTTCATACATAGGGAAAGCTAATCTGTAGAATGGCCGTAACTATGCAGTATCCAGGTGAGACAGAATGAGGAGATGAAGGAATAATAGGACCAGGTGAGGAGGGGGGAAGGGTTAAGGGCCAGAAGGATAGGAGAGAAGAAGAAGGAAGAAGGAGTAGAAAGATGATAGTCAAAGAAAGAGAAACACAATATGTGGAGTGGGGATTAGTTTGGTTCAGGGATCCAAGCCCCCTGAAGCTTTGTTGCATCCTCTGTATTCCTTAGGCAGTTCTATGTCATCAGCAGTTACAGAAATATTGCATTTAAGCGGCACAGCAAAATCACAATTTGTGGAATTGATCATCTAAGCTCGAGGAAATCATTAGGGTAGTGTCTTAAGCCCAGCCATCTTTAGCTGCTTTATCAATAACATTCCCTCCATCATAAAGTCAGACTGGGGGATGCTCGCTAATGACAACACAATCTTCCGAACTATTCATGACATTTAAATAGACATACTTTCCATTTCCTAATGTAGCAAGACCAGAACAATATCCTGGCATGGGCTGATAAATGACAAGTGACACAGTGTGCCACATGAGTGCCCAGCAATGGCCACCTTCATCAAGAGTGTCTAACCATTAACCCTTGATGTTCAGAGGCATTAGCTTTGATAAATCCCATACTGGTCACCATCTCAGGGGTTACTATTGACCTGAAACTGTTTTGGACTACCCTTTCTGTGATTAAAAGTTAGGAGCTAGTATTTTAGTAATAAGTAACTCACCTCCCATTCTGTAAAGCCAGTTCTTTTACCAGTGGACTCAAGGCATGCCTGGATAAGGGCAGCTCCAACAATATTCAAGAAGCTTCTCACCATCCAGGACAAAGCAATCTGATCAATGAGCAGTACATCTACAACCGTTAACATTCACTTCCTTCACTATTAATGTTGAGGAACAGCAGATGCTAGATGCTCTGTGATAATGCAAAAACTCACTCTTCTTCAACAGCATCTTCCAAATCTATGTACTCTACAAATTCTGAAGAAGTGTCACTTGACCAGAAACATTAACATTGATTTTCTCCACAGATGCTTCCAAACCTGCTGAGCCTTTCCAGCAATTTCTATGTATGTCCCACAAACTCTACCATCTTCAAAAACAAGGGCACAGATGCTTGGTATCTTCACTGCCTGCAAATTCCCTTTTATGTCACATACCATCCTAATTTGGAATTTTACATCATTTTCCTTCATTGGTGATAGGTCAAAATCCTGGGACTGTGTTCCTAACATCATTGTGGTATCCCTACAACACAAATACAGCAGGAAAGGTGAATCACCTGTGGCTAACAAAGGAAGTTCAAGTAAAATGAAGGGTAACTGTATATAGCTTGACATCTGAAACAAAACCAACAATTGCTGGAGAAATTCAGCAGGTCTTGCGAACATCTGCAGAAAGAAAACAGAATTAACATTTCAAGTCCAGTGACACTTCTTCAGATTCACAATGTTAAATCTGCTCTCTTTCCACAGATCTTTTGTTAGTCACAAGTGATTCACCTTTCCTGCTGTATTTGTGTGTCTCAGAAGAATGAATATTTGTTCAGGAATATATTATCCATCATTAAATATGACATACTGCCTATTTGCTTTCAAAACGTTCAAGTGTGTGATGATGCAGCTCCTTTGACAAGGTTGTGTTGTCCTTGTTTTTTTTCCAGAGGGGTCATAACGACAGAGGTTCTAATATGTCTGGAAATATTGACTTGAGAAACATTTTAAGTGTTTTTTTTTAAAACACCGGTACAATGAAAGGGGAGTGGCCAGTTCTCACAACTCCAGGTTTGATTTCAGCAAGCTGTTTTTGTTTGCAGCTGCTGGTTAGGTTTTAGCTAGGAACTCAGAGAAGCTGCTGGGCATCCAAAGAAGCAGCTCCATGCTGATCCTCTCTTTCTTTCTCTTTCTGACATTTGCCTGTAAGAACCTGTGTTTGATTATACCTTTTTTTTGCCAAGGGGGTGTTTATAGAGATGTTGCAAGTACTTGAAGCAGCATCATTAAGTTGCAATAGAGTTTAATTGGGTTTTCATAAAGTTATGTTATTCTAAATTCAATTTTCTTTTGTTCGTGTATAAATAAATTCTGTTTTCATAGAATCCCTCCAGTGTGGAAACATAGAACATAGAACATTACAGCGCAGTACAGGCCCTTTGGCCCTCGAGGTTGCGTCACCCTGTCATACCAATCTGAAGCCCATCCCACCTACACTATTCTATGTACGTCCATATGCCTGTCCAATGACGACTTAAATGCACTTAAACTTGGCGAATCTACTACCGTTGCAGGCAAAGCATTCCATACAGGTCCTTTGGCCCAACAAGTCCACACCGACACTCCGAAGAGTAACCCACCCAGACCTGTTACCCTACCCTATTACTCTATATTTACCCTGACTAATGCACCTTACCTACACATCCCTGACCGCTACGGGCAATTTAGTTTGACCAATTCACCTAACCTGCACATCTTTGGACTGTGGAAGGAAACCTGAGCACCCTCAGGAAACCCATGCAGACACAGAGAGAACATGCAAACTCCACATAGACAGTCACCTGAGGCTGGAAACGAACCCAAGTCTGTGGTGCTGTGAGGCACTAGTGCTAACCGCTGAGCCACTGTGCCACCATTGTTTAACAGATTGTTTGACCAGCTGCATCACTCCTGGAATATCCATGCTTCGCCTGCTTAAAACAATAGAAAAGTTAGGGTCTGGGCTACATTCTTGAAATGTTTCAAGGGGTCTCGCTTGGTCCATAACAAGTATATGTCACAGTTTATCAAAGCCAACCATTTCAGAAGCCCAACCACCATCTCCCAGTACAGCACTACCCAGCACCTGTGCCCATCCCTGAGCGCCGGTAACATCACTCTCAACATTTGCAGTTTTTCAGAGATTATCATGATTGCAGAAAACATTGTTCACCAAGATGTTTTTCTTATGCCCATACAGAATTCCTTAAGATAGAAAAGCTAACAAAAAAAACAGGATCAGGTAAATACTCATTATACTGTCAATGATTTTGCTCACCTGATAATTAAGCATTTACACTGACTTGATTTGGTTCATTTTTTTAACATTTTTAATGTTTAACTGCAATTGACTTAATACATAGTGAAAACTTAGTTGCAGAGCTGCAGTGACTGTGTGGTCTCCAGGTGAGGCCAAATGAGAAGGTAAAGAGATCATTGGGTACAGATGAAAAGTTACGGAGGATATGCAGGGGGATGGGACACAGAGTATGGAAGTAGTGATTCGGATCAGGGAGTATAAGTAACAAAGGTGAAATATTGTGAAGGGAAGGTTGATGTTTGGTGGGTGGACTGGATGCACGTATTGTGGGGGACATTTTTGTTTCCCTTGTTTCTCTGCATTTCTCTGAAATAACCTGTCATATTGCTAGATCCCAATTTCTTGCTTAACAGGGAGGTGGGGATGAGAGAAATATTCCTGATGTCAGGCCTTTGAATTTCTACCAAGTAGGGAGAATAGAATGTTTGATTCTGAGGGGATCAATCATCTAGTTATATTGGGGAATTTGAATGGGACCATATGATTGGAGCTGCACTTTCTGCATGGATTTGGAATTTTGAGATTACTTTTTGGGATCGGTTTTCTTCGCTGGATGGAGTGCGAGCATTCTTCTCTGCTGGGAAGTACAAGATTTATTGTATCAGGAATTAAGACGTGGAATTTCAAGCTGGGTCAGAGGAATCCTGCAATGAGTAATGCAGCTTCTAATTCAACAAAGCCTATTTGCATTGTACAAAAGACAATTTATTAGTGTGATGGAATACTATCCATTTGCCTGGATAAGTGCAGATCCTACAATATTCAAGAATTTTGACTACTTCTCACACAAAGTAGCCAACTAGACTGGCACCCCATCTGCTCCCTTTATTATTCACTCAATGCACCTCTGGCGTATAGTGGTAGCGGTACTTTCCAAACGTCTGACCCTTCCCACCTGAAATGACGAAGGGGATAGATACCCATGGCAGCACGGTGGCTCAGTGGGGCGGCATGGTGACTCAGTGGTTAGCACTGCTGCCTCACAGCGCCAGGGACCTGGGTTCAATTCCCACCTCGGGTGACTGTCTGTGTGGAGTTTGCACATTCTGCCCATGTCTGCATGGGTTTCCTCTGGGTGCTCCTGTTTCCTCCCACAATCCAAAGATGTGCAGGTTAGGTGAATTGGCCATGCTAAATTGCCCATAGTGTTAGGTACATTAGTCAGGGGTAAATGAGGTGGGGAATAGGTCTGGGTGGATTGCTTTTCAGAGGGTTGGTGTGGACTTGTTGGGCTGAATGGCTTGTTTCCATATTGTAGGAAATCTAATCATACTTGGGACTGCAATCACCTGAAAGTTTCCTTCTGAGTTACACATCATTCTGACTTGGAACTATAATTGTCATCTTCAGTGCCGTTGGATCAACTTTCTGCAGCTCATTTTAAAATAGAACTCTGGGTATATCTGTACCCTAGCACGACAGCAGTTCAAGAAGGTTACTTGCCACTACCTTCTCAAGAGAGAAAATGAGGACTGCAGATGCTGGAGATCCGAGTCAAGATTGTGGGGTTGGAAAAACACAGCAGGTCGGGCAGCATCTGAGGAGCATGAAAATTGACGTTTCGGGCATAAGCCCTTCCTGATGAACCATCAATTCTACTGCTGCTTGGATGCTGCCCGACCTGCTGTGCTTTTCCAGCACCACACTCTCGACCACCTTCTCAAGGTCAGTTAAGAAAGGCCATAATTGCTGACCCAGCCAATGCCATCCTAACCCCACAAATAATTTTTTTAAATATCTGCAAACAAATAATACTGAAGTTTGTACAGCATCAGCAAACATCCTCACCTCTGATATTCAATTAGAAATTTGGTGAGGAAGCAGCTTGAGGCATGATAAGGTGAAGAGCAAAGGCCTTTTCCCTTGAATAGCGGAGTTAAAAACTTGAGGGTGTAATTTTGAGGTAATAAGAAAAAACATTTAAAAGGGACCTTAGGGATAACCTTTAATACCGAGGGTGGTTCATATGTGCAATGAACTGCCAGAGGAAGGGGTAAATGTAGGTACCATTACAACATTTAAAAGACATTTGGACAGGAACATGAATAGGAAATGTAGAGAGTGATATGGTTCAAATGCAAACAAATGTTTCTAGTTTAGTTTAGGAAACTTGGTTAACATAGATGATTTGTACCAAAAGGTCTGATTCCATGCTTTATGCCTGTATAACTTCTTCTGTAATGGCATTGTAAGTGTACACTCATCAAAAAGACTGCAGTAGTTCACAAAGGCAGATCACCACCATCTTCTGAAGGTCAGATATGGATTGGTATAAATATGGGCCTAGCCAACAATGCCCAGATTACATAATTGGATTACAACATGTCCCTCCATATTTTCAAGGCCCAATTCCATATTTAATGGTGAGGTGTTGACGAAGATCATTTTCCCATCTCCAGACCTTAAGAGTTTTTCCGCACTAGGGAGACTGAATCATTGAGTTGTACAGCACAGAAACCTTTTGTCCAACTCATCCATGCTAACCAGATATCCTAAATTAATCTAGTCCCATTTGCTGGCATTTGACCCATATCCCTCTAAAATTATAATTAAGTTTCTTGCAAGATGTATGCAAGTACAGAAGTACAGGAGTATAGTGAAATGTTGCCCCACATGGTGCCATCTTAGGTATAAAGCATCTAGATAAAAATCTTAGATGCAAAATAGAGCAACTAAAAAAAGAAAATTATATTACCTTACAGTTATTCACAGTGCAAGTTAGAGAAATAAGAAATAAAATGATAAACATTACAACCTTTCTAAAACTGGCCTGCAGCCAAAAATTGCAGGAGGTTACCACACATGGTCTAACTGGGCTCGCACTGGTCCACAGTCTAAGGATCTTTCCTGTTCTGCTCCAAGCATACTGGCCATCCCCACACCACTCAGGCCTCCAGCCTGTTCTGCTTCAGCCCTCAGTCTCTCTGATGATGTCACCATTGCTTCAAGGAATTTAAAAAAAACACTCTCAAACAACATTGCTTGTTTTGGCTTCTTGAATGACATAACAAAACACTATGTAGTCAACATCTGTTTTTGGAATGTTAGTTCCTACAAGTTAGACCCTGCAATGCCAGTTTGGCCAAGTCATGTGGCATCAAACCTCTAAATGTGGTCCTGGGCATCAAAAATGGAGTTTGGACACCTTCAATGAGGACAACATTTCTTACTCTTGGTTTTGCTGGAGGCTTCTTCCTGGTTGATTGCACTTGAGGCAGAGGGGGAGATATTGAACTTGAATGTATATTTAACTTTGCTGTCCATGGCACACTGATTAGGATATTTCTGAATATATGACCCAACATTGAAGCCATGATTAAAACCTTTCCTTTTTCATATGCCCACCCAGATGCCTTTTAAATGTTGTAATTGTACCAGCCTCCACCACTTCCTCTGGTAGTTCATTCCCTACATGTAACATCCTCTGTGTGAAAGAGTCACCCTTTTGATCGCTTTTAAATCTTTCCTCTTGCACCTGAAACCTATGCCCTCTAGTTTTGGACTCATAATTTTCCTATCCTGGGAAAAAAAAAACCTTGGCTATTCACCTTTTCCATGCCTTTCATGATGAGGAATATTTGATTTGCTGGGGTTTGGCAAATGGGATAGAGTGAAGTGACAGGGAAACTGAGAGATATCAGTGTATTAGCTCAGCTGTCTGAGATAAGTCCACATGGGCAGGTATCACATCACCAATCACCCTTTGTTTACACACAGAGAGTCCTTGACACTGATCCAGCTCCCTCAGAGCCAGCTCTCAGTGTGAAAAGATCCTGTTTATTTTTTTTTTCCTTTTACCCCCACATTACCGCCGAATTGTGGTAGTGCTTATTTTTTCCCTCACACTCATGTTGTGTGTGTGCAGGTGTGAGACACAGTGAGAGACACAAGGTGCACAAATCTTTATTCAGTTTCCACCACCAGGAAGAAAAGAAGCACCCAAGTGGCCAGTGACAAGCACTGCCCTTCACATCAAAGGGCAATGCTATGTGATCAAATAGTGAAGGGGAGGGTAGGGATTAAATCAAAATAGAATTGGAGGGGGAAAGCTCCTGTTTTTTTTTACACATGGAGTGTCCTTGACACTGATCCAGCTCCCTCAGAGCCAGCTCTCAGAGTGAATAGAACCTCTGACAACCCTGTTCTTTTTTTTCTTGTCTTTTTTCTCAGGATGTCTGGCACCCCTTTTTTTGCTTAGTGCTTATTTTTTCCCCCAGCACCCATGTTGTGTGTGTGCAGGTGTGAGACACAGTGAGAGACACAAGGTGCATGAATCTTTATTCAGTTTCCACCACCAGGAAGAAAGGAGACACCCGAGTGGCCAGTGACAAGTAGTGCCCTTCACATCAAAAGGCAATGCTGTGTGATCAAACAGTGAAGAGGAGGGTAGGGACTAAATCAAAATAGAATTGGAGGGGGAAAGCTCCTGTTTATTTTTTTTTTCCTGTTTGTTTTTTTAAAATTATAATTTAACCCCCACACTACCACCTAAGTGCGGTAGTGCTTATTTTTTTCCCCAGCACCCATGGTGTGTGTGTGCAGGTGTGAGACACAGTGAAAGACACAAAGTGCACAAATCTTTATTCAAATTCCACCACCAGGAAGATAGGAAAACACCCGAGTGGCCAGTGACAAACACTGCCCTTTCCTGTTTATAACTGTCAGCCAGACCTCCCTGATTGGACCAGATTAACAGCCCCAATCAGGGGAACCACCTTCTATGACATCCACCTGGCTGACCTCACTCGAATCACTACACTGTCATTCTGAAGCAATGGATTATTTATGGGATGAGTTTTAATCATGCGCAGGAAGATCAGATTGGTCTTGCAGCTGAGATAGACAAACTTTAATAGATGAGAAAAAGTGGAAAAATGGATAGGTGCAACCATCTCACCAGGAAGTGTTCAAAAGTGGGTATTGGAAGTGGGTGGAACCATGCTGATTGAGATCTCGCTGACAATTCATGGCAGGGCAGGAAGGCCTATAGGTTGCTGCTGTTGATTGAATATCAGTAGTAGGTGGGGATCTCAGAAGTCCACCCAACAAACACAGTCAGATTTACCAGCAGCCCAGCAAGTTGTTACTTGCTCATGGGTATTTCCTTCCCAGTCAAGTCCTGGCGTAGGTAGAGGAAGTCTCACAGGGGCACACTCGTCCCTTGTTATCTACCGTGCTCCCTATCCCTTTTCCTGGCAATCCTCTCCCCTCCTGTGCTCTATTTATGATTGTCAGCAAGCCCCAGTGAATTTGCCACTGTCTTACTGATGGTGTTCAATGCTCCCAGTGTTGTTGGTCATACTAGAGAACTGCCCAGATAAATGCCTGATTGAAATCAAATAGCATCAGGCCTCTCAAGAAAATGCATCGCAGGGCTCACATTGATTCTCCAGCCACTAAGAAAAATCCCCATTGCTCACATGAAATCCTAACTAACATTTTAGAAATTGATGTATATGAATTCCCACCTTCAGATCTTACAATTATTTTGATTTTGTATCAGAGAAAGTTGAAAGAGTGGATTGAAAAGCTTCATCATGAGGTAAAAACTTAGATGCTCCAATATTAGGGTTTATAAGCTTTGTGATTTTGGCATTAAATGTTGCTATTTGAGGTACAAGGCTTCCCAGATGCCAACTCGGTGAAGGCATTGATGTAAATGTTAGGAGTGTGGGCAGGGAGCAGAGTGAGACATTAGTCATTGTGAATTTTGATTTCATGTCAGCACTCAAACTTGCTGTGACTACCTTTTTATTTTTGTTTATGGGATGACAGTGTTGCTTGGGAAGTTAGTGTTAAGTCATGTTGTTAAGAATGGAGTTCCAAATGGCATTGAAGAAGCAATGATGTAGTCCAAAGTCAGAATGGTGAGAGGCGAGGAGGGGATCTGTGGGTCTCTTACTGGCCATTCACACGCTGAACATGATTAATTTTTACTGCTTCTGACTGAGTTGGAGGAAATACTGGGTTTTCAGATAAGTGCTAATTGTGGTGAAGTCGGTGTGGTGCTGCATGTGTCGAAGGTGTTAGTTGTGACTGTGAGAGTTCTGGGTGAAAAACATCATCCATGCAGTGGGTATTAAATTCACAATTCCCTTTGGGCTGCAACATCAGAGGGAGATGTAGAGGCTCTGGAGAAGAGAAGAAGCTACTCACACAAGGAGGAGAGAGGAAGAAAGGCTCTTGCAGGCAGCCATATCTATCCAGGTTGTTCCCTCATCATGGTGAACAGCATTAGGCCCTGTTAGACAAAATGGTAAATAGGGGTATAACTGTAATAGTAGCTGCTAAGGAATCAGAAAACTTCGAAGAACTACATTTAAGGAAGATTGCGCAGTCAGACCTGAAAAAGGTGGCACCAAAATTCTGGAGATCTTGGAAAGAGACAGTGAAGAATCAAAGCTCTTTCATAATCAATGTGGAGACATAGAAAGTCAGAAAATTAACCTGCAAAAGTATTCAGGCTTTGCCAGAGAGGCATGGTGGTCTGTGAAGAAAATCCTGATCGACCAGACTTCAAGGCAGAGAACTTAACAGCAAGGGGAATCTGGTGAACAATTTTTAAAGACAGCAAAAAATAAATTTAATGGTACATTGGACAGCATGGAAAATTTAGTTCCCTTAGAAAGAGCAACTTTAAATAAAAAGCAGGCTGATCTGATCCAAGGTCAGTTCTATTACACAAGGCAAGGCAGTACAAGATTGAACAGAAACTGAAACCAAGAGGTGGCCGCAAAACATCTGATTTTCCAAGAAAAGTCGTTAGAGCTTTAGTGAGATCTTTGCAACGTATGGCATTCCTGACCAGATGGTCTACAATCATAGTTTACAATTTGCAATTGCATGCTTCACACACTTAGAGGGGAATTCTGTATTGTGTATCTTACATGGTCCTGAGATATCCACAGTCCAATGGTGAAGTTGAAAGAGGAATCAGACTCATTAAAATGTGATCAAATGTGCATGATGATTTTCAAATAGCATTCCATTTCTACATGGACTAGCACTAATCAGAACTGTTGATAAAAATAAAGCTCAACACAAATTCCTAAAATATTTCATCATAATACAAGAAGGAAGAGGCCATTTGGCCCATCGAACCATGGCTGATCTATCCCTCATCTCAGCTCCTCCTACTTGCATTATCCCTATAACCCTTAATTTCCCTACCATGCAAAAACCCATCCAACTGCATCTTGAATATATTTTATGTAGCTGCCTCTATTGCTTCCTTGGGCAGAGAATTCCATAGATTCAGTACTCCCTGGGAAAAGCAGTTCCTCCTCATCTCTGTCCTAAATCATTTCCCTAATCTTGAGGCCATGTCTCCTAGTCTCACCCACCAGCAGAAACAACTTGCCTGCCTCTATCTTATCTATCCCTTTCATAATTTTATATGTGGCCATAAGAACCCCTCTCATTCTTCTAAATTGTAGCAAGTACAGCCCCAGGCGACTTAACCTCTCCTCATAGGGTAACACCCTCATCTCCGGAATCAAGCTGGTGAACCTCCTCTACACTGCCTCCAAAGCCAGTATATCCTTCCTCAAGTAAGGAGACTAGAACTGCACACAATACTGCAGGTGTGGCCTCACCAACACCTTGCACAATTGCAGCAGAACCTCCCTGCTCCTAAATTCAATCCCACTCACAATGAAAGCAAATATTCTGTTTGCCTTCCTGATTACCTGTTCCACCTGCAAATCAACTTTTAGCGATTCATGTACGAGCATTCCTAAGTCCCTCGCATACTGCGATCTTTCACCATTTAAATAATACTTTGACCCACTATTTTTACTTCTAAAGTGAATAACCTTACACCTACCAACATTGTACTCCATCTGCCAAATCCTTGCCTACTCACTTAACCTATCTAAATCTCTCTTCAGACCCTCCACATCCTCTGCACAGTATGCCTTTCCACTCAATTTAGTGCCATCAGCAAACTTGGATATGTTACACGGTCTCCTCTTTAAAATCATTCAGAAATATCATGAACAGTTGCAGGTCCAACACTGGTCCCTGCAGCACCCCACTCACCACTGACCTCCAACCAGAGAGCACCCATTTATCCCAACCCTCTGCTTTCTATTGGTTAACCAGTCCTCTATCCATGCTAGTATATTCCCCACAAGTCCATGCATTCTTATCTTATGAATAAGTTTTTGTTATGTAACATCTTACCAAGTATATAACATCCACCTGTTCCCTTCCATCCATCGCACTTGTTACATCCTCAAAGAACTCCAGTAAGTTTGTCAATCACAACCTTCCCTTCCTGAATCCATGCTGCGTCTGCCTAATGGAACTCTTTCCATCTAGATGTCTCACTAATTCTTCTTTAACGATAGCCTCCAGCATTTTCCCAACTACAGATGTTAAGCTAACTGGCGTATAGCTACCTGCCTTTTAGCTACACCCTTTTTAAAACAACAGTGTGGCATTTGCTGATTTCCAACTTGCCGGAATCTGCCTGGTGTCCAGTGAATTTTGGTAAATTACCACGAACATATCTACCATAACTTCTGCAATTTCTTTCAGCACCCTGTAAAGCAATCTATCAGGACCAGCGGACTTATCTACCTTTAGAAACCCTCAAATTTGCTCAACACTACAGCTTTAGTGATAACAATTGAATTGAGGTCCTCACCTTCCATTGTATCCATAACATCATTCGTTGGCATGTTAGACACATCTTCCACTATGAAGACTGTTATGGACCGGGACCGACCCATTAAAACATTTTTAAGCAGGTAGCCCAGACCAAAACTTTGCTATTTGTTTAGGTAAGTGTATAGAGTATATTCCCAGAGTGAATTAGCTAGTTCGACTGTCAAGTTTTAAACAAATAGAATTTATACACAAAATTATGGAATGAAACGTAAAGAATAGAAAATAGAATACCAGATAACTTATTCTATCAAAAACTTGATAGACTATCCTGACTTAATGATGCTGTTCTGGAAATACCTGCAACGATCCCAATAAACACATTCCCTAGCACAAACAGTAAAAATGAAACAAACCAGGGCTTACAGGTTTTAAGCCAGAGAGAGAGAGCGAACCAGGCTGGACTTGCCGCAGCAGTCTTTCTTCACACACACTACTGCTGAACTTCCAAAAATTCTCAGCTAAATGAAGACTAGCTACACAGCTAGCTGACCACTCCCCTTTGATTATACTGGTGTTTTAAGACATGAAAGTCTTAGGCTGAAGGCATTATCTGTTCAGTATAACTAAGAAGGGCCCCAATAAACCTTTCAAACCCAGCCTAGTTGGAGCTTGGCCAATTATCCCTGTCTCTGGGAAAAAAAAACTCAAGGGCATAATAACTTTGTAAAAAGATCAACATTGTGACAAGACTGACATAAAATAGTTAATTTAAGGCTACAGCTGTTTCAGCATTACCCAATATTAATTCCCCTTTCTTATCCAGTAAGGGACCGACATTCACTTTAGCCACCCTTTTCCATTTTATATATTTTTAAAAACTTTTCCTACCCATTTTTATATTCTCTGCTAGTTTGCATTCATAATCTATCTTTCCTTTCTTTATTGCTTGCTTCGAGATTTTTTATTGCTTTTTAAAGTTTTTCCAATCTTCCTGTTTCCCACTACTCTTGGCTACTTCGTAAGCCGGAGCTTTTAATTGGATGCCTCCCTTTATTTCCTTGGTTATCCAAGGCTGGCTCTTCCTACCCTTGCTATCCTTGTTTTTGACCAGAATATACTTTCCTTGAGCCCTGTGAAAAATCTCTTTGAAAGTCCTCCACTGTTCCTCAACCGTTCCACCATATAACTTGTGTTCCCAGTCTAATTTAGCCAACTCCTTTCTCATCCCATTATAGTCTCCCTTGTTTAAGCATAACACCCAGGTTTTAGATGATGCTATTTCACCCTCCATTTCTGTCCTAAATTCAATCATACTGAGATCACTCTTTCCGAGAGGATCCTTAACTACGAGATCATTAATTTCACCTATCTCATTACAAAGGACCAGATTTAAGATTGCACAATTCCTTGTAGGTTCATGACATGCTGTTCAAGAAAATGATCACGGATGAGTTCTCTGCACTCCTCTTCAAGACTGCCTCTACCGACTTGATTTGGCCAATCAATGTGAATGTTAAAGTCCCCCCAACTACTGCCGTTCCATTCTTACATGCATCAGATATTTCTTGATTGATCGCCTGTGCCATTGTAGCATTAGTATTGGATGACCTATAAACTACTCCCACCAATGACTTCTTCCCTTTACAATTCCTGATCTCCATCCAAATATATTCAACATTTTTCCCTAAGATCCTATATTGTCTTTCCCCATCACCCTAATCTTATGCTTAATTAAGAGCATGATCCCAACTTCCTTACTTTCCTGCCTATCCTTCCTAATTACCTGATACCTTTGGATATTCAATTCCCAGTCATCACCATCCTGTAACCACGTTTCTGTAATGGCAACTAAATCATACCCCTTTACATTGATTTGCACAACAAGTTCATCAACATTGTTTTGAATACTATGGGCATTCAGATAAAGTGCCCTTATACTCATTGTCCCTTTAGAATCTAGCAATCTCCCTGTCTTTTGTATGTGATTCTTCCTGAGCTAGAATTTCAGGACTATAGGACAGTGTATGGCAGTGAAATACTTTACTGAAACAAGCACTTCTAACTATAAGATCAGATATTATGCCAGAAACTTACCCAAGTTGAAGGAAGTAAAGAAGGTATGGATGAGACTTCAAGGCACAGAAGATGTAATTATACAAAGAGATGAAAGTTAATAGAAGTATTCTTTAGTACAAACTTTGGAAATTACTACTAGAGAAAAAAGGATAAACCTTATCTTTATTCTTTAAGGACATTAATTGTACATTTAGATGAACCAGATGTTAAACCTAAAATTCAACAAGAACCTGATAATCCAAGCCATTCTGAAGGACATCCAATTCAAGAAGCAGAAGTTCAGAGAGAGATGACTGATCTTCTGAGTCTGACTAAAGCAAGATAAGGTATAGTTATAAAGAGACTTGAAGAGATGGGGTTGTATGTAAATGTGATTATAGAGCATAAAGATTTGAAAGGGTAAAAGTCTAGAATAGTGAGAGTCACATCTCCCATAGTGATGATATATAAATTCACATAATAGACTGAGAGAGAGAGAGAGAGGTGTCAAGGCTTCAGCAGAGTTGGTGAAGCTTTTATAAGACTGTACGTAGTCTCTTAATGTGTAGTAAACTATTTATTGTTCAGACCCATCAAAGACTTGGTTATGCCTCTTAGCTAAACTAACAAAACATAACAAAGCTAGCTAATCACCCATCTGTAATTGCCCAAGAGGAAGTAAGAGCTGCCTTCTTGAACTACTGCAATCCTTATGGTGGGGGTACAGCCACTGTTTAGATGAGTGTCACTGCAATTTGATCTAGAAACAGAGAAGGATCTGGATCCCAGTTCTAAACTAGGATAGTGTGTCACTTGTTAAAATCTTGAATGTTCCCATGTGCCTTCTGGCCTTGTTCTTTTAGGTGGTGGTCATCATGGATTTACAAGTACTGTTAAAGAATTGCTAATGAGCAGCTCTATAGCCTCCTATAGATCATACATTTTACTGCCAGTGTACACTTATTTAAAGTCTAAGAGAGCTGCTTTGTCCTGGATGGTTGTGAGTACCTTGTTTTCAGACAACAGTGTTGTTGAAGCTGCACTTATTGTGCAGTGGGGAGCATTCCGGCACTTTTCTGATTTGTTTCTTGTGGATCATGGGCAGGCTTTTGTGGAGGTACGGGTTTGTCAGGAAGCATGGATCTTCACCACAGAATTCTCAGCCTCTGATCATTTCTTGTCGCCTCAGTATTTAACAGGCTTCAACAGTTCAGTTTCTTGTCAATGGTGGCCCCAAGATATTGATAGTAGAGAACTTATTGATGGCCACACTGTTGATTGTCAAGAGGAGATGATTACATTTTCTTGTTGGAGATGGTTGTTACCTGAAACAAATTGTGAGGCATAGGTATTATTTGCCACATACCAGCTTAACCATGTCGTGCTGGCACAAACCAATTCAATAACCAAGGAAATGTGAATGTTACTGAATACTGCACAATACCAGTGAACATCCTGAATTCTGACCTTATAAGGTCACTGCTGAAGCAACTGAAAGTGGATGAGCCAGGAATACCACCTGACGAACTCCAGCAGCAATGTTCTGAAATCAGGGACTGGGTGGGAAAGCAGCTGGTTCTACAGCCCTTGGCTCTTAGCATCCTGGGCTTGTTGGCGAGCCATCTGTCAATCTGGATGGTTAGTGTCCAAAGCAGCCAATCTGGCTTAAAGATCATTCTGATCAACAGGCTATTTAGCCACAGAATAC
This sequence comes from Chiloscyllium plagiosum, assembly GCF_037043375.1. NCBI lineage: Eukaryota > Metazoa > Chordata > Chondrichthyes > Orectolobiformes > Hemiscylliidae > Chiloscyllium > Chiloscyllium plagiosum. Next base: position 5,871,440 of record NW_028270149.1, on the reverse strand, counting down.
TGTTATTCAGAGCAAGACGAGTAGTTACCAGACATACCAATTCCCCTTTCTTTTTTAGGACTTGTGAAAACTGTTGGGTTTTTTTCAAACTTGGATGTTGTGCTTTCTTTACTTCATACCTAGCTCTGTGGAGAGCACGTTAAGTAGAAGCACTTAGTGTCTCAACTCTCCACTGCCACAAGACCCTTCCTAATCTTTTCCCTCAATAGTGTGTGGGCCCTAGCTCAGGATTTCCTTTCCCCTTCCGCTCCTATTTCCTCGATGGTGTGGCAAACTAGGGAATCAACTTATCTCCAACCCAATAATGCAACTTAATCTTCTGAATGGCGTCCTCATACATCTCGCCAGCCACTTTATAAGTTTTTTGAGTAAGTTGCCAATTTATGATAAAAGCATGAATAATGGTGAGCTTTCTCTTGTAAATTTGCGTCCAATTGGATCCAGATCATGAAAGCTCAAAATCATTGCATATCAGATGCTTTACAGTTGGAAGAGAAGGTCTTAAATTCAGACTTGGGTAAAGTTCCAGAAGGAAATCAACGTTGTGCTAACATTGTCAAGATATTAAGGTTACTTTTTACTTCCATTGCCTGGTATGGTGGAGCATGGAAGAGCCTGTGAAATTGCATTTACACTCTCTCTCTCCTCCTACTGGAGTGTCGTGACATCAAGAGGAAACAATTTTGCTTAGTGACACTTGTCCGTCAAAATCACAAGGTAAAAACAATGACTGCAGATGCTGGAAACCAGATTCTGGATCAGTGGTGCTAGAAGAGCACAGCAATTCAGGCAGCATCCGACGAGCAGCAAAATCGACGTTTCGGGCAAAAGCCCTTCATCAGGAATAAAAATCACAGCCCACTTCTCTGTAGGTTTATCTGTTATCAGTCATTATTTTCTGCCTGTCAATTGCCAAAAGATCAAAGTCCACTTTTTTTGCATCACCCAATCCTCCAATTCTAAAGCAGCCTTCAATAGAATTTGGTTTATGAAGCAAATCGTTGTTTTCAGGAATGCATTACCTGAAAGGGTAGTGACCTTCATTGGTAGCTTTCAAAATGGTATGGGATATATTAATGTACAGACTGAAATAAAAAGGCATGAATGAAGAAATCACAGTGGAGTGGGGCATTTAATTAGCTCCAATAAAGATGCATCATATATGTATGATGTGCCAATTGGCTTTTTTCTGTCAAATTCCATTCTATGACCAAACAACAGAATTAAAGTCTGTGGATCGTAAGTCATAGTGCCCAAGAATTTTAACCAAATAGTGAAAGTGTGTGGGTTATAAGTAGTCCGGATTGGCAGACCTGCCAGATAGTGCTGAACATGTAATTAACGATTTTGCAACAATGATGTAACATTATAAATGAAATGAGTTTAAAATGGATGCTAATATTTAGACTGAATGAGGTCGCCACTTCTGCTTGGTAGATCCTAACACCGGCCATGGCATGTGTCTTGAGAAAATATGTTTCAGCCTGTTGAACAACAGACTGGTACTATACTACTTTGCGTTCCATCCACAGCCAATGCTCCTTTGCCTGTGATTTCAGCAGACATCAAAGCTTTGTTTAGTTATAAATTGTTCAGTAGCGATTAAATGACGCATCTTGCAAGGATTTTATTAAATGATTGTGTATAAGTGTGACTACAATGCAGGTGGGAGTGGAGTAACTTTACTAGATTATATATATATATATATATACATACACGTAATATTTGGAATTAAGCACAGTCACAGATGTGGCATAGATAGGTGATATAGAACATCGGTATCTTTGTTTCCAGAACATCCGACAATACAGCGTTCCCTCAATAGCATGATGTGGTACTTATCATATCATGAATCTCTGTTCGAGAGTGGGATGGGGGTTAAACCTTCAACTTCTAATTAAGAGGGTAAAATAGTAGTAACTGACAGTCAAGTGTTGGTCTGCATATTACCACCTTTCATTTTTGGTAAATTTTCAAGAAATATTGTAATAATTACACTTGTTAAATTTTTCATTCACTTAATATTAACACTGTGTAACCAGGTATTGATTTAGAAATTCTGAATTCAACTAAATAATTTTCTATAAGTTAGTGGTTCTGAAATGCTTATAATTACTTGAAGGTTTTGGATGGAGATTCAGGGAGTCTAGCACAAAACCCCAATGGAGACAAAGTGCCACCTCTAGGTCTTTGATAGGCATAATTACAAAAATTAACTAGTCAATGTAACTTGTACCTGTTGCTACCATACAGTTAACTGCACTTCGATATTTAAAACAAATACGTTTTTGTTAAGATTTAACAGTGTTCTATTGTCTACCACTGACAATTAGGCAGGCCCTTAGACACATCATAGAAAGGAGGTGTGGGCTCAGGATCTTATTGACAAATTCCAATGTCCCCACCTTTGAGCTAGGAGGTCCAAGTTCAAGTCCCACCTGCTCCAGAGGTGTGTCGCATGATCTCTGAAGGTTAATTTGAAATCATCTAGAAAGGAGGTTTAATGGCAGCACCATTCCTTATACATGACACTGTGATCAATGGTAAATGTCGTTGCTGAAAAGCCACAACAGAATGGAGAATCTGTCTGACCCAGGAAAAATATTCTGAAGACGCGGTGGGGTGGCACAGTGGTTAGCACTGCTGCCTCACAGCGCTGAGACCTGAGTTCAATTCCTGCCTCAGGCGACTCTCTGTGTGGAGTTTACACATTCTCCCCATGTCTGCATGGGTTTCCTCTGGGTGCTCTGGTTTCCTCCCACAATCAAAAAATGTGCAGATTAGGTAAATTGGCCATGCTAAATTGCCTGTAGTGTTAGGTGAAGGGATAAATGCAGGGGAATGGGACTGGGTGGGTTGCAGGTCAGTGTGGAATTGTTGGGCTGAAGGGCCTGTTTCCACACTGTAAGTAATCGAATCAAGCAATTTTAGCACTTTAAATACATTACCACTTTAAAAAGATACCGACAGTTTGTGAGCAGTCGAAACATATAAGCTGAGAAACAGCTGCCATCACTCATGGGAGCAGCAACAGGGTGAAAGCAGCATTCAAGACTCAGAACTAGTAGCAGATACAGGATCAAATAATGTGGCCTGTCAAAAGCATAAAAAGTAACTGAACTGGCAAGATGCAGAGTACGATGGCAGAAAGGGGAGTAAAAAGGGGAAACATTTTATAAAATGGGCTAAAAGATCAGGCTGAGAAAGATTTAAAAAAAAGGAAGCGAACACTTACCTTCCAAATGAATGTTGCCAACATCATGAGTAAGCTTCCTAAGGCCGAATTATTATTGGTTGGAGTAAGAGCCACAAAATTAATTAATGCCAAGGCAACTATATTAGAAATGGTGTTCAGTTTATATTTGGCAACTTAAGGGAAAGTTTTAAAGACTTGAGGAATCAATCCAATTAAAGAAGGGAACAAGACATTTAGAAGAACATTAAGATTTACAGGTGTTAGATGCTAATAATTTAAATTGCTATTTCGGTGGGAGGATTTATTAACTGTGAAACCACACAAGTTTATCATAAAAGTTTTGCCAGAAGATTTGCATTTGTGTTTTGGACCAAGAAAAGCAGGAAAATATCTATTTTGCCAATGAAGAAGTAGGAAACCTTCATCATAGCTGCAGAATATGAAAAATCCTCCAGAAGGGGGAAACCACAATTTGGCTTCTTAAAAAAGGAAGGCAAGCTCTAGTAAGCAGTACATAGTGTTACTACTTAACATAATTTACAACTTAAAATAAGTAAGACAGCACAATTTGCTACTTTTGTACCCAGAGCTACTGAAGGAATAGCAATATGTTTCCAAGTCAGAATGGTGAATGATTGAAGAGGAACTTGCAGGTGGTGATGTTCCCATGTATCTGACGCCCTTGTCCTTCAGAATAGAATTGGTTGTGAGTTTGGAAGATGCTGTCTCAGGATATTTGGTAAATTTAAAGCTTCATGTGAAGCTATAATACTGAACTAAAAATACGCAGGCAAAGAAAATATTGCAAACTTTCTATGTTACAAAGTTTAAAAGTCAGAAGAAAAGTGAAGTCAGAAGAAACAGAAATTAAACACCACTGATGCAACAATACAAACTTGAAGACTGCAGATTGCTAACAACATTGAAATGCTACATATTTAAAACAACCTCAAAGGAATCAGAAGAAATAAATACATGAAGAAAAAAAAGGAGAAATAATACTTCCAACAAATGCTTCATATCAGAGATAGGCCACTCAGAAAAACAGGATTGGAAATCTCAGAGAAAACAATTCTTGTGCTATTATCAAGTATTATAACTGAGTATGAACAAATTAATGCACTGTTGTAATAAGTAGCTTCTGTAGGAGGTGGCGTTGTAACTTGTCAAACTGTTAAAGAAGGCACAGACAATGTTGAAGAACAAGTTTTAATAATTACTTCACAGAACAAACAAATTCATGGAAAGGCAAGACTTATCAGAAGATTTTAGCAAACAACAGATAATTTAATTAATAATCTCTACAAATCAGGGAAGGTGGTGATATAATAGTAATGGTAGTGGACCGACAGCAGATTAATGTTCTTAAAATGGATTCAAATGCCACCATGACATCTGGTTGGCTTTAAATTAAATTAACTTCTGGAACATAAAGATAGTCTTAGTAAGTGTTACTATGAAACCATCATTGAATGTTGTAAAAAGCCCATCTCATTCATGATGGAAGAAAATCTGCCTTTGTTACCGAGTCTGACCTGGTCTGACAGCAGACCCACAATAATGTGATTGACTCTTAACTATCATCTGAAATGTCCTAACAAGCTACTCAGTTCAAAAACAATTAGGGATTGATAACAACAATGCCCACATCATATAAAAGAATAAAGCAATGATTCATGGAACTCTGTCATTATGAAGTGTTGAAATAAGAATTCAAAAGAGACAGAACTGCTGTTGGAATTGTTAATGAATTTTTGGCAGATTTGTTACAATCCAAAGAAAATTTGACTTTGGCAAAAAGCTATTCAAATTTGAAAATCTCTTCATCAGATTCTGAGCATTAAAGAAAAAATCCTCTGTCTGGAGAGAAACAGACTAATCACTCATTAAGGTACAAATACACTGAAAGAGGCATATAACAAGCCACGGCTAGGAAGCCAAGTGGCATATACTAAGGTAAACAACGAACTGTGGCTGCTGGAGAGAAAACAGAGTTAACTTTTCAAGTCCAGTGATCCTTCTTCAGAATTGTTCTGAAGCATATACTAAGCACACAATAAAGGCCAGCTTCAGCCCTGTGGAACAATAAAACCTCACAGGTACTGGCAATGCCCAACCATGCCGAAAGAATGCTTCATCTAGAAAATTTTCTGGCTGTAAGAGCTGCTCCTTTTTTGAGGTATTTTAGGTGCTGGAGGTGATTTCCTCGAATTCCAGGAGCAGCAATTACTGTTTTATAAGCTGTTGCATTGTTTTGGAACTTTGGGGAAAAAAAGTCAAAACAACGGCAGTTTTAAAAGGGAGAAGAACAGACAAAGGAAGCACATGGTGAGGACATTGCAGGGGAGAGAGAGAAAGAAACTGACACTGCCTTTGCTGTTTAAATTCATATATCACTGGACATTGGAGTGTGTCTGGGAAAATTAACGAACAGTGAAATTCACAACTGATCTTGGAGGAACTGTTGAGCGAAGTTCACAGCACAGAAGCAGATAAATGTATTGTTGTTTTAAGTGTCTCCTACAGAAAGTCTGCAGTAGTGAGTAGAGTGGGTTCTTTCTTGATTACATGTTTTTGGAGATATGTCTCTTGATTAAACTTAAAGCATAAGTCATAAATATTCAGTTAACCTGGGGCAGTGTTTGTAGAGAAATAGACAGTGTTATTTTCTGGGTCTGAAGAAGCAAAATTGGTCTTTAGTAGAGTGATATGCGCTTCTTGTCAGAAGTGGAAGCTGAAAGAGAGTTTAAGGGTTACAGCTGCCATAAATTCTGTTGGCTGCAAATCTTATCAGATTAAATGGATCGGTTGGAGAGACAGTTAGAAGCAGTGAGGAATTTTCAACAGCAATAGTATGTGATGGATGGCAGTTATAGGAAGGGGAGAAAGTCGCAGATACAGTCACAGAGATGGGTTAACTCCAGGAAAGGTAAGAGAGGTAGGCAGCTAGTGCAGGAGTCTTTTGTGGCTATACCCATTTCAAACAGGTATGCTGTTTTGGAAAATGTAGGGGGTGATGTATTCTAAGGGAAACGCAGCATGAAAAGCCAAGTTTCTGGTATTGAGACAGGCTCTAATGCAATGAGGGGTCCATTGGGTTCCAAGAGATCAATTGTGTTTGGGGATTCTCCAGTCTGAGGTACAGACAGACATTTCTGCGGCCAGCAGTGAAAAATCAGAATGGAGTGTTGATTCCCTGGTGCCAGGATCAAGGATGTCTCAGAGAGGGTGCAGAATGTTCTCATGGGGGAGAGGCGTCAGCAAAAGGTTATTGTCTACATTGGAACCAACAACATAGGAAGGGAAAAGGTTGAGAGTCTGAAGGGAGATTACAGAGAGTTAGGCAGGAATTTAAAAATGAGGTCCTCGAGAGTAGTAACATCTGGATTACTCCCAGTACATCTGGAATCTCTTTTGGGGTAGAAATGACCTGTACAAGAAGGACAGATTACACCTAAATTGGAAGGGGACTAATATACTGGCAGGAAAATTTGCTAGAGCTGCTCGGGAGGATTTAAACTAGTTAGGTGGGGGGGTGGGACCCAGGAAGATAATGAGGAAAGAGGTCACTCTTGATACAGTTGAGAATAGAAGTGAGTCAAACAGTCAGGGCAGGCAGGGACAAGGTAGGATTAATAAATTAAACTGCATTTATTCAATGCAAGGGGCCGAACAGGGAAGGCAGATGAACTCAGGGCATGATTAGGAATATGGGACTGGGATATCATAGCAATTACAGAAACATGGCTCAGGGATGGGCAGGACTGGCAGCTTAATGTTCCAGGATACAAATGCTACAGGAAGGATAGAAAGGGAGGCAAGAGAGGAGGGGGACGTAGCATTTTTGATAAGGGATAGCATTACAGCTGTGCTGAGGGAGGATATTCCCAGAAATACATCCAGGGAAGTTATTTGGGTGGAACTGAGAAATAAAGAAGGGATGATCACCTTATTGGGATTGTATTATAGACCGGGAGGAAGTGAGGTCTGCAGATGCTGGAGATCAGAGCTGAAAATGTGTTGCTGGAAAAGCGCAGCAGGTCAGGCAGCATCCAGGGAACAGGAGAATCGACGTTTCGGGCATAAGCCCTTCTTCAGGAATCCTGAAGAAGGGCTTATGCCCGAAACGTCGATTCTCCTGTTCCCTGGTTGCTGCCTGATCTGCTGCGCTTTTCCAGCAACACATTTTCAGCTTGTATTATAGACCCCCTAATAGTCAGAGGGAAATTGAGAAACAATTTTATAAGGAGATCTCAGCTATCTGTAAGAATAATAGAGTAATAATGGTAGGGGATTTTAACTTTCCAAACATAGACTGGGACTGCCACAGTGTTAAAGGTTTAGATGGAGAGGAATTTGTTAAGTGTGTACAAGATAATTTTCTGAATCAGTGTGTGGATGTACCTACTAAAGAAGGTGAAAAACTTGACCTACTCTTGGGAAATAAGACATGGCAGGTGACTGAGGTGTCAGTGGGGGAGCACTTTGGGACCAGCAACCATAATTCTATTAGTTTTAAAATAGTGATGGAAAAGGATAGACCAGATCTAAAAGTTGAAGTTCTAAATTAGAGAAAAGCCAATTTTGACAGTATTAGGCAAGAAGTTTTGAACGCTGATTGGGGGCAGATGTTAGCAAGTAAGGGAACAGCTGGAAAATGGAAAGCCTTCAGAACTGGGATAACGAGAATCCAGAGAAAGTATATTCCTGCTGGGGTGAAAGGAGAGGCTGGTAGGTATAAGGAATGCTGGATAACTAAATAAATTGAGGGTTTGGTTAATAAAAGAAGGAAGCATATGTAAGGTATAGACAGGATACGAGTGAATCCTTGGAAGAGTATAAAGGAAATAGGAGTATACTTAAGAGGGAAGTCAGGAGGGCAAAAAGGGGACATGAGATAGCGTTGGCAAATAGTATTAAGGAGAATCCAAGGGGTTTTTGCAAATGCGTTAAGGACAAAAGGGAAACTAGGTAGAAAATAGGGCCCCTCAGAGATCAGCAAGACAGCCTTTGTGTGGAGCCGCAGAAAATGGGGGAGATACTAAACGAGTATATTGAATCAGTATTTACTGTGGAAAAAGATATGGAAGATATAGACTGTAGAGAAATAGATGGTGACATCTTGCAAAATGTCCATATTACAGAGGAGGAAGTGCTGGATGTCTTGAAATGCATAAAGGTGGATAAATCCACAGGACCTGATCAGGTGTACCCTAGAACTCTGTGGGAAGCTAGAGAATTGATTGCTGGGCCTCTTGCTGCAATATTTGTATCATCAAAACTCACAGGTGAGGTGCCGGAAGACTGGAGGTTGGCTAATGTGGTGCCACTGTTTAAGAAGGGTGGGAAAGACAAGCCAAGGAACTATAGACCGGTGAGCCTGACCTCAGTGGTGGGCAAGTTGTTGAATGGAATCCTGAGGGACAGGATGTACATGTATTTGGAAAGGCAAGGACCGATTAGGGATAGTCAACATGACTTTGTGTGTGGGAAATCATGTCTCACAAACTTGATTGAGTTTTTGAAGAAGTAGCAAAGAGGATTGATGAGGGCAGAGTGGTAGATGTGATCTATATGGAAATCAGTAAGGCATTCGACAAGGTTCCCCATGGGAGACTGATTAGCAAGGTTAGATCTCATGGAATACAGGGAGAACTAGCCATTTGGATACAGAACTGGCTCAAAGGTAGAAGGCAGAGGGTGGTGGTGGTGGAGGTTGTTTTTCAGATTAGAGGCCTGTGACCAGTGGAATGCCACAAGGATCGGTGCTGGGGCCTCTACTTTTTGTCATTTACATAAATGATTTGGATGTGAGCATAACAGGGAGAAGTTAATAAGTTTGCAGATGACACCAAAATAGGAGGTGTAGTGGACAGCGAAGAGGGTTACCTCAGATTACAACAGGATCTTGATCAATGGGCCAATGGGCTGAGAAGTGGCAGATGGAGTTTAATTTAGATAAATGTGAGGTGCTGCATTTTGGGAAAGCAAATCTTAGCAGGACTTATACACTTAATGGTAAGGTCCTAGGGAGTGTTGCTGAACAAAGAGACCTTGGAGTGCAGGTTCATAACTCCTTGAAAGTGGAGTCGCAGGTAGATAGGATAGTGAAGAGGGTGTTTGGTATGCTTTCCTTTATTGGTCAGAGTATTGAGTACAGGAGTTGGGAGGCCATGTTGTGGCTGTACAGGACATTGGTTAGGCCACTGTTGGAATATTACATGCAATTCTGGTCTCCTTCCTATCAGAAAGATGTTGTGAAACTTGAAAGTGTTCAGAAAAGATTTACAAGGATGTTGCCAGGGTTGGAGGATTTGAGCTATAGGGAGAAGCTGAACAGGCTGGGGCTGATTTCCCTGGAGCGTCAGAGGCTGAGGTTTACAAAATTATGAGGGGCATGGATAGGGTAAACAGACAAAGTCTTTTCCCTGGGGTCCGGGATCCAGGGTTAGGGTGAGAGGGGAAAGATATAAAAGAGACCTAAGGGGCAACGTTTTCACACAGAGGGTGGTACGTGTATGGAATGAGCTGCCAGAGGAAGTGGTGGAGGCTGGCACAATTGCAACATTTAAGAGACATTTGGATGGGTATATGAATAGGAAGGGTTTGGAGGGATATGAGCCAGGTGCTGTCAGGTGGGATATCTGGTCGGCATGGATGAGTTGGACCGAAGGGTCTGCTTCCATGCTGTACATCTCTATGACTCTATGAGAAATATTACATGGTTTCAGGGAGCAAACAATTAAATACTCACTCATACAAAAAGATAAATAGATTAAAAAATATACCCAGATATGACGTCAAACCTCCTTTGGAAAAGATATCTAAGGTTTTGCTCAGGAAAAGTGGTGATCCAAACTATTTGGATTTCATAGAACGTGTTTATGGCATTTGACATGTCATTAATTTTAACCCTGAGAAAGGTTCACCAGACCCGAAACATTAACTCTGATTTCTCTTTACAGATGTTGCCAGATCTGCTGAGCTTTTCCGGCAATTTCTGTTTTTATTTCATAAATTTTAGTGATACATGATTGGGTGTCACTTTCCTGTCAGATCATAAACCTTTGGTAAAGAAAAAGGAATTACAGTTTATCTACATGACACAGTTTGAATAAAGCTTCAGAGCACAGCAAACAAAAAAAGATAGGAGAGTTGTTAAAGATACTATAATTTACAGATGAGTCTTCTCACTTTTGACATTGCACATACATCTTGGCCTTGTTCAACCGTAGATTCATGGTGAAATCCAAGCATACTGACAACAGGAAAGAAGTGACAGATTTTACAAGACTGTTGCAAGAGTTTGCCATGTCGTCAGCACTGAAGGACACTTTCAATCAGTTGTCACTCAAGCAACGCCAGTCTCAGAGACGATACTGTGAGCAGCAATTCTCCTGTGTCCCAACAAAGCATATGTAAGCATCCAGTCCACCAGGAAAACAACAACAGATGGCAAATGAAGATGTGTCAGTAAATTGAGAGTAAACAATTGTTAACAAAAATGGAGATGGACTACCTATGACTTCATGGAAGCTAGAGCAATGTCCATAGATCAGGGCACAGTCAGAAAAATGAAATTGTCTGGGCTGAACATCCAGGACATACAAAAAAGAGACCGCTTCAAATCAATAATCAATTACCTGGCTTGGAAATCCTGGATACTACAGAGCAATATCTTCAATGATGGATGGTCATGGCATTAAAGGTTGCCAATATTAGATTGAGACTATCATTTGAATCAGCAGGAAGCCTTCCAACGTGAAGGAGATTCAGGAGATTAAAAGTTCTCCGGATAAGGTCTTGGGCTAACTATTGAGTTTCAGCAGGAACAACATCCACAGCAAAATATACCCCAGATATAAAGTATTTTCCAGAGGCCAATCAAGATCAGGATCAGATTAAGATCAGCAGTCCTCAAGTAAAAGTCTTACTAATCTCTCAAGTCTGAAGAGAATACATTCTGGAATAATTATACAACTTCTGACTGCCTACATTTATGAAGTCAGAATTTTGGGGCATGGGGAAGGTGAAGTAATGATAAATATAAAAAAAACATGAATGTACATAAGTTAACAATGGAGAAAAAGACAGAGGAGGATGTTGAATATTTTTGCACTCCTTGAGTGTTGCTGGAGCTGCATTCCCCCAGGCAAGTGGAGAGTATTCAATTACACTCTTGACTTGTGCCTTATGGTTGTTGTGAGGGTTTGGGGAGTCCAGAGGTGAGTTACTCACCACAAGATACCCATTCTCTGCACTGTTGTTGAAGCCACAGTATTTATAAAACTCCCCAAAGCTCAGTTATCCAGGCATCATTGATAGAGGGGGTTTCAGTGACGGAATTGCTGTAAATGTAGAGGGGGTTGATTGCAAATGCTTGCCAGAGATGGTCATGGGCTGACACTTATGTCGTACTGTTCCTTACTTAATAAGCCTTAGTGCACATTTGAATATTGCTGCTAATGGCCATGGTATGCCTTGAAGCTGAGGAACTACAAATGGTTGAGTGAAGTGGCTGCAGATGGTTGCAACTAGGGTAATATTCTTCGGAAGTTCTGCAGCAAGGTCCTGGAACTACTGGGTTTCAACCATGCAAGCATGTTCCTTCATACTAAATGACTCCAACTGATGGAAAATTCCTCCCAATTCTAACTTAAGTTTTGCTCAAGTTCCTTAATATCACATTCACCGAATATTTTGTCAAATTATTTCTGGGTGTACCTTCACTACATGGAATGTAATGGTTGACAAAGCCAGCTCATCACCATCTGTATGAATGCTGGACTTTTCATAAATGCATGCAACCCAAGGATGAAACTTTTAGAACAATTTGGGTTATAGCAAAGGACAAACCTGTGTAAGAATGTGCAGAAATGATTATAGGAAAGAGGGAAGGGAAAACGAGAAGTGGAAATAGACAGCCATCTTCAGTGCTCCCAATCCTGCCAGTGCTTAGCAACAGTCAGTTCAATAACACTGACTATTATTTTTCAAGAAGATGAGAACAGACAGCCATGAATCCTGCCACCCTTATTTGTGCATCACCTTGTTCTGCAAGAGATTGAGGACTGCAGAGCATTATTATTAGGTGATATGGTTTCATGGTTGCAATTAGACTTACTCAGTGAGATATGGTTGGGAGAATTGAGGAATCAAAGGAGGTTGCACTCAGCACCAGCGATTCCACCAGGATTTACTAATAGGGTATTACCCCTTGGAGTCAAGGGATGCCCAGATGATAGAAGAATCCTTATGGGTGAAGACAGCCCTTAGCTGACTACAGAAGTAGCTAAATTGGTCTTTAGGCAGGAAAGTTATCCACCACTATCTCCACTGCTGGTAAAATAGCATCATGGCAGGAAAAAGATAGTGCAATCCATGAGATTTTCCAACAACCTTCCCCCCACCCCCCGGACATTCTCCCGCAGCCCATCCCTGAAAGATGGCAACATCCAGACCAATATTTGAAATTTGTAATAGATTATTTAACAGCAGAGGTTTTGTTAATCAAGATATTTTTTTCTTATGCCCATGCAGGATACATAGAGGTAAAAAAGACAAAGGAAATAAATGTGCCAGGTAATTATCCCACTCAGTTTTGTTAGTTTTGCTCACTTGCTGATGTGGAACATACATTGTCTTCTTTTGAATAATTGGTATTTCATTACCAATATACCAATGCACTTTAGAAAAGGTAACTTGCAGAGCTGTAGTGACTGTGCAGCAGCCTGATGAAGTTGCATGAAAACATGAAGGGAAATTTGCCCCAAGTGAGGACAGGAAAGGGTGAAGTGATAGGGAGGATTAAATAAGAGGAGAACAGAAGAGTTGAGAGAGAAAGGAGGAGAAGAGGGAAGATGGATAGAGAGAGAATACATGTTAATGGCGATGGTGATTAGGAGCAGGGAAAATAGATGACAAGGGAGCTGATGGAGATTACATGAATAAATGGAAATGGCAAAAAACTGTTTTGAGGTGATTTGTTAAGCAATGTTTTTCTCAGTGATTTTCTCTTCCATGAGATGTAATCATATTTCCAAACTTGGTTAAGTGCATTAAGGTGAGTTCCAGAGATTAAATATCTCTGTGGTGGGGAGAGTTAGACAGGGGTCAATTTTCCTATGATCTGGCAGGTGGATGGTAAATGAGGGAGTATGATGTGGTAGAAAGCGGGGAGGGGGAACTCTTGAGGTTTTAGTTCATACTGGTATGGACCAGTCCTGACCCCTCAAAGCATTTCTAAGCAGGTAGCTCAGAATGTAACTTTGCTATTTGTTTTAGGTAACTGTATAGTGGATATTCCTGGAATAAATTAGCTAGTTTGACTGCCAAGTTTTAAACAGACAGATTTTAGTTACAAAATTACAGAATGAAACAGCAAGAACAGGAAATAGAATATCGGATAACCTATCCTATCCAAAAACCCAACAGATTATCTTGAATTAATGATGCTGTTCTGAATATACTTGCAACAGTTCCAATAAACACATCCCTTAACAAAAAGAGTAAAAATGAAACAAACCAGGGCTTACAGGCCTGAAGTTAGAGAGAGAGAGTACCCAATTGGCATAGTAGCCTTGTAACAAGACCAGCATTGTGACAATACTTTGAATTGAGGCTTCTGAGATTACGTTTTGGATCAGTTTTACTTAGTTAGAGAGAGACGGAATTGACCGCAATGCTGAGAGTTATAATTTTCAGGTTATGAGAAAGAGTGGGCAGAGTGTATTTTCCACATCCCAGAGCACACCCAGTGGTGCTGGGATTGGATTTGGAGAAAGTGAGGACTGTAGGTACTGGAGAACAGAGTCAAAAAGTGTGCTGCTGATAAAGCACAGCCAGTCAGGCAGCAACGGGAAGCAGGAGAGTGGACGTTTCAAGTTGAGGAGGAGCTTATGCTCCTCGGATGCTGCCTGCAATAGGGTTAGGGTTAGGGTAGTTCTAGCATCACACTTTTTGACTGGGATTGGATTGGGCAGGTGTGATTGTGCTGATGGAAATCTTAGCATTTTCCAACGTCCCAGAAATTAGAACTGGGGCAGGTTCATTAGCAGGGTCTTGTTATCCAGAGAAGTCACCCAGAAAATCTAGTAACTAACTGTCATGCTACACCATTGATGAAGAAAGTGAATATTGATGATGGATGAAAAGTTAATCAAGCAGGCTACTTTGATCTGGATAGTGTTGAGCTTCTTGACTGTTGTTAGATCTGCACTCTTCCAGGTAAGTGGATTGTATTCTGTTTCATTCCTGATGTGTCACGTGGATGGTGAATAGACTTTAAGGGGACAGGAGGGGAATCACCCAGCACAATATTCCCAATATGCGTAACCAATTGTTGACACCACAGTATTATAAAACTTCTCAAAATTTTGTGTGTGGTTAATACCGATAGAGGAGCATTCAGAATCATAGAGTCATAGAGATGTACAGCATGGAAATAGACCCTTCGGTCCAACCCGTCCATGCCGACCAGATATCCCAACCCAATCTAGTCCCACCTGCCAGCACCCGGCCCATATCCTTCCATACCCCTCCTATTCATATACCCATCCAAATGCCTCTTAAATGTTGCAATTGTACCAGCCTCCACCACTTCCTCTGGCAGCTCATTCCATACCCGTACGGGGAGAATGCGGGTAAGTGGAGTTGAAATGCCCATCAGCCATGATTGAATGGCGGAGTGGACTCGATGGGCCGAATGGCCTTACTTCCGCTCCTATGTCTTATGGTCTTATCTTCTGTGTGAAAAAGTTGCCCCTTAGGTCTCTTTTATAGCTTGCCCCTCTCACCCTAAACCTATGCCGTCTAGTTCTGGACTCCCCGACCCCAGGGAAAAGACTTTGCCTATTTACCCTATCCATGCCCCCCCATAATTTTGTAAACCCCTATAAGGTCACCCCTCAGCCTCTGACGCTCCAGGGAAAACAGTCCAGCCTGTTCAGCTTCTCCCTATAGCTCAAATCCTCCAACCCTGGCAACATCCTTGTAAATCTTTTCTGAACACTTTCACATTTCACAACATCTTTCTGATAGGAAGGAGACCAGAATTGCATGCAATATTCCAACAGTGGCCTAACCAATGTCCTGTACAGCCATGACATGACCTCCCAATTCCTGTACTCAATACTCTGACCAATAAAGGAAAGCATATCAAACGCCTTCTTCACTATCCTATCTACGTACAACTCCACTTTCAAGGAGCTATGAACCTGCACTCCAAGGTCTCTTTGTTCAGCAACACTCCCTAGGACCTTACCATTAAGTGTATAAGTCCTGCTAAGATTTGCTTTCCAAAAATTCAGCACCTCGCATTTATCTGAATTAAACTCCATCTGCCACTTCTCAGCCCATTGGCCCATCTGGTCAAGATCCTGTTGTAATCTGTGGTGACCCTCTTCGCTGTCCACTACACCTCCAATTTTGGTGTCATCTACAAACTTACTAAGGATGGGAATGCTGCTTACTGTCAAAGGGAGATGATTAGATATGCTTGAATAAAGGCAAAATACTGCAGATGTTGTAAATCTGAAGGAAACAGAGAGAATGCAGTAGAAACTCAGCAGAGCTAGCAGCATCTGTGGAGAGAGAAACATTTCAAGCTGTTCTGAAGAAGTCATTATGGACTTGAAATGTTAACTCTGTTTCTCTTTCCACAGATGCTCCCAGACATATTGAGTTTCTCCAGCATCCACTGTGATTAGATCTGCTTCTCAGTGTATATCTAATTTATATATACTTATATACTTATTTATATATCTGATTATTACCTGGCATTTGTGTCAGGAGTTGTAGATGGTTGTGAACACTGCGCAACATCATCAAAGATCCCTACTTCTGATCTTGCCTTGAAGGGAAGGTCACTACTGAAGTAGCTGAAGGTGGTTGGGCATTAGATACTGTCTTAGGAACTCCTGCAGCAATGTCCCAAGACTATTGAGCTTCAACAGCATTGACCATGTTCTCTCACACTAGATGAGCCCAACTATTGGAGAATTTCTTCCAACTCACATCAATTTTGCTCAGGCTCAATGATACTTAGCTTTCCCCCCCACCCCCTTCATTTTCATCTCCATCTTATCTCTGAGCTCTGGTTACACCCAGCTCAGTATTTAAAATATGTATTTCATTACTATAACAGCTTTGATGTTGTTAACCAAGATACCATTCTTTTGACTATACAGGATTCATTGAGGTAAAAAAGACAACAGAAATACCAACACCAGGTAATCATTCTGGCCAATATTATTGGGTTCATGAATTTGCTGATTTGGAATATATAAAGACTTTTGTTTGGATTCATTTATTTATTTTGGTTTTACTATGGCTTTTAACCAATAGGCCAGGGACTTTGTAAGTGAGAACCAGTTGTTCTGGCCTTTTGCAAGAAAGTGAAAGTATATGGGGAAAGGATATCAAGGAGCAGCAACTCCTGACAAATCAAATGGTTCATCTCAGTGAACCCTGTGACAGGGATCATTGAACTGCCTTCTCAATCTTTCCCACCATTCACAGCATCATTGTCTGTTTATTTTTGTTTTAGAGTTTTAACTAATGGGGTTATATGATGGTTTATACTTTTTTTTTACTTGTAAGTAGATTTATTTATTTGTATTAAATAGTAATTCCTCATAAGACAGAAATCTGGCCCATGCTTTCTATCAAGCTGGGTCTAAAATACTGATAAATTGGAGACTACATAAAACAAGGATGCAGATGCTTGAGATCTGAAACACAAACAGAAATTGTGGGCATATGTGGGAAGATAGCAGAGTTAATGTTTTGAGTCTGGTCACCCTTCTACAGACAGATAATGGGATTTTGCATATTTATATAAAATCTTAGAACTTTTGTGACAATTCCAGGAATAGTATGGCTTGATTTCTAGTCCTGATATGGAGGTGCCGATGTTGGACTCAGGTGGACAAAGTTAAAAATTACACCACACCAGGTTCTATTTCAACAGGTTTATTTGAAAGTAAAAGCTTTTAGAGTGCTGTTCCTTCATCAGGTAGCTAGTGGGGCAGGATCATAGGACACAGAACTTTTCGTAAAAGACCAAGGTGTCATACAACTGATAGGATGTATTCATGCAGAGATATTTGTGAGTGATGCACAAATTTGTTCCTCTGAGACAGGTAAGAAGGGGTAAGATTAAGGAACCTTGGATGACGACAACAGAGGAACTTTTCATCAAAAGGAAGAAGGCAGCTTACGTAAGGTGGAGGAAGCAAGGATCGAGCACAGCTTTAGAGGATTACAGGCTTGCTAGAAAGTAGCTCAGAAATAGACTGAGGATAGCCCAGAGGCGGTATGAAAAAGGCTTGGCAAGAAGGATTAGGGGGAACCCAAAGGTGTTTTACTCATACGTGAGGAATAAGAGAATGATCAGGGAGAAGGTAGGGTGATCAGGGAGAGCGGAGGGAACTTGTGCATGGAGTCTGAGCAGATAGGGGAAGCCCTAAATGAGTTTTTTGCTTCGGTTTTCAGCAAGGAAAGGGAACTTGTTGTAAATGAAAACTTAGAGGAGCTGGGATAAGTCTTGGCCGGATCAAGATTGATGAAGATGATGTGCTAGAAATTTTGGAAAACATTAAGATTGATAAGTCCCCATGGCCAGACCAGATTTACCCTAGGCTGCCCCGGGAAGCGAGAAAGGAGGTTGCTAAGCCGCTGGTGAGGATATTTGCCTCCTCACTCTCCATGGGAGTCGTACCGGAGGATTGGAAGGAGGTGAGTGTTCCACTTTTCAAGAAGAGTAATAGGGAAATCCCTGGCAATTACAGACCAGTCAGTCTCACGTCTGTGGTCAGCAAAGGTGTGGAAAGAATTCTGAGGGATAGGATTTATGACAATTTGGCAAAGCATAGTGTGATTAAAGGCAGTCAGGATGGCTTTGTGAGGGGCAAGTCATGCCTCACAAATCTTATTGATATCTTTGAGGAGGTGTCAAGACAGGTCGAAGACGGTCGAGCAGTGGATGTGGTGGATATGGATTTCAGCAAGGCATTTGATAGGGTTCCCCATGGTAGGCTCATTCATAAAGTCAGGAAGTATGGGATACAGGGAGATTTGGCTATCTGGATTCAGAATTGGCTGGCTGACAGAAGGCAGAGAGTGGTTGTAGTTGGAAAGTATTCTGCCTGGAAGACAGTGTTGCGTGGGGTCCTGCAGCACTCTGTTCTTGGGCCTCTGCTATAAATGACTTGGATGAGGAGGTTCAGGGTGGGTTAGTAAATTTGCCGATGACACAAAGGTTGGAGGTGTCGTTAATAATATAGAGGGCTACTGCAGGCTGCAGTGCGACATAGACAGGATGCAGAGCTAGGCTGAGAAATGGCAGATGGAGTTCAACCTGGATAAATGCAAAGTGGTGATGCATTTTGGAAGGTCAAACTCGAATGCTAAATATAGGGTTAAAGACAGGATTCTTGGCAGTGTGGAGGAATAGAGGGATCTGGATGTGCAAGTACATAGATCCCTCAAAGTTGCCACCCAAGTGGATAGGGTTATTAAGAAAGCATATGGTGTTTTGGCTTTCATTAACAGGGGGATCGAGTTTAAGAGCTGCGAGATTTTGCTGCAGCTCTACGTGTACCTGGTGAGACCACTCTTGGAATATTGTGTCCATTTCTAGTCACCCTACTATAAGAAAGATACAGAGGCTTTGGAGAGGGTGCAAAGAAGGTTTACCAGGATGCTACCTGGACTGGAGAGCTTGCCTTATGAAGAAAGGTTGAATAAGCTCGGACTTTTCTCTCTGGAGAGAAGGAGGAAGAGAGGAGACCTGATCGAGGTGTACAAAATAATGAGAGGAATAGATAGAGCCAATAGCCAGAGGCTTTTCCCCAGGGCAGGATCGACTGGTACGAGAAGTCATAGTTCGAAGATATTAGGAGGAAGGTATAAAGGAGACGTCAGAGGTAGGTTATTTATGCAGAGAGTTGTGAATGCATGGAATGCGTTACCAGCTGAGGTGGTGAAAGCAAAGTCATTGGGGACATTTAAGCGACTGCTGGACATGCACATGAGATAGCTATGAGTTGAGGCATGCTTAAGTTAAGTTACTCTATTTTACATTAGGATTAAGTCTTGGCACAACATCGTGGGCCTAAGGGCCTGTTCTGTGCTGTACTTTTCTATGTTCTATATTCTAATTCTGGCTAAGATTTGCTTTCCCAAAATGCAGCACCTCACATTTATCTAAATTAAACTCCATCTGCCACTTCTCAGCCTTTTTTGTGTATCTTCTTTGCAGCCGTAACTTTGTATTCCTTGCTCTGTTCAATATAATGTTTGTATGTTATGATCTGCCTGTACTGCTCACAAAACTAGATTTTTCACTGTACCTAGGTACATGTGACAATAATAAATCAAATCAAATCAAATCTGTAAACTCTATCTGACACATTTTGGCCCATTCACCTAATTTATTCACCTAATAATACATCCATTTGTAAATTTCTTACCTCTACGTTCCAGCTTACTTTCCGATTTATTTTGGTCTCATCTGCAAATTTGGCTCTAGTACATTTAATCACTGCATCCATCATTTATAGCTAGTAGGGACCAGAGGACCAAACGCTGTGGTCCAAACTAGTTTCAACTTGCCAACTAGAAAAGGACCCATTTATTCCAACTCTCAGCTTTCTGTTTGTTAGACAATCTCTATTCAGGCTTATAGGATCTTATGTTGTGTATTATCCTTTTGTGAAGCACATTATAAAATGTCTCATGGATATCTAGATATATCAGATCTACAAAAACTCCATTATTGATTTTGTTTGTCATGTGTTTGAAGAACTCTAGCAAATTAGTCAAACATGACTTAGCTTTCATAAAACCATACTGACTCTGATGGCTTGTGATTTGACTTTTCAAATGCTTCATTACTACTTCCTTAATAATGGATTCCAACAATTTCCATATGACAGATATTAAACTAACTGGTCTGTAGTTTCCTACTTTTGACGTCTTCCTCTTTTTGTTTGAAAAAAGGTACTACATTAGCATTTTTCCAATCCACTGGAACCTTTCCAGAATCCAAGGAATTTTGGAACATTACAACCAGTGGATTATCCATCCAGCCAGAAATCCCAGTCAGATCTGCCAGCACTTGGCAACATATTGTCACCTATTGATAGGCACTCTGTGACCAATGAAGGTTCTGTTATCAGGAAGGAAGTGTCTTACAGGAAGACACTGTCTTTCCTTGTTTCCAATCCCCTTCACCTATTATTCCAGCATACCCTTCCCCTCCTGTATTCACTCCCTCAGCCTTCTTTGCTCAAAGGAAAACAACCCTAGCCTATCTCATCTCTCTTGGTTGCACTAGCCCCAGATCCTGGTGAATCTCTTCTTCATGCTGTTGTGCAATCACATTCTTGCTATAGTGTGACAACCAGATTGTGTACAAATTTCAGCTGAGATCTAACTAACATTCTATTGCATCCCGGTGAAATTCCCACTGTTATACTGGCAGTGTCCTCTACTCTTAGTGGCACTAGTAGTGCTGAATATCTGCCCACCTAAGTGCCTGATTGAAATGTATTGACATTAAGCTTCTCAGAGAAAAGTGGCACAGATCATCCATTGATTCGTTGAACATTGGGTAAGAATTCCATGGTCTTGGTTGAAACTGGTCAACATTGTAGAATTTGATGGACATGAATTCTTGTTTCAGGACTTTACAGTTAAATTGATCTTGTGTCAAAGATAGCTAAAAGAGGGGATTAAGAAACCACACCATTATCTCAGAACTCAGATGCTGCAACACTGGGCTCTGTAGTGTCCCTGGTTTTGTCACTGTAAGTATTGCTTTGGAGTTTATCTTAGACAGGCATATAGGGCTTAGTACCACCCAGATGCCATCTTGGTTAGCGTATTAGTACAGTGGTAGAAGAATGGGCAGGAATTGGACACTGTGATGTCAATCAGTGTGTTACACTGATTTGTTGATACACTTTTAAAAATCACTGCTTGAGCTATTTGTTTCTCTTAAACTCACATAACAGAGAAGTTGCTGGTCAGATAGGTATGGGGAAGGGTTGGAAGAGGACTCTCAGAAGAAGCCATATCTATCCGTGGTCTTCCAGGATCATTTTTCATACTGCCATCTGAGCAGGAGCAATGAGTGTATCGGTGCTTTGTGAAAGAAGTGCTCACAGAACTCTGCCACATCTTCAAACCAGACCCTAAGCCTCTAGGTCAGGTGAGGAAGGCACTGTCAGTGACTGTGAAGGTGACTGTATACCCAAATTTGTAATGTTTTTACCTAACGTATGTAACATGGGTCAAGTTTCCAGTTCGACATCCATGGCTACATCAAAGGAGAGGCAAAGGGTCTGTATACGAGGGTGGGGAGTTAATTATATTAGCTGTTTCTTTCCATCATTCCAGGGATGTGAACATTGCTGGCAGAGCAAACTTTTGTTGTCCATCTCCAATTTATCTTTGAGACATAAGCTGTCTTCTTGAACTGCAGCAGGTCATGTTTCATCCCTGGTCCAATTATGATTGCAGATAATGGGAATATCAGACAAGTCTGATCTGACAGTGAAATCTGGCTTGTAGATAATAAGTTTTATTTTCATAGTTTAGTTCCTCTTGTAACTAGAGGAGAAAGTAAGGTCTGCAGATGCTGGAGATCAGAGCCCTTCTTCAGGAAGGGCTTATGCCCGAAACGTCAATTCTCCTGTTCCCTGGATGCTGCCTGACCTGCTGCGCTTTTCCAGCAACACATTTCCAGCTCCTCTTGTACCTAGTCAATGAATAAACTTGCATGCTACTATGAATTTTCTTTCGACAAAGGAACACAATTTATTAAACAAAAGAAAAATTATAAAACTATCTATGACAACTTAAAACTATCTTAACTTCAAAACCAAAAATGAAGATTCAACCTCTTCCCAAGCAATATCCTTTACAGATACTCAAATCCTATTTTAATTTGAATATTTCTTACTCAACTTACTTTTTCCAGTCCAGTTGACCTAGATTTATTTTCAGTCCTCACAATCTGAACTTCTTTTCAGTTCTCACAACCTAAATGCTTCTACAAAGATCTCTCTTCTTAGAGATTTTCTTACCAGTGAAAATTCATAGTCTAGAGATTTTGACAAGCAACCTGTCCTTCTGCTGATATGAAACTGTTCTTCTGAACTGAAAGCTAATTCTGACCTCTGGCTATCTGTCTTTTTGGTGTCATAAAATTCAACATTGTAAACGTTCAGCAATTAATTCACCAGGTACCATATGAAGGCACTTGAATTAAATCATGTGTTTCTTGGAAATTATGTATTTAGTTCGCTGTTCCAAGTAACTTTCTGATCTACTGAAGAAAGCAAGTAATTTACAATCACAGAACTGAAACCAATATCTACCTTTTCTTTGAGATCCAAATTTCAAATGTTGAAAATGTTTAATAAACTTTTATACTCTTTATATGATGGAAGTTATAGGATTTTAAATTGGTGAGAGTGATGCAGCAGGAAATTTGAAGCTTATAGTGTTCTGATTTGCCGGCTGTCCTTGTACATCTAGTTGGTGGCGATCATGGATTAGTAGGTAATATTAAGTAAATCATCAGTTTTGGTTAATGTTTAAAGTACATCTTGTAACTGGTGCACTCTGTGTTCTAGAGAGTCATAGAGCTTTTACAGCACAGAATGAGGGCCTTCAGCCCATCATGTCTATAGCAGTCATCAAACATCCATTCATTCTCTTCCAATTTTCTAGCATTTGACCCATACCCTCATATGCCATGGTGTTTCAAGTGTTCATGCAAATAATTTGAAAATGTATTGATGACTCTTCCCCTAGCACCTTATTTAGGCAGTGAGATACAGATATCTACATCCCTCTGTGTGTAAAAGGTTTTCCTCAAATCCCCTCTAACCTTCTTGCTCCTTTCCTTAAAACTGTCTTCCCTGGTTATTGATACATCTATGATGGGAAAAGTTTCCCCTATCTACCCTCATTCTGCCCTCGGAACTTTGTGTGCCTCAATCCAATCCCTCCCTCAGCCTTCTTTGCTCAAAGTAAAATAACCCTAGCTTGTCTCACCTCTTTGATTGCACTAGCCTCAGATCCTGGTGAATCTCTTCTTCACACTGTTGTGCAATCACATCCTTGCTATAGTGTGGCAAACAGATTGTGTACATCCAGCTGAGATCTAACTAACATTATATATAATTCCATCATAACTTCCCTGCTCTTCTACTCAATGTCTTGACTAATAAAGTCAAGTATCCCACCTGTTGTCTTAGCTACCTTATCTTCTTGTCCAGCTGCCTTCAGGGATATATGGAGAGGCACACCAAGTTCCCTATGACTCTCTGTATTTCCTAAATTCCTACCATTCATTGTGTATTCCCTTGCCTCGCTCATTCTCCCAAAATGCAAAACTCTCACTTTTCAGGATTAAATTCCATTTGCCAGCATTCAGTCCATCTGACCAGCCTGTCTATATCATCGAACATTGTCCAGCCAGATCTGCTACTGTGTGCCAGAAATGGAGGGAGTTAATGTCGAATGTGGTGGCAGTCAAATCGGCTGCTTTGTCCTGGGTAATATTATGTTTCTTAAGTGTTAGTGGAGCTACACTCATCCAGGAAAGTGCGGAGTATTCCTTATGGATAGCGGACAGGCTTTTGGGAGTCAAGAGGTCAGTCTTACCTTAACATTATAACCCACTCAGCAATTGTTGCCTCAATATTTCTTCAGTTCAATTTCTGCCTTGTCATAGATGGTTATTATCTGACACTTCTGTGGCATCAATGCCACTTGTTGTTTTTCAGCATTAGCTTGAATGTTATCTATTGTCCTACTGTTTCAAGGTATGGACTGCTTCAGTATTGAAAGAGTTGCAAATCATACAATCATTGTGAAACATCAACAAACTTCCTAACTGCTTACTTAAGTTGAATGGAAAGTCACTGGTGAAGCAATTTGTAGTGATTGCAATTGGGTCAGCCAGCTCAGCCTGAAAGAATGATGCTGATGATTGTGCAATTATCTGAGAACAAACCCATTTTTGACCTGATGATGGGCATAGAAGCAATTGAAAATGGGAGGGCTTTGGGCACAGTGTTGAAAACCTTCTGCAGCAATGTCCTGGGATGATAGGCCCCAATAATGCAAATATCTTTCTTTGTTCTAGAACTATCCACCACACCACCAACCTTCATGTCATCAGCAAACTTACTAAACCACTCTTGCACTTCCTCATCCAAGTCATTTCTAAAAATTACAAGGAGCATAGGTCCCAGAACCGATCCATGCAGAACATCACTGGTCACCAAGCTCTATGCTGAATACTTTCCACCTACCACCACTCTCTGCCTTCTATGGGCCAGCCAATTCTGTATCCAGACAGACAGGTTTCCTTGTATCCCATGCCTCCTTTATTTCTGAATGAGCCTAAATGCCTTGCTAAAATCCATGAACACCACATCCACTGCTCTACCTTCATCAATGTGTTTTTTCACATCCTCAAAGAATTCAATAGGGTTTGTGAGGCATGACCTGCCCCCTCACAAAGCCATGCTGACTACCTTTAATCAAACTCTAATAAACACTCGAGCTGCAGGACATAGGGTATTCACCATGATAAAGGGTTGAATATCTAACAGGAAATG
Source organism: Chiloscyllium plagiosum (assembly GCF_037043375.1). Taxonomy (NCBI): domain Eukaryota; kingdom Metazoa; phylum Chordata; class Chondrichthyes; order Orectolobiformes; family Hemiscylliidae; genus Chiloscyllium; species Chiloscyllium plagiosum. The sequence continues at coordinate 5,846,603 of NW_028270149.1, read as the reverse complement.
GAGAATTGACATACATGGGTCATTTTTGACTCGCAAAATGTGCCCAGTGCAGTACCATAGGGCTGCAATTATTTCCAACTTAGATCAAGGAAGAAATGAATGAAGAGATCAAATGTATAATTGCTAAATGTACTGATGATACAAAAGTAGGTAGGAAAGTAAGTTGTGATTAGAATATAAGGACTAAATGAGTGAGCAAACATTTGACAAGTGCTGAATAATGTGGGAAAATGTGAACTTGTCCACATTGGCAGGAAGAATAGACAGGCAATGTACTATTTGTTTAAATGTAAAGATTTTGCAGAATTCTGAGGCACAGAGGGGTCTAGGCCCTGGTACAGGAAGCTCAGAAGTTAATATACAAGTAACAGCAATTGATTCGAAAAATAAATGAAAAGTTGTCTTTTATTGCTAGGGAAATAGATAACAGCAGGATATTTTGCTATAGCTGTACAGGCCTCAGTGAGATCACACCCTCAGTCCTATGAATAGTTTTGGTCCCTTTATTTAAAACAGAAGGGATATAAACACATTACAAGTGGGGGTTTGGAAAAGGTTCACTTTACACATTATTGGGAAAGGCTAGGACTAGGCAATTTGGTTTAAAAACCAGTCTCAGTTTCCCATTTAAAACAGTGAAGAGGATAAATTTTTTCTCAGTATCACAATACTTTAGAACTCTTTTCCAAGAGTGCAGCGGAGGTCAAATTATTAAATATTTTTAAGATAGAGACAGGTAGATTCTTCATTCATAAGGGTGTCAAAGGTTATCATGTAGGTGTGAAACTGTGGTCAAAGTCAAATCAGCCATGATCTTTCCTCAATAGCAGAGCAGGCTTGTGAGAGAGAATGCCTGTATTTGCTAATTCGAATATTCATTCAGTTATTGCCTGGTACGTGAGTAACATAAGTGTTATGTTCCACTTAGACAAAATCTAAATATTATCTAAAACTTAATTTATGTGGACATAGACTGCTTCAGTATCTGAGAGTCATAAATATTACTGAATATTGTGCAATTACCACTGAAAAAACCCCACTTTTGACCGCATGGCAGAAGAAAAATAGACAGGATAGTTAAAAAGGTGCTTGCCACACTTCTTTCCATTGCTCAGTACTTTGAGTATAGAAGTTGGAACATTATGTGGGTTGTACATGACATTGGTGAGGCCTCTTCTGGAATATTGTGTCCAGTTCTAGTCGCCCTGTCATAGGAAGTATATTTACAAGCTGGAGAGAGCTCAGAAGAATCTTGCCAGGATGTTGCTGGGTATGGAAGGTTTGAGATATAAAGAAAGGCTGGATAGGCTTGGACATTTTTTATTGGAGCTTAGAAGGTTGAGAGATGACCTGATAGAAGTTTATGAAATAATAAGAGATATAGAAAGAGTTGATGGTAATTGTCTTTTTCCCTATGATGGGGACTTTCGAGACTAGGGGCATATTTTTAAGGTGAGAGGAGAAGAGATTTTGAAGGTGAGAGGAGAGAGATTTTTAAAAAGCCATCAGAAGCAATTTTTTTACACAGGGTGATTCACTTATGGAATGAACTTCCTGAGGAAGTGGTGGGTGCAGTACAGTTAGTACGTTTCAAAGACATTTAGATAAATACTTGAACAGAAAATGTTTGGAGGGATGTGGGCTAGGAGTAGACAGGTGGGACTAGTTTAGTTTGGGATTATGTTTCGCATGGTCAGACTGGAGGGTCTGTTTCTGTGCTGTAAGACTGTACAATTCTATTACTTTATGAAAAATCATTGATGAACCAGCTGAGGATAGTTGGACACTGAAAGCCTTCTGTCTAATATCCTGGGATGATTGGGCTGCAGCAGCTCAACTACCTTCCTCTGTGCTAGATATAAATCCAACTAGTGGAGAATTTCTCCTGATTTCATTAACTTTAATTCTGCGAGGGCTCCTTAATACCACATTCAGTGTCAAATTATTCATCCAAGTCAAGGGCCGCAATGTTGAAGAAGACAGCTCACCACCACCTTTTCAATGGGAATTAGAATGCCCCAAAAAAGCTGGGCTTTGCAGAAATGCTCACATCCCAAGGATAAGTTAAAATGAATTAGAATGGATTGTGGTGATGAAAGAGGCCAAGTGAGAAATGAAAGTTTACAGCATTCCTGCCACTTTAGGAAGATCTACTTAAGTAGCTCTTTTGGCCACAGGAGAGGAGAGATATGCACCTTCTTCCCTGCTGTTGTGAAAGTAGCATGATGGCAAGAAGAGAATGAACAGTCAGCCTACACCTTCTTTCACCATTTTACAACACCCCTCATCTTCCCCCTATTCCCATCATGTCCCTGAGTGCTGGTAACATTCAGTCTAATATTTGGAATTTGCAAGAGATTTCTAAACTAGCAAATAGATTTGTTAACAAAGGTATTTTTCTTGTTTGTGTTCACACAGAATTGATTGAGATAAAAAAGTCAACAAAAATAGGAATACCAGGTAAATATCCAGCACAATGGTTTTGAATTTGCTAACTTGATCTAGAATGTAAGGAGATGGTAGAAAAACTCAATTTGTTTTCTCTGGAGTGGGAGAGGCTGAGGGGTGACTTTGTAGAAGTCTATAATATTATGAGATGCTTCAATAGAGTTGATGGTCAGAATCATTTTCCCAGGGTTGAAAAGCCTAAAACTAGGAAACATGCATTTAAGGTGAGAGGGGGAAAGTTCAAAGGAGATGTGAAGAACAAGTTCTTTACACAGAAAGTGGTAGGAGTGTGGAACGTGCTGTCAGGGGTGGTGGTGGAGGTAGATACGATAGAGGTATTTAAGAGACTTTTAGATAAGCACACAATCATGCAAGGAATGGAGGGATATGGACCAAAGGCAGGCAGAAGAGATTAGTTTAATTTGGCATCATATTCGGCACAACATGAAGGGCTTTTGCCCGAAACGTCGATTTTGCTGCTCGTCGGATGCTCCCTGAACTGCTGTGCTCTTCCAGCACCACTGATCCAGAATCTGGTTTCCAGCATCTGCAGTCATTGTTTTTACCATCATGGGCCGAAGGGCCCATTCCTGTGCTGCACTGTTTTATGTTCTATGTTCTAGGTCTTGATGGATTTCACCCTAGTGTCCTAAAATATCTCGACTGAGATAGTAGATGTATTGGGTTTTTTTGAGTCAGAAATCACACAATACCAGGTTATAGTCCAACAGGTTTATTTGAAATCACAAGCTTTCAAAACACTGCTCCTATGTCAGGTGAAGTGGAGAGACGCGCACAGGCACAGAATTTATAGGTGGAGACATCATTTCAAGATATTCCAGGTTATTAAGAGTGTCAAAAGATAGTACAAATGGTGTGAGTGGAGTGTTGACAGGCTGAATAACAAATCCTCCAAGGGAGTATATGCCTGTGTGTGAGAGAGAGAGAGAGGGTCTGTGTAAATGTATGTTTGTGTGAGGGAGTGTGTATGTATGTGTCCATGTGTGTGAGTGTGTGTGTGAAAGTATGTAATGTGGGTGGGTCACCTGTAATGTGACATGAACCCAAGGTACAATTGACACCGTCCTCAAGGGATGCCATCCTCAAGGAACATGGCTATCAGCCTCTGCTTGGTAACTCTGTTGTTGAGTGTCCCAAGGTCTGCCTTGGAGGATGTTTACTCAAAGATCTATGGCTGAATGTCTTTGATTGCTGAAGTGTTCTCCCACTGGGAGGGAACATTCCTTTCTGGCGATTGCTGCAAGGTGTCCATTCATCCATTGTTGTAGTGTCTGCTTGGTCTTGCCAATATACCATGCCTCTTTGCCTGCTGCATATGAGATAGACATCATTGGCCACGTCACATGAGTATCTACCATGCATGTGTTCAATACATTTGCATGTTGTGTGACTCTTTGATCTTTTACCTATAGATTCTGTGTTGATGTATTCGAACATAGAAATTACAGCACAGTACAGGTCCTTTGGTCCTCAATGTTGCACTGCCCTGTGGAACCAATCTGAAGCCCATCTAACCTACACTATTCCATCCTCATCCATATGCCTATCCAATGACTACTTAAATACCCGTAAAGTTGGCGAGTCTACAACTGTTGCGGGCAGTGTGTTCCCCGCCCCCTACTACTCTCTGAGTAAAGAAGCTACCTCTGCCATCTGTCTTATATCTATCACCCCTCAATTTGAAGCTCTACCCCCTCATGCTAGCCATTGCCGTCCGAGGAAAAAGGATATTACTGTCCACCCAATCTAACCATCTGATTATCTTTTTCCTTGAAGCATCAGAGGCTGAGGGCTAACCTGATAGAGGTGTACAAAGTCATACAGGTGCATGGACCATAGACAAAGGATAAATAGACAAAGTATTTTCCCTGGAGTGAGGGAATCCAGAACTAGAGGGCATAGATTTAGGGTGAGAGGAGAAAGATATAAAAGAGACCTAAGGACAACGTTTTCACGTAGAGGATGGTACGTGTATGGGATGAGCTGCCAGATGCTAGTACAATTGCAACATTTAAAAGGCATTTGGATGAGTACATGAATAGGAAGGGTTTGGAGGGATATGGGCTGGGTGCTGGCAGATGGGACTACATTGGGTTGGGATATCTGGTCGGTATGGACGGGTTGGATCGAAGAGTTTGTTTCCGTGCTGCACATCTCTATGACTCTATGACTCTAAGTCACCTCTCAACTTTCTTCTCGCTAATGAAAACAGCCTCAAGTCTCTCAACCTTTCTTTGTAAGACCTTCGCTCCATACCAGGCAACATCCTAGTAAATCTCTTCTGAACCCTTTCCAAAGCTTCCATATCCTTCCTATAATGCAGTGACCAGAACTGTACACAATACTCCAAGTGCGGCCGCACCAGAGTTTTGTACAGCTGCAGCATGACTTCATGGTTCTGAAACTCGATCCCTCTACTAATAAAAGTTAACACACCGTATGGCTTCTTAACAATCCTATCAACCTGGATGGCAATTTTGAGGGATCTAAGTACATGGACAATGAAATCTCTCTGCTCATCTACACTACCAAGAGTCTTACCATTCACCCAGTACTTTGCATTCCTGTTACTCCTTCCAAAGTGAATCACCTCACACTTTACTCCATTAAACTCTATTTGCTACCACTCAGCCCAGCTCTGCAGTTTATCTATATCACTCTGTAAACTGCAACATCCTTCAGCATTTAGATTAGATTAGATTAGATTAGATTAGATTACAGTGTGGAAACAGGCCCTTCGGCCCAACAAATCCACACCGACCTGCCACCCACCCATACCCCTACATTTACTCCTTACCTAACACTATGGGCAATTTAGCATGGCCGATTCACCTGACCTGCACATCTTTGGACTGTGGGAGGAAACCGGAGCACCCGGAGGAAACCCACGCAGACACGGGGAGAATGTGCAAACTCCACACAGTCAGTCGCCTGAGGCGGGAATTGAACCCGGGTCTCTGGCGCTGTGAGAAGTGAGTTTTGAGAAGATTTGTAGCTCAGGTTGAAGTTCTGGATGTAGATTTCCTTGCTGAGCTGGAAAATTCATTTCCAGACATTTCATCACCATATTAGGTAACACCTTCAGTGGGCCTCCAGACGAAGCACTGCTGGTAATTACTGCTTACTATTTATATGTTTGGGTTTCTTTGGGTTGGATGGGTTAGTAAACTTGTTGATGACACTAAAGTCAGTACAGTTGTGGACAGTGCCAAAGGATCTGGATGTAGGTTTGCTCGCTGAGCTGGAAGGTTCATTTCCAGATGTTTCATCACCCTACTAGGTAATATCTTCAGTGGGCCTCAGGCGAAGTACTGTACATGATTCCTGCTTTCTATTTATATGTTTGGGCTTCTTTGGGCTGGTGATGTCATTTCCTGTGGTGATGTCATTTCCTGTTCTTTTTCTCGGGGGTGGTAGATGGGGTCTAGCTCGATGTGTTTGTTGATAGAGTTCCGGTTGGAATGCCATGCTTCCAGAATCTTTAACACTTCCTCCTTGTAAACCTCAATCCGTTCTAGTTTAATAGCCTGCTTCTCAGTATCCTCCTCGATAACATTGTCTTTTTCCAGTGTGAATACTGATGAAAAATATTCACTTAGCACTTCCCCTGTCTCCTCTGACTCCAAGCACAAATTCCCACTATTGTCCTTGATTGGCCTTAATCTTACTCTGGTCATTTTTTTATCCCTTATATAGCTATAGAAAGCATTAAGGTTTCCCTGATCCTATCTGCCAACAACTTCTCCTCACTCATCTTAGCTCTCCCTTTACATCTTTCCTGGCTACCTTGTAACTCTCAATCGCCCTAACTGAGCCTTCACATCCGATCCTAACATAAGCCCTCTTTTTCCGCTTGACAAGAGATTCAACTTCCTTAGTAAACCACGGCTCCTGCATTCGACAACTTCCTTCCTGTCTGGCAGGTACATACTTATCAATGACACACAGCAGCTCTTCCTTAAATAAACTCCACATTTCTATTATGTTCAACCTCTGCAGTTTCCTCCACTATCATATCCATCCTAATTCTTGTCTAATCGCATTATAATTGCCTTTCTTCCAGCTGTAGCTCTTACCCTCTGGTGTATACCTATCCCTTTCCATCGCTAAAGTAAACATAACTGAATTGTGGTCACTATCACCAAAATGCTCACTTACCTCCAAATCTAACACCTGGCCAGGTTCATTACCCAATACCAAAACTAATGTGGCCTTGCCCTTGTTGGCCTGTCTACATACTGTGTCAGAAAATCCACAATGGACAAAAACTGACCTAACTAAAGTACTTGGACTATAGTATTCCCAGTCAATGTTTGGGAAGTTGAAGTCCCCCATAACAACTACCCTGTTAACTCTTGCTCCTATCGAGAATCATCTTTGTGATTCTTTCCTCTACATCTCTGAAACTACTTGGAGGCCTATAGACTTCTTTCCTGTTTCTAATCTCAGCCCATATTGACTCAGTTGACAAATCCTCAAACGTCCTTTCTGCAGCCGTAATACTGTACTTGACCAACAATGACACACTCCCACTTCTTTTACCACCTTCTCTGTTCTTACTGAAACATCTAAATCCCAGAACATACAACAACCATTCTGTCCCTGCTCTACCCATGTCTCTGAAACGGCCACAACATTGAAATCCCAGGTACCGACCCATGCTATAAGTTCACCCACCTCATTCCGGATGCTCCTGGCATTGAAATCAACACTTCAAACCAATGTTTTGCTTGCCGGTGCCCTCTTGCAACTCTGAAACCATATTTCAGACCTCCCTACTCTCTACCTCCTCTATACTCGAACTACAATTTAGGTTCCCATCCCCCTGCTGAGTTAGTTTAAACCCACCTGAACAGCATTAGCAAATTTCCCCCCTAAGATATTGGTACGCCTCTAGTTCTGGTGAAGAGCATCCTGTTTGTAGAGGTCTCACCTATCCCAATTATCCAGGAATCCAAAACCCTCCCTTCTGCACCATCCCTGAAGCAACGTGTTCAACCTCTTTCTCTCCCTATTCCTCACCTCACTAGCATGTGGCACGGGCAAGAAACGAGAGATAACAACTCTGTTCGTCCTAGCTCTTAGCTTCCACCCTAGCTCCCTGAATTTCTGCCTTAAATTCTCATCTATCTTCCTACCTATGTCGTTGGTGCCTATGTGGACCACGACTTGGGGCAGCTCCTCCTCCCCTGCAAGGATCCCGAAAACACGATCAGAGACATCATAAACCCTGGCACCTGGATGGCAACACACCAACCGTGAGTCTCTCTCATTCCCACAGAACCTCCTGTCTGTACCCCTAAATATGGAGTCCCCATTGACTAATTTTCTGCTCCTCTTCACCCTTCCCTTCTGACCAACAGGGACAGACTCAGTGCCAGAGACCTGTGTCCCATTGCTTACCCCGATAAGTCCCCCTCCCAACAGTATCTAAAACAGCATACTTGTTGTTGAGGGAAACAGCCACAGAGGGTCCCTGCACTGCCTGCCAGTTCCCTTTCCATCCCCTGACGGTAATCCATCTACCTTTCTTTTAACAGAAGTATGACTACCTTCCTGTAACTCCTCTCCATAACCCCTTCAGGCTCCCAAATAATCCAAAGTTCATCCAGCTCCAGCTCCAGTTCCCTAACATGGTTTTTAAGGAGCTGAAGGTGGGTGCACTTCCCGCAGATGCAGTCATCAGGGACACTAATGGTGGCCCTTATCTCCCACGTTTTGCAGGAGGAACATTCAACTGCCCTAACCTCCATTCCCACTACTCTAACTTCCCAACGAGCCTACTGAAAACTAAAAGGGAGGAAAAAAAAGACTAGTCGCCTTATTAATCTGGCGCACAGAACCATTTTTTTGTTGAGAAGAGGAAGATGAGTGGGAGACACTACCCGAGTAGTGTTTCGGGTAAAGAAACAGCCCAAATGTAAAGCTTCACTTACCCAGCAGTCCTGTGTCTACTCCTGCTCAGCATGCGCTCTGCCTATACACAAGGTAAGTTTTTAAACTTTACTCTTACCCTCCCATCTGGCCTCTAACCTTCGTTGTCACTCCCCTTACTGCAACTGCTGCCAAGAAAATGAAGAATGCTAAACTCTTGAGGTAAGTTTTTCAACTTTACTCCTATCCTCCCAGCTGGTCTCTGGTCCTCGCTGTTCCTCCTCTCAATTCAACTGGTGCCGAGTTGCTCTCATTAGTTCACATTAGTCACTGAGTCTCTCGTTAGTTGCCTGAGTAAGGAGCAGAGACTCCAAAAGCTTGCTATTTCAAATAAAGCTGGTGGACTATAACCTTGTATCAAGTGATTTTTGACTTTGTCTAATGCAGTCTAACACCGACACCTCTACATCATGCTCAGGGAAAGTTAGCGTTGGGTAACAAATAGGCTTTTCAGCAATGCTCTTATTCCAAGGATGAGTTAAAATTAATAGGTGTATTGTGAGGTAAAAGGAGTCAAATTGGAGGTTCATGCTTCCTGTATTTCGGCAGTGGTGAGAAGAACTCTGTCTGGCTACTTCAGTAGCCCATTTGACCACTTTATAGAAGGGAGGTGCACTTTCTTCCTTGCTACTGGCAAATGGTGTGGTTGTCAGAAAAATATGGACAGTCTAACCAGCACCCATTCTCGCCATTTTGCAGCATACTGCCTGAACTAACCTCTTTGTCTGTTTTTCCCTCTCTTTTTGTCTCTCTCTCTCTCTCTCTCTCTCAAAGCCCCATTTCAAAGGACTATTAACACTCAGCCGATTACTTAGAATTTTTTATGAACTACTGTGATGCAATGATTTTGTTAACCAAGACATTTCTCTTGTGTCCACACAGAACTGATTAAGAAAAAGAAGCCAACAGAAGTAGCAGCACCAGGTGAATGTCCAGCAGAATGTTGTTGCTTTTGCGAACTTGTAATGACTAACTCAGAACATGTAATGACTAAATTCTGACACGTCCTGAATCGCATCATTCCAGCATTTTTTAAAAAGTCCTGCGGAGATAGTAGCTTTATTGGTTTTATTTTTTCCTAAACCCCTCACATATGGAATTAACAGATTAAATTAGAAAATAGTGAATAAGAGTGCTAGACTCAAGAAAGGATGCAGACATGTTAGAATCTACTATTAAGGAGGTTATCGCAGGTACTTAGAAAAACACAATGCAATCAGGCAAAGGCTACATGGTTTTATGAAAGGGGAATTATGTTTGAATAACTTATTGGAGTTATTTGAGGAAGTGAAAAGCAATGAGGATAAAGGGTTACTGGATGATAGAGAAGGTCATTGGGGCCAAATGGCCTGCTTCAGTCCTAATTCATGTATTGGTATGGTTATTGCCTGGCACTCACGTCACACAAATGTTATGTACCGTGTAGCCGAAGCTTGTGCTTTGTCCATATTCACATTCACATTGCCACATCTTACCATGATATCTGAAGAGTTGCAAGTAACATAAAATATTGTGCAATCACTAGTGAACAGCCCAACTTCTGACCTTATGAGAGAGAGGTCACAGATGAGGCAACTAAAGATGGTTGTGCACTGCTCAAGCACGTTTGTAGCAGATTTGTGGGATGATTAGCCACCCCAAAAAACATGACCATCCCAATAAAAGCAAAATATTATAGAAGCTGGAAATCTGAAATAAAAGCAGTGCTGCAGAAACTCAAAAGGTCTGGCAGCATCTGTGGAGAGAGAAGAACAGACTTGATGTTGGGAGTACTGAAGAAAATTCAGTTGGCTCTCAAAACATTGAGTCTGTTTTTCTTTCCACAGATGCTGCTAACCTTGCTCAGCTCCTCCAACACTTTTATAACATGACTATCCTGTTTTGTCTTGGATCACTGTTCAACGGGAGGAGAGTTTCTCCTAGTCCTTGTTAACTTTATGTGGAATGAATGCAATGTTGCCAAATTATTTCTGGGTGTACCAACGCCCCATGGGCTACAGTGGTTCAAGAAAACTGTTCACCACGACAGGTACGTAAGTGCCTAATAAGAAATAGGAGCAGAGCTAGGCCATTCAGCCATTGGTCTGCCATCTAATCATGGCTGATATGCTTCTCACCCCCATTTTCCTGCCTTTTCTGCAATTACCAATTAAAAATCTGTCTCACTCCTCTTTAAATTTACTCATTGTCCCAGCATCCATTGCACTTTGGGATCGTGAATTCCACAGATTCACAACTCTTTGAGAGAAGTAGTTTCTCCTCAACTCTGTTTTAAATTTGCTCCCCCTTATCCTTTGACCTCTCGTCCTAGAATGCCCTACAAGAGGAAGCATCCGCTCCACATCTACTTTTTCCACACCTTTTATCATCTTGAATACCTCCATTTGATCTCCCCTTATTCTTCTGAATTCCAGAGAATAAAGTAGTTCATCCGATAAAAATAATAACCCAGAAATAATTTTAAATAAGGAGGTAAAAGGGATGGGTAAGGAATTTAAGATAATTATAATCGCCATGAAAAGGTCATTGAAGTAATTATGTATTGCTGAAAGAAGACACATTTTGATGAGATCTCTTGTATTCATCAGGGCAATTTGTAAGAATACCAAGTTAAGGGGAACCAAGAGTCAACCAAAATCAGAGTCAACTTGCCTGGTTTAAAATTTAAAATGTAACCTGCCAATTAATAAGTGATGGATTCTCCATGGCAATGCTTTATTAATCTGAATCCATTAGACCATAAGACATAGGAGTGGAAGTAAGGCCATTTGGCCCATCGAGTGCACTCCGCCATTCAATCATGGCTGATGGGCATTTCAATGCCACTTACCCGCACTCTCCCCGTATCCCTTAATTCCTTGCGAGATTAAGAATTTATCAATCTCTGCCTTGAAGACATTTAACATCCCGACCTCCACTGCACTCCATGGCAATGAATTCCACAGTCCCACTACTCTCTGGCTGAAGAAATGTCTCCTAATTTCTGTTTTAAATTTGACCCCTCTAATTCTAAGGCTGTGCCCACGTATTGTGCAATGAACCAGAATTGATCAGGGACCTCGAAGTGGAGGAGCCATTGGGAAGTAGTGACCATAATACAATAGACTTCAATCTGCAATTTGAAAGGGAGAGGGTACAATTGGAAGTGACAATATTTCTGTTGAATAAAGGGAACTATGGAGCTATGAGGGAGGAGCTGACCAAAGTTCAATGGTGCAATTCCTTAGCAGAAATGACAATGGAGGAAGAATGGTGGATATTTCTGTATATAATGCAGAAGTTGCAGGATCAGTTCATTCCAAAATGGAAGAAAGATCCTAGGAGGAGGCATGGGTGGCTGTGGCTGATGAGGGAAGTTAAGAAACATATAAAGTTAAAAGAGAAAAAGTATAACATAGCAAAGATAAGTGGGAAAAGGGAGGACTGGGAAACTTTTAAAGAACAACAGAGGATTAGTAAGAAGGAAATACGCAGAGAAAAAATGAGGTACGAAGGTAAACTGGCCAAAAATATAAAGGAGGATAGTAAAAGCTTTTTTAGGTATGTGAAAGGCAAAAAAAATGGTTAAGATTAAAATTGGGCCCTTGAAGACATGAACAAGGGAATATATTATGGGGAACAAAGAAATGGCAGAAGAATTGAATTGGTACTTCAGATCTGTGTTCACTGGGGAAGACACAAGAAGTCTCCCTGAGGAAACAGTGGCTGAAGGATCTGAACTTAAGGGAATTTATATTTGCCAGGAATTGGTGTTGGAGAGACTGTTAGGTCTGAAGGTTGATAAGTCTTAATGGTCTACATCCCAGGGTACTGAAGAAGGTGGCTCGAGAAATCATGGATGCGTTGGTGATTATTTTCCAGAGTTTGATAGATTCGGGATCAGTTCCTGTGGATTGGAGGGTGGCTAATGTTGTACCACTTTTTAAGAAAGGTGGGAGAGAGAAAGCAGGAAATTATAGACCAGTTAGTCTGACCTCAGTGGTGGGAAAGATGCTGGAGTCTATTATAAAGGATGAAATTACGACACATCTGGATAGTAGTAACAGGATAGGTGACATGGATTTATGAAGGGGAAACCATGCTTAACTAATCTTCTGGATTTTTTTGAGGATGTAACTCAGAAGATGGACGAGGGAGATCCAGTAGATGTAGTGTACCTGGACTTTCAGAAAGCTTTTGATAAAGTCCCACATAGGAGGTTAGCGAGCAAAATTAGGGCACGTGGTATTGGGGCAAAGTACTAACTTGGATTGAAAGTTGTTTGGCTGATAGTAAACAAAGGGTATTGATAAACTGATCCATTTTGGAATGGCAGGCAGTGACCAGTGGGGTACTGCAGGGATCAGTGCTGGGACTGCAGCTTTTTACAATATATATTAATGATATAGAAGATGGTAATAGTAATAACATTAGCAAATTTGCTGATGATACTAAGCTGGGTGGTAGGGTGAAATGTGAGGAGGATGTTAGGAGATTACAGGGTGACCTGGACAGGTTAGGTGAGTGGTCAGATGCATTGCTGATGCAGTTTAATGTGGATAAATGTATGGTTATCCACTTTGGTGGCAAGAAGAGGAAGGCAGATTACTACCTAAATGGAATCAATTTAGGTAAAGGGGCAGTACAGAGAGATCTGGGTGTTCTTGTACACCAGTCAATGAAGGTAAGCATGCAGGTACAGCAGGCAGTGAAGAAGACTAATAGCATGCTGGCTTTCATAACAAGAGGGATTGAGTATAGAAGCAAAGAGGTTCTTCTGCAGCTGTACAGGGCCCTGGTGAGACCACACCTGGAGTACTGTGTGCAGTTCTGGTCTCCAAATTTGAGGAAAGACATTCTGGCTATTGAGGGAGTGCAGTGTAGGTTCATGAGGTCAATTCCTAGAATCGTGGGACTATCTTACACTGAAAGACTGGAGCGACTGGGCTTGTATACCCTTGAGTTTAGAAGACTGTGAGAGGATCTGATTGAGACATATAAGATTATTAAAGGATTGGACACTCTGGAGGCAGGAAACATGTTTCCACTGATGGGTGAGTGCTGAACCAGAGGACACAGCTTAAAAATACAGGGTAGACCATTTAGGACAGAGATGAGGAGAAACTTCTTCACCCAGAGAGTGGTGGCAGTGTGGAATGCTCTGCCCCAGAGGGCAGTGGAGGCCCAGTCTCTGGATTCATTTAAGAAAGAGTTGGGTAGAGCTCTCAAGGATAGTGGAATCAAGGGTTATGGAGATAAGGCTGGAACAGGATACTGATTAAGGATGATCAGCCATGATCATATTGAATGGTGGTGCAGGCTCGAAGGGCAGAATGGCTTACTCCTGCACCTATTGTCTATTGTCTATTATCCTAGTATCCCTGCCTGGCGAAAACAAGTTCCCAGCGTCCATCCTTTCTAAGCTATGCATTATCTTGTAAGTTTCTATTATATCTCCCCTCAACCTTCTAAACTCTAATGAATACAATCCAAGGATCCTCAGCCGTCCATCATATATTAGGCCTACCATTCATGTGAATCTCTGCTGGACACGCTCCAGTGTCAATATGTCCTTCCTGAGGTGTAGGGCCCAAAACTGGACACAGTATTCTAAATGGGGCCTAACCAGAGCTTTATAAAGTCTCAGTAGCACATTGCTGCTTTAACATTCCAAGCCTCTTGAGATTAATGGCAACATTACATTTGTTTTCTTAACCATGGACTCAACCTTTAGAGAATCCTGGACTAGCACTTCCAGATCCCTTTGTACTTTGGCTTTATGAATTTTCTCACCGTTTAGAAAATAGTCTGTCCCTGTATTCTTTTTTTCCAAAATGTAAGACCTTGCATTTGCTCACATTGAATTTCATCAACCATTTCTTGCACCACTCTCCTGAACTGCCTAAATCTTTCTGCACTATCCTGACTCTCTTCTTGCTGTTGGTTAGCCAATTCTCTATCTCAGTTAATATATTATATCTAACTGTTTGATCATGTCTTATGTATTAACCATTTTTGTGGCACCTTATCAAATGCCTTCTGGAAATCCAAATATCTGTATGATCCCCATTATCACCTTTGCTTGTTACATCCTAGAAGAACTTGCAAAGATTTATCAAACACAATTTACCCTTCATAAAACCATACTGACTCCTTGCATCAAGGAACCAATAGACGTACCACACCTAGGTTTCTAAATGGCATTCATTAAGGTGCCACCTAAATCATCTCTCAATAAGGTAAGTGCTTATCCTGTTCAAGATGATATGTTAGCATTGATTGAAGATGGATTAACTAACTAACAGAAAAAGAAAAAATGTGAAAACTGGACACTTTTAAGATGGCAAAATATAACTAGCTACCACAGTAATTAGTGCTGGGACCTCAAATGTTCACAATATATATAGCAACTTGGATGGAACAACAGATTTTATTGCTACAAAGCTTACAACAAATATAGATATGAATGCAAGTTGTAATGAGGATAATAGAAGTCTTTGAAGGTTGGAGTGCACAAAAATATTGGCAGATGGAATATGATATAGGAAAATTTGAGGTTGTCCACTTTCACAGGAAGATAGAAAAGCACAATACAAGTCATTCTGCTATAACACATGTTTTGTTAACCGTGGCTCAGTGGTTAGCATTGCTGCCTCACAGCACCAGGTTCTCAGGTTTGATTCCAGCCTCGGGGAACTGTCTGTGTAGAGTTTGCACATTCTCCCCGTGTCTGCGTGGGTTTCCTCCATGTGCTCCGGTTTCCTCCCACATTCCAAAGATGTGCAGGTCAGGTGAATTGGCCAGGCTAAACTGCCCATAGTGTTCGGTGCATTAGTCAGAGGGGAAATGGGTCTGGGTGGGTTACTCTTCGGAGGGTCTGTGTGGACTGGTTGGGCCAAAGGGCCTGTTTCCACACAGTAGGGAATCTAATCATAACAGGATTGACAAATTGAGGACACTGTTTCTAAAGCATAAATTTTAAAGCATGTATTGGCGATAACATGATTCCAGCCCTGTTAGTTTACATGGTGCTGCTATTAAGTGATTTTCTTTTAATACAGGATTACATGACAACAGAACTACCACATAATAACAGAACTACCACATAATAACAGAACTACCACATAATAACAGAACTACCACATAATAACAGAACTACCACATAATAACAGAACTACCACATAATAACAGAACCAACTGTATTGTTTAAACAGAGAGAAACTGCAGAATGTTGCAGTCCAATGGGATCTGGGTGTCCTTTCACATGAATCACAAAAGACTTGCATTGTAGCACAGCGGGTAATTTAAAAAAAAACAAATAGAATGTTAGGCTTTAATGAAAAGGGAATGGAATATAAAAGTAATCAAGTATTACGACACCAACATAGGGCATTCATGAGATCATACCTGGAGGACCACAATCTATCATTTTGATCCCTTCACTTAAGGATTTGGAGGTGCCGGTGTTGGACTGGGGTGTACAAAGTTAAAAATCACACAACACCAGGTTCTAGTCCAACATGTAATTTTTGATAGAAAGTTGGACTCTACATATTTGTAATATATATTATTACAATAGCATATTACAACAGCAGCTGACTTTATTAATCAGGATATTTTTATAATGTTTGCAGAAATCGACATTGGACCTTCTCCTGAAATTATGATTAAGGAGGAGTCAATACCAGGTAAACTATCATTTCTTATCATTGAGTTTGTGAATACAATGCAACTTGCAGATCTGCTGTGACTGAGTATAATTCATGTTAATTGCTGTGACTGAGCATAATTCATGTTAAGCAAAGTGAGAAGAGAAATTGAATCATTGAACCAAAGAGAAAAGGGGAATGAGGATAGGTACAAAGACTGTAAGGGTAGGAGACAAGAAAGAAAGGAGAAAAGTAAAAATATGGACAGGGAGAGGGGACTTGGAAAGGGATATGTTACCAGGAGAACAGAAGCAAGTAGATGGAGGAGAGGGAACATGGACAGTTGGTGAAGAGAGAATGGGAAGAGCATGAGTTGGAGAGGGGTAGCTGAAAGTAAACAAACATATTTTATTGAAATGATGTTGAGTTACTTTTCCTTTTGTGAAACTTGTACTTCCTTTTCAATGAGATATAGATTCTGATATTCTCAATGCAAGCCCTTCTATTTGTTGGAGGGTACGATGATGAGGAATGTGTGCCTATTCCATAACCTCACAATTCAGCTTATTTTGGATTATTTACTTCACTGATTAGAGGAAGAAGGAATTGTGCTGCTCATCCAATACTTCCTGTTTAAGTGAAGAGTGGTAGGAACTCTGATGGAATTGTTTTCTGGCTCAGGTTTACTCGATGGAAGGGGGAAAGGATTTCTATCTCTGTCAGGAATTACAACTTTCAGAATATCAGGAATGGCACTTTTGAAGATGATAAAATATTTCTGCTTCAAGAAGCTTCAATTACATTGCCCTTTGAAATAATTGCACAGAGGCCAGTATCCCGTCACCAAGTCACCCTATCCTTACAATGCACTGTCCATAGGCTATGACCAGCCAGTCCCTAGACTGAGGAGACTTTCTGAATCTCCTGTTTACATGTGTCAGCCAACTGATTGGAGGAGCCAATGATATCCGTCTGGCCATGATTTCAATCATTACATCCCTACTGCACCCTCCCTCTGGACTTGGACACGAGTGGCACCGAGCCTGTCTCTTGCGCCCGGAGCATCTCAGAGAGAGTTTCTTCCTCTTCTTCAGTGGTAAGGGTCTTGAGGCTGCATCCATCTCAGAGTTTGAGGTTTTCTTCATGCTAGATGGAGGAGAGAACTCAGTCTCTGACAGAATTGATGGAGGAGAGAACTCATAGTTTCTGTCTGTTCTGGGGGCCCAGGTATGTTTCGCTCCTGCACTGTTTTGTTCAGGACTGTCTCACCTACACAAAGTTTGTATGTCATGGGACCTTACCTCATGTTGACTTCAGCTCATGCCCAAGCCCAGCCATTTTCGTGGTTCCAGCACCAAACTTTGTCCCTTGAAATAAACTGTCTCTCTTGCTTGTAGCTGGCATTGGCATTCCAGCTGCCTGATGAAGTAGCAGCACTCCAAAACTTGTACTTCCGAATAAACCTGTTGGACTATAACCTGGTGTTGTGTGATTTTTAACCATTTCCGAGGCTGACCCTTTTTCAAAAGCAGGTGTAAGATGGAAGCCAAGTTTCATATGACTTTTCTATAATAATTCACTGATTTAAGGAAAGAACTAAGCTCAGGTACAGACTTGGGAGGTCATGCACATTTATCTTGCAATGGGTGTAACCTGGCTTTGTCAACTCCAAAGCCTAAGTAGGTCACTTGGGGCACCTGGAACACACATTTTTCCCTTCTAAGGCATATGCCCATCTGGAAGAAATGTTTCAGCACTATGTCTAAGTTCTCCAAGTGTTCTTTATTGGTTTTCCTAGTTATTAACACACCAGCCAGATAAATGGAAACCTGGGGTCGCTCTTGTAAAATGTTCTCCTTCGTCCACTTGAAAAGGGCACAAGGGGAAGCACGGTGGCTCAGTGGTTAGCACTGCTGCCTCACAGCGCCAGAGACCCGGGTTCGACTCCAGCCTCGGGTGACTGTCTGAGTGGAGCTTGCAATTCTCTCCATGTCTGCGTGGGTTTCCTCCAGGTGCTCCGGTTTCCTCCCACAATCCAAAGATGTGCAGGTGAATTGGCCATGCTAAACTGCCCATAGCAATAGGTGCATTAATCAGGGGTAAATGTAGGATAGGGGAATGGGTCTGGGTGGGTTACTCTTCGAAGGGTCAGTGTGGACTTGTTGGGCTGAAAGGCCTGTTTCTATACTGTAGGAAATCTAATCTAATCTAATTAAACCCAAAATGGCACTCTTGTATATTGATGCAAACCATTATGGGTATTAATTGTGGCATATTTCTGGGACTCCTTATCTCGTCATACTGGCTCATGTCCACCTTCGTGAAGGACACACCCCTGCCCACCAAGTTTTGTATACAAGCCCTCTATGTGAAGGATTGCGTATTTATCCAACTATGAAAAGCAAGTTACTGTTTGCTTAAAATCCCCACAAAAGCAAACCTAACCATCAGGCTTCACAATTGGTACAACCGGAGCTGCCCATTCCGCAAACTGGACCAGTTTGATGGATTCTTTCACTTTCCAGCTTCCTGATTTCCACCTTTACCTTTGCCCATAAGGTAAATGGCACTGTGCAGGCCTTGCAAACTTGCTTCCTAGTCAACATGTAAAGTGGCCTTTTTGATAGTCCTGAGCCCTTCCTGTCAAGCTTTATAACCACTTGGCCAAGGCTCGGCTTCGTTGTAGGGTTTTGCTATCTAAAACCTCAGGTCCCTCTGCTCAGGATATGACCTGCTAAGGATCTGTGATTGCCTATTCTCTAGTGGTGTTCCCTCAAGCTCAGTCAGATGTCCACTTCCATTGAATGTCCTGTAACTCCCATGCTCCACGTGCAGCATTTTCTAATGATGAAGCCAGTTGTAGTGCCTGTTAGGAGTCCTATTGGGCTTCAGCTTGTAGGTGCTTTTACATGATGATGTCATTAATCCCACATATCAAACGGTCTCTCAGCACCTCATTCAGGATTAGCCAAAAATCACATGTTGCTGCCAGTGGACTTATCCTCATCAAAAATCTCCATACAGATTCCCCGGGTTCTCATATAGCTGAATAAAACTGACAGTGTCTCACAATTAGAGAAGGTTTGGAGTCATAATATTCCTTAACTATATCCATCAACTCTTGGAAGGTTTTAATATCTGGTGCCTCAGGGAAAGTAAAGATCCTAATACCTTAAAATGCTGTAGGTCCACAAGCAGTCTGAAGGATTACTCGTTGCTTTTCATCTGCCCAAATGTCATTTGCCTGAAAAAAAAATTACATCTTTCCACATACTTATCCCCTCTTTGACAGCAGAATCGAATGAATCAAGCTTCCCAATTAAAGGTATGATACCAGAAATGCTTACCCCAACTCAAAGATGATTGTTGTGAGTGAATTTTCTTCAGGCATATAATTTTTCTCTTGTTGCCACTTAAATAACTGCACAGAAGCCAGTATCCCGTCACCAAGTCACCCTTTATTCACATGTGCACGTAAACAGGCTGTGGATAGCCAGCTCAAAGCTAGTCCCTAGACTGTGGAAACCTTCTGAATCTCTTGTTTATTTTTTATTCTTGACAAGATGTGCCTTTAACATTGCTGTTTATACTTCTTTTTTAACCCCCACACTACCGCCTAACTGCGGTAGTGCTTATTTTTTCCCCAGCACCCATGGTGTGTGTGTGCAAGTGTGAGACACAGTGTAAGACACAAGGTGCACAAATCTTTATTCAATTTCCACCACCAGGAAGATAGGAAAACACCCGGGTGGCCAGTGACAAACTCTGCCCTTCACATCAAAGTATAGTGCTGTGTGATCAAAACAGTGAAGGGGTGGGTAGGGACTAAATCAAAATAGAGTTGGAGGGAGAAATAATGCACTCCACTCCCTGCGGCGCCCGCCTCTCCCTGAACAACTCCAGGGTGTTAGTGGACACCGCGTGCTTCTTCTCCAAGGACACCCGGGCCCTAACGTAACCGCAGAAGAGGGGCAGGCAGTTGGCCCTAACGACCCCCAATTTCTTGTTTATTTTTTTTTCTAGGGGGAGGGTAGGGACTAAATACTCTCCTGTTTTTTTTTCATTTTTCTTCTTTTTTTTAACCCCTACACTACCACCTAAGTGCGGTAGTGCTTATTTTTTCCCCAGCACCCATGGTGTGTGTGTGCAGGTGTGAGACACAGTGAGAGACACAAGGTGCACAAATCTTTATTCAATTTCCACCACCAGGAAGATAGGAAAACACCCGAGTGGCCAGTGACAAACACTGCCCTTCACCTCAAAGGGCTGTGCTGTGTGATCAAAAACAGTGAAGGGGAAGGTAGAGACTAAATCAAAATGGAGTTGGAGGGAGAAATGATGCACTCCACTCCCTGCGGCGCCCACCTCTCCCTGAACAACTCCAGGGTGTTGGTGGACACCGCGTGCTCCTTCTCCAAGGACACCCGGGCCCTAACGTAACCGCGGAAGAGGGGCAGGCATTCGGCCCTAACGACCCCCAATCTCTTGTTTATTTATTTATTTTTTCTTTTTTACCCATGGTGTGTGTGTGCAGGTGTGAGACACAGTGAAAGAAACAAAGTGCACAAATCTTTATTCAAATTCCACCACCAGGAAGATAGGAAAACACCCAGGTGGCCAGTGACAAGCACTGCCCTTCACATCAAAGGGCAATGCTGTGTGATCAAAACAGTGAAGGGGAGGGTAGGGACTAAATCAAAATAGAATTGGAGGGAGAAATGATGCACTCCATTCCCTGCGGCGCCCACCTCTCCCTGAACAACTCCAGGGTGTTGGTCGACACCGCGTGCTCCTTCTCCAAGGACACCCGGGCTCTAACGTAACCGCGGAAGAGGGGCAGGCAGTTGGCCATAACGACCCCCAATCTCTTGTTTTTTTTTATCAAAACAGTGAGGGGGAGGGTAGGTCCCTGTTTTTTTTTTTTCCCACACTACCACCTAAGTGCGGTAGTGCTTATTTTTTCCCCAGCACCCATGGTGTGTGTGTATACGTGTGAGACACTGAAAGACACACAGTGCACGAATCTTTATTCAAATTCCACCACCAGGAAGATAGGAAAACACCCGAGTGGCCAGTGACAAACACTGCCCTTCACATCAAAGGGTAGTGTTGTGTGATCAAAACAGTGAAGGGGAGGATAGGGACTAAATCAAAATAGAATTGAAGGGAGAATTGATGCACTCCACTCCCTGCGGCGCCCACCTCTCCCTGAACAACTCCAGGGTGTTGGTGAACACTGCGTGCTCCTTCTCCAAGGACACCCGGGCCCTAACGTAACCGCGGAAGAGGGGCAGGCAGTCGGCCCTAACGACCCCCAATCTCTTGTTTATTTTATTTTTTTTTATTATTGTGTGAGACACAGTGAAAGACACAAAGTGCACGAATCTTCATTCAATTTCCACCACCAGGAAGATAGGAAAACACCCAGGTGGCCAGTGACAAACACTGCCCTTCACAACAAAGGGCAGTGCTGTGTGATCAAAACAGTGAAGGGGAGGGTAGGGACTAAATCAAAATAGAGTTGGAGGGAGAAATGATGCACTCCACTCCTTCCGGCGCCCACCTCTCCCTGAACAACTCCAGGGTGTTGGTCGACACCGCGTGCTCCTTCTCCAAGGATACCTGGGCCCTAATGTAACCGCGGAAGAGGGGCAGGCAGTCGGCCCTAAAGACCCCCAATCTCTTGTTTATTTTTTTTTCTTCTTTTTTTCTTTTTTTTTTCTTTTTTTTCTTTTTTTTATTCAATTTCCACCACCAGGAAGATAGGAAAACACCCAGGTGGCCAGTGACAAACACTGCCCTTCACCTCAAAGGGCAAGCACACCTGTTATTTAATCTCTTGTTTATTTTTTTTATTTTTTTTAATTTTTCTTTTAAAATTTAACCCCCACACTACCACCTAAGTGCGGTAGTGCTTATTTTATCCCCAGCACCCATGGTGTGTGTGTGTGCAGGTGTGAGACACAGTGAAAGACACTAAGTGCACCAATCTTTATTCAAATTCCACCACCAGGAAGATAGGAAAACACCCGGGTGGCCAGTGACAAACACTGCCCTTCACCTCAAAGGGCAAGCACACCTGTTATTTAATCTCTTGTTTATTTTTTTTTTTTCTTTTAACCCCACACTACCGCCTAAGTGCGGTAGTGCTTATTTTATCCCCAGCACCCATGGTGTGTGTGTGTGCAGGTGTGAGACACAGTGAAAGACACAAAGTGCACCAATCTTTATTCAATTTCCACCACCAGGAAGATAGAAAAACACCCGGGTGGCCAGTGACAAACACTGCCCTTCACCTCAAAGGGCAAGCACACCTGTTATTTAATCTCTTGTTTATATCTGTCAGCCAGGGGTCCCTTATTGGGTCAGGTTAACAACCTCAATCAAGAATTTCATGGCCAATGAGATCCACCTGGCCATGGTTCCTATCACTACAACCTTATACAAGATACCTCAAAGAAGTTGAGAAGGCATGTCGTAATTGAAAACTCAATGGAGTGGGAATTTGTCTCAGGAGCTGGTAAAAATGAGCAATATCAGATCAGCTCCCCTTGATCTTCCATTCTGTTCAGTGAAATGAAACCTAATGTCAGACATTGTATGTGAATCATGTAGCATCTGACTCAAATCTCTACAAGGTGCCATGATGGGTTTTGCATCAAGGATTTTGTATCAGATACTTCATCCTGTAAATTTTGATTTGGTTTATTATTGTCACATGTACCTCGGTATAGTGAAAAGTTTTGTTTTGCATGCAATACAGGCAGACCATACCATACAAAGTGTGTTAGGGTAATAAAACAGAGTGAGGAACGCAATGTTACGGCTGCAGGGAAAGTTCACAAAGAGCAAGGTCAACGTTAAATTTGAAATTTAAGAGGTCTGTTCAGAAGTCTATAACAGTGGGGAAGAATCTATTC
Source organism: Chiloscyllium plagiosum (assembly GCF_037043375.1). Lineage (NCBI taxonomy): Eukaryota > Metazoa > Chordata > Chondrichthyes > Orectolobiformes > Hemiscylliidae > Chiloscyllium > Chiloscyllium plagiosum. Next base: position 5,823,652 of record NW_028270149.1, on the reverse strand, counting down.
TTGAATTTGTTGGTACATGTATCAAGCTTTTGCATCTTCTGCCCAATGGAAGCAGTTGGAGGAGATTATAACCGGGGTGGGAAGGGTCTTTAATTGTGTTAGCTGCCTTTCTGAGGCAGCAAGAAATATAGATAGACTCAATGAATGGATGTTTGGCTTGAGTGATGAACTGTCTTCAGACTCTCTGTAGTTTCTTATGGTCCCGGGCAGAGCAGTTGCCGTGCAAAGCCATGATACATCAGGAAAGAATGCTTTCCACACTGCATCTATAAAAATTGGAAAGAGTCTTTATGGACACGCCACATTTCCTTAGCCTTTTGGTAAATACCAATCATAATTCAGTTTACTGATAAACAGGCATCGCAAGCAAATATTGACAGTTTTAAAAGTATTTTCCCAGTAACAGAGCCTTACTTAGAGAAGTTACAATGTAGCCCCCAAAAATCTATAATTTGTAATGCATTATTAGATTTTGATTTTCTAAATCAAGATTTTCTTTGTAATATCCATGCAGAAGCATTCTTTGGAAACTTTAATGAACAGATGCTAGAAATGCCAACACTTCCAGTAATTCTAACATTAGATAAACACCAAGTTTATTGCTGTTGATTTTGTTTTTATTTCAAAACTGAGATGCATTTTCATTTCTTCAATGTTCCCTCTTATTTTTAAAATTAACTGTAATAAAAATAAATAAAAGTATGTTTCAGACTTGTTATGAATGTACAGCATTCAGGTGAAGCTGGGTGAGAAGGTGAAGTGGATAATTGATCCTAGGTTGGGAGGAGTTTAAGTGAGGAAGAAACCAGAGAAGCAAAGAAGGGAAGAAGAAGATTAGGAAATATGGTCAGGAGTTGGAGACTATTTTAAATTCTTTATCAAATATGAATGTTGTTATCAGGGTCAGCATTTAGTACCCATCCCCAAATTCCTTGAACAACTGCATTCCATGTCGCTTAGTATATTCAAAGTGCTGTTAGAAATGGAGCTTCAGGATTTTGAACCAGTGACAGTAAAAGAACATTGATATAGTTCCAAGTCAGTATATTGCGTCCCTTGGGGAACTTACAGGTGCTGTTGTCATATGGTCTTGTGCTTTATGAGCAGCCGCCAGAGATAAAACTTTCTGCCACCTTCCTTTTTAAGCATAGGAAACTTCAGGGTCTCCTTGGTCTAGTGGGGTAGAAGAAATCCACTTCTTGGTATAACTAGAAGTCTCTTGTATTTAACAAGGAATAGTTTATTGCATGTTAGCAACTGGTTACAAGTTGTGTTGATATAATAGATGCTATGACATGGGGTAAACCCCTCTGCTAATTTAAACCAGACACACAGAAAAGTTCAGCTCATGTCGTAATTTGTTAAAATTCAAGAGGCAAAGAATTATCCTAGAGGTCACTATTTAAATTAAAAATTAACAATTTTATTCTTTAAGTCCAACAGAGAATATTAAAACCAACAACTGTTTGCAACTCCTTTCTCTTAAACATATATTTTACCTTCCACTCTACATTACAGGTCTGTTAAAAATATCCTGATTAAGATTTACGAAACAAAAGTTTCAAAAACAAGTCAGCTTTGTCAATTCTCCTTTGTAGATGTTCTCTAGGTTGGTTTGATGTTCTGCTGCACAAACTTCTTAGAGACAGGTACCTTTCAGGGAGTTGCAGTCTTCAACTCGCAGTCTATGTTTGTGTATGTCCTTGGTGGTTCTTCTCCTAACTGTTCAAAATGTCCGCTTTTATACCCCCAAAAAAACAGATTGTACCATAGGCTTTAATATTATCAAATACTAAATACAAGTTTAGTTTGATTTTGGTAGCTTGGGGCATAATTTAAACTGATTGGCCAAATTTGAATTTGTTTTTGTTTCATGGCAACTCTGCTGTAGCTATTTCTTTCCAAGTGTTACATTCATGCTTTGTTCATGACTCTCTGTGCTTTGTCAGTCCTTGATAGCTTTTCAACTCTCTTAAAGGTACAGTACACCTCTACACCTTTGTAACATAGACCTTAGGTTGAATCTTAGAGGGTTTTGAATAACGCAGCTATGGCACGATTTGTGGCAGAATCACGCAAAACACCCAGCAAGGTCTATCTCAATGTCAGGAACAACTTGCTGCATCTTTTACATATCTCTCAGGTGGCATGTTTCTTGCTAGTTCATGGCAAATTGCCTCATGAGGGAGATTAAATCTTGTAAAAAACCATATTAATAAAAACCAAATATAAAAACCATCATTAATATTTAGTTTCCTTTCTCACCAAAATTGTCAAACAAGCTAGCAGTTGAGAATCCGTAACTTGGAAGTCACAGAACATACCTGGCGACTCCAGCATGGTCCTGCCTACGAAGGGCCATATCATATTATTCACCACCCAACAGCAGTTGCACTATCCCTGGGCATCCCTCATCCATGGACATTGACATCTGACGTTCATCGACTCATCACATCTCCAATTTGCTTGCAGGACATTTAGGAAGCATTGACTCAGATTGCAGTGCTCACCAGCAATTAACATTAAGGAACCCTTTGTGCAAGGACACTTTGAGTGCACAGATAGACAACCAGATCATTGATTGGACAAGACTGCATCTCAGGGTGACTCACTTGTTCTCAGTACTTGATCTAAAGGCAACCTGCATGCTGTCAGTATCAATGCCTTGCTTTACCATGTTATGCCTGTTTGCATATTAGGAGAAAGTGAGGATTGCAGATGCTGGAGATCAGAGTCAAAAGGTGTGGTGCTGGAAAAGCACAGTAGGTCAGGCAGCATCCGAGGAGCAGGAGAGTCAATGATGAAGGGCTTATTCCCAAAACATCAATTCTCTGTTCCTCAGATGCTGACTGACCTGCTGTGTTTCTCAGCGCCACACCTTTCAACACTGTTTGCATGTTTGCACTTCAATCAGAACCAAAAGCTAAAAGTATTGCTATATTTTAAATGCTACTTTTCCTGTTAGGCTGCTTCTCAGTTTGGGTCTTACCGAGAGCATGGGATGACATCTTACTCTATGGCACATTCGTGAAGCGATCACCGACAGCGTATGCCACTTTCTTGCATGGCAAACACATTACATGTTTATTCAACCAAATGGCCTTGTCAAAAAGTGGATGAGGCTTGTCCTCAGTCAATACAAAGGTGGCCAGTGTCAGTCAGAAAATCACGGGCACAGTCTGCACATGGTCCAGGGTTTGGCCACATTCAGTCGTCTGGTCAGGTTGGCACGTTCTAGGGATGTGTCTGACTGTAGCACAGGGGGTAGCCAATGGTCAGTCCTGTGGGGCTATCATACGTAGTCAGAGGAATTGCACATTGTCCATCAGAGAGCTATAAAGGCAGTGGTCAGGAGTCTGGCAAACATTCCTGGGGCTGGTCATCAGTGTCCATCAGAGGCCTGGCTGAAAACAATCCTGAGTGTCTGTATGTTGAGCACTAAAGTGGCTGTAAGAAGCGTTCGGTAGAGACAATCAGGGAGTTTTACAATCAAAAGTGGTGGGAGAGTTAGTGCTAGAAGCTGAAAGCAAAAACGTATAGATGTGGAGACAGGGATAGTGATGTGGTGAATTTCAAAGTGGAACAGCACTGGAGGGCATAATTTAGTGATGAGAGAGATGTTATTGGCAGTGACCATGACCATGACCTCCAGCAGGCACCATGGAAGAACAGAGAGAAAGTGAGGTCTGCAGATGCTAGAGATCAGAGTTGAAGGGCTCCAGCCTGAAACGTCGATTCTCAGGCTCCTCGGGTGCTGCCTGACCTGCTGTGCTTTTCCAGCAATACATTCTTAATCATAGAAGAGCAGAATAGGCATCATTGAAGAGTAATGTCAAGGTTTAGGGTTAAGGAGGACCATTGGAGGCAAAGTTCACTGTAGTATGTTTCTACACCAGGGTGGTGAAAAAGGTCTGTCGAGGTAGATCCAGATAAAAGGGGATATGGAGGCTCTGGGAAGGTACTTGATAATCAGGTGGGGCTGAATACTGACAATATCCACTGTAAGCTACATTCCATGCCTTCACTTGCCTTTCATGGATGCAAACTACAAATGGAAAATGGGATAATAACAAGAGTGGGTATGCTGTCACCCCACTGGACAATGATAAGACGCAGGTGTCCAATTCATGACAGGCTAGCAATGACTTGGAGTGAGTGTTTCAGTGAAATCGAGCTAAGCATAGGTAAATGATGTGGCCTGGCAATTAAACTCAACTAAAGTGAGAGAATGAGGTCATATATGTGAGAGTATGTCATCAAAACTGCTATGGAACTGCAAGAGATGGAGGATATGCTAAACTAGAATGTTGCATCATTGTTTACTATGGAAAAAGATATGGAAGATATAGAACTTGAGGAAATAAATAGTGACTTCTTGAAAAATGTCCATATTACAAAGGAGAAGGTGCTAGAAAATGCAGAAAGGTGAATTATTCCCCAGGCCCTGTTGAGGTGTACCCTAGAATTCTGTGGGAAGCTAGGGAAGTGATGACTGGACCTGTTGCTGAGATATTTGTATCATCAATACCACAGTTGAGGTGCCAGAGATTGGAAGTTGGCTAATGTGGTGCCACTATTTCAGAAAGGTGGTGAGGAAAAGTCAAGGAACTATAAACTGGTGAGCCTGACATTGGTGGTGGACAAGTTGTAGGACGGAATCCTGAGGGACAGGATTTACATGTGTTTGGAAAGACAAGGACTGATTAGGGATAATCAAGAAGGCTTTGTGCATAGGAAATTGTTTCTCATTAATTTGATCGAGTTTTTTGAATGTAACAAAAGGATTGATGAGGGCAAAGTGGTGGATGTGATCTATATGGATTTCAGTAAAGCATTCGACAAGGTTCCTCATGGTAGACTTGTTAGCAAGATTAAATCACATGGAATACAGAGTAAACTAGTCATTTAGATACAGAACTTGCTTGAAGGTAGAAGACAGGGGGTGGTAGTGGAAGGTTGCAGATGACACCAAAAGTGCAGGTGTAGTGGACAGCGAGGAAGGTTACCTCAGAGTTCAACGGGATCTTGAGCTGAGGAGTGGCAGGTGGAGTTTAATGTAGATTAATGTGAGGTGCTGCATTTTGGAAAGGCAAATCAGGGTGGGGCTTATACACTTAGTGGTAAGGACTGGGGAGTGTTGCTGAACAAGGAAACCTTGGAGTGCAGGTTCATAGTTTCATGAAAGTGGAGTCATAGGTAGACAAAGTAGTAAATGAAGCGTATGGTATGCTTGGTCGGTACACTGAATATAAGAGTTGGAAGGTCATATATTGGCTGTACAGGACATTGGTTAGGCCACATTTAGAATACTGTGTGCAATTCTGGTATCACTGAGGTCACCAGTAGTATGGTATGCACCCAAGGTCCACTACACTATACACTCTCACACGCGCACTCACACACAACACACGCACTCACACACAATTGCATACACACACACTCTTACATACTTCGGAGATGCCGGTGTTGGACTGTGGTGTACAAAGTTACAAATCACACAACACCAGGTTATAGTCCAACAGGTTTAATTGGAAGCACTAGCTTTCGGAGCGACGCTCCTTCAACAGGTGATTGTGAAGGAGCGTCGCTCCGAAAGCTAGTGTGCTTCCAATTAAACCTGTTGGACTATAACCTGGTCTTACATACTCACACACTGATGCAGATCCTCTCTCATACATATACTCTCTCTCAGGCTCACACACACACACCCTACACTCACAACCATGTGCACACCCTCTCACAGGCATATACTGAATCACACTCATGCACACATTCTATTAAGCACACACACACTCTCACATGGACACATACACACTCACTCTCTCTCTCCCCCTCACATGCACTCACAGACAATATATATCTGTGGGGTGAATATGCATCTGCAGAATTGTATTTGCAGATACATTTTGTTTTGTTCGAAAAGCACACAATCTGTAAACAGTCAATATTTTTTATACTCCATGTGACATTTTATAAATTCCTACTTTGGAAACAGAACCAGTCTGACTCAAGATTGGAATACAGACAGACTCTAAACTCACATCTTTACTACATTATCTGAGCTGAGATTTCATCTTTTTTTTAATAAAACCTGAAGTTGTCTTGGGAATGTGCCTTGAAAGAAGTTCTGGGATTTACATATTAATGAATCAAAACCTGCAGCCATTCTAAAAGATGAAAGACTTAACAGCAATCTAGGTTTGTTCAATATATCGCATCAGTGTGTGACACTATGATCTTTTGTTGTAAATCCTATGTCCTACGATTCTATTCCACTGATGAAGGAGCAGAGCTCTGAAAGCTTGTAGTTCCAAATAAAACTGTTAGAAGTAGTATGAGACAAATCAAGGGTTCTAAAAGCAGATAAGTCCCATGACACTGATGGGTTACATTCTAGTATCCTAAAAGAGGCAGCTTCAGAGATAACGGTTGCATTGGTTGTAATTTTCCAAAAATCCTTGCATTCTTTAGAAAAACATTTGGAAAATTATAATCTAATCAAGCCAAGTCAGCATGGCTTCAGGAAAGGCAAATTATGTCTGATTAGTTTATTAGAACATTTCAAGGACATCTCAACCAGAGGGGAGGGGGTAGTACTTGTGTTGAATTTGGAAATCCAGGAAATTTTTAGAATCCATATGATCCCCACAGTATGGAAACAGGCCATTTGGTCCAATAAGTCCACACCAATTCTCCAAAGAGCATTTAACCTAGACCCAAACTCCTATTCTGTCCCTGTAACTCCACATTTCCCATGACGAACACACCTAACCTACATATCCCTGAACACAATGGTCAATTTAGCATAGTCAATCCACCTAACTTGCACATCTTTGGACTGTGGGCTGAAACTGGAGCATCTGGCAGAAAGTGACGCGGACACGGGGCGAAAGTGCAAACTCCACACAGACAGTCACTCCAGGCTGGCATCAAACCTGGGTCCCTGGTGCTGTGAGGCAGCAATGCTGACCACTGAGCCACTGTGCCACCCTCATATTTGAAAAGATAAGTCACAAAAAAGTTGTCATAAGATCAGAGTCCATAGTGTTGGAGGTAATGTATTGGCATGGATAAAGAATTAGCTAATGGGCAGGAATCAGTGATTGGGAATAAAGGGTCATTTTTCATGTTGACAACTTGTGACCAGTGACATTTCCATAGGGATCAGTACTACGACTGCAACTGTTTACAATATAAATGACTTAGATCAAGAAGACAAATGTACTGTAGCCAAGTTTGCAGATGACACAAAAATCAGTGGAAACGGATACAAATAGTTTACAGAGAAGTATTGATTGGTTAAGTAAGTTGGCAAAAAGTGGGAAAATGGAGTATAATGTGGGCAAATGTGAAGTTTTTTCACTTTGGATGAGAGAACAAAATAATAGAATATTATTTAAATAGAAAAAAAAATGCACGAAGCTGCAATACAAAAGGACTTAGGCACAAAACAGAAAGCTAGAACATCGATGTAGCAGGTAATCAGGAAGGCTAATGGAATGTGTTTGGGCCTTATTTCACTGAGGATGTCACCTAGACAGGGGACGAAACGTCTGCAACACAAATTCCCAGCTCTGCGAACAGAACCACAACAACGAGCACCCGAGCTACAAATCTTCTCACAGACTTTGAACCTTATTTCAAGAAGTTGGAGTATAAGAGTATGGAAGTCTTACTGGACCTGAACAAAGTGCTGGGGAGACCACAGCTGGGGCACTGTGAGCAGTGTAGGCCACTTATTTAAGTCATTGGAGCTCTTTGCCATAGACAGTAGCAGGAGTCCTTTGGTGTATTTGAAGCTTAGATAGATAAATTCTTAATTAGTTGAGGATCAAGGGTTATGGGGAGAATGCAGGAAAATGATATGTCAGTTCAGCCATAATCCTATTGAATGGCAGAGCAGACTGGAGAGGCCAAATGTCTTACTTCTGTCCCTGTTTCTTATGGCTTTTTGTCCTTATGAACCAAGGGAATATGTGAGTAAAAGATGCATTTAAGATCCAGCGAACATGTAAATTGTCCCAACATAAAAACTTGTAATTGATTGGAAAAAGGCACAACAGTATGCTCTTTGGACTTAAAGGGAACATTAAATTGCACATATTTGATTAACTGTGGTATTGTCACAAATTATATTTTGCATGGTTTATACTTCCACCTCCCAAAGAATTGCACATTTCTAATCTTAAAGTGAAAAAATATTATTGAAATATTGCTTAGCAATTTAACACATATTAAAAACCATTTGGAACTTAATTAGAAAAAAACACTGAGATTGAAATATTGTGACCAGATGTTATGCTACTCAGTGGTGTGTGATTGGATTATCTATTTTCCAATCAACTTGTTTAGAGATGTTATGGCACAGCTCTGGAGCAAATAGGACTTGAATGTGGATCTCCAGGCTTAGAGTTAGGGCCACTACCATTGCACCACATGAACGCTGTGTGACTAGCATACTATATTCAGGACAATTAAATTCACATGTTGGTTGATAATTGAGAAGAATAATTAAGATTGACTCTCATTTAACTTCCAAAAATCTAATTTAAATTTTCTGAATGTTCAATTGTTATAAAGGAATTGGATATGTCTTTGAAAAGGAAGAACATAAGTGATTGTAGAGAAAGAACAAGGAAATGAGAATAAATGACTGATTGCTGCTGATCAAGATAGTAATTAGAATATTTGCAATTGGAGATCACCAGTACTTATCTGCAGAGTTTAATGTCAATCTGAGCAGATGGATATTTGACTTAACATGTGATCTATAAAATCTCATTGAATATATTGATGTGTGACAAAAGAATTTAGATGCAAATCTGCGCTCGACATTCTGTAATCATTTCTGTTGGGAACAGATTACGATGAATTACTTCTAGAAGACCCTGACGAGAGGAAGATACAGGAGGTCATAAAGAACTTCCAGCGGGCAACAGAGGAAGGTCAGAATAATAACCAACTCTTATTTTCCTTACATATATTTTATAAACAGGGATGTAATATTGATATCCTAAAAGTTTACTTACACCAGTTTTAATAGTGGATTTAATTACAGTCCCGTCAACAGCCATGCATTTCCTTCAATTTAAAAAGTCATGACATGACTGGTGTCTAAAGTCCAGTTTTTTTTTTAAACTGCTATTACTTGTAACTTTTTTTTGATTATTAGTTGTTTAATTAAATTTTATCACACAAGTACAGATAAAAATTCAGCACCTTAAGATTGCAAAACAAATTTGCAACAACTCATCAGTAATCCAGCCAATTCCACATGGAAACTACAGGCCAAACTCTAAGGAACACTCCTGATTCCATTCTATATTTACTGCAGAACACTATACCCAGTGCTGTACACATTACCCACATTTAATGTCTTCATTCGCTACTTAATTCAACAATGCACATCAGCACAGGTAGTCTTCAAATAACTTACCTCCCTTCCCTCCCAGTCCTGATCAACATTGTTCCCATCCCTATAACATGAGGAAGATCATTGGAACAGGCATGATACTGGAAAATGACTCCTGTATTCAAAACCTACCCTTAGTTAATGTCATCCTCAACTCAGTACATTAACACTCATGCCATCACATATGGTCAAACAACCCTGCTGAGAAGTAACAGCTGAAAGGCCTGAGGCAGAAGGTTTCACAGAGAAAATCATCCACCAGAAATCACTTCATCACTGCAACCTTGCTGCCTGAACACCAATTTCCTATGTTGATAGTAGCCTCTTTTAAATTGTTGCCCAACTGAGCACAGCTGTTGGGTGCAGCCATTCAATAACAGTGGGTTTGGCAAGTCCACCTGGGCTACATCTGTGGTGCAATTCAACAGTGACTCAAAAACCTACAAGTTGAGGAGTGTCCATTGACTAAATATCTTCATCTAGCAACTGACAAGAATGCTGATTGGCTCTGTTGGTAAGCATACTTAAAAAATAAAAACATATTACAATGTTGAACTATATAAGAACAGCTGGTGCAAACCAATCCCCACCCACATACAGGCACTGAATCTCCAAGAAGACATCAAAGTCCACGCAACTTAAAGAAAAGCATCTGATAAGTTCCTCTTCCACATCTTGACTAACTAAACATAGTGTAGGAGATTACACCAATCATGCTTTGTGTTACAGACAAAGAAAATGTTTGATATAAATGTGGAAAATGCTGGAAATGCTCAGCTAGTCTGGGAGTATCTGTGGTGAGAGATACAGAGTTAATATTTCAGATCAATGACCTTTCATTAGAACTGAGAAACAGAAATACAATAGGTTTTGAATAAATGAAAGGGGAGCAGGGAGGAAAAGCGAGATGCAATATCTGTGATAGGGTGGAGGGGAGGGAGAGAGTAATTGACAAAATAATTCATGCACAAAAGCCAAAATAATGGTAGTTGGTTTAAAAAATATTGAAATTGTGAGGAGGTGAGATTAATTTTAGATCCACTGTGTTCAAGATCAGTTTTCTCTCTTTAGTACTTGCAAAAGCTTACGAGCATCATGTAAGGGGGCCCTAAAGATGATTTCATGATCTGGTAATCCCAGCAAACAACTACATTTTCTTGAAGTTGAGTTGTAGGAGAGGGGAGCAAACTATTGCTAATCTGTTAATTCATGGATAGAAAATCACTAGTTAAGTATGAATGATTTTCTTTAATATTCTGTCTGAGAACACTTCTATCCTGTTTGAAGAAGCAGATCTTTATATTTCACTTCAAAATAGCCATATCAGTAACATTTGATCTCTAGCATGTTTCTGCAGTGTCCCTGAAAAATATCATATCATGCTGCTTTAAGAATCTATGGCAGCTGATGCCATGGAACACCAAAAATCACATGCAATCCTTTTATCTGCGCTACTTTAGTTTCACTGAAATGGCGAAAAGAGATATTTCAACTGGACCTGTTAAGATTTCACATGTTGAATAATTAACTATTGCTGCAGTTTGTAGCAATTTTAAAATAACCTTTGAAGATAATGTTATTATGTATGTATTAAATGCTTAAGAATGGAAGATGAATTTGTACAATTAAGCTTTTGTGATGAAGTTCTATGTCTTTTGGCATGACAATTATATGTTGTAGATCTGCTGAAACATAATTCAAAAAAGCGAAAAGGAAAAAGAATATTGAGGAGGAATGAACCTTTTGATAGCTTCAGAGAAAATGCTTGGCCACAAATACAAAGAGGTAGGACTGCTGTTCAACTTAATTTTGCTTATACTTTGATGACTAATATACATAATATTGGCTTGAATTATCCTTAGGGGCTCTTCTGATAATCTCTGGTAATTTTGATTTAGTAGCTGTGGAAAAAGATCATTAACAGTGCTGGTACCATGTTCTATGCTTCCTGCTGCTTGTCTAAAGTGTTACCATGGGCACCTGATAAAATAGAAAGATAGAAATTGCGTTTCATGAGCACCTTTCGTGGCCTCATAACATCCAATGTGTGTTACAGCCAATAACGTACTTTTGAATTGCCATTGTGGGTGGCACGGTGGCACAGTGGTTAGCACTGCTGCCTCACAGCGCCAGAGACCCGGGTTCATTTCCTGCCTCAGGCGACTCTCTGTGTGGAGTTTGCACATTCTCCCCGTGTCTGAGTGGGTTTCCTCCGGGTGCTCCGGTTTCCTCCCACAATCCAAAAATGTGCAGGTTAGGTGAATTAGCCATGCTAAATTGCCCGTAGTGTTAGTTGAAGGGGTTAATGTAGGGGAATGGGTCTGGGTGTGTTGCGCTTCGGCGGGTCGGTGTGGAGGAATGTGAGCAATCAACACGTCTCACAGACAGTAATGAATAAATACCCAAATCATCTGTTTTCATTCTTTTCCTATCTCCCCTCGGTGGTCTCATCCATTTATATATGTGACTCTTCTCACTCCCCTGCCACATTTACAGTTTTTAGTTTCCTGACCCTAAACAATAATGTTTATCTTTTGAACAATAACGTTTATTCTTCTCATACCTACATTCCCCATCAGAATATTCTGAAGGCTTCTCATTTCTTCCTTGAACAGAGGCCCAACAAATTTCAATCCACCACCACCCTTCTTCACATGGTCAAACTTGGTCTCACATTGACTTAGTTAACAATTCTTATGATAAAATGTATTGCTTAACGAACCTGTATGGGTCCCAGCTTTATCTGCATTTTTTTGAGTGACATGTTGATCTACACAGTTCTACACAGGCCCTTTCCATCATCTCAACAGTGCCTTGAGAACTCGTAATACAACTTCAAGTTCCCTTCTTGAACTCAAACATCAATTTTGTCTCTAATTTCCAAAATTTTCAAATCTTTTTTGCTTCACATGGGCCATTTCCTTGTCTTCCCTGTGTCGTTATTTCTGGAATACCCTGTCAGCCATAATCCATTGTAATAAAAAAAACAGGAAATGCTGGAAATACTCAGCATGGCTGGGCAGCATCTGTGGAGAGAAAGTTCTAATCCAGACAAATGTGAGGTGATGCATTTAGGCAAGACTAATTCTAGAGCAAATTATACATTGAACGGAAGAGCCTTGAGAAAAGTTGATGGGCAGAGAGATCTGGGAGTGCAGGTCCATTGTATCCTGAAGGCTGCTGCACAGGTGGATAGACTGGTCAAGAAGGCATATAGTATGCTTGCCTTCATTGGATGGGGTATTGAATATAAGAGCTGGCAAGTCATGTTAAAATTGTACAAGACATTGGTTCGGCCACATTTAGAGTACTGTGTACAGTTCTGGTCGCCACATTACCAAAAAGATGTGGACACTTTGGAGAGGGTGCAGAGAAGGTTTACGAGTATGTTGCCTGGTATGGAAGGTGCTAGGTATGAAGAGAGGTTGAGTAAGTTAGGTTTGTTTTCATTAGCAAAAAAGAGATGGAGGAGGGACCTGATTGAGGTTTACAAAATCATGAAGGGTATAGACAGGGTGGATAGAGACAAGCTTTAACCCAGGTGAAGGTCACACTTTCAAGTGAGAGGTGGAAAGTTCATGGGGGATACACGCGGCAAGTACTTCACACAGAGGATGGTGGGCATCTGGAATGCGTTGCCAGCAGAGGTGGTAGAGGCAGGCACAGTAGATTCATTTAAGATGCATCTGGACAGATGCATGAGTAGGTGGGTAGCAGAGGAATATAGATGCTTCAGAATTGGGCGACAGGCTTAGACAGTAGATTTCAATCTGCTCAGGCTTGGAGGGCTGAATTGCCTGTTCCTGGGCTGTAAACTTTCTTTGTTCTTTGTTTTAGTACTCAAAAACACACATATATATTACATTGACTATAAATGTGCAATCATGCACAGCTACATTTCATTCCACTCTGTTGTACTCCTGCTACCAAATGCCTCTGTTTCTCATTCAAGTCGTGATCATGCATCAGTAATCACATTTTCTCATCCTGCCAAATGCACAATTTTCACATTTAATGGCTGTTAACAAGCTGGCATTTTTGCCCTTAAATTTCTCCACAAACTTCAATGGATTATAATCAGTGTATATGATTGTCTCAGATATGTAACTGGTAGCATAAACACTGAAATATTGTAACGCCAACACCAAATTCAAAGTCTCCATCTCGGCCGTCGAATATTTCTCCTGATGAATGTTCAACTTCTTGGAGAAATATTGATCTTTCTATCTTCTCATCATCTTCTTGCAAGAGCATAGCACCGATATCCACATCACTTGCATTGATAGCCATCTTGAATGACTTTGTGTCATTAGGTGTGGCTAATACAGAAACAGTGGTTAACACAGCTTTCAGGCTGTCAAATGCCTTCTGACAGTTGACTGTCCACTGAAACTTCTTGCCTTTCTTTAGCAATTCAGTGAGTGGAGCAGCCACACTAAAATTTGGTATGAATTTTCAATAAAATCCACTCAATCCCAGGAACCATTGTACTGCTCTTTTTGTCGATGGTGTGGGAACCTCCCCAATTACCTTTGTTGTTGCATCCCGTGGGGCCATTTGTCTGTGTCCAATAACATGGCCCAGGAAGGTGACTTGGACTTTGGCAAATTCACTTTTAGCCAGCTTTATCATCAAGACCCCCTTCCGAAGTTGATCAAACAAGTCTGGCAAATGTTGTAAATGTTCCTTCCATGGGTGACTAAAAATCACCAGGTGATAGATACATACAACACACTTGGTTAATCTGGCAATGACCTTATTGGTTAATCTCTGAAATGTAGCTGGCGCTTTTTTCATGCCAAATGGCATGACTTGAAACTGATACTGACCATTCAGCATTATGAAAGCCAAAATTGTCTTTATGACAAAATTGCCTGCCAGTAGTCTCTGGTTGTCCCACCTTTTCAACACAGTCTTTCAAACATGGAATCGGATATGCATCAGTGTTTGTAACTGCATTGACTTTGCGATAGTCCACACATAACCGTTGGGTATCATGTGGCTTTAGCACCCATGGGTGAGCTCCAGTCACTGTAACTCACTTTGATTATGTCATCTCGGAGCATGTTTTCAATCGCCTTTTGAACCTGTGCCAACTTTAGATGATTATGCTTATAAGGATGTTGCTTAATTGGAACAGTATCCCCTATTTTTACTTCATGCATAATTAGGTTTGTACGTCCCAGCTGATTTCCACATATCTCCCCATGTGATTGGAAGAACTCTTTCAGGTCATTTTGATTTTACTCTGGAAAGTAACTCAATAACTTATCCTAATTTTTTACAACTTCCTTAATGTTCAATTTAATTTTAGGAGTGTCCAATTCAGAATCCTCTGAACTTGATTCTTCCCTCTGTGTTGTAACCAATAACACATTGTCTTCTTGCTTTCTTTTCCTGTCAAAATAGCTTGTGAACATATTCACATGTGAGATTTCCTTCTGTCTGGAGTCCCTATCAAGTAGTTCACCTCAGTCAATTTCCTTTCGACTTGATAAGGTTTTTCTCTGTTCCCTTCAAGGGTTTCCCTTTTACCCTGTGGTAAGTTATCCTTCTGATCTTCATGAGATCTACTTTTCCCTTTCCAAGTGAGGATTTCTCTTTTCCCCAATTTCTATCCCTCACGGATTGAAATTGACACCTACCACTCACTGCCTTCGAGTCCAACAACCCTAATCCCAAATTGGAACAATAGAGCAAATCTGGATGAGCCCCCAATCTGTGATGGGCCAGACCCCCTCAAAACATTTCAAGAAAGTAGTCCAGACCCAAACTTTGCTAGTTGTTTTAAGCAGGTGTGAAGTGGATATTCCAGGAGAAATGCTGCTGGTCAAACCACTCAGTTTTAAACAAAATAGAATTTATTTACAAGATTACTAAATGAAACACAAACAACAGAAAACAGAATACCGAATAGCTTAACATCTCCCAAAACCCAACAGATCATCCCAACTTAATGATACTGTTCCAAATCCTTGCAACCATCCCCATAATCCCCCCTTGGCACAAAAGGTAAAATCAAACACAGGTTCTTGCACGATAGAGGTCAGAGAGAGAGTACCAGCCTGGACCTGCTTCTTTGGGTCCAGCAGCTTTTTAACTCTACTTTAAAAACAAACCAAAACAGAGAAAAGCTGAGCTGGGAGAACTGGCCACTCCCCTTTCACCATTTTTTAAAAATTGAAAGCATTCTGTCTGAGGCAGTATCTGTTAGTTATAAATAAATTGGCTCTAAACACCCTCAAATCCAGACTTTTCCGAGTCTGTAGGTAAAAACAAGGACTGCAGATGCTGGAAACCAGAGTCTAGTTTAGAGTGGTGCTGGAAAAGCACAGCAGGTCAGGCAGCATCCGAGGAGCAGGAAAATCGATGTTTCGGGCAAAAGTCCTTCATCAGAAATAGACCCTTTTCAGAGTCTGTGTCATTTACGAGCTCTCTGAAAGAAGCCAAGGACAGTATAACCTTGTTAAAGGAGCAGTTTCATCACAATATGAAAATCCAGGGAAATGGGATTCATTAGTAACTTTACATAGCGATTTACTCAAATGTCTGAAAAGAAGAAATATTCAGGTTTATGTGGAAAAGAAAGGTGTTATGAATTTGAAGGCATAAACTGTACCTTTCAGAGAGAGTTAATGCTGTTCTGAACTGACAGATTACAAGCTCCTGTGTATGTGACTAGATGGCAGTCCCAGAGTATACTGGAAAATTGAAAGTATGTTACATTTGGTTGTGAAATGGATACCTGAATTTAGGTTGCTGTTATGGCAACTATTCAAATTTAACCAATCAGTTTAAATTAAATTAAACCAATTAGACAATCTGATGTTGAGGGAGGGTATAAATTGTGGACATTTTGAAAATTGGTAATATAGCAACTGCCATAAAGAGAGAAACTCAAAGAGAATTAATTGTACATCTAACATCTTGCTCTCAAAGAAATCGGAAAATACTCTCTATCAAAGGTACATTTTCATTTGAAACATGCTCGCAGTAAAAAGGAAGACAACCCAGTGAAATCAGCAACCCAGAAGAATGAAGTCACGGAAGAAACAGCAGCTGTGTGGTGTTGAAATTAAATTGATGTAAGTTTAGTAAGTGTCTTATTGGTACAGCATATTGCTATAGAGTTAAGAGAAAGGGAGGCCTTAGAGTTGTGAAAAGTTGTTGTTTAATGTTAACTTTTAGAGTTAAAACAATAAATTGATGTTATTTTCTTTAAATAGTGGAATCTAGGAGTTCTCTGTCTCTCATATTTTAACAGATTATGAGGTGAGGTGAGCTTCATTGGATGTTTGGTTTAATTAATAGAGGGGTTCACCTTTGTATCGTAACAAATGGATATTGGACTAGTATTGTAATTTTTTTTCAAATACAGGCCAACTTATCTCTTCTGCTGTTCAATTTTATGTGGAATGCACCAGACATGTTAGATGACATCTAGCATGGTATCGCTATCCAGATGTAGATTCCATAGTGTTGTGGAAACTTTGCCAAAAGCTTACATTCAGTACACTTTATGCACTGTTTTGGTACCAGTGGATTCTTGTACTTGCAAAGTCGGCCCCAGATCCCAACTTATTTCTTCCTGTTGTCATATCCGGTATGGCTTGGTAAACCGAAGGCATTCCTTTGCAGCACATGGGAGAGGTACATAGGAATGGTATCCGCATTATTTGTTACTCGTAGGAGGTCCAAGCTTCTATCCCACATGGATAATGAGGACTGAGTTTATCCAGCAGAAGATATATATATATGTATATGTATAAGATGCTTTGTTTTTGAAGATTTCTATCTTGCACAAAGAGACCAAGATATAACTTAACTGGCTGCAAAGATCAAGAGAATTTTGCTGCATCCATTTTTACTTACATTTTTATTCTGCAGTAAAGTCATAAATCCACTCTAACAATTTCCCAAATTTACGTTACAGACAGTAGCAAAGATACTATAGAATCTGCAAGAGAAAGCCATTCTGACAACGACAACGATGACCCAGAACCTATAGATCTGTCAGATGATGATGATGATGATGATACAGTTGAGGAACGACTGGACGAGTTGGAAATGAACATAATGCCTGGTTAGAAAAACAATAATCTATTGATCTCATGTTTATAAATATTGAAAAAAATTAAGATTTGTAAAAGATTCTCAAGCAATCTAAGAATTGTGAAGCTCAAAGGAGACACATACAGGTAACTATGCAATATAGTGCATACAGAGGTAGCAGATATATGAGAATGGAACATACTCTGTGGGTAGAGTTAACAGGACGTTGTGACTGCTATTGTTCAGTTAATTCCTTAATTGTTGACTGTTCCTCATAATAGTTCAACTAATTCGCTAAAGTAAATCCACACCCAATGTGATGCTGAGGCTCAGCTGTGAAAATGTGTTGGGGTAGTGTTGGGATTTAATACACTGACAAAAATTTATAAATGCTGCAGCCTCAAAGTCCTTGAGGGCAGTGTGGCACCAGGAAACAGAATTGGCGATAAAATGGTCTGCTGATAATTCAGCTGAGGTAAATTTGCTGGTTTTGTTGTTCAAACAATTGGACTTTGCTCCAGTCATATGTATTGAGCATTTTATGAATAGAAATGCTTTCAGGAACTTCAGCCACATTATGGGGACTAAGTCTTGTTTCAAGAAATTACCAAGAAGCCCTTTGTGGTGCCTATGTTCAGAAAGCACTTTGTACCTATGTAGTTCAACAACAAATGTATGACATGCAGAATAACGCACATCTCAATAATTAATTTTGTATGGCTGCCATCATAGTTTACGTTTAGAGTTTGCAATTCATCGTAGCTTTATGCAAATTCCATATTTTTATTATAGATTCAAAACTACCTACGCTTTTCACTTTCTTTTCTCACAAGGTGAGATTCCTATCGGTTTGCCCTGTTATGTTTCTTACACTTCATTGGGGTAGCTGTTGAAAATCAAGCCCAGTTATTCCCAATATCATCATAAATGTTAAAGATTTTGAAAAGTATGCAGAATTGCTCAAATCATATGCCTTTTAGACTCTGGTTAACAGACATCCTGGCCAAGTTTCTGTAATTAATAAGAATTACTGTTTATTACAAAACTGATAACACACAAGGCTTCGGGCCAAGTGCTCAAAAATAGGATTAGATGTTTGACAACTGCTGCAGAATTGTTGCTCCAAAGCACCCCTTTCTGTGCTGTAAAAACTCTGCGATGCTATGAATTATGAACCATCAGTATATAACTACTAATAAGCTCTCCCTCTACACATGTACAGATGGAAAAAGAAACATGGGTGTTATGGGGAGAGGGAAATGGTTCAGTGGTCCCTGTTCATATGGTTTGTTAAGATGATTTTTGTGCTGATCAGAACACTGCTTCTCAATCTGCTTTCACTGGATGCTGTCACATGTTCGCAGGATTGAACCTGAGAATCAGGATGTCTCAGGCAAGGGGAAAGGTTGAGAAAGAAAGTCCTTCATGGTAACTTCAGTCAGTGTGGGAATTGAGACCACATTGTTGGCCTCACTCTACATCACAAGCTAGCTGTCCAGCCAAATAAGCTAAACAACCCCCACTATGTATTGCACTAACAACCAATTTAAGAGGATCAGTTGGGCTCACAATTTAGGAGCAAATTACTGCAGATGCTGGAATCTGCACTGAAAACAACAAATCTGGAGATCACAGAGGGTCAGACAGCTTTCATGGAGAGAGAGTAAAGCTAATGTTTCAAGTCTAGATGACCCTTCATCAGAGCTGAAGTGAAGCATGGAGGGGGCAGCATTTATGCTATAGTTGGCAGGGGATGGGGTGTGGAGGTGTGGTAGGATGTAGAGTGCTGTATGAGAAAAGATGTTGATAACTCAGATTAAGTGAAATCCATGTGGGGTAAGTCTGAGTCATTGGCAGACATTGAGAAAGGAAACATGGCTGTGGAAGAGTTTTGGCAAACAGCTTGCTCTTCCTTTCAACAGGAATTTGGTTGTCTTTTTCACTGTGTATATCTTCATTGCTTTCCATTTCCCTTCTGTTCAACAGGGTGTTTGCCAAAACTTGCTTCCACAAGATGTTTCCTTTCTCAGCAACTACCAACGACTCAGACTTACCTCATGTGAATTTCACTTAATCTGAACCAGCGACATCCTTTCTCATCCAGCACTCAACACACTATCACCCCCACAATACAACCTCGCCCCAACATTAGCATAAATGTTGCACCCTCCACATTTCACTTCAGCCCTAATAAAGAGTTCTCTCAACTCAAAACATTAGATTGCTTTCTCTCCATGGATGCTGTCTGAACCACTGTGTACTCCAGCATTTGTTATTTTCATGGCTCACAATGTGGTTTACTTAGACTTGCTAGAAGTTACCAATATTCATATGCCAGTTCTTGTCTTCAACAAACAGAAATAATAGGCTGAATCTTCCACTTTTTTGGCTAAGTGTGAGTTCTTGAGTTGTTTGGAGAAATTCTCACTAGAAGATCCATTAAGATTTCTGGCTATATCTTAGTAAACGTGCCTCATTCATTACCTACCCCACCCCTTTGGTGTCCTTCACTTTTGATTCTACCCCCAAACTATGTTGATCTATTCCAATGGTATAGGGCTAACATATTAATATGGTTAAAGATTGGTTAGCAAACATAAAGCTGAGAGTACAAGTAATGGATATTTATTGACATGGCAAGCTGTACCAAGAGGAGTATAACAGATAGTGGTATCTCAAATGTTTACAATCTGTATTAATGACTTAGATGAGGGGACTAAATTTATGGTAGCTAAACTTGCCTGTGGCACCAAATTAGGTGGAAATAATTTGTCCAGCACAGACCTCATGGCAATGCCTCAACCAGAATCGATTTTCCCATCAAACAAAAGCTGAGGGGGTGACTATTCCCTAATGCATGATCAATGGAAATTCCTTGAATAATTCAACCATTCATCACTCTTTCTCAAACATAAATTGGTCTTTATTTTGCAATTTGGTGTTCTTGCATCTGTCCTGAGAAGTGCAAGATTTAAAGATTCAACAGCATGTCTCTTTTCCAGAAATTCTATACTTGCTTAAAAGACAAAAACTAAAGACTAATCATGAACAGCAGTTTTGTATTCTTATGCTAGACTTTCTTTTAACTCTTTCAATTCTGTAACAAACACTATAAGTATCTGTACTGAGGTATCTTGTACATAAAATAATGCTAAAGAAGTGACATTACAAACTTTTCACTGCACTCATTTGAGTGCATGTGGCAATAAAGGCTATTCTATTCTATTCTTTGATGGACAAAAGTTCACCTTTACTCCACCAGCTACATTTTTTGCCCAGTCATGTAACCTAATCCTAATCCTATCCCTTTTCAGACTCTCTACGACCATTTGATACTTTGCTTTCCTACCAGAAGGTATGTTGCCTCCCAGGTGCCAGGGTCTGGGATGTCTCAGATTGAGTCTACAAGATTCTGAAGGGGATGGGTGAGAAGCCAGAAGTCGTGGTGCACATAGGCACCAATGTCATAGCTAGAAAAAGGGATGAGGATCTAAAAAGTGATTTCAGGTAGTTAGGTTGCAAGCTAAAAAGCAGGACGAGCAGAGTAGTAATCCTAGGAATACTACCAGTGTAATGTGCTAGTGATGTGAGCAACAGGGAGTGAGCACAGCTAAACATGTGGCTACAGGGCTGGTGCAGGAGGGAGGACTTCAGATACTTATATCATTGGGGTATCTTCTGGGGAAGGTGGGATCTGTACATGAAGGATGGGTTACACTTAAACTGGAAGGGCACCAATATCCTGGATGGGAGATTTGCTAGAACACTTCAGGAGGATGGGAACCAGAGCCAGAGATCAGAGGAGAGGGTAGTTGTTGAACAGGCAGAAATAGAATGCAGAGAGTCTGTCAGTAAGGATACACAATCGATAGGGCAAAGGGTTGGGTTAAAGTGTGTCTGTTTCAATGCAAGGACTATCAAGAATAAGAGTGTTGAACTTAGAGCTTGGATCAGTACTTGAAACTATGATGTTGTGGCCATAATGGAGACATGGAGTTCACAGTGGCAGGAATGGTTGCTGGATGTTTCAAGGTTTAGATATTTTAAAAAGAAAGGGAGGGGGATAAAAGAGGACGGGGAGTAGCATTGTTAATTAGAGAATGTATCACAGCTGCAGTAACAGGAAAGGAACAGTCACTTTGTTGAATGTTTTCTATAGACCTCCCAATAGCAGCAGAGAAATGGAAGAACAGATTGGACAGAAGATCTTGGAAAAGGTGCAGATGTAACAGTTGTTGTTATGTGTGACTTCAACTTCCCCAATATTGATTGGAACATCCTCAGTGCATATGATCAGGATGGAGCCGATTTTGTCAGGTGTGTCCAGGAAGGATTTCTGACTCAGTATGTAGAAAGGCCGACTGGGGGGAGGCCATATTGGATTTGGTGCTAGACAACGAGCCAAGCCAGGCTGTCAGTGGGAGAGCATTTCGGTGACAGTGACCACAACTTCTTCCTCTGCTCTTTTTAGTTTTTGTAAATAACTTGGATGAAGAATTGGAAGGGTGGGTTAGTAAGTTTCCCAATGACACAAAGGTCGGTAGAATTGTAGATAGTGTCGAGGACTGTTGCAGGCTACAACAAGACATTGACAGGATGCAGAGCTCGGTTGAGTGACAGATGGAGTTCAACCTGGATAAATGTGAAATGATTTATTTTGGAAGATCGAATTTGAATGCTGAATACAGGATTAAAGACAGGATTCTTGGTATGTGGCGGAACAGCAGGATCTTGGAGTCCACGTACATAGATCCCTCGAAGTTGCCACCCAAATTGATAGGGTTGGTAAGAAGGCATACGGTGTTTGACTTTCATTAACAGGAGATTGAGTTTACCAGCCATGAGGTTTTGCTACAGCTCTATAAAACCCTGGTGAGACCACACTTGGAATATTGTGTCCAGTTCCGGTGACCTCATTATAGGGAGGTTGTTGATGCTTTAGAAAGGGTGCAGAGGTTATTTACTAGGATAATGCCTGGATTGGAGGGCTTGTCTTATGAAGAGAGGTTAAATGAGCTAGGGCTTTTCATACTGGAGAGAAGAGGAAGAGAGGTGACTTAATAGAGATGCACAAGGTAATGAGAAGCACAGATAGAGTAGATAGCCAGAGACTTTTCCCCAGGTCAGATGGGTCATAATTTTAAGGTGATTGGAGGAAGGTATGGGAGGAAATGTCAGCGGTTGGTTCTTTATGCAGAGAGTGGTGGGTACGTGGAATGCACTGCATGTGGTGATAGTAGGGTCAGAGACACTGGGGACATTTAAGCGACTGCTGGACAAGCACATGGATGGCAGTAAATTAAGGGGTGTTTAGGTTAGATTGATCTTAGTATAAGATAAATGTTTGGCACAATATCGTTGACCAAAGGCCTGTACTGTGCTGTGTATTCTATGTTCTATGTATTTTAGTAACAGTTTGGGGAAGGTTCACTTAGTTTTTTCTGAGATGAAGAGCTTGTTAAATCAAGAAAGATTTATTAGCATAGGGTGAAATCCATTGGAGTTTAGAAGAACCCATTTGAAGAATCAAAGGTCATCTTAATGAAACGTGCAAGATCTTGATGGATCTTGTTAAGGTGGACATGGGGAGGATGTTTCTTCTTATGACGGAGTCTAAAACTAAGAGACAGAGCTTAAGAATAAGACATTTCCCTTTAAAAGAGAGATGAAAAGAACTTCTTCGCTGAGGTTCTGTGCCCTGGAAGGTAGTAGAGACTGAGTCTTTAATCTTTTTCAAGATTTAGTTAGAGTTTTGATAGACAAGGGAATTAAGGGTTACGGTATACAGGGAGGAAAGTGGAGCTGAAAACATAAACACATCAACCATCATCTAATCGAATGACCAGGTAGGCTCACAGGATCAAATCCCTAATTTGCCTCCTAAATCCTATGTTCCTATTTAATCTTTTTTTCCAATCTTGTTATTATGGGAAATGGGATTGTGAAATATAAAGTGGCCTGGATAAGGAAATATTTACTTCAAGTTAAAGGTCACTAGCATCAGACATCAGTCTAATTTATTTAAATGTAAATTTAAAACAAATAGTATGAGAAAGAAGATTTAAAAGATAATAAGCTTTGAGAATTATGGAACGTGACTGATATTTGGATTTGTAAGCTCATGCTCAAAAAGAGATGTTCATTGGGCTATTTGGGTTCCCGAGTTATAGAAACAGAAATGCTTGAGAAACTCAGCTAGTGTGTGGAGATAGAAAGAAAGTTAAGGATTCAAGTCTCATCTGACTTTTTTTTTGCATTTTGTAATTAAATAATGAAAGTTTCTGTGCTAATTTTACACCAGGAAATTTTTCTGCATTCATCCATAGACTTGCATCTTCTATTTCTCAAGTGATCTACTCTTGTCTCAAAAGGTACAATGATCTCTGTCTCAACTTTATCCTTGGGCAAACAACTTGCAAGTGTCTCAAATAAGAGCTCAAGAGCTCTCAATAAATAAATTTCTTCTCACCCCCTCAGCCAATTCTATTTGCCAATTTTAAACTGGTCCTCTCTCATCCCTATCTCCCAAGTCTTATTCATTCTCTTAAACCCTTCATGACTAAAAAAAACTCAATTCAATCTTCTTGTAGTACTTAGTCCCAATATTTCAAGCTTCAAAATAACAGTTCCTCATTGCTCACATAATACTGATGTATCTACATGCTTGCTCTCTCTAGTTATTATTTCTTTCCTGAATATTGATCAGTTTAAAATTGTATAAAATTTGTAATAGTAACATAGTCTTTGCCTAGTTCAAAATCGATCATAATATAGTTGGCGGGGGGGGGGGAACATTTTCACTGGCCTGCATGTTAGCACTTTGTAAACATAATGTGAAATTTCCTAAATTCACAAATTGTAACAAAATCCTGATCTAAATTCATTTAAGCATTTTTGTAGCTTCAGAAGCAATAGAGATTGGAAGAAAAATTAGACGCTGTACTTGCTCAGTCACTGACAACTAAAGGACATTTTCAGTCTGCTAACACAGTTAACAAGGGAGATTTTCAAACTGTCTTAACAGTCATTAATACACAATGACCAGAGGAATGCTTCACATGTCAACACAGTCATGAGCACACATTGGCCAGAGGAAATCTTTACTTTGTTAACAGTCAGTATCATCCAGTGACCAGAGGAAATTTTTACACTTTGTTGGGATGGTCACTAATAGCAACCAGAGGAAATCTTCACAGTGTGTTAACACAGTCACTCATAGCGAACAGAAGAAACCTTCCTAATGTGTTAACAGTCAATAATGTGAGGTTCCAGTGTTGGGTTGGGGTGGATACCTGGTTATATCCAACAGGTTTATTTGAAAGTACAAACTTTCAGAGCGCTACTCCTTTGTCAGGTAGCTAGTGAAGCAGGATATACAGGACACAGAATTTATAAGATCAAAATGTCATGCAACTGGTGTGATATACTGGACAAACCTAGATGACTGGTAAGTCTTTAATCACTAAGAACAGGAATGCAGTTTCAATTAATATGTAAATCCCAGAATTTCTTTCAATTCACTGCCCCCATATTACTTAAGGTTTTAACAGTATATGAAAGAAAGGCGACATCTCAGCTCAGACAATGTATTAAAGGTGTGAGGAATTTGATAAATTCCTGGTTTGGAAATAAAACCAGTCTGAATCCAGGTTGGAATGGACCAACTCTAACGTCATACTTTTAATACATTGTCTGAACTGAGATGTCACATTTTTTAGTAGGTTTACAGATGACAGCAAAATTGATGGTGTAGTGGACAGTGAAGAAGGTTATCTTCAGATAACCCGGACTACAATGGGATCCTGGTCAGATGGGCCGAGATGGGCGGATGAAGTTTAATTTATATAAATGTGAGGTATTGCGTTTTGATAAAGCAAGTCAGAGCAGGACTTATAGACTTCATGGTCGGGTCCTGGGGCGTGTATCTGAATAAAGAGACCTTGTGGTGCAGGTTCACATTATATTGAACGTGAAGTTGCAGGGTAATGAGGAAGGAGTTTGATATACACTTACCTTTATTGCATTGAATATAGGAGCTTGGATGTCATGTTGCTGCTGTACAGGACATTAGTCAGACCACTTTTAGAACACTGCATTTAATTCTGGTCTCCTATTATAGGAAAGATGTCCCATGTAAGCCGTACACTGTGGATACAGGCTATTCGGTCTGACAACTCCACATCAATGCTCTGAAGAGCATCCCACCCAGACTCAGCTCCCTATCCTATCCCGATAACCCTGCATTTCCCATGGCTAATTCATCTAAGCTGTAAATGTGTTGCTGGAAGAGCGCAGCAGGTCAGGCAGCATCCAAGGAGGAGGAGAATCGACGTTTTGGGCATGAGCCCTTCTTCAGGAATGATTCCTGAAATGTCGATTCTCCTGCTCCTTGGATGCTGCCTGACCTGCTGTGCTTTTTCAGCAACACATTTTCAGATCTGATCTCCAGCATCTACAGTCCTCACTTTCTCCTAATTCATCTAACCTACACCTAACCTGGACATCATGGGCAATTTAGCATTGTCAATCCACCTAAACTGCATATCTTTGGACTGTGGGAGGAAATCCACACAGACAAGAGAAGAATGTTCAGTCTCCACACAGTCGCCTAAGGGTGGAATTAAACCCAAGTTCCTGACTGTGAGGCAGCAGTGCCACCATGCCATCCAATTATATAAATAAAGTATAACAGAGATTTTCATATCTCCTGCATTATGTTTCTGTTATTTGCCATGTGTCTTTTTCATTGATTTTAGTTGGTGTGATGATGTTTTTACATAGATTTTTTGAGTGATGTAGATGTCTCGCGGCTTCGCTTGGTCAGGGTTTGTGGTTATCCAGAATATTTGATCATCCAGCAACTCCTGGTCCCATAGGTGCTGGTAAAAAAAAGGTTTTCTGTACTTAGGTTATTTTCTTCCTCCTGAATTTCTATAGTTCACATTAATTTGTCAGTGGTATTAGCTCAGCCATTCCATGCGGTATCAAATTGCATATTCTAACCAATCCCTGGATAATATTGAATTCTTCTTAATATTTGTTAGTGATCATTTTATAATGAGCTCTATCTTTGAGCTCAAGTGGAAATATTTCTTGGACATCTACCTGAACAATAACAACCAGAAAAAATATTCAACTTGTTAATACTGGCATCAAAAGGGAATGGAGGAAATTGTCAATTGTTAGCACAATCCCAAAAAGCAAACAAAAGTTATATTCTAACTGTGTTAGGACAGCGAATATCACACCCCAATCAGAAGAAGAAAACGGACTGAACACAATCAGTAAAAGTGGCCAGAGGAAATTATAATACAAGATAAGAACAGATAACATAGAGACCAGATAAAATCTTCCCTGAACATGTTTAACAATAGCTAGCATCTCCAGAGAAACTTATTCTCAAACTTAATCAACGCAGACAGCATTAATGAATGAGGCAAAAAAGATTAAGCACCCATAATTGATTTGTTGTCAAATCAAACATATTTTGCAGATACCAGTGAAATTGAAAGAGCCAACCTTGCTGAAAAGCATGATGCTTCTTCTATTGAAGAAGCCTTTGACAAGCTTGTGGAAGAACTGGAGTCATCAAATGCCCATGGTTAGATGTCTGTTCATCTCTGTTTAAATATCAGGAAAGCATTATGCCAGGTTACCTTTTTTGATTCTGTCACTAAATCAGGTTTTAAAGGAGTGGACAATAGGTTTACACTCATGGAGCAAATATATGTCTGTGTTGATCGAATCATGAAAACGATTACCTCATGTTTACAGCACAGAAACAGACCATTAACCCAGCTGCTCAATGTCAGCGAGTATGCTCCATGGTGGTCTCTTTATGCTCCAGTTCATCTTACCCCATTCTGATACCCTATTTCCTTCTATTTTTCCTCCTTTTGTATTTATGTAGATTTTCCTTCAATGAGTTTATGATGATAAACAAAGTTAATCCAAATAATTGCACATTCGACCCTCTTGCCATTCTTTGGATAAAGAGGAAAGAAAAAAACTCACACAACATCAGGTTATAGTCCAACAGGTTTATTTGGAAGTACTAGCTTTCAGAGTGCTGCTCATTCATCAGGTAACTTGTGGGGCAGGATCATAAGACATAGAATTTATAGCAAAAAATCACAGTGTCATTCAATTAAAATGATTCATTGAACAAATCTGGACTGGTATTAAATCTTTCATCTTTTAGAATAGGTTGCAGGTTTCAGTTCAGTTCATTAATATGTAAATCTCAGAATTTTGTTTAAGTCACATTCTCGAGATAACTTAAGGCTTTATAAAACAAAATGACATCTCAGCTCAGTGCACGTATTAAAGGTGTAAAGTTAAAGTCTGTCTGAATTCCAATCTTGAGTCAGACAGATTCTATTTCCAAAGTAGGAATTTATAAAATGTTATATGGATTGACTGTCTGCATTGACCGCCTGCAGGTTGCATGCTTTTTGAACAAAAATAGAATGCATCTGCAAGACTTAAATGGTCATGTGTGCGTGTGTGTGCATGTGAGGGAGAGAGAGAATGGGAGTGTGAGTGTGAGAGTGTAAGAGTGAGTGTGCATGAGAGTGTGTTTGCCTGTGTGCGTCCTTGGTAGAGTATGTGCATGAGTGTGGCGGAATATAAGCTTATGAGAGGGTTTGTGCATGGGTGTGAGTGTGGGGTTGTATGTATGTGTTGCTGAGAAAGAGTATGTATATGAGAAAGGGTCTGCACGAGTGTATCAGTATGTAAAAGTGTGTGTGTATGTGTGCTTGTAAGAGCGTATAGTGTAGTGGGGTCACCTGTAGTGTGAAATTAACCCAAGGTCCCGGGTAAGGCCATCACCATGGGTACTGAACTTGGCTATCAGCCTCTGCTCATCCACTGCATTGTTGCATATCCCGAAGTCCACCTTGCAGGACATTAGGTAATGCAACAATGCAGAGTGGCTAAGCAGAGGTGATAGCCAAGTTCAGAGCCCATGAGCATGACCTCAACCGGGACCTTGGGTCCATTTCACACGACAGGCAACCCTGCTACACTATACACTCTCACACGCACAAGCACACATCCACACACATTCTAACATACTCACACATTCATGCAGACCCTCTCTCAAACATACATTCTTTCTCAGCCACACACACATACACTCTCACACTCATACCCACACACGTACCCTCTCACAAGCTTATATTCCATCACACTCTCACACACACTCTACCAAGCATACACACATGCAAACACTCACTCTCTCATGAACACGCACACTCACATGCACACACTCATACTCTCTCTCTTTCTCTCTCCCTCACGTGCACACACGCATACACATACACATATAAGTCTGTGGGGTGAATTTGCATTTGCAGAATTATATTTGCAGATAGATTCTGTTTTGCTCAAAAAGCGCACAACCTGCAGGCAATCAGTGCAGGCAGTCAATCCATGTCACATTTTATAAATTCCTACTTTGGAAATAGAACCTGTCTGAATCAAGATTGGGATAAAGATAGACTCGAAACTCACACTTTTAATACGTCATCTGAGCTGAGATGTCACTTTTTTTTAATGAAACATTTAAGTTATCTCAAGAATGTGACTTAAAAGAAGTTCTGGGATTTACATATTAATGAACTGAAACCTGCAATCCATTCTAAAAGATTAAAGACTAGGTTTGTTCAATATATCATTTTAATTGAATGACACTGTGATTTTTTTTGCTGTAAATTCTGTGTCTTACAATTCTGCCCCACTAGTTATCTCCACGCCCCCCTACAACCCACCCTCCCATCCTGGCACTTTCCCCTGCTACCGCAGGAACTGTAAAACCTGCGCCCACACCTCCTCCCTCACCTCTATCCAAGGCCCCAAAGGAGCCTTCCACATCCATCAAAGATTTACTTGCACATCCACTAATATCATTTATTGTATCCGTTGCTCCCGATGCGGTCTCCTCTACATTGGGGAGACTGGGCGCCTCCTAGCAGAGCACTTTAAGGAACATCTCCGGGACACCCGCACCAATCAACCACACCACCCCGTGGCCCAACATTTCAACTCCCCCTCCCACTCTGCCGAGGATATGGAGGTCCTGGGCCTCCTTCACCGCCGCTCCCTCACCACCAGACGCCTGGAGGTAGAACGCCTCATCTTCCACCTCGGAACACTTCAACCTCAGGGCATCAATGTGGACTTCAACAGTTTCCTCATTTCCCCTTCCCCCACCTCATCTTAGTTCCAAACTTCCAGCTCAGCACTGTCCCCATGACTTGTCCGGACTTGTCCTACCTGCCTATCTCCTTTTCCACCTATCCACTCCACCCCTCCCCCACTCACCCATTGTACTCCCCACCCCCACCCTCTTCTAGCTTATCTCTCCATGCTTCAGGCTCACTGCCTTTATTCCTGATGAAGGGCTTTTGCCCGAAACGTCGATTTCGCTGCTCCTTGGATGCTGCCCGAACTGCTGTGCTCTTCCAACACCACTAATCCAGAATCTGGTTTCCAGCATCTGCAGTCATTGTTTTTGATGAAGGAGCAGCACTAGTACTTCCAAATAAACCTGTTGGTCGATAACTTGGTGTTGTGTGATTTTTAACTTTGTCCATCTCAGTTCAACACTGACACCTCCACAACTTGGCTAAAGAGGTTATTCTTGAACTCTTTATAAGATTTATTGTGACAATTTTACATTTAGAAAAATTAGTTTTGGACTTTCACAAGTGGAAATGTCTTCTCTACACCTACCCTAACATAAGGCAAGCACAGAAAATCTTCAGGCTTTCAGCAAAGCCACCAAAAGTACTAAGAAGAAACCTTCATAACGTGTTGGTACAGTTAGTAATACACGGAGAGAGGAGATCTTTCCTTAAAATGCTGAAAAAAATGTGGAGGAGACTTAGACCATAGAACATAGAACATTACAGCGCAGTCCAGGCCCTTTGACCCTCCATGTTGCACCAACCTGTGAAAGCAATATGAAGCCCATCTACCCTACAGTATTCCGTTTTCATCCATATGTTTATCCAATGACCATTTAAATGCCCGGAAAGTTGCGGGCAGTGCATTACATGCCCCTACTACTCTCTGAGTAAAGAAACTACCTCTGCCGTCTGTCCGACGTCTATCACCTCTCAATTTAAAGCTATGTCCCCTCGTGCTAGCCACCACCATTGAGGAAAAGCGCTCTCACTGTCCGCCCCCTCTAACCCTCTGATTATCTTATATGTCTCAATTAAGTCACCTCTCAACCTTCTTCTCTCTCACCAAAATAGCCTCAAGTCCCTCAGCCTTTCCTCATAAAACCTTGCCTCCATACCAGGCAACATCTTAGTAAATCTCCTCTGAACTCTTTCCAGAGTTTCCACATCCTTCTGAAAATTCAGTGACCAGAACTGTACGCCATATTCCAAATGTGATTGTACCAGAATTTTGTACAGCTGCAGCATGACCTCGTGGCTCTGAAACTCAATCCCTCTAACAATAAACGCTAACACACTGTATAGCTTCATAAAGACCCTATCAATTGGATGGCAACTTTCAGGGATCTATGTACATGGACACCGAGATCTCTCTGCTCATCTAAACTAAGAATCTTACCATTAACCCAACACTCTTTATTCCGGTTACCTCTTCCAAAGTGGATCACCTCAAACTTTACTGCATTAAACTCCATTTGCCACCTCTCAGCCCAGCTCTGCAGCTTATCTATGTCCATTTATAACCTGCAACATAGAACATTACAGTGCAGTACAGGCCCTTCGGCCCTTGATGTTGCGCCACCTTGTCATACTAATCTGAAGCCCATCCCACCCACACTATTCCATGTACGTCCATATGCCTGTCCAATGACGACTTAAATGCACTTAAACTTGGCGAATCTACTACCATTGCAGGCAAAGCATTCCATACCCTTACTACTCTCTGAGTAAAGAAACTACCGCTGACATCTGTCTTATACTATCTCCCATCGCTTTAAAGTTGTGTCCCCTCGTGTTTGCCGTCCCATACTTGGAAAAAGGCTCTCTCTGTCCACTCTATCTAACCCTCTGATTATCTTGTATGTCTCTATTAAGTCACCTTTCAACCTTCTCTCTAATGAGAACAGCCTCAAGGCCCTCAGCCTTTCCTCGTAAGACATTCCTTCCAAACCAAGCAACATCCTTGTAAATCTCCTCTGCACCCTTTCCAAAGCTTCCACATCCTTCTTATAATGCGGTGACCAGAACTGTACACAATACTCGAAGTGTGGCCGTACCAGAGCTTTTTACAGCTGTAGCATAACCTCCTGGTTCTGGAATTCAATCCCTCTATTAATAAAGGCCAAAACACTGAATACCTTCTTAACAACCCTGTCAACCTGGGTGGCAACTTTCAGGGATCTGTGTATGTGGACACCAAGATCTCTCTGCTCATCTGCACTCCCAAGAATCTTACCATTAGCCCAGTACTTTGCATTCCGATTACTACGTCCAAAGTGTATCACCTCACACTTGTCCACATTAAACTCCATTTGCCACCTCTCAGCCCAGCTCTGCATCCTATCTATGTCTCTCTGCAACCTACTACATCCTTCGTCACTATCCACAACTCCACCGACCTTAGTGTCATCCGCAAATTTACTAACTCACCCTTTTAAGCCCTCATCCAGGTCATTTATAAAAATGATGAACAGCAGTGGGCCCAACACCGACCCTTGCGGTACGCCGCTAGTAACTGGACACCAAGATGAACATGTTCCATCAACTACAACCCTCTGTTTTCTTTCAGCAAACCAATTACTGATCCAAACTGCTTTGTCTCCCATAATCCCATTCCTCCACATTTTGTATAATAGCCTACTGTGGGGAACCTTATCGAATGCCTTGCTGAAATCCATATACACCACATCAACTGGTTTACTCTCATCTACCTACTTGGTCACTTTGTCAATAAAGTCAATAAGATTCGTTAGGCACGACCTACCCTTCACAAAACCGTGCTGACTGTCCCTGATCAGATTATTCTTTTCTAGATTATTATAAATCCTATCTCTTATAACCTTTTCCAACACTTTATCAACAACTGAAGTGAGACTCACTGGTCTGTAATTACCAGGGTTGTCTCTACTACCCTTTTTAAACAAGGGAACCACATTTGCTATCCTTAGGGCACTATTCCTGTAGACAATGATGATTTTAAGATCAATGCCAAAGGCTCGCCAATCTCTTCCCTTGCTTCCCAGAGGATCCTAGGATAGATCCCATCTGGCCCTGGGGACTTGTCTATTTTCACACTCTGCAGTATTTCTAATACCTCTTCCTTGTGAACCTCAATCTCTTCTAGTCTAGATGCAAGTATCTCTGTATCTTCCTCGCCAACATTTTCATTTTCTGTAGTGAACACTGTCGAAAAATATTTATTTGGTGCTTCCCCTATCTCCTCTGACTCCACACACAAGTTCCCACTATTTTCCTTGATTGGCCCTAATTTAACTCTTGTCATTCTTTTATTCCTACCATACCTATGGAAAGCTTTAGGGTTAACCCTGATCCTATCTGCCAACAACTTCTCATGTCTCCTCGTGGCTCTTCTGAGCTCTCTTTTTCGGTCTTTCCTGACTTCCTTATAACCCTAAAGCGCCCTAACTGAGTTTTCACATTTTGTCCTAACATAAGCCTTCTTCTTCTTCTTGACCAGGGATTCCACATCCTTCAGCACTATCTACAACTCCACTGACTTCTTGTCATCTGTAAATTTACTAACCAATCTTTCTACACCCTCATCAAGGTCACATTTGGCCCAGGAGACTTATCTATTTTCATACTTTCCAAAATTGCTAACACCTTCTCCTTGTGAGCTCAATCATGTCTAGTCTAGTAGCCTTTATCTCAGTATTCTCCTTGACAACATTGTTTTTTTTCCTGTGTGAATACTGACAAAAAAATATTCATTTAGCGCATCCCCTAACTCTTCAGACTCCATGCACAACTTCCCATTACTGTAATTGATTGGCTTAAATGTTACATTCGTCATTCTTTTATTCCTGATTAACTTATAAAAAGCATGAGGGTTTTCCTTGACTCTATCTGCCAATGACATCTCGTGTCCCCTCCTGGCTCTTCTTAGCTGTCTCTTTAAGTCTCTCCTGGCTAACTTGTAACTCTCACGCTCCCAACTGAGCCTTCACATCTCACCCTAACCTAAGTCTTCTTCTTCCTCTGGACATGAGATTCAACTTTAGTAAACCACCTCCTCCCTGCCTGACAGGTACATACTTATCAAGGACACGTAGTGAATAAGCTCCACATTTCAATTGTGCCCGTCGCCTGCAGTTTCCTTTCCCATCCTATGCATCCTAAATCTTGCCTAGTCACATCATAATTGCCTTTCCCCCACCAATAACTCTTGCTCCTTGGTATATACCTATTCCTTTCCACTGCTAAAGTAAACATAACCCAACTGTGGTTACGATCACCAAAATGCTCACCTAACTCCAAATCTAACACCTGGCCAGTACCAAGTCCAATGTGGCCTTGTACATTGTTGGCTTGACTACATACTGAGTCAGGAAACCATCTGCACACATTGGACAAAAACTGACCCATCTAAAATACTCGAACTATGTATTTCCAGTCAATATTTGGAAAGTTAAAGTCCCCCAAAACAACTCCTCTGTTACTCTCTCTCTTATCCAAGAATTATCTTTTCTATCCTTTCCTCTACATCTCCGGAACTATTTGGTGGCTTATAGAAAACTCCCAGCAGGGAGACCTCTCCTGTTTCTAACCTCAGCAGACAAGTTCTCAAACATCCTTTCTGCCACCGTAATCCTTGACTAACAATGCCACACTCCCCCTCTTTTATCATCTTCTCTGTTCTTATCACAAATTTAATCAATACTGAAAACATTAATGATAGAGGCAAACACTATATTTTTTTGTGAGCATCTGTAATGAATCTGTTGCCAAACAAACATATTTTACAGATACCAGTGAAATGAGTGAGATCAAGAGTACCGATCTCAATGAAAAACATGATATAGATTCTAGTGAAGAAGCTTTTGACGTGCTTATGGAAGAACTGGAACCATCTGCAGCCCATGGTTAGAGTTCTGTTTCTCTTTGTTTAAATATTGGCAAAGCATCGTGCAAGATTATGTCTTTGATGGTTTTACTAAATAGTATTCGAAGAAGTGGGCTATCTGTGTGTGTTTATGGAGAAAACAGATATTTCAATTGAATGAACATGAAAATGATTACATGGAATTTACAGCAAAGAAACTGGCCATTCAGCTGCTCTATGTTGATTTTTAGGCTTCAAATAAGCTGAGTATTATGCTTAATCAAAGCATTTAAAACCGCTAGTTAACAGACCAGAGTTAACAAGAGCTGGTATTTACTACCAATAAGTCAATTCTAGCCTTAGGTAAATGACTATGAGCCATCAATATATTACTCTAATGGTTCAAATTCTAACACCACTTTAAAGCCCCTACACACATGTACAGACAGACACAAAGACAAAAACAAATCAGTTGAGCAACTGTGAGGAAACACAGTTCACTAGCCCCAGTCTGCGGGCTTTGATGAGGTGTTCATTTTCTTCTCCCAAGACCTTTTGTTCTCTAAACTCCTCCCTTCAGGTTCTTACAGTCCTTGCCAAAGGCACAGGAGATGTATACATTAAATGTTCACATTTCACAATCCCTGGTTACAGACAATAGCTTACAGCAAATGTAGGAAGAAAATAACTGTCTTCAGGCTTAGCTGCAGAGATAGAGACAGTCACTACTTCTTCCAGTCTGGAAACGTTCTGCCTCGATATCGATCACACACGCAAGCTGTACAGCTGCCCAGCAACCAATCAGTTGTCGTGAGGCTGATGGCTCTGACATTGAAGACTGGTTACAAACCAAATAACAACCTGTTGCTAGTCAAATCTCACTGTGCAAACACATATCACAATGCTGTACCATTTTCTCTTCTTCCCCACTGCTTGCAAATCAACAAGAATCATAATGAGTTCCAGTGGCTTGTTTCTAAAAGTGCTGTGATTCTTGCCTTAGTCGACTTGATTCTAAAATGGTCCCTTTCCAATTTTAGTCCACAATCAAAAATACAGAAAAATAAAAACGCATGTTGTCCTTACACTATTACTGATTCCAGATCCCAAGTAATTATGCAAATGGCGAATAATGATCCCAGCACTGACTTCTGTGGGACACCACTTTCCAATTTGTATCAACCTGTGGAAATAACTTTGAATCTTGACTTTTGTTTTGCCATTTGTTACCTGTTTACTATCCCTTCTGCTACTTACCCTGACTTCCCACACACTGTGACCTTCACTATATGCTACACAAAATCTTATCAAAGCCCTTTTGAAAATGTACAAAATAATATCTACTATATTATTCCAAACCACTCTTTATTTCTTCAAAGAATTAGGTATTTAGGATGAGCGAAATATCATCTCTTTTGGGAAGCACTCTTTATATCCTTGACTTCTAGATGCTTTCTTTTACATCTTTGAGTATAGATGACCTTACTTTTTCTACCATCAATGTTAAGCTAACTGAATTATTGTTCCATGAACTTGTTCTATGTCCCTATTTTAAATACGAAAAGCATTTAAAAAAAGGATTTCTTATCTATTCATGGAATGTGGTATCAATTGCTGAGCCAGCATTTATTATACATCTCTTAAACGGGGTGTGTGTAAATTTAAATGATTCAATTTAGAAGTTGCTCTTGAAGAGGTGGTGGTGAGCTACATTCTTAAACTGATGCAGTCCATTTCATGTCGGTGTACCCACAATGCAATTTGAGAAGGAGTTCCAGGATTTTCACCCAGCAGCACTGAAGGAACAGTGATATATTTCCAAATCAGGCTTGGGGATGGAGGTGGTGCTGTTCCCATGTATCTGCTACCCTTGTTCTTTCAGATGGTAGTAGTCACAGCTTTGGAAGGTGATGCCAAAGCTGCACAGGTGAATTTCTGCAGTGCCACTCGTAGTTTATATACACTGCTGCTAATGTGTATTAGTAGTAGAGGGAGTGAATGTTTGAGGATGTGTTCTCAATCAAGTGGTTGCTTTGTCCTGGATGATGTCAAGCCTCTTGAGTGCTTGGCCCTGCACTCAGCCAGACAAGTGGGGAGAATTCGATCACAATGTTGACTTGTACTTTGTAGATAGTGCACAGGCTTTGGGAAATCAAGAGGTAGGTTACTTACTGCAAATTCCTAGCCTCTGACCTGGCCTTGGTGCCGTTGTACTTAGATGACAGTATGAGGTAATCAACAGATGCATTTATTATGTAGATAATTGAAGCATTGAAATATTCAAAGCATTAGAACGGCATAAAATTTGATCATTAATACCTCAGCTTCATTGCATCCGTTTCCTTTGGAACTCTGCCCCAGTAACACTTTCTTGAACTGAATCTTTTAAATTTCCATGGACTCCCAGTGTTCACATGTTCTGTGGAGAGCATTCAAGATTTCTACCTTTTGTGTGAAAATATCCTTTCTAATTTAACTCCTATTTGTCCAAGCTATAATTTTGATAATGTGCCTCGTTGATCTAGATACCTCTACTCCATAAATAGAATCTTGACACCAGCAAAGAAGTAATTGATTCCTTTCAGTGTATATGTCAATTGGAGTGAATCGTCATGAGGTCTTACAAAAGCAATTAGGGAAAGGTTTCCCAATGAAACCTGATGTGCCTTTTTATGGCAAGTATAATGGAGTAAAATCCATGTCTCTCCTCACTGGTCACATTTAAAGGGAGGGCATAAATGGGGTGTAGAACCATATTCACCCTGTACCAATGAAAATCATCAACAGCATCCCAAGGATGTTGCCAAGGTTGGAGGGTTTGAGCTAAAGGGAGAGACCGAAAAAACTTGGGCTATTTTCCCTGAGTGTCAGAGGCTGAGGATTGTCCTTATAGATGTTTATAAAATCATGAAGGGCATGGACAGGGTAAGTAGACAAGATCTTTTCCCCAGAGTGGTGGAATCCAAAATTAGAGGGCATAGGTTTAAGGTGAAAGGGGAAAGATTTAAAAGGGTCCTAAGGGGCAACCTTTTCAAAGAGAGAGTGATGTGTGGATGGAATAAGCTGCCAATGGAAGTAGTGGAGGCTGGTACAATTACAACATTTAAAAGGTATCTGGATGGGTATATGAATAGGAGGGGTTTAAAGGGATACGTGCCAAATTGGATTAGATTTATTTTAGATATCTGGTCAACATGGACAAGTTGAACCGAAGGATCTATTTCCGTGCTATACACTCAATGATTCTAAGACTTTTGTGACTCTATGAGATGCGGCAAATGTGGTAGGGATGATATGGAAAAAGGGTTTCACCTTCTGCATACTTAGGAATTATCAATGACTGTTTTTCTGTACCTTTATTCCAAATAGTCAACATCTGATAGTTTTTAAAATAAAAAAATCAGTGTAACATGTTGGAAAAATAGTTACATTATGGATCCTTTTTATGTATTTTAAAATTTCAAAATGAATTTTCTAATGTTCTTTGTTTAAATGATATAGTTTGACATGCTCTTAATTGACAAGTAGAATTTTTATCCATCAAGACAATGTAACCACCTCTTCCTAGCACTAAAATAGCTTTTGTTTGTTGAACAATCTTAACACCAGAAATTAATGTCACCACCAAGTTAAGTATAAAAGCTAAAACAATAGGATTTTATCTTTATCAGTAACTATGTCAGCCAGTAACAAAAGTGCATCAAGCTTTGGTTTCTGTCACCTAAAGATAAGACAAATCTCAAAAGCTGGTTTCTTTGAACATGGTCAAAAGTCACGTGACATCAGATTATAGTCCAACAGGTTTATTTGAAAACACAAGCTTTTGGATTCTCACTGCTTCTTCGGATGCTTGTACAAATGGTAAGACAAAGAAATTTGAAGACAATTTAATTTTATTATTATTTTCACAAAGGCTTGAAGAGATGATTAATTATGGCACTAT
Organism: Chiloscyllium plagiosum; assembly: GCF_037043375.1. Lineage (NCBI taxonomy): Eukaryota > Metazoa > Chordata > Chondrichthyes > Orectolobiformes > Hemiscylliidae > Chiloscyllium > Chiloscyllium plagiosum. The sequence goes on along the minus strand of NW_028270149.1, from coordinate 5,785,211 downwards.
CTCTACTTTGTACTCAGAATTCTAAGTTGAGAGCCAAGCCATTACCAAAGTACCAATGATCCACTGTCAACAGAAACATTGGCTAAGAATTATAACTTCAAATTTAAAACTTTGCTTCATATTCAGAGTCTCACTGATTGAAGTAAGGATCATGGAAGCAGTTGGAGATACAATTACCCCATTTCCATTATTCCCAATTTCATGATTTTAAAATGTACTCAGCATAATAAATTGACATCAATGAGCTGTTTGATATTTGCTCTGGGGTCCAAATCTTGCAACGACAAGACTAAAATATTTCTGATTTATCCTGTTTGTGCATATGAATGGTATTATTTTTTAACTGAATGCAAATATTATCTGGCATTTTTTTGTTTGTCATATGAAAAAGCAGATCAAAAGCATGCTTTGCCCCGCCAGCTTACAGATGACGAGGCGGTTCAGAACAGTGTCAACAAGTTGCAGTCAGTACAAACACAGGGTTCGTATGTTGATAATCATTTTCTATTCCTTACGGACTGAGGAACAGAATTTTACCTTGGTGGCATAATTGGAAAGTTTCACAAGAAATTATAAACATTTGTAGGTCCATTTGATTGATGTCAATTTAGAATTTCCTTCCCAATATTATTTGGAAAATAGAATTCAGTATAAACACTTAGTGTCTGAACAACTTCCATTATAAAGTCTAATTCAAATACTAAATTTGCATTTTAAGCAATTTAATCATTCTTCATTTATTTATTCATTCGCTCATTTGTTTGTTCATTCATTTTCATATTTAAAAACAGACAAGTGGGGAAGCTATCCAATTGTTAATGTAATTCTGATTTTTTTTTAAATCATTCAAAAGAAAAAAAATGCTTAGTAGACCTAAGTTTGAAGAGCCAAAAAACAATTACAATCAGACACCAGAAAAATAGCGTTTGTTTCCCACAAGCCTAAACTCCAGGACAATTTGAAACACCGCAATTACAAGAAATATGCATGAGTCTCTCTTTCATCTGGGATCATAGCCATTATGGCAAGCTAAGATGCATTTTGGTCTTGGGACTCTTAGATGAACATAAAATATATTTGATAAGATTCTGCACAAGAGAGATTTCTTGAAAAGAGAAAAATATGGAATTAGGGATCACCTTGTGATAAGTTGGTAATTGATTGGGGAAGTGAAAGACAACTTGTAAAAATCAACAGTTGTTCTTGTATTTGAGAGGGTGGTGCCACCTAGGGATTTATCCTGGGCTCTCAGTTTTCCACCATCTTTTTTATGACTTAATGTGAAATAATTTTAAAAGAAAAAAAACAAGATATTAGAAAAATGAAAAGATATTAGAAAATGCTGGAGAAACTTAGCAGTTATGCAGCATCTGTACAGAAAGGAAAGGAACTATAATGTTTTGAGTCCAGTATGACTTTTTTGGAACTCAATTTACAGAGATTTGTACATACGCATTTGCAGATGTCAGTAAATTAGGATAAGAAGAGTAAGTTTCAAAGTGACATGGCTTTCCTAAATCTAAGAGAAGCTCTTGTGGTAAGTGGTAACATGCCTACCTCTGTGCCAGGTTACAGTTCAAGTCCCTAGTCTCTGGAGGTTTGTTATAACATACTTGAACAAGTTATGGCAGATGGAGTTCAATGTGGTGAAGTATAAAATTATCAGCTTTGGGTCTGAGAAAAACAAATTAAAATATTTTCTATTGAGAGTGACTAGTAGCCAAGATGGAGTAAAGAAACTGACCATGCATACAAATTAACTGCATCTCATTCAAATAGAATTGTAGATTACTCTTTAAAAATCTTAGAGCTTTTCTCTGCATCTTTGAAATATTCTGCTGTGCCCTCTTGAAATTTCTGGTAGGATCTCCAGTTGCATATGTAATTTAGAAATACAGTAGAAATGTGCATAGAGATGTCCTCAACAACATAAACCTGACTGTGAACTTAGTCCAGTAAACAATTCATCTGTGTATCATCCAGATTGTTCTTGAAATCTGCAAAATCTGCTGTTGGCTTTTTTACAGCTGCAGATTTAATTTCCAAATCCAGCATAAATGCTGGAGTAATTATGTAAACAAATGAGGTAATAATGTTACAATGAGGTTAAGCAAGAGAACTCACAGGGAAATACAATCTGAGCTAAATATTGCTTCATTTAGATGCTTTGTGGACTTTAACATTTATTAACATGTTGAAATATAACTGCATGAATCTCATTTAGTCAGTGAAAATGTTCAACTTACTTTTAACTTCAAAGAGGAGAGGAAAAAAAATTAATATTCATAAGCCCAAATCCATGTTTCCAAGGATTAAATGAAATGCAAATTCAATTTTCTAAATATGGACACAAAAAATGACACTTCTTCAATTAAAGATCAAAGCATTAGCATCTCTACTTTGAATTCATCCTCTTCATTAGTCTTCTAACAGAATAGAAATATTTCATACATAGTGATGATTTTGTATTAAGTGATGAAAATTAGACAAATCCTGCCTTTGGTTTACTAATGCTTTATAAATTTCAAATCCTGATTGACCACAAGTAAAAACTATCCCTGTCATATCAAGGTTTCAAAGATGCTAGTAAGTACTGGGATCAAAGGATGGATACAAGAATTTTAACACAATTTATATGCAACATCATCGATTTGCACCAACCCTATTCTTTGAATCGCACTATGGGATACTTTATCCTTGACCTTCTTTAACATCACAGCTAAAGACGGCAATACCAACAATTTAAGAATCTCCTGATGAACAGTTAAAATGCCAGGGCATCGTAGTTTATGGACCATGTGTGGGTAAATGGGAATACAGAACAATCTAGATTATCCAAATGAGACAAGTGAGGAGTACTTTGTTCGGATAACGGCTTGTTCGGATAACTGTTCAGGGTTCCCGTGGTAGTGGCAATAGCAGGAACAGGGTTCCCATGGCGATGGCAATAATAGGTACAGGGTCCCACGGCGGTGGCAATAGGAGGAACAGGTTCATGTGGCAGCAGCAATAGCAGGAACAGAGTCCCATGGCAATGGCAATAGTAGGAAAAGGGTCTCATGACGGTGGCAATAGCAGGAACAGTGTCCCCGTGGTGGCGCCAATAGCAGAAACAGAGTCCCGTGGTGGTGGCAATAGCAGGAACAGAGTTCCCATGGTGGTGCCAATAGCAGGAACAGGGTCCCATGGCAGCAGCAATAGCAGGAACAGGGTTACCGCGATAGTGGCAATACTGGGAACATGATCTGTTGACGGCAGCAATACCAGGAACAGGGCTCCGTGGTGGCAGCAATTAGCAGAAACGGTTGCCATGGCAGCAGTAAAGCAGTAACAGGTTTCCGTGTCAGCAGAAATAGCCAAGAACAGGTTCCTGTGGCAGTGGCATTAGTAGGAACAGAGTCCCGAGGCAGTGGCATTAGCAGGGACAGAGTCCCGAGGCAGTGGCATTAGCAGGGACAGAGTCCCGAGGCAGTGGCATTAGCAGGGTCAGAGTCCCGTGGCAGTGGCATTAGCAGGGTCAGAGTCCCGAGGCAGTGGCATTAGCAGGGACAGAGTCCCGAGGCAGTGGCATTAGCAGGGACAGAGTCCCGTGGCAGTGGCATTAGCAGGGACAGAGTCCCGAGGCAGTGGCATTAGCAGGGTCAGAGTCCCGAGGCAGTGGCATTAGCAGGGACAGAGTCCCGAGGCAGTGGCATTAGCAGGGTCAGAGTCCCGTGGTGGTGGCAATAGCAGGAACAGGGTCCCATGGCAGCAGCAATAGCAGGAACAGCGTCCCTTGGCGGTGGCATAAACAGGAACATGGTTCCCGTGGCGGCAGCAATAGCAGGAACAGGGTTGCCATGGTGACAACAATAGCAGGAACAGGGTTGCCATGGTGACAACAATAGCAGGAACAGGTTTCCCATGGTGACAGCTACAGCAGGAACAGGGTTCCGGTGGTTGCGGCAATAGCAGGAACAGTGTTGCGTGGAGGCGGCAGTACCAGGAACAGTGTTGCGTGGTGGCGGCAATAGCAGGAACAGGGACCCATGGCAGCGGCAATAGCAGGAACAGCATTCCATGGCAGCGGCAATAGCAGGAACAGGGTCCCATGGCAACCCTGTTCCTGCTCCAGCTGCTAGCCCAGGCTGCCTGCTCTCACTGTGCTTTTATTTGAAGTTAATAAAACTTTTACGGGACCTTGAGATCTTGCTTGGATAATCCAAAATTCAGATAATTGATATTCGGATAACCGAGGTTGCCTGTAGTCTAATTTGGTGTTTGTTAGTCAGAAAGGCATGGGGGGGGGGGGGGGGGGGGAATGCTGAACAGCTTGTTTCTATGCTATATGACTATAATTTTATTAATCAGCAGATGGAAACTACACTAATACATAACAGAATGTCAAGGCTTTTTTTTTACTAACAGGCAAAAAGATACCTCATGGCTTGCCAGATGTTGCTGAAGTGATTAATGAGAATGCTGGAGAAGAAACAGAGCCAGAAATAGGTTAGAACAGTAGACATCTGTATAAGCATATGTCTTGATTTAAATATTATTAAAACAACCTATTTCTGTTAAAAATAATATCTAAATCATAGTTGGATATTGAAGGTTGGGAAAGACATAAATTGAAATGGAAATGATTTATTTATAAATAAATACACAGTAAAATCTTAGCCGGGACTTTTGGGTTAATGGTGGTAAAATTCATAGAATATCAGATTTTACTACGAAAGGTTAAAAAAAACCTCAAGTTTTGAAAACTTTTTTAAAAAGTCTGTCTACCTTTATTTAGCTTGTCTTAATGCATGCAAAAATTAAATTATATAATGGTTACAGCCCAAAAGGAGGCCCATTAAAACCCACTACAAAGAATATATTCTGTGCCCTTGCTACTTTCAGTGCTCCTGCAAGTGGTGTTCAAAATGGGAAAGTACTGATTCAACAGCTGAGATAGGACAGTAGGAGGTCTTCAGTAAGAGATTTCCTTGCCCATGTTTGACCTGTTTCCATGAAACGTCATAGACTTTGATGTCAATGTTAATAAGTCACAGAGCAACCTCCTCTTCATTGTATACTACTGTGCCACCTCTAGTAGATCTGTCCTGTTGGTAGAAAAGAACATGCCCGATGATGTGGATAATGGTACCTGGGACATTTTCTGCAAGGTATTATTCTGTGACAATGGCTGTGTCAGGCTTTTGCTTAATTGTCTGTGAGACTGATTGCTCAATTTGGCACAAACTCCCAGATGTTAGCACTGGGGACTGTGCAAGGTCAACAAGTTGTTCCTGGTACCTAGATTTGGTCCAGGTGATCCATCTGCTTTCATTCCCTTATTCAGACTGTGTAGTGCTTTAATACAACTAAGCAGTTTCCTTAGGCATTTCAGAGGACAGGAAAAGAGACAACTGCCTTGCCATGAGTTTGGAGTCACTTGCAGCCAGACTGTTAAAGATGATAAATTTCCATCCTAAAAAACATGGGTGAATCAGATGTTTGTTTTATGATAACTAAGAATGGCTTCACAGTCAACATTAATTGAGCTTTTAATTCACGGTTTTTCAATTGAATTCAGTGAAATCTAATGGTTGAACCCATGTTCTCAACCATTGATCTGGGTCTCTAGCTTATTACTCCAATGACATTATCACTTTCCTGCCACAGCTATGACCAAAGAAACCTGAACTCTCAATTCATAAAAGTTCTTTGTAGATCTGACTGGACAGCAGCAGTGATCTCCTTCACCACTCTAAAAACATAAAAATATTTTTGATTTTGTATTTCTAAATTAAATATATTCAAAAGCTTCTTATTAAACCTTTGCATGAAAAGATATGGCTGTAGTGACTACTGAATCACTGAGCAAATTTAATATTGATAATTGGGATTCTCACCCACCAGCTGGAGAACTGGCAGGTGCCCCCATGTTGGCCTGCATCAGATCTTCAACATGATATTGGACCCCAGAAATGGAAAACTTGCCTCCCCACCCCAGGAGGTACTGCACTGTCGGAGACAGACTGCTGTCTATGGCCCATTAGCCTCACCAGGAATGGTGGTTGCTGCCAGTAATGCAACTACGAGAGACCTATGATCTAGGATCAATGAAGAACTCAGGACTCAATTGAGTAAGGGCAGGGCTTGGTGTCAAGGAATGATTCAATGACTGGGAGTGGGAGGGGAAGGTTGGAAGAAAAGATGAGCAATTCCCTCCTTCCAATGCCAAATTCCTAATTGGTTGCCTTTAAAGGAAGGATAGGATAAATAGACCATGTCTTTTCCCTTGTGTGAGGGAATCTAGAACTAGAAAGCATAGATTTATGGTGAGAGGGGAAAGATTTAAAAGGAACCTAAGGGGCAACTTTTCCACGCAGAGGGTAATGTGTGAATGGAATGAGCTGACAAAGGAAGTGGTGGAGGCTAGTATGATTACAACTTTCAAAAGACATCTGGATGAGTATATGAATAGGAGGGGTTTAGAGGGATACAAACAAAGTGCTGGCAAATGGAACTACATTAGTTTAGTATATCTGGTCAGCATTGTCAAATTGGATGGAATCTGAAAATGTGTTGCTGGAAAAGTGCAGCAGGTCAGGCAGCATCCAGGGAACAGGAGAATCGACGTTTCGGGCATAAGCCCTTCAGGCATTCCTGAAGAAGGGCTTATGCCCGAAACGTCGATTCTCCTGTTCCCTGGATGCTGCCTGACCTGCTGCGCTTTTCCAGCAACACATTTTCAGCTCTGATCTCCAGCATCTGCAGACCTCACTTTCTCCTCAAAAATTGGATGGAATGGTCTGTTTCCATGCTGTACATCTCTATGACTCTATGACTTTGACTTCCCACCTTGGTGGGTTTGCTTTTCAACCTCTTCACTTGTGTGGCTGCCTCAGTTAGGGCCCTCCAATAACATCTATCCACAATCCTTCCCATTGTGGACTTAACTGAGCAAAGGTAGGAAGCTGGAAAGGTCCCAATCTTGCACCGTCCTATCTGATTAAATGCCTAGCCCCTGCTTCCAACTTGATCACTGATGGTGAGACTTAAATTCTGTCTTATGTTTTTCTAAACAGATGGTATGACTAATATGACAATTTTCTCTTTCTTGACTTTCATAGAATTCATAGAGGAAAATGCACCTGTATCTAGTAGGAGTGATTCCAAACAGTCTTTGAGAGACATGGTAGAAGACCTAATTGCTGCCAGCCTGATTGCTGTCTTTGTCATTTTAGCTTTAATTGCAATGTTTTACACTGTCTCCTTTGTCAGATCCAAAGAAAAAGATAAGTAAGTAGACGAAACATTTAAAGTTAGTTTTTAGAAGAAAAGGTAATCACAAATGATTTTGTTTAAGGTTGCGTGACTTCTCCAAAGAAATGTCAGTGTACTCACAATTCAAAGTTGATTAGTTAAAAAAAACAGTAAATATATAACAGGGAAATGGCCTTTTTGTTGGAATGTTCCAATTCACTATGCGTGATAATTCCAATTATTCAAGGGATTAATTAGTGAAACATTGCAGCCATCCAGATTTTGGGTTGTCAAATTGAATCATATCTAGTATGGAGATATATCAAATACATTACAGTTCATTCAAAGAAGATAGTTCAGAGAGCAGCAGATTATCTTATATTTCAGACAGTGGCAACATTACAAATTTTGAGTCATGTTAATTCAACTATTCAATCATAAATGCATAAAATGTTGTGTTAGAAGTTCCTTTCTAATTATTCACTATTCAAATTTTAGCACATAATATCTTTCTTACCACCAGCACATTAGTATCATTGCTAATCAATTGCTAAATACTTTGTTCCTCATTCACCAAGAGCTAGAGCCAATGACATTTCATGTACCATTGCCATCTCTGGTAGCCTTTCCTGTAAGTGGGTTTCCACGTCATAGGAGCACTTTCCCTACTGATTGCGTACCCAATCACCCTCCCCTTGAGTTGATTTGGGGCAGGGAACATAAGAAGACGGATTCGCACATAGTACAAGAACAAAGAAAATTTACAGCCTCGGAACAGGCCCTTCGTCCCTCCAAGCTGAGCCGATCCAAATCCACTGACTAAACCTGTCGGCCAATTCCTAAGCACCTGTATTCCTCTGCTCCCCACCTACTCCTGCATCTGTCCAAACGTATCTTAAATGAATCTAGCGTGCCTGCCTCTGCTGGCAACATGTTCTAGGCACTTACTACCCTCTTTGTGAAGTACTTGTTGCGTGTATCCCCCTTAAACTTTTAACCTCTTACCTTGAAAGCGTTACTTCTCATTATTGAATTCTTCACCCTGGGAAAAGCTTATCTCGATCTACCAGGTATATACCCTTCATGATTTTGTAGACCTCAATCTCCTTTCTCCTAATGAAAGCAAGCCTAACCTACTCAACCTCTCTTCATAGCCAGCACTTTCCATACCAGGCAACATCGTTGTAAACCTTCTCTGCACATTCTCCAAAGCATCCACATCCTTTCAGTAATGTGGTGACCAGAACTGTACACAGTATTCTAAATGCGGCCGAACCAATGTCTTGTACAATTTTAACATGACCTGCCAGCTGTTATACTCAATACCCCGTCCGAAGAAGGCAAGCATATATATGCCTTCTTGACCACTCTATCCATCTGTGCAGCCAACTTCAGGGTACAATGGACCTGCACTCCCAGATCTCTCTACTCATCAACTTTTCCCAAGGCTCTTCCGTTTACTGTATAATTCGCTCGAGAATTAGACTTCACAAAATGCATCACCTCACATTTGCCTGGATTGAAACTCCATCTGCCACTTCTCCAGCCAACTCTCCAGTCTATCTATATTCTCCTGCATTCTTTGACAGTCCCCTATGCTTTCTTCTACTCCACCAATCTTCATGTAATCTGCAAACTTGTGATCATACCAACAGTATCCTCTTCCAGATCATTTATGTATTTCACAAACAACAGTGGCCCCAACACTGATCCCTGTGGAATACCACTGGTCACCTTCCTCCATTTAAAGAAACTCCCTTCAACTACTACTCCCTGTCTCCTGTTGCTCAAGCAGTTCTTTATCCACCTAGCTAGAACACCCTGCACACTATGTGACTTCACTTTCGCCATTAGTTTACCATGGGGAACCTTATCAAACTCCTTACTAAAGTCTATGTATATGACATCAACAGCCCTTCCTTCATCTATCAACTTGGTCACTTCCTCAAAGAACTCTATTAAGTTTGTAAGGCACGATCTCCTCTGCACAAAACCATGTTGCCTATCACTGGTAAGCCCATTCTTTTCCAAATATAAATAGATTTTATCCCTCAGTACCTTCTCCAGCAACTTTCCCACCACTGATGTCAGGCTCATTGGTCTGTAGTTACCCAGAATATCCCTCCTACCATTCTTGTACAGGGGGACAACATGAGCAACCCTCCAGTCCTCCAGTACCTCACCTGTGTTTAAGGATGCTACAAAGATATGTCAGGGCCCCACCTATTTCCTCTCTTGCCTCCCTCAGCAACTTGGGATAGATCCCATCCGGTCCCGGGGATTTGTCCACCTTCATAACCTGTAGCCTACCCAACACATCTTCCCTACTTATGTCAACATGACCCAGAGTAATCAAACTTCTATCTCTAATCTCAACATTCATCATGTCCCTCTCCTCAGTGAACACTGATGCAAAGTAGTCATTCAGAATCTCACCCATTTTCTCAGGTTCGGCACACAGCTTTCTTTCCTTATCCTTTAGTGGACCAATCCTTTCTCTAGTTACCCCTTTCTTTTTATATAAGAATAAAAGACTTTGGGATTCTCCTAAATTCTGCTCACTAAATCTATTTCATAACTCCTTTTAGCCCACTTGATTCCTTGCTTAAGACTGGTCCTACTCTCCCGATATTCCTCCAGGGCCTGTTCTGTTCTTAGCTGCCTGGACCTTATGCAAGCTTCCCTTTTCCTCTTGGCTACTCATACGATTTCTCCTGTCATCCACAGTTCACGAATCTTGCATTTCGTATCCTTTGCTTTCAATGGGACATGACGATCCTGCACTATCTTAACCTATCTTTGAAAGCCTCCCACATATCTAATGTGGACTTCCCTTCAAATAGCTGTGTCCAATCCACATTTCCTAGCTCCTTTCTAATTTTGATATAATTGGCCTTGGCCCAGTTTAGTACTTTTCCCTTAGGACCACTCTCGTCTTTGTATAGGAGTATTCCAAAACTTACAGAATTGTGGTCACTGTTCCCAAAGAAATCCCCCACCACAACTTCTCCCACTTAGCCTGGCTCATTCCCCAACACCAGGTCCAATATGGCCCCTTCCCTCATCGGGCTATTGACATAATGCTATAGAAAACTCTCCTGGACGCTTCTTACAAATTCCCTATCCAGACCTCTGACACTAAGTGTATCCCAGTCAATGTTGGGAAAATTAAAATTTCCCATCACCACCACCCTGTTGCCTCTACATCTTTCCATAATCTGTTTACCTATTTGTTTTTCTACCTCACACTCACTCTTGGGAGGCCTGTAATACAGCCCTAACAATGTAACTGTACTCTTCTTAATTCTGAGCTCCACCCATAATACCTCACTACTCAAGCCCTTCATTGTGTTCATTGTGTCTTCCTTTAATACAGCCATGATATCATCTCTGACTAGCAATGCAACTCCTCCCCCCCTTTTACTTCCCTCCCTGTATCCTAGAACAATTAATTGCCAATCATGCCCTTCCTTCAACCAAGTCTCTGTGATTGCAATAATGTCATATTCCCAGTCGCCAATCCAAGCCCTAAGTTCATCTACCTTACCCACTGTACTCCTTGCATTAAAGTATATGCACTTCAGGCCACCAGTTCTTTTGCTTTCAACGGCTCTCTGCCTACTCTTCCCCTTGTTAATGCTAACTTCATGATTCTTACAGTCTCCAGTTTCCACCTCGCTGCCTACTTGTTTTCTCTTCTGGTTCCCAGCCCCCTGCCACATTAGTTTAAAACCTCCCCAAAAGTAGTAGCAAAAACTCCTCCAAGGACATTAGTTCCAGTCTGGTTCAGAATATTAAGAATATTTGGAATATTCTAAATATTAGAATATTTAGAATAGAATATCCCTTATTGTCACATGTAGTCAATATAAAATATAGTGAAAGTGTGTACCACAATCAAAAATAGGCTGGGAATGAGGTAAAGAAAAGTGGTCATGTTTTATGGAATGAAGTTAGTAGACCACCACAATGTTCCATCCTCTAAGCTAAAAGGTCAGCAGACCCCAAATGCTTTGAAGCTAATTTAAGCTGTGTGGTTGGAGGTTCAACTTTTACCCATCTTTCAAGAGGTCTCAAGGAACCATTAATCAATTGGATAGCCAGTCGTCCTGCAGTCCCAACAGTTCCCAGGAGTGGTAGTCATTGCTGGGACGACAGGTACTCGCACCATGTTGAGGAGCCAGAATCAGGCTAATAGAGATATGGAGGCCAGGTTCAAGAGGCTGGGACAGAATAATAAATGCAAGAATAATCAGAGAGTAGATGTCTCTGATGAGCCCACAAAAGATGTCGCTCTCCTTTTTCTGACAGCTGCATACATAGCTAAATGTGCCATCTTCCCAAGTGGGCCTCACTCCACCATGAGTATAATACATGACCAACCATGAATGGCTCTAGTTAACCCAATTCAAGAACAGCTTCTTCCCTGCTGTTATCAGACTTTTATACAAACCCCTTAAATATTAGTTCTGATTTCTCTCTATGCACCTTCTCTGTGGCTATATCACTGTATTCTATACTCTGTTCTGTTACCCTGATGCACTTTGTATGGTATAATCTGCCTCCCATACTCCCATTTAGTTCTGGTGGAAGTAGGGGAAGTGGACATGTAGTAACTACTGGTGGAGGAGTTTATAATCTAATACCAGATATATGGATCACCATGTTGACTGTATAAATAACTGACAGAGAAGTATACATCTAATGTGAATGTGAATGTAGTCTATATGTGAATTCTAGCATCACTATGACTTGCAAATTATGTGGGACAATTCAGTTTGTGTACAGTTGAGTATTTTTGCTAATAGATATCTTCACAAAAAGCTTTGCTTGTAAATTCATACTTAAAATCCAAATATATTTCAGATCTCCTACAATAACCATTATAGAAAGTGGATCTCCAGATGGAACAAGAAAATATACTGTTTGTCCGCCAAAAATGACAGACGCATCAATTTGCCATGCTAAAAAATTCAGGCCATCACGACGTCAAACACAGCAAAAACTTCAGAAAACCATATCATCCAATTTGTCAAGTGAGTGCAGCAACAGAAGCACTGAAACAATTACTCTCCCACCACCAAGGATAATACCTACTTGTCCACGACCTCTTCGTTCACATATCTCCCGTGCACGTTCTCCTCGCCCATTGTCACCTCAACCTATATGTCCTTGTTCAAGATCTTCTCAGTTAACACCAAAATCCCGAACACTTATTTCCTCGTCACACCAACCTCTACCCAAGACCACTACTACACCAGAAAGAAGAGATACAACATTACCAGCTTACCAAGACTCACGTCTTCTGTCAACTCCGAGAATGACGTCGTCATATGATGTAGGATCAGCAGTTTCAGAAAGTGACACAATGCCAGATCACCAAGCATCACGTCTTCTCTCAGTTCCAAGAATGATGTCCTCATATGATGCAGGATCAGCAGTTTCAGAAAGTGACACAATGCCAGATCGCCAAGCTTCACGTCTTCTCTCAACTCCGAGAATGATGTCATCATATGATGTAGGATCAGCAGTTTCGGCAAGTGGCACAATGCCAGATCGCCAAGCTCCACGTCTTCTCTCAACTCCGAGAATGATGTCATCATATGATGTAGGATCAGCAGTTTCGGAAAGTGACACAATGCCAGCTCGCCAAGCATCACGTCTCCTCTCAGTTCCAAGAATGATGTCGTCGTATGATGCAGGATCAGCAGTTTCGGAAAGTGACACAATGCCAGATCGCCAAGCTTCACGTCTTCTCTCAACCCCGAGAATGATGTCATCATATGATGTAGGATCAGCAATTTCAGAAAGTGATGCTTTGCCAGATCATCAAACTTCACGTCTTCTCTCAACGTCACGAATGATGCCATCATTTAATGTAGCATCACCTGTTTCAGAAAGAGACTCAACATTTCCAGGTTATGAAACTTCACAAATTCTTTCAACCACCCAAATGGTGCCATCCTATGATCTAGCACCATCCATTTCAGCAAGAGAAATTCATCCAGGCTCTGTTTCTGACAGAGGTCTTGTCAGGAGTATTCATCGAGACACAGTTCCAGCACAATTATTGTCTCAATCAGCTCCCCTTCTTTCCACCAGCTCATCAATGAAACAACAAACACCCTCTCTATATAAAGCTGACAGAAGTAATGCAACATTTCAAGATTCTCATTCTCCTTCATCAATTCTGAGGACAAAATCAATTAATTTCATGCCTGATCCTGAAGTGCATCAAATATCTCGTGATTCATTAAACTTAGAGAGAAGTAGCAGGTCAGCTTATATTTCAGATGATGGTGACATCGTAAGTGTTGAATCATATGCTGACCCAATGTCACCAAGCTCCAGACAAATCATAAGTTCACAACACGTTGGCCCACAAACCCCTCCATCACCATTCACTTCACAAACTAGGCATATAGCACCTTCCATATCACCAGCACCCATATCAGTTTCATTTACTCACCCACCAACAAAATACCAATCTTCCCAATCTCTAACACAAAGAGCCAGAGCAAAATCTGTTAATATACCTTTTGCATCCCCTCAAGCAGATCAATATGTATACCAAGGTACTATTTCATCAGGAGATGTGGGTCACAGGGCACACTATATTCCAAAGGGAAGTGATATGAGAATACAAACCCCAGTTATTAGCCAATCCTCAATGCACCCATCAACTCCATTTCCACAAGGTCTTAGCCAACATTCACAGCTTCAGATGCAATCCCAATACCAGTCGCCTACCTTATCGCGCCAACAGCTTTCAGATTTATCTTCACGAAATCTTCACGAACAATCCGAAATGGCTTATATACCCTCAAGTCAACAAATATCTCCAGGAGAAAGGAGCTACAGAAATGTTGCACAAACATGTCCCATTCAGTTCCGTCCCCAAAGACAAACTGTTTCTTCTCCAACCTTACCATTAGCTCGTCATTCATTTGTACAACAACAAGCACCCTCACTATCATATGGAGGTTTATCACCATTATCTACTCAGGATCAATCCATGATGGATACTTCACTGCAGAGGAGGGATACACCATATCCTCTAGTTCAAGTTTCACACTCACCATCATTACAAGGCTGGATTTCCACTGATAGCCCCACAATGGGAGGGGTCAGTATAAGCAATATCCCAAGCCATGGTGACTTTGCAAGTAGTTCACAAGATATTCATCAGTCAAGAGTGGATTCCTTTGATCCTTCAATGACTCCTTCAGCAATGTATTCACCAACCAGACAATTATCATTTTTTCCATCTTACCAAACAGTAGCACCCAGTTCACTTCAGGTATCAACACCTGAGGCTGAATATTTACGAACCCAAGATACATTACAAAGCAGCAGCCCTCTACCTAAAGTGCCACCACCACCTCTCTCTCCATCTCATCATTCTCAGTCAATGCCACAGTTGGTTCCTTCCCCTGCATTTCAACAACTATCTCCTTTATCACTACCACTTCTTCATGAAAGACCTAAACCTCAAATAATATCAACTTTTCCTCCTGGCAGCCTGAGTCCAAGGCCCCGTGATTCCTTCCGGAGCAGCGTATTTGAGGACAGTAATTTTTTGAAGATGTCGCCTATTTCACAATCATTCATTTACAGAAATTACTCTTTTCCATCGACACCTAAAAGCCCTGTTTCTCAGTCATTTGTTTTCAAACCAGGTGAAATTTCTTTTGGTGATGATGATGTGTTCACATATCCAAATGGATCTCAACCACTTGTATCAACACCAAAACAGTCAAAAGCACTGAGTGTTAGCATAGATCCAGATGTATTTCACAGTGCCATTGGTTCACCAAGCAGCATAAGTTCTCAATCTACAGAGGGAACTCGTCTGAGAAGTTTTGAGGATAGCTTCCCAACTTCCTCAGACAGTGTGTACCATGGGCCACCTTCACCTTCAGTCAATGATAAATATATTGGCCCATCCAGTGACTATTCCATCAATGAGATTGGCAGTGACATCAATTTACCAGGTAGTTCACACTACTATACAGCTCGTAGTTTCTTTAATGATTCCAGTGATCACACGAACAGCGATTGAATAACTGCTTCCTCATCAAAAAACAGGAAGAGAAATTTTAATTGAAATTATGATTTAAAAATATATAATATAATTAATAATTCAGTACATAGTGCAACATTATTAGTTTCCAGCAGATCACTGAACAATGATTCGGTGTGCATCTGTAGATGACTAGAAGACATATTAATCAGTGATTGGATAAAATGACACAAATAAAGGCTTATAATCATGAATAGTTTTTTCTGATGCTTCAGCTAGTGTAGATTATTTGTTAACGATGTTTTGTTAGCATACTGAAATCTACATTTGTTTTATTCAGTAAATTAGTCAAATGAACAGAATATATGATTAGCAAAATATATGTACAACCTGACATATCACCAATGATTGAGTACCTGTGCTGAATTAAGTGCTTGACAGGAATCAGATGAGGCACTCAGTACCCGTCACCTGGTTTCTTGTTCTCAATGAGCTCTCACTGTAAATATTTGTGCCTATAGTGTATTCACATCTTGCCCTGTTGCAAGCCAGTGCCAAAATTAAAGAATTACTCTTGAGTTATCACAATATATCATAGAAACACTTTTAAAAACAAACATTATACTGACTTAATTAACCAGAAAATAGCTCCATCACAATAGAGAATTTTTGCATCGGCTTTGCTTATCTTAAGAGCAGAGACGACAAAGGAGGTGTTGCCTGTGAAATAGTCTATGCAGAGATTTTATTAATCATGCATCACAGATACCCAGGTACTCTTACTCTATAAGATAAACAAAGGATTCCAGTTCAAACTTATTAAACACTCACAAGTTAAAGAAGGAACTCTTTCACAAATTAAGTTATCACTTCCTGAACGAGGCTGACTGCTTTAAAAATAGAAGCATGCCCTGGTGAAATTCATTGGGCTGATAAATCCAATTCATTGAGTACCATTGATAGGGCACTGTCTTCGTACAAAGGGGGTCTCTTTAAGGGTCTTCACTGGTTGAATCTTCACTGAGGGAATGGCTGCCAATTGTTCCCCCTTTTTGAGCCCTTCCAGAATGTTCCCTGGTTTCAGTCAATGGGGCAATGTGGCAAAGATCGCAACACTCAATGAGGTTAGGCCAGGTCATCCGAGATGTACCCATCCCTTTTTCAAGATATGATTACTCCACAATGCCAAGAGATTTGGGTGAAACTGGGTAACACAGACATAATGTCTCTTCCTATTGTTCTGGCTGAGTACTTTTTCATGAGTTTCAAGCATTTTTTTTCTATGTAGGACTGATCCGGACTGATATTTTGTTTGCTTTTGACCTGTGTTAATCTTGGCCTCATCGCATTTCATCAGGCCTTGTTTGCAGAAGTTCTTTAGCCAATCTTATGTCCAGTTGAGTTGTTTCGGCCATTGGCCATTTGGCTACAGAGAAGATTGAATAAAAGCATTCAAAATTAACAGGGGTTTTGATAAAGCAAATGGTGAAAATTGTTTCCATTGGCAGAACAATAATAAATAAACAACATAGATTTAAAATAATCAACATAGATTTAAAATAATCAACATGAAATTGAGAATGTTTTTCTTTATTCAACAAGTTGTTATGGTTTTAGATGTAGGTTTGCTCACTGAGCTGAAAGGTTCATTTCCAGACATTTCATTACCTTACTAAGTAACATCTTCAGTGGACTTTATGCAAAGCAATGCTGAAACTGCCTGCTTTCTATTTATATGTTTGGGTTGGTGATGTCATTTCCTTTGGTGATGTTATTTCCTGTGGTGAAGTCACTTCCTGTAACTTTTTTTAGGGGGTGATAGATGGGGTCTAACTCGATGTTAGACCCCATCTACCACCCCCTGAGAAAAGGTACAGGAAGTGACTTCACCACAGGAAATAACATCACCAAAGGAAATGACATCACCAACCCAAACATATAAATAGAAAGCAGGTAGTTTTAGCATTGCTTTGCATAAAGTCCACTGAAGATATTACTTAAGTAAGGTAATGAAATGTCTGGAAATGAACCTTTCAGCTCAGTGAGCAAACCTATATCCAAAACCTCAACCTGAGCTACAAGTCTTCTCAAAACTCGCTAAGTTGTTATGGTTGAGAATGCTTTGACTGAAACAATCATATTCAATAATATCTTTCAAAACAGATTTGGATCACTCCTTAAGATTAAAGTTGCAGGTAAAAGTTTTAAAAATGCATGTGACAAATGGGTATATTTGGTAGGTCTAGCAAAATGGACCAGCTTTGTTGCCTTCACTGCTCTATCAACCTTGCTGGAGCATTTTGTTAATCACAATAGTGCCATCTTATTAAACTTAATTCACTATTGTTCTAATTGCGATGGGATGAATGCATTGATAATCAACCCCAGTACTGCACCAGTCATGCCATTGGTATAAATTTTTGATTAAATCACAAAAATGGCCAATTGCTTCTCTTGACTACTACTAATTAGAATAAAAGAAACATTTGGGCTTATGCCCAAAACCTCTCCAACATCTGCAATCCTCACTTTCTCCCGAAAGAAATATTCATCAAGCTTCCTTAATTCATTTAAAATAACCTATTTATTATAAAGACAACACATTCTTAAAATAAGCACACTTGCAAAAGTAACAATTTTTGCAGATAAATTTGTTTTAAACAAAAGGGAAAAATATCCCCCTGCTGGTCAAGAGTCTTGAAACAAAGGATAGCTTGTGATTACTTCTCACAAGCTATCCTTGGGTGTGCTGAAAACAAAATCAAGTTGCTGACAGCCATAGATACATAGTAGAACATCAGTTCTAATTGTAAAAATCCTGGTTCCGAGCCTTTAGAAATTAGTTACATCCAGCTTTTCAAGTTTTACAAAATAGCCATAAATATTGATATTCAAAAACTTTATATCAGGTTCCTAGAATACTTCCAAAAAAGAAATTCAAGAGAGAGAAACCTGCTTCTACTGTATGCCTTCAAGAGTTTTCCATTCTGACTATTTAGGTCAATAAAACAGAAAACTAAGAAAAGATTTCTCATAACATTTAGCTTACAGTCCCCATAGATTTTTAAAGACCAGGTTTTAGTAGTGTCTAAAAACTCCATCTCATCTCTTATTACCTTGAAAGCTTTCTCTAAAGGTACTTAACTATTGAATTAAAATGAATTGAATTAGCCTTTATTGTCCTGGAAACAGCAAGTTTAAACTGTTCACTTAATTTGTTAATAATTAAGAAAATTTCAAAACAATCCAATATCTTCCAGTTTCATGCCATCCTTAAGTATCAATTATTATTCCCAACACTATTGCTTTCAAGATACTTTATTACCTTCATGCCATCTGCATTTTGACGTATTCCTGGTGTCTCACTTCTTCTGCCACAATTTCGTAGGTCTTAGCTCCACATTCCTCATATGTAAACTTATACCTGAAGAAATATGAAATGGCTGCATTGACATCATGGTTGTAATTACTGATGGTACCCCCTATTTTTTATTTGTTCAATGTGGATATCACTGACCTATTCATTCAATGTGATTGTTGCTAGTCCAGCTAGCCCATGCTGCCCATTACTAATTGCTTTTGAAGGTGTTGGTGAGCTCCATTTTGGAAATGTTTCAGTCCATCTAGTGTAGCTACTCCCACAGTGTTATTAAGTAAGTTCCACGGTTTTGACCTAACAACAATGAAGGAATAGTGATATATCTCTAAGTCAGGATGCTGTGTGATTTGAAGGGGAACTTATAGATGGTGATGCTCCCATGTGTCTTCATTCCCTTTTCTTCTCGTGGATTTGGAAAACACTATTGAAGCATTTAGTTATTTGTTGTAGTACACCTTATGGATAGTTCACACAGCTGCTACTGAGCA
The DNA here is from genome assembly GCF_037043375.1 of Chiloscyllium plagiosum. NCBI lineage: Eukaryota > Metazoa > Chordata > Chondrichthyes > Orectolobiformes > Hemiscylliidae > Chiloscyllium > Chiloscyllium plagiosum. The sequence goes on along the minus strand of NW_028270149.1, from coordinate 5,766,085 downwards.
TTGGTGATAAAGAGAATGAATCTTGAAGATATTAGATGGGGTGTTAATCAAATGGGCTGATTCATCCTGGATGGAATTGGAGTTTCTTGAATGTTGTTGGAACTACAAAAAGACAAACAGAGATTATCCTGTGACACTCTTGATTTGAGCCTTTTTTTCTGATGGACAGGGTTTTGAGGAAGGGTCAGTTAGACTCGAAGCGTCAGCTCTTTTCTCTCCTTACAGATGCTGCCAGACCTGCTGAGATTTTCCAGCATTTTCTCTCTTAGGGTTTGAGGATACATTTGCACAATGTCCAACCATTTTCAGCTACTTCATCACTGACCTTATCTCCAGTCGAAGATCATAACTGGTAATGTGTGTTGATAACTGCATATTCAGTACTATTTGCAATACCTCAAATACTTATACATGGTATTTAGATACAACAAAACCTGGACAATATGCAGGTTTGGGCTGAAAAGTAGCAAGCAATATTTGCATCATACAAGTCCCAAACAATGACTATTTACAACAAGAGACAAACCAACCATGCCTATCACCATTCTGTTCACACCACCAAATTCCCTAATATGACATAGGAGAAGAGGTATGTAGTGCATTGAGTCCATCAAATGTGCTCCACCATTCAATGAAATCAAGGCTGATCTAATCATTCTCAATCTACTTTGCTGCTTTATTCCCATTACCTTGTTCCTTTTAATGATTATAAATCTATCAGTCTTAGGCTCGAGCATTCGTAATGACCTGCCTCAACAGGCCTGGCTGTTAAAACGTTTTACAGATTGACTAACTACCTTGTGAGAAAAGCAATTATTCATCTCCCTCTTAAATGGGCAACCCCTTATTCTCATATTATGCACTTTGACAGAAGTAACAAGACAAGGGAATACTCAATGAATAACAAGACAGTAGGAAGTTCAGAGGAACAGAGGGATCTTGGGGTGCTTATCCACAGATCCCTAAAGCGGAAGGGTCGATTAATAGAGTGATTAAGGCATGCAGGACACGACTTTATTAATCATGGGATAGATTATAAAAAGGAGGTTGTGTTGGAGGTCTACAGAACTTTGGTTAGGCCACAACTGGTGGGCAGTTCTGGTCGCCACACTGCAGGAAGGATATGATTGCACTCGAGTGGGTACAGAGGATATTTATCAAGATGTTACCTGGATTGGAGGTATGGAGACATTGTGTTTCAGAAGGCTGTTATACCCCTTAGACTAATTACCTTAAATTTGGTCCATGGTCATGGAGAGTAGGCTTTGACTGAGTGTGAGACAGATATGAGGATTCCGAATTTAACTTTGGTGGAGCTTCAGCCAGTTCATACAATGCTCTTGTTTTTGCTGTGGACAAGGGCACACACATACTGTAGGGAGGATGAGTGAACTGACCATGGTACTATTGTCCAGACTGCTGTTCAAATGAGAAAAGAGACGTATTAGTAATATGGGACAGTATAGTTAGGCAATATGGTACTGGTCTCTACAGAAAAGACAGACAATCCTATGTTGCCTACCTAATCCCAAGATTCAGGTCATGGACTAGAGAGGAACATGGAAGGGGAGGAGAAAGATCCAGTTGTCATGATCCATGCAAGAATCAAATACATAGGCAAGACTAAGAAAGAAGATCTGCTGAGTGATTATAAGCAGCTTCGGGCTAAATTCAAAAACAAAACCACAAATAAGAAAAAACAGAACCATAATTTTATTGAACGTATTCAAGGGGCAGCTAGATATAGCACTTGGGGCAAATGAAACTAAAGGTTATGTGGAGAAAGCAGGATTAGTTAGACGATCAACCATGATCGCGGTGAATGGCTGAACAGGCTCAAAGGGCTAAATGACCTCCTCCTGCTCCTACCTTCTATGTTTTTTGTTTCTGTGTAAATGTAAACTCACTGAGACACTTGTAAATGTGGCAGAGTAAATAATATTAGAGAGTAGATACATGGTTGCTATGGAAGGAATTGATCTAATTCATAGAGCACTGTCACCAGTACTGGGAAAGAGAGCTGTTCTATTGTGATAGGCTTCATTTAGAATAGAAGAACTAGGTGCAAGAGTAGGCAATTCAGTGCTTAATTCTGAAATTATGCCCTCTCGTCCTAGACTCTCCCATGAATAGTAACATCCTCCCAACATTCACCTTATCAAGTACCTTTAGAATCCTATAAGTTTCAATGAGATAATTTCATGTTTCGAGACTCCAGTGAATAAAATCCCAACCTATTTTCATGAAACCTATGCTCATATTGGAGGTCATCCAAGTGAACATTCTCTGAACTGCTTCCAGTGAAATGATCTCTTTCCTTAAATAAGGGGACCAAAACTGTTTACAGTGATGCAGGTGTGATCTCACCAGCACCTTGTACAGTTGCAGTAAGACTTCCCTATTCTTATATTCCCACCTCCTCGAAATAAGGGCTAACATTCCACTAGCCTTCTTCATTACTCACTGCATCTATGTGCTAGCTTTCTGAGTTTCATGCGCACGTATCTCCAAGTACTTTTGTGTTGCAGCTGTCTGTAGGTTTTCTCAACTTAAATAATATCCTGTTCTTTTGTTTTCCCTTCCAGGATGAACTTCATATTTACCCACATTACACTCCAGTTACCAACTTTTTGCCACTTAGTTAGTATGTCAATATCTCTGTGTAAAATGTTTATATCCTCTCACAACTTGCCTTTCCATCATTTTTTTGTGTCATTTGCAAATTTAGGTACAGTACGTTTGGTTTTATCTTTCAAGTCTAGACTCCCTGGTCATCAGGAACATCCTCCCTACATTTACTCTGTCTAGTCCTTCTAGAATTTCTAGGTTTCTGTGAAATCCCTCCCATTGTTCTGTAGTCCATTAAATATAGTATTAACTGATCCAGTCTCTCCTCTTATGTCAGTTCTGCCATCCCAGGAACAGTCTGGTAAACCTTTGTTTTAACTCCCTCCTCAGCTACTACAACGTTCCTCAAAGGAGACCAAACAAAAAATACTCAGGTGTGGTCTCACCAAGGCCTTGTACAACTGTGGCTAGACATCCTTGGTCCTGCATTCGAATCATCTTGCTATCAAGGCCTGCATACTATTTTCATTCTTCACCTGCATGCATACTTCCAGTGATTTGTATACAAGGAGACCCAGGTCGCATTACGCCTCTCCCTTTTCCAATCCAATGTTATTTAGATAATAATCTGCCATCTGTTTATTATTACCAAAGTATACCATTATACTTCATCTGCCATGCAACTGCCTACTCACTCAAACTGCCCAAATCACATTGAAGCATTTGCATCCTCCTCACAGTTCATCTTCCCACCCCACTTTGTATCATCTGTAAATTTGGACATATTGTGTTTAGTCCCAATTCTCATGCCATGTTCAATCAGCTCCAGTGAATCTGTAGTATTTATTGAATCATAAACTTTGTATGGGATCCGTGGTGGATAAAACTGTGGTAGTGATAACAGGAAATGACATATAATTTAATCCTTACATTTTACATCAGTCTTCACAGTGGAAGTTGCCATAAACATTCTGAAATAACAGATATGCAAGGCATTAATGGGAGGAAAGATCTTGTAACAGTCTCTATCATTTGGAACAAAGTATTTGTCAAACAAATGGAACTAAACACAAACAAGTTGTCGGAACCTCTTGACCTGCATCCAAGTTCTTTAAAGGATGTGCCTGCAATATTGGTCAAAATATTCCAGAACTCACTGGATTCCAGCAGATTGGAAAATTGTTGCTGTGACACTGTTGTTCAAGAAGTGTGGGAGACAGAAAGCAGGAAACTGTAGGTCAGTCAACCAAACATCTGTCATTGGGGAAATGCGAGAATCCATAATTAAGGAAGAAATAGGAAAAGTTGAAAGCTTGGTAACAGAGTCAAAATATTTTGTGAAAGGGAAATCATGTTTGATAAATCTGCCAGAGTTCTTTGAGCATATAACAGGCAGAGTAGATTATGGAGAACCAATAAATGCACTGTATATGGATTTTCAGAAGACATTTGATAATCACAGAATCTCAAAAGTGCAGAAGTAGGCCATTCTGCCCATTGAGTCCACAATGACCCTCTGAAGAGCATCCCACCTAGACCCAACCCTATAACCCTGCATTCCCATGGCTAATCCATCAAATCTGCATATCCCTGGACATAATGGACAATTTAGCATGGCCAATCCACTTAATCTGCACATCTTTGGACTGTGGGAAGAAACCAGAGCACCCAGAGAAAACACAAGCAGACATGGGGAGAAAGCAAACTCCACACATTTGCCCAAGTGTGGAATCGAACCAGAGTCCCTGGCGCTGTGAGCAGCATTGAGCCACCATGCTGCACCAAATGTGCCACATAAAATGTTATTGCACAAGCCAAGAGCTCACAATATTACAGTAATATATTAGCTTGAATTGAGGACTTTTATAAAATCATGGCTAATCTGATAATTCACAACACCACTTTCCTATCTTTTCCCCATAACCCTTGATTTCCTTAGTGATTAAAAAATGTTCTATCTCAGCCTTGAATATATTTACCAAATCAGCATTGAAACTTCTCTGCAGTAAAGAATTTCACAGACTCACTGTCCTCCTTGAGAAGAAATTCCTCCTCTTCTCTGTCTTAAATATGCAACTCTTCACCTGAGATTATGTTCTTTAGTCCAAGACACTCCTGCAAGAAGAAATGACCTTTCATAACTACCCTGTCAAGTTTGCTAAGAATCTTGCATGTTTCAATAAGGTGGCATCTCATTTCTCTAAATTGTAATGACTACAGCCCTAAAGCTACATAGCGCAGCCTCATAAATCAGCTCCTCTATACCTGATATCAGCCTGGTGAATGTTCTTTGAATTGCCTCCAATACCAGAATATCTTACCTGAAATAATATTCAGTTCCTCTATTCTGCCTGTTGAAGTGATGTATAGACTTACATTTTCCCATGTTATATGCCTTCTGCCACATTTTACATATTCACTGCAGATTCTTTGCATCACCCTCACTACTTGGCCTTCCCATATATTTTTGTGATATTTGCAAACTTGGTGACAGTACCGTTAATTTCCTCTTCCAAGTCATTAATATACATTGTAAGTAAATGTCGTCCAGGATTGATCCCTGTGCCACTCCAATAGTTACAGGTTCCCACTCTGAAATACCCCATCCTTCCCACTCTCTGTGTTCTACGTAAGCTAATCTTCTGACTATGCTACTATACTAGCTCCAACACCATGGACTCTATCTTATTAAGTCACCTAATATGTGATGCCTTATAAAACGCCTTCTGAAAATCCAAATACATTACACCAACTACTTCCTCTTTAACTACCCTGCTGTTACCTCCTCAAAAAAGTGTAGCAAATTTTTTGGGCAGGATTTCCCCTTCATGAAGCCAAGCTGACTCTGCCTGATCATACTACGCAATCCTAAATAGACAATAGACAATAGGTGCAGGAGTAGGCCATTCTGCCCTTCAAGCCTGCACCACCATTCAATATGATCATGGCTGATCATTCTTAATCAGTATCCTGTTCCTGCCTTATCTCCACAACCCTTGATTCCACTATCCTTGAGAGCTCTATCCAACTCTTTCTTAAATAAATCCAGAGTCTGGGCCTCCACTGCCCTCTGTGGTAGAGCATTCCACACAGTCACCACTCTCTAGGTGAAGAAGTTTCTCCTCATCTCTGTCCTAAGTAGTCTACCCCATATTTTTAAGCTGTGTCCTCTGATTCGGCACTCACCCATCAGCGGAAGCATGTTTCCTGCCCCCAGAGTGTCCAATCCTTTAATAATCTTATATGTCTCAATCAGATCCCCTCTCAGTCTTCTAAACTCAAGGGTATACAAGCCCAGTCGCTCCAGTCTTTCAGCGTAAGGTAGTCCCACCATTCCAGGAATTCATCTCGCGAACCTACGCTGCACTCCCTCAATACCCAGAATGTCTTTCCTCAAATTTGGAGACCAGAAATGCACACAGTGTGGTCTCACCAGGGCCCTGTACAGCTGCAGAAGAACCTCTTTGCTTCCATACTCAATCCATCTTGTTATGAAGGCCAGCATGCTATTAGCCTTCTTCACTACCTGCTGTACCTGCATGCTTACCTTCATTGACTGGTGTACAAGAACACCCAGATCTCTTTGTACTGCCCCTTTACCTAAATTGATTCCATTTAGGTAGTAATCTGCCTTCCTGTTCTTGGCAAAGTGGATAACCATACACTTATCCACATTAAATTGCATCTGCCATGCATCTGACCACTCACCTAACCTGTCCAGGTCACCCTGTAATCTCCTAACATCCTCCTCACATTTCATCCTGCCACCCAGCTTAGTATCATCAGCAAATTTGCTAATGTTATTAATACCATCTTCTATATCATTAATATATATAGTAAAAAGCTGCGGTCCCAGCACTGATCCCTGTGATACTCCACTGGTCACTGCCTGCCATTCCGAAATGGAGCCTTTATCACTACTCTTTGTTTCCTGTCAGCCAACTAACTTTCAATCCAAGTTAGTACTTTGCCCCCAATACCATGTGCCCTAATTTTGCTCACTAACCTCTTATGTGGGACTTTATCAAAAGCTTTCTGAAAGTCCAGGTACACTACATCTACTGGATATCCCTTGTCCATCTTCAGAGTTACATCCTCAAAGAAATTCCAGAAGATTAGTCAAGCATGATTTCCCCTTCATAAATCCATGCTGACTCTGACCTATCCTGTTACTACTATCCAGATGTGTCGTAATTTCATCCTTTTAGAATAAACTCCAGCATCTTTCCCACCACTGAGGTCAGACTAACTGGTCTATAATTTCCTGCTTTCTCTCTCCCACCTTTCTTAAAAAGTGGTACAACATTAGCCACCCTCCAATCCGCAGGAACTGACCCTGAATCTATTGAACTCTGGAAAATGATCACCAACGCATCCACGATTTCTCGAGCCACCTCCTTCAGTACCCTGGGATGTAGACCATCAGGCCCCGGGGATTTATCAACTTTCAGACCTAACAGTCTCTCCAACACCAATTCCTGGCATATATAAATTCCCTTCAGTTCAGGTCCTTCAGCCACTGTTACCTCAGGGAGATTGCTTGTGTCTTCCCCAGTGAACACAGATCTGAAGTACCAATTCAATTCTTCTGCCATTTCTTTGTTCCCCGTAATATATTCCCCTGTTTCTGTCTTCAAGGGCCCAATTTTAGTCTTAACCATTTTTTTGCCTTTCACATACCTAAAAAAACTTTTACTATCCTCCTTTACATTTTTGGCCAGTTTACCTTTGTACCACATTTTTCTCTGCGTATTTCCTTCTTAGTAATCCTCTGTTGTTCTTTAAGAGCTTCCCAGTCCTCCGTTTTCCCACTTATCTTTGCTATGTTATACTTTTTCTCTTTTAACTTTATATGTTTCTTAACTTCCCTCATCAGCCACGGCCACCCATGCCTCCTCCTAGGATCTTTCTTCCTTTATGGAACGAACTGATCCTGCATCTTCTGCATTATACACAGAAATATCCGCCATTGTTCCTACACCGTCATCCCTGCTAAGGTATTGCACCATTGAACTTTGGCCAGCTCCTCCCTCATAGCTCCATAGTTCCCTTTATTCAACTGAAATATTGTCACTTCCGATTGTACCCTCTCCCTCTCAAATTGCAAATTGAAGCTTATTGTATTATGGTCACTACTTCCCAACGGCTCCTTCACTTCGAGGTCCCTGATCAATTCTGGTTTGTTGCACAATACCAGATTCAGAATTGCCTTCTCCCTGGTAGGCTCCAGGACCAGTGTTCTAAGAATCCATCTCGGAGGCACTCCACAAAGTCTCTTTCTTGAGGTCCAATACCCTCCTGATTCTCCCAGTCTACCTGCATGTTGAAATCCCCCATAACAACTGTAGTAACATCTTTGTGACAGGCCAAATGTTCTGCTATTGCATCCTTTATAATAGACTCATAATCAATGGTAAAATAACTGGCCTAAGGTTGACTTTTTTTTTGTCTTTTTCCTATTTTAAATAATGTTGTTACATTTGCAATTTTCCAATCCTCTGTAAATATTCCCAGAAGATTATTACCAATGCATCCACTATCTCTGTTGCTACTTCCTTTAATATCCTGGAATGAAATCCCAGATCATCTTCCCCTTTTTGTCTCTGACTACTCAGTAATTTTGGAAAACTATTTGTGTCTTCTGCTATGAAAAATAGTGCAAAGTATTGACTCCTCTGCCATTTTCTCGATCCCCATGATTATTTCCCCGGTATCATTCTTCAAGCAGCCTATCTTTACTTTGGCCTTTCTCTTCATCTTTACATATTTAAAGAAGCACTTGCTGATCATCTTGGAAGTACCTACAAGTTTACCCTCAAAGTTTATTTCCTTCCACTTTTTAAAAGTTGTTTTTGTTCATTTTAAAACTATTCCAAATCCTCTAGCTTACCACTAATCTTTGGCACAATGTATGCTTTATCTTTCAATATAATGGTCCCCTAACTTCTTTGGTTAACCATAGATGGCATATCCCCTTCCAAGAATCTTTCTTCCTCACTGGAACTCATCTTTGTTTCCAACCCAAGTTCTTCCCTCTCAAACTCAATGCTAAATTTTACCACATTTTAGTCACTGTTTCTCAGGGAATCTTCTACTTTAACATAATTTATTAAACATGCCTCATCACCAGATCAAAAATAGCCTGATCCCTGGTTGAATTTACAATACATGAAAGGAAACTGTCCTGAATACACTCCATGAAATCTTCCTCATGGCTTCCTTTGCCAATCTGACTATCCCAATTTACTTGAAGATTAACATCACCTATGATTAATGTATTGGCTTTGTTACATGACCTCATTATGAAGAATTTGCCTTCTCAACCTCTCCCTTATCTAAGGCATGGCAACCCTCAATTCAAAGAACAGTCATCTGTCTCGAATCTGAGGGCAATGCTATATTCTCTGGATCTTTAAAAGCTTTACGTTTTATTTCCTGATTAATTTTCTATCTCACTTTCTATCCTACTGTAACAGAAGACTATTTCTACCAGTGTTTTCTTTCCCTTTTCAGTTTTACTTCCACCTATATGGATTCTAGATCTTTCAGTCAAAAGTCATATCCAAACCCAAGGAAACCCAAACATATAAATTGAAAGTGGGCTACACCACCAGTGCTTCATCCAGAGACTCACTGAAAATGTTACCTGGTATGGAGAGGAAACATTTGAAAACGAACCTTTCAGCTCAGTGAGCAAACATACATCCAGAACCTCAACCTGAGCTACAAATCTTCTCAAATCTTGAAAGACATTTCTTTCTACCATACTTACTCCATCCCATGCCAACAATGCTCCCCACCAAACCTTCTTTCCTAAGTATTCTTTCAAAAAGTCACATGCCCTAAAAAAATTAGTTTCCAGCTTTGATGTCTTTATAATCATGTTACTATAATGGCTACGAGTTCAAATCGATTAACATATATTTGTGCCATATATTCATTTATTTTGTTCTGAATGCTATGTACAAGTAGGTAAAGAGCCACTCGTTTTGCTGTTTACCATGTTTTCCCTTTTTGACTCTATTTATTGCTGTTTTTCAGTGTTTGTATGTTCTGTCCCTTCCTGTCCCACTCTGCATATTGTTTTCTGCCTGAGCTGAATGGACTGGAGGCAGTGTGGAACAGGCTGGAGGTATGGTGCAGAGTGGGTTGGAAGCACGGAACAGATTGGGCATGGGCAAAAGGCCAAAGCAGAGCAGACTGTAATAATTATCTTTTTAACTTTATTTCTTATTTTTCCGACCTGCATAGAGTCATATAGTCATAGAGATGTTCAGCACAGAAACAGAACCTTCGGCCCAACTCGTCCATGCTGACCAGATATTCTAACCTAATCTAATCCCATTTGCCAGCACCTGGCCATTATCCCTCCAAACCCTTCCTATTCATATACCCATCCAAATGCCTTTCAAATGCTGTAATTGTACTAGCCTCCACCACTTCCTCTGATAGCTCATTCCATACACACACCACCCTCTGTGTGAAAAAGTTGCCCCTTAGGTCACTTTTATATGTTTCCCCTCTCACCCTAAACTATGCCCTCTAGTTCTGGACTGTCTCACCCCAGGGAAAAGACTTTGTCTATCCTATCCATGCCCCTCATGATATTACAAACCTCTATAAGGTCACCCCTCAGCCTCTGATGCACCAGGGAAAACAGCCCCAGCCTATTCAGCCTCTCCCTGTAGCTCAACCCTTCCAATCCTGGCAACATCATTGTAAATCTTTTCTGAACACTTTCAAGTTTCCCAACAGAATTAACTGATAAAGTTTAATTAGATTTGTCTTTATTTAATGTTATATACATATATACAGTTAAGATGGAGCTTCAATTGTTAGGGCAAAGTGTTTTAAGAATATTAAAAAAAAGAAGCCATCTTTTCATTGTGATGGTTCATTTTTTTCTTAAGGGAGGAGGTGTTATGAAGATGTGGATGTACTGCACCTTTAAGAGAGTTAAAAGATAGTAGCACTACTTCACAACATCAAGTGTTCTGAACAAGATATAATGTAACATGTGGTCAAACATCTCGATTAGCTGGTTGCCTGGAAATGACAAAACAAATTTTGAATTTGGCCAATCAGTTCAAATTAAACCCCAAAAGAAACCAAGCTCCAGTCAAGTTTGAATTTAATATATTGTCAAGCTTAAAAGCCAATGACACAATTTGAACAGTTGGGTGGAGAAAACCGCTAAGCCACCAGTATCTGCAGACTGCCTGGACAATAGCTCTCTTAAAGGTACCTTTATCAATCAGTAACCTGTCCTAAAAAGAAAAGATGACAATGGCTCAGTGGTTAGCACTGTTGCCTCACAGCACCAGGGACCCAGGTTCAATTCCAGCCTTGGGCGACTGTCTGTGTGGAGTTTGCACATTTGTCTCTTAACTGCATGGGTTTCCTCCGGGTTCTCTGGTTTCCTCCCACAGTCCAAAAATGTGCAGATTAGGTGAACTGGCCATGCTAAATTGCCCATAGTATTAGGTGCATTAGTCGGGGGTAAATGTAGAGTGAGATCATGGGTCTGGATGGGTTACTCTTCTGAAGGTTTGTGAGGACTTGTTGGGCCAAATGGCCTGTTTCTACACTGTAGGTAATCTAACCTAAGACCGAGGAAGAGAAGATTTGACAACTGGCTGGTTTTGAAAACTTGAATTTTTGGTAAATCTTAATCGTGGGGTTTTATTGGACTAGTATTGGTTCGAGGAAGGAGTTGTAAATACTTGCTAGTTAATTATTCTCTGTTATACCTTAAGAAATAAAGTTGTTAATTTTTACTTTAAACCTTTTCTTGGCCTCTCAAATTTTCACAGATTACTGCACAGGATGAATGTTTTCAGTGTTGTTGGTTTACTCCATGTCGTAACATGACTTAGGGGAGCACTAAATTTCTGTCCATCTATCCCACAAACTACCACACCCTCGGGTAAAAGATCAGAAAGAGTGCATATTTGCTCATCTCTTACTATGACCGACTGGTTAGATCCTGTATATCTCAAAATTATATGTTCTTGTCCTTCTCCCCCTCTTCTTTCTAAGTAAACTTTACCCACAGAGGTGAATTCTTTGTAGAGATCGGATACAAACTCCATACCCAGCCCCTGCCGAGGCTGTGCATTCTCCTGCAGCTCCTCGGCTCTCCTCGGTTTCCTTTACTAAATTCACTAATGCCACTGGCTTAGCTTCATTTACCACATCTTTTCCCACATGCCTTTCTTTAATAACCAGCACTGTTACTTGATGTGCCCCACTTTCTGGCAGTGAAAACACCTTTTGAAACTACTAGCACTGTAATTTTCTGTGTCCAACTCCATTATAGTAAAAACATCTGAGGCCTTTCACCTCCTTTCCACCCTCTTGGGCTTCTTTTGTAACCTGTGGTAAATTCTTAGCAGTGTTCCCAACTCGTTCTTTCATAGTATAGGATTTCCCCTTCTCCCAACTTCTATCCCTCACAGGACGAAATTCTTGTCTTGTGCACCAACATGTATTCATCTGCTAATTCTGCTGCCATTCTCACTTGCTGAACTTTCTGTTCCTCCACATGAATTCTTACCATCTCTGGAAGTGAGTTTTTAAACTCTTCCAGCAGAATAGTCTTTTTGAGCTGCAAATGTTTTATTTATTTTTAAATCACGCACCCATCTATCAAAATGACTGTTTAATTCTTTCAAACTCAACATAAGTCTGACCTAAATTCTGGGTAATCCAAGATGGAGGATGGGAAAAATTTCTGGCTGTAAGAGCTGCTCCTTTTTTTGAGGTATTTTAGGTGCTGGAGATGATTTCCTCGAATTCCAGGAGCAGCAATTACTGTTTTATATGCTGTTGCATTATTTTGGAACTTTGGAAAAAAAAGTCAAAACAACACCAGTTTTAAAAGGGAGATGACCAGACAAAGGAAGCACATGGTGAGGACAGTGCAGAAGAGAGAGAACCTGCACAGTTACTGCCTTTGCAGTTTTTGAATTCAGGTGTCGCTGGACATTGGAGTATATCTGGGAAAATTAACAAACAGTGAATTTCACAACTGATCTTGGAGGAACCGGTTTGGGCGAAGTTCACAACACAGAATCAGATAAGTTAATTGTTGTTTTAAGTCTGTCCAAGAGAAAGGCTGTATTAGTGAGTACTGTGGGTTCTTTCTTGATTATATGTTTTTGGAGATAAGTCTCTTAATTAAACTTAAAATATAAGCCATAGCTATTAATGTAGCCTGGTGCAGTGTTTTGTAGAGGAATAAGACGGTGTTATTTTCTGGATAGGTTGTGGCCTTTGCAGTGATATGTACTTCTTGTCAGATGTGGGAGTTTAAAGAGAGTTTAAGGGTTACTGCAGATTATAAGATTTACTCAGGTAGAACAGGGTGAGTAGGTAAAGAAGTTAAAATATTGAGAGATACAGGAGCTAGTCTGTCTCTAATAGTAAAATATTTGCATTTCTTCTGAAATATTCCCTGAGAAATTGATAATCTGTCGAATTAATAGAGAGAGGAGCCATGGTCCCTGTGTAAGATAAGGCTAGAAAATCAAATCAAGACTGGGCAAGTGATAGTGACAGTGATGGAAACAGTGACTATTCCAGGAGTACAGCTTATTCTTGGAAACAATATAGCTGGGTCACAGGTGGGAATGATGCCTATTACATAAAGCCAAAAAAGAACCAGGGGACTGAGAAGTTTAAAGAAAAATACCATTGAATTTTTCCAGTGTGTGTGGTGACAAGATCTCACAGCCAGAAGTTAAAACAAGAATGGAAAACAAAAGAAAAAGATGAAGGAGTTAAGGTCCAGCTAGGTGACAATCTATTGATGAGATGGTAAAAGAAAAACCTAAGCAGGTAGAGGATCATACAGAGGTGTTTAGCTCTGAAAGATGAATGGAGTTACAAGAAAAAGGTGAGACAATAAAGGATTTATATCATAAAGCCTACTCAGAAAGGAATCAGAATGTGTTCCAGAACGCTATTCTCTTAAGGATAAAATCTTAAGGCGGAAATGGAAATCTTGGCAGGTTAATGCAGATGAGAAGTGGCAGAAGTTCAGCAGATTATGTAGCCAATAGATTACAGACTGAATGTATTGCAGGTATCAATCAAATTACCTGTAGGAGGTCACCTAGGAGTGACCTAGACTCAGACTAAGGTACAGAAGCATTCTTATTGCTCTGGATTACATAAAAATGTGGATGAATTTTGCTGTACATGTCATATGTGTCAGATAGTAGGACAACCATAGGTAGTGATAAAACCAGCACCTTTGATGCCAATTCCTGCATTTGAAGAAAGTTTTACACAGATTATACTTGATTGTGTAGACCCCTCCCTAAAACCAAAAGTGGGGACCGACATTTGCCAACAGTAATGGATGTGTTTACTGGGAAAAAAGCAAATTACTGTGGATGCTGGAATCTGAAACAAAAAGAGAAAATGCTGGAAAATCTCAGCAGGTCTGGCAGCATCTGTAAGGAGAGAAAAGAGCTGACGTTTCAAGTCTAACTGACCCTTTGTCAAAACTAAAAAAAGGGAGAAATAGGGAGGTATTTGTACTTGGCTGAGAGAAGGTGAGTCATGGCTCCAGAAGCAAAGGTAGCAATAAAGATGTGATAATGTCAGTGCATAGAGAGATTATAGGGAGATTAGGAGCTGTGAATGACCAAGCCTGAAGCCAATGCTATGTGACAAAATATGTAGAGGATGGGGGGGGGGGGGGGGTGCGGATGGGTGAAGCAGAGGGAAAATGGTAAACAGGGGAGAAGGGTAGCAAAGGGAGAAGATGAGAGGAAAAGGTGATGATGAGAGTGGGGAGAGAGAGACAATCAAGAAATAAGAGGTACAGAACAGTGAAAAGAATGATAAATAAAATAAATGAAATAAAATTACGGAGCAGAATGAAAACAAAGGGGTTAAGATGGGATAATCATTTGAAGTTGTTGAATTCAATGTTGAGGCCGGCAGGCTGTACCGTGCCGAGTCGGAAGGTGAGATGCTGTTCCTCCAGTTTGTGTTGAGCTTCACTGGAACATTGCAGCAGGCCAAGGACAGACATGTGGACATGGGAGCAGGATTGTGTGTTGAAGTGGCAAGCCACGGGAAGGTCCGGGACCTGATTGCGTACAGGCCGAAGGTGCTCAGCAAAGCGATCACCCAGTTGCCATTTTGTTTCTTCGATATAGAGGAGACCACATTGGGAGCAACGAATGCAATAGACCAAATTTCTTAATTAGATGTTTTTGGAGATAAGTCTCTTGATTAAACTTAAAATATAAGTCATAGCTATTAATTTAACTTGTGGCAGTGTTTGTAGAGGAATAAGACAGTGTTATTTTCTGGGTAGGTTGTGAAGGAACAAAAATGGCCTTTGCAGTGATATGTACTTCTTGTCAGATGTGGGAGTTTAAAGAGAGTTTAAGGGTTGCTGCAGATTATATCTTCCATAAATGCTGTTGGATGCGAATCTTATCATATTGAGTGGATCAGTTGGAGAGACAGATAGAAGCAATGAGGAATTTGCAACAACTAAAGTGTGATGGATAGCAGTTATAGGAAGGGGGGAAGTATCAGATACGGTCACGTAGATGGGTTAACTCCAGGAAGGGTAAGAGAGGTAGGCACCGAAGGCAGGAGTCTTTTGTGGATATACCCATTTCAAATAGGCATGCTATTTTGGAAAATGTAGGGGGTGATGGATTGTCAGGGGAACATAGCACAAACAGCCAAGTTTCTGGTCTTGAGACTGGCTCTAATGCAACGAGGGGTAGGTTGGCTTCCAAGAAATCAATTGTGTTAGGGTATTCTGTAGTCAGAGGTAGAGACAGATGTTTCTGTGGCCAGCAGAGAAAAAGCAGAATGGTGTGTTGTTTCCCTGATGCCAGGATGAAGGATGTCTCAGAGAGGATGCAGAATGTGCTCACGGGGGAGAGGGGCCAGCAGGAGGTCATTGTCCACATTGGAACCAATGACATTGGAAGGGAAATGGTTGAGACTCTGAAGGGAGATTACAGAGCGTTAGGCAGGAATTTAAAACTGAGGTCCTCAAGGGTAGTAATATCTGGATTACTCCCAGTGCTACGAGCTAGTGAGGGTAGGAATAGGAGGATAGAGCAGATGAATGCATGGCTGAGGAGCTGGTGTACGGAAGAAGGTTTCACATTTTTGGATCATTGGAATCTCTTTTGAGGTAGAGGTGACCTGTACAAGAAGGATCGATTGCACCTAAATTGGAAGGGGACTAATATACTGGCAGGGAAATTTGCTAGAACTGCTTGGGAGGATTTAAACTAGTAAGGTGGGGGGTGGACCCAGGGAGATAGTGAGGAAAGAGATCGATCTGAGACAGCTACAGCTGAGAACAGAAGTGAGTCAAACAGTCAGGGCAGGCAGGGACAAGGTAGGACTAATAAATTAAACTGCATTTATTTCAATGGAAGGGGCCTAACAGGGAAAGCCGATGAACTCAGGGCATGGTTAGGAACATGGGACTGGGATATCATAGCAATTACAGAAACATGGCTCAGTGATGGGCAGGACTGGCAACTTAATGTTCCAGGATACAAATGCTACAGGAAGGATAGAAAGGGAGGCAAGAGAGGAGGGGGACTGGCATTTTTGATAAGGGATAGCATTACAGCTTGCTGAGGGAGGATATTCCCGGAAATACACTCAGGGAAGTTATTTGGGTGGAACTGAGAAATAAGAAAGGGATGATCACCTTATTGGGATTGTATTACAGACCCCCCCAATAGTCAGAGGGAAATTGAGAAACAAACTTGTAAGGAGATAGAAACATAGAAACATAGAAAAAATACAGCGCAGTACAGGCCCTTTGGCCCTCGATGTTGCGCCGATCCAAGCCCACCTAAACTACACTAGCCCACTATCCTCCATATGCCAATCCAATGCCCGTTTAAATGCCCATAAAGAGGGAGAGTCCACCACTGCTACTGGCAGGGCATTCCATGAACTCACGACTCGCTGAGTAAAGAATCTACCCCTAACATCTGTCCTATACCTACCACCCTTTAATTTAAAGCTATGCCCCCTCGTAATAGCTGACTCCATACGTGGAAAAAGGTTCTCATGGACAACCCTATCTAAACCCCTAATCATCTTGTACACCTCAATCAAGTCACCCCTAAACCTTCTTTTCTCCAATGAAAACAGCCCCAAGTGCCTCAGCCTTTCCTCATACGATCTTCCTACCATACCAGGCAGCATCCTGGTAAACCTCCTCTGCACCCGTTCCAGTGCCTCCACATCCTTCCTATAGTATGGAGACCAAAACTGCACACAATACTCCAGATGCGGCCGCACCAGAGTCTTATACAACTGCAACATGACCTCAGGACTCCGGAACTCAATTCCTCTACCAATAAAAGCCAATACGCCATAAGCCTTCTTCACCGCACTATTTACCTGGGTGGCAACTTTCAGAGATCTGTGTAGATGGACACCAAGATCCCTCTGCTCATCCACACTACCAAGTATCCGACCATTAGCCCAGTACCCCATCTTTTTGTTACTCTTACCAAAGTGAATCACCTCACACTTACCTACATTGAACTCCATTTGCCACCTTTCTGCCCAGCTCTGCAGCTTATCTATATCCCGCTGTAACCTGACACATCCTTCCTCACTGTCAACAACTCCACCGACTTTCGTATCATCCGCAAACTTGCTCACCCAACCTTCTAGCCCCTCCTCCAGGTCATTTATAAAAATGACAAACAGCAATGGTCCCAAAACAGATCCTTGCGGAACACCACTAGTAACTGTACTCCAAGATGAACCTTTACCATCAACTACTACCCTCTGTCTTCTTCCAGCCAGCCAATTCCTAATCCAAACCTCCAACTCACCCTCAATGCCATACCTCCGTATTTTTTGCAGTAGCCTACCATGGGGAACCTTATCAAACGCCTTACTAAAATCCATATACACCACATCTACTGCTTTACCCTCATGCACCTCCTTAGTCACCTTCTCAAAGAATTCAATAAGGTTTGTGAGGCAAGACCTGCCCTTTACAAAACCATGCTGACTATCCTTGATCACATTATTCCTATCCAGATGTTCAGAAATCCTATCCCTTACAATTCTCTCTAAGACTTTGCCCACAACAGAAGTGAGACTCACTGGCCTATAGTTACTAGGGTTATCCCTACTCCCCTTCTTGAACAAGGGAACCACATTTGCTATCTTCCAGTCTTCTGGCACTATTCTGGTAGACCGTTTCTTTTTTTAAAAAATAATTTTATTTTTATGTAGACCAGAGTGGGCACTTCTTGGGCCCTTTCATCAGCTCATGTCGCTTGGAGATCACACCTCCATCACAGCCCATGGTGCCCTTCAAGCTCAGTAAGTGCAAGAGCAACATCTGTCGTGACTTCAATTCCAGTGTTAATAGACATATGACATGTTTTTAGAGAAGACACTGCTGAATCCACAGAGTTGAAGGAGATCACAGGCATTATGGTGGACCGTCCAGACATCCTGTAATAATGTCAACCACACAACTGTCTAGGCCTTTCCCCGCTCCGCCGCCACTTTCCAGTTCAAATGGTGTCACGCAGGGCACGGTGGGACACGTAGTCTACAGCCACCCCGCTGCTCGACTTCCAGGATCCCCATGTGAAAGAAACTACAAATCCCAGCATACATTGCACCCCCCCCCCCCCCCCCCCAAAAAACGGACAGCTATCTGTAAGAATAATAGGGTAGTCATGGCAGGGGATATTAACTTTCCAAATATCAACTGGGACTGCCATAGTGTTAAAGGTTTAGATGGAGAGGAATTTCTTAAGTGTGTACAAGACAATTTTCTGATTCAGTATGTGGATGTACCTACTTGAGAAGGTGCAAAACTTGACCTACTCTTGGGAAATAAGACAGGGCAGGTGACTGAGGTGCCAGTGGGGGAGCACTTTGGGGCCAGTGACCATAATTCTATTTCTTTTAATATCGTGATGGAAAAGGATGGACCAGATCTAAAAGTTGAAGTTCTAAATTCGAGAAAAGCCAATTTTGACAGTATTAGGTAAGAACTTTTGAAAGCTGATTGGAGGAAGATGTGCACAGGTAAAGGGATGGCTGGAAAATGGGAAGCCTTCAGAAATGAGATAACAAGAATCCAGAGAAAGTATATTCCTGTCAAGGTGAAAGGGAAGGCTGGTAGGTATAGGGAATGCTGGATGGCTAAAGAAATTGAGGGTTTGGTTAAGAAAAAGAAGGAAACATATGTCAGGTATAGACAGGATAGATCGAGTGAACCCTTAGAAGAGTATTAAAAAAAAGGAGTATACTTAAGAGGGAAATCAGGACGGCAAAATGGGGACATGAGATAGCTTTGGCAAATAGAATTAAGGAGAATCCAAAGGGTTTTTACAAATATATTAAGGACAAAAGGGTAACTAGGGAGAGAATAGGGCCCCTCAAAGATCAGCAAGGCGGCCTTTGTGTGGAGCCACAGAAAATGGGGGAGATACTAAATGAATATTTTGCATCAATATTTACTGTGGAAAAGGATATGGAAAATATAGACTGTAGGGAAATAGATGGTGACACCTTGCAAAATGTCCAGATTACAGAGGAGGAAGTGCTGGATGTCTTGAAATGCATAAAAGTGGATAAATCCCCAGGACCTGATCAGGTGTACCCTCGAACTCTGTGGGAAGCTAGAGAAGTGATTACTGGGCCTCTTACTGAGATATTTGTATCATCGATAGTCACAGGTGAGGTGCCGGAAGACTGGAGGTTGGTAAACGTGGTGCCACTGTTTAAGAAGGGTGGTAAAGACAAGCCGGCGAACTATAGACCAGTGAGCCTGACCTCGGTGGTGGGCAAGTTGTTGGAGGGAATCCTGACGGACAGGAAGTATATGTATTTGGAAAGGCAAGGACTGTTTCGGGATAGAGAACATGGCTTTGTGCGTGGGAAATCATGCCTCACAAACTTGATTGAGTTTTTTGAAGAAGTAACAAAGAAGATTGATGAGGGCAGAACAGTAGATGTGATCTATATGGACTTCAGTAAGGCATTCGACAAGGTTCCCCATGGGAGACTGATTAGCAAGGTTAGATCTCATGGAATACAGGGAGAACTAGCCATTTGGATACAGAACTGGCTCAAAGGTAGAAGACAAAGGGTGGTGGTGAAGGGTTGTTTTTAAGACTGGAGGCCTGTGACCAGTGGAGTGCCACAAGGATTGGTGCTGGGTCCTCTACTTTTTGTCATTTACATAAATGATTTGGATTCAAGCATAAGAGGTTCAGTTAGTAAGTTTGCAGATGACACCAAAATTGGAGGTGTAATCGACAGCGAAGAGGGTTACCTCAGATTACAACAGGATCTGGACCCAATGGGCTGAGAAGTGGCAGATGGAGTTTAATTCAGATAAATGTGAGGTGCTGCATTTTGAGAAAGCAAATCTTAGCAGACTGATACACTTAATGGTAAGGTCCTAGTGAGTGTTGCTGAACAAAGAGACCTTGGAGTGCAGGTTCATAGCTCCTTGAAAGTGGAGTCACAGGTAGATAGGATAGTGAAGAAGGCGTTTGGTATGCTTTCCTTTGTTGATCAGAGTATTGAGTACAGGAGTTGGGAGGTCATGTTGCGGGTATACAGGACATTGGTTAGGCCACTGTTGGAATATTGCATGCAATTCTGGTCTCCTTCCTATCGGAAAGATGTTGTGAAACTTGAAAGGGTTCAGAAAAGATTTACAAGGATGTTGCCAGGGTTGGAGAATCTGAGATACAGGGAGAGGCTGAACAGGCTGGACCGTCGGAGGATGAGGGGAGACCTTATAGAGATTTACAAAATTATGAGGGGCATGGATAGGATAAATAGGCAAAGTCTTTTCCCTGGAGTCGGGGAGTCCAGAACTCGAGGGCATAGGTTTAGGATGAGAGGGGGAAGATATAAAAGAGACCTAAGGGGCAGCTTTTTCATGCAGAGGGTGGTATGTGTATGGAATGAGCTGCCAGCGGATGTGGTGGAGGCTGGTACAATTGCAACATTTAAGAGACATTTGGATGGGTGTATGAATAGGAAGGGTTTAGAGGGATATGGACCAGGTGCTGGCAGGTGGGACTAGATGGGTTGGGATATCTGGTCGGCATGCACGGGTTGGACCGAAGGGTCTGTTTCCATGCTATACATCTCTATGACTCTAAGTGAAACGCTGCTTAATCGCAAATGAGTGTCTGGGGCCTTTGATGGTGAGCATGGAAGAGGGCACCTTCTGCGATTGCATGAGAAGGTGACGTGTGTAATGGGAGAGGTGTTAGGTGATGGAGGAGTGGACTAGATTGTCCCGGAGGGAATGGTCTCTGCAGAATGCAGACAGCAGGAGGGAAGGGAAGATGTGTTTCATGGTGGCGTCGTGCTGGAATTGGCGAAAATGGCGGAGGATTATTCTTTCCATGTGAAGGCTGGTGAGGTCAAAGGTGAGAGCAAGAGGGACCCAATCCTTGTTCTGGGAGGGGAGGGAGGGGGTGAGGGTTGTGGAGCGGGAGATGGCCCACACGCTGTTGGACCTGCTGACAAAGGGCGTGCTGTTGTCGTCTGGTGTACTGACCTCTACTTCGCAGAGGCTGAGCGCCAACTCTCAGATTCCTCCTCCTACCACTCTCTGGAGCATGACCACACCACTGAGCATCAAGCCATTATCTCCAACACCGTGGCTGACCTCATTTCCTCTGCATGCCTCCCCTCCACAGCTTCTGACTTCATAGTCTCCCAATCCCGGACAGCCCGTTTCTACCTACTCCCCAAAATCCACAAGAAGGACAGTCCCGGCAGGCCCATTGTGTCAGCATGCTCCTGCCCCACTGAACTTATTTCCTCCTACCTTGACTTCATCCTTACTCCTCTGGTTCATTCCCTCCCCACCTACATCCGGGATTCCTCTGATACCTGGTGACACATTGACAGCTTTTAATTTGCAGGCCCTAACCACATTCTATTCACCATGGATGTGCAATCTCTTTACACCTCCATCCCACACTGTGACCGCTTGAAAGCTCTTCGCTTCTTTCTCGAAAAGAGGCCGAACAATCTCCATCCACCACCACTCTCCTCCACTTGGCTGAACATGTTCTCCCTCTCAACAACTTCTACTTCAACTCATCCCATTTTCTCCAAATCAAAGGTGTAGCAATGGGTACCTGCATGGGACCTAGCTATGCCTGCCTTTTCATGGGGTGTGTGGAACATTTATTGTTCCAGGCCTACCTGGGTCCCCTCCCACAACAGCTTTATCGGTATATCGATGGCTATTTCGGTGCGGCTTCATGCTCTCATCCTGACCTGGAAAAATTCATAAACTTCACTTCCAGTTTCCATCCCTCCATCACTTTCACCTGGTCCATCTCCGACACTTGCCTTCCTTTCCTTGACCTTTCTGTCTCCATTTCCAGCAATAGTCTATCCACTAATATCCATTACAAGCCCACTGACTCCCACAGCTATCGGGACTACAGCTCTTCTCACCCTATGTCCTGTAAAAACTCTATCCCTTTCTCTCAGCTCCTTCGCCTCCGCCGCATTTGTTCCAATGAGGCCACTTTCCAAAGTGGTGCTCTTAATATTTACTCCTTCTTCTCCAACCGTGGCTTCCCACCTACAGTTGTTGACAGGGCTCTCAACAGCGTGCAGGTCATCTCCCGTGCCACGACCCTCACCCCCTCCCTCCCCTCCCAGAACAAGGATAGGGTCCCTCTTGTTCTCACCTTTCACCCCACCAGCCTTCACATGCAAAGAATAATCCTCCACCATTATTGCCAACTCCAACACGACGCCACCACTAAACACATCTTCCCTTCCCTCACCCTGTCTGCATTCCGCAGAGATTGTTCCCTCTGGGGCAACCTAGTCCACTCCTCCATCACACCTAACACCTCTCCCATCACACACGGCACCTTCCCATGCAATCGCAGAAGTTGCAACACCTGCCCCTTTACCTCTTCCATGCTCACCATCCAAGGCTCCAGACACTCATTTGCGATTAAGCAGCATTTCACTTGTACCTCTTTCAATTTTGTCTATTGCATTTGTTGCTCCCAATATCGGAGAGACAAAACGCCGACTGGGTGATCGCTTTGCTGGGCACCTTCGGTCTGTACGCAATCAGGTCCCGGACCTTCCCGTGGCTTGTCACTTCAACACACAATCCTGCTCCCATGTCCACATGTCTGTCCTTAGCCTGCTGCAATGTTCCAGTGAAGCTCAACACAAACTGGAGGAACAGCATCTCACCTTCCGACTCGGCACGGTACAGCCTGCCGGCCTCAACATTGAATTCAACAACTTCAAATGATTATCCCATCTCGACCCCTCTGTTTTCATTCTGCTCAGTAATTTTATTTCATTTATTTTATTTATCATTTTTTTCACTGTTCTGTACCTCTTATTTCTTGATTGTCTCTCTTTCTTTCTCCCTCTCCCCACTCCCTCATCACCTTTTTCCTCTCCTCTTCCCCCTTTGCTACTCTTCTCCCCTGTTTTCCATTTTGTCTCTGCTTCACCCATCCACCCCATCCTCCACATATTTTGTCACATTGCACTGGCTTCAGCCTTGGTCATTCACAGCTCCTAATCTCCCTATAATCTCCCTATGCACTGTCATTATCACATCTTTATTGCTACCTTTGCTTCTGGAGCCATTACTCACCTTCTCTCAGCCCAGTATAAATACCTCCCTATTTCTCCCTTTTTTTTAGCTTTGACAAAGGGTCAGTTAGACTCGAAATGTCAGCTCTTTTCTCTCCTTACAGATTTGCCAGACCTGCTGAGACTTTCCAGCATTTTCTCTTTTGATGTCCAATAGGAATCCTGGGGCAATTCCATTACAGATGTATGTATGTCAAGGCATAAAAGGTTGTGGACGAGTTGCTTGCTTTCTTTAACTGTTATTTATTACCTAGGGAGATTCAGTCAGACCAAGGATCTAATTTTACTGCCAAAATACTTAAGGAGGTCATGGATAGTTTAGGCATCATAAACTTTACATCAAGTTCATACGATCCTGAATCCCAGAGAGCATTGTAAAGGTGGCATCAAGATCTGAAAGAGTATGTTGAGGGCTTACTGACAGGATTACCCAAATGATTGAGATAAAGGTATCCCATTTATATTATTTGCTATTACAGATGCTGCAAAGGAATCTACTCAGTTTTTTTCCATTTGACTTGATATTCAGATGTGAAGTAAGAGGGCCTTCAAAATTAATTAAGGAAAAATTGATAGGTCTAAAGTCAGAAATCTCAGAATTGGATTATATATCTGAGGTGAGAAAAAGATTAAACAGTGTTGGTGAATTAGGTACCAAGGAGCAGGAGAATCGACGTTTTGGGCATAAGCCCTTCTTCAGGAAGAAGGGCATATGCCCGAAACGTCGATTCTCCTGCTCCTTGGATGCTGCCTGACCTGCTGCACTTTTCCAGCAACATGTTTTTCAGCTCTGATCTCCAGCATCTGCAGTCCTCACTTTCTCCTGGGGGAATTAGCTAGACAACAATTGAAAGTGGCACAGCATCTAATGAAGCAAGAAGAAAATAAATCTAAAATTTGTATGTTTGCCCAGGGGACAAAATATTGTTGCTATTATCAGTGTTAGGAGATCACTTCAAAGCAAGGTTTAGTGGTCCCTATCAGATTGAGAAGAAGTTAAATTAGGTGAATTATCTGGTAAAGATACCAGATAGGGAAAAAAAAATTATCGGGTATGTCATGCGAACGTGCTGAAACTTTACGATGACAGGAAAAGGGTATTAATTATGCAATTCAGAGTGAGGAATCAAATCCTGATGATTTGGATTTGGTGTGCCTCACAATAAATTGAATAATGAGGAAATCCTTAAGGAATGAGATAGAGTAGTAAGCTATTTGTCCCAGGAACAGAAAACTGAATTGAAAGACTTGTTACAGTGCTATGACAATCTATGTAGAAATAGACTGGGGAGGATTAATGCCACAATACGTGACGTTGACATAGGGAATGCTGTTCTGATAAAACAACACCCTACAGGCTTAATCCTTTCAAAACAGTGCAGGTTTAGAAGGAAATGGAAGCAATGCTCTAAGACTTCATAGAGATGTGTCAAAGTGAGTGGAATTCGCCAAGCGTATTGGTTCTCAAACCGGATGGTACTCAGCGATTCTATGTAGATTATTGCAAGGTCAACACTGTAACCAAATCTGACTTATACCCAATTTCAAGGCTGGAGAATTGTGCGGAACAAGTAGGACAAGCCACTTACATCATAAAGTTGGATTTACTTTATGGTTACTGGCAAGTACCTTTCTCAGAGAAAGCAAAAGAAGTTTCTGCTTTTGTCAGACCAAATGGATTATATCAATTCAAAATAATGCCCTTCACAATGAAATTGCACCAGCCAATTTTCAAAGGCTTATGAACATAGAACATTAAACATAACAACACGGCATGAGGCAGGAATTGGCCAGAGACCCGGGTTCAATTCCTGCCTCAGACAAGTGTCTGTGTCGAGTTTGCACATTCTCCTGGTGTCTGCGTGGGTTTACTCCGGGTGCTCCAGTTTCCTCCCACAGTCCAAAAATGTGCAGGTTAGGTGAATTGGCCATACTAAATTGCCCATAGTGTTAGGTGAAGGGGTAAATGTAGGGGAATGGGTCTGGGTGGGTTGCTCTTCGGAGGGTCAGTGTGGACTTGTTGGGCCGAAGGGTCTGTTTCCACAATGTAAGTAATCTAATCTTATCAATGCTGTACAGGCCCTTCAGCCTTTGATGTTGCGCCCACCTATGGAACCAATCTGAAGCCCATCTAACCTACCCTAATCCAATCTCATCCATATGCCTATCCAATGACCATTTAAATGCCCTTAAAGTTGGTGAGTCTACTACTTTTGCAGGCAGTGTGTTCCATGCCCTGACTACCCTCTGAGTAAAGAAACTACCTCTGACATCTGACCTATATCTATCACCCCTCAATTTAAAGCTATGTCCCCTCATGCTAGCCATATAAGGAAAAAGGTTCTCACTGTCCATCCGATCTAACCCTCTGATTATCTTATATGTCACAGTTAAGTCACCTCTCAATCATCTTCTCTCTAACGAAACAGCCTCAAGTCCCTCAGTCTTTCCTCAAGAGACCTTCCCTCCATACTAGGAACATCCTTGTAAATCTCCTCTGAACCCTTTCCAAAGCTTCCACATCCTTTCTGTAATGCTGTGACTGAACTGTAAGCAATACTCCAAATGTGACCGCACTAGAGTTTTGTACAGCTGCAGCATGAACTCATGATTCCAAAACTCAACTCCTCTACCAATAAAAGCTAACACACCATATGCTTTCTTAACAACCCTATCAACCTGGGTGGCAACTTTTAAGGATTTATGTACCTGGACACTGAGATCTCTCTGCTCACCTACACTACCAAGAATCTTACCATTAGCCCAGTACTCTGCATTCCTGTTACTCCTTCCAAAGTGAATCACCTCACACTTGTCAGCATTAAACTCCATTTGCCACCTCTCAGCCCAGCTTTGCAGCTTATCTATGTCTGTCTGTAACCTACAACATTCTTCATCACTATCTACAGCTCTACCGGACTTAGGGAAGTAAATACATGGCTAAGAGATTGGTGTGGGAAAGAGGGATTCCATTTCATGAGACATTGGCATCAGTTTTGGGCGACCTGTACCAATGGGACAATCTCCTCCTGAACCGAGCTGAAACCAGTGTTCTGGCAAAAAGGATAAATAGGGTGGTCACTAAGACTTTAAACTTGTGAGTCGGAGGAAAGGGAAAGGGAAAGCAACAGGGAGTATGGAGTCAAGTAGAAAGATAAGCAGCAGGTTAGCATGTGTGCAGGGTTTAAGTTCAAGGCAGACTAGAAATGAAGCAAAAGGAAGGATAACTTAGGACATATTACTAGAGATGTTGGAAATCATGAGGATAAGAAAATTAGCAGTAAGGCGCTTTACATGAATGCTCGTAGTGTTCGTAACAAAGTCGATGAATTAACGGCACAAATCATCGTGAATGATTATGATGTGTTCGGCATCACAGAGATGTGGTTCAGGACTGGCAGTTAAACATCCAAGGATTTACAACTCATCGAAAAGACAGGAAGGTGGGCAAACGGCGGGGTTGCCTTATTAGTTATGAATGAAATTGAATCTCTGGCACTGAATGACATAGGGTCAGATGATGTGGAGTCTGTGGGTGCAGTTGAGGAATGACAAAGTCAAAAAAACTGTAATGGGAGTTATGTACAAGCCTCCCAGCAATGGTCAGGACCAGGGCTGCAACATGTACTAGGAAATAGATAGGGCACATTAGAAAAGCAAGGTGACTATGATCATGGGGACTTCAATATGCAAGTGGTCTAGGTGAATAATTTTGCCAGTGCATCCAAAGAAAGGGAATTCATGGAATGCTTACAGGATGGCTTTTTGGAACAGCCCATAAGGCAGCAGGCTATTCTGGACTTAGTGCCATGTAATGAGCCAGACTTTATAAAAGATCTTAAAATAACTGAACACTTAGGAGGCAGTGGTCATAAAATGGTAGAGTTCAGTCTGCAGTTTGAAAGAGAGAAGACAAAATCGGATGTAATGATGTTAGAGTAAATAAAGGTAATTACAGGGTCTAGAGAGAAGAACTGATGAAAATCGACTGGAAACACAGCCTAGTGGGGAAGACAGTAGAGCAACAATGGCAGGAGTTTCTAGGTGTAATTGAGGACACAGTACAGAGGTTCATCCCAAAGAAAAGAAATATTATCCCGGGGAGGGGGTAGGTGGGTTCTACAGCCATGGCTGACAAAGGAAGTCAGGAAATGTATCAAAGAAAAAGAGAGAGCCTATAAAGTGGCCAAGAACACTGGGAAATCAGAAGATTGGGAAGACTACAAAAGTAAACAGAGGATAACAAAGAGAGAAATAAGGAAGGAGATGATCAAATATGAAGGTAAGCTGGCCAATACTATTAGAAATTATATTAAAAGTTTCTTTCAATATATAAGAAATAAATGAGAGGCAAAAGTAGAAATTGATGTAGGAAGGCTAGTAATGGGAGATAAGGAAATAGCTGAAGAATTTAATAAGTACTTTATGTCAGTCTCCACAATAGAAGACATGAATAATAACCCGACAATTAAGGAAAGTCAGGGGCAGAGTTGAGTATGGTCGCCATTACAAAAGAGAAAATGCTAGTAAAGCTGAAAGGTTTAAAAATTGATAAGTCTACTGGCCCTGACGGGCTACATCCCAGAGTTCTGAGGGAGGTGGCTGAGGAAATAGCGGAGGCATTGGTTGTGATCTTTCAAAAATCACTGGAGTCAGGGCAAGTCCCAGATGATTAGAAAATCGCTGTTGTAACCTCTTTGTTCAAGAGAGGATCAAGACAAAAAATGGAAAATTAAAGGCTGATTAGCCTAACTTCGATTGTAGGTAAAATTCTGGAATCCATCGTTAAAGATGAGATTTCTAAATTCTTGGAAGTGCAGGGTCGGATTAGAACAAGTCAACATGGATTTAGTAAGACAAAGTCCATTTTGCCAGAGCGGCGAGGAGAGAAGGAGTGGTGAAGTGAGGGCTGCCGGGAAGGGTGAGCTTTCAAGCATTAAAAGGGACTTACCTCGCGAGTCGCACTTCCATTTGCTGAGAGGTGCGAGGGAGGAGAGAAGGACTTCTGGGAAGTCATATATTTGTGTGGTTGCATTACCCGAAACACTACTCAGGTAGTGTCTCCCACCCAACCTCCTCCTCTAACCAAAACAAAAGTTCTGTGCGCCAGATTGGTAAGGTAATGAGTTTATTTTTTATTCCTTATTTTTTCAACAGTCTCTTTGGGAATTTAGAATCGTGGGAGTGGTGGTGATGGTAGTTGAATGTCCCTCCTGCAGAATATGGGAGGTAAGGGTCACCATGATATCCCTGCTGACTACATCTGCGGCTTGTGCACCCAACTCCAGCTCCTTGAAAACCACGTTAGGGAACTGGAGCGAGAGCTGGATGAACTTCGGATCATTCGGGAGGCAGAGGGAGTTATTGAGAGGAGTTACAGGGAGGTAGTCACTCCTCAGGTACAAGAAAAAGGCAGATGGGTTTCAGTCAGGGGATGGAAAAGGAACCGGCAGACAGTGCAGGGATCCCCTGTGGCCATTCCCCTCAACAATAAGTATACCATTTTGGATACTCTTGGAGGGAACGACTTACCAGGGGAAAGCAGTGGGGCACAGGGCTCTGGCACAGATTCTGTCCTTGCTGCTCAGAAGGAAAGGGGGAAGAGGAGCAGAGCAGTAGTCATTGGAGACTCCATAGTTAGAGGGACAGATAGGAGGTTCTGTGGGGACGAGAGAGACTCATAGTTAGTGTGTTGCCTCCCAGGTGCCAGGGTTTGTGATGTCTCTGATCGTGTTTTTGGGATCCTTAAGGGGAAAGGGAGCATCTCCAAGTCGTGGCCCACATAGGCACCAACGACATACGTAGGAAGAGAGATGGGGATTTAAGGCAGAAATTCAGGGAGCTAGGATGGAAGCTTAGAGCTAGGACAAACAGAGCTGTTGTCTCTGGTTTGTTGCCTGTGCCACGTGCTACTGAGGCGAGTAGGTGAGCACTTCAGTGATAGCGATCACAATTCTGTCAGGTTTACTTTAGTGATAGAAAGGAAGAGGTTTATACCACTGGGCAAGAATTACAGCTGGGGGAAAGGCAATTACAATGCGATTAGGCAAGATTTAGAAAACATAGGATGGGGAAGGAAACTGCAGGGGATGGGCACATTAGAAATGCGGAGCTTATTCAAGGAAAAGCTCCTGAGTGTCCTAGATAAATATGTACCTGTCAGGCAGGGAGGAAGCTGTAGAGCGTGGGAGCTGTGGATTACGAAGGAAGTGGAATCTCTGGTCAAGAGGAAAAAGAAGGCTTATGTTAGGATGAGATGTGAAGGCTCAGTTAGGGCTCTTGAGGATTACAAGGTTAGGGCCAATCAAGGATAGTAGTGGGAAGTTGTGTGTGGAGTTTGAGGAGATAGGTGAAGCACTAAATGAATATTTTTCAACAGTATTCACTCTAGAAAACAACAATGTTGTCGAGGAGAATACTGAGATACAGGCTACTAGACTAGGTGGGATTGAGGTTCACAAGGAAGAGGTATTAGAAATCCTGCAGAGTGTGAAAATAGATGTCCCCTGGGCCAGATGGGATTTATCCTAGGATCCTCTGGGAAACCAGGGAGGAGATTGCCGAGCCTTTGGCATTGATCTTTAAATCATCATTGTCTACAGGAATAGTGCCAGAAGACTGGAGGATAGCAAATGTTCAAGGAGGGGAGTAGAGACACCTCTGGTAATTATAGGCCAGTGAGCCTTACTTCAGTTGTTGGTAAAGTGTTGGAAAAGGTTATAAGAGATAGGATTTATAATCATCTAGAAAAGAATAATTTGATTAGGGATAGTCAGCACGGTTTTGTGAAGGGTAGGTCATGCTTCACAAACCTTATTGAGTTCTTTGAGAAAGTGACCAAACAGGTAGATGAGAGTAAACCAGTTGATGTGGTGTATATGGATTTCAGCAAGGCGTTCAATAGGGTTCCCCACAGTAGGCTATTGTACAAAATGCGGAGGAATGGGATTGTGGGAGATATAGCAGTTTGGATCAATAATTGGCTTGCTGAAAGAAGACAGAGGGTGGTGGTTGATGGGAAATGTTCATCCTGGAGTCCAGTTACTAGTGGTGTACCGCAAGGGTCAGTGTTGGGTCCACTGCTGGTCGTCATTTTTATAAACGACCTGGATGAGGGCATAGAAGGGTGAGTTAGTAAATTTGCAGACCACACTAAGATCGGTGGATCATGACAAAGGATGTTGTAGGTTACAGAGAGACATAGATAAGCTGCAGAGCTGGGCTGAGAGGTGGCAAATGGAGTTTAATGTGGACAAGTGTGAGGTGTTTCATTTTGGTCGGAGTAACCGGAATGCAAAGTGCTGGTAAGATTCTTGGCAGTGGAGATGAGCAGAGAGATCTCGGTGTCCAAGTACACAGATCCTTGAAAGTTGCCACCCAGGTTGACAGGGTTGTTAAGAAGGTATACAGTGTTTTAGCTTTTATTACTAGAGGGATCGAGTTCCAGAACCATGAGGTTATGCTACAGCTGTACAAAACTCTGGTGTGGCTGCACTTGGAGTATTCTGTATGGTTCTGATCACCACATTATAAGAAGGATGTGGAAGCTTTGGAAAGGGTGCAGAGGAGATTTACTAGGATGTTGCCTGGTATGGAGGGGAGGTCTTACGAGGAAAGGCTGAGGGACTTGAGGCTGTTTTCGTTGGAGAGAAGAAGGTTGAGAGGTGACTTAATAGAGACATATAAGATAATCAGAGGGTTAGATAGGGTGGACAGGGAGAGCCTTTTTCCAAGTATGGTGATGGCGAGCACGAGGGGGCATAGCTTTTAATTGAGGGGTGATAGATATAGGACAAATGTCAGAGGTAGTTTCTTTACTCAGAGAGTAGTAAGGGTATAGAATGCTTTGCCTGCAACGGTGGTAGATTCGCCAACTTTAAGTGCATTTAAGACGTCATTGGACAAGCATATGGACGTACATGGAATAGTGTAGGTTAGATGGGCTTCAGATTGGTATGACTAGTCAGCGCAATATTGAGGGCTGAAGGGCCTGTACTGTGCTGTAATGTTCTATGTTCTATGTTCTATGCCTGACAAACCTGTTAGAAGTCTTTGAAGTAGGTTAGACCAGGGAAACACAGTGGATGTTATCCATCTAGATTTCCAAAAGGCCTTTGATAAGATGCCTCACTGAAGGCTGCTGAGAAAGGTGAGTGCCCATGGTGTTTGAAGTGAGCTAATGGCATGAATTGAGGATTGGCTGCCTGACAGAAGGCAGAGAGTTGGGATAAAAGGTTCTTTTGTGGAATGGCAGCTGGTGACAAGTGGTCTCCCTCAGGGTTCAATTTTGGGACTGCCGCTGTTCACTTTATATATTAGTGATCTTGATGAAGGGACTGAGGGCATTCTGGGAATATAAAAGCAGCGATGTGCTTCTCAGACTTTATAAAGCTCTAGTTAGGCTCCATTTAGAATACTGTGTCCAATTTTGGGCCCCACACCTCAGGAAGGATATACTAGCACTGGAGAGTGTCCAACAGAGATTCACACGCATGATCCCTGGACTGGTAGGCCTAACATGCAATGAACGGCTGAGGATCGTGGGATTGTATTCATTAGAGTTTAGAAGGTTGAGGAGAGATCTAATGGAAACTTACAAGATAATGCATGGCTTAGAAAGGGTGAATGGTGGGAATTTGTTTCCTTTAGGCGGGGAGTCTAGGACCCATGGGCATTGCCTTAGAATTACAGGGGGTCAATTTAGAATGGAAATGAGGAGATATTTCGTCAACCACAGAATGGTGGGACTGTGGAATTCATTACCACGGAGCGCAGTGGATGCCAGGACGTTACATGTCTTCAAGGCAGAGATTGATAAATTCTTGATCATGCAAGGAATTAAGGGCTACGGGGAGAGTGCGGGTAAGTGGAGTTGAAATGCCCATCAGCCATGATTAAATGACAGAGTGGACTTAGGATGAATGGCCTTACTTCCACTCCTATGTCTTATGGTTTTCTGGACCTTAATGTCATCTGCAAATATACTAACCCATCCTTCTATGTCCTCATCCAGGTCATTTATATAAATGACAAACAACAGTGGACCCAAAACAGATCCTTGCGGTACCTCACTAGTAACTGTACTCCAGGATGAATATTTCCCATGAACCACCACTCTCTGTCTTCTTTCAGCTAGCTGATTTCTGATCTAAACCGCTAAATCACCCTCGATCCCATGCGTCCATATTTAGTGCAATAATCTACCACGGGGAACGTTATCAAACCCTTCACTGAAATCCATATACACCACAACAATAGCTTTACCCTCATCCACCTGTCTGGTGACCTTCTCAATGAACTCAATAAGATTTGTGAGGCACAACCTACCCTTCACAAAACCCTGTTGACTATTCCTAATCAACTTATTTCTTTTCAAATGATTATAAGTCCTACTTCTTATAACCCTTTCCAACACTTTACCCAGAACCGAAGTAAGGCTCACAGGTCTATAATTTCCAGGGTTATCTCTACTCCCCTTATTGAACAAGTGAACAACATTTGCTGTCCTCCAGTCATCTGGTATTATTCCTGTAAACATTGACAACATTAAGATCAAAGCCAAAGACTCGGCAATCTCCTGCTGGCTTCCCAGAGAATTCTAGGATAAATCCCATCTCGCCCAGAGGACTTATCTATTTTTACACTTTCCAGAATTGCTAACACCTCCTCCTTTCGCTCCTCAATTCCGACTAGTCTAGTAGCCTGTATCTCAGTATTCTCCTCGACTACTTTGCCTTTTTCTAGTGTGAATAGTGATGAAAAGTTTTTATTTAGCCCTTCCCCATCTCCTTTGACTCCACACACAACTTCCCACTACTATGCTTTATTGGCACGAATCTTAGTCTGGTCATTCTTTTATTCCATAGCGATGGAAAGCCTTAGGGTTTTCCTTGATCCTATCTGCCAATGACTTCTTGTGTCCCCTCCTGGCACTTCTCAGCTCTCTCTTTAGGTTTCTTTCTGGCTAACTTGTAACTCTCAAATGCCCTAACTGAGCCATCACATCTCATCCTAACATAAGCCTTCTTCTTCCTCTTGAAGAGAAATTCAACTTCCTTAGTAAACCACAGCTCCCACGCTCAATAACTTCTTCCCTGTTCGACAGGTATATACTTATCAAGGACCCGCAGTAGTTGGTCCTTGAATAAGCTCCACATTTCAATTGTGCCCATCCCCTGCAGTTTCCTTCCCCATCCTATGGATCCTAAATCTTGCCTAATCACATCATAATTACTTTTCCCTCAGTTACAACTCTTGCCCTGCAGTATATACTCATCATTTAAGTAAACATAATGGAATTGTGGTCACACTAAAGTGTTCATCTACTTCCAAATCTAACATCTGGCTGGATTCATTATCCAGTGCCAAATCTAGTGTGATCTCCCCCCTTGTTGGCCTGTCTACATACTGTGTCAGGAAACCCTCCTGTACACATTGGACAAAAATTGACCCATCTGAAGTACTTAAACTATAGTATTCCCAGTCAATATTTGGAAAGTTAAAGTCTTCCATAACAACTACTCTGTCATTCTCGCTCCTATCGAGGATCATCTTCACTATCCTATCCTCTACATCTCTGGAGCTATTTGGAGGCTGATAGAAAACTCCTAACAGGGTAATCTCTCCTTTCCCGTTTCTAATCTCAGCCCATACTACCTCAGTAGAGGAGTCTTCAAACGTCCTAAACCCAAAGTTGTTGCAGAATTGACTAATTGTGCCATCTGAAAATGTGTTGCTGGAAAAGCGCAGCAGGTCAGGCAGCATCCAAGGAGCAGGAGAATCCACGTTTCAGGCATGAGCCCTTCTTCAGGAGGGCTCTTCAGGAGCCGTTCTTCAGGAATCATGCCCGAAACGTCGATTCTCCTGCTCCTTGGATGCTGCCTTACCTGCTGCGCTTTTCCAGCAACACATTTTCAGCTCTGATCTCCAGCATCTGCAGTCCTCACGTTCTCCTAATTGTGCCATCTACATGGATGACTTAGTGACCTTTAGCCATTCATGGAAAAATAACACAGAGCATTTGGCAGAGCTCTTTGAGAGACTACAGAAGGCAAAGTTATTCATATACTTAGCAAAACCAGAATTTGCAAAGGTGGAAGTAACATTCGTAGGGCAGAATATTAGATGACACCGAGAAATGTGAGGATGAAAGCCATTGAGAAAGTTCCAAGAGCATCTGTGAAGAAGGAAGTGGCACGACTTTTAGAACTGCGTGGATTCTACAGGAAATTTGTACTCAACTTCAGTAATATTCAGGAACCATTGACGGATTTGTTAGAAAAAGAACACAAACTTTCAGTGGACAGAACAATGCCAAGAAGTATTTGAGAATTATCAAAGCAGTGGTAACCACTGCACCAGTTTTAGCCACGTCAAAGTATTTGAAACCCATCAAAGTCGCCATTGATGCAAGTATTGTAGGTGTTGAAGCTGTGTTGTTACAGGAAGCTGAATGTGGAATTGAAAGGCCAATCGGTTATTTTTCAAAAATACTCAATATTCACCAGACAAAATATTCAACCTATGAAAAATTGTTTGTTAGTTTGGTAATGGCCTCACAACATTTTAATGTTTCTGTTGCAAAGAATGCATCAGAGTCAATTGTGTATACCGATCACAATCCTTTGACATTTCTGGAAAGATTTAAGGACAAGAACACCAGATAATTTCATTGGAGTGTCATGTTACAAGGATTTACAACAAGATTCCCCATGGGAGACTGGTTAGCAAGGTTAGATCTCACAGAATACAGGAAGAACTAGCCATTTGGATACAGAACTGGCTCAAAGGTAGAAGACGGGGGTGATGGTGGAGAGTTGTTTTTCAGACTGGAGGCCTGTGACCAGTGGAGTGTCATAAGGATTGGGTGCTGGGTCCACTACTTTTCATCATTTATATAAATGATTTGGATGTGAACATAAGAGATATAGTAAGTAAGTTTGCAGATGACACCAAAATTGGAGGTATAGTGGACAGCGAAGAAGGATACCTCAGATTGCAATAGGAACTTGATCAGATGGGCCAATGGGCTGAGGAGTTGCAGATGGAGTTTAATTTAGATAAATGCAAGATGCTGCATTTTGGGAAAGCAAATCATAGCAGGACTTATAGACTAAATGTTAAGGTCCTACGGACTGTTGCTGAACAAAGAGACCTTGGAGCGCAGGTTCATTGTTCCTTGAAAGTAGAGTTGCAGGTAGATAGGATAGTGAAGAAGGCGTTTGGTATGCTTTCCTTTATTGGTCAGAGTATTGAGTATAGGAGTTGGGAGGTCATGTTGCGGCTATACAGGACATTGGTTAGGCCACTTTTAGAATATTGCATGCAATTCTGGTCTCCTTCCTATTGGAAGGATGTTGTAAAACTTGAAAGGGTTCAGAAAAGATTTACAAGGATGTTGCCAGGGTTAGAGGATTTGAGCTATAGGGAGAGGTTGAAAAGGCTGGGGATGTTTTCCCTGGAGCGTTGGAGCCTGAGGGGTGACCTCATAGAGGTTTATAAAATCATTAGGCGCATGGATAGGATAAATAGACAGAGTCCTTTCCCTGGAGTGGGGGAGTGCAGAACTCGAGGGCACAGGTTTCGGGTGAGAGGGGAAAGATATGAAAGAGACCTAAGGGGCAACTTTTTCACGCAGAGGATGGCACGTGAATGAAATGAGCTGCCAGAGGAAGTGGTGGAGGCTAGTCCAATTGCAACATTTAAAAGGCATCTGGATGGGTATATGAATAGGAGGGGTGTGGAGGGATATGGGCCGGGTGCTGACAAATGGGACTAGATTTGGCTGGGATATCTGGTTGGCATGGATGAGTTGGACCGAAGGGTCTGTTTCCATGCTGTACATTTGTATGACTATATGACTCTAATTTACAGATTGTACATGTAGCGGGCCGTGAAAATATTTTCGAGGATGCTTAATCGCGAGTGTTTAAAAAATGCTTCTATAAGATAGAAATGGTAGTGTTCAATGTTGTATATCTGAATAGAATTGGTATAAAATGTGTAACTATCGATTAATTAGCTGTGGATCAAATAATATAATGGGGTTAAGGTTTTAAAAGAGAAAAACAAATGAAGCCATCGTTTCATAATGATGGTTCATTTTTTTTCTGAACGGGGAGTTGTTACGAAGTTGGGTATTGTAATTGTAGGAGAAAGTGAGGACTGCAGATGCTGGAGATCAGAGCTGAAAATGTGTTGCTGGAAAAGTGCAGCAGGTCAGGCAGCATCCAAGGAGCAGGAGAATCGACGTTTTGGGCATGAGCCCTTCTTCAGGAAACAATAGTAATTGTACATTAGGAGACAGGAGATTAGAATTTGGTGTTTGTAAAATTGTAAAATGGGGAAAGCATTGTGTCATCCCTTTCCAAGATGGTGCTTTTTCACAGTTGAAAATGCAATTACATAGAGAGCCTGAACTGAAACAATTGTATCAAAAGGCCATACAGTTAGCAGGCCAAGCAGCAGTCTTTACCAAGACAACAAGCTTTTGAATTTAGCTGATCAATTTGAACCAGGCACTTTGATACAAAAAATCTATTCAATTTAAATCTGATGGTTTTGACACCAATGGACAAATCCTATTGTAAGAAATATTGATATGTCAATGAGGGTATAAAAGAAAGGTAAGTTGGACAGAGACACCAGAGCTAACTACCATCTGCCAGCTCTCAGCTCTCAAGAGAGAAATTGGCTCTCACAGTATCTCTGTTAGAGAAAGCACCATCTAAATAACTATGGCACCAATGATGAAGAAGGCGTTCCTAACAGAAGGATAACGAAGACAATCATGACAGAAGAATTGATGGAGAAGGTACTGAACACTCTAGAAGACACATAACCTGACTTTAATTTCAAATGACTAAATTCTATTTTTGATGAAGTCAGGAAAGGCCTAAAAAGAGAGCTCAGAAGAGCCAGGAGGAGACATGAGAAGTTGTTGGCAGATAGGATCAGGGTTAACCCGAAGGCTTTCCATAGGTATGGTAGGAATAAAAGAATGACAAGAGTTAAATTATGGCCAATCAAGGATAATAGTGGAAACTTGTGTGTGGAGTCAGAGGAGATAGGGGAAGCACCAAATAAATATTTTTTGACAGTGTTCACTATAGAAAATGAAAATGTTGGCAAGGAAGATACAGAGATACTTGCATCCAGACTAGAAGAGATTGAGGTTCACAAGAAGAGGTATTAGAAATACTGCAGAGTGTGAAAATAGACAAGTCCCCAGGGCCAGATGGGGTCTATCCTAGGATCCACTGAGAAGCAAGGGAAGAGATTGCCGAGCCTTTGGGATTGATCTTAAAATCATCATTAACTATAGGAATAGCGCCTGAGGATAGCAAATGTGGTTCACTTGTTCAAAAAGGGTAGTAGAGACAATCCTGGTAATTACAGATCAGTGAGTCTCGCTTCAGTTGTTGGTAAAGTGTTGGAAAAGGTTATAAGAGATAGGATTTATAACCATTTAGAAAAGAATAATCTGATCAGGGACAGTCAGCACGGTTTTGTGAAGGGTAAGTCATGCCTAACGAATCTTATTGACTTTATTGACAAAGTGACCAAATAGGTAGATGAGAGTAAACCGGTTGATGTGGTGTATATGGATTTCAGCAAGGCGTTCGATAAGGTTCCCCACAGTAGGCTATTATACAAAATGCGGAGGAATGGGATTGTGGGAGACAAAGCAGTTTGGATCAGTAATTGGCTTACTGAAAGAAAACAGAGGGTTGTAGTTGATGGAACATGTTCATCTTAGTGTCCAGTTACTAGCAGCGTACCGCAAGGGTCGGTGTTGGGTCCACTGCTGTTCATCATTTTTATAAATGACCTGGATGAGGGCTTAGAAAGGTGGGTTAGTAAATTTGCAGACAACACTAAGATCGGTGGAGTTGTGGATAGTGACGAAGGATGTAGTAGGTTGCAGAGAGACATAGATAGAATGCAGAGCTGGGCTGAGAGGTGGCAAATGGAGTTTAATGTGGACAAGTATGAGGTGATACACTTTGGATGGAGTAATCGGAATGCAAAGTACTGGGCTAATGGTAAGATTCTTGGGAGTGCAGATAAGCAGAGAGATCTCGGTGTCCATGTACACAGATCCCTGAAAGTTGCTACCCAGATTGACAGGGTTGTTAAGAAGGCATACAGTGTTTTGGCCTTTATTAATAGAGGGATTGAGTTCTGGAACCAGGAGGTTATGCTACAGCTGTACAAAGCTCTGGTACGGCCACAATTGGAGTATTGTGCAGAGGAGATTTACTAGGATGTTGCCTGGTATGGAAGGAATGTCTTACGAGGAAAGGCTGATGGCCTTGAGGCTTTTCTCGTTAGAGAGAAGAAGGTTGAGAGGTGACTTAATAGAGACGTACAAGATAACCAGAGGGTTGGATAGGGTGGACAGGGAGCGCCTTTTTTCAAGTATGGGAATGGCAAACACAAGGGGACACAACTTTAAAGTGAGGGGAGATAGGTATAAGACAGATGTCAGAGGTAGTTTCTTTACTCAGAGAGAGTAGTAAGGGTATAGAATGTCAGAGGTAGTTTCTTTACTCAGAGAGTAGTAAGGGTATAGAATGCTTTGCCTGCAATGGTAGTAGATTCGCCAAGTTTAAGTGCATTTAAGTTGTCATTGGACAGGCATATGGACATACATGAAATAGTGTAGGTGGGATGGGCTTCAGATTAGTATGACAGGGCAACGCAACATCGAGGGCCAAAGGGCCTGTACTGCGCTGTAATGTTCTATGTTCTACGTTCTAACTATACTGCATAAAATGCTAACCCCTTATAAAACACCATGTACACACCATGTACACACCTGTCAGTCAGAGACATCAAAAAACCATTGGCTTTATAGGTTGAGCAAAAACTGAAGGTAGTTCAATGGTCCCTATCCATAGGTTTGCTGGTATGATCCTTTTGTTTTGCCAGGACTTGTTGCTCCTCAGTCCATCATCTGCATGTATTTGGTCTGGCTTGCAAGAGACACAGAATGATTGGTCCATAGCTTATAGTCTCTGATGTATTTGTTAAAAACAACAGCTTATGATAACTTGTAAGGCAGAAGATACAGACTTTTTACAAGCTTTAGGTGGAAATGATGGCCTACTGGCATTATCACTTGACGGTTAATTCAGAGACCCAGACAATCTTCTGGGGACCTGGGTTCAAATGCCACCATGGCAGATAATGAAATTTAAATTCAGTAAATATCTGGAATTAAGAGTCTGACAATAATCATGAATGCATTGCCAATTGTTGGGGAAAAACCCAACAGAACTGCAGATGCTGTAAATCAAAAACAGAAGTTGCTGAAAAAGCTCAGCAGGTCAAGCAGCATTTGTGAAGGTTCTGAGGAAGGGTCACCAGACCCAAAACATTAACTTTGCTCTGTATTAACTTTTTGAGCAAATTCTATTTTTGTTTGAAAAGCCCATGGAATTTGCAGTTAATGGTGTTTTGTGGGCCAGTCACCCTTCAGAACATTTCAAATCCAGGGATCCTTCTTATAAATGTTAACTCTGCTTTCTCCACGGATGCTTCCAGACCTGCTGAATTTCTCCAGACGTTTTGTTTTTTTTGCTTCAGATTTCCAGCATTTGTTGTTTGTTGTTTTCTAACATTAATTAGTTCTCTTTTATTAATTCTGCTTGTTATATCTTCTGATTGCATTAAGCTTTACTAACATCCTGCTATTTCTTCCTTAATAATCGACTCTAGCATTTTCGAAATGAGAGAGGTTAGGCTCACTGGCCTACAGTTTCCCACTATCTGTCTCCCTCCTTTCTTGAACTGATACATCACACAAGCAATTTTCCAATCTGCTGGAACCCTGCGAGGATCCAGTGAATTCCAGAATATTTTGTAGGATACCTCCACCATCTCTGCAGCTACTTTATTTGAAAACCATGGATGCAGGTTATCAGAGTTGCCAAGTCTATATGTTTCTGACATGATATTTCCACATCCTTCACCGAGATCTGGTCTGAAGGTCTCAGCTGAAAGACAAATAATGTTGTCCAGCACACCAGGTGAAGAACATTAAACATTGTCTCACACACTCATTGTGATGAGTAAAATCTAAGGTGTGCTATTGTTTGAACAATTTGAAAAGTAGTTCTGTCTAACATAAACGGTGAAACCTTTTTCAAATTAATTCTAAAGACAAATGCACCTTTTAAAAAGAACTGTTTAATGTTGTGATTTTTATGTTCTCAAACTACATCAACAGGGCAGATTATCTTGTCCTTTCCATCTTGCTGCACACAAATTGACTGCCAATTTTCCTACATTATATCAGTACTACATGTCATAGAGTCGCGCAGCATAGAAACAGAATCATCAGTACAACTCATTCATACTGACCAGGTATCCCAGATTAATCTAAGTCCCGTTTGCCAGCATTTTGTCCACATCCCTCCAAATCCTTCCTATTCATGTACCATTCAGATGCCTTTTAAATGTGTAATTGTACTTGCTTCACCACTTACTCTGGCAGCTCATCCCATATTAATACCATTTCCTGTATGAAAAAAGTTGTCCCTTAGGTCCCTTTTGTATCTTTACCCTCTCACCTTGAATCTCTGCCCAATGGTTTTGGACTTCGCCAGCCCAGGAAAAAGACTTTTGCTATTCACCCTATTCATACCCTCATGATTTTATAAACTGCTGTAAAGTCACCCCTCACCCTCCAACACTCCAGGGAAAAGTGCCCCAGCATATTCAGCCACTCCCTGGAGTGCAAGCCATTCCAAACCAGCCAACATCCTTGTAAATCTTTTCTGAACCATTTTAATAATGGTTAGAACTGCTGCCTCACAGCACCAGGGTCCAATCTTGGGTGACTGTTGCACATTCTCCTCTTGTCAGTGTGGGCTAACTCTGAGTCCTCCGGTTTTCTCCCATAGTCCAAAGATGTGCAGTTTAGGTGGATTGGCCACGCTAAATTGCCCACAGTGCCCAATGGTGTGTAGGTTAGGTGGATTAGCTATGGAAAATGCAGGGTAATGGGGATAGGATAGGAGGCTGAGTCTGCGTGGAATGCTGTTTGGAGAGTCGATGTGGACTTGTTGGGCAGAATGGCCTGTTTCCACACTGTAGGGCTCCTATGGAACATCTTCCTATATCAGGGAGAGCAGAATTGAATGCAGTTTTCTAAAAGTGTTCTAATCAATATCCTGTACAGCCACAACATGACATCCAAAGTCCAATGCTCAATGCACTGACCAATAAAAGCAAGTGTACCAAGCTTCTTCTTCATTATGCTGTCTACCTACAACTCCACTTTCAATGAAATGTGAACCTGCACCACAAGGTCTCTTTATTCGGATACACTCCCCAAGACCCGACCATTAAATCTATATAACCTGCTCTGATTTGTCTTATCAAAACACAACACCTCACATCTATATAAATTAAACTTCAACTGCCACTACTTGGCCCATCAGCCCATCTGACCAGGGTCCCACTGTACTCTGGTTATCTGAAGACAACCTTCTTCACTGTGCACTACACCACAATTTTGGTGTCATCTATAAACTTACTAACTGGTCCTCCTATATTCACAGCAATAAATAGGAGGGTAGTGGGGGCTGGGAGGAAGGTAGCTCGGAAGACGATAGGCATCTTCCCCACACGCTCCGCCTCCCCCTCCTATTTATCTCTCAGCCCCCTTTCCCTCTCCTCCCACATTCCTGATAAAGGGCTTATGCCCAAAACAACGATTCTCCTGCTCCTCTGATGCTGCCTGACCGACTGTGCTTTTCCACTTTTTGACTCTGATCTCCAATATCTGCAGTCCTCACTCTCTCCTACATTCACATCAAAATCATTTGTTAAATGACAAAAAAACAGTGGACCCAGCACAGTTGCTTGCAGCACACTGCTGGTCACAGGACTCCAGTTTGAAAAACAACCCTCCACCCACCCTCTGTCTCTGACCTTCAAGCTATTTTTATATCCAAATGGCTACCTCTCCCTAGATTCCATGTGATCTAATCTTGCTAAACGGTATGGAATCTTGTCGGAGGCTTTATAAAGTCCATATAAACAACATCTACCATTCTGCCTTCATCAATCTTTGTCACTTCTCCAAAAAGGAGAACATGAGGACTGCAGATGCTGAAGATCAGAGTCGAAAGTGTGGTGCTGGAAAAGCATAGTGAGCTAGGCAGCATCCAAGGAGCAGGTGAATTGATGTTTCGGGCATAAGCCCTTTGTCGGGCTCATTCCTGATGAATGGCTGATGCCCGAAACGCCGATTCTCCTGCTCCTCAGACGCTGCCTGACCTGCTGTGCTTTTACAGCACCAAACTCTCTACTCTGATCTCCAGCATCTGCAGTCCTCACTTTCTCCTAGTTGATTTTAACCTGACTGCAAAGCATCTTCCAAAGATGCCTACCTTGAAGAAATTTTCATTCTCTCTCTACA
The DNA here is from genome assembly GCF_037043375.1 of Chiloscyllium plagiosum. Classification (NCBI taxonomy): domain Eukaryota; kingdom Metazoa; phylum Chordata; class Chondrichthyes; order Orectolobiformes; family Hemiscylliidae; genus Chiloscyllium; species Chiloscyllium plagiosum. Next base: position 5,723,418 of record NW_028270149.1, on the reverse strand, counting down.
AGGATCTCAGTGAGTCTATCTGTCACTGCACCCCCCCAGGTCATCTCCTCTATTCTAAAGCTTGTCAGCCATGTCCTGAAGCAGACTTACTACCAGAGCCACATCTCCTTCCTCCCTCATTCCTGATGAAGGGCTTATTCCTGAAACATCATTTCTCCTGCTCCTCGGATGCTGCCTAACCTGCTGTGCTATTCCAGTGCCAAACTCTCAACCCCCACTTCTCCAAAAAACTCAAGTTAGTGAGACATGATTTCCCATGCACAAAGCCATGTTGACTATCCCTAATTAGTCCTTGTCTTTCTAAATACACGTAAATCCTGTCCCTCAGAATCCCCTCCAACAACTTACCCACCACCAATGTTAGGCTCATTGTTTTATAGTTCCCTGGCTTTTCCTTAGCACCTTTCTCAAATAATAGCACCACATTAGTCACCCTCCAGTCTCCTGGCACCTCACCCATGGGTATCGATGATAAAAATATCTCAACAAGTTGCTTCGTTAAGTACAAAGGACATTAGGAAATCCCAAAATAGTGAAAAATCCTATAGAAAGACATATTCTCTTTCTATGAAACTGGGAGATCCTGTTTCATGAAGGTTGCTTTACACATTTTTTTTAGGAACTCAGCGCTTTATAATAATATAACCTGATAGTATTAGACTCACACAATTTGTTTATAGCCATTGGTAAGGGACCAATACCTATGGGGTCTTAAGAAATGTGATACACTTTCCTCCTCAATTTTGTGAATCCCAAATAGCATAAGTGGTGGCCAGAAATTTGTCAGTGAACCTCCCTCTCCAGAAGTTGAGCCACTCTAACACAAATTTGCCCAGGTTAGTTTAGAGTATAGAATCTCTAGTGTGGAAGCAACCACATAGCCCATTGATTCACACCAATCCTCTAACGAGCATCCAGACCTATCCCTCCAACCTCACATTTCCCATGTATAATCCACATTGCCTGCACATCGCTAAGCACTGTGGGCAATTTAGCTTAGCCAATCCACCTAACTTACACATCTTTGAATTGGGGGAGGAAACTGGAGCACCCGGAGGAAACCCACACAGACATTGGCTGCACTCAAACCTGGGTCCCTACAGCTGTGAGGCAGCAGTGTTAACCATTGAGCCACTGTGCCGCCCTCTTTCGATACAATGGTTACAAATTTCACTTTTAAAGGACAAGAGACTAAATTGAAAACAATCAACAAATATCTAAGACTTGGGTACTGACATTTGAAGTTGTCAACAACTAAACTTACCTGATTAATAATATTCCTAAATCATCAGTTGAACTGAAATGAACTGAAACCTGCAACCCATTTTAAAAGATGAAAGACCTAACAACAATTGAGGTTTGTTTAATGTATCATTTCAGTTATATGATACTGTAATCTTTTGTTACAAATTCTGTGTCTTATGGTCCTGCTTCACAACTACCTGATGAAGGAGTAGCGCTCTGAAAGCTAGTGCTTCCAAATAAACCTGTTGGATTATAACCTGGTCTTGTGTGATTTTTAATTTTGCCCATCCCAGTCCAACACCAGCTCCTCCACATTATATTTTGCCCAGACCATAGCCTAGCTGCTTTTTGACTTTTAGAAGTTGCAGAACGTCCTGTATTTTGGTCCAATATTTTGAATAACAGAGATTTTTGCTCAATCCTACAACGATGAAAGAGATTACAACCAGAGTAGGAGTAGTCTCACCTATGATGATGTTAGCTGCCTTTCTGTGGCAATAAAAAGCATAGATGGCATCAATGGTTGGAAGGTTGGCTTGCGTGATGGTCTGGACTGTGTTCACAACCTTCTATAGTTTCTTAGGGAAAACAGAGTAGTTGCCATACCAAACCATAATGCATCCAGACAGAATGCTTTCTATGGTGCATCTGTAAAAGTTGGTGAGGGTCCTTATGGACATGCTGAATTTTCTTAGCCTCCTGATAAAGAGTCATTGTTGTATCTTCTTGACCATCACATCAACATGTGTGGTCCAGGACATACATTGTTGGTGATCATCACTCTTGGGAACTTGATGCTCTTGACCATCTTCACCTCAGCTCCATTGATGTAGATAGGGTGTGTCCTCCTCCTTACTTCCTGAAGTCCCTTAGTTTTGCTGACATTGAGAGATAGATTGATATTTTTGCATCATGCCACCAAGCATGCTGTCTCTTTCCTCTATTCCTGCTTGCCATTGCTTGATATCCGGCCTACAATGGTGGTGTCATCAGCAAAGTTGTAGATGGAGTTTGGATGAAATTTGGCCACAAAGTCATGAGCGTACAGGGAGTACAGTAGGGGGTCTAAGTATGCATCCCTGCAGGTTGCCAGTGTTGAGGATTGTCATGGAGAAGGTGCTATGGTCTATCTTCAATGATTGTGGTTTATGGGTCAGGAAGTTTAGGATCCCGTTGCAGAGGGCAAAGCCAAGACCAAGGTCTCAGAGTTTGGAGATTAGCTTGAGTGGGATTGTAGTGTTGGAGGTGGAGTTGTAGTCAATAGGTAGAAGCCTGATGTAAATATCCTTATTTTCCAGACATTCCAGGGATGAGGCAGGTGATACCGTTTCACTGACCTTCTGCTTGACTTGAGTGTAAAAAGCATTGAGCCCATAAGGGAGGGAAGTATTTTTGTCCGTTATTCCGTTTCACTTCATTTTGTAGTCCATTATGTCATGTAGGCCTTACCAGAGATAGAAGCTTTCCATGTGGTTAGTGTGGTTAGCTTAGTCTGGTATTTCTTTTTGGCATCTCTAATGGACTTGCAGAGGTTGTTTCTGGACTTCCTGCAAAGCTCTGGGTTTGACTTGGTATACTGCACACCTGGTTTTCAGTGGACAATAGATCATGCCTGTTGCATGGTAGCAGCTTTCAGATGATCTACATGTTTGTTCTAAACCGCCTCACCCATCCAAATTTTTTATGTCATGAGACCTTGATCTCCCCATAGTACCCATACTAAGCTATGTCCACAGTTTCAGAACCAAACAACATTCCCTGAAGTAAACTGTCTCTCTTGCTTGGAGAGAGGCATTGGCGTTCCAGCAACCGTTTCACCCTTCCCTATCCCAGGTCCGGGAATATCAGGTTTAACCTAATGCAGTGTCTTCTCCCCATCAGCAATTCTGCATCAGGTATCCTTGTAGTTGTGTGAGGGATGGTTCTACTATTAAACAGGAACCAGGACAGTTTACTATCGAGTGATGCTGTAGGCTGTTTCTTTAAGTCCACCTTCAGTGTTTGGACTGCTCTTTCTGCCAGACCATTGGACGACGGATGGTATTCAGCTGTCTGAGCATACCAAATGCCATTCAACTTTCGAAAATACTCAAATTCCCTGCTGATAAATGATGTCCTATTGATGGCCAATACTTCTGAGAGTCTGCGTATTGCAAATGATGCTTGCACGTTTTCAATCCTCATCCCTGAGTTTGCCACATGAACTCTAATGCACATCCAAACACTTTGAATGGACATCCACAATGACCAGGAACATTCCGACCATATAGTTGATTTGTAACTGAGTCCAGGGTTTACCCAACTATTCCCACAAATATGGGGACGCTGCCAGCGTAATTTTTGTCCTTGTTGGCACTCTGGGCACTGACTCCCAACACGGCTATGTCGGCATCCAATCCAGGCCACCAAATATAATGTCTTGCCAACAACCTCATTTTGGAAAGCCCTGGATGATCCTGGTGGTATTCACCCAGTATCTGGTGGCTACCTTTGCTTGGTACAATCACTCTTGCTCCCCAAAGTAATATACCATCATCTACAGTGATCTAGTCTTGTCAGGTCCAGAAAGGTTTCAATGCTGGTTGTGAAGGCCCTCTGTTTCACCTATTACCACCAGTTGTTTTAGTTTTGCCAGGATAGGATCTTTATGTGTCTGCAATCCAATTGGTGACTGGAAGAGTGTCCAGAAAGTTTAAAACCAGAATGGACTCTTCCAGGGGAGACACCCACCAATGGAGTGGTGTCAAGGGATCTGCATTTGCCACTTGGCCACCAAATTGTGTTCCAACTTGTACTTGTGTACACTGAAAATAAGGGCCCACCAGTGAATCTGACAGAAGCTATGGATGGCACAGACTTGTTTTCTTTTAGTAGTCCAAGCAGGGGTTTATGATTCATTACTATGGCAAATTTACATCCATAAAGGTACCGGTTAAGCTTCCTCATACCAAAGATGACTGCCAACCCTCCTTCTCTATTTGGGCATTATTGCATTTGGCATCAGCCAAAGTCCAAGAAGCATATGCTATCGGGAGCTCCTCTCCATTTGGCCACTCGTGACTGAACACTACCTCTATACTGAACAGGGAGGCATCGTATGTCAGCAGAACTCTCACTTGGGATTGTAGTGAGTTAATACCTTTGATGACGATAGCTGCTTTTTCACTTACCTAAAGGCTACTTCTTAGCTTTGTGACCATGACCATTTCCAAGGTTGACTATTTTTCAATAGCAGATGTGAAGGTGCAAAGATAGAGGCCAAATTTTGCATGAATTTCCCATCATAATTCACTAACCCAAGGAAATACCTCAGCTTTAGTAAAGACACAGAAGCCATAGCTCCTTTGATTGCCCTCATTTTATCTTCCAACAAGTGTAACCTGATTTTGTCAACCCTTTGGCACAAGTAGGTCAACTGGAGCACCTGTAACACACAATTGTTTCCTTTTAAGACATGCACCCACCTGGCAGAAATGTTTAAGCACTATATTCAAGTTCTTCAAGTACTCTTTATTAGTCTTCCCAGTTATTAGCACACCATCCAGATAAACGACAACCTGGAGGAGACCTTGTAGAATGTTCTCTATCATCCAGGCTGATTATATCCCAGGTGGCAGTCTTGTATATTGGCACAAAGCATTATAGGTATTAATTATGACATACTTCTGGGACTTCTCATCTACTTACACTTGCAGGTAGGCATGGCTCATGACTACCTTCATGAAGGACACCCCACCCCACCCCCCACCAACGCATCCTGCCAATTTTGTGTACAAGTCCTCTATGCAAAGGATTGGGTATTTATCCAGCTATGCAAAGCAATTACTATTTGCTTAAAATCCTCAAAAAGACAAACCTAATGACAGGCTTCACAATCGGTACAACCGGTCTTGTCCATTCCACAAAATTTATCAGTTTGAGGTTTGCTTCACTTTGCAGACTCCTGACTTCGGCCTCTACTTTTGCCCATAAGGCAAATGGCATTAGGTGGGCCTTGCGAAATTGCTGACTTTCTTCCTGGTCAACATGTAAAGTGGCCTTGGTGCATTTCATAGTACCTGGCCCTTCCTAAAATATTTTGGTGTATTTAATTATGACTTCATTAAGGCAGCCATTTTCTCAAAAATGTTGACTCAATCAATGCTGCCAGAATAAGCTTGGGTCCGAGCTCCTTACTACAATCAGTGGTAACTGCACCAACAGCTTCTCATAAGAGATTGGAACCGAAGTTGTACCCTTAATCTTTAATAGTTCACCCAGGTACATTCTCAGACTGGCCAAGAACTAGCACAAACTTAAGGTTTGGAATTCAGAGCAAAGCTTATTAAAGACTGATTCTGCAGATCTCGGTATCAACTTCCATGAGAACCAGGTGACTATTTGTCCAGACGTTTATTTTAGTTGGTTCTGATCTGGATGTTGCTAAGCAATTTAATTGTTCCAAACTACTTGAAGGTGGACTTTCCAGAATGCGCACTCTCCTGGATACCAGCCAATGATTTCTCATACTCAAGTCAGGCCTCATAGGACTCTTTTGCTGTCTTGAGTCCGCATTCTGGCAACAACTACAATGGCTTGCCAGCCCGGATCCTGAAGGTTTTTGTTTGCTTTGGCCAAGGTTTGGCTTTGTTGTTGGGTTTTGCTGTGGGCTGATTCTGCTCAGAAAAAATCCTGTATGAGGCCCTGCAAGAATTTTCACTCAAGTGGTGGTCCCCAAGCTCAGTTAGACAGTGAGGGTGACCACTTCCAATGGAATGCCCTGTAGCTTCCATTCTCCACTTGTTGCACTTTCTAATGACAAATGCCTGTTTGAAGTCCAGTTGGGCTTCAGCTAGTAGGTACTTTTGCATGGTTACGTCATTAATTTCACATACCATAGGTCTCTCAGTATCTCATTCAGAGTTAACCCAAAATCACATGCATCTGCCAGTCTTCTTAATCTTGTCAAAAATCTCAATATGAATTCCCTTGGTTATCAAGCCGACAAATAAAACCAATAGCATCGCAGAAATACAGGAAGTTTGGGGTCATAATATTGCTTTATTAAATCTGCCAATTCCTGAAAGGTTTTAGGATCTGGTGCATCAGGGAAAGTTAAGCTCCTAATGACTGAAAGTGCTATGGGTTCACAAGCAGTCAGAAGGATTACTCATTATTTTTCATCTGCCCTAATGTAATTTGACCTGAAAAAATATTGCATTCTTTCCACTTACTGGGCCGAGTCTTCGATGGCAGGATCAGACCAAATAAAGCTTCCCTAATAAAGGCTTGATCCAGAAATGCTTACCCCAACTAAAAGACAATTGTTGTGAGCAAATTTTCTTTAGGAACATACTGTTTTCTTTCGTTGTCACTAAAATAACTATACAGAAATTGGTATCCCATCACCAATCATCTTTTGTTTACAAGTTTTCAGTACATGGCTTCTGACCAGCCAGCTCAAAGTAAATTCCTAGACTGAAGTGACTTTCTGAATCTCCTGTTTATATCTGTAAACCAGAGCTTCCTGTTTGGCCCAGGTTAACAACCACAGTAAATGATCCACCTGGCCGTGGTTACAATCTCTGCAGTAACAGAAACAGAAATTGCTGGGAAAACTCAGCAGGTCTGGCAGCATCTGTGGAGAGAAAGCAGAGTTAACCGTTTCAGGTCCAGTTTCTTCAGAAGAAGGGTCACTGGACCTGAAACATTCACACAGCTTTCTCTCCCAGAAGCTGCAAGACCTGCTGAGTTTTTTTTCCCCCAATTTCTGTTTAAGTTTCTGATTTCCTGTATGTGTAGTTCTTTCAGTTTTTCGGTTGTTAATAGATATACCTGATAAGTTAAATGTGGTTTTACTACAGTGATTAATCAGAGGGCTCTGATCTGCAAAGTTAAGTTGAACATTATTTATTGTACCTACATGTGAGCCTTTTGTGTTTTAGACTGTAAGGGTCTTAGCGAGTTTTGAGAAGATTTGTAGCTCAGGTTGAGGTTCTGGATGGAAGTTTGCTCACTGAACTGGAAGGTTCATTTCAGACATTGTGTCACCATACTGGGTAACATCATCAGTGAGCCTCCAGTGAAGCACTGGCATTAGTGACCTGCTTTCTATTTATGTGTTTAGGTTTCCTTGGGTTGGTGATGTAATTGTTATCCTACCTGCAGACAAAGGACACTTGACAGTCATTTTAAACTGAAGAGACTACATTGAGAAAGCAAACTCATTGCTTGCTGATACTGACACTTACCAACAGGTGGTGATAGAGCTGACCTCACAACTAGAGAACTGAATTACAGCCCTATTCAAGAAACTTCAGAAATCTGGAGAATTAAATAAGACAGACTTTGAAAAAAAGGAAAGTAATCAGATCCAATACACCACATTTCTACAGATTACCTAAAATTCACAAACCAGGAGCCCCCTCATAGTCTCACTACCTGGAACACCAACGTACAGATTAGCCTAGGAGCTACAACCAAAGACTAAAACATTTAGTAGAAGACTCACACCACTTCATCCACTCCACCCAAGAATTTCTGAATACCAAAGACACCAAGGTAGAAATGGATGATATAATGGTCTCCTTTGATGTAACAGCCCTGTTCACATCCATCAACATCAACCTGGGACTCACTTCCTGAGGAAGGGCTTATGCCCGAAACGTCGATTCTCCTGTTCCCTGGATGCTGCCTGACCTGCTGCGCTTTTCCAGCAACACGTTTTCAGATCAACATCAACCTGGCCAAGGAAACACTGACTACACTATCAGAAGTATCAAAGACACATACACCAAATACCACTAACTTCATCAGCAAGGACAACACCGTAAAGCTAGTGAACCTACACCTTATCACCCACTTCGCTTTCAATAACAAAACCTGCAGCCAAACTAAAGGAACACCATGAGATCTTTAATATCAGGATTCTTAGCAGAGGCTGTAATGCAGAGATTCAAACAAACAGCTCTACCAATCATCCAACCCAAACTTTGGGTCCGCTACATGGATGACACCTTTGTTATCAATAAATGAAACAAATTAGAGGAAATCTTCAAGACCATCAACAATACCCTTACTGGCATAAAATTAATTAAAGAGGAGGAAAACAACAACAAACTTCCATTCTTAGACATCACAGTAGAGCGAACAGCCAATGGGAAACTTCAAACCAGCACCTACACGAAGACAACACATAAGGACCAAATACTGAACTACAGAAGCAGTTATCCCAACACCCACAAACGAAGCTGCATTAGAAGATTATTTCAATGAGCCACCATACACTGCAGCACAGAGGAACTACGAAGAGCAGAGGAAAATCATCTATTCAGCGTATTCAAAAAGAACGGGCACCCCATGAACATACTCCGCCGATTTCTCAGCAACAAACCTAAACAAGCAGACAGAACATGTCCAGAAACCCTAGCCACTCTCCCCTACATCAAACATCTCAGAAATGACTGCCACACTACTCAGACCTCTTGGCATCATGGTAGATCACAAACCCACTAACATACTGAAACAGCAGCGAATGAACTTAAAAGATCCCATACAGACAACGAGCAAAACTAATATCATTTACAAAATACCTTGCAAGAACTATAACAAACACTACATTGGACAAACAGGCAGAAAGCTAGCCACCAAGATACATGAACATCAACTAGCTACAAAAAGACATGACCCACTCTTACTAGTATTCTTACATACAAATGAGGAAGGACACCACTTTGACTGGGACAACACATCCATCCTAGGACAAGCCAAACAGTGACATGCACGAGAATTTCTCGAAGTATGGCATTCCAACTGGAACTCTATTAACAAACACATCGAATTGGACCCCATTAACCATCCACTAAGAAAAATAACAGGAAATGGCTTCACCACAGGAAATGACATCACAAAAAGGAAACCTAAACACATAAATAGAAAGCGGGTCACTAACACCAGTGCTTCACCGGAAGCTCATTCTATAAGGGTCTTTTTGTACTGTGGTGGTATCCCTACCTCTGGACTACAAGGCCTCAGTTCAAGTTTCACCTGTTCCATGTCATATCATGTCCGAACCAGTGAATTTTTTTTAAAAATCAGAGTCTTATGCCACTTAGATAATATGCTTTTTTCAGGCTTCCTTCTAAACTTGACAGTTCTAATTTGCCTCATTAAACTCCATTTGCCAGATGCTTGCCCACTTACTTAAATTATTGATATTCCTTTGTAGCATCCTTATGTGCTCTTCACAGCTTACTTTCTTATCTATCTTTGTCATCAGCAAATTTGAATACCTTCCATCCTTTCATGCAAGGTACAGTATCAGTCTCTTTGGCATAACACTTGGTACATCCTTGTAACCTGAAAAAAAGTCAATTTATGCTTACTCTATTCTCACAGTTTCACGGCTTCTAAAACACAAGTACGTTGCCAACTTGACCAAACAGCAAGGGATACTGGGTATGGGACACATTGGCCAAGTAAAGCTGTACAAATTACACACCCTGAAACTAAACACAATGCAAACACACCATCCAGGTGCTTATGACATTAGCATAGTGTTAAAGGACACATCTTTCCTGGACAGATATATCCCCAACAATGTAACAACAAAAAGCATATTTTCAACCAAAAACCAGACAGAAAGGCAGCCAGGCCCTGCTACAGCAAGAAACAAGTATTAGCAAGCCAAAACAACAATTGTCAATGTTTTGAACTATTAAGTGAGTCTCTCAATTGGCCAGAAACATAGAAAGAAGCAGAAAAGCATACAGAAGGTATAAAAACAGGGCTTACTTGCAGATTGATCTCTTGGACCTTCTAGAGACGAAGAAAAAAATGACTGACATGGCAAAGACAAGGACTGATTAACTGCCCAGAGTGAGAGAGAAAAAGAACAACGACTTTGCGAATCCAACTGAAGTTACAAGAGACTCTGGGAAGTATTGACTTGACTCAGGGGATGGGGCAGGATTAGGATTAGTATTGTTAGTATTAAGGTCTTACTGTTACCTGCTTCTTAATAAAGTTGTGACAGTTTTCATTGGAACCAACCTGCGTATGTAGTGGTTTGACCAATCCAGCACATTAATTTATAATCTATTTTTCGATGCGTCTGGTGGGTCCTAAAGGGCTTGGATAATATTGTTTCCTGTTAAGTAGTCAATCTTACCTGCTAAACCCTGAGCTGTTGTGTCTCCATGATAGCATGGCACTTTATCAAAGGCTTTCTGGAAATCTAAGTGCACCTGCCAGTTCCCCTTTATCCATAGAACTTGCTACTCCTCAAAGAACTCATTAGATTGGTCAAACATGAACGCCATTTCACAAAATCATATTCACTCTGCCTTATTACCTTGAACTTAAATGCCATGATATTACTTATTTAATGATAGCTTCTGAGAGTTTCCCTATGATAGATGTTAAGCTAACTGGCCAGTATTCTCCTGTTTTCTGTCTCCCTCAATTTTTGAATATAGACGTTATATTTACTATTTTTCACTTTAATGGGACCTTCTCAAATCTAGGGAGTTTAGGAAAATTAAAACTAATGCATCAACTATATTTCTAGCTACTTCTTTTAAGACTCAAGGAATGGAGTCCATCAGAGACTTGTCAACCCACAGCTCCAATAATTTACTCAGAATCACTTACCAAGTGACTGAAATTTTTTCAAATGCCTCCCTTGTTTCCATTTCCTGATTAGTAGCTGCTCGAGGATGTTACTTGTATCCTCTATGGAGAGGACTGATGCATAACTCATGTGCCATCTCTTTATTTTACATTGTCAAGTCTCTCACTTACTTTCCATAGGATCAACACACACTTCAGTAACTATTTTCTTTTTCAATAATATGGAAAATCATGCTGCCTGTTTTTATCATTGTCATTTAGTCTGTCAAACTGACTCCATCATTCAAATTTAATCATGGCTGATCTCAATACATATCTCAGTGCAATGTTCCTGCAATATCTCTATTTCCCTTATGTGATTAGACTCCAGAAATCTATTGATTTCTATCTTGAACATGTTCAATGATTGAGTTTCCACTGCCCTTTGGAATTGGGATTTCAAAAGATTCACCACTCTGTAGAAAGAAATTCATTCTCCTCTCAGTTTTAAATGTCGGCCCCTTATCCTGAGATTAAGTCATCATGTTCAAGACTCTCAAGCCTTTTTGCACCATGTAACAATTTTATAAGTTACAATGAAATCACCTTTTATTCTTCAAATCTCAATCTCTCCTGGAGCGTCAGAGACTGAAGGGTGACCTTATAGAATTTATAAAATCATGAGTGACATAGAAAGATCAAGGTCGTTGTCTCCAGGGTAGTGTAGTCCAAAACTAGAGGGCATAGGTTCAAGAAGAGAGGGGAAAAGATTTAGAAGCGATCTAAGGGGAACTTTTTCACACTGATGGTGGTGCATGTATGGAATGAATTGCCAGAGGAAGTGTTACAATTACAAAATTTAAAACACGTCTGGATGGGTATATGAACAGAAAGAGTTTGGAGGGATATGGGCCAAGTGCTGGCAAGTGTGACTAGATTAATTCAGGATATTAGGTTGACATGGATGATTTAAACCAAATGATCTATTTCTATGGTGTACTGCTCTATGACTCTGACTCATAAGACAATTTTGCCATATTGGACATAAGCCTGGACGACCGACATTGCACTCCCTCTATGGAAAATATACCCTTTCTTAGATAAGGAGACCAGGATTGCACATAATATTACAGGTGCAAACTCATCTCACCAAGGCTCTATATAATTGTAGCATGATATACTCCTGTAACCTTGCCATCCTAATTGCTTGCTCCTGCAAGAACAAGAAAACCCAGATCTTTTTTCACATCAACATATTACCATTTATGAAACACTCTGCTTCTCTGTTTTTTTTAAACCAAGAGGATAACTTCACACTTTATCACTTTATATTCCATCTACTATGATGATATTTATTAATTTAGCTTGTCCAAATTCCATTGAAGTCTCCTTGTATTTTCCTCCCAATTTGAATTGTAACTAGTTTTATTATTTATTTATTCTTGTCATGGAGGTTGTCATTGACTAGGCCAGCATTTATTACTATCACTAGAGTCAAACACATTGCAGGGGGTCTTGAGTCACATGGAGGCCAGACCAGTAAGGATGGGTTTTCTACCTGTCAATCCACAATGGTTTCATTGTTATCATTAGACTCGTAATTTCAGATTTTTGTAAATTCATCTGCCACAGCAGAAAAATACCTGGGTCTCTGGATTAACAGTCCAGCTGTGGCTTCACCAATGTTGTGTTACCAGTAGATTGGAAACATTATATTGGTCCCTGTGATATTTACCACCACTGCCAGTAGGTGATGGTAGGCTAGAGTTTGCTGAGGTAGTTTCCTGTCACCAAATCTACTTTCTCTATACTATGTATAATTATATGTATTGGAGGATAAACTTCACTGTTGAGCTTAAACAGAAAAGGTATTTAGACTTTTTTTTAGATTTGATTAGATTACTTATAGTGTGGAAACAGGCCCTTCGGCCCAACAAGTTCACACCGACCCTCCGAAGATCAACCCACCCAGACCCATTCCCCTACACCTAACACTACGGGCAATTTAGCATGGCCAATTCACCTAACCTGCACATCTTTGGAGTGTGGGAGGAAACCGGAGCACCAGGAGGAAACCCACGCAGACACAGGGAAAATGTACAAACTCCACACTGACAGTTGCCCGAGGTGGGCATTGAACCCGGGTCTCTGGCGCTGTGAGGCAGCAGAGCTAACCATTGTGCCACCGTGCCACCCTAAATCAACCTCTTCAGACATATCTTGATGCACCTCACATTTGAACCCAAACCTTCTGGGCCAGAAGCAGAGATATTACCACTGCACCAAAATACTTTCAAGGCACTTTGTTTTACTTAACAAAATTGTTTATTGCATGCTAGCCATAATACAACAACATTAGTAACCAGACATAAATAGTAATGAATCTCAGGAGCTGTACGGAGTAGACCTACATCTTACGGACAATAGTGTCAAATTTATCAGAATTGTATGACATCAGATTGTCTGGAATTAATGTAAGTTCAGCATAAACTCTGTCAGAACCATCACTACGCACAGTAGTGACCAGATTCAAATCATAAAAGAATGGATTCTGAACAGCTGTTGCCCAAGCACAATTCCTTGCAGTACTCCACTAGAGTCATAGAGTCAGACAGCACAGGAACAGACCCTTCAATCAACTCATCCATGCTGATCTGGTTTCCTAAACTGAACAAGTCTCATTTGCCTGCATTTGGCCCATATCCCTCAATACCTTTCCTATCCATGTACCTGTCCAAATGTCTTTTAAAAGTTGTAATTGTCATCATCTAAAGTACTTCCTCTGGCACTTATTCCATATACCTTTTGGGTGAAAAAGTTTTGCCTCAGGACCCTTATAAATCTATCCCCTCTCAACTTAAACCTATGCCCTCTAATTTCGGACTCCCTGACCCTGGAGAAAAGACTTTTCTATCTATGCCCCTCGTGATTTTATAAATCTCTATGAGGTCACCCCTCAGGCTCCTATGCTCCAGGGAAAATATGATCCTAGGGGAGAAAGTGAGGTCTGCAGATGCTGGAGATCAGAGCTGAAAATGTGTTGCTGGTAAAGCACAACAGGTCAAGCAGCATCCAAGGAACAGGAGAATCGACGTTTCAGGCATAAGCCCTTCATCAGGAATGAAGGGCTTATGCCCGAAACGTCGATTCTCCTGTTCCTTGGATGCTGCCTGACCTGCTGTGCTTTACCAGCAACACATTTTCAGCAAAATATGATCCTAGCCTATCCAGCCTCTCATCATAACTTATACCCTCCAATCTTGGTGACATCCTTGCAAATTTTTTATGCAACCTTTCCAGTTAAAAAATATCCTTCCTACAGCAGGGTGACCAGAATTGTGTGCAATAGTTCAAATTTGGCCTTACTGATGTCTTGTACAACTGTAACATGACATTGCAACTTCCATACTCAGTGCTTTAACCATTGAAGGCAAGCATGCCAAATGCTTTCTTCACCACCCTGTCTACTGTAATGCTACTTTCAAGGAACTATGGACTTGCACTCCTAGGTCTCTCTGTTCAACAACATTTTCTGTGGCCATATCATTAATTGTATAATTCCTTCCTTGTTTTATCTTACCAAAATGCAATACTTCGCATTTATCTAATTTAATCTCCAGCTCCCATTCTTTGACCTATTAGCCCAAGATCCCATTGTACTCTTAGATAACCTTCTTCATTGTGCACTATACCACCCATTTTGGTGTCATCCATAAGACCATAAGACATAGGAGCAGAAATTAGGCCATTCAGCCCATCGAGTCTGCTCCACCATTCAAACCTGGCTAATAAGTTTCTCAAACCCATTCTCCCACCTTCTTCCTGTTACCCTTATTCCCCTTGGTATTCAAGAACCTATCTATCTCAGTCTTAAATATACTCAGTGACCTGGCCTCCACAGCCTTCTGTGGCAATGAATTTCATAGATTCACCACTCTCTGGCTGAAGAAGTTTCTCCTTATCTCTGTTGTAAAAGGTCTTCCCTTCACTGTAAGGCTATGCCTTCTGGTCTTAGTCTCTCCTAACATTGGAAACAACTTCCCAATATCTATTCTATGCAGGACATTCAGTATACTGCACCTTTCAATTAGATCCCCCCCTTCCCATTCTCGTGAACCTCCCCTGAACACGCTCCATGGCTAGTACATCCTTCCTGAGACATAGGGCCAAAAACGTGCACAATATTCCAAATGTGGTCTAGTACAGAAGTTGCTACAGTTCCAGAAGACCATAAGGCTGTTCTGTCATTCAAAGAGAAATAGTGGCGGTTGTTTAAACTAAAAATCACCATGCCTCAGCAAGAGAAGATGGGAGATTGATTCTGTCACAAATCGGCCCAGGTTGCTCAGACCCCTAAAAAATTCAACCCAAATTAATTGTTCAGCTTCACCACCCTGTTGCCTGTTATAAATTCTATCTATAGTGGACTTACAATTGTCCTTTTTGTTGACTCACAATCACTATGTTTGAAGTCCATTGATCATATGACAGTAGACAATATTTTATAATTCCTGTACCGGTGCCACTCTGGAACGGTGAGTGATTACCATGAGCTTTGGACAAAAACAGAAACCCAGAGCACATTCTGTTAGCTACAACCATATTAATTGGGATAAGTGGCAACTGCATCGATGGATGTCACAGTGCTAAGTAATTGGGTGTAATAGAACCGCAATTAGTCAACCAGTCACAGTGAAGTAGGAAGAGGGTATTTGGTGAGGGCAGGCACTGCTGGACATTTTATTGAAGTGCTCATTTACAAGAAAGAACGTATACAAGCAATCTTGATTTTCTTAATCATGAACATGAATTCCTTTCTACACATGGATATTAAGGGTAATTAAGACACCAGTATAGGACTTTTGGGGCAGAGATAACATGAAAATATTGCAGCTCTGACTCATCAGCACACAGTCTCTGCAAGAGCATCTCCTTCCTGGGAATACAGACTCATGCAACAATTCCTGTCTTCAGTGAAGTAGAAATCATTATTTTTCAAGCATATTGGTGTGATAGGTTGCTGCCCTCTGCTGGTTTGAATGATAACATCTACCAACTCTGGATGATCTCTGTAATTTCGAAGAATGTTGTTTAAGATCAGAAGTTACTCAATTTTGATTTAAAATGAAGAAAGAACTTGACTTTATATGGTTAACTGCATGACCTAATGACATCTGTAAATGTACTGTAGCCAATGAAATGTGCATGTAATCACTGTCATTGCACAGCATTGAAAGATGACAATCAATTTGTGTATGGCAAAGTTTCATAAACAGTAATGACAAATAATCTATTTTCATTACATTGTTTGAGAGATGCATACAGGTCAGAACACAAGGGAAAACATGTTTGTTTTTCAAGAATAGCTTCAAGGATTACACTATTTTACATCCAGCCAAGAAAGTCCATCTTAACTCTCAGCTGAAAGACAGTTTGTCTAACAGTGCAACATGTCCTGGATTGTCAACCCAGATAAACGCCCTGATCATCTGGTCTCCGGATACCAGACATGCTCAGTAAGATGCTCTCTTTGGGATATCTTGGAAGTCCCAAAGGACGAGCTATACAGGAATTACCAAATAAGAAAAACCTTCCAATGAGCAGTGGCCTGATATCTGGAGGCCAAACTATTTCCCAATTTTGAGTTTGAGTCTGAGACTTTTAAGGGTTCTGACTTGAACACTTTTATTGGTACCAAGGAAAGGTTAGAGAGAGTAAAACGTACACTAACTCTGAGAGTCATTGAGTACAGCACAGAAGCAGATCCTTTGGTCCACCTCATCCATGCTGATCAGGTATCTTAAATATAGTCCCATTTGCCAGCATTTGGCTCATGTCCTTCTATACCTTTCCTATTCATGTACCAATCCAGATGCCTTTTAAATGTTGCAATTGCAGCAGTTCCACCACTTACTCTGGCAGCTCAGTCCATACACGTACCACCCTCTGCTTGAAAAAGTTGTCCTTTAGGTCCCTTTTAAATCTTTCTCCTCTCACCTTAAACCCATGCCGTCTAGTTTTGGACTCGCCCCACATTGGGGAAAAGATATTGGCTAATGGTTATCCATGCCCCTCATGATTTTATAAACCTGTATGAGATCATCCCTCAGCCTCCAACGTTCCAGGGAAAACTGCCCCAGCCAATTCAGCCTGTCCTTTTCGCTCAAACCCTTTAACCCCAGCAACATTCTTGCAAATCTTTTCTGAACCCTTTCAAATTTAACAACAGCTTTCCTATAGTAGAGAGACCAGAACTGAACACAGTGTTTCAAAAGGGGCCTAACCAATGTCCTGCGCAGCCACAACATAACATCCAAACTCCTATGCTCAATGCACTGACTAATAAAGGCAAGCATACCAAACGCCTTCTTCAATACTCTATCTACCTGCGACTCCATTTTCAAGGAAGTATGAACCTGCAGCGCAAGGTCTCTTTGTTTGGCAACACTCCCCAGGACCCTATCATTAAGTGTATATTGATTTGCCTTATCAAAATGCAACACCTCACATTTACTAAATTAAAACTCCATCTGCGTTCATCAGCCCTTTGGCCCATCTGATCAAATTCCTGTTATACTCTGTGTAATTTTGGTGTCATCTGCAAAGTTATTAACCAAACCTTTTACATTCATATCCAAATAGTTTATATAAATTACAAAAAGTGGTGTACCCAGCACCAATCCTTGCAGCACATCACTGGTCACAAGCCTCCAGTCTGAAAATCAACCCTCCACCACCAACCTCTGTCTCCTACCTTCAAGCCAATTTTGTATCCAAATGGCTAGTTTTCCCTGTATTCCATGTGATCTAAACTTGCTAACCAGTTTACCATGCAGAAGTTTGTTGAATGCCTTGCAGATATCCATATAGAAAATGTTCACTGCTCTGCCTTCATCAATCTTCTTTGTCACTTCTTGCACAACTAAAAACTGAAATATTCTGCTTCACACTGGATTTCACATTCACTGGGCCCTAATCACTCACAGTGTAGACACCACAGAAACTCAACTATCCCCAAGCATTAACATCACCCACCTGCCACCTTATCCAGCCATCAGTCATCTAACCACTCCAATCATTACCTGCTATTACCTGCTTGCAGTAGGCATTTTTTCACCCATTCCTAATTGCCATTGAATAGATGGTGGTGAGCTGATTTCCTGAACCAATGCAACCCATTTGATGTAGGTACACTCACATCACTGAGAGAAAGAGTTTAAAGATTATACTGGGGTACTTCAGTTATGAAGGCTCTTGATTTTGAAGTTCCACAAAAAAAACTTGTGGAATCTAAGTGGGCAATCATTGGTCTGATTTGATCATAAATAAGGATTCCAACCCTTCCATTCCAAATTCAGAAATTTTAGATCATGTGCTTGGTCTCAAGAATGGGGCTTGAACTCATGACTTTTTGGTACTGCCTTGCTGCTCGGTGCTGACACTAACTCACAATTCAACATCTGCATTTAATACATACTCCATTTGTAAGGACAAAGTCAAGGGAAAGAGAGAGGAAATTGATAATACCCTGAAACATTCTGACAAACATAAGAATGCTATCACTGATTCACAGATGTGTGAAAAGTTCAATTGTTTGATAAATGAATTCAAAGCAGAAAGTTTAACCAGAGCAGGGCCCACACCTTGTGTCCACATTACACCTGTGCACCAACTAAATGACTACAGATGAGGTACATAGCTGTTAATGAATAGACATGCATCATCTCTCATACAATCCGACCAGCCCTATATCATTTTTGTGGATTCTCCCCTTGGTCCAAAAACTGAAGATAGAGGTTTTCTCTGTGGACATCTGTTTGTACAAATAATGGTAATTAGCCAGAGTCCACAAAGGAGCATAGGCATCTCTATCCACTGGACAGAGACAGACAATTTGTTATATAGCATGAGTGGAACCACTCTATAAACATACAGCAATGTGAGAAGTCCAGCATCCATGAAATACCACAGTTGGGAAAGCGATTAAACTGACGTTCTCATCACACGTCTGCTGTTTATTCAGCTGAGCTGACCAGCTCCTACACTAATAATAGCGTTGTGGCAAAAAAAGTAATGATTAGCAGTAATAGCTACTTATATGTACATGCATGCAATGTAAAAGTTATCAAGACATTTAACTGGAGCATGATAGCTTCTGAAGGTTGACAACAGAGAAAACTTGGCGTTTCAGGCAAAAGCCCTTCATCAGGATGATGAAGAGCCTGATGAAGGGCTTTTGCCCGAAACGTCGATTTTGCTGCTCGTCGGATGCTGCCTGAATTGCTGTGCTCTTCCAGCACCACTGATCCAGAATCTGGTTTCCAGCATCTGCAGTCATTGTTTTTACCAACAGAGAATACTTGATGAGTTGTCATGGAGGATGTAAGGGTAAAAAGTCATGGGTAGCGAGATGAGTTGACATGAAGTTTATAAGGTGCCATATGGTGATATGGGTTAACATGGAAGTTTTGAGGGGCCATTGGAGCCATTTACTGGATTAAGCTAATTTTTACAAATCAATATTTTTGTCCACAGAATGAAATGCAATAAATGAAATCCTTCCTCTCCCAACTATCACAATTTCCATCTGTGTTTATTAATAGGGACACAAGTGAATCACCAGTTAATGCCTACCACCTGCATATAATTAATATTCAATTAACACTCCAGTACAAAATCAATATTCACTTTAGAACATAGAACATAATAGCACAGTATAGGTCCTTCAGCCCTCAATGTTGTGCCGACCTTTTATCCTACTCTAAGATAAAACTAACCTACATACTCTTCATTCTACTATCTTCCACGTACCGATCCAAGAGTTGCTTAAATGTCACTAATGTTTCTGACTCTACTACCACCGCTGACAATGCATTCCTCATACCCATCACTCTCTGTGTAGAGAATCTACCTCTGACATCTTCCCTATACTTTCCTCCAATCACCTTATAATTATGTCTCCTCATGATAGCCATTTCTGCTTTTCTGTGAAAAAGTCTTTGGCTATCCACTCTATCTATGCCTCTCATTAACTTGTACACCTCAATCAAATCACCTCTCATCCTTCTTCACTCTATAGACAAAAGCCCTAGCTCCCTCAACTTCTCTTCATAAGACATGCTGTCCAGTCCAGACAATAATCTGGTAAATCTCCTCTGCATCCTCTGTAAAGTGTCCATGTCCTTTCTATAATGAGGTGATCAGAACTGAACATAATATTCAAAGTGTGGTCTAACTAGGGCTCTATAGAGCTGCAGTATAACCTCGGGGATCTTAAACTCAAACTCCCTGCTAATGAAAACAAACACACCATATGCCTTCTTAATAGCCCTATCAACTTGGGTGGCAACTATAAGAGATCTATGGACATGGACCCCAAGAACCCTCTGACACTGCCAAGAATCCTGCCTTTAACCCTGTACTCTGCATTCAAACTAGACATTCCAAAATGAATCACTTCACACTTTTCCAGCTTGAACTCCATCTGCCACTTATCAGCCCAGCTCTGCATCCTGTCAATGTCCAGTTGCAACCAACAACAGCCCTCCACACTATCCAGCACTCCACCAACATTCGTGTCATCAGCAAACTTACTCACTCACCCTTCCACTTCCTCATCTAAGTCATTTATAAAAATCACAAAGAGCAGAGGTCCCAGAACCTGAATACAGGTTCTCTTGGGCCTGCCAATTCTGTATCCAGACAGCCAGATTTCCCTATATCCTATGCCTCCTTACTTTCTGAATGAGTCTACTGTGGGGAACCTTATCAAACGTTTAGCTAAAATCCATGTACAACACACCCATTGCTCTACCTTCATCACTGTGTTTTGTCACATCATCAAATAATTCAATGGGGCTTGTGAGGCATGACCTGCCCCTCACAAAGCCATGCTGACTATCTCTAATCAAGCTATGCTTATCCAAATAATCACTAATCCTGTCCCTAAAAGTCCTCTCTAATAATTTGCCCACCACAGACGTAACACTTATTGGTCTGTAGTACCCAGGATTATCCCTCTTGCCTTTCAAATGTAATATTGAGGGAGTGAAGCACTTGCAGAGATGTCTTTCAAATATCTATCCAAGGACCAACATGTATAAATTGGATAACTGTGACTGCACTTCAAATATATGTCACTCACTAACTTTGTTTTAATGTTCATGTTAAGATCTTTCTTACTGTAACATGTATGCATAGAGAGAGTTATTTATTTATTTATGTGTTGTCACATGTTTTTTTTACTTTAATACAGTGAAAATGTTATACAGTGCAACTACTCTTCGCCACCACCCTTAAAAATAAACCAGATCAAAGGCAGACAAACAAAGAAAAAAAGAAATAGTGCCAACTTTACAATCCTTCTTGTTAAGTGCTCCATCAGGAGCCGCGGGTCTGGCAGCCATTCATGAGACCTCTTCACTGCGCCACCACAACTAGAACAAGACTCATCAATCTCTGGTGCCATCTCACCTCCACCGGTGCCCTTGCCAATATGAATCATGGCTGGACCTTGGCGATGCCACCAGCGATGCTGCTGGGTACTACACCAGCCCAAACTCAACTTCATACTGCCATGAGTCTGCTTCGAGCCCACTTCGCCAATGCAGCCGCTGCCAATGCTTCCATAGGGGAACTTGTGTCTGCCACAGCAGGCATGAGTCAAAGCCAGGACTACCTCATCAATTCAGAAGCGCTAGGCTCACTTCAAGTCCATGCTGGGTCCACTTGTTTATTTATTTCTTCTTTTTAAATTTTTGTTTGGATGAATATGTTTCAGTGACTAACCACCATGTTAACCAACTGTAAAGTTAAATATATGATTAATCAAGACAGATTTTCATACTTAAATCTAACTTGTCCAGTATTACAATCAGCTGGGATGATAAAAATGTCTTTCTTTCCTTCTTTCAAATAGCCAATGATATTAACTTGTAATATTTGCCTACCTCTTTCAAACACAAGATGGCACTGCTACCTTCCTCTACCTGGCTCATTGTCTATAAACACCAAGCCCAGGATTTTCCATTTCCATGTTAATACATGGCACCAAGTATGTTAAAGGGCACACTTCTGCTACGGTCCCAGCTGAATTATCTCATCCGAATAAATGCTTCTCACCTCATTAGCTATGTCACCAATTTATTGTCTGAATGATTTGATGAATCATGTAGGGACTGTAAGCAGGAAGCCCTTGTCCTGCCAGGATCTTGTGGTGTTGCAGGCTCTTGTGTCAGGTTTAAAGACCAGCTGGACACCACTCCACACACTACAGACCAGTAGCTATCACTCAGTCAGCTGTAATGCCCTAAAATTTGAAGTAGTCACCCAAGAAGCAAAAACTCATCCTGTGCTATTATTGATCCCTCCTTCCAAGTGTTGCTGAAAAGACTAAGTGAAAGAGGGAGGTCCTTTTCCTCAGGGTTAGCACTATGAGGTCCTCCCATCAAACCTGTCCAGCCTTCTGTGAGGTAGCCGCAAAAATCAGTTCCACCAGCCCTTACTAGTGCAACCGGCTGTGTTACTGGAAGAAACTGAAAGACTTTCTATGCTCCACATGGGTAAGTGGCTCCAACTTCTCTCTGCCAGCTCACACTCTAGTGGGATATCATTTGTACGAGCTCTGTCACTGCACAGGTACCCACAACCGGTCATGGCAGGCAAACTTCAGTATTGCTACTTATAACTGGAGTATATAACATAACTAGGTAAACTTACCCCAACATATAAATACAGACAGATATAAAAAAGACATAGAATACATGGGTGCCATGGGCTGAAGGAAAGACTTGGAAGGCCTCTATTCCTAGGATATCCCAGAAAATGCTTTTCAGGACACTCCAGAGGTGCACTGCCCCCTCTCTTGCCCTCTGTCAGTGATTACACTGCCTCAAGCACCCAAACTGAAGGAAGGTGTGCCTGCACCTGCGCAGAAGATTCTCAGAAGGCACCTGCCCGGAGGCCCAGAGCGCAGCTGCCACAGTTTCAAGATCAATAGAAGTCAGCAGGCTCCCTAAACTCCAACAATGGATGTCAGCCTTCAGCAACTTGTTACCAATCAGGCCTCACTCTGCATACACCCCCTGATCCCAGCCATCAACGTACAGATTTCCCAACTGGTTGAACTAGGCAGCAGTGTATATACCACAGACAATAGGTTTCACTAATTTGTTTTTACATACAACTCTAAGTGCAGCAATTCCTTCTATAATACTTAGTTTTAAAATACTTATTTGTTTCCATTTCAGTCCATAATCAAAATAAGGAAATAAAATGCTACAGTTTTTACAATTCAGAAAAGCAGACATCTGGCAGCCAACCTACAGAGTCAAAGAGTCATGGAGATTTATAGCATAGAAATAGACCCTTCGGACCAATTTGTCCATGCTGACCAGACATCCTAATCTAATCTAGTCCATTAGATTTTCTGAGGAGTGACAATCTGGGCAATGTTCTACTTTTTTGGTAGTTTTTTTATGCTGGATGGGTACTGGAACAATTTGGCAAGGAGCATGATCAATTCTGAGCACGGGTCTTCAGTATTGTTGTTGGTATGTTGTCTAATTCCATAATCTATGCATTATCCAATGCATTCATCTGTTTTTTGATGTCATGTGAAGTGAATCAAATTGGCTAAAGACTCTATTTATATGGCTAGTGATTTTGGGATAAGATTAGATTCCCTACAGTGTGGAAACAGGCCCTTCGGCCCAACTAGTCCACACAGACCCTCCGAAGAGCAACCCACCCAGACCCATTTCCCCTCTGAATGATGCACCTAATGCTATGGGCAATTTAGCATGACCAATTCACCTGCCCTGCACATCTTTGGACCGTGGGAGGAAACCAGAGCACCTGGAGGAAACCCACACAGACACGGGGAGAATATGCAAACTCCACACAGTCACCCAAGGCTGGAATCGAACCTGGGACCTTGGTGCTGTGAGGCAGCAGTGCTAACCACTGTGCCACCATACTGCCCTGGTGATAAATGAGCCTCTTGACATTTCTGGTTGGAAATTGTTGAAAATGCTTTACCCTTGCCTTTTGCTTTAAGGTGTTGGGCTCTGCCTTCATTGCAAATGCTCATGGAGATGTTTGATTGTTGATTATTCATCAATATTCACAACTGGATTTAACAGAACTGCAGAAGTTTGATCCGATTAATTGGCTTTGGCATCACTTAGCTCTGTCTATAACACGCGCTCAGCCGACCACAGTACAGTTGTCGCATCATCGCTGTCATGCCAAATATATTCTGAACTTCAAATTAATTTTGATATTGTTGATGAGAAGGAGTAAACTCACTCTCTTCTTTCGACTTTTGTGATTGATCACAACAAAGGTGTAAGGTTTTTTAGAACAAGGCCAAATCTTTTGCCAATTAATATGTAGTTAACTAACTTTTATCATCAGCAGCAAGGAACCAATCAAAAGGTTTTCTTGACGGAAAGGAAGAGCAATTTTACTATTTGTTGTTATAATCCCAACCGATGATAGTACAGGATAAGTCAGGTTCCACAGTGAAATGTTTAATTTGTTGTAATTGATTACATAATGCATTCATACATTGAGACATATTCACAAGAGGCTACAACTGATTTTTTAACAAATGTTTATGTCTGTGAAAATTCATAAAGATATTAATATAAGCAGCAAAACAAAATTTCAATCTGTTTCTATAAGATGATAATACCAGAAAAAAAATAGGAACATGAGGAGGCCATTTGGTTCCTCAAGCCTGCTCTGCCATTCAAGAAGATCATGGTTGATCCAACATTCCTTACTTCCACTTTCCTGTATTTTCCCTGTAACCCTTGATTTCTGACTTATCAAGGATCTTTCTATCTCAGCCTTAAATATACACAAGGACTCTACTCCCATAGCTCTCCATGACAAAGCATTCCAAAGACTCACAACCCTCGGAAAGAAGAAATTCAACCTTACATCAGTCCTAAATTGGTGCCCCTTAATTCTGAAACTATGCCCTCTGGTCCAAGACACTCCCATGAGGGAAAACGTCATCTCAGTATTTACCTTGTCAAGCCCCTTAAGAATATTATATGTTCCAATGAGATCACCTCTTATTCTTCTAAATTCCAAAAAGTACAATCCCAACCTATTTAATCTTTCTTCACAAGATAATCCCTACTTACTGAAGATTTTCCAATTGCACCTTTTCTGAACTGCCTCCAATGAAATATCTTTCCTTTAAAACGAGAAAAACTGGTCACAGTACTCCAGCCATGGTCTCACCAGCACCTTGTACAGTTGCAGTCAGACTTCCCTACTCTTATACTCCAAACCACTTGAAATAAGGGCCAACATTCCATGAGCCTTCCTGATTACCTGTTGCACCTGTATATTGGCTGTCTGTTTTGTGTGCAAGTCTCTTTCTGTTAAAGCTTTCTGCAGTTTTTTCTCCACTTAAATGACACTCTGTTCTTTTGTTCTCTCTTCTAAAATTAACAACTTCACATTTTTTCATGTTATACTCCCTTTGCAAACTTTCTGGCCATTTACTTAACCTATCAATATGTCTTTGTAAAGAGCAATGTCTGCAATGGGTACTCAATTCCCAGTGGAATATCATTCCTACCTCAACTGCCTAACTTCTTACAAAACTAATTCTGTCCAGTTTTCCTTCTGGGATTGCTGACTTCTTTCCAGATCTCCTTTTTTGGACTGTTGGCCAAGTGATAGAGCTGGAGTTTTTGGCGAAATGTGAATTGAAAACTTATTCACTGCAAGACTCTCCACAGCTTGGAAACTTCATAAACTAAACCCATTTTCTAGGATTACTGTTTTCCTGAACTGAAAACCTGATTATTTTGATCTGAAATCAAAGTCTAAGATAATTGTCCCCGACCTTTAAAAAAAAAGTTACCTTTACAGAACTGAAACCAAAATCTATCTGCCTCGGTTTTAAAAATCCAAATTTCAAAAATGATAATAATATAAAACAAAGAAGCTCTGGACTTAAAATTCTACATTATCTCCTCAGACACTGGTAAACCTGCTGAGTTTCTTCAGCAATTTATATTTTTATGTGATTTGTAATACACATTTATTACACTGCTAACTATGAGGAAAAATTATGAAAATGCAAGTTCAAGCCTTTGTATAGTCATGTAGGGTCTCACATATATGTAAATATACAAGCATGCATGCTCAACCAGGTACAAAGTTAAAAAGAGAGAGCTGGACTTTTTTGGTGTAACACAAATTGTATCAAGTCTTTTAAAAGCTTATTCACTGCAAAACCTAGTGAGATTTCTCACTCTACCTCACCAAATTCACCTCAATAAATACCTGCCCTGTAGTGTGAATCTCACATTTTAACATACACGTTCCCAGAACAACTTGTGACTCAACAGTCATCCACCCAAATATTAGCATACCTGAGTGTGTATCTGAGCTAAATAGCACAGCAAGGAGTTGCTATTGTGCACATGCAGGTAGGTGCTGAATGAGTAAGCACCAAGAGAACAAGGGAGCAGTCCTGAGATGCAGTCTGGTCCAATCCATGAGCTGTATGTCTGTCCTTTTGCATGAAGTGTTCCTGCTGTAGCCTTTCTATGCTTGTGGTATGCTTTTAAATGCAGATCTATGCTTCCTAAGCATCCTTCAAGTGAATCGGAGAGATGCCTTGAGAATTATGAGGGGTTGGAAGTTTGTTGGAAGCCAATGTCCATGACTGAAGATGCCAGCGGCTTATTCCAATGGATTTTACCCTGAGATGCGATTTGCTGCTGAGCAATGTGGAAGCTGTTCACAGCTAACAATCAACTTAAGTTGCCAGGGACCCACTTTGATTTTCATGTCAAGAATTCTCAGCATCTAACTCCTCTGGCTCATTTAGGAAAATGGGCAGCTGAATATTAATGAAGTGAGTTGTATCATTAACAAGGAATTTGATAAGTCACAATCCTTCTTAATTGGTAGGGCACTACTACCTCGTAAGAAACTCACCTCACCACTCAGCACGCGCAGAAGAGATGCTCCTGACATTGAATTAGGCCTCATTAGATTCCTCATGCAATTCAGTACATAAGGTGCTGCTCATGCTGAAAGTTATTGGCATCACATTCTTTAAGTGTAAAAAAAAACGAATTGCTGGAAAAAACTTACCAGATCAGGCATCATTTGAGGACAGAATTCAGAGTTAATGTTTCGGATTCAGTGATTCTTCTTCAGAAAGGAGACTTTGTTATTTTAATGGAAGGATAAAATTGACCAAGGCATCACGATTAATCCTCAGCTCTTCTTCAAAACAATGCCATTGATTGAAAGTGCATCATAGTAATTGGTATTAAGAAAATTTTGATGTTGGGAGAAATAGGGAAACACAAAGGCTTTGGAAGTGTTCAATAGTGTGGAAACAAGATAGCTGATAGGTCTGCCACAACCAAGGGGTAGAGAAGTAGAATGAACTGTGAATCAGATTTCAAGTTAAACAATACGATACAATATAGCACAGAAATATGTCCTTCCACCCAAAAAGCTTGTAGCAATTCGTAGTCCTTCTTTAGGTCTGCTACTTATTGTCCATACACAGTTTCTATCCTTGTGTTCACCTCCCATTCTTGAGCCTATCAAGATACGCCTTAAACATTGCTTAAGTGCCTGCTTCCACCATCACCACTGGCAATGCATTCCACATACCCAACACCTTCTATGTGTGAAATTCTTTCCCAGGCCTTCTTCCCTAAACTTTCCCCCACCTTGAACCTGGGTCCTCTTGTAGTTGACCTTTTCATCCTGGGATAAAGTCTTTGACTAGCCACCCTATCTGCCTCTCATAATTTTGTAGATCTCTATCAGGTCGCTCCTCAGCCTCCATCTATCCAGTGAAAACAATCTGAGTTTATTCAACCTCTCCTCATATTTAAAATTCTCCAGACCAGGCAAACACAAATCTTCTCTGCACCCTCTCCTAAGCATCTACATTCTTCTGGTAGTGTGGCAACCAGAACTGCACACAATGTTCCAAATGTGGCCTAACTAAAGTTTAATACAGCTGTAAGATAACTTTTCAACTTTAATATTTGATGCCGCAGCCAATGAAGGCAAGTGTGCTGCATGCCTTCTTGATCCCCTTATCACCTGTGTTGCCAATTTCAGGGATCTGTGAACCTGTATGCCCAGATCCCTCCGTGTGTCAATGTTCCTAAGAATTCTCTCATTTATTGTATAAGTCACATCTGAATTTGATCATCCACAATGCATCCCCTCTCATTTGTCTGCATCAAACTCAATCTGCCATCTTCTGCCCAAATCTGAATCTATCCAAATCCTACTGTATCCTCTTCACAATCTGCAACTCCACCAATTTTGGTGTCATCCATAAACTTACTCATCAGGCCACCTACATTTTTCTCCAGATCATTTATATATGATACAAACAACAAAGGTCGCAGCACTAATCTTTGCGAACCACCACTACATACTGTTCTCCATTTCAAAAAGCATCCTTCCACTGATAGTGACCATGACCAAGCTAGTTCAGTATCCATTTAGCCTGCAAACCCTAGATCCCATGAGATTTAACCTTTTGTACCAGCCTGCCATGAGGTACCTTATTAAATGCTTTACTAAAGTCTATGTAGACATCATTTGCTGCTCTTCCTTCATCAATCATTCTTATCACCTTCTCAAACACTCAATCAAGTTGGTGAAATGTGACCTTCCCCACAAAAACCCATGCTGCCTATCACTAACAAGTCAATTCACTTCCAAATGTGAATAATCCTGTCTCCTTCACCATCCCCTCCTTCACTGATGTCAGGCTTACCTGCCAGTAATTAATTAAATTATCTCTGTTTCCCTTCTTAAACAAAGGAACAACATTTGCCATTCCCCAGTCCTCTGGAACCTTTCCTGCGGCCAAAGAGGGTACAAAGATATCTGTGTAGGCCCCAGTTATTTTCTCTCTTGCCTCCCACAATATCCTGAGATAGATCCCATTTGACCCTGGGTACTTGTCTACCTTAATGCATTTCAAACACCTTCCCCCTTCATTATGATGACCTGCCCTAAAATGAATTGAAATAGACTTCCAATCAAAGTGAGTACTGGCTTTCGTATATGACAAGAAATGGTCTTAACATACATGAGCTCATTCAGTTCATCTGTTCAAGGATGAGTTTTCTTTGCTGAATATATTACATCTTACAACAAACAACACAAGTTATGATCTCAATAGTTGATCTAGAGTTGAGAGAAACAAGGGAGCAGACATGCCGAAGCATGCATTTTGACAGTGCTCCAGGTTCTGAACATGCTAATTTTGGTAAGCAAACACATTGACCTCACTCCAGAAACAATACTTACACAGGAAACAATGCAGGCAGTGTGCAACTTGAATTTATATTTAAAGTGATCTGCAAAAGAAGAAAGGGTGAAGTAAGCTAAAACTCTTTTAACTCAGCGAGTAGTTCGGGCCTGGAAGTGAAGTGAAGGCAGTCTCAATTCAGGCATTCAAATTAGCATTGGATGCTTACTTGGATAAAAATAATGTGCAAGGGTATGGGGATAAAACAGGAAGTTGTCACTAGCTAACGATGCTCATTTAATGGGCCAGTGTACGGATGGGCCAGATGGCCTCCTTCTGGTATGTAACACTTCTGTGATTTCTTCATAATAGAACCAGAGATCTGGAAATACATGTAACCAGCAGCCTTGCTAGTTGAGTTCATTGTGTGGTGTACTGAAAACTACAAACATTAATACACAGGCCCTGTTCTTTGCAGACAGAAAAAGCATATTTGCATGCCTCTACCAATCAGAATCCACGTTTCAAAAATCAGCACTTCTCATGCAGCATAAAATGCTGTTCCTTTTTACATTGATAATCTTATGAATGTCACAATGAATATAAGATTAAAAGCTTCAACAAGATGTGTATTTTTTCAGCAATATTCAAGTTCTGCATGACCAAATGGCTACTAACATTGTGTTGTCAACCCTTGTGCTCATGTACAATTCCATGAAAAGCAATTCTGCATTTAAAGTTGTGCCAAATTACAAGTTAAAAGCCTTTTATTAAATAATTATGTATATTATATTGGAGAAATTCTGAGCCATGTACATGTAATTTAAGTATCAAACCTAATAATGCACGAGTGACAATTATTTTACATATGCTTAACTGAAAATAACATAAAATTCACGGTTCTTTCTGCAATTTTTTTTGATTCATGAGATTCTATAATTGAAGCTAGATAATTTTCATAGTTGTTCCCATTGCTATGGTCAATGAGAGTATTCAATGGCTGTGCTGCAATGTTTGCCCAATCCCAATTGCTCTGCAGTTTTGCTGATGAGCCTTCATCTTCAACTATTGTAGTCCTTACATTAATAATGTGTCCACCTGGCTGTTAGATGCAAAAATCTGAGAATTGGATAGTGAATAGCAGAAATACACTATATGTGTAGCGAGTTTTGAGAAAGTTTGTAGCTTAGGTTGAGGTTCTGGATGTAGGTTTGCTCGCTGAGCTAGAAGGTTCATTTTCAGACATTTTGTCTGGGTTTCTTTGGGTGACAAAACCCAAAGAAACCCAAACATATAAATAGAAAGTAGGAATTATCAGCAGCGCTTCGCCTGCAGCCCACTGAAGATCTTACCT
The DNA here is from genome assembly GCF_037043375.1 of Chiloscyllium plagiosum. Taxonomy (NCBI): domain Eukaryota; kingdom Metazoa; phylum Chordata; class Chondrichthyes; order Orectolobiformes; family Hemiscylliidae; genus Chiloscyllium; species Chiloscyllium plagiosum. The sequence goes on along the minus strand of NW_028270149.1, from coordinate 5,692,957 downwards.
AGTAGGGTGACAAAACATCTGGAAATGAACCTTCCAGCTCAGCGAGCAAACCTACATCCAGAACTATATGTCCAGATCAAGGTGATATCCTGATGGAGAGGAAACTTCCCTGACATTATTTCACTGTCTTCTTCAGCAGCAAAGAATTCAAGTCATGGTGGTGCTATTGAAATAATCTTGGTAAATTACGGCAGTGCATCCTCTAGACAGTACAAACTTGCAGCCACAGTGAGCCAATAATATTGATAATAAACATATAGTCAAATGGAACAGCAACCAATTCAATGTATATCAGTGCACATTGTACAATAATATATACTTATTTAGTGCCTTTAATATAGAACAATGTTGAAAATATTTCAAAAAAGGGAACAATGGTTACAAGGAATAAAAGTAACAAGTACAGAAAAAATAATGTGGTCAGAAACATTCACATGTTCAGTACATTCTAAAACGAGTGAACAACCCTTGAAGTATAATCATAGCTACAATACACCAGAACAAATGATTAAGGAATAGAATTTCAAAGAAAATAAACACACAGCATGAAATCTTTAACTACGAAAATGAAAGTTAACTTGGGGAAAATGGTGTGGCACAGGACATTTTTGATTGCAGATTTCACCAATGGAAAAGTGAAAGTCCGTTAATCAAGAAGAATATTAATAATTAAGATTAGCATTTTGAAGTCAACGCAGGTGGAATATTCCTGAAGATCAGTAAAGGAAAGGTTGAAAGAAAGTGGTCATTTAGAATAGCATTACTATTCTGGCTAGCTTGGGAATGTTTGGTTGCAGTGGAGTGGAATTCAGCATAAAGAATGATACAGTAACAGGAACAATTGCCTATTTAAGAGAACCACAGTGCACTGAATAGAATCATAGCATCATTCATGAGTCAAGGCCCAGAAGAAGGCATTGGCCTGACAAGTCAGCCTGACTCGCCACAATAGCAATTTCGCTATCATTCCCCTAATCTTTCTCTGTGGCCCTGTAGTATTTATTTTCCTCTTCAGCTAATGATTCAATTTCCTTTTGAATGCAAAATTGAATTGGACACAACACACTCTTGCAGGGAGCACATTCCATATTTTAGTCATTCACTGTGGAAAACAGATTTTAGTTTTGCACAAAAAAGAGAGATGCTGTTGAACTTTCTGCTTTGCATTCATAGAGTCATTGAGTCATAGAGCTGCATAGCATGTAAACAAACCCTTCAGTCCAACTTGTCCATGCTAACCAAATATCCTAAATTAATCTACTCACATTTGGTCCATATCTGTCTAACCCTTTCTATTCATATACCCATCCTGATGTCTTTTAAATGTTGCAAATGTACCAGCCTCCACCACTTCCTCTGGTAGCTCATTCTATACACGCACCACACTCTGCGTTAAAAAATTGCCCCTTAGCTCCCTTTGAATTCTTTCCCTTTTCATTTTAAACCTATGGTCTCTAAGTTTTAGACTCCCTGACCCTGAGGAAAAATCCTTGTCTATTCACCCTATTCATGCCCCGCATGATTTTATAAATCTCGATAAGGTCACCCTTCAGCCTCCAACGCTCCAGGGAAAATAGCCCCAGCCTGTTCAGTCTCTCCCTATAGCTCAATCCCTCCAACCCTGACAACATCCTTGTAAATCTTTTCTGAACCCTTACAAGGTTCACAACATCTCTCCTATAACAGGAAGACCAGAATTGCACGCAGGACAGGTAGTTCCCAGATAACGCGCATTCCAACAGCACGATTTGCTTTTAATGTCACTGAGGAATTAGGGAAAGAGAGTTTTGAGAACGCTTACCTCTGTTGGCAATAGCGCTATTCTAGTGGAGATCATTTTGCATACATTGTTGTGCTCATACGCCAATGTCAATGCTGGTCTTCGTGCTGACCAGTGCATGTACCAATGTCAGCTGTTGACAGAGCAGTTTTTTTGTGTGAGGTACTGTAATGAGAGCAGCTTTCTGAGGGAGATACATTGAGCAGCTTCCTGTAAAAGGTACACTACTCCTAGATTATCCCATTTTTAAAAGAAAATGGAGGGACATAGCGACAAGACCGTTGGTAAGAAGTGCCCTGGTGATAAAATTGCGGCTGGTGAATGCAAAAGAAAAGCTATAACAATGGAAGAGAAACTAGATATTGTAAAGTGTTGTGAGCATAAGGAAAGAATATGTGGTATAGCTTGCTTAACAGGAGTCTACCTTATGCACCTCTGTTCCTGCATTAACAATATTTTTAACATGTACAATTTACTTTTATTTTGTTGATAAATATGATTTATACCTTCATTCAGGCCGTGCTATACTTTGTGTTAGATTTTGGGTGATTTTTCTGCGATCGTGAGTGATTTTTTTGCTGGCCTGCTCCAACACCACTTTTCCAAATGGGTATATCAAAATATTTTCTATTCAGCAAGGTTTTGCTGGAACACAACTACAGCATTTTTGGAAAACTACCTGTACTTCAAAAGTGGCCGAACCAATCTCCCATACACCTGCAACGTGATCTCCCAACTTCTATACATTCATCAGGATAGATGCAACAATATGAAACTTTAAAAGGAACAACAATTTATACAGCATGTGCAAGGTGTGTTGATTGTTGGCAAACAGATTTGGATAAGGCATTGCCATGGAGAATGCTGTCAAGGCTGAGGTATCAGAGGCTCATTTGGGGTGGTGTCAATGTCCCTACCTCCAAGCCAGGAGTCCCAGATGCTCCAGAGGTGTATAAATGCTTTTCTTAACAGGTTGAGTAGAAAACATCTATACTTCCTTGCTTGAGTGTGGAACTGTGCTTACAAACTCATGTCCCGGTAACATCTGTACATTGAGAGAAATTGGTGGACAAGCACAGGGCACTTATTTTAGGGCATTGGCAAAAAAATTATAAGGAATAAGAATAGGTTATTCAGGTACTCGAGCTTGTTCCACCATTCAATGAGACCACAGGTGATCTGTGACCTAACTTAATATACTTGCCTTTGGCCTATGTACCTTAATAACTTTGCTTAACTAAAGTTTATCTATCACATATTTAAAATTAACAAATGATACTCCATCCACTGCTGTTTGGTAAGAGAAAGGGAAAATGACAGGAAGTATGATGATAAATAAAAAGGTAAGCCGCAGGTTAGCATGTGTGCAGGAGGGTTTAAGTTCAAAGCAAACTATGAAAGAAACAAAAAGGAAGGATAACTCAGGAAGTATTATTAGAGATGTTGGAAATCATGCAGGTAAGAAAGCTAGCATAAATGCACTTTACATGAATGCTCATAGCATTCATAACAAGATCAATTAGTTAATGGCACAAATGATCACAAATGAATACGATTTGGTAGCCATTACGGAGACATGGTTACAAGCTGGTCACAACTGGGAGTTAAATATCCAGGGTACCAGACTATTCGGAAGGACAAAAAGGAAAGTAAGGGGGGGTGGTGTTGCTCTGATATTCAAGGACGACATGAGGGCAGTGCTAAAAGATGATATAGGTTCTATGGAGAATGAGATTGAATCCAATTGGGTGGAAATTAGAAATTCTAAGAAGAAAAAGTCACTGATAGGTGTAATCTATAGGCCACTAAATAATAACATCACATTCAAGCGGGCAATAAACAAAGAAATAAATTATGGCTGTAAAAATGGTATGGCTATTATCATGGGAGATTTTAATCTACATGTAGATTGGTCGAACCAGCTCAATCAGGATAGCCCAAAGGAGGAGTTTGTTGAATGTATCCGTGATACTTTCCTTGAACAGTATGTAATGGAACTGATGAGGGAGTAAGCTATCCTAGATGTGGTCTTACCCGCCCTCGATCTCTTCATAGCCAACTGCCGCCGCGACATTAACCACCTCAACTTCTCCACCCCTCTCACCGACTCCAACCTCTCACCCTCGGAACATGCAGCCCTCCACTCCCTCCGTTCCAACCCCAACCTCACTATCAAACCAGCAGACAAGGGAGGCGCGGTAGTAGTTTGGCGCACCTACCTTTACACCGCTGAGGCTAAACACCAGCTCGCGGACACCTCCTCCTACTGCCCCCTTGATCATGACCCCACCTCCCAAACCATCATCTCCCAGACCATCCAGAACCTCATCGCCTCAGGGGATCTCCCATCCACCGCCTCCAACCTCATAGACCCACAACCCTGCACCGCCCGTTTCTACCTCCTGCCCAAAATCCACAAACCTGACTGCCCCGGCCGACCCATTGTCTCAGCCTGCTCCTGCCCCACCGAACTCATCTCTGCATACCTTGACACGGTCCTGTCCCCCTTAGTCCAAGAACTCCCCACCTACATTCGGGACACCACCCATGCCCTCCACCTCCTCCATGATTTTCGCTTCCCCGGTCCCCAACGCCTTATCTTCACCATGGACATCCAGTCCCTGTACACCTCCATCCCCCATCATGAAGGGCTTAAAGCCCTCCGCTTCTTCCTTTCCCGCCATACCAACCAGCACCCTTCTACTGACACCCTCCTTCGACTGACTGAACTGGTCCTCACCCTGAACAACTTCTCTTTCCAATCCTCCCACTTCCTCCAAACCAAAGGAATAGCCATGGGCACCCGCATGGGCCCCAGCTATGCCTGCCTCTTCGTAGGATATGTGGAACAGTCCATCTTCCGCAGCTACACTGGCACCACCCCTCACCTTTTCCTCTGCTACATCGATGACTGTATCAGCGCTGCCTCGTGCTCCCACAAGGAGGTTGAACAGTTCATCCACTTTACCAACACCTTCCACCCCGACCTCAAATTCACCTGGACCGTCTCAGACTCCTCCCTCCCCTTCCAAGTCCTTTCCATTTCTATCTCGGGTGACCGAATCGACACGGACATTTACTATAAACCGACCGACTCCCACAGCTACCTAGACGACACCTCCTCCCACCCTGCCCCCTGTAAAAACGCCATCCCATATTCCCAATTCCTTCATCTCCGCCGCATCTGCTCCCAGGAGGACCAGTTCCAAAACCGTACAACCCAGATGGCCTCCTTCTTCAAGGACCGCAATTTCCCGCCAGACGTGGTCGACGATGCCCTCCACCGCATCTCTTCCACTTCCCACGCCTCCGCCCTTGAGCCCCGCCCCTCCAATCGCCACCAGGACAGAACCCCACTGGTCCTCACCTACCACCCCACCAACCTCCATGTACAACGTATCATCCGCCGTCATTTCTGCCACCTCCAAACGGACCCCACCACCAGGGATATATTTCCCTCCCCTCACCTATCAGCGTTCCGAAAAGACCACTCCCTCCGTGACTCCCTCGTCAGGTCTACACCCCCCACCAACCCAACCTCCACTCCCGGCACCTTCCCCTGCAACCGCAAGAAATGCAAAACTTGCGCCCACACCTCCCCCCTTACTTCCCTCTAAGGCCCCAAGGGACACTTCCATATCCGTCACAAATTCACCTGCACCTCCACACACATCATCTATTGCATCCGCTGCACCCGATGTGGCCTCCTCTATATTGGGGAGACAGGCCGCCTACTTGCGGAACGTTTTAGAGAACACCTCTGGGACACCCGGACCAACCAACCCAACCACCCCGTAGCCCAACACTTTAACACCCCCTCCCACTCCACCAAGGACATGCAGGTCCTTGGACTCCTCCATCGCCAGACCATGGCAACACGACGGTTGGAGGAAGAGCGCCTCATCTTCTGCCTGGGGACCCTCCAACCACAAAGGATGAACTCAGATTTCTCCAGTTTCCTCATTTCCCCTCCCCCCACCTTGTCTCAGTCAAATCCCTCAAACTCAGCACCGCCTTCCTAACCTGCAATCTTCTTCCTGACCTCTCCGCCCCCACCCCACTCCGGCCTATCACCCTCACCATGACCTCCCTCCACCTATCGCATTTCCAACGCCCCTCCCCCAAGTCCCTCCTCCCTACCTTTTATCTTAGCCTGCTGGACACACTTTCCTCATTCCTGAGGAAGGGCTTATGCCCAAAACGTCGATTCTCCTGTTCCTTGGATGCTGCCTGGCCTGCTGCGCTTTTCCAGCAACACATTTTCAGCTCCTGTGTAATGAGTCAGGAATAATTAATGATCTCATAGTTAGGGATCCTCTTAGAAGGAGTGATCACAGTATGGTTGAACTTACAATACAGATGGAGAGTGTGAAGATAAAATCCAATGCCAGGGTCCTGTGCTTGAACAAGTGGGGCTATATTGCAATGAGGGAGAACCTGGCTAAAGTAGATTGGAAACAAAGATTTTATGGTGGGACGGTTGACGAGCAGTGGACGACTTCCAAAGAAATTTTTCAAAGTGTTCAGCAAAAGTATATTCTAGTGAAAAGGAAGGACTGTAAAAAAAGGGGTAATCTGCCATGAGTGTCTAAGGAAATGAGGGAGGCTATCAAATTGAAAGAGAAAGCATACGAAGTGGCCAAAAACAGCATGAAACTAGAAGAGTGGGAAAGCTTTAAAAGTGAAGAGAAAGCCACAAAAAGAGCTATAAAGAAAAGTAAGATAGAACATGAGAATAAACCAGCACAGAATATAAAGACAGATAGCAAATGTTCCTATAAATATTTTCAAAGAAAAATAGTGGCTAAAGTAAACATTGGTCCTTGAGAGAATGGGAAGAGGCATTTAGTTATGGGATATGACGAAATGGCCGAGACATTGAACAGGTATTTTGTAGCGGTCTTCACAGTGGAGGACACTAATAACAGAGAAAAGTACAGCACAGAACAAGCCCTTCAGCCCACGATGTTGTGCCGAGGACTATTCCTAAACTAAAATAAAATAACCTAATTTAGCACCTCTAAGTTCACTGCTGTCCATGTGCATGTCCAGCAGTAGCTTAAATGTCCCAAATGACTCTGCTTCCGTCACCATCACTGGCAATGCACTCCATGCATTCACAACTCTCTGCGTAAAGAACCTACCTCTGACATCTCCTCTATATCTTCCCCCAAATATCTTAAAACGATGACCACCACTTGTGCGAGTCAATCCTGTCTTGGGGAAAAGTCTCTATTGACTCTATCGAAGCTTCTCATTATCTTGTATACCTCGATCAGGTCACCTGTCTTCCTCATTCTCTCCAGAGAGAAAAGTCCAAGCTTAGTCAACCTCTCTTCGTAAGACAAGCCCTCCAGTCCAGGCATCATCCTGGTAAACCCTCTTTGCACCCTCCCTAGAGCCTCCTTATCTCTCCTATAATAGGGCAACCAGAACTGGACACAAGTGTAGTCTCTCCGGGGTCTTGTAGAGCTGCAGCAAAACCTTGCGGCTCTTAAACTCAATCCTCCTGTTAATGAAAGCCAAAACATATGCCATGATTTGGAGATGCCGGTGTCTGATGAAGGAGCGGCGCTCCGAAAGCTAGTGCTTCCAATTAAACCTGTTGGACTATAATCTGGTGTTGTGTGATTTTTAACTGAAAACACATGCCAGTAATTGTCAAAGAGATGAAGGTAGGTGAGGACCTGGAAACAATCATTATTACAAGAGCTAGTGTTGGGCAAGCTAATGGAGCTAAGGATAGATAAGTCTCCTGACCCTGATGGAATGCATCCTAGGGTACTAAAAGAGATGTTGGGAGAAATAGCAGGTGCACTGACGATAATTTTCCAAAATGCACTGGACTCTGGGGCAGTTCCAGGAGACTGGAAAATGGCTAATGTGATGCCACTGTTTAAAAAGGGAGGTAGACAAAAGATGGGGAATTATAGAGCAGTTAGCTCAATCTCTGTAGTGGGGAAGCTGCTTGAGTCTATTATCAAGGAAGAAATAGCAGGGCATCTTGATAGAAATTGTCCAGCTGGACAGACGCAGCATGGATTCATAAAGGGCAGGTCCTGCTTGACAAATCTTTTGGAATTCAATGAAGGCATTATGAGCAAGGTGGACAATGGGGACCCAGTGGATGTGGTGTACCTAGATTTCAAAAAGGCCTTTGACAAAGTGCCGCACAAGAGGCTGCTGCATAAGATAAAGATGCATGGCATTACTGATAATGTATTGGCATGGATAGAGGATTGGTTGACTGACAAGAAGCAAAGCGTGGGGATAAATGAGTGCAATTCTGGCTGGCAATGAGTGACTAGTGGTTGCCTCAGGAATCGGTGTTCTGACCACAATTATTTACAATGATTTGGAATTGAGGACCATGTGTAGGGTGCCAACGTTTGCAGATGACATGAAGATGAGTGGCAAAGCAAAGTGTGCAGAGGACTGTAAAACTTTGCGGAAGAACACAGATACATTGAGTGAGTGTGCAAAGGTTTGGCAGATGGAAAACAATATTCATCAATGTGAAGACATACATTTTGGTAGGAGCAACAGTAAAAAAGATTATTACTTGAATGGCAAAAGGTTGTAACATGCTGCTATGCAGAGGGACCTGGGTGTCCTTGTACATGAATCACAGAAGGTTGGTCTGCAGGTACAACAAGTGATGAGGAAGGCAAATGGAATTTTGTCCTTCATTGCTAAAGGGATTGAGTTTAAAAGCAGAGAGTAATATTGATTAATTACTTACAGTGTGGAAACAGGCCCTTCGGCCCAACAAGTCCACACCGACCCATTCTCCTACATTTACTCCTTCACCTAACTCTACGGGCAATTTAGCATAGCCAATTCACCTAACCTGGACTGTGGGAGGAAACCCACGCAGACACGGGGAGAATGTGCAAATTCCACACAGTCAGTTGCCTGAGGCGGGAATTGAACCTGGGTCTCTGGCGCTGAAAGGCAGCAGTGCTAACCACTGTGCCATCCATATTGTAGCTGTTCAAGGTTCTGGTGAGGCCACACTTGGAGTACTGTGTGCAATTTTGGTCTTCTTACTTGGGAAAGGATGTACATGCACTGGAGGGGGTGCAGTGGAGGTTCACTAGATCCATTCGAGAGTTGAGGGGCTTAGTTTATGAGGAGAAACTGAGTAGATTGGGATTATATTCATTGGAATTCAGAAAAATGAGGGGGGATATATAGAAACATATGAAATTATGAAGGGAATGGATAAACTAGTAGAGAGGATGTTTCCACTGGCAGGTGAAGCTAGGACAAAAGGGTATAGCCTCAAGTTTAGAGGGAGCAGATTTAGGACTGAACTAAGAAGGAACCTCTTCACTCAGAGGGTTGTTAATCTATGGAATTCCTTGCCCAGGGAAGTAGTTGACGCTACTTCAGTAAACATTTTTAAAGCTTACCAAAGAAAATTATTTTGAAAAATAAAGGAATGAAGGGATATGGTGAGAGCATGGGTAGGTGGATCTGAGTCCATGAAAAGATCGGTCATGATCTTTCGAATGGCGGAGCAGGCTCGAAGGACTAGACAGCCTACTTCTGCTCCTAGTACTTATGTTGTTCTTACATTTGTGGAAGAGAGTTCTAAACATCAACCACTCTGTGTAGAAATGCTTCTTAACATCTCTCCTGAACAGTCTGACTCCAATTCCCTGACTATCTCCCCTAGTTCTAGAATCCTAGCCAGTGTAAGTAGCTTTATCTATCCTGTCTTTTCCTGTAAATATCACAAAGATTTATTTCAGATCACTGCCTAGCCTTTTAAATTGTAGGGAAGACTGGCCTTTTTTTAATAGTCTTTTCTCATAACTTAAGCCCTGAAGTCCAGATATCATTCTTGCAAAGTCGTACTCCCTCCAAGACTACTATGTCCTTCCTAATTTGTAGTGCCCAAATCTGTCAACAGCCACTCCAAGTGGATGAATGAATGAGTTTATTGTCATGTGCATTTTACGGTGAGAAAAACAGCATTGTGAAAAGCTTTTCCAGTATTGCCACGATCAACCACCATTTTGAATAGTTTTATGAATAAGAAAAAAAAATAGCTTGAAGAGAATCCATCAGTCTTGCTCATCATTCAGGATACCTGTGCCACTAGTGATATGTAACCGTGGGGATACCAGTATTTTATTGTATATTAAACAAAAGTTTTGAGGGATAACTATCCTGTAAGAAACTTAGTCCATCTCAACACTGGCATCTGCATATCACATTTTGTAAAATGTAGCAACAGAAATAGGCCAATTAGTCCATCAGGTTTTCTCTGTCATCCAATGAGATCACAGCTGAGCTGATACTCTTCAACTCCACTTTGCTGTCTTTTCAACATAATCCTTGGTTCCCTTAGTGATTAAAAATCTATCTCAGCCTTGAATATACTAATGACCCTGCCTTTGTCCCTTTCAGTTCTGATTTGAATCCAAGTCTTTGGAAGCACAATACTCAAGCAAGGAAATATAAATATTTACCAATCAACATCTTTCAGTGAAGTTATTACACACTTCTGCAACAGGTGAGACTCTTTAAAATTCATTCACAGGACGAGAAAGTCAGCAATTATTCCCCATCACTAATTGCGCAGAGGGCGGTTAAGAAACAACCACATTGCTGTGGGTCTGGAGTTACATGTAGGCCAAACAAATAAGGACAACAATTTGTTTCCTTAAAAGGACATTAGTCACCCAGATTTTATTTCAACAATAACAGTTTATGGGTCATCATTTGACTTTTAATTCCAATTCTTTTTAAAATCCAAATTGCCATCGTGACATTTGATCCTCAGTACCCAGAACATTGATAGGCCTCTGGTTTAACAGTCCACTGCCAATACCACAAGTCCATTGCCTGCCCTAAACTGACTCAGAAGGAGGAACATTACTCCCGCGTCACAGTATTCCTGATGAAGGGCTTTTGCCCGAAACGTCGATTTTGCTGCACCTCGGATGCTGCCTGAACTGCTGTGCTCTTCCAGCACCACTAATCCAAAATTACAGTATTGTGTGTGAGCCCAACCTCAGGGGGACCTCAGTGGGCTAATGTAGGTTAGGTGGGCTTGGATCGGCGCAAAATCGAGGGCCGAAGGGCCTGTACTGCGCTGTATTCTTCTATGTTCTAAAGGGACACATGGTGCCTTTAAATATCCAGCACTGAAGGCTGGGAGTAATTTGGAGTTTCCAACTGCAGGCGAAGAACTACAGCTCCCAGGATTCATTGGGGAAGTGCATGCGTAGTGGCGTGAAGGTAAAAAGGGCGGTTCGGGGTAACGGCAGTTGCGCGAGAGCGTTTGGTAGGCGGGAGAGGGAACAGATGGAGAATCAGTGGAGATGGTGACTTCCCGCTGAGTTGTGTTGACTGCATTCTCTCCACCTCTGAAGAGGAGGAGAGATATACAGTGAAGGCGGCGCCTTGGGAAGGGGTGGGGAATTGTTAAAAGGGAAATCGTTCGGAGACTGTCGGAAACCGCGCGCCCTGAGGGGGATGGGAGGCGAGGGGGATGGGTGGGTTAGGGGTAAAAACCGAGCCAACGCCGCTGTGATGCTTGGGCGCCGAGAGGCCGCGGCGGCGAAGCCGGAATTCAGCGGCTGAAGGGAGAGAGGAGGGGGAGACGGCGCGAAATGTTTCGCTGTGCAGTTAACCGATGGGTGAGTGTCCTTCGCTTCTCCCAGGTAGCGAGTGTGGGAGCTCAGGTTTAACTCCTTACCGGCAGCGGTGGCATAGGGGTGCGTGAGGTCCCCCTGAGGTTGGGCTCCGCGACTGAAGCGCGCGGCGGCGCCTCCGAACGTTGCCCCTGGAGTTGCTGCGTGCAGCTCAAGCCACAGCACCCGCTGCAAGTTCCCGTGCAAACCGCAGCAGCTCCCGTCAGCCATCCTCTTGTGCATCTCCACTCCGCTTGCAAAGTTGTCCTCTTTTTTTTTTTCTTTGAGCTTTTCTCTTCTCTCCCCCCCCCCCCCCCCCCCCATTTCTTCTCTTTGCTCCTTTCTCTCCCACCTTTTAATCGCAGATATGAAATCAATGTGTCCGCGTTGGTTTATGACATTTGTGTTTTTAAAATTCCTGCAGACGTCAGGGTGCATTCTTGCGATGTTTATTTTGATTATTTGCAAGTTTTAAGTATTGCATTTTCATATGCAGGTTGCATTGATTAATTGATAACCTGCTGCAGTCCTCGGTGAGGAATTGTCTGCGTAAAATCTTATGGGACGTTTGATGTGCCGACATCGCGTCTGAACAAGTTTCTAATTTCTTCACTGCTGCTCCGTTGCGTTTCGAGAGGCTGCGATAAGTTTTCTTGCCGATTTAACACATTTTCATTCGAAGCTTCGTGGTCTGCGCTTTGGGACTTGACTTTTGCTGTCTCAGTTTTGTAAACATTTCCAGTATAATTTGTAAAATGGGCTGCAATGTTCTAAGCTAGCTGATCTATAGTTAGAATAGACAGTTCTCCAGTGAGCTATACAGAAGATGTTTTTACTAGTGACTGCAATTATTAAAACACCGCACCTAAAATTAGCAACATCTTTTCGATTCTTTGGTCAATTTTATGGGGCGCAGGCTTTAAACGCCGGTATGTTGAATATGAACTAAATAATGAGACTGCATCCGTTTTGTTTTCATAAGCAGTACCATCTTTGAGGATAGGGAATTGGAGACTGCAGGTTGAATTTTAGTAATTCATTCACAATCTGTATTAGCATTGGGAGGTTTCAATGTGAATCGTGATTCTTCGCCCCCCCCCCCCCAAAAAAACTGTGAGGAACTATGTGGGATGTGGCGATTTTTTTTCCATCCGTCACCCTGGTAGAGTTACCATTGTACGTATTAAAAAATAGAAAATGCTCCCTGTACAAATTTAAAGTATTTGGTTTTCTTTCAGTCACTGGCTTGTGCTGCAATGTAGTTTGTGTGGGAGTGTCAGCCACTCTCCAATGCAACATTTGATGAACTGACCACTTTCAATGTGAACATGTCTGTTGATGACTTGGTTGTTCAAATTGAGTATATTCTTCTCCAAAAGCTGCAGGTCCTTTCTAGTCAGGATCAGTGGATAGTGAGTAGGAAACCTAACAGAGGTTTTCTACATTTTGAGATGCTGTGGCAAATTCCTGAGCTCACTGTCTTAAAGTCTATAAAATTGCTGTATAACCAGTTGTCAAATATTTTCAAGCAAATATAGCATGACATTAAAGCCATTCGTGTTTAACCCCTCACTCAAGATTGCATGGTGATTAATTTGTGAGCATGTTTTGGAACTTGAGTGTTTTGGAGTCATTTCAAACTGTATCAGTTCTTTAATTAGAGCCATGTAATACATGTAATGGGATGATTTTGTGTCGACCTTTATGGAATACAATATATACATCTATGATGTCCTCGTGGACATGTAGTTGGCTAAAATGGGGACTGACTTTTAGATGTTAAAAGTACAGTCTGAGTATTTTGTTATATTTGGCAGAACAAGTCACAATTAATCTATGTTTAAACTCTTTAAACCACAAAGATTGCAAGTATTTTTAAATATAGTGCTTGCTTAAATTTAATAACTGCATTACACCCATCTGACCAAAATTGATCAAACTTTAAAAAAATTGCTAATAGGACATTTCACAAGATTTCCATTTACTGTGAAAATATTAGATTAGATTAGTTACAATGTGGAAACAGGCCCTTCGGCCCAACAAGTCCACACCAACCGGCTGAAGCGCAACCGACTCTCCTACATTAACCCCTTCACCTAACACTACGGGCACTTTAGCTTGGCCAATTCACCTAACCTGCACTTTTTTTTTTGGACCATGGGAGGAAACCGGAGCACCCGGAGGAAACCCACGCAGACATGGGGAGAATGTGCAAACTCCACACGGTCACCTGAGGTGGGAATTGAACCATCTAATGAAAGTTTGATAGTGTGTTGTAATATTTTTGATGGGAAATTGGTCAGAGTGCTGCTAAATTTTTAAACATTAACCCTTTTGAGTATTGCTGAAAAAGGCAGAAAGTTTGTGAAAGCTTTCCATTTTGCACTCATCAGGACATTTTGTAAGAACAAGGGATACGCAAACATTTATGCTGTCAGTTGTTGGCAAGTGGACTCTAGAGGTCCTATTCCTGATGAAGGGCTTATGCCTGAAATGTTGATTCTCCTGCACCTTGGATGCTGCCTGACCTGCTTTGCTTTTCCAACTCGACTTTGGAGGTGTTGCCATAGAGGATTCACCCATTATGTTCTTTGATAATTAACTACAAGGCGTTAAACTTGAAACTAGGCGAGTTGACCCTGCTTGGTCAGTGTGTCACCTGACAAAATTAACCAGTGAGTGTCTATCACCTATTTTGTTGAGTTGAACCAGGTACGTTCTGTTTGCACCAAAAAGGACCTAATAGGTGGCATCAAATAAATTGTCAGAAAAATATTCATCTAGACTAATTGGGTGGGTGGACTCAACATATGTTTTAATATGTTGTGTTTGAGAACCTTGGTGCTGTTTTTAAAAAGGACTTAATTAGCAGAATGACAGGGCATTTGTGGATTTGGTACTTTTTTTAGATTTTCAGAAGACTTTTGATAAAATCTCTAGTTCGAAGCAAGTTAGAGTACATAAGTTTAGGAATTTGGTTAAGAATAGAAACAAGGAATAAATTGGTAATTCTTGAATTGGTAATCTGTGACTAGTTTGGTACTTTATTAACGATTTGGATGTGGGTTGCCACGTAATAGTTTCAAGTTTGGTAATACTAATTGGAAATGTGAGGAGGATATATAGAAGCTTCAAGAAGATTTGCATAGACTAAGTGAATGGGCAAGAACAAGACTAGTGGAATATACTGGCAATTATAAAGTTATTCACTTGGGATGAACAAAGATATGGAGTACTAAATGGTGAGATAAGAACGTTTTGATGCCTGTAGTAATGTGAATGTGCTTCTTTGAGCAAGCAATGAAGAAGGCATTTGGTATGTTTGCCTTTATCATGAGGATTTGACAATAAAAATGACCATCTCTTGTTGCATTTGTGGTGTTTTGGTCTACAAAGAATATAATTGTCATAGAAGTAGTGCAATAGACATTGACCAAACTAATTCTTGAGGTGGTGGGATTGGCTTTTCAAAAGACTGGGGTCTATATTTTCTAGAGTTTTGAAAAATTTAAAGATTTTTTTTTTAAATAACCAAAATTCTTACAGACTTCCAACGGATATTTCCAATACCTGGGGGGTGTCTCAGACTAGGGGGTGCAGTCTTAGAAAAAGCCGTTTTAGGATTGAGATGAGCAATTTCCTCACTCAGATGGAATTAAAACTTTTTGGCATTCTCTTCCCCGCCGGGCTGTGGAAATTCAGTCATTATATGTGTTTTAAGTCAGAGGTCAATGGGTTTGAGTATGAAAGATGGAAAAATATGGGATAATATGGGGAAAATGGTATGATCTAATAAATTGGCAGAGCAGGTTTGAGGATTGACCTGCTTCTGATTTGATTTTATTGTATTTAGGTACACATGGCAATGAAAAGCTTTGTTTACGAGCAGTACAGGCAGACCAGAGTAAGCGAGGATGTACAGATCATAGGGTGAAACAAGAAAACATAAAAGTATACAAGTCACATTGCACAAGGCATGCCCTAGGCAAGATAGTCATTAACAAGATCAGCATTATTTGAATTTAGAGAGTCCATTCATCAGTCTAATAGCAGCTGGGCAGAAGCTGTTCCTGAACCTGCTGGTGCATGTGTTCGAGCTTCTGTATCTTCTGCCTGATGGAAGAGGCTGTAAGTGAGTGTTTTGGGGGTAGGATGAGTCTTTGGTGGCAGTGATTCTTGTAAATGGAGTCCATGCATGGAAGGTTGGCTTCCGTGATGGTCTGGGCTGTGCACACAACCTTCTGTCGATGTTAGTCTTGGGCAGAGCTGTTGCCATACCAGGCCATTATGTACCTGGACGGTGTGCTTTCAATGGTGCTTCAGTAAAAGTTGATGAGGGTCCATGTGGATATACCAAATTTCCTGAGCTGCCTCCGGAAGAAGTGTTGATGTGCCTTCTTGACCATCGCATCTGCGTGAGATGCCCAGGACTGGTTGTCAGTTATTGTCATTCTGAGGAACATTATGCTCTCCACCTTCTCAACCTCCGTTCCGTTGATGGAGATGGGGGGCATGTTTTGCTTTTTCTTTCTGAAATCGATGATCACTTTAGTTTTGCTGATATTGAGAAGTTGTTCTCATTACACTCCATCAAGCCATCTAACTCCTTCCTGTATTCTGACTCTGTTAGATATCAGGGAGAAAGTGAGGACCGCAGATGCTGGAGATCAGAGCTGAAAATGTGTTGCTGGAAAAGCGCAGCAGGTCAGGCAGCATCCAAGGAACAGGAGGGCCGACCCATTGTCTCAGCCTGCTCCTGCCCCACCGAACTCACCTCTGCATACCTCGACATGGTCCTGTCCCCCTTAGTCCAAGAACATCCCACCTACGTTCGGGACACCACCCACTCCCTCCACCTCCTCCATGATTTTTCACTTCCCCAGTCCCCAACGCCTTATCTTCACCATGGACATCCAGTCCCTGTACACCTCCATCCCCCATCACGAAGGACTCAAAGCCCTCCGCTTCTTCCTTTCCTGCCGTACCAACCAGCACCCTTCCACTGGCACCCTCCTTTGACTGACTGAACTGGTCCTCACCCTGAACAACTTTTCTTTCCAATCCTCCCACTTCCTCCAAACCAAAGGAGTAGCCATGGGCACCCGCATGGGCCCCAGCTATGCCTGCCTCTTCGTAGGATATGTAGAACAGTCCATCTTCCGCAGCTACACTGGCACCACCCCCCACCTTTTCTTCTGCTACATCGATGACTGTATCGGCGCTGCCTCGTGCTCCCACGAGGAGGCTGAACAGTTCATCCACTTTACCAACACCTTCCACCCCGACCTCCAATTCACCTGGACCGTCTCAGACTCCTCCCTCCCCTTCCTAGACTTTTCCATTTCTATCTCGGGCGACTGAATCAACACTGACATCTACTACAAACCGACCGACTCCCACAGCTACTTAGACTACACCTTCTCCCACCCTGCCCCCTGTAAAAACGCCATCCCATATTCCCAATTCCTTTGTCTCTGCCGCATCTGCTCCCAGGAGGAGCAGTTCCAAATCCATACAACCCAAATGGCCTCCTTCTTCAAGGACCGCAATTTCCCCCCAGACGTGGTCGACGATGCCCTCCACCGCATCTCTTCCACTTCCTGCTCCTCCGCCCTTGAGCACCGCCCCTCCAACCGCCACCAGGACAGAACCCCACTGGTCCTCACCTACCACCCCACCAACCTTCATGTACAGCGTATCATCTGTCATTTCCGCCACCTCCAAACGGACCCTACCACCAGGGATATATTTCCCTCCCCTCCCCTATCAGCGTCCGAAAAGACCACTCCCTCCGTGACTCCCTCGTCAAGTCCACACCCCCCACCAACCCAACCTCCACTCCCGGCACCTTCCCCTGCAATCACAAGAAATGCAAAACTTGCGCCCACACCTCCCCACTTACTTCCCTCCAAGGCCCCAAGGGATCCTTCCATATCCACCACAAATTCACCTGCACCTCCACACACATCATTTACTCCATCCGCAGCACCCGATGTGGCCGCCTCTATATTGGGGAGACAGACCGCCTACTTGCGGAACGTTTCAGAGAACACCTCTGGGACACCCGGACCAACCAACCCAACCACCCCGTGGCTCAACACTTCAACTCCCCCTCCCACTCCACCAAGGACATGCAGGTCCTTTGACTCCTCCATTGCCAGACCATGGCAACATGACAGCTGGAGGAAAAGCGCATCATCTTCCGCCTAGGAACCCTCCAACCACAAGGGATGAACTCCGATTTCTCCAGTTTCCTCATTTCCCCTCTTCCCCCCCCTCTCCCCCCCCACCTTGTCTCCGTCAAATCCTTCGAACTGCCTTCCTAACCTGCAATCTTCTTCCTGACCTCTCCGCCCCCACCCCACTCCGGCCTATCACCCTCACCTTGACCTCTTTCCACCTATCGCATTTCCAATGCCCCTCCCCCAAGTCCCTCCTCCCTACCTTTTGTCTTAGCCTGCTGGACACACTTTCCTCATTCCTGAAGATGGGCTTATGCCTGAAACGTCGATTCTCTTGTTCCTTGGATGCTGCCTGACCTGCTATGCTTTTCCAGCAACACATTTTCAGCTCTGTTAGATATCAGTCCTACCATGGTAGATCTTCAGCAATTTCCTGTATTGCTTTACCAAAGTGAAAGGTTGGTTTATCAATGTCTGAGAACCTATTGTAGCTACTTTTTTAGACCATGTTCATTATAACTTGTTAGTGCTGCATTTATGTATTGATGTGCAATGAATGTCTTTGAAGCGTCCAGTAGAAATGATGTCAGTTGATAATGCATAGCCACCAGCCAATAAAGTTACTTTGTATTGCTGTACTGAAATATTGTTGGGTTGCCACTATCTGTTTGCACTACTTGGGCACTCTGACTGCCTTGATCGATCCTATAGAGGTACTTCGTAAAGCTTCATTCTCCACTAAATGAAGCTATTATTGGATAGTGACCTTTCTAACAAACAGTCAGATATGTTAAGACAAAAGGGTGCTCACAAATCAAAGGCATTAAAAGTTAAATTATTTTAGTTTTAATGATTAATAACTGTGGTTTGTCTGGGCATTTCATTATGAATCAAGCAGTAGAAAAAAGTATAGTTTCTGCCCTTTACCTGGAATCTGCTTTTCCCTTTTCATATGAGTAAGGTCATATCCTATTTATTCGAGAGTTTGAGCTCATCAAATGTTTAGCAACCTTTTTAAAGTTTACAATTGCATGCATCTGTTAATTAGACTGTATTTTTATATTAACACTTTTTAAAGTAGTAATATTAGAGCAAAAAAGGTAAGCGAACTCCAGTTCAAGCAGCATTTGTGGATAAAATCTGAATGTTTCCAGTCAATGACCTTTCATCAGAACTGACAGAAAAATAGAGGTGTTGGAGGTTTTGGGGGAAGGGAGACAGGAAAGACAAGAGATCTGTGATAGGGTGAAGGATAGGAGAGATTAAATAACAAAAGGTTTTGTGACGCAATAGTCAAAAAGACTGGTGATGGATTTTGAGAAGAGACAAAGGTTGTGTCCAAGTAAGTCACAGAATGCATATTAAAAGCCAAATGAAACGAGGAGATGAAGAAAAGACAAGATCAACCTGGCAAAACTAAGGAAACAAATGGAACAGAGGTTCTGAACTGAAGTGGTTGAGCTCAGGTTTACAGTGCTGAGTTGAAAGATACATAAACTAGCAGTGAGCTTCACTGGAACATTAACAGGCCATGGACGAAAAGGTAAAGTGGGAGTAAGATAAAGAATTTAAATGACAACTAACTTGAAAGTTTGTACTTAGAGTCAGAAGAAATTTGTTCCACAGAGCTGGCTTAGTCTACATTTGGTCTCTGTGTAAAGATGGCCATATAATCAGTGAATGCAGTATATTAAATTAGAGAAGGTGTCGGTACTTCACTGTTTCACTTGGAAGTATTTGAGCTTTTTGAAGAGCAAGAACAGAGGTGAAAGGGCAACGTTTAACATCCCCTGCATTTTCACGGAAGAACTTTTGGGGCAAGGGGAATATCAAAGGCAAGTGAGAAGTGGGATAGGTTGTCAAGGACAGCACAGTCTCTGGAATGCTTAGACATGAGCAAATGACTAATCCTGTTTGGTTTCATGCTGAATCTGGTGGAAATGGCAGGTGAAGAGGCCAGTGGGGTGGTAGATGCAGAGAAAAGGAATTTTTGTTGTGACTTTATAAGAGAAGGTATTGGTGAGATCAGAAGTGTGTAAAATGGATACATGGAGTTCTGTTTACCATGCTGGTGGGTAACATTAGTAAAAGAAAGCTATACCAGAATCACTGGTATGCAAGGTTCCAATGCATCTCTTCTATTGCTGCAGATGGCAAAATTTGGGACATAATTTTTGCAGGAAACAGATGAGGAATTGCTGTTGAGACAGTTATGGAAGTTTGAAATGAGCATCTCAAAAATGGAAATCAGTTGAGGAAGGTGGGGAAATCATAAACATGAAGAAATTTTTAAATTTGTCGTGAAAACAGGAAGTTGTGCCATTACAAATATTAATGTACCAGAAAAAAGTGATTAAAGGTGTCTAAAGACTAGAAGGTTGAAGGTTCCATTGGTTCGTAATTAAGTCATTTAATTATTAACTTTAAAGTCAAACCAGAGTAGGTCAGTACGAATCACAAACAGACTTGAGGAAAGTTTAGGTTAAAACAGACAGTGACCATGTGAATACAAAATTGCTGAATGATAGGAAACTTAATAATGGTCAGTGGATAGTTTTTGGGCTTGAAGGTTTGTAAGAACTTGTGGTATATTGTCAAGTTGGTGGAGTGGGTGGATAGATGACAGATGAAGTTCAATGCACGGAAATATGAGGTGAGGTACTTTTTTTTCTGGTTAGAGGAACACAATGTAAATGGGGTGAAATTCTATAAGAGGTGCTGGAGAAGGACAGAGGGTATTTGCACATGGATCATTGAAGATGGTCGAGAAAATTTAATATACCATAGTGTCAGCTTCATTTCAGGGGTGTAGAGTGCAAGAGCAATGAGGTGATGTTGAACTTGTACGAGACACTTTTTTTTTTAGACCTCAGCTGTAATGTTGTGTACAGTTGAGTGCCACATTATAGGAAAGGTGCAGATGTATTTGAGAGAGTGGAAAAGGAATGGTTCCAAGTATGAAGTTTCTCAATGACAGTAGCAAAAGAATTTGGGATTTTTCTCCATAGAGGGAAATGAGCTGAGAGGCGATCTGAGTGAGGTTTTCAAAATGATTGTCTACTCTAATGAGTCTGAGTAAAGCTGTTTCTACTTGTAAATAGAGGGGGATAAAAAAAACATAGACTTAAGGAATGTGCAATCCTATGTGCAAACCAAATTTGATCCCTGGGTCTTGTACTGAGTTAGATAGTTATCCTCAATAGACCAGTAAAGGCATCCTTGGCTCGGTACTGATTTTGCTGTTGAATGGAACCGTACCATTTTAGTTTGAATGGAAATATGGACATGTCAAGTTTGGTATTAGCTGTAATCCTACTACAGTTGACTACTATCCATTTGGAGTTGTAAATGAAATGTGACTTGGGCACTGTGAATTCTTGTATCTTGGTGAGGTTTGAAGAATAGTTGAGACAAAGACAGCCATGAATAAATTGTGACTGTGCTGTTAGAAAATTCAGAAATCTATTTTTCTGTCCTCTGTTCCCTAATGTATTCTGAGGAAGTAGTTTCTGATTTCATAACCAGTCTGCCTAATTTTATCCAACCAGTGCTTTTCAGTCAGGTTAATCTGTGTCCATGGTTTCCTTGCGACCCTTTTGACATGTTACAAAGTTGAGCTTTCACTTTCGCAGCTGAGCCTCCCAGCTTTGTCTTCATGCAGTTGACACTGCTAACTCGGGGTTTGTTGTCCCTACCAGAACATCCAAGGCAATGCAGGAAATAAAAAGTTAGTGTTTTTCCTCCTTTGATTCACCCTTACAGGTAGTGAGTTTCAGATCCATATCTTGTGTGAAAGTTTTTTCCTCGTGTAATGTAATGTAAACCTCCTGCCCCTTCGCTTGAATCTATGCTTCTTGCTGGTGGGATCAATAACCAAGGAGAAATGTTACTTCCTGTGTACCATATCTGTGCCCTTCACAATTATGCACATCTCAATCATGCCTCCCTCCGTGTCCTCTGCTCTCAGGAAAACAACCATGGTCTATTCAAAAATCTCTTCGTAGCTTTCAAGTCCAGGCAACATCCTGGTAAATTTCATGTGTACCCTGTCCAGTACAGGCACACCCATCCTCTTAATGTCGGTTCTCTGCTCACTATACTCCAGCAATGGCCTAACCAACATTTTTATACAGTTTCAGCATTCCCTCCTTGCTTTTAAACTCTTTTGGCTCATAAAGGCAAATGTCCACTATATTGCCATAACCACTTCATTTAACTGCCTCAAATTCTTAAGGGTCCAGTAGACATGCATTTTAAGACCCCTTTGATCCTCAGTGCTTCCCAGGGTTCTACTGTAGACTATGTATTTCCTTGCCTTGTTTTTTTTCTTGTTCAACTCCTCCATCAATTTACACTTATCCACATTGAATCTTGTAGCAGTTTTGTTTGTGGACAATTCATGCATTCCAGGCATACATTCCATGCAAGTTGGTAAGCCAAAAAAAAATTGCAAATTACGTGACAGTAAATAGCTTGTCAGCTTTAAATGCAGGAGCTGTTTAAACATCTGTTCTAGTTCAGTCATCTCCCATATTTGACTGCATTGGATTTATCTTGCAGGTTGTTTTTTTTTTTTGCTTTCCATTACAAGATTGTATATGTAAACTAATATGAACTCAATTGCAGCAGTTTATTTTGATTTTTTTTTTAACCCTCTAAAAATTTGACTCTTTTTTTTTAATTTTAAGAGCCAGTGTGGATTTGGAGAGAACTCTAGAATTGTCCTTTAGTAGACCACATTCTCTATGAAGATATAGATGTTATCATCCCGTTGATGCAACAAGCTGAGACACAGTAGTTTCACCTCCTTCATCTTTATTCCGTCCCTGGAGGGAGAGAGAACGATCACCCATATGCACAGAGGCATAAGTTCACGGTCTTCTCTGGAACAGCAGTTTCTCAATGAACTATATAGTCATTGTATAGGGAGGAGTATCCAGATAAGGCAACATATGTATTGATTGGGTGGCCATTATAATTAGCGAGGGTCATTAGTAATGATTAAGCCATCTGCTGTTACACCATGAATAACTGGCTTCACATAATGAATACTTTTCACCTTTATTAACTGACATTGCATACTGAATGCTATCTCATCCTGTTAAATGGCTCTACATAATGAATGCTTTGCCACCTTGTTAATCCTTATGCTTGCCCCCAACACCCCATTGTTATTTGATCTGAGTCATGCTCCGCTGAACCTCTTGTTTCACAAATCTCAGAATTTAGCACTCCGAACTCTTGCTTATACTCTATACACACACTCATCCTCTTTGTTTGTTTTCAAATTGAGAATTAGTTTTATACTGAGTTAAGTATGGATTTGAAATTGTGCGAGAGCTGAACAGTGACTCAGTCTACATTGCCACTGTGCAAAACAAAAAAACAGCCTGCTGCTCATTTTCACAAATTAGGACTTGCTTCATGCAATGTCTCTGAGCAGTACCAAAATAACACTGGTAACCATGTACACCTATACACCTGAGGGCAATACCACCAGCTCCTCTGTTTTGATTACAGACAGCAGGATGCATGCTTGTGATGTTGAAATGCTGACCTGACCTGGCCTTGCCCATTAAGGTTAGTTTCTTGTTCAGGTGCTCTGTAGCAAAGTGTTCTAAGTAAATCTAGAGGTCGCTTGAGGCTAAGTATTCTCAACAGTCTCATTAAATTAACAGCTGTTCTATTAATTTCTTTGGAAAGATGCCAGTTTATGGTAAAGTCAGCAACAAAACCACAGGCTGGTTTGATCTCCAATATGGGTGCTACCTTTTTTTTTGAAGATTCTTCACTCATAATTTTACTGATATTATGTTTAACGTTTGACATTCATTCTAGCAAGTTGGATTTTGCCTGTCACTTGAACTGGATTTTAAACTTTGATATCTAATGCTGCGTCAACATTTCTTTCTTAATAAACCACACTTGGGCATTCACCAGTGTTATAAACATTCAAACACTGGAGCGCATTCAGTTGCAAATATTTTGACCTGTTGTGACAAGACTTCCTGTGACACCCAAAGGTCCATTTGATCTTAACTTGCTGGCACCTTTTTTTTAAGTTTGTCCAAGGCAGATGCTAGGGAACCTCTTTCTTCACATGTTAGATGGGGAGCATCAATGTAATTGATCAACCAGTTGGACTGAATCCCCATCATACTGGAAAGAACTGCATTATAAGTCACAGGAAGGTAGATGTATGATTTTTGTTGCCTTTTTCATGCTTTGTTTGTGAATCCTGTCCTTTTTAATCTGATGGTACAGTAAAGTAAAAAACTCTGAACTCAGTACAATCAACCCACTCACTGTATGAGTATGTATCTGGTAAACCTGATCAGAACAGTGAAGTGGTGCAGATTTCAGCTCCTGGGCTGCTGTCTACTTTGTATATCATTGATTTCATGCATGCAAAGTTACCAAGCATTGGAGCTAAATTTTAGGATAAGGTCCTTCTGTGCCTTGTTCCCTGATCTTATATGCAAGACATTGAATTTACTCCAGTATAGAATAACTGGAGCAATTTATTTCAAACAGCAAAAGGCTGTTTGAGCAATTTATTTCAAAAATATCCATTGGATGAGGATATTGCTGACTAGGCCACTGTTCATTGCCTATGCCTAATGTGGTAGGGAACTGCTGCTTTATGCTATTTTGGGACACCCAAAGTGGTGGTAAAAAGGGTGCTCCCAGATTTTAACCCTGGAGTAGTGAAGGATGTTGATTATAATTCAAGGTCAGAATGGCTTGTGTCCTGGAGGGTAAATTGCAGCTGGTGGTTTTCCCATGTGTCTTCTGCCCTGGACATGAGAGCGGTTGTTTAGTTTGGCAGGTGCTGTCTAAGGAGCCTTGGTGAATTCTTGCAGTGTAGTTTGCAGATGCTAAGCACTGCTACTACTGTGTTAACGGGAATGAATGAGGTGCCAGTTGTTTGATTTTTGACCTAGATCATGTCCTGCTTCTTAGCTATTAGAAGTAGTGCACAATCAAGCAAATGGAGAGTATTCCACCACACTCCTGATTTGTCACTTTTATAGATTGTCGACAGTCATTGGGTTGAGAATTGCTTGCCACAGAATTCAGAATCTTTGTGTTGCCACAGAATATATTCAATTTCTTGCCAATGGTAACCTCCTAGAATATTGATATTGAGGGATTTGGTGATGCTAATGTTGCTAAATATCAAGAGGCAATAGTGAGATTTTTCTCTTGTTGGAGAGGGTCGTTATGTAGCACAAATATTACTGCCACTTTTCAGCCTAAATCTGGATAATGTCCAGGTTGGGCATTTTAGTATGATTCAGTATCTGAGGTGTAGCAAATAGTGCTAAACTCTGTGCCATCCATCAGCAAGCCGTCTCTTTTCTCATTTTCTGATAGAGAAAAGGCATTGATGAAGGAGGTGAAGGTGGTTGAACCGCAGACCTGATAATTCTGAAGAACACATGGAGTGATTTTCTGGGGTAGATAGGATTGACCTTTTTAACAACTACAACTACCTTCTGTTAAGTTCTCTTTTCAGAGGTTCGTACGTACTTGATGCAACTCCAACACCTGAACTTCTGTGAACAAGCAACCAAATTTATTAAGCACAAAATAAGATTTTGAAGAAACTCTGAACACTCCTCACCATGTTTGTGAGGATTGTCCGGGGGGAGGTCTCTGAACAAAGGAAACAGTCCTTCCTTTTATACAAAATCTTTGTCACAGTTAGTAATATCCATAAGGTCAGCGGAGCAAATTAACTGTTTAATATCACATTTACTTTGTCTTTTTCTTCTTATTCATTATTGGATTAGGGTATCACTGCCTACACCAGGATTTATTGCCCATCCCTAATTGCACAAAAGGCAGTTAAGAGTCAACCAGGTCCTGGCAAGAAAGATCAACAGCACTGCACTTCCTATTGTTGTGCCTAGTGCTGAGGTCAATATCAGGAGTTCCTTCCTGTTTCTTTCCTCCTTGGCTTTGCAGTGGTTTTATACAACTGAGTGATTAGCTGTGCAATTTCAAAAGGGCAGTAGATACATAGGAAAACCACCTTGACATATGTAATTCCCTAAGCTACTCTTCATCCTGACTTGGAAATGTATAACATTTAGTCCCTGTCATTGGATCAGATCCCTAGAAATTCCTCCCTAACTACATTGTGGATCTACCTGCAATGGCTTAATAAGGCTGCTTGTCACTATCTCCTGAAGCAATTAAGAACGGACAATTAACTGCTGGACCAACCAGAGACATGCACATCCTGTTAAGAGCCTCAAGTCACATGTAGGCCAGGTCAAGTAAGGATGGCAGATTTCTTTACCTAAAGAGCATTTCATGAACCCAAGGTCTTTGCCAATCGATAGTGGTTAAACTTTATTTATTAGACTTTTTTTATTGAATTAAAATTTCACAATCTTCTGTGGTATGATTAAAACCCATTTTCCCAGAACATTAGCCTGTGTTTTTGGATTACTAATCCAATGACATTACCAGTATACACCAGCACTTCCTTACCTGTTTTGAAAATCTGTTCCAAACTTTCGATCTGCAAGTAATGGATCTTTACTAATTAATACTAAGTAATACAGGAAAAAAAGGATTGTGAAATTTAGATCAAGGTTCAGCAGTGACCTTATTGAATGGCAGAATGGACTAACTGACCACTTCCTGTTCCTGTCTTCATTACTTAAGCATGAGAATGCTTTTAAAAGGTGAAAGTGCAAGTAACTTTATTCTTAGACTTGTATAGTGCCTTTCAGTGTAGGAAAACATACCAAGATGCTTCACATGAATACTCTATAAAACAAAGCTTGACGCTAAGCCATGAAAGGGGCCAGTAGGTCAGATCATAACTTTGGAGTGAGGTAGGCTTTACAAGAATCAGAGGTAGAGGGTTCTAGACAGCTGTAGGTAAGCCACCAAAGTGGAGTGATTGAAATGAGGGATGTGCAAGACTGTAGATTTAGGTAAGTATAGTTATGATGGACAGTTGTGACTGGAGGAGATAAGAGGTAATGAAGGTTACATGCCAGGTTGTAATAGCCTGTATTTTATGCAGATGATCAGTCTGATTTTCTAAAATAAATACAGCATCTTAAAACTGTCAGATGTCATATGATTGTCCTTTGGTAATTTGCTTCAGTCAGAAATACAGATTGATGTATTATTTCAACCCTAATCTTAAAAGAAAACCTTTAGAATTTTACTTACCTTTCAGCAATACAATGCATTCCTTAACTGTCTGAAAATTCAAGGTTAAAAATCATACAACACCAGGTTATAGTCCAAAAGGTTTAATTGGAAGCGCTAACTTTTGGAGCACCGCTCCTTCATCAGGTAGTTGTGATGAAGGAGCGGCGCTCCGAAAGCTAATGCTTCCAATTAAACTTGTTGGGCTATAACCTGGTGTTGTGATTTTTACCTTTGTGCACCCCAGTCCAACACTGGCATCTCCAAATCATGAATATTCAAGGCTTTTGAGAGGAAAAGATACAGATGCCTAGATGGACCCCAGTCATTTCAAAGAAATTCCACCATAATTGACTTTGCATTGTGGGACAATAAGCCATCCAAAGTTACAATGGCAGCCATCTTAAGCCATTTGTAAAATGATTGTGTAATACACCATTGGAATCCCCCCTGTTAGGTGCTATGAGACACAATTGTGTTTTCTTTTCAAGAGTGGCTTTCGGAATTAGAACTGTGCCTCATCATTTTCATCAAAAATCTGCGAGTGTTGTTACCATAGAACTAGTGAGGAGCCACAAGCCGCCTCTTTCTCTTAAAACCTGTTATAATTAGTGTATTTTCTACAAGCAACCTCCAGCCATAGCAGCGGCTGAATTTTGATTTCAGATTTGCTCCCCCATCATCCTTGTAAAGTATCTATATGCAAATAAGAATGATAGTGGACTGATTCTTATTTTCATTGACAGGAGTGTTGTTTTTTAAATCCATAGTGATATTCAGTGCTAATAACACTCTCCAATTATACTTGGTAAAGTTTAATAAGCTTTTGTTTGATTTTATTTGAAACTAAAGATTTGTTTTTTAAAATTGGAAAAATTAAAGGGGGCAAAATGAGCTATATTGATCATATTGTGCATATCTGGTCTGATTGTGATACCAGATTTGAAACAAAGATAACCTTAACCTTAAACTGGCTGCCTCTGCAAGCAATATATTGAATTTTGAGACATTAAGGGCGGGATGATAGGTGGCTGGCACTTAAATGTGAGGTAAAATATGAAAGCAAGGTTTTGGATGACCTCCAGTTTATGAAGGTAAAATGCAGGCGAACAGTCGAAGTGTTGGAATTAAATCTAGAGGTTAGAAGGACATTGCCCCTTAAATGTTCTCCTCACCAATGTGGAATGAGATTAGACATATAAGTTGTGGTTCTGAGAAATATTTAAAACTGCAAAATGCTGAAATATAGGTAGTCTCATCTAGTGACTACAGGATTTTTGGTTTGAGAAATGGGAAAAGTTATAATGCATGTAAGGGTGCTGTACTGTACTGGAGTTTAGGGTCCATTCATAATGTTGATGAAAAAAGTTTTTACTCAGCTTTTTTTGATCTTGGAGTGCCTGATGCTGACCTTGAAATTTCTCAATATTCACATTCATAAAAATCATTGCTGCTACTAAACTTTCAGTTATTGAAAAGAATTTACCAAACATAAGCATGTAGCAACAGAAAAACCATGCTGTTTGAACAAATATTTTTCTGAAAATTCAGGCTCCTGTGCAGATATTTCACTCAGACATTTTTTTGCGATTCTGGAAAATCTATTAATGGCCATAATATATCCAAAGTATGTTCAATTCAAAATGAAAATCTTGCTTCTGCACCTCTCTCGAGCTAAGATTTACTGATTTATGTTTTCACTTACATTGCTTTATTTAAAAGCATTTTTTTAAACTAGTAAAGCTCAGCTGTCTGCCAAAGATATTTTTGGATGCTTTGGCTTCAGTGAATTGCTGCCTAATCGGTTTTGCTATTTTAATTGTTCCACAATGATTGCATTCAAATCCATAAAATTCATTGATATTGCAAGCAATTCATCATTCTGAAGGTGCATCAATGTTATGTAATCTAGGGAAGTTGGCCTTATTACACAAGAGAATTGCTGAGTTTGAGGTATCATTTGAAGACTAAAGCAGAAATAAAAAGACTAACAAGACAATACATGATTGATGTTTATTTCACATTTCTGAAGACTTCTTTCTGTAGATAACAAAAGTTTTTTTTCCTTCAAAGCTGCTCAGATTGTGTGAAACTACCACTGCTAAATGGGAACAGATTCTTCCACTCAACTATGCATCCTTGAGGCACTGTGCTCTCATGGCCGAATGTAATTCTACTGCTAATATCTAAACTCTATTGCAAATTCCCCACTCTATCATTGCCATCCAGCCAGAAGATCAATTCTGGCTCTTTGAAGAGTGCAGGAGGGCATGCTAAGAGCAGCACCAGGCAGACCCTAAATATGAGCTTTAGCTTGGTTGAAGGGTTTGAGCTATAAGGAGAGGCTGAATAGGCTAGGGGTATTTTCCCTGGAGCATCAGAGGCTGAGAAATAACTATAGAGATTTATAAAATCATGAAGGGCATGGATGCGATGAATAACCATGGTCGTTTTTTTTACCAGGTAGAGGAGTCCAAAACTGGAGGGCATAGGTTTAAGGTGAGAGGTGAAAAGAGATAAAAGGGAGCAAAGGGACAACTTTTTCAGAATACAGTGCAACTATGGAATGAATTCCCAGAGCAAGTGGAGTTTGGTACAATAATACTTTAAAAGGCATCTGGATGGGTACATAAGGGTTTAGAGGAATATGGGTAAATTGGCGAATGAGATGAGATTAATTTAGGATATCTGGCCAGCATGCACAAGTTAGACTGAAGGACTTGTTTCTATGCTGTATGACTAAGATAACAGATATGATGACTTCCATGCTAAGTGGAAGATTCAACATTCAGTAGATAGCTAAGTGATTCCACAATGGGTAGATCCAATCTACACACTGCAATCCTCGCACATGCAGTAATGAGTTATAGTGGACAATTAAACAACTAACACATGGAGTCTCCAAACCCCCCCCCCCCTGCCAAATGGGGGAATCTGGCATATCAGTATAAAAGACAAGGCTGAAGTACGCGCATCCATGTTCACCCATTTCTGCCTTCTCTTGAAGGCCCCAGCATTGCTGAAGTCGAATTTGATTCATTCCATCTGACATTAAGAATTGACTGAAGCATGGAGTTTGCAAAGGCTGAGTCCTGTCAATATTCTGGCAATAATTTTTGAGGACTTGTGATCTAGAGCCAGTTGTGCCCCAGGCCAAGCTGTTCCAGAATAGCTGCAACACTGAGTGAAGTGACATTGTGGAAAACTGCCCAGGTATATCCTGTGCAGGACAGATCAAACCTGACTAAACACTGCTATAGAGTCATAGAGATGTACAGCATGGAAACAGACCCTTCGGTCCAACCCCATGCCGACCAGCTATCCCAACCCAATCTAGTCCCACCTGCCAGCACCCGGCTCATATCCCTCCGAACCCTTCCTATCCATATACCCATCCAAATGCCTCTTGAATGTTGCAATTGTACCAGCCTCCACCACATCCTCTGGCACCTCATTCCATACACGTACCCCCCTCTGCGTGAAAAAGTTGCCCATTAGGTCTCTTTTACATCTTTCCCCTCTCACCCTAAACCTATGTTCTCTAGTTCTGGACTTCCCGATCCCAGGGAAAAGAATTTGCTGATTTACCCTATCCATGCCCCTCAATTTTGTAAACCTCTATAAGGTCACCCCTCCGCTTCCAACGCTCCAGAGAAAACAGCCCCAGCCTGTTCAGCCTCTCCCTGTAGCTCAAATCCTCCAACCCTGGCAACATCCTTGTAAATCTTTTCTGAACCTTTTCAAGGTTCGCAACATCTTTCTGATCGGAAGGAGACCAGAATTGCACGCAATATTCCAACAGTGGCCTAACATGTACAGCTGCAACATGACCTCCCAACTCCTGTACTCAATACTCTGACCAATAAAGGAAAGCATACCAAATGCTGCCTTCACTATCCTATCTACCTGTGACTCCACTTTCAAGGAGTTATGAACCTGCACTCCAAGGTCTTTTTGTTCAGCAACACTCCCGAGGACCTTACCATTAAGTGTATAAGTCCTGCTAAGATTTGCTTTCCCAAAATGCAGCACCTCGCATTTATCTGAATTAAACTCCATCTGCCACTTCTCAGCCCATTGGCCCATCTGGTCCAGATCCTGTTGTAATCTGAGGTAACCCTCTTCGCTGTCCATTACACCTCCAATTTTGGTGTCATCTACAAACTTACTAACTGTACCTCTTATGCTCTCATCCAAATCATTGATGTAAATGTCAAAAAGTAGAGGGCCCAGCACCGATCCTTGTGGCACTCCACTGGTCTTCTACCTTTTGAGCCAGTTCTGTATCCAAATGGCTCGTTCTCCCTGTATTCCATGAGATCTCTTGATCAGCAGAGTGAAGGATGAGGTCATTAACCGTGCGGTCACGTGGTAATGACAAATGAATAACATGGTCTGTTTTACTTCCATCGGGTCTGCTTTCCTGTTGACCTCGTTGCAGTCTTTGTGCAAACGGACAAAAGAACTGAATTGCAGTGATGAGGTTAGTGATTTCCCTTGACATCAAGCAGTGTTTGGTGTAGAATGAAGGGGCCCTCACAAAACTGGATTCAATACATGTTGAGAGTAGGAGAAAACTCTGCTAGTAAGATTCATACCTTGTAGACAGGAATATGGTTGTGCTTGTCTGAGTTCAATCATCTTGAGTTCAAGGAAATCACTTTTGAGTTCCTTGAATCTCCTGGGACCAACTATCTTCAGGTGCTTCATCGCCTTCCCTTGATCATAAAGTCAGAAATGGTGAGGTTCGCTGATTGGAAACAGTGCTGAAAATTGTGTAACAACATTTGTGAGAAGATTTGTAGCTCGGATGCTCGTTGCTGTGGTTCTGTTCGCCGAGCTGGAAGTTTTTGTTGCAAACGTTTCGTCCCTGTCTAGGTGACATCCTCAGTGCTTGGGAGACTCCTGTGAAGCGCTTCTGTGGTGTTTATAGTGGCCTGTCCCTGCCGCTTCCGGTTGTCAGTTTCAGCTGTCCGCTGTAGTGGCCGGTATATTGGGTCCAGGTCTATGTGTTTGTTGGAGTTTGTGAATGAGTGCCATGCTTCTAGGAATTCCCTGGCTGTTCTTTGTTTCGCTTGCCCTATAATGGTAGTGTTGTCCCAGTCAAATTCATGTTGCTTGTCGTCGGTGTGTGTGGCTACTAGGGATAGCTGGTCGTGTCGTTTCGTGGCTAGTTGATGTTCGTGGATGCAGATCGTTAGCTGTCTTCCTGTTTGTCCTATATAGTATTTTGTGCAGTCCTTGCATGGGATTTTGTGTAACAACAATTCAGATACTGAAACAGTCCATATGCAGCCAGATTTGGATGATATTCAGCCTAGGGCTGACAAATAGCATATAATATTTGTTGCCCAATTGTCATTCCATGACCATCTCCAACTAGAGAGAACCTGACTGTAGCCCCTTGAGATTCAATGAAATTAAAATGCTGAGTCCTCTGCCACTAAAATCCTGGTGGTTACAATTAAGCAGAAACTCAACTGACCTAGCCTTGTAAATATTGTGGCTACAAGAGCAGGTCAGGCTAGGAATCCTCCAGTGAATAACCCATTACCCCTCTGCTAATGTCTGTCCACTCTGTACAAGGCACAGGTTGTGTGATGGAATACTGCCCGTTTGCCTGGGTGTGTGCAAGTCAGATGAACTTTTGTTTTTGTCTTTTCAATCGTTTAGTACAGTATTCTACAATTTATTTCCTAGCAATACAAGTGAGTGCTCTTGCAAATCCTATTTGGCAGTTTCATTTCTAAGTAGATGGACCAGTTTTTCAGTAACAGAAGCATGTAATGCTGGAGGAACTCAGCAGATCTGACAGCATCTGTGCAAAGAAAGTTGCTGTTTCTAGTTCAGTATGACATCTTCAGAATAGGAGCTTATTTCAAAGTCACCACCAGGAGTGGCTCCTTAAAGACTAGGTGTATGGCAGGTGGTGAGGGAAAAAGCACACTTTACTTCATCCTTACCAATCTGCTGGCTGCAGCTGCAGATCTCGGTTAGTAAGACTGATGACCACACAGGAGAAAGTGAGGTCTGCAGATACTGGAGATCAGAGCTGAAAATGTGTTGCTGGAAAAGCGCAGCAGGTCAGGCAGCATCCAGGGAACAGGAGAATCGACGTTTCGGGCATAAGCCCTTAGTGCTTGTGGAGACAAAATCTTGGTTTCAAATTGAGATAGCCTCCATATTGTGCTGCATTATCACCATGCTGAATGGGATAGATGTCAAACAGATCCATCAACTCGTGACTGACATCTGGCACTGTGGGACATCAACAGCAACAGAATTGTACTCCAGTACAATCTCTATATAACCTCATGGCTCAGTATATTCCCCCCACTCAAACATTACAGTCAAGCCAGGGGATCAGCCCAAGTTCAATGGACAGTGCAGGAGGACATGCCAGGAGTAACACCCATGCATGTCTAAAAATAAGATGTCAATCTGGTAAAGCTACCGAACAGGATTACTTGCATCAACAGCATAATTAGCAAGTGAGAGACATCGAAGTGATCCCACAACCATTCGATGAGATCTAAGCTCTGCAGTCCTGCCATGTCCAGTCGTGAATGGTGGTGGGCAATTAAACAGTTCACTGGGGGAGGAGGCTACACAAATATCTCCATCCTCAATGATGGATAGTCTCAGTACATCAGTGCAAAAGATGAAGCTGAAGCATTTGTAGCCATCTTCAGCTGAAGTGTTTAGTATATCTCTGCCTCTTCTAGTTGTCCTCTGCATCGCAGATACCAGTCTTCAGCTAGTTTGATTCACTTGTAGTTGGAGGCACAAGATACTGCAAAGACTGTGGACCCTGACAGCAATCTGGCAATTGTACTGAAGACTTACAGCTTCCCTAACCAAAGACTGACCTTCCAGTACGGTTACAACACTGGCAACTAGCTGACCATGTGGAAAAATGCCCAGGTCTGTCATGTATACAAAAAGGAGGACAAATTGAACCTAGCCAATGACTGCATCATCAGTAAAGTAATGGAAAGTGCCATCAATAGTGCTGTTAAGCAGCGTGTGCTCAACAATAACCAGCTTGTTGACACCCAGTCTGCATTCTGATTTGGGCCACTCTGCTCCTGACCACCTTTACAGCCTTGGTTTAAGCATGGACAAAAAAAGCTGAATTCCAGAGGTGGGGTGAGAGTAACCACCTTGAAATCAAGGTTGCATTCAACCAAGTGTGACATCAAGGAGCCCAAGCAAAACTGGTATCAGGGGCCAACTCTCTGCTTGTGAGTCATCCCTATCACACAGGAAGATAGCTTTGATTGGTCAGTCATCTCAGTTCCAAAATGTGTTTCTGCAGGATTTTGTCAGGGTAGTGTCCTCAGCCCAACCATCAACTGTTTCAACATTGACCTTGTTTCCACCATAAGTTCAGAATTGGGGATATTCATTGTGCAGTCATCAATGTTCAGAACAATTTGTAACTCCCCAGATACTGCATCAGCCAATGTTTAAATGCAACATGATCTGAACAATATCAAAGCTTGGGTTGCCAAATGGCAAGTAACATTTGCACTATTAGTGCCAGGCAATAACTATCTCCAATAACAGACTATCTAATTATTGCCTCTTGACATTCAGTGGAGCATTCAGTGATGATCATAGCAATATCAACATTCTGGGTTACCATCGACCAGAAACTCAACTGGACCTGTCACATACAGTGGCTATAAGAGCAGGTCTTAGGCTAGGAGTACTGCAGCACGTAACTCACTGGCTCCCCTCATGCTGACGACCATCTACAAGGCGCAAGTCGGGAGTGTGATGGAATATTCCCCACTGGCCTGGATGATTGTTGATCCAGTTACACTTTTAAGGTTAACAGTATCCAGGACAAAGCAGCTGGTTTGATTGGTACCATATTCACTCCCTCTACCATTTGAAGCTCCATAATAATATATACTGGCAATAAGATGCACTGCAGAATTTTCACCAAAATCTTTAGGCAGCATCTTTTTAAACCCATGTCCGGTTTCATCTGGAAGGACAAGGCAGCAGATACATGGTAATGCCACCACCTGCAAGCTCCTCTCCAAGCCACTCGCCATCCTGACTTGGAAATATATTGCATTGGTTCACTGTTGCGGGGTCAAAATTCTGGCATTGGGGGTCAACCTACATTGCATGGACTAGTGGTTCAAGAAAGCAGCTCAATACCACCACCTGAAGGGCAACTCGGGACAAGCAATAAATGCTGCCCAACCAGCAGCGCGCACATCCCGTGAATGAAGTTTTTTAAAAAAAAACAAAATTCCAGCATCTGCATTGTTTTTTTTAAAGTCTTTCTTTAAATTGTGTAATCCTTTCTGAACTCTTTTTTTTGTCAGCATGATCCACATCCTATCATGTGTAAACTGGTTGATGGCTGCCATCAGAGAAATTGTCCATATTCAAAAATGCCAGTGTAAATTCTACTTGGCATTTTCTTGTAGATACATGCAATTTTTTTTGAATCAGGACTGTACTGGATTATTTTATCTTAACTTTTATTTGTAACCTCCCTTGTCTAGCTTTTGTATAATTTTTTTCAAGAACTCCTGCAGCTTAATATCTTGATCTCATGTTGGTGCATGAACAAATCTTTAAAGATGGCACACCAAATTGAAAAGACCATCAAAGTGCTTAAAACCTTTGGCTTTATTTGTAAAACTATGGAACATGAAAGCAAAGAGAATATGCTAAGTACATCACAACAAATTATGCTGCATAATCCTTGCAAATTGGCCTGGTTAGCTCTGTTCCCCAATCTGAGACCCTTAGGGTCAACTAAGAGCTGATGTTGAGAAGACTTCACGGAGAATAATGGGATGAGAGAATTGAGGTCCATGGCTCGATTTTATGGAGTCTGGGATCACCATGAAGGCATTTAAAGGAATGTATGACTATTGCATTCAAGATCCTAGTTTCTCCTTACTTTAATTAAAAACTGTTTCTGATGGTAGAGTGGTCAGCAACCAGAGGAGACAAGTTTTGTAATAATGTGGCTAAAATATCAGGTAAATTGAGTTGTTTTTATGCAGGGAATTATGATGTAGAATGCTGTATGTGAAGGAGTAATGAAAGCAGGGTCAGCACTGACTATCACAAAGGATTGAATAGTTTGGGCAAAGAGTAGAAAAGTAGAGCAAATTGCATACCAAAAGAGAAAATGCTGGAAAATCTCAGCAGGTCTGGCAGCATCTGTAAAGAGAGAAAAGAGCTGACGTTTTGAGTCTCACTGACCCTTTCTCAAAGCTTTGACAAAGGGTCAGTGAGTCTCAATGTCAGCTCTTTTCTCTCCTTATAGATGCTGCCAGACCTGATATTTTCCAGCATTTTCCCTTTTGGTTTCAGATTCCAGCATCCGCAGTAGTTTGCTTTTATCCAAAGCAAATTGCATAGTTCTTTCGAAGAACAATGTAGGAGTAAATGATGACTAGTCGTCTGCACTCAATGTCTGCTTGCTTCTCTTCATGGGTGTTGCCTGACCCGCTGTGATCTCCAGCAGTTTTTTTCAGCAAAGAATAATGGGCTGAGTGGTTCCCTATATTGAATAACCTAATGATATGAAGTAACTGCCAAGAATTGTCCAACTCTAATGTGATATTAAATACTTTTTGTTTCCCTAAATATATTGCATAGATTTGATACTTTTTTTTTGCTGCAGTTGTAAAAGGAGTTGAATAACTTATTTAGGGATTCTGATGAGCAAATTTCCTGTAATTTAGTTTTTCTATCTGATACTCCACATGGTGTCTGGATGGATGCAAAATGGTAAGGTGACACGACAGTGTGCATCCTCAATGATCAAATTCTGGTCACTACTGTATGCAATTGTAAGTCTTCTAAATTCTGTAGAAAGAATCTTTAATTCAGCTGACCCTAAGTTCTTAAGCTGGACTGATTTGAAATATTTAGATATATATACATTTTTAGAACATAGCCTTTGAGTATTTAGGATTTTTAAAAAAAACTTAAGAATTCCAGAGTTAAGAAATGTAATCATTCTGCTATTTTTTTTTTCCTGTTAATTTTGTACTCTGCATCTGCTTAGTACTTGTCACTTCTGTTTCAAGGACTGAGTACAGAGCTCAACATAACTAAAATCTGTTCTGCAGCCTCCCATTTCTGTCATATACAATGAGAAGTGATTGCAATATTGGATGGTTGAACTTGGAAGCACTTCTCACATTGTCTAGCAAGAATCTTAGAAAATAAATTTCTAGAACAGCTTTCAAGTCCCATCCTGTGAATGTGTAATAAAATCTGTGCTGCCATCCTGAGCAGGCTTAGAAGCCACCAAGTGAGTACTCCCATTGTTTCTACATCATTGCTCTATTTAAATAGGCCTTTGTTTCTTCTCCTCTTTTGACGTTGCAAAGAAACTGTCATTTCTGACAAAGGGAGTTAAATGCTTCTGACAACAATAATGGCATAATTGACTTATTTATTAGCATCTCAGAATTTTAAGTTTTTATATTGTAGGTTTCTCTGCCCGTGTCAGACAGCACTCATGGGTTTGTTGGTTTCAAGCTTTTAAGAGACCATTATATTTAAAGATGGTAGCTGATCTTTACTTTTGGATGTCTGAAGACCATGAAATGTGGAGTTGAATTGGGCCATTTGAGTCTGCTCTGCCATTCAATGAGGTAATGGCTGATCTGATAATCCTCCATTCCATACTCCTGTCTTTTCCTCATGACTCTTGATTTCCTTACTGATTTAAAAATATATCTTCACTTTGAGCGATCCAGCCTCTATAAGTTATCTGTGGTAAAGAAGTCTGTGGATTTACTACCCTTCTGAGGAAAGAAATTCCTTCTTTCTCGCACGCGTGCGTTTTGTGTACCTCACGCATTCTCAAATTTGTAATCTTCTATTCTGTGATTATGCCTTCTGGTTCTAGACTTTATTACAAAGGGAAATAGTCCTTCCAAATCTTGTCAAGCTAAGAATTTTGAGTGTTTCATAAGGTTACTTCTCATTCTTCCAAGCTCCAATAAGTATACCTACTCTACCCTCATTAATATAATCCCTCTTTCCTCTGAATCAGTCTCACGAACCTCCTCTGGATTACTTCTAATACTGTGTATCCCCTTAAATAAGGAGCCTGAAAATGTTCACTGTAGTCCAGCAGTGGTCTGATTAGTGCCTCAGACAGTTTGGCAATACCGCCCTATTTTTATACTCTGTTCCCTTTAGAAATAACATTTTAGATTAGATTACTTGCAGCGTGGAAACAGGCCCTTCGACCCAATAAGTCCACACCGACCCTCCGAAGAGCAACCCACCCAGACCCATTCCCCTACCACTATGGGCAATTTAGCATGGCCAATTCACCTAATCTGCATATTTTTGGACTGTGGGAGGAAACCGGAGCACCCGGAGAAAACACACGCAGACAGTGGGAGAATGTGCAAACTCCACACAGTTGTCTGAGGCGGGAATTGAACCTGGGTCTCTGGCGCTGAGGGGCAGCAGTGCTAACCACTGTGCTGCCCACAGCCAAGATTCATTTGCCTAGCAAACTGGAAGTTGCTCAAGATTCTCCGGTCTGGATAGAGAAATCACAATCACTTTGGAATCTGGCTGAGCCTCTACGGAGCTAGGAAAAGATGATGTTTATGCTGTTGACAGTTGTTAGTAAGGAAAGAGGAAGTGGTAGGGGGTGACAGAGGCAGTGTTTATTTGAGACAATTTGACTTGGTTGCCTTAATTTCTCTTCTCTGCTCCCCTCACCTGTTCTAAGGTATTTCCCTCTGAACTAACTACACGCCTTGCTCTCAGATCCAATCCTGCCTTGGACCTGCTGCAGGGCTCTAGTGAGACTCTTTGCAAGCTGGAAGAACGACCCCTCCTGAGCTACTTTACGGTCTTCAGCAGGACTCTGCATTGAATTTAACAATTTGAGCATGAGTACCTCCTTTGACAATTACCTATCCCATGCCCCAAATAGTGTCATGAAATATGTTGCTGTTAGCACAACCAAACCATTTTCAACTACTCTGTGCCCATTATCACCGAAACAACAGTAAGCCAGGGGAGAGCAGCTGTTAAGTCTCTTGTCTGCCTATCCAAACATTGACTCTACTTTCACTCCACAGATGTTGCTAGACCTGCTGAGTGTCTCCAGTAATTCCGGTTTTTGTTTTTTGATTGAACTTATGTACTGGCTGCCCATGCACACAGACACTAATTCTGCTGTGCTCTAGTTTTCTGCAGCCATTCTTTATTTAAATAATATTCAGGTTTTCTATTCTTCAGGCGATAGTACGCAGTACACAGGGTCCCACTTTCCCACATCATAGCCCATCTACCAAGTTTACCTGTCAAATTCTTTTGCTGACTGTCGTCATCACTACTTGCTTGACTACCCATGTTTATGTTGTACACTTTTTTTCCGCATCCAAGTCATAAATATATATTGACAGCTCATTGGAAAAACAATCCTAATATTGTGCTAAAGTCTTGAGGCCGGGCAGATGTGAAGATGGATTTGCATCGATTAGAACATAAAACATTACAGCGCAATACAGTCCCTTCAGCCCTCTATGCTGTGCTGACCTGTGGAAACAATCTGAAGCCCATCTATCCTACGCTATTTAGTTTTAATCCATATGACCATTTATTCAATGACCATTTAAATGTCCTTTTTAAAATTTCCTACTACAATTGCAGGCAGTGCGTGCCAAACCCCTACTACTGAGTAAAGAAACTAACTCTGACATCTGTGCTATATCTATCACCCCTCAATTTAAAGCTATGT
The DNA here is from genome assembly GCF_037043375.1 of Chiloscyllium plagiosum. Taxonomy (NCBI): domain Eukaryota; kingdom Metazoa; phylum Chordata; class Chondrichthyes; order Orectolobiformes; family Hemiscylliidae; genus Chiloscyllium; species Chiloscyllium plagiosum. The sequence goes on along the minus strand of NW_028270149.1, from coordinate 5,653,408 downwards.
CTCCTTGTGCTTCCCATCACCTTATCAAAGAACTCTAAGATTTAAGAGGCACGACCTACCCTTCAAAACTGTGTTAACTATCCCTAATCAACTTATTCCTTTCCAGATGATTATAAATCCAATCTTTTATTATCTTTTCCAACACTTTACCCACAACCAAAGGAAGGCTCACTGGTCTATAATTACCAGGGCTCTCTCTACTCTTCTTCTTGAACAAGGGGACAACATTTGCTATCCTCCAGTCTTCTGGCACTATTCCTGTAGATGATGACGACTTAAAAATCAAAGCCAAAAGTTCTGCAATCTCCCTGGTGCCTTAGAAAATCCTAGGATAAATCCCATCTGGCCCAGGAGACTTGTCTATTTTCACACTTTGCAGAATTGCTAACACCACCTCCTTGTGAACCTTAATCCCATCTAATCTAATAGCCTGTATCTCTGTATTCTCCTTGACAGCATTCTTTTTCCAGTGTGAATACAAACAAAAAAATATTCATTTAGTGATTTCCGTACCTCCTCTGACTCCATGCACAACTTCTCACTACAGTCCTTGATTGGTCCTAATCTTGCTGTAGTCATTATTTTATTCCTGATTATAGCTGTAGAAATCTTCTCAAAACTCGCTAATAGCTATAGAAAGCTTTAGGATTTTCCTTGATCCTATCTGCCAGTGACTTTTCATGCCCCCTCCTGGTTCTTCTTAGCTCACTCTTTTAGGTCATTCCTGGCTAATCTGTAACTCTCAAGCACCCGAACTGAACCTTCACGACTAAGCCGTCGCCTTCCTCTGGACAAGAGATTTAACTTTAGTAAACCACGGCTCCCTCGCTCGACCAGTTCCTCCCTGTCTGACAGGTACATACTTATCAAGGATCCCCAGTAGCTGTTCCTTGAGTAAGCTCCACATTTCAATTATGCACATCTCCTGCAGTTTCCTTCCCCATCCTGTGTATGCTAAATCTTGCCTATTTGCATCATAATTGTCTTTCCCCCAGCAACAACTCTTGGCCTGCGTTATATACCTGTCCTTTTCCACTGCTAAAGTAAACATAACTGAATTGTGGTTACTATCACCAAAACGCTCACCTACCTCCAAATCTAACATCTGGCCGGGTTCATTACCCAGTCCCGAATCTAGTGTGGACCTGCCCCTTGTTGGCTTGTCTATATACTGTCAGGAAACCATCCTGCTACGTTGGACAAAGGCTGAACCATCTAAGGTACTCAAACTATAGTATTTCCAGTCAATATTTGGAAAGTTATAGTCTACCATAACAGCTACCTTGTTACACTCGCTCCTGTCCAGAATTATCTTTGCTATCCTTTCCTCTCTGTCTCTGGAACTATTCTGAGGCCTATAGAAAACTCTCTCAACAAGGTGACCTTTTCCTTTTTCCTGTTTCTAACCTCATCCCATACTACCTCAGTACACGAGTCCTCAAATGTCTTTTCTATCACTGTAATACTGTCTTTGACTAATAACATCGCACCTCTCTCCTCTTTACTATGTTCTGTGGTACTTTTGGTCAACCAACAATGAACCAGTTTTGTGGTATTGTTACTGAACATTGGTGAGACAAGGAATATACATACCAGTCTGATGATTGCATTGGCCTCTATTTAACCTGCTTTCCAGCAGTCCGCTTTGGACTCTGCCTTGTAAAGTAGCAGTTTGGAATAATTAGTGTCATTATGAACTTTGCATCTGTTGCACTTTGTAACAGTTGTCAAAAATTGGGCCACAATTGGACTTCTTTTCAGATAAAGAAATAAGTCTCCTCAAAAAGATTTTGTTTTAGGAATACTGTATAGTTGATATCTAATGAAGAAAACATTTTCAGTAGGTGTAATTGTAGTCAATTTTTGAACTCAAGTTGACTTTGTTTCAGTTTTCCAACCAGTAGGATTTCTGTACAGCGTACCCTGATTCTCTATTATATATTTTACACATTCTATTCCATAATTGACATTTAAATGTAGGGAGAATGCAACATGTTAGTTCAATGAAAGGTTAGACCCTGGGGTCAAATATACTTAAAACCCTGTATATTCAGTTTTTTTTGTTTTGAAATTTAGTTATTTATTCACAGGGTGAATGTGTTGCTGGCTAGGTGAACACTTATTATCCATCCCTAACAACCTTCAGATGAAGGTGGGCCAACTTGAACGCTTGCTGTGCTATAAGGGAAGAAGTCTCAGAAATTTGACAGTAACGGTGAAAGAAAGGCAAAATATCTTTTGAACGGACAAAAGTAGTGGTGACTGTTTCAGGTAGGCAATTCTTTTATCTGAAACCCTTGGGGCCATCTGTGTTTCAGATTTTGGAATTTTTTGAATGAATGATTAAATGACATTTTCAAAGTAAAAATTACTGAATCGCAGACACACCTGTGATTACTACAAGCACTGAGACAGCTGGGCCACGTTGCTGCGTCACGCCTGAGTGGCGTGGGTTGAGTGGGTGTGGAATTGAGTTAACTGTTTGCACACCAAACAACATGGTTATTGAGGAAAAAGTTTTTTTGGATTTTGGGATTTCTTAAAAAGGATTGTCAACCTGTACTAACTTTTATACTGAATTTTAAACTGTAATGTTTGGCTCATAGTACACTTTTAATTGACTCTTTTTTCGTTTTCAGGACTGGGGTGATGAGGATTAAATGGGGCTGTGGTAATAGTATAGAGGCCGAGGAAGTAACTTGGTGAAATGGGTTCAAATATGATAGCTTGTGACATTTTTGTTAAATTAATAAAAGTCTGACATTGAAAGTTGTCCCTCAGTGACCATAAAACCATTGATGTTTTGAAGGAGAATTGTACTGGACTTGAAATGTTGACTGTTTCTCACTCCTCAGATGCTGCCAGACCTGCTGAGTTTTTTCAGTGTTCTAATATGTTTTGTTGAGCCATCAATTGTGAAAACCCATGTAATTCACTAGCACATACAAATTAGGAACTGATAAGTATCTCCAATTTGGCACCTCTAGCCTAATTTTTCATTCAACATAGTCAATCTGTTTGTGCCTTTAATTTCGTATTCCAATCTGTTTGATAAAGATTATTGAACAAGTACTTCTGCCTTTTAAAAATATCCAGCGACCCTATCTCTTGGAGTCTTCTGAGGCAGCATTCCAAATTTGCTCAACCTTTTCAGAAGAAAAGAAAATCTCTTCAGCTCTGTCCTAAATGGGCAACCTCTAATTATGAAACTCTGCTCACTAGGTTTGAAATGAAGACAAAGTACTTTATAAATAGTCAGTCTGACATAATCTATTAGCAAGAAACAGACTTAGTGTCATAGAGATATACAGAATGGAAACAGACCATTGGTCCAACTCGTCTATGCCAACCAGATATCCTAAATTAATCTAGTATCATTTGCCAGCATTTGGCCCATATTGCTCTTAAACCCTTCCTATTCATAGACCCATCCACATGCCTTTTTAAATGTCATAATTGTATCAGCCTCCACCACTTCCTCTGGCAGCTCAATCCGTTTGTGCAACTCACTGTGAAAAAGTTGCCCCTTAGCTCCCTTTCAAATCATAGAATCCCTACAGTGTTGAGGGGCCACTTGGGCCAACCAGTCCAAACTGACCCTCCAAAGACCGACCAACCCACCCAGACCCATTACCCTACACTATTACTCTACATTTATCCCTGATTTAATGCACCTGGCCTACACACCACACTATAGGCAATTCAGCATGGCCAGTTTGCCTAACCTGCACATCTTTGGGTTGTGGGAGGAAACTGGAGCACCAGAGGAAACTGGCATAGACACTGAGAGAATGTGTGCAAACTGCATACAGACAGTTGCCTGAGGCTGGAATTTAACCAGGTCCCTGGTGCTGTGAGGCAGCAGTGCAAACCACTGAGCTACCATGCTGCCTATAGAAACCCTCCCCCTCTCACCTTTAAAACCTATGTCCTCTAGCTTTGAACTACCCTACCCCAGAGAAAAGACCTTGTCTATTTACCCTATTAATTCCCCTCATAATTTTATAAACCTCCTAAGGTCACTCCTCAGCCTCCAATGCTCCAAGGAAAACAGACCACGAGCTATCACTCAACTCCTGCAACAGTGGCAACATTGTTGTTGTAAACCTTTTTCTGAAGCATTCCAAGTTCAACAACATTCTTCATATAACAGAGAAACCACAATTGAACACCGTATTCCAAAAGTGGCCAAACCAATATTCTGTACACCTGCAACATGACCTCCCAACTCCTATACTCAAAGCACTGACCAATAAAGGCAAGTGCACCAAATGCCACCTTCACTATCCTAACTACCTTTAATTCCACTTTCAAGGAAGTATGAACCCACACTCCAAGGTCTCTTTGTTCAGCAACACTCCGCAGTGTGCAAGTTCTGCTTTGGTTTGCCTTTCCAAAGTGCAGGATCTCTCATTTATCTAAATTGAATTCCATCTGCCACTCAGTTCAATGGCCCATCTGATCAAGATCCTCTTGTGCTCTGAGGCAACCCCCTTCGCTGTCCACTACACCTCCAATTTTCGTGTCATCTGTTAACCTATTAACCATACCTCCTGTGTTCACAAACAAATCTTTCATATAAAAAATTTATAAAGCAGTGGACCCAGCACTTGTCTTGTTCTGCATCAGTTATGATAATTTTTAAAAAAACTGATTGTATTTCTCTTGTGAATCAAACATCTACCATCCTTATCCAGTCTAGCCTATGCATGACTCCCGATTTGCAGTAATGTGGTTCACTCTCAACTGCCCTCTGAGTGGCCTAGTAAGCCACTCACTTCGAGCTATTGTGATAGGCAGCAAATACTTGGTATATTTTTAACTGCATTGGTGCTAACCATTGCCAAAGATCCCTTGCACATGACATAATGGTGTCAGTGTGTGTACTCTAAATGAGACCTTGAAGTTTGTCCAACTAAACCTTTTCAAATATAAATTGTTTTTTTTTAAATGCATTTATAAAAGGTTGTAGACGTAAACTAGAATTTCATAATCTGCTCTACCATGGGAAACTGAAGCAGGGTATGAGGAAGTTGGCAAGATAGATTGAGAATAGATTTTGCAATAGAATGGTAAGTGCTTCAAACACAATACAATGAAGTGAAAAAGGATGAACTTGGAAGTACAAGCTCTGATGTTTACCATCTGAATATAATTTCTAAACAAAAGTAGAAGTTTTATTTTGTCTGCTATTTGAAGTGTTACTGTAATCCAGTGTACAGTCTGTCATGAAAAGCAGCTTGATGTCTTTTTACTTCCCAGGAAAGATTATAGTGCTACTTCTAAATTCTGTTCTCATTAACCATGGTCTTGATTGTCCCCCACAACGTCCTGAGTTTGGGGTACATTGGGTTTGGTTTTGCGAACACATTCTTCTCTTAAATCAGATTTAAATGAGTAATTGCATTCTCAGTATACAGACAATCTCTAATATACAAGATATGTGATTTGAAGATATCTACTGTATCAGCAGAGCCTTAACTGACAGTTTTCATTATTGGTCATTAGGGCGTCTTTTCGAAGTTTACTGAATTTGAGATTTGCTGTCCATGTATGTCACTGTCCTTCCTTAGAATCTTAGTCTAGCAATTTTCATGTAATCAATGTGCCTGTTCATGGAGTTTCTAACCCAAATCTTTTTTATTATTTGCATACATACGTTAAACATTAATTTGAGCTGTAATGTCAGTTCTATATTGTGCCGCCTTCAAGAAAGCTTGTCAAATTTGCAAAATTTAAATTTTAAAATCTTTTTTTTTAGTGCTTTAGATGAGCACAGATTAGAATGCTGTCTGATTGATCTGCGTTGAGAAGATGTAGATTACTGCATTTGATCTGCTACTTAACATGGTCCCTTTAGTCAACACTTGAAAACAGCATCTTTTGTAGTTTATGAATTATCATTTTTTTGGCACCTCTTATAATACAGAAGAACAACAATGGTTCATGAAATGGCCCAGTACCACCTTTTAAACAGGTGTTCGGGATGGGCAATAAGTGCAGCCTTGTCAGCATAAATTACGTCCTTGGAACAAAGACTAAAAATCTTCCAATTTTCTACTTTGAATTAGAGAAATAGTCACTGTGGCCTCAGTCGGCTAGCGTGGTCAAGGGCCGACTATGGTGATGTTAAACCCCATTTCTAAAATACAATCAGTGAGGATTAAGTAAGCAGAGATACAACCCAAGACAAGTGTGTTTTAGTCTGAAATGCAATGTGTGTGCAGTGTTATTTTAATGTTTTTTTTTAAATTGACTTGTCTTACTAATTGGAGAGATGAATAGTTGTGCTGCAAAAGTAAGCTAAAGGCAATTTCATTAAAAATGATTGGTCTGATCCAGGATTCTTGAACATTCAATAAACCTGAGAAAATTGATGTTGAATTCCATATTGCTAATTTATTATAATAATTTATTACATTTGGTTCTATTGCACAATTTTGGCTTGCAACTTTTCGATTTGCAATGTGTTTGTTGTAAGTTCAGTAGTGTTGAATAATTTGCTTTGCGTGTGTGAACTTAAGGCCAATCACATGAGTAGACTTTGCTCCCAAAGTATTGACTTGTTCTGTAAAGTTTTGTTTGTCCTTCATGTGGAAGATGAAAAATGTACAGATGAAAAGTGCTGAACAGAGGTTGTTAAAACTGAATAGCTGTTTCCATGTTAATTATCAAATATTTCTTGGAACTTTTTTCCAGAAACCAGTTACTCGAATGCCTGTCTTTTACTTACTCACATCAAAATAAATATTTTATTTCAAACAAAGGAATGAGTAAACTATATGCCACAATTAATGAGTCTTTAAAGTATGAAGTATTGGAGAAATCTAACAATATAATGTATTTAAGTCTGTTACTGCAAAGAAACGTTATTTGCCTTTTTTTTAGCAATATATACAGTAGATTTACTCGTGCTTTGGCCTTGTTGCGTTGATTTTATATTGTGTTCTGCATTGAATGTGCCTTGCTTTAACAGGATCAATCTTGGGAAAGAGGTTATGGCGAGGTCTGTCTCTCCCCTTCTTCTCCCTCCCCCCCCCCCCCCCCCCCCATCCCCAAACTTAACAGGGCCGCCGCCTTATGGAGCAGTGACAGTGTCTCGCTCCTGGATCAGGAAACCAGAGTTCAAGTCTGTAATAACATCTCTGAACAGATTGGTTAACTATAACCCTAGTATTGGTTCATGTGGCACTGCGTTAGTTATAAATTGCTACTTTTGAAAAGACCCACAATGCCCCAACCCTCTATATCTTCGTTCTCTGTCTGTTAATATGCTACCTCCAACACCCTAGGCTCTTATCTTAAGGTATCAAACATTAGGCTACTTATCAAAACACCTTTTTAAAACTGGGTGACTGCTTTGTAGAGCACTCCATTCTGACTGCAAGAATGACCGGCTCCCCCCATTTCTTGCCTTTTCAATGCACTGCCGCACTTATCATAGCATGTCTGTCCTAGTAAGCTGGAGGAACAGCATCTCTTTCCAGTTAACCTGAAGGCTATAAGTGCTTATGAACTGTCCTCCATTTTTGACTACCTCCAACCACTCCCTTTTCAGTTTGCTCTGGGGCACAGTTATCATTTGTATTACTTCGTCCTCTCCTTCCCTTCTCTTTCTTTTTTTTCTTTCTTTCTTTCTTTCTTTTCCTCCCCCACTCCCATCCCTCTTTCCATATCATCTTTCATCCAGCCCCCTTTACTTCCAAAGAAGAGCCATTTTGGAATCGGTTAACTTTTTTTTTTGCTTTATAGATGCTACAAGACCTGAGTTTCTCGAATATTTCTGCTGTTTGGCATTGCGCTCTGAGCTTTTCACTCTTTACAGGCTTGGGGAAAAAAAAATTAGCCTGGCAAAGTGACCAGATAGGAGCTTGTACCAGCTGGAGCAAGCTTGTTTATACACAAGTCAGTGATGCTGCATTAATTATTTTTTGAGAATCAAGATTTGTTTGATCAAGATTTCATACAGCATTTGTACTGTTGTGAAGTTCTCCAGTCATCTTTTGAAATGTTGGTCATGTTCATGCCTTTCACCACTTTTAATACAACCTGTTAGCAGGTGCACTGGCAGGAATGAAGGGCTCCTGCCTGAAACGTCGATTTTCCTGCTGCCCAGATGCTGCCGGACCTGTGCTTTTCCAGCACCACTCGAATCTTGACTCAAATCTCCAGCATCTACAGTCCTCACTTTCACCTTGTACAGGACTTTGGTTAGGCTATAACAGGAATATACTGTATGTAGTTCTGTTCATCGAACTATAGGAAGGCAGTGATTGCACTGCAGTGGTGTAGAGGAGATTCACCAGGGTATTTCCTGGAATGGAACAGTTTCTCTATGAAGAGAGGTTGGATAAGCTTGGATGAGAAGCCAAGATGCTTCAGAGTGGGGGGTCTGATTAAGGTATTGAAGATTGAGGAGCATGGACAGAATGGTTAGAAGCAGCTGGTCCCCTCAGGTGAAGGATCAATAACAAGGGACCATAACTTTAAAGTGAAACTTTAAACTTCAAAAGATTCAGAGGGGATTCAGGAAAAACACTTTTTCACCAAGATGCTGGTGGGAATCTGGGTTGCTCTGCCTGGGAGGGTAGTTGGGGCAGGAAACCTCACAACCTTCAACCCATCCAAGTAGTTTTAGAAATGTCATGACATTCAAGGCTCTGGGTCTGGTGCTGGAATATGGAGCTCGTGTAGATTGAACAGTTTTCATCAGTACAGACTCAATGGGTTAAAGGATGATGACTTCTGTATTGTATGATGCTGTCTCTCTCTTGCAACATTTTGATTGAATCGATCTCTCTGCCATAGGAAAGATGTTGTGAAATTTGAAAGGGTTCTGAAAAGATTTACAAAGAGGTTGCCTGGATGGGAGGGTTTGAGCTATAGGGAGAGGCTGAATAGGTTGTGGCTGTTTTCCCTGGAGTGTCGAAAGCTGAGAAGTGACCTTTTGGAATAACAAATGTTTTTTTTTCCCCAAGGATGGGGGAGCGCACAGGTTTAAGGTGAGGGGAAGGATTTAAAAGGGACCTAAGGAGCAACGTTTTCATGCAGAGGGTGGTGCTTGTATGGAATGAGCCACCAGAAAAAATGGTGGAGGCTGGTACCATTACAACATTTAAAAGGCATCTGCATGGGTATATGAATAGGAAGGGTTTAGAGAGATTTGGGCTAAATACTGGCATTTGGGACTGGATTAACTTTAGGATATCTGGTCTGCATGGACAAGTTGATTAGAAGGGTATGGGTCCATGCTGTACATCTGTGATTCTAATGTTCCAGTATTTTTGCTTAAGATGTTTAATCATAACATGACCTTACAATATATGTCACAATGGAAAGATGTGCATCGCATATGCTGCCTTAACCATCCTATTAACCTTCAGGGATCTAAGCACCTCTATCCTCCTATCTATTTACCATTAGTTCTGTCCTAATTTGAGATCCTTTGTTAAATTTTTTTTTTTAATTTTTTTTACTTCAATCTACCCTGCAATCTTGACAAGCATGCAACCCCATTTCAAGCAGTGGTTTTCCTAATGGTAGTAGAGATGGGAATGAAAGATTCATTTATTTTAATATTGTTCACCTATTGTTTCTGTGGCCATGAAGTTAAAGGTGTCAGTGTGAGCTTTTCAAATGTTTAACTTTTACAAAAAGAATAAAATTTGCAGATTTACCAAACAAAACTTTCTTGAAGTAAACCTCATGAGTTTCCACCACTCAATTTAACTGTTCATTACTTGAAGAGTCAAAACTTGGCAGTTTGAAGTGCACTGAGACTGTTGGAATTTAATTTTGGAGCTGGACTGCTTCTTTCCTTTTTGTTCCTTCATACTGTTGTTTTGTTCAGTAATGTAACCTTGCATTGTGTTTGTGTTGTAAATGAAAGAGCTTGCAGGGGTTTGTGAATGCATCACAGGTGGCTTTGCTGAGATTTCTATATGGTTTGTTGTGTTGCTCGTAGGCACCTGTCGGGAAGAAGATTTGAAACATGCAGCTGAGAGATTCTGACTTTATTTGGAGAGGCCAGTTACACAAGTTGATGTTGTCCACATAGTTAGTTAGTATTCGTGAGACCCCTTTTTTTTTTTGGAGTGAATCCATTAACTCGCCACCATATGGCAAAAGCATACCAGGCTTGAAACATTAACTCTGTCTCCACAGATGCTTCCAGACTTGCTGAGTTTTCCCAACACTTTTTGCCATAAAAGTTTTTTAAATTTTGATGTCTCTTCCATTTAAGAAGAAATGGCCCCTTTAATCCTAGGAATATTATTTCTCATTTTCGGTCTTTATTTCAGTCTGCATTAACTGAGACTGCTCTGACCATTTATCAACAAATACATAAATATTAAACAGTGGCAAAAGTTGTTGCACTGTGGGGTCTATAAAATACTTATTTCAGGACAAAGTGAAGTATGTAGATTGTACGAAGTTCTAAAACCATCAGAATAAAAAGAACACAATCTGTCTACTGCCTGAAGTGCAATTACACTAGTGAAAGCTGTTTGGTTGCATCATTTCAAGACCTGCCATTGTGGCAGAGCAGATAGCAACATTCTTGAAGGATAGGAGCTGAAATTCTACCTGAGAAAATTCGGTCGAGGAGCAAAATAAATATAGTACTCTAAGGAAGAAGTGATTAAACAAACCACTCTTTCACCCAGAAAATAGTGACTAGTTGTTAACCTCCTTGTAATGGAAGTTTGTAAATGCTTAAAACATCTGTTGCAACATCTTTATTAAAATTTGTTACATGGAAAGCTGTATGTTAAATGCGTTTCTGGAATTTACTGGAAATAGAGCATGTCTGTCTTTATTTCAGTATGAGACAAAACTGCAGATGCTAGAGTCCTAAGTAGACCAGCAGAAGACTGGAAGAGCACAAGAAGGGTTATACCCAAAGCGTCAGACTTCTCCATCTCCCTGATGTTGCCTGACTTGCTGTGCTCTTCCAGCCTCTTGCTTGTCTATGTTATTTCTGTACATGTGAAATGAATTTAATCCCAAGCTTCATCTGATTTAATCAATTATCTTGTCCTTTTTACAACTAGTTGGGCAGAGTAATATGAAAAGTGATGTCTGTGAAATCATTACACTGTAATCAAAGCTTTACCATTTTTCTTTGAAGTGTGCTGGGGAAGAAAAACGAGTTGACAGTCGCACGATTTATGTTGGCCATCATCCAACTCCTGAGATAGAAGCATTTCTTCCTCAGAATTTCTGTGACAACAGGATAGTTTCATCAAAGGTAGGCCTGTTTCTAACTTTCCTCAATGTTTTTATGCTGTGTAGTGTTTAAACATCATTAAGCCTGGAATATATAAAGTTTTTGTTTCATACTTTAATGCATATGCATTAGACTTGAGATGAAGCGATGTTGGCAGAAATGGTATGCTTTGACATGGTTTTCTTTTTAAATGTGTAACTTCATTTGTATGTCAGTGACTGAAGAAAATAAACCTGAGTGGTCTGCAAACTAATTTTTATGTAGTTTGCTTTTGTATAATACAAGATTACAAATCACTTCATGGTTATTGGGAAAGGGAAGCGGTTCTAAGGGGATGAGAGGAACTCTCATGAGAGAAGGCAATTAGGAGGCAAATTGGGCAGACAGATGGATTTTGCAGAGGAAACACACCAGGTAAATGGCAGAGCCAGGATGGGTTTGTTAGACTGGTTTGCAGAGTTGAGAGAACAGATCTGTTTAAGAATATCAGGAGGGTTGGTTAAGTGGGCCTTGCCTACAGACGGATTTCAGCACAACCATAATCTGATGGATCAATTTCAGCACATGGTTTTTAAGTGTGGCCTGGCAAGAACAGGGAAGAGGACCCAGGGTCATGGTATTCTGAATAACTGACAATTTAGGATGCTGATAACATTATTTAAGAAAAGAGACCTTTACTTAAGCTGAGTGGGCAGTAGCAGGCAGATTAGATTGAATCGATCTCTCTGCCATAGGAAGGATGTTGGTGATAGATTAGATGTGGAACTTTTTTTGCATTTCTCAGGATATGGCAATATTGCACTTTTCAGGCAAAAGCAAAGGTGTTAATGATGTCCAAGGCTATAGCACTTGAATCATGGCAGGAACTAACAATAAAACTAAATTGGATGAAATTATGAATTTGAGTCTTTTTTTAGTCAGTGCAATAGTATTAAAATTGATGATTAATCAAATCTTGAAAACTAGACATCTTTGTAGTATAAAAGTTGGTGTTAGTTGTAACATGACTTTCTTGCTTCAACATAATGTATTTACCAAATTAGCAAATATACAAGCACTGCAGAGACATCCATAAACCAGTATAGTTAGTGTTAACAGTTATACTTTTTGGGTCTATTCAGGGACTATTTGTTTATACTTCATGGTAGTCCCCTTGTGGTGGTTTCTCTTTAAGCACTTTCAAATAGGAGAAATCTTGACCAATTCAATCATTGTTGCTTCTTTGCATCACTCTTTTATTTTTGGCCCCAGAAGTGGTGTTGAATGTCTCTAATGTGTACACATAAATACTTATTATCTTTTGTAATCTTAGAATGAAATACAGGTGCACCATCCTTTATCTGAAATACTCTGGACCAGCTGGTTTTCGGAATTCAGAATTTTTTGAATTTCAGAATAAGACAGTGTGGTGAAATTATTTTTAAAATCTTACCGAAGAACAGACTGGCAAGTGAGTAAAATGGACCTTGAGACAGAATTGAGGTCTGTCAGTACTGGAACACACACACGCTCTTAAACCGCCCCCTCCCCCCCACACGTCACATCTGAGTGATATGCATCGGGTGGGTGTGGACTTGGGTTAACTGTTTGCACGCCAAAAGAAAAAACTTCACAAACCTTCAGAGCTTTTCAGATTTCAGGATTTCGGATAAAAAGTTGTCTACCCATAGATGGCATTTTAAAAAAAAAAATTCAAAAGTGATACTTTTTTTTGTGCGGCATTGTTTCTTTATTGCTTTGGTTCAAAGCACTTCAAGGGGAGATTTAAAGCTCATTCTACCAGAGCAGCAACAGCATTATATTGGCTAAGAATAGATCTGTCCAAATTACTGGAGTCTGTAGAATTGTAGTACTCCACATTTGTCCCAGTCCAAAATCTATTTTTGGAGGAAGTTCACAGCTAATTCCGAGGAAAATGGTATGCAGTTGACTTGAGTTCAGCTACTGTCCTGTCTAGAAATTTTTAAGAATTGTGTGTTCGTAGCACATGGGGCAGTTGAATCCCTTATTAATGATTTTGATTTTTTGGGTATTGAAGACAGTGGGGTTGATTAACCCATACACTGTACACAAGGGCATTTTTATTATGTTAATAGCACTTCATGTAATCTTGGTTCATTTTTGCCATTGGACCTTTTAAACCATATTTCTTATGTGAACTTGTTAATTTTTATGTTGAGCTGGTTAAAGCAAAGGTTTAAACCTTTGACCACAGATTATTGATGAATTAATATTGTATTGTATCTACTTAGATAAAATCCAATGGAAAGCAACATTTTGGTGCTTGCTTTAGCAGTATTTATTGAAATAAGATTGATACACAGTACATGAATGACTGACTATTACATCAGGGTTGTGTGCATTTCTTTTGAAGTATTTCATATTACATGAGACCACTGAAGTGAAGTATATCTTAGTAAACTGTACTGGAAACTACAGTTTAAAATTTCACCATTCATGTCTGATCTTGGAATCTTTGCGATAGCAACTAACTGCTAAGATAAACTCGTGTTGAAATTGTCTTTCCTAATCTTCTTCCAGGTTATACTCAATAGTTATGACATCTAACAGCAAACATTAATTTATCCATTGAAAATGTATTAGAATATAAATTATAATCTACCATTTAAGGTTAGCATAAAGATGACCTATTGGAGGAGTGTGTGTAGCTTGTAGGAATGGTAGAATGTGAGTATTTAAAATGAAGGGATTCATTATGAAACATTTTTTTTCCCCCCTCTGGTAGAGAAGTCTTATAATTTAATGCTAAGCAGTTACCAGCAAACTTCAAAGACATTGATTTTACTTTTCAAAGTATGATGGAAATTTGGAATGCATTGCTCTTCAAAAGATTGGGTGTTCAGTTAATTGAAGAATTCAGGGCTATGTTTTTTTTTCATTTAGGTCAGGATTTTGAGGGAAACAGGAAAAGTGAGCAAATGAAGTTGTACATAACTGGCACAAGGGATGAAATAATCTCCTCTTGTTTCTATGTATTCCTTTATTTCAGTTTGAAAGTAATGAGCATAAAATCTTTGAGACGGTAGTTAACCAAATGTCTGTTCTTTCCCTTGTTTTCTCTCAGTACACGTACTGGAACTTTATTCCCAAAAATCTGTTTGAGCAGTTCAGAAGAATAGCAAACTTTTACTTTCTCATTATATTCCTTGTTCAGGTAAGCTGAACTATTTTGTGGCAAAACTGAACTCGGTAATTATTAGTCTTGTATGAAATGAATGATTTGATGTTGCTATGAATTTGCCAAGTTGAAAATCACACAACAGGTTATAGTCCAACAGGTTTATTTGGAAGCACTAGCTTTCGGAGTGCTGCTCCTTCATCAGGTGATTGTGGAAAATAAGAATCAGTCTGACCATTATGGCACAGAGCCTCACAGGGAGTTAACACCTTCAATACCTTATCTGGGCTGAATGACACCAATTGTTAAGGTGGACCTAAGAATGTAACTTTTCTAAAAAAGTTTTGCGATTTACAAATGAAAGAACTGAAAACAACATGGTCATTCTGAAAAAGATAAGAGCCTTAACAAAGAAGCCGGGTCTTTTTCAAAATAATTTGTTACATCACACTGTAAACTTTTGCTATAAATTCTGTGTCTTACAATCTTATTCTCCACAATCACCTGGTGAAGAAGCAGCGCTCCGAAAGCTAGTGCTTCCAAATAAACCTGTTGGACTATAACCTGGTGTTGTGATTTTCAACTTTGTACACCAGAGTCCAATACCGGCATCTCCAAATTATGAATTTGCTCTTTTTTTGTTTCTGTTAAGGTTTCCTGGTTGTTGTAGCAAGTGTCTTTAAGATGATTTATGATTTTAATGTCACTGTTTCTGCACAGATGTTTAATTGCTTGACTATTGTCTAAATTGAACTTGCCTTTAATGTCTCTGCGCTAAACAAGCATATTTATTATAATTATCAAATTCTGCTTCTCCTCCCAAAAACCCAGGTTATTGTTGATACTCCAACTAGTCCAGTAACAAGTGGACTTCCTCTGTTTTTCGTGATTATTGTGACAGCAATTAAACAAGTAAGTTATTAAAAATGTTACCATGTGATACATAACTGTCTGTCTGATTTGGTGTGAAGCAACTTTACCTTTCAAGTGCCTACTTAACATGTGAAAAAGTCATTGGTTTTTTCACAAAATAGATTTGTCTTTGTCTTAGTACTTGGAGAATGTCAGCAAGGTAGCAGTTATTTTTTTAACTACTAATAGGATGTGCGCTACATTGGCCAAGCCAGCATTTTTACCTGGCCCTAGTTGAGAAAGTATTAAGAATTGCTACTGTGGTGTAGGTAATGTTGTTAGGGAAGAGATTCTAGGATTTTTGGCCCGGGGTGGTGAAGGACAGGATATATAGTTAATCTATACACTGGGATAATCCATAAATGTAGTTCAAAGGATGGGTGGTGTACGTCTTGCAGTACTTACAGGTGATTGTGTCTCCCTGTATCTGTTTCCCTTGATCTTCTGGATGTTAATGAGCATGGCTTTGGAAGGTGCTGTTTTAAGGGACCTTACTGAATTGTTAAGTGAACTGAAACACATTAGCTTCTACATATTATTTAACGGTGTTAGACAAAGTAGAAATATATATTAGCGGTGTACAACTTATTCTTGTATTCAAATAACTTAGCAAATTTCCATTAAATTAGTGATTTATGTTTGTGCTATGTTTTCTTCGTACAGTACTTTCATTATCATCACCTGTGCAATGCCCATTGGCAGGTCCTTGTCTTATAGTGGTCTTTTCATATCTCTTACCTGTGCCAATCTTGTTATTTACCAGTAAATTCCTTCAATTTTCAAACTACCCAGCATTGATGTGTTCTCCCTCTTATTTTTCCTTGATCTTCCCCCTATAATGTCTTTTACTCTTTGCAGGGCTATGAAGATTGGCTCCGACACAAAGCTGATCACTCTGTGAATAAAAGCCCAGTTTCTGTTGTTGATGGAGGAAAGATTGTGGAAAAGCAAAGTGAAAAAATTCAGGTGAATTTTCTGGCATTTTAAAATTTTGTGTTAAAGGCATCAATTCTGTTGCTGTACTTTGCAAAATCAAATTTAAGCAATTATGTTTCAAAAGTGTTTCTTACAGAATATGCTTGCTATTGAATTCTAATAGACTGTTGACTGAGTAAATTATCATATCATATGCTCGATGAAATCATGCTAATGATCAAATTCCAAACAAGGAAAAATCTTTTTACTAAAAATACAACTGTAACTTTCAAAATATCTTTTTCATTAAAAATTGTCCATAACTTAATGATTAAACAGTTATACTGCAGTGCTAAAATTGGATCAGAAGATCAGGAAGTCATTGTCATTGGGAGTGAATGTTGTAAATATGGTGTTCCCTTTCACCAAATCCTATATTTCTAATCTACTCAAATAATTGTGCATAAGGAATAATTTTTAAATGCAGCCTTGTGGTGAAGATGGTTAAGATGTGACTGGATTTGAAGAGACTGATTCCCTTACTTCTCCATCCACCTTGAGTGAAGATACCTCCATTATCCTTCACCAGTAATGACTCCACTTGACAACCAAGTGGTATGTGAGGATGGAATCATTACTCTTCAATCATTATATACTATTAGAAATGTCAGATGTGACTCAGTTGATAACTCTCCTCCTGAAACAAACTCAAGTTGGGGCTTCATGACCCGCTGCAGGATTTGAAGACTCACTGTCACCACTTCGGGAGAGAGTGCTGTAATATTGGAAGTACTATTAGGCTGAGATCCTGAATGCTGCCCTTGAGAGGTTGAAAGATCCTATTGCACTAATTTTAAATCTAAGCCAGAACCTTCTCCTTGAAGATGTTTCTCTCTCAAACCAGTATCATGGAGATTGTGAGCTTAATTCCATTATGTTCATGACCTTTTCTGTGTTCACATTGGCAGTGAAGTTTCCTACATTAAGTATTAATTGACTGTAAAGCATTTTTTTGAATATCCTGAAGAGTCAGTGGCACAGTGCTTAGCACTGCTGCCTCACCGTGCCAGAGACCCGGATTCATTTCCCACCTTAGGCAGTTGTCTGTGTGGAGTTTGCACATTCTCCCAGTGTCTGCATGGGTTTCCTCCCACAGTCCAAAACTGTACAGGTTAGGTGATTTGGCCATGCTAAATTGCCCATAGTGTTAAGTGAAGGGGTAAATGTAGGGGAATGGGCCTGGGTGGGTTGCTCTTTAGAGGGTCGGTGTGGACTTGTTGGGCCGAAGGGCCTGTTTCCATACTGAAAGTAATCTAATCTATGGCAGATACTATGTAAATGCAAGTTTTGCTTACAGTGTACTGTTGAAACTCTTGAATTTTAGTTAACCTTTATGGTTGAGTTTTGCCGTTCCTGCCAGAATAGCCAACGTGGTTGAAAAAAGGACAGGACTACCTGCTCAGCATTCCAGGGTTTAGATGTTTCAGGTGTGATAGTGAGGCATGTAACATGGATGGAGGAAGTTGTTTTGCTGATTAAGAAGAATGTCATAGCCACACACAGAAGCAGATACAATGGCAACTTCTAAGAGGCATTTAGACAGACATGTGGTTGGCACAGACATGGTGGATCAAACGGCCTGTTCCTGTCCTGTTCCTGTCCTGTACTGTTCTATGTTGTATGTGAATCCTAAATGTTGACAATTCAACAAAGGCATTAGTGGGGGTAAATAACACCTTTATTGTGGAGAGGGATTAGTAAAAATGGTGACTGATCGGGCTGGTAATTTGTTTGTTTGAGATCGACTTGAAGAAAACATAAATTGGTAAATTTATATCCATTAACATTAAAGCTCTTTGTATAATTCCAAGAAAACAATTTTAAAGTATTTTTGAGACTTTAAATTGCTGAATAACTAGCTGAGTATTTAACCAATTCTAATAGATTAGAGATTTGTTGAGTATTGCACTATACTTTTGAAGACTCAGCTAGTTAGTCCATTCTCTTGTTTTTTTTTCAATAACCCTGAATTTCTTATTACTTCAAGTATTCATTCAGTCTCCTTTAGCTTTTCTTTAGTCATATTATGTTTGTGTGACATTCCTTTGCTTTTGTATATTGTCTTAATGACATTTTTATCATTCCTGTCACAACTTACTTGAAACAGATTCATGATTTGAGGTATAACTGTTTTTGATCGTGTCATTTTGCTTTTCATCTCCTGTTCTTGATATTGCTGTTCATAATTGCTTTGTTTTTTACTCAGATGTTATTCCAATTCTCTTCCATTGACCAACCTAAAATAACAGAACTTTGTACATCGCAAAATACGCAAGGTTACCTTTCCAGCTCTAGTGAAATTTTCCAGCTCTAATTATAGTTTCCATTTGACTTGTCACTCAGTGGTTGTTTTTGATGTTTTCCAAAGAAACAATAGATCGACCTTTAAGGTTGATCTCAACAAACTATGGTGAATGTTGGGTGTATTTTCCAAACTGACGTCACTGTTATTTCCATTTAATTGTCAGCCAAGGGCCAACCTTTCCTCACTTTCATCAAAAGTCTGTTGCTGGCTTACTGTTTATATCTGCACAGGAAGTCTATGCATAAATACCTTTAATTCCTAATTTAGTCTTGCAGATGTGAGTGTATCACTGGTGGCTGTCTGTGCAGTCATGTATATAAATATCAATTTTGGAAATGTCTCATCAGCACCTCATGTCTCATTCCAAATTTTCTTTCAACCTAAACCCCATTTTGATTCAATGTCAGAATATTAGTATTATCTGTACAACAGTCACTTGATAATACAAGGACTTGTCGCCTGTCTTTTCAGCAATATTCATATTGGAGCTTTTCATCCTGCATGTCACCAGGACAGACATAAATATACCAACCTTTTTAAAATATTACAGGAGCAAAGGGAGCCAACTGCTGGACAAAGTGCATTCACAGTTGTTTCATTTGAATTTTTTGAAAAAAAATTTCAGCTGTCCAGTCCTTAACATCAAGTTCCCTGTTGTGACGAGACACAATTTGCCATCAATTTGTGATTAAATCAAATCTCTTCCTTCACATCAGATACTGAAATTGTCTTGTTTGACTTTTGCCAAAGTCTTTAACCTATATTCTTGCATCAAACTTCATTCCCTGCTCCTGCTGCTAATTAGGTTGAAGAATAATGTTTGCAATCCGAGTGCCTTACTGGAATCTGTATTGAGTTTCAAATCACTGCGAGCATCTGCTTCCACTCAGCAGCAATGGCTACCTCTGTCACCTTTAGTCACAGTATTACTGAACCCTCTTATCTTTGCGTGGTTGTACAATACACTTTATATTTTCTGTTGCCTTTCTTGCTGACTTCCGAAACTCTACAATACATAAAATAAATATTTCACTGTCCGCATTATAGTTCATTAGCCACTGACTTTGAAGGGGGACGAAAGGATATGAGTCAGTCATTAAGACTTTAAAAATCCTCATCTTAGTTTATAATTCCCTTCTCCTTACTTCGCAACTGGTCTCTGTTATTGTCTCAGTCCTCTAGCTCTGGGCTCCTGTACATGCAGTTCTCTCCCTGCTCTGACATTTGGTGCCAAATCATTCTATTCACACTCCATTCTCTGAAGCTGCCACTGAGTCTTTCCTTATGCTAGAGTTCCTCTCCGCCCTCTCTTTATTTTTAATAATTTCTTGATCACCTGGTCCAAAGTTTTTATACTGTTCAGTGTGTTTGTCTTTGAATTTGAAGGATGTCGCATGCAAAGCATGTGTTCAGTGAGTTTTAACCTGTAATGTAATGATACTTAAATTTGCAAATGGAATAATTTAGATGAACAGCGCATCAATTTTTAAAAAATTTTTGAACCTTACCCTACAATTTTCCAGACACTGCCCTGGGTGTCATGTCAGGACATAGCAACTGGAGATAGTGGCACAGTGGTGTCTACAGTTGGGACAGAATTATTTTGGGAGTGATTATCTTTGACTCCAGACTCCACGAAGACATATAGTATTAGATTAAATTTATGAGCTAGGATACCCATCATGGATTACCACCCCACAAACTGATAGATCAGTTCTCTGTGTTGTACAACAGTGTGGCAAAAGCACAGAATGTACTCTGGGGAGGGGATTTCATCACCACCTAGATCAAGCTAGATGCCTCCTAAAGAAGGAGTCCTAAATAACAAAGCTGCTAAGCTGGGTCAGTGGTAAATGGTGAGAGGAAAATACACATTTCAGCTTGTTTACCAATATGCCTTAAATAGATTCATCTGTCTATGACATGATAATTCAGGTGACCTCTGCACAGTTCTGTAGAGTCTCATCTTTGTGCTACTACCATAGAGAGAGATGCAGTGTAGATTTAGAACAGATGTAGCAACTCCAAGCTGGTCAACAACGAGTAGAATTTTACTTGGCCACAATTTGTAAGCTTGTCTCTTTTTATATATTCCCCCACTGTACCATTTGCTACCAAGCAAGGGATCATCTTTGATTCAATGAACAGTACAGAACGGCATGCTGGGAACATACCTTAATGAGTTTGCGACCTGATGATAGTGTACATGCTAGCCTACGATTTAGATTAGATTACTTAGTGTGGAAACAGGCCCTTCGGCCCAACAAGTCCACACCGACCCGCCGAAGCGCAACCCACCCAGACCCATTCCCCTACGTTTACCCCTTCACCTAACACTACAGGCAAGTTAGCATGGCCAATTCACCTAGCCTGCACATTTTTGGACTGTGGAAGGAAACCGGAGCACCCGGAGAAAATCCACGCAGACACAGGGAAAATGTGCAAACTCCACACAGACAGTTGCCTGAGGCAGGAATTGAACCCAGGTCTCTGGCGCCGTGAGGTAACAGTGCTAACCACTGAGCCACCGTGCCGCCCACAAAGCTTGGAAGCAAAGCATCGGGGGAAACAAAGCAATCCCACAATAAACAGATCAGATTTAAGCTCTGCAGTCCTTCCACATCCAGTTGTGATTGAACAATCAAGCAAGTAATTGGAGGAGGAGGAGGTCACAGGTATATCCTTACTTTAATAACAGGGTACCCATTAGATCAGTGCAAATGAAGGTGAAGCATTTTAAAGCATCCACCTGAGATCCCCAGCATCTTAGTTGCCAGCCTTTTAGCCAGTTTTCATTTTCTTGAAAGAAACTACTGAGGGTACTGTACAATGCAAAAGTTATGGCCCACAAAACATTCCAGCAAAAGTAGTGAATAATTATGTTCCAAAGCAAGCTTCAGTCCACATCAAGCTGTTCCTGTCCAGTTTAAATACTGCAATCTACTCAGCAATGTGGAAATTTGCTCAGGAATGTCCTGCTCACAAAAAGCAGAGAAATCCAACCTGAAAAATTACTATCTCCATCAGCATTTTCCCATGCCAGTAACGGTGGGAGTGACCACTGCCCAGTGCATTGTCTATCTATAGCACATGAACTGCACAGGTTGAAGAAAACAGTTCTAACACCTTCTCAAGGGGAAAGTAGGGTCCAGCAATAAATGTTGCGCCAAGCAGTGATGCCTAGATCCTGTGTGCGAATTTAAAAACATCCTTTTGGAGATGAGATTTGGCCTACATATTGCGGATACCCTCTCTCTTGCTGTGTGACTCTACTACTGATCAAGATTTGGAGATGCTGGTGTTGGACTGGGGTGTACAAAGGTTAAAAATCATGCAACATCAGGGTATAGTCCAACAGGTTTGTTTGGAAGCAGTAGCTTTCAGAGCGCTACTCCTTCGTCAGGTGGTTGTCCAACCATTATGAAGGAGCAGCGCTCCGAAAGCTAGCACTTCCAAATAAACCTGTTGGATTATACCCTGGTATTGTGATTTTTAACTTACTACTGATCAAGTGATAGAAGGTGTTGATAGTGCTATCAAGTAACAGTTGAACACCAGAGCATGAAATTGTTGAGCAATTCGGGATCTGCTACTCTTAGTCTGTCCCAGATGTGAACACAAGTTGCAATTTGATTTGATTAGATTAGATTAGATTACAGTGTGGAAACGGGCCCTTCGGCCCAACAAGTCCACACCGACCCGCCGAAGCATAACCCACCCATGCCCGTACATTTACCCCTTACCTAACACTACGGGCAATTTAGCATGGCTAATTCACCTGACCTGCACATTTTTGGACTGTGGGAGGAAACCGGAGCACCCGGAGGAAACCCACGCAGACACGGGGAGAACGTGCAAACTCCACACAGTCAGTCGCCTGAGGCGGGAATTGAACCCGGGTCTCTGGCGCTGTGAGGCAGCAGTGCTAGCCACCGTGCCGCCCACTAATTTGGTGAGGTAACACAGGGCAGGACTTATTCACTTTAATAGTAGGGTCCTCTGATGTCTTGCTGAACATGGAGACCTTTGGTTGCATGATCGCGGTTCTTTTGAAGGTGGCGTTGCATGTAGACAGCATAGTAAAGAAGCCATTTGGTATGCTTGCCTTTATTGATCAGTGCATTCAGTATAGGAATTGGGAGGTTGTGTTACAGCTATACGGGACATTGGTCAGGCCACTTTTGGAATACTGCGTTCAATTCTGGTCTCCCTGCTGTAGGAAGGATGTCGTTTTACTTGAAAGGATTCGGATAAGATGTCATCTCCCCCCCCCCCTCCCCCCCCCCCCTCCAAGTCAAAGCAGTTTCTCAATGAATTTATGTAGTCATTGTATAGGGAGGAACAGCCAAATAAGGCAACATACACACTGGGTGACTGTTGCAATCAGCGAGTGTCAATAGTAAAGATTAAGCCATCTGCTGTTGCACAGTGAATAACTGGCTTCACATAATGAATACTTTTCACCTTGTTAAACTGACCTCACATTCTGAATGCTCCCTCATCTTGTTAAATAGCTCTACATAATGAATGCTTTTCAGCCTTGTTAACCCAATACCCTTGCTGCCAACACCTAATTAAGAGTTCTTATTTAATCTGAGTCCTGCTCAGCGGAACCTCTTGTTTCACAAAACTCAAACTTACCTCTTTCCATGCCTGCACATAGCCTATAGGCTTTTTCAGAAGGGTTTGAGCTATAGGAAAATGCTGAATAGGGTGGGGCTGTTTTTTTCCTAGAACTTCGGATGCTGATGTCCTTGGAGGGGTTTATAAAATCATGAGCATGGATAGGGTAAATAGCCAAGGCCTTTTTTCTGTGTTTGTGGAGTGCAAAACTGGAGGGCATAAAGAGGCTTAGGGTGAGCAGGGTAAAATTTAAATGGGACCCGAGAAGCAGCTATTTCACATGGGTGATGTATGTATAGAACAAACTGTCAGATAGTGATGGAGGTTGGTACAGCTACAATATTTAAAAGGCATCTGGACAGGTACACGAATAGGAAAGGTTTAGAGGGATGAGCGCCAAAAGCTGGCAAACGGGGCTAGATTAATTTGAGATAACTGGTCTACATGGATGAGTTGGACTGAAGGGTCTGTTTCTGTGCAGTGCAACTCTAAGTCACATCAAAGCAGTATTTAACAGTACCTGATCAATGAAAATTTGGGACTATCCTCTCCACAGGTTGAGTTCCCCCTAAGCACAAAGGAAGGTGGGTATGAATACTGGAGGTCAGGCATCACTGCAGGGGTTCAGCATATACACTACTTGATCAAAAACCTTCCTTTATCATAAGGGTAGAGGTGTGGATGTTCGTTGCTGATTGTATAATATTTAGCAATTTCAATATCTGATTCCATCCGCCAGCAAATGCTGTACAAAATCTCTATGATCTAATAAATGATGAGTGATACTTGTGCACTGGAAGAACCAGACAATGGCTCTTACCTGCAAGAGGATCCAAATATCATCTTTTGACATTCACTGCCATTATTAGCACCTTTTTGGAGTTAACATTAACTGGAACCTGAACTAGTTAGTTTTATGAATACTGTGGCTGCAAGAGCAGGTCAGAGGCTTGGGAATTGTGCTGAAAGTAACTCACCACCTGACTGCTCAGAACCTGGCCATCTGCAAGGCAGGAATGTGATTCAATACTTGCCTGCACGGGTGTAGCTCCAGTAACACCCACAGGTTTTGATCACTATCCATTGACAAGTCATCTTTACTACCACTCTGCAGTAAAGTTGTTTTCTAAAAGTGCGCTAAAATAATTTAGAGGCACCTTAGCCTGCAGCTTGAAAATCCATGATCTCTAATATCTAGAAAGGCAAGGGCAGCAGATACAAAGAACAATCACCACCTTAATTTTCCTCTAAGCCAGATATCATCTTGACTTGGAACTGATTTTTTTTTCCTTCAGTTTCACTGGGACAAAACCTTGCAACTCCATCCCTCACAGCACTAACAGCTTTGCAGCTATTCAAGCAGTTAGCTTGTCTGCTCCTTTTTAAGGGCATTTAAAGAATAGGTAATCAGCCACATTCCACCAATAACTAAAATATTAGTCAGCATATGGCATATAGGGATTCCTTGCTCACATACTTTGTTCAAAGCTAAGGTTCATTTAGTGGACATTTTACAGTTTTTTTGATTCCCTTATTATAGCTCATTAGTTTATCCTGATTTATCTTGTCCACTTGAGAGGTATTGAATCATTGATTTGACCTGTTTTGCTTACCTGATGTCTTTTTTTTATTGTTTGTGACTTATGAATATTATAAGCTAGATCAGCACTTATTGCTCGACGAAGATTTTGAGTCTGCAAGGTACAAAACTGATATTCAGGGGCTCTAGCTCCAACTAATTGCATATAGTGCCTTTTGAAGAAATCAGAAGCAGGGTTTCAAAACAAAATACTGGTTTGAAATCCCATTTTTCTTTAAGTCAAGGTGGCTGAACCTGAGTAGAGTATATTTAAGTATGAGTGACTTTGAAACTACTGGAACAAGTATGATACACAATGTAAAACCTTAGAATTGTCATCATAAGGCAATTTGATCCTATGTGCTTCTGATTTTACTTGATGGTCAAATTGTGAAGGTCAAGCCCACAAAAGGTAAATAGGAATCTCCAGGGCTATAAATTGTTAATATTGGATTGGCTAGCATTCAAAACTTTTTTTTTCTGCTGTGTCTGTGTCCCTCTCTCTGCGTCTGTCTGTGTCCCTCTCTCTGCGTCTGTCTGTGTCCCTCTCTCTGCGTCTGTCTGTGTCCCTCTCTCTGCGTCTGTCTGTGTCCCTCTCTCTGCGCGTCTGTCTGTGTCCCTCTCTCTGCGCGTCTGTCTGTGTCCCTCTCTCTGCGCGTCTGTCTGTGTCCCTCTCTCTGCGCGTCTGTCTGTGTCCCTCTCTCTGCGCGTCTGTCTGTGTCCCTCTCTCTGCGCGTCTGTCTGTGTCTGTCTGTCTGCGCGTCTGTCTGTCTGTCTGTCTGCGCGTCTGTCTGTCTGTCTGTCTGTGTCACTTAACAAGGGGGGCTGGATTGAATGATTCCTTTTTCCTTTCCTATTAAATCAGTAAATAATCAAATCTTTTTTAGGTTGGGGATATTGTGTGTGTGAAAGAAGATGAAACGTTTCCATGTGATCTCATCCTGCTATCCTCAAGTAGGGAAGATGGCACCTGCTATGTCACTACTGCTAGTTTGGATGGGGAATCAAGTCAGAAGGTAAAAACAAAACGTCTCAATCCATCCAAATCTTCTGTGTAATGTGTAACAGATGTTATGTCACTTTGTGTTGCTATAACTTGAGTGCAGTGCAAAATATCCCCAACAAAATACTTATCACTTTTTTTGACTTAATATAAAGAGATAAATTTGTGTAATAGTATTTGTCTAGGTGATACAGGAATATATTTTCGTCTTCTCCGCAAACAATATCTCAAAGGAAAGTAAATCACAGGTGTTTGAAATATGCATGTTTAAAGTGTATCAGTAGCTTATGATTCAAATTCTGAGCTTTATTTGCTGCTTGTAAAGTAAGTAAAATGCTAAGCAAAGAAAATAAAGTCAGATTGCAGCTATGAAAGAATCAGCATTTCTGAAGAGATCTTTCATCTGAATCGGGTGAAGTTGGAGATGTAGCATAGGCAGGGAAATAGATTTGGTTTGAGATAAAAGAACAGAAATTAAAGATGTTAGTGAAGGCAGAAGAGATTCCGTGGCAAAAGTGTTAATGGCATGAGGCAAAAGGATGGGGTAGTGGGGCAGGAAAAGAAATAAAAATCTGGCAGATTTTAAAAATATATTATCTCCTAAATCCTTGATTAAGGAAGGCACTTCGTATTGTGTGCAACTACGTGATTATTATGAGCCATTTACTCTGTGTGCCAGTCATTGATATAAGAAACATAAATTCTGTGATTGCACTTCCCATCAATAATTTAAAGTTTGGTAAAGGTTGCACCTGTTCGCCATCAATAAAATGTTGACATATAAATAAGCTGCAGACCTTTTGCTGCTTTGTCAAGCTCTGCTGCAACTGTAACAGCATTAAAAACATTCCAATCTGCCCTCCCTCTGAGAAATACCATTGAACAACATGTACTATTGTCCAAGCATGAATAGAATTTAAAGGAGCTACATTACTGTGTATCTTTACCTCATTCTTAACAAAATCTTTTCATCAGTTTTTAACACTCCCAATCACACTGCTACCAAATACTACACCATCCAACAAATTCTGATCTATATCAGCAATCTATTGAAGCAGCTGGGACATATTACTGTTGAAGGTACTCTGAACGCAAATTGAAATTGCTGCCTTTTGATCTTTAATGTGATTTTAATAATCAGCTAGTCTTGATGTTATTGCATTGTAAGTCCAAGCCCAAACTGCATTTCCATAATCCAATGGTAACTTTGGCTCCTTTTGTTTTCCCCCACAGGTAAGACACATCTCCGACTTGTATGTCTTTCCTGGAATTACCTTGATTTCTTATCTTTCAGGTTTCACTTTTAAATTTTTAATTTATATTTGTATTTACAGTCTGATTATCTGTTTTGTTTTGTCACCTACCTAGCTTCTAATTGTTAGTAATTTGCCTTTGTATCTGTTTGACATTTCCTCCCATGAAAGTTAAATTTGTTATTATCAAGCAAGGATATGGATTGTGAAAAGGAGCCATGAAATGACCTTGACAAGTAGAGTTAGAGAGTCTCAAAGCATTCTATACATTAAAACAAGCAGGTAACTAGGGAGAAGATAGGATCATTTTAAGGATAAAGGAGAAAACTTAGGCTCAGAGGCAGAGGATGTGGGTGAAATCCTAAATCGATACTGTCAGTATTCACCCAGGTAAGGAATGTGGCTGAGTGAGATAGTGTGGAGTATCCTAATATGCTAGGGAATTTTGAGATTGTTAGAAGTAATGTTGAAGAGCATTAACGTGGATAAGTCCCCGGGGCCTGTTGGTATCTAGTGAGAGAAGCAAGAGAGGAGAGTTCTGGGATCTTGACAAACATCTTGGTATCCTCATTAGCCACAGGAGAGCTCCCAGAAGACTGGCGAGCAGCTGATGTCATTTCTCTGTAGAATAAGGGAAATAGGGATAATCCAGGAAACTCTTGACCAGTGAGTCTCATATCAGTGGTAGGAAAGCTATTAGAGAGGATTCTTAAGGATAGGATTTACACTGATTTAGAAAAACCTGTCCTAATTAGGGACAGTCAGTGTGGATTTGTGAGACAGGTCATGTCTTACTACTTTGAATTTTTTGAGGAGAGGATTAAAGGGATTGATGAGGATAGAGCAGTGGATGTTGTTTACATGAACTTAGTAAGGCTTTTGACAAAATCCCTTGTGGGTGGCTTATCCAGAAGATTAAATGCATGGGATCCATGGTGATCTGCATGGATTAAGAATTGATTTGCCCACAGAAGGCAGAGATTAGTGGTGGAAAGATGTTTTTCAGGCAGGAGGTTTGTGACTAGTGTTCCAAAGGGAGCTGCACTGGTCCTCTGCTGGTTGTGATATACATAATGATTTGAATGAAAATGTAGGTGCGTAGGTTAGTAAGTTTGCAGATGATATCAAGATCGGTGGAGTTGTGGATAGTGTAGAAGGTTGTCAAAGGATACGGCAAAGTACAGATCAGTTGCAGATATGGGTGGAGAAATGACATATGGAGTGTAATCTGGGTAAATGTGCTGTACTTTGGGAGATCAAATGTTCAGGAAAAGTATACACTTAATGGCAGCCTTGAACAGCATTGATGTACATAGGGATCTTTTGGGTTCAAGTCCAAAACTCCCTGAAAGTGGCCACACGAGTAGATATGGTGGTAAGGAAGGTGTATGGCATGCTTGCATTTACTGGTCAGGAATTGAGTACAAGGATCAGGATATCACATTGCAGCTTTAAGACTTTGGTCAAACCACACTGAATGAATTCACAAGAATTGAACACAACCCCTTTGTGGGCCAAAGGGCTCATTCCTGTGCTGTTTGTCCTGTGTTCTGCAACCTGTAGTCAGAGTCTTGAGCTTAAGTTAACTGTAAATAATGAATGTGTTTTTTATTCTCAACAAGACATACTTTACTGTGCCAGACACTAGTGCGTTCCGTACAGAGATGGAAGTTGATTCTTTGAGCGCCATCATTGAATGTGAACAACCTCAGCCTGACCTTTACAAGTAAGTTTTTTTTTGTTTGTTTGACCCCTGCTGAAAGTACGGAGTTCACTTTATCTCTGAAAAGATAAGCTGACCTATATGTTGACCATATCAACTTAACTAAAATAGTACTTGACTTGCTGTATTGAATTACAAGGATAGCTAGAATATATTTTGCTTGCATCCCCTCTGTTTTGAGTATTATGATGTTCATAATATTAAAATGATCGGATAAGATTTGACTTGGAAAAGTTCGGGGCGAATGAAGAACATAGGAAAATATTTGTCAAACTAGATTTAAGCTATTTTGAGAATGAAATTGGGAGGTTTTTCTCTCAAAAGAAAAATCTGAAAGAACACTGCCCTCATCATTCAGTGTTGAAAGCTTACAAGGATGGATTTAAATTTGGGAGGAGTATAAAGAGATGCATGGAGCTAAGGCAGATTAATCCATATAGATCATCTCTGGTATAATTGAATGGTAGTGCAAGTTCAAGAGTCTGAATGGCCACCTTATCCAATTTTCCATCAGGTCTAGGAGATTCCATCGCGTTACTTCAGTACATCAGAGAATGTTGTAGTGTATGGGCATTATGCTTTGTAACAATGATGTATTTCACAAACTGATACATCTGTAGTAATTTGGTATCACTGATCTCCTCCTCTGGCGTGTTCCTGAATTTTAAAGTGCTTTCCTTTTGAACGCATTATGAAGGTTATTATTTCTATTCAGATGTGCTTGTCTTTTTATGTTAGATGCTAATATTAAAACCATGATCACACTTGCCTATTCTATTTCAACTGCCCTCTATTTTCAGATCAGTTAGTTTAAATTGTATTAATGCAAAATCTCCAGAACTTTTTTGCACCTGTTAATTATTTAAAAAATTGAAAACATTTTAGTATTACAAGTAATTATAGAAGCAAAAGGGCAAATGGCATTCCTGAAAGAATCCAGAAAAGTTTGTTGACCATTTTAAACAAAATGAACAAGCTTTTCAATCAACTTTCTGCTGTTTGGATGTTCCCAGAAGAGTGAGTGAGTGCTATCATTTCAGAAATCATAATGGTTGTTGAATTTCACAAAGGAATTACTGGAAACTAAATGATGGTAGACATTTTGACACCACGTTGATGTGCAAAATTCATACTTTGTTTTTGTATAACTTTTTTTCACCTTTTTTTTTCTATTTATGATCCCAGCTGATACTACCACTGTACATGTCAGGTTCGAGAATGAAATCTGCCACCATAGAAAACTTTCATTTGTGAAAAATTCTATACCAGCAATTCTTGGTTAGGGAATTTACCTATTTTTAAAAGCTGTCATTTAAGCTCAGTTTAGACTCTATTGATTACTCTACAGTTCAGTTAAAAATATCACAACATCAGGTTGTAGTCCAACAGGTTTATTTGGAAGCACTAGCTTTCAGCGCTGTTCCTTTATCGGGTGTGTTAAGACGGACCCGCCGGGGTCCCGTCTTTGCGTGTTCTTTTGGAAGGAGAGACTCACACTGGCAACTATGATTAGACGCAGACAGCAGTTTATTCACAGAATCTTAACTGATACAACGAATCTACAAGCATGCATTCGTTGGAGAAGGCGTTCTGCCTTCCCGTTCAAAGTTGACACAATTATACTTCGCGCTGCCTGGAGTCCCCGGTCAGTTCGCCTTCCCCATTGGTCCATTCATCTGCGCGCGCTGGGGATCCGTCCTCCTATTGGCCGCATCGAAGTGCCTGTCCAGCTCCTGCTGTGCTTGACAATGGCTCAGCCATCCCCGGGAGCGGTTCCGATCCCGTATTCAATAGTCCATTGTGTCAAGGAATTACTATGCGTCTGACAGGCTAGCCATTTTCAATAGTTTTAGTTTAACTAAATTGTCAATTACACTTATCATCTTTAGACTTAAATAGAGCCATTCACACTCACTAGTTACAGGTTCCGATAGAGCAATTCACACTTGTCTAACTGTTACAGATTCCGATCAGTTTCTTTATTAATCCCGAGTTTCGATGGGGCAATTGATACTGGCTGGTATTTACAGGCTCCAAGATTTAATTAACATTATGCATATCCCTTACAAGCTCCAGCAGTCATGCAATCGCCTGCAGCAGCTCGCTTGGCTGTTGTTAACCATTTCAGGGCTGGAAGTGTCACCCTCCCTAGCCCTACATTAAACACCGCAGTGAAATCTCCCCAACAGGTGGCTATAGAGTATAAGATCATAAGGCACAGAATTGATAGCATTCTGTGTCTTGCGATCTTATACTCCACAGCTACCTGATGAAGGAGCAGTGCTCCGAAAGCTAGTCCTTCCAAATAAACCTGGTGGACTACAACCTGATGTTGTGATTTTTAATTTTTGGATTTGGAGGCACTGGTGTTAGACTGATGTGTACAAAGTTCACAGTGGAAGTGGATATGATCAGTTAAGAAGAACTTAAGCCCTGCTGTACATGGGTAATTTCTCAGGATTTGAGTCTTTGTTATCTGATGGCGTCAGGGAGTAGGTTGAAACTGCTTTGCTAAAATCTTTGATGTTCATTCAGTTTGTTTTTTTAATTCTTTATGGAATAAATGTCTACTGTGTTCAAGAAACTGTAGCCTTGTGTGACTGTTTCAGTGACTTGCCACCAAAGTTAACTAGCTATACAGAACAACCTTGGTTATCTGAACAAGATCTGAAGGTCCCATTCAAGCACACTGTTTGCTCACTGACCAGACTGAATCCAGTGCCGCTGGCTGCCTGGAGGTCACCCAAGCGATGTGGAGTCCTGGATTCGCTCCCTTGGGAAATCGCTCAGAGTCCCAACTCAGACTGCACCCTCTTCTACAATCGAGCACCATCTGCAACCCTCCTGACCTCAAGTGGCTGGCTTCCTGCCACTTGAAACCCCTACCTCTGCCCTGTCACAGACTCGTGGCAGAGAGATTGAGAGGACACTGGTGAGGAGTCGGGATGAGGGGGCCACACTGGCCTAAGCAATAACCGCCCATTGCTGTGGTGGGTTTGGGACCTCAGGAACAGTTCGTCCCTCCTGCTCTTCTCGCAACACAGCTTGTCCATAAGTCACTGACCACCAATTCATGCCAGACGCCCTGTCTGAGATCCTGATCTTTAAACTGTCGTTGACAGCCCTCAAACAGAGGCCCTGGCAGGAATGTGCGAGTGACATGCTGAAGAGAGTAGCTACCTTGTAGCAAATGGTGAAGGGAGCATGATCAGTTATCCAAACAAAATACTCTCCGCCTATGTCATTTGGATAATCACGGCTGCACTATATCCTGCTAGTTCTACCCTGAGTAGCAATTGGCATCGATAGTGATCTTGGGATTACTATCCTTTTTTTTTTTGAGGAGTTAATATTTAGCTTGTTTCTAAACTCCGTCTTCTACTTTTAGGACTTATTTTTTGTCCCTTCTTTGAACTTTGGTGCTAAAATAAAACAAAAATGTGTACCATGGCTACGAGTTGCTCACCTTCTCCCTTCCCAAACGCTGCACTGAGAAATCATGCCATCCTGGACTCTCTCTCTTAGAGAATGTTGTCCCTCGGGTCCCTTTAAATCTTTCCCCTCTCACTTCAAACCTATGCCCTCTAGTTTTGGACTCCCCTACCTTGGCAAAAAGACATCGGCTATTCACCCTATCTAACCTCTATAAGGTCACCCCTCAGCCTCTGCTCCAGAGAAAATAACCCAGCCTATTCAGCCTCTCCCTATAATTCAAGCCCTCAAACCTCAGCAACATCTTTGTCAATCTTTTCTGCATCATTTCCAGTTTAGCAATATCTTTCTGACAGCAGGGAGACCAGAATTGAATGTAGTATTCCAAAAGTGGCCTTTTGAGGTGAAAATTTTCCATTTCAACTTAGCCCTTTCATTCCTTCCAAATACCAAATCCCTCATTTCAAGTAATCTTCCATTTGGAAGACGTCTGGATTACATCAAATATCTAAGACAAGCAAGACTTCAAATCAGAAGTTCAGGATTCAAAGATTTTAGTCGTAGACTGTTCATTTTCAGAAGACTTGGGAACTGATGATGATTACAATTAAAGTAAATCTCCCAAATATAACTTCACACTTTGATATCAATTCACAGGAAATCTAATGTCACCATCTGCGACATACTTACTTTCTTTCAGAGCAATACAACAGATAGCATAAAGTTCTACTGACTGCTTTCTTGGAGATCAGCTGATCTCTCCATCTACAAACTTTATCGCAAAATAGAATTGTGTATGTATGCATGCCAGTGTTTTCAATCTACTGCAAAGTTAGTATCCCTTCCAACAATTCAATCATGCTCCTCCCAGTCACTGTGCACAATCTTTGTATCAATTTGATGAAGCAGAGAATCCCAATCCAATCTCTTCTGCATCACAAAGATTGCCTACATGTAACTCCATAACATCGGCCATATCTACCTCAGCCTTATCAGTGTGAAAATTATCATTTAAGCCTTCAGGTCTTTCTACAGCAATGCTTGCCTAGCCAGCCTCCAATATTCTAACTTCCTAAAGCAACCTCCTTAGTCGTTCACCTGTAGTCACAGTGGTTGATTTTCTTTTGCAAAGATGTAAAGATACAAAGATGTAAAAGGGACCTAAGGAACAACTTTTTCAAGTAGAAGGTGGTGCGTGAATGGAACGAGTTTCAGAGGAATTGGTGGAGGCTGGTACAATTACAGCATTTTTAAAAAGTATCTGGATGTGTATATGAATATGGACCAAATGCTGGTAAATGGAACTAGATTAATTTAAGATATTTGGTCAACGTAGACTAGTTGGACTGAAGGATCTGTTACTGTGCTACATAACTCTGACTCTAAACTCAAGAATTTTTGACTAGCCACTGATTAAATCTAATTGAATTGTTAAATACCATTTAACTACTACAGATTTGGAAGGAGTAGCCAACCACAATGAGGCTTTTTATTTTAATCCAAGGCAATTTTATTTGTCTAATTGCGTACAGTGTGTCAGGTAATATACTCTTATTTTTTTAAGACCATAAGACGTAGGAGTTGGAGGTAGGCTATTCAGCCCACTATTTTCAATTCCACTGTCCTACTACATTCCCCTAACACTTGTTTTCTTTAATGGTTAGAAATCTGTCCATCTTGGCCTTATTTGGAGCTTTATGCTATACATTACAGAGCTAATTCATTCAGAGCCTGATATTCCTGTTGTCTGGAAATGTAAGAGGAGACATTTGCACCTAAGCTAAGGGGCCAGGCTTATCATGGTATTAAATGCGTGTTAATCTTTTTTTATTCCCTTTTGAAGACCATCAATAATACCCTTACTAGCATAAAATTCACTAAAGAGGAGGAAAACAACAAACTAGATGTCGCAGTAGAGCGAACAGGCAATGGGGAACTTCAAACCAGCATCTACAGGAAAACAACACATACAGACCAAATACTGAACTACAGAAGCAATCGTCCCAACACCCACAAACAGAGCTGCATTAGAACGTTATTTCAATGAGTCACCACACACACTGTACAGAGGAATCACGAAGAGCAGAGGAAAATACCTATAGAGTGTATTCAAAAAGAACGGGTACCCAATGAACACAGTCCACAGATTTCTCAGCAACAATCCCAAACAAGCAGACAGAATGTGTCCAGAAACCCTAGCCACTCTCTCCTACATCAAAGACATCTCAGAAATGACTGCCACACTACTCCGACCTCTTGGCATCGTGGTAGCCCACAACTGTTTCACTGATGAAGTTTCATGATATCCACTTGTTAGTCAGCAGCTTGTGAATTCCACTTGCGCCTTTAGATAAGACACAAAGGTGTTCAAATAAAAGCAAGATTTTCCTCCCCTTTTGATGCTGTTTTCTTCTGCTTAATTTCTTAAGGTATCGAATTTTCACTGTGTACTGTTCCATGGTGCCTGCGAACTACTGGTATCTCATGCTGTTACCCCATATCTGACCTGAGTGTTGAATGTCAGCTGACTATGCCATTATGGTCCCAGCACAGCCTGATGATGTCCTCCCAAACTCTCCCCACAGCAAATGATGGTTGAGTCACTAAGTAGTGGAAACCCTTGGCCTTTTCCTGACAATGCTTCAACCCAGTGATCTTGTGAAGTTAACTGTAGAACATCTGCCATCCCAGTCTACCAAGACTAAATCAGCACAAATCTGAGTTTTTTGTTCACACAGAACACAGTGTCAAATGGATTTTGAGGACAAGTTGTTTTCATAGTCAAAGTTGGGTTGTTTTTTTTTTGTATATAATTTGCAGATAGAGAAAATTCAATGGTAATGAAGCTGTTAATTTGAAAATAGTATGTCACTTTTGAGATTCAATTTGAAAGACCAGGACATCTTTCTGTTTTAAGTTAAAGTACCTACTTGTGTTAAATTCAAGTACAAAAAAAATTACAAAAAAAAAATAGATAAGCTGCGGAACTGGGCAGAAAGGTGGCAAATGGAGTTCAATGTAGCTAAGTGTGAGGTGATTCACTTTGGTAAGAGTAACAAAAAGATGGGGTACTGGGCTAATGGTTGGATACTTGGTAGTGTGGATGAGCAGAGGGATCTTGGTGTCCATGTACACAGATCTTTGAAAGTTGCCACCCAGGTAAATAGTGTGGTGAAGAAGGCATATGGCGTACTGGCTTTTATTGGTAGAGGAATTGAGTTCCAGAGTCCTGAGGTCATGTTGCAGTTGTATAAGACTCTGGTGCGGCCGCATCTGGAGTATTGTGTGCAGTTTTGGTCGCCATACTATAGGAAGGATGTGGAGGCACTGGAACGGGTGCAGAGGTGGTTTACCAGGATGTTGCCTGGTATGGTAGGAAGATCATATGAGGAAAGGCTGAGGCACTTGGGGTTGTTTTCATTGGAGAAAAGAAGGTTTAGGGGTGACTTGATAGAGGTGTACAAGATGATTAGGGGTTTAGATAGGGTCGACAGTGAGAATCTTTTTCCACGTATGGAGTCAGCTATTACGAGGGGGCATAGCTTTAAATTAAGGGGTAGGTATAGGACAGATGTTAGGGGTAGGTTCTTTACTCAGCGAGTCGTGAGTTCATGGAATGCCCTGCCAGTAGCAGTGGTGGACTCTCCCTCTTTATGGGCATTTAAACGGACATTGGATAAGCATATGGAGGATAGTGGGCTAGTGTAGGTTAGATGGGCTTGGATCGGCGCAACATCGAGGGCCAAAGGGCCTGTACTGCGCTGTATTCTTCTATGTAAACCCACCAACACACTAAAGCAGCAGCTAATGAACTTGAAAGCTCCTATACAGACAACAAGCAAAACTAATATGATTTATAAAGTGTCTTTCAAGAACTGTAACAAACTCTACATTGAACAAACAGGCAGAAGACTAGCCACTCAGGATACATGAACATCAACTAGCCACTCTCACTAGGATCTTTACATACGGATGAGGAAGGACACCACATTTTGACTGGGACAACACATCCATCCTAGAACAAGCCAAACTGAGACACGTGCGAGAATTCCTAGAATCATGGCACTCCAACCGGAACAAACACATTTCCTCTGGGGGTGCTAAATGGGTTCCAAGTCAAAGTACAGGAAATGACATCACCAACCCAAGGAAACCTAAACACAAATAAAAAGCAAGCCATATCAGCAGTGTTTCACTGGACTCTCTCACTAGTAATATTACCTAGTATGATATTGTCTAAAAATTAAAGCACCCAGGAATCGCTATCTTGTCAAAGAGGGTAATTGCAGCAGCATTTCTGGTCTAACTATACCAGTGGATGAAAAATGGTTTAGCAATAGACACAATGACAAACAATTCATGAAATCACTGGACACGCATGTGCAGTGCTTCTAGTGATATCTGGTCTTCAACTGCTCACTTCCACTGTAATTACAAATGAACACCTCCACACCAATTTGCCTCATGTCAGTCATCTCTGAGTAGGTTGAAGGGCAGTAAGGTAGATCACCTCTGTTGTGTTTTGCATAGCAGAACAGGTGCTGCTCTGGTCACCTATTTTCACTTTCTATTGCTCTCCACATTCCTAATGAGTATGTTGCACAAGAATGTTAAAAACAAGTGTTTAACTATTTAATCCATCGAACCAGCTCTGTTCTTTGGTTGCTTTGGTCTCTTTATTTCAAATTCTGTATTCTCGCATCTATTCTTTGGTGAGAACAGGCAAACCGAACCTTATCCTTTGAGAAAACATTGTGGTAGTGTTGGAGAGTTTTGTACAGCTTTGCAAAACTCTCATGTTTGAGTGTAGTGCAAGTTAAATTTCGGTCTATTGTCATTGTGTTCTTTTCCTCTACCATTGTGATCACGTTCTAATGCATCCCATATTGGTTACACAGTTGAAATTGGAGCTGTTGGGAAACTACTACAATAAACTTGGATATCTAAAATAAATGCTTAACCTACTGGTATATCACTTTTTTTTTTTTCTTTCTTGGCTATTGTGACAGGTTCAAGTAGTTGAGTGTATCAAAACGTTTTTAATAAATAAATCTCCCATTCTGATATCAAAAGCTCAATTATTCTGTAACTCCTTTGCTAATAACCTCATCGTTTAAGTAAATTGAACCATTTTAATATGAGCTGTATCAGGTGGGGATCTCTTTAAATATAATTCTGATATTTATAATCAAAGTTATAATTGCACGACAAAAAACAGAAGATTTTGTTTCTGAACTCTTCCTTGCACTTTTTTTTAAGTTGGTCTAAGTGTTATGAAGATGTGGGTAAGAGCTTTGAGAGTAAAAGCTAGCAGTGACAGCACCAACTGTTCTCCATAAGACACAATGTAACATGTGCTCCAGCTACTGGGGTAGCTGATCTAATTAGAATCTGTTTTGTCCTTTCCAGGCAATCCAGGTTAAATTATAACCCAAAAAATACCAAATTAAGTTTGAATTGACAATCTTAAAAGCCAATCACACAATCTGATACTTTGGGGTCTAAGCCCAGGGAAAATTGAACAGTTGGGAGGAGAACTGCCACCAGACCAAAAGCTGTAGACTACTAAACAGAACACAGAGGTACTTGTCGAGAGAAGGAATTTGCATAAAGAAATCTCAATACTGACCTTGAGAGCCAATCTACTGACAATGATAAAGAGACTGTTTGACTGCTGGCTGGTTTTAAAATTTGGATTTTTCTGTAAATCTTAATTGGGAGTTTTATCGGACTGGTGTTACAGAATGGAAGGTAAAAGATAGGTTGGAGGAAGGGCTTGTAAATAGTGGTTAGTTAATTATTCTCAGTTATCCTTAAAGAAATTAAGTTGTTTAATTTTAATTGGCACTCTAATTTTTACAGATTACTGCACATGATAAACCAGCAACACAGAAAAGATTTAAATTAAGTAGGAGGGTTTTACCCCGTGCCATAACATAAGAATCAGCAAGCCTGAAAAGAGGCTTATCTAGGTATTATCTTCGATGTTCCTTATCAACACAGTGTGAACCTATTCATTTGGGTGGCCTTGTTTTTTTTTAAAAAAAAACCTCGACTCATCGCTATCTGCAATGACTGGGAACTGTGTTCACTACAGGATTAAGGACTGATTGTGCTTCTCAAACTCACCCAGGTCATCGGAAATATCTTGGACGGATTCTGAAAAGGCCTAGAACGGTGAAGGGAATGATGCATTTATCAGAGGAAACAGACATGAATCCATTGGCCCACTTCCACTGTTTTGTTTAAGAGCGTGGGATTCTCAACAATCTTAGTTTAAGGCAGTTGCATAGAGGCTGCATTACACCAGCTGTTTCAGGCTATTGTCAGCGTACAGTGCTGTTAACTGGACCCAGTTAACTGGGATGGTCATGCATCTTTGTGCAGTCAGTCTATTATTACTCCACTGTACAGCAATGAGAACTTAGATAATTTGGGTTTGATTTGAGGGAAATTTGAATGATGTTTTTGTTTAGATTCTGGTCATTGCATATTAAATATTCACATCAAAATGCATATGTATAGTTCATTTAATGGAATAATTCAGCTTGTATTCTCTCAAATAAGTTCTTCACAATTCTGTTTCTATCCTACCCATGTTCATGTTGAGTAGCTAGCTGCCAGTTTAGATTTGTGGTTAAGACAAATTCTATTATGTATGTAATCACCTTTCTGCATTATTAATGTATTTCATCATTGCTGTTGGTTTTTACTTTGTGGGAATATCAATTAAAGTTATTTCCATGTAACAGTTATTGGTTTATCATCTAATGGATTTTTTTCATAATCCCTAATAAAATGTGTGGGTTATTTTTCTGTGCCAGTATACCCATGAAGTTCTCATTGTGTAAAAACATTAAGATTTATGTGCCACCCATGTTAACTGATCTACTGTGAGCCATCAATTGGATGTATTAAACTTGAGGTGTAGGTGGCATGAGTTACTATTTGCTGCAGTTTTGTATTTAATTAGACTTAACACCTAAGTTCAAAAGAATTAAGAATGAAGGAATCACCACTGACCAGAAGTTTAACTGGGAGTGTTGCTATTCTTGTGGCTTTCTGATGTTGCTCAGCTTCATCATCATATTCAGGGCTTGTTAAATGTGATGAAATAGTCATCACTTATCTGGTTGCCTGCAGTTAATGTATAAGACCATTGAGACCATGTATCAGACAGCTTGATTAACAGCATCAGCTATTGATCTCCATCCTACCCAGCCCCTCACACCCAGTTGCAGGAACTTTTTGACTAATGCCCTATGTACAAACTGTAGTGTCATAGTTGACTACTGTTAAGCATCATGTAGTGTAATTGCTGAAGAGCCTTCTGGGAGCTGCACTTATTATAGTCCATATATATGTTGTATGCTGGTGCTACAGTAGCTAAAGTAAATGTATGTTAATGCTGCTGAGCTATGCAGATGCTGAAGATTCAATCAGCTGTTTTATAAGTAATTTCTGTAGGCCTGTGGTTGGGGATATATGCATGATCTGAGTGTATTGGAGCAAGGGAAGAAATCGACTGTGGTTCCCTTCTCTAACATTTGTCAACTAAAACTGCATTGTAAAGTGAAACTATTTTAGACTGGACAACTGTGTTTCTCCCATGTTGAATAAACATAAAGTCCACTTCTCCAACGGGTAAGGAGACACAATACCAGCAGGGTGAGAGAATTCTCAGTCTCCTGAATGGCATTAGACGTTGTATCTAATTTTCTGTCTGGGGGGGAAATTAGGAAAAATCCAAGTAAAAAATCCTAGGTATTGAGCTGAGAGAGAAAGCTAAAACTTAACGAGAGTCATAGCATCAGAAATACTTGAAAAATAGTGAGACATACCAATTGTCTGTGTGTACAACATGTTCAGAATGCCTGAAGAATACTTAATGAGTTATTTGAAATTTTTGTTCTTGCTGTCAACAAGGAGCTACAGTAACTTAGTGGCTTGTATTACTCGACCAGTAACAGAGAGACACCAGTTCAATCCAATCTCTACTTGCCTGGGCCTCTTCAAAAGCACTTTCCAAACCTACTCATCCTTCACCTATAAGAATAATGGCAGTCAACATGGGCGAGTACCATCACCTAGTTTTGTTCCAAGTTCTGTACCATCCTGACCTGGAGCTGTAGTTACTGTTTTTAATCATTGCATTAAAATTGTAGGGTTGGGAAGAGGCTATAAATTCTGACCTTACCAGTTACAGTGCAGTTCTATAATTTTAGAAATAAAAATCAAATGCAGCATCAAATTTGATCACCAACTAAGCACGATAATGTGTTCATGGGAGCTATTCCTAATCCAGATGCGTAGAAAACTTATTACCATAATCTTGATCGCATAGCTCACTTTAACATCTCTTGTAGAGTACATCAAGCCACAATCCCTCATTACTGCTTGAAACTACCAACTTAATCCCCTCCAGTTCTAGAGTAGAGCTTGAACTGACCATATTCTTGTCAAATATAGAATGATTAACAAAACCAATTAACCATAGATGTCAAGAGCTTCATTGCCAAAAGGCTGGCATACATGTAAATAAATTTAAGATGCATGTGGCAAAATTAGAGTAAATTAAAAGGCCAGAACGTCAGTCACAAGTAGCAGATGAAACAAATTTATTCTGGACAGTGATGGGCATGCTTTCAGACAGGTATAAAT
The DNA here is from genome assembly GCF_037043375.1 of Chiloscyllium plagiosum. Taxonomy (NCBI): domain Eukaryota; kingdom Metazoa; phylum Chordata; class Chondrichthyes; order Orectolobiformes; family Hemiscylliidae; genus Chiloscyllium; species Chiloscyllium plagiosum. Next base: position 5,612,573 of record NW_028270149.1, on the reverse strand, counting down.
GAGAGCAACATTGATAGACCTAAATTGGGCCTACCTGTTGGACTTACTCTGGGATAATACTCATTTAATGTTGGTATTTGCAAGCAGTCATTTATGATGCCTTATGTATACATTTTCTTTCTGGTTCATTAGGAGCCATATAATAGTGAATTCCATAAGACTTAACAATAGTCAACCCAGACATGCTTATTGTTTTAGTTATGTTCCAGTACAGAGTCAGACAGCCAAATCAAATCGGTTCTCTTCCCCCCCCCCCCCCCAATTCCTGTATTCTCAATAATCAAATTAAAGGTTCAATGACACTCAAAATTACCCCCACTGGTTCTTAATAAGACTTTTTGAATAACTGACACCAGGTGCCAAGTTTATAGCTGAAACAAAAGAATTAACAATTTATCAATATTACTTCAGCTTTAATAAAGCAATGTTAAGCAACAAGGCAATCTAATTAATGTCTATGATTTAAACCCTATCTTCTTGGATTGCCACCACTCATAAAAACATAGAAGATAGCCATGCTGGATGATTAAATAAATTGAGGGTTTGGGTAAGAAAAAGAAGGATACATATGTAAGGTATAGACAGGATAGATCAAATGAACCCTTAGAGTATAAAGGCAGTAGGAGCATACTTGGGGAAATCGGGGCAAAAAGGAGACATGGGATAGTTTTGGCAAATGGATTTAAGGAGAATCCAAAGGGTTTTTACAAATATATTAAGGACAAAAGGGTAACTAGGGAGAGAATAGGTCCCTTCAAAGATCAGCAAGGCGGCCTTTGTATAGAGCCGCAGAAATTGGAGAGATACTAAATGAGTATTTTGCATCAGTATTTACTATGGAAAAGGCTATGGAAGATAGGGGAGGAAATAGATGCTGACACCTTGCAAAATGTCCAAATTACAGAGGAGGAAGTGCTGGATGTCTTGGAATGCATAAAGGTGGATAAATCCCCAGAACCTGATCAGGTATACCCTAGAACACTGTGGGAAGCTAGAGAAGTGATTGCTGGGCCTCTTGCTGAGATATTTGTATCATCGATAGTCACAGGTGAGGTGCTGGAAGACTGGAGGTTGGATGGTGAGGACAAGCCAGGGAACTACATACCAGTGAGCCTGATGTCGGTGGTGGGCAAGTTGTTGGAGGGAATCCTGAAGGACAGGATGTACATGTATTGGAAAGGCAAGGACTGATTCTGGATAGTCAACATCGCTTTGTGCATGGGAAGTCATGTCTCACAAACTTGATTGAGTTTTTTAAAGAAGTAATGAAGAAGATTGATGAGGGCAGAGCGGTAGGTGTGATCTATATGGACTTCAGTGAGGGGTTTGACAAGGTTCCCCATGGGAGACTGATTAGCAAGGTTAGATCTCATGGAATACAGGGAGAACTAGCCTTTTGGATACAGAACTGGCTCAAAGGTAGAAGACAGAGGGTGGTGGTGAAGGGTTATTTTTCAGACTGGAGGCCTGTGACCAGAGGAGTGCCACAAGGATTGTTGCTGGGTCCTCTACTTTTTGTCATTTACATAAATGATTTGGATGTGAACGTAGGAGATATGGTTAGTAAGTTTGCAGATGACACCAAAATTGGAGGTGTAGTGGACAGCGAAGAGGGTTACCTCCAGATTACAACAGGATCTTGACCAGATGGGCCAATGGGCTGAGAAGTGGCAGATGGAGTTTAATTCAGATAAATGCGAGGTGCTGCATTTTGGGAAAGCAAATCTTAGCAGGACTTATACACTTAATGGTAAGGTCCTAGGGAATGTTGCTGAACAAAGAGACCTTAGAGTGCAGGTTCATAGCTTCCTGAAGGTGGAGTCTTGGGTAGATAGGATAGTGAAGAAGGCGTATTGTATGCTTTCTTTTGGTCAGCGTATTGAGTATAGAGGTTGGGAGGTCATGTTGCAGCTGTACAGGACATTGGTTAGGCCACTGTTGGAATATTGCGTGCAGTTGTGGTCTCCTTCCTATCGGAAAGGTGTTGTGAAACTCGAATGGGTTCAAAAAAGATTTACAAGGATGTTGCCAGGGTTGGAGGATTTGAGCTCAAGGGAGAGGCTGAACAAGCTGGGGCTGATTTCCCTGGAGCTGAGGGGTGACCTTCTAGAGGTTTACAAAATTGAGGAGCATGGATAGGGTAAATGGACAAAGTCTTTTCCCTGGGGTTGGAGAGTCCAGAACTAGAGGGCATAGGTTTAGGGTGAGAGGGGAAAGATATAAAAGAGATTTAAGGGGCCAACCTTTTCACGCAGATGGTGGTGCGTGTATGGAATGAGCTGCCAGAGGAAGTGGTGAGGCTGGTTCAATTGCAATATTTTAAGAGGCATTTGGATGGGTATATGAATAGGAAAGGTTTGGAGGGATATGGGCCGGGTGCTGGCAGGTGGGACTAGATTGGGTTGGGATATCTGGTCGGCATGGACGGGTTGGACCGAAGGGTCTGTTTCCATGCTGCACATCTCTATGACTCTATAGGAACAGGAGGCCATTCAGCCCTTTGATCCTGCTCTGCCATTCATCACAGTCATGGCTGATCGTACAACTCAATAGCCTAATCCTGCTTTCTGCACATAATATTTGATACCATTCGCCCCAAGGGCTATACCTAGCCATCCCTTGAATGCATTAATATTTTGGCATTAACTGTTTGCACTACTGCATCGCAGCACCAGGGTCCCAGTTTCGATTCCAGCCTTGGGCGACTGTCTGTGTGGGGCTTGTACATTCTCCTTGTGTCTGCGTGTGTTTCCTCCGGGTGCTCCGGTTTCCTCCCAAGGTCCAGGGATGTGCAGGTCAGGTGAATTGGCCATACTATATTGCCCATAGTGTTAGGTGCATCATTCAGAAGGGAATGGGTCTGGGTGGGCCGAAAGACCTGTTTCCACTCTGTAGGGAATCTAATCTTTTAAAAAAAAAACTACTTCCTGTGGTAATGACTTCCACAGCTCACCACTCTTTGGGTGAAGGAATGTCTTCTTATCTCCACTCATGCAAAGATAAACCGATACAGTTAACAGACTTTCTTTATTAGAAAACGTGTAACTGGCCAGTCACTTAAGCAGTCTCCACAATCCATAATCTCATAAGCGTGTGGTATTGTGTCTTGCTTGGTTTTTAAAGATACTTATGCATCCAGATAGCTTCCAGTAGACTCCAAGGAGTATTAATATTTATAACTGAAATTCTATTCTTGAACTTTCAATAAATTGATAGTGAAAGGACACACCAGGGAGCAATCAGACCTCTGTCCTTCAGCTTTTGCAGGTACAATCCTTTTGACTTAAACACAGTACAAAAGCAAGTTCAAAATGGGATTTCTGTTTAATGGACTAGTTATCTCCCTCGAGACTCCACTTAAATTCAGTATCTGCCAACTGCTTGAGCATAAAGCAACTCCACAACCAAAACATCGACAAAGTTCTTTGAACAAGAATCCACCTGTACTTATTTATGAGGCCAGGCCTCATAAATATCAGTTTGTTCTCTCGTTCTTTGAAAAGCAAAACAAGCTTCTGCTTACAGTCCAAAGGTCATCTTTAGTTCTGAGCTCAGGTTCCAGCACCAAACTACAAATGACAAAAATTGAGAGTATTTTTGCAGTTTCTTTTTCTAGGCAGACTAAATAAATGGTAACAGTAAAATAACTCTACCTAAGAATAGGAGCAGGAGTAGGCCACTTGGCCCTTCAAGCCTACCCACCGTTTAACAATATCATAGCTGATCTTCACCAGGCCAGAACTCCTCTTTTGCAGAAAATCTGCCTACTTGTTTTTAAGTACTTTGTGTCTCGTCTTCACAACTCTGAGATTTAAAAATTCTGTATTTACTTACTACTGTGTAGAACAGTTAGAGCCTTTTTGGTTTTGAAATAGAGTTTTGCCACTCTAATACAAAATTTGATCATTGCAGGTTTGTTGGACGCATTCATGTTTTCAGTGATAAGCAAGAACCAGTTGCAAGGTACAAGTTATGATATGTGATCATACTTAAGTGTTTAATCTTACTGTGCACTGTATAAATGCTTTCCCATCTATTGAACTGGGCTTACACTGAAGCTGTACGTTGGCTTCTGGGATGTGTTGCGTTGGTGGGGTGGAAGTTAGAGCCAATTTTATTTGTTATCCTAAACTGAAGAAATAATTCATATCAATAACAATTTTGCGAATGTTGGTATTGAAACCTTGACCTTTATGTTGGAAGTGTTTATCTCAAAGCAAAATTCCCTGATTACTAATTTGATCATGTAATGTATTTATTATAAGGAATATCTCTAAATAAATATAATGTTGAATGAGCTACAACTAATTTAATTCCAGCTTCAGTTGTGCAAGTCATTGGTACAGCAGGTTGAATTGATGCCGTTTCATATCCAACTACCAGAAGTCCTGGGCAACATCCAGTCTTCGGCTGACAAAACGGCAAGTAAAACTGGGAAGCAATAACCATCTCCAACAAGTTGCATGTAACCACTGTCTGTGGACATTCAGTGATATAACCGTTACGGAATGCCCCACTATCAACATTCTGGGAATTAGCACTGACTGGAAACTGAACTGGACTTATAAATACGGTCAACAAGAGTAAGTTAGAGGCGAGGAATTCTGAAGCTAGTGACCTGCATCCTGACTCTCAAGTCTGTCCACTGTCTACAAGGCACACCAGGAGTATGATAAAATACTCTCCACTTGCCTAGATGAATGCAGCTCCCATAACACTAAAGAACACCATCCAGGACAAAGCAGACTGCTTGATGGGCACCACATCCACAAATATCCACTCCCTTCATCATGACGCTAGGTTGCAGCAGTGTGTACCATCTACTCGATGCACAGCAGAAGTCTGCTGCGGCTTTGTTGGATAGCACCTTCCAATTGCACGACTGACCATCCCGAAAGATGAGGGCAACAGATACGTGGGAATCCCCCCAGCTGCAATTTTCCCTCTAAGCTACTCACCATCAGAAGGCTGCTGCTTCATTTTTCACAGTCAGAGTTCTGGAACTCCACTTCTAACTGCATTAAGGATATATACCTGTACTAAATGAACTGCTGTAGTTGAACAAGGCAGCTGACCACTCGCTCCTCAAGGATAGAATGGAATAGAATCCCTACAGTGGAAACAGGCCATTTGACCCAACAAGTCCACACTGATCCTCCAAAGAGTAACCCATCCAGACCCATTTCTGTACTACTGTACGTTTACCCCTAACTAATACAGCTAACCTACACATCCCTAAACACTCAGCAATTTAATATGGCCAGTTCACCTAACCGGCACATCTTTGGATTGCGGGAGGAAACCGGAAGAAATTCACACAGACACTGGGAGAATGTGCAACCTCGGTACTGACAGGCGCTCGAGATTGGAATTGAAGCCAGATCCCTGATGCTGTGAGGCAGCAGTGCTAACCACTGAGTCACCATGCCACCCTCAAGCCACTATGCCACCCTTAATGATAAACGATGGTCCACCATACAGAGCCATATGACTTGAACAAATGGGAAACAAACCATGATGTTTTGTTGGTATCGGAGAAATATTTTGAAAACACACCTGCAGACGTTGAGTGAATAGGTTGCTCAAATATACACACTTTCTAACTTATACACAAATGTTCTTAACTGGTTTCCTGACTATGTTTAGACCTGCATGGAATTTTTTAAATTGGATGAATTTTTCTTCTTCCTTTCTCAAACTGAGATTTACTTATTTATGTTAGATCTTTGGGCCCTGAAAACCTGCTTTTAAGAGGAGCCACCTTAAAGAACACGGATAAGATATATGGTAAGCTTTGTATGGCTGTTGTGAAACTGCTTCTATCTGTACAGACCACTGTTACATCGATAATTGTTTATTATAAGTATCTTTACGGATATGGTTTTGAGCTCTGTCGATATGGACTACATTAGTTCATAGAACCTAACATAAAATGACTTTTCAGAAGTTTCAACATGTATAGATTTATCTGCACTGAGTAATAGACATTCCTTTTCAACTGAATTTCAGGTGTTGCCATATATACTGGGATGGAAACGAAAATGGCATTGAATTACCAAGGAAAGTCACAGAAACGCTCTGTGGTGGAAAAGTAATTACATTCTTGTGAATTGTGCATTTCATTTGAAACAATGCATGTAGATTTTGAAAGTTATTTCACTGAGTTTCATTACTGCTACTACAGCTAACAATGTTTTTCATGGAATATTTTGTCATATCTGTTCTGTGTTTAGCAAGGGGACAGTAGGGGTGGGGGGGTGAAGAGAGAGGGAGGGTAGGGGCAGATGGGTTGGATAATAAATGATGTACTGGTGTAGAATTTCAAATCAATCATGCCAGTAACTGCAGTCACCATAAATACATTTTGAGGTTAACAACATAGTTGTCTGATTCATATGTTGTAATACCACTAAAATACTTTCAGAAATTAAAAATCACTGTCTCCAATCTTCGAAAATTTTGCGCAATAATATTTTTAATTGTTTTGTTATAATAAGCAAAGGAAATGTAGGGGAATGGGTCTGGGTGGGTTGCTTTTCGGAGGGTCGGTGTGGACTTGTTGGGCTGAAGGGCCTGTTTCCACACAGTAAGTAATCTAATCTATAACTTTTAATGCAAGATGACTATTTTATAACGCAAGATGATCTATAAAGGTACTGACTTTCTAAACAAGTTTTCTTTGCTACCACAGGATATTATAGATTGTGAACTACATAGAGTGAAATATAGGAATAGAGGAGATGTTTCAAAAGACTGTGGGCAGAGAAACAGTGGGGCAAAAGAACTAGGTAATGTATTAATCTAAGACAGGTGAACTCTTACAGTAGTGCTCAAATCAATGCTGAGTTGCCAGAAAAATTGATCAGAATCTGTCAAGACAGAGTTAGAGTAATTTGAAAAAAGGACAGCAGAACATTACTGAGTCAGAACTGACACTGCTAGATTGAGTTCCTTCATAGAATTACTAGATTTGCATGTTATGATTATTGAAGCCAATTTAAAGATCAAAACTTCTTTTATAGTTTCATTATTAGTATTATATATCACCATAACAAATATAATTTGATTTTTTTGTTTTTGTCTTGCAGGTCAATTAATGTTTTTTTAATAGTGTACTTGTGCATATTGGTCAGTAAATCTTTGATAGGCACCATGTTGAAATACATTTGGCAAAGTGATCCTGCTAATGATGAGCCTTGGTATAGTTCAAAAACAGGCAAAGAAAAAAATATCAACCAGGTATTGGAATACATTCAACTCATTTTTATACTTAGGAGAAGATTTCTATCCACAAAACTGAAAAATGTTTTCATGTCACAATTCACATCCTGCCAGTTACAGTGTAACAGTTGTTTCTCAGTACTACCTGAGTTTTTATGTTTTTGATGCACCATTGTTGATGTATTAACATTTGTCACAGTATTTTTCAATTGCTCAAAGGTTCCAAGTAACTTTTAGTATTGATTTTTAACTTGTGTAATTGAATACTTTATTGATTAAAGTGGTTTAAATTTTAATTCATTGTCCTCTATCTTCCTGTGATTTCTTAATCCTTTCCCTAATTCTTTCTACTCTGATTATATCTACTCTACTGTAACCTTTTACTGAATCTAAATATAACTTGAAGAACCAAAAGGACTGTAGATGCTGTAAATCAAAAACACAAATTGCTGGAAAAGCTCAACCGATCTGGCAACATCTGTGGAGAGAAATCAAAATTAATGTTTTAGGTCGAATGACCTTTCCTCAGTTGGAAAACAGTCCTCAGAATTGAGGAAGGGTCATTCAATCTGACCTGCTAAGCTTTTCCAACAATTTCTGTTTTTGCTTATAACTTTAAGATCCTTTCCCTTTGCTGTTCATGTTAGGTTTGTGACCAGTGTTACCAGACGCCAGAGTGAATAGAACCTGAAAAACTAAGTAAGCTTATGGTTTTCTGTCAGTGTTGATGGTCATTTTCAAACTATTAGTGGATACCAGCTTAGAACAAAAGATGGAAATGTTCTTAACTAAAGAAGCTGGATGATGGAAGCTAACCCATTGAAATCTGCAGTATTTTGTCACTTCACAATTGCGTTATTATTTGTTTCTGCGACGTGATGGTCTCAGCTGAGTTGTAATTGAAGATGTGAAAATATGGGAGTGCTTATTTTCTTTTTACAATTAATGACTTGCTAATGAAATTTATTTATCAATTTTTTAAAATTCAAACCTATATTTCCTCCTCTATTAACACAATATATTTGGGAAAAATATAAGTTATGCATGACAAAGAAAAAGCATTTTTCCAAGTTTTTTTCATTGGTTTAATTTTTATAAATTAACAAAACAATAAAGGGTATGATTCACCATGAAAAAAAGCTGTATATTAAAGTACACCAACAATATATTGTTGAAAATTTTTGTACTTGATGCATCACTGGCAAGGCCAGCATTTGTCTTTTTATCCCTGATTACCCTCGAGAAGGTGGTGTTGAGTTACCTTCTGGAACCATTGTAGTCGGTTACACAGCTGTTGGGAAGGAAATGCATACTTGAAAAATTTTGAGAGTAATACTGCTTTCTTCATTAAACTAACTCCTATATAATTACATTGTGTGTTTCTGCTCAGTTCTCCTGTTTTAAACAAGGAGATTGACTGACTTGAATTTTGAAGCAATTGTAAGTTGTTCATCTTAAAATTGATCTAAGAGAACAATGCTGCTAACATGTAATAGTTATTTATTTTCTTCCATGGTTAAGTACACAAAGACAACACATTCCATTACATAATTATATCAAATTGATTTATGATGTGGTAATCAATGACCGTTCACCTGTTATATAGGCCCCTGCTTATCTTTTTTTGCACCTGAGTTTGTCATCTTGCTTTCAGATTAGTGTGAACTACATGACTGTTTCTACTAAACAGGGTGACTCTCGGAAAGAACCTGTAACTTTCAAAGCTGTATGAACTGATGAATGTACGGCCTGCATTTTGAAGCTCCAGGAGAGCATATTGCTGAATGTCAAATTCTCCTGAGTATGTTCACAAGGAAGTCATTGAGTTGACAAGAGCTTTCACTGCTAAATTGTTAGTCTCACCTTTCTTATTTCTTTCTTCCACCCATATAACTTCACTGGACAATCTCCCAGGAATATCCTTCCTAAGTACAGCCGTAATGTTATCCCTAATAGAAAATGCACCTCCCCTTCTTCTCTTGCCTTCCTTTCTGTCCTTCCTATAGCATCTATACACTCGAATATTAAGCTGCCTGTCCTGTCCATCCCAGAGCTACATTTCTGAAGTAGCTGTATCCCAGTCCCATGTTCCCAACCATGCCCTAATCTCCGTTATCTGTCACGCATCATGCATTGAAGTAAATACAGTTTAATTTCAGTCTTACCTCATTCTCTGCCAAGCTCTCGTCTGCCTTGACTATTGGAATTGTTCCCTTATCTACTGTACCAACCTCATAAGTTGTAACAAATCTCGCGACAAGGATATGCCACCAATTCAGGTGGAATCCATCCCTCTCATACAGGTCATTTCTATTCCTGAAGAGATTCCAATGATCTAAAAATCTGACTCCCTTCTCCCGGCACTAGCTCTTCAGGCACTCATTCATCTGCTGAATCCTCCTATTCTAGCTCTCACCAGCATGTGGCTCTCGTAGCTGTCCAGACATTATTAGCCACAAGGAACTACTTTTTAACCTCCTGCTTAGTTCCCTATATTCTCTCTGCAGAACCTCATTCCTGTCGTTTGTACCAACACACAACTTCCTGCATCACTGTCCCCTTTTGTCAGAAAATTTTACACTTCCACCGAGATACCCTTGACCTTGGCACCAGGGATGCAACGCCATCCTGACGTCTCGCTTACAGCCACAGAAATGTCTGTCTGTGTCCCAGAGTAGAGAGTCCCCTATTTCAATCAGTCAGTTGAAACCTAATTGTGTGTTTAATTTTATTTATTTCCTGCTGAGGAGCAAGGTAGAACTTTAAAATACACATGTATGTGGGTGAAGTAAGCAGCTGAGCAGTGTTCTGGATATTCAGCTAATTGACTTCATTATTGACAGCTTGTGAAGATGTTCATCGACTTCCTCTCCTACATGGTGCTCTTCAACTTCATCATTCCAGTTTCTATGTATGTCACTGTGGAGATGCAGAAATTCTTGGGTTCTTACTTCATTACGTGGGATAAAGACATGTATGATGAACATTTGGGTGAAGGCGCACTGGTAAACACATCTGATCTCAATGAGGAGCTGGGGCAGGTCTGTACCAAAGTACATACTCTGTTGTGATGTACTGGATGCTTCTTTGTAGAATTGTCATTTTGTGTTCTATATGAGTTAATAATTCTCTTGCAGACAACTGTAATTTTAGCTGGTTAAAGCACAAACATGGTTTCACAGAATTTAACTTACTCCAGTAACAGTTCTTAAGAATGATCAATTGTATCCCCCTGTGAGAGTTTGTCTTGCATGAAGAGTGATTTTCTTTGTTAAATTTAACATCTTAAGAACAGGAGTCAGCCATTCACCTGTCAAGCCAGCTGTGCCATTTCGTGTGTTATGGCTGATCAAACACTTCAATGTCTTTTACACATATCATTCCTATAACCCTTTACACCAGCATTAATCAGAAATCTATTCATCTCTACCTTAAACTTAAAGATTGAGTTTCCAAAACTTTCAGAGGAGAAAGTCACAAACATTCACAATCCTTTGAGTAAGACAGCTTTGACTCATCTCCATTCTAAATGGCTTCCCCCTTATTTTTAAATTGTGACTATTGGTTCTTTGACTCCCAAGCAGGGGACAGTTCTGAAATAAAAATAGAATGTCTGTCTGAGAAACATGCAGCATCTGGGAAGAGAGAAACAGAGGTATTGAGTTCAATGTGATCCTCTTCAAAAAACATTACCTGTATTTATCTCATCCATCAATTTGAGTATTTTGTAGGTTACAATAAGATCAGTTCTCATCCTTTGAAACTCTAGAGCAGTACAGCACAGTACAGGCCCTTCAGCCTTCAATGTTGTGCCGGCCTTCTACCTACTCTTAAGATCATACCATTCATTGTACTAGCTTCCATGTGCCTATCCAAGAGTTGTTTAAATGTCCCTAATGTATCTGACTCCACTACCACTGCTGGCAATGCATTCCACGCACCCATCACTCCCTGTATAAAGAAGCTACCTGTGACATATTCCTAAGCCCCCCTCCAGTTATCTTAAAATTATGCCTCTTCGTGATAGACATTTCTGCCCTGGGAAAAAGTCTCTGCCTATCCACTCTATCCATGCCTCTTGTCATCTTGTATACCTCCGTCAAGTCACCTCTCATCCTTTTTTGCCCTAGTCCCCTCAACCTTTCTTCATCAGACACCCTCCAGTCCAGGCAGCAACGTAGTAAATGTCTTCTGCACACTCTCTAAAGCTTCCACATCTTTCCTATAATGAGGTGACCAGAACTGAACACAATATTCCAAATCTGGTCTAATCAGGGCACTAAACAGCTGCAGCATAACCTTGCAACTCTTAAACTCAGTTCCCCCTGCTAATGAAAACCAACACACCATACACCTTCTTAACAATCCTATCAACTTGGGTGTCAGCTTTGAGAGATCTATGGACATGGACCCTAAGATCCCTCTGTTTATCCAAACTGCCAAGAATCCTACCTTTAGCCCCGTATTCTGCATTCAAATTCTACCTTCCAATGTGAATCACTTCTCACTTCCAAAGGTTGAACTCCCTGTGCCACTTACAAGCCCAGTTCTACATCCTGTCAATATCCCGTTGCAACCTACAACATCCCTCGACACTATCCACAACACCAACCTTCATGTCATCAGTAAACTTACTGACTCACCCTTCCACTTCCTCATTTAAGACATTCATAGAAATCGCAAAGAGCAGAGGTCCCAGAACTGATCGCTGCAGAATGCCACTGGTTACCAAGCTCCAGGCTGAATACTTTCCGTCTACTACCATCCTCTGTCTTCTATGGGCCAGCCAGTTCTGTATCCGGACAGACAGGTTTCCCTGTATCCGATGCCTCCTTACTTTCTGAATGAGCCTACCATGGGGATGCTTATCAATTGCCTTGCTAAAATCCAGGCACACCACATCAACTGTTCTACCTTCATCAACATATTTTGTCACATCTTCAAGGAGCTCAATAAGGTGAGGGGCAGGTCATGCCTCACTAACAAAGCCTTGCTGACTCTCTAATCAAACTATGGTTTCCCAAGTAGTCATAAATTCTGTCTCTGAGTCCTCTCCATTACTTTGCACACCACAGACGTAAGACTAACTGGTCTGTAATCCTCAGGATTAACTCTATTCCCTTTCTTGAACAAGAAAAAAATGAATGTGAGTACGGGATCCCTGACTTACAAATGCCTGACTTACGAATGGGATCTCATTCGTAAGTCAGGCATTTGTAAGTCAGGGACCCCGTACTCACATTCTTTCCGTAAAGGCAAGCCTACTTCACAGCTTGCTGAATCTGCCTTCAGTGACCCATTGACAAAGACATCTAGGTCCCTTTATGCATCTACACTTTCCATCCTCTTCCCATTTAAAACACACTCTGCATATATGTTCCTTCTGCCAAAGTGGGTAACCTGTCATTTTTTTCATATTATATTGCAACTTATATTCTTATCTACTCGCTAAAGTCCTCCACATCCTCCTGAAGCCGCTGTACTACTATTACTATTTCTGTCCACGTTTCTGTTTAGTTTTGTATCATCTGCAAATTTGGAAGTATTACTTTTGGTTCCTGCCTCCTTAACATGAGCAGCTGCAGCCCAAGCACTGATCTTTGCGGTATCCCTCGAAACACAGCCTTTCAGTGCATGAATGGCCTGTTTATTCCTACTGTACCCTGCCTGTTAACCAATTCTTAATTGATGCCAATTCATTACCATCTCATCCAATGTGCATTCATTTAAATAACCAATTTCCTGTGGGGGGAGGGGATTGTTATCAAAAGATTACTGAAAACTTAAGTGTCCTACAGTAAATCTGCCTTGTTTGGTGTACACTGAGTGGGGGATGCCAGTTACCTCAGCGTGTTGATTGTGACAACAGCCACTCAGAAATGCAGTCAGCGAAGGGTTTGATCAAAAGAGTGGGGTGGAAAGAGAGACAACCAGGCAATTCGTTCCCAGACTGAGGTAACCTAATCCCATCAGTTGCTAGTTGCATGAGAGTTCCAGATAATGGGGATGTTACTGTAGTCCATTGGCTCTCCTTTATCAATTTTGTTAGTTTTTTTTTCAAAAACCTCCAAGTTTGTCAAACACTATTTCCCACTCGCAAATCTGTGCTATGCCCAATTAAGTCATTATCCTCTGAATATCCATTTACCGCATTATTTTATAACAGATTGCAGTATTATTCCTACTACAGATCTGGAGGTCCATGTTTCTCTCTCTCTCTCTCCGTTAAATAGTGGGGTGACAGTTCCAATTCCAGGAATATTTTTTCTCATGCACTGCTACCATTTGCTGATTCTTGCTTTGATTGACTTTCGATATTAAACAAAATCAAAATCTTATTTTGTTGTTTATCAAATTAAGATATTTTTAAAAGTGGGCACTCAAAGTGTGTCACGTTTTTCTGTCTTGTGTCTTGATCTGCAGAGATTTTAATTTTTTTATTTATTGTCTTTTAATTCCTATCTGTCTGGTTGTAGATCCAGTATGTTTTCACGGATAAAACTGGAACCCTGACTGAGAACAACATGGAATTTATTGAATGTTGCATAGATGGATTCAAGTATAAAAACTTCGTTGATTCGTGTGTTGTGGATGGAATTTCTTCAAATGATGGTCCTTGTAGTAGTATCTATGGAATGGCTGGAAAGGTAACATTATTTTATCTGGCATTGCCTATTTTTGAATATAATTCTTATCTGTAATCTGCTCCAGACTGCAAATATCTGAAGTATATGTTCCTCCAATTCTGATTTCTTCTGCATCCTCAGTATTATTAGCAGTATTATTGGTGATGATACCTTTAATTGCCCAGGACCTCAGCTTTCCAGTACCTTCTGCCTCACTACTTCACTTTCCTCTTTAAAACCTATCTCTTTGACAAAACATTTGATTATCTGAAATGGGCAGATTTTAAAGGAACCCACTGAAGTTGGTATGTTGGTGTGGAGCAGGTTTTGAGAAAAATTCGGTGGATGACCACATGTCTGAGTTTTGTTTGTTATTGTGATACTACACTTGGGGACTGTGTTTGTAAATTGTTTGTTGGGTGTTTAATTGGTGGTAGGCTTATTCTTAAGCAAAAGTTCTTTTAAGTACTTTCTTTTGGGCAGTGGGTTTATTGATATGTAAAGTAAGAGGTGGGGTTCTTCCCCAGTTAGGGGTTAGATCCAGAAGGGAGAGGTGGAAACTGGTGTTTGTACTAAACTTGGATGTTTTGTTTAAGGAAAAGGACTTGATTGGGGTGGTCTCCTTTCAAATAAACATGGTGCCACATTAATGCCTTGAGTTATTTATCTAGCCTGCTTCAACTTGACTGAAAAAAAATCCATTTTAAAGCAAATGTATGAAATGAGAGAAAAATACTTGCCCAATAAAGTATTTGATGTTTCAGATCAAATGTTTGCAGATTTCTTAATTTGTTTGATATTGACAAAAACATTGGCTCATGAAAAAAAAATTGCAGTAAAGAAGAAGAAGAAATGTTTGGAAAACAACCAAATGAATAATTTTTTTGTGAATGATAAGATGCTGCTTTGTTTGTGAAGGAATGATTCTATTCAGTTGAGAGTATTTTTTATTGGCAAGTTGATTCAGGTGCCAGCTAGATAATTGTTTTGTTCACCATTACGCAAGATGTTAGCTCTGCTTGGAGCAGAGTTAGACTGAAAACATGTGAGTTAGAGGAAGGAACCAGAAATAAACATGAGGGAGCTAACTTTGAAACTGAAATAAAAACAGTGTTGGAAATATTCGACCAGTCAGACGTTTGTAAAAGTTTCCGATTGATAAACTTTAATCAAAAGTGTAGGATGTTTAAGGTGAAGCATTTCTAAACAAACAAAGACAGGAAAAACCGGCTAGAAAAAAAATCAAATTGGAGCAGTCTGTGATGGGGCAGAATAATTAAATTACACGAGTAATGGGATACAAGGCAAAAACAATGTGATTTGGAAATGAGTACGGAAACAAAAGATAAAACTGTAGAATGATACATGATGGGAAGAGGCCATGAGCTTGTGCTGGCTTTTTGAAAGTTATCCAGTTAGTTTTCCTCTTATTGTCCTGTGATTCTTTTCCTCTTCAGACTGAAAGGAGGTGAGTGTTTTGAGTGATTTGTTTGAAGTAATTTGTGAAATACCAGTTTTTTTTTTCAGCCGTTTAAAATTACGTTGAAACTGTCTTGTTTTTTTCTTTTAACTTTGGTATGACAGGTCGGCGCAACATCGAGGGCCGAAGGGCCAATACTGCGCTGCAATGTTCTATGTTCCATAACTTGAGCATGCATGTTATTTTAAATTGCACATTTGGCTGCATTTCTGATTGTGCTTTCAGGAAAAAGAGGAGCTGTTTCTTCGTGCTCTATGCTTATGCCACACTGTTCAAGTAAAAGAAGACGACAAAGTAGATGGTCTGTTAAAGCAGCCTGGGGGCTCATATACATATATCTCATCATCTCCAGACGAAGTTGCTTTGGTACAAGGCGCTAAAACGTAAGAATCAAAAGTATTTTTAAAAGGATATGATCTCTGTTATTTGTATTTAGAATATAGGTTTCTCTATTTACAGAGAAAGAAATAATAGTAAGAATACAAGGAAAATTAAGAAATCTCCCTTGTGTTTGTTCTTAAGGGAGAATAAACTGGAGTTTAGTGTATTAAATTACATTTGTTCCTACCTGATTTCCTTGTAATCATTGCCATTAGAACATTATCCTGATTGCATTCAGGATACATGCAGTCATTGTGTCACTGTTCCTTTCTGTTGTAATTGCTGCATTTCCAAAGTGTCTTTTTGTGAAGGAAGAAAAACACGTAGAAAAATAACTAGTATTACTTTTGTGACTTGAATTTAATCCTTGGGTCTTGGTATTTGATGAACAACTGTAAGCTTAGTTCCTACACCTTAACTCTGGTCTGTTATCCGACATATTTGTGCACCAGATTCTTACATTCAATGTATTCTTACCTGTTTTAAAACATCGTTGCTTAAAAAATGTGTTGGAAGTCTGGTCAACTGGGATTTTTTTATTGGTCAAGATTGGTTAAAGTGGACAACTTTTAAAATAGTTTTGAAGTTTGAATTGAATTTAACTTGAATTTATTGTCACATGTACCGAGGCACAGTGAAAAGCTTTGTCTTGTGAGCAATACAGGCAGATCAGAGTTAAATAGCGGAGATAAGTAAATAATAGGTAAACAGCAATAAAACAAAAAACACAGGCACAGGCGAATGCTAAGAGTTTGAGAGTCCATTCAGTATTCTAATAGCAGTTGGATAGAAACTGTTGTGAAACCGGCTGGTTGGTGTGGGGGTGGGTGGATGGGTGTGTCTGTCTGTCTGTACCTTCTCCCTGATGGTAAAGGTTGTAGAAAAACATTGCCAGAGTGGGATGGATCTTTGACAATGTTGGCAGCCTTTCCTTGACAGTGGGTCTGGTAGGTGGATTCTATAGATGGGAGGTTGGCCTTTGTGATTGCCCAGGCAGAGTTCACTAGTCTCTGTAACTGTCTCCAATCTTGAATGGTACAGCTGCCATACTAGATAGTGGTACATCCAAACAGAATGTTCTCGATGGCGAACCATTAAAAGTTGGAAAGAGTATTCACCTCATGCCAAATTTTCTCAGTTGCCCAAGGAAGAAGAGACATTGTTGGGCCTTTGTAACCAGTGCGTCCACATGAAGAGTCCAAGAAAGCTTCTTGTGGATGACCACTCCCAGGAGCTTGACACTCTCCACTCGTTCCACTTCTGTGTTGGGGGCATAAGTAACATCCCGCCGAAAGTCAATAGTCAGTTCCCTGGTTTTGCTGACATTGAGAGCAATGTTGTTCTCAGTGCACCATTTTTCCAGGTCTCCCTCCCGTCTGTAGTGTTTCATCACCATCTGAGATTCAACCGACTGTGGTGGTGTCATCAGCGAACTTAGTCTGTCATTTGGCAACGCAATCTTGGGTATACAGTGAGTACATTGGGAGGCTGAGTATGCACTCCTGGAGAGGGGGGGGGGGGGGGGGCTCCAATGTTAAATGTCTGTGAGGATGAAATGTTGTCCCCAATTTTCACTGATTGTGGTCTGTGGGTCAGGAAACTGAGCATCCAGTTGCAGAGAGATCACCAAGTTTATTAATCAGTCTCAGGGGGATAATAGTATTGAAGGCTGAAGTGTAGTCATGAGTAGGATTCTTATGTAGCTGTTCTTGGTGTCAAGATGTTCTAGGGAGGAGTGAAGGCCAAATGATATGGCACCTGATGTGGATCTGATGGTCCAATAGGCAAATTGGAGTGAGTCAAGAGTAGTGAGGAGGCTGGAGATTATTAATGCTGTGATCAGCCATTCAAAGCACTTCATGATCACCAAAATTAGGGCCACTGGTAGTCATTGAGACATGCTGCATTTGCCTTCTTAGACACAGGGATGATGTTGGCCCTCTTGACAGTGGCCAGCTGCAGGGAGAGGTCGAAGATATCCGAGAAGACCTCTGCCAGTCGATCTGCTCATGCTCTGAGTGCCCGGCCTGGCACTCCGTCTGGACCCATCTTTTTCCTTGGATTCACACAAAGGAAAACCATTCTGTCCTCTGATGCAGTGACTGTTGGGATAGATTCATCAGGACTTGTCGGAATAGGTGTTTACCTCTCCACCAAAATTCTGCTCAAAGCGAGCATAGAAGGCGTTGAGATGATCTGGGAGGGATGTGTCATCGTCTGCTATCTTGCACTGTCTCTTTTTTTTTTAAGAACCTGTGATGTCATTCAGTCCTTGCCATAGTCACCGGGTGTCTGTCTGGGTCTCTAGTTTGGATCGGTAGTGGGCGTTGGCTGTCTTAATGGCTCTGTGAAGATCATACTTGGGTTCCTTATATTTGAGTAGGTCTGATCTGAAGGCCACATGCCTGGTTTTCAGTAGGTTCTGTATGCCCTGATTTATCCAGGGACTCCTGTTGGGGAACGCCTGGATTGACTTCCTTGGTATACAGTCCTCCATACACTTGCCGATAAAGTCTTTGGTGGTGGTGGTGGCGGCATACTCACCCAAGGTACCTGCAGACTGTTTGAACATGGTCCAATCAGCCGATGTCAGACAGTACTGGCGTTGATCCTCTGCCTCCACTGACCAGCACTGGACCTGTATCTGCAAAGGGGTCTCCTGCTTGAGCTTTTGCCTGTAAGCTGGGAGAAGAAACATGGCATAGTGGTCGGAGTTTCCGAAATGCGGGTGGGGTGATAGACATCTTTCACAGTGGTATAGCAGTGGTCTAAAATGTTCGGGCCCCTGCTGGGACAGGTAATGTTCTGGTGGTACTTGGGCAACACCTTCCTTAGATTGGCTTGTTTGAAGGCATCAGTTAGAATAAACAGGGCCTCGGGGTGTTCCGTCTCCAGGATGTTAGTGATGGAGTAAAGCACATCCAGAGCTTCCTCAACCTTTGCTTATGGAAGTATGTACGCACCAGTTAGCATAGCAGCGGAAAATTCCCATGGTAGATAAAAGGGCAGCATTTGATGGTGAGGAATTCAAGGTTTGGGGACCAGTGGCAGCCCAGGGTTGCAATGTCCATATACCATAAGTTGATTAAAAAGCAAACCTCGCCACCCTTTGCCTTACCTGAGGACACTGTATGGTCCATATGATGGATAGAAAAACCATCCGCCTGAAGTGCACAGTCAGGAATGGGTGGGTTGAGCCAAGTTTCTGTGAAGCAGAGTGCACAGCAGTCCCGCAGTGCACACTGGAAGCTGAGCCGTGATCTGAGTTTGTGCATTTTGTTCTCCAGAGGTTGTGCATTCTCTTTAATTGATTTATTTGTGGGATGTGGGCATTTCTGGCTAGCCAGGAGATATGTTACTTGCCACAGTATTCCTAGCCAAAAGTAGGTGCTGCAGATGCTGGAGATTAGAGTCAAGATTTGTGGGCGGCACGGTGGCACAGTGGTTAGCACTGCTGCCTCACAGCGCCGGAGACCCGGGTTCAATTCCCGCCTCAGGCGACTGACTGTGTGGAGTTTGCACATTCTCCCCGTGTCTGCGTGGGTTTCCTCCGGGTGCTCCGGTTTCCTCCCACAGTCCAAAGATGTGCAGGTCAGGTGAATTGGCCATGCTAAATTGCCCGCAGTGTTAGGTAAGGGGTAAATGTAGGGGTATGGGTGGGTTTCGCTTCGGCGGGTCGGTGAGGACTTGTTGGGCCGAAGGGCCTGTTTCCACACTGTAATGTAATCTAAATCTAAATTAGAGTGGTGCTGGAAAAACACAGCAGGTCAGGCAGCATCTGAGGAGCAGGATAAATCAACGTTTCGGGCTAAAAGGAATCCTGATGAAGGACTTTTGCCCAAAATGTCAATTTTTCCTGCTCCTTGGATGCTGCCTGACCTGCTGTGCTTTTCCCGCACCACTCTAATCTTGACAGTATTCCTAGCCTGTGACCTGCCCTTGTAGCCACCATGTTTATATGGTGAGTTCAGTTGAGTTTCTGGTCAATGATAACCCCAGGATGTTATTAATGATGGTAACACCATTGAATTTAATGGGCAATGGTTAGATTGTCTCTCATTGGTGACAGTCACAGCCTGGCATTTGTGTAGTGCAAATATTACTTTCCACTTGTCAGCCCAATCCTGGATATTGCCAAGATCATGCTGCATTTGATCATAGACTGTTCCAGTATCTGAGGAGTCATGAATGATGCTGAACATTGTGGAATCATTGCCGAACATTCCCAATTCTGCCCTTGTGGAGGGAAGGTCATTGATGAAGCATCAGCAGATGGTTGGGCCAGTTATACTACTCTGAGGGATTCCTACAGAGATGTCCTGGAGCTGAGATGACTGACCTCCAAAAACTACGACCATCTTCCTATGTGTCAGGTATGACTCTGATCACCGGACCGTTTGCCCCCAGATCTCTATTGATTCTAGTTTTGCTGGGGCTCCTCGATGCTACACTTGCCTGAATGCAGCCTTAATGTCAAGGGCTGTCACTCTCCCCTCACTCTCTGGAACTCAGCTCTTTTGTCCATGTTTGAACCAAGGATGTAATGAGGTCAGGAGCTGAGTGACCTTGGGGGGACCCAAAATGAGTGTCACTGAGCTGGTTGGTGCTGAGCTGGTGCAGCTTGTTAACACTGTTAATAACACCTTCCATCACTTTGCTGGTGATCGAGAGTAGATTGATGGGGAGATAATTGGCTGGGTTGGATTTGTCTTGCTTTTTATATGCAGGACATAGTTGGGCAATTTTCCACAGCTGGTGTTGTAGCTGTACTGGAATAGCTTGGCTAGAGGAGCAGCAAGTTCTGGAGCACAACCCTTTAGTACTATTGTCAGAATGTTGTCAGGACCCATAGCTTTTGCAGTGTCCAGTGCCTCCCAACTGTCTTGATATCACATGGAGGGAATCAAATTGGCTGAAGTCTGATATCTGCAATGCTGGGGACCACTGGAAGAGGCCAGGATGGATCATCCACTCAGCACTTTTCGCTGAAGATTGCTGCAAATGCTTCAGCCTTGTCTTTTGCACTGAGGTACTTGGCTTCTCCATCATTGAGGATGGAGATATTTCTGAAGCCACCGCCGCTTCCAGTGAGTTGTTTAATCACCCACCACCGTTCATGTGGCAGGTCTACAGAGCTTAGATCCGATCCGTTGGTTGTGGGGTCATTTATCACTGACAGTCACTTGCTGCTGTTTGGCATTCACCAGGTTGACACCTCTTCAGGTATGCCTGGTGCTGCTCCTGGTATGCCCGCCTGCATGCTCCATTGGTGTAATTGTTACGTTAGAGGGTTAATTATGACTAGCTGCTTGGCTGATTTGTGATGCAGAGTAACACCAACAGTAAAAGTTCAATTCCTGCATTTGCTGAGATAACTGAGATGGTTTCTCTTTCTCAACCTCCCTCTTGCCTGAGATGGTGAACTAAATGACCACCAGTCTCTCAGACAGTAGTGCTATAGTCCAGTAGAACCATGGGGATTTCACTGTAACTTATTCATTGGTGCAATTGTGAAATTAATAGACTAAATGTGTTGCAATCAATGTTTACAAAAAACAATTAGCATCTGAAATATTTTTGGTGTCGGACAGCCAACTTTTTAGGTATTTGTTTTTTTTTTAAATGTTGCCTTCTAATCTGTGCTGTAAACCAGAAAGCATTATGGGGATAAGTGGTAAATCTGAGTATTTATTTTTCCTGTCAGATTGGGCTTCACCTTTCAAGGAATGGAAAACAACCGGATGAAAATACAAAATAGAGAGACAGAAATTGAGATGTAAGACCTGCTTCTTGTTTGTTGTCTTGTATTTTCTACCCTAGTGATAACAAACTGCCTTAGCTGTTATTCAGTCACTTTTATAATCTTATACTAACATTTGAGCACAAAAGATTACTAACTTGTATTAGAGCATAATGTTTTTTAAAATCTTGTCAATTTCTTCTTCCAGCCCTTTTATAGCTGGGCAAACTCACTGTTATTTAAGGTTATATTTACTTTGTTTGTTTGAAGTTGCCAAAGTTTGGAGGTTTTAATAAAAGGGTTGTTCTTGATAAGTAAGTGATCAAAATGTTGGTAAATGAAGTGTAATGTGGGAAACGCAAAGCTTGTTTTCGAAGGGATTGCGTGCAGTTCTGGTCTTCCTATCAGAAGGATGTTACGAAATTTGAAAGGGTTCAGAAAAGATTTACAAGGATATTGCCAGGGTTGGAGGGTTTGAGCTACAGGGAAAGGCTGAATAGGCTGGGGTTGTTTTCCCTGGAGTGTCAGAAGCTGAGGGGTGACTTTTATAGAGGTTTATAAAAATCATGAGGGGCATGAATAGGATAAATAGACAAGATATTTTCCCTGGGGTGGGGGACTCTTGAAATAGAGGGCATAGGCTTAGGGTGAGAGGGGAAAGATATAAAAGGGATCTGAGGGACAATGTTTTGACACACAGGGTGATGCGTGTATGGAATGAGCTGCCAGAGGAAGTGGTGGAGGCTGGTACAATTACACATTTAAAAGGCATCTGGATGGGTATATGAGTAAGAAGGGTTGAGAGGGATATGTGCCAAATGCTGGCAAATGTGACGAGGTTAGGTTAGGACAGTTGGTCATCTCTATGACTCTTTAACAGAATATTACTTAAGCGGAGCAAAACTGCAGAAAGCTGCAACAGACAGGGACTTGGAGGTACGTGTGCATGAAACAAAATGCTAGGTTACAGGTGCAGCGGGTAATCAGGAAGGCTAATGGAATGTTGACCTTTATTTCAAAGGGGTTGAAGTATGACAGTAGGGAAGTCTTAACTGCAACTGTACAAGGTGCTGGTAAGACCACACCTGAAAGTACTGTGAGCAGTTTTGGTCCCCTTACACATTTCATAGCAGACATTCAGAAAAGATTTACTAGGATGATCCTGATATGGAGGGATTATCTTCTGAGCAAAGGCTAAACAAGTTGGGGCTCTACTCACTGAACTTCAGAAGAATAAGAGTTGATCTATTTGAAATGTATGGGATTCATATGAGGCTTAACAGGATAAATGCTGAGAGGATATTTCCACTCATGGGAGAGTTTAAGACCAGAAGGTCTCAATCTCAGAATTAAGGGACATCAGTTTAAGGCTGCGATGAGGAAGAATTTCTTTCAGAGGGTTGTGAATCTTTCTAGAATCATAGAATCCCTACAGTGTGGAAACAGGCCTTTGGCCCAGCAAGTCCACACTGACCCTCCTAAAGAATGTCCCACCCAAATCCATTTTCCCTATCCTTTTGCTCTACTTTAACCCCTGACTAACATACTTAACCTACACATCCTTGACCACTAAGGGCAATTAAGTATGACCAATTCACCTAACCTGCACATCTTGGGACTGTGGGATGAAACCGGAGGACCTGGAGGAAACCCATGCAGACATAGAGAGAATGTGCCAACTCCATGTAGACAGTCGCCTGAGGCTAGAATCAAACCCAGGTCCTTGATCCTTTGAGGCAGCAGTGCTAGCCACTGTGCCTTTGGAGTTCCTTGTCACAGAGAGGTGAGGGGGTAGATTCTTTGTATATATTTAAGTCTGGGATAGATTTTTATTGATAGAGAATTTGAGAGGTATGGAGAAAAGTGGACATGAGAAGAGTCCATCAGCCATGATTCTATTGAATGGTGGAGAGGCTGGAATGCCGGAATGCTCTACTCCAGTTCCTATTCTTATGTTCTTGTGCTTTGTTGGTGGTGAAATCCTAGGTTTCAAAAGCTGCAACTTTTAGTGCCTTGAGAGATGCCTGCAGATGACAGGCTGCATGGATTTAAACTTTTCTCAATGGTCTAGTGGGCCCAGGAAAATCAGAGCTTCAAAGTGGAGATTATGTCACTCCCAGTGTGTTCATGTTTTTCATTGTAATTGTTAACAGAAGGAGTTTTGAGACCTGTATCTGTATATTGCTATTTTGTGGTTCTAATTTGGCTCACATCGCATCAAAATTCATAATTCCAGGATATTTTAACAGTAAATGAGAATTTTTGTTGCTTTGGCAGTACAGGCTTGATGTGTCAAAAGGCTTCTCCTGTACTGCATGATTCTGTTACTAGAGGACATAATGAAAAACATGGCCAGAGAGTAATGTATGGTGCAGAATATTTAACTCTGCTTTTTTTAACCTCTCGCCTTTTGAATCTACCAAAAAGTCTTGAGATGAAACTCAAGAAATTGCAGCAGATTCAGCTTATTTCCTCAATTGTTGTGAGTCTGTGGAGTGGAGCTGTCAGTCATGTAATGTACATAGTGGCTTGGACATAGAAATATCACAACAAAAGTGCAGTAATATGCTTCTAAATTTGGTTCAGATAAATGTTAAATATATATGAAGCTACGTTTTGTCCCATGTGCTGTTAGGAGTACACGACACATCAGATGTAACAATTAAAACGAAAGGTCCCGGTAAGTATTTTTAAATTTGTTGAGCAGTAAGCTTGTCCCCTTTTATTCCTCTCTCAAAAAAAACACCATTCCATTGCTACTTGCGATGTATAGGTGGGTTGTTCTTGGAAGCTGTACTTCTGGAGAGTTCTTAGCTCTGCAATTGTCAATGATTGCCAAAGTGCCAAAAAGTGAAAACTGGAAAATATCAGAGCATTTTGTGATTTCTGTTTAGTTGGCTTCGGTGTAAATCCTTTCAAATTAAGGAAGGATGTGCTGTGTTGTAATACCATCTGTTTCCTGTGTTACTAGTAGAATGAATGCTGAGGTAATTGAAACATCAGATTCTTAAAATTAGCAAGGTAGATGCTAAGAAAATGCGTCCCTGACCTGGAGAATCTGGAGCATCAAGGCTCGAAGGGCAGAATGGCCTACTCCTGCACCTATTGTCTATTGTCTAAGTCACGGTGTCAGTAAGAGATCAGCCATTTTGGACTGAGATGATGCATTTCTTCGAGTTGTGAATCTTTTAAATTCTCTCAGCCAGACTCTCTGGATTCTCAGTTAAAACTTAGAACTGTACAACACAGTACAGGCCCTTCACTCTCGATGTTGAACTAGTCTTTTATCCTACTCTTAAGACCAAACTAACTCACATAGCCTTCATTTTACTATCATCCATGTGTCTATCCAAGAGTGGGTTAAATGCCCCTAATGTATCTGACACTACTACAACTACGGGCAGTGCATTCTATGCATCCATTACTCTGTGTAAAAAGAAAACTAGCTTGGACATCTCCCGTAAACTTTCCTCCAATCACCTTAAAATTATGCCCCCTCATGATAGCCATTTCTGCCCTAGGAAAAAGTCTCTGTCGATCCACTGTGTCTATGCCTCTCAACATCTTGTATATCTCTATCAAGTCACCTCCTCTTATCCTTCTTCACTCCAATGAGAAAAATCTGAGCTCCCCCAGCCCTGCCTCATAAGAATGCCCTCCAGTCCAGGCAGCATCATGGTAAATCTCCTCTGCACCCTCTCGAAAGCTTCCACATCCTTTCTATAATGAGACGACCAGAACTGAACACAACATTCCAAGCTAACCAGGGCTATATAGAGTTGCAGCATAATCTCTTGGCTCTTAAACTCAATCCTGAGCTGAAAGTGTGTTGCTGGAAAAGCACAGCAGGTCAGGCAGCGTCCAAGGAACAGGAGAATTGATGTTTCGGGCATGACCCCTTCTCCTGTTCCCTGGATGCTGCCTGACCTGCTGTGCTTTTCCAGCAACACATTTTCAGCTCTGATCTCCAGCATCTGCAATCCTCACTTTCTCCTCTTAAACTCAATCCCCCTGTTAATGAAAACTAACACACCATTCGCCGCCTTAACAACCCTATCAACTTGGGTGGCAACTTTGAGGGATCTATGGACATGGACCCCCAAGATCCCCCTGTTCCTTCACACTGGCAGGAATCCTGCCTTTAACCCTGTATTCTGCATTCAAATTGGACTTTCCAAAATGAATCACTCAATACTTTTCTAGGTTGAACTCTATCTGGAGCTTCTCAGTCCAGCTCTGCATCCTGCCAATGTCCCGTTGCAGCCAACAGCAGCCCTCGACACTAGCCACAACTCCACCAACCTTTGTGTCATTGACAAACTTACTAACTCATCCTTCCACTTCCTCATCCAAGTCACTTATAAAATCACAAAGAGCAGAGGTCCCAGAACAGATCCCTGTAGAACACCACTGGTCACTGAACTCCAAGCGGAATACTTTCCATCTGCTCCCACCCTCTGTCTTCTATGGGCCAGCCAATTCTGTATCCAAACAGTCAAATTTCCCTGTATCCCATGCCTCTTCACTTTCTAAATGAGCCTGTCAATGGGACCTTATGAAATACTTTGCTAAAATCCATGTACACCACATGCACATCTCTACCTCCATCATTGTTTTTGACACATCGTCAAAGAATTCATTAAGGTTTGTGAGGCATGATCTGCCCCTCACAAAGCCGTGCTGATTATCCCTGGTCAAACTATGGTTTTCCCAAATAATTGTAAATCCTGTCTCTCTAAATCCTCTCCAGTAATTTGCCCACCACCAATGTAAGACTGACTAGTCTGTAATTCCCAGGGTTATCCCTATTTCCTTTTGTGAATAAGGGAATGATATTTGTCACCCTCCATTAATCTGGTACGAGCCCAGTGGATAGTGAGGACGCAAATATCATTGCCAAAGGTGCAGCAATCTCTTCCCTTGCTTTCTATAATAACTTTGGGTATATCCCACCTGGCACAGGGTTCTTGTCTATCCTTATGTTTTTCAAACTTTCCAGCACATCTTCCTCCTTAACATCAACCTGTTTGAACGCATCAATCTGTTTTCACGCTGTCCTCACAAACGACAAGGTCCCTCTCAGTAGTGAATACCAAAGCAAAGTATTCATTAAGGACCTCCCATACCTCAGTAAACCCCAGGCACAAGTTCTCTCCATTATCCCTGATCGGCCTTGCCATTCTGTTGTTCCTCGCGTAAGTGTAGACTCTTTGAGGTTTTCCTTAATCCTACCCACCAAGATTTTTCCATGCACCCTTCTATCTCTCTTAAATTCACTCTTCAGTTCCTTCCAGGCTACCTTGTAACCCTGTAAAGCCCTGTCTGATCCTTGCTTCCTCAACCCTCTTGACTAGACTTGTCATTCAAGGTCCTTTCACCGTACCACCCCTTCCTTGCCTCAGTGGGACAAACCTATCCAGCACTCACAGCAAGTGCTCCCTAAACAACCTCCAAATTTCTGTCATTCATTTCCCTGAGAGTATTTGTTCCCAATTTATGCTCCACAGTTCCTGCCTAATAGAATTGTAATTCCCCTTTCCCCCCATTAAATACTTTCCCAACCATCTGCTTTTATGCCTCTCCATGACTATAGTAAAGGTTGGGAGTTTGATCACTATCACCAAAATGCTCTCCGACCATGAGATCTGGCACCTAACCTGGTGTGTTGCCTGGAACAAATCCAATATGGCCCCCCCGTCTAGTCGGCCTGTCTATATCTTGAACCAGGAATCCTCCCTGGACACGCCTGACACAATCTGCTCCATTCCAAACTATTTGCACTAAGGAGGTTCAAATCAATATAAGGGACGTTGAAGTCACCCATGACAACAACCGTGTTATTTCTGCACCGTTCCGTAATCTGCCTCCCAATCTACTACTCCGTGTCTCTGTTGCTATGGGAGGCGTCTACAGAAAACTCCCAATAAAGTGATTGCACATTTCCTGTTTCTGACTTCCACCTGTACTGACTCAGTGGGCAAACCCTCCACAGCTACCTCCCTTTCTGCAACTGCGATACTATCCCTGATTAGCAATGTTGTTGTTGAGTATGTTTGAGACAAAAATCAATACATTTTTGAACATTGAAGATGGAATGAAATCCAAAATCATGATCTCCTTGAATGGTGGTGCAGGCTTAAAGGACCAAATTCCCTACTTGTCCTAATCATTATGTTGTGAAAAGCTCACACTTTCCTTTCCTGGAACTGAGCACTCCTCAATTCCATAGCTTGACCCTGTTGTTTTTATTTTGTTCCCTTACATTACGGCATGACAATAACTATATAGTGGCAGAAGATTTGGCTGGTGTGTTAAAAGGATATTTTGCATCAATTGTCATGATATAGGATGTTGTCAATGTCACAATAAAGGAAGAGGTATTATAGATGGAATGAAAATAGATCAAGGAAATACACAGGATTGTCAGTACTGTAAATCGATAAACTATCTGCTCCAGATGGGATGTAATCTGGATTTCTGAGGGAATTAAGAATTGAAATTCATCAACATCAAATACAGAAATGATATTTGCAGTCTGGAACATTGCAAGTAATAGATCTCAGCTCATTAAAAAAAAAGCGATCATTCCAGAACAATGAGGAGAAAATTCCAGAGTGTGGGACAATTAGATAGGTTTTGCAAAGAACTGACGGTGGTACAGTGAATGTCTGCCCTCCTCTTGTGTTGTATCATTCTAGAATTGGAGGGAAGTGAACAATCTGAATCACCAGAAAAATAGTTGCAATGCATTTGATCTGCAAATTGACTTTATTAAATGGCTTGTGATTGTTCCTTTATCCTGACTTTGGTTTAATTCAATGAATTTGTATATCAATCTTGGTTACTTAACTTTTTAAGAAAAGGAATAGAATGTGTTCTGCTTGCTTCCAGATATGAACTTCTGCAGATTCTCAGCTTTGACCCTGTTCGTCGACGAATGAGTGTAATTGTGAAAGAGAATTCAGGTAGTGTATACTTTTTATTATTAAAACAAATAAGTGGATTTACCTGTACTCCAGGAAAGTATTGTTTAAAACTGCAAATTAAAAGAATACTTAGGTGTGGTGTAACTTCATTATATAATAGTCATAATGTATTAAAATCTATTGTGTGTATATATAATGTATAAAATCCTAACTTTTACTTACTTTTATGACAACCACATATAATTTTGTCTCCTGCTATAACAGGGAGAATTTTCCTTTTCTGTAAAGGAGCAGACTCTTCAATTTTTCCAAAAGTAAACACTGGAAAACAGGAAGAAATAAGACTGCATGTAGAATGCAGTGCTGTGGTAAGGTCAGACGTGTTTATGTAGTTCATTTACATGTTATCCTCTAAGGTAGCTTTGCAAATAATGCTATTTTTGTATATATATGGACTTACTTCAATTTCATTCTTTATGCTGTGGGTGATAGAGGGAGAAGTAAGGAGAACTGTATTTTAACTGGTCTCTTGAGATTTCAAGGTAGTATTTAGAGTCGTAGAATCATAGAGATGTAAGCTCCCTTATTTTTCTGCTTGTTTTCTTTTTACTTATTGTCAGTTGTGTATTTAACAAATGTCTTGAAGGGCAGATGGTGAAATAAAAACAAATCGCTGGAAAAACTCAGCAGATCAGGCAACATCTGTAGAGAGAAAGCATAGTTAAAGTTTTGGGTCCAGTAACCCTTCTTCAGAACTGGACCTGAAAACATTAACTGCTTTCTCTCCACAGATGCTGTCAGACCTACTGAGCTTTTTTCCAGAAATTTCTGTTTGCGATTTCCAGCATCCACAGTTCTTTTGGTTTTTCAGATAATTAAGTTGTTTTTGTAACAAAACAAGCAAAAGTAAAACCAGAGAAGCACATAGTTGAATTTTCCAAAGCCTGTCCAACCTCTCATGAATGGTGATGAAGAAACATGAAGAAAAAAATCACATCGGTTACAGTTGAAGATTATTTTGAAAATATTGGTGATGATTTAGATGGGAGCATAAGAGGTGTAGTTGGTAAGTTTGCAGATGACACGAAAATTGGAGACGTAGTGGACAGCGAAGAAGGTTACCTCAGATTACAACAGGATCTTGATCAGGTGGGCCAATGGGCTGAGAAGTGTCAGATGGAGTTTAATTTAGATAAATGCGAGGTGCTGCATTTTGGGAAAGCAAATCTTAGCAGGACTTATACACTAAATGGTAAGGTCCTCGGGAGTATTGCTGAACAAAGAGATCTTGGAGTGCAGATTCATAGCTCCTTGAAAGTGGAGTCGCAGGTAGATAGGATCGTGAAGAAGGCATTTAGTATGCTTTCCTTTATTGGTCAGAGTACTGACCATAGGAGTTGGGAGGTCATGTTGCGGCTGTACAGGACATTGGTTAGGCCGCTGTTGGAATATTGCATGTAATTCTGGTCTCCTTCCGATTGAAAGGATGTTGTGAAACTTGAAAGGGTTCAGAAAAGATTTACATGGATGTTGCCAGGTTTGGAGGATTTGAGTTACAGGGAGACGTGGAATAGGCTAGGGCTGTTTTCCCTCGAGTGTCAGAGGCTGTGGGGTGACCTTAGAGAGGTTTCTAAAATCATGAGGGGCATGGATAGGGTAAATAGAAAGTCTTTTTCCTGGGGTGGGGCGAGTCCAGAACTAGAGAGCATAGGTTATGGTGAGAGGGGAAAGCTATAAAAGAGACCTAAAGGGTAACGTTTTCATGCAGAGGGTGGTACGAGTATGGAATTAACTGCCAGAGGAACTGGTGGAGGCTGGTACAATTGCAACATTTAAGAGGCATCTGGATGGGAATATGAATCGGAAGGGTTTGGAGGGATATGGACCGGGTGCTGGCAGGTGGGACTAGATTGGATTGGGATATCTGGTCGGCATGGATGGGTTGGACCAAAGGGTCTGTTTCCGTGCTGTACGTCTCTATGACTCTGTTACCCTTCTTGCATTACCTAAATTATACTCTTGCCTTTTGCTGAGGTATCCTGTTACATTTGAGGAAAAACAAATTTGAAATCGTGACTGTCCTACCAAGGAAAATTGAATGCTTAAAGGAAAAAAAAGGGCAATTGGTCACAGCTGGGGAGTGGGTCTAATTTGATAGTTCTTCCAAACAACTAGCGCACCCATGATGCACCGAATGGCTGCCTCTTGTGCTCTATCATTCTATGATTTTACCATACGATTTTGAAAGCAATTCTATGTCCAGAAACTGAATATGAACAATTTCCTTACCTTTTTAAGCTTGCTTTTACAGTATCTCACACTAAAGCTTATTGGTAATGACAAAAGTTGCATGTCCTTTAGGACGGGAAAAAAATGAGAACTTGTACTTTTCATTTGACGTCCATTACAGATTTAATTGTTAATAATAATAATAATAATAATGTAATAGTCTGTCTCAGTGGGCGGCACGGTGGCACAGTGGTTAGCACTGCTGCCTCACAGCGCCTGAGACCCGGGTTCAATTCCCGCCTCAGGCGACTGACTGTGTGGAGTTTGCACGTTCTCCCCGTGTCTGCGTGGGTTTCCTCCGGGTGCTCCGGTTTCCTCCCACAGTCCAAAGGATGTGCAGGGTCAGGTGATTTGGCCATGCTAAATTGCCCGTAGTGTTAGGTAAGGGGTAAATATAGGGGTATGGGTGGGTTTCGCTTCGGCGGGTTGGTGTGGACTTGTTGGGCGGAAGGGCCTGTTTCCACACTGTAATGTAATGTAATCTAAAATGTACAGATTTTTGTAAAATTAGCAATGTGATTTTTCCTTCCTGACTACATACTTTATAATCTGACAAATTGTGTGAATTGAAATAAATATTTTATACTTGTGGGAGGTAACACAATTTGGGATTTGTGTAAAACTGACAGAGGGAGAAATAAATCATACCTGCATGTTTTCTGCTGTAATTCCCTATGTCTAGGATGGTTTGAGGACTCTCTGTGTTGCTTATAAAGAACTCACTCAAGATGAATACAACCAGATCAGCGCACAGCTTCAGGAAGCTAAAATGGCCCTAAAGGATAGAGACAAAAAGTTAGCAGATGTTTACGACAAAATTGAAATTGATTTACATTTAATTGGTGCGACAGCTGTTGAAGACAAGTAAGTCTGTGTTTGCTCTTGGATTGTGTTACAGTATAATATTCTGGATAAGAAGCTGATATGCTATCATAGAGGTCTTATTACATGACATAATTTATCAATGCATCACATCAGCTCAGTGATGGAATGACTTTTGTTTTGCTCTGCATCGAGCTTGACCAAGAGAACTGTAATTTGCCTCTTTTTGAGATTCCCCCACTGTCAAGATCAGAGCCCAAATAACATGGGGATCGGCCCAGTATCCCTAATGCTCAAGATCAGACGTGGATACTGCGTGGGCGCAAGTCTTGCACCTCCTGCGGTTGCAGGGGAAGGTGCCGGGAGTGGAGGTTGGGTTGGTGGGGGGTGTGCACCTGACGAGGGAGTCATGGAAGGAGTGGTCTTTACGGAATGCTGATAGGGGAGGGGAGGGAAATATATCCTTGGTGGTGGGGTCCGTTTGGAGGTGGCGGAAATGACGGCGGATGATGCGCTGTACATGGAGATTGGTGGGGTGGTAGGTGGGGACCAGTGGGGTCTGTCCTGGTGGCGGTTGGAGGGGCGGGGTTCAAGGGCGGAGGAGCGCGAAGTGGAAGAGATGCGGTGGAGGGCATCGTCGACCACGTCGGGGGGGAAATTGCGGTCCTTGAAGAAGGAGGCCATCTGGGTTGTGCGTTTTTGGAACTGGTCCTCCTGGGAGCAGATGCGGCGGAGTCGAAGGAATTGAGAGAATGGGATAGCGTTTTTACAGGGGGCAGGATGGGAGGAGGTGTAGTCCAGGTAGCTGTGGGAGTCGGTCGGTTTGTAGTAGATGTCCGTGTTGATTCGGTCGCCTGAGATAGAAATAGAAAGGTCAAGGAAGGGGAGGGAGGAATCTGAGACTGTCCAGGTGAATTTGAGGTCGGGGTGGAAGGTGTTGGTGAAGTGGATGAACTGTTCAACCTCCTCGTGGGAGCACGAGGCGGCGCCGATACAGTCATCACAGATGTAGCGGAGGAAAAGGTGGGGGGTGGGGCCAGTGTAGTTGCGGAAGATGGATTGTTCCACATATCCTACGAAGAGGCAGGCATAGCTGGGGCCCATGCGGGTGCCCATGGCTACTCCTTTCGTTTGGAGGAAGTGGGAGGATTGGAACCGCAGGAGGTGCAAGACTTGCGCCCACACCTCCCCCCTCACCTCCCTCCAAGGCCCCAAAGGAAACTTCCATATCCGCCACAGATTCACCTGCACCTCCACACACATTATCTATTGCATCCTCTGCACTCGATGTGGCCTCCTCTATATTGGGGAGACAGGCCGGCTACTTGCGGAGCGTTTCAGAGAACACCTCTGGGTCACCCGGACCAACCAACCCAACCACCCTATGGCTCAACATTTCAATTCCCCCTCCCACTCCACCAAGGATATGCAGGTCTTTGGACTCCTCCATCGTCAGACCACAACAAAACGACGGTTGGAGGAAGAACGCCTCATCTTCCGCCTAGGAACCCTCCAACCACAAGGAATGAACTCGGATTTCACCAGTTTCCTCATTTCCCCTCCCCCCACCCTGTCTCAGTCAAATCCATCGAATTCAGAACCGCCTTCCTAACCTGCAATCTTCTTCCCGACCTCTCCGCCCCCACCCCAGTCTGACCTATCACCCTCACCTTGACCTCTTTCCACCTATCACATTTCCGACTCCCCTCCCCCAAGTCCCTCCTCCCTACCTTTTATCTTAGCCTGCTGGATAAACTTTCCTCATACCTGAAGAAGGGCTTATGCCCGAAACGTCGATTCTCCTGTTCCCTGGATGCTGCCTGACCTGCTGCACTTTTCCAGCAACACATTTTCAGCTACTATTTTTTAATCTTATACTTTACAGTATATCTGTTGTCCTTCTAAAGTAATTGTACATATGCTGTTTAGCAAAATCATGAAAACCAGATGAGCTGATGAAGTTCCTGTTTCAAAGGACTTGGGCAGAAGAAATGAATCCTTTACAAAATTTATAATTATACATACACTGAGGCCAGGTTTCACCTGTGTTGCAAAATTATTAAAACTATTAATAACCTTCTCTGTTGGAAGTCTCCCAGGATAGCAATAACTAACTTTCTCCCAGCCAGTATTGTCATTCATGTGCAAGATACACCACCATTAGCTGAATTAGAAATAAAAACACAATTCTGTAATTAGATATCAGATCAAGCAGCAGTCTGTCGTCAGGTTTCTGATGTTTTAATATATCTATTTTGTCTTAAAGTGTGCACACACATACACATGAAACATCATTCCTTTCATTTCTGTTCATGCAGAAATAAAAACCTTGTAGATGGTTGAACAGTATATGTGCTTTCACTAAAACTTCTGATACCTCCAACAGCTAACATTTTAACTTTTTGAATGAGTGATCACCTGATCGTGGAGCACAGCAGTTAGAATTCCCTGCTGCTTTGCTAATATGTGGACTATTAGTACTGTAAAACCAATATTTCAGAGAAAATAATCTGGAAAATTATTGCTCATGTTCTTAAACAGAAGTATTGCATTTGAACTTGCATGAAATTGAGCTGTTTATTTGCAAAGTTTCTATTTCTCTATTTGCAACATTATTCCATTTTTACACTGAAAACAATATGCAAGATCAAACTAACAAAATAGACATCTCCATTCAAAAAAAGATTTTGTCAAGATACTTGGGCCCATGTTAGGAATTGGCATATTAAAATGTTCCTACTCTTGATATGTGATAAGGATATTAAATCAGAAGTGTATTTAACATGACTTAATACATGGCAAAAGCAAAAAGTTTCTAAACCCATTCAGGATGTCTGATGTGATATCAAGTGTCAATAATGACTTCTATAGCAAGGAATTCGTTATCAACCTTGAAGCAGTTATAGTCACAAAGTCAGGTAGCAGGTTGACTCTGCACAAGTACTCACTCCCAGTACTCAATGCAATTATTGACAACTTTCTGTCTATTCATGTCCTTGGGAAACAAAATTAAAATTATTGTAGATGTTAGCAATCCAAAATGAAAACCGAAAATGTCTGACCTTGAGTGTTATCGGAAGCATCTCTGGAGCTCTGAAAAGAGTGTTAATGTTTGTGACAAAGCTGCTATTTAACAAGGTTATGCCGTCCTTGTTTTTTTTTTCAGAGAGGTTGTAAATGACCCAGGTTCTGAAAAGTCTACGTTAGGGCCAATTTGATGATAGCTAACAGATACTGCCTCAGGCAGAAGGTTTTTAAGTTTTAAAAAAACACGTGTAATAAAAGGTGAGTGGCCAGTTCTCCCAGCTCAGCCATGTTCTGGTTTGCAGGTGTATTTGTGTGTGTGTGTGTGTGTGTGTGTGTGTGTGAGAGAGAGAGAGAAGAAAGGCTTCTAGTCTCTCATTCACTCGCTCTCTGACTTCTCTCCTTTTATGCCAAGGGGAGTTTGTGGGAATTGTTGCAAGTATTTTGGAATAGCGTCATTAAGTCGGAATAGTCGTTTGGGTTTTCGGATAGGATAGGTTATTCAGTACTCTGTTTTCTGTTCCATTCAGTCATCTTGGAAATAAATTCTGTTTTGTTTAAAATGAAGTGATTTGACCAACTGATTCTCTACTGCAACATCCACTGTAGGCTTGCTAAACACAACTAGCAAAGTTAAGGTCTGGGCTACCACTTTGAAATATTTTGAGGGGGCTTGCCTGGTCCATAATAGATTGGGGGCTCATACTGGGATTCATTCTGTAGTTCTAAATTGGGATTCGGCTGTTGGACTCAAACTTGGCAAGTAGTAGGTGTCAGTGTCTTTTATTCCGGGTGTTGATTTTGGTTGATTTAAACAGTGCTTGGGATAGCAATAACTTTTTCAATCATTGAGTTTTCTGGAGGTGGAAGAAGTGACCTTACAAAAGGAGGTTGAAGCCAAGATGCAGGAATTAGCAGACAAGCTGGGGTTGGAGCTGCCTCCTTCCGTGAGGAAAGAAGAGATAACTGCAGCAGTAGCTCAGTATTTAAATTTGCTGGAACCACATCAGAATCTTTAGAGGTGGCTAAAATTCCAATGAAAATGAAGCAGATTGAGTTAGAGGCAAAAGACGGAATTACGATTAAAAGCAGAGGAAAGATGTAAAAAAGAGAGAGATTGAACTTCGGAAATTGGCACTTAGACAGGAGTTCAAAAATTCACTTTCTGCAGTGGTGAGAGCTCGTGGAATTGCAGAAAGTTGAAACAGCAAGGTTAGCAGCAGGAATGGCCAATGATTGAGTTAGTCCATAAAACAAAGTTTGGCTTTCAGAATCAATTTCAATTCATGAGGGATAGAAATTGGGGAAAAGAGAAATCCTCACATGGAAAGGGAAAGGTAGATCTCGGTGAAGATCATAAGGATAACTTATCACAGGGTAAAAAGGAAACCCTTGAAGAGGATAGAGAAGTTAAAAAGCTCTGGTGTTTTCACTGCAGCAAAATAGGCCATGTGAAATCAACGGGTTAGGAGAAAACGAGGAGGGGGTGTAGCACTACTAATCAGAAAGGGTATCACAGCTACAGAAGCTTCCATTGTCAAGGAAGATCTACCTACCGAGTCAGTATGGGTGGAAATTAGGAACAGCAAGGGAGCAGTCACCTCGTTAGGGGTTTACTACAGGCCCCCCCCAATAGCAGCAGGGAGATGGAAGAAAGCATAGGTTGGCAGATTTTGGAAAAGTGTGGACGTAGTAGGGTTGTTGTAATGGGTGACTTTAACTTTCCCAATATTGATTGGAACTTCCTTCGAGCAGAAGATTTGAATGGAGCTGTTTTTGTAAGGTGTGTTCAGGAGGGTTTCCTAACTCAGTCCGTTGACAGGCCGACGAGGGGAGAGGCCATTCTAGACTTGGTGCTCGGAAACGAGCCGGGGCAAGTATCAGATCTTGTGGTGGGAGAGCATTTTGCTGATAGTGACCACAACTCCTCACATTCTACATCGCTATGGAGGAGAGGATTAGGCAAAATGGGAGGATATTTAATTGAGGAAGAGGAAACTATGATGCGATTAGACATGAGTTAGGAAGCATGGCTAGGGAGCAATTGTTCCATGGTAAAGGCACTATAGACATGTGGAGACTGTTTAAGGAACAGTTGTTGCAAGTGATGAATAAATATGTCCCTCTGAGACAGGCAAGAAGTGGTAAGATAAAGGAACCTTGGATGACGAGAGCGGTGGAGCTTCTCGTCAAAAGGAAAAAGGTAGCTTACATAAGGTGGAGGAAGCTAGGGTCAAGCTCAGCTCTAGAGGATTACAGACAGGCGAGGAAGGAGCTCAAAAATGGTCTAAGGAGAGCCAGGAGGGGGTACGAGAAAGGCTTGGCAGAACGGATTAGGGAGAACACAAAGGCATTTTACACTTATGTGAGGAATAAGAGAATGGTCAAAGAAAGAGTAGGGCCGTTCAGGGATAGCATAGGGAATTTGTGTGTGGAGTCTAAGGAGGTAGGGGAAGCCCTAAATGAGATTTTTGCTTCTGTCTTTAAGAAAGAAATGAACTTTGTAGTGAATGAAACCTTTGAAGAGCAGGTGTGCATGCTGGAATGGATAGAGATTGAGGAAGCTGATGAGCTGAAAAGTTTGTCAAACATTAAGATTGACAAGTCGCCAGGCTCGGACAAGATTTGTCCTCAGCTGCTTTGGGAAACGAGAAATGCAATTGCTTCACCACTTGCGAAGATCTTTTCATCCTCGCTCTCCACTGGAGTACCTGAGGACTGGAGAGAGGCAAATGTAATTCCTCTCTTCAAGAAAGGAAATAGGGAAATCCCTGGCAATTACAGACCAGTAAGTCTCACGTCTGTCGTCTGCAAGGTGTTAGAAAGGATTCTGAGGATATGATTTATGACCATCTGGAAGAGCATAGCTTGATTAAATGCAGTCAACACGGCTTTGTGAGTGGCAGTCATGCCTCAAACCTTAGTTCTTTGAGGATTGAACTAGAAAAGTTGATGAGGGTCGAGCTGTGGATGTGGTGTATATGGACTTCGGCAAGGCATTTGATAAGGTTCCCCATGGTAGGCCCATTCAGAAGATCAGGAGGAATGGGATACAGGGGAACTTAGCTGTCTGGATACAGAATTGGCTGGCCAACAGAAGACAGCGAGTGGTAGTAGAAGGAAAATATTCTGCCTGGAAGTCTGTGGTGAGTGGTGTTCCACAGGGCTCTGTCCTTGGGCCTCTACTGTTTGTAATTTTTATTAATGACTTGGATGAGGAGATTGAAGGATGGGTCAGCAAGTTTGCAGACGACACAAAGGTTGGAGGTGTTGTTGACAGTATATAGGGCTGTTGTAGGCTGCAGCAGGACATTGACAGGATGCAGAGGTGGCAGATGGAGTTCAACCTGGATAAATGCGAGGTGATGCATTTTGGAATGTCGAATTTGAAAGCTGAGTACAGGATTAAGGATCAGATTCTTGGCAGTGTGGAGGAACAGAGGGATCTTGGTGTGCAGGTACATAGATCCCTTAAAATGGCCACCCAAGTAGACAGGGTTGTTAAGAAAGCATATGGTGTTTTGGCTTTCATTAACAGGGGGATTGAGTTTGAGTCGTGAGATCTTGTTGCAGCTCTATAAAAATTTGGTTAGACCGCACTTGGAATACTGCATCCAGTTCTGGTCGCCCTATTATAGGAAAGATGTGGATGCTTTGGAGAGGGTTCAGAGGAGGTGAACCTGCCTGGACTGGAGGGCTTATCTTATGAAGAGAGGTTGACTGAGCTCGGACTTTTTTTCATTGGAGAAAAGGAGGAGGAGAGGGGACCTAATTGAGGTGTACAAGATAATGAGAGGCATAGATAGAGTCGATAGCGAGAGACTATTTCCCAGGGCAGAAATGACTAACACGAGGGGTCATAGTTTTAAGCTGGTTGGAGGAAAGTATAGAGGGGATGTCAGAGGTGGGTTCTTTACACAGAGTTGTGAGAGCATGGAATGCGTTGCCAGCGGCAGTTGTGGAAGCAAGGTCACTGGGGACATTTAAGAGACTACTGGACATGCATATGGTCACAGAAATTTGAGGGTGCATACATGAGGATCAGTGGTCGGCACAACATTGTGGGCTGAAGGGCCCTGTTCTGTGCTGTACTGTTCTATGTTCTATAAGCTCTGGGAAGCGGAATGTAGGAAAACAGTATAAAGCCAGAGAACTTTGTTAGAGTGATAACAGAAAGCACAGTGGAGGCTAGAAGGCTGCACCAGAATGTACAAGGTGGTTGGAGGTTTGTTAAAGAGGAAATGCCAGATCTTCTTAAGCTATATACCTGTGAAGGTAAAATGTATTCACATAGGTCAGGAGCAGCAGGTAAAGCGGTTACAATATTAAGAGACACAGGATCCTCTCAGTCTGGGATGCTGAAAGATGAGGGGATATGTAGTTCTGAAGGACTGTTGCCAGAAAAGGTACTAGTAACGGAAATTCACAGTGAGACAAAAAACATTCAATTATGTGAGGTGTGCTTAGAGTGTCCAGAGAATAGTGGAGAATTCAAGGTAGGAGTACTGGACAAACTCTCAGCTCCAGGAATACAATTTGTCCTTGTTAATGATATAGCTGATTCACCAGTAGGAGTGTTGCCTACTGTGGTTGAAAAGCCATTGGAAACTCAAGCAATTGAAATAATGCAGGACACATATCCTGGGATTTTTCCTGACTGTGTGGTAATGAGGTCACAATGTCACGAGCTGAAACAGGAGAGATCAAAGGGTACAGATAAGAAAGTTGAAGTGGAATTAGCAGAGACCCTGTTTAATCAGATGGTTGAGACAGGAATGAAGCTGATGAAGGGCTTTTGCCCGAAACATCGATCTTCCTGCTCCTCAGGTGTTGCCTGACCTGCTGTGCTTTTCCAGTACCACTGTAATCTAGACTCTGATTTCCAACATCTGCAGTCCTCACTTTTCCCTAGGAGCAGATAGATGACAATACAGACATCTTTAGCTCAGATAAGTCAACTGAGTTACAGCAGAAAGATGAAAATTTAAAGCAGTTGTATCAAAAGGCATACACAGAAAAGAAATCTGAATGTATCCCTGAATGTTTAGATTTAGATTCCCAACCGTGTGGAAACAGGCCCTTCAGCCCAAAATGTCCACACCGATCCTCCAAAGGGCAATCCATCCAAACCCATTCCCCTACATTTACCCCTGACTAGTGCACCTAATACTATGGGCAATTTAGCATGGCCAGTTCTCCTAACCTGCACATCTTTGGACTGTGGGAGGGAACCGGAGCATCCAGAGGAAACCCACG
The DNA here is from genome assembly GCF_037043375.1 of Chiloscyllium plagiosum. Classification (NCBI taxonomy): domain Eukaryota; kingdom Metazoa; phylum Chordata; class Chondrichthyes; order Orectolobiformes; family Hemiscylliidae; genus Chiloscyllium; species Chiloscyllium plagiosum. Next base: position 5,572,808 of record NW_028270149.1, on the reverse strand, counting down.
CAGACAGAGGGAGAATGTGCAAACTCCACACAGACAGTTGCCCGAGGTGGGAATTGAACCCGGGTCCCTGGTGTTGTGAGGCAGCAGTGCTAACCACTGAGCCATCATGCCGCCCCTTAAAAATGATGTCTTAATGAGGAAATGGAGACCGATGAGATATTCAGACAGATGAGAAAAGGGCAGAAGTTCATCAAATCGTATTGTCTGTGGGGTATGGGAAGGAGCTGTTGCGAGTGGCACATGAGCTATGACTTGGAGGTCATTTCGGATTGAGAAAAACTCAAGCTAAAATACAAAAACATTTTACTGGCCTGGACTGCACAAGGATGTAGTTGAATTTTGCCAGACGTGTCATACATGTCAGGTAATTGGAAAACCATAGGCAGTCATAAAACCCCCACCTTTAATACCTATTCCTACATTTGAGGAACCTTTTACAAGAGTTTTCATTGACAGCGTAGTTCCCCTACCTCAAAGAAAAAGTGGGAATCTGTACTTGTTAACAATAATGGATGTGTCAACGAGATTTCCAGAGACTGTCCCATTATGTAATATCACAGCTAAAAGCATTGTAGAACAATTATTCAAATTTTTCACTAGATATGGACTACCAATAGAGATACAATCAGATCAAGGGTCAAACCTCACATCAAAATTATTCAAGGAAGTTATAGACTGCTTAGGAATAAAACAATTCAAATCTACTGTGTATCATCCTGAATTGCAGGGAGCGCTGGGAAGGTGGCATCAGACATTAAAGACCATGCTGAGGGCTTATGTCAGGACTATTCAAATGATTGGGATAAGGGAATTCCATTTGTGATTTTTGCAATCAGAGATGTACCAAATTAATTGACCAAATTCAGTCCATTTCAATTCGTTTTGGGGCATGAAACAAGAGGTCCGTTAAAAATAATTGAAGAGAAATTGGTAAGTCAGAACTCAGAGACTACATATTTGGACTCTGTCAAATTTTAGGGAACAATTAAATAGAGCTGGTGAGTTGCCTAGATAACACTTAAAAGTATCGCAGCATAAAATGAAACAGGAAGCAGACAAAAAATCAAAAATTCGCAACTTTGGTCTCGGCTACTTTTCTGAACTGTTTTGAGAGGGCTAGCCTAGTCTGTAACATGTTGCAAATGGATGACCATTTATCAGCTAATTCTGATTTATCAATGACCCGAAACATTTAACCCCATCTTTCAATTTTTCCACAGGCGCTGCCTGACTACCTGAGCGTTTCCAGAAATTTTGTTATATGTCTTGACTGAATTGTCTGTTCTAGGTGGCACTGCATAAGAGTTTTAATTGTTTTCATTTGAAAACTGACCATTGTAAAACTTAATAGGCTGATCTTATTGGGATTTTAATAATTGGGTGGGGTATGAAGAGGTTTGTGGCAGAATCGAGTGAAAAGTCTAGTGAGGCGTATGTTGATTTGGGAGCATCTTTTATTCTTTAACAAAGTGCTAAGACCAGGAGAATTATGACTTGATAAACTTCTTGATAAACTCAGCTCTTTAACATTCAGCTTCCTGTTGTACAAACTAGACATTGAGAAATCGTAGCATGTTGACAGGTACTGTTCTAATTTACTTCAGCTCGTTACTTGCGCCATGTTGGGTAGCACATCCCAACATCTCTGACCAGGCTCCATGGCCACCAACCACATGCACCCAAATCCAGAGACATTGGCATCTGATGTGTGCCAGCCTCTTAATGATTCACTTACCGGATGCTGCTACACTGGCAGCTGTAAATGCAAGCTACTGCAAGGACACTACACTCAGGGACACACCCTCAGTTTGTGGACCAGACAAGGCTGCTTCTCTGGTTTCTTTGCTCACTGTCATAGTGTTCGGAGTCTATCTGCCTTGCCTTTATACATTTTGCCCCCTCGGCAAGAGAGATAAAGCTGATATTACTTCTGTCTTGCCATGCCATTTAGTAAAGATCCAAAGACTAAGCTTGTCATAGTCTTCCGCAAGTCTAGAGTCAAACCAAGAGTGATAGTCTTTGCTGCTGGAGTCCCAGCACAGTAAGACATGGTCAGTCAACAGTTCAAGGCAGTCAAAGTTAGGATTGTCTCCTTTAAGGAGTGAGGAGCCAAATGTAGGGCAACTTTGACTGTTACTTCTCAATTGGTGCTGCTACCCTGTTGGAAGAAAGGCAATTACAGTGGAAGATGAAGGTGGATGACATAAATGTTACTTCTGGTGCAGGTGGGGAGGTGTCTTGCGTAAGTGAGTAGACATCATAGAGGGCATGCAGGGTTTAGGTGCGTGAGCAAGTGGGGAAGCTTTTACAATAATAGAGTGGTAGAGCATGAGACTTGGAGGTGGGGGGTGTAGGGGGAAGTTAAATTCAGTAGCAGAGATGGTTGCTGTGAGGGAAGGGAAGGAAGATGGTGAAAGTTCTGTTGGTGGAGTGGAAAAGAAAATTGCTGGACATTTCCGCTAACAACTGTGACTGTACTAACCTGGGTGGTATAATGTGGTGTCGTTGTTGGTGCTGGGGAAAGAGGAAGTCCCACATTTGCAACGTCTCATTCAACAGGATCTCAGGCCCCGCCTGCATTTTAGTGTGACAGTTACCGCTGTCTACCACGTACAGGATAAATGTCAGGAACCATGCATAACAGCTTTTTACTGACAGCACTCGTCTGATTGCGCAACAGTATTTTAAAGATGACTGGTAACCAATGCATCCACGCCAATTCTGAGCCATCCCAGCAATGGTAGTGTCTCCAGGAAATGGTATGTGATAAGATAGAAATCAAATCAGACATGAGGGACACGGTAGGGGCAGGTTAACAAGTAAATGGGACACATTTGTTAAGATGCAGCAAGTAAGCTTTCAGGGCTTCATGGCAAGAATCTCTTTGAAATTCAATTCAACTCTCACTTAGCCAAAAAAAAGTAAGATTCCACTAATGTTTTGTGAATAAATTCAGGTAATAATATTAGAAAGAAGTATTTGTCTAACAAAGGAAAGTGCTGATGCTGCTACTTGATTTTTTTTTTTGAGAATTCCAATTGCTTTGCTTTACTTTTTCCTCCATGAAAAGGCTCCAAGAACAAGCTGCAGAAACGGTTGAAGCCTTGCGCTCTGCGGGTATGAGCGTGTGGGTGCTCACAGGAGACAAGATGGAAACAGCAATGGCCACGTGTTATGCCTGCAGGCTTTTCCATACTAACATGAAGCTTTTAGAACTGACAACAAAAAACATTCAGGAGTTCAAAGCAAGAAATGAGGCAAAAGTGCATGAGCTACTGCTGGAACTACACAAAGTGGTTGTCCAAGATAAAAAATATTCTTCCGTCAGTCAATTAAGGTATGTTCTTGAAAATTTAGAATCTGTTCACCCCTTCAAGACTGTTCTGCTATTGTACCGAAAGGTGTGTGATTTATGTAATTATGTTTTTTATAAAAGATTAGATTTCAGAGTTGTGGCAATTATTTTTTGTGTGAAGTAGTTTAACTAAGCCGAATGGAAGTTTGTTTATATTGTGGTGTTTTATGGCAGTAGGGGTGGCTCGGTGGTTAGCACTGCTACCTCGCAGCTCCAGGGTACCTGGTTCAATTCCAGCCTCGGGCGACAGTCTGTGTGGTGTTTGCACATTATCCCTGTGTCTGCTTGGGTTTCCTCTGAGTGCTCCAGTTTCCTCCACAGTCCAAAGATGTGCAGGTTAGGTGAATTGGCCATGCTAAATTACCTGTAGTGTTTGGGGATGTGTAGGTTAGGCGCATTAGTCAGGAGTAATAGAGCAGGGGAATGGGTCTGGGTGGGTTACTCTTCAAAGGGTTGGTGTGGTCTTGTTTGGCCGAATGGCTTGTTTCCACATTGTAGGGATTCTATAAGTAAAAGTATATTAAATTATGCCATTCGTTCAGTAAAAACTAGGATGGGTGAGTATTTTCTAAATTTCGTTAAACACTTAGGTTTCCTTAGAACTGAATTCATAACTGAAGTCAGGTGTAAAATTTAGTTTTCCTAGGAAAATTAGTTTGTTCAGAGGACAGTAAAGGGAATAAATTACCTCATGTAAGGGTTTTCATTTGTGTAAACTACCCCATTTCATTCAAAATGGGCATAGATTTGAACAACCATAGATTTAATTTGTGAGAGTAAAAGCAAAAGGCTTCACAACTCTTGGGACCAGAACTGGAAAGAAGCAACACATAGGAACATTTCTCTGAATTTTGATCATCTGTAAAGTGGTGATTTCGAGGAGTAGATGGGATCTTGTTTTGTCAGATATTTTGAAATCTTTCAAACTGCACTATATTTCATTTGGTTGTTTATATTATTTCTGTTCTGTGACAAATTTCTTGTTTTATTGTTGAAACCAGCTCTGCAGTCTTGTTTGTTTACCAAAAAAAAACAAGTTAAATTGGAAAAAAACATGTTCTGTCAAGTCAGTAGTAACATCCATTGGGATCATAACACATTCACCGTGGGGCGGCACGGTGGCTCAGTGGTTAGCACTGCTGCCTCACAGCACCAGTGTCCTAGATTCGATTCCAGCCTCTGGCGACTGTCTGTGTGGAGTTTGCACGTTCTCCCTATGTCTGCGTGGGTTTCCTCAGGATACTCCAGTTTCATCCCACAGTCCAAAGATGTGCAGGTCAGGTGAATTGGCCATGCTAAATTGCCCATAGTGTTAGGTGCATTAGTCACAGGGAAATGGGTCTGGATGGGTTACTCTTTGGAGGGTTGGTGTGGACTTGTTGGGCTGAAGGGCCTGTTTCCACACTTAGGGGAATCTAATCTATGTCCAAACTTCATCTGTCCTTCTGTCTTTATGTCCCTTAGAAAATCTCCATGAGCAAAAATATATGCAGCCTAGTTGAAAATTATGAATTTGAACCTACTGCTATCGTGGGAAGAGTTCTAGACTTCTGCCACTGCTGTGTAAAGAAACATTTTAAACCAATCAATGCCCTGGTTCTGATTTTAAGATGATGTCCCCTAATGAGTTCAAAAAGTTTCTCTTATCTACTCTGTTAATTCTTTTCAAGATTTCAATCGGTTGCCTTCTACACTCTAACAAATATAAGTCTAGTTGATGTCATTGTTTTATATTTTACCTCTGAGAAGTTGGTAATATTTTGATGGAACTGTGCAGCACTTCTTCCAAAGTCAGTATAACCTTTCTAACAGAACTGCATAAGTTCGTCCAAACATGGTCCAACTAACTGACCAATATGGTTTCCTGATCTGTGTATGTGGACCTCCAAATTAATGGACTTCCATTTCTTTCTTGTTTTGTTTATTGAATAAATGGTAAATATTCTTACCTGCTTCCAAAATTAAATGACATTTTAAGTAATTAAGTTGAAATCAATCTGCTAATGTTTTGTCCCTATCAACCTACCAATGTCTGTAATTTTATGTTCCTGTCTACGTTATTGCTATATTGCCAGTGTTCATATCATTGGCAAATTTGGACATATGGCTCACTATTCTATTATCAAAATTTATTAAGAAATATAGTGAGTACTTGAAGCTCCAGCAGGGGCCTTTGTGGAGAACAGGTGCTCACTTATTCCCAATTGGTATATATGCACATTACTCCATTTCCATGTTGTCTTCTACCTAACAAGGTAAAGAATTGACCTTCAATTCCTTTAATTTGAGCTAGTATTGCAATGCCTTAATTAGAATCTTAATGTCACCTTGAAATCCAAATAAACTCTATCAATAAATATTCTCCTGCCTATTGCGTTAGCTCTAAAAAAAAAAGTCTTCTGCATAACCTACATCGACTGTTCTGAGTAAGTGTGGCTCAGTTGGCAACCCTTGCTTCTAAACTAGAAGATTGTGGGACCAGGTCCCACTCCCGAGACTGGAGCTTAAAAATCCAGATTGATTGTCTGAGTGTACTTTGTTTTATAATGTTTTTTCATACTAATTTTGTTTTGTTTTAGGTCTTTATTCAATAATAGTTTCTCTAGAATATCAAATATATTGTTCTGTACTATGAAGGTGAACAAAATTATTATGAAACAAGTCTGCCACTATTTGATTTTAATTTATAGTACTTCCTTTATCGGTTTTTTAAAGGATCAGTGTTACCCTTATCTGGTTGTTCATCTCAGCTGTAATACCGTCTTGAGAGTTTTGATACCGATTCCAAGTTTTACTTTGCAATCCAGTCGATCATTTTGTTGTCCTTTGCTTTTGTGACACACCTCTTTGGCCCTCTGTGTTTTGTAAACTGTATCTTCTTTTTGACAACCATAACACTTTATCCTTATGGTTGCATGTGCAGTTTTACATAGAGAAACAGAGCAAGTGTAGGCCATTTGGCCCTTTGAACACGTTCCACAGGCTCACCACTCTGGGTCAAGAAATTTCTTCTCGTCTCAGTTCTAACTGATTTACCTCATGTCCCTCGACTGTGATCACTGGTTCTGGACTCACCACCATCAGGAATCTTTCTTTTTCCTATCCAGTCTAGTCCTATTAGAATTTTATAGGTTCTATTAGATTTCCCCTCATTTATCTGAACTCCAGACAATATACTCCTAATCAATTCAACATCTCCTCATGTGGCAGACCCACTTTCCCAGGAATCAGCCTGGCAAACCTTCGCTCAAAGTTGGTCAGGCACTATCTCGGGAGATTCCTGAAGAAGGGCTTATGCCCGAAACGTCGATTCTCCTGTTCCCTGGATGCTGCCTGACCTGCTGCGCTTTTCCAGCAACACACTTTCAGCTCTGATCTCCAGCATCTGCAGACCTCAATTTCTCTTCAGGCACTATCTCCCCTTAGCAAAGTCATGCTGACTGCTCTTTATTAAATCCTGCCTCTCCAAGTGCAGATTAATTCTCTCTCTCAGAATTGCATGCAATTGTTTCTCCACCACTGAGATTAGACTGACTGGCCTATGATTCCTGCTTTCTCCCTTGTTCCCTTCTTGAATAGCAGTACCATATTGGCTGTCCTTCAGTCCTCTAGCACCTCTTCTATGGCCAGACAAAGTTAAAAATCACACAACGCCAGGTTATAGTCCAACAGGTTTAATTGGAAGCACACTAGCTTCCAATTAAACCTGTTGGACTATAACCTGGTGTTGTGTGATTTTTAACTTTGTACACCCCAGTCCAACACTGACATCTCCAAATTATGGCCAGACAGAAATTGAAAATTGTCACCAAAGCCCTTGCTATTTCTGCCCTTGTTTCACTCAACAGCTGAAGATATTTTAGTTACTTTTTAAAAACCACCCTTTTTCTCTTTATCCAATCTGGTGTACCCCTTGATATCTAGGGTTACTGGATTTGTTGGCCCTGCCCTTTGTCTTTGTTGAGCTCTCCCTAATTTCCTCCTTGAACGGATCCTGCTGCTCTGGCACAGATTTATGTAAAAGTATCTATTCCCGATCCACTTTGGCCAAATTATAACTGATTACATTAAAATTGGTCCCCCTCACCCACCCCAAGCTTAGGACATTGATTTCCAGCCCATCTTTGTCCTTGTCCATAACAATCTTGAATCTGGTGTAGTTACGATTACTGTCTGCAAAATGCTCCCCCATTGATACTTTAACTACTTGCCTGACTTCCTTACCTAAAATTCTGTGTGTTGGCCTAAAAAAAATTCTAAGAATTTAGCTCTCCTGAACCTTTCACACTTTGGCTATCCCAGTTAATGAGCAGAAGTAGAAATCCCCCATTATCACAACATTATTACTTTTGACATTTCTGAAATTGCCTAGGTATATGCTCTTGTAATTTGTTTTATTTGTTCACAGGATGTGGGCATTGCTGGCTAGTCCGGCATTTATTGTCCATTCCTAATTGTCCAGATGGCAGTAAAGGGCGAATCGCACTGCTGTGTGTCTTTATTTATTCATTTACAGAATATGGGTGTCACTGGCCAGGCCAGCATTTGGTATCCATCCCTAATTGCCCAAAGGATAGTTAAGTATCAGTCACGTTGCTATGGGTCTGAAGTCACATGTAGGCCAGGCCAGGCAAGGACAGCAGTGTCCTTTCCTAAAGGACATTAGTGAGCCAACAATTAGTTTTTTTTTGAGAATCAACAATGGTTTCATGATGCTAATTAGACTTGTAATTCCAGATGTTTATTGAATTCAAATTCCGCCATCTGCCATGGCAGGATTCAAACCCAGGTCCCCAGAATGTTACCAGGATCTTTGGATTAATGGTATAGAGATAATGTCACCAGGCCACAGCCTCCACCTGTTCTTTTCCTTCTATTTCTGTCAAGACTGTTACGAGGCATGCAGTACGTGCCAGCAATGGGATTGCTCCTGTTTGGCTATGAGGTTCTACCCATGTGCCTTAATTTGAAGAGCCTTCTCAGATGTCATCTTTGCTCACTGCTGTAATAGATTCCTTTATCAATATTCAATCACCCCATCTCTTTTACCTCCTCCCTGTCTTGCCTGAAGACATTGTATCCTAGAATATTGAGCTGCCAATCCTGTCGCCCTCTCAACCATACCTCAATCACAGCAACGATATCACACTGCCATGTTTGAATGTGTGCCCTCAGTCACCTGCCTTGTTTGTTAACTCTTTGCAGTAATATAAATACAGGTACCATCCAACCTTGCCAAACTCCCTTGTGCCTGAAATGGCCTTTAATTAGTATGCCCTCTTGACTCACTTGCTGGCATTTTCAAACATGGCCATTCATCTTGCCCCTACTGAACATTCTGTCTGGATCCCACATTCCTGTCAAATAAGTTTAAACCCTGTCCACCAGCACCAACAAACCTCGCTGTGAGGATGCCGGCCCCATTCCGGTTCATGTGCAGCTCGCCTGCCCCAGATCCCCCATTGGGATTGTGTTTGAGGGTAGTGTCCTAGAAATCTATGATCATGTTGACTCACTTCCTGTATACGTGGTCATGAGGGCCAGGTGAAGCTTCCAAAATTGGCCATATCGCACAGACAGAACATACCACAGTTGTGAGCTCTGATGCCATGGTTTCCCTTAAGCCCTTTAGTGACTTGCTTTTAAAAAAATATTTGTATAAGAATACAATGAACTTCCCTTATGTTAACTTTGCTTACTGTGTTACTTTATTGTATTTGCATTGACTTTCAGTTATTTCTGTTGTTTTTCAGTTAACCCCTTCTTCCCGAAAAAACACTTTTTTTTTAAATCACAGATCAATCAACCCACCACTTTCCTTTGATGTGCCTGTTTAACGTTTTCCTTCCTATTCCCATACCTCCACCTCGGCCAAAACAGCAGACACTTGAACCTACAGCTGTGAAGTTATCCCTCCCCTGGGGCCTCAATATATCCTCTTGCTGACTGTCTTCTCTTCATTCAGTTGAAACTGAAGTACCAAAGTGGTTGTCCTCGCATTTATCCACATTATACTGCATCTTCAATCATTTGCCCACTCGCTCAGCCTGTCCAAATTATATTGAAGAATCTCTGCCTCCTCCTCACAGCTCACTCGCCCACCCAGCATTGTCACCATCTGAAAATCTGGCGACATACATTCATTCAGTTCCCTCATTCAGTCATTAACATATGTTGCGAGGGGTCCAAGCCCTTCTCCCTGCGGTATCCCACGAGTCACTATCTGCCTTTAGGAAAAATTCCTGATTATTCCTACCATTTTTATTTGCTCTGTCAAACCTATCTCAATGCACTATCCCTATCCAACATGCTTTAATTTTACACGTTAATCTCTTATGTTGAACTTCTGTCAAAAGCCTTCTGAAAATCCAAATAGACTATACCCATTCACTCCCCAAATCAGCATTACTTGTTAAATGCATGAAGAATTCCAGTAGATTTGTCAGGCAAGATTTCCCTTTCATAAATTCCTGCTGACTCTGTCCAATCCTGCCACTGTTTACCAAGTGCTCTGCTATAAATCGTTGATAATAGACTCTAGGATTTGCCCTTCTACTGCCATTAGGTTGACTGGTTTATAATTCATGGTTTTTCTCTTCACCTTCTTCATTAAATAAAGGGTTTATGTTAGCTACTCTCCAATCTGTAGGAACTGTTCCAGAGTCTGTGATATCTTGGAAGGTGACCATCAATGTATCCATTATTTTTAAGACCATTTCCTTAAGCACTCTAGGATGTAGATTCAGACCTGGGGATTTATCAATCTTTGATCCCATTGATTTCCCCAACACCATTTGCTTATTAACACTGATTTCCTACAGTTTGTCCCTCTCACTAAATCCTGTGTTACCAAAGAATGATGCTGATCAGTTTGCTGTTGTCAGTCTCAATCTTGTCCCTTTATTTGAACCTTAACTGTTGTTCTTTCTGTTTTCACTGCATTTGATCAAATGATCAATTAGATAAGTGTTAGTGGCTGGTACATAATAAGTGCGTAACAAGCTGCCTTGACCTCCCATTGGGGGCATGTCTTTAGCCGCTTGGGCCCTAAACTCTGGAATTCCCTCTTTTATTTCTTGTTACCCCTCTCTTATTTTAACCCACTCCTTAAAATCTATATATCTTTGACCAAACGTTTGGTCATCTTCCCTGCCCCAAAGATGTAGGCAGCGATGAGTCAGCTGGGTAAAATATGGCGAGAACAGAGAATCTGATTCTTGATGTTGTGGAAGAGAAATCCAATTTGCCACTCAAGGTTCTAACAGCAAGATGAAAATCTTGCCTTTGGCAAGATGTCTCTCATGTATTAACATCTAATTATTACCAAATCTCAACTCATTTATATGCAGTTTGCTACTATTTCAGGCAGTGGGAAGAATGTAGATGGCAAAAGTTCCCAATCTGAAAGTCTGAGCAAGTACCTGGTGTTTGCAACTAGCTGGTTCCAGATGTCCATTTTGCCAGCATTCCCTAACACTTAAGGGACTCTCCGTGGGCAGTGACTGCCTATATTCTCCATCACAGAGGTTGGCATTAGCAGCATTGGCAAATCACCAGCGTCAGGAGGAGAAAGTGAGTACTGTAGATTTGGCGATTAGAGTCACAAAATGTGGTCCTGGAAAAGCACAGTTGGTCACGCAGCATCTGAGGAGCAGGAGAGTCAACATTTCGAGCAAAAGCTGTACATCATGAAAAGAGCTGATGCCCAAAACGTCGATTGTCCTGCTTCTCGGATGCTGCCTGACCAACTGTGCTTTTCCAGCACCGCGCTTTTTGACTCAAATCAACAGCCTCACCACAGTTTCAGGGAAAATTTGGGGCTCGATTCTAAAACAGTTCAGGATTTCAATACTGCACTTTGGAGCTTGCTAATAGTTTACATTGCAATGCTGCAGCTAGGTCACTTTGCTTGCATGAGCAGTCACTCACCTTGTGCATCGCAACATGGTGTATCTTGAGGTTTTTAAACTTTTGTAGTGCTCACTGCCTTTGCACCCATTTGGATACCCATTACATCTCTGCCTTGCCTTGTCTTTTAGCCTTGTCCTCCTGTCATGCTTGACAGCATTGTATAGCATTGTGCAAGGGGAGCTATGATCAGTCAGGGATTTGGTCATTAATTATGTGGTATTGTTGCACATTCCTCCTGACCTGAAACATCGCACTGACCTGGGTGATTATTTCAGATCAGTTTGACATAGAACACAGCTGGTGTTTAAATATAGCACACGTGATGGAAGGTCCGGGAACTGGTGAGCATTTTGCTGCTGCTGAGCACTAGCTAGTGTGAGAGCAGTACAATGGAGTGAGAGCAGCAGAGAACTGCATGAAACTCACTGAGAGAAACCTTCCATGAAACTCCTGAAAATTGGCACTGATCTAATCTTCTATAACAATCAGCCGCATCTCATTTTTTATGTTGTGGTTTGTCTGATGTATTTATGAAGGATGTTAGAATGTAATATAAATGCAAGTAGCTGTTTCCTAAAAAAAAAAATCGTGTATTTAAACGTAGAGAAATCCATATTTGAGCTATCGAATATCAATATTTGCAATGGTTATTCCAAATAGAATGCTGATAGTAATTGCTTTGTGCCTTTGGTTCTTAAAGCACACTGGCATCTAGTGACAGAGCATCTGTACTGCATCAAAGATTACACCAACCTGGTGTAAATGATCCTATTAAAATTGTGGTAGATTACATGACTTTTTAAAAAACATCTACATCTGTTTCTTTTGCAGAAGTTGGTCTACTACGCAGGAATTTGGTTTGATCATTGATGGTGCTGCTCTGTCACTAATAATGAAACCAACCCAAGATGGGAGCACAGGCAACTACAAAGACCTGCTGTTGCAAATATGTCAGAGATGTACTGCAATTTTATGTTGCCGAATGGCACCGTTACAAAAAGCACAGGTATACTCACTACCTTTTTACAAATATTAAATGTCTGTCTGTTCATGTTGAATCGATCCATCAGGCTTTATCTATATACATTCATCTTTCTGTATCTATCCCATATATTCAAGTATGTCAGTTTCTCTCAAATGTTTTTGCTTGAAAGCATAGCAAGGATTTGTTTTGAAATCTGTAACTTGTATACACACAAGAAGCTCTGTTATGAAGCAGCAATTCAAAATTGACTTTGGAATGTACTCAAGTATGTGCTGCAGAGTGGTGCTTTAAGCAACAGCCTTAGAGACAGGCAGGCTTGCACTTCGCTTGTCAGTATACTGTAGTCTAGAACAATTCTGTAAGTGATTGCTAGTCTCCCTCACAGGCTTCTCTTAATATTTAAATACCTCCTCCGATTCTTGACACAACTATTCCTAATAGGTTCTACCCTCTGGCCATCCTCTTGTTCCTTACATAAGAGTAGATTGCCTTGAGGTTTTCTTTAATCCTACCCACCATGGCTCCTTCATGCGAGGGAAGAGATTGCTGCGCCTTTGATGATATGTGTCCTAACTGTCCACTGGAGTAGTACCAGATGATTGAAGGGTGGCAAATGTTATTTTCTTGCTCAAGAAAGGGAATAGGATAACCCTGGGAATTACAGACCAGTCAGTCTTACATTGTTGGTGGTCAAATTAGTAGAGGATTCTGAGAAACAGGATTTATGATACTTGGAAAAGCAGTCTGATTCAAGACAGTCAGCATTGCTTTGAGAGTGACAGGTCATGCCTCACAAGCCTTATTGAATCCACCACAGTAGATATGGTGTATATGGATTTTAGCAAGGTGTTTGATAAGGTTTCCCATGGTCGGCTCATTCAGAAAGTAAGGCGACATGGGATACAGGGAAATCTGGCTGTCTGGATACAGAATTGGTTGGACCATTTGGCTGGCTCATAGAGGACAGAGGGTGGTAGTTGATGGAAAGTATTCAGCCCGGAGCTCAGTGACCAGTGGTGTTCTGCAGGGATCTGTTTTGAGACCTCTGCTCTTTGTGATTTTTATCAATGACAAATATGGATGAGGAAGTGGAAGGGTGGCTTGGTAAGTTTGCTGGTGACATGAAGGTTGGTGGAGTGGTGGATAGTGTGGAGGGCTGTTTTAGGTTGCAATGGGAGACATTGACAAGATGCAGAGCTGGGTTGAGAAGTGGCAGATGAAGTTCAACCTAGAAAAATATGAAGTGATTAATTTTGGAGTGTCGAATTTGAATGCAGATTACAGGGTTAAAGGCAGGATTCTTGGCAGTGCGGAGGAGCAGAGGGATCCTGGGGTTCACATTCATTGATCCCGCAAAGTTGCTGTCTGGGTTGATAGGATTATTAAGAAGGCATCTGGCATGTTGGCTTTCATTGGCAGGGGTATTGAGTTTAAGAACTGCAAGATTATGCTGCAGCTCTATAGAGTGCTAGTTAGAGCACACTTGGAATATTGTGTTCAGTCTGGTTTCCTTATTATAGGAAGGATGTGGAAGCTTTAGAGAGGGTGCGGAGGAGATTTACCGGGATGCTGCCTGGACTGGAGGGCATGTCTTATGACGAAAGGTTGAGGGAGCTAGGGCTTTTCTCAATGGAGCAAAGAAGAATGAGAGGTGACTTGATGGAGGTGTACAAGATGATGATAGGCATAGATAGAGTCGGTAGCCAGAGACTTTTTCCCCAGGACGAACATGTCTGTCCATCACAATGGGTCATAACTTAAGGTGATTGGAGGAAGGTTTTGGGGAGATGCCAGAGGTATATCCTTACACACGGAATGGTAGGTGTGTGGAATGTACTGCTGGCAGTGGTAGTAGCATCAGATACATTAGGGACATATAACTGACTTTTGATAGGCACATGGATGATAATAAAATGAAGGGTATGTAGGTTAGTTTGATCTTAGAGTAGGGTAAAAGCTCTGTAAGATATTGAGTGCTGAAGGGCCTGAGCTGCGCTGTCCTGTTTTGTGTTCTAAACCTCTGATTCACCTTAAGATGTCCAAAATTTCAACACTTAGGCTTCAAGGATAAAAACAGTTTAAGCACTTCTGAATCCAAGCCACAGAGTAAGGCATTGCTCATTAGTGGACCTGTTGTGAGCAACTCTACCTGTTGGCGCAGGGTTAGACACATAATGTTAATCAGTATTTCAGTTTTTTGGATGAATGATTCATTTTCAAATAGATTAGTAGTTAATGGATGCACCCCACCCTTAAAAAAACTTTAATATTGTGCATGCAGCATTTTCAAAAGTGGTTTAATAATGCCTTTAAGAAACCAAGTTCTTTTCTTTTTGATCCATTCATGGACGCTAGCATTTCTACAGAGGCCATGGGATGGATATTCCAGAAACAGTTGGCACAGTCTGAGAGTTAGGATCAGACGGTTCAAAAGAGGTGTTAGAAAGCACTTCTATACACAAAAGATGGTAGACAAATGGCAGTGGATGCAGAATTAGTTAATTTTAAATGAGGTAGATACATTTTTGTGAAGTAAAGGTATTAAGGGATATGGGTCAAAGCAGGTATATAGAGTTAGATCACAGATCAGTCATGATCTCTGAATATTGGATTAGGCTCAAGGGGCTGAATAGCCTCCTCCTGTTCCTGATAATCTGCAATAAATGCTGGCCCAGCCATTGACACACACACCTGCCCCCCAACAAAAAATAGGAGGGATACACTGAGCCAATGTATGTATTAAAAGAAGTCAGTTAAATCAAAATAATAATTGCGTGCAAGTCTACTTGGCCATTGATTGCTCTCTGCTTTTTGTTATCGATAATTGTAAGGAAAGATCATTGTTTTGCATTCTTAATTTTTTACACTAAATAGGGTATTAAATGGTGCTCAGTGAAGAGCTTTAATATCATTATTGTAAGTTTTACTGCAAATTTGCTGTTGACTACTGATTGAATAATTTCCATATTTAGCAACTTATCACTTAACTACCATACGGACAATATTAAATTTCTGCTAAAAGGATTCTGCCAACACGATAGAGACCATCTGTTCTGTTGTGGATGCTGTTTTTTGTTTTCACATTGCTAACCAAATCTTCTCTGCAGATCATTAACCCAATCAACCCTGAACCTCCGAATCGCTCTGCTCGCTTATTTCATTCTCTGAGCTCATCTTGCTTATGACACCACTTCTGGTTTCCCTGTTGTTCCAACAGTAACACAGGCAAAATTCTCTTTCCTTTGTTACTTTCCTTGCTACATAAGAATATAAATTATTTCATCTCAGTACTTCCTATCTACCTTGCTTTCAAAACTGCCATAATTGCCCTGCTGGAAATAAAAAGCACTGTCCATTGCAAATTATGATCACAGAGTGAACGTCTCTCTCTCTCATACTTCCTCAGCCTGAGCAACTCCATGGTTGGCCTTTTCTCACCACACCCTAACCTAAACTTTAAAAATAGGTTCTGTCTGTAGGATGTCACCCCTGTTGGTTGCAGCATGTTTGGAGTGCTTGCTCTTTCATTCATTCATAACTTTTGCAACACCTCCAATACTTAAACAGTGATAGCCAGAGTTCCCTAAGGATCCGTCCTTAGTACCCTGTTTTAACTCCAGTATATTTTCTTTTCTACGACACTGGATGTCTAACTATTGACAACCACCATGTTTATGATTGTCTGTTAAACCCTTTAGCTGGAACAATTATTATTCTTCTGCTTCAGTCCTTCGGGGGCAAGGAAGATTTGGCCCCACTGCAGTGGCCAAACTGTCCAATCCTGGAACTGCAGACACTGTGATAGATGATGTTTGATGTTTGATGAAGCGGGTGGGTGGGACCTGGATGGGACCCTCTGGATTCTGCAAGCTGTTTCTGCTGCACGTGGTTGGCCTTCACTTGCTCCACTGAGTGAGACTGAAAGTGATTGGTAACTTTGCTTCCCCTCCAGTTTGTGCATTCTAGGGCAAGCAAGTCGCCATGTCAATGCAGGAATGTTGTAGTATTTAGCGAGATTTTTAGGGAGTCCTTGTAGCATTTCCTCAGTCCTCCCAGTGATCGTTTACCATTGGAGAGCTCAGAGAAGAGCACTTGTTTAGAGACTCTTACATCAGACATTCAGACTATATGGCCGACCATCACAGCTGTTTGTGTGTAACCAGTATCTTCACTGGAGGGAACTTGGCCTGCAAGAGGATGCTCACATCAAAAACCTGTGCTTCCAGTGGATATGCAGGATTTTGTAAGATAGTGTTAGTGATAACTCCCCAGGGTTTTGAGATGTTCCTTATACATAGTCCATGTTTCTGATCCATACATGAGGGTGGGGACCACAGCTAGTCTGTATTTCATGAGCATTGTGCTGGGTTTGAGGTCTCCTACTTTGAACACTGTTCCTCAGGCATCAGAAGGCTGGTCTGGGCCATTAGTGTCAGTCTCTGCTCACCAAGATGAAGGTTTTATATGGGAAATGATCCACATTGTCCAGGGGCTCGCTGCAGATACTGATGGCCAGAGTCAGTGTAATTTAGCAAGTATAAAACCTTTTAAGTTTGCAGACGATACAAAGATAGGTAGAGGGACAGGTAGCATTAAGGAGGTGGGGAAGCTGTAGGAGGATTTGGACAGTTTAGGAGAGTGGGCAAAGAAGTGGCAGATGGAGTACAACGTGGGAAAGTGTGAGATCGTGCACTTTGGTGGAAGAATAGAGGCATGGACTATTTTCTAAATGGGGAGAAAATTCAAAAGTCTGAGGTGCAGAGACTTGGGTGTTCTTGTCCAAGATTCTCTCAAAGTACCCTTGCAGGTTGAATCAGTAGTTAGGAAAGCAAATGCAGTAATGGCATTAATTTTAAGAGGACTTGAATATAAAAGCACGGGATATACTTTTGAGGCTCAATAAGGCTCTGGTCAGACTAAGTTTGGAGTATTATGTGCAGCTTTGGGCCCCATATCTCAGGAAAGATGTAATGGCCTTGAAGCATGTTCAATGGAAGTTCATGAGAATGGTCCCAGGAATGAATAGTTTAACATATAAGGAACATTTGAGGACTCTGGGTTTATACTCAATGGAGTTTAGAAGGATGAGGGTGGATCTAATCAAAACTTAGAATACTGAATGGCCTGGACAGTGTAAATGTTGGGAGCATGTTTCCATTTGGTAGGAGAGACTAGGATCCAAGGGCATAGCCTTAAAGTAGAGAGAAGACCAGAGATAAGGAGAAACTTCTTCAGCCGGAGCGTGGTGAATCTATGGAATTCATTGCCACAGAAAGCTGTGGAGGCCAGGTCATTGAGAATATTTAAGACTGTGATAAGTAGGTTCTTGAATATGACAGGGATCAAGGGATATGGGGAGAAAATGGGCAAATGGGGTTGAGAAATGTATTGGCCATGAATGAACAGCAGAGCAGACTCGATGGGCTGAATGGCCAAATTTCTGCTCCTATGTTTTATCGTCTTTGTTTTCCGAATGTTAGTCTGAAACCCTCATAAGCCTCTGTGAACATGTCAAAGATGGTTTGTAGTTCAATCTCTGAGTATGGACAAATGCAGGTGTCATCTGCCTACTCCAATATGAAGGTAGAAGTTGGGAAGGTCTTGATTCTGCCCTGGAGGCTCAGAAGTTGAACAGTTTCCTGCTCGTCCTCTGGGTTAACTCCACTCTGTCAGGGAACGTCAGGGTGGAGTTCTGCGGCCAGAAAGATGCCGAAGAGCATTGATGTAATAACGCAACCCTGCTTGACCCCAGTTTGCATGTGTATTGGGTCTATGGTGGATTCGATGGTGAGGATCAGAGCTTGCATGTCATCTTGATGCAATCAAAGAATGGTAATGAATTTTGGATTTTTGTCGCTGTCAAAGGCTGAACTGGCCTGTCACAACATCAGCACTGTTACTTGTCCAGCCTTCACCTCTAGCACCATCCATTTCTCCCCCTAGTTCAGCCCTGTTATGCCTTTTTCCCTCTCAGACTCAACTTTAGTATCTTATTCACAGTAATTTCAGTTCACCAAAACTCAGCCTGTCTCCTATCCTAACCAAAACAAGTCTTACTAATAAGCGAGTCTTGACCTTGTTAACCATCGTAATCTTTTGTTCTCCCTGATATCTCCTATTTCTTGCACTATTGTAGTTCTTGTATTTAATGATCACCTTCTGTCTAACATTTTCCAGCCTTACAAAGTCTCATGCATTCTTCTCCTCTGTTTTCAGCCCCCATATGTCCTGTCCCTTTGCCCCAGCAGTGATTTCAGCCACCTGTGTCGAGAGTTAAAATTCCCCCTCTTAGCCCTTCTGGTTTTACAACTATTTTTTGGCCAACCATTGTTTCAACATCACTTTTCAAAAAACTTGTATCTCTGTGAAGTATTTTGCATATATTTCTATGCTCGAGATGATCCATAACTGAGCAAAGTAGTTTAAATTCTGAGAATTCTTTCAGGAAACACCATTCATTCACATGGAACACAGGAATAATATTGTTTCTCAGTTATGGTGCAAAGAGGGTGAGAACACATGGACAAGCTGTTTCACATCCTACTTAATTTCCATTAATAGGAAGGGAAGTCAGGTAGAGTGTAAAATGGACTGTCAGTTGGTTGCCATCTGTGTTTGTGTTCCTGCTGAAGACCACATTCCTCCTTTAATTTGACAAACCTATTAACCATCATGGTTTCTGGCACCACAGTTTGTACCATTCCACATATGTGAAATCTGTATCTTTCAACTCCCAACTACAAAACTTGTATTTGACACCAATTGATACCAGAAATGTAATCTGCTCTTTATATTATTTTCCCTCATTAGATTGTAAAAATGGTGAAGAACACAAAGGAGCATCCTATCACGTTGGCAATCGGTGATGGTGCAAATGACGTCAGCATGGTTCTAGAGGCACATGTTGGGATTGGTAAGAAATGTTTATTTTGTAGTTGGAGCAGTGCCATCATTAGTTAGTAGTCCTATTCATATATAATTTGCATTTCACTTTGCATTTCTATCAAGACTAACATGAACTTCAGCCATAATCACGAAGGGTAGAGCAGGTCAAGAGGCCAACTCCATATTTCTAATGCTGTTGTATGGAGTTCTGAACATTTGCACTCCCATAGCTTGAACGCTGTGTACAGCTTGGTCTCTTTATCTGAAGTATTTATCTCTTTGAAAGGGTACAATGGGGGTGTAGTGGTAATGTATTAGTAATACAGAATACCAGGCATTACTCTGAGATATGAGATTGAATCCTGCAGTTGCAAATGCTTAAATATGAATTTTGTAATAATTTTAATGAAGCTATTGATTATTGCTGAAACCAGTCTGGTTCACTAATATCCTTTAGGGAAGGAAATCTATCTTTATCTGGTCTACAGGTGACTTCAGGCCACTATCAATGTGGTTATCATTTAACTGCCCTCTGGGAAAGTATGGATGGTCAGTAAGATGTCATAAGGGATATTTGCCATTATTGGTCAAGGAATTGAAGACAAGAGTAAGGAGGTTACAATAGAACTGTATATGTAATATTAGTTAGGCCACAGCTGGAATACTGTGTGCAGTTCTGGTCATCATTCAATAGGAAGAATGTAATTACTCTAGTGCAGAAGAGATTCGAGGAGAAAGTGAGGGCTGCAAATGCTGGAGATCAGAGCTGAAAATGTGTTGCTGGAAAAGCGCAGCAAGTCAGGCAGCATCCAAGGAACAGGAGAATCGACGTTTCGGGCATAAGCCCTTCTTCAGGAATGGGCTGAAGAAGGGCTTATGCCCGAAACGTCGATTCTCCTGTTCCTTGGATGCTGCCTGACCTGCTGCTGTTTTCCATCAACACATTTTCAGCTGCAGAAGAGATTCACCAGGATAGTGCCTGAGTTGGAGCCATTCAGCTATGAAAGGAAACTGGATAGGCGGGGTTGCTTTCCTTAGAGTAAAAGGTAGAGTAAAAGGAGTCTGATTCAGGTATACAAAATGTTGAGGGTATAGACAGAGTGTATTGGGAGAAACCTTTCACCTTAATGGGATCAGTAACCGGGTCACAGTTTTACATTATGGAATAGGAGACTTTGAGGGAAAATAAGTTTCATCTGGAACATTGTGAGTATCTGAAACTCGCTGCCTGAAAAGGGGTGGTAAGCGGCAAGAAAACTCGACGTCTCAGAACTATTTAAATGATCATTTGAAGTACCACAGCATACAAGGCGACTGGTCAAATCCTGGAAAATTGGATGAGAATAGTTGGATGTTTGATGAACGGCTTTTTTAAAATGCCGTAGAAATTCCAACATTATGGCTCTTAAATACAGGCCTAGCCAGTGACATCCACATTCAGTGAACAAATTTTTAAAAAAGGTTAATTGAATCCCTAGGTAAGTGAGTAGGATGGACCAAATGGAGTTTAGAAAATGACAAGTTCTCTCTTTCAAATGTAGAAAGTTTTTTGGAGAACTTGACACTTTGACAGAGTAAATGATGCAGACATTTCCTCACTGTGTTGTGATTCTTTGGAATTATCTATCCAGGAGGCTGTGGCTGCTCAATACTTGATACCTAAACAATGGTTGACAGGGGCGGCACGGTGGTTGAGTGATTAGCACTGCTGCCTCACAGCGCCAGGGACCCGGGTTTGATTCCTACCCCAGGCGACTGTGTGTGGAGTTTGTACATTCAAAGTTTGTGCGAAGATTTGTAGCTCGGGTGCTCGTTGTTGTGGTTCTGTTCGCCGAGCTGGAAGTTTTTGTTGCAAACGTTTCGTCCCCTGGCTAGGCGACATCATCAGTGCTTGGGAGCCTCCTGCGAAGCGCTTCTTTGATGTTTCCTCCGGTGTTTATAGTGGTCTGTCCCTGCCGCTTCTGGTTGTCAGTTTCAGCTGTCCGGTGTAGTGGTTGGTATATTGGGTCCAGGTCGATGTGTTTGTTGATGGAGTTTGTGGATGAATGCCATGCCTCTAGGAATTCCCTGGCTGTTCTCTGTCTGGCTTGCCCTATGATAGTAGTGTTGTCCCAGTCGAATTCATGTTGCTTGTTGTCTGCGTGTGTGGCTACTAAGGATAGCTGGTCGTGTCGTTTCGTGGCTAATTGTTAACAATCCGCATACATGAACATCAACTAGCCACGAAACGACACGACCAGCTATCCTTAGTAGCCACACACGCAGACAACAAGCAACATGAATTCGACTGGGACAACACTACTATCATAGGGCAAGCCAGACAGAGAACAGCCAGGGAATTCCTAGAGGCATGGCATTCATCCACAAACTCCATCAACAAACACATCGACCTGGACCCAATATACCAACCACTACAGCGGACAGCTGAAACTGACAACCAGAAGCGGCAGGGACAGACCACTATAAACACCGGAGGAAACATCAAAGAAGCGCTTCGCAGGAGGCTCCCAAGCACTGATGATGTCGCCTAGCCAGGGGACGAAACGTTTGCAACAAAACCTTCCAGCTCGGCGAACAGAACCACAACAGTTTGTACATTCTCCCCGTGTCTGCGTGGGTTTTCTCCAGGTGCTCTGGTTTCCTTCCACGATCCAAAGATGTGCAGGCCAGGTGAATTGGTCATGCTAAATTGCCCATAGTAGGTGCATTAGTCAGGGGTAAATATAGGGTAGGTAAATGGGTTTGGGTGGATTACTCTTCCGAGGGTCGGTATGGACTTGTTGGGCCGAAGGACCTGTTTCCATACTGTAGGGAATCTAATCTAAAGGAAATCAAGGGCGAGGGCACAGAAGTGGAGTTGAGCTTAAAAAAAATGGAGTTGCATGATATTATTTAATTTGCAAAAAAGATTTACAAAAATAATTCCAGGGATGAGAAACTTTAGTTTTGTGCATAGATTTGAGAAGCTGTGTTTTTTTTTCCCTTAAGAAGATTGGAAGGAATTTGGTAGAGATTCAAAATCATAAGTGGGTCCAGACAGAGCAGTTGGAAGGAATTCATAAGTTGACACAGTCAAGCACACCCAATTAAAAGTGAATGGCAACAGAACCAAAATAAACATGAGAGGACATTTTTTAATAAAATTAATGCATTGAGTGGTTAGGATGTGAAATAGTGTGGTAGAGGTAGATTCACTCATGGTTTTCAAAAGGAAATTCAACTACCTGGAGAGCGAAGTGAGATGTAGGAATAGCTGGTTTACTGTTAAGTAGAGCTTGGGCAGATGAGAATGGCTATTTGTGCTGAAATCATTTTATGATTCCAATCTGTGAATGGTGGGGCAGGCTCATGGGATTATATGGTCTGCTGTAGGTCCTTTTTCTTGAATTCTTGGCATGCTTACCGTGAATGAGAGGTATCGGCAATTTTTCATCTTTTTGTCATTTTAAAGTAGTGACCTTGAATTGATTCAAATGGGCTTTCTTAAATTTATTTCAGGTTTAAAAGGCAAGGAGGGTCGCCAAGCAGCGAGGAACAGTGATTACGCAATACCAAAGTTTAAACATCTGCAGAAGCTTCTTCTTGCTCATGGACATTTATACTACATTCGGATAGCACACCTCGTTCAGTATTTCTTCTACAAGGTATGCTTTTCAATATGTCTGAGAGCTAATGTTTGCAGTACCTCTACATTTTAAATTCTTTGTCTCTGTAATATTGGAATTTTGTTCAGCATTGTCATGTGTAAAATAAAGAAAACTGACCATCTTAGGGAGGTTGTCCAGCAGTCTTTTAATATTCAAAAGCTTTAACTTAAAGGCAGTCGAACAAAATACTTGTTGATAACATACTGCAATATCTTTCACATATGCTGGTTTATGCTCACATATTTTTAAAGCAAAGCTAATAAATTTCTTGATTGCTGCGCAGGAGGAATTTAAGTGGTTTTTCCATGAAAACCTGAACCAGATCAGTGAAGCAACAGGTTTCATTTCTATAGTGTCTTAAACGTAATGAAATGTCCAAAAGTGCCCACCTTTGTGAATTTGAGTTATTTGGTGGTGTTTTCTTTTACAGAATCTTTGCTTCATCTTTCCTCAATTTTTATACCAGTTCTACTGTGGATTCTCTCAGCAGGTTTGTATTATCCTGTAACTGTTACTCTTTTTGTAAGATTGCCCTTGACCTAGAAAGATAGTTCCCGAAAACTTTAATCTCAAATTATACTAAAATTTGAGGTGCAATGTAAAACACCTTTGGGTTTAATGATAAACAAAACCTTTCACTCCCAGCTCCACTTTATTCCACTTTGTTTTTTATCCGACTCATCCATTTGAGCTTTAATTTGTTCGTCTGTCCTACCCTCTCATCTTGAACTACAAAACCTAAACCTGAAGCTTTGTTTGCATGTATTGATTTAATGGTTAATTCAGTTGTGGAACTTTGCACTGACTTTTTATTTCACTATTTCTTTCCATAAGCCACTGTATGATGCAACTTACCTTACATTTTATAATATCTGCTTCACTTCTCTGCCAATATTGTTGTATGGTCTGCTGGAACAGCATATAAGCATTGAAATGCTGAAAAAAGATCCCTCTCTGTACAGGTAAATAATAACTCTAACTACCTATTAAAGATTATTGCCAAGAGCCCTGCACAGTATTCTGATATATTTTGTAGCATTAGTAAGAATTGTGTTAATCTTGACAAATATCTCAATGTGGCACTTGCACAGCAAAGTCTAAAAAGCCACAAAACTGTTGGGCTGCTTATGGTAAGATTGCTGTTTTCCAAAGCATGCTCCCAATTTGTAGTCTGTAAAGGTGTTGCTTCATCCTCCACCTCAAACTTGCTGTTTGTAAGATTCTTGCTTTAATTTTAATATTGTTGCATGTGTTTAATGCTATAATATTTTATTTTGTGATATCTCCCTAATTTTGAGGAGTTGTATCAGGAGATTGGGTAATTCACTGATTTAGTGATTTAGCCAAGTATTGCTGTCTACTGGAACATAAAAGCACAATAAATTGCAGCAGAAGTAGGCCATATGGACTCTCAAGCTTGCTGCACCATTTTATGGCCTACCTGCTTCAGGCCTCAACTCCTGTTTCGAACCGGCACCTCAGCCCTCAACTCCCCAATTATTTCAAGAGTGTGACTTTTTTAGAATTATAATTAGTTTTATTGTCACATTCACTCAAATTAGTATAGTGAAAAGTTTACAAGTCACCACTTAACGGCACCATCTTAGGTGTAAAAGTACCCAGGTATAGATTCATAGGCACAAATGTTTACGGAAAAAATAATTAGAAAAATAAAGAAATAAAAATCCATCATTACAGATTAGAGAAGTAAACTTTTAAAAATAAGTTAAAAGTTGAGAATATTTTGCAATCTAGCCTCCACAATTCTGAGGCCTGTGACCAGTGGTGTTCCACATGGATTGGTACTGGGTTCGTTTTTGTTTGTCATTTACATAAATGATTTAGATGAGAAAAATAGGAGCATGGTTAGTAAGTTTGGGGATAACACAAATTGGTGGTATAGTGGACAGTGAAGGAGGTGATTTAAGATAACAAAGGTATCTTGATGATTTAGGTCAACGGACTGACGAGTGGCAGATAGAGTTTAATTGGATAAATTTGAGGTATTGTATTTTGGTAATACAAACAAGGACAGGACTTACACAATTAATGGTAGGCCCCTGGGGAATGTTGTAGAACAGAGAGACCTCGGGGTTCAGGTACGTAATTCTTTGAAATTTGCATGACAGGTTGCTAAGAAGGCATTTAATGCATTTGACTTCATTGCTGGGACATTGACAATAGGAGTTCAGACATCATGTCGAGGTTGTACATTACATGGGTGAGACCTCGTCCAGCGTACTGTGCGCAATTGTAGTTGCCCTGTTCTTGGAAGGATATTATTAAACTGGTGTGGGTTTAGAAGAGATTTACCAGGATGTTGCCAGTAATGGAGAGTTTAAGATATGAAAATAGACTGGAAAGGCTGAAACATTTTTCACTGGAGTCAGGGAGGTTGAGGGCTGACCTTATTGAAGTTTATAAAATCACGAGTGGCATAGATAAAGTAAATGACAATGGGTCTTTTCCATTAGGTGGGGGAGTTCAAAATTAGGGGGCATGTTTTTAATGTGAGAGGAGAAAGGTCATGAGGGACAACTTTTTTACAGAGAGGATGGTTCGTGTGTGGACTGAACTGTCAGAGAAAGTGGTGGATGCAAGTACAGTTACAAAGCTTAAAAGACGTTTGGATAAGTTCATGAATAGGAAGGTTTGGAGTGATATGGGCCAAGCACAAGCAGGTGGGACTAGTTTAGTTTGGGAACATGGTCTGTGTAGACTGGCTGGACTGAAGAGTCTGTTTCCATGCTGTTTGACTCCAAAACTGTCTGGATGAGAGAATTCCAGACATTTACTGCCCTTTGGAAGGTGAAATTTCTTCATACCAGTTTTAAATGAGTGTCCTCTTTTCACAGTGCTGCCTGGTTTTGGACTCCCCCACCATCGGCAATATCATCTTAATGTCTACACTGTCGAACTCCACAAAATGTCATATATTTCAGAAGATCACTCTCCTCCTAAGATCTAATGAATAAAATCCTAAATTATGTAGCCATTCTTGACGAGTCAACATCATAATGCCAGTAATCCGCCTAGTGAACAACTTCCAATGGCAGTGCATCCTTTCTTAAAAATGGGAACCAAAACTATACGCAGTACTCCAGGTGCGACCTCATCAATATCCTGTACACCGACATTTTTTACAAACCCACCGACTCCCACAGCTACCTGGGTTACACGTCTTCCCACCCTACCTCCTGCAAAAATGCCATCCCGTATACCCAATTCCTCTGCCTCCGCCGTATCTGTTCCCAGGAGGACCAGTTCCACCACAGAACACACCAGATGACCTCCTTCTTTAGAGACCGCAATTTCCCTTCCCACGTGGTTAAAGATGCCCTCCAACACATCTCGTCCACATCCCTGCCCCTCCGCCCTCAGACCCCACCCGTCCAACCATAACAAGGACAGAACGCCCCTGGTGCTCACCTTCCACCCTACCAACCTTCGCATAAACCAAATCATCTGCCGACATTTCCGCCACCTCCAAACGGACCCCACCACCGGGGATATATTTCCCTCCCCACCCCTTTCTGCCTTCCGCAAAGACCGTTCCCTCCGTGACTACCTGGTCAGGTCCACGCCCCTGCAACCCACCCTCCCATCCTGACACCTTCCCTTGCCACCGCAGGAATTGCAAAATCTGCGCCCACACCTCCTCCCTCACCTCCATCCAAGGCCCTAAATGAGCCTTCCACATCCATCAAAGTTTTACCTGCACATCCACCAATATAATTTATTGTATCGTTGCTCCCGATGCGGTCTCCTCTACATTGGGGAGACTGGACGCATCCTAGCAGAGCGCTTTAGGGAACATCTCTGGGACACCCACACCAATCAACCACACCACCCCGTGGCCCAACATTTCAACTCCCCCTCCCACTCTGCCGAAGACATGGAGGTCCTGAGCCTCCTTCACCGCCGCTCCCTCCCCACCCGACGCCTGGAGGAAGAACGCCTCATCTTCCGTCTCTGAACACTTCAACCCCAGGGCATCAATGTGGACTTCAACAGTTTTCTCATTTCCCCTTCCCCCACCTCACCCCAGTTCCAAATTTCCAGCTCAGCACTGTACCCATGACTTGTCCTACCTGCCTATCTTCTTTTCCACCTATCCACTCCACCCCCCACCCTGACCTATCACCTTCATCCCCCTCCCCACTCACCTATTGTACTCTATGCTACTTTCTCCCCGCCCCCACCCTCCTCTCATTTATCTCTCCACCCTTCAGGCTCTCTGCCTGCATTCCTGATGAAGGGCTTTTGCTCGAAACGACGATTTTACTGCTTCTCGAGTGCTGCCTGAACTGCTGTGCTTTTCCAGCACCATTCTAATCTACTCTGGTTTCCAGCATCTGCAGTCATTGTTTTTACCTAATATCCTGTACGGTGACCTGTTTATAAACTTGAACCTCCTAGCAATAAAGGCGGTTTTAATTTTTGCTAACATTTTGTGTTTCATGCTCAAGAACACTCTGATCCCTCTCAGCTCACTTTGTTTGGAGACTTTCTTTCCACTTAAATAATAGTCTGCCTTTTGATTCTTCCAACCACAACCTAAATTAAACTCCATCTGCCAAAATTTCTGCCACTCACTCAACCTTATCTGTTGTCCCATGCAGATTCCTTACATCTTCATTGCACCGTGCCCTCCTGCCTATTATTCTATCAGCAAATTTTAATATATGAAAACTTGGCATTTGCATGACATCTTTTCAAATTTTTAACACAGAGATAGCATCAATGTCAAAATGCTGTACTGCCATATGATATTGCTTTGTTTTTCACCTAACCTAAGAAGCACAAACCTCATGCAAAAGAGGAGCTGGCACTTTATCTGTTACATTTTTAGAAGTTTCTGCTACTGTTTTGGACAAGTACATCTCTGGGCAATGTGCACAGCCCACATACATAAGCTAATCTGGTTTCTATTAATATCGAGTTCTCTTTTTAAGTCACTTTTTAAGCTATTTCAGTCACTAGTGGTCAGCAGCTATTATAAATACAGATGATATATTGATGAGTCTATACATTTTCAGTATGTTAAGCAGTGTTCTGAAGGAATTTGAAGTCTTGATATAGCTATGCTTTGTCTAACTCTTTTCCTATCTAATGCAGGAATATTGCTAACAATGCATTGCTACAATGGAAGCCTTTCCTTTATTGGACATTTCTGGGGCTATTCAATGGTCTCGTGTTTTTCTTTGGGGCTTATTTCCTCTATGACAATTCAACCCTTACAGACAATGGTCAGGTGAGTACAGAACTACTTCCGTTATTAATGACCATATTGTCAATTTTGATCATTTAGCAGTCTGAAAACTTATGTTTTTTACTTTTTTCAGTACTCCAAATTTTAGTTTTAGCACCATCCGCAATCATCTTAGAATTACTTATTTTGAAATGTGATTATCTCCATATAAGTAAATGCAATAGCCTTTTTTATGTAGAACCAGATCCCCTAAACAGAAAAAATATATCATCGGACCACTGAAGAGTTACGTCTCAGAAAATCACTCCAAGCTATATTGACTGCAGTGAAGATGTATGAATAACTCTTGGCCCGCCACATGTCTTGATCTTGAGCCAACCATTAGGTTGTGTAAGAGAGGGAAGTTTGACTCTTCTATCTCTCCACAATGTGAGGGATAGAGCTTCCTGTTGGTGGTTCTGGTAACAGCCTGCATCTTACTCCAGTTGGTTATTTGCAGTTGTGTTTTTTTGTTAATACATTCATCCATATGACATTTTACTAGATGAAAACCTCGAGGAAGACCTGAACAGCGATTTACTCCCAAAAACGTTTTGTTTCCTTAGCAACCTGTACTGAAGATTTTTGCTTGCATTACAGTTACAGAACATAGTGCATGACAACATTAGGAAATAAAGCTCTGTTTTCCATTGAGCAATGCAAGCTGAGGCACCCTACATGTATTTGTATTGAGCTAATTAGATTTTTAAAAAATCACTGTTTACTTTTATATTTTGAAATTGAACTGATGCTCTGAGTTAACCTACTTTGTGTATTCAGCTGATATTTGGTGTTTGACCTTGTGTTGTGTATTGCAGGTTTATGGAAATTGGACTTTTGGAACAATTGTCTTCACTGTTCTGGTATTTACAGTTAATCTGAAGGTCTGTGCATTTTAAAAAAAAAGTTACAGTTTAATAAAGCTAGAGAACATGTGAAAATAGTATTATTTTTAGTTTGTTACTTCTTGCATCGTGTCTGTGCAATTTCATCCAGAATTTTTAACCAAGTTTGCAAGATATTTATCATTAAAACGCAGCTCTATCTTAATTATGCTTTCAAATTTAAAAACAGAAACTAATATTCATTCATGAAATGATTGTCTAAAGCAAGGACATAGCTTATTGCCCAGAAGAAAGTGTAGATGTGCCACTTTATTGAAGTGTTATGATCCATGTTGTATAGGTGCACACACAGCTATTGATGAGTTTCCAGGACTTTGAAGCAGTAACAATAATGAATTTGTGGTATAATTCCTAGTCAGGATGGTGCATGACTCGAAGGTGAAATTACAGATGGTGATGTATCATGCATCAGTTACCACTGATCATCGAGATGTTTGAGGTCTGGTTAAAAAAGTGTTGTCAAAGGATCCTTGATGAGTTGCTGCGGTGCATCTTGTATGTGGTACTTGCTGCTGCCACTGTGTTTTGGTGGTAGAGGGAGTGAATGCTTTTGCAACTTTGGTAGGAATAGTACCCTGGAGATCACCACAGTATTCCGCAAGTCATCATGAGTTTTAAACTTAACCAATTTAATTTTTAGGATTGTTAATGCCTGATTGTAAATGAGGTTTATTTTTCAAATCAATGAGCGAAAAACAAGAATTTACTTATTTCACAGACCTATTCCTTAAGTTTGGCAGATTATTAATGACTGATGTAAACTTAAACTATACCTCTTTCAAATCCAAAAAAGTGCACATTCACACATAAGACAGACGGAGTGATGAGACCAGCTGTCTTTCTAGGAACATGTTGGGTGCAAAATAAATGCAAAATCGACGAAGTCTATTAATTAATTTTGGCCAAAGAGTGTTTGCTATGGAAAGCTTCAACTGCTGGAGAGACTTGGCGGGTCTGGCAGATAGAAATAGAGTTTACATTTCAAATCCATTGTGACTCTTCTTTCAGAACAGTACTAGACCTAATTGCTTAAAAGTGAAGTAGTCAATGTTGTAAATTTTATTTCAAATGTGGCTATTTAACATTGAAACAACTCTGCTAATGCAACATGATTTTCAATGCTTTTAGTTATTCCTGTACTACTTAGACGTTGGACACAATGTGGTAAAAGTGCCCATAGTTCTTCAGAAATGACATAATCTGCTTGCAGAAATTATTTTTGGATATTAAAATAATTTGAGAGATGTGCAGTAAGTCAAGGGTGAACTAGGTGTGTGATCATGTATGGTGAAGTAGGCCACAAAGCCTTTTCCTCCTGGTTCTGAATAATGTCTCTGATTTACCTACGAGCTAACATTTCCTTCTCCCTCAGAATCTAAACATCTAGCTATTTGGTGGTTGGACCTTAAACTTACTCTTCCTGAGTACTAAAATAAAACAGAAAATACTGGAAATGCTCAGCAGATCTGGCAGCATCTACAGAGTGAGTTATCATTGCAGCTTATGATTAAAGATCAGAGGTCCTTCTGATGGATTGTATCAAGCCTGAAACAATAATTTTGGTGTTTTTGTCTCTGTACAGATCCTGCCAGATTTGCAAAGTGCTTCAAGCATTTTGTTTGCTTATTTCAGATCTCCAAAACCTGTAGTATTATGCTTTTGATCAAAAATCACTTTGGATTTTAGATAAGTCAGATCTATCTTGTATTACACAGTCATGATCTATCGAATAGAAGGAATCTGATTTTAATTTATTTGGTGGAAGCTGAAAACCTTGCATCAGAAACACTCAGCATTGGCTATAGCAATGAATAATTTGGAATAAATGGTTTTTAAAAGATCTGGTACCATTGCAACATTTTCATATGTTTGTGGTCAATTCAGAATTAGTTTACCAAGGCTTGATTTTGAATTATTTTGATGTTGAACTTGTTATATTCACGGTTTTGTTTGAAATTGTTTACTTGTATAACTACTATAATACTAATTTTAAAGTGTCAAGTGCTTTATGTTCTTATTAAGGAATCTGGTCTTTAATACACAGCTTTCATCTCGCATCATTCTTATTGTACTTTCAGCTTGTATTGGACACTCAATACTGGACGTGGATCAACCACTTTGTAATATGGGGTTCTTTAGCCTTTTTCGTCATCTTCTCTTTCTTTTGGGGTGGCATCATATGGTAAGTAAATTTAAAAACTAGCACCATTTAAAAAGGCTACACTTTGTCAAAGTGAAAATTATCATAGAAGTCATAGAATCCCTACAGGGTGGAAGCAGGCCATTAGGTCCATGTAGTCTGTACCAACCACCTGAAGAGCATTCCACCCAGACCCACTCCGCTACCCTATCCCTGTAACTCTGCATGTTAATATGAGATGATCGCACTGTTTATTATGTGAGTTGTAACTTATTAGATTGGACATGAACCCAGTCCTAACGATCCAAGGGTAGGGACAGTACCACTGTGCCGCAAGAGGGCTGTCTCCTGGCTCAGAGGTTAATTAATTAAATTCAAACCGTGTGAGTCAAATCTGACTAGTCAAAGTATTTGAATTTAGAGTAGACTTACTGGTTTTGAATTTAATAATTTAACTAAGATGATTGACAGTTTCTGCTTCACCTCCACGCTGACAATCGTCCAATCAATTTGCAGTAACTTCTCAGGCTGAAAAAGTTGTTCAGTGTTAGAGTTGTACAGCACTGAAAGAAACCCTTCAGTCCAACTCATCTACAGCAGCCAGATATCCTAAACTAATCTAGATTAGAATGATGCTGGAAAAAGCACAGCATCTGAGGAGCAGGGAAATCGACTTTTCAGGCAAAAGCCCTTCATTAGGAACGGCTAAATTAATCTCGTCCGATTTACCATGATTTGGCCTATATCCCTTAAATCTTTCCAACTGATGTAACCATCTAGATGTCTTTTAAATGTTGCAATTGTACCAGCCTCCTCCACTTCCTCTGGCAGCTTATTCCATGCAAGTACCATCCTCTGTGTGAAAAGGTTGCCCTTTGGATCCCTTTTAAATCTTTCCCCTTTCATATTAAACCTTTGCCCTCTAGTTTCGGACTCCCCTACCCTGGGAAATAGACCTTGGATATTCACCCTATCCGTGATTTATAAACCTCCAAAAGTCACCCCTCAGCTCCAGGAAAATAGCCTCAGCCTATTCAGCCTCTCCCTATAGCTCAAACCCTCCAATTCCAGCAGCGTCCTTGTAAATCTTTTCTGCACTCTTTTAAGTTTCATAACATCTTTCCAAAGTAGACAGAGCAGAATTGAACTCAGTATTCCAAAAGTCGCCTAACCAATGTCCTGTACAGCCGCAACATGACATCCAAATGACTATACTCAATGCACAAACCATTGAAGGTAAATGTAACAAGCACATTCTTCACTACCCTATTTACCTTTGACTCCACCTTCAAGGAAATATGAATCTGCACTCCAAGGTCTCTTTATTCAGCAATATGCCCAAGGACCCTCCCATTAAGTCTGTGAGACCTGCCCTGATTTGCCTGTCCCATTAATCTAAACTAAACTCCATCTCTACTCTTGGGCCCATTGGCCATCTGATCAAGGTCTGTTGTACTGAGATAATCTTCTTTTCTGTCCAGTACATCATCAATTTTGATGTTATCTGCAAACCTAATAACCATTCCTCCTATATTCACATCCAAATCATTTATATAAATGACAAAAAGCAGTGGACCCAGTACCGATCCTTGCGACACATCGCTGTCACAGGCCTCCAGTCCGAAAGGCAATTTATAACTCCTCCATCACCATCTGTCATTTCTAAAGGTGGTTTACTTGTATTTCAATCTTAATAAGCATGAGATGAAACATTTTGACTTCATTTCTGTTTTTTAGCAGTGATTTCTGAGAGTTATTTTAATTGTTGTAAACACAGCTTGAATGTACATTTCAAGCATGTCATTTCTGGAATATTAATGTTTTGCTAAATTCATGATATTTTTTAAAAACTTCATTTTCAGGAGTTTTGGGAAGAAAATATGTAATGTGAGATCTGTTTAATATTTAGAATGTTGACAACACTGAATTTTGCCAGGTTTTTTAAAGTACTGTTGTATTTTTAGTGCGTATTTTGAAGATATAATTTAGCTGCAACATGTTCATAACTCAGGTAGTGGCGCATCTGTATCTCTGGAAGTTTGGTCAGACTGCTGATGGATCTCAGTGGTTTAATGCATTTTTAACTGTATTTGTTGTAAACTGTTGACACTTTGATATCAGATTTATATCAACCTTGTAAATACAAAAAAGCCTCTATGTACAAGCATTCTTTGCTTACTTGAATGTACACTGTGTGTGGGGCTTAAACTTTGAACCTAACTGTATTGATTTCTTTCTGCTAGGCCTTTCCTGAAGCAGCAAAGAATGTACTTCGTCTTTGCACAGATGCTGACTTCTGTTTCAGCATGGCTTACTATAATTTTATTAATAACTGTCAGTTTGATGCCTGACGTTATGGTAAAAGTCTTGAGCAAGCACCCAGACAAAGGCAGACTGCAGGTAGGTGTTAAAACATCAAAATGTCATTCACTTTTTGACAGTTTATGTTTGTATGCAACCTGTATTCTTGTCAAGTGACCATTTAACATCTGTTAGAGTAAACAACTGACCATAGGTATACAGAAATGACTGAAAGCTAAGGATAATATCATATCGTTACTCACGTATTCTGAATAAATTGCTTTCCTTACGTTGTTTAAGTGTTATAACTTTGCATTTCCAAAAATATATTTATCAGGAGCAAAGCTTGACAATAGATTGTTGTATTTTTATATTTTGCTGTTAGTATCACTTAATATCGCCAGGAGAATTTTACTAATTGGAGGGGAACAGGAAGTCTTTTCCTCGAATATAACTTCTGTTCGGTGTGATTACAATAAAATGCATGTACATTACTTTCTGTGAGGTCGGTGTAAATAAGTAATTATTCCATCTTATAACCTAAATAGCTTTTTAAATTGGTTTCTGTCAAATCTTAGTTTTCACCCAAATCTGCTGAAAAAAATGGCCTAGAAAAAGAAATTGTTTTCAGTAGCTGATTATGTTTTTCTTATGTCAATACTTTCTCTGTGAAAATAATTAAGATACAGGAAGTCTTTGTGGATTTTCCAAGTCCGCTTGCTGCTGTTCCTAGAAGGAAAAAATATTCCTGCTTCGATAATTGCAGATCACTGTGATTATCCACCTCCTAATTGAGATTTAGCAGAAGAAATTAATTTTCTCTGATCTCCCATGCTCTGCATTGTAACTAATCCTGACAAACTTGAGGGAGCAATACACTCTCTTGTGCTGATTTTCCATGATTTCAAACATTAAAATTTAATTTCAAAGAGTTGGCAAACTCATTTTATGCTCTCGGGAAGCAATAGCTACTTCAACTAAACCACTAAAATGAAGTATAAATGATTTGCTGCAAGCTGGAGGATGCAGGAGTGTATATGTCTATCTGTGTTTGTGTATAGTGGAGAGATTTAACAGGGAGAGAAACAATTTCTATATTGTGAAGTTTAAAGGACGGGAAATAAGACTGGAAAGGATAGCTGAAAGAGAAATTATAGCATTTAGATAATTTAGATGCAAAGTAAGTCATAAATTTATAAACTAAACTCCAGTTCGTACTTCAACTAATTGTGGTTTAGAAAATGTTGGCTTAATCTTCTTTCTAAATCAGAGTTTTAACTGTGGAGTGAAAATACAGGAAAACTATTACTTTTGAATCACATCTATTTGTGTTTTTGAGAAGTTTAAAAGATGCCATCTTAACCCTGCTTTGCCTGTAAAGTTTACTTATACAAATCATGTCAAATAATCTATCCGCGACATTCAGATTTTCAGGACAGTAACTACTTCTGCATTGTTTTTGGAAACCAGTACTTAGTGCAATGTTTAATTGAAGAACAGCCAACTTTTGGATTTCGTAGGAGCATTTTATTATCCATTATTTGTTGTATAGGTTTGGTCTGCCTATCTGATATTTTGGTGCCTTTTAGAATGGCTTTGTGCTACAGTCGTGTGTATGCACTAACTTCCATCCTCACTCCCAAACTCTGGTTTCATTCATCATGATAATTAGGTACTTAAAAAAAACAAAGTAAACCTCATCTGAATTTCAGTAATGGATTGTGTGAAAGACTGTAAAGAGGAAGAGTGACACGGAAATCTCAGAAACTTACGTCATGGAAGGAGGCCGTACAGCTCATCAAATAAGTGTTGTCTGGCAAGTGGCCATCCAGCATAATCCCGTTTTCCAACTTTTGGTCTGGCATTCCAGTTCAAGTGGCAATCCAAGTATTAAATGTTGAGACTTTCTCTCCCATCTATCCAGGCAGTGAGGTCTGGATCCCTATCACTCTGTAGGTGAACCCCTTCTAAAACCCATAAGTTTAAATCTATATCTTCTTGTTATTGATATTCCATCTTTGTCAATGTATTATAAAAAGAAAGTTGGAGCTGTAAGATGACAGCATCTCTCCACTTATTTGGAGGTGGTCTAGGGTGAGGAAAATCACAGTCTAAATTTGTGTTCTATTATATTAAAGCTAAGGAATTTAACTTTGCCTTGTCTGGTTTCTCTGGTGTCTAATTTTTTAGTGCAGTAATTTCAGTACCTTCTAATGACTTGAAATAGGAAAGTGCTGGGAATACTTTCTCAGACGCTGATGTGTTCTCAGCAGTGCAGGTCAGTTAGCTCATTTGGCTGGACAGCTGGTTTGCAATGCAGAGTGATGCCAACAGCATGGATTCAATTCCTGTACAAGCTGAGGTTGCCATGAAGGGCTCTCCTTTTCAATCTCTCCCCTCACCTAGGGTATGATGACTCTCAGGTTAAACCACCATCTTTCTCTAATGAGAGAGCAGCCCTATGGTCTGGTAAGGTTATCGTGACTTCACCTTTCCAGGATGTGTTTTACTTCAGATTTCCAAAATGCATAGTAATTTACTTCTACTGACTACTGGACTTACTAGAGAGCTAGATATGTTAATCAAATGAAAATAATAATGTACCTGTGATTAGATTTTACTGGTTATTAAAATCTTTAGAGTAGTCAGTCCTTCTGAGGTAGGAGTATTACCACATTCGGAAAAAGTTCAAGTACTGAATGAGGTGAAAATTAATATTAATCATTCAGTGGTTTTTGTTCAATCAGTGGGATCTAAACAAAACACAGCTTGGTATTTAAAAGTTTTCTGATATTTTCATAATGGCAAAACTGAATTAAAGAATATTCGCACTATATTTTGCTTATCTTCCTTTTTCTTCTCTCTTTAACATCTCCAACTTGTTCTCTTGCCTAAAATACTTCTGTTAATCTCCTTTCCACTTTCTATTCTTTCCCCACCCATCTTCCTGCTATGAACCAGGCAAGACAACACTTGCCTTCTTCCAGACAGTCAACGGTCTTTATGCTCTCTCAAACTTCCAGCAACCAAAGTTTCTCTTGGAGTGATTGAGGTGATTTCTTGTTTTGTGCATAACTTGTATGTTTTTATCTAGCATGTACAACCTGTTCATTATTCCATTTTGTTTTGGTAGATTTGGATGTGTACTCATGCTCATTTAGGTGCACATCTCGGATATCTCAAGCATGCTTTTCACGAGTACGCACGCCTTGAGTTTCTAAAATTACTTCGAATTTATTTCAAGTATTGACCAAAGGATATTTGTTGTGAACTAAAGCTGCTTTTGTGTTTTAGCTCTGTTTCTGAGAGCCTGTCATCTTTCGAGTTAATCATGGTATTTATAATTGTCAGTCTGTCCCCTGTAGCCTGATGGCATACCTATGATTTTAGGTCAAACTGGATCTATAAATTGATGATAAAGCTTAAATTCTGTCACTCTGCTCATGGACTGAACCCACATAAGAAAAAGAAATCTAAGTGTTCTGTTCTGCAAACATGTAACCAGTAACTCCAGAGGAACAGGCTTTGATGGATCTTTGTAAGGATTCTTAGCTTTGTTTGCTGATTAACACTGAGCTAAGTGAGAGCAGCATCCAATTAATACTAACATTTGGTTCAGTATTGTAATGTATTTACTATATACTTTCCAAAAGGTGATAAATGTCAAATTGAACTTTGATCTACATAAAAATAACGGGAAGTGTAAAGTTGTATTTGGTCAGAGGGTTTGCAGTTGATTTACTTGGTCATCCCTATGGGAGGGAGGAAGTGTAATTATGCCATAACAGCATTCATTTCAATTATTACAATATCATTTAAATGCACGTTCAGTGTTAATTATATGTGCCTTGTTATTGTATGTGTTTGGCTATTTGTTTTGCTTTTCTCACCTCACACTAACAGTATCTTTAGTGTATGGATAAGTTTTTTGATGTCAGACAGTACAAACGTTGATATTAATTCTTATTTCTGTTGATTTAGATTGGAAAAAATGTATGCGGTGCATAGCAAAGGCTGGATTCTTGATCTTTCTGTCTAAATATTTGATTAAAATCCTTTTTATGATTTTCAAAAGCATGTATTACTCTGCTGATAACGTTTAGATATTAATAATTGTTGTTCGATGTACCTCATTGGTACTCTGGTCGAATATGACCAAAAAAACTCTTCCCTTGTTCACCAGTACTAAACTGAAAAGGGGTGGTTGACATGTTACGTACAGCCCAACTTTAAATTGTGAATACTGGGTTGAACTAATGAGAAAACTCAGACTAGGGAACACAGCTAGTAGAAAGTGTGCTCAATTTAATCCAGATATTAAAATATGCAGTTCATCATTTGTCATCATGAATAACCAGTTACTGCTATTCAAAGTCCACATTTCTAAATAGTGGAATCACAATTGAATATGCTAAATTTCTTGTCAGTGCTATGGGCAAGGGGTTACTGACGTTGCTCTCACATTCTGATTAATTGTACAACTCCCCATATTTGTACTGAGGAATTAATTGTACCTGAAATTCTTTGGACAAGAACTTAAATTTACGCAACAACAGTAGCTTGTATTTTATATTCCATCTTAAGATATCCCAAGATTCTTCACAAGCGTTTTTATGAAGCAAAATTAGGCACTGAGTCACATAAAGTAGTAATATTGCTGATGGCCAAAAACTTTGTTAAAGTACAAAAACACAAGTTGCTGGTAAAGCTCAGCAGATCAGGGAGCATCTGTGAAGAGAGATCAGAGTTAGCGCTTCGGGTCCAGTGACCCTTCCTCAGAAGTGTTAACTCTGATTTCTCTTCATAGATGCTGCCAGACCTGCTGAGCTTTGTCAGCAGCTTTTGTTTTTGTTTGATTTACAGCATCCGCAGTTCTTTCGGTTTTCACTTTGTAAAACCTACTACTTTGACAGAAAGCCTTCGAGGAAGAAAGATAATGAGCCAGAGGAGATTTAAGAGTCAGATGCCAATACAACTTAAGTCATGGTGGAATAATTAAAATTGGGAATGCTCAAGGATGGAATCATATCAGCAGAGACATCTCAAAGGATTGTTAAACTAGAGGAGGTTACAAACTTAGGAAGGGGTGGGGACATTGGAAGGGTTTGAAAATAAAAATTAGTTTTTCAAAATAGAGGCTTTGCTTGTCTGGGAACTTGAAAACAAACCACAGGTTTGCATGTAAAGGATACAGCTTGCAGAGTTACCTCAACTTTATGGAGGGTAGAATGGAGGAGACCATCCTTTTGTGTATTGAAAAAGTCAAGTGTAGAAGTAATCAAGGCATGAATGAGGGTTTCAGCAGCTGTTGAACTGAGATGGTGAAAGGTTGGCCGTTGTTATGGAGTGAGAAATGGGCAATCCTTCTGAAGGTATTGATATGGGGTCAACAAGCTCGTGTCTTGATCCTAAAGCAAACAGAATTAAAAATCACACAACACCAGATTACAGTCCAACAGGTTTATTTAAAAGTACAAGTAAATGCAAACAGTTATTTTATCAAACAAAAAATCTCTCTCATTATAGTCCAACAGGTTTATTTGGCAATACTAGCTTTCGAAGCACTGCTTTTTCCTCAGATGGTTGAGGGAACCACTTGATGAAGGAGCAATGCTTCGAAAGCTAGTATTTACAAGTAAACCTGTTGGACTATAACTTGGTGTTGTGTGATTTTTAACTTTATCCACCCCAGTCCAACACCAAATCATGTTTATCAAACTAGTTTAATTTCAGACGATTGCCAGGGAAAAGAAATGTTTTAATAACCACCTATTGTATATCCATGAGAGGAAGATAATGTTAACTGCTTCTCATAGATTCGAAGAATTAGATCAATATAGAAGAGCTGCAGTATATCAGGGCAGTGTTCATGATTGGCTGCTTAATGTGGCTTGTTATGATTTAAATAAAGAGACTGGAAACTAGAGACAGGATTCTTGCACCTCAAACGCAGTTAGATTGCTTAAAAGGTTTACAGCTTCCTCATACACTCTGCACTTAGGCTGCATAAGTCTACGACTTAAACTTTCAACAATGTCTGTCAGCTACTTGGAGTGTCCAAAAGATTTGGCTGTTGGCAGCTTGTATCTCAGTTTTCTGGTTGTGGATAATTGTGATCTCTTTATAGGAATAGAGAGTGCACCACCTATTTCCACTGTAGATTTCTCAGTAGTAAGGTTTTGAGATTCTAATCTGATAGTGAGTTTAACTTGTGCCAACTGAGCACACACACAAGTAATGAAAAACCATGCTTCTTTTGTCACTGGCATTGAAAAGTGATCACGTTCTTGCACTGAATCCTGAAGTACGTACAATATTTCTACTATGAAATGTTATTTAACCCAGGATTTGACAGAAGTAGAAGAATAATGATGACGTGTTTTCCGTTCTTAATTATACTTAATCTAAAACTTGTATGTATTTATCTGTCCATGATATAAATCTAAACTCTAGCTAAATGTACTGCTTAACCAAATGTTGAAATGTGGTAAATAGAAAGACATTGGAAATTCTACAAAATACAATTGGAGGCCAACTACTCTTCATTCAAGTGCTCTGTCTGGATTTGTAGATGAAGACCTGAATGAAAAATAAATGTACTGTGCTTAATTATTTCAACCTTTGCAAAAAAAACAGTTCCAAAGCAGAGTAGCAGCACCTGGTCATTGTATCTACACAGTAAAAGTACAGATCAACAGCATTGTGTACTTCATATAGAATCACTCCAACCCCTCCTCGTTTGGCAGTCCCCCAGGGCCGGGGATGGCTTGCTTCCACTCCAGGTGGGGTGAGAGGGGTTTCTGCTGAATAGTCCAAACCTGGAGCCGCAGAAAAAAGAAAATTACAGCATAGGAACAGACCCTTCGCCCCTCCAAGCCTGTGCCCATCTAGATTCTCTATCCAAACCTATCATCAATTTTCTAAGGGTCTGGATCTCTTTGCTCCCTGCCCATTCATGTATCTGTCTAGATACATCTTAAATGATGCTATTTTTGCTGCCTCTATAACCTTCACTGGCAAAGCATTCCAGGCACCCACCACACTGTGTAAAGAATTTACCACGCATATCTCCCCTAAACCTTTCCCCCTCACTTTGAACTTGTGACCCCTTGTAATTGAATCCCCCATTCTGGGAGAAAAAGCTTCTTGCTATCCACCCTATCTATACCTCTCATGATTTTGTAGACCTCAATCTCAGGTCACCTCTCAACCTCAGTCTTTCTAATGAAAATAATCTTAATCTACTCAACCTATCTTCGTAGCTGGCACCCTCCATACCAGGCAACGTCCTAGTGAACCTCCTCTGTATCCTCCAGTGCATCCAGATCTTTTTGGTAATGTGGCAACCAGAACTGTATGCAGTATTCCAAATATGGCCAAACCAAAGTCTTCTACAATTGTAACTCTTGTACTCAATACCCTGTCCGATGAAGGAAAGCATGCTATATGCCTTCTTGCCCAGTCTATCGACCTGTGTTGCCACCTTCAGGGAACAATGGACCTGAATCCCTAGATCTCTTTGTACATCAACTTTCCCTACAACTTTTCCTTTTACTGTATAATTCACTCTTCAATTGGATCTTCCAAAATGCGTCACCTCACATTTGCCTAGATTGAGTTCCATCTGCCATTTCTCTGCCGAACTCTCCAATCTATCTATGTGCTGTTGTATTCTCTGACAGTCCCGTTCACTCTCTACTACTCCACCAATCTTCATGTCATCTGCAAACTTGCTAATCAGACCATTCATATCTAACTCCAGATCATTTATGTATGTCACAAACAACAGTGGTCCCAACACTGATCCCTGTGGAACTCCCTTCCACTACTGCTCTCTGTCTCCTGTTGCACTGCCAGTTCTCTATCCATGTAGCTGGTACACCCTGGACCCCATGCAACTTCACCTTCTCCATCAGCCTAAAATGGGGAACTTTATCAAACGTCTTACTGAAGTCCATGTATATGACATCTACAGCCCTTGCCTCATCAATCAATTTTGTAACTTTCTCAAAGAATTCTGTTCAGTTGGTAAGACATGACCTTCCCTGCATAAAACCATGTTGTCAACACTAATAAGCCTATTTTCTTCCAAATGGGAATAGATCCTATCTCTGTTTCTTCTTCAGCAGCTTCCTTACCACTGACATCAGGCTCACCAGTCTATAATTACCTGGATTTTCCCTGCAACCCTGAAACAAGGGGGCAACACTAGCAATTCTCCAGTTCTCCAGGATCTCACCCGTGTTCAAAGATGCTGCAAACGTATTTATTAAGACCCCAGCTATTTCCTCTCTTGCTTCCTTCAGTAACCTGGAGTAGATACCGTCTGGGCCTGGGGACTTAATGCCTTTTAGAATACCCAACACTTTGTCCCTCCTTATGCTGACTTGACCTGGAGTAATCAAACATACATCCCTGATCTCAACATCTGTCATGTCCCTCTTCTCGGTGAATAGCAATGCAAACTACTCATTAAGAATCTCACTCATTTTCTCTGTCTCCACACATAACTTTCCTCCTTTTCCCTTGAGTGGGCAAACCCTTTCCCTGGTTACCCTTTTGCTCCATATATATGAATAAAAGGCTTTGGGATTTTCCTTAACCCTGTTTGCTAAAGATATCTCATGACCCCTTTTAGCCCTCTTAATTCCTTGTTTCAGATTGAACCTACATTCCCAATATTCTTCCAGACTCTTACCACAGGTGGGACAGATAGTGTTTGATGAGGCAAGTGGGTGGGACCCTCTGGAATCTGCACGCTTTTTCCGCTATTTGTGCTTGGTTACCACTTGCTCCATCAGTAATGCTCGAAGTGGTTGGCACCATCAGATGTTTCTTTTGTTTGTGCATTCTAAGCCATGTGATTCTCATGTGTCGCTGGGATGTTGCATTTGTTTAGGAAGGCTTTCAGGGTGCCCTTGTATCATTTTCACTGCCCTCCTAACATTGTGGAGCTCAGGGTACAGCACTTGTTAGGTAGTTTTGTGTTGTGTGTATGAATGTTGTGGCCTCTGAATCACAGCTTGTCAGTAATTGAATCTGAGGATCTTGGCCTGGACGAAGACAGTAATGTTGGCACATCTATCTTGCCAGTGGATTTGCAGAATTTTGCAAAGGCAGTAATGGTGATAACTCTCCAGGAATTTGAATTGAGACATTAAATGATACTAACCATGCCATCCACCAGCAAATGGATTTAGCAAGTGATCCTCATGAACCAGCTTATTATTATATGCTGTTTTACAGTTCAGGGCTTTTCCTTCTGGTGAATTATTTTTATTATATGGGGAATAATGCATTTTCATAGATCTCCCTTGATTTCCTGAGGGCAGACAATGCTACAGGCTGTTGCCTGGCCAGTATGCTTGTTTTGTGATGATATAGCGTGAGGTAGTGGACTCCAGCATTGTCTCCTTCAAGGGAATTGAGATCAGCCTGGAAGCAATGCTACATGGGTGAATGTCTTCTCCCTAAAACTCTTAACCTAAGGTAAGGAATGCAGGGAGCCAGAATTGTCCAATGGGTGCTTACTATCTAATCTAAGCCAGGAAAAGCCTAATGATTGGCTCAAATGTCCCTAACTTGAAGGAGAGAAATTTCTAACTCTTGATCTCTAACCATTGACCTCTACCAGAATGAAAAGTAGTTCAGGCTCTGATGGAATCAATCCCTTGTGTGATGTGCAGTTCTTCTGAAAGTCAGTAGGTTCAGAAAATGTTTAGAGACATGGGTTTAAAATTTATTGTGTCCAAGTATTGATTTTAAATTTCTCTGTTCAAAATACTGGGATGAACTGCGTATTATAGATGAAGTTTTATATTCCACCATTTTCATATTGAGTAATTTGTGGAAGCAACATAGTGCAAATTATATTCTAAATATTCTGGGTGGGTTACTCTTCGGAGGGTCAGTGTGGACTGGTTGGGCCGAAGGGCCTATTTCCATACTGTAGGGAATCTAGTCTAATCAAAATAGGTCTGTCCAGGCCTCAACTTCTGCAGATTACCAAATGTTTGTGGTGTTACTTTCATTGCAAATTTAAGACTATGAATATGCCTTTCTGAGAAGAGATTTTAAGCTCCCTGACGGTTACTACCTCATGCAGTTTGTGTTACAGAAGTGTTCTAAGTTTCTCCCCTCATTGTTGCAGAAATATTTGGTCTATAACAAGGCTGCTGATACAGTTTCGACCCCCAGATCCCCTGTCGAACCACTTCTTGCAAGATCATTCTCAATTGAATCATGATTACCACTGACAGGTACAGGTATTTTGGTGGTTATCTCCTAGTTTGATCTTCTGTTTAGTTTGGATTAGTTTGATATTTTTATTTGTTAGCTCTGATTCTGAATGCATATAAGCAGATTAAGGATAAATGCTTGTATTATTGCAAACAGTTAATTATTTTCTTTGGGATGTGGTATTTGTTACTTATCCCTAATTGCCCCTGAACTGAGTGATGTACAAGACCATTTCAGAGGTAATTTAAAAGTTGACCACATTGCTCTGCTCTGAATCTGAAACTACAAATATGCCAGACCAAATTTTGCAAATTTTTAAGGACTTCAGTGAACCATG
The DNA here is from genome assembly GCF_037043375.1 of Chiloscyllium plagiosum. Taxonomy (NCBI): domain Eukaryota; kingdom Metazoa; phylum Chordata; class Chondrichthyes; order Orectolobiformes; family Hemiscylliidae; genus Chiloscyllium; species Chiloscyllium plagiosum. The sequence goes on along the minus strand of NW_028270149.1, from coordinate 5,528,852 downwards.
GATCATATGACAATTAATAAAAGTTTAATGGTCATCATTCTAGATTTTACTTAATTGAATTTAAATTCCAATAGCTGTCATAACGGGATTTGAATCCAAGCCCCCAGAGCATTTATATTACTTGTGCAATGATATTATCAGTATACTAAGAGTAGATGGTGGCACAGTATATCACACCATATTACATGTAATTGAATAGGTAGCCACTGGCCTTCTATTTTACACAAGATTTTTATTTACTGTTCGTGTGGGGTGCTTCCATATGATTACACATGCATTCTGTGTGAATATAGTTTTGGCTATGGCTGTTGCATGCAAAACTTGTTTCGTAAATGTCAGATTTGTTCTGAATGAATTGCACAATGCTCTAGCATGCTAAGTTTTCAATGTATTCTTCTGTGCATGTTTGTTTTTCCTTGATTACTGTGTCCTACTGTATGTGGGGCAGTTTTGAAATGGGTATATTAATTAATATTTTAAAATGCTGAAAATCTATGCTGCACATGATCTTAGGTATGAAATTAACACATCCTCCTAACATTGCATTCTTGATTGTTTAGAATGAATTGCATTTTATTTCCAGTCATTCTTAGATGAAAAAAGGTTCAAAAATCCTTCTGCACATGTAACCATGATCTCCTCATGCCATCCTCCTTCACTGTACCATTTACCAGAGGTACTTAACTTTACTTGAGTCCGACCATTCCCTCATCATTTATATGCTTCCATTTTGATGAATGCATATGCTTCCATGTATTGTTGAAACTGATTTATCTACTGATCTCTCTCTGTCTGGCTGGCTAATGGTAGAAAAAGCATTTGCAGAATCAAAGTGCCAAATATTACCACCTCCTATGTCCTTCTAAGTTACTTTATTGATCTTTAAATATGTCTGATTGTACTTTGAGCCATCTGGGAATACCTTCTTTCCTCCATTTGTTTTGTTTGATAATGTAGACAGTGCCATATTTTGAATGGCTGTGAGCATTTTTGCCTGACTCAGAAAAGTATAAGTTCAAGTTGTTTAGAACATAAACACAGAACCTATGTATGTCTATATTGTATCGTTCCATATGTTCCTGTTGGAAATTGAGTGTCTGAGAAGCCAATCATAGGGAGAGATGTTTTCACTATTTCAAATGGAGTTTAAAGACTAATTCCACTTAGTAAAGGAAGGAGTTTCATTAGTACCTTAGCCAACATTTTCATGCATCGAATGCTTTTTGTACAATAAGAAAAAATCAAACAGATAATGAACATGCCAGTTTCAATGACATAATTTTGATAGTCATAATTTTGAGAAGCAAAGTTTCCTTTTTACTGGACATTGTTACTGAAAGGTTAAAAATTCAAGTCTGAAAACTATTTTTTGATTAAATTTCACTTGGATCATTTAAATGGGCTTCACTATATATAATATTGAGGCCACAATTTGATCAGCCAACAGTAGGACCAGTCAAAGACCTAACTGACCTACTACTCTGAATTTGAATGTTGCATTGAAGCTTGAACTAATCAAATCCTTTCACCCTTCGCTCGTATTATGACCCAGGTTCCTAATAGCTGATTACCTTCTGCTTGCACCTTTTCACATGGCTGCTTACTTCAACTTTGATAGTCACTCAGTTGAATGACTCAATGATCAAATGAGGTTAAAATCAACCAGGCGAAAGTGATCAAATGAGTCAATTTAGATCAACACCTTTTTAAAAACAAATTTAAGGGTGTCAGGCGCAATCCCTTTTTAAAGTTGTCATTTTCAAGTTATTCAGAGTAATAAGGGCTGATGCTGAACTGCTGGACCTCAAGATACTATTGGCTTTGAGGATGCAATCATGCATATTCAGAACAGATATGCTCTGAAGAGGTACTGTCTCTGTAATTCAAATTTCTAGAACAACTTAGTAGGAAAGGGAACCGAGCTCATGAAAAATAGGTATGTAAAATGGAGGATGCTGAAGTTTGTGTTCGGCTATGTATATGTTTCTATGTTTTATTACACCTGTCTATTTAAAACCCATTACTAAACACATGGAAAGAAGGTGATCTGGGATCTGCAGTGATAAAGTAGGTGATCTTGTACCGAGTAAATTAGCAAATTTGTTTGACACTTCAAAAGCTGTTGAGATCAAGATTGTTGTGCATCAATTTATAGAAATACCTTGTGCAATTTTCTTTTTGCCTGACTGTATGGGGTGCACACTTCTTTAAATGCAGTCAATACCCGGGTTAATATAGGAGATCCTCTCTGTTTCCTACGTGGAGAGGAATTATAGTAACGTTGAGGTCTTTGGTATTGTGGCATGAGAGAATTCAATAGCTGAATAATTTGTCAAAATCTGTGTCTGCAGAAGTTTCCTTCGAGTGCTCTTTAGTTTTCTCCCAAGTCCAAAGATGTGCAAGTTAGATGGATTGTCCATGCTAAATTGTCCAAAGCGTCAAGGGATCTGTAGGATTGGTGTGTTAGCCATGGGCAGTGCAAGGATGGGGGACGGTTCTGGGTGGGATGCCCTTCAGAGGATTGGTGTGGATTTTTGGGGCCAAATGGTCTGATTCCATATTGTAAGGATTTTATGATGATGATAAAGTGCATAGCTCACGCTGGGGCTATTTTCCCTGGAGCGTCGGAGGCTGAGGCATGACCTTATAGACGTTTATAAAATCATAAGGGGCATGAATGGGGTAAATAGTCAAGGTCTTTTCCTCAGTGTACTGGAGTCCTAAGCTAGAGGGGCTAGCTTTAAGGTTTAGATTAGATTCCCTACAGTATGGAAATAGGCCCTTCAGCCCAACAAGTCCACACTGACTCTCTGAAGAGTAACCCACCCGACCCATTCCCTACCTTATATTTACCCCTGACTAATGCACCTAACACTATGGGCATGACAGCACATCTTTGCATTGTGGGAGGAAACCAGAACACCCAGAGGAACCTCACGCAGACACTGGGAGAATGTACAAACCCCACACAGACGATTGCCCAAGACGGGAATCGAACCCGGGTCCCTGGCGCTGTGAGGCAGCAGTGCTAACCACTGTGCTGTCCCAATGTGAGAGAGGAAGATATAAAAGGGACTTAAGGGGCAATGTTTTCAAGCAGAGGGTGGTGCATGTGTGGAATGGGGGAGGTGGTAGAGTCTGGTACAGTTCCAACATTTAAAAGGCATCTGGATGGGTACATGAATAGGAAGGGTTTAGAGAAATATGAACCAAGTGTTGGCAATGACACTAAATTAATTTAGGATATCTGGCCTGCATGGACGAATTGAACTGAAGGGTCTGCTTCCATGCTGTACGACTCTATGATTTATCTTGTTTCATCAGTTCATTTACATAATCTTCGAATCAAGTGTCTTTTCTGCATCCAGAGAGGAAAAGGCAAGTGTGTTGTTGTTGGTACAGTTATAACGTTAAATAATCATTAGATTCTCTCCCTAATAAGCTGGTTGTGTATAATGTTTTTCCTCCATCTGTATAAATAAACTAATAAGGAACTGAGTTTTGTTATCATCCCAACTGATGGTAATGCTAGAAAAATCTGATTTGAGGGTAAAATCTGGCTTGATCAGACAATAAGTTTTTTTTTTAGGTTTTTACTCTGAAGACGAATGACTGAACAAATTCACAGTAGGCGTCTAATACATTCTTAACAAAGCATGCAAGCATTTATTGCAAATAACACAAACTTTTTATAATTTGTTCATTGGATAGGGGTATCACTGACTGGACCAATGTTTATTGCCCTCCCTAAATGCCCTACTTAAGAGTCAACTGCATTGCTATGGTTCTGGAGTATCGCATAGAACAGACCAGATAAGAACAGCAGATTTTTTTTATCCCCCCTAAATGACATTAGTGAATAAGGTGAGTTTTTACAGAAATTAACAGGGCTAGCTTTTAATTCTAAATTGTTATTGAATTAAAATTTCATCATCTGTCACTGTGGAATTCGAGCTATGTCCCCAGAACAGAAAGATTCAACCTATTATCCCAGCTACTTGTCTTGATTGTGCTCACATTGGTTAGATGGCTTAGTGAGTCTTTTCCTTGAAGGTAAAAGGTACAAACTTACAGGTCAATGCAAACTTTTATTGGCTTTTGGTCTAATTTTAACAAACGTCCCAAACCAGGCATAAATATGCCTGTTCTCATCAGCGATGTCATCTGGCCTGGATTTTATTAGCAATCTTTTTCCTTCAAAATTTATTATTAGACTAGAGAGTACATAGCTTGTGTAATTTAAATGGGAAAATGTTTAGTGGTAAGGAAGTTTCCTAGAAAGTCATCAAATGTAGCGTTTCTTAAATTAGCAAAGTTACTTGTTTTTACAGTTAGCCTTAACAGCTATCAGTCTAGGCTTATTTGGTATTATTCTTGTCTGCTGAATCACAAAGTTCCAGATTCAAGTCCCACTGTTGGGCTTGAGCATCACAATCAAGGCTGTAACTGTGGTATAAGGGAGTTGGAGGTGTTATTTTCTGGATGAGACTTTGAATTGAGGTCCAATCTGTTTCCTCACCAATGCTCTTACCAAGTCTGGCCTACGTGTGACTCCACACCCACAGCAATGTGGTTCAATCTTAAGTGCCTTCTGGGCAATTAGGAATGAGCAACAAATACTGGCCTAGCCAATGGCACCCACATCCCATAAATGAATTTTTAAAAAGTGGATGTTCAAATATCCCATGGCGCATTTTTTGAGGAACATATATTGGCGAAGCCATCAGGATAAGTTCCCCTGTCTTCTGCAAAGAGTGTCTAAGAAACCAGTCTCTCAGAAACATATTTTCTGGTCATTATCACATCACTGTTTGTGGGAATTTGCTGTGTTAAAATTAGTTGGTGAGTTTCCTGTATTACACCAGTGATAACATTTCAAAAGTACTTAATAGACTGTAAAGCTTTTTGAGATATCCCATGACTATTATAAAATTATAAAAATGCAAATTTCTATTTTTGTCCTTTGAACGTTAAATACTTGGTTTTGTAATTTTGCAACCCTGCTATCTGTCTTTCATTAATCTTCAAAGCTTTTTGCATATTGCTGCATAAACTTTTTTTAAAGGGAATGCTACCATTTAAATTTGGTCACAAGTGCAAATTAGCTGGCAGAAGTCTTGAATCAACTTCTCTTCTGAATTTTGAAATAATTTGAAGAAACACACTATCTATTTCACTGAGATGTTTCTGTTCTCAATTCCACTTTCCATGCTACATTGGTTGAAGTTCCTAGTAGAGGTCAGATACTGAGCAGTGGCCACATTTTAATAGAATGGTGACAATTATCAAAACACATTATTTTGTGTTGAGGAAAGAGAGGAAACACAATTTAAGTCTTGCTATGGACCTTTAGGTATTAAAGCAGAAGTTAAGAGTTGCTGAAACAATAAAACTTGGGTCAAGGATTAGACCATTCGATCCTTATGAATCTTCTCTGCCATTCATGAATCTGATTGTGGTCTCAACACCACAATATTTCTGCAGGAGTTCCTCAGGATAGTGTCCTTGGCCTAACCATCTTCAGCTGCTTCATCAATGACTTTCCCTCCATCATAGGTTCAGAAATAGAGAAGTTCTCTGATGACTCTGCAATGTTCAGCACAGTTCACAACTCCTCAGATATACTGAAGTAGTCCATGTCCAAATACTGTAAGACCTGGACAATATTCAGGCTTAGGCTGAATAATGCCACACAATAGATAGTGAAGATAATGTTTGGTATGCTTTCCTTTATTGGTCAGAGCATTGAGTATAGGAGTTGGGAGATCATGTTGAGGTCACTAGTTGGGCCACTTTTGGAATATTGCGTGCAATTCTGGTCTCCTTCCTATCGGAACGATGGTGTGAAACTTGAAAGGGTTCAGAAAAGATTTACAGGGATGTTGCCAGGGTTGGAGGATTTGAGCTATAGGGAGAGGCTGAATAGGCTAGCGCTGTTTCCCCTGAAATGTCGGAGGCTGAGGGGTGACCTCATAGAGATTTATTATATCATGAGGGGCATGGATAGGATAAACACACAGTCTTTTCCCAGGGGTGGGGGAGTCGAGAGCTAAAGGGCATAGGTTTAGGGTGAGAGGAGAAAGATATAAAAGGGACCGAAGGGGCAACTTTTTCACGCAGAGGGTAGTACGTGTATGGATTGAGCTGCCAGAGGAAGTGGTGGAAGCTGGTACATTTACAGCATTTAAAATGCATCTGGATGGGTATATGAATAGGAAGAGTTTGGAGGGATATGGGTTAAGTGCTGGAAAATTGGACTAGATTAGGTTGGAATATCCATTCGGCATGGACGAGTTAGACTGAAGGGTCTGTTTCTGTGCTGTATGTCTGAGTCTGAGGCAGTGACCATCAAGGTAGTTGCAGGATGGATGTTCTTGATGTTCAGGGAGCCCAGAGCCTGGGGTAACAGAGTAAGGGGTAGGCCTCTTGGGACAGAGATGAGGAGAAATTTCTTTACCCAGAAAATGGTAACCTTGTGGAATTCTTTACCACGGAAAGCAGTTGAGGCAAAAACATTGAATGTTTTCGAGAAGAATGAAGTTCCAGGGGTTAAAGGAATCAATGGATGTGAGGAGAAAATGGGAAAGGGGTACTGAGTTGGATGGTCAGTCATGATCATATTGACTGGCAGAGTAAGCTCAAGGAGTCAGATCGTGTTCTGCTGCTCCTATTTTCTATATTTATAACCCCTTGACATGCAATGGCAATGCCTTCACTGAATTCCCCACCGTCGACATCTTGAGGGTTACCATTGATCAGAAACTGAACTGGACAAGACACAGTTAAAAATCACACTTCACCAGGTTATAGTCCAACAGGTTTAATTGGAAGCACTAGCTTCCGCAGCACTGCTTCTTCATCAGGTGTTTCATCAACCTGATGAAGGAGCAGCGCTCTGAAAGCTCGTGCTTCCAATTAAGCCTGTTGAACTATAACCTGGTGTTGTGTGATTTTTAACTTTGTACCCCAGTCCAACACCGACATCTCCAAATCATGGACAAGACACGTGTCCCATGGCAACGAGGGTAGGTCAGAGGCTAGGAATCCTGCAATGACTACCTTGCCTCCTGAGTCCTCAAACCTGCCCTTCACCTCCCAGTCACAAGTTTGGAGTGTGATGGAATGCTCCTGACTTACCTGGATGATTGAGCTCCAACAGCACTGAAGAAGCTCAGCACCATTCAGAACAAAGCATCCTCACTTGATCAATTCTTTCTCACCATCTTCAGCATTCACTGTCACTGATGTTGAGTAGCAGCAGTGTGCACCACCAACAAGATGCACTTTATAGACAGCACCTTCCAAACCAATGACCATTAAATGCCAGAAGACCAAGAGCAGCAGTAATGTTGAGACCATCACCATCTACAAGTGATCCTCCAAGCCACTCACTAGCCAGACCTGAAAATAAATCCATGTTCTTTCAGTGTTGCTGGATCAAAATCCTGGAACACCTTCCCTCAGAGCCTTGAGTCTATCTATAGCCCAGTGATTGCAGCTGTTCAAGAAGACAGCTCACGACCACCATCTCCAGGACAATTAAGGGTAAGTAATAAATGTGACCCAATCAGCAATACCCAGATACCATGAGTGATTTTTTTTAAAATTTCTTAGCATTAAAGCCCTGCAGGAATTTGTGTTTCAATAAAATTAATTCTCATTCTCCCTTAACAGCATACTGGATTTACCTGATTAACATTCTTCAGAAGATAAGCCATTCATCCCAGGAATAAGTTGATTGAACTACTGTACTAAAATAATTGTACATATTTTTTCAAGCAAGGAAACCAGGACTGTACAAAATTCACTAGCTGTGGTCTCAGCAATGCCCAAACAGCTGAAGCTAAGCTTCCCAACCTTTATATTCTACTCCCCTTGCAATAAACATTCACATTCCATTTGACTTCCAAGTCACTTGCTCTACCTACTTAATAGCCTTTCGTGATTATGCATCAGGGCCCCCAGATCACTGTGTATCCCCCAGATATGCAATCTCTTTTCATTGAAATAGCATGTTGCTTTTTTATTCTTTCAGCAAAACATTCACATTTCCCATACTTGTATCCATCTGCCAATGTTTCAACCTATCTCCCAAAATCTTCATTCCAGAGAAATTTCACTCCTACCTCAAGTCTATGTTCTCACTTAAATGACTCCTCTCAGTGTTTTTTTTCCTGATTTGCAGAGACAGTTTTCCAGTTCTTTTCCAAGACCACTGGCTTAAACTTTCACAATCTGACCGAAACTTTATCACTTCAAACAATGTGAAGATTTCTATTCAATTTTTCCTTGTTTCAAAGCTTCACAAACTAAAGGTTAACTAACTCATTTTTGGGTGCAAGTACATAGTTCCTTGAAAGTGGAGTCACAGGTAAACAGAGTGGTGAAGAAGGCATTTGGAATACTTGCCTTTATTGGTAAGTGCATTGAGTATAGGAGCTGTGACGTCATGTTGCAGCTGGACTGGACATTGGTGAAGCTACTTTCAGAATACTGTGTTCATTTCTAGTCTCCCTGCTATAGGAAAGATGTTGTACAACTTGAAAGGATTCAGAAAAGATTTACAAGGAATTGGAGGGTTTGAGCTATAGGGACGGGCTGAATAGGTTGTGGCTCTTTTTCCTGAAGCTTCGGTGGCTGAGGGGTGACCTTGTAGAGGTTTACAAAATCATGGGGGGCATGGAGAGCGTAAATAACCAATGTCTATTTCCCAGGGTAGGGGAGTCAAATTTGGAGAGCATAGGCATAGGATTAGAGGGGAAAGATTCAAAAGGGACCTGAGGGGCAACTTTTCCACGCAGAGCGTGGTGCATTATGGAACGAGCTGCCAGTGGTGGTAGTGAAGGTGGGTCCAATTACAACATTTAAAAGGTGGGGGGGGGAGCGTCTAGGTGGGTACATGAATAGGAAGGGTTTAAAGGAATATGTCAAATGGGACTAGATTAATTTAGGATAACTGGTCAGCATGGATGAGTTGGACCAAAGAGTCTGTTTCCATTCTGTATAAGTCTATGACTATGGTTCCTGATTCCCTTGAACTAAAACTTAATTCTACTAGGTATCACTTCCTCCTTTCGGAACTGAAGTCTGAGTTCTTCTGTACCAGAACCTTCAACGTTCCGATCTGAAAAAACTAAACAACGGTTTTTTTAGTCTATTGTCGGCTTGGCAGTTTAAACATCCTTTAAGGTTACTGGAGTTCTTCCAGTCACTTAACTGCAGTCACTTGCTTTCTTGGAATTGTTGCATTTAGGTTAGTGTCCCAAATAACTTGTTGAGCTGCTTTTAAAGATTACTTTCATAGAACTGAGCTTATTCTCCATCTAAAAAGAAAACATAAAGAAACTAAAATTTCGTACACTGGGCTACTGCAATATAATTATGAGGTCAAATTTATTTTATTCTGATGCATGTTATGTTATTAAGTGCAGCAAAAGTACTGCAACATTGAAATAAGATTAAAATTTGATATGCAAACATTGTTTTATGGAAACACTAACCTGTTGAGAACATTGGTTCAGACCTCTGAGGTTAGAGATATTTCAGATGCATATTCCTACCTTCTCCTTGTAATCCTAATGTGTTGTGTATGTTAACTTGTAATGAATAGAGTTTAGTCATTTAACATACACTAGAAATTTCTGGAGCCAGTTTTGCTTTAGATGATATTCTGTCTAATGGAAGTATTCCTCCATTCCACCAAACGTTGATTTTTTTTTTAAACAAGGGCTACTATAAAAGTTTGCATTCTTTGTATAAGCTGGGAATGCAAATTTTACAGCCGGTAGCATGGTTCCCTTGGATGAGTGGAACTGGCATCGGCCTAGTTTGAAATTGCACTATTTATGTTGGAATTGTTCCGTGTCTGTGCCCTCGATTAACTTTGTAACACCAAGCTAAGAGTAGCTCCTTCTACATCAGCGTTACAATTGTCATTTTGTTAAGTGTCAGCGATTTCTGTCCATCCAACATTATCTTCTGTATTTTTTTCTTTAAAGAAGTACTAATTTCCCTGCTCTCTTAATTGTTTATCCTGTAATATGTGATTAGGCTAGTGCACTCGTTAGTGCTTGCATTCAGTCTACAGCACAGAAAGAGGCCAACTAATAAATACTCCACTCAAACTTCCTTCCATCCCTGCTCATCCTACCCTCCTCTCACTTGTGCGTATCTAGTGCCACCTCAAATTCATCTTCAGAATGAAACTCAGCTGCTTTACGTGGAAGAGAGTTCCATAAGCTAACCACTCTTTGGATAAGGAAGTTGTCCCTACAAATGGAAAGATTTTTGCTACATCTACCTTATCTTAAACTTTTCGATCAGATCATTGCTCAGCCTTCTCTTCGCTACAGAAAACTGTAGTCCGTGACTAGGAGCCTTTAAACTATAATAATACTTGTCACAGTGAATCCTTGTACTGCTCCTTTCCAGAGTCCTGTTTAGTACTTGAATAAACTGAGGTAACTCTGGGGTTCAAGTGGAGAAACTCTATCTGCCGCTATACTTTTGTTCGGGAGCACTAATACATAATATTGCCATGCTGAGCATAGTGTAGTTTCCTAATAACTTTTTGCTTTTTATTGTCCTAGTATTGAGCTTTTTGAAAATTCAAAAATTGAACTAAGGAAAATAGCTTTGTTTTTAAATTAGATTCCAATTGTTCAGCTTATTCAGGAAATATAAAATCTAATCAGAAGTACTATGCATGTCACAAATGGATTATAATAAGAGATAACAGTCATTGCAAATGGTAGGCATCCTGTTTAGAATTGACTGTTTATACTCTAATTTAAAACATTAAGATACATGTTTTAGATTTCAGATGATGTCTCAAAGTAGCTTATTAGGGATCTAGAAATGCCTTTCCCCTCAATGTGATAGCATGTGCAAAGATTAAAGGTAAAGCCTTCTGTCAGTTTGACTTGTCATTGGTAATATTCACAAAAGATCATTGTGTGTTGTGCATGATTATGTATATGGAATAAATTTTAACTTGCACTAAAATAGTATGTAACTATTTTAATTTGTGTGTATTTTTTCCAGAGTTTAAAATTTGCAGAGCCAGAGTTGCTGACAGTGAGATATATTAAAGATGGTCCTTTCAGCAGAAATCCTAAGTCTGAAGTGAATTGATCAACCTGTGAAGAAATAAGTGTGGTTGGACTGGTGAATACACAGTAAACCGCCCTTTATATCCTGTGCCTGTGCTATTATTGGCCCTGAACTTGTTTGGACTTGGCATTAAGAAATCCATTCAGGGTTATCTGAAAACAAATTTGACTTTGGTGTGCAGAGTTTCTGGATCAGAAACTGCAGAGTGATCTGTGTTCTGAGAATGCAATTCTTTTAATGTAGTAGGTAAACTGAGTTGCCTTGTCCGGTGGCTTTGTCATATTATTCAACAAAACTTCAAAAATAATCTTGTAAAATGCTTTACCCTTATTCACTCATCAATGTATTTAAGTTTGAGTTGTCATTGTTACAATATATATTTTTTAACCACACTTTAGTAATCAGGAATTAGAAAACCATTTGTCAATAGGTATTGCAAGTTGCTGTGTTAGTGTGATAATGTCAGTTGTGTAACTGAATGCTATTAACCTATTGATTAGACAAAAATGTTTGGTTTAGAGAGATACACAAAGCAACAGTTTCTGTTGGTTTTATATTTTTAATTCTATCCTAGTGCAATTTGGAATGGCCCATTGTCTACGTTGGTAGTCAGTATAACAATCTATGTCTTTTGAATGTTAATCCAGTGATCAATTGATGCTAGTGAATGAAGACAACTGTTTTGTTCCTTGCCTCCAGATGAACTATTTACAGATTATTGTACTTTAAACCATATAATGCAAGTTGGTGAAGTAGCACTTACCATAGGAATTCTAAACATCGGTAGCATTTTTGAAGCATGAATATAAACCAGCATTGTTCAAGTTTTTAAAAAGATCTTACCAGGGAATAGATTATCTTTATAATTCAGGATTAAATATATCAGAATGTATTAGTATAGTTAGTAAGATAATGCACAGTCCCAATCTTGAAATGTGATGAATACAAATACTGACATTTTATATATGTACATATAAAAATGAAGTTTCTGTATGAGCTTTAAAAAAAAGGAATAAACAAATATGCTCTTGAAATACTCTATTTATAACTTGTGCATGTATGGACACAATAGGGCCAACGCCCTCCTAATGCTATTTGAGTGATTTTGGCTGTAATATGAAATCCTGACTAGTATAGAGAGCAAAGAAGCTGAGATTGAATGAGAAGTTAAAAAGCCAGTCAGTTTGGAAGCCACAGGGAGCATATACTAGATAAGAAAGAAGTGTGTTTATCAAGGTTAATGGCAGATACAAGGAACCAGGTAAATAATGCAGGTGAGCTGAGGGCACATGGGAGTGTGATATCATAGCTATGACTGATACTTGATCAGAAGATGAGCAGGATTAGCAGCTTAACATTCCCAGTTATTGCGTATTCAGATGATAAATTGGAGTGAATAGAAGGGGAGGGGGTCATGGTATTGATCAAGGAATCTATTAAAACAGTGAGGAGGCATGATATTTTAGAAGGATTATCAAATGAGGTAAAATGGATAGAAATAGAAAACATAAAAGGGCAAACATGCTGTTGGTTGTGTATCATAGACCCCAAACAGTCAGAGACAGAGAGAGAATGAAAATGTAATTAAAACTCAGAGAAATATAATAATAATCCAGTAGGAATGGGAGGATTTTAACTACCCACATATCAATTGGGACAATTTGTGTGCAACATAGGAAATGAACAAAATTCTTAAATTGTGTGCAGGAGAACCTTTTTAGCCAGTACGTAGAAAGCCGAACAAGGGAGAGTTGCAGTTTTGGACATAATGTTTGGAAATGAGACCAAGGACATATCAGTAGATGAGCATTTTGGACAGTTAGATTTAGGATTGTTACAGAAGAGGTTAAGGATGGCATGGAAGTGAAAGCTCTAAACTGAGTAAAATTAACATTTCCCAAGGTAAAATTTGGCCCCAATGAGCTAGGACCAACTACTTGCAAATAAACTCTCTTAGATCAATGGGAGGCATTAAAGGAGTAAATATTGTCACGCAGAGCAGATTAGGTCTCATAAAGACAAAGAATGGGGCTAGGAACACAGGAACAGAAGGAGGCCATTCAGCCTATTGAGTTTATTCCACCATTCAATAGTGGCTGATCTGTGGCCAACTACATATAGCTACCTTTGGCCCATTAAGCCTTAAGAGCTTTTCTTTAAAAAAAGTTATCTGTCTCAGTTTAAAATTAACAGCTGATCTAGCATCAACTGCCATTTGTGGGAGAATTTCAAATGTCTACCATCCATGCACTGGAAAATAGCATTAATGTAGTCAGATCTTTGACATAGACATGTCTGTCTATGTGTGTGTGCGCGCGCATACACATGGCTGAGTTTTTATACTGATTTTTTTTTGTCAGAAGGAGAATAAGGAGAGTTGCTGTGTGATATTGGGAAATAAAAATATCAGAATGATACTTGGATGGAATGGAATTTACTCTGTATCCTGTCACAAATTAAAACTATGTTTTAACGTAATGTTGAAATAACACACATTAAACCACACGGACTGTTTGCTTCAAAATTGTGCAATGTTCATGTTGCATATTAGGTTTAAAAAGCAGAGGTTGAAATGCCATTTGCCATGAATCCATTTGAGTATACTTGGATCAGGTAAACCTGCACACATCTGGTTGTCTGGTTTATGTTTATCGATTCTCCTCCACACAAAAATAAGTAAATGCTCTGACAGCATTCAGCTAATTCTGATAGTTGTAGATTTGATTCTGCAAAATCGAGTATTGGTCTTCACAAGGGGAAAGACAGTATAAATATTACCAAACAAGCAAAATCATAAATGGGCCTTACTTTACGCCCAGAGACACTATCACTCGAAATGCAGAAATTACAGCATAGAAAGAGGCAATTCAATGCACTGAGCCAGAGGTTTATCTTCAATCAAAGTTACCTCTTTTGGTCATCTTCTGCCCTTTGAGTATATTTCTTTTAATTTTTCCTTTCAAATTGTCATCAATTTATTGTAAATCATTGTCTGTGCCTCTATAGTGTGCTTGTTAATCTGTTAGAAACAACAATTTCCCCCATGAAAACTTGTTGCCCCTTTATCATTTCTGTTCTAGCGAAATGCCCACAATTTTGAGTTTTTAAATTGTCTCAACTTTTCCAAACCGATCTTTGTTGCTCTAGAATCTAAATTCTGGTGACATGATTGTGAACTACTTTTTCCATGTTTGCAACGTCATGTCATTGCATGCGGGTTGCAAAGCTTTGGTTAACTAAAGGAGTATACTATTAGATATCTACTTGTAAAATGAGAAAGACTCCAATTCCTAGGTCTAGTGCCAGAAGTCAGGGTGGAACAAAGTGCATTTATCGAATGATATCTCCTTACCTACTGTGGCTCTGCTCCACCCCAACCCCACATCACTTACTGTGTGGCTGCAGCAATGTTTGTCTCTTCATTCTTTCATGGAATGTGAGTGTTGTTGGTAAGACCAGCATTAAAAAAAAATACATTTCCATTTATGCTGCTCATGCTCATCTGTATTCTCTATCTCAAAAGTTTCCTTGTTACATTTTATCATTTTGTGTTAATGTAATCAAATGGCGAAAGAATGAAAATCGCGAAACAAACCTAGCACTTCATTCTTGATACTGCAATTGAGCAAACTGGGGTTTCTGGACAGCTTCGCTGGGGATGCTGGGGTAGTCCTGACCTAACATGGTCCCGATGTGGGAGCTTGGGAGTTTCCAGAATAAGGAGGAGAAAGTGAGGTCTGCAGATGCTGGAGATCAGAGCTGGAAATGTGTTGCTGGAAAAGCACAGCAGGTCAGGCAGCATCCAGGGAACAGGAGAATCGACGTTTCGGGCATAAGCCCTTCTTCAGGAATGAGGAAAGTTTGTCCAGCAGGCTAAGATAAAAGGTAGGGAGGAGGGACTTGGGGGAGGGGCGTCGGAAATGTGATAGGTGGAAAGAGGTCAAGGTGAGGGTGATAGGTCAGACTGGGGTGGGGGCGGAGAGGTCGGGAAGAAGATTGCAGGTTAGGAAGGCGGTGCTGAATTCGATGGATTTGACTGAGACAGGGTGTGGGGAGGGGAAATGAGGAAACTGGTGAAATCCGAGTTCATCCCTTGTGGTTGGAGGGTTCCTAGGCGGAAGATGAGGCGTTCTTCCTCCAACCATCGTTTTGTTGTGGTCTGACGATGGAGGAGTCCAATGACCTGCATATCCTTGGTGGAGTGGGAGGGGGAATTGAAATGTTGAGCCACAGGGTGGTTGGTTTGGTTGGTCCGGGTGTCCCAGAGGTGTTCTCTGAATCACTCCGCAAGTAGCCGGCCTGTCCCCCCAATATAGAGGAGGCCACATCGGGTGCAGAGGATGCAATAGATGATGTGTGTGGAGGTGCAGGTGAATCTGTGGCGGATATGGAAGTTTCCTTTGGGGCCTTGGAGGGAGGTGAGGGGGGAGGTGTGGGCGCAAGTCTTGCACCTCCTGCGGTTGCAGGGGAAGGTGCCGGGAGTGGAGGTTGGGTTGGTGGGGGGTGTGGATCTGACGAGGGAGTCATGGAGGGAGTGGTCTTTACGGAATGCTGATAGGGGAGGGGAGGGAAATATATCCTTGGTGGTGGGGTCCGTTTGGAGGTGGCGGAAATGACGGCGGATGATGCGCTGTATATGGAGATTGGTGGGGTGGTAGGTGAGGACCAGTGGGGTTCTGTCCTGGTGGCGGTTGGAGGGGCGGGGCTCAAGGGCGGAGGAGCGGGAAGTGGAAGTGATGCGGTGGAGAGCATCGTCGACCACGTCGGGGGGGAGATTGCGGTCCTTGAAGAAGGAAGCCATCTGGGTTGTGCGTTTTGGAACTGGTCCTCCCGGGAGCAGATGCGGCGGAGTCGAAGGAATTGGGAGAATGGGATGGCGTTTTTACAGGGGGCAGGATGGGAGGAGGTGTAGTCCAGGTAGCTGTGGGAGTCGGTCGGTTTGTAGTAGATGTCCGTGTTGATTCCGTCGCCTGAGATAGAAATAGAAAGGTCGAGGAAGGGGAGGGAGGAATCTGAGACTGTCCAGGTGAATTTGAGGTCGGAGTGGAAGGTGTTGGTGAAGTGGATGAACTGTTCAACCTCCTCGTGGGAGCACGAGGCGGCGCCGATACAGTCATCGATGTAGCGGAGGAAAAGGTGGGGCGTGGGGCCAGTGTAGTTGCGGAAGATGGATTGTTCCAAATATCATACAAAGAGGCAGGCATAGCTGGGGCCCATGCGGGTGCCCATGGCTACTCCTTTCGTTTGGAGGAAGTGGGAGGATTGGAAAGAGTTTCCAGAATAAACCTTGCAGCATTTGCACCCTTTTTTAAAAATAATTATTAAAATTATTTAACAGCCTGATAATCGAAAGTTGGAATGCTGAGGGGGGAAAAACGAGAGGACTCTACACTTGTAAGACAACAAACCAAAGATCAGCCAAAATGGAACCCTTCACAAAATAGACCATTTTGTTTTATTCACTCATAGGATGTGGGTGTTGCTGGCAAGGTCAGTATTTATGACCAAGCCAGCAGTTAAGGTTCAACCACATTGCTGTGGGTGTGGACTCATATGTAGGCCAGATAAAGATGGACAATTCCTTCCCTAAAAGGAATTTTACTACATTTTACTGCAATAGACACTAGTCTGATGGTCACCATTAGACTATTTTTTTTTAATATTTCCAGTTAGTACTGAACTCACATCTCACAACCTGCACTGATGGGATTTAAAACCATGTACCAAGATCACGAACCTGGGGTTAAATATAACTAGTCCACGAACATTACCACTGCACCACCGCCTCTCCCTGTTGTTTTGGGAAACACATTTATTAAAGATTTTTAAGAATTAGAAACCTGACTTTAAAGAAAATTAATTCACAGCTACTTTGGAACAACTGTAGGTACATGGCACTCAGGTGAATGTTTTGACATTGGGTTAAACTGACATTAGGAGAAAGTGAGAGTGTGCAGATCAGAGATGAGAGTGTGGTGCTAGAAAAGCACAGCAGGTCAGGCAACATCTGAGGAGCAGGAAAATCCTCCGCTACATTGGGGAGACAGGAAGCCAACTTGTGGATTGTTTCAAAGAACATCTCTGGGACACCCCCACCAACCAACACCGCTGCCCCGTCACTGAACGCTTCAACTTTGTGGTTGTTATGGGGGACTTTAACTTTCCTGGTATTGATTGGGAAAGCTATAGCTCAAGTTCGTTAGATGGGTCAGTGTTTGTTCAATGTGTGCAGGAGAGTTTCCTGACACAATATGTAGACAGGCCAACAAGAGGTGAGGCCATACTGGATTTGGTTCTGGGTAACGAACCAGGCCAGGTGTTAGAATTAGAGGTAGGTGAGCACTTTGGGGATAGTGACCATAATTCGGTGATTTTTACTCGTGATGGAGAGGGATAAGTGTGTACTACAGGGCAAGAGTTATAGCTGGGGTCAGGGAAATTATGATGCGGTGAGGCATGACTTAGGATGTGTGGCTTGGAAAAGTAGACTCCAAGGCAAGAGTGTAAATGATATGTGGAGCTTGTTCAAGGAGCAACTATTGAGTGTCCTTGATAATTATGTACCTGTCAGGCAGGGAGGAAAGGGTCGTGCGAGGGAGCCGTGGTTTAATAAGGAATTGGAATCCCTTGTTAAATGGAAGAGGGCGGCCTATCTCAAGATGAGACGTGAAGGTTCAATTGGGGCGATTGAGAGTTATAGGGTAGCCAGGAAGAATCTGAAGAGAGAGCTAAGAGCAGCAAGGAGGGGACATGAAAGGTCTTTAGTCAGTAGGATTAGGGAAAACCCTTAGGCTTTCTATAGGTATGTTAGGAATAAAAGAATGACTAGGGTAGGAATAGGTCCAGTCAAGGATAGTAGTGGGAAGTTGCGTGTGGAGGCGGAAGAGATTGGGGAGACACTGAATGAATACTTTTCTTCAGTATTTACTCAGGAACAGGGCATTGTCGTCGATGCGAATACTGAGTCACAAATAAGTAGAATGGATGGCTTTGAGGTATGTAGAGAAGAGGTGTTGGAAATCCTGGAAAAGGTGAAAATAGATAAGTCCCCTGGGCCTGATGGCATTTATCCTAGGATTCTCTGGGAAGCAAGGGAGGAGATTGCAGAGCCATTGGCCTTGATTTTTATGTCCTCTTTGTCTACAGGAGTAGTGCCAGAAGACTGGAGGATAGCAAATGTGGTTCCCTTGTTCAAGAAGGGGAGTAGGGATAACCCTAGTAACTATAGGCCGGTGAGTCTCACTTCTGTTGTGGGCAAAGTCTTAGAGAGAATTGTAAGGGATAGGATTTATGCACATCTGGATAGGAATAATGTGATCAAGGATAGTCAGCATGGTTTTGTGAAGGGCAGGTCGTGCCTCACAAACCTTATTGAATTCTTTGAGAAGGTGACTAAGGAGGTGGACGAGGGGAAAGCAGTAGATGTGGTGTATATGGATTTTAGTAAGGCGTTTGATAAGGTTCCCCATGGTAGGCTACTGCAGAAAATACGGAGATATGGCATTGAGGGTGAGTTGGAGGTTTGGATTAGGAATTGGCTGGATGGAAGAAGACAGAGGGTAGTAGTTGATGGCAAAGTTTCTTCATGGAGTGCCGTCACTAGCGGTGTTCCGCAAGGATCTGTTTTGGGACCATTGCTGTTTGTCATTTTTATAAATGACCTGGAAGAGGGGTTAGAAGGTTGGGTGAGCAAGTTTGCGGATGATACGAAAGTCGGAGGAGTTGTTGACAGTGAGGAAGGATGCGGCAGGTTACAGCAGGATATAGAGAAGCTGCAGAGCTGGGCAGAAAGGTGGCAAATGGAATTCAATGTAGCTAAGTGTGAGGTGATTCACTTTGGGAAGAATAACAAAAAGATGGGGTACTGGGCTAATGGTCGGATACTTGGTAGTGTGGATGAGCAGAGGGATCTTGGTGTCCATGTACACAAATCTTTGAAAATTGCCACCCAGGTAAATAGTGCGGTGAGGAAGGCATATGGCGTACTGGCTTTTATTGGTAGAGGAATTGAGTTCCGGAGTCCTGAGGTCATGATGCAGTTGTATAAGACTCTGGTGCGGCCGCATCTGGAATATTGTGTGCAGTTTTGGTCGCCATACTATAGGAAGGATGTGGAGGCACTGGAACGGGTGCAGAGGAGGTTTACCAGGATGTTGCCTGGTATGGAAGGAAGATCGTATGAGGAAAGACTGAGACACTTGGGGCTGTTTTCATTAGAGAAAAGAAGGTTTAGGGGTGACTTGATTGAGGTGTACAAGATGATTAGGGGGTTAGATAGGGTTGACAGTGTGAACCTTTTCCCGCGTATGGAGTCGGGTATTACAAGGGGGCATAGCTTTAAATTAAGGGGGGTAGATATAGGACTGAAGTTAGGGGTAGGTTCTTCACTCAGCGAGTTGTAAGTTCATGGAATGCCCTGCCAGTAGCAGTGGTGGACTCTCCCTCTTTATGGGCATTTAAGCGGGCATTGGATAGGTATATGGAGGATAGTGGGTTAGTATAGGTTAGGTGGGCTTGGATCGGCGCAACATCGAGGGCCAAAGGGCCTGTACTGCGCTGTATTCTTCTATGTTCTATGTTCTATGTAACTCCCCTTCCCACTTTGCCAAGGGCATGCAGGTCCTGGGCCACCTTCATCACCATCCAATGCCTGGAAGAAGGATGCCTCATATTCCACCTTGGGACCCTCCAACCACACAGGATTAATGTGGATTTCACCAGTTTCTTCATTTTGCCTCCCCCACCTTATCTCAGTCACAAGCCTACAACTTGGCACCGCCCTCTTTATCTGTCCATCCTCTTTCCCATCTATCCGCTTCACCCTCTTCTCCAACCTATCACCTCCCCTGCCTTCACCTACCTATTGTATTACCAGCTACCTTCCCCAGCCCCACCCCAACCCACAAGCCTCATCCCTGATGAAGAGCTTATGCCCGAAGCGTCGATTCTCCTGCTCCTCAGGTACTGCCTGACCTGTTGTGCTTTTCCAGCATCACACTCTCTACTCTTACACTGACATTATGTGGGTTAGTTTGTTTTAAAGAGGAAGAATGCCTATGGGTATTTTGACTGTAGCTAGTGTCTCGGTCCTGTTTTTCAAGGTGGACCACATCCAGTCAGAGTTGTGAAACTTGTTTAATTGCAGTGACTTGTCAAAAATAGTTCAGCCAAGGCATCAAAAAGGAGAAAGACCTGTGTGGCATGGAGCTTTTAAATGAAACCACATGACAAAGTGAAAGCTGTGAGATCACAAAGTTACTACTTTTCTTGAGATGAAAAGTGTACAGTGCATTATATTTCTGGATTTCCAAATAAGGGCAGGCGATTGTGGATCAGTCCTGTGAAGCTTTTCTTTACAAGGATGGAAAGTATGTGTCAGTGATTGATATGTATCACTTTGAAGAAAGTCTGAGACTGCAGGGGAGTGCCTGGGAGAACCTGTTAAGTGTGAATGGATAAATTTGATATATTGAAGGATTTATGCCAAGCAGATTAGATGTATAAAGAAAATTAGTTCAGTTTTGCTTTCAAAAGGTTCCAGAGTTCAGTTCAGAAGTTTCTTTTAGCAGGGGAAGCAATTTCAGTTCAGGGGAGTCCACCACCTCAGCAGAACTGGTTTTAGTCTGTGGAGTTTCCAAGCCCAGGAGAGTTTGGATAGAAATCTTCAAGTTGTTGGAACTGAGAAAGTTTAGATCATAGGAGTTGTGAAGATTACGTACAGTAAATTTTGTGGATTGTAGTGGTTCAAGAAGGCAGCTGACCACTATCACCTTTTCTCGGGTAACTACGTACTGGCAATAAATGCTGGCCCAGTGACACTCACATCCCACAAGCGAATAAAGAACCACCAAAACAACTATCACCTGAATGATAAAATCAGCTGATACATGGTAACACCTCCACCTGCAAGTTCCTCTCCAAGCCATTCACCATTCTGACTTGGAAATGTATCACCGTTGCTTCGCTGTCACTGGGTCAAAATCCTGGAGCTCCCTAACAGCAGACTCTGGAGGGAATCATAAAATTGTCTGCACAGTTGAAGAAGAAATAAGTGAGGGGATCCAGTTTAAATAAAGATTTAAAGATTGCTTCTCGATAAAGGATGCTGTTAAGAAACAGGTTGGAACTTGGCTTTGTGGATTGTATTAAGATCCTTCTAACTGGATATTTTACTACTTATGTAATAGACTTCAGTGGTTAAAGACCATCCCTGATGTGAGTCTTTGGAAAAGGCAGTGGATGCAGAATCTTTAAATATTTTTAAGGCAGAGGGAGGTAGATTTCTGAAGACCAAGGGGATATACAGGAAGATAGAGCTGAGGTTAAAATCAGATCAGCCCCGATCTTATTAAATGGGGGGAGCAGGCTTGGAGGGCTGCATAACTTTTACTCTAGTTGCTGAATGGAATATATTTCAGTGACTAAACACCAGATTAACCAACTGCGAAAGTTCACGGCAGGTTTTATTTCGGGATCTGATTAGTTTATTCTTACCATCTGCAGGCATGTTACTAACTTCTTGGAGTTGCAGAGAGTTCAGGGCGATGAAGGATCACAATCTAAACTAATTTAATCCAAGGGAGATGGCAAATGTTCCACCCCTGGAATATGTTGTAATATTAATTATGACCAAGAGGAATTTTGTCTGATGCAACCCGTTCGCCATGTAGCATATGGCAAATGATGCCTGAAAAGATAATTGTGTTGATCTTCATAAATGCATTGGTAAACGTAAGCACAGCAGCTAATAATGGCTGATAATTGTTGTATGTTGCATGTCACCGTGTCATTTGATCTGGTTAATAATATCACATGTAGAGGGAGGGGCGAACCGAAACTGGAAACAAATAAATAGGGTGTCATAGCATTTGCTGCCAGGTACTGGGTTAAACTGTAAAAGCAGAGGTGTACCAACTGGCCGAGTTTCTGGCTAAGATGGGAAAAGCTCAGTCATGTGTTCATTCTGTTCAGGCGGGTGCGCAGTGAAGCTGAGTGGTTGGTACTGCGGCTCTGTGCCGGGACACTGAGGTGTTGATACATCCAATACCTGCCTGTGTGTGTCTGCCTCTCTGTGTGTGTGTGTGTGTGTTCCTTTGCCACGTTTACTCTGCAGACAAAGCGACATCCAAAAACCACTGTGTTGGCTGCTCCGAGTTTTTATTTGTTAAGGTGACCGGAATATTCACTGGCGCCTGTTCCTGTGATGAATCGGGAGGTGGGAGGAGACCACTTTCTGCGGGTGAAATGTTGAGTGGAGCGCAGCCCGTGAACCGGCTTGTTGTAAAGGAGGGAGAGGATTTCACAAACAGAGTCGACATGGCAGCCGTGGACAATCTGAAGATCTCTGAGGCCGAGATGGAGAGCTACTATTTGCTGTGCAGTGCCTGTTTACTGCTGGAATCCACAGTGAGAAGTAGGTGCCAAAAGTTTGCCTCTATTTGTGGTGCTGGTGTGATAGTGTTAACATTAGTTTGTGCCGTTTTAAAAATGTCCTGACCGTGTGAGACTTTGTTTCTATTCTGCAGCAATCAAGTGGCGTCAATGATTCATTTAGTTGAAAATAAACAATTTATTTAATATTCAGGTGCACATGTCCGTTCTGGGTGTGAAATCTAATCTCGGAAAATTACCATTTATACATTTCAAACCTCGCACAGTTGGTCTGCAACAAAATGTATAAACAGCTTTGTTTTTATTTAAGATATTGACCAGGAACTCCAAGCCGAGCCTGCTTTTTTTCTATGTCTGACTTGGAATGTCTTTCCAGTTTTGCAAATTTTGACAATACTGCTGAATCAGATCTAATTACATCTGCACAAAGAGTTTCCAGTTTGTTTTTTTTCCGGGTTTGTACAAGGCATGCATTTCGCAGTTATGACACGGTATAACCATTCATTAAAGGCAACACTGGACTTTGATTGATTTTCGAAGGCGTCTTAATTCTTCTGAATGAAAGTCTACAACTTGAGTGAATCAGCAGTTTACGGACGATGACACTGTTAATCACACATAAATTTGTGCAATGTGTCCTCACTAAATGTCAATGGCTAGTCCTACTTCCTAGCGTGAAAAGAGTTTGATGCTTGTTAAAGCTTTTGACAATACCCGACATGGGACACCGGTTAGCCAGTCAGCGATGTCCACTTCCTTTGAATGAAACAAAAACATTTATACAGCGTCGCTCACAGCCCCAGGCCATCCGACAGCACCTTTCAGGTGTACTCATTGTTATAATGTACACCCGTCTGTGAATAGCAAGTTCCCATAGACAACCAGGAGCTGTGGCCAGTGATGTTGGGTAGCAGGTACGTTTCCTCTGGGATGCTGAGTGAAACTGCCCTCCTGTGGTATCATAGGATCAAATGCCTCTCATTGGAGGACAGATGAGGCCTTCATGTCTCATTTGAAAGATGGAACCTCTGAAAGTACAGCATTCCCTTCACACAGGCAGTAGGGTTCTGGGTTGGACCTCAATGACACAAACATTGTGATTCAAAGCTCAGAGTTAGTACCCACTCAATCGTAACTGATGCTTAGAAAGTTAGCAACACGCTGATCACAAGTGTTACATTGAACAAATGAAAACCATCTGTTTCTTCACATCCTGACAACTGTCAAAACTGAGAAATCAGCTGCACACTGATGGCACCTCCACTGCATAAATCCTCCTCCCTGCTAAAAATACTCCATTCCTGTTTGCATGCAGACTATAGACTCAGAAAGTCACTTCCTGTTCACCAGGAACACAGAAAGCAATTTGACTTTTTCAAATCCAACTGTAGTCTTGTGCTGTACTGTAACAGTGAGGTTAGTTCAGTCCACATGCATTTTCAGGGATAAACACTTCTCTTTTCTTAAAATTTCAGTGTGATTAATAGCCAGCCCTGAAAAAAATCACAGATTCAAAACATTTAAACCAAAATATCAAGCTGTGCTAATCTTAAAGCTGGGAATATGGTTCACAGGAGTACATGAAAAATTAATATAAACACCATAAATGTAGGGCAAATGCAGACCTAAGTCAGTGTCTTTAAGGCAGTGCTTCCCAAATAATTCCCTATAATGACTTCATTTTGAAATTGTCCTGACCGCTGTGTGAAAATTGTAGGGTTTGAGGTGATGGGGGTAGGGGAGGGCATGTGGGGAGCAGAGGAGCACCGGCGAGAGTCAGGGTTGGGGGGAGTCCTGTGTGAGAGGGCTCCTGGAGGTCGGTGTGGGATGTTAGAATTTGATGATGGGCATCTCTGCATGGAGCTTACGACTGTACTTGAGGTCCTGACCCCGACATGGGGATGTCCTGAACCTGGGATGTAATTACATGGAGAATTGTTGGTTCAGTAAATATCCTCTTTCTAAGGCAGTTTCACCTGAGGACCACAGCTGACCTTGCTGCTTTCCTTGTAACTCTCATTCAGTGTAGGTAACACTGTAGCCTATTGGGTTAGGGGGGCTGCATTGATCCTTCATGTTTGAGGGACTTTTGTGGTGCAGTGGTAGTCTTCATACCTCTAGGGGTGGTTCAGTGCCTCAGTGGTTAACACTACTGCCTCATAATGCCAGGGAGCTGGGTTTGATTCCAGCCTCAGGGGACTGTCTGTGTTGAATTTCATGCTCCCCCCGTGTCTGCATGGGTTTTCTTCCAAGTCCAAAGATGTGCAGGTTAGGTGGATTGGTCATAATTTGCCCCATAGTGTCCAAGGTAGGTGGATTAGCTGTTGGAAATGCAGGGTTACAGAGCTAGGGGTGGGTTTGGGTGGGATGCTCTTTCAACACGCAAGTGTGGACTTGATGGGCCAAATGATTCCACACTCTGGGAATTCTATGATTCTCTAAACAAGGAAGCACAGGCTCAAATTCTTCCTGCTCCAGAGGTATAACATAAAATCTCTGAACAAGTTGATTAGATCTGCCTGGTTCACTGGTGCACAATAGAATTGACTGTTTAGTCTTCACCTCAGTTGTCAATTGTCATACTTTATGATACTGAATACTTTAGCTATTAACTTTTCAGAACAAATATTATGCATTTTAATTTGTAAATGAATGAAATAGCTGAAATGAAGTGAAATAAGATTCTTCTTAAGACTAAGGGGCTTTCTCGGTGCAGTGCTAATGTCCTGCCTTTGAGCCAGGAGGCCAGGGATCAAGTCCCACCTGCTCCACAGGTGTGTCATAACATCTCTGAACAGGTTGAGATAAGAAAAAGCATCTTGAGTCTGATAAGTTGGTTGAAATGAATTAAGCTAATGTTACATATAGCAGTACTGAGGGAGCACCTTCACCTCACAGACTGCAGTTGTTTAAGAAAGTGGCCTATCAGTATCTCCTGGGCAATCCGTGATGGGCATCAAATATTGGCCTTGCCAGTAAATAAGTATACGTGAAATTGAATCATTTCCCCATCATGATGTCCCACACCACCCAATGTACTCTTTACAGCAAAATGTTGGTTGCTCAAGCAACTTGCTTCATTGAATAAACTGCTTTGCAATGGCCTCTGAGGCTGCAGTTGGATTGTAACTGTGTATCTATTTTTCCCAAAAAACTGAGTTCTGTTGACTAGCTGCATTCTGGATAATTTAGAAGTTTGTGATCTTTAGTTATTGATGTGCAGCTTAGAAGTTATGGATAAATTTATAGCTTTGATAGAAATAATAAATGGAATATTTTTGACTGAATGCCTTTTAAACAATGCATCTGGATCTCTTATCCAGAGAAGACAGAAAAATGGGTTGAGTTATATAATGGGCTGGTCTGCTGCTCAGAATAAACAGCAAACCATTTACACTGAGAGGAGGAGAGATTTCTTCACTCAGAGGGGAGTGAATTTATGGTTTTTTTTTTGCTCCTGAGGGCCACTGAAATTTAGTCACTGAGTGAGTACAAGCCTAGATCGATAGATTTCTACAAACCAATAGCATCAAGGGACATGGGGTTAGCGCAGGAAGACAGAGTTGAGGAAGGTGGTCAGCCAGGATGGAGCATGGTGGAGTAGGCTTGAACATCTGGCCTACTTCTGCATTTCTGGTCATTCACATTGAAACTGCTGCTAAATCTGGCCAAGACATTAAGTCATTTTTGGGCAGAATTTGACCCATCATGTGATGTTCACAAGACCTTAAGACATAGGAGTGGAAGCAAGGCCATTCGGCCCATCAAATCCACTCCACCATTTAATCATGGCTGATGGGCGTTTCAATTCCACTTACCCGCACTCTCCTTGTATCCCTTAAATTCTTGATCTCACAAGGAATTATCAATCTCTACCTTGAAGACATACAATGTCCCGGCCTCCACTACGCTCCGTGGCAATAAATTCCACAGGCCCACCACTCTGGCTAAAGAAGTGTCTCCTCATTTCCATTCTAAATTGACTCCCTCTAATTTTAAGGCTGTGCCCATGCGTCCTAGTCTCCCTGCCTAAGATCATAGTGTAGTTTGAGGCGGGGAATAGCCTTTGCATATCTACTCACCAAGACTCTGTAGTTACTCCTCTCATTGTAGGAATATTGAAGGGGCAAAATAATGGTAATATCATCAGACTACTGGGGGTCTGGGGCTCAGGTTTCACCACTACAGCTGATGGAATTGGTAAATCTGGTAATGGTGAAAACAACCCATCTGGTTCACTAATGTCCTTTAGGGAGGGAAACTGCCATCCTTACCTGGTCTGACATACATGTGACTCCACACCCACAGCAATGTAGTTGACCCTGAACTGCCTCTGAAGTGGCCTCACAAGTCAGTTAGTTCAACGGCAATTAGGGATAAAAGAATAAAGAAAATAAATCCATAGTTGATCAAAAGTTTAAACTCCCTTTAATTGCAATGACTGAAAGTTACTCCTATGTCACTGACATCTCACACATTGCTCTTGATGAGCCAGGAAGACTCATTGCAGCATTTGTAACCGTAATAACTACACAAAACCCGGATGGGACTGGCATTTACTGAATGGCAGATTTGTGCACGGAAGCTCAAAATGTGCAGGCCCTTTTTCTGTTTCACAGGATATAAATATCAGAGCCACGATGATGTCAAGCTTCTTGGGTTCTCTTCCTAACAGCATTATGGGAGATAGAGGTAGACAACAAATGCTGAACCTGCCAGTGATCGCCACACCCAGTCAACGAATAAAATAAAGGTAGTGAAGGAACGGCTATATTTCTTAGTCAGGATGGTGAAGGACTCGGAGCGGAGCTTGCAGGGTGTGGTGTTCCCAAGTATCTGCTGCCCTTGTCCTTCGACATGGAAGTGGTCATGAGTTTGGAAGGTGCTGTTGGAGGATCTTGGGTGAACGTCCTCACCACAGCTGCCACTGTGTGTGATTGGTGGAGGGATTGAAGGTTAAAAGGTTGGGGATATGGTGCTGATGAACAGGCTGTTTTATCGCATGGTGTCGATCTTCCTGAGTGTTATTGGAGCTGCATTCATCCTTGAGAATGGGGAGTATCCTATCACACTTCTGACTTGTGCCTTGTAAATGGTGGACAGGCTTTGGGGAATCAGGAGGTAAGTTACTTGCCACAGTATTCCTTGCTTCTGACCTGCTCTTGTAGCCACTATATTTATATGGTTGCCCCATCCATTTTCTGGTCAATGGTAACCTGCACGATGTTAATAGTATTCACTAAAAGTAATGTCATTACATATTGTTATGATTCCAGCTGATGGTACTATTGGACAAGTCAGATCCCAGGGATAAAATCTGACTTGATAGATCAATTTTTATTTATTCATCATGGTGTCATTCACTGAAACATGGGTACACAAGTCTGCAGATTTTCTTTATCAAGCCAACCCAAAATGTTTCATTTATGCCTACTCTCTGCTTCCTGTTGAAAACCAATCCTCTCTTCATAAAACAGCCTGTTCATCAGCACCATATCCCCAACCTTTTAACCTTCAATCCCTCCACCAATCACACACAGTGGCAGCTGTGGTGAGGACGTTCACCCAAGATCCTCCAACAGCACCTTCCAAACTCATGACCACTTCCATGTCGAAGGACAAGGGCAGCAGATACTTGGGAACACCACACCCTGCAAGCTCCGCTCCGAGTCCTTCACCATCCTGACTAAGAAATATAGCCGTTCCTTCACTACCTTTATTTTATTCGTTGACTGGGTGTGGCGATCACTGGCAGGTTCAGCATTTGTTGTCTACCTCTACCTCTTCAGGATAATATGTTACCCCACTACTCCATATGCTGTTAGTTTGTAGTCAACCTTTGATGTGGGACGTTATTAAGTGCCTTTTAAAATCCAAGTACAGCACATCTACAGGTTTGCCTTTATCGATATTGCTTGTGTTACGATCCCAGCCGATGTACTACCTAAAAACCAAAGAGTTTTCAAAAGAAGATTCAAATGGATCTGATAGACATGTTGAGTTCAGGCCCTTTAGAAATGTAAGACTTTGACCCAAATGGATCCAAACAGACCTGAAAGCGATGCTGTTCTAGCAAAGCTGTGTATCTCGGTGTGCTCAAGCCTATATGGGCAAAGCAAAGATACTTTTCCAAAGAGTCCAACCATGGATGGCACAGTGGCTCAGTGGTTAGCACTGGACCCGGGTTCAATTCCAGCCTGGAGCTACTGTCTGCGTGGAGTTTGCACATTCTCCCCTTGTCTGTGGATTTCCTTCTGGGTGCTCTGGTTTCCTCCCACAGATCCAAGATGTGCAGGTTAGGTGAATTGGGGGTGCTAAATTACCGGTCATGTTCAGGGATGTGTAAGTTAGGTGCATTAGTCAGGGGTAAATGTAGGTTAGGGTGATGGCTCCGGGTGGGTTACTCTTCAGAGGGTCGGTGTGGGCTTGTTGGGCCAAATGGTCTGTTTCAACACTGTAGGGATTCTATGTGATCTATTAACTTGGTGGTTGATTCTGAAATATAGTCACCTGACACTGCAGTGTTTCTTTAACAATACAATAGAAGTTTATTACACTAAAGAAAACCAAAAATAAGCAAAAGCAAACAAGATATCTAATTATAAAATACAGCTTGAAAAATCTCAAAATATGCAGCATAACAAATTTCATTATCTTGTGCAATACTGTGATTCAAATCTGGAGTAATTATCCCCATATCAAATATTTGAGTTAAATTTAACCAATTATCTCTAATTTCTTTCCTGTCAAGCTTTATCACAATGAACACTCACAAAAATGAGGGCTTAGACTTTCTCAGCTTTTAATAATCTGCAGATTTCTAATTGGACGACTCACATCTTAAATGGAAATATGGCATAATAGATCATATTTTTATATAAAATTGAAGGTGGCAGGATTGAGGGTGGGTGTATCCTGACATGGAGAGAGGACTAGTTTGCAGACAGGAAACAAAGACTAAGAATGAACGGGTCCTTCACTGATTGGCAGCAAGTGATTAACAAGGATTATGTTTGGACTCCGGTTATTCACAATATATATTAATGATTTAGGCAAGGGAACACATGAGTAATTGTGAAACAGATCCCATTCTTATGTCACATTCTCCCAACTACACATCTCTCAGACCCACTAGCTCCCCAACACCCTGAGCTGACACCCAGCACTCTCCCCCGAGACCCAAGTCCCCTTCACTCTTCAGGATCTGCTGCTCCACACCACTTTCACCTGGACCTGCCTCCATCCCTTTTCCTGACCACTCTGGGCATGTTTCCTTCCCCTTACCCACACCCAGCTCTGGACCTGAAACACCCCCTCACACCCCACTGGGACCCACCATTCACCCTTCCTAGTCCCTGCTAGACCCGATTTCCCACACCCATCCTAACCTATCTTAAACACTTATGTGCTCCATCTCTTTCCAATGTACTGGCATACTACCCACCTGCCTCTTCCAGCCATCAGTCAATGTAAACCCCTCATCCTGGCACCCTCACCTCACACTGACTTATTGTTCACCAGCAGCTGTCAAAGTAGTTGTCAGGACATTGAAATGTTGGAATGGGGACAGCTGACCCCAGTGAATATGTGGCTTGGTTTTTGCCCCCCTTGACAGCTCTGCCCTACGATCAGAACAGAAGTACAGTTCCACATTTCCGATTGGAATCCCGTGTTAGAAATGTGCAGCTCTCTCTTGTTTGACAAAGAAGGAGGGGGCATGTGTGTGAGATTGTCAGGCCTCTGAAAACCTGGAAAACCTAGTGCTCACGAGGAGACTGCAAACCTACAGCAAGCAGGAAATTCTGCAAATGAGACTTTGAAACGTTTGCCTCTTGATGGAGCAGTTCTTCTTCCTGCTAATTAATTTCACCTTTGTGTTAATTGCAAGATCGAAAACCCAACAGAATGAGCAGCTTTAATCAGCAGCAGGACCAGCTGCCTGAGGTGAGCTTGCCTTTGGTGATGGTACTCTGCTGTTGGTTCACTGACATTGTCTGGTTAAAGATTAGATTAGATTCCCTACATTATGGAAACAGGCCCTTCGGCCCAACAAGTCCATACCGACCCTCTGAAGAGTAACCCACCCAGACCCAGTCTCAGTCCCCTATCCTATATTTACCCCTGACTAATGCACCTAACACTACGGGCAATTTAGCATGGCCAATTCACCTAACCTGCACATCTTTGAATTGTGGAGGAAACCGGAGCACCCGGAGGAAACCCACGCAGACACGGTGAGAATGTGCAAACTCCACACAGACAGTTGCCCAAGGTGGGAATCAAACCCCAGGTCCCTGGCGCTGTGAGGCAGCAGTGCTAACCACTGAGTCACTGTGCTGCCCATGGTTGGACTCTTTGGAAAAATATCTTTGCTTTGCCCATATAAGCCTGAGCAGACCGAGATACACAGAGTTTGAGCCTTTACATCAGGACCCTCATTACAGACCAGTTCTTCTTGCCCAAAATAGTGACATCATCAGAATGGGCAGATGTTCCAAAATGTGAACATTTAACTGTTTCCTTACATCCTCATACAATCCCCAAGATACTGTTGGTATATTAAACCCAGACCCTGCCAAATAATATCAATACTAGGAGTAATGTTTCCTTTTCTATTTTCTCCATTCAGGGCTGTCGGCATAAATAGCAAAGTTGCCATTTTCTTCCTATCTCCAATTGTCTTTGAGAAGGTGGGGGTGAGCTGCCTTCTTGAGCCACTGCAGTCCATGTGCTGTAGCTAGACCCACAATGCCCTTAGGGAGAGGATTCTAAGAACCAGCAACAGTGAAGGAACAGCAATATATTTCCAAGTCAGGATGGTCAGTGGCTCGGAGGGGAACTTGCACAGGGTAATGTTCCCTTGTATCTGTTGCCCTTGTCCTTCTAGATGGAAGTAGTCATGGGTTTGCAAGATGCTGTCTGAGGAACTTTGGTGAATTTCTGCAGTACATCTTGTAGATAGTACACTCTGCTGCTACTGAACGTCAGTGGTGAAGGGAGTGGATGCTTGTGGGTGTGCTACCAATCAAGTGGGTTGCTTTGTTCTGCATAGTGCCAAGCTTCTTGTATATTGTTGGAGCTGGTGGAGAATATTCCATCACTCCTCTGACTTGTGCCTTATCAATGGTGGGCAGAGCTTTCTCAATGGTAGAGGTCTCAGGTTTGGAAGATGCTGTCAGAGGAGCCTTTGGTGAATTGCTGCAGTGCATCTTTAAATGGTACATACTGCAACTTCTGAGCGTTGAAGGGAGTGGATGTTGATGCTGGTGGATGAGCTAATGTCCTGCAGAGTAATCAATTGTCTGTTCTTTAATTGCAATTTGCTGTGTGTAGAATCTGGTTGTGCACACATGAGCTACTGTGTTTGCTATATCATAACAGTGGCTGTACTCCTGAACATTTCATTGAGAAGAGAGCACCTCCAACAGTGTAGTACTCTTACAGTAGGCCACCAGGATTGTTTGAGTCAAAAAGTGTGGCGCTGGAAAAGTACAGCAGCATTCGAGGAGCAGAAGAATCGATGTTTCGGGCATAAGCCCTTCATCAGAAATGTGAAGGAGGCTGAGAGGTAAATCGGAGGGTGGGTGTGAGGCTAGGGGGGAAGGTAGCTGGGAAGGCGATGCAGGTGGGGAGTAATTGTGATAGGTCGGTGGTAAGGGTGGAGCGGATAGGTGAGAAGAAAGATGGACAGGTCAAGAGGGCGGTGCCGGGTTGGATCTGGGATGAGGTGGGGGAGGAGGGATTTGAAAACTGGTGAAGTCGATGTTGATGACGTGTAGTTGGAGGGTCCTGAGGCAGAAGATATGGCGTTCATTAGGATTAGTAACCTTTCTTAGATCCATCATATTCTGACTCAGAAGACAAGAATGTTATCAATTAAACTACAACTGGCAGGTAAGTAGCCCTGCCTAGGGTGGGTACTGTAACGTTCAAGGTGAGGAGGTGGATTAACGTCAGGTGCTGCTATTTAATGCAGTTTGTGTGGGTGTGATTGCTGATTCTCAGCTGATTAGAACGATCTTACTGCAGGAACAATATCTATTCATTGAAGGAGCTGTGCTACAGTCCAGTGCAGCTCTAAAATAAATCTATTAAATTCACAGAATGTTGAGTTATTAATAAATCAACAGGAATCTGATCCTAAACTCAGTGCCCACTGCATAAAGGTCAGATTTAATGTCACCATCATTCAGCCCCAAGTTTATCACGTGCTTATTTTTGGAACAATTATTTGAATGAGACTTTAACTGATTCATTGAAATTGGAAAGTAATGACATTGCACAATTTTAATTTGTCACACACATGAGCCTAACTTGTATTGTCTGAGACTGAAGCTGAACTAACAGGATGTCCTAGCTACTCGTTATTTTAAACCTCCCTAATCTCTGTAATCTCCTCTAACCCTGAAAGACTCCACAATCTCTGTGCTCCTTCAATTTTGGCACCTTGTATAATACATACAATCAATAGAAGTGACACTTACCAGTTCGGTGTAACTACAAAGACCACCAGAGATGACCCATCAGGACCCTCATTACAGACCACTTCTTCTTGCCCAAAAAAGTGAGATCATCAGAACGGGCAGATGTTAATGCAACTTTGGATGGACCACCTGACATTGAGCTAGGCACCGGAAACAACAAGAGCACAGTCAAACCCCCAAAGCCTTTCTCACTCCATGAAGAAAAAACAACTGCCGATGTTGGAAATCAGAAACAAAAACAGAAATTGCTGGAAAAGTTGATGAGGTCTGGCAGCATCTGTGGAGAGAGAAACTGATTTAATGTTTCAAGTCTGCTATGACTGTTCTTCTGAAGTCAAGCAATAGCCTGACATAGTCATACTCACAATGTCCCAGACACCACTACCTACTAGTAACAGTATGGATGGGGGCAGCTCCAACAACACTCAAGAAACTTGACACCATCCAGGACAAAGCAGCCGCTTGATTTGCACCAGATCCCCTCCCTTCACCACCGACGCTCAGTAGCAGCAGTGTGTACCATCTACAAGATGCACTACAGAAATTCACCAAAATTCCTCAGACAGCACCTTCCAAACCCATGAGGATGGGGCAGTTGATGTAGTTTATATAGATTTCGGCAAAGCCTTTTGACAATGTCCCATGTAGGAGACTGATAAACAAGACAAAACCACATGGGATCCAGGATAACCTGGCAACTTGGATCCAAAATTGGGAGAAAGTGAGGATTGCAGATGCTGGAGAGTCAGCATCGAAAAGTGTGGCACTGAAAAAGCATAGCAGTTCAGGCAGCATCCAAGGAGCAGGAGAGTTGACCTGGTCGAATATCCTGCTCTTCAAATGCTTCCCAATCTGCTGTGCTTTTCCAATGCCACACTTTTCAACTCTGGATCCAAAATTGGCTTAGTGACGGGTTACAGAAAGTGTTGGCAAAAGGCTGTTTGACTGGAGGCTAGTGTCCAGTGGCATACCACAGCGATCGGTGCTGGATCCATATTGGTCGTTAATAGTATAGAAGAAGTTCTTGGTTTACAGGAGCATATAGATGGGCAGATCAGTGGCAAATGGAATTTAATCCTGATAAACGTGAGGTGATGAACTTTGGAATAAGTAGCAAGACAAGGGAGTACTCAGTGCATGACAGGACACTAGGAAGCTCAAAGGTACAGAAGGATATTGAAATGTTTGTCCGTGATAGCAACAGGGCAGAGTAACAGGGCAGTTAGAACATTCGGAACACTTGCTTTATCAGTTGAGGCATACCTTATAATAACAGAGACATGATGTTGGAGATGTACGGAACTTGAGTTTGGCTTTAGCTGAAGTACTGTGTGCAGTTCTGGCCCCCACACTATCAGAGTGACGTGATTGTACTGGAGAGGCTGCAGAGGAGATTCACCAGGATGTTGCCTGGGTTGGAATATTTCAATGATTTGATCACATTGAAACATTTCAGATTCTTAAGGAGCTTGACAGGATAAATGCTGAGAGTCTGAGACTCTAAGACCAGAGGGCATAGTCTCAGAATAAAGGGGAGCCAATTGAAGACTGAGACAAAGTGAAATTTCTTCTCTCAAGGGGTTGTGAGTGTTTGGAACTCCTTACCACAGAGAGCTGTGGAGGCACGGTCCTTGTGTATATTTAAGGCTGAGATCGATAGATTCTTGATCAGTCAGGGAATCAAGGGGTTATGGGGAAAGGACAGGAAAGTGGACATGAGGGATGTACAGAATGGCCTAATCCAATTCCGATTTGTTATGGTCTTATTTCAGCAATGAAGAGGGGCTGGGTAAGCTCAGGTTGTTCTTCTTTGGATCAGAGAAGGCTGAGGGGGGACTGACTGAGCTGTATAAGATTCCGCAGGGCATGGACAGGGTGAATAGGAATCAGCTACCCCTGAGTTGAAGACTCAATAATGAGGGGTACCATTTGGCTGGAGGGCAGGAGTGTTTTCACTCAGAGGGCGGTGAGGGTCTGGAATGCACTGCCTGGGATGGGAGTTGGGACAGGAAACCTCACAATCTCTACTGCGGTGGGCAGCTGAAAT
This sequence comes from Chiloscyllium plagiosum, assembly GCF_037043375.1. Lineage (NCBI taxonomy): Eukaryota > Metazoa > Chordata > Chondrichthyes > Orectolobiformes > Hemiscylliidae > Chiloscyllium > Chiloscyllium plagiosum. The sequence continues at coordinate 5,493,818 of NW_028270149.1, read as the reverse complement.
GTCATAACATTCAAACCCCTGGGAAGAGGGATTAGTGCCAATAGATTGAGATAAACTCAATGGGCCACAGTGCCTCTTCTGTACCATATCACAGTATGACCATTTCCATCTGGAAGGTTAAGGGCAGCAGAAATACACGAGAACATCCGCTACAAGTTCCTCTCCGAGCCACTCACCATCCTGACTTGGAAATATATCGCTGTTCCTTCACCGTCGCTGAGTCAAAATCCTGGAAAGCTCTTCCTAATGGCATTGTGGGCAGCAGTTCAAGTGCAACTCAGAGAGGGTGATAAATGCTGGCCAATTAGAGACACCCACGACCTCAACCCACGAGATAATGAGAAAAAACCGACACTGGCCCAGACAGTGATTCCTCCATCCTGTGAACAAACTAAAAAGAAGTTGTCACTGAAGAATTATGTGCTGAAAATGTTAGTGCCAAGTAAATACTGTAGTCCTCAATTTATATTTCAAACAACATATGTTCATAGGAAAACAGTTTCCTTTTACCTCTGACTTTCACAAGATTTGCAGACGCAAAGGTTTTTAGACACATATGTCATACTTTGGGTTGTGTGAGCATATGTGTCACATTTCAAAACGAAAATAAAGAGAAAAAAGCTAGTTTTGCACTTAAAGGGAGCTTTTCATGAGCACAGCTCCCCCCCCCCCCCCCCCCCCCCCCCGCCCTCCGCCCCAACCAAGTCCTTCCTAGACGACCAGGTACAGTACTGCAAGGAGGAATAAAGTGAATGACTGCCTGTAGATTATCCTCCTGATCTCGGACTGAGCACAGCAACCAGAAACCTGCAGGCATAAAAGGATAGGTCAAAAAAAATGTTGTTCCAGTAAAAACCCATTTGATTCAAGAATGTCTGGCCTACATGTGACTCCAGACTCTCAGTGATGTAGCTGTTGCTTAAATGTCCTCTGGAATCTCACAGCAAATCACGCGGTTCCAGGGCAACTAGGGATGGGGAACAAATGCCAATGACATTTCCTCTCGCTGATGCATTGTCCAACCAGATCCCTGAAAGGGATCCACTTCCAGAATCAGAAACTGTGTGTCACCACAGCGATCAATCTGCATGGAGCTGCCCAGCCACTAAGGGAGAGCGTTGCCCGTCAGTGACACCCACACACTGGCAAAGAGCAAAAAAAAAGTTTGAAATATTGTACATGAGATGTTATCGCACACCTTAGGACGGTAAATAGAATTTGACATTTATTACTGAAGGAATGGAATATAAAAATAGGGGAGTGTTGCTGTAACTACAAGGCATTAGTGAGACGGAGCCTGGAGTGTTGTGTACAGTCTTGGTCCCTTTACTTGAGGAGGGATGTCCTGTCATTGTTTTGGAGGTAGTTCAGATGAGGTTTGCTAGGTCTATTCTACAGGTGAGGGGTTTGCCTTATGAAGAGAGCAGTTTAGGCCCATAGTATGTGCATGAATGAAGGGTGATCTAATTGAGGGATATAAGATGCTGAAGGGGATTGACAAAGTAGACATAGACAAGATGTTTCCCCTTCTGGAGCAATCTGGAATGAGAGGTCACAGTTTTAGGAAAAGGGGCAGCAGATTTAAAACAGAGATGAGGAGAAATTTCTTCTCTCAAAGGGTCCTGAATCTGTGGAATTCACTCCCCCAGATCGCACTGGATGCAGGGACGTAGATGTGACCGTCAAGAAGGTACGACAGTGCCTCTTCTTCCTCAGGAGGCTCAGGAAATTCAACGTGTCCACAAGGACCCTCACCAACATTTACAGAAGCACCATTGAGAGTATATTGTCCGGGAACTTAATGGCCTGGTACGGCAATTGCTCTGCCCGGGACCATAAGAAACTACAGTAGGTGGTGTGCACAGCCCAGACCATCACAGAAACCAACCTCCCATCCATGGACTCCATTTACACAACTCGCTGCTGCAAAAAGGTTGTCCACATCATCAAAGACCCGTCCAACCCTGGGAATGATCTGCTACAACCTCTTCCATCAGGCAGAAAATACAGAAGCCCGAACACACACACACACCAACACGTTCAGGAACAGCTTCTTCCCTGCTGTTATTAGACTGATGAATGGACTCTCTAACTTCAAATAATGCTGATCTTACTAATGTCAATCTTGCCAAGTGCACACACCCCTGTGTGATGTACCCGTCTGCCTCTGTCTAAGTTTTTTTTGTTCATTCTATGATCTGTACTTATTTGCTTACTATGATCTGCCTGTACAGCTCGTAAAAAGAACCTTTTCATTGTCCTTCGGCATATGTGACAATATATCAATCTATCAATCAAGCAATTATTGAGTAAATTTAAGGAGCGTATAGCCAGATGTTTAATCAGTAATGGGCTGAAGGGTTTTGGAGAGCAGACAGGAAAGGAGAGTTGAGGCTGAGATCAACTCTGAGTGACAAGCAGGTTTGTGGGGCTGAATGGCCTCCCTATGTTCCTAACTCTAGGGTTCTTATAATTTAACCTGATCTATGGTTTTTCTTTCAGCATTGTCAGTGAAGATCTATTATTGTCACATTGAGAAAACAATCTTTTGTATCATTTTTTTTGATACGATCTATTGTATAGGAGAAGCCCTTTGGCCCATCGTGCTGGTAACTGCTCTTTGATCAAGCTTTCCAAGTCCTCACCTTTCCCCACTCTTTCCAAAAATCTCCTGCTTCCACCACCGCTCCCCCGTCAGTGACTTTCAGATCATCGCAAACGCATGTTCAGACTGTGATAACGATTCAGTACTGGCCTAGTACTGAGTCAGTCAGACCAAGGAAGATGGATGTCTAGGTTTGTATTGAGTCAGTTGCAGACTGCGTGCTATAATAAACTCTCAGGTGAACAAAACGGACGAGTAATCCTTCATGCTGTTCCATTGGACCTCAAGGCCCTAGGTTCCCAACTTCCTTCCCGAAACAACTGTGCCTCTGGATCTCCTTTCCCTCCTGCATGACGCTCCTTATGATTGAGATCTCTGATCAAGCTTTAGACCTTGTAACCAGATAGCTCCTCAGATGTCAGTTCTCTGCTTTCTCATTTTCCTGATGTAAATACAGGTTGTTGTTGGAGGATCAGGCATGTGCATGGACGTGGGGTGACTGGAAACTGACCTCGTTCAAACACAGAAACATCGAAACTAGAAGGAGGAAGAGGCCATTCAGCCCCTTTGAGTCTGCTCCACCATTCAATATGGTCATGGCTGATCACCCAACTCAGTCTCCGCTTTCTCCCCATAGTCTTTGATCCCTTTAGCCCTAAGAACCGTATTTAACTCCTTCTTGAAAAATAATGTTTTAGCCTTAACTGCTTTCTGTGGCGGTGAATTCCACGGGTTCCCCACTCACTGGGTGAAAACATTTCTTCTCACTTCAGTCCAAAATGGCCAACCCTATCCCTTTTAGGCTGTGACCCCCTGGTTCTGGGCTCCCTGCATTGAGAGCATCCTTCCTGCATTCACCCTGTCTAGTCTTGTTAAAAGTTTATAGACTTGTTGTTTCTGATTCTGGGTAATCCAAGATGGAGGACGGGAAACATTTCTGGCTAAGGACTGCTCCTTTTTTTTTTGAGGTATTTTAGGTGCTGGAGGTGATTTTGTCAAATTCCAGGAACAGCGATTACTGTTTTATATGCTGTTGCATTGTTTTGGAACTTTGGAAAAAGAAAAGTCAAAACAACAGTTTTAAAAGGGAGAAGAACAGACAAAGGAAGCATATGGTGAGGACAGTGCAGGAGAGAGAGAACCTGCACGGTTACTGCCTTTGCTGTTTTTGAATTCATGTGTCGCCGGACATCGGAGTGCATCTGGGAAAATTAACAAACAGTGAATTTCACAACTAATCTTGGAGGAACCGGTTTGGGTGAAGTTCACAACACAGAGTCAGATAGGTTAATTGTTGTTTTAAGTCGGTCCAAGAGAAAGGCTGTATTAGTGAGTACTGTGGGTTCTTTCTTGATTATATGTTTTTGGAGAAAAGTCTCTTGGTTAAACTTAAAATATAAGCCATAGCTATAATTTAACCTGGGGCAGTGTTTGTAGAGGAATTTTCTGGTGTTATTTTCTGGGTCTGTAGATTGTGATGAGCAAAACTGGCCTTTGCAGTGATATGTACTTCTTGTCAGATGTGGGCATTTAAAGAGAGTTTAAGGGTACTGCGGATTATATCTGCCATAAATGCTGTTGGATGCGAATCTTATCAGATCGAGTGGATCGGTTGGAGAGACAGAGCGAAGCGATGAGAAATTTGCAACAGCAACAGTATGTGATGGATGGCAGTTATAGGAAGGGGGGAAAGTCTCAGATACAGTCACATAGATGGGTTAACTCCAGGAAGGGTAAGAGAAGTAGGCACCGAGGGCAGGAGTCTTTTGTGGATATACCCATTTCAAACAGGTATGCTGTTTTGGAAAATGTAGGGGGTGATGGATTCTCAGGAGAACGTAGCATGAACAGCCAAGTTTCTGGTATTGAGACTGGCTGTAATGCAACGAGGGGTACGTCGGCTTCCAAGAGATCAATTATGTTAGGGGATTCTGTAGTCCGAGGTACAGACAGACGTTTCTGTGGCCAGCAGAGAAAAATCAGAATGGTGTGTTGCTGCCCTGGTGCCAGGATCAAGGATGTCTCAGAGAGGGTGCAGAATGTTCTCACGGGGGAGAGGGGCCAGCAGGAGGTCATTGTCCACATTGGAACCAACGATATAGGAAGGGAAAAGGTTGAGACTCTGAAGGGAGATTACAGAGAGTTAGGCAGAAATTTAAAAAGGAGGTCCTCAAGGGTAGTAATATTGGATTACTCCCAGTGCTACAAGCTAGCGAGGGCAGGAATAGGAGGATAGAGCAGATGAATGCATGGCTGAGGAGCTGGTGTATGGGAGAAGGATTCACATTTTTGGATCATTGGAATCTCTTTTGGGTTAGAAGTGACCTGTACAAGAAGGACGGATTGCACCTAAATTGGAAGGGGACTAATATACTGGCAGGGGAATTTGCTAGAACTGCTTGGGAGGATTTAAACTAGTAAGGTGGTGGTGGCGAGGGTGGTGCGTGGGACCCAGGGAGATAGTGAGGAAAGAGATCGAACTGAGATGGATACAGCTGAGAACAGAAGTGAGTCAAACAGTCAGGGCAGGCAGGGACAAGGTAGGACTAATAAATTCAACTGCATTTATTTCAATGCAAGGGGCCTAACAGGGAAGGCAGATGAACTCAGGGCATGGTTAGGAATATGGGACTGGGATTTCATAGCAATTACAGAAACATGGCTCAGGGATGGACAGGACTGGCAGCTTAATGTTCCAGGATATAAATGCTACAGGAAGGACAGAAAGGGAGGCAAGAGAGGAGGGGGAGTGGCATTTTTGATAAGGCATAGCATTACAGCTGTGCTGAGGGAGGATATTCCCAGAAATACATCCAGGGAAGTTATTTGGGTGGAACTGAGAAATAAGAAAAGGACGATCACCTTATTGGGATTGTATTATAGACCCCCCAATAGTCAGAGGGAAATTGAGAAACAAACTTGTAAGGAGATCTCAGCTATCTGTAAGAATAATAGGGTAGTTATGGCAGGGGATTTTAACTTTCTAAACATCGACTGGGACTGCCATAGTGTTAAAGGTTTAGATGGAGAGGAATTTCTTAAGTATGTACAAGACAATTTTCTGATTCAGTATGTGGATGTATCTACAAGAGAAGGTGCAAAACTTGACCTACTCTTGGGAAATAAGGCAGGGCAGGTGACTGAGGTGTCAGTGGGGAAGCACTTTGGGGCCAGTGACCATAATTCTATTTGTTTTAAAATAGTGAGAGAAAAGGATAGACCAGATCTAAAAGTTGAAGTTCTAAATTGGAGAAAGGCCAATTTTGACGGTATTAGGCAAGAAATTTCGAAAGCTGATTGGAGACAGATGTTCGCAGGTAAAGGGACGGCTGGAAAATGGGAAGCCTTCAGAAATGAGATAACAAGAATCCAGAGAAAGTATATTCCTGTCAGGGTGAAAGGGAAGGCTGGTAGATATAGGGAATGCTGGATGACTAAAGAAATTGAGGGTTTGGTTAAGAAAAAGAAGGAAGCATATGTCAGGTACAGACAGGATAGATCGAGTGAATCCTTAGAAGAGTAAAAAGGAAGTAGGAGTATACTTAAGAGGGAAATCAGGAGGGCAAAATGGGGACATGAGATAGCTTTGGCAAATAGAATTAGGGAGAATCCAAAGGGTTTTTACAAATATATTAAGGACAAAAGGGTAACTAGGGAGAGAATAGGGCCCCTCAAAGATCAGCAAGGCAGACTTTGTGTGGAACCACAGAAAATGGGGGAGATACTAAATGAGTATTTTGCATCAGTATTTACTGTGGAAAAGGATAAGGAAGATATAGATTGTAGGGAAATAGATGGTGCCATCTTGCAAAATGTCCATATTACAGAGGAGGAAGTGCTGGATGTCTTGAAACGGGTAAAGGTGGATAAATCCCCAGAACCTGATCAGCTGTACCCGAGAACTCTGTGGGACGCTAGAAAAGTGATTGCTGGGCCTCTTGCTGAGATATTTGTATCATCGATAGTCACAGGTGAGGTGCCGGAAGACTGGAGGTTGGCAAACGTGGAGGTTTAAGAAGGGCGGTAAAGACAAGCCAGGGAATTATAGACCGGTGAGCCTGACCTCAGTGGTGGGCAAGTTGTTGGAGGGAATCCTGAGGGACAGGATGTACATGTATTTGGAAAGGCAAGGACTGATTAGGGATAGTCAACATGGCTCTGTGTGTGGGAAATCATGTCTCATAAACTTGATTGAGTTTTTTGAAGAAGTAACAAAGAAGATTGATGAGGGCAGAGCAGTAGGTGTGATCAGTATGGACTTCAGTAAGGCGTTTGACAAGGTTCCCCATGGGAGACTGATTAGCAAGGTTAGATCTCAAGGAATACAGGGAGAACTAGCCATTTGGATCCAGAACTGGCTCAAAGGTAGAAGACAGAGGGTGGTGGTGGAGGGTTGTTTTTCAGACTGGAGGCCTGTGACCAGTGGAGTGCCACAAGGATCGGTGCTGGGTCCTCAACTTTTTGTCATTTACATAAATGATTTGGATGTGAACGTAGGAGATATGGTTAGTAAGTTTGCAGATGACACCAAAATTGGAGGTATAGTGGACAGCGAAGAGGGTTTCCTCAGATTACAACAGGATCTGGACCAGATGGGCCAATAGGCTGAGAAGTGGCAGATGGAGTTTAATTCAGATAAATGCGAGGTGCTGCATTTTGGGGAAGCAAATCTTAGCAGGACTTATACACTTAATGCTAAGGTCCTAGGGAGTGCTGCTGAACAAAGAGACCTTGGAGTGCAGGTTCATAGCTCCTTGAAAGTGGAGTCGCAGGTAGATAGGATAGTGAAGAAGGCGTTTGGTATGCTTTCCCTTATTGGTCAGAGTATTGAGTACAGGAGTTGGGAGGTCATGTTGCGGCTGTACAGGACATTGGTTAGGCCACTGTTGGAATATTGCCTGCAATTCTGGTCTCCTTCCTATCGGAAAGATGTTGTGAAACTTGAAAGGGTTCAGAAAAGATTTACAAGGATGTTGCCAGGGTTGGAGAATTTGAGCTACAGGGAGAGGCTTAACAGGCTGGGGCTGTTTTCCCTGAAGCGTCGGAGGCTGAGAGGTGACCTTCTAGAGGTTTACAAAATTATGAGGGGCATTGGTAGGGTAAATAGGCAAAGTCTTTTCCCTGGGGTCGGGGAGTCCAGAACTAGAGGGCATAAGTTTAGGGTGAGAAGGGAAAGATATAACAGAGACCTAAGGGGCAACCTTTTCATGCAGAGGGTGGTACGTGTATGGAATGAGCTGCCAGAGAATGTGGTGGAAGCTGGTATAATTGCAACATTTAAGAGGCATTTAGATGGGTATATGAATAGGAAGGGTTTGGAGGGATATGGGCTGGGTGCTGGCAGGTGAGGCTAGATTGGGTTGGGATATCTGGTCGGCATCGACAGGTTGGACCGAAGGGTCTGTTTCCATGCTGTACATCTCTATGACTCTATGACTCTGTATGATGCCCCTTTATTTTTCTTCAATAAATATAATCCTAGTTGATCCAGATTCTTGTCATGCATCAGCCCTACTATCCTAGGAATCAGCCCGTGTTACACATCCTCCATAGCCTCAGTAAGGAGACCAAAACTGCAGACAGTACTCACCAAGGGCCTGTACAATTACCGTAAGATTCCTTATTTGAGGTCCTCTCACGATGAAGGCTAACATACCATTTGCAAGAGCAGCAGCTTCTATTAATGTCGTGCCATTAATGTGATGATGCTTCCCTCAGCACTTCACAGGAACATTATCAAACAATATTCAACAGAAAGCCACAAAAGGGTTAGGGCACGTTCAGTTGGTCAACAGGGCAGGATCATGGACGGTCTTCGGGAGGTGGAGAGTTAAAGAGAGGAAAAGTTTGGGAATTCTAGAGCTCACGGTCAAGGTAGTTGATGAGGTGACTCCCAGCAGGGCAGCTGTTCTAATCAGCGACAGGCAAGTGGCCGAAACTAAACTTCAGTGATCAGAGGGTTTTGGGATTGGAGGGGACTTAGAGTTAGAACAAGCCCATGCTGTTATTGAATAAGCTGACACAGTGTGATAAAGGGAAGTCTGATATTGCTGATTAAATTTAGGAATGAAATGGTCTGGAAGGTAGCCTGAACAATTAAGATTAGCTTTGATCATGTTTAACAATAGAAACTTTGATCTTTAATCCGCATTCCACTGGTTGGAGCCGGTTTCTGAAATGTCACCATTACTCTCTGGGAAACTATACACTGAGCGAGAGACTTTTTTTTACCAGTTTTCTAGTTTGCTTAGTTGAAGATATCACCATTTGACGCAGTCTCTATTTCAGAGGTGTCATTTTTCAGATGAGAGGTTAAATCTTTCAGGGGATATATGCAGGAGAATGTTAGCCAGGAGTTCTCCTGAGCTAACCTGTGCTATGAGATTTGTATCATCTACCAGAGGCTTTAATTGAGCCCTTGACCTCTGAGTGTATCGCACTCTGTCAGCACTGACTCTGGGAGTGCCAAGAGAGGTATTGTGTTTCACATCATTTTTTTTCAACTCCAGTCAGACAGACAGATAAATGTCACAGCCTATTAAAGAAAACAGCTGCTGTGAAAAGAGAAAGCATCCTTTGTGGACTTTCTTTGAAGATTGTTTTCTCCAACTCGTAAAGACCAGTGGAAAGGAGAAGAAGTTTAAGCCAATTTTTCTAAATTTCTTTTTGACAATACTTAATTGGAAACCAGTTTCTGAAAGAGTGTGCTGGTGCTCCCATGTATCTGCTGCTTTTGTCCTTCCAGATGGAAGTGGTTATGGGTTGGAAGGTGCTGTGGTGAATTTCTGCAGTACCTCTTCTGCATAATACACACAGCTGCTACAGAGCATCGGTGGTGGAGGGAGTGGATGTTTGTGGATGTGGAGCCAATCAAACAGGCTGCTTTTTCCTGGATGGTGTCACTTCCTAAGTGTTGATGGAGCTGTATCCCTCCAGGCATGTGGAGAATATTCCATCACATTCCTGACTTGTGCCTTGTAGATAGTGGATAGGCTTTGGGGAGTCAGGAGGTGAATTACTCACTGCGGTATCCCTACTCTCTAACCTGGTCTTGTGGCCACTGTGTTTATGTGGTGAGTCCAGCCCAGGATATTGATAGTAGGAGATTCAGTGATTTTAACACCATTGAATGTCAAGTGTGGTAGTTGGATTGTATCTTATTCGTGATGTTCATAGCCTGGCATTTGTGTGGCACAAATGATACTTACCACTTGTCAGCCCAAGCCTGGATATTGCCCAGATCTTGTTGCATTTGGACATGGACTGCTTCAGTAACTGAGGAGTCACCAAAGGTGCACCACTGTGCAATCATAAGAACATAAGAACTAGGAGCAGGAGTAGGCCATATGGCCCTTCGAGCCTGCTCCGCCATTCGATAAGATCATAGACTCAGGTCCACTTACCCACCTGTTCTCCATAACCCTTTATTCCTTTACTGTTCAAAAATCTAATTATCTTTGCCTTAAAAACATTAAGTGAGGTAGCCTTGACTGCTTCCCTGGGCAGGGCATTCCTCAGAATCACAACCCTTTGGCTGAAGAAGTTCCTCCTCAACTCCGTCCTAAATCTGCTCACCCTTATTTTGAGGCTATGCCCCCTAGTTCTAACATTATAATGGAGGGAAGGTCATTGATGAAGCAGCTGCAGATGGTTGGGCCTAGGACACTACCCTGAGGAACTCCTGCAGAGATGTCCTGGAGCTGAGATGACTGAACTCCAACATTGTCAATCATCTTCCTATGCAGAAAAGTGTGGTGCTGGAAAAGCACAGCAGGTCAGGCAGCATTCAAGGAGCAGGAGAATAAATGAATTCCTGATGAAGGGCTCCGGCCCAAAGCATTAACTATCCTGATCCTTGGATGCTGCCTGACCGGCTGTGCTTTTCCAGCACCACACTTTTTGTCTGACCCCCAGCATCTGCCGTCCTCGCTTGCTCCATCTTCCTTTGTACCAGGTATGACTCTAACCAGCAGAGTGATTGATCCCGATATCCATTGATTCCAGTTTTACCAGGGCTCTTTGATGCCACACTCGGTCAAATGCAGCCTTGATGTCAAGGGCTGTCACTCTCCCCTTGCCTCTGGAACTCGGCTCTTTAGTCCATGCTTGAACCAAGGCTGTAATGAGGTCAGGAGCTGAGTGGCCCTGGAGGAACCCAAACTGGGCGTCACTGAGCAGGTTATTGCTGAGCAGGTGCTGCTTTAGGTTTAGTACAATGATGCAGGAGTCGAGCGAAAAATGTACAAAATCACTTTTGCGATGCCATCTTAAGGACAAAGGTACCTCAGTACAAAATCTTAGGTACAAAGTAGAAAAGAAGGAAATATAGTTAAAAGTTTAATATTAAAGTCGTCCTTAAGTCCTCAGCCATGCTGGGCTCCCATTCCCAACAAGGGTTCAATCTCCACCATGCTGCATTCGATCTCCCAATGCCTGACGCTGACGCACATGGGGAAGGACCTCTGTTGCTGCCACACTGGGCTTGAGCTCCTCCACGTTGTGCTCACTCGCTCCCACACTGGCTCCTTCTCCTCTTCATTGGGTTCACTCTCTCCCACATTCTCTCACTGACTCAGTTTCTCCACAGAAGGTAAGTAGATTAAAGTCAGAAATAAAATAGCTGTAAAGGAAGACAAGAAAGTGAAAGTGGACAGAGCAGATGAGCTCCGGACTGAGCCCATCTTGATTGCTATTGATAGCACTGTTGGTGGCCCCTTCCATTACTTTATGGGTGATCAAGAGCAGTCTGATAGGGTGGTAATTGGCCGGTTGGATTTGTCCTGTTTTTGTGTACAAGACATTCCTGGGCGATTTTCCACATTGTTGGGTAGATGCTGGTGTAGTAACTGTACTGGAACAGCTCGGCTCGGGGAGCAGCAAGTTCTGGAGCACACGTCTTCAGTACTATTGCCAGAATGTTATCAGGGCCCATAGCCTTTGCAGTATCCAGTGCCTCCAACCATTTCTTGACATCGCATTGAGTGAATGGAATTGGTTAAAGACTAGTATCTGTAATGCTGGAGACCACTGGAGGAGGAGGCTGAGATGGATCATTTACTCGGCACTTCTGCCTGAAGATTGCTACAAATGCTTCAGTCTTATTTTTTGCATGGATGTGCTGGGATCTTCCATCATTGAGGATGGGGATATTTGTGGAGCGTCCTTCTCCAGTGAGTTGTTCAATTGTCCACGACCATTCGCAACTGAATGTGGCAAGACTGCAGAGCTTAGATCTGACAGGTCAGTTATAGGATCCCTTAGCTCTGCCTTTCACTTGTTGCTTATGCTGTTTGGCAGCTTCACCTGGTTGACACCTCATTATCAGGTTTGCCTGGCATGCCCTCCTGCACTCTCCATTGAACCTGGGTTGATCTCCTGGCCCTTTGGTAATGGTTGAGTGGGGGATGTACCAGGTCATGAGGTTACAGATTGTGCTGGAGTACAATTCAGCTGCTGTTGATGGCCCACAGTGCCTCATGGATGCCTCGTCTTGAGTTGTTCTGTTTGAATTCTGTCCCATTTAGTACGGAGATAGTGTCACACAACACAATGGAGGGTATTCTCAATGTGAAGATGGGACATTATCTCCACAGGGACTGTGCGGTGGTTACTCTAACCGATACTGTCATGGACAGATACATTTGCAGCTGCCAGATTGGTAAGGATGAGGTCAGGTCTGTTGTACCCTCTTGTTGCTTCCCTGATCACCTGCCACTGACCCAGTCCAGCAGCGATGTCCTTTAGGACCCGACCAGCTCGATCAGTAATGCTGCTGCCGAGCCACTCTAAGTGATGGGACATTAAATCCCCCACCTAGAGAACACTCTGTGCCCCTGCCACCCTCAGCGCTTCCACCAAATGTTGTTCAACATTGAGGAGTATGGATTCATCAGCTGAGGGAGGACGGTACGTGGTAATCAGCAGAAGGTTTTCTTGCCCATGTTTGAGTTGACATCATCAGATTTCATGGGGTCTTGATCCTGTGTTGAGGACTCCCAGCCGACTGTGTGTCACTGTGCCGCCACCTCTACTGGGTCTGTCCTGCTGGTGAGATGGGACATATCCAGGGATGGTGATGGTGGGTCTGAGACATTGCTATGTCAGGCAGTTGCTTGACTAGTCTGTGAGACAGCTCTACCAGGTTTGGCACTAGCCCCCAGATGTTAGTGAGGAAACTTTTGCAGGGTCAACAGGGCTGTTTCTGCCGTTGTCTTTGCCGGTTCCTAGATTGAAGGCAGGTGGTCCATCTGGTTTCATTTCTTTCTTGAGAGGTGAGATTTTCTGATAATCAGCAATGGTTTCATGGACATCACTTTTCCAGATATTGTCACTGAATTTAAGTTCCACCATGCCAGGGTTTCTAGATTAATAGCCCTGCAATAATACCACCAGGCTGTCACCTTCACCATAAGGTATCACAAGCCCAACAAGTGTTACTTTGAGTGAAATTACTAACTCCCTTGCAGATTCCCATGTAAATTGTATTTTGTATTTTGTTTTCTGTTTAATTTTATTGTCAGCCCACTAACAACCAGAAAGACCGAAGACAGGTGCTGGTCCACTCATTTATAAAGAAAAGGCTGAATTTATGTTTTAACTGGCTGTCAGAAATGCTTAACAAATAGATCAATCCAATATTAGCTCTTTTGGGAGTCCATTTGACATAAAACAGCACAATTCGATCTGATTTCTTAGAGTCATAGAGATGGTCCAACCCGTCCATGCCGACCAGATATCCTAAACCAATCTAGTCCCACCTGCCAGCACCTGGCCCTTTTCCGTCTAAACCCTTCCTATTCATATACCCATCCAAATGCCTTTTAAATGTTGTAAATGTACCAACCTCCACCACTTCCTCTGGCAGCTCATTCCATACACGTGCCACCCTCTGTGTGAAAACGTTGCCCCTTAGGTCTGTTTTATATTTTTCCCCTCTCATTTAAAGCTCTGCCCTCTCGTTTTGGTCTTCCCTACTCTGGGGGAAGACTTTGTCTATTCACCCTATCCATGTCCCTCATGATTTTATAAACCTCTATAAGGTCACCCTCATCCTCCGACACTCCAGGCAAAACAGCCTCAGCCTGTTCAGCCTCTCCCTGGAGCTCAAACCCCCAAATCCTGGCAACTTCCTTGTAAATCTTTTCTGAACCCTTTCAAGTTTCACAACATCCTTCCGACAGGAGGAAGACCAGAATGGAATGCTGTGTTCCAAAACATTCTCTGCATTACTTTCAGACAGGAAGATGTCAAATGGGAGCATTATTTTCATGCTGTTCATGATAACAGTGTTTTGTTATCACTGTAATGTGATAAATGGCCACAAGACGTAGGAGCAGAAGTGTTCCATTTGCCCCATCGAGTTTGCTCTACCATTCAATGTGGTCATGATCATCCTCAACTCCACTTTCCTGCCTTTTTCCCCATAACTCTGGTTTCACCTCCTGATTAAACATCTCTCTGTCTCTGTCTCTGTCTCTGTCTCTGTCTCTGTCTTGAAGATACTCAATGACCCAGCCTCAGTATGATGTGATATCTGTAAATGTGTTTCTTTATAAGTAGCCAGTGCTACTAACCCTGTGTCAAAACATATAGCACTGCAAAAGCACAGCCGGGCAGGCAGCATCCAAGGAACAGGAGAGTTGACGTTTAGGACATAAGCTGTTCATCGACTCTCCTGTTCCTTGGATGTTGCCTGACTGGCTGTGCTTTTCCAGCACCACACTTTCTGACTCTGATCTCCAGCATCTGCAGTCCTCACCTTCTCCTCCTGGATGTGTTCTGGCTCAGCAATCTCCTATCGTTGAAGTGATGGTGTTTTACCCTCCAGAAGAATGAACATGCAAACAAGGAAGCAGAGGAGGCCAGTCATGTCTGGCCCTGTCATTCAATACGATCATGGTTGATCTGATGTCAGCCTTAACTCTCCATTCCTTCATATCCCCAATAACCTTTTATCACTGGGGAGGTGATGGTCTAGTGGTGTTATTGCTAAACTATTAATCCCGGGATCCAGGTAATGTCCTGGGGACCTGAGTTCGAATCCCGCCACGGCAGATGGTGATATTTGAATTCAATAAAAATAATTGGAAATCTGCTAAAAATCATGAAACAATTGTCAGGATTCAAACTCCTCTGGGTCATTCATGTCCCATTGCATGGGCAAGTAATGCTGGCCCACATACATTTTAAAAATAAGGGGAGGAGGTGGGTGTTGCTGGATAGGTCAGCATTTATTGCCCATCCCAAATTATCCTAAGAGTCAGCCACATTGCTATGGAGTCACATTTAGACCAGATTTCCAGATTACCAGATCTCATTGAGACAGTACATGTTCTTCCCTAAGGGACATTAATGAGCACAATGTTTGTTATCATGACAATTGACAATGGTTACACAGGACCAGCTTTCAACACCAGATTACTCTTGAACTGAAATTTCACCATCTCACCACTGGTGCTGCATTTGAAACCATGTCCTATCAGCCTGGGGTTGTAAATTACTTGTCCAGTGACATTATCATGATACTACTGCCTCCTCACTTATAAATAAAAGTAATAACATTGGTAATAACTGCTTGCCTTATCAGTGACACTTGAATGCCATGAACAAATTATTTCGAAATGAAACCTTTACCCTGCACTATTTGCACACTGGGTGTGTACTCTGTCTGCTGTTTATCTTTGGGGATGTATCTCATAAACCTGGAGTGAAACAGATAATTACTGTTGTTAAAAATCTGTTGTTTTCCAGTTGAGCAATAACTGGAGGCGTGACCACAAATTCCTTTATCACAGGCTGCATAAGCTCTAGATCTGATTACTGGAAAAGCTCAGCAGGTCAGGCAGCATCTGTGAAGCGAAATCAGGGTTAACGTTTCAGTGACCCTTCCTCAGACCTGATGGTAGCTTGGAAAATGCCTGTTTATATGAACTTAGGGCTTGGATTAGCACCTGGGAGTATGATATTATTGCTGTTACTGAGACCTGTGCCACAAAACTGGGTCGTTTTTTCTAAAACCTGTTCCTTTTCTCAAGGATACTGTGTCCTTGGTTTTTTTTTTCAGAGGGGTCATAAACCACTCCCGGTTCCAATTAGAATCATTTGGTACAGAGATTAAAAGGTTTTGAAAGGCCTTTTTGTTTATATGGAAACAGATCAGACTTCAGACCAAAGTGGTCATGTTTTAGATGCAACCTGAATAGTGGAAGGGCAATGGCCAGCTCTCTAGTTAGCTCAGTCCAGAACTAATTGGGAGTTCAGAGTGGACTTCTCTCTCTCTGTCTCTGTCTCTCTCTCTCTCTCTCTCTCTCTGTCTGTCTCTGTCTCTGTCTCTCTCTCTCTCTCTCTCTCTCCTGCCCTTGTAACTTCAACCTGTAAGCATCTGTCCCTTTTTTTTAGCTGTGTTTTAAGGGGTGCTTGCTTATTGGGACTGTTTAGATTAGATTAGATTAGATTACAGTGTGGAAACAGGCCCTTCGGCCCAACAAGTCCACACCGACCCGCAAACCACCCATACATTTACCCCTTACCTAACACTGCAGGCAATTTAGCATGGCCGATTCACCTGACCTGCACATCTTTGGACTGTGGGAGAAAACCGGAGCACCCGGAGGAAACCCACGCAGACACGGGGAGAACGTGCAAACTCCACACAGTCAGTCGCCTGAGTCGGGAATTGAACTCGGGTCTCTGGCGCTGTGAGGCAGCAGTGCTAACCACTGTGCCACCATGTTGTGTATATTCAGAACAGCATAATTAGGTCTAGTTTGGATAGACTGAGTTCAGTATTCTGTTCTTTGTGTTTCATTGTGTAATTTTGTGAATACGTTTTTGTCTGTTTTAAAACTTGGTAGTCAACCTCGCTAACTTAGATTAGATTCCCTACAGTGCGGAAACAGGCCCTTCAGCCCAACCAGTCCACACTGACCCTCCGAAGAGCAACCCACCCAGATCCATTCCCCTTTCACTAATGCACCTAACACTACGGGCAATTTAGCATGACCAATTCACCTAACCTGCACATCTTTGGACTGTGGGAGGAAACCGGAGCACCCGGTTTATAGACCTGGCGAAACTGGAGCACCCGGAGCAAACCCACGCAAACACTGGGAGCATGTGCAAACTCCACACAGACAGTCACCCGAGGCTGGAATCGAACCTGGGACCCTGGTGCTGTGAGGCAGCAGTGCTAACCACTGAGCCACCGTGCCACCCTTTTATTCTGGGTAATTTTCACTGTACACTTACCGAAACAAATTGCAAAGTTAGGTTCTGGGCTGCCAGTTTAAGAATGTTCTGAGTGGTCTGGCCTAGTCCATAACACTTTGGTTGAGTGAAGGGCAAGATTGGCAACTAAATATCCCAGGATATCGATGCTTCATGTGGGATAGCGAGGGAAGTAAAAGGAGTGGAAGGGTTGTGTTACTGCTCAGAGAGGATATCACAGCTGTGCTGAAGGAGGGCACTATGGAGGACTCGAGCAGTGAGGCAGTACGGGCAGAGCTCAGAAATAGGAAGGGTACAGTAACAACATTGGAGCTGTACTCCAGGTCTCCCAACAATGAGCGTAAAATAGAGGGACAAATAGGAGCAACAAGATGGTGGTGGTGGGAGATTTTAGTTTTCCCAACATTGACTGGGATACACTTAGTGCTAGGGGTTTAGAAGGAGCAGAATTTGTAAGAAGCATCCAGGAGGGTTTTCTAGGGCAGTATGTCAACAGTCCAACTCGGGAAGGGGCCTGGTGTTGGAGAATGAGCCCAGCAAGTGGTTGAAGTTTCAGTAGGGGATTACATTGGGACTAAAGATCACAATTCCGTAAGTTTTAGAATACTCATGGACAAAGACGAGAGTGGACCTTAAAGAAATGTGCAAAATTGGGGGAAGGCCAACTATAGCAAAATTTCGCAGGAGCTCAGGAATGTGGATTGGGAGCAGCTGTTTGAAGGGAAATCCATATTCAATATGTGGGAGGCTTTTAAAGAGAGGTTGATTAGATTTCAGGACAGACATGCTTCTGTGAAAATGAGGGATTGAAATGGCAAGATTAGGGAACCATGGATGACATGACAATAGTGAGACGAGCTAAGAGGATAAAGGAAGCGTACATAAGGTCTAGGCGACTGAAAACAGAAGAAGCTTTGGAAGAATATCGGGAATGTACGACCAATCTGAAACAAGGAATGCAGAGGGCTAAAAGGGGCCACGAAATATCTTCAGTAAACAGGGTTAAGAAAAATCCCAAAGCCTTTTATTCATGTATAAGGAGCAAGAGGGTAATGAGAAAAAGGGTTGACCCACTCAAGGACAAAGGAGGAAAGTTAGGCGTGGAGTCAGAGAAAATGGAGGAGTTCTTTAATGAGAACTTTGCATCGGTATTCACCGAGGAGAGGGACATGACGGATGTTGAGGCTAGGGATAGATGTTTGATTACTCTAGTTCAAGTCGGCATAAGGAGGGAGGAAGTGATGGGTATTCTAAAAGGCATTAGAGTGGACAATTCCCCAGGTCAGGACGGGACCAATTCCAGGTTACTGAGGGAAGCAAGAGAGGAAATAGCTGGGGCTTTAACAGATATCTTTGCAGCATCCTTGAACATGGGTGAGGTCTCAGAGGCATGGAGAATTGCTAATGTTGTCCCCTTGTTTAAGAAGGGTAGCAGGGATAATCCTGGTAATTATACATCAGTGAGTCTGAGGTAGGGAAGCTGCTGGAGAAAATACTGAGGGACAGGATCTATTTACATTTGGAACAAATTGGGCTTATCAGTGATAGGCGACATGGTTTTGAGCAGGGAAGGTCATGTCTTACCAAATTAATAGAATTCTTTGAGGAAGTGATAAAGTTGATTGATGAGGGAAGGGCTGTAGATGTCATATACATGGACTTGAGTAAGATGTTTGATAAGGTTCCCATGGTAGGTTGATGGAGAAAGTGAAATCGCATGGGGTCCAGGGTGTACTAGCTAGATGGATAGAGAACTGGCTGGGCAACAGGAGACAGAGAGTAGTCGTAGAAGGGAGTTTCGCAAAATGGAGAACTGTGACCAGTGGTGTCCCACAGGGATCCATGCTGGGACCACTGTTTTTTGTGGTACACATAAATGATTTGGAGGAAGGCATAGGTGGTCTGATTTGCAAGTTTGCAGATGATACTAAGATTGGTGGAGTAGCAGATAGTGAAGGGGACTGTCAGAGAATACAGCAGGATATAGATAGATTGGAGAGATAGGCAGAGAAGTGGCAGATGGGGTTCAATCTGGGCAAATGTGAGGTGATGCATTTTAGAAGATCCAATTCAAGAGCAAACTTTAAGGTAAGTGAAAAAGCCCTGGGAAAAATTGATGTACAGAGAGATCTGGGTGTTCAGGTCCATTATACCCTGAAGGTGGCAATGCAGGTCGATAGAGTAGTCAAGGCAGCATACGGCATCCAACGGGGTATTGAGTACAAGAGTTGGCAGGTCATGTTCCAGTTGTACAAGACTTTGGTTTGGCCACATTTGGAATACTGTGTACAGTTCTGGTCGGCACATTACCAAAAGAATCTGGATGCTCTGGAGACGGTTCAGAGGAGGTTCACCAGAATGTTGCCTGGTATGAAGGATGCTCGCTATGAAGAGAGGTTGAGTAGATTAAGATTATTTTAATGAGAAAGGTGGAGGTTGAGGGGGGACCTGATTGTGATCTACAAAATGATTCGATGTATAGACAGGGTGGATAGCAAGAAGCTTTTTCCCAGAGTGGGAAAAATTACTAGGGGTCATGACTTCAAAGTGAGTGGGGAAATGTTTAAGGGTGATATTCATGAAACATTCTTTACACAGAGGGTGATGACTGCCTGGAATGCGTTGCCAGCAGAGGTGTAGAGGCGGGTACAATAGCATCATTAAAGATGTATCTAGACAGATACACGAATGGGCAGGGAGCAGAGGGATATAGATCATTGGAAAATAGACAGCAGGTTTAGGTAGAGGATCTGGATCGGCACAGGCTTTTAGGGCCGAAGGACCTGTTCTTGTGTTATAATTTTCTTTGTTCTTTGTATATGCAGAAGATACGGTGGGAGATAGAAGTGGGTATGGGTGGGGGGGGACGTAAGGAGTAAACGATAGGTGGGCAGAGAGTCCAGAGAGAGAGAGAAGAGTAGTTGGACAGACAAAGGCGGGGATAACGATCTGGCTGGGAGGGTGAATAACTGTTAATGGAGAATGTTAGTGGCTAACAATAGGTAGTGTGTAATGGCAGACTGTGTGATAACAGGGCCTGGTGTGTGGGTTAGGGTAGGACATGGGAGAGTTCAGACTCTAAAGTTATTAAACTTATTGAACATGGTAGCTCAGCAGTTAGCACTGCTGCCTCTCAGCACCAGGGACCCGGATTTGATTCCAGCCTTGGTCAACAATCTGTGTGGAGTTTGGACATTCTCCCCATGTCTGCGTGAGTTTCCTCCCACAATCAAAAGATGTGCAGGTTAGATGGATTGGCCATGCTAAATTGCCCATAATGTTCAGGGATGTGTTGGTGAGGTGCATCAGTTAACGAAAGTGTAGAGTAATAGGATAGGGGAATGGGTCCGGAGTGGGATACTCTTCGGAGGGTCGGTGTGGACTTGTTGGGCCAATATGGTGCGTTTCCACACTGTGGGGATTCTATGATTCTCAGAACTCGCGGAAAATGAGGTGCTGTTCTTCCAGCTTACACTGGGCTTCACTGGAGCACTGCAGCAAACCTGAGACAGTGATGTTGGCCAGGGAACAGGGCGGGGCAGGCAGCTGGAAGCACAAGGCTTTTTTTTGCGGGCAGAATGTTGATGTTCTGGAAAGTGGTTCCCCCAGTCTTTATTTCACCCAGTGTAGAGGAAACCACATTGTGAGCAGCAAAAGTGGTAGAACAGATTGTGGGAAGTATACGTAAAGTGCTCCTTCCCCTGGAAGGTGTGTTTGGGCCCTTGGATACTGAGGAGGGAGGAGGGAAATGGGCAGCTGTTACACCTTCAGTGATTGCAAGGGAAGGTGCCATGGGGCTGTGTGGGGGTCTGTTGGGGGTGAAGGAAGAGTGGACTAGGGTGTCCTGGAGGGAATGGTCCCTGCGGGAGGCAGACAAGGGAGGGGAGGGGAAAATGTGTCTGGTGATAACATCTCGATGATGGCAGCTGATGATCTTCTGGATGTGGATGCTGGTGGGATGGTAGGTTAGGACAAGGAGAACCCTATTGCATTTGTGGAAAGGAGGCGAGGAGGTGAGGGTAGAGGTCCAGGAGATGGTTTGGACCCGGTTGAGAGTCAACCATGGTGCTGGGGAATCCTCGTTTGAGGAAGAAAGTGGATATTTCAGAGGGTCCCTTGTTTGAGTTGGCCTCATCAGAACATATGTGACGGAGACAGGGGAACTGGGAGCCCTGAGACCATCTTGGTGGGGGATGGACATGTAAAGGGATTGCACAACCATGAGAAAAGGGAGCAGGCTGGAACCCACAAATTAGAAATTCCGAAAGTGGGATAAAGTGTTGGGAGAATCATGGATACACGTGGGGCAGGACTGGGCCAGGACAGAAAAAACTCAGTCAAAGTAGGAGGAGCTGAGTTCTGTGAGGCAGGAACAATGGGTCTGCCTGGGCAGTCCTGTTTGTGGATTTTAGGAAGGAGGTAGAAGTGAGCTGGGTGGGGCTGAGGAACTATCAGCTAGAAGGCAGTGGTGGGGGTGGGGAGGGGTGTTGGCGGTGCAGCGGTGGCGGGGTGGAGAGATCACCGGATGAAATGAGGTCAGTCACTGTGGTCGATACAATGGCCTGAAGTTCCATGGTGGGGTGGTGGTCCAGGAGGAGAAAGGAGGAGGTATCTGAGAGCTGGTGCTCAGCCTCTGCAATGTACAGGGCAGTACATCAGATTACAACAGCACCCCCTCATCAGCACAGGCTTAATAACATACTCAGGGCTGGACCTAACCACACGGTGTGCAGCCAGTTCGAAGGGAGACAGGTTGGATTGGGTGAGGGTGAGAAGCCGAGGCGACCAATGTCACATCAATAGTTCTCAATGAACAGGTTGAGTGTCGGTCAAAGGCCAGAAGGAGGGGTCCAGGTGGAGGGATAGTGTTGGAGCTGGGTGAAGGGATCTGTATGACAGAGAGTGGACTCTTGCCCAAAGAAATGAGGATGGAGGAGAAGATGGCAGAAGAGGAGTTTGACGTTATGTCGTGCCCAAAATTCATTAAAGGTGGGGAATCAGAGGGACCACTGTAGCTGTCTGGACTCAATATTGAGTTCAATAATTTTAGGGCCTGAAACTTTCCGTGTCCTAGCCCCCCACACACCAGGCCTTGTTATCACACAGTCTGCTATTACACACAACCCATTGTTAGCCACTAACAGTCCCCATTAACAATGATTCACCCTTCAAGCCAGAGCGTGATACACTCCTTTGTCAGTCTAACTGTTCTCTCGCTCTCTTTGGGCTCGATCCCCTGCCTATTGTTTACTCCTTACCCCCTCCCCCCCCCCCCCCCCCCTTCTGCATATAAGCCGACATTTTCTGAGCTCACCAGACCTGAAACGTTAACTCTGGTTTCTCTCCACAGATGTCGCCAGACCTGCTGAGTCTTTCCAACACTTTCTGTTTTTGTTTCTGATTTACAGCATCTGCAGTTCCTTTGGTTTTTATATTTATTGTCAATTCCAGTAGATGAATCAACAACGCTTCCTGTTTTAGGGTTAGATTAGATCCCCTACAGTGTGGAAACAGGCCCTTTGGCCCAACCAGTCCACACCGACCGTCCGAAGAGTAACCCGCCCAGACCCATTTCCCTCTGACTAATGCACCTAGCACTATGGGCAATTTAGCATGGCCAGTTCACCTGACCTGCACATGATTAGATTAGATTAGATTAGATTACTTACAGTGTGGAAACAGGCCCTTTGGCCCAACAAGTCCACACCGACGCTCTGAAGAGCAACCACCCAGATTCATTCCCCTACATATACCCCTTCACCTAACACTACGGGCAATTTAGCATGGCCAATTCACCTAACCTGCACATTTTTTGGACTGTGGGAGGAAACCCGCACAGACACGGGGAGAATGCGCAAACTCCACACAGACAGTTGCCTGAGGTGGGAATTGAACCCGGGTCCCTGGCGCTGTGAGGCAACAGTGCTAACCACTTGCCACTGTGCCACCCAACCTTTAGATTGTGGGAGGAAACCGGAGCACCCAGGAGGGAACCCACGCAGACACAGGGAGAATGTGTAAACTCCACACAGAGAGTCGTCCGAGGCTAGAATCGAACCTAGGTTCCTGGCGCTGTGAGGCAGCAGTGCTAACCACAGAGCTACCATGCTGGCCCTATTAATTAGATTAAATTAGAACAATACAATGAGGTGACTGCAAGTGATTGCTTCAGTTCGACAGGGCACTGGTGAGACTGTATCTGGAGTGCGGTGTACAGTACTGGTCACTGTACTTATGGAAGGACGTTAATGTGTTGGAAGCAGTTCAGAGAAGGTTTGCTAGACTAACCCCTGGAATGAGTGGATTGCCTTATGACGAAAGGTTAGACTGGCTAAGCCTGTATCCTCTGGAGTTTAGAAAAGAAAGAGATGACTGAATTTTTTTTTATTCATTTGTGGGATGTGGGTGTCGCTGGCTGGGCAAGCATTTGTTACCCATCCCTAGTTGCCCCTTGAGAAGATGTGGGTGAGCTGCCTTCTTGAACCGCTGCAGTCCACCTGCTGTGAGTTGACCCACAATACCCTGAGGGAGGGAGCTCCAGGAGATTGACCCAGTGATAGTGAAGGAAAGGTGATAGATTTCCAGGTCAGGATGGTGAGTGGCTTGGAGGGGAACTTGAAGGTGGTGGTGTTTCCATGTATCTGCTGTCCTTGTCTTTCTAGATAGAAGTGGTCATGGGTTTGGAAGCTGCTGTCTAAAAGTCTTTGGTGAATTTCTGCAGTGCATCTTGTAATAGTACACTCTGCTGCTACCCTGCGTCGGTGGTGGAAGGAGTGGATGTGGTGTCAATCAAGTGAACTGCTTTCTCTTGGATGGTGTTATGGACTAGGCCGGATCCCCTCAAATCATTTCAAGAAAGTAGCCTGGACTCTAACTTTTTTTTAAAACTAGAAAGCCCAAGGCAGCACCTGATAGCTATAATGAAATTGGTCCTAAAACTCATCCAAGCCAGATCACCCAGCCACTCTGAATTTATGACCCCTCTCTAAAAAGAAAATGAAGAACATAACCTTGTTAAAGGAGCAGCAGCATCACAATGGGGTCAAGCTCCTTGAGTGTTGCTGGACCTGCACCTATCCAGGCAAGCAGGGAGTATTCCATCACACTCCTGACTTGTGCCTTGTTGATGGTGGACAGGCTTTGGAGGGTCAGGAGGTGAGTTACTCACTGCAGTATTGCCAGCTTCAATTAAATTGAAACATTTAAGATCTTGAGGGGACCTGACTGGGTGAATGATGGGACAAACATGAGTACCAAGCGACCCAGTCCTGTTCGTATGTTCCAGTGTCGAAAGGATGTTTCCTGCTGTGGGAAAATCACAAACTAGGTGTCATTGTTTAAAAATAAGGAAGTTCCCACTTCAAACAGTGTTGTAAGTTTTGGAATTCCCTTCCTCAAATGGCAGTAAATGCAGAATCTTTCAATATTTTTAAGGCAGAGGTAAACAGATTTGTGATGACAAAGGGGGTGAAAGATTACCGGGTGATAAGCAGGAATGGAGAATTTATGTTAAAATCAGATCGGCTGGGTCTTGTTGAACTGGGGACCAGGTTCGAAGGGGTCGGTCGCCTGTTCTTCTTCCTTGTCTGTGTGTTTCAAGGTCACTACTTCATCTGGAGAGGCATCCCTCAGACTGTGGCCAATCACACTCCGAGACTGCGCAGGAACCTTCCAGTTAAACAGTAATCTCCATAACAATGCAACAAGTGACTCCAGAGAAAATCATCCCTGGATGTAGAAAAGGCCATTCCTGAGCAACTTCTGTTTTTTTCCCTTCTGTGGGGCAGCAGCATTAGAGACGATAGTGGAAAAAATGTGGTTTGGCCACCCTGAGATTGTCTAGTCAGGTTAGACAGTTCTGTGTTCATTTCCGGAGATTTGTCAGGAAGTGCAACAATGCGATGCTGGATGTGCTGGTGACTGGGTGGGACACTTTGCGGTGGGAGGTCTTGGGATGAGATCCACTGAGATTGCACACACATTGACTCTTTTGAAAGTGTATACACTCAAAGCCCCATAAAAGAAGCCTATAAAAAGCATCCTATCCAGATGCATCACAGCTTGGTACAGCAACTGCTCTGCACATGACAGCAAGGTATTACAGAGAGCTGTGGACACAGCCCAGTCTATCATGATAATCAGCCTTCCATCCACTGACTCCATCTACACTTTCCACTGCCTCGGGAAAGCAGCCAGAATTACCAAAGATGCCTCCCATCCCGGTTATACTCTCTTCTACTCTCTTCCATCGGGCAGAAGATACAAAAGTTTGAAAACACTTACCAGCAGATTTAAGAACAGCTTCTTCCCTGCTGTTATCAGACTTATGAATGGACCTCTCATATATTAGAATTGATCTTTCTCTGCACCTTCTCTGTAGCTGTAACACTGTATTCTACATTCTGTTCTATTACCCTGACGTATTTATGTAAGGTATGATTTGTCTGGATAGCACAGAAAACACTGCTTTTCACTGTATCTCGGTACATGCAACAACGATGAAACAAATCAAATGAAAACAAATACTCTGAGACAACTTAGCTCTGCACCACAACATGAAACAAACGAGGGTGTAGCAGGGATGAGCTGCAATGGTTGGGTGTTGTAAGGGAATGATTAGCCAGGCTAATGATTCCAGTGCTTGATGTCTGCTTTCACTCTGTCCAGGAGAGAACCTGCAGCTTTCAAAGTTATTGCCCTCGTCCAATGAACTGAATTCATTCAAAACTCAGGGGCATTTTTTAAGATGAGTGGAGAAAGATTTAAAAAGTAAAGATAGTGGTTTGTGTGTTTAATGAACTGCCAGAGAAAGTTGGGGAAGCACTTTGAATTACAATGTTTAAAATACATTTGAATAAGTTCATGAGTAGCAAAGGTTGGGAGGGACTTGGGCCAGGAGCAGGTAGGTGGGACTACTTTAGTTTGGGGAGAAAGTGAGGTCTGCAGGTTCTGGAGATCAGAGCTGAAAATGTGTTGCTGGAAAAGCGCAGCAGGTCAGGCAGCATCCAGGGAACAGGAGAATCGACGTTTCGGGCATAAGCCCTTCTTCAGGAATTCCTGAAGAAGGGCTTATGCCCGAAACGTCGATTTTCCTGTTCCCTGGATGCTGCCTGACCTGCTGAGCTTTTCCAGCAACACATTTTCAGCTACTTTAGTTTGGGACTTTGGTCATCAAGGACTAGTTGGACCGAAGGGTCTGTTTCCATGCTGGTTGACTCTGTGATTCCAGTTTAAAGAAGAGACTCCCCAGTTTTCCACATCTATCACAGCAGCCTTGGGATGGATGTTGAGCATGAGGTTTCTTGTGTCTCTGCTGAATGTCAGATCTGTAGACTGAACCTGTTCCCTCTTTGTCTATGTAATGATTTCAGGCTGCATTCTGTGGTGAGCCATGTTCCTGTTTCTATCCCGACCCCCACTCACCACCATTGAAGTGTCGGTTGGGATGTGGCCTACCATTAGACCAATGGCACACCCTCAATGAGTTGAGCACTCGCTGTGGTCTGGGGGGGCTGCAGAGTCCTGCAGCAAGCTGGTGATGATGACGTGGGGCTGGACAATACAAAGTGACGGTGTGGGTGGAGGGAGAGCAGACTAGAAAAGACGACATTTTACAGAACCATACAATTACGACAGAGCAGAACCAGGCCATTCAGCCCATCATGTCTGCACCAGCTCCGTTACTTGGTGCAAGGCTCCTGCCTTTACCCATTTCACTGCACACTATTTTTATCCAATGCTTCTCGAATGCTCCCATGCCTCCACCCCATTTCAAACTCTAACGACTCACCGAGTTAGTTTTCACACATCAGCCTTGCTTCGTCTACACCACACTTGGAGATACTACACCAGACATTACGTTATACACTACACTAGAGGAGAACTTCACCAAATCTTGACAGCACACAGTCTGAGCATATGAAGAACATAAATTAATCCTTACGTCGTGTATCTATAAGTTATAGTCTGGTCTGTCTATAATTCCCATGTCCTGTGGTATTTAAGGTTTATGTCCAATAAATAATGTTACTTTGCTAAAGCTAAAGACAGTTCTTGCCTTTGTTTCTTCCTTGACCTGTGTGTCTGGAATGCAGCCTCCTAGCATGGCATCAAACCACACAATAAAAATCAGGGGAAAGGTGAAAGGAGGGCTATGTGACCAGGGGTGGGTGGGGTTGATGCTGATGGGCATGGAGAACCACCTATCTCAAAAGAGGTTCCTGCACCCTTTCCCTGCCAGATGCAAGCTTACCTAGTGAAAGTTGCCAGGTCCCTCACTTAGAACATAGAACATAGAACATAGAAGAATACAGCGCAGTACAGGCCCTTCGGCCCTCGATGTTGCGCCGATCCAAGCCCACCTAACCTACACTAGCCCACTATCCTCCATATGCCTATCCAATGCCCGCTTAAATGCCCATAATGAGGGAGAGTCCACCACTGCTACTGGCAGGGCATTCCACGAACTCACGACTCGCTGAGTAAAGAACCTACCCCTAACATCTGTCCTATACCTACCCCTTAATTTAAAGCTATGCCCCCTTGTAATAGCTGACTCCATACGTGGAAAAAGATTCTCACTGTCGACCCTATCTAAACCCCTAATCATCTTGTACACCTCTATCAAGTCACCCCTAAACCCCTAAACCTTCTTTTTTCCAATGAAAACAGCCCCAAGTGCCTCAGCCTTTCCTCATACGATCTTTCTACCATACCAGGCAACATCCTGGTAAACCTCCTCTGCACCCGTTCCAGTGCCTCCACATCCTTCCTATAGTATGGCGACCAAAACTGCACACAATACTCCAGATGCGGCCGCACCAGAGGGGGCCTGACCTTCTCCTAGATGGGGGGTAAAACAATGCTGGATAAGGGGATCAATTGGCCCCAGGGCAAGTGAGCTGTCTGACATCTCCTGTCTACACACCCCATCTCCATAAAATAGGAGATGTGTGCAGCGGTGAATGGGTGGAGCACATGCAGCACTCTAAACCACTCCCCCCACAGCTCAGTGCCAACGGGGGCCAGGATGTCCAGTCATTTGGGTTGGTCTGAGCAGAATTGCACTTAATTTAAACAAGGAAAAGTTAATGTTAAGAATTAACCATTTCCATAGGCTGTAGATCTGAGTAAATTGGGAGGAATTTACTTTTATTGTGACAAGGGTCATGTGGAAAAGAGGGTAATTAGTTAGTGGTTTTTGTCAGTACAGGTGAATTTATTTCGGTTTTATGTTCTAAAATATCCAATGACGTTGTTATCGCTCCATTGATGTTTTGTGAAAAAGACGATCAGGTCTGGCCTTGTAGCATCTACCCTCAGAAAATGTCAACTCATTTAAATTTCTGCAGTGTGGACCCAAGCTCACTCCTATTTGTACATCATCACTGTTCTCACTGGCCTCCAGTAGTTCCCAGTCAATTCTCATCCTCTTGTTCACCCCCTCCCTAAACCCCAGGAACCTCTCCTCCGCCTTACAACCTGCCAAAAACATCAGCACCTCTCTAGTTCTGGCCTGTTAGAGTCATAGAGTTGTACAGAATGGAAACAGACCCTTCGGTCCAACTTGTCCAGGCCCTGGTGTAAAGACCTGGTCTGTTTACCCTATCCATGACCCTCATGACTTTATAAACCTCTATAAGGCCATCCCTCAGCTTTCAATGCTCCAGGGAAAATAGCCCCAGCCCATTTTGTACATCCCCTATTTTAATCTGTCCAACCATTGGGTGCTGTGTATTCAGCTGTCTGGGCCCTAAGATCTGGAATTGTCTTCCAAAAATTCTCTGCTTCTCTTTCCCCTTAAATATGTTGCTTAAAACCCACCTCTTTGACTACACACCTCTTTTCTTGGTCTCTTATCTCCTGATGTGTTTTAGTGTCAAATTTTGTTTTGTAATATTGCTGTGAAACATGGCAGACTCATCGTTTCATTATCTAAACACAAAAGCAAAATAATCCTGCAAACATGAAATAAGAAAAGAGATTGGAGGAAATATTCAGTAGATCTGGCAGCCTCTGTGGGGAGAGAAACAGAGTTTGTGGTTCAGGCTGATGACCTCATGTCAAAGTCCATATACCACATTTGTTTTGTTGTTGATTGATTAAAGGATCAGTTCCATAATAATTATTCTATTTTGCTTTTTGCAGATGACTTTGTACCTGAAATCGTAAACTCCATTTGTGCAAAAAGTATTTCTGAGGATCTGAAGAAAAAGTTTGCTTTCCTTCCAGGTGAACTTTTTAACTCAGTTTGACCTGTCTCCTAAAATTAATTTGATACCAGGCTCTCAAGCTCTTCGCTATTGTTTCAAAAGCTGATACTGGCCAGTGTTGGAGATCAGTAACTCATCAATAATAAGTTAACAGTAGTTAATAAAGCATGATGATGGTGAGGAATGTCAAAGCAATTGGTGATTAATGTGCTTTATCAGTTTACACATTCAAATTGGGTTTCACTGCATCATATTCTTCTGAAACAAAACCATTCCCGCTGTGACAGCTTCACTTCTTCAGAGGGTGAAGTGGCTCTTGAGACTGACTTTCACATTCTTCAGAATTGGCCGAGTCCATACCCGCATTCAAGTTTTATAAAAATAACCAAAATGAATGCAGTGAAAACAGCCCCAGCCTATTCAGCCTCTCCCTGTAGCTCAAACCTTCCAACCCTGGCAACATCCTTGTAAATCTTTTCTGAACCCTTTCAAGTTGAACAACATCCTTCCAATAGCAGGGAGACCAGAATTGCACACAGTATTCTAAACATGTCCTATCTAAAGCTCTATAAAACTGCAACATGACTTGCCAATTTTTCTACTGTATGCCCCAACTGATGAAGGCAAGCATGCCCTATGCCTTCTTGACCACTTTATCCACTTGAGTTGCCACTTTCAGGGAACTTTAGGCCTGGATGCCTTAATCCCTCTGTATGTTCACACTACTAAATATTGTGCCATTTACTGTATACTTCCCTCTTGCATTACATCTCCAAAAATGCATCACCTCTTATTTGTCTGGATTAAACTCCATCTTTTCTTCACTTAACTCTATCCTATATAACCTGCTGTATCCTCTGGTAATCCTCCTCATTACCGGCAGACCCCCCCAATCTTTGTGTCATCTGTAAACACACTAATCAGATCACCTACTTTCTCTACCGAATCTTTTACATATATTACAAACAAGTGATCTTTTTCCCAAATGTGAGTGAAGGAACAGGAGGAGGCTATTCAGCCGCTCAAGCCTGCATCACCATTCAATATGATCATGGTTGATCTCATCTCAGCCTCAACTCCATTTCCTGCCCGCTCTCCATAATCCTAAAACCTATTACTCATTAAAAATATATCTCTTTAAATTTACTCAATGTCCTAGCATCCACCACACTCTGAGGAAGCGAATGCCACAGATTTAGGACCCTTTGAGAGAAATAATTTCTCCACATCTCTATTTTAAATCTGCTCCCTCTTTTCCTGAAACTGTAACCACTCCCATGAGGAAAGATCCATGCTCTCTGTCTCCCACCTTTCCCCTATCGCCTGGGGACATTCCAGAATCCAGTGGAATAAAAAGATTATAACAAGTGCATCTACAATCTGTGTGGCCACTTTTTTTAAGATCTTTGGTTGCAATCCATCTGGTTTTGGGGATTTATCTGCCTTTAAGTTTCATAGTTTTCCCAATCTTTCCCAACCTAATGATGGTGATTGCTTTAAGTTCATTTCTCCCTATCACCCCTGATTTTCCGTTATCTTTGGCAAGTTTTCTAAGCCTTCTATAGTAAAGACAGAGACAAAATATTTGTTCAAAGTATCCACTATGCTTTTGATTTCCAATGTCAATTCCCAGACTTACTCTCGGGAGAACTGACACTTGGTTTAGTCAATCTTTTCCTATTCAGATAGTTGTAGAAACCCTTATTATCTGTTTTTATGTTACTAGCCAGCTTTCTCTCATACTCTGCTTTCTGCTTCTTAATTTTCTTTTTAATCTTTTAATGTTTCTTAAAGTTTGCCAAATGCTCTGAACTACTGCTAATCTTGGTGGATTTTTACACTGTTGCTTTCAATACTATCTTTAACTTCTTTATTTAGTCATGGATAATGTATCCTTCACAAACAGCCTTTTATTTTCTTTGGGATAATATTTTCTGAGAGTTATTAAATATCCCCACAAAAGTCTGCCATTGAAACTTTACTGAATCATCTTTTCTTAGTTTCCCAGCTCATCTCTGCCATCGTAACAAAGTTACCTGTATTTAGGTTGAACACACTGGTCACAGACCCAGACTTCTCTTTGTCAAGTTGAGCATGGGAGGTCGAGTTGTTTAAGAGGGAATTGAATGGCATGGAGCTTAGGCAGCTCATGTCCTGATTTAGATTCAAATTACACAGAATTCCATTGACCATACAGCACAGAAACTGACCATTCAGATTTTACGGTATGTTCCAAACCTGCCCCAATACTTCATCCCAAAGCATCATCATATCTTTCCATTCCTTTCTCCCTCGTGTTGTTATCCATCTTCCCCTTAAATATCTCTCAGCTCTTTGGCTTAATTGTGCTTTCCTAAACTCTTTACTGGATTGCACATAATGCTCTTTTTTAAAATCTCTCACGGGACATGGGCATCACTAGCTGGGCTATAATTTATTGTCCGTCCCTTGTTACCCTTGCGAAGGTGGAGGTGAACTCCTTCTTGATGCTGTAGCTAGACCCACAGTGCAGGTGGAGAAGGAGTTCCAGGTTTTGATCCAGTGACCGTGAAGGAACAGCGATATATTTCCAAGTCAGAATGGTGAGTGGCTTGGAAGGAAACTTGCAGGGGGTGGTGTTCCCATGTATCTGCTGCCTTTATCCTTCTAAAAGGTAATTGTGGGGTGGTGGAGTTTATTCATTTGTGGGATGTAGGTGTCGCTGGCTGGGCCAGCATTTACTGCCTATCCCCAGTTGCCTCTCAAGAAGGTGGTAGTGAGCTGCCTTCTTGAACTATTACATTAGGGAGGGAATTCCAGGATTGTGATACCATGACAGTGAAGGATCAACAATAAATTTCCAAGTCAGGATGCTGAATGGCTTGGAGGGGAACTTGAAGGCGATTGTTCCCTTATATCTGTTGCCCTCGTCCTTCTAGTAGGAAGCAGTTGTGGCTTGGAAGGTGCTGTCTGAGGATCTTTGGTGAATTTCTGCAGTGCATCTGTAGATGGTACACACTGCTGCTACTGAGTGTCAGTGGTGGAGGGAGTGGATGTTTGTGGATGTGCCAGTCAAGAGGGCTGCTTTGTCCTGGATGGTGTCAAGCTTCATGAGTGTTGTTGGAGCTGCACCCATTCAGGCAAGTGGGGAGTATTCCATCACACTCCTGACTGGTGCCTTGTAGATGGTGGACAGGCTTTGGGGAATCAGGAGGTGAGTTACTCGCTGCAAGATTCCTAGCCTCTGACCTGCAGTAGTAGTGACTGTATTAATATAGCGACCTGTTGAGTTTCTGGTCAATGGTAATCACCACAGATGTTGATAGTGGGGGATTCAGTGATGGTAACACCTTTAAAGTCAAGAGGTGATGGTTAGACATAGTTTCTGTATGTACCCTATTGAAGCCCGTCACAATTTGAGAGACCTCTATAAGGTTCTTCCTGGTCTGTTATTATATTAAGGAAAGAGCCCCAGACTGTGCAACAGTTCCTGAAGGGTATAAATCAGTATTGAGTGAGGTGTCGGTGATTATACACACTGTGAAAAAGATTATAATTGACAAACTGGTGAGCAAAAACAGCAAGATTTGTTGTAAATAGTTAAGTGGGAAAAGTAATTTCCCTCTAACTATTTGGTGTTCCAGCAGAGCTCTTGTCACTTAAGCAATCACCGTTTTTCTGTTCTTAACAACGATAAGGCAGAGAATTCCATCTAATTTACAGCACAGCCACAGGCCATTCAGCTCAGGCTGGTACCTGTCAGCATGTATGCTTCACACAAATGTCTTCTCACCCAACACTGTCTCATCCTGTCTCCCTCGGTTTTGTTTAACATGGTTTTTTTCTCAGTTCCGTAGTGGTATATCGATCAGAGCACAATAGCCATGGTTACACAGTGATGTTATTCTGATATTATCATGTCATTTTCAATAGGTGCACGTGGAAAGGATGATGCTGTGATTATTACTTTCCCTGAGTGCCCCAGCTTCAGTGAGATTCCAAGCGAGGTCATTGAGAAGGTTCTGACGTACTTGACTGCTATTCCAAGGTAGGCACTGACCCTCCTTCTCCAGTATGAGTTTCACAAACTGCTGAACCCCTCTGCTCACTGGAGCTCGATTGCCAGAGAAACTGCCTGAAGAAAGATCCCTGCGATCAGTCAATTTGGCCTCCATGCTGGTGTTTATCTCCACAACAATGTCCTTCTTCATCCCACCTCATAAGCACGTCCTTCTGTCCCTTTCCTGTTTGTGTGATTACCCAGCTTCGGTGTTACTCAATTATTCCGCACCCTGCTGCAGTTCTGTCCTTTACTTGCCTGCATACTTGACAAATGGACAGTGCAAGGACAAGGCCCACTTTGTCAAGTATTTTGATATGGCTTGAGGATGGGATAATGTATGCTGGGAACTGTTGGGATGAATATTGGCTGCAACATCAGGAAACCTATCCTCACCCTTCATTTAGAGCCACCCCCCACTCCGAGAGGGTGCAGGGGTATTTATGAACTGAAGATATAGGACCTGGAGGAAGCCATCCAGCCCCTTCGGCCTGTCTCACTAGTGAATACTATCATGGATAGCATTCTTCAGGTGGTGGGTTAATTTCCTCCCCTCAGCTAGAGAGTCAGCCCAGAACACATTGGTGTTGGTATTGGCTATTCTACAGCCTTTTAACACTCCAATTTTAATTAATTTTTACCCCTCACTTGGGAGTTTGGGGTGGGGATGGTTGAGTGGGTGATTAAGGAGGATGGAGTGGAAATATCACCTTTGAGCTCTCTGAGAAATGAAGAATTCCCTGTTCTAATAACCTGGCATATAGAAATAAATAATTCTGATTTCCTCCTTTGTTCTGCCAGTGGTGATGTTGAATGTGGTTATGGTATAACTAAACAGTACTGACTTACTGTGTCATTCAAATGGCCTGCCAATTTCACATTAAGTTTAAGCTCACACATTCCTTCAACTCAAATTGATTCTCATAAGGAAAAACATTCACCTTTGCTCCAATAGCTATGTTTGCTGTTCAGGGCACGGCTTTCAGTTCAGGTATTCTTTGGGATATCATTGTCGCAAACTCTGTACACAGCAGTGTTGGACATAGACATAGAATCTACCAACTTAAAAAAATGATAGTATGTTCAAATGACAGCAGCAGCTTTTCACTGTGCCACATTACACGTGACAATAAATTCAATTCAATTCAGCTCATTCAGTCCCTGCAGTCTGTTCGCTATCCATCATAGAGTGATAGAGTATAACAGAACAGAAAGAGGTCATTCTGTCCATTGAGTATATGGAAACCCTCTGCATATAAAACTAAGCATCTCAGTGTGACTTAGTACTGAATGCAGTTTTGAACAGAGTTAGTGAGTTTTGAAAAGATTTGTAGCTCAGGTGGAGCTTCTGGATGTGAGTTTGCTCGCTGAGCTGGAAGGTTTGGTTTCAGATGTTTTGTCACCATACTAGGTAACATCATCAGTGAGTCTCCAGTGAAGCGCTGATGTTATGTCCCACTTCCTATTTATGTGTTTACGTTTCTTTGGGTGTTTGATGATGTCATTTCCGGTTCCTTTTCTCAGACAATGGCAGATGGGGTTTAAATCGATGTAATTGTTGATAGAGTTCCAGTTGACATTAGAAGAATGTTGTGAAACTTGAAAAGGTTCAGAAATCATTTACAAGGATGTTGCCAGGGTTGGAGGATCTGAGCTATAGGGAGAGACTGAACAGGCTGGGGCTGTTTTCCTTGGAGCGTCGGAGGCTGAGGGGTGACCTTATAGAGGTTTACAAAATTATGAGGGGCATGGATACGGTAAATAGGCAAAGTCTTTTACCTGGTGTGGGGGAGTCCAGAACTAGAGGGCATAGGTTTAGGGTGAGAAAGGAAAGATACAAAAGGAAACTAAGGGGCAATTATTTCACGCAGAGGGTGGTACGTGTATGGAATGAGCTGACAGAGGATGTGGTGGAGGCTGGTACAATTACAACATTTAAAAGGCATCTGGATGGGTATATGAATAGGAAAGGTTTGGAGGGATATGGACCATGTGCTGGCAAATGGGACTAGATTAAGTTGAGATATCTGGTCGGCATGGACGAGTTGGACCGAAGGGTCTGTTCCGTGCTCTATGACTCTCTGATTTTATGACATCCATCCCAGGACAAGCCAAACACAGACACACCATCTACCATCCTCTGAGAAAAAGAATTGGAAATGACATCGCCAAAAAGCCAAAGAAACCTAAACACATAAATAGAAAGCGGGACATAATACCAGTGCTTCACCAGAGGCTCATTGATCATGTTACCTGGCATGGTGACAAAACATCTAAAAACAAACCTTCCAATTCAGCGAGCAAACTTAAACTTGAACAAAGTGTTGGGTGTTTAGTGATTAGAACCTCTAAATAAGTAGGAGAAAGGGGCTGTTTGGTTTTTCTCACTTTTGTTACCCTGTAGGATTGGTTCTTATCCACTACAAGAATAAAACGTGAGCTGTTTGGTGAGTCTGGGAAGTAGCTAAGGTACATTCTAATTGTAAAGTTGGAAATATAGGAACTGGTGGTAACATTAAGAAATGTATAAAGAAGAAAGATAAATAAGTGGGTGGTTAATTCAAGCACGTCAAGGTGGAAGGAAGGGTGATGTGTCACAGCTACAACATGTGGGAGTTCTGGATGCCACTGGGGTTCAGGACAAACACATCGGGTCATAGAGCATGGGAACAGACCCTTCGATCCAACCAATCCCTACCATGTTCCCAAACTAAACTAGTCCCACCTGCCTGCGATTGTCCCATATCACTGCAAACCTTTTCTCGTCATGAACTTACCCAAATGTCTTTGAAACATTGTAACTGTACCTGCATCCACCACTCTCTGGCAGTTCATTCCACACACATAAGTAATGGTGGCTACAGTTTCAGAGCTGAGGCTGAGTTGCAGATCCTGTGATACATCAGGGAGGGATAAGTTACCTTTGTATCAGGGGACAGTCATGTTCCTTCAGGATAGGCTCTTTTAATGCAGCCAGTGGTCGGGGCAGGTGAGTGGGTGTTCCTTTAGTGGCTGAGATGTGGCTACCACTTTTTTTAATTTCAAAAATATACTTTATTCATAAAAATATTTTGATCTGTACAATTGGTCATGCCATACATATGTAAACATTCTATTTCTTTGCATACAGAGATAGAGTAATCATTCGTATATACAGGTCTGTATGTTTACTATCCATATATTTAGCTGAGGTGTCAGCAGAGCCCCCTTACTGCATGGGCCACCTGTTCTTAGGCAGGCAGATGTTACACAGTGGTCTTTCCCCACTGCACCTTGGCGGCAGCTGCCCCAAGCTTCAGTGTGTCCCTCAACACGTAGTCCTGGACCTTGGAATGTGCCAGTCTGCAACACTCAGTCGGGGTCAGCTCCTTCAGCTGGAAGATCAACAGGTTTCGGACCGCCCAGAGAGCGTCCTTCACCGAGTTGATGATCCTCCAGGCACAGTTGATGTTCGTCTCGGTGTGCGTCCCGAGGAACAGGCCGTAGAGCACGGAGTCCCGCGTCACGGTGCTGCTCGGGATGAACCTCGACAAACACCACTGCATTTCTCTCCAGACTTCCTCTGCATAGGCACATTCCAGAAGGAGGTGTGTGACAGTCTCGTTCCCCTCCGCAGCCGCTTCAAGGGCAGCGTGCGGTGAGGCAGAGAGTCCGGGCGTGCATAAAGGATCTCACAGGCAGAGCCCTTCTCACCACCAGCTAAGGGAGATGTGGCTGCCACTGGCATTTGTTGCTGTTCCCTTGAACTGAGTGGCTTGTGGGGCCATTTCAGAGAGCAACCACATTGCTGTGAGTCTGGAGTCACGTCTCGGCCAGACCAGGTAAGGGTGGCAGATTTTCTTCCCTAAAGGACATGAGTGAACCAGATGGGTTTGATGATAGCAAACATAGTCAGCATCACTGAGACCAGAGTTATGTTTTGAATTTAGTCATTTAGTTTAAATGCCACTATCTGCCAAGCTGGAACATGTAGCAATGTCCCCATTAGCCGAGTTTAACGGTTTGCTGGCCCAGTGACTTTCCACACTCCCCTGGAATGTCTGCGAGTGGGGCAGGTAAGGGGACACACACAGGGAAAGAATGTAGGATGCTCAGTCTTTGCAATTGTCCATCAGGGTGGCGGTTCTTTCAACTTGTTCAACTTTACCTGAGGAAGGAGCAGTGCTCCGAAAGCTTGTGATTTCAAATAAATCTGTCGGACTGTAATTTGATGTCATGTGATTTTTAACTTTGTCCCAGCCCAACACTGGCACCTTCACATCACGGTTTTCTGTAACGCAAGTTTGCAGAGGATCACAACTACTGCGTTATAGTAAAACGCCCTGTACGGTGGCCAGTGTTCTAATGCAGCCAGAGCTGCATAACTAGGAAAATAGAAAGGAGCTTAAACTAAAAGGCATCAAATTTATGAACATGTGATAAATCAAAGAGTAGAAACATGGTGATAGAGAAAGTTTTTATTAGGGAAAATTATAAACAGATTGTGACAAGAAAGGATAGAGAGTGAAATCGAATAGTAACTCAACAGATAAGGGGTTACAAAAATAATAGAAACAATAAAGCTCAAGGCTCTGTATCCGAATGCATATAACATGTGGGAAAACAAAACTGAATGTGCAACTAAAAATGAATAAGTAAGATTGATAGCCACCACAGAGACCTGAATATTGACAGGTACAGGATATTTAAGAAGGACCAATAGCTTGGTATAGGTAACGAGGTAGCCCTGTTAATTAATTCTGATATTACCTTGATAGAGAGGGATGCCCCAAATTCAGAAAGCCATGATCTAGAATCATTTTATGTTGAGAAATGATAAAAGTAAGAGGTCATTTGTAACGGTGGTGTATAGATCCTTGAGGAGTAACCATATATCAGGACAGAATATAAAGGCAAAAATAATTTGATGTTGTGAAAAAGGCACAGGAGTAATCATTGGAGGTTTTAATCTAAAAAAGACTGGAAAAATCAGATAGTCACAAGGATAGCTGGGATGAGGAGTTCATCAAATAGAGCAGTCTATATTCGAATGGGTATTCTACACTGAGATTAAATAATGATCTCACACGATGAATGCAAACATTCAAATATCACCCCATTAGTCTACTTTTGACATCAGTAAAGTGATGGAAGGTGTCACCAACAGTGCTCCCCATTTACCTGGATAAGTGCAGCTCCAGCAACACGCAGAAGTTGGACACCATCCAGGTGGACAATGACCTGCTTGATTGGCCGTTCAACCACAAACATCTATTCCCTCTACTACTGATGCTCAGTTGCAGCAGCGTACTATCGAGACTGCAAATATTTACCAAGGCTCTTTAAGACAGCACCTTAGAAACCCAAACTTCTACCACCCTGAAGGACAATGGCATCATATATATGGAAACATCACCCAGGCATGTCCAAAATAACAAAAACCAGGACAAGTTCAGCACAGTCAATTATCATTGTATTAGACTACACACAATCACCAATGAAGTGATGATAGGATCAGTCAACTTCTGACCTCATTGCAGCCTTGGTGAAACTTGAACAAAAGGGCTGAATGAGATGAGGTGAGAATTAACTTACTAATATATGCAGGCATAAATTGATCTTTTTCTGGTTGGCAGGTTGTAATGAGTGGTGTATCACAGGGATCTGTGCCATGCTTTTGTCTATTTACAATTTACATCAATGAGCTTTGATGAAGGTATGGGGGCTAAGTGTGCTGATGACACAAAGGTATGTTCAATAGTAAGTTGTGAAGGGGACACAGAAGGCTATAAAGGACTGCACACGAGTTATGTGAGTGAACAAATGGAGTAGAATGTGACAAACTGTTCAATTGTCAATTTTTCCAGGTCGAGCTAAAATAAATATATATTATGTAAATAGTGAGAGATTACAGAACTGTGAGATGCAGAGATCTGGATGTTTTTATACATGTATCACAAAAGGAGAGCATACAGGGACAGTTAGTGATCAGGAAAGCGAATATTACATCATTGTGTACTGTAAGAGGAAATGAATGCAAATGTAGTGAGTTTCTGCTTCAGGACACTTATGACACCACACTTGGAATATTGTAGACAGTATAGCTTTGTATAAGTATTTAAATATATTTAAAGCAGGCCATAGGTTTACTAGACTAATACCTGGGATGAGCGGATTGGTTTTATGAGGAAAGGTTGGGATGCCAGGTTTGTATCTGCTGCAGTTTGGAGCAGTACGAGATGATTTGATTCTAGGACCCTGAGGAGGTTTGACAGAGTGGATGGAAAGAGTATGTTTCCTCTTTTGAGAGAATCTAGAGGGTCTTCTTTTTAAAAGAATTATTTAAGGCAAAGATAGATGTACAGGGCCCTTTTTTCATTGGTAGTAAGAACATTGTGTCAGTTTCAGTCTAACAAATTATGTGGTAGCTAATTTCTGGTTTATTCCTCAGAGCAATGCCTTGACCAAGTAGATTTAGCCTGCCTGGTTTCAATATAAACAAGTCTGCCAGTTAACTGTCAGTCATCGTGTAATGGGTACAGTCCATGGCAGTGCATCCACCAATCAGAGTCCGTTTCCCAACCAATCAGCATCCTCTTCTCACACAATACCAAATTTTGTTCCCATTATCATTGGTGTTGTAAATCTCCTGATGAATACAGAATTAAAACCTTCAACATGTCTCTGTCTTCAACAATACTTAAGATTTGTGTGACCGAACAAAGACAATTACACTTTATTACACTTAATTAAAGGCAATATTGTTGTGATTTATTTTTGTCTCGTACTCAAAATCTCCTCATCCACAAATAGCGTTTCCATTGAAAAATCAACCTAACCAGACAAGGCAGGCCCAAGCATTTCTTCTTAGAAGTAGCAAGAACCTTCAGGAACATGTAAGCGTGAAGCCATCTGTTATGACTTTATCTGTCCGTTGAACCCTGCCTTCTAAAGGATATAATGCAGAACACAGTTTAATCAGAGACAGTGACAAATAGGGGCAATTATTGGTGCATCTGGTCTGTCTAATCTGCTTAAGGTAGATTCTCTCCATATATGATCCT
Source organism: Chiloscyllium plagiosum (assembly GCF_037043375.1). Classification (NCBI taxonomy): domain Eukaryota; kingdom Metazoa; phylum Chordata; class Chondrichthyes; order Orectolobiformes; family Hemiscylliidae; genus Chiloscyllium; species Chiloscyllium plagiosum. Next base: position 5,453,693 of record NW_028270149.1, on the reverse strand, counting down.
GAACACAAATTGAATTGCTGGTGTGTCTATTGGAGGACATCGTTGCTTGTTTTATTTGTTCACCCACCTCATTCACAAGATCCTTTGAGATAATGTTAGTAATGTTGTCTTAGGGCCTCAATACGGTGTCTATAAGTTATCCAGGCTTCCATGCTGAAGAGATATATATGGAGAGTCTTTGCTTGGTTGTGTCTGATTCTAATTTGGAGCCTGAGATCACAGTTTTGGAAGGTTTGTGTAGATGATGCACCATGGGCTGAGATAGATATTGGATAAGGGTGAGTACCTCTTACCAATGCCAGTTTTTCTTGGGATAGATAGCTTCCAAAATTTAGGAATTGAGACTCTTTTTTTTGCCAGTTTCACCTAGAATGTCAGTGGAAGACATTGCATTTTGATATATTAGATGCAAGCTCTTCAGAAACATTGGTTTTGCTGGTGCTCAGGGCAAGTCCCTATCTGTCCTTGACTTTGGTGAATATGTCCACTATCTGTTACAGTTTTTTCTCAGGTTAAGCCCGAATGCTTCATCAGCATATTGTAATTCTGTACAGAAGTGCTTAGCTTAGGTTTCGCTTTCAGCCTGGAGAGGATGCCAGATATTCAATTTGTGTTCAGGATCATATGTATGATAACTTATTTCTGCACCCTGACTGATCCTGGTATATTCCTGATGAAGGGCTTTTGCCCGAAACGTCGATTTTCCTGTTCCTCGGATGCTGCCTGACCTGCTGTGCTTTTCCAACACCACTCTGATCTGATCCTGGTATACTCAATTACAGCATTGCTCCAAGCAAGATTGAGAATAGTGTTGGTGAATGAAACTCCCTTATTTAACAGGGTAAGAGCCTCTCAGGTGTTATTGCACAATACTGTGATTTAAACATTGTCCCTTTGAAGCCTCACTCAGATTCAGAGATGTACTCTGGACAGAACAGAGTGACTGACAATAGGGCTATCTTACTGTAGCTGTTCAAGGTGTTAATGAGACCACTCCAGGAATACTGTGTAGTTTTCGTTTCTGTATTTAGAAAAGGATGGACTGACATTGGAGATAGTTCAAAATAAATTGACTAGGTTCATTCCTCGGTGAAGGGGTTGACTTATAAAGAATGTTTAAATGTTTAAAGAATGATTAAGCCTTTACACATCAGAGTTTAGAAGAACAGCAGTGATTTTATTGAAACATACACAATTCTGAGGGGGCTTGACAGGCTAGATGTTGAGAAGCTGGTTCCACTAGTGTGGGGACCACAAACGAAAGGACGTAGTTACAGAAAAAGGAGATATTACTTTAAGATGAAGATGCGAAGGAATTTCTTCTGCCAGAGAGTAGGAAATGTCTGGAATTTTCCAGCCCAGAGAGTTTGGAGGATAGATCGCTGAAAGTATTGAAAGAGGAGGTAGATTTTAAAATATTGGGAGGTTGAAGGCTATGAGGAGCTGAGGCCTGGAGCAGATCAGCCATGATCTTATTGAATGATGGAGCAGGTTTGAGGGGCCGAATAGCCTACTCTTAATCCTATTTCTTATGTTTTTATCCTGGATTCATTAGGGAAGCTAAACTTCAACAGCATCCTCCAAACCAATGATCTCTGGCATCTTGAAAGACACGGGCAACAGATGCAGAGCAATGCCACCACATAGTTACAACAAAACCCAGTTTCCCAGTGTACAATTTACCTAGCAGTCAAGTAGCCACACTTGGTTTTTTTCAATCTCCAAGTTTCTGAATTATTATGTTTCAATAGTTTTAGTTTATTGTCCTCTTTCTCATGATGTGGGTGTCACTGACAAGGCCAGCATCTTTAATCTTTAATCAATCGTTAATTACTCTTGAACAGAGAAGCTTGCTTGGCCATTTCAGAGAGCAGTGAACCACATTGCTGTGGGTCTGGACTCACATGTAGGCCAGACTGGGTAAGGATGGCAGACTTCCTTCTCTAAAGGACATGAGTGAACCAGTTTTTTTTAAATAATCAGTTATACTTGTCATAACCCCATTATATATTACCTTTATAATCCAGATTTATTAATGTCATTTATATTTAAATTAAATTAAAATGCTTCTGGAGTGGGACCTGAACCCATGTTTCTAGATCATTCCCTGGGTTTCTGGATTACAGGTCCATGTGACACAGGGATCGTGAGTTTTAATCACACCAGGCTGCACTGATCACATTTGAGGGAGTGCCATACTATTGGGAGCGCCATGTTTCAGATGAGATAATAAACCATCAACTGGTTTAGAGCAAGGGTGAGCACCCTGTTTTTCTGTGTCAATATTTAACCTTCAAACAACACTTAAAATAAATGATCTGGCTATTATCTCATTGCTCTTGGAACTTTGAAAGTTTTTTTCAAATAAAGGACAAAGTATGGAATACAAAATTAGATGGAGTTACATTGTTGGTTCAACATGTGGCCAAAAGATCACAAAACTTAGGAGCTGAAGTAGGCCAATCAGCCATTGAGACTGCTCTGCCCGTCTATGATCTGATCATCCTCAGCTCCACTTTGCTGCCTTTTCCCCATAACCATTGGTTCTCTCCCTGATTATAAATCTATCTCAGCCTTGAACGACTTAACAACTATGTACTATACTTGACATCCCAGCCTCAACAGCCCTCTGGGCAAAGAATTCCACAGACTCACTAGCCTATGGACCATGAGGTGAAGTTCAGGTTCATTATAGCTCTGGACATTTAGACTCATTAGCTGAATTGGGAAGAGCCCTCATGAGAGGGTTTGTTTGACACCATCTTCTGTATTTTGTATTAATTGTTGTTCAGCTTATTTGACAGTTTTCTCATTTTTTTCTATTCACAGTGTTCACAAACCGGAAATCAAGTTCATCATTATCTTGGACAGGCGCCTGGATACGTGGACGTCCATCAAAGCAGCTCTGGTCCAGATTGCGGTGTGTAATTCATTTTCAGTTCACTCTTCAGTGCTTGTGATGAATAGGACTCTTTCTGTATTGGCTACTTTAACGTCTGATGTAAGAACAAGCAGCACCCAGGCAGTTGTTGCAGGATGTGACTATAAAGGGGACAGTTTCTCACCCCCCTTGAGTCTGTACAGCTATTCAATGCAATCATGGCTGATCTAATAATCGTCAGCTCAACTTTTCTGCCTTTTCCCCATAGCCCTTTATCTTGCTTCCTGATTAAAAATGTCTGTCTCAGTCTTGATTTGATTTATTGTCACGTGTACCTAAGTACAGTGAAAAGCTTTGTTCGTGAGCACTACGGACAGATTACAGTAAACAAGGACATACAGATTATAGGGAGCTCAGACAGAGTGAGACATACACTGCACAAAGCAAGATCAGCATGATGTGAAGTTAGAGAGCAGGGAAGAAGCTGTTCCTGAACTTGTTGGTGCGTGTGCTGAAGCTTCTGTATCTTCTGCCTGATGGAAGAGGTTGTAGGAGATCGTTACCGGGATGGGAGGCGTCTTCGATGATGTTGACAGCTTTTCCGCGGCAGAGTAAATGGATGGAAGTTTGGTTCCTGTGATGGTCTGGGCTGTGCACACAACCTTCTGTCGTTCTTGAATATACTGAATGACCCACTAAGTGCTGGCAATGACAGTCTGAAATATCATGTCCCTTTCATTTGTGATGATCAGTTGCTTAGGAATATCAATAAATTGTTGGGAATACAATATGATTCAAAATCCATTAAACATGGACTAAATCATGGACATTTGGCTATCTGACTTTGTACGTCATTGCCCAATTGGAAATGATATGGTGCCATTCAACCAAACAAAATCCTTACTTTCTCAGTGAACTTAAAAACAGCTTTACTAGTGCATTCTAAATGTGGGGAGTGAGTAATTGGGCCGGACTGAAAGTTTTTTCCCAAAAAACTGAGACTAATTGTGGATCATTGATCCAGGCAGCTACAGGTCTGAAGCAGGTTTCTCCATGGTGACTGTGGATGTTGTTTGAGGATATTGTGTTGGATTTTAAGTTTACATTTGGCAGGAGAAGGTGACTGATCTGAGCTTCCTGGCTGTGGTGACATTGATTGTTGTCAATTCTCACTCCACTATTGCTGAAGGTTTCAAATTGAGGGCTGTTTGAACAGAGTTGATGATCAGACCATAAGATGTAGGAGCAGAAAGAGGCCAGTCAGCCCACTGAGTCTGCTCCATCATTCAATGGCTGATCTGACAGTCCTCAACTCCACTTTCATGCCCTTTCCCATAACACTTGCTCCTCCAACTGAATAAATATCTGTCTGTCTCAGCCTTAAACATATTTAATGGCCCAATCTCAACAACCCTCTGCAGTAAAGTATTCCACAAATTCACTGTCCTCAGAAAGAGGAAATTCCTCCTCAGCTTTGCCTTAAATGTGTGACCCTTTATTCTGAGATTATACCTTCTGGCCTTAGACAATTCCACGAGGAAGCAATCTTTCCACATCTACCTTGTCAAGTCCCCCTAAGAATCTTGTCTGTTCCAATAAGGTCACCTCTCTCTTTTAAACTCCAACAAGTACAAGTTCAATCTAGGATTTTCCTGCTCCTCGGATGCTGCCTGACCGGCTGTGCTTTTCCAGCACCACTCTAATATAGACTCTGGTTTCCAGCATCTGCAGTCCCCACTTTTGCCTAGTTGATTTTAACCTTACTGCGAATCCTCTTGCGAGGATGCCTACCTTAAAGAAGTTCTCCTCCTCTCTCCACAAAAATCTCAGTGAGTCTCTCTCTCTCATTGCAACCCCCAGGTCATCTCCTCTGCTGGATTTTCCTGCTCCTCAGATGCTGCCTGACTGGCTGTGCTTTTCCAGCATCACTCTAATCTAGACTCTGGTTTCCAGCATCTGCAGTCCTCACTTTTGACAAATTCAATCTAGACAATCTGCCCTCAGAAAACAGTCCCTCCATAGTTGATTTCAGCCAAGCAAACCACCTCTGGACTGCCTCCAATGCCAGTATATCTTTTCTGAGATAAGTGCCCCTGTATGACTAGTAGCTTGTACAGTTTTTCATTTCCTTTGAAGTCAAGACCAATATTCCATTTGCCTTCCCAATTACCTATTTTCTCTATTATCTGCCAAACTTGGATGGTAGTTTTGATAATTTCTTTTCTTTCTGCAGAATTTCATATTTAAATAATATTCAGCTCCTCTATTCATCCTGCCAAAGTGCATTACCTCAGTTTTTTTTCCAACATTATATTCCATCTCCCATCTTTTTGCACACTCACTTCACATGTTTGTGTCACTCTGAAGGCTCTTTATGTTATCCTCACTACTTGCCTTTGCACCTTTTTTTGTGTCTTTTGCAAATTTGCTAATAATACATTCACTTTCCTCATCCAAGTCATGAATCTATATGGTAAATAATTGTGAGCTAGTTTTCACAAGCTGCCATTCTGAAAATGCAATACTCTGTCTTCTATTGATCAGCCAATCCTCTAACCATGCTTATACTATCCATAGGCTCTTATTAAAAAGCCTATTGTGTGAAAACCAAATATATTACATCCATTGCTTCCCTTTATCTTGTTTGTTACCACATGTGCTGACTGAACATTCCCTTTCCCCTGACTGCCAATTCCTTCCTCCCTTCAAGCATTAACTCCTCTCCCTCTTGGTATCCTCTCCCACAGCCTTATACCCTCCTGAAATACGGCACAGGTACAAGATAAGAACACAGAGCTAATAGTGGAACACATAATCTGGAAATGCTTCTCCAATTCCCTCAACTGGTTGAATCAAAGGATTACATTTATACATCCCAAAATGTTTTAGGCTGATTTAGTACTTTTGAAGTTTAGCATTGATGATGATCAGATGGTCTGTTTTTGTGATACTTATCCAAATGCAAATATTACTGATGACACCAGCAAGATCTCTTTTGCCATCCATTTGAGAGGGCTCATAGGCCCTCAGTTTAATATTCCAGCCAAAAGACAACGGCTCTCTGACTGAGCAGCCCTCTCTCAATACTGTACTGAGTTCTGCAGCAGGACTTAGTGTCATAGAGTCACAGAGATGTACAGCACGGAAACTGATCCTTCAGTCCAACTCGTCCATGTCGACTAGATATCCCAACCTAATCTAGTCCCATTTGTCAGCACTTAACCCATATCCCTCCAAACCCTTCCTATTCATATACCCATCCACATGCCTTTTAAATGTTGCAATTGTACCAGCCTCCACCACTTCCTCTGGCAGCTCATTCCATACACATGAACAAGTTGCCCCTTGGTTCTCTTTTAAAGTTTTCCCCTCTCACCTTAACCTATGCCCTCTAGTTCTGGACTCATCCACTCCCAAAGGAAAATACCTTGTCTAGGACTTGAACCAATTATCATCGACCAAAACTGAGGCCTATAAAACCTTTGTTTCCCATATGGCAATTTAGCCAGGAGACCATCTCCGCCCTCGTCTGATTGTCCCCTCTGTTTCCAATTCAGTTTATGTAACATGAAATGAAAACCTTAGAGCTAGCTTGGAACTTGTGGCTGGTGTGGGTTGAAGGAAAGTTTGTTTAGGTGACATTGTTAATTAACTTCCACTGTTGTTTAATGTTTAATTGTAGTCCAAGGTTTCCATGGGATTTAATTAAGACAATATATTTGAAATTTAAAAAAGTAAAGTTACCATCATGTGAAAACAATATATTTGGAATGAAAACAAAAAAATACTGGAAACACTTAGCAAGTTAAGTGGCATCTGTGAAGAGAGACAATATTGCAGGACAATAATTTTTGAATGGAACAATATGATGTTGTAGGCAGAAAGTGTTTAAAATAAATGCAGAACCAGGAAAGAGGGTAGATAATATGCAGTGGCTACCGTGTTAGGATGGAGAGCAACAGGATTCAGTGATAAAATCAGTTCAACATACAAGACAAAAGGAAATGCTCATAGAAAATGTAGAAAGCTGGGACCAGAGAAGATGCAATTGGAAGCCTTGCCTTTCCACATTCAACATTCAATCCTTCCTCTGTACCTTTACTGCTGGGAAGGGCAAGAGAATAGTGGGGTGACACCAACACCTCCAACTCTGCCACCATGTTGTTCAGGATTCTTATCACTGTATCCTTCAGGAAGTCTGATTATATCACGGAGATCACTACCAACATTGATCATCAAGAAGACAGCTCACCACCACCTGCCCAGGGCATCTGGGTGGAAACCATGCCAACAGACCAAGAAAAAGAACAAGCAATAAATGTATTCAGTTTTTTTTATTCACTTGTGGGATGTGGGCATTGCTGGCTGAATCAACATTTATTTCCAGTCCCTAGCTGCCCTTGAAAAGGTGGTGGTCAGCTTCCTTCTTCAATCACTGCAGTCCATGTGCTGTGGGTTGATCCACAATGCCCTTAGGGATATAATTTCTGGATTCTGACCCAGCGACAACAAAGGAACAGCGATATGTTTCCAAGTCAGGATGGTAGTGGCTTGAAGGGGACCTTGGAGGGTGGAGGTGGTCCCATGTGTCACCTGCCCTTGTCCTTCTATATAGAAGTGGTCATGGGTTTGGAAGGTGCTGTCTAAGGATCTTTGTTGAATTTCTGCAATGCATCTTGTCGATAGCATTAGGGTTCGGGTTAAGGTTACGCTGCTACTGAGCCTCAGTGGTGGAGGGAGTGGATGTTTGTAGATGTGGTGCCAATCAAGCAGGCTACTTTGTTTATGGTATCAAGCTTCTTGAGTATTGTTTGAGATGCACTCATCCAAGCAAATGTTACTTGTTACTTGACAGCCTAAACCTGGATACTGTCCAGATTTTGTTGCATTTGAACCATAGACTGCTTCAGTATTTAAGGAGTGCTGAATATTGTACAATCATTAGCAATCATCCCCACTTCTGACCTTATGATGGAGGGAACATCATTGATGAAGCAGCTGCAGATGGTTGGTCTTAGGACACTACCTTAAGGAACTCCTGCAGAGATGTCCTAGAGCTGAGATGACTGACCTCCACCAACCACGCTCTGTGTCAGGTATGACTCTAACTAGTGGAGAGCTTTACCCAGATTCCCATTGATTCCAAATCCAATCCAAAGAACTGCAGATGCTGGAAATCGGAAACAAAAACAGAAATTGCTGGAAAAACCCAGCAGGTCCAGCGGCATGTGTGGAGAGAAAGCAGAGTGCATTTTTCAGCTTCAGTGACTCTTCTTCAGTCCCTTTCTTCCTGATGCCCATTGATTCCAGGGCTTCTTGATGCCACATTCATTTGACTGCAGCCTTAATGTCAAGGGGCATCACTCTCCCCTCCCCTCTGGAATTAAGCTCTTTTGTCCATGTTTGAAGCAAGGCTGGAATGAGGTCTGAGACAAAAAAGCTGCAGATACTGGAACCCAAAGTAGACAGACAGGAGACGGGATCAGGAGGTGGGGAAGTCGACGTTTCGGGTGGAACCCTTCTTCAGGACTGGGGGTGGGTGTAGGGGGAGCTGCAGATAAAGGGGGAGGCGGAGGCAGGGTGGTGAAGTGGGGACAGGTGAAGACAGGTAAAGGGTATGACCTGCAGGAATGAATGAATCCGGTTGGTGGCAGGGAGCAGTGGAAGTGAGGGGGAGGGACTGGGATGGGAGGGAGATTATTTGAAATTGGAGAACTCAATGTTGAGTCCTCTCAGGGCTGCAGGCTGCCGAGGCGTAAGATGAGGTGTTGTTCTTCCAATTTACATTTTGGTTATTGTTGTGGCAATGGAAGAGGCCAAGGATGGTCATGTCGGAGAGAGCGGAGAGAGAGTGGGAAGGGAATTAAAGTGGGCGGTGACTAGGCGATCCACTACGGACCCAGCTGTGATGCCCGGTGAACCATAATGTTAATGAGGTCAGGAGCTGAGTTCCCCTGGCAGAACACAAACTGGACATCACTGAGCAGAGTTAAAAACCACACAACACCAGGTTATAGTCCAACAGGTTTAATTGGAAGCACTAGCTTTTGGAGCGCTGCTCCTTCATAACCACCTGACGAAGGAGCGTCGTTCCGAAAGCTAGTGTACTTCCAATTAAACCTGTTGGACTATAACCAGGTGTTGTGTGATTTTTAACTTTGTACACCCCAGTCCAACACCAGCATCTCCAAATCATGATCACTGAGCAGGTTATTGCTGAGCAGGTGTTGCTTGATATCACTGTTGATGACCCCTTCCATCACTTTACTGATGATGGAGAGGTTCAAAGGTCAGAGACAAGACTTTGGAGTCATTTGTGACAGTTCAACTCTGCATCATAGGAACCCAACGGGTGTGATTGATCAATAACAGCTGGTTTTAATCCAACACAATCTGCAGAATAGAATATTTTAGTGTTAAAGCATGATTTTACCATTCATTCACACAAATTAAGTCAAATCTTGAGGGGGGTGTAAACTAGACTCCAACACTCTTCTTTCTGGCTGGTTTTGGTTAAGTTTGGAGCTAATCTAAGTGCAATAGATATGGCTGGGTTATTTCATTATCAATGAACAGAAAATGCTGCTTTCAGATTTGATATGTGTTGAGAGAGAAACAAAGTTAATATTTTAGGTCATTGCCCTCACACCAGAAATGAGAAAAGTAGGAGATGTAATCGGTGCTGAGCAAGCAAAAGGTCAGGGGGACGTCATCAACAAGATGAAAGTGAAGGCTCTATGATAGGATGGAGGGTATGTTCTTAAATGACTAAACATTACGTGGTGTAAGGCAAATGGGGAAAATCAAGAGAAAAGGTGTGTACAGAGGAGGTGCAAATGGTAAAAGAGAGCAATGATCCAAATATATATCCTCAAGTGACTAGTGTGATGATATATGGCTTTAAGAGATGTATTTTGTCTTGTTCTTTTTTTATGAAGAAAGGTTGAGATAGATGGAGAGTAATCTACTCAAAGCCTTTAAAGTAAACAGCTTGTGAGGCCTTGGTTTTTGTTTTAAAAATTGGAACAATAGAAGCAGCCTGAATGGGTGGGGGCAAGCTCCTACAGAACCAGGAATTTCAGTTTTAGCTTTCCACTATTGCTGGGGTCTTCCAGCTTAAGTAGTAGCTTTTTTTTCCTCTCTCTGTCCAGCTAAAAGCTGGGGTTTTCTACCTGCTGTTAGAATTGCATGTGAGAGAATTATTTTACTGAATTTGCCTTTTGCTAAGGGTGTGTTTATGGGATGTTACTATATTGGAACAGTTAATGAGTAGTAGTTAATATACATATTATTTTGTGAAGCATTTCAATTCTTTTCTTTCCTGTATATGACTTCTGTATTTTGACTGTAGTCTAAAAATGACATGGGTTTTGTTTAAAGTCAATAGTTTGACCAATTGAACTGCATCTGGAATGCGATACCTTACACTTACCTTTTAAATAAGAGAAACCTAGGCTATCTTGTTAATTTATTTTGAGGGGTTTTGGTCTGGTCCATAACACTAGTTATAAAATGAAACAAGTGTCCTAGCCATCATTCTTTAACAATTGTCAACAGTGGATTGACTGGCAGAAATCCATTTTTAGCATTATGTAATTATTTCTGTTTTTGCAATAGGTGATTAATCTGGGCAATTATTTATGGCATTTACGCAGAGATTGTTATGCAGTCCACATCCCAGCGGGATGCTAACAGCACCTTTAAGTTTTCAGATCCAATTAATCATTTTCAATTGTTATTATAGTTGTGAATGGAATATTACTCTGTGCAAACCCGCTGCCAAGTAGCCATTCATTCCCAACTTCGCGCATCTTGATATAAAAACATTTAGAAAACAGATCAAATATTTCAAAAAAAAACACTAACAACTCTCAGACTATGGGAAAATAAGCTTGTAGGTGGAGAAAGATCAGATCAGAAGGTTTCATATTCATAAAGTAAAGTCACCATAGGGCCACTCTCTCATTACAGAGAGATGATTGGTCATGGATTAACCTAAGGGTCACCACACCTCAGGTATGGGAAGAGGTTGAGAGAAAGAGTCCTTCATGATCATCTCAGCCAGAGCAGGAATTGAACCCACCTTGCTGGCATCATATTGCATTGTGAACCAGCCATCCACTAACTGACTCCACATTCATAGCATCTTTATAACAGACACTTTCTCTACCTTCTTCTCTCCTCCATGCGTCACCTGGGAGACAGTCAAAAGGGAGACAATAAATAGAAAATTCCTCCTTAACCTGCAACCAATAAAGCCCAGAGATGACAGTAACCGCATTTATTCTAATTGCTAAATCGTTGGCACAATGTCTGCAAAATGGCTGCGTAGGAAGTGGAACATAATACTTTTTTTAACTTAATATGATACTGGTTTGGAACTAAACAACTCAACGAAACCCTTTTTAATCGTAGGAACATAGAAACATGGAAACTAGGAGCCAGTGTAGGCCATTCAGCCCTTTGAGCCTGCTCTGCCATTCAACATGATCATGGCTGATAATCCAACTCAGTCGCCTGATCCCATTAGCCATAAGGACAACGGAATCTTCTTATAGAGTAAATAAAATTGCAGGTTGAACCTGGGTAAATTTCTGGTACGGTTCTCACTAGATTATGTTCAATTCTGTGGAAGTGCACTATTGCTGCGCTAATGGTGCAGAGAACCAGGTAATATTCTACAGACCCAGGTTCAAATTCTCCAATGGCAGATGGTGAAATTTGAATTCAATTATAGAAGTTTATAAAATTATGAGCAACATGGATAGGGTAAATAGACAAGGTCTTTTCCCTGGGGTGGAGAAGTCCAAAACTAGAAGGCATAAGGTTAGGGTTAAAGGGGAAAGATATAAAAGGGATCTAAGGGGCAACGTTTTCACACAGAGGATGGTATGTGTGTGGAATGAGCTGCCAGAGGAAGTGGTGGAGGCTGCTACAATTAGAACATTTAAAAGGCATCTGAATGGGTATATGAAAAAGGAAGGGTTTGGAGGGATATGTGCCAAATAAATGCTGGCAAATTGGAATAGATTTATATAGGATATCTGATTGACCTGGACAATTTGGACCAATGGGTCTGTTCCCGTGCCATATGTGATTCTATGACTCTATGAGGAAACTGGAAGTATGAGTCCAATGATGACTGTGAAACAATTACATGAGAAAACTCATCTGGTTTACTAATGCCCTTTAGGGAAGGAAACAATTACATGAGAAAACTCATCTGGTTTACTAATGCCCTTTAGGGAAGGTAATTCCACAGAATTGAACATAATCTAGTGAGAACCGTACCAGAAATTTACCCAGGTTCAACCTGCAATTTTATTTACTCTATAAGAAGATTCCGTTGTCCTTATGGCTAATGGGATCAGGCGACTGAGTTGGATTATCAGCCATGATCATGTTGAATGGCAGAGCAGGCTCAAAGGGCTGAATGGCCTACACTGGCTCCTAGTTTCCATGTTTCTATGTTCCTACGATTAAAAAGGGTTTCGTTGAGTTGTTTAGTTCCAAACCAGTATCATATCCAGGCCCATAACAATGTAGCTGACCCTCAATTAGGGATAAGCAATAAATGCTGGAACAAAACCAAAAATTGCTGGAAAAGCTCAGCAGGTCTGGCAGCATCTGTGCAGAGAAATCAAGGTTACTATTTTGGGTCATGTGACTCTTCCCCAGAGCTCAACCCAAAATGTCAACTTTGATTTCCCTCCACAGATGCTGCCAGACCTGCTGAGCTTTTCCAGCAATTTTTGTTCTTGTTTCTGATTTATAGCATCCACGGTTTTTTCAGTTTTTAATAAATGCTGGACTAGCCAGCAATGTCCTGTAAATGGTTAACAACAAAACAAAAATCAGACTTATAAAATGATGTCAAAACCTTAGATAATGTACAAAGGAATTTGACCAGAATGTAGAGGGTGTTATTTGGAGAGATGGAGAAGCTGGGATTATTTACCAGAGAATGGAAGATGTTGCTGGGAGACCTGATGGAGGGATTCAAAATTATGACAGTGCAAGAACATGAAAGGAGTAGCAGTGGGAGGTTTTTCGGCCCTTCAAATCTGCTAAGCCATTCCGAACGATCATGGCTGATCTGGTTTTGGCCTTTACTCCACATTCTTGCTGCCTCTCATACCCCTCGACTCACTCTAGATTAGAGTGGTGCTGGAAAAGCACAGCAGTTCAGGCAGCATCCGAGGATCAGGAAAATTGACATTTCGGGCAAAAGCCCTTTATCAGGAATAGAGGCAGAGTGCCTGCAGGGTGCCTCCACCCTTCAAGCTCTCTGCCTCTATTCCTGATGAAGGGCTTTTGCCTGAAACATCAATTTTCCTGCTCCTCGGATGCTGCCTGAACTGCTGTGCTTTCCAGCATCACTCTAATCTAGAATCTGGTTTCCAGCATCTGCAGTCCTTGTTTTTACCCCTTGACTCATTCTGATAGGCTCAGTCTAACTTAGTCTTGAATTTTTCATTGACCAAGCCTCTACTGCACTATGGGGTTGAGACTGACAAAGATTAAAGACCATCTGAGGGAGGAAATTCCTCCCCTCTCTGACTTGAATGGGAGAGCCCTGATTTTGAAAATGTAACCCCTAGTTCCAGATTCCTGCATGAGGGAAGACATCCTTTCAATACCTACTCTGTTGAGCTCCCTCAGAATTATAAATGTTTCAATCAGATCATCTCTCATTCTTCTCAACTACAATTAGGTTCAAACTCAACCAGTTCAACCTTTCCACATAGGACAACACACCCATTTCCAGGAATGATGCTGTTAAACCTCTGCGCTGATTCCAACACGTTTACAACTTTCCTAAAATAAGACACCTGGTAATGTCCTCCTGATGTGGTCTTACCAATTTATTGTTATATATTGTACCTTGTATAACTGAAGCATAATCTCCCTGCCTTTACGTTCAGTTCGCTTCACAATAAATATTAACATTATTTTAGTTTTTTTTTTGTAACAGCCCTTTTACCAATGTTATTTGAATCAGTTCAAAAAACACTGAGTGAACAGATGGAGTATAATATGGACCACTTGGCCTTTTAAGTCTGCTCCACCATTGAATAAAATGATGTTTAATCTGATTTTCTGAATTAATTGCTGTCACTTGGATAGTAACCTTTGTGATTCATGCACTAAAGCATCCAGATCCCTTTGTTTCTCAGAGTACTGCAATTTCCCACCATTCAGATCTAATGCTTCTATATTTAGTCTTTTCACATTGTACTCCATCTGCCAGATCCTTGAAGTATCATTTTTATTTATTCATTCACATAACGTGGGCATCACCGGGCTAGGCCAGCAAGTATCACCCATCCCTATTTGCTGAGAGGCCTGTTAACAGTCAGCCACATCACTGTGGGTTTGGAGTCACATGTCAGCAGATCAGATAAGGATGGCAGATTTCCTTCCCTGAAGGACATTAAACAATGGGTTTTTCCAACAATTGGCAACAGTTTCATGGTCATCGTTAAACTCTTAATTCCACATTTCTTTTTAAATTGAATTCAAATTCCACCATCTACCGTGGGAATGGTACTCAGGTCACCAGGACATTAGCTGTGTTTCCGATTAACTGTCCAGCCATCACCTCCACTGTGCGTCACCATTACGATTGCTGACTCCCCCACTATCAACTGCCTGGCGATTGCCACTGACTGGAAACTCTGCTGAACTAACCTTGTAAAAACATACCGGCAAGAGCGGGTCAGAGGCTAGAGTTGTGTGGGAGGTGACTCACCTCCCTACTCCCTAAAGCCTGTCCACCATCTACAAGGCACAGGTCAGGAGTGTGATGGAATACTCCCCACTTGCCTGGATGGGGGCAGTTCCAACAACACTCAAGAAGCTTGACACCATCCAGGACAAAGCAGCCACTTGATTAACACAGCACTAACCACCTTAAACATTCATTTCCTGCACCAGACATACACAGTGGATGCAATGTGTACCTTAGAGGCAGAGAATCATACAGTACAGAAAAGCCCTTTAGCCATTGAGACTATACCAAAAGTACACTCCTACCTACACCAGCCCTACTTTCCAGCACTTGGCCCATGGCCTTGAATATTATGACATTTCAAGAGCACATTCGAGTAATTTTTAAAGGTTTTGAGATTTCCCATCTCAACTACCATCCTAGGCTGTGTGTTCCAGCAACCCACCACCTGAATGGAAAAGCTTTTCTTCAAATTTCCTCCGAACCTCCTGCTTTCAGTTTAAAACAATGCCCCTTTGTATTGACCCGTCAGCTAAAGGGATCAGCTCCTTCCTATTCACTCTGTTCTCATAATCGGATACACCGCTATCAGATCTCCCCTCAACCTTCTCTGCTCCAAACAATACAAACTTATCCAGCCTCTCTTCATCACTGAATCTCCCCAGCCCAAGCATCATCCTGGTGAATCTCTTCGGCACCCCCTTCCAGTGCAGTCACATCCTTCCTATAATGTGGGGGCCAGAATTCCCATCATTGAATTGCTTCATCCCCAGCAACATCCTGTTGTGCACTGAAATGACTCACTGAGGCTTATAAGATAACATCCTTAAAACACATGACTGCTCCCATCTGGAAGGACAAGAGTAACAGATGCATGGAAACACCACCACAGCAAGTTCCCCTCCAAGCCACACACCATATATCACTGTCCCTTCACTGTCACTGGATGAGAATCCTGAAGCCTCTTCATAGCAGCATTGTGGGTGGTGCTACACCCCAGGATCTGCAGCAGCTCAAGGAAGTGGCTGGCCATCACCTTTTCCCTAGCATTAAGGATCTGGCAACAAATGATATGCAAGATAATGAGAGGAATGGATAGAGTCAATAACCAGAGGGCAGGATTGACTGGCACGAGTGGTCACAGTTTTAAGATACTAGGAGAAAGGTATAGAGGGGACATCAGAGGAAGGTTCTTTATGCAGAGAGTTGTGAATGCATTGTCAGCGGTGGTGGTGGAAGCAGAGTCATTAGGAACATTTAAGCAACTGCTGGACATGCACATGGATAGCAGTGAATTGAGGGTGCGTAGGTTAAGTTATTTTATTTTACATTAGGATTTATCCTCAGCACAGCGTCGTGGGCTAAAAGGCCTGTTCTGTGCTGTACTTTTCTATGTTCTATGTTCTAAATGCTGGACTAGCCAGTGATGCCCACATTATGTGAAATAATATGGAAAAATCACATACTAACCTTCTTGAGGCTGTGTTGACTTTGAGCTTATTTGTAGTTTGATGTGGCTAATTTTAGTATTAACTACACATATAAATGTTGTCAGTGTCAAATCTTACCAAGGGCAAATCAACAGTGTATTTAATATTTTGATATTATCAGAAGTAATTCCTAATCCTAAATATGAACATCAAATGTCTCAACAATATAGAGAACATATATTTGTGGACTGATGATGTCAAAGTTACAAATGCCACTGCTGCTCATGATGTTGAGGATGATCAGGATATATATGATGATGTTATAGAAACAGATGACTTTAGCGGTAATGTCCCTATCTCTGAGCTAGGAGGTCTGCTTTCAAGTACGACTTGCTCCAGAGGTGTGTTGCAACATCTCTAATCAGGCTGGCTTAACTCAGAGAATGCTGGGAAGTGCAGCAGGAAGTGTTTCAGAGGTTCACTTTTGGAAAAAAGTCCTACCGGACTTGAAACATCTGGAGAGAAGAATTCTGTTTCTCTCCATACATGTCTGTTTCTCTCTCCACAGATATTGTCAGACCTGCTGAGTTTCTCCAGCTGTCTCTGTATTTGTTTCAGATTTCCGGCATCCACAGTATCGTGCTTCTATAAACAGACTGTTAGCAATAGTTTGTTAAAGAGTCTGTGTGATTTTGAAGGATGGTATATGTTTATATATATTCATATGGTGTATTCATTATGGTATATATTTATTTTGTGTTGGATTATCTGTATACAGTTCACAGTATTTAAAAATTAATAAATATTAGAGAAGCAAGATGAATTCTTCAGTATCGTTAGTATTTACTTCATTTCATTTTGATGGTCATTTTTGGGCCTGTTCAAGAGAGGAATGATCATAGGGCGAAATGAGCTAGGATAGCAAGACATATATGGAGCATAAACGCTAAAACTGATGATTGGGTTGAATAGCCCTTTCTCTGTTGTATGTATCTGTGTAGTAACTGTGCTCATGCCCCCAGGATAGCCTTTTCCTGGGGAGAGAGGAAGGGAAAGCTCTGGGGTTCAATGTGCAAATTGCCTTGTGATTAGCAGTTGGGGTGGGAAATCTCCTGAGAACTAAAACAAAATGAGAAATGTAGATTCTGAAGCTTTATCAAGTATTTAAGTAAATGCTTTAAAAGAATAATCTGGTGTGGTAGAGAGTGAACCTTTGGAGGTCATAGTCTGCTGTGGAAACACCAATGAGAATACCAGCCACCCCAGAATAAATACTGAAACTGGTGCTGTTATGTAGAGCAGAGAACAGCACAGCACAGGACAGGCCCTTCTGCCCTCAATGTTGTGCCAGCCTTTTATCCACCTCTAAGATCAAACTAACCTACATACCCTTTACTTTACGATCATCTATGTGCCCATCCAAAGGTCACTTAACTGTCCCTAATGTATCTGACTCTACTACCACTTCTGGCAGTGCACTCCATACACCCGCCACTCTCTGAGTAAAGAACCTACCTCTGACATTTCCCCTAAACCTTCCTCCAATCAACTTAAAATTACGCCCCCCTCGTGATAGCCATTTCTGCCCTGGGAACAGGTCTCTGGCTATCCAGTCTATCTATGCCTGTCATCATCCCGTGCACCACTATCAAGTCACCTCTCAGCCTTTTTTGCACCAAATTCACGAACATTTTCAATGACATCCACCCTATTACTGAGTCTTATATTAGCAGTTAAATTAGTGTGTAAACTCACTGACTAGGCTGATTTTATTCAATAGAAGGGACCAGGTCTATTAAGCTGAAACATATGGAAAGTAAACAAAGAAACTTTCCATGCAGCAAGTTTCAGAAACATTTTTGTTAATGCTCAAGTTCTTTGTAATTATTTTTATAAAAGTACTAAAACCCTGGAGGTTAAAACTGTGCAAAATCCTTACATCTGACTGCGTGAGGTTCTGACACAGAAATGAGCACGGAATACCTGCAATATTTTCCTAATCAACCTGTTCAGAGATGTTACAATATACTTTGGAGCAGGGTAGGACTGAAACCTAGGTCTCCCAGTCTAAAGGTAGGGGCACTGCCACCACACCACAATGACCCTAGTGACCTGAGAGAAAGACATTGTTCTCACTTGTTGCCAGGTTACTCTATGGGGGGGACAGTGGAGATACTGGACTGATAATGGAGATGTCCAACTTGGGTGGCACAGTGGTTAGCACTGCTGCCTCACAGCACCAGAGACCCGGGTTCAATTCCTGCCTCAGGCAACTGTCTGTGTGGAGCTTGAACATTCTCCCCGTGTCTGCGTGGGTTTCCTCCGGGTGCTTCGGTTTCCTCCCACAGTCCAAAAATGTGCAGGTCAGTGAATTGGCCATGCTAAATTGCCTGTAGTGTTAGGTGTAGGGGAATGGGTCAGGGTGGGTTGTGTGTCAGTGTGGACTTGTTGGGCCAAAAGACCTGTTTCCACACTGTAAGTAATCTAATCTTTATCTTCTGGGGGTCATGAGTTCCAATCCCACCACAAGAGCTGGTGATTTTTTTAAAAATTAAATTTGGAATTGAAAGTTGGTCTTAGAAAATTGATTATAAATCAATCCATTGCTGAACAAATGGTTTACTTTTGTCTGTGAGGGAAGGAAATCTGCCGTCTTACCTACATGTGACTCCAGATCCGCAGCAATCTGCTTCACTCTTCCCTGTCTTTTACTTAATTCACTCATGGGTTGCTTGTCCATCCTTAGTTGCCCTGGAGAAAGTGGTGGTGAACTGTCCCTTTGAATTAACTGTGGCAATCTGGGTGCTGTGCCTTCTCAAATGGCTCCAGCAAGTCATTCAGTTGAAGGTGAGCAAGAAATATCAGTCTTTGCCATCGATGCCTACATCCCAAGAAAGAATGAAATTGTAGGTATTTACAAAGTTTTCAGCCAATGGCAATTTAAATGTTAAGGATAATAAATAATAGCCAGAATGTTTTCTCGATAAGTTCACATTTGGATTTGCAAACGTTCTGCCATTAAATGTGAGGGATTGTTATGTTTACAGAATAATGTATACAATTGTTTGTAAGTTACCACTGATGAGTAGTAACTCTCTGGGTGAGATAGCACAGTGTAAATATGACATCTCCCTTGAAATAAACTAATTTGTGTGTGTGCACGTGTTTGTCTGTGAACATTGTTTTTAAAACTGGAGTCAGAGCCTTTTTTTTAGGGAGCAGTTTCCTGTGTGAAGATTGTCCGGATTAGATAGATCGCGAGAACGTGTTGGTTAATAAATTGAAATTAACCACGGGAGCGCTGGGGCTAAAATAATGCAGGCAGGATTGTTTCGCTCGCAGTCAGACATTGAAGCTGGGAGGGAGGTTAGTCTGGAGTACCCCCCCGGTACTGCTCCGATTTCACACTCGGTCGACGGGCCAGTAAATGGAGATGTCAGGAGCAGATATTCAAAGAAGCAACACCAAGTCTAAGAAAAATGCGGTAAGGTCCTTCTGGCTAAACCCCTTCCCCTTGCACAGCCCCAGTTTCACAAGGATAAAGACTGCGGCACTGACTGCACTAACACACAGACACTGAGCACTGCTAATGCAGAAAGTAACAGCTGCTAGTACCGCAGTAGCTGCTCAGTGATGTCTGGACACCTTTTCTACATGGGATCTGTAGAGGCGTCCGTTTGGTTTTGTCTCATGTTACATATGTGAGTGCATGTGTGTGTTTGAGGTGCTGGGAGATTTAACTCACTGCGCTGTGACGTTGAATTTTGAATCTTTAACTCATGCTTGGGCACACTGCAATGGCCAACATATTCCCAGTTGCTGCATTGGTCATTTTCCTGCAATTGTTAACTGGGCAGGACAAACACAGGAGGTAAAAACAATGACTGCAGATGCTGGAAACCAGATTCTGGATTAGTGGTGCTGGAAGAGCACAGCAGTTCAGGCAGCATCCGAGGAGCAGTGAAATCGACGTTTCGGGCAAAAGCCCTTCATCAGGAATAAAGGCAGAGAGCCTGGAGCGTGGAGAGATAAGCTAGAGGAGGGTGGGGGTGGGGAGAAAGTAGCATAGAGTACAATGGATGAGTGGGGGAGGGGATGAAGGTGATAGGTCAGGGAGGAGAGGGTGGAGTGGATAGGTGGAAAAGGAGATAGGCAGGTCGGACAAGTCCGGACAAGTCATGGGGACAGTGCTGAGCTGGAAGTTTGGAACTAGGGTGAGGTGGGGGAAGGGGAAATGAGGAAACTGGTGAAGTCCACATTGATGCCCTGGGGTTGGAGTGTTCCGAGGCGGAAGATGAGGCATTCTACCTCCAGGCGTCTGGTGGTGAGGGAGCGGCGGTGAAGGAGGCCCAGGACCTCCATGTCCTCGGCAGAGTGGGAGAGGGAGTTGAAATGTTGGGTCACGGGGCAGTGCGGTTGATTGGTGCGGGTGTCTCGGAGATGTTCCCTAAAGCGCTCTGCTAGGAGGTGCCCAGTCTCCCCAATGTAGAGGAGACCGCATCGGGAGCAACGGATATAATAAATGATATTAGTGGATATGCAAGTAAAACTTTGATGGATGTGGAAGGCTCCTTTAGGGCCTTGGATAGAGGTGAAGGAGGAGGTGTGGGCGCAGGTTTTACAGTTCCTGCGGTGGCAGAGGAAGGTACCAGGATGGGAGGGTGGGTTGTAGGGGGGTGTGGACCTGACCAGGTAGTCATGGAGGGAACGGTCTTTGTGGAAGGCGGAGAGGGGTGGGGAAGGAAATATATCCCTGGTGGTGGGGTCTGTTTGTAAGTGGCGGAAATGTCGGCGGATGATTTGGTTTATGCGAAGGTTGGTAGGGTGGAAGCTGAGCACCGGGGCGTTCTGTCCTTGTTACGGTTGGAGGGGTGGGGTCTGAGGGTGGAGGTGCGGGTTGTAGATGAGATGCGTTGGAGGGCATCTTTAACCACATGGGAAGGGAAATTGCAATCTCTAAAGAAGGAGGCCATCTGGTGTGTTCTATGGTGGAACTGGTCCTCCTGGGAGCAGATCCGGCGGAGGCGGAGGAATTGGGAATACGGGATGGCATTTTTGCAGGAGGTAGGGTGGGAAGAGGTGTAATCCAGGTAGCTGTGGGAGTCGGTGGGTTTGTAAAAAATGTCAGTGTCAAGTCGGTCGTCATTAATGGAGATGGAGAGGTCCAGGAAGGGGAGGGAGGTGTCAGAGATGGTCCAGGTAAATTTAAGGTCAGGGTGGAATGTGTTGGTGAAGTTGATGAATTGCTCAACCTCCTCGCGGGAGCACGAGGTGGCGCCAATGCAGTCATCAATGTGGCGGAGGAAGAGGTGGGGAGTGGTGCCGGAGTAATTACGGAAGATCAACTGCTCTACGTAGCCAACAAAGAGACACACTCTCATTCGTTTGGCTGAACTGGTCCTCACACTTAACAATTTCTCCTTTGAATCCTCGCACTTCCTCCAGACCAAAGGGGTAGCCATAGGCACACGTATGGGCCCCAGCTATGCCTGTCTCTTTGTTGGCTACACTGACATTTTTTACAAACCCACCGACTCCCACAGCTACCTGGATTACACCTCTTCCCACCCTACCTCCTGCAAAAATGCCATCCCATATTCCCAATTCCTCCGCCTCCGCCGGATCTGCTCCCAGGAGGACCAGTTCCATCACAGAACACACCAGATGGCCTCCTTCTTTAGAGACCGCAATTTCACTTCCGACGTGGTTAAAGATGCCCTCCAACGCATCTTGTCCACAACCCGCACCTCCACCCTCAGACCCCACCCCTCCAACCGTAACAAGGACAGAACGCCCCTGGTGCTCACCTTCCACCCTACCAATCTTCGCATAAACCAAATCATCCGCCGACTTTTCCCCCACTTCCAAACGGACCCCACCACCAGGGATATATTTCCCTCCCCACCCCTTTCCGCCTTCCGCAAAGACCGTTCCCTCCGTAACTACCTGGTCAGGTCCACGCCCCCCTACAACCCACCCTCCCCTACAACCCCACCCTCCCATCCTGGCACCTTCCCCTACCACCGCAGGAACTATAAAACCTGCGCCCACACCTCCTCCCTCACCTCCATCCAAGGCCCTAAAGGAGCCTTCCACATCCATCAAAGTTTTACTTGCACATCCACTAATATCATTTATTGTATCTGTTGCTCCCAATGCGGTCTCCTCTACATTGGGGAGACTGGGCGCCTCCTAGCAGAGCGCTTTAGGGAACATCTCTGGGACACCCGCACCAATCAACCACACCGCCCCGTGATCCAACATTTCAACTCCCCCTCCCACTCTGCCGAGGACATGGAGGTCTGGGCCTCCTTCACTGCCGCTCCCTCACCACCAGACGCCTGGAGGAAGAATGCCTCATCTTCCGCCTCGGAACACTTCAACCCCAGGGCATCAATGTGGACTTCAACAGTTTCCTCATTTCCCCTTCCCCCACCTCACCCTAGTTCCAAACTTCCAGCTCAGCACTGTCCCCATGACTTGTCCGGACTTGTCCTACCTGCCTATCTCCTTTTCCACCTATCCACTCCACCCTCTCCTCCCTGACCTATCACCTTCATCCCCTCCCCCACTCACCCATTGTACTCTATGCTACTTTCTCCCCACCCCCACCCTCCTCGAGCTTATCTCTCCATGCTTCAGGCTCACTGCCTTTATTCCTGATGAAGGGCTTTTGCCCGAAACGTCGATTTCGCTGTTCCTTGGATGCTGCCTGAACTGCTGTGCTCTTCCAGCACCACTAATCCAGGACAAATACAGGAGGCCTTTTCTTTCTGCATCCAGTTTTTCTCTCTCTCTTTCTCTATCTGGTTAAGTTGCATGCAAAATCACAATAGGATTAATTAGCATCTCTCTGCCTCCTTCACCCGTGCCAGGATCTTGTGGGTACAGATCGCACTCTGGAATCCCGAGGGTAAAGACCAGTGCAGTAACTGAGGGAGTGCTGCACTGTCAGACTCGCTGCCTTTTAGTTGGACCAATGAAACTGAGGCTTTGTCTGCTCTCTGAGTTGGTCATCAAGGAGCCCATGGCAGTGTGTGAGGAGAGCAGTGGGACCACCTCTGGTGCCCTCACCTATACTTATCCCTCAATCATCATGATTAGTCAGTGAGCTTATTGCCAGTCTGGTGCTTGTAGGATCTTGCTGTTGCATAAATTAGCTTCTGGGCTTGTCAATGATTGCCTTTCAAATGTACAATTTGCAGCATCACTGGAGGAGTTGGATATTGTCCTCGGGGAAAGGATGAAAAGATATCGGGGTAAGTGGGACCAAGCTATTGAGTTGGATGATCAGCCATGATCATAATGAATGGTCGAGCAGTTTGGAAGGGCCGAATGACCTACTTCTGCTCCTATTTTCTATATTTCCGTGTACTCTACACAGCCTCAGGAAGTTGTTTATAAATGCAGTGTAAAAGGCAAGTCCTCCATATTATTAAGTTCCAATGGTATTGAGTGGGTTGATGGAGGTAGGAGTAATTGGATGTGTGAGTAACCATGGAAACTACTGGAATATTTGTCCTTGTTTCAAAGGATTTCGGAATACAAAGTGGAGCATGAATCGTACTTCTACTACACAGAGTGTTAGATTTCATCTGCAGTTTTGCAACCCCAAACCTCAGGCAAAACCCATTTTCTTGGTATATGTGCAGAACAAATTCACCAGAATGACTGAGTGTGGGCTGTGTTAAATTATTAAGTATGGGTTACATTAGCACAGTTTGTATTCCTGTGAGTTTAGAAGGTGGAGAGAGGATCTGACTGAGGGGGTGAACATATATATATAAGGGTTTGACAGAGCAGATTAACAGAAACAGTTGCCTCTAAAGGAGAGAGCACCAAGGGTGTGTAATCTTAAACATAGTGCGAGGCTGTTTAGGAATGAATTCAGGAAATATTCTTTCATACAAATGTTAGTGACAATCAGGAACTCCCTGCTGCAGAATAGCAGAGATTTAGGGGGGATAATTAGGGATTTCAGGACTGAGATCAGTAGATTTTTTTGTTGGATTGGGATGTCAATGGCTGTGGAGTGAATGTAAAGTGCTCGGAATATGTAGCTGGTCAGAAAGGCCATCCATTTGAGATATGAACTGTTTCTCTCTTCATGGAGGCTGCTGGGCATTTCTGCAGTCTCAGTGAAGAGAGAAACAGTGAACCTTTCAGACAGAGGACCTTCGAGACCTACTGAGTATTCACAACATTTTCAAGTTTTGTTTCGAATTGCCATCATCTGCACAATTTTGATTTCGATATGCGTCTAAAGGAGGTGTAAGGGAAAGTAACAGAGTAATCATCAGCAGCTGCTGGCTGAATTCAAGACAAAGTGTACAGAGGCAGGAGTAATGATCTGAAATTGTCAAACTCAGTGTTAAATCTGGAAGATTGTAAAACATCTCATTAAAAGTGGGATCCTTAGTGGAACTTCACTGAAGGTGTGCAGGAAGCCAGGGTCAGGAGTCAGAGAAGGCAAATGGAGTTGCATACAGATTGGCCATGACATTATTGAATGGTAACCAGCCTTAAGGGATTGAGTGGACTGCAGCGGTTGAGGAAGGCATCTCACCACTATCTCTTCAGGAACAATTAGAGACGGGCAATAATTTCTGGCCAAGCCAACAATGTTCAGATCTCCTAAAGAAATAATAAGAGTAAAATGACTCACTCAGATACATTGTTCACATATTTGAGCTGTCCGATGAGGTATAGCACTTGAAGAAATTGGAATTTGACTCATACATTATGAATAATATGCAGCGCCGTTGTCATTATATATGTGACAGTGTTCTTTGAAACTTCGAAGCAAAATTGAAATACATTATTCAACATGACACCACACTTTCACAAAACCAACCCACATCCATATGCCTCTCTTTTAAAACAATTCAGATTTCAAAAATAAGAATAGTAATATGTTTTATAAAAATACCATTGCCATAATCCTAAAAGACCATAGGACTGCTCCTTCATCAGAGAGGGGTGTGTGATAACTGGTGGTGGTTTTACCTGAGGGTCACTATACCTCAGGTAAGGGGAGACGTTGAAAATTCATAGTAACCTCAGCCAGTGCTGGAATTGAACCCACACTATTAGCATTACTCTACATCACAAATCAGCCAATCGAGCTAACCAACACCTTCATTATCTACTGTATTCTTCTGCAGGCCCAGACTCCAAGAATTTTGCTTACATAGTTCTTTCTCTCTCACTCTCTCTCTCTGTCTATCTCTTTTCTAGCTTGGTAACAATTTTGACGATTTTGTGTTAATGTTGCAATCGTTCTACTGTGAAAAACACCTGATTCAGGTCTTGTGACTCTTTACTAGATCCAATGATCTTAGTTTTTCAGACTGCCAGCATCTACACCATTTTGTGCTTTTAGTTTCACCTTGAGGTATAGGCAGCAGAGAGGGCTGGCGGGGGTAATGCTGTTGATGTGGTGTACATGAACTTCAAAAAGATGCTGAATACCATAGGACCTGAGAAAGAATGTTTAAGTTTCTGGAGACAATCTGGATATGAAATGGGCTGAAGGATAGAAATGAGAGAATAATGATTAATGTTTTGGACGAGAGGAAGATTTGTATTGGAATTCCCCAGGTATTGGGGCCCTGGCTTTTTCTGATGTATAGGAATAATCTGGATCATGGTGTGCAGGCGACAATTTAAAATTGTGCAGATGTGTAATGAGGAGGACTTTGTAGAGTTTCAAAAGGACATTGACAAGGTGGTGGAGTCAATGGGGAGTGAGCAGATGAGGTTCAGTGCAGGGAAGTATGAGGCAATCCATTTGAAAGAAAGAATATTGAGAGACAGTATAAATTAATGAATCACACTCCAGAGAGTGGGCAGGAGCAGAGAGATCAGGGTGTATCATTCAAATATATCATTTAAAGTAGCATGCCAGGTAGAGAGAGCTGTTAATATAGCTCCAGTATTCATTACTAGGTCCACAGAGCACAAAAGCAGGGAGGTGATGCTGAACTCAGTGTATCGTGTACAGTTCTGGGTGTCTCACTTTCAGGAGGAGACAAACATGTGGGAGAAAGCATGGAAGTGGTTTACAAGAATGGTTCCAAAGTCACTTGGTCACTTCTTTCCCCAAACTCCCCCTGCATCACCCCTGAGGTAGATCCACCATACTCCATGTCTCAAATTCCTCCATTTTCGAAGAGGCATCTCTTTAATTGAAATGGGAACAATTCTCATTGGTGTCAGATCAAGAACCAGAGGGTTCAGATTTAAAGTATTAACAAAAAGAAGAAATGATTGAAGATCCCAGTCTAGCCTCTGTGTGACTATTATTCTACATCAAAGTGGTTGACTCTCAGCTACTCTCTGAAGTTGTTCAATATCGAAAGAGGACTACCCTTCCTTATCCTATTGATTTTGTATCCATTTTCAACAATTCAGCTTGAAGACTTTGGTGAGATTAATAATGAGGGTTACTTATTCTCTCACAATTACAAGGTATTGGTGAGACCACATCGTCAGTAAGTTAAAAATCACACAACACCAGGTTATAGTCCAACAGGTTTACTTGGAAGTACAGGTAAACAATCCTTTATCCGAACCCCTCGGGACTAGCTGTCTTTTAGATTTCAGAATTTTTCAGATAAAGGATTAAATGATATTTTCATAGTAAAATACAAAAAAAAATTGCCGAACGGCAGACCCACCTGTGATTAATATGATCACTGAGACAGAACTGGTGCCTGCAAGTGCTGGGCTATGCCGCTACGTCACATCTGAGTGACGTGAGCCGAATGGGTGTGAAGTTGCTTTAACTGTTTGCATGCCAAACAACCTTGTTAATGAGAAAAAAACTTCAGGAAAACACCTTTGGATTTTGGAGCTTTTCGGATTTTAGAATTTTGGATAAAGGATTGTCTGTACTAGCTGACGAAGGAGCAGTGCTCCGATAGCTAGTGCTTCTAAGTAAACCTGTTGGGCCATAATCTGGTTTTGTGTGATTTTTAACTTTGTCCACCTCAGTCCAACATCAGCATCTTCACATCACATCTGGAGGACTGAGAGCAGTTTTGGTTCCCTTACATAAGGAATGCTATTTCATTGGAGGCAGTTCAGAGAAGGTTCACTCGGACTGTCCCTGGTGTGGAGGGATTGTTGTATGAACAAAGGCTGAACGGATTGGAATTCTAATCACTGAAGTTTAGAAGAAAGAGATGTTGAAACATTCTTAAGGGGCTTGACAGGGTAGATGTGAGAGAATGTTTCCCCTCATGGAAGAGTCAAGGACCAGAGTGCATCTTCCCAGAATTAAAGGGCAGCAGCCTTAAGATTGAGATAAGGCGGAATTTCATCTCTGAGAGGATTGAGTTTTTGAAACACCTTTCCACAGAGAGCTGTCAGGTAGAGTCCTTCTGCATATTTAGGGTTGCACTAAATAGTTTATTGATCAGTCAGGAATCAAGGGTTATGGGCAAACAGCAAGAAAGTGGACATGAGGAACGTTGGATCAGCTGTACTCCTGCTGAATAGTGGAGAGGCTCGATGGGCTGAATGGCTTCCTCTTCCTATTTCTTATAGTTTTATGGTCTCAGAGTAAAGGGTCATCCATTTAAGACAGAGAGGAGGAAGAATTTTTTCTTTATAGAGGGTCATTAATCTGTAGAACTCTTTATCAGAGGGCTGTCGAGGCTGGGTCGTTAAGTATATTTAAGACTGGGATGGACAGAAATAGAAATTGATGGAAACTCTGACAGCATTGGGTCGTTCTGAGGAACGGTCGCTCGACCCAAAACGTGAAAGTGGAAGGGTTTCTCGACCTGAAACGTGAACCCTGGTTTCTCTTCACAGATACTGCCAGACCTGCAGGTTTTTCCAGCAATTTCAATTTTGGTCCTTGATTTACAGCATCCACAGTCCTTTTGGTTTTAATAGGGAATCCAAAGTTGTAGTGAAAAGGACGGAAAGTGCAGTGGAGGATTATCAAATCAGCCACCATCTCATTGGCTGTGCAAAGGCAATGAGGTGTATTGCCTAGTTCTGCTCCATTGCCTCACGGTCTTATAAAGTCTTTTCCAAATTGGGTGGCACAGATAGCACTGTTGCCTGACAGCGCCAGGGACCTGGGTTTGATTCCACCCTAGGGTGACTGTCTGTGTGGAGTTAGCACATTCTCCCTGTGCCTGTGTGGGTTTCTTTCAGGTGACTCAGTTTCCTCCCACAGTCCAAAGATGTGTAGGTTAGGGTGGATTGGCCATGCTAAATTGCCCATATAACCAGGGATGTGCAAACTAGGTGAGTTAGCCATGGGCAGTACAGGGGTAGGGGGATGGGTCAGTATGGAATGCTGTTCAGTATTGATCCGATAGGCTGAATGGCCTGTTTTCACTGTAGGAATTCTATGATGTGTTGTTCATGTTGATTCCATGACCTACATGGAGGGTGACACGGTGGCTCAGTGGTTAACACTGCTGCCTCACAGTGCCAGAGATCTGGGCCTGATTTGTGTGGAGTTTCCACATTCTCCTCATGTCTATGTGGGTTTCCTCCTGCCATCCAAGGATGTGCAGGTTAAGTGAATTGGCCGTGCTAAAGTACCGATGGTGTTCAGGGATGCCAGGTGCATTAGTCAAGGGAAGTGTGAACAGGGGAATGGGTTAGGGTGGGATACTCTTTGAAGGGTCAGTGTGGACTCGTTGGGCCGAAGGGCCTGTTTCCATACTGTAGGGATTCTATCCTATTCCTCTACATTGTGATCTAACAACTATGAGATTTACCCAGTCTATTCGGAAGTGAAAGCCACTATCCCACAATGAAAGGTTGATAATGTCTGTTCACTTTCACCTACCACAAATTGAGTTTTTAACCTTTCCTCTTGTGCAACATGCAGCAATGAAGCAGCCAGTTTGGAAATTGTGTGTTTGTGTTGGTCCATACTTAAACAAAGAGAGGTGTGACTTGCCCAGATGGCCGTGGATGCCTACATTGAATGAAGTATTTGTTTGAGATGTTGGTTGTATTTAATCAGCTACCAAAGGTGACATGATTAGCGGCAAACATTTTAATGACTGGTTTGTATCCAGTTTTTAAAAGTATTGACTGAAAGCTCATAATATGACTTTTTTATATGTGACGAGACTTGCTGCAGAGTTTAAATGGAACCTTGTGCAGTTTGACCAGAGCTCTGTGTTTGAATGGTGCCCTGTATAGTTTGATCATTACCATCTGGTGATTTGAGCTGCTTTACCATAAAGATGTTGAATTGTCACTAAAAGCTAACGGGCTCCCAAAATTCTTTCTGGAAGGAAATCTGCCACCCTTACCCAGTCTGGGTATCTGAGACTCCAGAGACACAGGAACATAGCTGCCCTCTCAAGAGGCCACACTGGCCAGGGAATAATGTCAAACCTGCTACAGCACAAATCTCCAACATTACCTTCTTGGGAGAACTGAGGATGGCCAATAAAGAAGCCTTTATTGTGCTTCTCAGTGATACCCACGTCCAAGAACTGACTAAAATAGGGCACGCCACTTGAAGATTTTGTGCTTGAAGGTGGGAAACAGCTGGTGTAATATACTGTGCTTTTCACAATGACCTCTCCATGATTCTGTCATTAGACTATGATGTGGCACAGAATTGGTGTGAATTTGCTTCCATGAATTTATATCAATGTACATATTCTTTCAGTACTTCTCACTAAATAGCTCCCACTCAGTCACTGATTTTTGCAGTTATATATTATGCTTATCCGATAGTTTGTAGTTATGTATTATACTTACCCAATATTTTGCAGTTATATACTATACTTACCCAATATTTCTAAGGGAATAATCTTTAAGCATAGGAGTCTGAGTTACTGCTGATGAGACAAGTGTCCGACAACTTGTACCAAATTTCTCTCTCTGCAATTTAAATTGTACCATGAGCATGTCTGAAATAAATCAATAAATGCTCAAGTTATATAAATGTCCAATAACATTTGATATGATGGTGTTCAGGGGTAGAAAGCAACACTATCAAAAGTAATTTCTTTGCTATTGAATCTGTTCGCCTGTTTATACACGCACTGGAATTGTGAGTCTCACAGAGTGTCAGAGAATTGGCAAGCACGTTCACACGTGTGTTGTGGTCTGAAGTTACAGATAATGTTACAACCCACTACAACACTCGAGCCCCACTACTGCGGATCTTTTCACAAAGATTTCAGAAAAAAATAATCAAATCACTGCAACTCCCCAGTTTACTCAGGTTAACAGAAACTACTGATTGGGTTTTTGTATATATCCAATAATTTCTTTTAATTACAATAATTCAATCTGAACCACAAGAAACTAAAATCTGTTAGCTTAAGCTCTGTTTTAAACTTCTACATGTCCACACACACATGTGTATGTGCACACACACACACAGAAGAACAAACATGTATGTTATGGGAGGAGGGAACAATACTGGGGAAACACAGTTCATTAGTACCAGTCCTCAGAATTAGACGAAATGTTCATTTTGCTTCTTCCAAGTCCTTCCCCTTATTTTCAGATCTGCTAAAGTCACAAGCACTTGACACATTGAATGTTCAGTCTTTCAGTCACTGGTGAGAGGTGTCAGCTAACAGCAAATGCTGGGAGCTACCTTCAGTTCTTGGCTATTTGATTTGATTTGATTTATTCTTGTCACGTACTGAGGTACAGTGAAAACTTTTGTTTTGTGTGGGGTACAGGTAGATCATACCATACAAAGACCATAGGGTAATAGAACAGGTAGAATTTCACTGCAAAGAGAGAAGGTGAAGGATACTACCTCTTGCATTCTAGAGACCTTCTTCCCTCTGTATTGTCTGCACTCCGATTGGCCCTCCAATCAGAAAGTCATTGTCATGCTGATGATGTCTAGCCCCTCACAACTGATGCTGATTGAAGATCAAATCAACAGTCTGTCTCTGAGCAAAGTTTGTTCTGCACCCTTACCCACTATGGTGTCACAGCTTAAACAAGTTAACAGTGTAAACGCAACTCACAATGAGTTCTTGTTTTTAAAATGTGCAGCGATTTCTTCCCAAGCTCTTGGTTTAGGACAGTTTGTTTCCCATTTTGGAGCACAATCCAAAATGCAGAAACACAGATAGATGTTTTTACAAGATTCATGTTAGACATTCTTCAACATTCTGAACATCACAGGAATGACCAGGATTCTGTCTCACTGACCAAGGGTGTGGGTTGGATGGATTTTTAAAAATTCACTCATGAAATCTGGCCAGGCCAGCA
This sequence comes from Chiloscyllium plagiosum, assembly GCF_037043375.1. Lineage (NCBI taxonomy): Eukaryota > Metazoa > Chordata > Chondrichthyes > Orectolobiformes > Hemiscylliidae > Chiloscyllium > Chiloscyllium plagiosum. Next base: position 5,422,420 of record NW_028270149.1, on the reverse strand, counting down.
TTTATTTCACATCTCTACTTGGGCAGAGGGCTGTTAAGAGTCAACCAAATTGCTGTGGGTCTGGAGTCAAATGAAGGCCAGACCAGGGAAGGATGGCAGTTTCCTTCCTTAAAGGGCATTAGTGAACCAGATGGGATTTTCCTGACAATTGACAATGGATTCATGGTCATCATCAACTCTAAAATCCAGATGTTTTATTGAATTCACCATCTAGAGACTTAGAGTCATAGAGATGTACAACATGGAAACAGACTCTTCGGTCCAACCCATCTATGCAGACCAGATATCCCAACCCAATCTAGTCCCACTGCCAGCACCCGGCCCATATCCCTCCAAACCTTTTCTATTCATATACCCATCCAAATGTCTTTTAAATGTTGCAATTGTACCAGCCTCCACCACATCCTCTGGCAGCCCATTCCATACACGCACCATCCTCCGCATGAAAACATTGACCCTTAGATCTCTTTTATATCTTTCCCCTCTCACCCTAAACCTATGCCCTCTAGTTTTGGACTCCCCGACCCCAGGGAAAAGACTTTGCCTATTTACCCTATCCATGCCCCTCATAATTTTATAACCTCTATAAGGTCACCCCTCAGCCTCCGACACTCCAGGGAAAACAGCCCTAGCCTATTCAACCTCTCCCTATAGCTCAAATACTCCAACCCTGGCAACATCCTTGTAGATCTTTTCTGAACCCTTTCAGGTTTTACCACGTCTTTCCGATAGGAAGGAGACCAGAATTGCACGCAATATTCCAACAGTGGCCTAACCAATGTTCTGTACAGCCGCAACATGACCTCCCAACTCCTGTACTCAATACACTGTCCAATAAAGCATACCAAACACCGCCTTCACTATCCTATCTACCTGCGACTCCACTTTCAAGGAGCTGCCAAGACAGGATTTGAACCCAGGTCCCCAGAACATTAGCTGAGTTTCAGGATTAATAGTCTGGTGATAATACCATTGGGCCATTGCTTCCCCAATTTGCAAGTTGATAATCCATTTGATTGTGTTAAAAATGCACCTTCCTGAGTCATCAAGTCCTAGAATGGGACTTGAACCCAGAGCTTCTAGCTCAGAGACAGGAACACTACCAATGCCCGACAGATGTTCCACTGGGAGATTGTATTGCTGCATGTTTCAGGACTGGAATCTGGTTTGTAGTGACCAGAGGATAAAGGAAAGGCTAGGGCTGCATGGACTCTAACCTCAGATGTCAGACCGTAGTTAGAATATTCATAATTGCTAGCTGCTCTCTTTCATTCTCCTCACTCACTTGCTTTCGTGCACTCACTCGCCCATTTGTCATACTTTTTCTCTCTGTCCCTCTCTCCCTCCGCCGCCAACCCCCCCCAGTGTTCTCACTCTTGCTTTCTGGAGAGATGGCAATTTAGGGTGTAGGTTTGCTCGCTGAGCTGTAGGTTTGGTATCCAGACGTTTCATTACCTGGCGAGGTAACATCATCAGTGGCGACCTCCAAGTGAAGCGAAGCTGTTCTCTCCTGCTTCAGCGAGCAAACCTACACCCTTAACCTCAGCCTGAGCTACAAACCTTCACAAACTTGCAAAAAAGATGGCAATTTTTGATGTGCTTTTATAAAATAAACAAATTTTGACATGTTTGAAGAGTATTCCCCTGTCTAAATCAGTGCAGTGACCCAATGTAGACACAGACCATAGACCAATCACTGCCGAATTGTTTTTGTTGAATATCTGGTAATGACCAGTGTTGTGTTAAATGAGCATTGAATTAGATTAGATTACTTACAGTGTGGGAACAGGCCCTTCGGCCCAACAAGTCCACACCGACCGCCGAAGCGCAACCCACCCCGACCCATTTATCCCTGCATCTAACACTATGGGCAATTTAGCACGGCCAATTCACCTAACCTGCACATCTTTGGACTGTGGGAGGAAACCGGAGCGCCCGGAGGAAACCCACACAGACACGGGGAGAATGTGCAAACTCCACACAGTCAGTCGCCTGAGGCAGGAATTGAACCCGGTTCTCTGGCGCTGTGAGGCAGCAGTGCTAACCACTGTGCCACCATGCCCCCCACGGTTTTGGCTTGGCTTGAAACAACAACAACTTGTATTTACATAGCATGTTTAATATCATGAAATGTCAAAGGCACTTCACAGGAGTATTATAAAAACAAAACTTAACACAAAGCCACAGAGATATTAAAGCAGGTGACCAAAAGATTGTTTGAAAGGTAAATTTTAAGTAACATCTTTAAATGTGGAGAGAAAGGTCAAGATATAGGAGGTCCAGGAGGGGAGTGTCAGCAATGTAGGGCCGAGGCAGCTGACGTCACAGGTACCAACGATGCAGCGAGGAAAAGTGGGAATATCGAAGGGATATTGTGGTGCGGTGCAGTGTTGGAAGGGAGTGGGGAAGTGTGAGAGCATGCAGGACTTTGACAACAAGGATGTTGAATTGAAGATCAGGTTTGTTGCTTAATTGGAAGCCATTATAGCTCAGCTAGTGTAATAAAACAAATATACTAGAGATCTTTGAAAGAAACAGAGAAATTGCTGGTGAAATTCAGCAGAACCGGCAGCATCAGGGTGACACGTGGCTCAGTGGTTAGCACTGTTGCCTCACAGCGCCAGAGACCCGGGTTCAATTCCAGCCTCGGGTGACTGTCTGTGTGGAGTTTGCACATTCTCTCCGTGTCTGCGTGGGTTTCCTTCCACAATCTGAAGATACGCAGGTTTAGTGAATTGGCCAAGCTAAATTGCCTGAGGAGTTCAGGGATGTGTAGGTTGGATGCATCAGTCAGAGGTAAATATAGGGTAGGTGAATGGGTCTGGGTGGGTTACTCTTTGGAGGATCAGTGTGGACTTGTTGGGCTAAATGTTTCCACAATGTAGGAATTCTAATTCTAATCTATTCAGAGAGAAAACAGAGTGAATGTTCTGAGCCCAGTGCCCATCTTCAAACTGGTTGAACTGCTCCAGTGAGTGCAGGGCTGATTAATGAATAAGGCTGATGCAAGTCAGGACATGACTGCAAAGTTTTGGATGACTTTAAATTTACTGAGTGTGAAGGAGAGGGGCCAGGCAAGCATTGAAATAGACATGTCTAGAGACAGCATTGGCATTGATGAGGCTTTCAGCAGCAGATACATTAAGGCCGGGACAGAGTCATGGAATGCTACCCAGCTCAGAGTTGGCAGTTTTAGTGACGGAGCAAGTAAAATACAAAAGATACAGGCAGAAGATACAAAAGCTTAAACACACGTACCAACAGATTCAAGAGCAGCTTCTTCCCCGTTATTCGGGGAAGGGCCTCTCAAATGTTAAATTTAATGTTGATCTCACTTTTTGTGCCCCTTCTCTGCAGCTATAACATTGTATTCCTCGCTCTGCTCTATTCCCCTAATGTACTTTGTATGGTATGACTTGCATGTATTGCATGCAAACCAAATTTTTTTACTGAACCTAGGTACATGCGATAATAATAAATCGAATCAAAATAAATAATTGGAAGTTCATCTCAGAGCCCAAATTAGCAAAAGGTTGCACAATGTCTAAAACCAAAAGGCAAAATGAGATACCCACAGGGCCTCAGAGCATCAGCAAAGAGAGATCAAGTTAAGGATTCAGGTCGATGGTCTTTCATTGGAGCTGGGGATTGTTAAAAATATAATAGGTTTTAATGAGGTGAAATGGAGGGAGAGTGGAAAAAGAACAAAAGTGAAATAATGAGCAGAAGGTGAGTGAAATTGAGATACTCCGAAAGGAATGGAGATGGGAGGAGGAAAAGAAATGAAGGAGGAGCAGGTGAGGTGCTGTCTGAAAGTAAGAGAAAGGAACCAAAACAGGTCTCTTCACTGTTCCTTCTGATTGTGGAGCTTTTTTTTCGTTCATTCATGGAATGAGGGTGTCGCTGGCTAGGTCATCATTTATTGCCCATCTTAGAGGCCGGTTAAGAGTCACCCATATTGCTAACTCTAATTCAACCACTAACTCTTCCGTTCTTCAATGTCCAGCTGCCGTTGAGCCTGTGGTATGACCTCAGCTGGTTTAAGGTTTTAGTGAGGAAATGTAGCTTGTGAGGCATTTGAAGTTGTTGTTCGGTTTGCCAAGTTGATTAATTTTTTTGCAAGGATTTCATCTCCCTCCTGGATGACATCTTCAGTGCTGTGTAGTCGCCGGATGAAGCTCTGATTTTGTGATATGCCCCAAATGTTTACGTTCTGTCTGTTGTGGTGGGTGCTTATACTTCTGGTTTTGTGCTGTCATGGTCTGTAGGTGGGGTCTAGTTCAATGTGTTTGTTTGTGGATACGGTGAATGAATACCAAGCTTCCAGGAATTCCCGAGCTTGTCTTTGTTTAGCCTGGGAGCAAGTGAGGACTGCAGATTCTGGAGGTCAGAGTCGAGTGTGTAATGCTGGAAAAGCATAGCAGGTCAGGCAGCATCCGAGGAGCAGGAGAGTCATGTTTGTTTTGCTTGTCCCAGTATCGTCACATTGTCCAAGTGAATTGGTGTCCTTCATTGTCAAAAGGAGGACTGGTCATGTCATTTGGTTGCTAGCTGATACTCATGTATTTTGATGGCAGGTTTCCTGCCCGTTTGTCCTATGTAATGTTTCTCACAGTTTATATATCACATTCATGCTGCATGCTGCAGGTATTGGCTCTTTTGTCCTGGGGAGTAGCTGGTGAAGCATGGCTCTGGGTTTGTGTGCTGTCATTATTCCCAGAGCATGTAGAAGTCTCGTTGTTAGTTCAGTGATGTTTCTAATGTAGAGTAGGGTGGTCAGTGTGTTACAGGGCACAGTGCTTTCTTGATGTTATTTGTATGCCAAGCATCAATGAATGAAGCCAACAGGATACCTACCCATTATTGGCAAACAGGCAAGAAACTCGCTACCAGAATACACGAGCATCAGTGAGCAGCAAAGCCTCAGTACCAACTCACCCTCATATCAATACACACTGATAATGAAGGGCACCAATTCACTTGGGCAATGTTACGATATAGGACAGGCGAAATAAAGACAAGCTTGGCAATTCCTGGAGGCCTGGTATTCATTTTAACAAACAAGTTAAAATAGACCCCATCTGCAGACCACTGCAGTACACAACCGAAAGTTAAACCACCCACCACAACAGACAGAACCGTGTAAATTCAGAGCAGATCACAACATCAGAGCTTCATCCGGTGACTACACAGCACTATATCACCCAGGAGGGAGACAAAAGAAATCAACCAGCTCAGCGAGCCAACCAACAACTTCATCTCAGCTGATGTTATTACAGGACAGGTCAGATTCCGGCAGAAATCTTGTTTGTCAGATCACAGTTTGTTTTTTGTTTTAAAGGGATGGTCTGTTATGGAAACGTTTGGGTGCAATGTTGCAGATTTGTTTCTTACAATAAAAGAAACAAAGGGAACAGAATAAAGCCAAGCTATTTGCACACGACGCAAGTTTAGAGATTTTGATTTTAGAGATTATCTAATCTCATTAATCCCAAAGCATTCCTGTACAGATTCCAAACAACCCTGTAAGGTCCCAAAAGCACCCAGATGGGAAATAGGGTGGGCCACAGATCTGTTTCTGGGGGGTCACAGGTAATGGTGTGGGAGCAGGAAGAAACACCATTATAAGAATTTATTTTTTAATTCATTTCATGGGACCCCTGAGAGTCAAGCATGTATTGCTGTGGTCTGGAGCCACGTGTAAGGTAAGGACAACAGTTTCCTTCTCTAAAGGACACCAGTGGACCAGACGGGTTTTCATGGTTTCAACAGTTTCGTGGTCATCATGAGACTCTTAATTCCAGATTCTTTTCATTGAATTCAAATTCCAACATCAGCCGTAGCAGGATTCAAAGCCAGGTCCCAGAACATTAATAGTCTTGTGATAAAACCAGTCATCACCTCCCTGTGTACCTGGCCAGGATTTGATCAATGAGATTGGAACCAGGCTGAGAGCAGTAGGACGACACAGGAGAGAGTATCAAAGACTGCTGATTGGCCGAAGGATAGGAAAGGAATGTTTACCTTGGTCAGAATCACAGCCATGTGAGATGTCATTTGTAACTAGGAGGAGAGAAAAAGTATTTAGAAAAATGCTGACCCCTACAGGAGATGAAACCAGGCGAAGAGATCACACTGACGTGAGATTTGTGGAGATATAGGATTTAGGAGCAAGAGTAGGCCTTTTGGCCCTCTGAACTATCCTTATCCAGGTTGCTAGTTGATCTGGTTGTGGTCTCATCCTCACTTTCCTATCTACCCAATAATCCTCGGCTCCTATGTCTATCAGAGATCGGTCTAACTCAGTCCTAAATAAATTCAATGATCCAGCCTCCACTGCTTCATGGGAAAGAGAATTCACAAAGTAATGAACTTTTCAGAGAAAAAATCCTCCTCATCTCTGTATTTAAAAGGGAGACCTTTTATTTTAAAACTGTATCCCCCAGTTCTCATCTCTCCCATAAGGAAACAGCCTCCCAGCATCCACCGTATCCAGTTGCTTCAGCATCCTGAATGTTTCAATAAGTTTCATTCTCATTCTTCTGTCCTGAGTGGGTGTGGGCTCAGTGGTTTAGGGAGCACAGTGACCCAGTGGTTAGCACTGCTGCCTCACAGCACCAGTGACCGAGATTCAATTCCAGCCTCAGGCAACTATCTGCTCATTCTCCCCGTGTCTGCGTGGGTTTCCTCTGGGTGCTCCAGTTTCCTTCCGCAGTCCAAAGATGTGCAAGTTGGGTAGATTAGCCATGGGAAGTGCAGAGTTATAGCAATAGGGTGGGATGCTCTTCAAAGGTTGGTTTGGGCTTGATAGGCTAAATGGCCTGCTTCCACGCTGTAGGGATTCTATTTTTTATTTAAAAAGTTCAACCTTTCCTCATAAGATTATCCCTATTGTAACAGCACTGAACCTTCATTGAATGATTCTAACACAATAGTGTCCCTTTTCAAATGAAGAGATGAGAGATGACATGGTACACCAGGTGTGGTCTCACCATAGCTCTATACAACTCCTACTTTAACATTTTGTCTAAAATCATTGGCCTTCTATATGATGTGATATTTGCCTCAGTCCAGACTCATCTGTCTTTCCCTTGAAGGCATTGCTGGCAACAGTCCACCACTCCCTGGGATAAGGTTATGGTGCACACTTAATATACACAAGCATCATAATAGCTCACTACCACTGAAATGAAACAAAAATCACTTAATCAGCTCCACTGCCTCCATGCATCTTTATACTTTATGATCAATAGGGCACAGTGGTTACATCATTGTGCAATTCATCAGGAGCTAGTAAAGGGGATTTGTGTGATTCTCTCTAAGCAGATTGTTCATTAAATCCTACACCGTGTCACACATCACTGTGATTTATCAGTGTCTGTGCTGGGACCCCAGTGATTCTTCAAAAAATATTTGTTCACAGAATGTGAACATCACTAGTCAGGCCAGCATTTATTAGGAGGAGGAGAAAGTGAGGTCTGCAGATGCTGGAGATCAAAGTTGAAACTTTATTGCTGGAACAGCACAGCAGGTCAGGCAGCATCCAGGGAACAGGAGATTCGACGTTTCGGGCACAGGCCCTTCTTCAGGAATGAGCAGAGAGTGTTCAGCAGGAGAAGATAAAAGGTAGGGAGGAGGGACTTGGAGGAGGGGAGTTGGAAATGTGATAGGTGGAAAGAGGTCAAGGTGAGGGTGATAGGTCGGAGTAGGATGGAGGCGGAGAGGTCAAGAAGAAGACTGCAGGTCAGGAAGGCGGTGCCGGGCTGGAAGGATCCGGCTGAGACAAGGTGGGGGGAGGGGGGATGAAGAAACTGGTGAAGTCCAAGTTCATCCCCTGCGGTTGGAGGGTTCCCAGTCGGAAGATAAGACGCTCCTCCTCCGACCGTCGGGTTGTTGTGGTTTGGCGGTGGATGAGTCCAATGACCTGCATATCCTCGGTGGAGTGGGAGGGGGAGTTGAAATGCTGTGCCACAGGTTGGTTGGGTTGGTTCGTCCGGGTGGCCCAGAGGTGCTCTCTGAATCGCTCCGCAAGTAGGCGGCCTGTCTCCCCAATATAGAGGAGGCCACACCGGCTGCAGCGGATGCAGTAGATGATGTGGGTGGAGGTGCAGGTGAATCTGTGGCGGATATGGAAGTTTCCTTTGGGGCCTTGGAGAGAAGTGAGGGGGGAGGTGTGGGCGCACGTGTTGCACCTCCTGCGGTTGCAAGGGAAGGTGCCGGGAGTGGAGGTTGGGTCGGTGGGGGGTGTGGATCTGACAAGGGAGTCGCGGAGGGAGTGGTCTTTACGGAAAGCTGATAGGGGAGGGGAGGGAAATATATCCTTGGTGCTGGGGTCTGTTTGGAGGTGGCGGAAGTGACGGCGGATGATGCGCTGTACATGGAGATTGGTGGGGTGGTAGGTGAGGACCAGTGGGGTTCTGTCCTGGTGGCGGTTGGAGGGGCGGGGCTCAAGGGCGGAGGAGCGGGAAGTGGAGGAGATGCGGTGGAGGGCACCGTCGACCACGTCGGGGGGGAAATTGCGGTCCTTGAAGAAGGAGGCCATCTGTGTTGTACGTATTTTGAACTGGTCCTCCTGGGAGCAGATGCGGCGGAGACGAAGGAATTGGGAGAATGGGATGGCGTTTTTACAGGGGGCAGGATGGGAGGAGGTGTAGTCCAGGTAGCTGTGGGAGTCGGTAGGTTTGTAGTAGATGTCCGTGTTGATTCGGTCGCCTGAGATAGAAACAGAAAGGTCTAGGAAGGGGAGGGAGGAGTCCGAGACTGTCCAGGTGAATTTGAGGTCGGGGTGGAAGGTGTTAGTGTAGTGGATGAACTGTTCAACCTCCTCGTGGGAGCACGAGGTAGCGCCGATACAGTCATCAATGTAGCGAAGAAAAAGATGGGGGGTGGGGCCAGTGTAGTTGCGGAAGATGGATTGTTCCACATACCCTACGAAGAGGCAGGCATAGCTGGGGCCCATGCGGGTGCCCATGGCTACTCCTTTTGTTTGGAGAAAGTGGGAGGATTGGAAAGAAAAGTTGTTCAGGGTGAGGACCAGTTCGGTCAGTCGAAGGAGGGTGTCGGTGGAAGGGTACTGGGTGGTACGGCGGGAAAGGAAGAAGCGGAGTGCTTTGAGTCCTTCGTGATGGGGGATGGAGGTGTACAGGGACTGGATGTCCATGGTGAAGATGAGGCGTTGGGGACCGGGGAAGCGGAAATCCTGGAGGAGGTGGAGGGCGTGTCACGAACGTAGGTGGGGAGTTCTTGGACTAATGGGGACAGGACCGTGTCGAGGTATGCCGAGATGAGTTCGGTTGGGCAGGAGCAGGCTGAGACGATGGGTCGTCCGGGGCAGTCAGGTTTGTGGATTTTGGGCAGGAGGTAGAAACGGGCGGTGCGGGGTTGTGGGACTATGAGGTTGGAGGCGGTGGATGGGAGGTCCCCTGAGGTGATGAGGTTATGGACGGTCTGGGAGATGATGGTTTGGTGGTGGGGGGTGGGGTCATGGTCAAGGGGACGGTAGGAGGAGGTATCTGCGAGCTGGCGTTTGGCCTCAGCGGTGTAAAGGTCAGTGCGCCAAACTACTACTGCGCCTCCCTTGTCAGCTGGTTTGATGGTGAGGTTGGGGTTGGAACGGAGGGAGTGGAGGGCTGCGCGTTCCGAGGGTGAGAGGTTGGAGTGGGTGGGGGGAGTGTGGGAGTTCAGGTAGCGGTTAATATCGCGGCGGCAGTTTGCTATGAAGAGGTCGAGGGCAGGTAGGAGGCCAGCACGGGGTGTCCAGGTGGACGGGGTGTGTTGGAGGTGGGAGAAGGGGTCGTCAGCATTTATTACCCAACCTTCAATGCCCAGAGAGCAGTTAAGAGTCAAACACATTGAGTCACACAAAGGCCCAGACAGGGTAAGGATGAGTCACACAAAGGCCCAGACAGGGTAAGGATGGCAGATGTTCTTCCCTGAGGGGCATTGGTGAACCAGGTGGGGTTTTCTTGACAATTGGCAACGGTTTCATTGGACTCTTAATTCCATTTTTTTTTTAAAGTTGAATTCAAATTACACCATCTGGCATGGCAGGATTTGAACCTGGGAATAGTCCGGGGATAATACCAGCAGGTCATCACCTTCTCTCTGAAATACTGGCTGTACTACTGCACCAAACCTTCGTGTTATTCAAGGTTTCTCCTTGATTGTGCTACCCTGTTTGTGATGATTTATCTGCCAGGTTTCTGGTGAATGGTACAGATAACAAATCAGGGACAGAAGTCTCACTGATGAGTAGTGTGATGTGGTTAAGAGCAGGTATGTTTTTCCCTCTTGTTGGTTCCCTCACCACCTGCTGCAGACCCAGTCTAGCAGCTATGTCCTTTAGGATCCGATCAGCTTGATCAATAGTACTGCTGCTGAGTCACTCTTGGTGGTGGACATTGAAATCCTCCACCCAGAGTACATTGTACAACATGGAGGAGTATTGATTCATCAACTGAGAGAGGTGTAGGTTACATTGTAATCAGCAGGAGGTTTCCTTGCCCATATTTAACCTGATGCCATGAGACTTCCTAAGGTCTGAATCAATGCTGAGGACTCTCAGGGAAATTCCCTCCCGACTGTTACTATAGTCCATCTGGATCATAATGCACTGTAATGACAGACAGGCAGAGAGAGTAGGACTAGTAGTGTTTTAACCTGGGGTCATTATGAAGGAGAATCCTTTCATGGTAACTGCTTTGATACAGCTAAGCAGTTGGCTCAGCTGTTTCACCCACATTGCTGTCGCTGGGTTAAAATCCAGAAATTCCCTCCCTAAGGGCATTGTGATCTACCTACAGCAGAGGGACTGCAGTGGTTCAAGAAGTCAGCTCACCCCCACCTTCTCAAGGGGCAACTGCAGATGACAACAAATCCTGGCCCAGTCAGCATCACCCATGTCCCATGAATAAACTTAAAGCATGTTGATGCAGACCATGTTGTGGTAGGAATACTGGCATTCGGTATGGGTCAGTGTGGATCTAATTGGGTCAGAGTGGATCTCACTGGGTCAGGGTGGATCTCACTGGGTCAGAGTGAATCTCACTGGGTCAGGGTGGGTCTCATTGAGTCAGAGTGGATCTCACTGGGTCAGGGTGGGTCTCATTGGGTCAGTATGGATCTCACTGGGTCAGTGTCAATCTCATTGGATCAGTGTCAATCTCATTGGGTCAGTGTCGATCTCACTGGGTCAGAGTGGATCTCACTGGGTCAGGGTGGGTCTCATTGGGTCAGAGTGGATCTCACTGGGTCAGGGTGGGTCTCATTGGGTCAGAGTGGATCTCACTGGGTCTCATTGGGTCAGTATGGATCTCACTGGGTCAGTGTCAATCTCATTGGATCAGTGTCAATCTCATTGGGTCAGTGTCGATCTCACTGGGTCAGTGTGGATCTCACTGGGTCAGAGTGGATCTCACTGGGTCAGGGTGGGTCTCATTGGGTCAGAGTGGATCTCACTGGGTCAGGGTGGCTCTCATTGGGTCAGAGTGGATCTCACTGGGTCAGTGTCAATCTCATTGGGTCAGTGTCAATCTCACTGAGTCAGTGGGGATCTCATTGGGTCAGTGTGATCTCATTGGGTCAGGGTGGATCTCACTGGTTCAGGGTGGATCTCACTGGGTCAGTGGGGATCTCACTGGGTCAGTGGGGATCTCATTGGGTCAGTGGGGATCTCACTGGGTCAGGGTGGATCTCACTGGATTAGGATGGATCTCACTGAGTCAGTGGGGATCTCATTGGGTCAGTGTTGATCTCATTGGGTCAGGGTGGACCTCACTGGGTCAGGGTGGACCTCACTGGGTCAGTGTGGATCTGACTGGGTCAGTGTGGATCTCACTGGGTCAGGATGGATCTCACTGGGTTTGGATGGATCTCACTGAGTCAGTGGGGATCTCATTCGGTCAGGGTGGATCTCACTGGGTCAGTGTGGATCGCACTGGGTCAGTGTGGATCTCACTGGGTCAGTGGGGATCTCATTGGGTCAGGGTGGATCTCACTGGGTCAGTGGGGATCTCACTGAGTCAGTGGGGATCTCATTGGGTCAGTGTTGATCTCATTGGGTCAGGGTGGACCTCACTGGGTCAGTGTGGATCTCACTGGGTCAGGATGGATCTCACTGGGTCAGGATGGATCTCACTGGGTTTGGATGGATCTCACTGAGTCAGTGGGGATCTCATTCGGTCAGGGTGAATCTCACTGGGTCAGTGTGGATCTCACTGGGTCAGTGTGGATCTCACTGGGTCAGTGGGGATCTCATTGGGTCAGGGTGGATCTCACTGGGTCAGTGTGGATCTCACTGGGTCAGTGTCAATCTCATTGGGTCAGTGGGGATCTCACTGGGTCAGTGTGGATCTCACTGGGTCAGGATGGATCTCACTGGGTTTGGATGGATCTCACTGAGTCAGTGGGGATCTCACTGGGTCAGTGTGGATCTCACTGGGTCAGTGTCAATCTCACTGGGTCAGTGTGGATCTCACTGGGTCAGGATGGATCTCACTGGGTTTGGAAGGATCTCACTGAGTCAGTGTGGATCTCACTGGGTCAGGGTGGATCTCACTGGGTCAGTGTGGATCTCACTGGGTCAGTGTCAATCTCATTGGGTCAGTGGGGATCTCATTGGGTCAGGGTGGATCTCACTGGGTTAGGATGGATCTCACTGAGTCAGTGGGGATCTCACTGAGTCAGTGGGGATCTCATTGGGTCAGTGTCGATCTCATTGGGTCAGGGTGGATCTCATTGGGTCAAGGTGGGTCTCCATCTCATTGGGTCAGTGTAGATCTCATTGGGTCAGTGTGGATCTCACTGGGTCAGTGTGGATCTCACTGGGTCAGGGTGAATCTCACTGGGTCAGGGTGAATCTCATTGGGTCAGTGTGGATCTCATTGGGTCAGTGGGGATCTCACTGGGTCAGGGTGGATCTCACTGGGTTATGATGGATCTTACAGAGTCAGTGGGCATCTCATTGGGTCAGTGTCGATCTTACTGGGTCAGTGTGGATCTCATTGGGTCAGTGGGGATCTTACTGGGTCAGTGTGGATTTCATTGGGTCAGTATAGATCTCATTGGGTCCGTGGGGATCTTACTGGGTCAGTGGGGATCTCATTGGGTCAGTGTGGATTTCATTGGGTCAGTGTAGATCTCATTGCATCAGTGGCGATCTTACTGGGTCAGGGTGGATCTCATTGGGTCAGTAGGGATTTTACTGGGTCAGTGTGGATTTCACTGTGTCAGGGTGGATCTCACTCGATCAGCTTGCTTACTGTGGGATTTATTGATCCACTTATTTATGCACTTTCCATTCAGCCCCTGGAATTTGCTCTGGATTATCGGGGTCTGAATGATTTGTGAGAAATGAATGTTTTCCATTTGGTTCCCCATAGGCCACGTGTCCAGAAAACCTGCAGCTGGTGCTGGTCCTGCGCCCCACCGGATTCTTCCAGCGTGCCATCTCTGACATTAGCTTCCGATTCAATCAGGATGACTTTATCCTGAAACTCCCAGTAAGTATTAATGTTCCCTCTACCTCCTGGTTTCTCATCTCCCTCTCTTAGGTTTCTCCTCTATGTGACTCACTCTTTGTGTGACTCCCTCCCTCTTTCTCTGTCTCTATCTCTCTGAGAGTCTTCCTCTCTCCCACACTCTGACTCCCTTCCCCTCTCTCTCACTGACTCTCTTCCTTTGTGTGTGTGTGTATGTCCTCTTCCTCTCTCTCTCTCTGTGTCTCTCTCTCTGACTCTTTCTCTCTCTCTCTCTCTCTGTCTGTGTGTATCCCTCTCTCTCTCTGACTCTTCCTCTGTCTCTGTCTCTCTCTCTCAGTGTATCCTTCTCTTTCTGATTCTTCCTCTCTCTCTCTCTCTCTCTGTCCCTCTCTCTCTGGCTCTTCCTTTCTCACTCTCTCTCTTTCTCTCTCCCTCTCTCTGTGTGTCTCTCTCTCTCTATGTCTCTGTCCCTCTCTCTCTCTCTCTCTGTGAATCTCCCTCTCTCTGTGTCTCTCTCTCTATGTCTGTCTTTCCCCTCTCTCTTTCTCAGTTTCTCTATATCAGTTTCCCACTAAGTGTCTCTGTTTCTGTCTCTCTGTCTCTCTCTCTCTCTCTCTCTTTGTATCTTGTCCTTTCTCTGTGAACTCTCTGCATGTCTTCCCTTCTGCCTGTTATTCTCTCTCTCTCTCTCTGTCTTCCTCTATTTTTTCAGATGACTTTTGGAATATTGCGTGCAATTCTGGTCTCCCTGCTATAGGAAGGGTGTTGTGAAACTTGAAAGGGTTCAGAAAAGATTTACAAGGATGTTGCCAGGGTTGGAGGGTTTCAGCTACAGGGAGAGGCTGAACAGGCTGGGGCTGTTTTCCCTGGAGCATCAGAGGCTGAGGGATGACCTTATAGAGATTTATAAAATCACGAGGGGCATGGATAGGACAAATTGACAAGGTCTTTTCCCTGGGGTGGGGGAGTCTAGAACTAGAGGGCATAAAGTTTAGGGTGAGAGGGGAAAAGATTTAAAAGGGGCCTAAGGGGCAACGTTTTCACACAGAGTGTGGTACGTGTGTGGAATGAGCTGCCAGAGGAAGTGGTGGAGGCTGGTACAATTACAACATTTAAAAGGCATCTGGATGGGTATATGAATAGGAAGGGTTTAGAGGGATATGGGCCCAAATGCTGGCAAATGGGACTAGATTGGGTTAGAATATCTGTTAGGCATGGATAAGTTGGAATGAAGGGTCTGTTTCTGTGCTGTACATCTCTGTGACTCTATGACTCTAAGACAAACTTGCATTTCTTTACCTCCTATCCTGACATCCTGGAGTGCTTTACAGGCAATAAGGTGCTTTTCAAATGTAAGCACAGTTGTAATATGGCTGTGTTTCTAATGTGATTGATAGCCCCTTCAGCACAGGCCGAATTTCTCTTCCCTTTAACTTCAAAACATCACCCACATTGCACAGTGACTGCACATCAAGAGTTACATCATTGGCTGGGAGTCACTTTAGGGATGTTGGAGGTCATGAGAGAGGTTGTGTTTTCTTTATGTTGATGAATTTCCATGCTGTGTTGAAGGTGAAAGCTCCTACGTGTGTGTGTGTGTGTGTGTGTGTTTGTGTGTGTGGGGCAGTGTGTCTGTTTGTGTGTGTGTGTGTGGGGCAGTGTGTCTGTTTGTGTGTGTGTGTGTGTGTGTGTGTGTGTGTGTGTGAGAGAGAGAGTAAGCTCTCTTTGCTTTCCCTGCAGGTTGTTATGCTGAGTTCGGTCACCGAGTTGTTGAAGTATATCGATGAAACCCACCTGACACACGAATTTGGTGGCACGCTTGATTACTGTCACAACGAGTGGATTCTGTTTCGAACGGTGAGTATGGCACATTGTAGGGGACCCAGGGATATCAGCAAGAAACCGATACAAAACTACCTTAAAGCAGCACGTGGTCAGGTAATTACAGTAGGGTCCACAGATTGTCGCAGTAGGGCATGCAGGAGAAAGTGGTGAGAATGTGGGACCCGGTATCACAGGGAGGAGATGAATCAATCAGACCTAAGCCATTGGATCAGAACTAGGCCATTCAGCCCACAAGTTTCCCCTGCTGTTTAGGGAGATCATGGCTGATCTAACAATCCTCAACTCCATTTGCCTTTTCCCCAGAAGGACATAAGAACTGGGAGCAGGAGTAGGCCATCTGGCTCCTCAAGCTTGCTCCACCATTCAATCAGATCATGGCTGATCCTTTCATGGCCTCATCCCCCAACCTCACTCCCACCCACACTCACCACCCCCATCCGCTCCTTCAACCCTCACTCTCTCCCCCACCCTTAACCCCCACCCCACCCACACCCCCACTCTCACCCCCACCCTCCCCCCCCACCCTCACCTCCCTCCTCAACCCCCGCTCTCACCACCACCCTCATCCTGACTCCCATCCCCTGCCCTTACTCCCGACCCTTCCGCCTCCACCCTCACCCCCACTCTTCCCCCCCACCCTCACCCCCCACCTTCACACCCACCCTCACCCCCTCTCACAAGGCCAACCCTTTCCCCCACTCTCACCTCTACCCAATCCCCACCCTCACCCTCACATTCATCCTCATCCCCACCCTCACCCCCCACACCCTACTGTCTTCCTCACCCACCCCTCACCTCCATCCTCCTCCTCATCCCCACCCTCACCCCCCACACCCCACTGTCCTCCTCACCCACCCCTCACCTCCATCCTCCTCCTCATCCCCACCCTCACCCCCACACCCCACTCTCCTCCTCACCCACCCCTCACCTCCATCCTCCTCCTCATCCCCACCCTCACCCCCACACCCCACTGTCCTCCTCACCCACCCCTCACCTCCATCCTCCTCCTCATCCCCACCCTCACCCCCACACCCCACTGTCCTCCACACCCACCCCTCACCTCCATCCTCCTCTTCATCCTCACCCTCACCCCCACACCCCACTGTCCTCCTCACCCACCCCTCACCTCCATCCTCCTCCTCATCCCCACCCTCACCCCCACACTCCACTGTCCTCCTCACCCACCCCTCACCTCCATCCTCCTCCTCATCCCCACCCTCACCCCCACACCCCACTGTCCTCCTCACCCACCCCTCACCTCCATCCTCCTCCTCATCCCCACCCTCACCCCCCACACCCCACTGTCCTCCTCACCCACCCTTCACCTCCATCCTCCTCCTCATCCCCACCCTCAACCCCCACACCCCACTGTCCTCCTCACCCACCCCTCACCTCCATCCTCCTCCTCATCCCCACCCTCACCCCCACACCCCACTGTCCTCCTCACCCACCCCTCACCTCCATCCTCCTCCTCATCCCCACCCTCACCCCCACACCCCACTGTCCTCCTCACCCACCCCTCACCTCCATCCTCCTCTTCATCCTCACCCTCAGGTCCGATATGACTCTTCTTCACAATCATCCTGGACTTGAAATGTCGACGGCTTTTCTCTCCACAGATGCTGCCAGATCTGCTGAGTTTCTCCAACATTCTTTGTGTTTGTCTCAGATTGTCAGTATCTGAAGTATTTTGCTTTTGTTTGAGGATTCCAGGTAATGGGTAGCTGTGTTTATATGTGTGTCGGGTTTATTTTTAAAATGAATAGTTATTTTTAATTTAAGCCTGTTGTCTTGTACCAATTCAAAATATGGTGATGTCTAGGAACTAAATATATTCTGTGGACTTTGTGACTTTAAATTTCATGGAGTGATTATGATTAGTGAGGCTATTGATTAATTCTTCTAATTCTGTTTCTGTGTGTCTCCAAATAGTCCACTATGTCAACACAGATATCGAAGGTAATGTTATAATTTGACTGCATCGTCTAATGATGATGTCAGTGAGAATTCAAAAAGAAGACCCTGAAAACCAAAGAATATCCTCCAAAAGTAGAAAGTAGTCCTTAGATTAGATTACTTACAGTGTGGAAACAGGCCCTTCGGCCCAACAAGTCCACACTGACCTGCCGAAGCGCAACCCACCCAGACCCATTCCCCTACATTTACCCCTTCACCTAACACTACAGGCAATTAAGCGTGGCCAATTCACCTAACCTGCACACATTTGGACTGTGGGAGGAAACCGGAGCACCCGGAGGAAACCCACGCAGACACGGGGTGAATGTGCAAACTCCACACAGTCAGTCGCCTGAGGCGGGAATTGAACCCGGGTCTCTGGCGCTGTTAGGCAGCAGTGCTAACCACTGTGCCACCGTGCCATCCTTAAGAACTCTCAAGTTCTAAAATAACACCTGGGTGAAAATGGGGCTGTGATATTGGTGTTGAGGCTGGGGATACATTTTGTCCATTAGGATCACCCCCACCCATATCACTCCTCCTTTCATTCCTTCCTGCATGTCCTTCAAAACCTGGCAGCCCTTTGCTCCCTTTCTAGGCTGACCAATCCTTCCTTGCCCTAAAAGTCTGGCACTAACCTGGAACACAGATCATTGACCTTCTGCCTGGCCATGAGGTAGAGTACAATGCAGTGTTGTGCCTGAGGGATGGAATTTCCACTCAGCATGTATCTGCTGTATTCCTGAGTGTGACCTTGTAGTGCTGAGCAATCTGCTCCCATCGTCCACCCCAATCCACTCCCACCATCCATACATGTTTTCTCTGCAGAAGAAGACCACTTGGCCCATCATGTCTCTGGTATCTTAGTCTTGTTCCCCATCCGTTACCCATAGCCCAGGAATCATCGTTTGTGTCTTCAGAGATAGAAGTATCTGTGAATGGGATTTGACAACATGGGGCTGGAGTAGGATCATGTGCAGCATAAATACCAGTATAGACCAATTGGGCTGAATGGCCTGATTCTGCGCTATAAAATTCTGTCTCAAGTCATGTGGTATTTCCGTGTGCTGAATCTATTGTGGGTGATTCAGATACTCGTGTTAATGGTGTTCAGGTCAAAGAGTAAATCATGACTAATAATTTCCATGGTGATTCAAAAACTCATGGTTCTTAATCTCTTTATTTAGCATTTTTATAATTCTGACCAGTGGGGTACTGCAGGGATCAGTGCTGGGACCGCAGCTTTTTACAATATATATTAATGATATAGAAGATGGTATTAGTAATAACATTAACAAATTTGCTGATGATACTAAGCTGGGTGGCAGGGTGAAATGTGAGGAGGATGTTAGGAGATTACACGGTGAGCTGGACAGGTTAGGTGAGTGGGCAGATACATGGCAGATGCAGTTTAATGTGGATAAATGTATGGTTATCCACTTTGGTGGCAAGAACAGGAAGGCAGAGTACGACCTAAATGGAATCAATTTAGGTAAAGGGGCAGCGCAAAGAGATCTGGGTGTTCTTGTACACCAGTCAATGAAGGTAAGCATGCAGGTACAGCAGGTAGTGAAGAAGGCTAATAGCATGCTGGCCTTCATAACAAGAGGGATTGAGTATAGAAGCAAAGAGGTTCTTCTGCAGCTGTACAGGGCCCTGGTGAGACCACACCTGGAGTATTGTGTGCAGTTCTGGTCTCCAAATTTGAGGAAAGACATTCTGGCTATTGAGGGAGTGCAGCGTAGGTTCACGAGGTCAATTCCTGGAATGGTGGGACTACCTTACGCTGAAAGACTGGAGCGACTGGGCTTGTATACCCTTGAGTTTAGAAGACTGAGAGGGGATCTGATTGAGACATATAAGATTATTAAAGGATTGGACACTCTGGAGGCAGGAAACATGTTTCCGCTGATGGGTGAGTGCCGAACCAGAGGACACAGCTTAAAAATACGGCGTAGACTATTTAGGACAGGGATGAGGAGAAACTTCTTCACCCAGAGAGTGGTGGCTGTGTGGAATGCTCTGCCCCAGAGGGCAGTGGAGGCCCAGTCTCTGGATTCATTTAAGAAAGAGTTGGATAGAGCTCTCAAAGATAGTGGAATCCAGGGTTATGGAGATAAGGCAGGAAGAGGATACTGATTAGGAATGATCAGGCATGATCATATTGAATGGCGGTGCAGGCTCGAAGGGCTGAATGGCCTACTCCTGCACCTATTGTCTATTGAGGACTCATTCCTGTTGGTGTTTGTTTGGCAAACCACCTTCTCCTTCTGTCCCTCTCACTCTTTTACTCCATGCTTCTCCCTCTCTCTCTTGTTCTATCTGTCTCTGTCTAATCCTTTCACTCCCTTTCTCTCTTCCTGTCTCCCTTTCTCTGTTTTTACCTATGTCTCATTCTCTCTCTCTCTCTCTCTGTCCTTCTCTCCCTGTGTTGCACTCTGTCTCTCCCTGTGTTTCTGTCTCTCTGCCTCTCTCACTGTCTGACTCACTCTGTGCCGCTGTGTCTCCATGATTCCAGCAGTATCCTTATTCATTTCAAATTATTGGGTTAAATTGGAGGAACATCAGGTGAATGAGCTGTGTTCATACTCGACAGTAGCTTTAGGCTGGTAATTGGAAAAGGAGGGACAATATAATTTAATTCATCTGAGGATCCAAAGCTTTTAACAACATTTACAACAACCTCCATTTTTACAAAGTCAGTGTTATGAAATTCCAGGTGGAGTCTTGTCCCAGGGGAAGAAATTCCCAGAATTTGTGTGTCTCTGGTTGGTGAGGCTCTGTCCTGGGAGTGTGATCTTTGTGTTTTTTGATGTGACACTGAGCAGCCTTGGCTTGGAGATTCTTACAGGAGATCAATCTGCCATTTACTCCAAAATACTGATTGTAAATTTATAAATCTTTGGATTGTCACAGTATAAATAGAACAAAGACCTGCCAAAACAGACTGATGCAAATAAATTCAGATTCTCATTGACTACACATTCCACCCATGGTGTTTAACATTGAGCTGCACAGTGAACAACACAGAACAATAGAATGATAATTAATTACGCAGGGTGAATACCTGCCAAGAATTCACTACTTTAATCTCAAAGAAAAATACACTGAGATTTCTGTGAAGTAATCTACTTTATTACAAAGCTGTGTTTTATTCCCAGTTCACAAATAATACACATTAAAAGTGAAACTCTCTATAAGGTTCAGTCTCTAAACCCCCATTCCATTTCTTCCATTAGGGAACTAACAATGGCACCTGGAATGTACATCCAGCTTATAATTCTCATGCACCCCTCCAGTTACATCAGTGCAAGTTCCTTCAGCCTAATTAGTTGATCTAATTGTTGATTGTTTGATCTAACAAATGCCAACAGAGAAACAGCAAAGTCACCAAAGTCTTTCGAGACCTGATTATAGATTTTCCTGCTCCACCTAGCAATGTAGATGAATCAAGTCAAAGACTTGGGGGAAGCAGTTCAAAGAAGGTTGAAACCTGGACTGGGCAGGGTGTCTTATGAGGAAAGGTTTCCATGATGTGGAAGTGCTGGTGTTGGATTGGGACTGGGGGTGGGTGGACAAAGTCAGATACCTCACAACATCAGGTTATGGTCCAACAGGTTTATTTGAATTCACAAGCTTTCAGAGTGCTGACCCTTTGTCAGGTGAAGTGATCACTTCACCTGACAAAGGATCAGCCTTTCAAAAGCTTGTGATTTCAAATAAACCTGTTGGACCATAACCTGATGTTGTGAGATATCTGACTTTGAAGAAAGGGTGGAAGGGCAAGACTTGTATCTGAAGTGTAAGATATAAGATATCTTAAAAGATATAACCTTGAAGAACTTGCTCTGGTGAATACCATAGAATGTAGGGCAGTATTAGGCCATTCAGCCCATGGAATCTGCTCCAATGTTCAATTAGATCATGGCTGATCCGATAATCCTCAACTCCACTCTCCCTGCCTTTTCTGTATTTCCCTCGTCAATAACAATCTGTCTGTCTTGGCCTTGAATGTACTGAACTACCCAGTCTCGACTGTCCGGTGCAGTAACACAAAATCTCTGGCATCTGAGAGAAGAGGACTAGAGCTAGACTAAACAGCAGAGCTGCTGCAGGTCTGATGGCCCACATGGCCTCCTTCTTCACTCATAATAATTCTGCAGAAAAATTCCTCATCAATTCTGTATAAGTGTGAGTCCTCTGCTCCTGGACTCTCTCACAAGGGGAAGCAACCTTTCCAAATCTTGAAAATTTAAATGATTTATTGTCACTTGTATTTTACAGTGAGTAATGCAGTAAAATACAGTGAAAAGCTTCAACTGTTGCCACAACCAGGTGTCATTGTAAATAGTTTAAGAATAAAAAGATTGAACTCGGACTCAGACTCAGACTCAGAGACACAGCATGGAAACAAACCAACTCACCCATGCTGACCAGATATCCTAATTAATCTAGTCCCATTTGCCAGCATTTGGCCCAAATCCCTCTAAACCCTTCCTATTCACGTGCCCATTCAGATGCCTTTTAAATGTGATTGTAGCAGCCTGAAAGACTTCTTCCGGCACTTCATTTGATACGCACGTTACCCTCTGTGTGAAAAAGTTGCCAATTAGCTCCCTTTTAAATCTTGCCTTTCTAGTTTTGGACTGTGCTACCCTGAGAGAAGACCATTTCTATTTTAATCCTATCCATGCCCCTCATGATTTTATGAACTTCAATATAAGATCACCCTCAGCTTTGAACGATCCAGGGAAAACAGCCCCACCCTATTCAGCTTGTTTAAGCGTATCTCATTCATTATTTGTTATATCTTCACTGTCAGGTCCCCCTGCAAATCTTGTATGTTTCAATCAGGTCACCTCTCAATCTTCTAAACTCCAATGAGTCCAGGCCCCAACTTACTCAACCTCTCCTGATAAGTCAGTGCCTCCACCCCCAGGACCAGCTGAGTTAACCTTCTCTGGACTATTTCTAAGGCCAGTCTGTCTTTCCTAAGATAAGGGACTCAGAGTATTTTCAGCTTTGGTGCAAACCTCAGTTTTGTAAATGTTTTTTCTCGTGCATGTTTTCCTTCTGTCTTTTGTCACATTCAGGCTCAGTTTACAGCACAAACTGCTCCTCTGAATAATTAAAAAGCCTTGATTGTGTTCTAATAGTGCCTCCCTCCTGGCCCCCTTGTCCAGCATCCAATGTGGAAGATCCCAGCTGAGGTCAATGTGAGCAGAGGCAGTGTTATGTTTATAGAAGGGCTAGGGTCACATTCTGAGGGAGGCGATTGCAATTTGCTCTTGAGTGCTGTGTCTAACTGTACCCGCCCCCATCCCCCTCATTCATGAATTGGTGCTCATGTGTTCAGGCTATCGAGAGCTTCGCTGTGATGGTGAAGGAGATTGCGCAGATGCTGCAGGCATTTGGAACAGATCTGGCTGAAGCTGAGCTGCCCGATAATTTACATTCTGTAGAGGACCTACTGATCGCCAGAACTGAGAAATATAATCAGCTTAAGGTAAGGCACAATGTGAATGCTACAGTGTTGACTCTTCAGAAAAGTACAGAGCCCTCATTCACTGTACGATTAAGGGGAGCATGTGAGGCAGGAAATATTAGAAGGTTTTCCTGAGAAGGCAGAAGGATGCACTTGTGAACCATAAATATTGGCACAGACCTGTTGAAACAAGAGGCCTGGTCCATGGTGCAGACTGGATATGTACGGTACATATCTATCAGGAGCAGGCTGTTCAGCCCCTCGAGTATGTTCTGTCACTTATTAAACCTTTTTGCTGCTGTGATTTTAACAGTATCCAAAGACCATATGAAACAGGAAATGGAGTAGGCCATTCGGCCCCTTGAACCTGCTCCACAATTCAATAGGATCACACTGATCCGACATTCCTCACACCCACTGTCCTGTCCTTTCCCTGTAACCCTTGATTTCCCAAATGATCAAGAATCTAACTCACCCTTAACTATCCACAAGGACTCTGCCCCCACTGGCTCTCTGTGGCAAGGAATTCCATAGACACTCAACCCTCTGAGAGAAGAAATTCCTTAAATCAGAAGCCCTTTATCCTGAGGGAATGTCCTTTGGTCCTAGACTCTCCCATGCGGGAGCTCCACATTCTTGGCTTCCCTAGTAACCTTTCACCTCCTTGCTTCCCAAAACTCTATTTCTCTAGGCATTAAAAAGATTCAAAGTCTCTGATCCACAACCTTTCAATTAAAAATAAAATCTCTACAGTGTGAAAACAGACCCTTTGGCCCAACAAGTCCACACTGACCCTCCATTTACCCTATAGCCCTGACTAATGCACCTAACCCACACATCCCTGAGCACTATGGGCAATTTAACATGGCCAGTTCACCTAACTTGCACATCTTTTGGATTGTGAGAGGAAACCGGAGCACCCGAAGGGGACCCGCGTAGACACAGGGAGAATGTGCAAACTCCACACAGACAGTCACCTGAGACTGGAATCGAACTCAGGTGCCTTGTGCTGTGAGGCAGTAGTGCTAATCACTGCGTCACTATGCCACCTTTGAGGAACAGAGTTCCAAAGACTTCTAACTGTCCAAGAGAAAGAAGTTTCCCATCATCTGGCTGAAATGGGAGGGCCCTAACTTTTAAACCGTGACCTTGAGTTCTCAATTTTCCCATCAGCAGCTGTATCATCTCCTCATTCACCCTGTCAGGACACCTCAGAATCTTACATGTTTTAATTAAGTTATCCCTCATTCTTCTATACTCTAGTGGATACAAGCCAAGCCTGCCCAACCTTTCCTCATAACCCAACCTTGTACGACTAATTCCAGGCATTAGTCTGGTACACCTTCTCTGAACGGCTTCCAATGCAGTTAGTTTAAGAAAAAAATAAGAGACCCTACTGTGCGCAGTACTCGAAATATGATCTCAGCAGTGCCCTGTATAACAGATGTTTAACCTTCCTGCTTTAGCACTCAGTTCCCCTTGCTGTAAGTGCTAACATTCCATTAGCTTTCCTGATTACTTATTGCAGCCTTCTGTGATTCACACACTAGGATACCTAGATCTCCCTGCGCCTCTATAATTCAGAGTCCTGCAATCTCTCACCACTTAGATAACCTACCTTCTCCTGCCTAAATTGATAATGTCACGTTTTCCCATATTATATTCCATTTGTCAGATCTTTATCCACTCCCTTAATCTATCGAAATTCCTTTGGAACAGCCTCATGGTCTCTTCACAATTTACTATTCCACCTATCGTTGTGATTTCACCAAAGTTGGAAACCTTCCCTTTGGTCCCTTTATCCAAGTTATTTAGATAAATTGCAAACAGTTGTGCACCATTAGAAGTTGCCAACCAGTAAATTACTCATTTATTCCTATTCTCTGGAACCTGTTAGCTAGCCAATCTTTTATAGAATCACAGAGTTTTACAGTGTGAAAGGAGGCCATTGAACCCATCATATCTGTACCAGCTCTTGAATGAGCTACACAGCTAGACCCACTCTCCAGCCCTATTTCTGTCACTCTCTAAATCCATCACTTTCAAACATATGTTCAGCTCTCTTTTGGAACCTCCAATTGAATCCACCTCCGCCTTTCTCCCAGGCAGCACATTCCAAACCCTAATGACTCATTGAGTAAAGAAGTTTCTCCTTGTATTTTACCGTACCAATACAGTGGTCCCTACACATGGAGCCTTTATTTTCTACAGTAACATTTGATGAGGCACCTTCACAAATGCCTTCTAGAGATTTAAAGTGCAGTCCGTTCACAGGTTCCCCTTTATCTACAGCACATGTGAATGTCTTCAAAGATCTCCAATAAATAGTGAAACATGATTTCCCTTTCCCAAACCACATTGACTCTGCCTGGTTAGATTTTTCTTCGTGTTCCATTATAACATGTCTAATAATGCCTTCTAACAATTACTGTGTAACAGACTGGCCTGTTGTTTGAATAAAGGAGTTAGATTGACACTGATGGAACACCAGGTACAGAGGGATATCCTGCTATAACTCCCTGATCTGAAAAGGCTCTTTTGACATGGTGTCTGACATTCCTGCCTCTGAAATGAAAGGTTTAAGGCTCATTCATTGCTAATGTAAAAGGAAATAAAATACTTGCATTTTAATAGCATCTTTCATGGTATCAGAAATTTCCAAACAACTGAAGTACTTTTGAAACGTATCATAGGACATGTAACAACGAATCTGTGTACAACAAGTACTTTATCCTTCCATGGGATGTGGCCCCCCACTGGTGAGGACTATTTGTTTCCCATCCCTAACTGCCTGGCTCAGTCATTTCAGAGGGTAGTTAATAGTGAACCACATTGCTGTGGGTCTGGAGTCACACATAGGCCAGAGGACACATCTCCTTCCCTAAAGAACATCAGTGAACAGGATGGGTTTTTATGACAGTTGACGGTTGATTGGCTAGCTGTTACATGATTGCTGTTAGACGAGTTTTGAGTTTTTTTATTGAATTCCAATTTTGCCATCTACCATGGTGGGATTTGAACATGTCCCCAGAACATTAACCTGCCATGGGTGGCGTGGTGGCTCAGTGGTTAGTACTGCTCTCTCACAGTGCCAGGGACCCACGTCTATGTGGAGTTTGAATGTTGTCCCCGTGTCTGTGTGAGCTTCCTCCGCGTGCTCCAGTTTCCTCCCACGGCCCAAATATGTGCAGGTTAGCTGGATTGGCCATGGGAAATGCAGGGTTACAGGGGTAGGGTAGGGGGGTTGGGTCTGGGTAGCATGTTCTTTGGAGGGTTGATGTGGACTCAATGGGCCAATGGCCAGCTTTTACACTGAAGGGATTCTATGATTAACTTGGCGTTCTGGACTACTAGGCCAATGACTTCACCATGGGCAAAAGTGAGGGCTGCAGATGCTGGAAACCAGAGTAGAGATCAGAGTGGTTGGAAAAGCACAGCAAGTCAAGTAGCATCCGAGGAGCAGGAAAATCGACATTTCAGGCAAAAGCCCTTCATCAGGAAGGGAGGCATGAAGCCTCCAGAGTGGCTCCATGGCTCCATTCCACCTCTCCACCCTGGAGGCTCCATGCCTCCATTCCTGATGAAGGGCTTTTGCCTGAAACATCGATTTTCCTGCTTCTTGGATGCTGTCTGACCTGCTGTGCTTTTCCAGCACGACTCTGATCTCTACAATGACATCACCATCCCTGCCATTGCAACCTCCCATCATCACTAACCGTATTAATTATTAATAACATGAACTCAATTCCCGGACTGGCTGAGGATACCATGAAGGACTCTCCTTCTCAACCTCTCCCCTTATGTGAGGCATAGTGACCTTCAGGTTGAACCACCACCAGTCGTTTCTCTCTTTCTAATGAGGGCGTAGCCCTATGGGTCTCTGGGAATGTGGTGACTTTATCTTTATCTTTGGAGCAAGGATTGATTAAACTCAGAAATGGCTTAAATGTAGTTTCTCTGACATTAATGTAAATGGCGGCACGGTGGCACAGTGGTTAGCACTGCTGCCTCACAGCGCCAGAGACCCGGGTTCAATTCCCACCTCAGGCGATTGACTGTGTGGAGTTTGCACGTTCTCCCCGTGTCTGCGTGGGTTTCCTCCGGGTGCTCCGGTTTCCTCCCACAGTCCAAAGATGTGCAGGGTCAGGTGAATTGGCCATACTAAATTGCCCGTAGTGTTAGGTAAGGGGTAAATGTAGGGGTATGGGTGGGTTTCGCTTCGGCGGGTCGGTGTGGACTTGTTGGGCCGAAGGGCCTGTTTCCACACTGTAATCTAATCTAATCTAATCTAATCTAAATCCTCTGCCAAAATTAGAACAGGAAAATGGGAGAGTCCTAAGTGGAATTTTGGTCCCTGGGCTCTTCCAAAGGCGGTCCATCAAAATCATTACCTTGTTTCTAGAGATACTGAGGCTGTAGCGGGTAGAATCCCTACAATGTGGGAGCAATCATTTGGCTCATTAAGTCCATATCAACCCTCTGAAGAGCATCCTACACAGACCCAGCCCCTTATCCCTGCATTCTCCATGGCCAATCCATCTAACCTGGACTTTGGACTGTGGGAGGAGACTGGAGCACCTGCAGACACGGAGAATGTGCAAACTCCACACAGACGTTTGCTTGAGGCTGGAATTGAACCCAGCGCTGTGAGGCAGCAGTGCTAACCCCCTGAGCCATCATGCTGAGGATGCTATTGGATAAAGATGCTCTTGGACATTTCTCAGACTTTGTACTTTGTAGAAGGTCTGCAACTTCACACTTTCTGTTGAAACCTTAAACTGAGAGCCCTCTGCCGTCTCGGATGAATGGAAACAATCCTGCAGTCAATATATGAAAGCTGAGTTCTCCCTGTTCTCTTGGGCAATATTTTTTCTCCAACCAACATCATTAAATAAACAAACAATCTGTGTGGAGGAGCTTGCTCTGTGCAGATTGGCTGCTCTGTTTCCTACAATGCAACAGTGACTACATACCAAAGTGTTTCATTGGCTTTCTTTAATACTTGGTATTGTTGTGCCTTTAAGATAGATCAGAAATGCTACCCTTTTCACAAAGTTTTTGGCAATTTATCTGCTTTTCTTGGCTGTGAGGTTCAGTTTCATTCTTGTTTTAATAATTACTCTTCTTAGAATGTTTCATTCCGTTGAAGGCACTTGTTGAATGCAGGTGTTTGTTGTCGATTTGTCCTCTATCCCCCGGTTTAGTCTTTAACTCCTCTGCTGTTTGTTGTTCTGTACAGAATGATGTTCAAAGGGTAATTAAGGAGGGTGACCTACTCCTGACCAACCTCACGGAGCCTGACAGTAATGCACAGTGTATGATGGAGAAAGATGGAGACCGAGCGACAGTGAAAAGGTACCTGTCCCTCTACTCTGGAGCTACTCTTTCTGTGCTATACAGCTCTATGACTCTGAGTCTATGGCTGATAAGTTTCTCAACCCCATTCTTCCGCTTTCTCCCCATATCCCTGATCCCCTTAACAATCAAAACCATTCTCATGAATCTCCTGTGAACACGCTCCAGGGCCAGTACATCCTTCCTGGAATATGGGATCCAAAACTGCGCACAATACTCCAGATGTGGTCTGACCAGAGCCTTATAGAGCCTTAGAAGTACATCCCTGCTTTAATATTCAAGTCCTCTCAAAATAAATGCCATCATCACACTTGACTTCCTAACTACTAACTCAACCCACAAGTTTACCTTGAGGGAATCCTGAACTCGAACTCCCAAGTCTCTTTATAGTTCAGATTTCTGAATTTTCTCCCCATGTAGATAATAGTCCATGCCTCTATACTTCCTACCAAAGTGCATGACCTCACAACTTCCCACGTTCTATTCCATCTGCCACTTCTTTGCCCACTCTCCTAACCTGTCCAAATCCTTCAGCAGCCTCCCCGCCTCCTCAGTGCTACCTGTCCCTCTCCCTATCTTTGTATCATCTACGAACTTATCCAAAATGTCATCAGTTCCTTCACTAGATCATTGATGTATAAAATGAAAGGTTGTGGTCCCAACACTGACCCTTGCGGAACACCACTTGTCACCGGCTGCCATCCAGGGAAGGACCCTTTTATCATTACCAGACAGTCAAGCTTCTATCCATGCTAGCACCTTGCCTCTAACACCATGGGCCCTTATCTTACTCAGTAACCTCCTGTGTGACACATTGTTAAAGGCCTTCTTGTAGTCCAGGTAGATAATGTCCATTGGTTCTCCTTGGTCTAATTTGCTTGTTACTTCCTCCAAGAATTCGAGCAGATTTGTCAGGCATGCCCGCTCCTTGATGAAGCCATGCTGATTCTGTCCTATTTTACCGTGCACTTCCAAATATTTAGAAATCTCATCTTTCATGATGGAATCCAGGATGTTACCCGCAACTGAGGTTAGGCTAATTGGTCTGTAGTTTTCTGTCTTACTCCCTTTTTTAAACAGGGGTGTCACGTTAGTGAATTTCAGTCCTCCCCCTCCCCCCCCCACCACCCCCCGCCTCCGATTCTCATAATTCCTGAAAGATCACCATTAATACCTCCACTATCGCTTCAGTCATTTTCCTTAGAACTCTGGGATGTAGTCCATTTGGTCCAGGAAGCTCAGGCCGTTCAGTTTTTCTAGCACCTTCTCCTTGGTGATGGCCACCATACTCAGCTCTGCCCCCTCACTCTCTTGAATTTTTGGAAAATTACTCATGTCTTCCACTGTGAAGACTGACGCAAAGTAATTATTCAGTTCCTCAGCTACTTCTTTGTTCTCTCCTGTCATTTTCCAGCAGCCCAATGTCCACTTTTGCCCTTTATATATCTGAAGAAACACTTACAGTTTTCCATTATATTACTGGCTACCTTAGCCTCATATTTAGTCTTCTCCCTCCTTATTTGCTTTTTTGTGGCCTCTGTTTGTCTTTGTAGGTTTCCCAATGCTCTGGTTTCCCACTTTTGTTCACTATATATTCTTTCTCTTTTACTTTTATACTGTCCCTGACTTCCCTAGTCAGTCACGGTTGCCTCATCCTCCCTGTACCATGCTTCCTTTTCCTTGGGATGAATCTCTGCTCTGCCTCCTGAATTACTCCCAGAATCTCCTGCCATTGCTGTTCCACTGTCTTTCCTGCAAGGGTCCTCTCCCAGTCAATTCTACTCAGCTCCTCCCTCATGCCTCTGTAGTTGCCTTTATTCAGCTGTAATAGCATTAACTCTGATTCTATCTTCTCCCTCTCAAATTGCAGAGTAAATTCAATCTTTAGTGAGTTTTGAGAAGATTTATAGCTCAGGTTGAGGTTCTGGATGTAGATTTGCTTGCTGAGCTGGAAGGTTCATTTTTAGACGTTTCGTCACCCTACTAGATAGCGAGAGGTAGCGGGAGGGGCGGCACGGTGGCACAGTGGTTAGCACTGCTGCCTCACAGCGCCAGAGATCCGGGTTCAATTCCCGACTCAGGCGACTGACTGTGTGGAGTTTGCACGTTCTCCCCGTGTCTGCGTGGGTTTCCTCCGGGTGCTCTGGTTTCCTCCCACAGTCCAAAGATGTGCAGGTCAGGTGAATTGGCCATGCTAAATTGCCCATAGTGTTAGGTAAAGGGGTAAATGTAGGGGAATGGGTGGGTTCCGCTTCGGCGG
Source organism: Chiloscyllium plagiosum (assembly GCF_037043375.1). Lineage (NCBI taxonomy): Eukaryota > Metazoa > Chordata > Chondrichthyes > Orectolobiformes > Hemiscylliidae > Chiloscyllium > Chiloscyllium plagiosum. Next base: position 5,392,041 of record NW_028270149.1, on the reverse strand, counting down.
GTCGGTGTGGACTTGTTGGGCCGAAAGGCCTGTTTCCACACTGTAAGTAATCTAAATCTAAACATCTTCAGTGAGCCTCCAGACCATGCACTGCTGATGTTCCCTGCTTTCCATCTATATGTTTGGGTTTCTTTGGGTTGGTGATGTCATAGGATAAGGAAGGACACCTCTTTGACTGGGACAACACATCCATCCTAGGACACACCAAACAGAGACCCGCATGAGAATTCCCTAAAAGCATGGCATTCCAACTGGAACTCTATGAACAAACACATTGACTTGGACCCTATTTACCACCCCCCCCCCTCAGAAAAAGAACAGGAAATTACATCACCATAGGAAATGACATCACCAACCCAAAGAAGCCCAACCCTTTACAGAGGAACCTCGATTATCAGAAAGTGTTGGGTGGGCACTATTTCATTCGGATAATCGATTATTTGGTTAATCAATTAAATGCCTTTTCTCTGGGGCTCGGAGTTTCTAAGTCTGCTCCCCGTTCAGGAGACGAGGCAGCACACAACGAGTGAGGCCTCGCCTCCCTGCCCACCCCCTACACCGTCCAATACTGCTGCCCCCCAACCCCGCCCCCACCCACGCCCCTACCTGGTCCAACACCGCTCCCAGCTCATGCCCGCAATTCTGTCCAACCCTGCCCCCAGTCCACGCCCCCAACCCCATCCCCTGTTCAACACTGCACCCAACCTTGTCCAACCCCACACCCGCCCAACACCTCCCCCCCACCCGCCCCCAACCAAGTCCAACACCAGCCCCCTAACCCTGTCCCCCGTCCAACACCGCCTCCCACCCACCCCACAACCCCTCCAACCCCGCCCCCCCAACACCGTGCACCCGCCTGCCCACAACCTCATCTAACCCCGCCCCTCCTGTTCAACACCACCTCACGTCCGCCCCCTAACCCCATCCAACACTGACCCCCCCGGCTGTCCCTGTGCATCCCCCCCATCCACCCCTCTCCAGGGAAGCCAGACTGGAAATCAATAACAAGACTGCTGCTGCTGCCTTTTGGGGGTGGGGGGGTGTGGGGGCGGCTGGTGTGAGGTGAGTCTCCAAATAGCGCGCGTATGTACACACACACACACACGTACACACACACACTCACACACAAATGCGCACACACACACACACACAAACGCGCGCGCACACACACAACTTTTTGACAGATTCCACCTTTGCCCTATACAGGACGATGTTGGAGAGATTATCTGGAGAAGGGCGGGTTTAGGGTATACCCCTCTGTAGAACTCCAGGGAAAGTGTGGGGAGAGAGGGGGTGAGAGGTCAGTCATTTGGAGACAGCGCTTGTTTAATCACTGTACACATAGACGTGATCAGTGTTGGAAACATGACTTTGATGTAGTGTTTCTATCAGGACCTCCAGATCTCCTTCGGATAATCCAATATTCAGATAATTGATATTCGGACAATCGAGGTTCCTCTGCAAGTAGAAAGCAGGAATTATCAACAGTGCTTTGGCCGGAGGCCCACTGAAGATGTTACTTAGTATGGTTATGAAATGTCTGAGAATGAACCTTCCAGCTCAGCGAGTAAATTCAATCATGTTATAATCACTGCCTTCTAATGGATCCTTCGGCTTAAGCTCTCTTATCAAGTTTGCCTCATTGTACAACACTTGTTTGGCCGAAGGGCCTGTTTCCACACTGTAAGTAATCTAATCTAAATCCAGAATTGCCTATTCCCTACTGGGGTCCACCGCAAGCTGCTCCAAAAAGCCATCTCATCGACATTCCACAAATTCCTTTTCTTGTCATGATTTGGAGATGTCGGTGTTGGACTGGGGTGTACAAAGATAAAAATCACACAACACCAGGTTATAGTCTAACAGGTTTATTTGGAAGCTTTCAGAGCGCCGCTCCTTCATCAGGTAGTTGTGGAGGACACAATTACAAGACACAGAATTCATAGCAAAAGTTTATTTTTCTTGTGATCCACTACCAACCTGATTTTGCCCATCCACCTACATATTGAAATCCCCCATGATCTCTGTAACTTTGCCATTCCTACACATCTTTCCTACCTTCTGGTGTGTCTTGAAGCCCAGCTCCTGACTACTGTTTGGAGGCCCGTACATAACTCTAACTATGGTTTTTCTGTGTTTGTGGTTCCTCAATTCTACCCACACAGATTCTACACCATCTGACCCTACATTGTTTCTCACTATTGATTTAGTTTCATTTACTAATAGGGTAACCCACCCCCTCTGCCCACCTGCCTATCTTTTCAATGGGATGTATATCCTTGAATATTCAGCCCTCAGTTCTGATCCCCTTGCAGCCATGTCTCTGTGATGCCCACCATGTCATACCTACCGATTTCCATCTGCACCACAAGCTCGTTTCCCTTATTCCTTACACTGCATGCATTCAGATATAATACCTTGAGTCCAGTGTTAACTGTCACTCTTCTCATTGTCATTCCTTTGTCCAGTGTGCTTGAAGTTTGGTTGCTAACCCTTTCCAGATACTCTGTTCCATTTGTGTCTGTGCTAGAGATTTTAATAACCTCTCCTGAGCTCTGCACTCTTGCTTTCTTAATGGGTTTGGCTTCACTCAGTATCTTTGGAGAGCAGACTCAATAAGCTTTCAGCTTTATTTCTTCGATAGGAAGGACAAGAGAAGACCATTTAACTCCTCAAGATTCATCAATCATTTAGTGAGATCGTGGCTGATCTGTAACTTACCTCCATCCGCACACCACAACTCCATACCCTTTCACATCCTTGTCTGGCTACAATACTCCATCAGCCTGAGAATGAACCTGTGTTTACCAAATGAACTGACTCTGATGTTAAGGCTATCTCTTGTGCCAGATTCTCACAAGACCGGAAAACATTTCTTTCCATCAATCCCAAAACTCCTAAATATCTTCATCACATTGGATTACAAACGATGAAGGGCAATCAGTCATTTTCTTAATCATTATCTGGAATGGTTTATATTTGACGATAAACTAAAAGAACTGCGGATGCTGGAAATCAGAAACAAAAACAAAATTGCTAGAGAAACTCAGCAGGTCTGGCAGCATCTATGGAGACAAAGCAGAGTTAACAATTTGGGTTGAATGACCGTTCTTCGGGACAGAACAGTTCTAGGCTTCGGTCCCAATGTAGGCAGTAGTGTATTTTTGGCAATACAGGCTTGATGAGTCAAAGGAACTCTCCTGGACTGTATGATTCCATAATTCCATGCAGTCTTGACCCCTCATTCCCAGTCCACAGTTACTAATTTACACAGTATCGTGGAACACTGGACCCAGCACAGCTAAATACCAGTACAGTTGTCCAAGCGGTATCACTCCCACTTTCTCCACTACTGATGATAATACACAAATCTTGAGGAAGCTGTTTCTGTGTTGTAACAAATTCCCTGTAAATAGGACTGAGTCATTGATTTATTATCTCACAGAGCTTCTGTTTCTGAATGCAGACTCCTTGCCCAGTTGCATGAGATGGAGATGGCTTTTGATGGCTTTTGGGAAAAGCATCTGCTTAAACTTGAACAGTGTCTACAGCTGTGGAGATTTGAACAAGCTTTCGAAGAGGTAATTACCTGCTTTAATCAGTTCTTTAATTAAATTGATCAATATGTGAAATTAACTCGTGCACTTGTCGGACATTCCTAGGGGAAACTATATCAGCTGTGGCTCAGGGAATAGCACATTCTCCTCTCAGCCACAATGCTGTGTGTCGTTCCAGGCCAGATTCTTATTTTATTTGAGATTAAGTTTTGGGCAGGGCTCGATATAGGGGGTATATCTGTGGATTACATTTTCTCAGACGGTTGAGTCCTTCTTAGCTCATTACTTCCTGTCTGTAACACCTTGCATTTTGTTTTCCACTATCAATGTTGACAGTTTCCATGTATGTGCCTAACTGTAGGTGTGTAATGAAAACTGTCAGTATTAACATGTCACAATGTGACTGTATCCTCCTGCTAATGGTGGCACTGTAACACCTCGGTGTTTCATCTCCATGGCCCTCAGCCTGTCCTTCAGTTCATCTTCCCTACCTCCCCAATTCTCAGACCCGTTTTCTCTCAACTATCAAGTAAATTGAAGTATTATTTAAAAATGAGGTCACATTTTACGAGTTAAGTTGAGAAATTATTCACAATATGTATAAGCCTAGTCACGTTATATCTATCTTCCAACTAACTTACTTCTGAAGACTACATTTTAGACTTGACTACCAAAATCCTGGGGTTAGTATTGACCAGAAACTTAACTGGACAGAGGTAAAAACAATGACTGCACTTGCTGGAAACCAGATTCTGGATTAGTGGTGCTGGAAGAGCACAGCAATTCAGGCAGCATCCAAGGAGCAGCGAAATCGACGTTTCAGGCAAAAGCCCTTCATCAGGAATAAAGGCAGTGAGCCTGAAGTATGGAGAGATAAGCTAGAGGAGGGTGGGGGTGGGGAGAAAGTAGCATAGAGTACAATAGGTGAGTGGGGGAGGGGATGGAGGTGATAGGTCAGGGAGGAGATAGGTGGAAAGGTGGAAAAGGAGATAGGCAGGTAGGACAAGTCCGGACAAGTCATGGGGACAGTCCTGAGCTGGAAGTTTGGAACTAGGGTGAGGTGGGGGAAGGGGAAATGAGGAAACTGCTGAAGTCCACATTGTTGCCCTGGGGTTGAAGTGTTCCGAGGCGGAAGATGAGGCGTTCTTCCTCCAGGCGTCTGGTGGTGGGGGAGCGGCGGTGAAATCATCCGCCGACATTTCCGCCACCTCCAAACAGACCCCACCGCCAGGAATATATTTCCCTCCCCACCCCTTTCCGCCTTCCGCAAAGACCGTTCCTTCCGCGACTACCTGGTCAGGTTCACCCCCCCCCCTACAACCCACCCTCCCATCCTGGCACTTTCCCCTGCCACCGCAGGAACTGTAAAACCTGTGCCCACACCTCCTCCCTCACCTCTATCCAAGGCCCTAAAGGAGCCTTCCACATCCATCAAAGTTTTACCTGCACATCCACTAATATCATTTATTGTATCCGTTGCTCCCGAAGCGGTCTCCTCTACATTGGGGAGACTGGGCGCCTCCTAGCAGAGCGCTTTAGGGAACATCTCCGGGACACAGTGACTGCAATAGCAACTCAGGCTAAAAATCCTGAAGTGAGTAACTCACTTCCTGACTCCCCAAAGCCTGTCCACCATCTACAAGGCACAAATCAGGAGTGTGATGGAATATTCCCCAGTTGCCTGGATGGGTGCAACTCCAACAACACTCAAGAAGCTTGACACCATCCAGGACAAAGCAGCCCTCTTTATTAGCACTACATCCACAAGCATCCACTCCATCCACCACTGACACTCAGTAGCAGCAGTGTGTAATATTTACAAGATGTACTGCAGAAATTCACCAAAGACAGCACCTTCCAAACCCATGACCAGTTTCATCTAGAACACAAGGGCAGCAGATAAAGTCATAGAAATGTACAGCATGGAAACAGGCCCTTCAGTCCAACTTGTCCATGCCGACCAAATATCCCAACCCAATCTAGTCCCACCTGCTAGCACCTGGCCCATATCTTCCAAACTCTCCCTATTCATTTACCCATCCAGATGCCTTTTAAATGCTGCAATTGTACCAGCCTCCAACACTTCTTTTGGCAGCTCATTCCGTACCCGTACCACCCTCTGTGTGAAAAGGTTTTCCCTTAGGTCTCTTCTTTATCTTTCCCCTCTCACCCTAAACCTATGCCCTCTAGTTCTGGACTCCCCCACCCCGGGGAAAAGACTTTGTTTATTTATGCTATCCATGCCCCTCATGATTTTATAAATCTCGATAAGGTCACCCCTCAGCCTCCAATGCTCCAGGGAAAACAGCCCTAGCCTATTCAACCTCTCACTATAGCTCAAATCCTCCTACATGGGAACACCACCTCCTGCAAATTCCCCTCCAAGCCACTCATTGTCCTGACTTGGAAATATATTGCTGTTTCTTCACTGTCATTGGGTCAAAATCCTAGAATTCCTTTACTAAGGGCATTTTGGTCAACCCACAGCACATGGACAACAGCGGTTCAAGAATGCAGCTCACCCCCACCTTCTCAAGGGCGCAACTAAGGATGGGAAATAAATGCTGGATTCCTTGACTCAATTCTAAGAAAAAGTAACTCCAGTTGCACAGTATCAAATACACATTTGGTGATAAAGTCTTCTGTAAAGTGTGAACTTCCTGTAATTTTACATTCTGCAAAACCTTTTCTGTCACTTTTTGTTGTCATTTTCTGGGGTATAATTTTACCATATCTGTCCTTGGGGCTTTTTTTTGTTATTTTTGGGCGTTTACCCAACAGTTTTCAGTGTAAGGGATGTGCAGCCAGTGATACTTGATTTTGATGAAGCACAGTTTTTATTTTGCGTTCATCATTTTGTACGTCAGTCGAACAGCCCTGCTTGTATATTCTTTAGCAGATTGCTGTTCAGTGAGGTCCAGTATATACACAAATGAATTGAATTACTTCTCAATAGAAAAGGACTTTTTATTTCTTCTCTGTGATGACTAGCCATCTTGCTTGTTATGAGTATGCTCAATTCTATTTGGTTCTGCAGGTAAAAGCTGCCTTGGATTATTTAGCATCTGAGGGTGGAGATATTCCAGAAACTGGTGACAATGTGGCTCATTCGGAACAAGCTCTTCGAGAGTTAAGTAACTTTGATGAACAATCTCAGGTAAAATAACGTATTTGTAGCAATTTGATTGAAAAGAGCCAAGTAATGAATACTCTAATGTTTGACTTTTAGCTTTTTTTCTTTATTTTTCTGCATAATGCTAAGAATTACTGTAATGTTTAACTTTTAAATTTGTTCTTTCTTTTTATCTTTTTCTTGTGATTCTGTACCTAGGTATTTATATTTAAAATAGTGCCTTATATGATGACATTATATACTTTTCATTGGACTCCTGTACTTTAGTGCTTGAGTACACATAACAATGAAAATCTAAATCTAAAATCCAAGTCTTACAAATAGTATTCAGTGGAGATTGTTGGGGTTATGCTGGAGCCACATCTCAGAGGCATATGCTTCAATCCAGCCTTTCTGTGCTGTTGTGTACATATATTCCACACAGAATTCTCCCACTTATTTCCCCATACTCCTTTTTCTTCACCTGCTTTGTGACTCCCTTCCACTTTTATTCAGGACATCCCTGACTGAGGAGGAACAGGTTCTGACACATCCACCTTGCTGCATTTCATCATCTGGTCTCTTCTGTACACAATCCAACAAATGCCACCGTGCCAAAGAAGGCCATTCGGCCTATCATGCCTACCACAGCTCTTCAAAATGGGCATCATTATCTTGGGCAAATCTCCTCCTCGTAATCTCTTCTTCAGAAATAATCTGCATAAGACACTCCAACTCAAACTTAAACAATGCTCACTAATTGCTCTTCATTATTGTAATTTGTTTTCCTGTTATAAAATCCCAATTTTCCAGTTTATGTGGAGTAAAAGCGGGAGATCTGTCCTTGATCCATGCACCTAGTTGTAAGGGACTCCCGTGACTAGTAGGTATAGGATCCTCTTTGAGTAGATTTGCTGTTGCCAACTCTTCGTGTAATCCTAGTCTATGGGGCATAAGGGACTACTGTGTATTGTCACTGGAGTTGAGAAGAATGAGGGATGATCTCCGAGCAACCTATAAAATTCTAACGGGCGTACACAAGGTAAGTGCAGGAAGGATCTTCCTGATGACTGGGGAGTCCAGAACCACGCAGTTCTGAGGAAGGGTCACATGACCCGAAACATTAACGCGGATTTCTCTCCACAGACCCTGCCAGACCTGCTCAGCTTTTCTAGCGATTTCTGTTTTTGTCATAGACTAAGGATATGGGATAAATCGTTTAGGACTGGGATGAGGAGAAATGTCTTCACCCAGAGAGTGGAATTCTAACCTTAACCCTATCTGACAGGAAGCGGTTGAGGCCAAAACATGGAATGTTATCAGGAAGTAGTTAGACATAGTTTTTAAGGGCTAAAGGGATCAAAGGGTAGTGGGAAGAAATGGGAATAGGGTTCTGATTTGCCTGATCAGCCACGTTGAATGGTGGAACAGACTCAAAGGGCTGAATGACCACCTCTCCTCCAATATTCTATGTTTCTAGTCTGGTGCACTCTAGTGAAAGGTCAGTGGAAGTGATTCAACAATAACATTCAAAAGAGGTCTGGGTAAATAGTTGAAGGGGGGAAGTTTGCAGGCCAGTCTATGGGGGATGAATAGTTGGAGTAGCATCAATTGGATAGCTTTGTCAAAGATCTGGATGAGGCACAATGGGCAGAATAGCCTACTGTATTGTATAACTCTGTGCTCTCACAGAGTCAAGCCATGGCCTGACTATCCAAGAAGAAAGTGTGGTTGATGCCTTTGAACACCAGCTAAATGGAATGTATTCTTGACAGGAACTAATTGACAATGCCCAACTGCTGCTTTCACAAGGAGACCAGTTGATATCCAATCACCATTACGCAGAGGATTTAATCCGCGAGAAATGCAAGGAACTCCGCCACTGCTGTGATGACCTGCTCGATGAAATGAGGAGCAAATACGTCACCCTTAACAAATCACTGGAGCTTCACACTCAGCTGCAGCAGGTGAGCAACCTCAGAGTTCTGTTAAATGCAGCTGCTCAACTTGGACGAAGAAGCTGGGATCCAGCTGGACTGCCCTCATCCTTCCAGGGTCTGTAATGGTGTGATGGAGGTGTTCTGGTCTTTCCAGGGTCTGTAATGGTGTGATGGAGGTGTTCTGGTCTTTCCAGGGTCTGTAATGGTGTGATGGAGGTGTTCTGGTCTTTCCAGGGTCTGTAATGGTGTGATGTACATGTTCTGGTCCTTCCAGAGTCTGTAATGGTGTGATGTACATGTTCTGGTCCTTCCAGAGTCTGTAATGGTATGATGGAGGTGTTCTGGTCCTTCCAGAGTCTGTAATGGTGTGATGTACATGTTCTGGTCCTTCCAGGGTCTGTAATGGTGTGATGTACATGTTCTGGTCCTTGCAGGGTCTGCAGTGGTGTGATGAAGGTGCATATCTCCTCGCCTCTCAGCCCATGGACAAGTGTCAGTCACAGGAAGGAGCAAAGAGAGCGCTGCAAGAAATCGAGAAATTTCTAGAAAGCTCAGGAGACTACCTACAGTGTGATCCTGAAGAGTTATACAGTGAATTTGGACTCATCCTCACAACACACATTAAGGTACTGAACAATAACAAACCTTGTGTATTGTTGAGATCTAGCAGCGGACTGTAGATTATCAGTTGCAAATCCCTTTATGTCATAAATGGGCAGCACAGTGGTTAGCACTGCTGCCTCACAGCACCAGAGACCGGGTTCAATTCCTGTCCCAGGCGACTGTCTGTGTGGAGTTTGCACATTTTCCCTGTGTCTGCATGGGTTTCCTCCCACAGTCCAAAAATGTGCAGGTTAGGTGAATTGGCCACGCTAAATTGCCCATAGTGTTAAGTGAAGGGGTAAATGTCGGGGAATGGGTCTGGGTGGGTTGTGTGTCGGTGTGGACTTGTTGGGCTGACGGGCCTGTTTCCACACTGTAAATAATCTAATCTAAATTCTTCTTTAAACTATTGCTGATGTTATATCTGTTTGGGTTTTCCCTCTCGTTCTCTCATTCTGACTCTGCAATAATGTGCTGAATCCGTCCTTTCTGAGGAACATGGAATTACTTTGAATTTACAGCACAGGAACAGGCCATTTGGCCCATTGTACCTAGCCTATCAACCATGCTGCTCCTGCCACATCTGCTTCATACGGTGTTAGTCCAGCTGTTTGTTCAACTGGGAGTCCTATTCCTCTTTCTTCACCATTATCAGCAAATTATGGCAAAGCAGTTTTGAAATTAGGTTCCCTACAGTGTGGATATAGGCCCTTTGGCCCAACCGGTCCACACCAACCCTCCAAAGAGTAACCCACCCAGACCCATTTCCCTCTGACTAATGCACCGAACACTTTGGGCAATTTAGCATGGCCAATTCACCTGACCTGCACATCTTTGTGACTGTGGGAGGAAACCCACGCAGACACGGGGAGAATGTGCAAACTCCACACAGACAATCACCCGAGGCTGGAATCGAACCTGGGACCCAGGTGCTGTGAGGCAGCAGTGCTAACCACTAAGCCACCATGCCAACCATGGCATAACTTGATTCAAAGTTACAGAACAACGTTTAATTAATGGGGCATCCCATGAAGCGCCTATCCCACAAAATTTGGGCTGTTTGATGCTGTCCTCATCTTGTTAAACTCGATGCAACGTAAACTTTGAGCAACATCTTGTGACAATGCAAACCATTTCCATGCCCTCATTCCAATCTGGGAATCTGCCCTGACTGATCTCCTCTTGAATTTCATTAAAATGTTGGTCTCCCACAGAATGCGAATGAGGATAGTGTCCATCTGTCGGAGACTTGCAAGCGGAATTCCCTTCCCCCACAAGCCAGTGGAGGCTGAATTATTGAATTTATTCAAGACAGAGTTCGATAAAAGTGTAATGATAATTGGAGTACATTGTGTGGAAAGTGTCAAATTGTCCAATTTTGAAGACAGAATAAAAAGGAGCACCATGAGGCAGCACGGTGGCTGGGGGTGGCACGGTGACTCAGTGGTTAGCACTGCTGACTCACAGCGCCAGGGACCCAAGTTCGATTCCAACCTTGGGCGGCTGTCTGTATAGAGTTTGCACATTCTCTCTGTGTCTGCGTGGGCTTGCTCCGGTTTACAAAATTATGAGGGGCATGGATAGGGTAAATAGGCAAATTCTTTTCCTTGGGGTGGGGACGTCCAGAACTAGAGGGCATAGGTTTAGGGTGAGAGGGAGAAGATATAAAAGAGACCTACAGGGCAACTTTTTCACGCAGAGGGTGGTACGTGTATGGAATGAGCTGCCAGAGGATGTGGTGGAGGCTGGTACAATTGCAACATTTAAGAGGCATTTGGATGGGTATATGAATAGGAAGGGTTTGGAGGGATATGGGCCGGGTGCTGGCAGGTGGGACTAGATTGGGTTGGGATATCTGGTCGGCATGGATGAAGGGTCTGTTTCCACGCTGTACATCTCTATGACTCTATGTGCAGGTTAGGTGAATTGGCCATGCTAAATTGTCCATAGTGTTCAGAGATGTGTAGGTTAGGTGCATTAGTCGGGGTAAATATAGGATAATAGAATAGGGAAATGGATCTGGGTGAGTTACTCTTCGGAGGGTCGGTGTTAGCAAGTTGTGAGAAGATTTGTAGCTCAGGTTGAGGTTCTGGATGTAGATTTGCTCGCTGAGCTGGAAGGTTCATTTCCAGATGTTTCGTTTCCTTACCAGGTAACATCTTCAGTGGGCCTCAGACTAAGCAATGCTGCTTAGTTATATGTTTGGGTTTCTTTTGTGTGGAGAAAAGGGCCTGTTTCCACACTGTAGAGATTCTGTGATTCATATTATCTAAATAGTGCGAAATTGCAAATCGCATGTGAAGTGATCTGGTGATGAAAGACAGAAGGTTAGTCTGCAGGTACAGCAAGTAATCAGAAAGCTAATAGAATGTGGCATTTTACTGTGAAGGGAAATGAATGCAAGAGAAGAGAGATCATGCTTTAGTTACCGAATGAGTCTGTAGCTGGAGTACTATGGACAGTACTGGTCACTGTAATCACAGAAGGATGGCAATGCACTGCATGGTTTATTACACTGACATAAACCAAAACAACTGCAGATGCTGTAAATCAGAAACAAACACAGAAATTGCTGGAAAAGCTCAGCAGGTCTGGCAGCATTTGTGAAGAGAAGTCAGAGTTCATGCTTAGGATTCAATGACCCTTCCTCAGACCCAGTGAGGAAGAGTCACCGGACCCAAAATATCTGATTTCTTTCCATAGATGCTGCCAGACCTGCTGAGCTTTTCCAGCAATTTCTGTCTTTGTTTACTAGATGAATGCCTAGATTGAGAAGATTGCCTTCTGAAGGAAAGCTGGACAGGTTAGACTAGTATCCTCTGGAGTTTAGAGGAGCCAGAGGTGACTGAATTGAAACACATACAATCCTGAGGGGCCCTGTCCAGATAGATATTGAAAGGGTGTTTCCTCTTGTGGGAAAATCTGTAACTGTTCTCAAATAAGGGGGCACCCATCTAAAACAGAGATGACAAAACAGTTCTCTCTGAGGGTCATGAGTCTTTAGTCTTTGTGAGTCTTTAGTTCCATGTTTGTATGTTCATGTGGATGTTTGATTGACAACGGGTTCGAAGGTTGCAGTGTGGGGGTGGGGCAGGACAGGAATGCTGGGAGACAGCCAAAATAATGGGATCCAAACCACAACTAGCACAGCCATTTCTTACTGAATGGTGGAACAGGCTCCAAGGGCCAAATGGCCAGCTTCCGCTCCTGTTTCCTTCGGTTCAAACTTTAAGGCAAAGTGTATCAGAGTGCTGCTGGAAACGCACAGCAGGTCAGGCAGCATCCAAGGAGCAGGAAAATCAACGTTTTGGGCCTTCATTCCTGATGAAGGGCTTTTGCCCAAAACATTGATTTTGGGCAAAAGCCCTTCATCTGCCTGACCTGCTGTGCTTTTCCAGCACCACTCTAATCGAGACTCTGATTTCTAGCATCTGCAGTCCTCACTTATGCCTATGTCAGAGTGTATCAGTTCAGCTGTTGCTTTGTTCTATCTCAGTTTTTTTTTAATGCTGTTGTGGGTTTCTTTGTTTCACCCTTTCACAGGCCCAGATCCAGATGGTTCATGAGAAGCTGGAAAACGTGCACGCAATGTTCGAGCAGCGACAATTGTCCCTGAAGAAACTGGCTGTCAAACAGGCCCGTCCTGTTCAACCGGTAGCACCACGACCAGAACCCTCTGCTCTGTCTTTAAAGAGCCCTTTCAATTCACCGAAACACGGTAACTATCCAGCTGGGATAAACTGGAACACAATCACTGAAGGTAACAAAGAGGAGCCAGCATCTCGATCGAAGAACAGCATGAAAACTTTCTTACTCTCAATTATTGCAGCTAGTGAATTGATTATGTAGGGGCAGATGCTTGGTGGGAGGCACCAATGTCAATACTGAGGAGATGTCCTGTTGATGTCTTGCCTTTCTATAGCACCCCTTTCACAAACAGATTTATAAGGGGGTCCCTGATTTACAAATGTCTGACTTACGAACCCAAATACTTGCCAATGCATCCCATGTTGGGGTTTAGCATTAAATATGGGCTGAAAATGTGTTGCTGAAAAAGCGCAGCAGGTCAGGAGGTCCAGCAGGTCCAGCAACACATGTTCAGCTCTGATCTCCAGCATCTGCAGTCCTCACTTTCACCTTTAGCATTATATACCCGACAAACAAACATTTCTTATATTTACGGCATGCTGCTTGATGTTGTCCTGTATTGTGTTCTGACTTGCGTACAAATGAATCTGCAATCGGACTTGGAATGGGATCTGTTCGCACCTGGGGTCTGCTGGTCAAATCCTTTAATATATTAAAAATCACACAACACCAGGTTATAGTCCAACAGGTTTAATTGGAAGCACACGAGCTTTCGGAGCGACGCTCCTTCATCAGGTGATTGTGACGCTCCACCTGATGAAGGAGCGTCGCTCCGAAAGCTAGTGTGCTTCCAATTAAACCTGTTGGACTATAACCTGGTGTTGTGTGATTTTTAACTTTGTACACCCCAGTCCAACATCGGCATCTAAGAATCATGTTTAATATATTAATTAGTCTTCACTGCAACGTGGGAAATCTGGAAGACTTGTTGTGCACAGAAGGCTCTCACAAACCATTGCATTATCAGGAGCAGGTGGTTAGTTCCACAGGATACAGAGGGAGAGCTATCCAGCTCTTACTGTAATGGGGGGCGCCCCAGAGGACAAACGGAGTCGGGGGGTGGGGGGGGCGGGTATGAGGTCTCTGTTCACCATGAATTCAGAGGGTGGTACTTCCAGCATTGCAGTCCTCCAGCTGTGCTACACTGAAGTGTCAGCTGACATCTTTGGTTTCTTTTAGCCAGGGGATACCCCAGCCGCCCACACTTCCCATTTCCAGTCAGGGGAGGGGCAGGAGGGGGCCTGTGTGTTGGGGCTGGGTAGGGAGTCAGATCAATGCCCAGTTAAGATCCTAATGGGGCTGCCATTTGCCAAGGTGAGTTTTACGGAGAGCTGGCCTCACGTGGCAATGCTGTGATCAGAATTTCAAAAGAAAGATGAGAAATGTGCAGCACCTATCCCATTCATTTCCCCTTCCTTTTCCCCTCAACCCCGCCTCTTGGCCTTTCATGCGTCCTGTGTTTGCCTACCCATCCATCACAACCCCCATACATTCACTGCCAGTTTATATCCCTGTATACCTACCCCTGTGGCCTTTAATAGCCCTTGTGCCATTCTTTGCTCAATCATCTCCATGGTCCTTTCTAACTTTTATGTCAATTCAGACCTTGTACCCACCATCTTTGTCCTTCCTTGTCCATCCCAACTCACCTTGTATCCACCAGGAGAAAACCTCGGGAGCCATGTTGACAGTGTCCATATTATGATTGGAAAAAATAACGCTAAACATTGAAATTCCTTCAATGAATATCTTATGAAACTAAACATCAAGTACTTAACCTCTTTTATAAACTAATATTTCAATTGTATAAATACTTGGAACTATCCATCTAAATGCTCACTTGATAGGCACCACATTGTGAAAATTATAGTTTGGGAAATTAATTGTGCAGCAGCAATTCAAAATAGCTAAAGTGAACAGATCACTCTGAAATACCTAGCCTCTACTGCAAAAAATACGGAGGCTACTGCAAAAACTACGGAGGTATGGCATTGAGGGTAAGTTGGAGGTTTGGATTAGGAGTTGGCTGGCTGGAAGAAGACAGAGGGTAGTAGTTGATGGCAAAGGTTCATCTTGGAGTGCCGTCACTAGCGGTGTTCCGCAAGGATCTGTTTTGGGACCATTGCTGTTTGTCATTTTTATAAATGACCTGGAGGAAGGGCTAGAAGGTTGGGTGAGCAAGTTTGTGGATGATACGAAAGTCGGTGGAGTTGTTGACAGTGAGGAAGGATGTGCCAGGTTACAGCGGGATATAGATAAGCTGCAGAGCTGGGCAGAAAGGTGGCAAATGGAGTTCAATGTAGCTAAGTGTGAGGTGATTCACTTTGGTAAGAGTAACAAAAAGATGGGGTATTGGGCTAATGGTCGGATACTTGGTAGTGTGGATGAGCAGAGGGATCTTGGTGTCCATGTACACAGATCTTTGGAAGTTGCCACCCAGGTAAATAGTGCGGTGAAGAAGGCATATGGTGTACTGGCTTTTATTGGTAGAGGAATTGAGTTCCGGAGTCCTGAGGTCATGTTGCAGTTGTATAAGACTCTGGTGCGGCCACATCTGGAGTATTGTGTGCAGTTTTGGTCGCCATACTATAGGAAGGATGTGGAGGTACTGGAACGGGTGCAGAGGAGGTTTACCAGGATGTTGCCTGGTATAGAGGGAGGTTGTATGAGGAAAGGCTGAGGCACTTGGGGTTGTTTTCATTGGAGAAAAGAAGGTTTAGGGGTGACTTGATAGAGGTGTACAAGATGATTAGGGGTTTAGATAGGGTCGACAGTGAGAATCTTTTTCCACGTATGGAGTCAGCTATTACAAGGGGGCATAGCTTTAAATTAAGGGGGTTAGGTAAAGGACAGATGTTAGGGGTAGGTTCTTTACTCAGCGAGTCGTGAGTTCATGGAATGCCCTGCCAGTAGCAGTGGTGGACTCTCCCTCAGTATGGGCATTTAAGCGGGCATTGGATAGGCATATGGAGGATAGTGGGCTAGTGTAGGTTAGGTGGGCTTGGATCGGCGCAACATCGAGGGCCGAAGGGCCTGTACTGCGCTGTATTCTTCTATGTTCTATGTTCTATGTTCTTATTTCAGCCTCCATAGAAATTTCAGACTGTTCTTTGGTAGGTTTGGTAGTCTGAATGAGTTTCTGTGCTTAGTATCTGCAAGCCTTCCTTTTCATAGTCCCAAAGGATGTCTTACCTCCACCCCCCGAAGGTGCCCCAGGTTAATGTTCTGGGGATATGGGTTTGAATCCCACCATGCCCAAATGATGAAACTTAAATTTGAAATCTGGAATTAAAGGCTAATCTAGTGGTGACATGTGACCATTGTCAAAAACACCATCTGATTTACTAATATCAGCATGAGCTGCATGGTGCTCAGTGGTTAGCATGGCTGCCTCTCAGTGCCAGGGATCTGCATTCAATTCCACCCTTGGGTGACTGTGTGGTGTTTGCACATTCTCCCCATTGGGTGCTTTGATTTCGTCCCACACTCTAAAGATGTGCAGGTTCGGCAGATTGGCCATGGGAAATTGTCCCACCGTGTCCAAGGATGTGCAGACTGGATGGGTTAGTCATAGGAAATGCAAGGTTACAGGGATTGGGTAGGGTGGGATGCTGTTCAAAGGTTGGTGTGGACTTGATGGGCCAAATGGCCTGTTTCCACACAGTAGGGATTCTATTCCCAGGGCCCTTCCATTAAGCGTGTAAGTCCTGCCCTGCTTTGCCTTAACAAAATGCAACCCCTCACATGTATCTAAATTAAACTCCATCTGCCACTCCTTGGCCCATTGGTCCATTTGATCAGGGTTATATTGTACTCTGAGAGAAATATTTAAAAAGACCAAGAATAAGCCACTCAGCCCTTCCAGCTTGCTCTCCCATTCACTAAAATCATTGCTGATCTGATTTTAACCTCAACTCTACATTCCTGCTTATCCCCCGATAATCTTTCATCCCCCTTGGTCATCAAGAATCTATCTCTGTCTGCCTAAAAATATTTAAAGATTCTGCCTTTTGAGGAGGGGGATTCCAAAGAGTCTCAAACCTCTGGAGAAAAAAATGTTTCCTCATTTGGAGTTATATAGATGCCACTATATTTTTAAACTTTGACCCTCTAGTTCTGGATTCTCCCAAAAACAAAACATCCTTTCCACACAGTCAGGTCCCCTCAGGATCTTATGTTTCAATTCATTCACCTCTGACCCTTCTAAACTCTAGAAGATACAGGGCACAGCCTGTCCTGCCTTTCCTCATCAGGCAATCCCCTCATTCCAGGGATTAGTCTGGTAAACCTTTTATGAATAGCTTCCAATGCATTAGCATCCTTCCATAGGTACAGTGACCAGTGCATTATACAGCACTCCAGACATGGTCTTGCCAATGCCCTGTATAATTAAAGCATAACCTCCTTACTCTTGCATTCAACTCCCCTTGGAATAATCTAGAACCCTCAATGAGCTTTCCTGATTACTCGCTGTCCCTGCACACTAACCTTCAATGATTCATGTACAAAAATACCCAGATCACTCTCCTACCCAAATATTGATTCAGCTGATTTGATGTCTAGTCTGATGTTTTAACTTGATTTTATATGCGTTAACCATTCATTGTTATCATTTCTGTTCAAAATTCGACATTGATAGGTTGCTCCTACATAATATTAATGCCACTTTCACCCAAAATGCTCTTTGCTTCATTGTCAGTAAATGCAGCAACTTTAAAATGTACCTGTCAACATGAAAGGCTTAATATTTCTGGATGATGTTCCTCTGCCTTCTGACTTAAAGCTAATGGTAACCTGTTTATTTGATGTTGGAGAGATATCTCCACTAAACTAGTGGACAGTGGATAACATTTATCTAAATGAAAAAAAAATTAAGCAAACTCTCTGTAGCTGTGGAACAGGTTTGGAGTAGGAGGGGCAGGTGGGGGGTGAGTAAGGGATCAGGATGGTGTTGATGAGCACAGGTTCTGGGTAGGGTTGGGTGGATGGGGACGGTGCAGAATTGGGGGGTGGGGGTAGTCTGAGGAATGGCATTGGGGGAGAGAGACAAGAGTGGGGAGGTCTGGGTGGGAGAGGGAAGACAGGCGTTTACTCAACAGTTTTTTTAATGGAGTCTGTTTACTTTGAAGCAGTGGATTCGAGTTCTGGGTCGAAATTCCCGTTTGACATTTCCCTGTATGGAAAGAGAAACTCCAGAAAACCGCAGAATGCAAAGAAGGTAATTTGTGACACAACAACGTGGACGCGGATGAGTTTCAGATGTAGGAATATCTCAGATACATTACATACAGCACCACAGAGAGATCTGACAGCAAGGATGGAGCAACTGTTTGTGCTACATAGAAATGTAGAAAGATTCACGATATGGCACAAGGCTATTCTGCCCCTTCTGTCTGTGCTGTTAAAAAATGAGCAATCTAGTCTTCAGCTACCTTCCAGCCTTTGGTCTGTAGGTTAAACATCTTGGGTACATAATAAAGTGGTTTTGAAATGCACTAAGGGTCTCGGTCTCTGGGGCTAGTGATTTCCAGAGCCCCATCACACTCCCAACATGGAACTCCAAGAGGATGGACCAAAAGTAGCAGTGTGAGATTCATCCAATCAGAGTTCTATTGATCAGTTTGGTGGGCCATCATTGTGTTTGGCTTGAATGGTCTGGGGGCTGAATTGAGCTGGATTACAGCTTTGGAAGTGAATATTCTTCACTGCTGTTAGATGCATCGAAATCTGAGATAAGGCGCAGAAGTGTGAGGTGGGAAGTGCTGGTCTTCCATCATCATCCAATCCTTAAACATTAAAACATTAAAAATAGGAGCTGGAGTAGGCCTTTCGGCCCTTCGAGCCTGCTCCACCATTCAATATGATCATCGCTGATCATGCAATCTCAGTGTCCTTTGCCCGCATTCTCTCCATATCCCTTGATCCATAAGACCACAAGACATTGGAGCAGAAATTGGGCCATTTGGCCCATCGGGCCGCCCAACCTATTATGGCTGATACATTTCTCAACCCATTCTCCCACTTTCTCCCTGTAACCCTTGGTTCACTACACTATCAAGAACCATCTGTCAGTTCCTAGGAAGGGTCACTGGACCCGAAATGTTAACTCTGAATTCTCTCGACAGGTGCTGCCAGACCTGCTGAGCTTTTTCATCAATTTCTGTTTTTGTTTCTGATTTATAGCACCCACTGTTCTTTTGGTTTTCAACAGCCTATCTATCTCTGTTTTAAATATACACCAAGACCTGGCCACCACAGCCTTCTATGGCAATGAATTCCACAGATTCACCACTTTCTGCCTGAAGGCATTTCTTCTTATCTCTGTTCTAAAGGGTCTTCCCTTTACTGTCAGGATGTGCCCTCGGGTCCTAGTCTCTCTTATCAATGGAAATATCTTCCCAATGTCCACTCTGTCCAGGCTTTTCTGTAAGTTTCAATTAGATTCCCCCCTCATTCTTCTAAGCTCCATTGAGCATAGATCCAAAGTCCCTCAAATGGTCCTTATATGTTAAGCTTTTCACTCCTGGGATCATTCCCGTGAATCTCCTCTGGACCCGCTCCAGGGCCAGTCCATCTTCCTCAAGTATGACGTCAAAAATTGCTCTCAGGATTCTAAATATGATCTGACCAGAGCTTTATAAAACCTCAGAAATAATCCCTGCTTTTACATTCTACTCCTCTGGAAATAAGTGCCAACATTGTGTTTGTTTGCCTTCCTAACTACTGAGTCAACCTGCAAGTTTACCTTGAGACAATACTGAACTATGATTCCTAAGTCCCTTTTTACTTCAGATTTCTGAATATTCATCCTACCAAAGTGCATGACCTCACTTTCACATTCTCCGAACCTGTCCAAATCCTTCTGCAGCCTACCTGCCTCCTCAATGCCACCTGTCCCTCCATCTCTCTTTGCATCATCTGCAGACGTAGCCAGAATGCCCTCAGTTCCTTCATCCAAATCATTAATGTATAAAGTGAAAAGTTGTGGTCCCAACACTGAGCCTTTGGAACACCACTAGTCACTGGCTGTAAGAAGTACCCTTTTATCCCCACTCTCCACTTTCTCCCACTAGCTGCAAGGACCACCTGCTGCTCCCTCTTGAATATATCTAATGAACTGGCCCCAGCATCCTGTGGGAGAAAATTCCACAGGTTCACAACTCTCTGAGAGAAGAAATTCTTTCTCATCTCAGTCCTGAATGGCTTACCCATCATTTTTAGATATGACCCCTAGTTCTGGACTTCCCCAACATCAGGAACATTCTTTAAGTACATTTAAGTCGTCATTGGACAAGTATATGGGCATACGTGGAATAGTGTAGGTTCGATGGGCTTCAGATTGGTATGACAGGTTGGCGCAACATCGAGGGCCGAAGGGCCTGTACTGCGCTGTAATGTTCTATGTTCCTGTACCTGTCTCGCCCCATAGGATTTTGTATGTTTGAATGAGATCCCGCCTAGTTCTTCTGAAGCCCAGTTGATCCTTCAATTCCAGTTTTCAGTTTCTGTTCCCTCAGAGAGAGGTTTAAAATTAGGCCCACTGTCAGTCAGCATTGTGGAGAGGACATGGGCAGTTGGAAAGGGATCTCTTTGATGTCCATTCTGTGTCTTGGTCCTTTCCAGACACCAGGAAGGATAGGAGCTGTCCAGGAAAAGACTTGTGCTGTGGGCTGCTGTCGTGTACTGGTTGCTCCATTGAGTCAGTGTGGGACAGCTCAGCGTTTGAGACAGTTGCTTCCTCACTAAAGATTTGGAATGAAACTTTGTTCTTCTCTGTGATAGACAAGATCGCGATGTAATCAGAAAAACCCCTGTCAATCAGGAGAATTGGAGTGTGATACATCAGAGGAGGTAACATAAAGAGGAATGTTTGCACAGGAGTTTGATCCAATCTTTATTTATCTCCCCACACCCAGATTGAGGTTATGCATGAAATCAGTCAAACAAGAAATGCATTGTACTCCCTAAATTCCGAAAGTGATGACAGCGTGGAAATCTTAAAAGGGTGAGAGACTAACAACATTACAAACCGGTCTTAGTATTTTTTAAGTGACACACAGTGTTTAATGTTTTATGTTACTATTTGCTGGTCCTGCTAATCACAATAGAATTCATTGGGATCGTTTTGATTTTGGATGATCATGTACAGCAGTTGATACTGGATCAATCAACAGTTATATATTTTGCTCCTGAATGATTCAGTGGAAATTAGAAATGAATTTTACTGTAAGGCTGTTTCACTGTTTCCTATTTGTACTTATACTTCAGATATAAACACTTATTATAACTTATGTTTTCCAGGCATATCTTTAACCTTTCATTATAACATGTAGAGATAAACTAAATTCACCACAATTTGGTCCTTTGATATACCCAACAGCTTGTAAATGAATCCCTCCTTCACAACTTCTATTATCATTTTTGTTTTGTGAATATATCGATGACATGGTGTAGAAGACAGGAATAATTGTGTCTGTGAGTCAAGTAGGGGTTATTGTCACCTCCAGCATGTTTCTGCTGGTTTATGAGAATTACAGATGCAGTATGAGACAGTGAGTCCTGTGTGGGTCAGTGTGCAGGAAGAACATACGTTTCCCTTTAAAGTGTACTCTCTGTCACAGTGTGTGAAAGTCAATAAGCAAACTAGGAGCAATCAGGTACTGACGGATAATCTCTTTTCATTGTTATAAGATTGGCTGCGACGCTGATTAGAAATCATTTATCTTGCATGGAATTTAGTGGGGCATATTTATCCATCACCTAAGAGGCCTTGGTTTTATGAAATAAAAAATTACACCTCCAACAGTGCTGCACTCCCTTAGCACTGACCCTCCGACAGTGCTGCACTCCCTCAGCGCTGACCCTCCGACAGTGCTGCACTCCCTCAGCGCTGACCCTCCGACAGTGCTGCACTCCCTCAGCGCTGACCCTCCGACAGTGCTGCACTCCCTCAGCGCTGACCCTCCGACAGTGCTGCACTCCCTCGCGCTGACCCTCCGACAGTGCTGCACTCCCTCAGCGCTGACCCTCTGACAGTGCAGCACTCCCTCAGCGCTGACCCTCCGACAGTGCTGCACTCCCTCGCGCTGACCCTCCGACAGTGCTGCACTCCCTCAGCGCTGACCCTCTGACAGTTGGGGGCTACCTCAGTAATGACCCTTCAACAGTGCCACACTCTGTTAGTGCTGGGTGTTGCATCCTGTATTTTCTTCCTTAAATCTCGGGTTAGATTTGAAATTACAACCTTCTGTTATCTAAAACGAGCCTATCCAAAGGGCAACATGCCTGATGAACTGACTGAAGTGTGCTGGACCACAGCTGACTAGGTGAGAGAGGGCTGGACATGGGAATGTTTTAGCATTGCATTTGATAAAGGATTCAGTCACTGCTCAGAAATCTCTCACCTTAACTCAGTCAGATGAAAACAGAAAGGAAGAATGTAGTGAAGTGATATAAATTAGTGATAAGCAATGAGGGAGATGTAAGTCATAGACCCATTGTTTTTGTGTTAAAAACAAAGTTGAATGTCCCTAAGAGTAAAAGGATCTGCATCTATACCTTCTGTTACTTCTAGCCTTGATGATACTAGTAATCACAGTATAGCCTCCCACCTTCCATTCTGTTGAAACCCGTACTCCTCAGAAACCCTGATATGTGTGTCATAACTCCCACCCTATACCATCTTTGTCATCCCTAAGCTTTCTGACCAGTAGGGACTCCTGGTCCAGAAATACTCACACATTAAAGTTCATATTGTTATTTTCAAATCCCTCTGTGGTCACAAACACCCTATTTCCCTGTACTGTAACCCAATATTATGGCCGGCATCTCCGTGTTCCTTCAGAGTTTAATACTGAACTATTGGAAACTGCAGTTGTCTCCTTCAGCCTCATCACTTCTGTACCTCTCTGTGGTCCTTTAATTTGCTGCGTGAACACCCCCCCCGATGTCACCAAACTATTGAACCCTTGGCCTGTACCTCATTATGTGGCTCGATGTGAAATTTACACAGTTGTGAGGTATGTTGGGACGTTTCCTTGTGTTGTAGGTGCTATATAAATGCATGCTGCTGTTGATGAGCTGTTGCCATGTCACTTTAATGCTTATTTTTGCAGGCACGTGATAAATGAGCTGATCGAGACGGAGCGTGTGTATGTGGAGGAGCTGAGCAGTGTGCTTCAGGTAACACCATAAACCAGCTAGCTGCTTTGAGTTTGATCATCTACATGAGGTTGTTTGTACTGCAAAGACCAATCTTTACTTTTGTGTTATTTTGTAATTACGGTCTGAAATGAGGAGAGATATTTCTAAAACCAGGTGTTGCAAGAGTTGATATACAAATTCAAAGCAACTCACCCGATGCTCATTGTGAAAATTATTTGCACAGCTGTGGGTTACAGCAATGGCTGCAGGTGAACTGGAGCTGAAGGGTTGTGTTGATTGGCAACATGTAGCAGATTGGTTTACAGTGACTAGCTACCAATGACAAAGTCTTCTGTCTGCCAACAAATGTGTGATTGGTTCTCAGGTCTCTGAACAGCTTGTGGCTGTGAGAAAGATACAAAGAAGGTTCAGACCTCCACCATGGGAGATCTCTCTGTGCTCAACAATACATGTCACTTCAAAGCTGAAGATGTTCAGCTGCCTTCTCTTTCAACAGTTGCTATGAGCTGTGACATTTAGTCAGTAAACGCCAGGGACCTTTTATCATTGAGGCAGCCCCATCCTGTACCTTCTGCAAGCCAGTGAAAACTTCCAGAAAAAGGGAAGTGCCAGAGCAACATTCCAATCAGCACAGAAACCATCTCAACATAACAGGGACCACTAAACAGCTTTCCCCAGTCTCTGCCACCACCCAAAACACCCATGTGTCCATGAGTGTGTGTTTGTGCGCGCGAGCATGTGTCTGTGTGCATGCGTGCATGGGTGTGTGTGTTTTTATGTAAGAGGGAATTAGTTTGAATTGGCAGAGTTATATCTGACAATTTTTAATTGTGTACCTTGTAATAAATAGTAATTCTTGGTAACTGCAGAAACCTGGTCTGTGCTTTCTGTCAACCTGGATCTGAAAATCAGGGAAGTTGGTGAACTTTGCATACTTGTAAATTTTGTGATGACTCTGGGAATAGAGGGCTTTATTTCCAATATGCTGGCTCAGTGAGTCATGATACTATGGTTGTGGTTATGAAGAAAGACTCAATAAAATTGTGGTTACTTTATTGAGGCAAGAAGAGGGTGTGCTGGGGCCTAATTAAGATGTGGACAGTCTTTGTGAGCTGTTGGTTGGTAAACCAGGAGTCAGAGACTGAAGATTATCTCTCAAAGAACGAAGGTAGTGAGAGAGAATTCTCTATGCTTTGGGTGCAAACTTGAGGTTGGTTGGACAAATACTTGAGTGCAACTTCTTCATCAACCCCATTTGTTCCTCAAAAATACAACAGCTACCAAACCAAAAGCCACCAGCTTCCAGGAGTGTCAGAAACCAGTGTGCGACCTCCAAAGGCAAATTGGGGTTGTCAGAACTGAAGCAAAATATGGTTATTGTCTGGATAGAGCTGATGTGATCCATCTCTGCTTCCTATCTCTGTACGTTGGCTCAAGTTGATTTTCCCTGTACTTTTACAGGGTTACAAAATGGAGATGGACAATCCAATGATGATATCTCTCATGCCGTCCTTATTGGAGAACCAGAAGGAGGTATTGTTTGGGAATATGTCAGAGATCTATGATTTTCACAGCAGGTACAAATCGGACGCGCCTTACCCTTTGCAGATTGCAGTGGATGTTTTTGGATGAATGTTGCCTTTATTAATAGTTCATATCTTCCCCAGGATTTTTCTTAATGACCTTCAGAACTGCATCGAGATGCCAGAGAAAGTAGGAGTCTGCTTCCTTCAGAGGGTATGAACTTTCTACTCTTTAGACTGACATTTATATTAATTGCATCTGTTGGCCTCATGTCAGTGTTTCTCACTCTGCTCTTTAGAGGGAGAATTTCCAAATGTATGTGAAATACTGTCAGAACAAGCCACGCTCAGAACATCTCTGGAGACAGTGCTCAGACTGCCCCTTCTTTCAGGTAATAGATTTTTCAAAAATGTTGATCTAAAATGATATTAAGAATCAAATGGTTGGGTTTTATAGGGCTGCAGGAATATGGAGACATGGGGGCTTTTTTGTGCACCAATCTTTGAAGGTGGTAGAACAAGCTGAGAAAGTTATTCATGAAACACAAGAAACAGGAGCAGGAGTAGGCCATTCAGCCCTTTGAGCCTGCTCCACCATTTAATATGATCATGGCGCACCACCCAACTCCGTGTCCTGTTGCTGCTTTCTCCCCCATATCCTTTGATCCCTTTAGCCCAAAGAACCATATCTAACTCCTTCTTGAAAACATTCAATGTTTTAGCCTCAACTGCCTTCTGTAGTAGAGAAATCCACAGGCTCCCCGCTGAGCATACACTTTTCTCTCAGTCCTAAATGCCCACCCCATATCCTTAGACTGTGACCCCTGGTTCTGGACCCCCTAGTCATGAGGAACATCTTTTCCACATGTATCCTGTCAAGTCCTGTTAGAATTTTACAGGTTTCTATGAATTCTCCACCACCTCATTCTTCGAAAATACAGTGAATATAATCCTAACCAATCCAGTCTCTCTTTATATGTCAGCCCTGCCATCCCAGGAATCAGTCTGGTCACCCTTCACTGCACTCCCTCCATCACCAGGACATCCTTCCTCAGATAAGGAGGCCCAAACTGCACACAGTACTCCAGGTGTGGTCTCACCAAGGCCCTGTATAGTTGCAGCACGACATCCCTGCTCCTGTACTCACTATGAAGACCATCATACCGTCTACCTTCTTCACCACCTGCTGCCTTTGCATGCTTACTTTCAGCAACGGCTGCACAAGGACACCCAGGTCTCACTGCATCTCCGCCCTTTCCTAGTCTATCCCCATTCAGATAAGAAGCAAATTAGAACCTTGACTACATCAGTACAGGGGCAAACTGCAAAAACTGAAAGATAATGGAAAACTCTTAGATTGGGGTTTAGATCAGAGTGATGCTGGAAAAGCACAGCAGGTCAGGCAGCATCTGAGGACCGGGAAAATCGACGTTTCGGGCAAAAGCCCTTCATCAGGAATAGAGGCAGGAAGCCTCCAGGATGGAGAGATAAATGAGGGAGGTGGGGCTGGGGAGAAGGTAGCATAGAGGTCAATAGGTGAATGGGGATGGGGATGGAGGTGATAGGTCAGAGAGGAGGGTGGAGCGGATAGGTGGGAAGGGGGATTGGCAGATGGGACAGGTCATGGGGACAGTACTGAGCTGGAAGTTTGGAACTGAGGTAAGGTGGGGGAGGGGAAATGAAGAAACTAGTGAAGTCCACATTGATGCCCTGGGGTTGAAGTGTCCGAGGCGGAAGATGAGGCGTTCTTCCTCCAGGCATCGGATGGTGATGGAGCAGCAGTGGAGGTGGCCTAGGACCTGCATGTCCTCGGCAGAGTGGGAGAAATGTTGGGCCACGGGACGGTGGGGTTGATTGGTGCGGGGGGTCCTGGAGATGTTCCCTGAAGTGCTCTTAGACTGGTCAGGCCTCGCCAGAGTATTGGGTTCAACTCTGGGCACCATCATTTTGAAGGAATGTTTAAGCTTTGGAAACATTCCGGAGGAATGGAAACTTCAGTTCTGTGGAGAATCTGGAGATTTCTTCGTTAGAACAAAACATAAGACCATAAGACATAGGAGTGGAAGCAAGGCCATTCGGCCCATCGAGTCCACTCTGCCATTCAATCATGGCTGATGGGCATTTCAACTCCACTTACCCGCATTCTCCCCGTAGCCCTTAATTCCTTGTGACATCACAAATTTATCAATGTCTGCCTTGAAGACATTTAGCGTCCCAGCCTCCACTGCACTCTGTGGCAATGAATTCCACAGGCCCACCACTCTCTGGCTGAGGAAATGTCTCCACATTTCTGTTCTGAATTGACCCCCTCTAATTCTAAGGCTGTGTCCACGGGACCTAGTCTTCTCGCCTAACGGAAACAATTTCTTAGCGTCAACCCTTTCCAAGCCATGTATTACCTTGTAATAACCTACTTGTCACCTCTTCAAAGAATTCTAACAGGTTTGTCAGGCACGACCTCCCCTTACTAAATCCATGTTGACTTTTCTAATCTGAACCCACCAAACTCATCTCTGCATACCTCAACACGGTCCTGTCCCCCTTAGTCCAAGAACTCCCCACCTACGTTCGGGACACCAGCCACGCCCTCCACCCCCTCCATGATTTTCGCTTCCACGGTCCCCAAGGCCTTATCTTCACCATGGACATCCAGTCCCTGTACACCTCCATCCCCCATCACGAAGGACTCAAAGCCTTCCGCTTCTTCCTTTCCCGCCGTACCAACCAGTACCCTTCCACTGACACCCTCCTTCGACTGACTGAACTGGTCCTCACCCTGAACAACTTCTCTTTCCAATCCTCCCACTTCCTCCAAACCAAAGGAGTAGCCATGGGCACCCGCATGGGCCCCAGCTATGCCTGCCTCTTCGTAGGATATGTGGAACAGTCCATCTTCCGCAGCTACACTGGCCCCACCCCCCACCTTTTCCTCCGCTACATCGATGACTGTATCGGCGCTGCCTTGTGCTCCCACGAGGAGGTTGAACAGTTCATCCACTTCACCAACACCTTCCACCCCAACCTCAAATTCACCTGGACCGTCTCAGACTCCACCCTCCCCTTCCTAGACCTTTCCATTTCTATCTCGGGTGACCGAATCGACACGGACATTTACTATAAACCGACCGACTCCCACCCTGCCCCCTGTAAAAATGCCATCCCATATTCCCAATTCCTTCATCTCCGCTGCATCTGCTCCCAGGAGGAGCAGTTCCAATACCTTACAACCCAGATGGCCTCCTTCTTCAAAGACCGCAATTTCCCCCCAGACGTGATCGACGATGCCCTCCATTGCATCTCCTCCACTTCCCGCTCCTCTGCCCTTGAGCCCCGCCCCTCCAACCGCCACCAGGACAGAACCCCACTGGTCCTCACCTACCACCCCACCAACCCCCATATACATCGTATCATCCGCCGTCATTTCCGCCACCTCCAAACGGACCCCACCACCAGGGATATATTTCCCTCCCCTCACCTATCAGTGTTTCAGTGTTCCGAAAAGACCACTTCGTCTGTGACTCCCTCGTTAGATCCACACCCCCCACCAACCCAACCTCCATTCCTGGCACCTTCCCCTGCAACCGCAAGAAATGCAAAACTTGCGCCCACACCTCCCCCCTTACTTCCCTCCAAGGCCCCAAGGGATCCTTCCATATCCATCACAAATTCACCTGCACCTCCACACACATCATCTATTGCATCCACTGCACCCGATGTGGCCTCCTCTATATTGGGGAGACAGGCGGACTACTTGCGGAACGTTTCAGAGAACACCTCTGGGACACCCGGACCAACCAACCCAACCACCCCGTGGCTCAACACTTCAACTCCCCCTCCCACTCCATCAAGGACATGCAGGTCCTCGGACTCCTCCATCGCCAGACCATAGCAACACGATTGTTGGAGGAAGAACGCCTCATCTTCCGCCAAGGAACCCTCCAACCACAAGGGATGAACTCAGATTTCTCCAGTTTCCTCATTTCCCCTCCCCCCACCTTGTCTCAATCAAATCCCTCGAACTCAGCACCGCCTTCCTAACCTGCAATCTTCTTCCTGACCTCTCCGCCCCCACCCCACTCCGGCCTATCACCCTCACCTTGACCTCCTTCCACCTATCACGTTTCCAATGCCACTCCCCCAAGTCCCTCCTCCCTACCTTTTACCTTAGCCTGTTGGACACACTTTCCTCATTCCTGAAGAAGGGCTCATGCCCGAAATGTCGATTCTCCTGCTCCTTGGATGCTACCTGACCTGCTGCGCTTTTCCAGCAACACATTTTCAACCTTGTTCTAATCTGACCCTGCTCTTCCAAGAATTTAGAAACCAATTTAGAAGGCAAGTTAAGGCAAGATTTAACAAAACAATTTTAAAACAGAAAGGGTTTTGATTGAGTAAATAGATGGAAACAGTTTTCAGTGGTAGAAGAGTCCGTAAGCAGAGGATACAGGTTTAAAGTAATTGGCAGTAGCCTATTCATTTGATGCCGTCAGTGGGAATTTGAAGCTGTGGACTGAGATGGGCTTCTGACTCTTGCTAGCTTTGTGTTACCAAGGTGACAGTGGTAATCCAGAAGTTTGTGGGGTCATGGGTCAAATCTCAGTGCAACCTTTACCATCTAGAAGGTCAAGGGCAGCAGATACACAAGAACACCTCCATCTGCAAGTTCCCCTCCAAGCCACTCCCCATCCTGACTTGGAAATATATCACAGTTCCTTCAGTGTCGCTGGGTCAAAATCCTGGAACGTCCGTCTTAAGGACAGCATCTCAAAAAGGCAGCTGGCCGCCACCTTTGCAAGGGCAATTAGGGATGGGTGGCAAATGCTGGCCCAGCCAATGGTGCTCACATCCCATGGAAGAATAAAGAGACAATGCTATTTGTGGGGGTTTGCTGCTCTGGTTCTTATGTTACCTTGAAACATCTGATACCAAAAGAATCTATCGGAATGGAATATTATGAATAGCTTTCAGCCCCTTATCTGAGGAAAGATACTGTGCCATGGAGGCAGTGCAGAGAATGTTCACCAGACTGATCCTAGGTACTGTGTTATGAGGAGAGATTGACGAGGGTGACATTGAAGTTTAAGAGAATGAGATCAAACCTTTTCAGAACATACCAGATTCTTAGAGACTTGACAGGATAGGTCTGGAGAGGTTCTTTCCCTTGTGACAGAGTCTAGAACCTGAGGGTATAATTTCAGAATTAGGGGTCCCCTGTTTAATACAGAGATGAGAAGGAATTTCTTCTCCGAAGGAAATGAATCTGTGGATTTTTTTATTGCAGAGGACTGTTAAAACTGGGTTATTAAATATATTCAAGGCTTAGTTTTTTAATCAGGAAGGAAACCAAGCGTTATGGGGAAAAGGCAGGGGAAAGTGAAGATGAGGATTACCAGATCAGCCATGATCTCATTGAAGGGTGAAGCAGACTGGAAGGGCTGAATGGCCAACTTCTGTTCCTACACTTTATGGAATGCAAGTCTTTTATTCCCTTTTGTGCATGCTCTGTGTCCCTTTATTCTAGATTGCCCTTTCCCATACCAGTTAGCAGAAAAAACACATTCTTCCCAACTCTCCAATCAAATCCTTCTATCATCTTGACTTTGATCCTCAGTATTAAAGAGGAAAAAAGCATGATCTGTGGAACCTAACATAACGTAATCCTTCTAGTCTGATTGCCAGTCTGGTTTCTAGAGGCTTCCTGTTGTGCAGTACCCACTATCTTCAGCAGTTAGAAGAATTACCAAGAGGAGTGCAATCCCTGACACAATTCAGTGGAACTAGTGGAAATACCATTCTCACACCATAAGATAATGTCTGGCAGGTTAATAGACTACCTACAGTATGGAAGCAGTCCATTCAGCCCACTGACCCTCCAAAGAGCATCCCACCCACACCCACACCCCTACCCTGGTCCAGGGTAATCCACCCTAATCTGCACATCCCTGGGGACTATGGGGCAATTTAGCATGACCAATCCACCCAACCTGCCCATCTTTGACTGTGGGAGGAAACTGGAACACCTGGAGGAAACCCATACAGACAAGGGGAGAATGTGCAAACTCCACACAGTCACCCGAGGGTAGAATTGAACCTAGGTCCCTGGCGCTGTGAGGCAGCATGCTTACCACTGACCCATCAATAGGGACCTTAGAGCCCACAAACATAACCTCAACTTGGGTCCATATTGTGCTCCATGTAAAACCCCCCATACTCCTCTATGTCAATAAAATCTTCCTTCTTGTCCTGTTTTGACACCGTCGCCTTGATAAATTGTTGTAATCTCTCTATCTTAATTAGTTTGTACAGTTTTGAATTACCTATTATTTTGGTAATGCAACTCTTATACCTAGAGAAAGGGAGGACTGCAGATGCTGGAGATCAGTTGAGAATGTGGTGCTGGAAAAGCACAGCAGGTCAGGCAGCGTCTGAGGAGCAGGAGAATCGATGTTTCGGGCATAAACCCTTCTTATACCATCATGTTATTCCAGTCATTTGTCTTGTCTCCAGCATCTCCTTATTTTTGTAATTGACTCTCTGCCTCATTTATTCATATTATAGGTCATCTGTTCCCTTGTTTTTCAGCTGTTGACATTTTACTCACACTATCTGACACTCTTGGTCACCTGCAGAGACTTATTATTCGATACTCCACTCACACTAATTGATCTTTTGATCTCTCTGCCCTTGATCTCTCTACCTATAAATTCTCTGATTGTGGGCTTCCCTCTCACTTCACCTCATGAAGGAACAGAGCTCCGAAAGCCCATGGTTTCACATGAACCTGTTAGACTGTGTTAGGTTCTTTTCCTGAGGTTTCACACATGAGATGCAGTTCGCACACACCAACTTGTGCAAACAATTAAAGTTTACTAAAGCCTGTGCAAGCTCGGTGTCCCCCTTTGACTCCCCTTGCAGGTGTGTGAGATCGAGTCAAAGTGAGGCCCTCCACAAAGAAGACACATCCCTTCACAGATACTCAGGCCACTCCCTCACAGTCACATGTTACCCCAGGTACAATGGCAGGCTGAGATCATCCTTAGAGATAATGCACATGTAAATGCCCTAATCCTGGAGAATCATTATGCAGACAATTTCCTGACTCAGTGATTCCCCAAGACAATGTAGGTGCGACATACCTAGCTTTGGGGGAAAGCATTTCTGAATGGAAGAGATTGAATTATAGTTTAATTTGATAATAGCAGGGGTGTAGTAGTAAATGACTGTCTAAATGGAATGGGGGTCATTCGCATTCATGACTGTCGTCCCCACCCACTTCCAGAATGTTCACCGAGTGCAGTTTAACTCTTTAATATTACTTTAATGCCCAGAGAGATATTCCCATTTAATCTTTTAATATTACATCTGTAACTTGGTGTCGTGTGACTTCTGATTCTGTCCACCTCAGTCCAGCACTGGCACCTCCACATCATCGCTGAAACATTGACAGATTTTTAATCTGGCAGAAGGGAGTCTAGAACATGAGGGCAGAGCCTCAGGATAAGGGTCAATAGGAACAGGGGGTTTCGGAGAAGGAGCAGACTCTTTGGCTTTTTGAGCTTCCTCTGCTATTTAATAAGATCATGGCTGATCTGGTTGTGGTCAAAGCTGTATTTTCCTGGACTCCCTGAGAGGATTTGAGAGCATGTAAATGTCTTCATTCAGAGATTCATGTATCTTTAGAACTATCTAACCCAGAGGGCTTTGCATGCTGTACCATTGAAGATCTTCTGGGCTATGATAGAAAGTTCTGATCTCTCAGGGAACCAAGTGATGTGGGGAATGAGCGAGAAAAGTGAGTTGGAACAGGAGAGCAGACATGGAGGGGCAGCTTGAGGGGCTGAATGGTCTATTCCTGCTCCCATTTCTTATATTCTTCCCTCTCAGCTGTTGCAGTGATCCATTTAGATCAGATTCAGAGTTGCTTGGTATTTTTTTCAGAGCTGATATCATTGTCTCTTTCCTAACTTGTATGCTCTTTACCAGGAATGTCAACGTAAACTAGACCATAAACTTGGGCTGGACTCATACTTACTAAAACCCATTCAACGGTTAACAAAGTACCAGCTATTACTGAAGGTACGTCACTGAGCTGTTGTAGCAGAACCACAGCAGACTCCACGACCATGTTCACCCTACTCTGAGACTTACATTTCTGTAGTACCTTTCCCATCCTCCAGCTCTACCAGTCAGGTAAGTATTTTCTTTCTGAAGGGGAGTTGCTGTGGTAGTTTAAGAAATGCAGCAACCAGTTGGTACACATCAAACTCCCACAAACAGCATTGTGACCACAGCTGGATAATCCATTTCCAGAGATGCAAAGGTTAAATACCGCACATTGCCAGAGAGCTGAAATAAAAAAAACACAAATGCTGGAGAAACTCAGGAGGCCAGTCAACGTCAGTGAGAGAGAAACACAGTTAATGTTTCAGGTCAATGGCCCTCTGTCAGAACTGGAAGATACCAGGAATGTTCCAGGAAGTTGGAAAGTTCACACTTTCCATTTCTGATGAAAAGTAATTGACCTTGCGGCATGATCTCTTGGTTGTAAAGTGCTTTGGAATCTGCTGAGGCTGTGTACTTCCTTTAGCTGGAAGTGTTTGCATCTGGAAAGCAGCTTTAGCCACACTATCCAGAACACTACCCAGGAAGGCACACTCTTCAAAGGAGAGCAGAGAGCTTTGTAGCTCCCTAATCACCATTCCACCCTCAACCAAGATCAGCCAAAATAAAAAGAAATGACTCCTCACCTCAGGACTGTTTGTGGGATCTTGCTGTGCAACAACTTAGCTCATTCTTTGCAAAAGCCTTGGAGACTTTCAGCAAGAGTCAAGATCAAGTACTTGAAAAATGTGGCTACGTTCCATTGTCTACAAGAGGATGCTTTTTTGAAATATAACTTCAAAAATACACATGATTCGAAAATGAAAGCATGGTTGTTGTAATAGTTAACGTAAATTATGCTGTCCACTATTTTAACCTTTTTTCTCTTAATTCACTCAACTTTTATTTGAAATTTTGTAAAACTGTTACATTATATGCTGTTATAAATAAGAGGACAGAATAATTTCATACAAGTACGTTTCTTCATTGTTAGCAACTGTGCCTAAGTCTCAGTAAACAGTAAAAGTTGCTATGTTCATTTCTCCATCTGAACAGCACCCTTCTCCCTTTGCTAATGCTGTCCTGTTGGACATGTTTCTGCTCTGTTCTGTCCCTCCTCCGTTTCCTCTGTCTCCCAGTGAAACTGCACTGTCTTACAAAGTGGTTTAACAGAGGAGCTCACATCTCAGAGTAAGGGTCCAAGAAACTGATGTTACAACCCACTTATAGAATCATACTGTATGGAAGCAGACCATTCAACCCATCCTGACCCTCCAAACAGCATCCCACTCAGCCCCCCTACCCTATCCATGCTTTTCCCATGGCCATCCTACCACACTTGCACAACTTTGGACTGTGGGAAGAAACCAATGCAGACACGGGGCGAACGTGCAAACTCCACACAGACAGTCGCCCAAGGCTGGAATTGAACCTGGATCTTTGGTGCTGTGAAGCAGCAATGCTAACCAATGAGCCACTGTGCCGCCCCAGGACTTGGGAAAGGATTCTCAAGCTCCTCTGCTTTTGGGGTCACCACAAAAGTGAATGATTTAATCAATACACATAAAGTCCCCAATTTATATCCAAGATGGCGGCAACGGATTAGCTGCATTGGGGCTACTGCGCCCAGGGCTCATCTACATCTGTGTGCTTTTCTTTTCTTTTTACTTTTGCCTTCCTTTTCCCTTTAAACTCTTTCTCTTACATTTTCACCTCGGTTGGTGAAGTATTGGCTAGAGTGGGCCGTCCATGCCATGGTGGACAAAGATGGTGGTATAGCCCTGGCGGGGTTGAGTAAACAATGAAGGAGGCAGTGGCAGTGGCAGCAGCAGCAGCGACAGGTCAAGGCAGATGCAGCTCCAGCCCAGTCTGAGGTTTCCCGGCGAGTGAGGAGCAGGGCCTAGGCTTCAGCCCCCCTGGTTCTGACTGGCAGGCTGAGCTGAGGCTCCAGGTCTGCAGCTAGGCCTGGACGCCTAACAGCATAGATGGCGGTGAGTTCAGACCCAGCACAGGACTCTGTGGCCCTGGCAGTGGCTGCTTCGGCGTGGTCAGTCCCATTGGCAGTGTTGGTGGAGGTGAGGTGGCACCAGGGATTAGCAACTCGAGCAGCACAGTGCAGTTACAGCTGTGTGGTCAGTTTAGTGTCAGGTACTCAAGAATCCGGGGCAGAGCAGCCTGGATCCAGGCTACACGCTGAGCTAGAACCAGGATCTGATAAACCAAAGACTCAAAGATGAATATTGTTGCTTTATTTTTCTGACTGTATATTCTGAATTTCGATTTATTTTCTGTGTTTTAAGGTGGCACTAGAGAATGGCGAGACTAAACACTTTTCACTGTGTTTGTAATAAATACACATGACAAAAAATAAATCAAATCAGGTGATGGAATCGGGTGAACAACAACACCCTGACCAGATTCCTGTACTTAATAAGAACTACCGTCTTTTACTGATCGCAAGTGAACAGCTATAAATTATCAACATATCGCTCTACTAGTTACAACTCTAATCCCCTTTTAAAACCGCAGCTCACAGATACAGACAAAAAATGTTAGTTTCGCGGATTAAATGAAAACAGCCTGGAGCCATAGTCCACAGGGTCTGTTGGGATGTTCATTTTGACTTGACAGGACTTGCTGCTCTTCACTTTCCTTTCTCCAGGTTCCTGATCTGCTTTGCAGGAAGTACTGAGCAATTGGTGCACAAACTGCAAAGTCTCTTCATTACTGGTTAGAGGCAGCAGCTTATAGCAACTGGTCAGAGAGGAAAACTGCTTTCTCCATGTTTAAGAGACTTTTACTGAAGAGAGAGACACACGCTCTCTCTCTCACACACACACAGATGCTTTCTCTTTCACACACAACACACACACACATAATCTGCCCTTCCAGTGATCCAAAGACTTCCTCACTGTACTCTTTATACTCACAAGCAGTTCAGCAATCCCAGAACCAATCAGTGATTTCTCATTAGGCAATGTGGCTTCCATGATAGGTCACAATTACAGAAACCAAATCAGCTACTTGTTTCCTGTCAAATCACTCTCAACATCCATTCCTGTGGTGTCATACCATTCAGAAACATCATCCCCTAGCCCCTAACCACTTCAACAAAGCAGTCGTGTAAATACCAGTAAGCCTTTCTTAAAAGTGCAGCAATTCCTTCCACAGTACTTGGTTTTAAAACATCATTTGTTAAGTTGCTAGTCCACAGTTTTAACCCTGATGACATGTGAACGTAAATAATCCTCTGCTCTTTTATAGAAACACCAACCATCCAGAAAGATGCTGTCAAGTGCAACTCTTTGAGCTAATGAGGTATTTCTCTGAAGTAATTTGCAAATTACTGTCTCCTGGCAGGAATTATTGAGGTTCAGCAGTAATGGTGAAGGAACCCAGGAGTTACATGAAGCTCTCACAGCTATGTTGAACTTACTGAAGTCAGTGAATGACTCCATGCACCAGATTGCTATCACAGGATATAACGTGAGTGCCTCTTTGGGAAGGAGTAACTGACCCTTAACATCAATTAATGAGGAAAAAACATGCATTTATTCCAATATTTTTGAGCTCTTGCATTGCCAAGGAAACTGAGAGCTGTGCAAAACAAGGTGTTGATAAGGTTGCAACTGAATTAAACATTACAATCCAAATGCCAAAGTAATTTACCTGCTCAGCTTATTTCTCCCGGAAAATAAAATGCTGAAAAGAACTGTGGATGCTGGAAACCAGAAACAAAAACAGAATTTGTTGGAAAAGCTCAACAGGTTTGGCAGCTTCTGTGGAGAGACATCAGTTAATGTTTTGAGTCGAGTGATCCTGCCTCAGAACTCGAGTCCCAGTTCTGAGGCAGGGTTACTCGACCAGAAATGTTAACTCTGATTCCACTCCGCAGATGCTGCCAGACCGGCTGAGCTTTTCCAGCAGTTTTCTGTTTTTGTTTCTTATTTCTCATTCTGTTAATTCACCTCCAGTGGGTGATTGTATATGGTAGCATAGCCAGCAAATTATAAGCTGCTTTCAGTGACAGTACTTATCAAAGTATTGGATTGTTGTAAAAATCCATCTGGTTCACTAACGTCCATTAGAGAAGGTCAAGAGGTCACATGACACAAAAAATGGTTACAGTCCAACAGGTTAATTTGAAATCACAAACCTTCAGAGCACTGCCCCTTCATCAGGTGTAAGAGCTGAAAAAGATGGACTTCACCTGACAAAGGAGCAGTGCTCCAAAATCTTGCGGTTTAAAAAAAAACCTGTTGGACTATAACCTGGTGTCATGTGACTTCTGACCTTGTTCACCTCAGTCCAACACCAGCACCTCCATATTAGGGAAGGGAAACTGCCATTTTTATCTAGTCTGGCCTACACATGACTTCAGACCCACAGCAATGTGGTTGACTCTGAACTGCCCTCTGGGTAATTAGGAATGAGCAATAAATGCTGACCCAGCCAGTGACGCCCTTATTCAGTGACTGAATGAAAAAAAGGACACACTTCCTTTGGGTTTTAAGGTGTATTTATGACCTAAGACTTTTCATCTGAGTTCACCTCTGAATGTCTGCGTCTCAAGATTTAGAGAGTGGTTCATTCATCTCTCTGTAGAGTCCAGTATTTTTCTTTTATCAATTCCCCCATTGCTATTCCCCCCAAGACGTTGGTGCTGAGCCACTTCCATGAACCACGTGTGTAGGGAGACCCACAGTGCTGTTGATGAGAGATGTGCTGCCAGTCAACTCCTTGAGTGTTGTTGGAGCTGCACCCATCCAGGCAAGTGGGGAGTATTCCATCACACTCCTGAGTTGTGCCTTATCAATGGTGGAGAAAGTGAGGTCTGCAGATGCTGGAGATCAGAGCTGAAAATGTGTTGCTGGAAAGGCGCAGCAGGTCAGGCAGCATCCAGGGAACAGGAGAATCGACGTTTTGGGCATAAGCCCTTCTTCAGGAATCTCCTGAAGAAGGGCTTATGCCCGAAACGTCGATTCTCCTGTTCCCTGGATGCTGCCTGACCTGCTGCGCTTTTCCAGCAACACATTTTCAGCCCATATCAATGGTGGACAAGCTTTGGGGAATCAGGAGGTGAGTTACTCACTGCAGGATTCCTAGCCTTGATCCTGCTCTTGTAGGCATTATAGTTATATGGCTAGTCCAGTTCCTTTTCTGGTCAATGGTAACCCCCTGGATATTGGTCATGGCATTATCATTGTCAAATCCCCCATTTAATGTCAAGGAGTGATAATTAGATTGTGTCTTATTGGTGATGGTCATAACCTGACATTTGCATAGCATGAATGTTACTTGTCACTTGTCATTCCAAATCTGGATATTGTCCAGATCTTGTTGCAGTTGCTTCAGTATCTAAAGAGTCGTGAATGGTGCTGACCATAGTGCAATCATCGGTAAACATCCCTGCTCCTGACCTTATGATGGAGGGAAGGTCATTGATGAAGCAGCTGAAGATGGTTGGGCCGAGGGCACTACCCTGAGGGACTCCTGCAGAAATGTCCTGGGGCTGAGATGACTGACCCTCCAACAATCACAACCATCTTCCTATTTGCCATGTGGGACTCCAACCAATGGAGAGTTTCTTTGATACCCATTGATTCCGGTTTTGTTCAGGATTCCTTGAACTCGGCTACATTTGATCAAATGCAACTGTTACTCTCCCCTCCCCTCTGGAATTCAGCTCTTTTGTCCATGTTTGAACCAAGGCTGTAATGAAGTCAGGGGTTGAGCGGCCCTGGCAGAACCCAACCTGGGCATTACTGAGCAGGTTATTACTGAGTAAGCATAATTTGAGAGCACTGCCAATGACCTATACCATCACTTTACTGATGATCGAGAGTAAGGGCTGGAGCACAAGTCTTCAGTATTATTGCTGGAACGTTGTCAGGGCCCATAGCCTTTGCAGTATCCAGGGACTCCAACTGTTTCTTGAGATCACGTGGGGGGAATCGAATCGGCTGAAGACCTGCAATGCTGGGGACTACTGGAGGAGGCCGAGGTGGCTCATCCACTTGGCACTTCTGGCCTTAGTTTTCACATTGATGTGCTGGGCTCTTCGATCATTGAGGGTGGGGATATTTATGCAGCTTCTTCCTCCAGTGAGTTGTTTCATTGTCCACCACCATTCACGACTGAACGTAACAGGACTGCAGAGCCTTTGATCTGATCCGTTGGTTGTAGGATCACTTTAGCTCTGTTTATTGCACACTGCCTCTGCTGTTTGTCTCACTGGGAACGCCATGTTTCAGCTTCACCAGGGGGTGATCAGCTCACATTTAGGAGTGTCCAGTAATGCCCTTGACCCTCCTGCATTCTCTGGTGAACCTGGTCTCCAGCTGATGGTAATGGTAAGATGTGGGATATGCTAAGGTATTTTTGACTAAGAGGGATCAGAGGCATAAACACAGCGGGGGCACTTTCAGCATACAGTCTGCCCTGGTTGCAATTGGTAGCTAGCCACCACATTCTCGAGGACATTTAGACAAGAAATATGGGACTTTCCAGTAACAGATCAAGATTGCATTTAGGAAAATGCTCTTGGAAAAAAAAGGAACAAATGTTGGTAATGACAGTTAAACATATAAATTTTATATTGATTATTAATTAATTTTGTTAATATTAGACAGTGGAGTCTCAGCAGAAGAATCATCTAATGGTTTTGATTAACAGGGCAACCTGGAAGAATTTGGTCCACTTTTGATGCAGGGCTCGTTCAATGTCTGGATCAACCACAAGAAAGGTCCCACCAAAATGAAGGATCTCGCTCGCTTCAAACCCATGCAACGCCACCTATTCCTTCACGAGACAGCACTTCTGTTCTGTAAGAAACGTGAGGAGCATGGAGAAGGTTATGACAAAGCACCTTCTTACAGTTTCAAACATTTCTTAAAAGTAAGACAGCGAATCTCACCATTTGCTGTTGTGTTTCTCAGTTGTGCTATTGCTCTGGGGGTAAATTCAGTGTTCCCGTGCCCCAGGATTGCTATTCCACACAAGGATTCTGTTGTGAGAGACACCCAGCTCCAGCCCTTTCCCCTTTTTGGGAGGCTGCTCATCACGAGCAGCGAGTTACTGACACTGTTACACTTGTGGAACTTCATGTAATCTCTACAATGTAGAAGTAGGCCATTTGGCCCACCGAGTCCACATTGCCCCTCCAGAGAGCATCCCACCCAGACTCAGCCCTATCCCTGTAACCCTGCATTTCCCCTGATCAATCCACCTAGCCTGCATATCCTTGGACAGTGGGTGTGTTGCGAATTTGGGTAGAGTAATTGTAGATTGGGAGGTTGGAAGTTAGAACTTGGTGTGTGTAAAATTGTACTACAAGCCCTTTGGCCCAAGCTGGTCCATGGCGAACAAAATGTCCTACCCCATTTCCCTGCACTTGGCCCATATCCTTCTAATTCTTTCCTATCCATGTATTTGTCCAAATACCTTTTAAATGTTGTTAATGTACCCTCCTCAACCACTTGCAATGGCAGTTCATTCCATATACATATATCCCTCTGTGTAAAAACGTTGGCTCTCAGGTTCCCTTTTATTCTTTCCCCTCTAAACTTAAACTGATGCCCTCTAGTCCTCGATTCCCCAACCCAGGGAAAAGGCTCTCTCATGATCTTATACACTTCTATAAAATCCCCCTTCAATCTCCTACGCTCTAAAGAAAAAAACCCTAGTTTGTCCAACCTCTCCCTATAACTCAGACCATTGAGTCCTGGCAACATCCTTGTAAATTTCTTCTGCACTCTTTCCAGTTTAATAACATCCTTCTTATAACAAAGTGACCAAAACTGAACATAATACCCTAAGTGCAGCCTCACCAATGTCCTGTGTAACTGTAACATAACTTCCCAACATCTACACTCAATATATACTGATGAAGGCCAGTGTGCCAAAAGCCTTCTTCACTGCCCTGTCTACCTGACTTTCAGAGAACTGTGTACCTGAACTCCAAGGTCCCTCTGTTCCACTATGCTCCTTAAGGGCTGACCATTCACCATGAAACTCCTACCTTGATTGATTTTCCAAAATGCAGGCCCTCACTCTTATCGATATTAAACTCCGTTTGCCATTTCTCACCCCACTTCCCCAGCTGATCAAGGCCCTGCTGCAATTTCTGATAACCTTCCTCACTGTCCACGATACCACCTATTTTACTGTCATCTGCAAACTTATTAAACTTGCCTTTACATTATTTTTATCTAACCACTGGAAGTTTCTGAAAAGCAGAATGCATTACTTTTCACACTGCAGTACTGCCAATCTTTGAATCAGGGCTGGTTAAACTGGAACCATTCTTTTCCAGTTTAATCAAAGCTGTTCTGGACAAAAGTAATTTGTGCCGGCTTTCATCATTAACAGGGAAATAAGTATTTATTATAAACAAATATTTTCCTTAACAAATGGCAGAGAATAGATTCCCAATCCATGATGCACCTTAAGCTATCCTCCTTTAAAACCCCAAACATACACACATTCATTCACAGGAAAGACAGGCAACAGACAAACAGTTTGACACACACCTTATGATTGGAAAGTATCAAAATAGAGAAAATAAAATTCTAAAGATCAAAAATCCAGGTCACAAGGTGATAGTTATTTCTGACTTTTTTAAAATTTGAGTGAGGATGTCTCAATGTTGTCTATCGGCTGATGGTCGGTGTTTGATTTGATAGTTGATCTCGTGAACCTAAATCTTTTCTCGTGTTAGAATTCGTTCTTTTAACCATCTTTTATTTGGTCTTTTCACTCACTCACACCAAGACGGGGAGAGGGATGTTTTCTGTTTGTGCTACTCTTACAAATCTGTAGTAAACTGTAGCTTGACCAATCTGAGGGCTATCATCAGGCAGAATTTCCTAAACTTGGTAACTCCTGGTGCCATTCAGGCTCAATAATGTAACTCTGTTTCTGCTGCAAAAGCAATGCTGTCTTGTACAGCTAAAACTGAGCATCACATTTTATTTAAGTTGCAAAGCACCTTTTGGTATTTTAGCAATATAACAGTATCCAATATCAATTAACTTTATACCCCAGAAAGTGAAAATAACTGTGGCCCTGTACCGGACGACCCTAATGATCCCATTACCACCAGACCAGCTCTAGGCTCTGAAGCCTTGCCACATCCAGCTGAGAGTCTCGGTGGACAACAGAACCATCAGGAAATGGAGGGGGCTCCACAAATATCCTGATCCTCAATGATGGGGGAGCCCAGAACATTAATACAAAGAAAAATGCCAAATAATTCACAGCAACATTTAGCCAGAAGTGCCTCCTCCAGTGATCCCCAAAATCACAGCTACCAGTCTCCAGCCAATTCCATTCACTCCACGTGATATCCAGAAACAGTTGGAGACACTGGATATTGCAAAGACTATGGACCCTGACAACATTCCGGCAATAGTACTGAAGACTCATGCTCCAGAACTTGCCGCTCCCCTAGCCAAGCTGTTCCAGTACAGTTACAACACTGGCATCTAGTCAACAATGTGGAACATTGCCCAGGTGTGTCCTGTACCACAAAAAGCAGAACAAATCCAACCCGGCCAATTACTGCCACATCAGTCTACCGGATTTGTGATTGGATTAAGATGAAAACTAAAACCACAAGATAAGACAACTATGGAAAGTAAATTAAAATACCTTTTTTATTGCAATGCAAGAACTTGTTAGTTATCAAATAAAAGAAATCTTTTTCAGCATTAATGAGTGTGTTCAGTAATTATGGAGTTAATATTTTCAAGATATATTTAGTGTAAAGTGAAAGATTCCATTAATTAATTAATCTATAGATTCCCCATTGTTTCCTGGCAGTGGGTTAGGGAGTTTCAGCAGTGGGTCATTCAGCCCCACCTTCCTTCTGCGCTATTTAAGTAGGCCATGGCTAATCTAAACCTCCACTCCACATTCCCACCTACCGCTGCTAACCT
Organism: Chiloscyllium plagiosum; assembly: GCF_037043375.1. Classification (NCBI taxonomy): domain Eukaryota; kingdom Metazoa; phylum Chordata; class Chondrichthyes; order Orectolobiformes; family Hemiscylliidae; genus Chiloscyllium; species Chiloscyllium plagiosum. Next base: position 5,349,456 of record NW_028270149.1, on the reverse strand, counting down.
TTCGCCCCCTATCTACCTCTGCCTTAAAAATATATCAAGGCTCCACTTCTCTCCCCACCCATCCCGTTGATGAAAAGACTTTCAGAACCTCATACCCACCGCCACACTCCGCTGTGAATGTGCAGATATCAGTTTCAGTGAAGTGATGACAGTGAATGCAAACGATTTCACCACGGAATCTGGGTCAACGTAATTAGTCTAATAATTCCGACTCACAGCAAGAGAGCACTAGCCTTTTGCAATTGATTCCTGTAGTTATTGACCTGTTGTTGTTACATCTACATAACAACAGAAGCAGACCACTCAGCCTTCCTTGCCTTTCAGTGACATCATGGTTGGTCTGTCACCTAACTCTATACAGCCGCCATTGGCCCACATCCCTGAATACCTTGACTGAACAAAAACAAATCTTAGATTTAAAATTAACAACTGATCCAGTGTTCGTTGCCATTTGTAGAAGAGAGTTCCAAACCTCTTCCACCCTTTAAGTGTTTCCTAACATCCTTCCTGAGCAGTCTGGTCCTAAATCTTATAGATTAGATTACTTACAGTATGGAAACAGGCCCTTCGGCCCAACAAGTTCACACCGACCCTCCGAAGAGCAACCCACCCAGACCCATTCCCCTACACTTACCCCTTTACCTAACGCTACGGGCAATTTAGCATAGCCAATTCACCTAACCTGCATATTTTTGAACTGTGGGAGGAAACCCACACAGACACAGGGAGAACATGCAAACTCCACACAGACAGTTGCCCGAGGTGGGAATTGAACCCGGGTCTCTGGCGCTGCTAACCACTGTGCCACCATGCTGCCCATATTATGGCCCCTAGCCTTGGAATCCCCAATCAGTGGAAATAGTGTGTCTAATCTGTCTTTTCCTGTTAATATCTGGAAGACTTGGATCAGATCACCCCTTAACTTTCTAAATTCTAGAGAAAACCGGTCTAATTTGTACAATCTCTTCATAACTTAAGCTCTGCAGTCCAGGTATCATTCTTGTAAACCAACACTGTATTCCCTTCAAGGCCAGTCTATCCTAAGGTCTGGTGCCCGGGACTGCTTTCCCTACTCCGAATGAGGTCTAACCAGGGGTTTTGTACAGCTCTTTTCAAACATACTGCTGACAAATCTAATGCTGTGACTTGCGACTGAGAGGAGAATGGTGGAATGTAATATTTCTTGTGGTTTATTTGTCAGATGAGCGCTGTCGGAATCACGGAGAATGTTAAAGGAGATCGGCGGAAGTTTGAAGTCTGGAACAGTGGCCGTGAAGAAGTGTATCTCATTCAAGTGAGTTTATTGCAGTCAGGATTGATCGGGTGGGTTTGGAAGATTTGACTTGCTTCTAATTGCAGGGCTCAACTATTCCTTCTTTTATTGCAGGGCTCAACTATTCCACTGTTTGCCCAGTGGTATTGTCCCCAAACTGTTAATGCAGAGACCCAGGACATGCTGTGGGAACCCTGGGTTCAAATCCTGCCATGGCAGATGGTGGAATTTGAATTCAGCAAAGAATTTGAAACTAAGAATCTAATGATGACCATGAAACTGTTGTTGATTATTTAGAAAAAAACCCATCTGGTTCACTAATGTTCTTTAGGGAAGGAAACAGCCACCCTTACCTGATCTGGCCTGCATGTGATTCCAGACCCACAGCAATGTGATTCACTGTTAAGTGCCCTCTGGGCAATTCGGGAAGGACAACATCTTGTCAATGAATTTTGAAAAAAGCACTGATGGTGCAGCTGAGGCATTCTCTCCAGGACTTGCCTATTGGTAATTGTAAGGGACATTGCACCATCTTCAGAGCTCCCTCCCTTCTGTTGAGAGTTCCCACATTCTGGGGAGCTGAGGGATGGCAGTCCCTGGTTACACCTTGTGTAAAAGTTATACTGGAGCCAATGGGAGACCAAGGCCTGAACTGTGGCCTGAAGTCCCCAGCTGGTTACAATTCTCCTTGAAGAAATGTTTGCTCCTTTTCAAAGCTGGTGGAGAAAGAGAAAGAGAGAGAGAGTGAGAGCTGTAGGTAGTGGGACCCAGGTGTATTCCTGTACTTTCCTACTCCCTTGAACTGTCTGCAGCCCCCCCCCCCCTATCAGTCAGGTAGCCTCACTAGTGGTGCCATCACTTAACATTGAAATGCAAAGTTCCCCTGACCCCAGGGACATCAGCAGGAGTTTGCAGTGGATCAACTAGATCACTGAATCTAGGGGATTCCCGAGGTCGACGTGTTAAAAACAGGTTCAGATCCTCCAGATCCAGCCTCCCAAATGTCACCGTCCTCACTTGACTGAACACTGCTTATTACCATTGTCTTTATTTACCGCCTCCTGAACAAACCCAGGGTTTGGGTTTTTACCAGAGTTTGGTGTTGCTGGACCGATTGGCATTTATTGCCCATTGCTCAGTGCCCTAACTGGATGGTGATTGGACCGTCTCCAAAGTGTTGGGAAAACCAATTGTTAAAAAAGTAGTAATACTTGGAAAAGATTGTTGTGGTCATTCTAGATCACTGTTCTGAGGAATGCAAAACAAGTCAGACCAATGTGAGTCACTCACAAGTTGTACTATATTTTTTCTGCTGTTACAATGACTAGATGCAACAAAGTGCATTGCTGTTAGATTGGAGCCGCCCGTGTCGATGTAGATCCGACATTATAAACAGGCTCTTTCTCTAAGAAGGGAACTAGTGAATCAGTCAGGTTTTGACTGGCATTCAACAGCTTTAGAGTCACCCATACTGAGACCAGCTTTGTGTTATCACATGGAAATTCTCCGTCTGTAATTAGACTGGGGCGTAGCCATGACTCTTGGTGACCAATTGTAGCTGGCAGCTTCACCTGAGCTTTCAGATCAAGAATACAGAAGAATTAGAAAGGTGCATGTTTCTTTCAGTAGATGGAGTGATCAGTTTACCTGCTATCCACACTCAGGGTCAGTACAATCAGCTGCCACTGACCCTGCTTCATGTTCCAGTGATGAACGCAGACACATAATGGGGACTCCTTCCTGTGTCCTTGCAGTGCTGATATCAGGATACTCTGAAACCTCTGACTGTATGAGGTTGGGGAGAACGAGTCTGGGAGTTGGCTGGAGAAAAGGCAACAAAAATGCAACCCCCCACCCCATCCCAATCAGTTATAGAGGCTGAGAGGTGAGTGGGGTATTTCACAAACCCCTCCCTCAGAATGGCTGCCCAAATTAGCGCTAGCTCCTCCTTTCCCATTAGTGACGGTGTGTCAGAGCGTGCGTTTGACCTGTCTGTGTTTCAGATCTGAAGAACCAATGTCTTTAGGAGCAAGTTTGAAGTGATTTACCCAATGAAGGACAATCTGCTCTGTTTCTCCTCAGGCTCCATCAGTCGATGTTAAGATGGCCTGGTTGAGTGAGATGAGGAAAGTACTAACAAATCAACAGAGGCTCCTTCGAGGTATTTTGCCACTTTGTGCTGATGCTGGGCTCTAGAAAAGTCTTTTACTATGATGTTTAAAATGAACGCTTAGCTAGATGCTTTGTCTAACTGTGCAATAGTGTAAGAAACTCTGCCTGTGGAAGCTCAGTTAGCTGTAATGTTAGAGACTGTGGGAAACTGGAATGTGCAAATTCTGGTTCAGTGCAGGCGGGCCATTCGAAGTCTGGCTTCACGTGGATGACCTCCTTGATATGGAATTATATTCTCAGGAGAAGGCCATTCAGCCCATTTGTCATGAACAGGAGGGAGCTATCCCAATTCATCTCTTGCACCAGCTCCTTCCCACGTTCCTGAAAGCCTTTCCATATAAGTGTACATCCAATTATTTTTCTCCAGTTATTCTAAGTTGCCTTTTCAGGCAGAGCATTTTAGATCACAACAACTCCCACTGAAGAGCAAAAAAGAGAGCTGTCCCCAGCTCCTCCTCAGCCATTCGATATCAGATATTTCCCAATGGAGCCTTGCTAATCCTGAGCACCATTGGACTGCCAAGTCTTCAAGTTGTCTCTAATGATTACGGAGTAATTCTGGATCTCATCCCAATTATGTGGTGACAACTTTTATCAAATGTGTTGTGCATCTGTGGCTTAACCTTAGTGTAAGTCCCCTGCAAACCAGGGAGTGCAAACACCTGCTGTTCCTCCCTGGGTGAGGCAGTAGTTGTCTCCAAATCTTCAGCCTCACGGTGTCAGATTATCCAACTACAGCACATGGTTATAATGTGGGACACATGTGTTAGCTTGGAAGGAGCACAATGCCAATTTCCAGAACAGTAGCAGGGCTCAGCAGGTCAGGGTGGCATGGTAGCTCAGTGGTTAGCACTATTGCCTCAAGGCGCCAGGGACCCAGGTTCAATTCCAGCCTCAAGGCGCCAGGGACCCAGGTTCGATTACAGCCTCAGACTAGCTGTGTGGAGTTTGTGAATTCTCCCATGTCTGAGTGGGTTTCCTCCAAGTGCTCCAGTTTCCTCCCACAGTTCAAAGATGTGCAGGTTAGGAGGATTGGCCATGCTGAATTGTTCCAGGGATATGCAGGCTAGGTGGGTTAGTCATGGGAAATGCAGAGTTATAGGGATTATGTGAGAAGATGGGTCTGGGTGGGATGCTTTTCGGAGGGTTGGTGTGGACTCGACGGGCCAAATGGACTGCATCCACACTGTAGGGATTCTATGAATGTAGATAGTGCAGTGCAGAAATGGGCCCTTTGGCCCTCAATGTCTGTGCTGACCATGATGCCATTCTCAATTAACCCCAGCTGCCTGCAATGGTCCCTATTCTTTAATTTCTTCCCCGTTCCTGTGTCTGTCTAAATGCCTCTTAAACCTTGCTGGTGTATCTAGTTTTGCCACATTCCAGGCACCTACCACCCTCTGTGTAAAAACATTTCCTTGAAACTTTCCCCCCTCACCTTAAACTTATAACCCCTAGTCAAAAATGTCAAAGAACTGCAGATGCTGGAAATCAGAAACAGATATCACTGGAAGAACTTAGCAGTTCTGGTAGTACTTGTGGAGAGAAATCGTTGTGGAGAGAAACGTTTTGGGCCCATTGACCCTTTTCCCACTCAGTTCAGTAATAGGAATCTCACGGGTGAGGACAGTGAGTCTGGTGTGAATATGGGGAGGGGGAATTGAAATAGAGTGATAGAGTAGCCATGGGGTGGGGGGGGGGGGGGGGGGGGGAGGTGAGCACTCTTGAGATGCAGAAACATTCACTTTGATTTCTCTCCACAGGTGCTGCAGACCTGCTGAGCTTTTCCAGGAATTTCTGTTTTTATCTCTGATTTACAGCATCTGCACTTCTTTTGGTTTTTAATAGTTGTCCAGTGATTATCTCAATGGTAATATTAATGACTAATAATGAGAAAACAATTGATTACTGGCATTCTGGTCAGATTCACAAATTCTGAGCCTTGCCACCTTTGAGACATTGGGTGTGAGGTGATCCCAGTTCTATCTGTAATTGGACAGTCCCATTCCTCTCTGTTTGGTTTCCTGATCACATTGTGTTGTATACATCAGCTGCGTGACTCCAGGAGACAGGGTGGTGCTATCACTGTGCTCCATAAGCCAGATACAGAGCCAGATCTGGAGTTGCTCTTACACGTCTGAGATACATTCTTACAATCCCTGTTACCAGAGTAACTTTAGTTTCAAAATTTCAACTCACGCACCAGAACTGCCTTCCCCCAGTCTGCTCTCATCACTCATCGCACTAAATAAGGCTGGGAGTCATTGCTGCAAAATTGTCTGAAAAATAGAAACAATAATTTTGATGAGGTGAGCAACAGGAATATAGTATGCTATCCACACAAATCTGGGGATAAATTGAACAATTCAGAACTGAGATTGTTACATCCTTATTTGGTTACAATGTTAAGGATGTCACAGAACCAAAGTATTGTAAATAGAGTTAAGGTACAGGTTAGTCATGATTGAATGGGATAGCAGAACAGGACTGAGGGACTGAACGGTCTCCTGTTCATACGCAGCTTTATGAACTGAAGCTCCTGCCGACAGTCCCTATTCCATACCCTTTTACAATCTTCCCTCTCTAATACCATTAAATGATGTCCCTGTGATTGCCTCAGTAGTCACGCTTGCTCAAGAGTTTCATTTCCACTTAATTGGAACCATTTATTTAATTGAGAACTGAATGGATACAGGATATACAGGCAGCCCGTGGGTGATAACAATGCCTGATCATTATCTTACTGTGCTTCTGTTCCACAGAAGACAGCCAATCTCATCATCATCTTACAGATCAGATTCTTCTATCCCCAGGGTAAGTGTTAAAATGGTCCATAAGATCTGCTCTGTTTGTCTTGCAAAGGAACAAAGTAGATTGAATCAGTTTTGCATTAATTTAATGCAATTGGAAAGATACAGTTCCAGAGATCTGAGCAGTTCTTCAGAGGACAAGTTTATCCTTTCTGTCTTGTCTCAGGCAATTTTCTAATTTTTATCGTTCCTACAGGAAACAGAAAACAGCCTCTTTAAGTTCGGAGGAAAACGATTCTGAGCTGACAAATCCTGTGATTTTAGAAAACTTCTCTCTGTCCCCTCAGCATCTTTCAACACGGAAAGGTACTGTCCCAAACCCCTGTTCACAAATCGGAACTGAAAATGTCAGGCTGGTATTTATTGTAAAGGACAGTGGGTCTGCACATAATCTAGTTGCAGTGATGCTAATCGGAGAGTTTCGTCATCTTTCAGTGAAGTGTTACTGGTCGTGTGGTTTTTGAGCTGACTGTGTTCCTAGAATGGTTTGCTCTGCGGGCTAAATTTATACAGTTGAGAGCTTCAGAATCTGTTTTCACAAAACTCTCTTGCTTTTACTTAGAACTTCTAGATAAAGAAAATGAGTGAAAAGGAAGTTGAAGTGACACCATTGCTAGCTGTTTAATCATATTTATGTATTTATAGCAAGATTACCATTATGATTGATGAGGTAGATTCAGAAAAAAAACCCCAGCAGCTCAAAACTGGGTGCTCATGAGGTCATTGGCAGCAGAAGTGTATTTAACCACAATTTAAATCTGTCCGCCCCTGCCCCCCTGCCTAACCTTACTCAACCATCAACCCAGGGATCAACTCTGGTTCAAAATTGATTGTGGGAGAGTGTGTCAGGAGCCAGGTATAACAAAAACAAATATGCCAACCTGGTGAAGCTACAACATGGGATTACTTACAGGACATAGCATGCAATAGACAGAGAGCTATGCAATCCCACATCCGGTTGATAAGATCGAAGTCCTGCAATACCCAGTCATGAATAGTGATGGACAATTAATGAACTCACTGGAGGAAGTGACGTCAGAAATATACTCATCCTCAATGACAGATGAGCCCAGCACATCAATACAAAAGATAAGGCTGAAGAATTCCCAGCAATCTTCAGCCAGAAGTGCTGAGTGGATGATCCATCTCGGCCTCCTCCAGTGGTCCCCAGCATCACAGATGTCAGTCTTCATCCAATTCCATTCACTCCACATGATATCAAGAAATCGTTGGAGACGCTGGATATTGCAAGGACGGTAGTCTCTGACAATATTCTAGCAATAGTACTGAAGACGTGTGCTCCTGAACTTGACACTCCCCTAGCCAAGCTGTTTCAGTACAATTACAACACTGACATCTACCCGGTAATGTGGAAAATGCCCAGATATGTCCTGTAAATAAAAAGCAGGATAAATCCACGCCAGCCAATTATCGGCCTGTCAGACTTCTCTCGATCATCAGTCGAATGAGGGAAGGTGTCATCAAACAACACCTGATTAGCAATAACCTTGACACCCAGTTTGGGTTCCATCAGGGTCACTCAGCTCCATACTTCTTTGCAATCTTGATCCAAACATGGAGCAAAGAGGAAGAGGACTAACTGCCCTGGGCATCAAAGCAGCATTTGACCGAGTGTGGCATTGAGGAACCCAGCAAAACTGGAGGGAGTCAATGGGAAGAATGAGGAGAAGTCTCTATGTTGCTTGAAGTCATACCTGGCACATGGGGAGATGGTTGTGGTTGTTGGAGTTCAGTTATCTCAGCTGCAGGACATCTCAGCAGGAGTTCCCCCAAGTGGTATCCTAGGCCCAACCATCTTCAGCTGCTGAAAATTTGTTGCTGGAAAAGCGCAGCTTGCTTATGCCCGAAACGTCGATTCTCCTGTTCCCTGGATGCTGCCTGACCTGCTGCGCTTTTCCAGCAACACATTTTCAGCTCTGATCTCCAGCATCTGCAGACCTCACTTTCTCCATCTTCAGCTGCTCCATTGTAAGGTCAGAAGTGGGGATGTTTTCCAATTAATGTACAGCAGGCTAGCTGAAAAACAGTGAGAGTTTCTGTGGATGCTTTAAAAAGGAAGTAGTTAACAAAGTGAATCTGGGGAATTATTAGTGGAAAAGGCAGATTAATGAATTTGCATCAGTTTTCACTGACAGATATACAAGCAGCATCCCCGTGCTAGCGGCAAATCAGAAAATGTAGAATTGTTCATTTTGGGAGAAAGTGTAAAAATGAAGCACGTTATCTAAATGGTGAGAGATTGCAGAGCTGTGAGATTCTATTTATGTATGCTTTATACAAATGAGTGACTTCAGGGATGAGTAAAAGTCAGCCAGATTGCTGTGAGTCTGGAGTCACGTGTAGGCCAGACTGGATGACATTCCCTAAAAGACATTACTTTCATCAACAGTTCATGGCCATTTGTATTATTTTATTTCCAGATACTTTTCATAGAAACTGAGTTCAAGATTATCAAGCTGTCATAGTAGGCTTTGAATGAATGCATGATTTATTGTTACGTGTATGTTACAGAGGGAAGAACAGTAAAGTACAGGAAACAGCTTGTCCACTGTCACCATGATCGGTGCTATTTTGAATAGTTTCAGAAAAATAGTAGAAAGATAGAGCTTAAGGAGAATCCATCAGTCCTGAGCCAACTCATCATCAGTGACGCCTCTTCCACCATTTCCCTCCCCCCCGCTCCTCCCCCACCCCCACCACTCACCATTGTCTACGCTGGGCCCACTGAAGTCAGAGTCACATCTCTTGCCACTGGAACCACTTCATCAATGTCACTATGATGCCCTTCTACCATTGCTTAGCTGCCCCCAACATAGTGATGAAGGTGCCAAGCCTCAGGCCATCCCTTGCTGCTTGGCCCATCTTGCCATCATCGCCCCCACCAGTGTAGCAGCCACTCAATCAGATGCCAGGTCCCATACTCGCCCTGTAAAGTAAGTAGGGGCTCAGTCACATCCACGCTGGGCTCACTCACTGCTGCCATGGGTCCGTGCTGGGCTCACTCACTGCTGCCATGGGTCCGCGCTGGGATCCCTCGCTGCTGCCAATGCCATTTGAGGTCAGGAGAAGAGATAAGTAAAGGAAAAGAGGAGGAAAAGAAAAAGCAGTCGGAGTGGATGGGGCCTGGCTAAGGAGCCCTCCTCTCTGCCATCTTGATAGTTGTATCTCCTGGAAGTCCCATTCTGTGTAATCTTTCACAATGAGCACTACATTGTAAGGGGAATGAAATCAGAGACTGTGACCTGACCCTGTGTTTCTCTCTCCGCACAGACTGGGCTGGGACTTTACGTTATGTTGAAGCCTCTGAGGGAAATGATGGCTGGTCCAGTAACAATGACACTGAGGAAGAGGATTCAAATCAACTGGTCAGTGACTCTGACAGATCAATGGCTGAAACATCAGAAGTTTATGTTTTTAAACAAGAACCTTCTGGTCCTAATCTGTCTGAAGAGATGTTTATCATTGGTTAGCTCTTTTACCCTTCCCTCCCTTCCCTCCCCTCCCTCCACCCCCCCACCTCTAATTCAGTGCACCTCCACCTTCCTGAGTTATTTATGTGAAAGCACAACATGAAATGACTGAATGATCTCTACTCACTTGCCAAATTGACCACTCAATGTACTTTGTTCTTCAGGTCAAAGAGTGAGCCATGTCTAATTGGATGTTCCATGTGTTGAGGGTGACCAGGAAAGGGCATGTGGTAGCCCATGGTTGGGATGCATGGTGTTTGCATGGAGACCTGATCTTCACTGTTCCACCAGAGGCCAGCTTCCAAATCGGACCAGTTGACATGAATCATAGAATCCCAACAGTATGGAAACAGTCCATTTGACCCAACAAGTTCACACCAACCCTCTGAAGAGTCACCCACCCAGACCCATTCCCCTACCCTATTACGCTACATTTCCCCTGACTAATGCGCCTAACCTACACATCCCTGGACATAATGGGACAATTTGGCATGGCCAGTTCACCTAACCTGCATATCTTTTGACTGTGGGAGGAAGCTGGAGCACCCACGCAGACACAGGGAGAACGTGCAAACTCCATGCAGTTACCTAAGGCTGGAATTGAACTGGGTCCCTAGCAGCAGTGCTAACCATTGAGCCACTATGCCACCTTTGTGAGACCACAAAGGCATGTGAAACTGGAGCAGATTAGGCCATTCAGCCCCTTGACCTGCTCCCCCATCCTGTTGTGTTGTAGAGTCGTAGAGATGTACAGTATGGAAACAGATCCTTAGGTCCAACTTGTCCATTTCGACCAGATATCCTGACCTTATCTAGTCCCATTTGTCAGCACATGACCTATATCCCTCTCAACTCTTCCTACTCATGTACCCATCCAGATGCTCTTTAAATGTTATAATTGTACTAGCCTCCACAACTTACTCTGACTGCTCATGCACGCACCACCCTCAGTGTGAAGATGTTGCCCCTTAGGTCCGTTCTAAATTTCACCTCTGGCATCAAGAATTCTCAAGATCTGCAACCCTCTGCGAAGTGGGGAGCGGGCGCTGATGGACCTTGACACCACTCTGCCAATGTCCATGTATACATGCTCTTAAATATGACCACGCTGAAGCTAGGCTTGGAGAATGGGGACGTCTGTTCTCAGTATCTTTCACAGTTAGCTGTGACATTTGCGACTAGTTAAGAGCTTCATTCCCCCAGTATAATTCCTTTAATTCTTTCTACAAGGTCAAATTTAATTGTGTATGCAAGATTCTAGAAGCAACCACAATGGGGCATCAAGAAGCCCAGGAGAACTGTAGTCAGTGGGAATCACAGGGTTAGCTCTCCGCTGGTTTGGGTCAAGCAGCACAGAAACAGACCCTTCGGCCCAGCTCAACCATGCTGACCAGGTTTCCTAAACTCAACTAGTCCCATTTGCCAGCACTTTGCCCATGTCCCTCTAAACCTTTCTTATCCGTGTACCTGTCCAGTTCTCTTTTAAATGTTGCAATTGTACCAATCTCTACTACTTCCTCTGGCAGCTCATTCCATACACATACTACCTTCTATACGAAAAAGTTGCCCCTCAGGTCCCTTTTAAATCTTATCCCCTCTCATCTTAAACATATGCCCGCTAATTTTGGACTCCCCTATCCTGGAGAAATGACCTTGTCTATTCACCTTACCTATGCCCCGATGATTTTATAAACCTCTATAAGGTCATCCCGCAGCCTCCTACGCTCCATGAAAACTGAGTCCCAGCCTCTTCTAATAACTCAAACCTTCCAATCTTGGAACTATCCTTGTGGAAGATGGTTGTGGTTGGTGGAGGTCAGTCATCTCAGCTCCAGGATATCTCTTCAGGAGCTCCTCAGGTGTCCTAGACCAAACCATCTTTAGCTGCTTCATTAATGACCTCCCCTCCATCAAAAGGTCAGAAGTGGGGATGTTCACCAATGACTGCACAATGTTCAGCACCATTTGCGACTCCTCAGATATTGAAGCAGTCCATGTTCAGATGCAGCAAAACCTGGACAATATCCAGGCTTGGGCTGACCAGTGGCAAGTCACATTCATGCCACACAAATGCCAGACTGTGACCATCTCCAAAAAGAGACAATCTAACTACGGTCCCCTGTCATTCAAAGACACAACCAATCCCCAACTATCAATAGCTTTGGTGTCACATTGACCAGAACCTCAACGGACTCGCCACATAATACAGTGGCTACGAGAGCAGGTCAGAGGCTAGGAATCCTGCAGAGAGTAACTCACCACCTGACTCCCCAAAGCATGTTCACCAGCTGGAAGGGCACAAGTCAGGAGTGTGATGGAATTCTCCCTACATGCCTGGATGCGGGCAGCTCCAACAACACTCAAGAAATTTGACACCATCCAGGACAAGGCAATGCGCTTGGTTGGCACCACATCCACAAACACCCACTCTCTCCACCACCGACACTCAGTAGCAGCAGGGTATGCTATCTACAAGATGCACTGCAGAAATTCACCAAAGATCCTCAGACAGCACCTTCCAAACCCACGACCACTTCCACCTAGAAGGACAAGGGCAGCAGATACATGGGAGCACCACCAGCTGCAAGCCACTCACCATCCTGACTGGGAAATATCTCGCTGTCCCTTCACTGTCGCTGGGACAAAATCCTGGAATTCCCTCCCTCATGGCATTGTGGGTCAACCCAGACTGCACACAGACTGCAGCAGGCCTAGAAGGCAGCTAACACCCATCTTCTCAAGGGCAGCTAGAGATGGGCAATAAACACTAGCCAGCCAGCAACACCCACATCCCACCAGAGAATAAAAATGGTTGTCAGTTTCTAAACCTGCCCAAAATAACTCACAATTACTTTGAAGTTTCTCAAATTGATTTGAAACTAACTAAATAGGTAATTCCCAGCATTTATTCAAGCAAAACATTGTGATGAAACCTCAAATAACATTAAAATACTGCGGATGCTGGAAATCTGGAACCAAAACAGAAATTGCTAGAGAAACTCAGCAGGTTTGGCAGCATCTGTAGGGGGAGAAACAAAGTTAATGTTTTGAGTCCAATATGGCTCTTCACATAAGGAGTTAGGGATATACTGTCTGTAAAGTTAGCTGCAGCATTAAACTCCATATAAGATCTGTCATTACATCTCATGTCAATTTCCCAGATCACTACATGGATGATCTAATACTTTTAAGGTACAATGAGTAAGTGAACAATTAAACAATTGAGCATTTATAGAGTAGATAATAATAGACAGATAATAGACAATAGGTGCAGGAGTAGGCCATTCTGCCCTTCGAGCCAGCACCACCATTCATTATGATCATGGCTGATCATCCTCAATCAGTATCCTGTTCCTGCCTTATCCCCATAACCCTTGATTCCACTATCCTTGAGAGTTCTATCCAACTCTTTCTTGAAAGTATCCAGAGACTGGGCCTCCACTGCCTTTCGGGGGCAGAGCAGTCCACACATCCACCACTCTCTGGGTGAAGACGTTTCTCCTCAACTCTGTCCTATATGGCCGCCCCCTTATTTGTAAGCTGTGTCCTCTGGTTCAGGACTCACCCATCAGCGGAAACATGCTTCCTGCCTCCAGAGTGTCCAATCCTTTAATAATCTTATACGTCTCAATCAGATCCCCTCTCAGCCTTCTAAACTCAAAGGTATACAAGCCCAGTCACTCCAATCTTTCAACGTAAGGTAGTCCTGCCATTCCAGGAATTGACCTCGTGAACCTATGCTACACTCCCTCAATAGCCAGAATGTCTTTCCTCAAATTTGGAGACCAAAACAATATTCCAGGTGCAGTCTCACCAGGGCCCTGTACAGCTGCAGAAGAACCTCTTTGCTTCTATACTCAATTCCTCTTGTTATGAAGGCCAGCATGCTATTAGCTTTCTTCACTGCCTGCTGTACCTGCATGCTTGCTTTCATTGACTGATGTACAAGATCATCTAGATCTCGTTGTACTGCCCCTTTACCTAATTTGACTCCATTTAGGTAGTAATCTGCCTTCCTGTTCTTGCCACCAAAGTGGATAACCACACATTTATCCACATTAAACTGCATCTGCCATGCATCTGTCCACTCACCTAGCCTGTCCAGGTCATCCTGTAGAGTAGAGTAGATTTTGTTTGTCATTTCTACTGTATACAACTGATACAGTAAAAAACAAGAGTGTTCCTCCAGGACCAAGGTACAACATGGACAGCACAAACTACAAAATCATATTCAGAGCGACATAAAGTGTATAAGAAATGCAAAACACACAAATTAGAGTGTAATAAATGAATGACAACTATAGACATTGTCCTAGCAGCAATTCGAAGTCGTGCAAACACCATAGAACATAGAACACTACAGCGCAGTACAGGCCCTTCGGCCCTCAATGTTGCGCCGACCTCTCATACCAATCTGAAGCCCATCTAACCTATACTATTCCATGTATGTCCATATGCTCGTCCAATGATGACTTAAATGTACTTAAAGTTCGCGAATCTACTACCAGTTCTCATTCCCATTGGTTTCCAGCTCCTTGGGCCCAATTCCCTCTGTAAACCTCTTTGTCTCTCACCTCTCTCTCAACCTTTAAGATACTTATTCAAATCTACCTCTCTAACCAATCTTTTGATTGCCTGCTCTAATTTCTCTTTCTGTGGCTCAATATCAAATCTTGACAACTGCTCCTGTCAAAGGTGTTATGTAACAAGTTATTGTTGCAAAGTAAGTGGTCAAGGGTTGGAGAGGGGTGTCTGAGAGACACAATGAGGTTCTGGGAATACTTTAATATTTTTATAAATCAATTTTGTTTATGCTTTCAGTCCCCTGGGAGGTACAAAGCTCGCACAGATGGCAAAACCCTGGATTCTGATGAGCTGTTGATCAAAACTGGAGATGTTGTCCAGTTAATGCATGAGAATGGTGAAGGACAATGGTAAGTGTAGTCTCTCCACTGAAATGAAAATGCAGGTAATCCTCCTTCATGTGATTGGGCTAGCAATTGAGAAGGCCAGGTGAATGTGGCTTTGAATCCCACTGTGGTAAGCAGTGATATATGATTTCTGTTAAAATCTAAACGTAATCCTGATGGTGACACTTAATTTTTATAAAACTTATGTTGTTCACTAATATCCCTTTGGAAAGGAAATCTGCCATCCTTACTTGTTCTATTGATGATACCTATTTTACTGATAGCTGAGAGTAGACTGATGGGGTGGTCATTAGATTTGTCCTGCTTTTTATTTACAGGACATACCTGGGCAATTTTCTACATTGTCAGGTAAATGTCAGTGTTGTAACTGCACTGGAACAGCTTAGCTAGTGGAGCGGGAAGTTCTGGAGTACAAGTCTTCAGGACTGTTATTGGAATGTTGTCAGGATTGTTAACCTTTGCAACATCCAGTAGCACCAGCCTTTTCTCGATATCATGTGGAGTGAAATGAATTGGCTAAAGGCTGGTCTCTGTGATGCAGGGGAGCTGTGGAGGAAGCAGGATTAGTGATTAGTGCTGTTGGTTGAGTGATACTAGCTTGGATACTAGAAAAAGACCCCATTTTTGTCTTTGGAGTGAGCTCCAGAGTCCTTTAACTCACCAGACAGTGGAGGTCCAGCTTGTCTGAAAGATGTGACTCGAACAGGGCAGCAGTCAGAGGACTGGCTGTGCTGGACTGGATGACATTCTCAACTCTCCAGCGTGAGGCTTGAATCAATCCTGGGGCTTTGTGAGGCAAAGGGAATTGTTTAAACCTCTGAGCAATTTGACTCTGAGCACCTGTCGAAGGAGCAGCTCATCCAAAGCTTGTGTTTTCAAAATAAACATGTTGATCTATAACTGTGACTTCTGACCCAGTCTGAAGAAAGGAGCAGCGAATCTATTTAGGAAAGGCAGCTGGGTGGTTACATTCCGAAACTAACCTGAGTTCACCATCAGAAGTGGAGCAGCAGCCTGTGCCCATGGAGAGCTCACTCTGTCCTCGTTAGATTCTGGAGAATGTTTCCTGATCATGGTGGAGAAGGAGGAGGATGGGGACAAATTGAGTGAGACAGGAGCTACGAGGAAGCATCCAATTTCAGTTATGCCCTGAACCTTCAAGAGCTTCCCTGAAATTATTTTGAAATGATTCTCACTCACAGGATGTGGTTGGCACTGTCTGGGCCAGAATTAATTGCCTGTCCTGAGCTGCCCTGGAAAAGGTGGTCCTCAGCTACCCTTTCAGATTTATTACAGAATCCCCATTAAGGCAGGCCATCCTAAATAAATGTCCCATACTTCATGGCTCAGTTACAACCCCAGTGTGCAGGTTTTGCCACAACATTATTAATGTATATGGGTGTCACTGGCTCGGCTAGCATTTATTGCTAATCCTTAATAATCCGGAGGACAGTCAACCATATTGCTATGGAACAGGCGTCACATATAGGGCCAGACCAGGTGAGGATAGCAGATTTCCTTGCCCTAAAGGCCATTAAATGAGGTAGTTTTTTTTGTGTTAATGGTATTAGACAATAGTTACATGATGGAGACAGTGAGATCTGCAGATGCTAGGGATCCGAGTTGAGAGTGTGTTGCTGGAAAAGCACAATAGGTCAGGCAGCATCCGAGGAGCAGGAAAATTGACATTTCAGGCAGGAGCCCCTCATCAGGAATCTTACATGATGGCCATCAGACTAGCTGTATATTTGAATATCACTATCTGCCATGGTGGGACTTGAACTCCCATCCCCAGCATTTTAGCCTGGATCTAGATGCCCAGTCAAGTGGCATTACCACTTGTCCAGCACCTCCACACTGAGAGATGGGGCTATTTCTGAAAGGGCTTTAGTCTATTTTCAGCTGAACTTATACTGGCAAGTTCCTAATTATTCACACAACCTACAAGATGCTCAATGGTTTATGATCAATGAGGCCAGCAGCAATTGCATTTCTGTAGTGCCTTTCATTACTAGGAATAAATTTATTTACTAGGCCACTTTGCTTCAGGACACAGCAGATCTGTGCTATTTTTCTGCTCTGTATGAGTCTCCTCCCACCTTGTATCACCTCAGGCTATCAGTATATTTGTCCATCATATGTTAGACTGAGTTCCCTGCAAATTCCTCTGTGCCATTCATCTTTTTATAACAAGTTTCACATTCTCATTTCTCTGTCTGGGTAAAGAGATTTATCCTAAAATTCTCAATGGATTTATTAGTGATTGTCTTCTATTTCTGGATCCAAGTTTTGAACTCTTCACATATGGACCATTTTCTCCACATCTACCTGAACAAACCTTCTCATCATCGGAAAGAATTCTGTCAGTTTATTATTCAAGAGAAAAGAGCTCAGCCTGTTCTGTCTCTCCTGCTGGCTGTAGGCACCATGTTTTATCACTGTATTCCTTTATTGTTCCAGTGCCCTCGAGGCTTTTATTTCATGTAATGACACAGAGGTCGAACCTCTTTGCTAATTAAAACCAAACACCCAGAAAAGCTCCCTTCCTGTAGTAATTTGTTAAAGTGTGAGGGAAGAACAGACAACTCCTAATTTCCAGTATTTAAAGAAAAAAATAACAATTTATTTTCTTAACTCTAATAGTGAATACTAAACAAAACTATTAACAAACTGAACACTCTTTTCCTTAACTGAACACAATCCTATTAACATGCGGTTCCAATAACACCCTTATTAAACATTACATTAACTTAATCTCAAGTCCACACAGTCTCCGTTTTCTTCGTGGTCTTCACTCTTCCATCTGCTGATCTCCCTGGGTGGACTTCTTTCTTTTTACTGTGAGTGTGTTTTACAGGAAAAGGTACCTTTTGATAGAGAGTGTTTTCTAATTTCTCTGAGAGCAAAGTTCTCAATGGGCAGTTAGCTCTCTGGCCCTACGGCAGTCGCTCAGCTGAACGGTAGTAGTTGTTCTGAGCAATTTTCAAAATGCCCGCATTTTTATATTCCCCAGCATCATACCTTGTCATTATTCAAGTGTTGTCAATACAATAAATTCAAGTTCAATTGGGTTTTATTTTCCTGGATATAATTTAAACAAATTGGTTGAACAGCAGCGAAAACTCAGGAATCGATTTAACAGTAAATTGTTAGACATATTATTTTGCAAAACTTCATCTCCCAGTCTTTCCATTTTGGCAGCTGAGCCTGCACTTCAAATTCACTCCAAAATTCAGAAAACACTCTCTATTTTAAAGTGAATAGACATGCTTTCGACTTGGTAACATTTAGCAGACAAACCAGAGCAGTGCACAGTACTGTAATGCTGGAGTGGGCCAATATGGCACTGGAACCCCAGTTCTGGAAGATCTCGAGCTTGCACCCCCAGAATTCGGCAGGAAATGTTCTGCCGGGCTAATGGTGACCGATTGTCATTTGTTTGTCTGTAGTTTGTGGTCACAAACCAAACCCAGATTTCCCAAGTTGTAGGGTGTAAGGGTGAAGCATATTAGATGGGACATGGGCTGGCGTGTGTTGGTACGACGTTCACACCCAGCAGCCCCTGTGTCTGTCTCTAAATTGTTTCCAGAGCCAAACCCCAAGAAAACTACTCCACCCCCACCATTAAGGTTGGATACTTTCTCCCAAATCATTTTTCAAAGTCGGGAATTGTATCAGCTCTGTGCTTCTAACTTCAGAGCAATAATTTGTGCTAAGCACAGTCCAGCCAATGATGCAGATAGATTTCACTGAAGTTCTATGTTTTCCAAAGCTATCCCTTTGGAAATAAATCCCAAGTTATTTGTTAACACTGTTTTCTGCCTTGGTTGACCTGTGAACCCGTAATCTAACCACCTCATAGTGCTCCAATCCCCACTCAAACTCTTATTTCTGAAAAAGTGCATATGCTCCTTATTCCTTCTACGGTACTGTGACACCATTCTGACGGTTAATTTACCCTTTACTGCAAATCTTTGAAAGGCTTCTTGAAAATTAATGCAGTATTTCTTATGATTAACTCTACTCCTTAATTCGATGTTGTTCACCAATGGAATTTTTGAAAAATTATTCATTTGTAAGATGTGGGCGTCACTGGCTGGGCCCAGCATTTATTTCCCATCCCTCATTGCCCCGTGAGAAGGTGGGGGTGAGCTGGGGAGTCTTTGGAATGGAAATGATTGAACAATGGCCACCTTTTCTCTGTAATGTTCACAGGTTTGTGAAAAACCTGAACCGGGGGCAGCAAGCGTGGATTTCTGTCAACAGTCTCCAAATTATTGTTGGTGATTGTTGCTCTCAAACCTCCAGCTCATCAGGTAAGGAGTCCGTCTCCGTACATAGAAACTGGATAAAAGTTTCCAGCTGTATATGATGTGGCTGCCAGAGAGGAAGAATGTCTCAGGTTCCAGGAGGATGTAAATGGATTGGTCAGGTGGACAGATCAATGGCAGGTGGAATTTAACGCTGACATATCTATGATGATGCACTTTGGAAGAAGTAACAAGACAACGGAGTACTCAACGAATGGCAGGACACTAGGAAGCTCAGAGGGATTTGGGGCTTTTGTCCTCAGACCCCTGAAGGTGGCAGGTCAGCACATGAGACATTTGCCTTTATCAGTCAAGACATAGATTATAAGAGCATGGAGGTCTTGTTGGAACTGAATAGAACTTTGGTTAGGCGAGTACTGTGTGCAGTTCTGGCCCCCACACTACAGGAAGGATGTGATTGCACTGGAGGGGGTGCAGAGTAGTGTCATCAGGATGCTGCCTGAGATGGAGAGATTCAGCGATGGGGAGAGAGAGGCTGGATAAGCTCGGGTTGTTTTCTCTAGAGCAGGGAAGGCTGAGGGGGGAACTTGACAGAGGTATATAAGATGAGGGGCATGGACAGAGTGGATGGCAAGCAGCTATTCCCCTTAGTCGAAGGGTCAAAGGGACATATTTATAAAGTGAAAGGCAGAAAGTTTAGAGGGGATTTGAGGAAAATGCTTTGTTCACCCAGAGGGTTGTGGGGCTCTGGGTTGCACTGCCTGTGAGGGTAGTTGAGGCAGGAAACCTCACAACCTTTCAAGAGTACTCGGACAGGCACTTGAAATGTCATAACATTCAAGGCTATGGGCCTAGAGATGGAAAGAAAGACTATTATAGGTGATAGTGTACTGTTGGGCCAAAAGGCCTGTATGATGCTGCTGACCAATATATTGTTACAATCCAGTTATAGACCAATATCTTTTATTTAAAATGATCAGAATGAGAAACCTGCGTTGTAGCAACCTAATGGGTTAATAATGGGGGAGCTGAATGACCCCTCCTCACCTGGTCTTAATACTGTGTTTCTAGACAACCCACATTGGAAGCCTGTAGTCTGTTGGCCTGACTTCCTTGCTCATTATTAAATTGACCCCTAACTAGTCAATGACATGTGAGACTAAACAGTAACATTTTTTTCCTGACGATAATTTATTTTCAAATGCAGCATGACAAATGTCTACTTCCTACCCTCCATCAGTAGTGTGTCCCACAGTATTTCTCTTTAAAAGTGCTCTAAGTATTTATAATGTACAGCTGAAAGGCATTTTGAATTAACAGGAGAGTTAACCTGTGGGTGGGGTGCTTGTGGTGCAGTGGTAGTGTCCTGACTCTGCACCAAGAACCTCCAGGTTCAAGTCCCACTCGCTCCAGTGGTGTGTAATAACACCTCTGAATAGGCTGTTCAAAATATAAACTCAATCTTTAAGGGTCTTGTGGAGCTGGGGTAGTATCCCTACCTCGAGACCAGAAGGTCTGGGTTTGAGTCTCACTTGTTCCTAACGTGCCTGAACAGGTTAGAATCATAGAATCCCTACAGTACAGAAAGAGGCCATTCAGCCCATTGAGAACACACCAGCCCATTAGCCATGGGAAGTATAGGGTTACAGGGATGGGGTAGGTGCTACATGTCTGGGTAGGATGCTCTTTGGACGGTTGGTATGGACTCACTGGGCTTCCAGACAGTAGGGATTCTATGACCCTCTGAAATGCATCCCAAATAGTCCCAGCTCAGTCACCCCAGCCCCATGTTTAGCCAATCCACCTAACCTGCACATCTTTGGAATGTGGGAGGAAACCCACACAGACACAGGGAGAATGTGCAAACTCTGCACAGTCACCCGAGGCTAGCGCTTTGAGGCAGCTGTGCTAACCACTGAGCCAACACTGAGTTGATTTGGAAAATATCTAGAATTAGAATGCTAATAGCATTTATTAGATATCTGCACATAAGAGAAGATTGTGGTTTATCTGTGAAGATTTCTGCTTCCTCTTTTGTCTTTCAGGTTTGGATATTCATAAGATAAGGAAAGTCAGTTCATCGCCCTGACCAGAACAATGCAGGGTTGCCAGTCCCTGAGACATTCTCCATATAGCAATCCTCTCTTTCCCATCAAACAGCTTCACCATATCCAGGTTTCCTCTGTGTCGGAGGATCTTTGCAGGTAGAATGTTGCTCCATATGTACTTCATGACACTCGTCAGCAGGGACCAATGAGATCCCAGTCCCATAAATCATAGACCAGGTGGAAAGCAAGGTCATTGTGCAATAATTCGGAGAAGGATTGTGAAGGTGCGACTTTGTGAGCTTCGAGGTAGTGGAGGTCGTTCAGTGATGGAACGATGAGCAGGTTCTGGACGTCTTACTGTCATTTCAGTCAAAGGGCACGCCAATCTGGGCACAGCCTCACAGGCTGCTGCATTCTCCTGGCTGAACTCATGGTGTACTCAAGGAGAAGACGCTCCTGGTTCTGTAATTGCTGAATATTTAATGTGTGGATGCGTGATCATTCTGAGGAAATGTTGTTCACGTAATCCATATTTTTAATCTTGTGTTACACAGAAAAATAATGTAACTGTGCAAGTTCTGTGTTTTTCTCGATTACACACGCTGACATTGTTGATGATCATTTATATGTAATTATGACTTTCACAAGGCTTCTTATGGAAGTATTTAGAATGTTGGTATGTTTTCATACTTTAATTTCTGTTTGCAAACAAGGGATCAGGATCCCAGCATTTCTCATTGGCCTGAAACCCATGACCCATTATTACTTATTGTACTTGGCAGCTCATGTCCATTGCCTTGTTATAACAGTTTGTTATACATCTGTAAACCCTCCTTCCCATTATTCCTGTTCTTTTTTCCCTTTGACTGCTCCCTTTCGTTTTTTGCTGTTTCCCCCTGACATCTTCCACTCCTGCTCACCCCCAATGCTGCAGGTTTGCTGTTTGATTTACAATTTCCATTCAACACACAGAATCCCTCCTTTGAAGGAGATTGAGAATCCAAAATCTCCAGTAGCAAAATCTAATGGGAGAAATTGGTGAGCAAGGAGGCTGCAGTCCTGCTAAATATTAATTCAATATTTAAAACAACAGTAAAAGCCGAAGTCCAAAGGAAATGTAACCGCTATTTCTAAACCCCCCCCGAACGTTGGAGGCTAAGGGGTGACCTTCTAGAAGTTGATAAAATCACGAGGGGCATGGATAGGGTAAATAGTCAAAATCTTTTCTCCGAGGTGGTGGAGTCCAAAACCAGACTGTATAGGTTTAAGGTGAGAGGGGAAAGATTTAAAAAGGATTTGAAGGACAACGTTTTCACACATAGAGTGGTGTGTGTATGGAATGGGTTACCAGAGGAAGTGGTGGAGGCTGGTATAATTACAACATTTAAAAGGCATCTGGATGGGGACATGAATAGGAAGGGTTTAGAGGGATATGGGCCAAGTGCTTGCAAATGGGACTCGGTCAGATTGGGATGTCTGGTCAGTGTGGATGAATTGTACTGAAGGGTCTGTTTCTGTGCTGTATGACTATCACTTTGCTTCCTTTGAATCTTTGTGGTTAACTCATGTGATTCATTGCATCAAATTCATTATATTCACTGAGGCGATACTGGAGAATATGTTCCTTACTCTTACCTTTTCCCTTCTCTCTCTTGCTGTTGTAAACTTGGTAGTCCTTGTCAATTCTGCCTCACCTGCATAGTGCATATACTTCCTTCATCCAAAGATGAGATCTTCAGTTCTTCATTCCTCAAATTTCCACATGTCTGCCCATATGTCTTCCCATCATACCCCTGCATTTTAATATTTGCAGGTCTCCCCTGTGACATGATCTGTTATCAGTTCTCCTCAGTATGTATCAATCTATCAGAATGCAGTTGTTGTTTCATTAACAGTGAAGAGTACAGTGAATGCTGGCTTCAGTTTGACTCAGTATGTTACAGCAGGGAGTAGAATTTCCACTCCTTTTGATGGAAGTGGTGACGTGATGAAATAATGCGGACCAGAAAA
Organism: Chiloscyllium plagiosum; assembly: GCF_037043375.1. Classification (NCBI taxonomy): domain Eukaryota; kingdom Metazoa; phylum Chordata; class Chondrichthyes; order Orectolobiformes; family Hemiscylliidae; genus Chiloscyllium; species Chiloscyllium plagiosum. The sequence goes on along the minus strand of NW_028270149.1, from coordinate 5,326,450 downwards.
CTGCAAAAATCATCAGTGAAAAGCAAAGTCCTCAGTGCACATGTCTCTGATGAATTTAAACCTTGCTATGCATTCAGCAGTTAGAAAATGGTGGACGTCTTCCACATTGCAACCTCAAACCTTGCACAATGCATGATACCCAGCACCATTTTGTAGTTCACTTGTTTTCCTTGTAATTGTTTTTAAACCAGGATTGCTAGCTGTACAAAATTCAGTGATTATTTAATCCTTGTTGTTATTTATCTATTTATATTTGCTGTTAAGTTAATTGCACTGTGCTCAATGCTGTTATTTCTCGAGAGAATTGTACTCCACAAGGATGCTTTTTAAGTTAAATGGATCGGGAGTCCAGGTATTTGCATTATTTTTTTGTCAATCTTCTGAAACTGTACATTGCTGAAGGCCAGGGTCTCGAGTCATCGGAATCTCAATGTCGTGCTGGACCACTTCAGAGGAGAGTTAAGACTCCACACAAGTTTTTGTGGGGACTGGAGTCATAAATACACTTAGAGTGAGAAAGGTCAGCAGCTTTCCTTCCTGATCAATGAACAAGTTGGTTTTTACAACGATCCAGAAGCTTAACGGTCACTTTTACTGATGTTAACGTTTTATTTCAAGGTTTTTTTTAAAGAAGAAAATTTGAATTCCAAATCTTAAACTGTTAATGGAGAATGTATACTTAAGTCTTGAGGATTAATAGTCCAAACCTGTTAAGTACTGTGGCCCAGTAATGTACCTCAACCTAATGATTATTGAAGCAGGAAGAAGCTGTTATTCAAATGCAACTGCATTGTCAAGCCTCCACAGTGTATTTACTGACACAATGGTATTTGAAATTATTTCCTCTGGATTAACTAGTTTGGTAACATAATCACTCCACTCCCTTCTCAGAAGCAGATGGAAATAAACTCACTCTGGATTTCACCCCCAAACCTTGTGCATAGACCCAGCCTGTTACTCCTTCATTAAGTATCAGCATTTTGCCTTTACTGTTATTTAGAAATATCTTGGTCCTATCTGCATTCTGTTCACTTCAGACAGTTCCCAATTCAGTTGATACATAGGCCAGCATTACCAGGAAGAGCAACAACTTGATTGAAATTCTCCTTAAATCCAACCCTTGACTTGTTTGCCATTACCAATCTGGCTTCTCCATTCCAGTCAAATTGTCACCTTCCTTTTAATCTATAATTACAGCTGAACTCCTTTGTTGTGTGGTTTATTTAAACCAGCTAACCCATTTATCTAAACCAACTAACTCTTTTATGTAAAGCAGCTAACTCGTTGCAATTTACTGGTTGTAGAAAGAGGATTGAGAGGTTTTGGAAGGGAAAGAGTTAAAAATTGAACCCAACATCTCATTTGTGAATTTAATTCATCATCAGACAGCTAGCTCTGTTCTGAGGCACTCTGCCCATTTGGCCCTGGATACAGAGGCACATCAAAAATGAAAGATTTTCCAGTGTATTAAATGACCGTCTCTATTTTCATTTAGTTTAATGTTTCAGCCTCACCTCATTCTTCACTGAAGATCAGGGTACTCTGTGCTTGCTGAGAAGGTACCTAAAGGGTTCACTGGTGGCTTAACTTTCCTGCTTAACTTCAATTTTATTCAAAATATTTACCCCATGTATTGACCAGTTGGATAGACATGAAAGAAAGCCATCTATGTTGTGTGTAATGCAGATAGTGCTGCTCACGTAGCTGTCCTGCTCTATAGCTGTGCCTCATATCCGGGGTATCTGGTATACAAATACCTCAGCTGCACGAAGGAACTAATACTTGATAAGATTATTCACAAAATCTGCCATGTACCTCCGTCATGGTTGAATATTTGAACTTATTTTCAATTTACAGAAGTAATCACATGGTACACTTGCTGCTAATTGCAGCACTTACAGAGCAAACACTGTACAAAGTAATAAATAAAAAGATTCCAAGATTCCAATTTTATTTGACATTTTTTTCCTCTTTTTCCTTTCCTGTCTTTTTTCTTGATGAATTTTTTTCCTGTCCAGCTGGGCTTCGATCACTAGTTCTCTCTGACTGCAGTTATAACAGAAAAAGATGATGGCTAGGAAGAGAGCATTGGCTCGATTGAGATTATCCCACACAAGAAACAGCTGGAGCCTGCAAACCAGACCCTTCCTCATAGCCACGTGATCTCCTCAGAGAGCAAGACAAACCCAAAACCAAGAAGATAAATAATTCCCTGGGGAATGCATTTTCAAATTCCTCAGACAATTGAAACCAATTCAGATTACACAAACTAAATGTTTACTGGGAAGATGTTTAACTTCCATGTGACATGACCCCCCAGTGAAGAATATCTTACATTCTTCCAATTTGAAGTCTTCATTTTATTATAACCTTACATGGCATGTGAGTATCACTGGCTGGGCCAATATTTATTTTTGAAAAAGAGTCACTGGACTGAAACATTAACTCTGCTTTCTCCGCACAAATACTACCATAACTGCTGAGTTTTTTCAGTAGTCTCTGTGTGTTTTTTAAAAATGTTTATCTTTCCCCTGGGAAATAAGTGGTGAACTTCGTAACAATGTTAGGGAGGCAGTTCCAGCATTTTGACCCAGTGACACTGGAAGAACAGCGATGTATTTCCAACTCTGGATGGTGAGTGGTTTGGAAGGGAACTTGTAGATGTTGATATTTCCATGGATCTGTTGGCCTTGTCCTCCTAGATGGTAGTGGTCATGGGTTTGGAAGGTACTGTCCAAGGATTGCTACATCTTGTAGGCAGTACTGAGCATTGGTGGTAGAGGGAGTAGATGGATGTTTGTGGATGTGGTGCCAATGAAATGGCTGCTTTGTCCTGGATGGTGTCAAGCTTCTTGAGTGTTGGAGCTGCATCCATCCATGCAAGTGGGCTAATGGTAATATTCTTGGTCGTGTAGATGAGCAGAGAGATCTCGGTGTCCATGTTCATAGATCCCTGAAAGTTGCCACACCAAGTTGATAGGGTTGTTAAGAAGGCATACGGTGTGTTTGCTTTTAGTGATAGAGAGATTGAGTTTCAGAGCCATGAGGTCATGGTGCAGCCGCACTTGGAGTATTACGTACAGTTCTGGTCGCTGCATTATAGGAAGGATGTGGAAGCTTTGGAAAGGGTTCAGAGGGGATTTACTAGGATGTTGCCTGGTATGGAGGGAAGGTCTTATGAAGAAAGGCTGAGGGACTTGAGGCTGTTTTTGTTAGAGAGAAGAAGGTTGAGAGGTGATTTAATTGCGACATACAAGATAATGAGTGGGTTAGGTAGTGTGGACAGTGAGAGCCTTTTTCATTGAATGGTGATGGCTAGCACGAGGGGACATACCTTTAAATTTAGGAATTATAGACTTAGGACAGATGTCAGAGGTGGTTTCTTTACTCTGAGAGTAGGGGTATGGAACACTGCCTGCAACTGCAGTAGACTCGTCAACTTTAAGGGCATTTAAATGGTCATTGGATTGGCATATGGATGAAAATGGAATAATGTAGGATAGATGGGCTTCAGATTGGTTCCACCCGTCGGCATGACATCGAGGGCCAAAGAGCCTGTTCTACGCTGTAATGTTCTATGATCAAAGTGGGGTGTATTCCATTACACTCCTGACTTGTGTCTTCTGATGCTGTATGGGACCACATTTGAGAGTCAGGGGGTTAGTCACTCACTGTAGAATTCCTAGCTACTGGCCTGCTATTGTAGGCACAGTATTTTTATGGCACGCCCATTTTCTCCTCGGTAACACCCATTATGTTGTTAGGGGGAGATTCAGTGCTGATATAGCCATCAAAAGTCAGGGGCACATGGTTACATTCTCTCTTGTTGGAGATGTCCACTGCCTGTCAGTTGGGGGGTGGGGAGGAAAGAATGGCCAAAAGATGAATAACAAAGGAAAGAGTACAAGAAAAAGCCAGCTAGAAATATTGAAACAGATTATAGATGATTGTTACAGAGTAGGAGGAGGCCATTGAGTATGGAATTGGCCCAAAAATGAACATTAAACCTTTGTACCATCCTCTCGCCCTTTCCCTATAATCCTGCGCAGGTTTATACAAGCATCCAATGTCCTGTAAAGTTCCTCAGTTGAACCTTGCTCCACTGTTTTTGCTGGCAATGCAGTAAAGACATACCACGTGTAAGAAGAAAGTTTTATTTCACATTTGATTCTTTTGAAAATCACTTTAAATCTGTGCCCTCTCATTCTCAATCTGTTTACAAGCAGCAAGAAGATTTTTCTGTCCGTCTAGACTTCTCACATGTGATTATGAAAACTTCAATCGAGTTTCCTCTTGGGATGCTCTCCAAAGAAAACAGTCTCAGCAATTTACCAATCTATCTCATCCATTTATCCAATTTGTGTTCTTAAATGAAATTTCTCATCCCTGGAACCATTCTCATAAACCTCTTCCACAATCCATTGTATTCACATCCACCCTAAAATGTCCTGTCTAGAAGTGTACACAGTACCGTGGTCTAACCAGTAACCTATTAAACTCAGCATGACCTCCCTGCTCTTACTGCATAGGGCATTGTTAATAAAGCCAGCAGCCCTTTCTGTTCTCTCTTCTAAACACACCAGCAAGATAGTCTGACATGAGTTTCCTTTTAACTAAACCTTGCCAATTCTTCCAAATGAATCCACGATTGTCCCTGTGACTACTCTGTCCTGAACAATTGTATCTAGAAGTTCCACGTCTGCTATCAAATTTGAACTGAATGGTCTGTAATTTCAGGGCAAATCCCTAAAACATTTTCTTTGAACAAGTTTGCATTGCTTGCAATGCAACCTCTCCCAAGTCGAGGAAAGATTGCAAGATTATTCCCACTGCCTTTGCAATTTCCACTACACTTGCTGCAGTCTCTTGGATGCAACTCACCTGGTTTTGTCATCAGTACCAAGAGCTTCTACAAAAACATTGTCCTTCCAGTGTCTGAGTTTCCTCCTTTGTGGTCAGGACCGGCATAATATCTACTTGCTTGGAGTAGACAGATGCAAACTATTCCTCTCATATCTCGGCCATTCTACCTGTCTCCATGTGTAAGCTTTCCTTTTTGTTCCTGAATCAGCTCTGCCTTGTGTCACTATTTTATTATTTATTGTCTAATGAAGACTTTGGCAATCACTTTTATGTTAACTGCCAGCCTCTTTACATAATCCCTTTTTATTACTTTTAATTGTTCTGTCAATCTGAACTTGTTTTATTTAGTTCACTTCTCAATTGATTTCCTACAGGACACCTGTGATAATCAGGCTGTTTTCTTCATTTAATGATGGATGTTTGTTTCCATCCTGAAAGCTTTCAATTTGTTTTCCAATCTTTTCCACTCCTGGCCTTTAGCCCTGTCAGAAATGAGACCTCTAATAAATTATACTTTTCTGAAAAACTCCAAAGTCCTTAGGGGATTGGTCGGCGTAGCTTACGATCACCTCAACAGAGAAATCAGTTCTTTCTCTCACTGGTAAAAACACGTAACCACATTCTAGAAATGCTGAGAGTTCTTGGTTCAGACTTCCATTGGACATCCCTAAATCGATAAGGTGCTTTTTATAGAAGTGTCTCGTAACAAAAATAACTTTAGCTGAGGTAAACAGTGAAATAGCCTTGAGGTAAAGTGAAAGATGAGAAGTTGGCCATCGTGAGATCTTGGGTATTGGCATTGCGAATTGATACCTATTGGTTAGAAAGGTGTGAATAAGTGACTGAAAAACCTGAGCATACCAACAGTGCTCAGAGACAATGGGCAGTCCCTTCGTTTGGATAGAAGGTGGACTAGGAGACTACTTCCCTAACACTAGTTTTGACAGCACAATACTGCCATCATAAGCTACTGCAACCAAAACACTGTCTGCCATCTATTAGTGAGGCCTCTGGTTTCCGTGCACCTCTCCTAGTTTAATGATTTTGTCTCAAAGATGATATGACATACCTTGAGAACAGATAAGACTTGAACCTGGGTCTCCTAACTCAGTGGTAGGGACATTACCACTCTGCCACAAGAATCCTCCCCTATATTTATACAATATATCACAACTGAACTGTTGTTTTTCAATAAACATTATAACTTACCTTAGAGTTACTTGCAAATATTACACTATCACATACATCTGTGGGTTCTAAACCCCCTTTACAATATGCACAGAAAAGTTCCAAAAAGTAACGTTTTGGAAAGGAACACATCATGGAATGTGTTGTCAGCTGGGGGACCAGTCTGAATTTACTTCTGTTTTCTATGCACTGCTCTCTGTGGCTCACTTCAATGAGTTAATCTTGCACCAGTTTCTGAGATGTCTGGGAAGAGGTAACTGTGACCAATATTTCACACCAATCGCTCTGACACTGACCCTGACACTGAGCCATGGCGTTTCACATGAGAGAGGAGTTTAACCCAAAGAAATAATAGCCATGCCCTTAGAATGCCCGATAGTCAGAGCATGGACATGGAGATCCTGGGGAAGTCCCAATGTGCTGACCTCCCCATTGGGAAAAACCACTGAAACATGTGAATGGTCCTTAGTCGGACTTGTATTCCTCAGAGCAGTATGCCTGATCAGAGATATCCAGGAAATGTTCAATTAAACACTCCTCATTAACTACAAAACTAACCCCCACCATCCCCCAAATCATTTACACTGACTCACAAGATTCTCTCCACAAACTGCCTCACCCCCCCAAACTCACCTCATTCTTCGACCTAACTCTCTCCTACTCCCACCACCCCCACTCGATTGTATAACCCCATTGATCCCCTGACTTCTCTACACTCATCAACCATCTCCACTACTCACTAATCCCTGAGTAAACCCCATCCCCATTACCCACCAATTATACCCCATTCCCATTGCTCCCTGAGTAAACCCTGGCCCAGACTTACCTCCCCTCTGACTATACTGAACTCCCACTCACCTGATGACCCACCCCAGTCAAGATTAGAATGTTGCTGGAAAAGCACAACAGGTCAGGCAGCATTCGAGGAGCAGGAATATCAACTTTTTGGGCAAAAGCCCTTCATCAGGAACCCCATCCACACATTCACTCACTCGCTCACACACAGCAACTAAATTTATTCACAAGAGGTTGACGTACTTTTTACAGAAGAACATAGTTTGTTTTCATGCTTAAAAGGGTAAAAACACCAGTTATATTCCACTCACAAGAATTGGTTGAAGCAGTCTTATTACAAATATTTGAATTAATCCTTTTATCCTTAACAACAACCTTACAGATACTCAGGCTCTGGTGAAGGTCACGTTGTTTCCACTTTCAACCTTATTGCTTAAGTCAGTGCTCTCACTGGTTTCTGTGGAATAAATCTCTGTTGTCACATGATTGTGTTTCTTTAGTTATACATCTTTTCCTCAGATACTTATCCTTATACACATTTCTTAAGTGAGTTCCAGAAACTCCTCTCCGGCAATCTTTTGTTTCCAGAACTCTTCTCTGACTGATATTAAGGCAATTAACTCATTGTTTCTCATTCCCTGACTGTTTTGGAGTCTGCTAAATCACACTGCTGCTTTTACATACCTCAGCTCTCTAAATTATCTGCAACTCCTTGACTGTCCTGTCTTTCTAAAATGGGGGCAGAATGGTGACTCAATGATTAGCGCTGATGCCTCACAGCACCAGTTCCAGCCTTGGGACTCTCTGTGTGGAGTTTGCACATTCTCCCCGTGTCTGCATGGGTTTCCTCTGGGTTCTCCGGTTTCCTCCCACAGTCTGAAGATGTGCAGGTTAGATGGATTGGCCATGTTAAATTGCCCAAGGTCTCCAGGGATGTGTAGGTTAGGTGGATTAGCCATGGGAAACCTAGGATTATAGTGAAAGGATAGGAGGGTGCGTCTGGGTGGGATGCTCTTTGGAGAATAGGTGTGGACTTGTTGGGCTGAATGGCCTGTTTCCACTCTGTAGGGCTTCTAAATTTATGTTGACATCTTGTATCATTAGGCACCTTGTTGCTAATCAATGTATTTTCTCTCTCTTCTATCCTCTTTCCCAAGCTCTGAACTATTCCCTTAAGGATTTTAGAAAGATTAATTTAAATGCATGTAACATATTTCCAGAATCCTGGTATTACTCACAGAACTCAAAAATAAAACAAAAACCACGCCCCTCAACATGCACAATATAAAAATACAGATCAAAATTAAAGTTGTATTAAATTGGAACCCAAGTTTTCAAATAATATAATTGTATGAAATGTAAAATATCATATTACTCAAAATATTTTAAAATGCTGTTAAAAGTTTGCCAAAGGTATCTGTTTTGGGCCTTACATTCTATCATCTTAATACATAATCTGCACTTGGACTCACCAAATAAAGAAATGTATTCACTTGTCCTCCTGTGATCTGAAGCAATTCTATATTGTATATATTGTCTAGAACATAGAACATAGCAAAATATAGCAGAGAACAGGCCCTTCGGCCCGTGATGTTGTGCCGAGGATTATTCCTAATCTAAAATAAAATAACCTAACCTATGCATCCCTCAACTCACTGCTATCCATGTGCATGTCCAGCAGTCACTTAAATGTCCCCAATGACTCTGCTTCCACCACCACAGCTGGCAACGCATTCCATGTATTCACAACTCTCTGCATAAAGAACCTTCCTCTGACTTCTCTATACCTTCCGCTTAATATCTTAAAACTATGATCCCTCGTGCCAGTCAGTCCTGCTTTGGGGAAAAGTCTCTGGCTATTGACTCTATCCATGCCTCTCATTACCTTGTACACCTCGATCAGGTCTCCCCTCTTCCCCTCTCCAGACAGAAAAGTCCAAGCTTAGTCAACTTCTCTTCATAACACAAGCCCTCCAGTCCAGGCAGCATCCTGGTAAACCTTCTTTGCACCCTCTCCAAAGCTTCTGTATCTTTCCTATAATAGAGCGACCAGAACTGGACACAATATTCCAAGAGTGGTCTCACCAGTGACTTGTAGAGCTGCAGCAAAACCTCTTAAACTCGATCCCCCTGTTAATGAAAGCCAAAACACCAGATGCTTTCTTAACAACCCTATCCACGTGGGTGGCAACTTTGAGGGATCTATGCGCTTGAACACCCAGATCCTGCTGTTCCTCCACACTGCCAAGAATCCTGCATTTAATTCTATATTCAGCATTCAAGTTTGACCTTCCAAAATGCATCACTTCGCACTTATCCAGGTTGAACTCCATCTGCCATTTCTCAGCCCAGCTCTGCATCCTGTCTATTATGCACTGCAGCCTGCAATAGCCCTCGATACTATCAACAGCACCTCCAACCTTTGTGTCATCGTCAGACTTACTAACCCAACCCTCAACCTCCTCATCCAAGTCAGTTATAAAAACTACAAAGAGCAGAGGCCAAAGAACAGAGCTCTGTGGGACACCACTCACCAATGACCTCCAGGCAGAATACTTTCCATCTACAACCACTCTCTGCCTTCTGTCAGCCAACCAATTCTGAATCCAGACAGCCAAATCTCCCTGTATCCCATACCTCCTGACTTTATGAATAAGCCTACCATGGGGAACCTTATCAAATGCCTTGCTGAAGTCCATATACACCACATCTACTAATCGACCTTTGTCGACCTGTCTCGTTACCTCCTCAAAGAACTCAATAAGATTTGTGAGGCATGACCTGCCCCTCACAAAGCCATGCTGACTGCCTTTAATCATGCTATGCTTTTCCAATAGTCATAAGTCCTATCCCTCAGAATTCTTTCCAAAACCTTGCTGACCACAGACGTAAAATTGACTGGTCTGTAATTGCCAAGGATATCCTTATTCCTCTTCTTGAAAAGAGGAACAACGTTCACCTCCCTCCAATCCTCCAGTATGACTCCCGTAGAGAGTGAGGAAACAAAGATCTTCGCCAAGCGGCTTAGCAACCTCCTTTCTCACTTCCCGGAGTAACCTGGGATAAATCTGGTCTGACCCTGAGGACTTATCAATTGTAATGTTTGCCAAAATTTCCAGCACATCAACTTCATCAATCTTGATCTGTTCAAGCCTGTATCCCAGCTCCGCAAAGTTCTCATTCACATCAAGGTCCCTTTCTTTAGTGAAAACCAAAACTATAAACTCATTTAAGGCTTCCCCTATCTGCTCAGACTCCACGCATAAGTTCCCTCCACTATCCCTGACCAGCCCTACCTTCTCCTTGATCATTCTCTTATTCCTCACATATGAGTAAAATACATTTGGGTTCTCCCTAATCCTTCTTGCCAAGCCTTTCTCGTGCCACCTCCTGGCTCTCCTCAGTCCATTTCTGAGCTCCTTCCTAGTAAGCCGGTAATCCTCTAAAGCTGTGCTAAATTGTTGCTTCTTCCACCTTACGTAAGCTGCCTTCTTCCTTTTTATGAGAAGGTCCTTTGTTCTCGTCATCCAAGGTTCCTTAATCTTATCCCTTCTTACCTGTCTCAGATGAACAAATTTGTGCATCACTCGCAACAACTGCTCCTTAAATAGTCTCCACATGTCTGCTGTGCCCTTTCTGTGGAACAATTGCTCCCAATCTGTACTTCCCAACTCCTGTCTGTTAGTGTCATAATTTCCTTTTCCCCAATTAAATATCTTCCCTTGGTAACTGCTCTTTTCTCTCTCCAAGGCTATGATAAATTGGAGTCAACTGTTGTCACTGTCACCAAAGTATTCTCCCACCGCAAGATCTGACACCTGTCCTGGCTCACTGCCGAGCACCAAATCCAAAATGGCCTTTCCCCTCGTCAGCCTGACTACATACTGAGTAAGGAAACCATCCTGAAGACACCTGACAAAAAAGGCTCCATCCAAACCATCTGCACTGGGGAGGTTCCAGTCAATTTTGGGAAAGCTGAAGTCACCCATATCAATAACCCTGCTACATCTTCATTCTTCCTAAATCTGCCAGCCTATGAGTTCTTCGATCTCCCTACTGCTATTAGGTGGTCTGTAGAAAAAACCCCAATGAGTTGGCTGCTCCCTTGCTGTTCCTAACTCCCACCCATACTGACTCAGTAGACAAACCTTCCTCAACAACCTTCATTTCTGTAGCTGTGATGCACTCTCTGATTAGCAATGCTACACCCCCTCCCCTTTTTCCACCCTCCCTGTTCTTTTTAAACATTCTAAACCCTGGAACATCTAGCAACCATTCCTGTCCCTGTGAAACCCACGTCTCCTTTATGGACACAACATCATAGTCCCAAGTACTAATCCATGCTCTAAGTTCGTCACTCTTATTTCTGACACTCCTTGCGTTAAAGCAGACACACTTTAACCAATTCGTTTGTTTCACCATGTGAAAAACCTTCCCGATAGATTCACTACATCCTGTCACTTCTCCATCTACAACTACCCCCCTCTCAGATGTGTAGCTCTGGTTCCCACCCCCTTGCCAATCTAGTTTAAACCCTCTTTGTATAGAACCCAGTTTAATTCCTTGCCAGTAGCATTTGTGAGTTGAAGTATTGTAAGTTGTAATATTTGTGATTGAGGAAAATAGCTTTCTCTCTTGACATTGCATTTAACTGCTATTCGAGAGTCATAGAATCATACAGTATGGAAACAGACCCTTTTGTCTAACTAGTCCGTGCTGAACATAATCCTAAACTAAACTAGTCTTACTTGTCTGCTCCTGGCCCATATCCCTCCAAACCTTACCTATTCTTTCAAACATTGGACATAGAACAACGTAAGAACTAGAAGCAGGAGTAGGCCATCTGAACCTTCGAGCCTCTGCCATTCAATAAGACCATGGCTGATGTTTTCTTGGCCTCAGCTCCAATTACCTGACTGCTCACCATAACCATTAATTCCTTCACTGTTCAAAAAAAATCTACCTTAGCTTTAAAAACGTTTACTAAAGTCATCATCACAAAATCCCTGCAATGTGGAAACAGGCCATTTGGCCCAACAAGTCCACACCAACCCTCCGAAGAGTTCTCCACCCACACCCATTCCCCTACTCTATTATCCTATACTTACCCCTGACTACTGCACCTAGCCTACACATCCCGGAGCACTATGGGCAATTTAGCATAGCCAATTCACCTATACTGCACATCTTTGGATTGTGGGAGGAAACCGGAGCAAACCTACGCAGACGCAAGGAAAACGTGCAAACTCTGCACAGACAGTTGCCCAAAGCTGGAATCAAACCTGGGTCCCTGGCGCTGTGAGGCAGCAGTGCTTATAACTGAGCCACCATGCACCACCGTGGTGTCAACCACTTCCCTGGGCAGGGAATTCCATAGATCTGCCATTATATTCTGAGCTAGTTTTTTTCTCATGTTCTACCTTACTTTTCTTTATACCTCTTTTTATGGCTTTCTGGTGGCCTTAAAACTTTCCCAGTTTTCTAGTTTCATGCTGTTTTTCGTCACTTTGTACACCTTCCCTTCCAATTTGATAGCCTCCCTCATTTCCTTAGACACTCATGGCAGATTACCCCTTTTCTTACAGTCCTTCCTTTTCACTGGAATATACTTTTGCTGAACACTTTGAAAAATTGTTTTGAAAGTCCTCCACTGCTTGTCAACCGTCCCACCATAAAATCTTTGTTTCCAATCTACTTTAGCCAGGTTCTCCCTCATTCCAATATAGCCCCACTTGTTCAAGCACAGGACCCTGGCATTGGATTTTATCTTCACACTCTCCATCTCTATTCTATATTCAACCATGCTATGATCACTCCTTCCACGAGGATCCCTAGCTATGAGGTCATTAATTATTCTTGTCTCATTACACAGGACCAGATCTGCTCCCTTGTCGTTTCCATTACATACTGTTCAAGAAAAGTATCACTACTGCAATTGTACTCACATCCACCACTTCCTCAGGAAGTTCATTCCACACACAAACCACCCTCTATGTAAAACATTTGCCCCTCATGTCTTTTTTAAATCTCTCTCACCTTAAAAATGTGCCCCCGAGTCTTGAAATCCCCCATCCTAGGGAAAAACGACTACTGCTAACCTTATCTATACCTCTTACTATTTTATAAATTTCGATGAGATCATCTGTCAACCTCCTACGCTCCAGTAGAAAAAAAGTCCCAGCCTATCCAGCCTTTCTTTATAATTCAAACCTTCCGTAGCCGGCAATATCCTGGTACATCTTTCCTGAACTCTCAGCAACTTAATAATATCTTTCCTTTAATTGGGTGACCAGAACTGCACACAGTATTCCAGAAGAGGCCTCACTAATGTCCTGGACAACCTCAACACGATGCCCTAACCCCTTTACTCTAAGGACAGAGCAATGAAGACAAGTGTGCTCAATGCCTTTTTAACCACCCTGTCTATATACAACGCAAACTTCAAAGAATTATGTACCTGTATTTGTACCAAGAATTTAGGTCACTCTGCTGTACAACACCACCCAGGGCCCTACCATCAATTTTCATTGTTATAGAACATAGAACGTAGAACATAGAACATTACAGCACAGTACTGGCCCATCGGCACTCGATGTTGCGCCTCCCTGTCATACCAATTTGAAGCCCATCCCACCTACACTATTCCATGTACGTCCATATGCCTGTCCAATGACAATTTACATGCACATAAACTTGGCGAATCTACTACCGTTGCAGGCAAAGCATTCCATACGCTTACAACTCTCTGTTATTTCTTCTATTTAAACGATTTACTTGAAAACTGTTGCCGGAATGTTTTAAGCATTTTTTGTACGAGTTGTTTTTTTCATCAGTTTAGTGTTTGAAATTACATGAACTTAAAACACATAAAAGTGATAAATCCCTAGGACCTGATCAGGTGCACCTTAGAACTCTGTGGGAAGCTAGGGGAGTGATTACTTGGCTGGAAATGTGTTGCTGGAAAAGCGCAGCAGGTCAGGCAGCATCCAGGGAACAGGAGAATCGACGTTTTGGGCATAAGCCCTTCTTCAGGAATGAGGAAAGTTTGTCCAGCAGGCTAAGATAAAAGGTAGGGAGGAGGGACTTGGGGGAGGGGCGTCGGAAATGTGATAGGTGGAAAGAGGTCAAGGTGAGGGTGATAGGTCAGACTGGGGTGGGGGCGGAGAGGTCGGGAAGAAGATCTCAGGTTAGGAAGGCGGTGCTGAATTTGATGGATTTGACTGAGACAGGGTGGGGGGAGGGGAAATGAGGAAACTGGTGAAATCCGAGTTCATCCCTTGTGGTTGGAGGGTTCCCAGCCGGAAGATGAGGCGTTCTTCCTCCAATCGTCGTTTTGTTGTGGTCTGACGATGGAGGAGTCCAAAGACCTGCATATCCTTGGTGGAGTGGGAGGGGGAATTGAAATGGTGAGCTACAGGGTGGTTGGGTTGGTTGGTCCGGGTGTCCCAGAGGTGTTCTCTGAAACGCTCCGCAAGTAGCTGGCCTGTCTCCCCAATATAGAGGAGGCCACATCGGGTGCAGAGGATGCAATAGATGATATGTGTGGAGGTGCAGGTGAATCTGTGGCGGATATGGAAGTTTCCTTTGGGGCCTTGGAGGGAGGTGAGGGGGGAGGTGTGGGCGCAAGTCTTGCACCTCCTGCGGTTGCAGGGGAAGGTGCCGGGAGTGGAGGTTGGGTTGGTGGGGGGTGTGGATCTGACGAGGGAGTGGTCTTTACGGAATGCTGATAGGGGAGGGGAGGGAAATATATCCTTGGTGGTGGGGTCCGTTTGGAGGTAGCGGAAATGACGGCGGATGATGCACTGTACATGGAGATTGGTGGGGTGTTGGTGAGGACCAGTGGGGTTCTGTCCTGGTGGCAGTTGGAGGGGCGGGGTTCAAGGGCGGAGGAGCGGGAAGTGGAAGAGATGCGGTGGAGGGCATCGTCAACCACGTCGGGGGGGAAATTGCGGTCCTTGAAGAAGGAGGCCATCTGGGTTGTGCGTTTTTGGAACTGGTCCTCCTGGGAGCAGATGCGGAGGAGTCGAAGGAATTGGGAGAATGGGATGGCGTTTTTACAGGGGGCAGGATGGGAGGAGGTGTAGTCCAGGTAGCTGTGGGAGTCGGTCGGTTTGTAGTAGATGTCCGTGTTGATTCGGTCGCCTGAGATAGAAATAGAAAGGTCGAGGAAGGGGAGGGAGGAATCTGAGACTGTCCAGGTGAATTTGAGGTCGGGGTGGAAGGTGTTGGTGAAGTGGATGAACTGTTCAACCTCCTCGTGGGAGCACGAGGCGGCGCTGATATAGTCATCGATGTAGCGGAGGAAAAGGTGGGGGGTGGGGCCAGTGTAGTTGCGGAAGATGGATTGTTCCACATATCCTACGAAGAGGCAGGCATAGCTGGGGCCTGCCTCTTCGTAGGATATGTGGAACAATCCATCTTCCGCAACTACACTGGCCCCACCCCCCACCTTTTCCTCCGCTACATCGATGACTGTATCAGCGCCGCCTCGTGCTCCCACGAGGAGGTTGAACAGTTCATCCACTTCACCAACACCTTCCACCCCGACCTCAAATTCACCTGGACAGTCTCAGATTCCTCCCTCCCCTTCCTCGACCTTTCTATTTCTATCTCAGGCGACCGAATCAACACGGACATCTACTACAAACCGACCGACTCCCACAGCTACCTGGACTACACCTCCTCCCATCCTGCCCCCTGTAAAAACGCCATCCCATTCTCCCAATTCCTTCGACTCCGCCGCATCTGCTCCCAGGAGGACCAGTTCCAAAAACGCACAACCCAGATGGCCTCCTTCTTCAAGGACCGCAATTTCCCCCCCGACGTGGTCGACGATGCTCTCCACCGCATCTCTTCCACTTCCCGCTCCTCCGCCCTTGAACCCCGCCCCTCCAACCGCCACCAGGACAGAACCCCACTGGTCCTCACCTACCACCCCACCAATCTCCATGTACAGCGCATCATCTGCCGACATTTCCGCTACTTCCAAACGGACCCCACCACCAAGGATATATTTCCCTCCCCTCCCCTATCAGCATTCCGTAAAGACCACTCCCTCCGTGACTCCCTCGTCAGATCCACACCCCCCACCAACCCAACCTCCACTCCCGGCACCTTCCCCTGCAACCGCAGGAGGTGCAAGACTTGCGCCCACACCTCCCCCCTCACCTCCCTCCAAGGCCCCAAAGGAAACTTCCATATCCGCCACAGATTCACCTGCACCTCCACACATATCATCTATTGCATCCTCTGCACCCGATGTGGCCTCCTCTATATTGGGGAGACAGGCCAGCTACTTGCGGAGCGTTTCAGAGAACACCTCTGGGACACCCGGACCAACCAACCCAACCACCCTGTGGCTCAACATTTCAATTCCCCCTCCCACTCCACCAAGGATATGCAGGTCTTTGGACTCCTCCATCGTCAGACCACAACAAAACGACGGTTGGAGGAAGAACGCCTCATCTTCCGGCTAGGAACCCTCCAACCACAAGGGATGAACTCGGATTTCACCAGTTTCCTCATTTCCTCTCCCCCCACCCTGTCTCAGTCAAATCCATCAAATTCAGCACCGCCTTCCTAACCTGAGATCTTCTTCCCGACCTCTCCGCCCCCACCCCAGTCTGACCTATCACCCTCACCTTGACCTCTTTCCACCTATCACATTTCTGACGCCCCTCCCCCAAGTCCCTCCTCCCTACCTTTTATCTTAGCCTGCTGGACAAACTTTCCTCATTCCTGAAGAAGGGCTTATGCCCAAAACGTCAATTCTCCTGTTCCCTGGATGCTGCCTGACCTGCTGCGCTTTTCCAGCAACACATTTCCAGCTCTAATCTCCAGCATCTGCAGACCTCACTTTCTCCTCAGTGATTACTTGACCCCTTGCTGAGATATTTGTATCATCGATAGGGATAGTTGAGGTGCTGGAAGACTGGAGGTTGGCTAATGTGGTGTCACTATTTAAGAAAGGTGATAAGGAAATACCAGGGGACTATAGACCGGTGAGCCTGATATTGATCGTGAGAAAGTTTTAAGAGGGAATCCTGAGGAACAGCATGTACATGCATTTGAAAGGCAAGGACTGGTTGGAGATAGTCAACATGGTTTTGTGTGTGGAAAATCATATGTCACGAATTTGATTGAATTTTTTGAAGAAGTAACAAAGAGGACTGATGAGGACAGAGTGGTTGACATGATCTATATGGACTTCATAAGGCCTACATAAGGCATTCGACATGGTTCCTCATGGTAGACTGGTTAGCAAGTTTAGATTGCATGGAATATAGGGAGAACTAGCTATTTGGATACAAAACTGGCTCGAAGCTCAAAGACAGAGGGTGGTGGTGAAGGATTGCTTTTCAGACTGGAGGCCTGTGACCAGTGGTGTGCCACAAGGATCGGTACTGGGTCCACTGCTTTTCTTTGTTTATGTAAATGATTTGGATTTGAACAGAGGGGTTATGGTTAGTAAGTTTGCAGGTGACACCAAAATTGGAGGCATAGTGGCCAGTGAAGATGGTTACCTCAGACTACAACAGGATCTTGACCAGATGGACCAATGCGTTAAGAAGTGGCAGATGGAGTTTAATTCAGATAAATGCGAGGTGCTGCATTTTGGGAAAGCAAATCAAAGCAGGACTTATACACTTAGTGGTAAGGTCCTAGAGAGTGTTGCTGAACAAAGAGACATTGGAGTGCAGGTTCATAGCTCCTTGAAAGTGGAGTCGCAGGTAGATAGGATAGTGAAGAAGGCGTTTGGTATGCTTTCCTTTATTGGTCAGAGTATTGAGTACAGGAGTTGGGAGGTCATGTTGCAGCTGTACAGCACATTGGTTAGGCCATTGTTGGAATATTACGTGCAATTCTGGTCTCCTTCCTATAGGAAGGATGTTGTGAAATTTGAAACAGTTCAGAAAAGATTTGCAAGGATGTTGCCAGGGCTGGAAAGTTTGAGCTATAGGGAGAGGCTGAACAGACTGGGGCTGATTTCCCTGGAGTGTCGGAGGCTGAGGGGTGATGTTATAAAGGTTTATAAAATCATGACGGGCATGGAATAGGGTAAATAGAAAAAGTATTTTCCTTGGGGTGGGGGAGTCCAAAACTAGAATTTAAGGTGAGAGCAGAAAGATATAAAAGGGACCTAAGGGACAACATTTTCACGTGGAGGGTGGTGCATGTATGGAATGAGCTGCCAGAGGAAGTGGTGGAGGCTGGTACAATTACAGCATTTAAAAGGCATCTGG
Organism: Chiloscyllium plagiosum; assembly: GCF_037043375.1. Taxonomy (NCBI): domain Eukaryota; kingdom Metazoa; phylum Chordata; class Chondrichthyes; order Orectolobiformes; family Hemiscylliidae; genus Chiloscyllium; species Chiloscyllium plagiosum. The sequence continues at coordinate 5,308,361 of NW_028270149.1, read as the reverse complement.
ATGAGTATATGAATAGGAAGGATTTAGAGGGATATGAACCAAGTCTTGGCAAATGGGACTAGATTAGGTTAGGGTAACTAGTCGGCCTGGACAAGTTGGACTGAAGGATCTGTTTCCATGCTGTACAATTCTATGACTCTAATCAGTAAATATATTAACATTGAGCCTTCACATTTTAAAAAAAAGTACCTTTTGAGTATTTTGATGATTTTTAACCGCTATAGAAAGGCACATTGTGTCGAAATTTTTCATGTTGCTCACATCAGGGTAGTTTACAAGAATGTCAAAGTAAAGGGAAAACCAACATAGTTCATATGTATAAGGAGAGGGGACTCTGACTTATGGAAGCATTGTCTTGGAAAATGCATAAGTTAATGATGTTGGAAAGTTTACTGCCAATCTTTGTTTAAATTATAAACCAGGCAGATTGCCTCTGATTGGTTAAGGTGTTACCTTAGAAATGAACCAGTCAGTAGCTGTCACCTATAATCTGTTGATTTGGAATTGTGCAGTTGAATATATTTCTTTCTGTCATCATTAGCTGGTGCATTCTCCATAGCTATTGCTACCAATGAGATGTTTTATCTTCCACAATACACAAGTACTGCACTACCCAACAACTCATTGTTTTCTACAATGGGGAGGTGCCAGTGCTGGACTGCAATGGACAAAGTCAGATGTCACATGACACCAGGTTATAGTCCAACAGGTTTATTCAAAATCACAAACTTCCAAAGTGCTGCTCCTTCATCAGATGAAGTCCTGATGATTAATTATTTTTTAATTGTTTTTTCCTGAAGATGATTTACAAATAAGGCTTTGCAGTTAAAAAGTATTGATTTTTTAATCAAGACTCTTAGATTTTATCTTATTCTTTATTTTCAGAAATGTCTTCAGCTTCTGTGAATTAAAGTTGAATGATTTCTAATTGTATCAGACTTACCTCCTATTTCTGCTGACTTCATCATTTCAAGTATTTCAAATGGAGAAACCTTAGATTTCTCTGAAAGTGGACAAAAGACTATTATCTTGTGTCATTCCCTTTTCTTCCTTGTTTCTCATTTGCCCTTTTTAACACAACGGAGAACTCATTTGCTCTGAGTTGCTCCCCTGAATGGTTTGCATAGATGGGGAGATGCCAGTGTTGGACTGGGGTGGGCAAATTAAAAATCACAGTACGCCAGGTTATATCCAGGTACCTGAGTTTGCTACCTTCTTTCCAGCCCGACCCCCCACATTTATCTCTCCATCCTGGAAGCTTCCTGCCTCTATTCCTGATTAAGGGCTTTTGCCCGAAACATCGATTTTCCTGCTCCTCAGATGCTGCCTGACCTGCTGTGCTTTTCCAGCACCACTCTGATCTAAACACTGGTTTCCAGCATCTGCAGTCCTCACTTTTGCCTATATCCAGGTACCTGACAAAGGAGCAGCACTCTGAAAGCTCGTACTTCCAAATAAATCTGTTGGACTATAACCTGGTATTGTGTGATTTTTAACTCTGTTTGCATGGGTTTAAATTGGAAAAATGGCATTGCACTTACCTTGCATTTAAAGCAATAATTTCCATCGAGCAATGAAAATTATTATTTTCTCTCAAAAAACTGACTTTGAGTAAACTTTCTATTGCCTTCCATTTTGTTTTCATTAATTTGTCAAATTATACTTCTGTTTTAATAATTCATTTACAGATGCTGTTTTTACAAAGAGTATGACATTCATTGGGTTAATGTAGTGAACTAATCACAGAATCCCTGCAGTGTGGAAGCAGGTCATTTTGTCCATCAAGTCCACATTGACCTCTGAACAGCATCCCACCCAGACCCACCCACATACTCTAGCCCTGTAACCCTGCATTTCCCATGGCCAATCCACCTGACTTGCACAACTTTGGACTGTTGGAGGAAACTATAGCACCCAGAGGAAACCCACACACGACATGGGGAGAATATGCAAACTCCACACAGGCAGTCACCCAAGGCTGGAATCGAACCCAAGTCCCCAGCACTGTGAGGCAGCAGTGCTAAGTAATTAAGTTAACTAATTAATTCTGCGAATTTCTCCATTTAGAATATTTTGTCAGAGGTGTTGAAATTTTCACACTGCCCCTTTGGGTCTGAACTTACTGTGGGTGTGCAATAACTCCCACTGTATCCAAGATTTATGGTTTGGATTTTCCCACTCATCATTCTGGTGAGACGGTTTGTGGTATAGACAATCTTTCCAACTATTTCTAGCTATTTGAACCTTCACAGAATGCCGCTGTTACTCGCAGAGTCCATGGAAGTGATGGCTGCTTCATCCACAGTGTCTCTGTGCACTCCTATGCTGTTGAATATTTAGAAACACACTCAGTTTTCTGACTGGAATTTGTCTTCTCTCTTACCTTCGGTTGGTTGTGGCTTTTGTAGAACCGATTTGTTTTTTTTCAGAATATCACCTCTGGCTGCTGCTGCCTCTGTGATCATCTGTACCACAGCTAGGTGACATCGCAGATGCCCGCAGCTGTCATAACTCTCTATATGTTGGGTTCTGTTGCAACCAGTGGGATACCTTGGAGTAGATTCACTGCTACCATTTGTTGCTATTAGTCTGGGCTAATGATACCCTGTGGGGAAAGATGCCAACCAAAGCCTGATCTTGATGAACAGGAAATAGCTTACTTTCTAATAGTTCGTAGCCATTTATGTTACATATAAGACACATAATAATCACTTGTGAGACTTTCAGGCTCAACTTAAGAGTAAGGACATTATTACGTTAGCTGCATGCTGTACACGGGGAGGAATACCTGAAACACTACACTCAGTCTGATGAAGATATACAGAGCCTGTGGGACATACAGTACTCTGGTTAGCTCCTCTCAGCAACAGGCCTTTATATCTGGATGGGTGGAGCTTATCTCATGATGCCAATTAACCCTTTCAGCAACTGGCTGCCTTCTACAGCACCCATCACTTTGCCAACTCAGTTTGTTCATTGGGGGTTGCCAGTTAGTGGCCAATTTAAGAGTCTGATCCCACCATTTGGTATTCTGCCAATGTCAACATAGCTTGATGGCATATAGTCCTCAGCCACTCCTCATATGACAAGCCCTTCATCCCTGGGTTCATTCTTGTAAACCACCTCTGGACCCACTCCAAGGTCGGCACGTCCTTCCTTAGATATGGGGCCCAAATCTGCTCACAATATTCCAAATACAGTCTGACCAGAGACTTATACATCCTCAACAGTACATCTCTGTTTTTGTATTCTAGCCCTCTCGAAATGAATGCTAACATTGCATTTGCCTTCCTAACATCTGAATCTACATGTTAACCTTAAGAGAATCCTGAATTAGGACTCCCAAATCCCTTTGTGCTTCAGATTTCTGAAGCCTTGCCCCATTAAGAAAATAGTCTATGCCTCTGTTCTTCCTACCAGACTCATGGCCTCACACTTTCCCACAATACCAGGTAAGGATCTGACTGAGAGCTGTGCAATTGTGTTGGAACATCAGAATCTTACTGTGATGGAGTTTCCACTGACTTCCTGGCCACTCACCATGAAAGTGATGAATGTGCTGTTTATAACCTTACACTCAGGTCACATCTCCATTTCCTAGCTAACCCACAATGCTGATTCTATTTGTGTTTCTGTTTCTTATTCACTGCTTCACCTGTTCGTAATTCTTGGGTCTTGGAGGTTTGGAAAGGGGTTGGTTTTAATGTTGTTGCGTCAATACAAACCCTAAATCTGAGCCATAGCCAAAGGCAAGCCTTCAGTTTAAACATTACATGTGACTCACAACATCGCATAGAATCTCTACAGTGTGGAAGCAGGCCATTTGGCCCATCGAGTCTACACCAACCCCCTAAAAAGCATCCCACTCAGACTCACATTATCCCTCTAATTCTGCATTTCCCATAGTCAATCCACCTGACTTGCACATCGTTGGACTGTGGGAGGAAACCGGAGCACCCGGAGGAAACCCACGCAGACACTGGGAGAATGTGCAAACTCCACACTGACAGTCATCCAAGGCTGGAATCAAACCCAGGTCTCTGGTGCTGTGAGGCAGCAGGGCTAACTACTGAGCCACCATACTGTCTTTCACAGTGGCTCAGTGGTTCGCACTGCTGTCTCACAGCATCAGGATCCCAGGTTCTATTCCTGTGGAGTCTGCACATTCTCCCCATGTCTGCTTGGGTTTCCTCCAGGTGCTCCGGTTTCCTCCCACAGTCCAAAGATGTGCAGGTTAGGTGAAATGGCCATGACAAATTGCCCATAGTGTTGGGTGCATTAATCAGAGGGAAATGGGTCTGGGTGGGTTACTCTTCGGAGGGTCGGTGTGGACTTGTTGGGCCAAATGGCCTGTTGCACACTATAGGGATTCTAATTTAAAAATATACCTACCTAATTGTGCAATATAATTGTTTATATCTGACTCATTACCTCCACTTGCAAATTTGGATTGAAGGCTGCACAGGGTCTGAAATATGAGGCTGTATTGGGCTTTCAACACTTACTGTGGGGATGGAGGTGGTGTCTCAGGTCCCCTGTACTTTGTAGATGAATCCCTGCAGGCAGTTTATAAAGTTATAATTATGATAGAGATATATTCAGTAAAGCATTGTCAGAGTGTGTGACAGTGACTAACTGTCTCCAAGTTTCCGTCATTATTAGCTGGAATAGCCAATGGTAATTCTGCCTTGCAAATTGTTACTATAAATATCTACTCTTGTTGATTTAATTCCACCCTCACCATCCTATGGAAAACTGCGCTGTAGCACTCAGGTCAGGGAGAGATTCTGTGAGGCTCTTTATAAAATTATAATAAAGTAGACTCTTGTCAATGATATTGAGAGGTAAGGACAGTTTTTTTGTTCATCAATGAGCATTATTAAGGCAATGTGTCATTGAAATGTCATGGTAAAACTTGTTATGTGGACAGTTGTGATCTGTGAAGCATTTTATGGAATTGCGCATTGTGAGGAAGTCTGAATGAATTAAAATCTCTACAAACTGTTTCCCGATTTAATATTACTGCAGCTCCCTTACAACTCTGAAGTAGCTCACACAAAACTCAGGAATTGGTTAGCTTGGCAGACTGGTTCACAACATAGAGTGATATCATCAGTGTAAGTTCAATTCCTGCTCCTACTGAGGCCACCATGAAGAAGTCTCCTCCTCAACCTCTCCCCTCGACTGAGACATATTGACCCTCAGGTTAAAACTACCTCCAATCATCTCCAATCATAATCTCCGGATTACTGCCCGAGCCATGTGCCAATTGGCATAAGGATAAGAAAATTAGGGAAGTAAACATGTGGCTAAGGGATTGGTGTGGGAAAGAGGGATTCCACTTCATGGGACATTGGCATCATTTTTGGAACCGGGGGGATCTGTACCATTGGGACGGTCTCCACCTGAACCGATCAGGTACCAATGTTCTAGTGAAGAGGATAAATAGGGTCGTCATTAGGAGTTTAAACTTCTGAGTTGGGGGGAAGGGAAAGTGAAAGCGACAGGGAGTATGGAGTTAAATGGAAAGATAAGCAGCAGGATTGCATGTGTGCAGGCGGATTTAAGCTTGAAGCAGACTGGGAATGCAGCAAAAAGGAAGGATAACTTAGGACATCTTATGACTTCCAATATCTCTAATGATAAGAAAGTTAGCATTAAGGCACTTTACCTGAATGCTCGTAGCATTCGTAACAAAGAAGATGAACTAACGGCACAGATCATCGTGAATGATTATGATGTGGTAGGCATCACAGAGACGTGGTTACAGGGGGGTCAGGACTGGCAGTTAAACATCCAAGGATTTTCAACTTATCGAAAAGACAGGGAGGTGGGCAGAGGGGGCGGGGTTGCCTTGTTAGTTAAAAACAAAATTAAATCTATGGCACTGAATGACATAGCGTCGGATGATGTGGAGTCTGTGTGGGTGGAATTGAGGAACCACAAAGGCAAAAAAACCATAGTGGGAGTTATGTACAGGCCTCCTAACAGTGGTCAGGACCAGGGGCGCAACATGTACCGGGAAATAGAGAAGGCATGTCAGAAAGGCAAGGTCACGGTGATCATGGGAGACTTCAATATGCAGATGGACTGGGTAAATAATGTTGCCAGTAGATCCAAAGAAAGGGAATTTATGGAATGCTTACAGGATGGCTTTTTGGAACAGCTTGTCATGGAGCCCACAAGGGAGCAGGCTATTCTGGACCTAGTGCTATGTAATGAACCAGACTTTATAAAAAATCTTAAAGTAAGGGAACACTTAGGAAGCAGCGATCATAATATGGTAGAGTTCAGTCTGCAGTTTGAAAGAGAGAAGGCAAAATCAGATGTAATGGTGTTACAGTTAAACAAAGGTAATTACAGGGGCATGAGAGAGGAACTGACTAAAATAGACTGGAAGCAGAGGCTAACCGGGAAGACAGTAGAGCAAAAATGGCAGGAGTTTGTGGGTAAAATTGAGGACACTGTACAGAGGTTCATCCCCAAGAAAAGAAAGATTATCCGGGGAGGGATTAGACAGCCATGGCTGACAAAGGAAGTCAGGAAATGTATCAAAGAAAAAGAGAGATCCTACAAAGTGGCCAAGAGCACCGGGAAATCAGAAGATTGGGAAGGCTACAAAGACAAACAGAGGATAACAAAGAGAGAAATAAGGAAGGAGAGGATCAAATATGAAGGTAGGCTAGCCAGTAATATTAGAAATGATAGTAAAAGTTTCTTTCAATACATAAGAAACAAACGACAGGCAAGAGTAGACATTGGGCCACTTCAAACTGATGCTGGAAGCCTAGTGATGGGAGATAAGGAAATAGCAGGAGAACTTAATAAGTACTTTGCATCAGTCTTCACAGTGGAAGACATGAGTAATATCCCAACAATTAAAGGGAGTCAGGGGGCTGAGTTGAGTATGGTTGCCATTACAAAAGAGATAGTATTGGAAAAGCTCAAAGGTCTTAAAATTGATAAATCTCCTGGGCCCGATGGGCTACATCCTAGAGTTCTGAGGGAGGTGGCTGAGGAAATAGCGGAGGCGTTCGTTGAGATCTTTCAAAAGTCACTGGAGTCAGGGAAAGACCCGGATGATTGGAAGATCGCTGTTGTAACCCCCTTGTTCAAGAAAGGATCAAGACAAAAGATGGAAAATTATAGGCCAATTAGCCTAACCTCGGTTGTTGGTAGAATTCTAGAATCCATCATTAAGGATGACGTTTCTAAATTCTTGGAAGAGCAGGGTCGGCTTAGAACAAGTCAACATGGATTTAGTAAGGGGAGGTCATGCCTGACAAACCTATTGGAATTCTTTGAAGAGGTGACAAGTAGGTTAGATCAGGGAAACCCATTGGGATGTGGTCTACCTAGACTTCCAAAAGGCCTTTGATAAGGTGCCACATGGGAGGCTGCTGAGCAAGGTGAGGGCCCATGCTGTTCGAGGTGAGCTACTGGTATGGATTGAGGATTGGCTGTCTGACAGAAGGCAGAGAGTTGGGATAAAAGGTTCTTTTTCGGAATGGCAGCCGGTGACAAGCGGTGTCCCGCAGGGTTCAGTGTTGGGGCAGCAGCTGTTCACGTTATATATTAATCATCTGGATGAAGGGACTGGGGGCATTCTAGTGAAGTTTGCTGATGATACGAAGTTAGGTGGACAGGCCGGTAGTGGGGAGGCTGCAGAAGGATCTAGACAGTTTGGGAGAGTGGTCCAGGAAATGGCTGATGGAATTCAATGCGAGGTCTTGCACTTTGGAAAAAAGAATACAAGCATGGACTACTTTCTAAATGGTGAGAATATTCATAAAGCCAAAGTACAAAGGGATCTGGGAGTGCTAGTCGAGGATTCTCTAAAGGTAAACATGCAGGTTGAGTCCGTGATTAAAAAAGCGAATGCAATGTTGTCATTTATCTCAAGAGGATTGGAATATAAAAGCACCGTTGTGCTACTGAGACTTTATAAAGCTCTGGTTAGGCCCCATGTGGAGTACTGTGTCCAGTTTTGGTCCCCACACCTCAGGAAGGACATACTGGCACTGGAGCATGTCCAGCGGAAATTCACACGGATGATCCCTGGAATGGTAGGTCTAACATACGAGGAACGGCTGAGGATCCTGGGATTGTATTCATTGGGGTTTAGAAGATTAAGGGGAGATCTAATAGAAACCTACAAGATAATACATGGCTTGGAAAGGGTGGACGCTAGGAAATTGTTTCCATTAGGCGAGAAGACTAGGACCCGTGGACACAGCCTTAGAATTAGAGGGGGTAAATTCAGAACAGAAATGTGGAGACATTTCTTCAGCCAGAGAGTGGTGGGTCTGTGGAATTCATTGCCACAGAGTGCAGAGGAGGCCGGGACGCTAAATGTCTTCAAGGCAGAAATTGATAAATTCAGGAATTAAGGGCTACGGGGAGAATGCGGGTAAGTGGAGTTGAAATGCCCATCAGCCATGATTGAATGGCAGAGTTGACTCGAGGGGCTGAATGGCCTTACTTCCGCTCCTATGTCTTATGGTCTTATGGTCTTATGATCTCTCACTAATGAGAGAACAGTCTTATTGTGACTTTACCTTTACACAAGGTCATTTGGTGATACAATCCAGAAGTTGAATGTTATTGATTTTTAAAAAACACATTTTATCAAAGTCTTCCACCTTGCTGTCATCAGTATTTGAAACATATGCCAATGTTTTGGGGAATAGTATTTCAGTCCATGAGAGCAGATTGGTTGGCAAGTGGACTCTGATTGGCAGAGGTGTTGCCAAGGAGTAGCACCAGTTAGATAGTAACTACCAATATTTAAATTTAAACCAGGCAGACTGATTCTGATTGGTCAAGACATTACCCTGAAGAATGTGACAGAGATTAGCTGTCACCTATTTAGTTGAATTGAATACTGTCTGCAAAGTGCAAGAAAGTGCACCACATTGGGAGCGTGACTTATGATCATAAATTGGTCCATCAGTATCATTATTGGTGCCCTCTGGGTATTCATCAAATGATCACTGTGTGTTGAGCTGATTGGGTACAGGCAACAGAACATGCTAGTATATAAAAAAAGTGCTCTGAAGAAGTCAGATCACACTCGAAACATAAACGCTATTTCTCTCTCCCTACACCACCACAGCTGCCGAGTTTCTCCAGCACTTCTTGATTTTATTTCAGATTTCCAGCCTTGGCAGTATTTTAATTTTATTCCTAGTTTGAGACTGGTCATGGGGTGAAGTTTATGTTCAGGTGTTAACCACCTTGAAACAGCTGGTTTACTAGCTGGGGTTCTTGCGGTTAACATAGTTAAGACTAGTTTACTAGGATATTGGCTTAGCATTAGGAACAGAGTGAGAAGAATCCTCATGGATTAGTCAGTATATAGTTATCTGATTAATCATTAACATTAGCAGTGGATGAGCCTATTGTGGAGTTTAAATATTAAATTACTGATCCGAGCACTGATGGTTAACTTGCCATTATCAGATACACCGTCTGGTGCCAGTTTAACCCTTCATGTTCTGACAGAGACTGGTATATTGCTCGTCAACTAACAAGCACCAACATGAGTAACCATTCTATAGTATCATAGAACCCTAGAAATGATACAGCCATTTGGCCCATCCTATTCATGCTGACCCACAGACACCCGGATGTCCTTTCTCATTACGTCTTCCTGCACACGGCCCATAGCCCTGCAGCTTACAGCACCTAAGGTGCAGATCCAGGTAACTTTTGAAAGAGTTTAGAGTCTCTGCCTCCACCACCAACTCAGGCAGAGCATTCCAGACACCCACCCCCCTCTGCGGAACAAAATGATTTAGTCATGTGGAGAAATTGGCAAAGCTGGGGTTGTTACCATTGAGCAGAGAAAGTTCCAGGGATATTTGATGGAGGTTTTCAAAATTATGAGGGGTTTTCAATTGAGCAGATAAGGAGATAATTAGGAAGATGTGACTGAGGAGTAAGAGTACGCCATTCAGCCCTTCAACCTGTTCCATCATTCAGTAAGATCACAGCTAAACTGGCTGTGGCTTCAACTCCATTTCCCTGTGAGCCCCCCATAATCCCTCAAGTCTCCTCTCTATCAGAAATCATCGAATTCAGCCTGGAACACGTTCAAAGATCCCACCTCTGCTGTGAAGGCTTCTGCCACTTGGAAAATCACTGACCAGGGGAGATAAATTTTGACATGTCGAGCAAAAGCATTGGGAGGAGATGAGGAAATGTTTTTGAAGAAATGGAAACAAACCAGACAGAGAAGAGCCATTGGAGTTGAGACGTTAAACCAGTTTCTCTCTCCACACACAGCATTGCATTTCTTCAGTGCTTGCTGTTTTTATTTCCAATGTTTCCTGATGCCGTTAGCTGTTGTGAAGTGGAAAGCACTGCCTGAAGGGACGATGGAAACTGATTTAATAATAACTTCAAAAATGACTTGGATAAATATCTGTAAAGGAAAAGATGACAGGCGCAGAAGAAAGAGTAGAGATTAACGTGAATTGGACACTAGATAGAGATGTCACACAACATTGCGTGATAAGAGCTCCTCTGAGCTGGATAGTTTTATGAGAAATCTATTGGATAAACCGTATTAAATCCTATGGATTTGATTTAAACAGAAATTGTTTACCGTGGAAAGAAAGGGAACAAGATGGGTCTGGCTGACTCATTCAGGATCAACAATTACCTTTTACTGACTGGCATTGTCCAATTAAAGTTGTGTTTGTCATTGCAGCTGCTGTGATTATCACACGGTCCTGAATGACAGCCAATGGGGAGATGGCAGAGTCAGCAGGAACGGAGTGGAGCCACTAGGGATGAAGCAGGCAGTATCCTTGCTGTTCAGCCTACGGTACTGTATCCATCCGTCACATAATCCCTACAGTGTGGAAGCAGACCATTCAGCCCATCGAGTCCACACAGACCTTCTGAAGAGAATTCTGTCGCCCTACACCTTAACCTTTCATTTCATTTCCCCTGGCTAACCCACCTACAGGACAATTTAGCATGGCCAGTCCACCCTAACCTACACACCTTTGGACTATGGGAGGAAACCCACAGACACGGGGAAAATGTGCAAACTCCACACAGACAGTCACTTGAGGCTGGAAATGAACCCGGGTCCTGGCACTGTGAGGCAGCAGTGTTAACCACTGAGCCACCATGCCACCCCTCAATAACAACATGTCTAATCTTCAGAGTTAACTGACAGAGTCAAGCAATTAAATTTTGGCAAATATGCACTAAAAACATTGCTGCTGTGAATGCACAATTGGAATTAATTCCTGTGTTCAATTGACAATAAATGCAAGTAACTAATTTAAATCATCCACAGTCTTGTATGGTGCTTTTCTTGTGCTAGTGTCTCTATCTCTGAGACAGGTGGCCCAGTTTCCAAAATTGCTGAAGAAACTCAGCAGGTCTGGCAGCATCTGTGGAGAGAAAGCAGAGTCAGCTCCTATCTTCTATGTTTATATATGGGTCCCAGAGATGCTTCTTCTGCACTGTTGTGTTTCTGTTTTTATTTCAGATTTCCAGCATCTGCAATTCTTTACGGATTATTTTAGACTCAGGTTAGAATCTCGCCTGCTCCAGAGATGGGTAATAGCAGGATCAGGTGAAGTTGGTTAAACAGTTCCTGTGGTATTATTCCTGTTAATCGGTCGCTGAATGGACTGTGAGGATGGAGGATGTGAATAGACTGGGTGGTTGAGTGGGGTGTGGGTTCAGACTGGAGTGTGAGATTTGTGTGAAACCTGTCTCATCTGCCAACTTGCTGCAACACCCCCAATGAATAGGCACTGTAGCTGGTTATAGGCAAGCTGTGTGTGTAACTGCAGATCTCTCCGAGCCAGTCCACTCTGAGGAAAGTCCCAACATTCATATCATTCTGAGTTGAGCAGTGGGTAATTATTCCAGTCCGGAGGGGACTTTTTTCTGAACTTGTCCCCTTTATGCTTCAGGGCAGAACATCATGAAGATGCCAGTCAGTTCTTGATGCCTCTGTTTCCACTGAGCAACACCCCCTTCCCCCCACCACTTCACTCTCCAAGTAGAGGACACTCTCCAGCTCCTGTGCCACCCATTGCAGTTTCGAACCAGCTCCTGGGATGTGTTAAAGACTTTAACAGCCAACTGCCAGGAAGTTTAACATGATGTCAGCCACTTACCCCATCACCAGATTATTGATGTATAGCCTGGCCTTCCCTTTCATTGTTCTCCTGAGATTTGAACAGCTCGGTGGAAAACACCACACAATAATTACAGCTCCTGCTGTGTGTGTGTCCTGTGATCAAACTAGAATGTTCTTTGCTTGCTCTATGTCTCCCAGGAAGGGAGGGACAGATAAATATTCCCCCTAAAGCCCAGGTCTTGTGAGGATAGAGGGAGGAGGATGCAGTGATTCAGACTCACCTGGAGGGGGTTAGATTAGATTAGATTATTTACTGTGTGGAAACAGGCCCTTCGGTCCAACAAGTCCACACCAATCCTCCGAAGAGCAACCCACCCAGACCCATTCCCCTACATTTACCCCCTCACCTAACACCATGGGCCATTTAGTATGGCCAATTCACCTAACCTGCACATCCCTAGACTGTGAGAGGAAACCGGAGCACCCGGAGGAAACCCACGCAGACACAGGGAGAATGTGCAAACTCCACACAGGTAGTTGCCCAAGGCGGGAATTGAATCCAAGTCTCTGGTGCTGTGAGGCAGCAGTGCTAACCACTGTGCCACCGTGCCGTCCTTGTTTGCACAGCTCCTGAAACTCCACCCTTTCAGCTCCCAACTCTGATTTGGAATCTGCCCCCTCTCCTTTCTGCTCTAAGGGGTCCTCCTGTACTGCCCTGCCTGCAGCTATCTCTCTGCAGAATCGTCACCACATCACACGCCTTCTCTGCTGCCTACGCTCTGCCAGCTGAAAGTTTAGGCATTTCCTCACAGCTGAAGGTAAAGAATTAGTGGGCTCATTTTTCAAATTAAGAAAGGTTTTCATTTTTAAAGCACCTTTTATGACCTCAGTGTAGTAGCACCCTCTGGTGGCCATTATATAAGAGCAGATGGTGGGATGTTTGTCAATGTAAGGTTTTAGTTTAACATTGAAGATAGGGACATTTAACATGTTGTGTCTACGCTGCCATTTAATGTGATCACGGCTGATCATCGACCTCTTAATCAACACTTTAATTCCATCCTCCCCCCAACACATCTTGATCATTTTTGCCACAGGAGCTTTATCTACCTGCTTCTTGAAACATAATGGCCCCAACCCATTTCTGTGATAGTGAATTCCACAGATTCACCACTCTCTGAGTAAAGAGTTATTTCTCATTTCAGTTCTAAAAGGTATACTGTTTACTCTTAAAGTATGATCCCTGGTTCTGGGCTCCCCCCACAATCAGGAACATCCCTCCTGCATCTAACCTGCCTAGTCCTGTTAGAATTTTATAGGTTTCAATTGCAGTAAGACATCCCTGCTCCTGTACTGAATCCTCTCACTATGAAGGCCAATGTACCATTTGCTTTCTTCACTGCCTGCTGCACCTGCATGCTCACCTTCAGGGACTGGTGTTCAAGGACACCCAGGTCTCATTGAATATTCCCCTCTCTCAATTTTCAGCCAATCAAATAGTAGTCTGCCTTACGTTTATGCTACCAAAGTGGATGACGTCTCATTTATCCACATTATCCTGCATCAGTTGGGTATTTACCCACTCACCCAGCCTGTCCAAATCACACTGCAATATCTCTCCATCCTCCTCACAGCTCACCCTCCCACTCAGCTTTGTCTTGTCTGCAAACTTTGAGATATCACATTTCGCTCCCTCAATAATATATAATGTGAATGGCTGGGGTCCTTGTACCAATCCCTGCAGTACCCCATGAGTCACTGCTTGCTGTTCAGAGAAAAGCTCATCTATACTCACTCTTTGTTTCCTTTCCGCTAAACTATTTTCTCTCACTCTCATTACACTGCCCCAAGCCTGTGTGCTTTAATGTTACACATTAATCTCTGATGTTAGACTCTGTTGAAAACCTTCTGAAAGTCCAAATAAACCACATCCACTGGCTCCCTGATTAACTCCACTATATCCACGAAGAACAAAAAATAGTACAGCACAGGAACAGGCCCTTCGACCCACCAAGACTGCTCCAACACATGATGCCTTTCTGATCCAAACACGGTCCATACACATCTATTTCCTGCCTTTGTTACCTGTCAAGATGCCTCTTTAACATTGCTATTGTATCCACCTCCACCAAGTTTCTCCAACCTCTCCCCGTAGCTAATACCCTCCATCCCAGGCAACATCCTGGTAAACCATTTCCGCATCCTCTTATAAAATCTCCACATCCTTCTGGTAGTATAGCAACCAGAACTGTACACAATATTTTGAATGTGGCCTAATGAAAGTCCAATACAGGTGCAACACGAGTTGTCAATGTTTGCCAGAGTACTCTATACCCTGACCAATGAGGGCAACCATGTAACATGTCTTTTTGACCACCTTATCCATTTGTGTTGCCACTTTCAGGATACTGTGAACTCTACACCCAAGTCCCTCTGTATGTGAACACTTCTAAGGCTTCTTCCAAAATATATCACCTCGCATTTATCCAGTTTAAATTCCATCTGCCATTTCTCTGCCCAAATCTCCAGCCTAGATCAGAGTGGGGTGCTGGAAAAGCACAGCAGGTCAGGCAGCATCCGAGGAGCAGGAAAATCGACGTTTCATGCAAAAACCCTTCATCAGGAATAGAGCTCCAGCCTATCTATATCCTGGTTTATCTTCTGGCAATCCTCCCCACTATCTAATCCTTGTGCCATCTACAAACTTACTAATCAGACCGCCTACATTCTCCACCATTTATACATATATGACAAATAACAGGGATCCCAGCACTGATCCCCGCAGGACACCACAGGTCACAGATCTCCAATCAGAAACACACCTTTCCACTGCTACTCTCTGTCTTCTATAACTAAGCCAGGTCTGTATCCATTTTACCAGCTCACTTTGGATCCCATGGGACTGCACTTTCTGTACGGGATCTTGTCAAAGGCCTTGCTAAAGTCCAGAGAGACAACATCTGCCGCCTTGCCCTCATCAATCATTTTTGTCACTTCCTCAAAAAAAACTCAATCAAGTTTATAAGACACAACCTTCCCCACACAAAGCCATGCTGCCATATTTTTTCCAAATATGAATAAACCCTGCCCCTCGGAATCTTCTTCAATTATTTACCTACCACTGATGTAAGGTTCACCAGCCTGTAATTTCCTGGATTATCCTGTTGCCCTCCTTAAACAAAGGAACAATGTTGGTTATTCTCCAGCCCTCTCGGAACTCTCCTCTGACTGAAGAGGATAGAAAGATTTTGTACGAGGACCCAGCAATTTCCTCATCTGCCTCCCTCAGCATTCTGAGATAGGTCCCATCAGGTCCTGGGGACATGTCTACCTTAATGCTTTTCCAAATACCCAACATCTCCTCCATTTTTGTATTGACATGCCCTACAGAATCAACAGACCCATCTCTAGACTCACCATCCACCATGTCCTTGCAGTAGATTTAACAAGCATGATTTCCCTTTTGTAAATCCACGCAGACTGGGGCTGATCGTCCCACTGTCTTCTCAGTGCTCTGACATAAAATCCTTGATAATTCACTCTTGCACTTTCCCCACTTCCGACATCAGACTCACTGGCCTATAATTTCCTGTTTTCTCTCAACTTCCCTTTTTAAATAATGGGATCACATTAGCTACTCTCCAATCTGTTGGAACTGTTCCAGAGTATATCCCACCAATGGATCCACTATTTTTGGGACCATGTTCTTCAGTATGCTGGGATATAGATGAATCTGCCTTGAGGATTTTACTCCAATCAATTCCCCCAACATCATTTCCCTCATCATACTGATTTCCTTCGGTTCCTCTCTCTCACTAAACACTGCGTTACCTCACATTTTTGGGATCTTATTAAAAAACATTTTTGTGGGATGTGGGCGTTGCTGGCTAGACCAGTATTTATTGCCCATCCCTAGTTGCCCCTTGAGAAGGTGGGGGTGAACTGCCTCCTTGAACTGTCAGAGTCCCATGTGCTGTAGGTAGACCCACAATGCCTTCAGGGAGGGAATCTAAGTTTTGACCCAGCGACAGTGTAGGAACGACAATATATTTCCAAGTCAGAATGGTGAGTGCAGAACCTGAAGGTGTTGATGCTCCCATGTATCTGCTGCTCCTGTCCTTGAAGATATAAGTGGTTATGTGTTTGGAAGGTGCTGTCTGAGGGTCTTTGGTGAATTTCTGCAGTACATCTTGTAGATAGTGCACACTGCTGTGACTGAGCATTGGTGGTGGAGGGAGTGAATGTTTGTGGATGCGGTGCCAGTCAAGCGGCTGCTTTGTCCTGGATGGTGTCAAGCTTCTTGAGTGTTGTTGGAGTTGCACCCATCCAGGCAAGTGGGGAGTATTCCATCACACTCCTAAACTGTGCCACTGTAGATGGTAGACAGGCTTTGGGGAGTCAGGAGGTGATTTACTCATACAGTCATAGAGTCCTGCATCACGGAGATAGGCCCTTCAGCTCAAACTGGTCCATGCTGACCAAAACATCCCATTTCCCTGAACTTGGCCCATATCCTTCTAATCCTTCTCTATCCATGTATTTGTCCAAATGCCTTTTAAATGCACATTCTCCCCGTGTCTGCGTGGGTTTCCTCCGGGTGCTCCGGTTTCCTCCCACAGTCCAAAAATGTGCAGGTTAGGTGAATTGGCCATGCTAAATTGCCCGTAGTGTTAGGTGAAGGGGTAAATGTAGGGGAATGGGTCTGGGTGGGTTGCGCTTCGGTGGGTCGGTGTGGACTTGTTGGGCCGAAGGGCCTGTTTCCACACTGTAAGCAATCTAATCTAATCTAATCTAATCTAATCTAAATGTTGTTAATGTACCCGCCTCAACCACTTCCACTGGCAGCTCATTCCGTTTGTGTATCACCCTCTGGGTAAAAAAGTAGCCCCTCAGGTTCCCTTTTATTCTTTCCCCTCTAACCTTAAACTGATACCCTCTCGTCCTCGATTCCCCAACCCTGGGAAAAAGACCGAATGCATTCACCCTATCCTTGCCTCTCATTATCTTATATACTTCGATAAAATAACCCCCTCATTTTAACTTGTCAACCTCTCCCTGTACCTCAGACCATTGAGACCTGGCAACATCCTTGTAAATTTCTTCTGCATTCTTTCCAGTTTAATAACTTCCTTTCTATAGCAAGGTGACCAAAATTGAACACAATACTCTAAATGCGGCCACACCAACATCCTGTACAACTGCACCGTAGCTTCCCAACTTCTATACTCAATGCCCTGACTGATGAAAGCCTCCTTCACTGCCCTGTCTACCTGGGACTCCACTTTCAGAGAACCGTGCACCTGAACTCCAAGGTCCCTCTGTTGCACTACACTCCTTAAGGCCCTACCATTCACCATGAAACTCCTACCTTGATTTGACTTCACAAAATGCAAAACCTCACACTTATTGATATTAAACTCCATATGCCATTTCTCAGCCCACTTCCCCAGCTGATCAAGGTCCTGCTGCAATTTCTGATGATCTTCCCCACTGTCCACGATACCACCTATTTTAGTGTCATCTGCAAACTTACAAAACATGCCTTATACATTCTCATCCAAATCACTGATACAGATAACAAACAGGAATGGGCCCAGCACTGACCCCTGAGGGTTGCCACAGTATTCCTAGCTTTTGACCTGCTTTCATAGCCATTGTATTTATATGGTGAGTCCAGTTGAATTTCTGGTCAATGATAACCCCCAGGATGTTAATAGTGGGGAGTCAGTGATGTTAACACCATTGAATGTCAAGGGGTGATGTTTACATTGTCTCTTATTTGTAACAATCATAGCCTAGCATTTGTGTGGTGTGAATATTACTTTCTACTTGTCAGCCCAAGCCTGGATAATGTCCAAATCTTGTTGCAGTTGAACATGGACTGCTTCAGTACCTGAGGAGTTGCAAATGACGCTGAACATTGTGCAATCATTGGCGAACATCCCCACTTCTGACCTCATTGATGAAGCAGCTGAAGATGGTTGGGCCTGGGACGCTACCCTGAGGAGCTCCTGCAGAAATGTCCAGAGCTGAGATGACTGACCTCCAACAACCACAACCTTCTTCCCATGTGTCAGGTATGACTCCAGCCAGCAGAGAGTTTGCCCCCTGGATTCCCAGTTTTGCCAGGGGCTCCTTTCTGCCCCACTCGGTCGAATACAGCCTTGATTGTCAAGGGCTGTCACTCTCATCTCACCTCTGGAATTCAGCTCTTTTGACATTTTTGGGATGTTATTTTTGTCTTGTCTTCCTTTGTGAAGTTAGAACCAAATATGATTGGTCTGCCATCCCTTTGTTCCTTCTTATTACCCTTCCTGTTTCTGATCCTCAGAGACCTACACTTGTTTTTGTTAATATTTTCCTCGTCACATACCTATAGGCCCCGTTATCATCAGTTTGTATGTTCCCCACAAGTTTACCCTTGTGTCCTCTCTTGCCTCTTAGTCACTCCCTTTGTCCTTGTTGAATTGAAATCGCTCCCAGTTCTCAGGTCAGCTGCCCCTTCCTTGGATCTAATGCTGTCACTGATTCCCCTTGTTAACAGGATCAGGCCCCATTTCCCAGTCTGTTTTTGTACCAGGCAGGAATGAACTATTGTTGCATTTCCTCTATGAACTCTTC
The DNA here is from genome assembly GCF_037043375.1 of Chiloscyllium plagiosum. NCBI lineage: Eukaryota > Metazoa > Chordata > Chondrichthyes > Orectolobiformes > Hemiscylliidae > Chiloscyllium > Chiloscyllium plagiosum. Next base: position 5,289,628 of record NW_028270149.1, on the reverse strand, counting down.
AAATGTTTGCCTGTCCACCATCATTCCTGTAAATAAGAACTGCAGTCTATCGCAGCCAACGGATGCATCTTATCATCACAGTTTCCTTCCTTTGGATTCATGATCCTCAACTCAGAATCAACAATGTCACCCTCCACCATAATGAAGAACATTAAGCTCACTCTTCCCCAAGGAGCCTCACACAGCTTGATTGCCAATTCTTCTTTTCTCATTGTACAATACGCAGTCTAGAATGGCTCCAGTTAGTTCCTCAATGTATTGATCCAGAAAAGCATTCAGTACACACTTGAGGAATCCTTCCTCGACGGTATTATTATTGATTTGGTTTACCAAATCTATATGCAGATTAAAGTGACCCAGAATTACAGCTGGACTGGTATTGCTTGCATCTCAAATTGCCTGTTTAATGCCCAAAATTGTATAGATATTATCGTTACCGTTTGCTGGCGAGTTTTATATACAACACCCACTGTCATTTTCTGTCCCTCATCATTTCTAAGCTCTGCCCATACAGACTCTACTTCACTGGAGCTAAGATCCTTCCTCACTATTGTATTCATGTCCTCTTTGACAAGCAATACTACCTCACTTCCTTTTCCTCTTTGTTCCAAAAACCTGGATATTCAGTTCCAAAAACCTGGATATTCAGTTCCTATCCCTGGACACCCTGCAGCTACACTCACAAAGCCTGAAACCCTGCGTCTGGTACCATTTCTCTAGCCATAGATGAGACTGGGTCAGCCAGAGTTTTTAACTCTCCCTCAAGCTGATCTAGAGTTTTGATGAATATGAGTGATCTCAGTGAAACTCACAACTTACTTGAAGGGATAGACAGTGTTGATATGGGTGAGATGTCTCCCCTGGGTGGGGAATGGAGATTCAGAGGAAACAATTTAAAAATAGGGCAGACGTCACAAGCTGAGGAGAAATTGCTTTAGTCAGAGTGCTGTGAACCTTTGGAATTCTGTATTCCAGAGGACCGGGGAAGGTCAGTCTTTGAGTATGTTTAAAGTACAGATTGATAGAATTCTCATTACCAGCTCTGTACAGGTTTATGGGAATAAGGTAAGCTCAAAGTTTGTAAGAAGATTTGTGCTCGGGTGCTCGTTGTTGTGGTTCTGTTCGCCGAGCTGGGAATTTGTGTTGCAGACGTTTCGTCCCCTGTCTAGGAAAGATCACGGAAGCGCCTCACAGGAGGCTCCCAAGCACTGAGGATGTCACCTCGACAGGGGACGAAACGTCTGCAACACAAATTCCCAGCTAGGCGAACAGAACCACAACAATAGGGTAAGCTAGAACGTATTGAGTGGTGGGGAGCATTCGATGGGCTGAATGACCGACTCCTGTTCCTACCTGTATCAGTCTGTTTCCCAGTTATATCACCTTAATAGTTGATACTTTCCTCATTTCTCTGCATTGCCTGCAAATTCAGCCACCATCCCTTCAAATCTCTCAGCAACATCATTGATATTAATTATAAAAACCTTAGGGTCTGGGATAGAGCCATGTTGGATCCCACTCCTTATATCCTGATCTTGGACTAAGCCCCACTCTCTGCAACTGGATCCTCAGTTTCCTGACCCACAGGCCACAATCAGTGAAGATTGGGGGCAATATTTCATTCTCACTAACACTCAACACTGGAGCCCCCCCCCCAGGAGTGCGTACTCAGCCCCCTACTGTACTCACTGTATACCCAAGATTGCATCGCCAAATACCAGACTAATGCCATTTACAAGTTCACTGATGACACTACCGTAGTCGGTCGAATCTCAGATGGTAATGAAACAGACTACAATCGGGAGGTGGAAGACTTGGATGTATCACTACCTGGTATGGCAACTGTGCCATTCAAGATCGGAGACGGTTACAGAGAGTGGTGAACTCAGCCCAGACAATCACAAAGGCCAACCTCCCATCTATAGAATCCATCTACCAGGCCCGTTGTCAAGGAAAGGCCGCCAGCATTCTCAAAGATCCATCCCACCATGACAATATTTTTCTACAGCCTCTACCATCGGGGAGAAGGTACAAAAGCCTGAACACACGCACCAGCCGGTTTCACAACAGTTTCTACCCTCCTGTTGTTAGAATACTGAATGGACTCACTTAACATTCGCCTGTACCTATGTTTTTGTTTTTACCGCTGTTTCCCTATTATTTACTATCTATGTTACTTAACTCTGCGATTTGCCTGTATTGCTCACAAGACAAAGTTTTTCCCTGTGCCTCGGTACACGTGACAATACATTGAATTCAATTCAATGAAGAAGAACAATTGGTTTCAATTAGATGCTCATTGAACTTTTACCATTTTGAAAGTAACATATGGTTGAAGATCGAACATAGTTCACGGTGACTATGGTCCTTGATTGGGTCACGGTGAGAAGCTTTTGGTTCAATCATGATAGTTGTGACTTCTTTCTGTAAGTATCTGGGTTTTCAGGATTAAATAACAAGAACATTATTGGTCTCTCCCAAGATCATGACACTGGAAAATTCAGAGCTGCTCTGACCGTTTAAATTATTGTTTTATGGTGAAAGAGATCGAGCCAGATGTAATAAAACTAAGGGCTGGTGTTAGGTGGAAAAGTTGGTGAATTATTCATACATCACGACCTCAGGCTAAAGTTTCCCATTTATAATGTTGTACAAATTGTTCACATTACAGCTCGTCACAACATTAATTAATAGGTGTGTATCAAAACTCACAATGTACCTCAATAATGGCACACAAACAGGTTTGTTCAAATCTCTCGACAGATGGAACACTTTAAGCCTCTTTGAATTGTTTACAACAAACAATGGCTTTAAATTGCATTTACGTTTTGTATTTTGTGTGTTAAGAGCGGGGATACATGCTGTTGGTTTATGTTAGGTTTGTTTTGTAAGTGACGATGAGAAGCTTGGAGATTTGAAATAGAAACCGTAAACGCTGGAGAAACTCGGCAGGTCAGTCAACGTCAGTGAGAGAGAAACACAGTTAATGTTTCAGGGCAATGGCCCTCTGTCAGAACTGGAAGATACCAGGAATGTTCCAGGAAGTTGGAAAGTTCACACTTTCCATTTCTGATGAAAGGTCATTGACCTTGCGGCGTGATCTCTTGGTTATGAAGTGCTTTGGAATCTGCTGAGGCTGTGTACTTCCTTTAGCTGGAAGTGTTTGCATCTGGAAACACGATCCAGGAAGGCAGACAAGAGCCCTGCACACTCTTCAAAGGAGGGCAGAGAGCTTTGTAGCTCCCTAATCACCATTCCACCTCAACCTAGACCAGCCAAAATAAAAAAATCCCAAACCCTCACCTGAGGACTGTGTATGGGATCTTGCAGTGTACAAAATAGTTGCACCTTTTTATTTTGTGCTTAAAGTACTCTGAATTGGTTCATTAATGACCTCCACAGTTAAAAAAATAAATAAATGTAAGGTCTATTTTAGCTGAAAATGTGTCGCTGGAAAAGCACAGCAGGTCAGGTAGCATTCCAGGAGCAGGAGAATCGATGTTTCGGACATGAGCCCTTCTTCAGGAATGAGGAAAGTGTGTCCAGCAGGCTAAGATAAAAGGTAAGGAGGAGGGACTTGGGGGAGGGGCGTTGGAAATGCGATATGTGGAAGGAGGTCAAGGTGAGGGTGATAGGCCGGAGTGGGGTGGGGGCGGAGAGGTCAGGAAGAAGATTGCAGGTTAGGAAGGCAGTTCGAGGGATTTGACGGAGACAAGGTGGGGGGGGGGGAGGGGAAATGAGGAAACTGGAGAAATCTGAGTTCATCCCTTGTGGTTGGAGGGTTCCTAGGCGGAAGATGATGCGCTTTTCCTCCAGCTGTCATGTTGCCATGGTCTGGCAATGGAGAAGTCCAAGGACCTGCATGTCCTTGGTGGAGTGGGAGGGGGAGTTGAAGTGTTGAGCCATGGGGTGGTTGGGTTGGTTGGTCCGGGTGTCCCAGAGGTGTTCTCTGAAACGTTCCGCAAGTAGGCGGTCTGTCTCCCGAATAAAGAGGAGGCCACATCGGGTGCTGCGGATGGAGTAAATGATGTGTGTGGAGGTGCAGGTGAATTTGTGACGGATATGGAAGGATCCCTTGGGGCCTAGGAGGGAAGTAAGTGGGGAGGTGTGGGCGCAAGTTTTGCATTTCTTGCGATTGCAGGGGAAGGTGCCGGGAGTGGAGTTTGGGTTGGTGGGGGGTGTGGACTTGACGAGGGAGTCACGGAGGGAGTGGTCTTTTCGGACGCTGATAGGGGAGGGGAGGGAAATATATCCCTGGTGGTGGGGTCCGTTTGGAGGTGGCGGAAATGACGGCGGATGATACGATGTATATGGAGGTTGATGGGTGGTGGGTGAGGACCAGTTCTGTCCTGGTGGCAATTGGAGGGGCGGGGCTCAAGGGCAGAGGAGCGGGAAGTGGAGGAGATGCGGTGGAGGGCATCGTCGACCACGTCTGGGGGGAAATTGTGGTCTTTGAAGAAGGAGGCCATCTGGATTGTTCGGTATTGGAACTGGTCCTCCTGGGAGCAGATGCGGCGGAGACAAAGGAATTGGGAATATGGGATGGCATTTTTACAGGGGGCAGGGTGGGAGGAGGTGTAGTCTAGGTAGCTGTGGGAGTCGGTCGATTTATAGTAAATGTCCGTGTTGATTTGGTCGCCTGAGATAGAAATGGAGAGGTCTAGGAAGGGGAGGGAGGAGTCTGAGACGGTCCAGGTAAATTTGAGGTGGAAGATGTTAGTAAAATGGATGAACTGTTCAACCTCCTCGTGGGAGCACGAGGCAGCGCCGATACAATCATCGATGTAATGGAGGAAAAGGTGGTGGGCGGTGCCAGTGTAGCTCCGCAGCTCAGACTCCTTCCTCCCTATTCCTGAAGAAGGGCTCATGCCCGAAACAATAGACAATAAACAATAGACAATAGGTGCAGGAGTAGGCCATTCAGCCCTTCGAGCCTGCACCACCATTCAATATGATCATGGCTGATCATTCCTAATCAGTATCCTCTTCCTGCCTTATCTCCATAACCCTTGATTCCACTATCTTTGAGAGCTCTATCCAACTCTTTCTTAAATGAATCCAGAGACTGGGCCTCCACTGCCTTCTGGGGCAGAGCATTCCACACAGCCACCACTCTCTGGGTGAAGAAGTTTCTCCTGAGCTCTGTCCTAAATGGTCTACCCCGTATTTTTAAGCTGTGTCCTCTGGTTCGGCACTCACCATCAGCGGAAACATGTTTCCTGCTGCCAAAGTGTCCAATCCTTTCATAATCTTATATGTCTCAATCAGATCCCCTCTCAGTCTTCTAAACTCAAGGGTATACATGCCCAGTCGCTTCAGTCTTTCAGTGTAAGGTAATCCCACCATTCCAGGAATTAACCTCGTGAACCTACGCTGCACTCCCTCAATAGCCAGAATGTCTTTCCTCAAATGTAAAAACCACAACTGCATGCAGTACTCCAGGTGTGGTCTCACCAGGGCCCTGTACAGCTGCAGAAGCACCTCTTTGCTTCTATACTCAATTCCTCTTGTTATGAAGGCCAACATGCTATTAGCCTTCTTCACTACCTGCTGTACCTGCATGCTTGCCTTCATTGACTGGTGTACAAGAACACCCAGATCTCTCTGTACTGCCCCTTTACCTAAATTGATTCCATTGAGGTAGTAATCTGCCTTCCTGTTCTTGCCACCAAAGTGGATAACCATACATTTATCCACATTAAACTGCATCTGCCATGCATCTGCCCACGCTTCTAACTTGTCCAGGTCACCCTGTAATCTCCTAACATCCTCATCACATTTCACCCTGCCACCCAGCTTTGTATCATCAGAAAATTTGCTAATGTTATTGCTGATACCATCTTCTATGTCATTAACATATATTGTAAAAAGCTGCGGTCCCAGCACGGATCCCTGCGGTACCCCACTGGTCACTGGCTGCCATTCCGAAATGGAGCCGTTTATCACTACCCTTTGTTTCCTATCAGCCAACCAATTTTCAATGCAATTAGTACTTTGCACCCAATACCATGCGCCCTAATTTTACTCACTAACCTCCTGTGTGGGACTTTATCAAAAGCTTTCTGAAAGTCCAGGTACACTACATCTACTGGATCTCCCTCGTCCATCTTCAGAGTTACATCCTCAAAAAATTCAAGAAGATTAGTCAAGCATGATTTCTCCTTCATAAATCCATGCTGACTCTGTCCTATCCTGTTATTACTATCCAGATGTGCCATAATTTCATCCTTTATAATAGACTCCAGCATCTTTCCCACTACTGAGGTCAGACTAACTGATCTATAATTTCCTGCTTTCTCTCTCCCACCTTTCTTAAAAAGTGGTATAACATTAGCCACCCTCCAATCCTCAGGAACCGACCCCGGATCTATCGAACTCTGGAAAATAATCACCAACGCATCCACAATTTCCCGAGCCACCTCCTTCAGTACCCTGGGATGTAGACCATCAGGCCCCTGAGACTTATCAACCTTCAGACCTAACAGTCTCTCCAACACCGTCGATTGGTCTCCATAAGAAACGTCTATTCTCCTGTTCCTTGGATGCTGCCTGACCTGCTACACTTTTCCAGCGACACATTTTCAGCTCTGATCTCCAGCATCTGCAGTCCTCACTTTCTCCTAGGGTCTATTTTAGCCAGGTTTCATTCCAGAATTAGATTTCTGCAGAATTAAAATCCTGAACCAACTGCCTCTTTAATCAGCCTTTTGGTCACCTGTCAAAAATACCCCATGATGTGGCTCAGTCTCACGTTTTGCTTCATCATATTATTGTCTTGGGAGGTTTTACGACATTATTGTATGTAAATACAAGTTGTTGTTGCTTTAAATCCATCATTTTCTTTGCCTCTGGATTCATTTACCTGTGAAACACAGAAGGAAGGTTGGTGTGGTGTGGTGAAAGTTTGTACATTTCAAACGCTTGATTTCTCAATCGATAACAAGTGCGAGTAACCTTTGACCCCGTGTCTAAGGAAGGATGTATTGGCCTTGGAGGGCATCCAGAGGAGCCTTACGAGAAAGATCCTAGGGATGAGGGGCTTGTCATATGAGGAGTGGTTGAGGAATCTGGGTCTGTACTCGATGGAGTTTAGAAGGATAAGGGGGAATCTCATTGAAACTTGCTGAATGCAGAGATCCCTGAATAGCGTGGACACGGAGAAGATGTTGCCACAAATAGGAGAGACCAGGACCCAAGGGCACAGCCTCAGGGTGAAGGGATGACCCTTTAGAACTGAGATGGGGAGGAATTTCTTCAGCCAGAGAGTGGTGTATCTGTGGAACCCATTGCAACAGAGGGTTATGGAGGCCAGGTCACTGAGTATAAGGCAGATAGATAAATTCTTGCATGCTAAGGGGATCAAAGGTTACAGGGAGAAAGCAGGAGAATGGGGTTGAGAAACATTTCAGCCATGATCGAGTGGCAGAGCAGACTGGATGGGCTAATGGTCTAATTCTTCTCCGATATCTTATGGTCTTATGGAGAGCTGTTGATGTTTCCTTTGTTTTGAAACATTTTCTATTTTGTACAGCCCTGTAAATGTAATGTTTTAAGTATTTATCCATCACTTTGCCAAAGTTCTTGTTGGATCTGTTTCCATCAGTGCCAGGCAGCACCTTGATTCATGGTGCCTGACTCTACTCCTATTATTTTCAATCCATTTCTCGCTCTGGTTGCCAGGTGGCCTTTATTAAACACCTTCTACAAATCGAAATCCGATACACCCACTGGTTCACCTTCATCTACAGCACTAGTTACTTCTTTAAAAAAACTCCAATAAATCAGTTAAACATTAGTTATTTCCCTTTGACTAAGCCATGTTGTCTCTTACCTTGAACCTATCCAAGTGCCCTGTTATAATGTCATTAATAACATTTTCCCTATGACAGATGGTAAGCTAACTGGCCTGCTGTTTCTTGGTTTCCTCCTCCCACTCCTTGTGTATAAACATGTGCTATTTTCCAATCTAAAAGAACCTTCCTTGAATAAACAAGCTCTGGAAAATTAAACCCAATGCCTCAACTATTTTACTGGTGAATTCTCTTAGGATGAAATCCATCAGGAACTGGGGATTCATCAAGTCACAGTTCCAACAATTTACTCAGTGCTACGTTCCTGGTAATTATAATTCCGTGAATTGCTCCATGTCTGAATTCTTGATTTACAGCTCATTCTGGGATGCTGTTTGCATCCTCAATAGAGAAGACTGGGGCAAAATTCCTGCTCAATCATTTGCTTTCTCTTTATGCCCAGAATTACCTTCTAGCAAACTGACACTTAATTTTTAACTCTTTTCTTTTTCAAATAACTGAATAAAAAACTTTTTCTGTCGTTTATTTATATTTTTGGTTAATTTTCTCTCATACTGTTTATTAATCTTTTTGTAACTCTTTGCTGAATTTTTAAATTCTGTTCACCGCTTAACTTTGTAGAATTACAGTAAATGTCTTCCTCTGAGTCTGAAGAAATCTTTGCCTTTTCTCATTAACCAAGATGGCAGATTCTTCCTTTAGAATTTGTCTCATTTGTTGGAATGTATCTCTTCCCCACCTTCTGGAATATCCCTTAAGTGATAGGCAAGTGAATTAAAAAACTGAAAACACAGGGATAATGTAGGCAGATATTCCATTTATTAGGCAAGAACAGCCCAGAATAAGGTTTGAAACTTAGTTCTAAAAACTGATTGATAAATGTTTATGAGCAACTCCAAAGGTTTAACCTAGTATTTTGTTCCAAGCTGCAGGTTTAACACATTCTCCTTTCATAAGAAACCTTTATATGTCTAGTATATTTATTCCTTTTGTAAAGCTTCCACTTACCAAATCTGCATGCACTTAATATTGTCCTACTCCATTTCATTCAATACCCGATTGTGTCCTTAATCCAACTGTAATACCGTGACACTCTGGTGTAAAAGCCGTATTTTCCAGAAACTGCACAACCATCTCCCCAGCTAACGATGCCTGTTAAAAACCATGTGTTCTTGTAGCTTGTGACATGGGGACCCCCACTGTCTCCGTGACATGCATCTTTAGTTCCATTTGGGTAGCCGGCGCAGAACATGTTCCCAGTGACGCTGTATTTACTGGATTCTTTACACTTACTGCGATCGACGTAAGGGATGGCGATTTTTCGGAGCACTAATGCAGTGGGTCCCTTGTCAGCGAGTTGGCCCCAGCCGCTAACCATCCCATAAGCTTGTGTCATTAACACCTTCTCAGCAAAGCGTTTCTCAGGGACGCAGACGGGAATGGCAAAGCTGTTGAACTGTATCGGTGTTTTCAGCAAGATCAATGCAATGTCGTGGTCATATCGGCTCCGGTTGGCGTTGTACTTTGGATACATCACCACTTTCTCCACCTCGTGATACTTCTCCGTATGTTCAACTTTTTTAACATTGTGCTCACCTGAAGCAAATGCAAATGAAAAAAACTGTACAACAACTGCAAGGGAGAAGTGACAGCCCATTAGTGCCATTGCTACTCTGTTAATCCAGAAACCCAGGTGATATTTCGAGGGACCCAGTTTCAAATCCTGCCAACCATCCAGGGTGGGAAGGTGATGGTTTGGCTGATTTAGGGGCAGTGGTAGTATTCCTACCTCTCAGCCAGGAGAGCTGGCTTCACTGCCCAGTAATTCCCTCCCTAATGACATTGTGGGTCTACCCATAGCACAGGGACTGCAGCGGTTCAAGAAGGTAGCTCACCCCCACCTTCTCAAGGGGGCAACTAGGGACGGCCAATAAAATTCTGGCCAAGCCAACAATGCCCAAGTCCCATCTACTCCAGGGATGTGTCTAAAAAGGTTGGAGGGGAGAAGTCCTGTCCTGAACTGCTTAGCTGAGTTTGAGAGAGGTGTGTGGGATGTGATGGGAAAAGTGTGAGGGATTTTGATTGTTCACCAATTGCTGAACAGGAGACTGTGTTTCTAGTCATTTTGAAGCACATTGATTTTGAAACACAGGAGAAGGTTGTGAATTAGTCAGAAAGAGTGAAGAATTTCTACTTTCTAATAATCCACAGTTTAGAATTAATGGTGAAAGAAATGTAATAATTTTTGACTTGCTACAAGCGTTGGTGGTTTAATGAAGGGATGGTAAGAGGACTTGCAGGATTTGGAAAAGCTTACATACCCCAGGCAGGTCGAGATGACCATGTCTACAGGAAGTGGCAGCTGCTTGACCACACTGAGCTCTCGGGTTAGGAGCTGGACTATTGGCCAGAGCACAGCAGTGTATCCCTGAGGCTGGGAGTTAAATGGGAAGCAGGTTTTTAGAGGTGGTCACCTTGCAGATTAACTAAGCAACGTCAGGGAGGGAATGGGTTACCATTAGTCAGAAGGAGGGAGGCAGGCAGGTAATCAAGGGAACGGTTTTCCCAAGAATAGCTTGTGCTGGAAAATGGTGAGAGTGACAGTGAGTCTGGAGAGTATCAGCTGCACAAAATGGGAGCAGATGAGCAGAGAGAAGGATATCAGTCTAAGAGTCAGCAATGGAGATAGCAGATAGGTCTTTGTGCAGTTGCAGATGTGACTCCAGGCTGGTGTGTGACCTCTTTGAGTTGGAGATGTCACTGAAGGAAATTCTGAAGGGGAAGACCAACAATCAGAGATTGTGGTTCATATTGGGACCAAAGGGAGGAGGTACTGCCATAAGAGTTCAGGAAGTTAAGTTGCAGTTTGAAAACCAGGACCTCAAAGGTTGTAGTCCTGAGTATAGGAGGAGGTGGAAAGACCAGATGAATGCATGGCTGAAGTGTCGGAGGAGGGGGAAGGACATCAAATAAATAAAACAAGAACTGCGAATGCTGGAGAAATGAAACAAAAAAGGGGGGAATTTCTGGAGAAACTCTGCAGCTCTGGCAGCATCTATGGGAAAAAAGCAGGATTAACATTTCATGTCCAGTGACTCTTCTTGAGATCATCAGATTCCTGGATCACTGGGTTCATTTTGGGGAAAGTGGAACCTGCCTAAGTCCAACATATTGTACCTGATAAAAACCCCACAGTACAGGGCTGGAGATTATTCCCCTGGGTCTTTCATAGGGACAGTGTGCAGTCTAAAATGCACCTGAGAGGCAAATTGAGAGGAATGAGATTAACAGCTCATTCATAAAGACAACACCTTCATCAGTCCGTTGTGCTGCATCCCATTCTCTTGTGAATAGTTCCTGGTCCTTGCTGTCTTACTAAAGGAGGACTCATGCTCTAAGCTCAGCATTGTAGTGTAGCAGACTCAGGGACATGGTGTCTGTCTGAGTGAGTGGTCATAACCTGTTCCAGAGTCTAGATTAGAGTGGTGCTGGAAAAGCACAGCAGTTCAGGCAGCATCCGTGGAGCAGAAAAATCGGCGTTTCGGGCAAAAGCCCTTCATCAGGAATACAAGCCCTGTATTCCTGATGAAGGGCTTTTGCCTGAAACATCGATTTTCCTGCTCCTCGGATGCTGCCTGAACTGCTGTGCTTTTCCAGCACCACTCTAATCTAGACTTTGGTTTCCAGCATCTGCAGTCATTGTTTTTACCATAACCTGTCCCAGTCTGTCACTACATCCACATAAATGACCTGAGCTTACTGAAAACGTTTAACTGTAATCAAATGTAATTAGGGAATTTGTACCCAATCTTTGTGGAATTCCTCAACTGTTCGACATATACATACAGACACACACCCACACCCTCACACTTACACAGACGCACATGCACACACACGCACATGCACTCACACACACAAGCACACAGACTCGCACACACACACAGACACACACCCACACACAGAGTCACACATACACACACACAGACGCACACACACACATGCGCCCACACGCGCACACGCACATCCGCACAGATCCACACACACACACGTATACACACACACTCACACACATACACATTCCCCCCAACACACGTACATCCATGCATCCATCCACACACACATGTATACACATAGTCACAGCCATACACCCACAGTCACACACATACAACACATACACGTATAGACACAGTGACACACACACTCACATATACACACACAGACACAGTCACAGTCACACACACACATGCGTGCACACACACACATACACACGCATCTGCACACACATACACATACAGTCGGAGTCACTCACACACACATACAACACACATAGGCACAGTTTCACACATATACAATACACATACACAGACACAGTCTCTCTCTCACACGCACATATACACATACATGCAGACACAGTCACACTCACACATGCATGCATGCACACACACATACACACAGTCGCAGTCACTCGCACACAGTCGCAGTCACTCACACACACAGTCGCAGTCACACACACACACATACAATACACACACAGGCACAGTTTCACACAGACACACATACAATACACAGACACAGTCTCTCTCTCTTTCTCTCTCACACACACACTCATACATAGTCACAGTCACACATAGCCACAACCAAACACACACACACGCACGCACATACAACACATACACACAAAGTCTCTCACACATACTTACAACACACAGTCGCAGTCACACCCACACCCACGCACACACACTCACACACACATACACACACCCACACACACACACTCCCCCCAACACACACATACACCCTCGCATCCACACACACACATGTATACACACACACTCACACATAGTCATAGTCACACATAAGTCACAGCGCCTCCCCACACCCACACACACACAGTCGCAGTCACTCACACACACATACAATGCACACACAGACACAGTCTCACACACATACACACAAACACACACATACTGACATGACCATCCCCTACACACAAAAACACATTACCCCCAACACACAAATACACCCACACACACACACACACGTATACACACACATTTACACATAGTCACAGTCACACAGTCACAGCCACACATGTAGACACAGTCACATGCACACATACAACACACAAAGACACAGTCACGCACACACACTTACACATGCATGCGCACGCACACACATACATCCACACACACACCCACCCATAAACACACACATTCCCTCCAACACACACATACACTCACGCATCTGCACACCCATGCACACACACGTATATATACAAACACACACACAGACATCGTCTCACACACACACAAACACATATACAGTTGTGCGGACACATACACACGTATTCACATACATTCACATGCACTGTCACACAACAAATACTCACATAGGCATACACAGACATACATAGTCACATGCACACATACTCACATTCACATACACAGTCATGCACTCACACACAGACACGCACGGTCACATACATACAAACACACACACATTCACATACAGACACACACATTCACTCTCATACACAGATACAAACATGCATTCACACTCACACACTCATATACAGACACACACTCTTCCAAACAAAGTGCAGCTGCACAAAGGGGCTACTGTTTTTTATAAGTTCTCCATGTGACAATAAACAAGGAATCAACCTGCTTCATATGATACTTACCAACAACAACCCGAAAGGTCACAGGGTAATAAAAACAGTGTGCGGCTGTAATCACCCATTTTTCAGTCAAGATGCTGCCACCACAGAACCCTTTCTGCTTGTTATCATCCAGTAACATGACCTTCAACAAAAAGCAGAGAAACCGTCATCACTTGATCAGCTGGAACAAGATCAAAATTGTTGGAAAAGCTCAGCAGGTCTGGAGTTAACACTTTGGGTCCAGTGACACTTCCTCAGAACTTTGTGAACGGGATTTGTTTCGATACAGATTCCCGGCGACAAGAACAAATTCCCCAATCGATGAAACACTGAGCTGTCTTGCTCTACAACAGCAAAATCCTGCCAACAGTGGAAATCTGAAACAAAAGCAGAGAACACTGAAAGTACACTGTCGATCAAGCAGTCACTGGGAAGCGGAGTTTGTGCTTCGTTAGAGATTTCCTGTTCTCTGCCTTCTACTGATAGAGCGACAAGTGCAGTACCTATCATTCCGAGTTCTCTACACACAGCAGGATAATGCAGGGCTCTGTAAGGAGAATATTCATTCTGCTAGTGATGTTCTGCTCAGTTAGTTCCAGCTGCGCCATCATAAATGGCTTTATTCAAACTCAATATATTTTGACCTGTGACACCACAAAACCTTTGAAGGAATTAGGGAAGGTTGAGAGCACAAAATACCTGAAGCTGATAAGACTTAGGAGCAGAAGGAGGCCATTCAGCCTATTAATTCTGCTCCATCATGCAACAAAATTGCGGCTGATCTGATAATCATCAACTCCACTTTCCTGCCTTTTCCCCTGCTTTATTCTCTGACTGATTCAAAATCTATCTATCTCAGCCTCGAATATACTTAGTGACCCAGTCTCAACAGTATCCTGCTACAAAGAATTCAACAGGACTACTACCCTCTGAGAGAAAAATATCCTCCTCACCTCTGTTTTAAATAAACAACTCCATACTCTAAGATCTACCGTGTTATGGTAGATAACACTGTTTTTTCAAAGTGTTTTGCTTTCATTTATCAAAACTGCTACATTGCACTTTATTAGTTCCAGAATAACTTCAATCACCTTGATGTCCAGTAGCTCCCACATACTACAGCAGCAACACATCACCCATCCTGCCATCACTACTGTACTTTCTTAATTAATCATAAGTTCTTTATACTTGAAGGGTGTCCTGCTTTTTTCACATTCTTCATAACTAATTTTTTTTAATACTGGTTTCAACATTGCACTTAACAAGCTATTTTTGAGAAAAAGAGAGAAGAAAGACTTGAAACCTAAACATCTTTCTCTCCTTTAAAGTTTGAAATGCTCACTAGTCTGACTCACCAATCAGCCATATTTTCTGCACTTGCAGCACACTGAGGTCCATGACGTCTCTCTGACGCTGGTCTCCTTGCTGCTTGACCTCTTGGTCCACAGTTTTTAATCTTCTCCCATTCACGTCTCACTCAAAAGATACTGTAATGAGCTTTAGAAATAGACCTGGCCTTACTCACTTACCAGATAGTCACCAACTGACCAGCTTCTTCTGCAGCTGAGCAAGAATCAATTCCGAGAGCCCAAGGTGTTCAGGATAAAATTACCAAGCACCTCTTCCCCCTTCTCTGCATCACCTTCTGAAGCACTCAAACCTGACAACTGGACACTACATATGAATATTCAAGCGAGGAGCGACTCAGCACATTAAAGCTGGCTGCCAGGCAGTGAGCTCATGGCTGATCTGATTCTAACCCACAGTCTGTATTTGAATCTACTCCCGGTAAACTCCACCACTGACACTCAGTAACAATAGTGTGTATCATCTCCAAGACGCACTGCAGAAATTCACCAAGCCTCCTCAGACAGCACCTTCCAAACCCAAGGCCACATTTATCTAGAAGGATAAAGGCAGAAGATACATGGAAACACTAACACCTGCAAGTTCCCCTCCGAGCCACTCACCAACCTGACTTGGAAATATATCACCATTCCATCACTGTCGCTGGGTCAAAATCCTGGAATTCCCTCCCTAATGGCATCATGGAAGTGAGATGGTTCAAGAAGGCAGCTCACCCTCACCTTCTCAAGGGGTAACTAGGACTAGGCAATAAATGCTGGCCCAACTAGCAATGCTCATTGTTATGTTTGGCCAATCAGAAAATGACTCATTAATGCCTACTCCCTGTTTATTGTTTGTTAGTCAATCTTCTATCAATGCCAATACAGGCAGTGCCTGGATCATGAATGGGTTCCAGTTCTTAAATCCAGTTGTGAGTTGGTTTGTATGTAAGTCAAAACACACTATGATACAATATAAAACAGCCATTCGTAAGTATGAGAAAATATTCAAAGGTTGGATCTTGAAAATTAATACTAATGTGGGCTTTTGGTTATAAGTACACTCAGTTCTGCTATTACGCGTGTTTCTCCATTGCAAAGCGGCTTTAACATGATTGAAGAATTTATAGTTATTTGTAGAACGTGAACTTTCCTTACCTGTATTGGCTATAATGCCATTCCAGTCCCATTAGTCTAAATGGGGAGGCTATTAGATGATTTTCTTATAACACAAGATCACCATGGGAACGGAACTATAGCGTTATAGCAGAACTGAATTTTTGAGCATTCAAATCAGATATCTGTAATTTGAGGACTGCTTTCATGTTAATCCCAACTTTATGAGAATTTACTTTCTGCAATAACCATTGACTTGGCACCTTCTAGAAATCTAAATACAACGCATCACTGGTTCCCCTTTAACCACAGCACGTGTTATTCCTTCAAACAAGTCCAACAAATTGCTTAAAAAATTATTTCCTTTCACAAAACCATGTTGACTCTGCCTGATTGCCTTGAACATACCTACAGGCGCTGCTGAAGCATCATAGAACAATACAGCGGAACAGACATTTCAGCCCTTGGTGTTGCGCCAATCTTTAAACTAATCTAAGCTCATCTCCCTACACTATCCCATCATCACCCACGTGCTTGTCCAAGGATTGTTTAAATGCCACTAATGTGGCTGAGTTAACTACATTGGCAGGCAGGGCATTCCACGCCCTTACCACTCTCTGAGTAAAGACCTGCCTCTGACATCTGTCTTAAATCTATCCCCCCTCAATTTGTAGCCATGCCCTTTCATACAAGCTGATGTCATCATTCTAGGAAAAAGTCTTTCACTGTCTACCCTATCTAATCCTCTGATCATCTTATATGACACTATCAAATCCCCTCTTAGCCTTCTTCTTTCCAGTGAGAACAGACCCAAGTCTCTCAGCCTTTCTTCATGACACCTTCCCTCCAGAGCAGGCAACATCCTGGTAAATCTCCGCTGCACCTTTTCCAAAGCTTCCACATCCTTCCTGTAACGGGGCGACCAGAACTGTACACAATATTCCAAGTGTGGCTGCACCAGTGTTTCGTGCAGTTGCAGCATGACATTACGGCTCCAGAACTCAATCCGTCTACCAATGAAACCTAACACACCGTATGCCTTCTTAACAGCACTATCAACCTGGGTGGCAACTTTCAGGGATCTATGTACATGGACTCCAAGATCACTCTGAACATCAACACTACGAAGAATCTTTCCATTGACCCAGTACTCTGCCTTCCTGTTATTCTTCCCAAAGTGAATCACCTCACATTTAGCTGCATTGAACTCCATTTGCCACCTCTCAGCCCAATTCTGCAGTTTATCCAAGTCCTGCAACGTGTAACATTCTTCCACACTGTCCACTACTCCACCGACTTTAGTGTCGTCCGCAAATTTACTAATCCATCCACCTATGCATGCATCTAAGTCATTTATAAAAATGACAAACAGCAGTGGTCCCAAAATAGATCCTTGTGGCACACCACAGACTCCAGGCTGAATATTTTCCATCAACTACCACTCGCTGCCTTCTTCCAGAAAGCCAGTTTCTAATCCAAACTGTTAAATCACCCTCAATCCCATGCCTCTGCATTTTCTCCAACAGCCTACCACGTGGAACTTTATCAAAGGCTTTACTGAAGTCCATGTATACCACGTCAACTGCCCTACCCCCATCTGTATGCTTGGTCACCTTCTCAAAAAACACAATGAGGTTTGTGAGACACACCTACCCTTGATGAAACCATGCTGACTATCTCAAAACAAATTGTTACTTGCTAAATGATTATAAATCTTATCTCTTAAAATCCTTTCCAAAACTTTTCCTACAACAGAGGTAAGGCTCACTGGTCTATAATTACCTGGGTCATCTCTACTGCCCTTCTTGAACAAGGACACAACATTTGCAATCCTCCAGTCCTCTGGTACTAAACCTGTAGACAATGATGACTCAAATATCAATGGCAAAGGTTCTGTCATCTCCTCCCTAACCTCCCAGAGAATCCTCGGATAAATCCAATCCGGCCCAGGGGACTTGTCTACTTTCACATCTTCTAGACTTGATAACACCTCCTCCGTATTAAGCTCGATCTTTTCAAGTCCAATAGCCCGAATCTCAGTCTTCTCCTCTACAATATTCTCGTTTTCCTGAGTGAAAACCGACGAGAAATGTTCGTTTAGCACCTCTCTGATCTCCACAGGGTCCACACTCAACTTCCCACTTCTGTCTTTGATTGGCCCTATTCCTACCCTAGTCATCCTTTTATTCCTCACATGCCTATAGAAAGCTTTAGGGTTCTCCTTTATTCTGTTTGCTAAAGACTGCTCATGTCCCCTCCTTGCTCTTCTTAACTTTCTCTTTAAATCCTTCCTAGCTAATCTGTAACTCTCCATCGCCTCATCTGAACCATTTTGCCTCATCAACACATAAGCCTTCCTCTTCTGCTTAACAAAAGATACAATTTCTTTTGTAAACCACAGTTCCCTTACCGTATCACTTCCTCCCTGCCTGACAGGGACATACCTATCAAGGACACACAATATCTGTTCCATAAACTAGTTCCACATTTCCTTTGTCCCCATCCCCTGCATTTTGCTGCCCCATTCTATGCATCCTAATTCTTGCCTAATCGCATTATAATTGCCCTTGCCTCATTAATAACTCTTGCCCTGTGGCATGTACCTATCCCTTTCCATCACTAAACTAAACGTAACTGAATCATGATCACTCTCTCCAAAGTGCTCACCGACCACTAAATCAAACACCTGGCCTGGTTCATTACCAAGCACCAGATCCAGTGTGGCCTCCCCTCTTCTGAGCCCTTTTAGTTGAGTACAGAATCTCACAAAAACATCTTTAACAACAGCTCCCAACATTCAGAAGGACTCAATACCTGTACACAAATTAAAATGCTGCAGGAATTCCGCAACATAAATAGAACATTTTGGAAGTACACAAATTCTGTGGAGATGGAAATAGAGTTGGCAACCCGATATTTCCTGGATGTGCTCAGGATTAGGATGAGGTGTTAAAGAACCACGGGATGGTTATTATGTGCAAGCACTTGGCTCACCTTGGCTTTTTTTTTTAAGTTGATTCACAGAGACACGGGCACTGCCCAGAATTTCCCGATCAATGGTTTAAAGTTCATCATTTGATTCTAACTCCCAATTGTTTTATTGAATTCAAATTCCTCCATCAGCTGCAATGAGATTCTGTACTCAACTTCCCCTGACCCATTATCTGAGTCTCTGGATGAAAGGGCTAGCCACAAAATCACTTGACCATCATCTCGTCCTGACCTGGCTCCATTAGACAGTGCCAATTAGATTAGATTACATTACATTACAGTGTGGAAACAGGCCCTTCAGCCCAACAAGTCCACACCGACCCGCCGAAGCGAAACCCACCCATACCCCTACATTTACCCCTTACCTAACACTACGGGCAGTTTAGCATGGCCAATTCACCTGACCCTGCACATCTTTGGACTGTGGGAGGAAACCGGAGCACCCGGAGGAAACCCACACAGACACTGGGAGAATGTGCAAACTCCACACAGTCAGTCGCCTGAGGCGGGAATTGAACCCGGGTCTCAGGCGCTGTGAGGCAGCAGTGCTAACCACTGTGCCACAGTGCCAATCTCCTGCCTTGACCCACTATTCCCACACACAGGTGACAGTCTGCAGTCCGGAGTGAAACGCAGTGTGATCACACCACCAGGAATGTTCCCAGTTATGTGAATGGTGACTGGTGAACAATGATATCAATGGATTAGCCAATTGATTGCTATTTCATCAGGAAGCTGGCATTTTACCAGCCTCAAAGCAATGTTATGGCGCCTGGGAAATCTGCCAAAAACATCGAGGTGGCATTTCTGTGGATGACATCAGTTGGAGGGGCGGGGCTCAAGGGCGGATGAGCGGGAAGTGGAAGAGATGCGGTGGAGGGCATCGTCGACTACGTCTGGCTGGAAATTGTGGTCCTTGAAGAAGGACCGCCTCAGCTTCTGCCTGGGAACCCTCCAATCACAAGGGATGAACTCGGATTTCTCCAGTTTCCTCATTTCCCCTCCCCCCACCTTGTCTCAGTCAAATCCCTCGAACACAGCACCGCCTTCCTAACCTGCAATCATCTTCCTGACCTCTCCGCCCCCACCCCACTCCGGCCTATCACCCTCACCTTCACCTCCCTCCACCTATCGCATTTCCAAAGCCCCTCCCCCAAGTACCTCCTCCCTACCTTTTATCTTAGCCTGCTGGACAAACTTTCCTCATTCCTGAAGAAGGACTTATGCCCGAAACGTCGATTCTCCTGTTCCTTGGATGCTGCCTGACCTGCTGCGCTTTTCCAGCAACACATTTTCAGCATTAAGTGTATAAGTCCTGTTAAGATTTCCTTTCCCAAAATGATGCATCTCACATTTATCTAGATTAAATTCCATCTGCAACTCCTCAGCCCATTGGCCCAACTGATCAAGATCCCATTGCTCTCTGAGATAACCTTCTTTTCTGTCCACTACACCTCCAATTTTGGTGTCATCTGCAAACTTACTAACTGTACCTCTTATGCTCGCATCCAAATCATTTATGTAAACGACAAAAAGTAGAGGACCCAGCACCGATCCTTGTGGCATTCCACTGGTCACAGGCCTCCAGTCTGAAAAACAACCCTCCACCATCACCCTCTGTCTTCTACCTTTGAGCCAGTTCTGTATCCAAATGGCTAGTTCTCCATGTATTCTGTGAGATCTAACCTTGCTAATCAGTCTCCCATGGGAAACCTTGCTGAACGCCTTACTGAAGTCCATATAGATCACATCTACTGCTCTACCCTCATCAGTCCTCTTTGTTACTTCTTCAAAAAACTCAACCAATTAGTGAGACATGATTTCCCACGCACAAAGCCATGCTGAATATCCCAAATCAGTCCTTGCCTTTCCAAATACATGCAATTCTTGTCTTTCAGGATTCCCTCCAACAATCTCCACACCAATAATGTCAGGTTCACCAGTCTATAGTTCCCTGGCTTATCTTTACCGCCCTTCTTAAACAGTGGCACCACGTTAGCCAACCTCCAGTCATCCGACACCTCACCTGTGGCTATCGATGATACAAATATCTTAACAAGAGGCCCAGCAATCACTTTCCTAGCTTCCCTAGAGTACACCTAATCAGTTCCTGTGGATTTATCCACTTTAATGCATTTTAAGATATTCAGCATTTCCTCCTCTGTAATATGGACATTTTTCAGGATGGCACCATCTATTTCCCTCCATTCTATATCTTCCATGCCCTTCTCCACAGTAAACACTGATGCAAAATACTCGTTTATTATCTCCCCCAACTCCTACGGTTCCACACATACGCTGCCTTGCAGATCTTTGAGGGGCCCTATTCTCTCCCTAGTTACCCTTTTGTCCTTAATGTATTTATAAAATCCCTTTGGATTCTCCTTTACCCAATTTGCCAAAGCTATCTCATATCTCCTTTTTGCCCTCCTGATTTCCCTCTTAAGTATACTCATTGCTTTTATTCTCTTCTAAGGATTCACTCGATCTATCCTGTCTATACCTGACATATGCTTCCTTCTATGGGATGGGATATCTGGTCGGCATGGATGGGTTGGACCGAAGGGTCTGTTTCCATGCTGTACATCTCTCTGACTCTATGACCCCCTGCTGATCCCTCTCCCATTTGAGAGCATTCTGCACCTTCTCTGAGACATCCTTGATCCTGGCACCAGGGAGGCCACCACATTATTGTGGGTCTGGAGTCACATGTAGGGCAGACCAGGTTAGGAGGGTTACACATGAAACATTAATTCTCCACCTCCTGATGCTGCCTGGCTTGCTGTATTCTTCCAGCCTCCTGTCTGTCTAATTTGGATTCCAGCATCTGCAGTTTTTTTTAAATCTCAGACCAGTTAAGGGCGGCAGTTTCTTTCCTTAAAGGACACTGGTGAACTGGATAAGTCTTATTCCACTTTCAATCCCAGATTTTTATTGAATTCAAATTCCCCCACCTGCCATGGCAGGATTTGAAACCAGATTCCAGGATTTTACCTGGATGTCTGGATTAATCGTCTAACAATAACACCACTGCCTCCCCTAAAGGACTGCCGTCCTTCTGATCATAAGGTTCGAAGATGTTACTTAGGAGGGTGACGAAACATCTGGAAATGAACCTTCCAGCTCAGCGAGCAAACCTACATCCAGAATCATAAAGTATCTCTTTCTTTCAACATTGAGGCCCTACCTGCCAAGGACACTCTCCCCTGAGACATTCTTCACCACCAACGATCTTGGTAACATTATATTTCGCACGGTTAAGGTGGCTGTATTTAATGGCTGCTATGCTGTTATTGGTGTTGGAAGCATCCTCGCTGTTCATGCTGTGTGGAGTATCTGTTGTATTGTACAGTGATCCATTGACTGGGACAGTGCTGTTCATTTCAGAATCCGGCATTGATTTGGTAGCAAGTGATCGGACGGCATAGATTGATGCAATTTTTCCACATGCATGTTCCACTGTCAAAAAAGTAAGAAAGGAATGAACAAATGCATGATGCCATTTTTTTTGTTAGTGTAACAGTGTCTGGACATAACATCATGGAATTATTATGGAGCAGAAAGAGGCCATTCAGTCTATCATGTCTGGACTAGTTCTATCCCCAGTGCCAATCTCCTGCCTCTCCCCAAATCCTTGCACGCCATTACTATCCTAATAACCATCCAACGTCCCTCTTGGATACCACAGCTGAACCTGCCTCTGTTACATTTCCAGGTCTCCCATCTGTTTTTCCTCAGTAAAAGCAAAATCACATAAAATCACCTACAACTGGGACTCAAACAGAACAAACTGGGTGCCTTCCTGTACCAGGCCACCCCTGATTCCATGTAGGGGTTGGGAATGCATTGGGGAAACACCCTGAGGTGACTCTGTGTCACATACCTGGCCACCCTGTTCAAGCCAACAGAGAGATTTCACTGAAAAGGTCTTCGAAGGGATATTGATAGGTTCAGAGAATGAGACCAAAAAATAAGTCAGCAAACAGGTTGCAGATACTCCCTAATCAATCAGCTCGGAGATGCAATTTATGAATCATGAAATCATGAAAAATTAATATACAGATTTCCCAAATCATTAGGAAATGAAAAGGAACGTTGGTTTTTCTTTGCATGGGGAGTGGAATATGAAAGTTGGGATGTTTTGATATCATTTTACAGAGTATTGGTGAGACCACCTTTATATGAAGAAGGAATATAACCGAAAACGGGCAAGGGAAGGTAACGTGACCCTACATGGAGTGTAGGGCAGAATGGCCTGTGTCTGTGCTATCACCTCAAGGTAACTATTGAGAAAAGGATGTGATACTCCAGCTGTTACCTGCAGGAATACAGGAATGTTGATCGGTGTGGAGTTTGTAGGTTGCAGCACATGTACACCTCACTCCCCTTACTGGGTCTGCTTTGCAGAAATGATGACATTTTCCATTATCCAAACTGCACAATTTTATCGGTTCTGCAGGAGTACAAAACAATTTTTACAGTCCATTTTGGATAACTGCAAACCATAATAACTAAATTTACCAAACAACTCCCAAATAAAAACATTACCAACAAAATTCCAAATGCATCAGAACGAATGTAAATGAATATGGATTAACAATGATACTAGGAATACAAAGGTCAATTTCACTTTAAATAGTTGATATAATGAAGATATTTACCGATAAGTACCTACATTACTCCCTGCATAAATGTGGAATCTCACTGTTTTTCCAACTCTCCCTCTGATAAAGAGAATCTTTCATTTCCCATCCAATTGATTGGGCTCTTGAGTCTCATTCACTGGCATCTGTGTTGTATTTGAGGTTCCCCCATATGTCTATCAGTCAGAGTTCTTGTGGTACAGTAATAATGTCCCTACCTTTAAACTAGGATCCCTGGTTTCAAGTCCCACCTGCTCCAAAGTTGTGTCAAAATGACCCTGACCAGGTTGATTAGGAAAATATTGACAATTAAAACTGACAAGACGCACAACTATAGAGCCCCCTGCATTCAGATTGCACAAGTTCCAATGGTACAGATTTCCAGAGGTTATCCAGAATGGATAGAGAATTGGCTGGTTGGCTCAATCAGAGAGTATGTGTAAATGGGTCTTAGGTCAGATGTCAAAAAGTGTGGCTCTGGAAAAGCAGGAGCATCCTGAGGAGCAGGAGAATCGCGTTTCAGGCATAAGCCCTTTATCAGAAATGTGGGGGGGTGGGAATGGAGCTGAGGAATGGATAGGAGGGTGGGGGTGGGAGGGGTGGAAGGTAGCTGGGAAGACGATAGGTAGATGTAAGTTGGGGGTGATAGTGATAGCTTGGAGGGGAGGGTGGAGCGGATAGATGGAAGGAAGATGGAGGGGTAGGACAGTCCATGAGTTGGGCGGTTATATCTGGGATGAAGTGGAGGGAGGGGAAATAAAGAAACTGGTGAAGTCGACATTGATGCCATGTAGTTGGTCAGATGTGATGAGTAGAATTCCGCTGGGATAAGAATGGTTTACAATTTCCACCAATGACTTTGATGCAGGGAGTAAATTTGTGACAGCTAAATTCACAGGCAACACCAAAATTGGTAAGGAATTATATTTCCTCCAATAACTTACATCATCTGTTTCTGATTGTGATGAGGAAAGTGAATGTACTATCACCAAGTTCGTGGATGATACAAAAATAAGTGGAAAGGCAAGTGGTGAAAATGACACAAAGAATTTGCAGAGGGACAAATGACCATAGTTCTATTAATTTTAGAATAGGTTTGGAGAGGGACAAAACTGGTCCACGGGTTCAGGTTCTAAATTGGGACAAGGCAAGTTTTAATGGACAAGAGCTAGCAGGGATTGATTGGAGTTGTTCATTCACAGGCAAAGGGACCTCTTGCAAGTGGGAGGCCTTTAAAAATGAGATAGCTAGAGTTCAAGGTCTCTATGTTCCTAATGGGTTGGGACAAGGTTGGCAAGAATAGGGAACTCTGGATGACAAGAGATATTGAGGCTCTGACCAGAAATAAAAGGAGATATGGCTCAGGTACAGGCAGCTGGGATCAAGGGAATTCCTGGAGATACAGAGGGAATACAGGAATTTACTGAAGAAGAAAATCAGGAAGGCCAAAAGAGGGTACAAGGTAGCATTGGCTGAGAAGATTAGGGCGAATCCAAAGTAGCTTTCTTTATGTATATTAAAGGAAAATAAATAACTAGAGAGAGAATAAAACCTCTCAAGGATCAATGTGGCCATGTATACGTAGAACCACAGGAGATAGGTGAGGTCCTCAATGAACATTTCTCCTCTGTGTTTACCATGGAGAAAGACATGGGAACTTGGGGAAGTTAGTGATCATATCTTAGAGACAACCCATATCACAATGGAGGTGGTGTTGGATGTATTAGAATGTCCTGACCAGATATATCCAAAAACACTTCAGGAGGCTTGAGAAAAAATTGCCAGGGCCCTGGCTGATATTTTTGCATCATCGTTAGCCACAGGTGAGGTCCCAAAGATTGGAGGGTAGTGAATGTTGTGCCCTTATTCAAGAAGGGCTGCAAAGAAAAACTTGGGAACTATAGACAGAAAACCCAGTAATCTGTTGGGTAAATTATTTGAGAAGATTCTGAGGATGATGAAGGCAGGGTGGTGGAGATAAGGCAGGAACAGGATACTGATTAAGGATGATCAGCCATGATCATATTGAATGGTTGTGCAGGCTTGAAGGGCAGAATGGCCTACTCCTGCACCTATTGTCTATTGTCATAGACGCAGTCTATATGGATTCCAGTAAGGCCTTTGATGAGGTTTCACATGATAGGCTACTCTGCAAGGTTAGATCACATGGAATCCAGTGGGAAAAGGGCAAATTGGATATATAATTGGTTTGATGGTAGGAGCAGAGGGTAATAGTCGAATGATGATTGTCCGGCTGGAGGCCTGTGACTAGTGGAGTGCCTCAGGGGTCGGTGCTGGGCCCAGTGCTGTTTGTCATCTATATCAATGATGTGGATGAGAATGACCACGGCATGATTAGTAAGTTTGCAGATGACGCTAAAATAAGTGGCATTGTAGACAGTGAGGAGGATTATCAAAAATTGCAGCAGGACCTTGATCAGCTGGGGAAGTGGGCCAAAAAATGGCAAAGTTTAATATAGGTAAGTCAAATCAAGGTGGGAGTGAATGGTGAATGGTAGGGCCTTAAGGAGTGTAGTGGAACCAGGGAGTGCAGGTACACGGTTCTTTGAAAGTGGAGTCCCAGGTAGACAGGGCAGTGAAGAAGGCTTTTGGCACACTGGCCTTCATCAGTATAAATTGAGTATAGATGTTGGGAAGTTATGTTACAGTTACACAGGACATTGGTGAAGCTCCACTTGGAGTATTGTGTTCGGTTTTGGTCACCTTGCTATAGGAAAGATGTTATTAAACTGGAAAGAGTGCAGAACAAATTTACAAGGATGTTGCCTGGACTCAAACGTCTGAATTATAGGGAGAGGTTGGACAAGCTAGGATGTTTTTCTTTTGAGCGTAGGAGACTGAGAGGGGATCCTATAGAGATGTATAATGTCATGAGACGCATGGATATGGTAAATGCACTCAGTCTTTTTCCCAGGGTTGGTGAATCGAGGACTAGAGGGCATCAGGTTAAGGTTAGAGGGGCAAGAATAAAGGGAACCTGAGGGGCAACTATTTTACACAGAGGGTGGTACGCATATGGAATGAGCTGCCAGTGGAAATGGTTGAGGCAGTACATAACATTTAAAAGGCATTTGGAGAAATACATTAACAGGAAAGGATTAGAAGGATATGGGCCAAGTGTAGGGAAATGGAGTTAGCGTGCATGGACATTTTGGTCGGCATGGACCAGTTTGGGCCAAAGGCCCTGTAGTACTCTATGACTCTATCGCTCCATATCACAGAGCTAATTCCTTTTTTTCTAAAAGATGTTCCTTGGCTCAAGGATGCTCTGTTCTTGATTTTTTTCAGAGGGGTAATAAACCGGGCAGGGCTCCAATCAGTCTGGCTTGGTACAGAGATGAAAAGTATTTTGAGAGGCCTTTTGTTTAAAGGTAAACAGATGAGACTTCAGGCCAAAGTGGTCATGTTTTA
Source organism: Chiloscyllium plagiosum (assembly GCF_037043375.1). Lineage (NCBI taxonomy): Eukaryota > Metazoa > Chordata > Chondrichthyes > Orectolobiformes > Hemiscylliidae > Chiloscyllium > Chiloscyllium plagiosum. The sequence goes on along the minus strand of NW_028270149.1, from coordinate 5,262,627 downwards.
GAAGTGACCTGTATAATGAAAGGGGAGTGGTCAGCTCATTAGTTGGGCTGAGCAGTTTTAGTTCAGTCTGAACTGGGAAGTTCAACAGGGAGCTGTGTGGAAACTCGTTCTCTTTTCTGCCCTTCAACTTCAACCTGCGAGCATATGTTCCACTTACACTGGGTTTTAAAGAGAGTGTGCTTATTGGGACTGTTGTGTACATTCAGAACAGCATAATTAGGTCTAGGTAGATAGGTTGAGTTCTGTAGGGGTTCTTTATTCTGTTCTTTGTGTTTCATGGTGTAATTTTGTAAATAAATTTTTGTCTGTTTTAAAATCTAGTAGTCAACCTTGCTATCTTACTCGGGTAATGTTGACTGTACACTTACTGAAACAAATTTCAAAGTTATGGTCTGGGACTGCCTGCTTAAGAATGTTTTGAGTGACCTGGCCTAGTCCATAACTAAGCAAGTGGACAAAGAATTGGCAGAGTGAATTTAAGTGGGAAATTGTGAGGTTATGCATTTTAGTGGAAGAATAGAGGAGCAGGATATTATTTAAATGGAGAAAGACTGCAGAAAGCTACAGAATAAAGGGTGTGTGAGTTTTGATACATAAACCACAAAATGCTGATAACCAAGTTCAGTTGGTAATAGGGAAGGCAAATGGAGTGTGGGCCTTTATTTCAATGGGAATAGATTATGGAAACAGGGAGTTTGGGTTTAAACTGTACAATGCACTGGGCAGACCACAGCTGGAATACAGTGAACAATTTTGAGCCCTTTATCTAAGGAAAGATATCCTGGCATCGGAAACAGTGCAGAGCAGGTACACTAGGCTGAGGGGAGATGTTGAGTCGGTTCTGAGAGTGATTTAAATAAAAGAGAATTACCAGGTTTCTTGGATACTACATTTGATTGCTTTGATGTCAAAGGCAGTTTCAGTCCAATATAACTACTGTGTTCCCACATTATTGCCATAAAGTGTACACTTCAAAGTGCACTTCATTGGTTTTAATGTGTTTTGAGATATTCAGAGGCTGGGAATTTACTAGTGAAACACAAGTCATCCTTCACGTTCACCAGCATGGCCTACTGCACAGGAGTGGGCTGTGCTCACTCAGGATATGACCCTGCTTGCTTCCCTTACCGATTTCACAGTTCTTGCCTTGAAAGCCTGGTTGACACCAACAGACATAGGAATTGATACCATCCTTACACTCTGCTCCATTTTGGCAAGGATTAGAGTCACACTGATTTCCATCTGAAAATGAACCACAGTTACTTCATTACACAGTGTGACCTAATCCAGATCTCCAACTATAAGAACTCACAGTGTTCTTAACCTTGTGAAATATCATATGTAGAATTTAAGACCAAAAAACATTAACACTGATTCCAAATCCATTTAAACTCCCCATTTACTTGGATCATTACTATTTAACCCTAATGTGACTAAGGTTATGAATGATTTTACTGTAAATGATTGAGCTTTAGAAGAGTCTTAAAATGCATTACCGGACTGCAGAGGTAGTCAGATAGCTCAGTTGGTTAGATGGGTGGTTGGAAGACAGAGTAAATGTCAACACCATGGGCTCAATTCCTGCACTAGCTAAGGTATCTCTTCTGAACCTCATCCTGTCCTTGAGGTGTGTTGAGCCTTGGGTTAAACCACCACCAGTGCTCCTCTCCTGCTCTCTGAAATAAGAGAGCAGCCCTATAGTCCAGTAAGACTCCAGCAACTTCACCCTTACCTTTTTATTATGCCAAGGTCAGGTCACCAAGAGAGTATCTTGTGATACTGAGCACAGCCTAACATCAGCGAGAAGACTGTGAGGACTGCAGATGCTGGAGATCAGAATTGACAGTGTGTTGCCGGAAAAGCACAGCAGGTCAGGCAGCATCTGAGGAGCAGGAGAGTCGATGTTTCAGGCACAAGTCCTTCATCATGAAGGGCTCCGGCCCTAAACGTCGATTTTCCTGGTCCTCGGACACTGCCTGACCTGCTGTGCTTTTCCAGCACCACATTCTCAAAACAGCCTAACATCAGTGAACAGAGAGGGACTGGAGAAACTTGAGTTTAACAAAGATAAGGGGCTCACAGGAACAGGTAGAAAGTGATGCAGGAGATGTGGATTCAGGCATTCTCTTCAAACCGAACTCTAAAATGCGGACAAGAGATCACACTTCAAACTAGCAAAAGGAAAATTTAAAACAAATATCTCCTGGAATTTAGGAATTCTGGTAGCTTCCTCAGATGAAATCTTAATATATCTTAACATTCACATCAACATTGGCAAGGTTAATGTCAACACACATTTCCTTCTGTTGAGACATTTTGGCAATGAAGAGTTTGAAGGACTATTATTATAGGCTCATCCTGAGCAAGAAGAACAAGCACTATTGAAAGTCTTGTGAAAAAACTTGTATGAATATTTCTAAAATGCACTTCACTTGAATGTGAGCCCTGATGAACTGGTTAAATAAAACAAGGGATGAATGCGGATTTCTCCAGTTTCCTCATTTCCCCTCCCCCCACCTTATCTCAGTCCCAACCCTCGGACTCAGCACCACCTTCTTGACCTGCAATCTTCTTCCTGACCTCTCCGCCCCCACCCCCACTCCGGCCTATCACCCTCACCTTAACCTCCTTCCACCTATCGCATTCCCAACGCCCCTCCCTCAAGTCCCTCCTCCCTACCTTTTATCTTAGCCTGCTTGGCACACTCTCCTCATTCCTGAAGAAGGGCTTATGCCCGAAACGTCGATTCTCCAGATTTGATGCTGCCTGACCTGCTGCGCTTTTCCAGCACCACATTTTTCAGCTCTGATAAATCCAGTTATTAAATTGTAGAACAATGTAGCCCATCATGCTTTTGCTGACGAACAGTCACCTAATTAGAAAAGCACGATGGCTCAGTGGTTAGCACTGCTGCCTCACAGTATCAGAGACCTGGGTTTGATTCTAGCCTTGGGCGATGCTCGGTGTGGAGTTTGAACATTCTCCCCATGTCTGCGCGGGTATACTCTGGGTGCTCTGGTTTCTTCCCACAGTCCAAAGATGTGCAGGTTTGGTGGATTAGCCATGAAAAATGCAAGGTTACAGGAATGGGGTGTGTCTGGGAGGGAAGCTTCAGATGGGTCCACATTCCTGATGAAGAGCATATGCCCGAAATGTTGACTCTCCTGCTCCTCGGATGCTGCCTGACCTGCTGTGCTTTATCTGCACCACATTTGTTTGACTGTTAATCCAGAGACCCAGGTAATATTCGGGGGGACCTGGGTTCAAATCCCACCACAGCAGTTGGTGGAATTTGTGTTCACTAAAAATCCGCAATTGAGAATCTAATGATGACCATGAATCAGAAAAACCCATCTGGGTCACTCATGTCCTTCAGGGAAGGAAACTGCCATCCTTACCTGGTCTGGCTGATAGGTGACTCCAGACCCACAGCAATGTGGTTCACTCTTAACTGCCCCCTGAGCAATTAGGGATGGACAACAGTTGCTTGTCTGGTCAGCGATGCCTTCGTCCCATGAATGAATTTTTTTTTAAACCCAGTTATCAGCCAAATGAACCTTCACTGCACTCCCTGTATGGCGGCTATATCCTCTATTCGGTATGGAGACCAAAACTGCACACAATATTCCAGGTATGGTCTTACCAAGGCCCTGCAAACTGCAAACTGCAGACACCCTTACTTCGGAACTCAAATCCTCTTCCAATGATAGCCAATGTACCATCTGTCTTTCTCGTTACTTGCTGCACCTGTCTGTCTACTTTCATTGACACCCAGACCCCTTTTATCCCCATTTCCCAATAGGTCACCAGTTAAATGAAATGCTTCTTTTCTGATTTTCACACTGAAGAGTAGAACTTAATAACTAGCCACATTGTGCTATCTCTGCCATTTGTTGGCCCTGTCACTTGTCTAACTCACCTGGAAACTTCCTTGCATTCTCCCCCCTCTCGCAATCCTGCTCAGTTTTGTGTCAGCAACAAACTTGTAAATGCTTCACTCAGTTCCCTCATCCGGTTATTTCAAGATCATGTATAGCTGGGTCCCATTGCAACACCCAGTACCCAGTGTCAGCCACATGCAAAAACACCCATTTCTTCCCACTCTGCTTTCTGTCTGTGAGCCAATTCTCAAACCATGCCAAAATATCATCCCCAATCCTTTGTGTTGTCATCCCATTAATGTTTTTAATGTTCTGTTATCGTATCTTTTATAATAGTTTCCAGTATTTTTCCTACTCCTGCTGTTTGGCTGATCGGTCTGGCATTCTCTGTTTTTCTTGGAGTGAAGCTACATTACAATTAATGAAAACTGCTTCGGAGTCAATAACATTTTGGAAGATGACCACCAATACATCCAATAGTTCCAGGGTCACTTCCTTTAGTAGCTGGGATGTAGATTCTGGATTAGTGGTGCTGGAAGAGCACAGCAGTTCAGGCAGCATCTGAGGAGCAGTAAAATCGACATTTCGGACAAAAGCCCTTCATCATGAATGGGATGTAGATTGTCAGGCTCTGGGGATTGAATTGAATTGAATTGAATTGATTGTCATGTGTACCGAGGCACAGTGAAAAGCTTTGTCTTGTGAACAATACAGGCAGATCAGAGTTAAATAGCGGAGATAAGTAAATAATAGGTAAACAGCAGTAAAACAAAAAACACAGGTACAGGCGAATGTTAAGAGTTTGTGAGTCCATTCAGTATTCTAACAACAGTAGGGTAGAAACTGTTTCAAAACCAGCTGGTGTGTGTGTTCAGGCTTCTGTACCTTCTCCCCGATGGTAGAGGTTGTAGAAAAACATTGCCAGAGTGGGATGGATCTTTGAGAATGCTGGCAGTCTTTCCTTGACAGCGGACCTGGTAGATGGATTCTACAGGTGGGAGGTTGGCCTTTGTGATTGTCCGGGCCGAGTTCACCACTCTCTGTAACTGTCTCCAATCTTGAATGGTACAGTTGACGTATCAGTTAGTGATACATCCAGACAGAATGCTCTTGATGGCACACCCACAAAGGTTGGCAGGGTATTCGCCATCACGCCAAATTTCCTCAGCTGCCTGAGAAAGAAGAGACGTTGTTGGGCCTTTGTAACCATTGTCCACCTTTAACCACATCAATTTCCTCAGAACTGTTTTCTTCCTATACTGATAGCCTTCAGCTTGACTCCTCACTAGGCCCCTGGTTGCCTAACATTTCCGGGAGGTTACTCGTGTTCTGACTTTGCGAAGTCAGAACCAAAGTATGTGTTCAATTATTCTGCAATTCCTTTGTTTCCCATTTTCCCCTCCACAGCTTCTTACTTTATCTTTATTAATCTTCCTCTCGTCACAAGTCCATTGAAGATTTTGCAGACAGTTTCTGCACTCACTGCAATCTTTATACGTTTACCCCCTTGATCAAAATAGCTTTCTTTTTTTTTAGCATTTGCTGAACACTAAAATGCTGTCAGTCCTCAGGTTTGCTGCATTTTCTGGTAATTTTGTATGTTTCATCTTTGAATCTAATATTTTCTTTTGTCTGCCATGATTGAACCACCTTTCCTCACACATTTTTGTGCCAGACAGGAATGAATAATTGTTGTAAATTCACACACACATTCTTTAAATCAAAACCACTGCTTGTCCACTGCCAATCCATCATTGCCAATTTGCGCCTCATATCTTTGTACTTTACTTAGATTCAGGACTCTTTTTCCCCAAATTGCTTCAAATCTAGTTACAGAGCAATCTGTCATTGCAAACAGATCTACTTCATTTATTAAATCGTAGAATCACACAGATATACAGCACGGAAACAGGCCCCTTGGTCCAACTTGTCCGTGGTGACCAGATATCCTAAATTAATCTAGTCCCATTAGTCAGCATTTGGTCCATATCTCTCTAAGCTTTTCCTCTTCACATCCCCATCCAGATGACTTTTAATATTGTCTTTGTACCAGCCTCCAAACTCCGATGTCCAGAGGTACTTGAAATCAGACAGCAGAGGCAGTAGCTGTGAAGGTTCATTGCTGGCTCAGACAGCAGTGGAGGATTCTTTCTCTGTTGATTCACTTCCTACCTGCTGGTCACTGCCTTTGTCTGCCTTCCTCCTTTTTTAAAAGAGCTGTAGTGCTGACATTTTTTCCCCAAAGTTCCAAAACAATGCAACAGCTTATAAAACAGTAATTACTGCTCCGAGAATGTGAGGAAATCACCTCCAACCCTGAAAATACCTCAAAAAAGGTGCAGCTCTTAACAGCCACAATTTTTTCCTGACCTCTATCTTAGATTGCCGTACAACCATTCTCATTTATAATTTACTTCACAGATTTATTAACGTTTAAACGAAAGCTTTGATTTGGTTGAAGAAATAGTTTTAGGTAAACTTGCAACATTCCCAATTCAGGAAGACATTCAGGCCTAAATCTTATTTGTTTACCTGATTTTGCTTCAGAATGCCGTGTTGATGTGTAATTTCATGTATATCATTGCTCAGAACAGGAAAAAATTGACAATTGTTGAAGTTAGTTCCTTTTTCTGCTGGATGTTTATCTCTTTAGTTAATTAAAAGTTAACAGAGAAACAAAAAGAATAGGACCGTCAGAAGTCCATTCGGCCCTTCGAGCCTGCCCACTATTCACTGTGAACATGGCTGATCATCAAACTCAGTCCTGCTTTCACCCTTTGATCCCTTTAGCCACAAGAACTGTATATAATTCCTTCTTTGAAACAGTCAATGTTCTGGCCTCAGAGAGTTCCATAGGCTCACCACCATCTGGGTGAAGACATTTCTCCTCATCTAAGTCCTAAATGGTCCACCCTGTATCCTTACTGTGACACCTGGTTCAGGACTCCCTGGTTATTGCCTTTCTGTGTTTACCCTGGCTGGTCCTCTTCGAATTTGATAGATTTCTATGAGATCACCCCCTTATTCCTCTGAAGTCTAATGAATATAGGCCTAACCGATCCAGTTTCCATATGTCCATCCTGTCATCCCAGGAATCAGTCTGGTTCATTTAAAGAGTTACATAGTTAAAGTTAAATACTAAACATTAAAAAGGTTGTTAAAAATATCTTACCCAAGTAATTATTCCAAAATTCAGCCTGGAAAAGAAATTGAAAATTATATGGATACATATGTCACATGTATAAATAACTCAGATGCTGATATGCAGTTGTCAGAAATGATAATATTAAGTTTATGAACCAGAAACATTCCGCTGCATGTGAATTGTCCCATCATTTCCCAGGACAGTCTAAAAATTTAACGTATCCTAAATACTTCACAAAGAAGTGACCAGGCAATGAGCAGAAGTTGTCAGCAAGATTCATTCCAGTATTATGAGAATTAATTAGATGAGCACTTGAAATGCTGTGGTGTATAAATTCTGGAAAATAGGATAAGAATAGGTTGATGCTTGGTGTCCAATCCAGACTTGATGAGCCAAAACAAATCGATGTGATGGAAGCATAATTAATAGTATAGGCTTGACAAGACTTTTGAGAACATAATTCTTTGAAAGTGGCATCACAGGTAGACAGGGTGGTTAAGAAGGTGTTTGGCACGCTTGCCTTCATTGCTCAGATCTTTGAATGTAGGAATTGGGACGCCATGTTGAGGTTGTACAGGATATTATTAAACTGGGACGGCACAGAAAAAGATTTTTTTTAGGTTATTGCATGGACTGGAAGGTTTGAGATATAAAAATACACTGGATAGGCTGGGATAGGCTGGTACTTCTTTCATTGGAGCAAAGGAGGCTGAGGTGTGACCTTATAGAGATTTATAAAATTATGCAGGGCACTGATAAGGTAAATAGCCTTTTCCTGAAGGCGGGGAGTTCAAAACAAGGGGACATATGTTTAAGGTGGAGAGGAGAAAGATTTAAAAAGGACATAAGGGGCAACGTTTTTACAAAGGGTGTGTGTGGAAGGTACTGTCAGAGGAAGTGTTACAGTTACAATATTTAAAAAACCTTTGGATAACTACATGAACAGGAAAGGTTTGGAGGGATATGGGCCGAGTGCAGGCAGGTGGGGCTAGTTTAGTTTGGGAATATGGTCAGCCTGGGCTGGTTGAATGGAAGGGTCTGATTCCGTGCTGTATGACTCTATCACTGTATGACTATGACTCAGTATAAGGATGTAGCATTTAGGGAATGGTCTCAGAAGTGCACGGAAGGGCTGATGATGCAAGGGAAAGGTAGGCTTGAAGATTAGGGGCAATGGAGCTGATGGAGGTGTAGGGGCACAGTGAATGGGGGGGATTGGGATGCGTAGACACCCATGGATTGGAAGGAGAGGAGGATTACGTGTCTGTGACAAGGATAGAAATTGCAGGAAAAACCCAGCTGGTCTGGCAGCATCTGTAGAGAGAAGTCAGAGATAACGTTTCTGGTTGGTGACTCTTCCTCAAAACAATAGGTGGGGATAGAGCTCAAAGAGAGAGAGAGGGATCTCTGTGGGCTCAATCCCCACATCGTTTACTCCTTACTCCCTCCCCACACCCTCTCTTCTGCATATAAATCACCATTTTCTGAGCTACTATTGATTCTGAGGAAGCGTTACCAGACCCGAAACGTTAGCTCTGATTTCTCTCCACAGATACTGCCAGACCTGCTGAAGTTTTGCAGCAATTTCTGTTTTTGTTTCAGATTTACAGCATCCGCAGCTCTTTCAGTTTTTATTATGTATTTGAGAGTTGGAAGTTGGCTTGAGATCATCAAAGAAGTGAAACAGGAATGAAGATATTGAGAAAAACTCCTGCACCAATTCTCAACATTTATCTTAATCTCTGTTCCGATATATTCTATCACCATGAATGAATATTAGTGGAGTAATTTTAACAATAATATTTTAACACACAGGTTTTGCTTTGTATCATTTGTTACAATTCACTCATGGTTCTGTAAACATTACCGTGGATTCTTTGTTTTCAAATATTTCCCGTGCCTCTTCAAAAGAGCATCTTTCCTCAATGCACTCTCTTTCTAAGTTATCTGGTTTCATTTCTTCAAAAACGCTGTTGGCTCGTTTCTGCCTCTGCAAGACATTGTTGGCATTTTGGCTTTGGAGAAAAACTGAAAGGAATGAAAAGGACAATAGGAGGTTAAACTGAATATCAGAGAACATTTGGGGTATTGCGTCCATTTCCCAGCACCCTACCCAGGAAGGACGTTAAATTCCTGGAGTGTGTAAGAAGGAGATTTCTTAGAATGATGCAAGGAATTAGATATTTCCGATACAAGGAAAGATTAGAGAAATTGAGCTTATTCTCCTTGGAACACAGAAGATTAAGTAGTGACCTTATTGAAGTTTTCAAAAATTGTGAACAATTTTGACAGGGGAAAGAGGATATTCTGTTTCCACTAGTTAGTATGTCAGTAACTAGGGGTCACAACATCAAACTTGGCAGTGAGAGAATTCAGAGTGATTCTTTACTCAGAGTTGTTTGGATTTGGAATGTGCTGCCTGGGGAGAATGGGGGAGGGGGATTCCACAGGAGGTTCCAAAAGAGAGATGGATGTATATTTGAAAGTGATGAAGTTAGAGGGCTATGGAAATAGGGCTGGAGAGTGGGACTGGGGCTGGCTGGGTCGGTCACTCAGGAACCAGGACAGACAGGATGGTTGAATGTGAAAGGATCCATATTGGTTCATAGAGTGGGGAGAGACAACAGAGAATAATTGGCACAATAGTAAAGGTGATGTTACTCCCAGAAAGGACACTGGGTGTTAGAGATGAGAAGTGCACCAGAAAGTATAAGTTAAAAAGGTGGAAATATGGAGTCTGTCCATCTGAAGAGGACAGATGGGCTAATACTCTGGATGAGGAGTCTGCAACGGGAACAGTAATCCATTTTTTTTCCAAACCATTTCAGAGATTGCGGGTCCTGTTACACAGTTTCAGTTGCATTTGTCCCTTTCATCTCCTGTATCCCTCTATGTACGCTTGTCAGTCTCTTCTGGATTTCTGAACCATCCATCCCTTCTATTACTGCTATACTTTTACATAGCTGTTATTTATTTAGCTTTGGTTTAGTGGTATTCCTAACAGTTTCTGAAACTCATGGATTTCAACCCCAGGCTTGGATATAAATTAGGCCAATGCTGAGGGACTGCTACATTGTCAGAGGTGCCCTCCTTTGGATGACGTGTTAAATTGTGATTGTCCTTTGAAAGATCCCATGACACTATTTAAAGAGTAAGGGTCAGTGTTCAGGCTATCATTTGTCCCTCAGTATAAATCAAACAGATGATCTTTTCGCTTGTCTCTCTTTGTAGACCCATGATTCCATGCATGATACCAGTGAGTATTCTGCTCGTGAGGTGATAAATAAAGACGCCTTCTTTCTTTTCTCATTATTTCCTCATTCCCCAGGACGTTCCATGTTGGCCCCAATGTTCCTAATGCCTGTCCTTCCCGTGCCCAGTTATTTCTTTTACCTTGATCCTGTATATGGCTTTGCCCTCAGTCAGGGCCTGCACCCAGGCACTGAGCGCCAGGGTAGCATGGTGGCCTAGTGGTTAGCATTGCTGCCTCACAGCGCCAGGGACCCGGGTTCGATTCCAGCCTTGGGTGACTGTGTGGTGTTTGCACATTCTCCCCCTGTCTGTGTGGGTTTCCTCTGGGTGCTCTGGTCTCCTCCCACAATCCAAAGATGTGCAGGTTAGGTTAATTGGCCATGCTAAATTGCCCATAGTGTTAGGTGCATTAGTCAGGGGTAAACATAGGGAAATGAGTCAAGGTGAGTTACTCTCCAGAGGGTGGGTGTGGACTTGTTGGGTTGAAGGCCCTGTTTCCACACTGTAGGGAATCTAATCTAATCCAGTTTCCTTGTGACAGCCGTGCTCTGATTCACAGTGCTGCCTGAACAAAGCATCGGAAATCTGCACAATGTCACACTCAGCCAACACGGGACTGGAGCAGCTTCAATAGCTCCTCAGTGCACGTCCTTAGCATAGCACAGCCTCAGAATGTTCTGTGATTCGATGTTGTTAAATTTAGTGAATTATCAAATAGGTTTTGAAGTTTTGTGCATCATATTATAGAGTTATAGAGTCATACAGCATGGAAACAGACCTTTCAGTCCAACTGGTCCATGCCAACCTCGTTCTCAAACTCGACCAGCCCTGCCTGCCTGTGCTCGGCCCACATCCCTCCAAACCTTTCCTATTCATGAACTTATCCAAGTGTCTTTTAAAAGTGGCAACTGTACCTGCATCCATTACTTTCAGTGGCAGTTCATTCCACACACGAACCACCCTCTGTGTAAAAACGTTGCCCCTCCGGTCCTTTTAAATCTTTCTTGTCTCACCTTAAAAATATGCCCCTAGTTTTGACCTCCCCCGCCCTGGGGAAAGACGCTTGTCATTCATCTTATCTATGCCCCTCATGATTTTATAAACCTCAACTCTCAACTCCTACACTCCAGTGAAAAATGGCCCAGTCTCTCCAGTCTGCTTTTAGATCTGAAATCTTCAATTCCCAGCAACATTTTTGAAATGTAAACTCTTTATCTATCTCCAAATATGTTGCCACCGTGATGTATATTTCCTGCATTTTCCGTTGATACTGAGTGAAATGCTATTCTAGTGCAAAGTTAAATGTCACCTGTTAAGTGTCAATTGGGTTTGTAAACAAACAAGAAACTACACCAAAGGTACACTCTGTTGCTAAAAATATCAATTGTTCTTGGATTAACCTGCTGAATTATTGTCCATACGGTTTTTGAAATCCAGCCATACATTCATTATGATTATAGCTGTTATAATGAAAAATGCCCCACTATGTTGTTTGAAACTGACTGAGCAGAATGGTCTCCCGTTTCCATTTCAGAGCAAGGTGTCTGTCTGGATGGAAAGGAGCAGGTCCAGATATTAATATCAACTTTCAAAGACTGCTTTAACAGCCAGCAAAGTCAATTGATTTAAATCCTGGTACAAAATATGATAGCAGAGGCTGAGAGAACATTTTCTTATATTTTGTAATGTATCACGATTGTTTTGCTGATTAGAAAGTTACTGCACTGTATGGTGACAACTACACAAGAATGGTCAGTAAGAATCAACTTATCTTTAAAGGACAGATCCCTCTGACAAATCAATGCATTAAAACACATTGACATTATAATACAGCATCAAATAGTGGCCTTTGAAGCAGTTCCTAGCTCCTATCTCCCCCAGTGAGGCCACGAACTCACAAAGCAAGTGTGTTTTCTTCTGAGTTTACATAATCCAAGACAGCACAGAGAACAGTATGTGGGAGAAAATACATTTGCCTGTGGTCCTTACTATGAGAACCTTGCCCCAGAAGTAGGACATGTATATTTTATACTCAAGGTCTTTCCCATCCGTCAAAAGGTGAATGGAGAAGGTGGTGGGCCTGGAGAGGCAGAGGGAAATTGTTATTTTCAGGAAATGAGAACAAGGTTCATCAGTTTGTCTCTCTGATGGGAGACAAACATCTACTTCATGGAAGAGGCTTCAGTTTAATCAGCATTTCCATTCGGCCGTGAGTTAGAAAGATAGTTACAGTGGAGCAAATAAAGCTGGCAACAGCCTCGAGAGATTTACGATATGACGCTTTCTGAGAAATATAAGGCCAAAGGACAAACAATCCAAAGATTCTAAAATCCAAATTTACTAAATGTGAAAGTTAGAACATTTGCATCAGTGAAAGTGGTCACGATGCTGTTGTTAAATTCTTTATTAGTTCACAGTATCCTTTCCAGAAGGAAATCTCTCTGGTCTCAGTCTATGTGTGTCTCCAGTTTGTTAACAAAATGGTTAATCCGTAATGTCCCTCTGAAGTGGTTCACAAAGCTATTTTGCTTTGGTCGTCAATTAACACTTCCATCAAGAAGGACAAGGGCAGCAGATCCATGGGAACACCACCCCCTGCAAGTTCCATTCCAAGCCACTCACCATCCTGACTTGGGAAATATATCACTGTTCCTGCTCTGTCACTGGGTTAAAATCCTAGAATTCCCTCCCTAGGAACATTGTGGCTTTTCCTACACTAAACGAACTGCAGCACTTTGAAAAGGCAGCTTACCACCACCTTCCCAAGGGCAACAAGGGATTGGTGATAACTGCTGGCCTATCCAGCCATGCCCACCTCACATCACTGCCAAAAAATAAAGTTGTATCGAACAGTGGCAACAGATTAACTTCAGCTTTGTCAGTTACAACCAACATCTACAAATATGCCACCCTCCCAAGACTCTGGCACACTGAATTCTAATCCATCACAAGTTTATTCTATCCAGAACCAACGCTTGCTATCTAAGAATTTGGGGTGGGCCAGTTAGGACTGAGATGGGGAGAAATGCCTTTACCCAGAGAGTGAGGAGCCTGTGGAATTCACTACTACAGAAAGCGGTTTAGGCCAAAACATTGAATGTTTTCAAGGAGTTAGGTCTGGTTCTTAAGGATAGGGGGATCAAAATTGTAGGACAAAAACAGGATAATCAGCTCTGACTGTATTGAATAGTGGAGCAGGCTTGAAGGGTCGAAGGGCCTACTCCTGCTCATATGTTCGCTGTTTTTATGTTCCTAATCTGTAACTGTAGCACCCACCCTTCAGTGGAGAATCACACTGTTCTAATGTAGTCCCCTGTCGAGGGGAAGACATAAGGAGAAAATAATTTAGGAAATGGTGGATCAGAAAGCATGTAGTACCCTGGGTCAGCAAGTAATGTGAAAGGTTTTAAAACAAAACTCCTTCCGGAAAATCCTGAAGTCTATGTTGCTTTTGATTGAATTTTAATTTCCGCTAAAGAAGTCAATTGAAAATATACATACCTTCGCCATGACTGAACTTGAAGAGCCCGAGAAGACTAACAATTAATAACAACTCAATTTCTGCCATTATTGTCTGTTAGGAAATAGAAATTCAATGGATGAACTAATTGATGGAAAGGAGCCCTCAGTTGTTCAATGATTAGCCACAGAGTCCATGTACTGGACGATGTTTTGTTGACAGTATGACCTACTCAATGACCGAGGTCAAATCCAGATCTCCTGACAGCTGTGCTCAAACTTAGAAAATTCAACATGCTATCTCAGGGAGCAACCTCAGCCTCAAGATTTGGCAAATTATTGGCTTGTTTTGTCACCCTTCAACCATTGTTTGTCTTTATGTAGAATTAGAATTATCTATAAAATTATAACAGACAGAACTATCTGTTTACAAAGCTAATCGGGTATTTGTTAAATCAATGTAAACATGCCAGTTTTATTCGAATCTTTATTAACCAAAACTCAAATACTTCTGCCTCATCTACACATCATTCCCTTGCTACAAATAAAATATTTTAACCACTTGGTCTTAGATTAACTCCAAAATTTCGGAAACAGATATGATTAGATTCCCTACAGTGTGGAAACAGGCCCTTCAGCCCAACATGTCCACACCAACCCTCCAAAGAGTAACCCACCCAGACCCATTTCCCTCTGACTAATGCACCTAACACGTCTGGCAATTTAGCATGGCCAATCTACCCTGACCTGCACATCATTGGACTATGGGAGGAAACCAGAGCACCCAGAGGAAAACCACACAGACACGGGGAGAATGTGCAAACTCCACACAGACAGACGCCCGAGGCTGGAATTGAATCTGGGACCCTGTTGCTGTGAAGCATTAGTGTGAACCACTGAACCACCGTGCCACCCATTTATGACCTGACGCTCATGAGATGTTGAAACATGAACGTAATGTATGTTGATTTAATGGAGATGTTCAAACTGTTCTGGGGCTTTACTTCACTTCAATGGAGAAACTGATTTCATTGGCAGGAAGATCAGTAACCAGAGGGACACATACACACACACACACACACACATGGCCAAGTGTCGATATTTTTAGTGGTACAGACTTGATGGGCCAAAGGGTCACTCTTGCAATGTATGGATCTGTGAATCTAATTAACTCATTAGGCAAATACTTGAAAAAGGAAATTGTGCAGGGGATCGGGGGAATGGGGAAAGAACAGGGGATGAGGAATGAACGGGGTGGGGGGATGGGGAAGTAACAAAGAGGATTGATGAGGGCAGAGCAGTAGATGTGATCTATATGGACTTCAGTAAGGCGTTCGGCAAGGTTCCCCATGGGAGACTGATTAGCAAGGTTAGATCTCATGGAATACAGGGAGAACTAGCCATTTGGATACAGAACTGGCTCAAAGGTAGAAGACAGAGGGTGGTGGTGGAGGGTTGTTTTTCAGACTGGAGGCCTGTGACCAGTGGAGTACCACAAGGATCGGTCCTGGGTCGTCTACTTTTTGTCATTTACATAAATGATTTGGATGAGAGCATAAGAGGTACAGTTAGTAAGTTTGCAGATGATACCAAAATTGGAGGCCACATTTGCTTACCTTCCCCCACCCTCCCCTCTGACCTATCACCTACATCCACACCCCCATTCACCTATTGTACTCTTTGCTACCTTCTCCCCAGCCCCACCAGCCCCCCACACCACTCCTCCCCCATTTATCTCTCCACCCTGGAGGCTCCCTGCCTCCATTTCTCTTGAAGGGCTTTTGCCCGAAACTTTGATTTTTCTGCTCCTCAGATGCTGCCTGACCTGCTGTGCTTTCCAGCACCTGTCTGATCTAAACTCTGGTTTCCAGCATCTGCAGTCCTCACTTTTGCCCAAAATTGGAGGTGTAGTGGACAGCGAAGAGGGTTACCTCAGATTACAACAGGATCTTGACCAGATGGGCCAATGGGCTGAGAAGTGGCAGATGGAGTTTAATTCAGATAAATGCAAGGTGCTGCATTTTGGGAAAGTAAATCTTAGCAGGACATATACACTTAATGGTAAGGTCCTAGGGAGTGTTGCTGAACAAAGAGACCTTGGAATGCAGGTTCATAGCTCCTTGAAAGTGGAGTCACAGGTAGATAGGATAGTGAAGAAGGCGTTTGGTATGCTTTCCTTTATTGGTCAGAGTATTGGGTACAGGAGTTGGGAGGTCATGTTGCAGCTGTACAGGACATTGGTTAGGCCACTGTTGGAACATTGCGTGCAATTCTGGTCTCCTTCCTATCAGAAAGATGTTGTGAAACTTGAAAGGGTTCAGAAAAGATTTACAAGGATGTTGCCAGGGTTGGAGGATTTGAGCTATAGGGAAAGGCTGGGTCTGTTTTCCCTGGAGTGTCGGAGGCTGAGGGGTGACCTTATAGAGGTTTACAAAATTATGAGAGGCATGGATAGGATAAACAGACAAAGTCTTTTCCCTGGGGTCGGGGAGTCCAGAACTAGAGGGCATAGGTTTAGGGTGAGAGGGGAAAGATATAAAAGAGACCTAAGGGGCAACTTTTTCACGCAGAGGGTGGTACGTGTATGGAATGAGCTGCCAGAGGATGTGGTGGAGGCTGGTACAGTTGCAACATTTAAGAGACATTTGGATGGGTATAAAAATAGGAAGGGTTTGGAGGGATATGGGCCAGGTGCTGGCAGCTGGGACTAGATTGGGTTGGGATATCTGGTCGGCATGGATGGGTTGGACCGAAGGGTCTGTTTCCATGCTGTACATCTCTATGACTCTATGACTCTAACAGGGGAATGGGGAAAGGACGGGGGATGGGGAAAGAATGGGGAGAGGGGCTGATTGATTTGTCATTTCAAAGAGAATGAGCTGAGTGGTCTCCTTCTGTGCTGCACCATCTGATAACCCCTTTTTCTGGTATTCACTGATATTTATTTCTTGGAATTTATTCCTGAGGATTAGAAAGATTCGAGAATTGAACAAAACAGGGTGGACAGCTTGATCAAGATGAGGATATAGACAACAAGAGAAAATTTGGGGGGAACATAGAAACTGATTACAAAAGTTCTTGTAAATACTTGAAAAAGATTGGTAAATGTAAATGGTCATCCTTTACAGTCAGAAACTGGGGTCATTATAATTGGGAACAAAGGAATGATTGAATATGTACTTTGCTTCTACCTTCACAAAAGTGGGTACAATAACCCCCCAGAAATGCGAGGGTATGAAGTGAGAGGGTGGAATTGAAGGAAATCAGGATGAATTAGAAAACAGTCTTGGGGAAATGAATAGGGTCAAAGGCTGACAGATATCGAAGAATGCTAAAGGAAGTTGTCCTGGAAATATTGGTGGTCACCTTCCAAAATTCTCCGGACTGAAGGGGAGTAAATAAAACCGTATTATATAAAAACCGAGGAAATGATAAACAGAGAAGCAGTGAGGTTAATGTCACTGTTCATGCTAGAGTCCACTAGAAAGGAAATAATAACATTTGGAAAGCAATCATGGGATTGGACAAGGAAAGTGTGTGTTTATGAGAGGCAAGTCATGATGAACAATATCTGCTGGAATATTTTTCAGAATCACAGATTTATGGAATTACAGCAGTGCAGAAAGAGACCATTCACATCATCATGTCTGCACCAATTCTATCCCCCAGAGCCAGTCTCATACCTTCACCCCATATCTGTGCACACCATTATTATCCAAATAACCATTCAACACACTCTCAAATCCCTTGATTGAACCTGCCTCCACAACATTTCAGTGTGGAATGCAGTGAGTGGAATAGATAAGAGCAATAAATAGGTGGAAAGGCAGTTTATGAGAGGTTGTATAAACAGTTTACACAGAGATACTGATAGGTAAAATACATCAGCAAAAAAATTGACAAATGGAGTATAATACGGGGAAGTATAATTTGTTCATGTTGGAAAGGAGAACAAAAGAACAGAATATTATTTAAATGGAGAAAATCTACAGGAAGCTGCAACACAAAGGGACTTGAGATGACTTGTGCACAAAACGCAGCAAGTTCACACCCAGGGGGCAGCAGGTAATCAGGAAGGCTCCTGGAATATTGGGCCTTATTTCCAGGGAGTTGGAGTCTAAGAGGAGGGAAGTCACAATGCAACTGTACAAGGTTGGAGCACTGTGAGCAGTTTTGGTCCCTTTGTTTAAGGAAAGATATGATTTCATTGGAGGCAGTTCACTCAGATGATGCCTGGTATGGAAAGGATGTCTTTTGAGTGAAGACTAATCAGGTTGGGACCCTATTCACTGGAGTTTAGAAGAAGCCAGAAGTCACATGACACCAGGTTATGGTCTAACAGGTTTATTTGAAATCACAAGCTATCAGAGCACTGCTCCTTCATCAGGGGAAGTGACCAGCACCTTCACATTGGGTTTGGAAGCATGAGAAGTGATCTCATTGAAATATGGAGGATTTTTATGTGGGTTGCCAGGGTCAATGCTGAGAGGATGTTTCCCATCATGGAGAGTCTGGGACCAGAGGGCACAGTCTCAGAGTAAAGGGGCACCAATTTAAGACTGAGATGAGGAGGAATTTCTTCTCTCAGAGAGTTATGAGTCTTTGGAACTCCTTACCACTGAGAACTGTGGGGGCAGAGGCTTTGTGCATGTTTAAGGCTGAGATAGATCAGGGAATCCAACATTATGGGAAAAGGGCTGGAAAGTGGATGTGAGGAATGTTGGATCAGCCATGATCCTATTGAATGGTGGAGCAGGGTCAAAGGACCGAATAGCCTATTCCTGTTCCCATTTCTTGTGATCCTATAATCTCTGGTTGGAGAGTCGAAGACGCAGAGGTACATTCTCAGAACAATTCAGGACAATCATTTCAGACTGAGTAGCAGAGAAACGATTTGGCTGAAATACACAGAGTTGGAGACCTCTGGGGATCTATCTTGATGACAGAAGATGACAAACAAATGTATGAGATACCAATGGTTCATTTAATTGAAGTAAAATCAGTCAACAGAAACCAATCAGCTCCCGTCTGCTGAAGGTGAGTCATTGGTTTAAGAACATAGAACAGTGCAGCACAATACAGGCCTATCAGCCCTCGATAACCATGCTGTATAACTAAGGCAGGGAAATCAGCTGAACCTGCCCACAGCCTGCAGATGTACTAGTGCTTTCCAGCAGACACTGTAAAATGGTTTCATCCTTTCAATGGGCATTAAACCCAGAAACATACAAAAGAGGAGCATGGTCGGCCATTCAGCCCCTCGTGCCTGCTCGCCCATTCAAGATCATCGTGGCTGATCTATCTTAATACTGTGGTCCCATTATCTCCAACTACCTCTTGATGCCTTTAAAATCTAAAACTTCATCAGCATCTTTCTTGAATATATTCTGTGATGTGGTCTCCACAGCCTCCTATGGAAGAGAATTGCACTACCCTCTGAGTGAAGAAATCTTCCCTCAATGAGATTGGAGGCTGTGATTGGGAGATCCATCACTGTCTCCAGCAACCAACTAACTATGGACAACTACTACAAACCCACTGACTCCCACAGCTATCTAGACTACACCTCCTCCCACCCTACCTCCTGTAAAAAATGCCATCCCTTATTCCCAATTCCTCTGCCTCCAATGCATCTGTTCCCAGGATGACCAATTCCAGAAAGTCCCAGATGGCCTCCTTCTTCAAATATCACAACTTCCCTTCCCACGTGGTTGATGATGCCCTCCAGTGCATCTTCTCCACTTCATTCACCAATGCCCTTGAACCCCACCCCTCCCAACGCAACAAGGAAAAGAACCCCTCTGGTCCTCACCTTCCACCCCACCAACCTCCGCATACAACACATCATCCTCTGCCATTTCCACCACATCCAAATGGACCCCACCAGCAGGGATATATTTCCCTCTCCACTCCTATCAGCATTCCAAAGAGACCATTCCCTCTGCGACTCCGTCAGGTCCACACCCCCCACCAGCCCACACCCCACTCTTGGCACCTTTCCCTGCCACCACAGGAAATGCAAAACCTGCACCCACACCACTCCTCTCATCTCCGTCCAAGGCCCCAAGGGATCCTTCCACATCTGTCAAAAACCTACCTGTACCTTTCCCAATGTCATCTACTACATCCGTTGCACCCAATGTGGTCTCCTTTACATCGGGGAGACAGGTTCCCTACTTGCAGATCGTTTCAGAGAACATCTCTGAGACACCCGCATCCACCAACCCCACCGCCCCGTGGCTGAACACTTCAACACCCCTTCCCACTCCATCAAGGACACGCAGATGCTGGGCCTCCTCCAACACCAAACCCCTACCACCCCACTCCTGGAGGAGGAATGCCTCATAATCTGCCTTGGGATCCTGCAACCACATGGGATCAATGTGGATTTCAACAGCTTCTTCATTTCCCCTCCCCTCCCACATTATCCCACTCCCAAGCCTCCATCACTCCCCCCTCTGACCTATCACCTCCTCCCTCACCTTCATCCACCTATTGCTTTCCCAGCTACCTCCCTCCCAACCCCAACCCCCTCCCATTTATCCCTCAGCCTTGGTCCACAGGCCTCATTCCTGATGAAGGGTTTTGCCCGAAACGTCGATTCTCCTGCTCCTCGGATGCTGCCTGACCTGCTGTGTTTTTCCAGCACCACACTCTCGACTCTACACTCTGTTTCAGTCTGTTTATGTCCGCCACCATCCGTATCTGTTTCTCATCTTTGTCTTCACAATGCATCGGCAATTGCATTTTCTCATCCTGCCAAATGCACAATTTTCACATTTAATGGTTGTTAACAAGCTGCATTTAAACAGTCTGGCATTTTTGCCCTTAAATTTCTCCACAAACTTCAATGGATTATAATCAGTGTAAATGATTGTCTCAGATATGTAACTGGTAGCATAAACACTGAAATGTTGTAACGCCAACACCAAATTCAAAGTCTCCATCTCGGCCGTCGAATATTTCTCCTGATGAATGTTCAACTTCTTGGAGAAATATTGATCTTTCTATCTTCTCATCATCTTCTTGCAAGAGCACAGCACCGATATCCACATCACTTGCATTGATAGCCATCTTGAATGACTTTGTGTCATTAGGTGTGGCTAATACAGAAACAGTGGTTAACACAGCTTTCAGGCTGTCAAATGCCTTCTGACAGTTGACTGTCCACTGAAACTTCTTGCCTTTCTTTAGCAATTCAATGAGTGGAGCAGCCACACTAAAATTTGGTATGAATTTTCAATAAAATCCGCTCAATCCCAGGAACCATTGTACTGCTCTTTTTGTCGATGGTGTGGGAACCTCCCCAATTACCTTTGTTGTTGCATCCCGTGGGGCCATTTGTCTGTGTCCAATAACATGGCCCAGGAAGGTGACTTGGACTTTGGCAAATTCATTTTTAGCCAGCTTTATCATCAAGACCCCCTTCCGAAGTTGATCAAACAAGTCTGGCAAATGTTGTAAATGTTCCTTCCATGGGTGACTAAAAATCACCAGGTGATAGATACATACAACACACTTGGGTAATCTGGCAATGACCTTATTGGTTAATCTCTGAAATGGCATGACTTGAAACTGATACAGTGTATTTGGCATTATGAAAGCCCAAATTGCCTTTGCTCTTTCTGACATAGGTGTTGGCCAGTATCTTTTGAGCAAGTGCAACTAAGTTGCTTGTCCCACCTTCTCAACACAGTCTTCCAAACACATAATTGTCAGGTACCATCTGGCTTCAGCACCCATGGGTGAGCTCCAGTCACTGTAACTCACTTTGGTTACATTGTCTTGAGCATGTGCTCAATCTACTTTTGAACCTGTATCAACTTTAGAGGGTTATGCCTATAAGGATGTTGCTTAATTGGAACGGCATCTCCAGTGCAATATTGGAGAAGATTTGTAGCTCAGGTTGTCGTTCAGGTTGTACGTTTGCTCGCTGAGCTGGAAGATTTGTTTTCAGATGTTTCGTCACCATACTCGGTGACATCGTCTGTGAGCCTCCGGTGAAAATAAAAACCTATACAGCATATTCAAGAAGAACGGGTATTCAATAAACATAGTCAGCCATTTCCTAAACAACGAACCCAAACAAACAGACACAACGTGCCCAGAAACTCGAGCCACTCTCCCCTACATCAAAGACATCTCGGAAATGACAGACAACCCCAACCCCTAGGCACCATGGTAGCCCACAAACCCTGCCAGCACACTTAAACATTGGCTGATGAAACTAAAAGACCCTATACAAACAACTAGCAAAACAAATGTCATTTACTAAAATAGCATGCAAGGTCTGTAACAAACACTACATCGGTCAGGCAGGCAGAAAACCAGCCACCAAAAGATATGACCCACTCTCATTAGTATCCTTACATACAGATGAAGAAAGACACGACTTTGACTGGGACAAAGCATCCATCCATGGACAGGTGAAACAGGGACACGGACAGGAATTCAAACCAGAATTTGAATTCTGGCATTCAAACCAGAACTCCATCAATAAACACATCAGTATGGACCCCATTTACCAAACTCTGAAAAAAAGAACCGGAAATGATATAACCCAACATAACAGACCAAGACACAGAAATAGAAACTGGGACTGAACACCAGCGATTCACTGGAAGCTCACTGATGATATTACTTGGCATGATGATGAAATGTCTGAAAACAAACCTTCCAGCTCAGTGAGCAAACTTACAACCTCAGCATCTCCTATATCTACAACATGCATAATTAGGTTAGTCATTACCAGCTTATTTCTACATATCTCCCCGCACAATAGTAATAACTCTTTCAAGTCATTTCCATTTTCCTCTGTAAGGTAACTCAATAATTTATCCCAATTTTTGACAATTTCTTCAATGTCCAGTCTAATTTGAGGAATGTCCAATTCAGAATCCTCTGAGCTTGGTTCTTCACTCTGTTATAACCAACAACAATCTCCTTTTTCTTTTCCTCCCTGTTAAAATACCTTTTAAGCATATTCACATGACACACTCTGAGAGATTTCTTTCTGTCTGGAGTCCTTATCAAATAGTTCACCTCACTCAATCTCCTTTTGACTTGATAGAGTGCACTAAACCTTGCTTTTCAAGGTTCACCTATCATTGGAAGTAATCCGAACACCTTATCTCCAATAGCAAAACTGCAAGTTTCTGATTTCTTATCTGCTTCCTGCTTCAATGTATGCTATGGTACTTTTAAATGCTGGGAGAAAGTGAGCACTGTAGATAGAGATCAGAGTCAAAGAGTGTGGCTCTGGAAAAGCACAGCTGGTCAGGCAGCATCTGAGGAGCAGGAGAATCAACATTTCGAACTAAAGCCCTTCATCAGGAATGAATCAATCATTCGGATGCTGCCCGACCTGCTCTGCTTTTCCAGCATCACACTCTTCGACGTTTAAATGCTGTCCATCCAACTCTCCCGCTCTTTTTAATTGTTCCCTAAAATTTGACACATAATCCAAATATGTAGTCTCTGAGTTCTGACTTACCAATTTCTCCTTAATCAATTTTAACGGTCCTCTCACTTCATGCCCAAAAAGTAATTCAAGTGGACTGAATTTGATTAATTCAGTTGGTGCATTTCTGATTGCAAAAGGTACAACCCAGAATTCCCTTATCCCAATCATCTAGATAGTCCCGACTATAAGCCCTCGACATGGTCTTTAACATCTGATGGTCCCTGTGATTCCAAATGGTTCTACTGGTTTGAATTGTTTTATTCCTAATCTTAAGGGGGTCAATTTAAAACAGAAATGAGGAGACATTTCTTCAGCCAGAGAGTGGTGAGCCTGGGGAATTCATTGCCACGGAGCACAGTGGAGGCCGTGACGTTAAATGTCTTCAACGCAGAGATTGATAAATTCTTAATCTCACAAGGAATTAAGGGATACGGGGAGAGTGCGGGTTAGTGGCGTTGAAATGCCCATCAGCCATGATTGAATGGCGGAGTGGAATCGATGGGCCGAACAGCCTTACTTCCACTCCTATGTTATATGGTTTAATGGTCTCAGCTATCCATAACTTCCTAGAATAATTTTGACATGAAGTTTGACCCTTGATCTGATTGTATCTCTGTGGGTAGTCCGCATCTGGTGAAATATTTGAGTAACTCCTCTCCAATCATTTTAGCTGTGATATTATGTAATAGAACGGCCTCTGGAAATCTTGTTGAGACATCCATTATTGTTAACAAGTACTGATTCCCACTTTTTGATTGAGGTAGGAGTCCCTTGCAATCAATTAAGACTCTTATAAAAGGTTCCTCAAATGTAGGAATAGGTATTAAAGCTGTGGGTTTAATTACTGCCTGTGGTTTTCCAATTACCTGACATGTATGACATGTCTGGCAAAAATTAACTACATCCTTGTGCAGTCCAGGCCAGTAAAAATGCTGTTTTGTTTTAGCATGAGTTTTTCTCAATCCGAAATGACCCCCCTATAGAGGAAGCTCGTGTGCCACCCGCAGCTCCTGCTAAGATTTGCTGTCCCAAAATGCAGCACCTCGCATTTATCTGAATTAAACTCCACCTGCCACTTCTCAGCCCATTGGCCCATCTGGTCCAGATCCTGTTGTAATCTGAGGTAACCCACTTCACTGTCCACTACACCTCCAATTTTGATGTCATCTGCAAACTTACTAACTGTACCTCTTATGCTCACATCCAAATCATTTATGTAAATGACAAAAAGTAGAGGGCCCAGTACCGATCCTTGTGGCACTCCACTGGTCACAGGCCTCCAGTCTGAAAAACAACCCTCCACCACTACCCTCTGTCTTCTACCTTTGAGCCAGTTCTGTATCCAAATGGCAAGTTCTCTCTGTATTCCATGAGATCTAGGACTTGATGAACTTCTGCCCATTTCTCATCTGCCTGAATATGTGATGGTCTCCATTTCCTCATTAAGACATCATTCTTAAGATAGTAGCAGTCAGGGTTACATCTAGATTTTTCTTCCGTGTATGCTTTTTGATATAATTGGTTCAGTTTTTCATCTTTCTGCTGCAACACAGTTAACTTCTCTGAGCTGAAGATGTCTACATTGTCAGCCATTTGATCAAACAGGGTCTCTGCTAATTGCACTTCAACTTTCTTATCGGTACTCTTTGATCTCTCCTGTTTCAGCTGGTGACATTGTGACCTCGTTACTACACAGTCTGTCATAGTTGTTATCTGAGTTTCCAATAGCTTTTTAACCACAGTAGGCAGCATTCCTACTGGGCAAAAGTGAGCATTCCTACCAGTCAGCACATTAGCACTGCTGCCTCAAAGCACCAGGGACCCAGGTTTGATTCCCACTTTGGGCAACAGTATGTGTGGAGTTTGTACATTGTCCCCGTGTCTGCATGGGTTTCCTCCCACAATCCAAAGATGTACAGTTTAGGGTGAATTGGCTATGCTGAATTGCCCATAGTGTTCCAGGATATGTAGGTTAGGTGCATGAGTCAGGGGTAAATACAAAATAATAGGGTACTTGGTGGGTTACTCTTCGGAGGATCAGTGTGGACTTGTTGGGCTAAAGGGCCTGTTTCCACACTGTAGGGATTCT
The DNA here is from genome assembly GCF_037043375.1 of Chiloscyllium plagiosum. Taxonomy (NCBI): domain Eukaryota; kingdom Metazoa; phylum Chordata; class Chondrichthyes; order Orectolobiformes; family Hemiscylliidae; genus Chiloscyllium; species Chiloscyllium plagiosum. The sequence continues at coordinate 5,237,338 of NW_028270149.1, read as the reverse complement.
ACATCATTAGCAATGACAAATTGTATTCCTGGACTGGTCAGTCTCACCTCAGTTTTCGTAATTGAGCACTCCTTATCTCACCGCGGATTCCCACTACTAGTACCCTTTCTGGCAATAGTCCTTCAGAAGTATATATGTCCTCATCTTTCAGCATCACAGATTGTGAGGATCTTGTGTCTCTTTCCCGTGGCCTACTTCGTTGCAGTGTAAACATCGGAGCTTTTTAACTTCTCAGTTCCCTTCAAGGGTTTCCCTTTTACCCTGTGGTAAGTTATCGTTCTCATCTTCGCTGAGATCTACCTTTCCCTTTCCATGTGAGGATTTCCCTTTTCCCCAATTTCTATCATGGATTGAAATTGACTCTGGAAGCTAAACTTTGCTTTATGGATTAACTCATGATCATCAGCCATTTCAGCTAATAATCTTGTCGTTTTAACTTGCTACTCTTCCACAGGAGTTCTCACTACATCAGCAAGTGAATTTTGGAACTCCTCCAAAATAATCAATTCTTTAAAAGCATCATAAGTTTACTTTATTTTTAATGCCCTTATCCACCTATCAAAATAACTTTGTTTTATCATTTTAAACTCAATGCAGGTTTGACCAGAGTCCCTCAGATTACTGAAACATTGTCTGCAGGCTTCTGGTACAAGCTCATAAGATTACTTTCTTCACCTCCTCATACACCCGAGATACCTCCTCTGATAGTGATGCGAATACCTCACTAACTCTACCTACAAGTTTTGTTTGGATCAACAAAACTCACATGGTCACTGGCCATTGCATTTGTTTAGCCACTTTTTCAAATGAGATGAAAAAGGCTTCCACGTCCTTCTCATCAAATTTAGGCAATGCATGAAAATATTTTAAGTTTCTCACGAGGCCTTTGACTACCTGCTCATCCTCACTGAGCTTACCTTCAGCCTTTGTCTCCATCCTTTTCATCCGACTTTCCTGTCGAAGTGCCAATTTCTGAAATTCAAATTCCCTCTTTCTTCCTTTCCTCTCTCTCCTTTTCCCTACCTTTTTCTGCTAAAGCATTTGTTCTTTTTCTCTTTCCTCTGCTTTTAACCGTAATTCAAACCGTTTCATTCCTGTTGCACTTTCCTTGTCTTTTTCCTCTAACTGATGCTGCTTCATTTTCAATTGAATTTTCGCCATCTCTGAAGATTCTGATGGCCTTTCCAGCAAATGTAAATGCTGAGCTATTGCTGTAATTACATCTCCTTTCCTCACAGAAGGAGGCAGTTCCAATCCCACGTTAATCATGTTTTGTAAAACCCCCAAGGCCACTTCTTTCATCCCCAGAAAACTCTCGGTGACTGAAAGAGCCATTGCTGTCCCAAGCACTGTTTAACCTACCGAACTCAACACCCGGAACAAAAGATATTAACACCTACCACTTGCGGCCTTTGAGTCAAACAACTCTAACCTGAAATTGAAACTATAGAACAAATCCTGGACAAGCCCCCAGTCTGTTATGGACCAGGCCAGACCCCCTCAAAACATTTCAAGGAAGTAGCCTGGACCCTAACTTTGCTAGTTGCTTTAAGCAGGTGTGAGTGGATATTCCAGGAGTGATGCAGCTAATCAAACTACTTAGTTATAAACAAAACAGAAATTATTTACAAGATCACTAAATGAAACACAAACAAAGGGGAACAGAACAGAATATAGAATAACTCAACCTACCTGAAAATCCAACAGAGTGTCTCAACATAATGATGCTGTTCCAAATTCCTGCCATAATCTCCATAAACACCCCTTGGCAAAAAAGGTAAAATCAAACACAGGGTCTTACACGGGAGAGAGATGGCAGAGAGATTCAGTATGGAACACCTTCTACCATTTAGCTGTTTATTTGACCAACAGCCTCAGAACTGACTGCTTGATCTGACCCTGATGAAGGGCTTTTGCCCGAAAAGTCGGCTTTCCTGCTCCTTGGATGCTGCCTGACCTGCTGTGCTTTTCCAGCACCACTCTAATCTAGATTCTGGTTTCTAGCATCTGCAGTCTTGTTTTTACCTGTTTCCTCTGACCAGCCAGACTGCTGAAACCCAAACCAAACCCAACCAGAGAAAGCTGAACTGGGAGAACTGGCCACTCCCCTTTCACTGCACACATGTTTTTCAAACTTAAAAGCTTCTTCAGGAAATTAAACACAGACAAAATGGAACCTCTGCCCTTTACAACCCCTCTGAAAATAAAAGCCAAGGACAATCTAACCTTGTTGTGGGCAGCACTGTTGCCTCACAGCACCAGAGACCTGGGTTCAATTCATGCCTCAGGCAACATGCTGTGTGGAGTTTGCACGTTCTCTCTGTGTCTGCATGGGTTTCCTCTGGGTGCTCCGGTTTCCTCCCACAGTCCAAAAATGTGCAGGTTAGGTGAATTTGCTATGCTAAATTGCCCGTAGTGTTAGGTGAAGGGGTAAATGTAGGGGAATGGGTCTGGGTGGGTTGCTCTTCGGAGGGTTGGTGTGGACTTGTTGGGCCGAAGGGCCTGTTTCCACACTAAGTAATCTAATCTTGTTAAAGGAGCAGCAACATCATACATTGTAGAGATTTATAAAATCATGAGGGACATGGATAGGGTGAATAGACAAGGTCTTATCCCCAGGATGGGAGGAGATAGAAGTAGAGGGCCTAGCATTAGGGTGAAAGGGGCAAAATTTAAAAGGGACCTGAAGGGAAATGTTTTCACATAGAGGGTGTATGGAATGAACTGCCAGAGGAAGCAATGGAGGCTGGTACAATTACAGCATTTAAATGGCATCTAGATGGCTATATGAATAGGAAAGATTTAGAGGGATATAGGTTAAGTTCTGGCAAATGGGAATAGATTAATTTTGGACATCTGGTCGGACATGGACGAGTTGAACAGAAGGGTCTGTTTCCGTGCTGTACATCGCTGTGACTCTATAAGACTAAAACTGTATCCAGTACACTAGGAGTGGTCTCCCAAGGCCCTGTATAACTGCAGGAAAGACATCTCTACTTCTGAATCCAAATCTACTTGCAATGAAGACCAATATCCAATTTGTTTTTCTATTTGCCAAATGATCTATTTGTGCTCCGATGTTTAAATGCTCCAGCCTGTCCCCTAAGACTTCTCCTGAGCCTCTTCTTTCACATTTATCTGACCAACTATGTTTTCACCCTCAAGGTCTAATTATCATTATCATGTTACCCCCCTTACCCAGGGACCTGAAGGCTCAGTGGCTAAAACCAATGTACTCTTGATCAACATTATCTAAGGCAAAACAGAGATTGGGGAGAAGTGGATGGCTAGACTGTTACTGTTAACCTTTATTGCTGCTTGCAAGGATCATTAAAGGCATCCTGTTTAATATCAACTTCATTTTATTGGTCTTTTTATTTCCATGAATTTCACAGCTTTACACATCGGAGTGATTAAAGATATAATACACTTTCATCAAGAAAATCCTTTTGCAAAGTTGACAAATGGTGATTAGGATGAAGATCTGGTGTAATACACCACAAAGTTTACGTCAATTATATTTAGAAGAATTGTGATGTGTTCCTCTAAACTGTACCCATGTGTCAAAGCTACACAGTGCCCACGGGCTAAACACAATCAATAGGATTGCACACATGAAGGACAAGAATGTGAAATATTAATGTTAGACTAAGGTCAACACTGTGCGATGACTCTCTGTGGTGCGATGGACATTATTAACAGCCTCATGCACTGCTCTTCATTTCCCCAACTTCCACTTATATCTAACCTAAGGGAAATGTCTCAGACCTGATCGCTGAATTGGGTCCCGCGTGAAATTTATTTTCAGCAATTATGTTCTTGATGTGCACTTGCAGCAAAACAACATTTCAGCCGTTTCCAAATGATCCAAAATTGAGACGTCTGGTAGAAGGAGTTTTGAAAGTTAACAGCACATTAGTTGAAGAATGAGTAGACACAGAGTTAATGTTCAACTGGAAACTCCTTTGTCTGTTATATCAAAGCAGACATTAACTAACAATATAAATTGTGAAGAAAGAGTTTTCACACAATCATGTTAAACAATTGCAAACTGATCCCTTCACTTCTTCATTTAATACTCTTTATGAGCAGGATGTGGAGATGCCGGTGTTGGACTGGGCTGGAAAGGTCAGGAGTCATACGAAAGCAGGTTATAGTCCAATGGGTTATTTGAAATCACAAGCTTTCTGAGCGCTGCACCCCCATCAGGTGAACCTGAAAAGGGGCAGCGCACTGAAAGCTTAAAACATAGAACATTCCAGCGAAGTACAGACCCTTCAGCCCTCAATACTGCACCGACCTGTGGAACCAATCTGAAGCCCATCTAACCTACACTATTCCATCATCATCCATATGTTTATCCAGTGACCATATAAATGCCCTTAATGTTGATGAGTCTACTACTGTTGCAGGCAGGGCACTTGAAGCCCCTAATATTCTCTGAGTAAAGAAACTACCTCTGACATCTGTCCTATATCTATCACTCCTCAATTTAAAGCTATGCCCCCTCGTGCTAGCCATCACCATCCAAGAAAAAAAGGCCTCACTGTCCACCCTATCTAACCCTCTGATCATCTTGTATGGCTCAATTAAGTCACCTCTCAACAAAGACAATCTCAAGTGCCACAGCCTTTCTTCATAAGACCCTCCCTCCATACCAGGCAACATTCTAGTAAATCTCTTCTGCACCCTCTCCAAAGCTTCCACATTGTTCTTCTAATGCAGCAACCAGCACTGTATGCAATACTCCAAGTGCGGCCACACCAGAGTTTTGTACAGCTGCAACATGACCTCATGGCTCCGAAACTCTATCCTTCTACCAATAAAAGCTAACACACTGTATGCCTTCTTAACAACCCTATCAACCTGGGTGGCAACTTTCAGGGATCTATATAGCTGGACACAGAGATCTTTCTGCTCATCTACACTACGAATAATCTTACCACTGGCCCAGTATTCTGCATTCCTGTTGGTCCTTCCAAAGTGAATCACCTCATCTTTTGCAACATTAAACTCTATTTGCCACCTCTCAGCTCAGCTCTGCAGCTTCTCTATATCCCTCTGTAACTTGCAAAATCCTTCAGCAGTCCACAACTCTACCAACTTTAGTGCCATCCTTCTGTGCCCTCATCCAGGTCATTTAGAAAAATGACAAACAGCAGTTGCCCCACTAGCAATACACCACTCGTAACTGAACTCCAGGATGAATACTTGCCCATCAACCACCAGCCTCTGTCTTCTTTCAGCTAACCAATTTCTGATCCAAACCACTGAATCACCCTCAATCCCATGTGTCTGTATTTTCTGCAATAGCCTACCGTGTGGAATCTTATCAAAAGCCTTACTGCAATCCATGTACACTACATCAACTGCTTTACCCTCATCTATTTGTTTGGTCACCTTCTCGAAGGTGGTGAGGTTTGTGAGGCATGACTGACCCTTCACACAACGTTATTGACTAGCCCTAATCAAATGATTCCTTTCTAGATGATTATAAATCTTATCTCTTATAACCCTTTCCAAAACTTTGCCCACAAAAGTAGTAAGGCTCACTGGTCCATAATTACCAAAGTTGTCTCTATTCCTCTTCTTGAGCAAGGGGACATTTGCTATCCTCCAGTCTTCTGGCACTATTCCTGTAGATAATGATGACATAAAGATCAAAGCCAAAGGCTCTGCAATCTCCTCCCTGGGCTTCCCAGAGAATCCTAAGATAAGTCCCATCGGCCCAGGGGATTTAACTATTTTCACACTCTACAGAATTGCCGACACCTCCTCCTCATGCATCTCAATCCCATCTAGTTTAATAGCCTGTACCTCAGTATTCTCCTCTGCAACATTGTTTTTTTCCCCTGTATGAATAGCAACGTGAAATATTCATTTAGTACCTTTCCTACCTCTTTGAACTAACTCTTGTCCTTGACTGGCCCTAATTTATCCTAGTCATTCTTTTATTCCAGACATAGCTATAGAAATCTTGAGGGTTTTCCTTGATCATACCTGGCAAAGACTTCTCATGTCCCCTCCTGCCTCCTCTTAGTTCTCGCTTTAGGTCCTTCCTGGCTAACTTGTAACTCTCAAACGCCCTAACTGAGCCTTTGTGTCTCATCGTTACATAAGCCTCCTTCTTCTTCTTGACAAGAGATTCAACTTCTTTAGTAATCCACAGCTCCCTTGCTCGAACACTTCCTCCCTGCCTGACAGGTCATCGAGATGTACAGCATGGAAACCGATCCTTCGGTCCAACTCGTCCATGCTGACCAGATATCCCAACCCAATCTAGTCCCACCTGCTAGCATTTGGCCCATATCCCTCTAAACCATTCCTATTCACATACCCATCCAAATACCTTTTAAATATTGCAATTGTACTAGCCTCCACCACTTCCTCTGGCAGCTCATTCCATACCTGTACCAACCTCTGCATGAAAACATTGCCTCTTAGGTCTCTTCTATCTTTCCACTCTCAACCTAAACATATGCCCTCTGGTTCTGGATTCCCTCACCTCAGAGAAGAGACTTTGTCTATTTATCCTATCCAAGCCCCTCATGATTTTAAAAACTTCTATGAGGTCATCCCTCAGCCTCTGACGCTCCAGGAGAAATAGCCCCAGCCTATTCAGCCTCTCCCTATAGCTCAAACTCACCAGCCCTGGCAACATCCTTGTAAATCTTTTCTGAACCCTTTCAAGTTTCACAACATCCTTCCAGACTTGCACGCAAAATTCCAATCGTGGCCTGACCAACGTTCTGTACAGACTCAACATGACCTCCCAACTCCTGTACTCAATACTCTGACCAATAAAGGAAAGCATACCAAATACTTTCTTCACTATCCTATCTACCTGTGACTCCACCTTCAAGGAGCTATGAACCTGCACTCCGTGGTCTCTTTGTTCAGCAACACTCTCTAGGACCTTACCATTAAATGTACATACTTAAAGAACATGCAATAGCTTTCCCTTGAATAAGCTCCACATTTCAATTGCGTCCATCCCCTGCAGTTTCCTTCCCCATTTTATGCATCCTAAATCTTGCCTAATAACATCATAATTGTCTTTCCTCCAGCTATAACTCTTGCCCTGCGTTATATCCCGGACCCTTTCCATTGCTAAAGTAAATGTGACTGAATGTCGCTATCACCAAAGTACTCACCTGCCTCCAAACCTAACACCTGGCCTAGTTCATCACGGTAACATTGTGGTTGAAGAGTCCCTCAATGTTGCAGTGAAATATCAGTCCCGCTGCACGGAGACTATTGATGATCAGTGATGATGATAACAATTCAGATGAAGTAAGTGATGGATCTAAGAATATTCTGTTGAGTCAGTCCTATTTTTGTGCATGTGTTACATTCTGCATTAATCACTTTTCCCTTTTTAATTTACACAGCTCACCAAGAAAGCATATGTTACTCCAATTGTGCCAACCATTTAATGGCTGAGTGAGGGGCACTGCTTTCATGAAACTACTAGAAATAGGAATCTCAAACCTGCTCCACCATGGCTGATCTGACATTCCTTACATCCATTTTCGTGTGTTTTCCCCGTAACCTTTGATTCAGATCGATCAAGGATCTAACTCAGCCTTAAATATACACAAGGGCTTGGCCCCCCCTATTCTCCGAGCAGATGTCGCTAATGCAACTGCCTCGGTATTTTACAGCTTTGCTGTCAAAGAACATAGTCCATATACAATGCTCGCTACACTGATCAACAAGTGTACCTGAGTTAGTCAGTGGAGTTTAGAAGAATTAGAGGTGATCTCATTGAAACATATTGGATTCTTAAGGGTCTGAGGGTTCCTCCTCATCCCAATCTTAAATGGGTGCCCCCTTTATTCTGAGACCATGCCCTCTGGTCCTAGACTCTCCCATGAGGTGAAACATCCTCTCAGCATTTACCCCATCAAAACCCTTAAGAAAGATGGCTTTGAGGTATGTAGGGAAGAGGTGTTGGAAATTCTGGAAAGGGTGAAAATAGATAAGTCCCCTGGGCCTGATGGCATTTATCCTAGGATGCTCGGGAAGCAAGGGAGGAGATTGCAGAGCCATTGGCCTTGATTTTTATGTCCTCGATTTTTATGTCCTCGTTGTCTACAGGAATAGTGCCAGTAGACTGGAGGATAGCAAATGTGGTTCCCTTGTTCAAGAAGGGGAGTAGGGATAACCCTAGTAACTATAGGCCGGTGAGTCTCACTTCTGTTGTGGGCAAAGTCTTAGAGAGAATTGTAAGGGATAGGATTTATGAACATCTGGATAGGAATAATGTGATCAAGGATAGTCAACATGGTTTTGTGAAGGGCAGGTCGTGCCTCACAAACCTTATTGAATTCTTTGAGGTGACTAAGGAGGTGGACGAGGGTAAAGCGGTAGATGTGGTGTATATGGATTTTAGCAAGGCGTTTGATAAGGTTGCCCATGGTAGGCTAATGCAAAAAATACGGAGGTATGGCATTGAGGGTGAGTTGGAGGTTTGGATTAGGAATTGGCTGGCTGGAAGAAGACAGAGGGTAGTAGTTGATGGTAAAGGTTCATCTTGGAGCGCCGTTACTAGCGGTGTTCCGCAAGGATCTGTTTTGGGACCATTGCTGTTTGTCATTTTTATAAATGACCTGGAGGAGGGGCTAGAAGGTTCGGTGAGCAAGTTTGCAGATGATACGAAAGTTGGTGGAGTTGTTGACAGTGAGGAAGGATGTGTCAGGTTACAGCGGGATATAGATAAGTTGCAGAGCTGGGCAGAAAGGTGGCAAATGGAGTTCAATATAGGTAAGTGTGAGGTGATTCACTTTGGTAAGAGTAACAAAAAGACGGGGTACTGGGCTAATGGTTGGATACTTGGTAGTGTGGATGAGCAGAGGGATCTTGGTGTCCATGTACACAGTTCTCTGAAAGTTGCCACCCAGGTAAATAGTGCGGTGAAGAAGGCATATGGCGTACTGGCTTTTATTGGTAGAGGAATTGAGTTCCGGAGCCCTGAGGTCATGTTGCAGTTGTATAAGACTCTGGTATGGTCACATCTGGAGTATTGTGTGCAGTTTTGGTCGCCATACTATAGGAAGGATGTGGAGACACTGGAACGGGTGCAGAGGAGGTTTACCAGGATGTTGCCTGGTATGGTAGGAAGATCGTATGAGGAAAGGCTGAGGCACTTGGGGCTGTTTGCATTGGAGAAAAGAAGGTTTAGGGGTGACTTGATAGAGGTTAGGGGTTTAGATAGGTTTGACCGTGAGAACCTTTTTCCATGTATGGAGTCAGCTATTACGACGGGGCATAGCTTTAAATTAAGGGGTGGTAGGTATAGGACAGATGTTAGGGGTAGATTCTTTACTCAGCGAGTCGTGAGTTCATGGAATGCCCTGCCAGTAGCAGTGGTGGACTCTCCCTCTTTATGGGCATTTAAACGAGCATTGGATAGGCATATGGAGGATAGTGGGCTAGTGTAGGTTAGGTGGGCTTGGATCGGCGCAACATCGAGGGCCAAAGGGCCTGTACTGCGCTGTATTTTTCTATGTTCTATGAAACTCTAAAGGGTTCAGAAAAGATTTACAAGGATTTTACCAGGATTGGAGAGTTTGAGCTATAAGGAAAGGTTGAACAGGCTGGGGCTGTTTTCTCGAGAGTGCAGAGGCTGAGAGGTGACCTTAGTGAGGTTTATAACATCATAAGGGATATGGATAGGGTGAATAGACAAGGTCTTTTCCCTGGGGTGATGGAATCCAAAATTAGAGGGCATAGGTTTAGGGTGAGAGGGGAAAAGATTTAAAAGGGACTTAAGGGGCACCTCTTTCATGCAGAGGGTCGTGTGTGTATGGAATGAGTTGCCAGAGGAAGTGGTGGCGGCTGGTACAATTACAGCATTTAAAAGGCAAATGGATGGGTATATGAAATGGAAGGGTTTGGAGGGATATGGGCCAAATGTTGGCAAATGAGACTAGATTAGTTTAGGATATCTAGTCTGCATGGACGAGTTGGAGCGAAGGGTCTGTTTCCGTACTGGACATCTCCATGATCCTATGAATCCTGTACTAGCTGCAGGGTTCCAAGAGAACACTAAACAAGTGTAAGGAACAACTCCATATTTTCCACTGAACCACTTTACAGTGTTCAGATGTAATATTGAGTTCCACAACTTTAAAGCATTCATAGAATTTTATTCACAGGATATGGGTGTCAATTGCTAGACCAGCATTTACTGACCAGAGGGAATTTAAGAATCAACCACATTGCTGAGGGTCTGGAGCAATGAAATGGGTGGGTTTTCTTGACAAGTGACAATGGTTTCATTGTCATAATTAGACTCTTAGTTCCAGCTTTATATTGAATTCAAATTCCACCACCTGACGTAGCAGGATTTGAACGAGAGACCCCAGAACAATACCCGAGTGTCAGGATCAATAAGCTGGTGGCAATACCATTAGGCTGCCGCTGTGCTCCATTCTTCTGACATCCCCCACCAAGCATTCACTCTTTCTTCTGTGCAGACCCTCCAGAACTAAAACTCAATGCTGCAATCAGTGTCAGTACACCAATCACCATGTTCAGAACAATGGAGGAACTGTGTAATATTGAAGCATTCCCCCCCCATCCTCTTCCAGCCATGTCTCGTTAGCTTTGCCCTCAGCAGAGTAGTGGAGAAAGTGAGGTCTGCAGATGCTGGAGATCAAAGTTGAAACTTTATTGCTGGAACAGCACAGCAGGTCAGGCAGCATCCAGGAACAGGAGATTCGACGTTTCGGGCACAGGCCCTCATTCCTGAAGAAGGGCCTGTGCCCGAAACGTCGAATCTTCTGTTCCCTGGATGCTGCCTGACCTGCTGTGCTGTTCCAGCAATAAAGTTTCAACTCAGCAGAGTAGTCCCATGTTCTGCTCTTCACAACTAACATCTACTCCTACTTTCCATCTCTCGCACTCCTTTATCACCATTATCACTGCCTCTGTCTTTACACTCACCATCTGCTCCTCTTCCTCTGTAAACAGCTTGAAAATCCACCCATTTTCCAACACATTTCAGTTTTTCTGAGGATTCATGCCAGATTTGGAATGTTAGCTGTTTGTCTCTCCACAGGTGGAGCCAGACCTGCTGAGTTTCTCCAGCATTTTCTGTTTCCATTCAGGGATGATGGTAAGCAGCATGTCTTATCATGAAGTGTGGTAGAAATTCAGAATTCTCTTCTCAACAAAGTTTTTGAGGCTGGGTGATAGTTACAAAGTTCCAAACTTTCGGATGCTCTGATTATCAATCACTATTGGCCTGTGTTTGGTGTGTTTCCTTGTCACCAAGCCTTCTTTACATAAACTTTGATTTAGTCATTTTCAAGTTATGTAAATTAATTCCAAGGGGTACAGTAACAAAAACATCAAAATGTCACAGGAAAACCCTAATTTCAGAGTCTAAAGGCCTGTCTAATTATGGCGCTAGAGGATAAATCATTGGAGAAGCTTTACAAAAGCAGACTTGCTTCCATAACAGGGAATTACTTACCACATGATAGCATTATTAAGATGAACTAGTTAGAGGTTAATATAATTATCAGGAGCAAGAAATGCCATTGTCTTGCTCCATCTGAACCTCATGCAAGAGTGCCCAATACACTACAATCAGCATTCAAGTCCTGTCTGTGTTACATCATGAGGCAACTTCAACATTCACTCTTTCAGAACCAATACATGTCACAACCATATAGCTCATAGATTTAAGTTTCAGGTAGATGGAGTTAACATACAGTTTAGTCAATGATCTAATTAAATAGTAGACAAGGTTTGAAGGCTGAATGGCTATCTCCTGTGCCTACATTCTGATAACTGCAGTTGACATAGGGCAAGTAGTTTTATTTTCCAAAGTAGACTGAATTTCCTAGTGACTTTGCTTTATCCAGCTGAGGGTTAGAACTGAGAAGGATGCTGACTTGTATTGGCCACCAGCCAACAAACTATTCACTGAAACATTACCTCAGCAAGACTTTTTCCAGTAAGCTGATTTTAAACAAACAATGACATTTTCTCTGTGACATTGTATTTTAATTTCACCAGTCTTTTTTTTGGGTTTTAAAGAAATCTATTACCTTTCAGTAATGTAATGGTCTTAAGTTGCTCAGTAAAAGGACAGAAACACTTTAGGACTGACTTGTAATATGCACAGACAGGCAGGCCCTCTAGCAATGCTCCACCTTCAGTAAGACCTTGGCTGTACATCTACTTCAATACCACCTTCTTTCCTCAATACTGTTTTCCTGATGTCCAGAAACCTATCGATTTCCATAGACATAGAAGCAGAAATTAGGCCATTCAGCACATCAAGTCTATTCTGCCATTCAATCATGGCTAAGTTTCTCAACCCCACTCTCCTGCTTTCTCACCATGACCCTTGATAATCAAGAACCTATCTTTCTTAGTCTTAAATATACTCAATGATCTGGCCTCCACAGCCTTCTGTGGCAATGAGCTCCATAGATTCATCACTCTCTGGCTGAAGATATGTCTCCTTATCTTCATTCCCTTTACTCTAAAGCTATGCCCTCTGGTCCTAGTCTCTCCTACCAATGGAAACATCTTCCCAACATCCACTCTATCCAAGCCATTCACTATTCAATTTCAATTAAATCTGCCCATCATCCTTCAAAACTCAGAGTACAGACCCAGAGTCCTCAAACATTTCTCACACATTAAACCTTTCATTCTTGTGAACCTCCTTTGGACACGTGCCACGGCCAGTACATTTTTCCTGACTTATGGGGCCCACAACTGTGCACAATACTCCAAATGTGGCCCGATTTCTGTCTTGAACTTGCTCAAGAATTTAGTTTTGACAGTCACCTAGGATAGAGAATTCAAAAAATTCCCCAACCTCTGGTTAAAGAAATTGCACCTTGTGCCAATGTGGACATTCTTCTCTAGGGAGGTAATGCATGAGGAATTCTTTACAGCACAGGGCAGTTGAGGCTGTGCCATTAAGTATATTCAAGGCTGAGCGAGACAGATGTTTAATCAGGAAAAGATCAAGGGCTAAAATGTGATGCTCCAGGGCAGTGTTTTTTTGTTTAATATGTTTGCAAGAAAAGGGTTCTGCTGGATGCTGCTTTGAGAGAGAGGGTTGATATTGTACACATTTTACCTCAGTACAGTGAGCGCAGAGACAAAGTAGCAAGGATTCTCATGAAGCAAGGGGAAAACCTTACAAAACTTTGCTTAATATTAAACAATAAACCAGTGAAGCAAACACTGACACTGCAGTTTCAAGTGGGAAATAAAATTAACATTTCATAAATTACTGTTGTGAAATACAGGCCGTCATATCAAAGGTATTTCTGTTATTTACATCAGTGCTGCTCCAGATCAGAAGACACGGTCATGGTTACTTGATTCCATAATGCCACTGTAGTATTATAAAGAATATGAGTCTTATCTTGAAATAATGACCACAAAGAAAATCAAAACAAACATTTTCAGATCTGGAGATTGGACAAAAGGACTGTCACAGAGCAGAAATGGTGTCGAAACAAGGGATTCTATATTGGGGGTGGGGGTGTAGGATGGGGGAGATAAGAGACAGAGTCATCCACAGCCAAAAACAAGAATCCCTAAATTGTGTTTTGCCTACATGGTGCTAGCATGAGGGATATAACCAGCGAATCAACAGCAACTCGGGAAGGGAGGAGATCCTGCTGAAACCACGTCAAGGCTTCAGCCTTGTATTAATATGTAGCATCTCAAGAATAGCAGGTTCTGGGTTACGGTCTTAGCCAGATGCAAACTGGCATAAGAACAGGTCATGAGAATTAACATGTAGTTAAGGGGCTAGTGTGGAAAAGAAGATTTACCTTTGTATGGCAAAGCAGTCAGAATGCAAAAAAACACAGGACACGATAAAAGGACACTGATAATACAAGAATAAAGTGTGTTAGACTAGTCTAACAAAACAGTTAAATATGAAATTTGTTAAAATTATCTGTACATCGATGCACAAAGCATCGATAATAAAACAGGGGAGCTGGAGGCAGTGAGCATGGTTCAGTAAGGTTCACTGAAATACGACTACAGAATTTAAAGACTCCAAAATAACATTGCAAAGTATCGCATTTAGACAAGAGTACACTCCGTAGAGCACATACCCCCATCAAGCCGTGTTAACTCAACATTATTACAATTACACAGCTCACCCTTTAGGTTTTTTCCCCTTTCTTGGTGGATGCACAGTAACTACAAAACTGAAAATAAATCTTTTTAGTAAAACCTTCAATCTCATTGTGGAATGTTCAGGCTACATCCAACCACCTGATCTGAAAGAAATATGTAGACAAGTTAGGAAGATGAGAGTAAATCTGGAATCATAACTATCTGGGAAGTTCAACTTGATCAAAGTAGAGCAGAAAAAAGAAATTGGAGAACTTCTTTAAAAAATGATTAATGTACAGGACTTTGGAGATGGGATTAATTGGGTAGCTCTTTTAGGTGCTGGTACATCACAATGGGTCAAATGGTCTTCATCTGTACTGTAAAATCCTACAGTAAAACCTTTTAGAATGTGGATATCACTGGCAAGGTCAGCATGTGGTGGATATCACTGGCAAGGTCAGCATGTGGTGGATATCATTGTCCGCTCTTTCATTAGAACTATTCATGAAAGGTTAACTTGAAACATTAACTAGCTCTCTTTCTCTCTCTCTGCATGGATGCTGCCAGACCTGCTGAGTTGCTCCACCTTTTTATTTTTACATTTACAGCATCTGCAGCATTTTGTTTTTGAAATTACATTTTTGAAGAATATAAAACAAAATTCTAAAATATTTTACAGGCACACCAATAACAAAAGGAAGGCTGCAGTAGGAAGAGGACAATTAAGATTAAGGCAGATCATAACACATCGGACAGACAGACAGCAGTATTAGCTATTTGACTTTGGCATTTACCACAATGGTAGGACAGGGAGACCAGTGAACGATGGATAACTAATGAGATAAGTGCAAAGAAAATAAAAGTGCTGCATTAAATAAACTCATAAGACAATGTCCCTGATCTAGATGGATTGCACAAAATTTAAAATAAGCTAAGTGAGAGCTTGCAGAGGCATTATGACACACATTTAACGACTCAACAGAAATGGTGCAGTGTCAGAGGACTGATAGATCGATAGTCTAATTCATGTATTTGAGGAGGATATGACACATCCAGGGGATTATATGGATCAGTTAGCTTAATGTTGGAAAAATAATGCAATTCCTTCTAAAGAAGGAAATGGAAAGACATCTAAAAACAGTAAAAATAATGAGTAGTCAGCACAGACTTTAAAAGTGAACATATTGTTTGAGGAACCTTATTACATTTTTGGAGGTGGCATCAGAGAGACATAGGTTAGGTAATAGATATTGAAAAGGGCTTTGTCTATTGTGTGGCATCTTATCAATGAAAACAACCTTAGAATGCGATGGGGGACCAAGTGGCAGAATGGATTGTTAGCTGTCTTTGAGACTGAGATCAGAGTGGTGTTCCACAGAAATAGTGCAGGGTCCAGCAACATTTGGATTTTGCAATGAACCACTTTTCAGGTTTACAAACAACAATCTAAGTGAGGACATTGCTGGTCAATATTGAGAAGGAACCATGACAAGTGAGAGAAAAGACATGAACAGATTTGCAGAATGGGCGAGTAACTGGCAAACTTTGTTTAGCATCGATAATTCTAGGTACAGCATTTTGGTTGGAAGAACTAGGAGATCACATAATACTAGGAAGGTGAAAGTCTATGTTAGTAAGAGGAACAAAATAGTAAATCACAAAAAAAACTGTTCCACAGAGAGCAAACGTTCCAGGTTTTATTTTAAAGGGATGGAATCGTAAATAGGAAAGTTACATTAACTTCTTTGTGACTTTTTTTGACTGTACTTAGGCTACTGGATGCTATTTTAACATCAATATATAGGGACTGGGCAAGTCACAGAGAAGATTTGCAAGAATTCTATCAGAAATATGTCTGTACACATATCAGAAAAGGCTGAGTTGCTTTTCACTTAGAAAGATCAAGCAGTGACCTAATAAAATTATGAAAGGTTTTGAGAAAATTTATACTGAAAGAATGTTTTCACTTTTGCATATAATGAGAGGCTGTCAATATAAGGGAGTCACCATAAAAGAGGGAATGTAGAAAGAACTGGTCTTCTCTACAAAGAATACAAACAGCATCCCAGAATTAGCTGTACATCAGAAATTGAAAGGGTGGGTTGAACACAAAATAATTACATTACCAGAGAAGGAGCATTGAATAAATTGTTGTAACGGTGAGTTGATAAATCCTCACATCCTGATGGATTTCATCCTAAGGTCTTAAAAGTAGCTAGCAAAATAGTTAATGTGTTGATTTCAATTTTCGAAACCTCAGATTAGAAGAATCTTTTAGTTTGGAAAATAGCCAATGTAACCCCTTCAAGTAAAAAGGGAGGCAAAAAGCAGGACACTACAGGCTGATTAGATTAACCTGTGTCACAGGGAAAATATTAGAAGCTATTACTAAAGATCTCATAACAGGACATCTTGGACATGTTCAAGGCCTTTGGAATTTAGAAGAGTCAGAGATGATTTAATTGAAATACATAAGATGCTGAGGAGACTTAACCAGGTGGATGGGGAAAGGAGGTTCCCTCGTGGGGAAAATCTAAACCAGGGCTCACCAGGACAGCAATTTAAGACAGAGAAAAGGAAAACATTTTCTCTCAAAGGACTGAGCATTTTTAGAATTTCCTACGTCAAAAGGCAGTGGATGTAGTACCTTCAAATAATTTGAAGGCAGAGGTAGATAAGATTCTTGATGACCAAGGGGGATGAAAGATTATCAGGGACATGCAGGAACGTAGAGTTGAGGTTAAAATCAAATCAACCATGTCTTGTTGACTGGGAGAGCAGGCTGGAAGGGCCAAGTGGCCTCCTCATGCTCCTTTATGGCAATTCCATTACCAAGAGAGGCAAGAATATGGAACTCACTCCCACAGGGAATGGGTGAAGGGAATAGCATGGATGCATTTAAGGGGAACTTAGACAAGCACAAAGAGGAGAAGGAAAGAGGAACACGATGGTGGATGTGCAAAAAGCAAGGTAGGATGTTGCTACACCTACTGAAATTCTCCAGCACCTTTTGTTGGAATAATTTTGCTTGGCAGATATTAAGGTATGACAGGGCAGGCAGACAGAAAGATAAAGTGGTCATGAAAGGAGGAGTTACATTTCTATTGGATGCCTCCAAGTCTTCTACAGTCAATGAAATACTTTGGAAATGTAAACATTGTTGCAACGTAGGAAAACAATGTGCACACAGCCATCTCTCATAAACAGCAATGTGATAATGACGGATGATCGTTTTTTGTTATACCGTGACGTTAAAGGATAAATATTGGCTCAGGCGCCCAGCCATTCTCCCTACTCTTCTCTGAAATATCACCAGAGAGGGGATGTAGGGCCTCGTTTCAAAGTCTCATCTAAAAGACAGCACCTTCAAGACCACAAAGATAGGAGGCAACAGCTGCTTCTAAGTCATTTGGAAGGAAACGCAAGACTAGGAGAAATGTACTGCGACTGAGACAGCTTGCGATCTCGAAAGCATCCTTTTTAAGGGCAGTGTGATAATTTGTCCCTTATTTGCAATTCCATATCAGAAATGGAATATAAAACATACAGCTCAGGCTGATAGTGTGATGCTGCAGGGAAATGCCAAAGCACTTAAAGAAATCTGAAGACTTCATAACAATGCTGATATAAAATATTGTATTTTTGTAGGATTCTTCATCAGTAATACCAAAGTTTAAAAAAAATAGACAAGCAAAAGTAGAGCAAACACAAAACCGAGCCCAATCATCAGAAAGCTTCTCCTATATCAAACCCTGTTAAAAATGCACACATACATTCTTTATTTCAATAATAAACGCTAGAATGGGACGTAATCTGGGGGATACATCACTGAGAGAAAGTTCTCATAGGAAGAGGCACAGTGCTCCCAATCGAGGGTCTTCATCAACTGCAATAAAGAAAATAAAGTTGACAAACAGTACTTCTCAGCAATTCTAATAAAACTGTAATCAATGAATAGAGACCTGACACTAAAGCTCCCCAACGCACACCTTAACAAATATAGTTGATCTGACAGTGCTGTCTTGTGTGAAATTCCAGTGTCTTGTCATTTGAACTGTTTTACTAAATGCTATAATCTTGACATGAAAACAAGATGTACATCATACATTTCTACGTCACATTTCAAAAAGCATGGCAATGTTTTACATTCACAATGATTATTTTGAACTATGACCATTGATATTAATTTTCCCAAGAAATTAACAGTCACTGAATCATAGCATGCTACACCTTCCATTCTTTTGCATCCCACACCTATCCCAAATCCATCTCCCCCCACCACCCCAACACTCCTCTCTCCTCCAACAACTCCTTCTCCATCCCCATCACAAACTCTTTCTCCTGCAACACAAATACTGCTCCTCCCACCCACCTTACATCCAATGTGCACAGCTGACAAAATTCTCATCAATACTTGATACATTTCCATTCACTTCCTCTTATCTGATGATCTTAAACTTGTTGGGAATAACTTAGATTTTTGTTGACAGTGTACAGTCGCCATCATACACTTTTCTCCAATTTTTGTTTCTGCAAGCATTAATGAAAATGTAAATTGGGAGCGATTAATTACCGTGATTGCACCTGGCTCCTGCAGCTCACCCCTAATTCATCATCCTTGCTGGGTTAAGCAGTTTCAGTGGCTATAGCCTCCTCACAATGCAGACCCCATTACTTCGTTAGTTACACTCAGCTATGTTGAGAAGTGGTGGATCGCTGTCATTGCCCATTTGTACTAACCTGAATACAATTGTTCCAGTTTTCTTGACTTGGCTTATTTTCAACAATTTTAGCAGCAAACTTCAAAGCACGTCCAAATGTTTGGTGCACTAAGGCATGCTTATATGCAAATGTTAATGCCTAATGACAGACATACAAAACACAAACAAATATCAGAAAAACCCCAATACTATTTCACAAAGCACACATGACTGGGATGTTTTCATTAAAATACCACTGTTCTCTATATGCAGCCAGTGAAGTACTTTTGAAGTGCAGTCCTTGTTGTAATGGAGCCAGCCAATTTGTACACTGCAAGCTTCCACAAACAGCAACAAAATAGATAAACAAATTATCTGCTTCTGTGTCATGCCCAGAGATGGATAAATATTGACTAGGACATGGGGGAATCTCCACACAGATTCTCAGAAAGAACATCCCGTTTCTCTCACAATTACCTGCTGGTATTGTTGAGTTCATAATTTACACAATTATTCTCAGGAAAAAGTAGTATAATCACAAACGATGGATGAAACCAAATTGGGCAGGGCAGCACAGTTGACACATGATGAAATACAAGAAAACAGGAGTGGCATCTTGGTAGGGGGTGGCACGGTGACTCAGTGGTTAGCACTGCTGTCTCACAGCGCCAGGGACCCAGGTTCGATTCCATCCACAGGCGACTGCCTGTGGGGAGTTTGCACATTCTCCCAGTGTCTGCGTGGGATTCCTCGGGGTACTCCAGTTTCCTCCCAAAGATGTGCAGCTTAGATGGATTGGCCATGCTAAATTGCCCATTGTGTCCAGGGATGTGCAAGTTAGGTGGATTAGCCATGAGAAATGTAGGATTATAGAGTAGGGGAAGGGTCTGGCTTGGATGCTCTTCGGAGGGTTGGTGTGGACTTTGTTTTGAAAGTGTACTGTACGTTTAAGAGAGTTGAAGGACTTAGCAAGCATACAAAGTGCTAGAAAATTTACAATGCAATATTTGATCCAGCACCTCGCAGTACCGGGGTTGTTGTGAAACAAAAAACAAATTCAAATTCGGCCAACCAGTTTAAATCATGCCCCAAGATAAACTCCAATCAAGTTTGAATTTGGGATTTGAAAAATGTGTTGCTGGAAAAGCGCAGCAGGTCAGGCAGCATCAAAGGAGCAGGAGAATCAATGTTTCGGGCATAAGCCCTTCTTCAGGCTTATGCCCGAAACGTCGATTCTCCTGCTCCTTGGATGCTGCCTGACCTGCTGCGCTTTTCCAGCAACACATTTTTCAGCTCTGATCTCCAGCATCTGCAGTCCTCACTTTCTCCTCCCTGAATTTGGGATTTGACAATATTAAGACCAATGAAACGATCTGATGCTTTGGGGTATAAGACTGGGAAAAATTGAACAGCTGGGGGAGAATTGCCAAGCCACCAACGTATGCAGACTGCCCTGAGAATAGCTCTCTTATCTATCAATGACCTGTGAAACAGAAATCCCTAGGAAGAAGAAAAGAAGACAGGGGAAGATACTAAGAGAAGGTTCGACAGCTGGTTTTTAAATTTGAATTTTTTGGTAAATCTGAATCGGGAGTTTTATTGGACCAGTATTGTAGAAGGGAAAGGAAAAAATAGGTTAGAGAAAGGAGTCGTAATTAGTTGTTGGTTAATATTAATCTGTTAGACTTTTAAAAAATAAAGTTGTTAATTTTTACTTTAAACAGTGACTTTTGGGATAATTCTTAGCCTCTTGAATTTTAACAGATTTCAGCACAGGTTAAATCATTTCTGTGTTGCAGGTTTAAATTAGCAGGGGTGAGAGGGGGTGGGGTGAGGCGTGGAGTGGTTTAGCCCTGTGTCGTAATAACTTGATAGGCCAAATGGCCTGCTATCACATTACAAAGATTCGATGATTCTGTGAAGAGTCAGCTTGCAGAATTGGCAAATAAATTTCAATATAGGCAAGTTTGTGATTTTTGTGAAGTTGTAAGTTTGCTCACTGAGCTGGAAGGTTTGTTTTCAGACGTTTTATCACCATACTAGGTAACATCATCATCAGTGAGCCTCCGGCGAAGCACTTGTGTTCTGTCCCACTTTCTATTTATGTGACTTGGTCTGTCACGGTGGGTGATATCACTTCCGGTTCTGTCTCTGAGAGGTTGGTAGATGTGATTTTTGATGGAGTTCCAGTTTGAATGCCAGCCCTCTCGGAATACAGAGCGTGTCTTTATTTAGTCTGTCCCAGGAGGATGTGTTGTACCTGTCAAACTGGTATCCCTCATCACTCATGTGTAAGGATACTAGTGACAGTTGGTCATGTCTTTTGGTGGCTAGTTGGTGCTCATGTATCCTGGTGGCTAGTTTCCTGCCTGTATGTTTGTTTGATGTAATGTTTGTTGCAGTCCTTCCAGGGTATTTTGTATATGATGTTTGTTCTGCTGTTTGTGGATACAGGGTCCTTTAGATTCATCAGTAGCTGTTTCAGTGTGTTGGTAGGCTTATAGGCTACCGTGATGCCAAGGGGTCAGATTACTTTGGTAGTCATCATCGAAATGTCTTTAATGGTAGCATGGCCAGAGTCTCTGGGCGTGGTGTCTACTTGTTTGGGTTTGTTGTTTAAGAATCCGCAGACTGTGCTGATCAGGTAGCCGTTCTTCTTGAATACGCTGTATGGGTGTTTTTCTTTTGCTGCTCGTAGTTCCTTGGTGCTTCAGTGTGTTGTGGCTAGTTTAAGTAATGCCCCGATTCAACTCCGATAGTGGGTGTTGGGATGATTGCTCCTGTGGTTGAATGCCTGGTCAGTGTGTGTTGCTTTCCTGTAGATGCTGGTCTGCAGCTCTCCATTGGCTTTTCGTTCTAATATGACATCTAAGAAGGTGGGTCTGTTGTTGTTCTCCTCCTCTGGTGAACTTTCTACCAGTAAAGGGTGTTGTTTATGTCTTTGTGGGTTTCTTCTAATTTGTTCGGTTTTGTGATGACAAAGATGTCATCCACACAGCAGTCCCAAAGCTTGTGCTGGATCATGGGAAGGGTTGCTCATTCCAACCTCTGCATATCTGCTTCTGGTAGGAATCCTGATACTGGTGATCCCATGGGTGTCCCGTTGATTTGTTTGTAGGTCTTGTTGTTGAAGGTGAAGTGGGTTGTGATGCACAGGTCTACTAGCTTGAGGATGCAGTCTTTGCTGATGGAGTTGGCGCTATCTGGTGTTTGGGTCCTTGGTTCGTCTAGAAGTGCATTCAGTGTTTCTTTGGTCAGGCTGATGTTTATTGATGTGAATGGGGTAATCACATTGAAGGAAACCATGACCTCATCGACCTCTACCTTGGTGTCTTTGATGATGTTCAGGAATTGCTGGGTGGAGTGGATGGAGTGGCCTGAGTCTTCTATTAGGTGTTTCAGTTTGAGATGAAGTTCCTCTGCTAGTCAGTATGATAGTATGCCGGGAAGTGAGACTATGGATCTGAGGGGGATCCTGGTTTGTGTACCTTTGGTAATCCGTAGAAACGGGGTGTGTTGGATCCTTCAGGTTTCATGTTCTGGATGTCTGACTTGTTAATTTCACCTGTCTTGTAGACTTTCTTCAGTGTGGCTGTAATACAGTTTTCGAGCTGGGAGTCGGGTCCATCGCCACTTGCTGGTAAGTATTGGTATCTGTGAATAGTGTGTTTTCTTTTTCAATGTATTCAATACACTACTCACAGATACCAGGATACACGAGCACCAAACGGCAACCAAAAGTCACGACCAACTATCACTAGTATCCTTACACCCAGACGATGAGGGACACCAGTTCGATTGAGACAGTACATCCATCCTGGGACAGACTAAACAGAAACATGCACGGGAGTTCCTCGAGGTCTGGCATTCAGAGTGGAACTCCATCAACAAACACATTGATTTGGACCCCATTTAAAAATCTCTCAAAAAAATAACTGGAAGTGATATCACCCACCGTAACAGACCGGGACACATAAATAGAAAGCCAGACAGAACACCAGCGCTTTACCGGAGGCTCACTGATGATGTTACGGAGCATGGTAATGCAACATCTGAGGACAAATCTACCAGCTCAGCGAGCAAACTTACAACCTGAATATCGGCATGTGTCAGTTCGTACATTTGGGAACAGCAATATGGGTTTAGGAACAAAGAGATTTAGAGATACATTCACAAACAGCTTCAATGAGTAGCGTGGGTTACAAAAGGCATTCAAAATCAATTTACTCTCAGTTTCACTGCTGGGGGAAAGAAAACTGAAAACCACAATATTTATATTGAAATTGGATGGAAATCTAGCTACATCTTTCGTAAAGTCCTGTGAACAGTTCTGATAATATTACAAAAGGTTATAGGGAGATTGGAGAACTGACAAAAGGATTCACAAGGATGATACCAAAACTAAGACGACATACTTATCGGATTTCATAGGGTGAAGCTCCCTTTTCTTAGAAAAGACTGAGGGATAATCCAATAGAGATCGTCATGATTATAAAAGGATTTGACACAGCAGATATTGAAAAGACATTTCCATTTACAAGGCCACAATAAAGAGCCATAAATTTGAGAGAGTTGCTCATAAATCCAAAAGGCAATGGAGAAAAATAATCTTTCCCTGAGTGGTGGGGTTGTAGTGAACATTATGACATATTTAAGAGAAAGCTGGTAAGCAAAAGGGAAAAATGATTTAAAGGATCCGAAGGAGTGTACAGCATAAACAGAGGCAAAGAGCAGCTGGGATGAATGGCCTGTGTTGTATACTTGATGCAATGTTTTCAGCACAATACATCAATCATTAACTGTGCTTGCAAAATAAATAAGCAATGTTCATGTTACAGGATACAGAATCACGTGTCGATGCACTCAGAGCAGACTGAAGCATTAGACGCTGTAAATCAGGAAATACATGAACATTTAACTAATGTCAGCATTGTTAAATTACCTCAGGATTAAAACCAAATTATAGTTGGAGCCTCAGCAGTTACTCCAATTTTGCATCAATCTATCTGATGTGCAAGGAGGATTCTGATAAAAAGCTAAAAATGCTCCTGGCACCCAAAGAGGCAATGTGCTGTTAGATGAACTCAGCACATTCATACAGAAATAATCAAAGGGTTGCAACACTAATGCAGATCAAGAAATAACCCAACAGCCTTGAACAGCATAAAATTGCCAATGTCTTTCCTTCACAAAAGCAAACAAAGTCCAGGGTAACAGAAATCATAAACGTCCTCTGCAAGAAGGCTGTGAATGCAGGGGGTCAGTTGGAATCCTTAAAACTTGTTTGTTTGCTCAGGGGTGAGGAAAGCCAAATGAAGTGGGTTTGGGCCAAGGACCAGTTTCTGACCATGTGGTAGGACAGGCTTAAGGGACTGAGTGGACTGTTCTTGCTTTTCGCATTCAAGCTTGAGATTGCAACTTTAAACCTACATGGCCCAGCTGCTATCAAATCAGCTGGTATGAGGAAGACAGATTTCAATAGTGGTGGAAATAATGTTCACCTTTGCTCAACATTTGTAACTTACCTTATTATCAGTGAGATCAATCCACTTCTGAACTTCATCGAACGTGTCTAACAGGCTTTTGCGGACTTGGTCCCACTCATTCTCATGGTGACAGACGAGTTTGCTTGGTGCCATCTCATTGTGTAACTTGACCTGGAGAAGTGTATCAGCCAGTGCACATCCCTTTAGGCAAAGGGCATCGATCAGGGCAGACTTCTGCTTCTCCATCTCACTGAAAACAGGAAAGGCAGTCCAATACTGAGTGACTGGCTTCAGTAGGGGTTATGATGTGAATAGGTAGCTTTTTTTTGCATCTGCTGTCTTTACCCTAACACGTGCCAAGTCACATTCAGCCATCAATACTGAAAAGTATTGAAAGAGGAATTAGATAGGTTTTTGAAATTTTAACATTTTAATTTGCCATTCAGTAGGATCATGGCTGACCTGTCCTGGCGGATTGGTTCCTGCTTCAGCAATGCTCTGTTTTAAAATCTTCACCCGTATGTTTTCTGTTCTTCCATTGCTTACTAAGCTTTGGAAACTCCTGCAGCCAGACAAACCCCAAGGCTTTCTGCACACCCTTTGACTTTTATCCATCTCCAATCTCCATCATAGTCTTAGTAGCCAGCTCTGGAATTTCTTCCCTAACTCTCTCCTTTAAAGGTGCTGTACTTCTTTGACCAAGATTTGACAGACTCACCCTAACAGCTGTTTTCATGGTGGTTCACTGTCAAGTTTGCCCAGTAAATGCCCCTTTAGACAATGCTTCTTAATTTGTTTTTGAGATGTGGATGTCACTGGCATGATCATTTATTGCCCACCCCTAATTGCCCAGAATGCAATTCAGAGTCAATCACATTGCTGTGGTCTGGACTGACATGTAGGCCAGACCAGTTAACGATGACATTAGTGAACTAGATAGGTTTTTATGACAACTGATAGTTAAATGATTGTCACCAGGCTAGAGTTTTACTGAATTCGAATTTCACCACCTATCATGTTGGGATTTGCACTCCCAGAGTATAAGTCTGACTACCTGGATTAATAGCTCAGTGACAATAACATCATGCTACCACTACCCTACCCTGTGCAAGAAAGACTCTTTCCATAACTCTACAGACAAACTGACTGGCTTAACAAGCTGAGAAACTCTTATGGGAGCATATTTTAGTGCTAAAAGCATGCATAGGAAGTTACAATGAGATATAGACTGCGTAAATGCATGGGTGAAATTGTGATCAAAGAAGTGCAATGAAGGAAATGTGAAATCAACTACTATAGATCCCTGAAATACAAATCAAAATATAATCCCATAGAGGAATAAAGACATTTGGGGGATTTGCATGAAACGTTCAGCAATAGGAACACATAGTAAAAAGAAAGGATTACCTCAAGAGGGGCAGCAATAAAAACAGGAGGGAGGGTAAGGCCTTAGAGTGCACAATGCAGTTGTAGGGCCTTGGAGAGTGCACAATGCAGCTTCACCAGAATGGTATCATCAATTAAAGGGATAAACAATGGGAACATGGTAGAGATACATAGCTTTCACTATCAAAGTTTGAGGGATTACCTACATGTTTATTTATAGCTTAAAAATGTGTTGCTAGAAAAGCGCAGCAGGTCAGGCAGCATCAAAGGAACAAGAGAATCGACATTTCGGACATAAGCCCTTCTTCAGGATTCCTGAATTGCTGCGCTTTTCCAGCAACACATTTTTAAACTCTGATCTCCAGCATCTGCAGTCCTCACTTTCTCCTACATGTTTATTTATGTCAATGTATACCAATCTATATATATGTTCAGGGAAGTATGGTGCAGCAGTAATTTCACTGCCACTAATATCAGGAATACTCCAGAGGACCAGTGAGGACAAGCGTTCAAATCCCACATGGATGCCGGAAGAATTTAAACCCGATAAATTCTGAAAAATCTGGTTTTAAAAACTAGTCTCAGAAATGGTAACAATGAAACCATTGTCAATTATCATAAAAACTCATTTGTTCATTAATACCCTTTAGAGGAGGAAACCTGTCATCTTTATCTGGTCTGGTTTACATGTGACAGCAGGTCCACAGTAAAGTGGGTGACTTTTAATGCCACCACTAGACCAGACTTATCTGAGAGTATGGGGTCAACCTGTTGAAGTTATAACACAATACTTGTTGGCCAAACAGTACAGGCAGCAAACAATAAAGAGATAAGCGCATCCCACCTCATACAAATCAGATCTATGCACTGTAGTCCTGCTACACCCAGTTGGGAATAGTGGCAGACAATTAAACAACTCACTGGATAAAGAGGCTCCACATAATATTCCCTTCCTCAACGAAGGGGAGCCTAGCACATCAGTGCAAAAGAGAAGGCTAAAGCATTTGCAACAACCTTCACCCCGAAGTCCCGAATGGATGAGCCAGCTCAGCTTCCTGCACTGGTCTCAGCATCACCAGTTTTCAGCCAATCTGATTCACTTCACGTGATATCAGGAAACGGCTGAAGGCACTGGATACTACAAAAGGTATGGGGTCCTGACAACAGTCAAGCAATAGTGCTGGAGACTTGTGCCCAGAATTACCAATGCTGGTCTAGTATGCTAGAACACTGGATCCAACATGGAAAAATACGCCCAGGTATGTCCTGACAACAGCACAAATCCAACCCTGTCAATTACTGTCCCATCAGTCTACCACTGACAATCAACAAGGGGGTGAAGGTATTGCTGACAGAGCTATCACATGGCATCTACTCAGCAATAACCTGCTCACTGGTACTCAGTTTAGGTTCCACTCAGGCCAGTTTCTGACTTTTTTACAGCCTTGGTCCAAATTTGAACAAAAGACTCCAAAAGAGTTCAAAAGCAAAACTCCAGAGGTGTGCTGAGACTGATCATCGTTGATGTGAAGTCAGCAATTGACGGAGTGTGGCGTCAGGAACCCGAGTAAACTTGGAGTAAGGGGAGAGCATTCTGTGCAGGTGTGAGTCACATTCAGCTCAATCATGATGGCTGTGATTGTTGAAGGGTAGTCATCTCAGTCACTGCAGGAATTCCTCAGGGTAGGTATTTTCAAATCAACCTGTTCAAAGAAGTTATTATACACCTCTGGAGCAGGTGGAACTTGAAACTAGGTCTCTTGGCTCAGAGGTAAGTTCCTCAGGGTAACATCCAAGATCTAGCAACTTTCAGCTACTTCATCAATGACATTCTCTCCATCATAAGGTCAGAACTAGGGATATTCACTGATGGTGCAAAATGTTTAGCACCATTCGTGACTCTTTAGATACTGAAGTAATCCACAGTCACGTGGATTAAGACCTGGACAATATCCAGGTTTGGACTCACAAGAAGCAAGATACCCAATTGCCAGGCTAAAACCATCTCCAACAAGAGAGAATCGAGCCATCTTCTTTTGACATTCCCCACTATCAACATCTTGAAGGCTACCATTGATCAGAAATTGGGCTGAAACAGCTGTATAAATACTGTGGCTACACAAACAATCCAAAGGTTGTGAACTTTGCAGCAATTAATTCACCTTGACACCCTAAAGCCTGTCCACCATCTCCAAGGTACAAGACAGGAGTGTGATGGAATGAGTGCAGCTCTAACAATACTCAAGAAAATTGACACTACTGAGGACAAAGCAGCCCGCTTTACTGGCACTCCATTCACTACCTTAAGCAATCACTCCCTCCACCACTAACACTCAGTAGCAGCTGAGTGTACCATCTACAAGATGCACTGCAGCAACTTTCTAAGGCGTCCTTGACAGCAGCTTCCAAACCTGCAACTTTTATCTCTTAGAAAGACAAGGACAACATGATATCTGGAAACATCGCCACCCGCAGGATCCCCTCCAAGCCACACACAATCCTGACTTAGAACTAAATGTTTTCAGTGATTTGTGGCAGAGTGGCACGTTGGCTCAGACAATACTTATTGTCCACTCTAAATTGTCCTTGGGAAGGCAATGATGAGCTGCCTTCTTGAAACACTTTGGGTTATAGGAATATACCTGCTACTGCTGGGGAGGGAGTTGCAGCTTTTTGATGCAAGTGAAGCCACAGTGAAGCAAGGTGTCATTAAATATAGAATCAATATTCCCAGAATATGAGCCTGAGGGTCTGGATTATAATATCATCATAAGGTTACCCTCTACTCTCCAAATATTCCCTTCACTATTTCTTCATTGTGGCTGGGTGAACATTCTAGAAAATCCTAAAGCCCCATTCCCAACAGCACTGTAAACAAATGGCAGAGCAGTGGCCTACTCCCACTCCAATTTTCTATGTTTCCATGTAGCTACACCAACTGCAGCAGCTCAAGAAAGTGGCTCACCACCAGCTCTCCAAGGTTAATTAGGGATAGGCAATAAATGGAGACCTAACCAGTGATACCCACAACCCATAAAAGAATAAACTGTGTGTGGATGGAACAACATTGGTAATAATATTACTCACACTTGCATAATACTGCACAGTAATGCTTATCCCATATAAAAATAACAAGATGTTCAGCTGGAAGTAATGAATATGCAGGCTGAGACTCCTCAGAATGGAGACTCAGTCAGAAAGTATGAGTCTTGATAATTACATGTCTGAGGCCTGCAATATTAAAAAAATTAATTCGATGCAGGATATATAGAAAATTTATGGGACAAATATGTATGATTGCTAACAATAAAAATATTCTAAAAGTCAAGCGCTGGTTAAAGATTTATAAGGATTTCTTGCCTGCATTAATTCCCTGCAGATGTCACTGTTGCTATAGTTATGAGCACACATCTGCTTAAACATAAGCAGCTAATGGCTTCTAACTTTAACAGGAGTTTTAAGAGCTGTGATTACTCAGATGAGCTTAAAGAGCTATATATTCTACACCTGTCATTAGGTCGGGTTTTATATTCTGGGTCTGCAAGGGCAACAGTTGGAACTGTCCAATCATGATGCTCCAGCCATCACGAGCTGAGGCAGGCAAACTTGACACTCAATATTTTGATATTTTTTCGGCCTACGCTTTCTGACTGCAGACACATGTTTTGACAAGGTACCTTTTGATAGTGGCAGCATCTGGTCTTGGGTCATTTTTCATGGCCAAATTGGTAACCAGGGCACTTTGATCAATGTGAGAGATAACCACATCAGCTGCTTGAATAATTTCATCAAGTCTCTTCATCCGATCCTGAGAAAGGGAAGCAAGGTTTTGACAGTCTAAGTTCAAATCGTATTACAGCCCGAGAATCTGAATTCAACCGTTTAATAAAATCTAGAAATAAACAAAAACAGCTCCAACAAAAGTCTAAGCAGCTCATTATAGGGAAGAAAACTTCCTCCTCTTGCCTGGTCTGCAACTACATATGACACTAGTTCCACAACTTAACTGAGTTTTGTCCTGGCCTAATAAGACATTCAGTTTCATTCCATGGTTAGAAAAAGCCTACCACCACCTTCTCAGGGCAACAAACACCAGCTCATAGGATGTGGGGGTCACTGGGAAGACCAGTATTTGGTACCCGTCCTAACTGTCCTAGTGGAGCAGGCTCAAGAGGTTGAATGAGTCAAGATTAGAGTGGTGCTGAAAAAGTGCAGCAGGTCAGGCAGCATCCGAGGAGCAGGAAAATCTACGTCTCGGGCAGGAGGACGTTCCTGATGAAGGGCTCCTGCTGTGCTTTTTCAGCACCACTCTAATCTTGATTCTAATCTCCAGCATCTGCAGTCCTCACTTTCGTCAAGAGGCTGAATGGCCTACTCCAGTTCCTATGTTCTTTCTAGGACGTCTTAAGAGGAAAGCTAAGAGTTAACATCATTGTTGTGGTTCTGGAGTCACATGTAGGCCAGACGAGGGAAGCTTTCCTTCCCGAATGGATGATGTGAACCAGGTCAGTTTTTACAAAAGGAGACAGTTGTCATGGTCACTATTACTGAGAATAGCTTTAAATTTCACTCATTTAAATTATTGAATTCAAATTTCGCCAGCTGCCACAGTGGAAATTGAAACCATGCCCTGACAGCATTGACCTGGGCCTCTAGATTACTAGTCAGTGCCATTACCACCTTGCCACAACCTCCTTATTGGAGATGTTTGCACATCATCTGAAAAATAACGTACATATATAGCTGCTTGAAGTGAGCACAATGCAGAAATGAAAAACAGCAGGACAGCAATGTCAAGTTCGAGGTAAAACACACCTTTGATGAGTTGAGGTTGGAAAGATTAGCGATATGTACAGGCAAGTGATTAGGGTACTCTGATACCAACTCCTCGTGCAGATCCAACCTGTAACAGAAGAAAGTATTCACGTTTGTTCAGGGCATGCTAACTAGACTAGGCTGGACTGAGTGTTATTAAAGACAGATATCTTTGGATAAAATGGGAAATCAACGGAAATGAGGGATGTATGTGGCAAGTAGTCCTTTGAGAAAGGGAACATGTGGAGACAAGTGCTCTGACAATTAATAATATTTAAACTTTCAATTTTAAAGGGATTTAAAGACCAAATAAATGGAAACAAAAATCACAACTTTGCTCTTTTCATGAGCATCTTGTCTCAGAGCTGTTTATAACGTTTGGTGATACTGTTTTGAACTTTTGCGATGTAGGAAGGGTGGCAGCTAATTTACACTCCACAAATTTCAATAAACAGCAATATGATAATGGGCAGAAAATCTTTATTATTGTAATGTTCATTGAGGATTTTCTTTTTGCCAGGACATCAAGAAAACCTTCCTTTGCTTTTCTTCAAAATAGTGCCATGGGGCTGGATTTTTGACCTCCTGATTGGTCCGATTAGAAACACTACAGCCTATGAGCATATGCAGCAATCACAGAGCCATTAAGACAGCCAAGGACAAATACCGATCCAGTAGAGACCCAGACAGACACCCAGTGACTATGGCAAGGACTGAATGACATCACAGGTTCTAAAAAGAGACAGTGCAAGACAGCAGACGATGACACATCCCTCCCAGATCGTCTCAACGCCTACTGTGCTCGCTTTGAGCAGAATTCCGGCAGAGAGGGAACACCTATTCTGACGAACCTATCCCAACAGTCACTGCATGAAGGTCAGATCAGTTTTCCTCCGTGTGAATCCAAGGAAAGCGATGGGACCAGATGGAGTACCAGGCCGTGCATTCAGAGCATGCGCAGATCAACTGGCAGAGGTCTTCTCGGACTCTTCAACCTCTCCCTGCAGCAGGCCACTGTCCCTGCCTGTTTCAGGAGGGCCAACGTCATCCCTGTGCCTAAGAAGGCTCATGCAGCATGTCTAAATGACTACCGCGCAGTGGCCCTAACTTCGGGGGTCATGAAGTGCTTTGAAAGGTTGGTCATTAATCAACTCCAGCCTCCTCACTACTCTTGACCCACTCCAATTTGCCTATCGGACCAACAGATCCATGTCAGATGCCATATCACTTGCCCTTCACTCCTCCCAAGAACATCTTGACACTAAGAACAGCTACGTATGAATCCGACTCATTGACTACAGTTCAGCCTTCAACACTATTATCCCCTTGAGACTGATTACTAAACTTAGTGATCTCTGACTAAACCCCACTCTCTGCAACTGGATCCTCAGTGTCCTGACCCACAGGCCACAATCACTGAAGATTAGGGAAAATATTTCATCCTCACTAACACTCAACAGCCCCCTACTCGGATGCTGCCTGAATTGCTGTGCTCTTCCAGCACCACTGATCCAGAATCTGGTGTCCAGCATCTGCAGTCATTGTTTTTAGCCCCCTACTGTACTCACTGTATACCCATGGCTGCGTCGCCAAATACCAAATAGCTAATGCCATTTACAAGTTCGCTGATGACACCACCATAGTCAGTCGAATCTCAGACGGGAGGTGGAAGACCTGGAAAAATGGTGCACTGAGAACAACCTCGCTCTCAATGCCGGCAAAACCAAGGAACTCATTATTGACTTTCAGCGGGATGTTACTCATGCCCCCCCGACACATTAGCAGTACAGAGGTGGAACGAATGGAGTGTGTCAAGCTCCTAGGATTGGTCATCCACAACAAGCTTTCTTGGACGCTTCATGTGGATGGTCTGGTTACAAAGGCCCAACAACGTCTCTTCTTCCTCAGGCAGCTGAGAAAATTTGGCATGACAGCGAATACTCTTGCCAACTTTTATAAGCCCGCTGTCAAAGAAAGGCTGCCAGCATTTTCAAAGATCCATCCCACCCTGGCAATGCTTTTCTACAACCTCTACCTCTACAAGCCTGAACACACACACACACCCCCCAGCCGGTTTCGCAACAGTTTCTACCCTATTGTTGTGAGAATACTGAATGGACTTAAGAACTTTTAGCGTTCGCCGGTACCTGTGTTTTGGTTTTTACTGCTGTTTACCTATTATTTACCATTTATGCGACTTAACTTTGTGATCTGTCTGTATTGCTCCCAAGACAAAGCTTTTCATTGTGCCTCGGTACACGTGACAATAAATTCAACGTGAGGTATTGTTAAAGAGGCATTTGTAAAGGGATAAATATTTGGCTGGATACTGTAGAAGGCTCTGTTGGTCTTTTTCAAATGATACCATCAGATAGTTCAAATGCATCTGAAAGGGCAGAGACTCAATTTCATGGCTTATCCAAAAGATGGCACCTCCAGCAATACAACGCTTCCCTATGACTACAACAGAGCACTGGTGTAGGTTTTAATGTTCAGGGATTTAGGATGAAACTCAAATCCTCAACCTTCCAATTCAAAGATGTGAAATGACTCCCAATAATGCCATGATGACAAACAATAACAGAAACTGAACAGTGTGAATGCTGCTAATCTGAAATAAAACAGAATGCACTGGAAGTATCCAGCAGGTCTGCAGAGAGAGAAACAGAGTTAATGGTTCAATTCGATGATTTTTTTTCTGATTTCCAAGTTCTGAAGTAAGATCTTTGACCTGAAATGAAATCCTGTCCCGCACTTGTTCCATTAATTCTACCAAATATACGAGCAAGTAATAAAACTGCTTTCAGAGAGTATAAAGGTAATGAATACACCTTGGTATGTTTATGATATTCTTGTAGATAAACAAATACCAGCTTTAACAAGCTGATCTTCAGCTAGCCACAGGAATATAATCCAATTCTAGATTATGTAAATAAAAAGGTACAATGGCTCTGTAGCAACACTAGGAGATGGGTTTGTATTTCTGGTGGGATAATTAACCAGTCAACAACTCAAACCAGAAAATTAGTCAATGCTCGCACAAACCTTCAAACTAGCAACCCAAATTTTGAACTGGGTGAAAAACAGGTCAAATGCTCTCTTGCAGCAAGGTCACTATAGCTACGAGCTCGTGTTTGAGCACCCCATCTTCACTGCCAGCTATAATATTATCTTCCTCACTATTTGTTCCTAACAAATTAGGTGAATTTGTGTTCCATACTTGGGTAGCCATTGTATTCTGAGATCTCGAATGGCCTCTTCGAACATTTCCTTTGGTTCTTTCTCCTTCTCTTTGCTGGACTTTTCTTTGTTTCCATCCTTGGTCTTGTTTGGAGGTGATATGAGATGGTAGTACAAACTGTGTACATCCTGAAAATAATCAATTACACAGAAATTACTCACAGGGTCAGTAGGAATCAGTCACTTTTGTTGTGGCAAATTCACCAACAGTGTATTAGACACAAAACCGGAAAATGCCGGTAATGCTCATCAGGTATGACAGCATCACTGGAGAGAGAAACATGAACAAGGAGCAAGGAGTAGGCAATTTGGCCCCACAAGCATGCCATGCCATTTCATAAGATCATGACTGATCAGATTGCAATTATAAATCCACATTCTTGTCTATCTCAATAACATTTTCCCTCTTTGCTTACCAAGAATGTATTTAGTTGTGCCTTAAAAATATTCAAACATTCCTTCCTCAGAAGGCAAGATCCAAAATTCAAAATGGAGATAAAACATTTTGGGCAATACTCTATTTTAAATAGGTCTTATTAAAGTGACTCCTAGTTCGAGATTCTCCCAGAAGATGAAATAACTTCTTCACATCTACTCTGTGAAGACACCACCTCTGCACCATCCCCCCCCAAACCTCATCCCACACCCCCCCGCCAAAAAGAGGATCTTATATGATTCAATAAATCAGCGTTATTATTTCAGACTCCGGTCCCACTTTGACAATGAAGCAGCTCTTTCAGTGAAGCGATCCCACAGCAACAGTCAAAAATGCAACTGCAGGCATTCCTTGGGCTTAAAAAAATACCTAGCAATCTATGCAACAGATGTAGCCTTCTGCTGCAGCTCTGCACTTGGAGCATTTATTCATGAAAACCAACACAATATCTGCTCAACTCCTGGACAGAAGGTTTAAAGACTGCTGAGGCTGACTGTCAAAGAATTAAAACAGACACTTCTAAATGAGGGCAGTGGGAAGGACTCAGAGGGGAGTCAGGGTCTGATTTGCCTTGGTATTCAACACGATCACTTGGGAATTGGAGATCATTGAAGGACCAAGGAATTGGGGAGTGGGGGGGTGGTCAAAAGAAAGGGGAGAGAGGAAAGGCATCTACTGACTATGTTGCAATGTTTATCCATTCCCCAGAACACTCTGAAATCCACCAAGCTCAGTTACTGAGCTGGTAAGACTCTGTTATCTGGTACTAAGCATTATGTACTGCGGTGGCTTCTCAAACCACATGCTTGGAAGTGGCCCACCATTCAAGACAGTGTCTTGAGCTGTCAGCAGCCTAAGCTCTGGAATTCACTCTTAAACCTTGCCATCTCTCTCTCTCCTGTAAGATATTCCTTAACATGTACCTCTTTATATTTCTGTGCCAAACATTTGTCTGATAATGCAGCTGTGAAATGGCTTGAGATGTCTTACTCGTTTAAAGACTCTATATAAACGTAAGCTGTTGTTGTGCAGTCCCCAGAGATGAAAGGGTTTCAGATCTGAAATATTAACTCTGCTTCTCTCTTAGCAGGCCTGCTGATCCAGTTCAGCATTTGATGCTTTTTTCCTCCAGATCTCCAGCACCACAGCATATTGTTTTTGTAACAGGGTTAAAAACACTCCTGTTTCTCGGTATTAGAAATGACCTGTCTTGAGTTTCCAGGTGCAGAATCGGTGGTTGATGAATCACTGTGTACAAAGAGCCATGAAGTTCACTTCCTAATGGAGCAATCACCTGCAACCGTGAAATCACTAACCAGCCAGAACAAATCATAGACACAAACACAGGACAATCAGTGCTCAACACCTGCATCTACAGAAACAGTTGAGTTGCAGAATGATTCATCTACTCTGGGGAGGTTCCATTATGTCACAAATAGAGTCGCTCTGCACAAATATCACTTCACCCTGTTAAAAGGGATAGCCTCCACTACATCCCATAATTTGGTAACTAAGTCACAGTAGCACAAAACAGTCACTCTAAAGTCAACACTTACAAACCATGGATACCAACAGCTGATTCACACCAAGCAGCCAGGTTTGTACTTTCACAGAAAAATGAACACAATCATGGATTTCAGATGCAAAGGAACAAATCAATGCACATTTTTACAGCGCCAATCACAACAGAGAGCTCTCAAAGTATTTGCAGCCGATGACTTAAAATGCTGATAATCCATTGGTGAAGTAGTCATAATTCCAGAGGACAATAGCAATGCTCTCTTAATAGAGGGAACAACCAATGGTGAGTTTAACTTGAGGATCACCACACATTAGATGAGGGGCAAAGATGAGAAGGAGAAACCTTCACGGTAACCTCAGACTCAGGTCCCACTTCCAAGATGTAGCAGCTCTTCCAGTGAAGAGATCCCAGAGCAATAGTCAAATATTCAACAGCAGACAGTCCTTGGGCCTGAAAAAATACCCAGAAATCTATGCAACTGATGCAGCCTTCTGCTGGATCTCTGCACTTGGAGCATTTATTCATGAAAACCAACACAATATCTGCTCAACTCCCGGACACAAGGTGTAAAGACTGCTAAGGCTGACAGCCAAAGAATTAAAACAAACACTTTCAAAACAAACACTCAGATGGTATGGAAATTGAATCAACCATCCCACTACATCACAAACTAGCCATCCAGCCAACTCAGCTAACTGACCCCAGACTAAACGCAACTGTACATTTTTGTGTCCATTCAGGGTCAGATATAGAGTTTCTGGCTGTGATTGGAATTTATGGCTCATTGTTGAAGTTGATGAAAACAAAATACTGTGGATGTTGTAAATCTGAAACCAAACAGAAATTGCCAGAGAAACTCAGCAGGTCTGACAGCGTCTGTGGAGGCAGAAACAGAGTTAACATTTTGAGTCCAGTATGACACTTTTTCATTTCTGAAGGAGAACGTGCAGGCAATGGTATTCCCATGTGTCTACTGCTGTTGCCGTTCTAGCTGGTATAAGTTTACTTTTCTTCAAAACAATGGTTTGGGACATGTTCTGCCCACCTGAGATCTCAGTTTAGAATATTCTGGTGAAGTCACTTCACCTGATGACAGAGCAGTGCTCCAAAAACTTGTGACTTCAAATAAAACTGTTGGACTATAACCTGGTTTCATGTGACTTCTGACTTT
This sequence comes from Chiloscyllium plagiosum, assembly GCF_037043375.1. Taxonomy (NCBI): domain Eukaryota; kingdom Metazoa; phylum Chordata; class Chondrichthyes; order Orectolobiformes; family Hemiscylliidae; genus Chiloscyllium; species Chiloscyllium plagiosum. The sequence goes on along the minus strand of NW_028270149.1, from coordinate 5,200,470 downwards.
GTCCACCTTGGTCCAAAACAGCACCTCCACACGAAAACTGCGGCACATCAGAGAGTCGGTAGAATGATGTGCTTCCAGCTGCAAAGCCAGGGGAGGAGGGCTGGAGGTGGTTACAGAAATAGGGATGGACTAATACACAATGAGTTTAAAAACAAGGACGAAGATTGTGAACACGTGGCAAGGAAGGAGCACAATGACACAAAACAATAGAACTTAAAGAGAGTTGAGTGTGGATGCAACTGAGGAATGCATTAATTGTGTTGACTAAAGAATGTGGTTCATCACCATCACGTTTCTCCACAGCACAAAAATCAGATGTCAAGGAAGACTGAATAAACGGGGTTTGGAGATGATATCCCATAGGGTCTTCAGAATGGCCCTGGTGCTTAAAACAGTAAAACTGAAAGATTAGTTGCATGGGTTACACATGCATTCCCTTGAATGCAGAAGGTTAAAGGGCAATTTGACCAGTCTACCTTTGAACAAGGGTACACAATCTTAGAGAAAAACAAGAAGTGCTGCAAATACTCAGCACATCTGACAACATCCGCTGACGGAGAAACAGGGCTAACATTTTGTGTCAACGAAATCTTAAATTTGGAGCTAGATTACTCTGCAATAAGAATAGGAAACACTTTCCAACATGAAAGGGGGCAATATTTTTGAGATTTGTCAACTGAAAGGCTGAGGTGCTGAAGGACCCCCTGCGAGTTCCCTTCTGAGCCACACGTTATCCTGACCTCCATTTATTCACTAACGCTAGGACAAAATTATACAGAACTCCCTCCCTAACAGCTGCGTGGATGCACTCACTTCATATGGAAAACAGCAGCTCAAAGAAGCAGCTAACCACCATTTTCTCAGGGCAATTTGGGATGGGAAAGAAATGCTGGCCCAGTCAATAATGCCCACCTCCCACGAAAACATTTAAAAAACTAGATTTTTGATAGGTAAGGTATACAGGTCAGGTACTCATTATCTGTACACCTGAAAACTAAGAAGATCGAAAAACAAAAGGTATTTTCAAATGTGGACGTGAACAAACTCGTCGATACACAGAGTTTGCATCCTTTGGGGAAAAAAAAATTCCTTTTAGGTCTGTTTAGGTCCTTATGGTCAAGGAAAAGATTCTTTCCCAAAGGCCTACAGTGGACTCAAAACCGAAAATATCCTTTATCCAAAACCAGCTGATCCTGAGGTTTTCAGCTAAACGATCCCTGACCTGTAAAGTGATATCGAACAAAGACAAACAATTAATTCAGTTTCAGATCAAACTCAAGCTAACAGAATCTCAGAAATGCCCAGAGGGCTTAATATTTTATCCTTGGTCCCATGTTCCTTTACACATGCAATAGGGAAGAGCTAAACCTACAGTTTGTGCCAATGTGTAACAGATGCCATCTCTCATTAAGGACCAAACATGATGAACAAGAGGCTAGGCTGGTGCCTGTGTGACTAGATAAATAACAAGACTTACAGCTTTCTTGCCCATTTCCGTTTTCGAAAGTGTGAGTGTTCCAGTGAGTTGGCAACCAATTTCAATTCCTTTTGGAACTCTGGAGGATGAAAGAGGAAATGAATTCCACCTTGTTGCACACTGAGACAGAAACATTCTCAGAAACAGAAAATGTTGGGAATACACAGTAGGTCAGTCAGCCTCATAAGGTAGATCTGGTGTCAGGAAATGAAAGCTGAAGAAGGTTGGAGACGAAGGGATAATCTATTCACAGGACGGAGTCTGTTGAGTGGAACAAATCTCAAACTGCTTGTAAGAAAAGAACGTTCTGACTGTGACTCTGATCTATTGCCTTTTCTCCCTCCTACCTCTAAGGCTTTTGCACTGCACTGCAACACTAAATATTTTCATAGTTTATCGGTTACATTTTGAATGTAACAACAGTTGAACCAAATACATTGAATCATAAAGGAGGCCCAGGGGCCTTTCTGCCTTGATTGGATCAGTGGGAGAGCTCTCAAATTGATCTCACTGACCTTGCTCCTTCCCCAAATCCCTGTATTTTATTTCCTTTTCAACTATTAATCCATTTCCCTTTTGAACAGGAAAAACGCAGCTGCTTCCAGTCCCCTGTCAGTCAGTTGTTCGGATTTGGAATATACTCACTGCATTTCTTTATTTCTCCATCTCCTTTCTGTTGTTACTAATTATTTTAAATCAGCGTCCTCTGGTTTCTGACACTCCTGCCAGTGAACACAATTTCTCCTGATTTACTCAATTTCATCCCTTCTAATTAGGCTGTCTTTTCTCTTTGTATATACTAGCTGATGTAGTCTTTTTTTTCTTAAGGTTTGCAAGGTTATGGGGTAAGAGCTGACTGCTAGGGACGTAGGATCATCAGAGAGTTGATCCAGACATGATAGACCTCCTTTTGTGTTGAATGATTCTACTATTTGCCTTCTGTTAAACTTAATAGTTGTTCCTCAGTCAATGTGAGTAGATTTACAAGAATGATACCTGGACTTCAGGTGCCAAATTATGAGGAGAGATTCTACAAATTAGATCTTTTTTTCAGAATTTAGAAGGTTAAGGGTGATGTGACCAGAGTCTTCAAGATATTAATGGGAAAAGATAGTGTAGATAAAGATAAATATTTCTACTGGTTGGACATTTTAGAAATAGGGGACATAGTCTGAGAATTAGGGTCAGATAATTTCGGAGAAATATTAGAAAGCACTTCTATACACGAAAAGTGGTAGATGTTTGGAATTCTCTTCCACAAACTGCAGTGGATGCAGGTTCAGTTGTTAAATTTTAAATCTGAGATACATAATTTTTTGTTAAGCAAAGGTATTAAGGACATGGGCCAAAGACAGGTGTATGGAGTTAGGTCACAGATCACCCAAGATCTCACTGAATGGCAGAGCAGGCTCGAGGGCCTGAATGGCCTACTTCTGTGCCTAAAAACAGATTCGCTATTCAGTCATCTCATTTGTGGGATTTTACTGAGTTCAAACTACCTCTGCATTTGGCCTCATCACAACAACTAGTAACACTTCCAAATTAATTCCTTGGCTGTGAATTTCTTGGAAATGTCATGATGACAGGATTAAAGAACTGCAAGTTTTCTTCCTGGATGATGAGAAATAAAAGGCTTTAGAGTGCCCTGACTTAATTTCACAATGTGAGAGATGAACAAAACCTTACAAAAGAGATTTGGACCAACATTCATCGAGGCTATTATGGTAAATTAAACAGTACTTTGTATTTCCTGTACCCAAATGATGGTTCTCATGCTCCACTACTATTAAATAATTAAACATGACAACTGCATTATCATTTCTTTTCTTCATGTGGACATGAGCAGTTATTCTTTTTTTTTGAAACTTGGGGCATAGTCATAAACACTACTGAAAATGAGGAACTCTTCAAAAATACATACACCCCAGGACAGAGTTTGCCTGATGGGCATTCATACCAGACCACTAGGAGCTGAGCCAGCATGATGGAATGGCAAGATCTTGTATAAAGATGCTGTATATTTCTTTTTTCAGTCTTTAAATCTTGGATTCTGTAAATCTTGGACCAATTACTTACTTGTCATCCGGCAATGAAGTGACGTAGAATGGAACCGTGTATTTTGGGGGCAATGTAAGGGAGCAAAACTTGCTCTTGTTGAGTAGCGCGTTGACATGGGTTCGGTAGACGTCCAAGTTCAGTGGAGTTGGGAGCTTGCGATCGATTTGGAATGGCAGATCATTTAAATGCTCCAACTCACTCAACGCCTCATGGCGAATCTGCAGGCGTATCACATAGTCCCCTTTATCCAGTTTTAGCGAGTACTGTGAAGAAACAACAAAGCATTTCATGAACAAGCCATTTTGACAAAAAGAGATACACCTTCAACACACTTCAAAATCAATGTTTTGTATTTGACTCACATTTAGAAGGAACAGAGACTTACATTTCAATTGCACCTTTAGCAACATTGTATAGCAATCAGCAACCAATTTAAAGTAAAGTCAATGTTGTAGGAAATGTAGCAGCCAATTTGCACACATCAAATTCTCTCTTAAATTCTCTTGGTAGTGATCTCAGGATTACTACCAATGCCACGTGCTACCCAGCATAGAAATGAAAGAATTTTTTTGCTAGTTGAGGGGTAAATGTAAATTAAAAGCTGAGGAAGACCTCATCTGCTCTTCTATAAAGTACTGCCACAATATCTTTTACTGTTCTTGGTTTAATGTTTCAAATCAAACTGATGCTTCTGATTGTGTAGAACTTGCTCAATAGTACACTGAATGGCTGGGCTCGAGTGAGTGGCACACTCAACTCCAAGAGGAGACCATAACGTCTGAGATACAGGCAAGAATGCTAGACAGAACAGTACATTGAAGATTTGTGGTGGAACATCACCCTATAAGTTGACTCTCATCTGGAATCTTGGTCGGACACATTTAGACTAGTGTGAGTGACAATTTAACTGAGTTCCTTATTTTCCCAAGTGCAGTTGGAACAGAGCTAAAGTACTGTTGTTCTCTAACAGCGCCAGTACTACTGGTTCAATAGCTTAAAGAAAAAATGGTTTGAAACCCCATCGTGGTACTGATAAATTAAGCACATTAAGAATTTCATTCACATGAAATGAAAAATAAATTGTACACCTTTTTTAGAGGATGGGGCTTCAATTGAGCCTTGGCTTTCCTGTAATTCAGTTTGACAGGGTGGGAAAGATTGCACCTCTCCAGAAATGTTTCTCTTTTTTTCTTATGTTCTCCCTACTCGTTTCTTTTCCATCCCCAAACACATTGTAAGATGTAGGTGCAGAAGCAGGCCATTCAATGAGATCGTCGCTTATCTGATAACCCTCAACTCCCTGTTCCTGACTTATTCCCCACAGTACCTCCACAAGCCTTGATTTCCGCACTAATTAAACAAAAATCTTGTCTCTCTCAGCCTTGAATATCCTTAACGATCCAGCTCAAGTGTCCCATGGTATAGAATTTCACAGATTTATTTAAATAGTGGAGATGGCTCACCAAAGGAGAACAGCAGTTGCCAAGATCATGGCACCGTGGCAGGCACTACTGCTCAGAAGGGCGGGAAAAAGACTTGTAGGGCAATAGTCATAGGGGATTCTATTGTAATGGGAGTAGATAGGCGGTTCTGTGGCTGAAAACTGGACTCCGGATGATATGTTGACTCCCAGGTGCTCCGGTCAGGGGTGTCACCCTGCAGAGCATTCTAAAAGGGGAAGGTGAACAGCCAGTTGTCTTGGTGCATATAGATTAGATTACTTACAGTGTGGAAATAGGCCCTTCGGCCCATCAAGTCCACACCGACCCGTCGAAGCCTAACCCACCCATACCCATACATTTACCCCTCATCTAACACCACGGGCAATTTATCATGGCCAATTCACCTGACCTGCACATATTTGGATTGTGGGAGGAAACCGGAGCACCCGGAGGAAATCCACGCAGACACGGGGAGGATGTGCAAACTCCACACAGTCAGTCGCCTGAGGCGGGAATTGAACCCGGGTCTCTGGCGCTGTGAGGCAGCAGTGCTAACCACTGTGCCACCGTGCTGCCCACTAACTGGCACACAGGAAGAGGAGGAAATATTTCTACCCAGAAAACCTTTCTCAGTACTCAATTAGAACACAACTAATCTGTTAACTCAATCCATCCGGCTTAACGCCTTCACCCTTAACACCATTACTAATCAACAATTTATGTTAACTTTGACATTTCCAAGCGACCCCAAAACTCAGCAGCTTTTTGAGAGAGAGTTCCAAATTTCTACTTTTGTGTTTGAAGAAATGCATCCTGACACTACTCCGAAGGCTCAAAACCTCTTGTTTTGGACAGCACCAGAGGAAACTTTTTCTGCTCTGACCTTACAACTCAAACTTTTCATTCAAACCATTCAAGAAAATATAATCCAGTCTGTGCAATTTCTCTTCATAGCTTATACAAAGGTCAGATAGGTCAATGGAGTAAGGTCATATTCTCATGAGTCCTGTAGCCTCGCATGGTTTTGGATGATATTCTGTATGCATGCTTTCACAACTTGTCAGAGAGCAGCAATCAGGCACAGCGAGGCAAGAAAAATAAATAGGCCAAATCGTTGAGTGGCAACTCACTTGCTCTGGATCAGCACTAGGATCCTCTCCCCAAGTACAGATGCCATTACCTCTCCCTCTGTGTTCAGTGCATGAACACAGAGCATCACAAAGCAATCAACAGCACGTTTACAACGTAATGGTTTCAAGAGCTGTTGACTTCACCCAGCCCTCAACAACTCTGTTTCTTAATTTGTCACAAAAAGTCTCACCACACTGGATTAAATACACAGAAGAAAGCTTCCCAAACCAAGGGTTGTGATCCCCAGTGGGAGCGGCTGATCAACTTGTGACTCCTAAACCTGCAATGGACCAACGATACAAGTAAAAAATGAGATGAGGTCCTGAAAGCAGAATACAGGGAGCTAGGAGAGAAGTTAAAAAGGAGGACCTAAAAGGTAGTTATCTCTGGATCATTACCAGTGTCATGTGCTGGCCAGTGTAGAAATGAAAAAATAGGCAGGATGAACACGTGGCTTGAGGGGTGGTGTAGGAGGGAGGGGTTCAGATTTGTTGGACATTGGGACCGGTTCTGGGGAAGGTGGGACTATTACCTATTGGACAGTCTACACTTGAACCAGACTGAAACTAATGTCCTTGGGGGAGTTTTTGCTACTGCTGATGGGGAGGTTTTAAACTGATGTGGCAGGGGCTGGGAAACAGAAGAGAAGACAAGTAGGCAGCCAGGTGGAAACTAGAGACTGCAAGGATCATGAAGTTAGCATTAATAAGGGGAAGAGTAGGCAGAGAGCAGACGAAAACAAATGAACTGGTGGCCTGAAGCGCACATACTTGAATGCAAGGAGTACAGTGGGTAAGGCAGATGAATTAAGGTTTTGGATTGGTGCCTGGGAGAATGGCGTTATTACAATCACAGAAACTTGCTTGAAGGAAGGGCCTGATGATTGGCAACTAAATGTTCCAGGATATACATGCTTCAGTGGGACAGGGAGGGAAGTAAAATGGGGGGAAGGAGTTGCATTGCTAGTCAGGGATGATATCACAGGCGAGCTAAACGAGGACACTATGGAGGGCTTGAGCAGTGAGTCATTATGGGTGGAGATGAGAAATAGGAAGGGTGCAGTTACATCGTTGGGGCTGTATTACAGGCCTCCCAACAGTGAGTGTAAGGTAGAAGAACAAATAGGTAAACAGATTATGGAAAGATGTAGAGGCAACAGGGTGGTGGTGATGGGAGGTTTTAATTTTCCCAACATGGATTGGGATACAGTTAGTGTCAGAGGTCTGGATGGGGCGAAATTTGTAAGAAGTGCCCAGGAGAATTTTCTAGAGTAGTATGTCAATAGTCTGACAAGGGAAGGGGCCATATTGGACCTGGTGTTGGGGAATGAGCCTGGCCAGGTGGAGGATTTCTTTGAGAACAGTGTCCACAATTCTGTAAGTTTTAGAATACTCGTAGACAAAGATGAGAGTGGTCTTAAGGGAAAAGTACTAAACTGGGCCAAGGCCAATTATATCAAAATTAGGCAGGAGCTGGGAAATGTGGATTGGACACAGCTATTTGAAGGGAAGTCCACATTTGATATATGGGAGGCTTTCAAAGATAGGCTAAAGACAATGCAGGACAGGCATGTCCTGGAGAATCCCAAAGCCTTTTATTCTTATATAAGAAGCAAGTAAGTAACTAGAGAAAGTATTGGTCCACTAAAGGATAAGGAAGGAAGGCTGTATGTCGAACCTGAGAAAATGAGTGAGATTTTGAATGATTACTTTGCATCAGTGTACACTGAGGAGAGGGACATGATTGTTGAGATGAGAGATAGAAGTTTGATTACTCTGGATCAAGTAGGGAAAATGTGTTGGTATGCTAGAGGTTATTAAGGTGGACAAATCCCCAGGACCGGATGGGATCTATCCCAGGTTGCTGAGGGAGGCGAGAGAGGAAATAGCTGGGATCCTGACAGATATCTTTGTAGCATCCTTAAATAAAGGTGAAGTGCCGGAGGACTGGAGGGTTGCTCATGTTGTCCTCCTGTACAAGGAGGGTAGTCGGGATATTCCGGGTAACTACAGACCAGTGAGCCTGATGTCAGTGGTGGGGAAGTTGCTGGAGAAGGTACTAAGGGATAAAATCTATTTATGTTTAGAAAAGAATGGGCTTACCAGTGATAGGCAATATGGTTTTGTGCGAGGTAGATCGTGCCTTACCAACTTAATAGTGTTCTTTGAGGAAGTGACCAAGTTGATAGATGAAGGAAGGGTTGTTGATGTCATATACATGGACTTTATAAAGGCATTTGATAAGATTCCCCATGGTAAACTAATTGAGGAAGTGAAGTCACATGGTGTGCAGGGTGTTCTAGCAAGGTGGATAAAGAACTGCTTGAGCAACAGGAGACAGAGAGTAGTAGTTGAAGGGAGTTTCTCGAAATGGAGAAAGGTGATCAGTGGTGTTCCACAGGGATCAGTGCTGGGGCCACTGTTGCTTGTGAAATGCATAAATGATCTGGAAGAGGGTACTGTTGGTATGATCAGCAAGTTTGCAGATGACATGAAGATTGGTGGAGTAGCAGAAAGCATAGGGGACTGTCAAAGAATACAGGAGAATATAGATAGACTGGAGAGTTGGCTGGAGAAGTGGCAGATGGATTTCAATCCAGGCAAATGTGAGGTGATGCATTTTGGGAAGTCTAATTCTAGAGCAAATTATACAGTAAAAAGAAGAGCCTTGGGAAAAGTTGATGAGCAGAGAGATCTGGGAGTGCAGGTCCATTGTATCCTGAAGGTTGCTGTACAGGTGGATGGAGTGGTCAAGAAGGCATATAGTATGCTTGCCTTCATCGGACAGAGTACTGAATATAAGAGCTGGCAGGTCAGGTTAAAATTTTACAAGACTTTGGTTTGGCTGCATTTAGAATACTGTGTACAGTTCTGGACACCACATTACCAAATGGATGTGGGTGATTTGGAGGGGGTGCAGAGAAGGTTTACGAAGACGTTGCCTGGTATGGAAGGTGCTAGCTATGAAGAGAGATTGAGTGGGTTAGGATTGTTTACATTAGGAAAAAGGACATTGAGGGGGGACCTGATTGAGGTTTACAAAATCATGAAGGGTATGGACAGGGTGGATAGAGACAAGCTTTTTCCCAGGGTGAAGGATTCGATAACCAGAGGTCACGCGACCAAGGTGAGAACTTGAAAGTTTAAGGGAGATACACGCGGCAAATACTTTACACAGTATTTGCCGCGTGTATCTCCCTTAAACTTGGTGCCTGGAATGCGTTGCCAGCAAAGGTAGTAGAGGCAGGCACGGTAGATTCATTTAAGATCTGTCTGGACAGATGCATGAGTAGGTGGGGAGCAGAGGGATACAGATGTTTAGGAATTGGGCGACAGGTTTAGACAGTGGATTTGGATGGGCTCAGGCTTGGAGGGCCGAAGGGCCTGTTTCTGAGCTGTAAGTTTTCTTTGTTCTTTACCCTGAAATTGTACCCTCTGGTCCAAGACTCTCCCACAAGTGGAAATAACTTCTCCACATCTACTCTATCAAACAACAGAAGAATCTCCAATGGTTCAATAAGCTGTCCTCTTAATCTTCTAAACTCCATTGAGTACAAGCCAAACTACCCTGGTCAGGAAATTCTTCCATCCTCTGGAACTGACCTAGTCAACATTCACCAATGCCGGTATATCTTTTCTTGGATAAGGAAACCAAAACTGTTCACAGTATTGTAAGTACGGTCTGACCAGTGCCTTGCATAGTTGTAGAAACAACCTCCAATTTTAAACACATTTCCCCTTGAAACTTCCTCCCATGATAGCAGAAGGTACTTTACTTCAAATGTTTGAATCACAGACTAATGGTAAAGCTGATATCTTCTCTGGCCCTGCAGTGAAGTGATCACCATTCTGAAATCAGAATCACTTGCGTCAGCTATAAATAGTACATTCATTAACATCATCATCTACAGAGATGGTCAATTTCACAGTTTTGTAGTTAGATTGGTTCAATCAGTTCAGTGCATAGATTACATTTCCCCATCCTTAACCAACATTCTTACCCTGTCAGGATATGCATCGCCTGATCCCACCAGCTTCTTGTTTTGATCAAACAGCATCCAAAGTTGACTGTCATACTCTGATTCATACAGCAAGTCAGATAATAAGGGACAGCTTGGAGTCACTTCTCCAGACTTTGCCTGTAGTAGCACATTTTACAAAAAAACACAATTAACACTGTATAGTAAACAGCAAAACATTGTAAAGAAAGCCTGTTCAACTGGACTCAATCCATGTCCTTTTTATCCTCAGCACACTGAAGCCACATCAGAGTAATGTGCAGGAAGCAGAACATCTACTCAGCAAGACATTCCTGAAACTTCCTCCGCTGTGACCTCTACCATTGGGAACATCACCTCCAAGATAACCCAGAAGAAAGTGATGACTGCAAATGCTGGAGAGTAGAGTTGGAAAGGGTGGTGCTGGAAAAGCACAACAGGTCAGGCAGCATCCGAGGAGGAGCCTCGACATTTCTGGCATATGCCTTTCATCACATTCCTGAATCACATAACTTTTCCAGTGCCACACTTTTCAACTCCAAGAAAACCTGCAAAGCAGTGAGAATGATTCAAACCAGGCTGAGATTATGTTGCAAGTCTTAAAGATAAAAAAACCAAACTAAGCACTAAGGTTCACTTATGTAAAGACAAAATTTAAAAATAGGGAAGATTTTTAAAATCTGGACAGTAACTTGGTTAGTCCTCACTCGCAACACTGTGCATAGTTCTGCTCTCCTATTGTTAACAAGAAAAATCTGACAGGATTTCTTTCTTCCCTAGCAATCAGAGAAAAAGGATTTGACCAAAGATTATAAAGGGATGGATAGGGTCAATGCAGAGAAAACTTTTCCAACTTTGAAGCCCAAAACTAGAGTGCATCAATATAGAGTCATTAACAAAGACAAGCAGGAATTCAGCAGCTGTGCCGCTGTCCAGAGAGAGGAGAGAAAGTGTAACTCACTCCCACAAGGAATGGTTAAGGTGATTAGCCACAAGACATTAACGGGAAGCAACATAAACACCTAAGGGAGAAAGGAGTAGAGAATATGTTGATATTGTGAGATTAAGAGGTGTGGAAGGTTTATTGGCAATAAACAGTGGTTTGAATTTGCACATTAGAGGCCTATGTAGTTTGTACACTGGCCACAAATCTAGATATAAAATATTTAGAGTTTCATTTGCCACGTCTTTAGGGCATGAGGAAATGCAACCTCAGATGGTGCTGAGTAGTGGCTCCAGTTTAGAGGGTACTCATTCTGTTTAAATTAGCAACTCTGCATCAGAATGCATTTCACTGTTTCTGAGAGAGGAGACAAGGCATCATGTTGATACAGGACTATAGGAATAGGAGTAGGCCATTCAGTCCATCAGCCTGTTCCACCATTCAATACAATCAATAGTCATCATTTACACCAATGTTTTTTTCCCCCATACAATTCCCATAGCCCCTTAGGTTTTTTAAGAAATCTCTTAATCATGAATTTAAATATACACAAGCATTCTTTTTTAAAGAGGCAGTGTTTTCTGCAGATGCATAAATCCATATATTAGCATTTGCTATGAAAATGGGCTGAACAGTGCTGAAAATGTTGACCTCTGTCATGATCTGCTCATATACAAACTGCATTTGTTAGTAAGGATTGCAGGTGCTGGAAGTCAAGAGTTAATAGATGCAAAGCTGGAAAAGCACAACAGGTCAGGAACTGTCAGAATGAGGCAAAACAGAAACTGGAGGAACACCACCTTATATTTCGTCTGGGAAACTTAGAGCCCAATGGCCTCAACATTGACTTCACCAGCTTCAAAATCCCTCCAGCCCCAGCCTTATCCCATGTGTAGCCCCACCCCTCCTCCTCACCCCCTGACCTGACCTAACCTGTCCATCTTCCTATTCACCTATCTGCTCCCATTGACCAATCACAATAACCCCCTACCTTCAACCACTTTTCATTATCCGACCTACTCTTCCCCAGCCTCATCCTTCCCTCTGTGTACTTCTGTGCTCCTTCCCCGTCCCAACAAAGGGTTTCATCCTGAAACATTGCCTTTCCAGCCCCTTGGACACGGTCTGACCTGCTATACTCTTCCAGCTTCACATCCATCAACCCTGCATTTTTTTTAGATTAGATTAGATTAGATTACTTTACAGTGTGGAAACAGGCCCTTCGGCCCAACTAGTCCACACCGACCCGCCGAAGCGTAACCCACCCATACCCCTACATTTACCCCTTACCTAACACTACGGGCAATTTAGCATGGCCAATTCACCTGACCTGCACATCTTTGGACTGTGGGAGGAAACCGGAGCACCCGGAGGAAACCCACGCAGACACGGGGAGAATGTGCAAACTCCACACAGTCAGTCGCCTGAGGCGGGAATTGAACCCGGGTCTCTGGCGCTGCGAGGCAGCAGTGCTAACCACTGTGCCACCGTGCCGCCCACCGTGCCGCATTTGTGATAGTGTCTGTAGGAAAACGTCCTAAGACGTTCCATGAGAGATAATGAAATGAAATACAGCATTCCATTACATCAGGCAATATTAGGATAGGTGAACAAAGGGGTATGCTTTAAGATCTTAAAGAAGAGAGACCGAGAGAAAGATCTGGAGAGGACTACAGAGAGCTGCTGAGCTTAGAGCCTAGATGTTGAAAACACTGCTGCCACAGTTCCAAGTAATTAAAACTGTAGAGAGGAACACAAAAGCTTTGCAACACAGATTATTCAGTTCATCTAGTCTGTCAGACAAAAAGTAGCCACTCAACTTAATCTCACTCTCCAGCTTGCAAACAGTGACTCAGTAGTTTACAGCATTTCAAATGCTATCCAAGTGGCCAAGTTTGGTGAAACATAGGGTCCCAGGTGGGTTAGAGGGCTAAATGAGTTGGAGTTAGGAGAATGGTGAGATCACAGAGGGGTTAAAAATTGATGCAGTGTCAAACCAATGGAAGTTAAAATACAGGTAACCGTTCTGAATAATTACAAGTGCATGGAAGATGGAAAATGTAAGGTTCACCAGGAGAATACAAATGCAGTGTAACAGGTACGGATGCATCTCAACCAGCATGCTCACCATGGCAACTAAAGATTGTAGCCCTGGGATCATTCTGGAGCTTTATACGTCACTCCACTATGCAGGTACCTTTTGCTCCATACCAAATGCCCAAAGAAACCATTCCTGGCATCAATCCTGAACTTACTCCTCATCAGTTCAGAGATATCTCTTGCTCTTACCATTGAAATGCAACTTGAATAACGTTGTGGATTGACTTTCACCTATGCCACTTGGTACTTCCACATCACTGGTCAGTATTTGCATCGGGGAATCAATTCACTGCAGGAGGCAGCCATTCAGTCCAACATGCTTCTATCATCTTTCTGAATGAACAATTCACAATTGATGATGTGATGTTGTGGTCATTATGGAGACTTGGATATCACAGAGGTGGGAATGGTTGTTGGATGTTCCAGGATTTACACGTTTCAAAAGTAATGGAAGTGGGGAGGGGGAAAAGGACGTGGGGGAGCAGCACTGCTAATCAGGGATAATGTCACAGCTACAGAAAGGGAGATCATTGACGCGGGTTTATTTATAGACGCAGTTACGGGTGGAAGTCAGAAACAGGAAAAGAGCACCCACTTCATTGGGAGTTTTCTTCCCCTCTTCCCCCCCCCCCCCCCCCACCCCCAAATAGCAACAGAGACACAGAGAAGCAGATTGGGAGGCAGATTTTGGAAATGTGCAGAAGTAACAGGTTTGTTGTCATGGATGCCTTTAACTTCCCTAATATGAAATGTGGAGGTTGTTTAGGAAGCACCTGCTGATGATGCTGGACAGGTTTGTCCCACTGAGGCAAGGAAGGGATGGTAGGGTGAAAGCACCTTGGGATGTCAAACATCTAGTCAAGAGGAAGAAGGAAGCTTACTTAAGGTTGAGTAGGCAAAGATCAGACATGGATTTAGAGGGTGACAAGGTAGCCAGGAAGGAACTGAAGAATGGGGCATGAAAAAGCTGTAGCAGGCCAGATTAAGGAAAACCCTTAAGGCGTTCTACATCTCTGTGAGGAACAAGAGGATGGCCAGCGTGAGAGTAGGGCCGATCAGGGATAGTGGAGGGAACTTGTGTCTGGAATTGGAGGAAGTAGGGGAGGTTCTTAATGAATACTTTGCTTTAGTATTCACTACTGAGAGGGTCCTTGATGTTTCTGAGGATAGCATGAAACAGACTGATACGCTGGAACAGATTGATGTTACGAAGGAGGATGTGCTGAAAATTTTGAAAAACCTAAGGATAGATAAACCCCCTTGGCCAGATGGGATCTACCCTAGGTTAATACAGGAAGTGAGGGAAGAGATTGCTGTGCCTTTGGCGATGTTCTTTGTGTCCTTACTGTCCCCTGGAGTAGTGCCAGATGATTGGAGGTTTGCAAATGTTATTCCCTTATTCAAGAAAGGCAATAGGGATTACCCTGGGAATTACAAACCAGAAAGTCTTACGTCAATGGTAGACAAACTATTGGAAAGGAGTCTGACAGACAGGATTGATGATTACTTGGAAAACCATAGTTTGATTAAAGGTAGTCAGCATGGCTTTGTGTGGGGCAAGGTCATACCTCACAAACCTTACTGAATTCTTTGAGGAGGTGACAAAACACTTTGATGAAGGTAGAGCAGTGGACGTGTGTACATGGGTTTCAGCAAGGCGTTTGATAAGGATCCCTATGGTAGGCTCATTCAGAAATAAAGGAGGCATGGAATACAAGGAAACCTGTCTGTCTGGATACAGAATTGCCTGGCCCATAGAAGACAGAGAGTTGTGGTAGATGGAAAGTATTCAGCCTGGAGCTCAGAGACCAGTCGTGTTCTGCAGAGATTGGTTCTTGGACCTCTGCTCTTTGTGATTTTTATAAATGACTTGGATCAGGAAGTGGAAGGGTGGGTTATTAAGTTTGCTGATGACACAAAGGTTGGTGGAGTGGTGGATAGTGTGGAGCGCTGTTGTAGGTTGCAATGGGATATTGACAGGATGCAGAGCTGGGCTGATGGAGTTCAATCTGGAAAATTGTGAGGTGATTCACTTTGGAAAGTCGCATTTGAATGCAGAATACAGGGTTAAAGGCAGGATTCTTGGCAGCATGCCCATAGATCCCTCTAAGTTGACACCCAGGTTGACAGGGGTGTTAGGAATACATATGGTGTGTTCACTTTCATCAGGGGGATTGAGTTAAAGAGCCGCAAGGTTATGTTGTAATTCTATCGAGCCCTGGTTAGACCACACTTGAAATATTATGTTCAGTTCTGGTCGCCTCATTATAGGAAAGATGCAGAAGCTTTAGAGAGAGTGCAGAAGAGATTTACCAGGAAGTTGCCTGAACTGGAGGGCATGTCTTACGAAGAAAGGTTGAGGGAGCTATGGATTTTCTCACGAGAGTGAAGATGATGAGAGGTGACTTGATAGAAGTGTACAAGACATTGAGAGGCATACATAGAGTGGATAGCCAGAGACCTAGTCCCACAGTGGAAATGGCTATCACGAGGGGTCATAATTTAAAAGTAATTGGAGGAAGGTTTAGGGGAGATGCCAAAGATAGGTTCTGTACACAGAGTGGTGGGTACGCGTGCACAGCTGGCAGTGGTGGTAGACTCAGATGCATTAGAGACTAGTGTGTTTTGAGAAGATTTGTGCCTCAGTTGAAGCTCTGGATCTAAGTTTGCTCACTGAACTGGCAGGTTTGTTTTCAGATGTTTCATCACCCCACTAGGTAATGTCATCAGTGAGCCTTCGGAGAAGCACTGGTGTTACAGTCCACTTTTTATTTGTGTGTTTAGGTTTCCTTGGGTTGGTGATGTCATTTCCTGTTCTTTTCTCAGGGGGTGGTAAATGGGATCCAAGTCACTCTGGAGAGAGCGCAAAAGAGGCTTAATATGTTGCTGCCTAGACTGGAATGCATAGCTATAATGAGAGTCAAAGTGTGTGGCACTGGAAAAGCACAGCCAGTCAGGCAACATCCAAGGAGCAGGAGAGTCCATGTTTCAAGGAGAAAGTGAGGACTGCAGATGCTGGAGGTCAGAGCTGAAAATGTGTTGCTCGAAAAGCGCAGCAGATCAGGCAGCATCCAAGAAGCAGGAGAATCGACGTTTCGGGCATGAGCCCTTCTTCAGGAATGAGGAAAGTGTGTCCAGCAGGCTAAGATAAAAGGTAGGGAGGAGGGACTTGGGGGAGGGGCGTTGGAAATGCGATAGATGGAAGGAGGTCAAGGTGAGGGTGATAGGCCGGAGTGGGGGTGGGGGCAGAGAGGTCAGGAAGAAGATTGCAGGTTACGAAGGCGGTGCTAAGTTCGAGGGATTTGACTGCGACTCCCCCCACCTTGTCTCACTCAAATCCCTCGAACTCAGCACCGCCTTCCTAACCTGCAATCTTCTTCCTGACCTCTCCACTCCCACCCCCACTCCCACTCCGGCCTATCACCCTCACCTTGACCTCCTTCCACCTATCGCATTTCCAACACCCCTCCCCCAAGTCCCTCCTCCCTACTTTTTATCTTAGCCTGCTGGACACACTTTCCTCATGCCCGAAACGTCGATTCTCCTGCTCCTTGGATGCTGCCTGATCTGCTGCGCTTTTCCAGCAACACATTTTCAGTCCACGTTTCAAGCACAAGCTCTTCATCAAGAATGTATAATGACAGGTTGGACAAACGTTGAATGTTTCTCTAGAGTGGCAGAGGCTGAGGTGAGCTGAAAGCAGTATATAAAATGATGAGAGGCAGGGATAGGGTGGATTGTCAGTCTTTTCCCAGGATCAAAACTTCAAATACTAGGAACATTGGTTTAAGGTGAGGGGGGAAAGCTTAAGACATTGGTGAGGGCACTTTTAGTATACCATGTTCAATTCTGGTCTCCCTACTACAGGAAGGATATTGTGAAACTTGAAAGGGTTAAGACTTACGAGGATATTGTCGGGGTTGGAGGGTTTAGGCTATTTGGAGATGCTGAACAGGCTGGGGTTATTTTCCCTGCATTGCAGAAGCTGAGGGGTGACCTTATAGAAGTTTATAAAATCATTTGGGGCATGGATAGGGTAAATAGACAAGGTCTTTTCCCCAGGGTAGGAGAGACTGAAACTAGAGGGCAAAGGTTTAAGGTGAGGGGGCAAGATTTAAAAGGAATCAGAGGGGCAATATTTTTCATGTCGAGGGTGGTGTGTATGGAACAAGCTGCCGGAGGAGATGGTGGAAGTGAGTATAATTACAGTTGAAAGGTATCTGGATAGGTATACGAATAGGAAGGGTTTAGAGGGATATAGGCCAAATGCTGGCAAACAAGACTAAATTAGTTTAGGATACCTGGTTGGCATGGACGAGTTGGATCAAAGGGTCGGTTTCTGTGCTGTACAGCTCTATAAGATGTGAGTGTTTTTTTTTACAAAGACAGTGGTAGGTACCTGGATTGCACTGCTAGGGGAGGTTGTAGATGCATATACAAAAGCAACCTTTAAGAGGCATTTAGATACTCAAACAAACAGGTCTTTAGTCATCTGCTCTCTGAAACATACTGCTTTAAAATCGTAAAGTAAGATTGTTCTAGTTAATTATTAAATCCTTTCACAAAAGACCAACACCTGTATGTCACTAGTTTGAAAACCACATTCTTCAAAAATATACAAATCAGACATTTTTTTACCAATTATTTTAAACTTGTGCCCTGTTATCCTCTGTTCCTTCAGAAGTGGGAACGTTTACCTGACCTATACAGTGTAAGTCCCTTGCGTTTTTGAATACCTCTTTCAAATTGCTTCTCCTAGCCTTCTTTGCCCCATGAAAAATGTGGAGAAAACTTTCTCAATCTATTTTCAAAACTAAAGCACTTCATCCCTGAAGCTATTTTCATGAATCTTTTCTGCTCTTTCTTTTTCTTTCCTGTTTTCAAAGGCAAAGGCCAAGTACAATAATT
Source organism: Chiloscyllium plagiosum (assembly GCF_037043375.1). Lineage (NCBI taxonomy): Eukaryota > Metazoa > Chordata > Chondrichthyes > Orectolobiformes > Hemiscylliidae > Chiloscyllium > Chiloscyllium plagiosum. Next base: position 5,182,414 of record NW_028270149.1, on the reverse strand, counting down.
CACCATGCTTGATATTGGTTCCATGGAAGCAGATTGGTGTAATGCAAGTCATTGACATAGCAGATTTCCCATCCAGGAGAACACAATGCAATTGGAGATTACACATGGTAACTGATTAAATTAATTACCTCTCAGTAAGAATGCTGTAAGCAGTTACCTGATTAAAATTGTATGTTAAAACCAACTCATAAAGTTGTCTGTTGTTGGGCAGCACATCCCGAGAGCCTAAGGGTCTTGTTTTGGCATCCACAGGCCTGTTGAAAAATGTAATCTTTTTATCATTGGCTTACAATTTTAAAACAAAATTCAGACCTGGGACTAAAATAAAGACCTCTGTCTTTCTGCATCCTAAAAAAAACACAACAGGTTTGTCTCTGCCATAAATCAACTACAGCTCAGGGTTCTGATTTAGAAAAAGAATGCATCATTTATCATAGCTAATAAACTAAATCCGATATTATAAATGTTGCACCATATTCCAGGTACGGTATGGGTATCTGAGGAAATTAATTATATGGCCAGAACTACAGAGATGAAGAGACTTGCATTTCTGTAACATTTTTCACATCCTCATGATGCCCAAGAGTGCTTTAACAACTGATGAAGCACTTTTGAAATGCAGTTACAATTGAAATGTAGGCAATCCTGCAGCCAATTTGGGGATTGCAAGTTTCCAGAAAGAACAATGAGATAATGACCAGATAAACTGTCTCTCAAGTGATTCGGATGGAGTGCTAAATACTGGAGGTAATTCCCCTGCTTCTTTAAATAGTGCCATTAGTGCTTGGCAGGGGCAAACAGATCTCAGTTTAACATTCATCTGAAAGGCAGCATTTGCGACAGTGCAACCCCTTCCTTAGTACTATGGAAGTGTCAGCCGAGATTGTGTGTTTTTCTGTCTCTAGTGGGACTTGAATCGATAACATTCTGACTCAAACATGAGCGTGCTACTACTGAGACAGGGCTAAAAACACATCTGCATGAGATAAAGCCTTCAGGTTGTTCTACACCATACAACATGTTCTGTAACAACTAATTAAACTAACATTCTGTTAAAGGTCAAGGCACCAACCGGTATTTTCACACAGCTACTTATTTCAAATAAAATGTTTACCGAAGAGTCTGGACCCAGTTTTTTAGGGTCATGACAGGTGAGAGCTCTTCATAATTCAGCGAAGCTGTGATATCAAATCGTGATATTCCTTCCGATGCATGCTAGAAGGAAATAATTATAAATGTAGTTAACACTTCTGCCTGTTAACTTTACAACCTAATTACATCAGGAGAAAGTGAGGACTGCAGATGCTGGAGATCAGAGCTGAAAATGTGTTGCTGGAAAAGCGCAGCAAGTCAGGCAGCATCCAAGGAACAGGAGAATCGACGTTTCGGGCATAAGCCCGAAGAAGGGCTTATGTCCGAAACGTCGATTCTCCTGTTCCTTGGATGCTGCCTGACCTGCTGCGCTTTTCCAGCAACACATTTTCAACCTAATTACATCACACCGTTATGCTTCCTGCTGAATAGAAATCATTACTCACCACAGTTTCCAATTATTTTAAACTTCAATCCTCAGAGTACAAACCTGGTCCTTGCTCACTCTTTTACAAAATAAATTCATTAGCCTCGGGATGTCAACATCAAGGGCAAGGGTGGCATTTATTGATCATTCCTAGTTGTCTTGGCAATGTGCGAGAACTTACATTTTGGACAAAGTGGCTCTTTCTACAGCTTCTGTGCAGGGTACCTTCAGACTGTCCCCGTGGACTTTCATGGTGTCAGGATACGTCAGAGTTTTAGTGCCAATGGAGTAGCTTGTGAAGCGTGGTCAATGGTGTAATGTAGGAGATATGGTAGCCACATTATGCCCAATATGCTCCCAAACCATAAAGCGAGTGTATTTTTACCAGCAAATCTGTTTTAATGGTAAAAACTGAAAGAACTGCATATGCTGGAAATCAGAAACAAAAACAGAAATTGCTGAAAAGATCAACAGTTCTGACAGCACCTGTGGAGAGAAATCAGACTTAACTGATTGAGGATGGGTCATTGGACCCGAAACGTTTACTCTGATCTCTGTGTTTTAGTGTTGTTGGCTGAGCGCTGAATTTTGACCAGATTACAAAGGATCACTTCTCTGAAATAATTACCGTGGGATATTTATGCATATTTGAATATAGAGTTTAATGATTTCAGAAAAACAGCATCTTTAACAGCATAGTAGTTCATTCATATTGGTAAAGTCTGTGAAGAGAAAGCAGTTAACTTCTTAAATCCAATGATCCTTCTTCAGAACAGGGATTCTCCAGATTTGAAACATTAACACTGCATTCTCTCCATAGATGCTTCTAGACCTGCTGAGATTCCCCAACAATTTCTGTTTTTGTTTCAGATTTCCAACATCTGTAGAATTTTGTTTTACTTTGTTAATATTGTTTTGCTGACAGTGCAGGACTCTAACAGTAATGCCTTCTCACAGTGCAGCACTCTCTCAGTACTGAGTTTCTGATAGCTCAGCACTCTTTCATTACTGCCCACACTCCAACAGTACAGACTCTAACAGCGCTGCCTCTCTGACAGTGCAGTGTTCTTTCAGTATTAACTCTAGCGAACACTCCCCTCTGACAACACAGCACTCCCTCAGTACTGCACCTTCACCATGCAGACTCCGACGGAACTGCACTCCTTCAGTGCTGCTCTTCCAATGATGCTGCACTCTCATTACCGTCTCTTTGATTGTGCAGAGTTCCCTTCCGTACTCAGATAGTGGTCGAGACTCTTAAAACAATCTGGACTGCAATGGAGCATTAAACCTGGATTTTGTGCTTAAGACTGTGGTGAGAGATTGAATGAATAACCTTTTAACTCTGGTGACAGTACTACCCAGTGAACACTGCACAGCTTTTCAGAGTGGTTTTGGTTGGAATTTGTTACAAGTAGGGTTGCCAAGTCTCCAGGAATGCAATGTCAATCTCCTGGACAAGTGATTTCTGGAAAAACAAAAATCATGGGGTAGTCAACAATAATTTAGTCATAAAAATAGATGTCTGCTTGACAGGACAAGGTGCTTGGAGGAAAAAGGTTGGGTGACAACACCTGAATCTCTTCAGATTTGGCAAATCTCACTACAAGGAAACACATTGAGTGGTTCAGGTAGCAGAGTTTGAGTCATTTATCAACAGTAACTGAGCCTGGAAATGTGATCCATCCTGAAAATTCTGCAACTCTTCATAACATACCCAGAGGGAGATTGTTCCAGTGAGGTCATCCATGGTGTCTCCGAGGGAAATGATACAAATGAACTGAAACACTATGTTCTCACCTCCACCAGCGCAACGATCTTTCACTGCCTTATGAAGCTGACAGTTTTGATTTCACAGCACAACATACTCATATAGATTATTAAATAGGCACACTCAAGTTCACTTGACATCATAAACAAACCTGCAGTTCATCATAGACTGAAAGCTAAGTGTCCTACAAGCTTAAGGCTACTTTCCATAGCTGTCAGCCATCAGTTACTTTCATAGAACACAGAATGATAAAGCGCAGAACAGGCCCTTCAGCCCTCGATGTTGCGCTGACCTGTGAAATGAATCTGATGCTCACCTAACCTATACCATTCCATTATTATCCATATGTATGTCCAATGCCCATTTAAATGCCCTTAATGTCAGTGAGTCCCCTACTGTTGCAGGCAGGCCATTCCATGTCCCTACTACTCTCTGAGGAAAGAAACTACACCTGATAGCTGTCCTAAATCTATCACCCCTCAATTTAAAGCTATGGCCCCTCATGTTAGCCTTCACCATCCGAGAAAAAAGGTTCTCCCTGTCCACCCGATCTAACCCTTTGATCATCTTATACGTCTCGATTAAGTCACCTCTCATCCTTCTTCTCTAACAAAACCAGTCTCAGTTCCCTCAGCCTTTCCTCATAAGACCTTCCTTCCACACGAGGCAACATCCCAGTAAATCTCCTCTGAAACCTTTCCAAAGCTTCCACATTCTTCCTATAATGCGGTAACCAGAACTGTACGCAATACTCCAGGTGCGGCTGCACCAGTGTCTTGTACAGCTGAAGCATGGCCCTGTGGCTCTGAAACTCAATCCCTCTACCAATAAATGCTGACACACCATATGCCTTCTTAACAACCCTATCAACCTGGGTGGCAACTTTCAGGGATTTATGGACCAGGACACCAAGATCTCTCTGTCCATCTACACTGCCAAGAATTGTACCATTAGCCCAGTACTCTGCATTCCTGTTACTTCCTCCGTAGTGAACTACCTCACACATTTCTGCTTTAAACTCCAAATGCTACTTCTCAGCTCAGCTCTGCATCTTATCTATGTCCCTCTGTAACCCACAACATCCTTCGGCACCATCCACAACGCTGCCTACTTTAGTGTCACTCGTAAATTTACTAACCCATCCTTCTACACCCACATCCAGATCGTTTATAAGAATGACAAACAGCAGTGATCCCAAAACAGATCCTTGCAGCACACCATTTGCAACTGAGCACCAGGATGAACATTTCCCAACAATCACCATGCTCTGAATTCTTTCAGTTCACTAAATTCTGATCCAAACTGCTAAATCACCTTCAATCCTGAAACTCCATATTCTGTGCAATAGCCTACAGTGTGGAACCTTATCAAATGCCTTACTGAAATCCATATACACTACATCAACTGCTTTACTTTCATCCACCTATAATGTCACCGTCTCAAAAAACTCATAAGGTTAGTGTGGCATGACCCACTCTTCACAAAACCGTGTTGACTATCCCTAATCAAATTATTCCTTTCTAGATGATTAAAATCCTATCTCTTATAACCTTTTCCAACACCTTACCCACGACCGAAGTAAGGCTCACCAGCCTATAATTCCCAGAGTTGTCCTGACGCCCTTTCTTAAACAAGGGAACATAGCATGACATTCAACTTGAAGTCTGTACTTAACCAAAAGATCTAATCAATGCATATGAATGTCACTTTCACATGCACTGGCATTTAGTGCTTATTTCTCCACATGAAGGCTATTATCAGGTGAATGCCAGGATCAGCTATGATTAAAACTAACTGGTTTCTTCTTGTTAGTCATGGCTCAGTGAAAGCATTGTCACTGCAATGAAGGCTGGAGCTTCAACACACTCCAAAATCTGAGCTGACACTCCAGCGCTTTACTGAGGGACTGCTACACTGTCAGAGGTGCCAGCTTTAGGAAGGAATGTTAAACCAGATTGATGTAAACAAATTGTAGGGCGCACTGTTTTTGAAGTTAGCAATAGAACTTTCTCCTCTGCCTAGGTCAATATTTTGCCATCTTTTGCATGAATTTCCATTAAGCAGTGTCTCTCTCAAACCGTTACTCAACACAATCCAAATCAACTAGGCAAAAGTGATGAAGGGCTTTTGCCCGAAACGTCGATTTTCCTGCTCCTCAGATGCAGCCTGACCTGCTGTGCTTTTCCAGCACCACTTTGATCTAAAGAAGTCAAATCAAGCACAATACTAATTACTAAAAATGTACATAAGCCGTGCAAAAAGGACAGTACTCACAATGTGTAATGTATCACTGTTACACCTCAGGCCGTGGAACGAAATGACGTAGTCGATGGTAGTGTGTCTCAGGCTAGACCACCATCGTGCAATACAAATCTCAACGGTCTTCTCTTCCTACAAGAATTAAAAGGTTACAACAATACACCAGAGTAACAAAGCTTTCATATGGTAGATTGTTCAACAATTAAATGCAAGATGCAAGAATGAGTCACAGGTTTCAAGTAAGTTTTCAAAGCGTTGGGAGAATTTTTCAATGAAACTTTTACAACCCCAAGATGAGGAGGTGCTGGTGTTGGACTGGGGTCGACAAAGTTAAAAATCACACAACACCAGGTTATAGTCCAGCAGGTTTTTGTGGAAGTACCAATAAAAGAAATTGAAAATCCTGAAATGAAAACCAGAAGAAGTGTCAGTGAAGAGAGAAGATAGAATTGCTGAATTCCTACAGCGTGGAAGCAGGTTATTTGGCCCATCCAGTTCATACCAACCCTCTGAAGAGCATCCCACCCAGACCTACCACCTCCTACCCTATCCCTGTAACCTTGCATTTCTCACGGCTAGCCCACTTAGCCTGCACATCCGTGAACACTATGGGCAATTTAGCATGGCTAATCCACCTGACTTGCAAATCTTTGGACTGTGGGAGGAAACCGGAGCACCCAGAGGAAACCCACACCGACATGGGCAGAAGGTGCAAACTCTACATAGACATTCGTCAGGTGAAATCTCACTTCACCTGACAAAAGAGCAGTGCTCCAAAAGCTCGTGATTTTAATTTGGTGTCGTGTGATTTCTGACCCTGTATTTCTGACTTCTGAGTTCAGGTTATCAATCTCGTGAATCTCCTCTGCACCTTTTTTAGTGTCTCTGTGTCCCTTTCAGATATGGAGACCAGATTGTGGACTATACTACAAATGTGGCCTCAACAAGGTCCTATATGAGTTTAAGATGACCTCTTTACTTTTCAAATCTATTGTTTTGATTTATTATCTACCCACACATAAACGAGCTTCGGGGCCCATCAAATCCGTGCTAGCAATCTTCCCCCAAGAACTGTTTCCTGTAACTGTCACTTTTCCATTCACCTTTCAGAACTCAAAATATTCCCTTTAAAACAAATCTCTCAGGTCATTTCAAAATAATTTATGGACTCTGTTTCAAAACCAATTTGTTGCAAGGAACTGCATATTCTCACCATACTCTGTGTAAAGACTTCATTCTGCACGTACCTCCTCCTTGATACGTTTGTGACAATCTTAAATTGATCTTGTCCTTACTCTCTCACAGACCAGTGAAAGTAATTTATCATTACACACCACACTGCAATCATTTTAGAAAGCTTATGCAAGTTAAACTCAATCAATAAATCTAGAATATAAAGCTAATCCATGCTGACCATGTCTATCATCAATTATTGCAAAAAAACTATCTAGTTCATTGATGCCCCTTCCAAAAGGAAATCTCTCTTCATTACCTGGATACTACTTTAGACCCAGAGCATTTTTCAAAGAATTTCACAGAATCCCTACAGTGTGGAAACAGGCCACTTGGCCCAACAAGTCCACACTGACCCTCCGAACAATAACCCACACAGACCCATTCCCCTACCACTCTTTTACCCCTGCCTAATGCATCAAATCCAAACATCCTTGAAAACTATGGACAATTTAGCACAGTCAATTCACCTAACCTGCACATCTTTGGATTGTGGGAGGAAACCGGAGCCCTAAGAGGAAACCCACGCAGATATGGAGAGAATTTGCAAACCCTGCACAGACACAGTCATTGGAATTGAACCCGGGTCCCTGGCACTGAGAGGCAGCAGTGCTAACCAATGAGCCACCATGCTGTCCATCAATGAAGGTGCCCAGCATTGCAGCTGATTCTTAACTTTTCTCTGAAATGATCTAGCAAGCCATTCAGTGCAAGGGCTGAACAGCCTAGCATGTTCAATGACTTGCATTCATGGCTTGAGGTTTGTTGCACATCTATGCAATATTGTGCAGATGCCTTTATTATTTTCAAAGAATTCTGTAAGCTATGATCAGATGGCTGCAAGAGTGGTTCACGGATGTACAGAGTTGAAAGCTATACTCATTAATCAACAAAATAATTATAAATCCCAGGCTCCTGTTATTGCAGTGGCAATTCCTGAGAATATTGCTGCCTTCCTTTCTCTCTCAACACACGATAGTCTATGTGGTGCGTATATATTTCTGGCTACTTTTAATCCTTCCTGGTACAATGATGTATGCTTCTGCCTTGATCCAAAAACATGACCTATGGTCATCACTGATGCCGGTGTACTTACAAAGACTGGAAAAGCATCAGCTGCAGAGGCCTTTTCTGCTAAGTACAGGTGACGGTAGAACTCATGTACCCGAAAAGCCATCAGTTTCTGCAGCTGGATAGCATGCACGACAAACTCAGAGGTTGTATCTTCCGATTTTGAAGTCAGACTTATTTCTGAAATTAACAAAGACCTCAGTGAGGCGTGACGAGTTAACATAACACAGGGATAATCCTGCACTAGAAAAACTGCCCGGTGTTGCGAAAAGGTCCTGCTACTTTCACCATCACATGGAGTACAGCTTCACATTCTTTCACAGAGAGTTACTAACTGGAAGATCAGCTGAAAATATTTACACGTGCCACTATAATTATGACAGGTGTAGCTTGCAAATACTGACACACTCTCAGGGACCCTGTGCAAATACTGACACACTCCCAGGGACCCCATGTACAAAGTGGCACACTCACAGGGACCCTGTTTATATGCTAATACACTCCCAGGGACCCAGGGACTGACACACTCACAGGGCCCCATGTAAATATGGACACATTCTCATGGACCCTGTATAAATACTGAAACACCCCCAGGTATTCCATAGGAATACTGACAGTTTCAGCAAGAGGGATGGAGAGGCAGTGGGCTTTTAATTAGTCAGTAAGTTCCACAACTTTGCTTTATTAATTTTGTAGCACTGAAATCTCTTCCCTTTCCAAATATGTATTCAAATCTCTTTGCAAGTTATTATTGAGCCTGCTCCCACCATCCTTTTGGGACCTACATTCTAGTTCACAATAACTGGAATGAATGGATTGCTTGCCTAATCACCAGAGAGAACTTATTTATAAGTGAACATTTTAAAGCTTGCTGAAACATATAGGAATAGCCAAAAAAAAATTAACAATCACTAAGTAATTCACAAGAAAAATGCAAATTCACACCTTACAAAGCAAAGAGCATCTCAATTTCAGCTGCCTCAAATTAAGCATTTTTCTTCCCCCACTGCCCTTCTGCCTTATATCTTTAACAATACCATGCATTTACATAAACTTAATTGATAACACTGTGGGAGTGCCTTCACCACATAGACGACTGAAGTTCAAGATGGCAGCCCTCATCATCATCTTGTCCAGTACAAGATTGCAATGGGAAATACATATTGACATTTCACAACGATACATTTAAGAGACAATTTGCAAAGGTGTTCTTAATCTGATTGTTGTATCAGTTTTCTGTACCTTTTCAAATTCAGTTCATTATCAACAAAAACTCTTTGGCTTCCCAGGAATGTGACACCTACCAGCCCAGGTAGCTCCTTGGGGCACTTCAATGAAATGTCTTCTGATCTCTCCAGGCTTGAAATGCACATTTTTTTGCACAAGTTTGTATTCAGAAGTTGCATTTACACTATATCACAGATGCAAGAAAGACAATTAGAACAAATTTAATTATCTGAAATTGCAATTAAGTGACACAATTTCCTTTCTTAGAGAATTCGATATTTGTGCTCCACCCTTCCCAACTACGGCACAGGAAAAGGTGGGGACTGCAGATGCTGGAGATCAGAGTCAAAAAGTGTGATGCTGGAAAAGCACAGCCGATCAAGCAGCATTCGAGGGGCAGGAGAGTCTAAGTTTCAAGCATCAGCTCTTCTTCATTCCTGATGAACAGCATATGCTCGAAATGTCGACTCTCCTGCCCCTCGGACGCTGCCTGACTGGCTGCGTTTTTCCAGTGTCACACTTTCCAACTATAGCATAGTCTATTAATTAATATTAACTATGATAGTTTGACAAAGTAAAAGCTCAAGTTTCTACAGATCAGGTGATCATATGCCTTCTTCCAAAATACAATAATTTAGGATATCATACAAGATAAATTTGAGACAAGGTGTGGTGAGTGGAGCATGATTTTGAATGTACGGTTCCAAAAACTCTCCGCCACTGGGAATTTTCTTCGTCTCATGTCTGGTTACATTGCAGACTAACTGATAGAGATTGATTGCTGTGATTAGTCAACAATTCCATTATAATCATGATTGTATGACTGCCAGGATTAGTTGTGTTTTTTTTTGCTTATCCAGCAAATTCCCATGTCCCAGTTTGGATCCATTGTTAGTCACTTCTGGGACACTTGCAGCTCTTTTTCTCTTTGATCACTAACTCAGACTATTAAAAATATTTCAAAACTAGTTCTCACTGTGTGCTAAGTTCAGGAACATATTCTAAGCCAATGCAATTGTTTATAACAGTAACTGAGTGACTGAACTCAGCAGTTATTGCTAGTCTTTCCATCACAGGACTCTTCTCAAGGGGACTTTTCAGCTTATGATTGTGCAAATCCATCGTCTGGAACATAGCTCTAAAACTGGCAAGGAACTGCGCAAGGAGATGAAAGAACCTTAAGGGGCTATAAAAGGATATGGCTAAAGTATTAAACGAGGACAGGGCATCTGTCACCACAAAGGAAGGATGACACAAGTGCAGCACTAAAAGAAAAAGGGAAAGTTATGAACAAATTAATAGGTAGAGAAGCTAAAAATCTTAATACCTTTGCAAGTTATTTGATCTGAATGAGATGAATTCTTGCTCTCCAAAACTATGCTGGGCACATTTTAATCGTCAATGAAAAGAGAAACAGTATCAGAGGACTGGGGAGTTACTAATGTTACACCATAACTGAGAAAGGAAAGGGGCAAATCTGGGAAGTTCTTGGAAAACATTATCAGGGACAAAGTCAGCTCTCCTCTGAAACGGCTGGGTAAATCAAGGCAGTCAGCATGGAATAGTTAAAATCAAACTGTCTAACACAATCAACTTCTTTGTTGAGTTAAAACAGCAGGATGTTCAAAGAGAAGTAAAATCCAACAAAGAACTGCAGATCTGAAAGATAAACCAAAATTGTTGGAGAAAGTCAGCAAGTCTGGCAGGTCACTGAACTTGAAACTTTAATTCTGCTTTCACCACACAGATGCCGCTAGATCTGCTGAGTTCCTCCAGCAATTTCTGGTTTTGTTCTCTGATTTCCAGGGAGGTGGCTGCAGAATGGGAGCACTGTAATGGACAATGTTGGCCATGGAACAGGGTTAACTGTGACTCTATTCGATGAAATGAGGGGATGTCTATAAAAGGAAGCAAAACCCTGGTAATTCCTGCAGTGCCTTTCTGCACAGTGCCCCAAATACCAACTCAGAATCTTATAGGTATTCTTAGTTTTCTAACAATCTCAAGGGATGCCTGCCTTGAAGAAGTTTTCCTCCTCTCTCTACAAGAATCTCAGGGAGTCCCTCTCCCACTGCAACTCCCAGGTCATTTCCTCTGCCCTGAAGCTCTTCAACCATGCCGTGAAACAAACTCGGTACCACAGCCACATTTGCTTCAATCCCAGGGCATCAATGTGGACTTCAACAGCTTCCTCATTTCCCCTTCCCCCACCTCATCCTAGTTTCAAACTTCCAGCCCGCACTGTCCCCTTGACCTGTCCGGACTTGTCCGACCTGCCTAGCTCCTTTTCCATCTATCCACTCCACCCTCTCCTCCCTGACCTATCACCTTCATCTCCTCCCCCACTCATCTATTGTACTCTATGCTACTTTCTCCCCACCCCCACCCTCCTCTAGCTTATCTCTCCATGCTTCAGGCTCTCTGCCTTTATTCCTGATGAAGGGCTTTTGCCCGAAACGTCGGTTTTGCTGCTCGTCAGATGCTGCCTGAATTGCTGTGTTCTTCCAGCACCACTGATCCAGAATCTGGTTTCCAGCATCTGCAGTCATTGTTTTTACCTCAGAATTTAACAAGATGTTACTCAGACAGTAGTAAGGGTATGGAATGCATTGCCTGCATCGGTAATAGATTCGCCAAGTTTAAGTGCATTTAAGTCGTCATTGGACTGGCAAATGGATGTACATGGAATAGTGTAGGTGGGATGGGCTTCAGATTAGTATGACATCGAGGCGCAACATCGAGGGTCGAAGGGCCTGTACTGCGCTGTAATGTTCTATGTTTCCATTTCCTATCTGATTATTTGACAGAACTAAATTCTGTGCATTTACAACATTTTATGTTACCATGGCTCTTAAAGGAAGAGGCCACTTAGCCCCACAAGCCACTTCTACCATTCAATTAGATCATGGCCGATCTGCATCTTAACCTAAACTAGAAGTTCCAAAGAGAAGGCATGTTGGACCGAAAATGGTAACTCTGCTTCTCCCCTCACAGATGCTGTTCAACTGCTCAGTTTCTCCACCATTTTAAAAATTTTATTACAGATCTCCAAAATCATTTTTGTTTTGCTTTAACTGAATCCATGTTGGTCTTGTGACCTCCTTATACCCTTGCCAAAAAAAACCTGTCAATCTCAGTTTTGAAACGTGATCCCCAGGCTCAACCATGTCTTGGGGGAAACAAAGTTCCACATTTTCACTATCCTGGGCAAGAGAATGTTCGACATGACATCACTGCTGAATTACAGTGAGAAACGCAGCAAAGGGAAAAAGATGCTGCCCATGATTTCTTTTAAGATTAACAATAAATGAGGGTGGTGGAAGCAGAAAACCAGTTTTCACAAACCTTGAAGGAATGACGACTGTGACTGGAATTCGAAACAATGGACCGGCATCAGGGGCTGTCGTATCATAACCAAGGACCTGCAGCAAGGAACAGAAAAAGTTTATAACGCTTTAAAAAAATACAGTGCTCCCTCCACATTACTGGCCAATTTATCTTGTGCCAGAGCGGAGTGACTGTCCCTCTGAACTACAGTTTATATAGGGCCACATTCCACCAATCACATTTCTAGAGGATACTCTTTAGGTACTCATACTATAGATCGCACCTTGACTCAGTGTGTAGCACTTGCTAGTTTGCAAAGATGGTATTTGATAGTGGGCTGAAATGCGAAAGAAGTATGATTAAAACTAAGGATTAGATAATAGACTGCTCTACATTTTAAAAGCAAGTTACTGAGAAGTATAAGCGTTGTAATTGCTAGGTACACTGTTGCTTGTAGGGGCATGTTACTGCAGATCGATTGGCATCTGTGCAAAGTGCGACTCACCAAAGCAACAAGTAGCTGACTGACAACTGATCATTCTTCCACAGACCAGTGACAAACCAAAGGCCTTCTGTCTGTCATTAACTGTGATTTGCTCTCAGGGAGTTGAATATGTGACATCATTGATGAATAGCACTGAGGAACGCAGCAAAGAATTGTGGGTAGGAATGAGATGGTTATAAGCTTTCAAACCTCCAGAAATCTAAATTGCCCACAATGTTAGGTACATTAGTCAGAGGGGAATGGGTCTGGGTGGGTTGCTCTTCGGAGGGTCGGTGTGGACTTGTTGGGCCGAAGGGCCTGTTTCCACACTGTAGTGAATCTAATCTAATCTAAATGGAAGTGCTGTTATTGTCTCTGTAGTAAGAAACTATGAAAGCCTGAACAAAGCTAGTTTATTCTTCATCAGTTGCTGTAAACTACTGCTTTTAACCAATGAGTCAGAGACTTTATAAGTTGTGAACCAGTCACTCTGTGCGTCCTACAAGCAAATGGAAATCCCTCAAGGAAAGAGATTGAGCAGCAGCACATTCTGTCAAATCAAAAGGATCATCTCAGCAAATCTCTAACATGTTCCAATTAACATCCTTCCCACCTTTCCCTTCATCCTTAATAGCAAATTTTGTTTTTTGCCTGTCTACAGGTGTGTGTCGTCATTGGCGGCGGCGGGGAAGAGGGGTTATAAGGGAATTAGAGTTCTAAGTAGCACAATAATATGTCCACAGTTCGAGTTATTTACATGTAGCTATACTCTATCTGAAATAAATAGCAATTCTTGTTCAGTACAGAAATCTGGACTGTGTTTTCTGTCAACCTGCATTTAAAAAGTCAGATACATGAGATAATTCTGCATACTTTTATACAACTTGTAACTTTCGTGATAACTCTGGATTGATTTCCAGCAAACTACACCACTGAGGCATGACAAGTTTCAAAGTGTGTATTTTTCACTCAGACACGAACTGAAAAGGAAAACCAAGCAAGAAAACTAATCTTCTCAGTGTACGGAAAATAAGACTAAAACGGAGACTGGAATACTTGGGTGGAATGAAACTGGTTGAAAAACATAAAGAGAACTGACAGCCATTAAGAGACTGTAATCCCAATGGGGCAGTACAGGCAGACTGAAGATGACAGAAGTTAAGAATAGACAAGCCCAGCTTTGTCCGCACCCATTTCAGTTAAAGGTAACTTTGGTGGATCTACGCCACCCAGTCTGTTATTAGCAAAGTTGATTCGGGTGAACAATACATCCATGGAACTCAGGTTGGTTGGCAATCAGGCTAAGTTGTAGAAGGGAAGTTGAAATTCTTTGTGAGGAAGACTGAGCTTTGTCAGACTTCTTGGCTGAGATTAATGACATATGTGCGAAATGGACTGCCAAGCCAGCTTATAAGACCTGCCTTGGTTGCATTTGCCACTTAAATAGTAATTTATAATCATTTGGTCCGTGCTGTACATCTCTATGACTCTATGACTATTTGCCTGTAAATTCATATTTAACTTGGGTAGATTCTGGATTTTAGCTGACAGGCATGTACGCTGGATGGTATTTCATTGACTCCTGTAGAGTAAAACTGTCTTTTCCTCGAAACAGTTGTGGCCTTGTTCTTACATAAATAATGGGATTTGTGGTTTTTCCTTTTATCACTGGTCTTGAACGAAGTCATAACAATGAATTTCCACTCGATTTCTCAGCCTGATCCTTTACTGATTGCACAGACTGAATCAGTAAAGCTCCACATTTGGTCTCTCAATCAGAAATTGTCAAATATGAAGTCACAATCTTAAGTATTTAATTAATGTCAGCTATATCTCAGTCATTAATGCTCTCACTTTGACTTACAAGGTCATAGGTTCATATCCTATCCCACAGACATGAACACCAGACACTCCAGGAGTTAATTGCTGATCCCCTTTCTCACAGGGATGCATCTAGGGGTGTAGGCAGGCCATGTAAATGTCCCTGAAGATGCTGAGTAGAGCTCTCAATGCCTCCTTCAATTAAGGGTGGGTGGGGACTGTCAATTTGGCATCTTACCTGGAGGGTTGATGGTGTGTGGAGATGGATCAGGAACCTGAGTCCAAGGAGGTGCATATCACATCCTGACCCCTCCCCCCCCCCCCCCCCCCCGCCATATAACCCATCCAGTCCACCTCCACCCCACTAACTGGCTCCTGTGTATTCACCTCACCTGCCTGATTCCTGAAGCCTCCCTCATTGGCTGCAGCATCTGACCTCCTGTTGTTTCAGTCTGGTCACCACTTACTAAAACTGAAGCAGGCCACCGGATTAGTTGGAAACTCATTGAGTTAGTTTCTTCATCTTCAAAGGCTAAGGAGCCCCAACTGCAGGCTGACAGACAGCGAATTCTGTTGGGTCCTCATAACAGCCATGGAAAACAGCTGTGCAGGGGTTGCCACAGCTTTGCAGCTGGTGCTTTGTGGGTATCCTTGCAACCTTTAAATGTACCACTTTAAGTGCAGTACTGACTGATCATTGTACTGACAGATGTGTCAACTTTTAGATGAAATGTTAAACCATTCCTCATCTGCCTAAATGGGCAAAAAAGATTCCATCACTTAGAACAGAAGTGAGGCAGTTTCACCTGTGTTCTTGTGAATATTTATTCGTAACAAACATAACCAAAGCAGATGATTGGACAATTACAACCATATGCTAACCAAGAACACAACACCAAGTGAAACAAAAACCACAAAACATTGTGCCATCGAGCACAAAGGTGTCAAGTGATCACACGTCAAGGAAATCACATTCAACTGACCTCAGTGAAGTGTGGCCCTTCCTTGAGTCCTCGAGGATCCACCCTGACAGTCACTTGGCGGGATTGGTTCATCAGCTCCAGATGGGAGGGGATATGCACCCACGATGCATTGCAAGTCAAAGCTAGATGTATCTGAAGAGCTATCTTCTCATTGTGTTCTGTGCATATGAAATAAAACAAGGATACCTGAACCTCAGTGTCAAATAGCTGCCTCAAGCCTGGATTAAAGAACAAAGATCGAGGCTAATGTTCCAGTATATTGTTGTTGTTAGATGTGCCATCCTTCAGATGGGATTTTAAACTGTGGCCCTGTCAGGCCTTTAGGCTGCACATGAAAGATTCTACCATTTAAAGGAAGATTAGCAGAGGTCTCTGCAAATGTTCTGGCCAACATTTATCTTAAAATTAATTTGATAAAAATTACTAAATTAAAACAAAGAACTGCAGATGCTGAAGTTCCGAAACAGAAACAGAAATTGCTGACAAGACTCAGCAACTCCGACAGTATTTGCTGAGACAGAAACAGAGTTAATGTTTCGAGTCCAGTGACTCATCATCAGAACTAATAACAGCGAGGGAAAACTTGTACTTAAGCTGAAGACAAGGCTGGGGTAGGGGGGAAGGTAATGGATAAGTTGAGATGGAGCCCAGAGAGAGAGATATGGAAAGGGGAATAAATGACGGCATAATGAATGGCACACGCTACTTATTCTCTGCTACCCTCAGCTCTCATGATCCCTTATTCAGCTTCTCTTCTGTCCTAGCCAATAACCCATAATAACTGTCATCTGTAATTCTTTGATTTTTGTTTGTTTAGTGTTTAACTCATTGCCATATCTCTTTCAGGTATGCCCACCTTGAAGATATTCTGCTCCTCTCCCTGACAGGATTTCCATTCTAACCGTTTTTCTTGTTCACCAACATTACTTTTGTTGTCATTCCTGGTGTTTGACAAGTTATTTGCCAAAGCCTGCTTCCACTGTCACATCACGTTCCTCAGTGAGTGCCTCTGAATCAGACTCACTCCACGTGGATTCTGATTGAAGTTTCATCCTTTGTGTTTTGAATCCACCCAGGATCACTCCCATTAAATACAGATCCAGAGTCCTCAATGACACTGCACTGTGATGTACAACACTCCTCAGGCAGCTGCTCTCGCTACATCCTGAGATCCACACTCAGTGCTATGCGTCGTCAGACGCACACTCTCTCTCCACCTCACATTGGCTCAGAGCTGCCCTGCCCCCCCAGATCCACTTCATCCTCTGGCTTATTCGATGTGCTGACAAGAAACTTTTTCTTTTCCTTTAAGGCACTGAAGAACATAAGATGCAACTACTTAAGAGATAACACAGCCCTCTGGAACATTAATTCCCCCGCCCTTTCCCTCTGACTCCTTCGCCTCTCCTAACCCCATCTCCTGTCATGTATTTACTATCCCTTCTGACTTTCCACTCTTTGATGCTGAACATTCTGTACTGAGCAAAGGTCTTGGTTTTATCCCCCTGCATCCCCACAAAATGACACTGCACTCTTCTTCTGTTGGGTTTGCCTCCCTGCCCATTTCTTTGCTCGAGTCCTCTCCCTGTCCCACAGACTCCTTTACCTACCTCCAACACTTTCCCTCTACCTGGACCCCCCCCATTCTGGTCTTTTACCTACACTCGAACTATTCGTCAAGAACTCAAAACACGATAGAACAGCATCAGGTCACTAAAGGCTTTGCATTAAATGAGATATTATCTCTTCTATATCTTATGGTCTTTATGTTCTAAGGAGCAGAATTCGGCCATTTGGCCCGTGGATTCTGATGTGCCATTCAATCATGGCTGATATGTTTCTCAACCCCATTCTCCTGCCTTCTCCCCATTACCCCCTATCTCTTTACCAATTAAGAACCTACCTATCTCTGTCTTAAATATATTCAATGACTTGGTCACCACAGCTCTTGTGGCAAATGAGTTCCACAGATTAATTATTCTCTGACTAAAGAAATTCTGCTTCATTCCGTTCGAAAGGGTTGCTCCTTTACTCTGAGGCCATGCCCCCAAATCCTTGTATCTCCTACTGGTGGAAACATCATCTTTGTGTCCATTCCATCCAGGCCTCTCATCCTTCTAAACTCCATTAAATACAGATCCAGAGTCCTCAACCACTAATGTAACAGGCCTTTCATCCTTGGGATAATATTTGCACACATCCTCTGGACCCTCTCCAATTCCAACACATCCTTCCTTAGATATGGGGCCCAAAACTACTCCCAATACTCCAAATGCGGTCTGACCAGAGACTTATACAGACTCAGTGGTACATCTTTGTTAGCATTCCAGCCCTCTTGAAATGAATGCTAACATTGCATTTGCCTTCCTAACATGCAGATTCATTTGCCAGTTAACCTGAAGAGAATCCCGATTTAGGACTCCCAAGTCCCTTTGTGCTTCAGATTTCTGATGCCATTTCCCACTTAGAAAATTAATCCATGCCTCTATTCTTCCAATAAACGTGCATAAGCTCACACTTTCCCACATTGTATTCCATCTGCCACTTCTTTGCCCACTCTCCTAACCTGTCCAAGTCCTCCTGTAGCCACCCGATTCCTAGACATGACTTGTCCCTCCACCTATCTTTGTGTCATCTGTAAACTTAGCAGCAATACTCTCAGTTCTGAAGTGAATTGACTAGTTTGCTTGAACAATCAATCAGGTGCCTGTTCAAAAATAATTGAATAATCTCCTAATTGTTGTGTTCAATACTTGAAATTCAATAACTCTTATCACAGGTCGAAACTGCAACCAGTGAATTTCCAAAGCTTTGCTTCTTGCTGGTATACTCTTTGGAAGCCTATCACCTACAGTTGTGTAAAAAAAAATGAACTCTCTGGTTGCAAGGTCTCAGGTTTGGGACTGGATGGGAGGCATATTGTGCTCTGCTTGCTCAGTGGTTGGGCCAGACGGCCGTGGCATAGAGGCAGTCTCAGCCTGTGAACTGATGTGGGAAGAGAAAGACATTAAAGTCCAGTTGAAGCCCCAGAGATGAAGGTGGAGGGGTTCACATCACAGATGTCAGGAGAGGTCAGAGCACAAGATTAGGCTGGAGGGGTACTGTCATGTCATGGGTTAGAAGTGGACAGGTCGATAAAGTGTTAGAGGAGATTTTTGACTACAGGAGTGAAAAGGACAACTGCACATTTTTGCTAATTGGAAACAATAAATATTTGGCACTAACAGTAAAGTATAATTTTAAGATGAAACATCTCTGCACTTATTAACAGCCTCCTCAGATTTCTGACATGCCCCAGGGCACTGCACAGACAATGGTTTGTTGCTATCTTGGGCATAATTTCATGTCTCTTTAAATGGGCCTTCCTGTTAATGTGTCATGGGAAAGAACTCGAATCAAACAGCCACCAGTCCATTAAAACCCCTCAAACCACACACGCTTCTTGCATTAATGTTTTCCATACCTGCATTTTCCGGAAACACTGGCTCCACAGAAACAGAGAAGTCGATTGGCACTGACAGGTATGCTGGGTCCCTGAGGTAGATTCCACGAAGGTGCAATATTTTGATGCTGAAACCCAACTGGTGACATTTTACTGAGGCATTTTGGCTGAGGTAGTCATAGGCCTTTTCGATCTGCTCGGGAAAAATTAAACACACTGTTATGATGGAAACCCAGTCACCAGGAAACCCCAGTCGCTGTGCTGGGTAGCAGTTCTCACATCACTGGCTAACTAGCACTGTGCCTGACCTGAAACTAGTCAACTGATAATTGTACTAAAGATTTACTGGCACTGGAGGCAGTTTAGAAAAGGTTCACTAGGCTGATCCTGGGTATGGATAGGCTGCCTTGAGAGGAAAGTTAAGTAGATTGCGCTTGTACTCATGGGAGCTTAGAAGAATAAGGGGCAATCTTATTGAAAGATTCAAGAATCTGATTAGGTAGATGCAGAAAGGTTATTTTCCTTTGTGGGGGAATCCAGGACCATGGCGGACAATTTCAGAATAAAGGATCACTCATTTAGGAAAGAGACGAGGAGGCATTTTTCCTCTTGGAATGTAGTGAATCTGTGGAATTCTTTACCACAGAGAGCTGAGATTATTAAAGGCTGAGACAGACAGATTTTTCATCAGTAAGAGAATTTGGGGTTATGGGGAAATGGAAGAAAAGTGGAGTTGAGGATTATCAGATCAACCATAATCTCATTGAATGGCAGGCCAGATTCTAAAGGTTGAATGGCCTACTTCTGTTCCTATGTTACATGGTTTTACATACAAGGCACATATTTTCCTTCATCATTACCAGACAGCTCTGACCAAATGGAAACTGGGAAACTTGTTGTCCACAGCTTGAATATTGTGAACAGTTCTGGGATCCACATTTCATTCAGAAAGGACATCAAGATCTTAGGGAGGGTAATCAAGAGATTTACTCAGATGGGAGGTTTCACAGAACAAATTGGGGGAAATGGCTGTTATCGCACAGCTATGTCCATAACCAAAAAACAGAGTTTTAATTATTTGGCAAAAAAACCAAGTGTGATGGTTCAGAATGTGCAGCCAGAACGGGCAGTGGAAACAGATTCAGTGGTAACTTTCTAATGAGAGTGAGATCAGTGTTCACAAAGGGCTATGGAGAAATGACAAAGAATAGGACTAATTAAAATGTCTGAAGAGCCAGCATACAGCCTCCCTTCTGTGCTACATGATCTCTGATTCTTGTTCCTAACCTTCAAACTGGAGAGATAAGGCAGGAACTATCAGCAGTGCTTCACCTGAGGCCCACTGAAGATGTTAACTAGCAGGGTGACGAAACTTCTGGAAATGAACCTTCCAGCTCAGCGAGCAAACCTACATCCAGAGATAAAGCAATAAATCATTCAGAATGAGGAAAATGGAAGAGGTGAAGACTGGGTGAGTTTGATTACATTTGCTGCTAGAGATCAAACAGCAGAACTAATGAACAGGAATTGTCTTTGTTTCTCACTATTTTTATTACTATTCTATCAAACCAGACTGCTCTCGTCTGTTAAACACAGACACGGGAGATCATTCAAGTGGATCACGGCTGATCTGAACCTCAACTTCACTAATTAATTTTTGCTTCATAACCTTTAATACATTCGCCCAACAAAATGATCATCATCGATGAAAACTTTATATCAAATTGCATTTCATGAGTAACTCCAACAAAGATAATTGTCATTTGAATGGAAAAAAAGACTTGTAAAATATTTTGTTTTGGAAAGGAACAGAGAGTAGGATATAGGCAGCTAAATGGTGGAGCTCACATGGTCATAATGAGACTGGTCTATATCTCAGTGTTGTGAGGGGTGGGTTTGCAGGACTGGAGTGCATCACAGTGAGAAAGGAGGGGAGCAAGGTCGTGGAGAGATTCAAAAGTAAGGATAAATTATAAAATGAAGAAATCAAGATGTTGCATGACCAGGGTGTCAGTGTAGATCAGAGGGCATGGGGTAATCAGGAAACAGGACCTGGTGTGACTTAAGACACGGCCAGTAGAAATCCAGATGACTTCCGATTCGTGGATGGTCGAGGTAACAAAGGCATGAACGAGACCATTAGAGCAGGCCACAGGAAGAGAATTAGGCCATTCAGTCCACCATTCAATCATGGCTGATATGTTTCTCAATCCCGTTCTCTTGCCTTCTCCAGCAACACTCGTTCTCCTGACTAATCAAGAACCTATCTGTTATAATACACTCAACGACTTGGTCATCACAGCTCTTGTTGAAAATGAGTTTGATAGTTTTCCCACCTTCTGGCTAAAGAAATTCTTCAACTCAGTTCTAAAGGATTGTCCCTTTATTCTGAGGCCGTACCCTCGACTCTTAGCCTCTCCTACTAACAGAAGCATCTTCTCCACGTCCACTCTATCCAGATATCTCAGTGAAATGCAAAGAAATCCCTTCTCATCCTGCTATACTCTGAGTACAGATCCAATCTCCGCATCTGCTCTCATATGTCAAGCTCTTCGTCCCTGGGATCATTCTGGTAAACCTCCTCAGGACCCTCTCCAATGCCAACACTTCCCAAAATTGCTCACAATATTCCAACTGCAGTTTGACCAGAGTCTTCTACAGCCTCAGCAGTACATCCCTGCTCTTGTATTCCAGTGCTCTTGAAATGAATGAGGATTTCAGGAGTAGAAGAGCTGAGAAAGGGGTGTAGTTGGGTAATCAGACTATTGAAGCATTGTCAATAACATCACAACAGCTTGAATCTATAAATATCGATAATGTAGCAAAATATTCCAAGTGCCTTCACAGGGATGATTGCGTGTCAAAATTTGACTCCAAGGCAGACAAGGACGTATGAAGATAGATGAATCAAAATCTAATTTTAAGGAGTGTTTTGAAGGAAGATTGAAAGATGGACTGCTTTAGGAAGGGAATTCTGGAGTTTAAGACCCCGAGAGAGTTTACATCATAGCCACCAGCGGTGGGATAAAACAAGTTGGGAAGCACAAGGAACCTGAATGGGACAAGTGCAGAGATGTTTACAAACTGGAATGGTCAAAGAGATAGTCAGGGGGTGAGATCTGTGAAAAGATAGAAACAATGAGATTCTGAAGATGGAGATGTTATTGAATTGAGAGTTACAGGGGTGATGAAGAAATGCAGGTTGGTGTCAGTTAGAATACAGGCAGCAGAGGTCAGCATAAGCTGGTGGGTGGATGCTGGCTGTCAGAAATGATAGACACTTCTAGTTATGAGAGGAACACAGACCCAAGTGATGAAGTAATCACCAGCTCACTTCAGCTTTTTAAAAAAAGGTTTCTAATCAATTCCTGAACCAGAGAGAGTGACTGGAGCTATCGCAATATTAGTGACTTAGCAAAGATGTTGAAAACGATTGCTAACTTGGTTGATTTACCTGAATGATCCCATGGCCTTGTGCAAAAACTTCAACATCCTCCACTTTCAGTGCTGTGTTCTCCAGAGCACGTCGCACCGAGTGTGTAGTGTAACAAATGCCATTTGCTTTCAATGCTAAAGTGTTGATGAAAAGAACATCAATATAAGTATTGCTAATATAAGTATTCACATAAAATGCAACATAGCACAAATCATTTTGCATAAAAGGTAAATGTAAGATTACCATTAATAAATCCAATAAGCAGTACAGAGAATTGTTTTTTTTAAACTCAAGCATGGAGAAGATGTAGATCCTGCCTCAACATGGCAAGGAGACAGCTTTAATGCATTTAAGAAGCTAGATACACAAGGGAGAAAGGAACTTCTGTCGGTTGGCTGAAATATGGTTAAGAGGAGAGTCATATGGAACATAACCATTGGTATAAACCCATTGTGTTACATGGCCTATTTCTCAGTTGTAAGATGCAATTCAATGTTGTAGTTATAAACCAAGGTAAGGTTATTTATGCTTCCCTCCATTTCAGTAATATTGCAGTGCCAACAAGATTCACCTTTATAAAGGGGTTACCATCAAGATTCTAGCATGTCCATGCCTTCAAATTTTTCATATTTATTCTTTGAATGTGGGCATCATTGGCTGGGCCAGCATTTATCGCCAATTCCTAATTGCCCCCAAGAAGGTGGTAGCGAGCTGCCTTCTCCAGCAGCTGCAGCTAAAGTATATTGCATGTTGTCAGGTGGGGGAGACATTAAATCACACCACAAATCTACAACAAACTCCACCCACTGTTGAGCAGTCAATAAGTCAGGACAGTTCACTGATTTGAGAGAGATTATCTTGTTTCAGGGACAGTCTGGCTTACTCTCATGTCTAACAATGACGCTCAGCTTGGAATTTTAATCTTCCTTTAATCATGCCTGATGGATGTGAACTCTTACTTGACATGACATTCATGTACCTGTTAATGGAAGACTTGCAGAAATACCAAATCTTCATGGGAACCTTAGGGAAACTTTGCACTGCAGGAGGAGATCTGGATTTGATTCCAACCTAAATTACTGAGCATAACACCCAACATTTCCTGAGAAATTGCCCTTGCAGGTGCACTGTGTTCATACTGTGGGCGTTTCTATGTTGCAAATTTTACATAATTGTGTCAGATAGTAATGACCACATCTGTCACTTTTCCATAAATGTTTAAAGTTTCATAGTTTTGTGCACAAAAGTTATAGCTTGCTAAATTATTTATTAATAAATCCATTATCAATTATTAATGTATAAATTAATTATTAAGTTAAAATGACAGCATGCTAGATTTAATTCATTCCAACTCTGGAAATATGCAGATTTAAACCTAGTAACAATCTGGCCACCCACACTGATTTAGTAAAATGGTCTCAATTTTAAGAGCCAATTTTTACTTATCACCACTTGACCCTCAAACTTCTGAGCAGCTAGATCTCATGATGGGGACCTCTACATATCAACGCAACTCGGTACAGCCCTCTTCACTCATAGCCAAGCGTGTGACTGGAATTAAACCATCTAATGTAGACAAATGCCAGTGAATGAATGCTGATTTCAAAGTATGAATTTAATCTATTCAATTGCATCTTTGCTGGGATTACCTGTTCAGAATGAAGTTTTCAACTCATCTATATGGAAAAACTGCATGATATATATTGAGGACCATCAGCAGTATGCATTGATATATAGAACTACAAAGAATTTTGCAAAGCAAGGATAATCACTTGGCCCACTCGCTTATGTCAGTATTCATGCTTGCTATAAGCACTCTCCATTCTACTTCATCTCATCCTCTTAATACCCTTTATCCTTCATGTGTTTACCTAACGACTTGAAAACTAACGACAATGTAAAATTCAACCACGCCCAATGATAGTGAATTCCATGTTTTCACAACTCTCTTGGCAAAGACATTTCTCTTGAATTCTCAACTGGATTTATTACGGGCCATTTTATATGGTCCCTATTTCCATAAGGGATTATTTCCACATCTTTCCTGGGGTCCTGCATAATAAGGTCACCCCACTGACTTTGTGATTGCTGTACTAACTCAACAGTGTGAGACAATTATGCTGCTTTACAAATCACTTGTGCAATTGCACTTAGTCATAGTATAGTGTATTTAGCTCTGACTAAGCCAAGTTGCAGTGTAGTACATGCACTGTCTACAACACACAAGGCCCTGCGTATTCATGTACGTAGTTTTCAGTTCATGTAAGTCTGACATACTGCGAGCATAACAATTCTGAAGTGGTTGTCAATGTAATTCTTCATACACTCAAGATTATTTAGCAAATAATGTCCAACGGTGGAATCACTGCACCAGTTTCAACTCAACAAAATACCTGACAGCCTATTGGTTGAATGACTGCTTTATTTCCCACAGCAATGCAGTGACCAATCAAATGCGGAGCCACTTTACTCTCACTGTCCGACACTTTTGATCAGCTGCAGAGATTTGTTATTCAGCATGGCAACACTCCATCAAACTTCTTGTACAATATTTTGATCTCTTTGCTGTTATGTCTTGTGCCTGTGTGCTTCTCTTCACTCTACCTGGTGAAGGAGCAGTGCTCTGAAAGCTTGTGATTTCAAATCAACCTGTTGGACTATAATCTGATGTCATGTGACTTCTGACCATGACCACTCAAGCTGCCCGGTTTAAATTTTAACAAAGCCTGATACTTGACTGTCAATCATCATTAACTGGTGCATTCTCCATGGCGTTTGTCTCTACTAACATATGCCACTTGAAAACCAAATCAGTACTCTTCCCTCAAATATATATATTTATTTCCTATTTAATTGGGATTCTTGCAAATTCTCCTGGTCAGTGCAGGATGAAACACTTTTAAAGAATATGTCTTTTTTTTGACAAAAACCAAGAAAACTATGACTAAAAAACTGTAGTTGCAGATTTTGAGAGAGTACAGATGAAAGCAAACAGAATGATTTAGCATTCTTTAAAGTAACACAAGCAGCAGAGGTAGCCTGGTATCTCAGGTGGATGTTTGATTTATCAATGTAAGCTGTGCTGGCTTGAATACAAACAGTTGAAGCAATACACACACTTCTGATACAGGAGCAGAATGAGATTTGAAATCTGAAACTGTATGCAGATCCTCCTCCATTTTTACCATCAAAGCCCCAGAGTATTAAGGACTGTACCTGAGATCAGCAGAGCAATGCCTCCACAGGCATTAGGAGAGGACATTGAAGTTCCGTTCATCAGTTCGGTGCCTCGAAGTGTCCAGTTGGGGACTGATGCTATGGCTCCACCTGGAGCAGTGATACACACTCCCAATGCTCCATCAACACTAATTAATCAAAAAGAATTGGTTAGCTCAATGCTGGCCTTGGCAGAGGTCGAATAAAGATGCATTATTTTGGACCAAGGTTCATTGTTTTAATTTATGAAGATAGGCAAACTGAAGCTGGAGAGGAGACACAAGGAGGTGATAACGAGGTGAAGAGAGCCAGAGGATTACTCCAGATAAGGTGATGATAGCCATGGACTGTGTGTAGTAAAGGTGGATCAACTCACCAACTGCGCACTAACTTGGGATCCCAATCACACGTTTGGGGGATTCTGAAGCAGTCATGCCAAACTCAAAACGCTAACCTTGTTTCTCTTTCCATTAATGCTGCCAGACCAGCTGCATTTTTCCAACATTCTCGGGTCTTTGATTTCAACTGCAAGCACTGGCCCATTAAATGATTCAATTGCCACCAGGAGTTAGGAGTTGGCAGTATATTGGCAAGGTAGCAGTGGCAAGGACCATTACTGAAACACAGCCTGGATCACATGACTCGATGTTTCTCAACCTCTTCTCCATTCTGTATTTCCACTGCTTTCAAACTTTTCAATATGTAAGTACTGATGAAATTATTAACTTTAATGACTATTTGGCCCATCTATAAAGACCCCCTGTAAATACTGACATAAGTCCAGGAACCCATGAAAAATACAGACACCCCTCAACAGATTCCCCGTGTATATAGATTAGATTAGATTCTTTACAGTATGGAAACAGGCCCTTCAGCCCAACAAGACCGTCCGAAGGGACCCACCGACCTCAATCAGACCCACTCCCCATATTTAACCCTGACTAATGCACCTAACACTATGGGCAATTTAGCATGGCCAATTCACCTGACCTACACATCTTTGAAATGTGGGAGGAAGCCGGAGCACCCAGAGGAAACTCACACAGACAGGGAGAGAATGTGCAAACTCCACACAGACAGTTGCCTGAGGGTGGAATCGAGCCCGGGTGCCTGGTGCTGTGAGGCAGCAGTACTAACCACTGAGACACCATGCTGCCCATATAGATTTACACTTTTGCAGACCTCACTTAAATTATGATAAGATGCTGGCAGCTTCCCTTTAAATATGAAAGAGGTGAGTGACCACACTTGCATTAACTTCCATAAGTGACTGTCAGCTGCACAAAGACGTGCCATCATTGCAGACACATTTTTAACCATGAATAGCGATACAAATCACAAGTTAGCCCATACAGAAAATTGCAGACAGAAACACTCTGTTACTCATACACACTTTGAAAACCTGTGCAGAACAGGACCATAATAAAGCAGAAAGATTTAAGTATTCACACTGCATCAAAATGTAATGCAAACAGTCAGCAACTCGCTGCAGAAGTTACTGAATGCATCTTTCCACTGATGGGAAGCAAAGCATCTCTTCTCATATTTTGGGTCAGCCTCATATCCTCTGCCCACAGCTACAATCCTGCCATCCATCAGCTCGCACCATTAAAATCACTCATTTGCTTCCTTTAGAACAAGTGCAAACATAAATTAATGTGGGACAAAGACAGACTTTGTTATACACCAGTCTTGCTTTGTGTATCTGCACATGCAATCAACAAACTGAAAAACAGGATCAGCAGTGGCACAATGACGAGTACTCTCATCTCCCAGACCGAAGGTTGGGCACTTGAACCCCACTCTCAACTATTTATTGAGGACAAGATGTAAGCCATCATTCCCAGTGTGATACTATAAGAATGCTACGCTGCTGAAGGTACTGACCCTAGGTTCAGACCAATAAAACCTCAAAGGAAATACCACCACCAACAGCTTCCCTGCTGAGCAAGCCAAGTGGTGAAGGGCAGAAAGCTGGAGATGGACACAAGGTTAGGCCTGGAGTAATGCAAAGTTCTTGAAAGGTTGTAACATTGGAATAGTTTAGACAGGTAGTAAGGGAGAATCCATGGAATAAAAGGACAAAAATTTTAAAATCAAGATATTGCTTAACTGGGAGCAAATACATGTCATGAGCACAGGTGCAGTGGTAAAATGGGACATGGCAACAGTTAGAATACAGACCTGTGGATGAGGAACTTAACAGGGTAATGCACAATAAAAGATAGTGTGGAAATAAATTGGATTTCTAATTCTAAAAAGGTACAAAACACTAACAGCATCATTGGCCTTCCAAGTGGGCTTGAATTTAAGAAGGAAAGTGTTCTTCAATTGTACGGGTCTCCATTTGGAGTAATACAATACTGCTCCAAACCGCAGCAATAAGAGTCAGAGAGAGCAATAGCAAGATAAATTTACCTGGCTGGGGAATTTTCAAGACTGAAATCAAATGTTTTCTGCTAGCAATGCACATCAAGTGCTGAAATGAGATAATTTCAAATCTAATGGCTATATGTAGTCAAACATACCAATCATGCTACACAGAGCTACCAACAATACAGCTGGGTGGAAGATGAATGTAGGTATAGAACACCTGTCCCAGTTCCATGAATTAGCAATGCAACTCTCAGTTCAGCACCTCACCCGATCCTAATGGCCGTCAGATTATTAACTTCTCAAGCACGAAGAGACAACGAAGATCGAAGTATACAAGGGACAAGTAAGATGACTCTGATCACAGCTCCAGTATAAAATATTGACCAGTGAGCAACGAAAATATTGTGCAGCTTCAATGTTGATTTTTTTTTAAAATTGCGAAGGCAACAGATAGCCTAAAAGAACATCTTATGAATTTTTCTGATTGGCGGTTTCCCTCAGGTGCAACGGCAGTGCGTAGGGGCTGTCAATTACAGTTTCCAGATGGAATATAGGCTGTCAGCAGGAATATCAGATGGGATATAAACACAGGACTAGGCCATTCAGCCTCTCAAACCTGTCCTGCCATTCAGTTTGTTTATGGCTGATCTGATTTTTATCACAAACAACCTGATTTAGTATTGCAACTTTTACAATATCAGAGTCAAGATTAGAGTGGTGCTGGAAAAGCACAGCAGGTCAGGCAGCATCCGAGGAGTAGGAAAATCGACTTTTCAGGCAGGAACCTTTCATCAGGAATGAGGCAGGGAGCCTCTGGGGTGGAGATAAATGGGAGGGGGTGGGGCTGGGGAGAAGGTAGCTAAGAGTGCATTGGTGGATGGAGGTGGGGGTAAGGATGATAGGTTGGAGAGGAGGGTGGAACGGATAAGGTGGGATAGGAGATTGGCAGGTAGGAAAGGTCATGAGGATGGTGCTGAGCTGGAAGGTTGGAACTGAGGTAAGGTGGGGGGAGGGGAAATGAGGAAACTGGTGAAGTTCCACATTGATGCCCTGGGGTTGAAGTGTTGTGAGGTGGAAGATGAGGCGTCCTTCCTCAAGGCGTCAGGTGGTGAGAGAGCGGCAGTGGAGGCGGCCCAGGACCTGCATGTCCTCGGCAGAGTGGGAGGGGGAGTTGAAATGTTTGGCCACGGGGCGGTGGGGTTGATTGGTGTGGGTGCCTTGGAGATGTTCCCTAAAGCGCTCTGCTGGGAGGCGTCCAGTCTCCCCCATGTAAAGGAGACCACATCGGGAGCAACGGATACAATAAATGATATCGGTGGATGTGCAGGTGAAACTTTGATGGATGTAGAAGGCTCCTTCTGTTCCTTGGATGGAGGTGAGGGGGGTGTTGTGGGCGCAGGTTTTGCAATTCCTTTGGTGGTAGAGGAACGTGCCAGGAGGGGAGGGTGGGTTGATGGGGGCCATGGACCTGACGGAGGAAACAGTCTTTGCAAAAAGTGAAGAGGGGTGGGAAGGGAAATATAACCCTGGTGGTGGGGTCTGTTTGTAGGTGGCAGAAATGTCGGCGGATGATGCGGAGGTTGGTGGGGTTAAATGCGAAGACCAGGGCGGTTCTGTCCTTGTTGCGGTTGAAGGGGTGGGGTTCGAGGGCGGAGGTGCGGGATGTGAATGAGATGTGTTGGAGGGCATCTTCGATCACATGGGAGGGGAAATTACGGTCTTTAAACAAGGTGTGCTCTGTGGTGGAACTGATCCTCCTGGGAGTAGATTTGGCAGAGGCGGAGGAATTAGGAATACAATATCCTTGCCTCATGAAAAATCTGCCAATTTCAGTTTTGAAACTTTTAATTTACCTTCATGGGAAGAAAGTTGTATAATTTAAGGAGAGGCTGAATAGGCTGGGGCTATTTTCCCTGGAGCATCAGAGGCTGAGAGGTGACCTTATAGGCATTTATAAAATCATGTGAGGCATGGATAAGGTAAATAGACAAATCTTTTTCCCAGGATGGGGGAGTCCAGATCTAGAGACCATAGGTTTAAGGTGAGAGGGGAAAGATTTAAAAGGGACCTAAAGAAGAACTCTTTCACCCAAAAGGCAGCATGGAATGAGCTGTCAGAGGAAAGTGTGGAGGCAAGTACAATTACAGCATTTAAAAGGCATCTGGATGGGTATATGAAGAAGAAGGATTTAGCGGGATATGGGCCAAATGCTGGTAAATGGGACTGGGTCAGATTGGGACATCTGGTCAGTGCGGACATGTTGGAGGGTTTCTGCACTGTATAGACTGGAATTAAAGAGATTACAAGACACTAGAATGCATTTGTTGTGAAATATGTTACACAAAAAAAATCAAAAGGATAAGGATTAAAATACATTGTTAAAATTTAAGTATACCTAAGTACAAACATAAAAATGCTAACAATCAAAACTATATGATATTTATAGTGTCGGCGATTCTCCTTTATCATTCTTACAGATAGAGTCAGGTAAATTCCCAACAGGAAAGTAAATTTTTAAAAGATACAAAAGCTTTCCTCGGAAGTTCAGTGTTCTTCATTTTCTCGTGGCATTTGGAGGAGAAGCGACGGCGAGGACCAGAGGCCTGATGGGAAGGTAAATCTTCAAAAGATATAAAAGCTTATCTCGTGCACAGTCGGAGCACACACTGAGCAGGAGCGGACAGGGGACTGCTGGGTAAGGGAGGCTTATATTTGGGTGGTTACTTTACCTGCAACACCACTCGGGTTGTCTCTCCCAACCGTCCTCCTCCTCTAACCAAAAAACAATGTACTGTGGGCTGGATTGGTAAGGTGACTAGGTTTTTTTTGTTTTAGTTTTTCAGTAGTCCCACTGGGAATTTAGAATAGTGGGAATAGCAGTTAGGGCAGTTGAATGTTCCTCCTGCAGAATATGGGAGGTAAGGATCACTACTAGTGTCCAAGCTGACTGCATCTGTTGGATGTGCACCCAACTCCAGCATATCGAAAACTGTGTTAGTGAACTGGAGCTGGGGCTGGATGAACTTCGGATCATTCGGGAGGCGGAGGGGATTATTGAGAGGAGTTACAGGGAGATAAGCACACCTCAGGTACAAGATGAAGGTAGATGGGTTACAGTCCTGGGGACGGAAAAAGAACCAGCAGGCAGAATAGGGATCCACTGTGGCCGTTCCCCTCAACAACAAGTATACCGTTTTGGATACTGTTGGGAGGGAGTTACCAGGGGTAGGCAGTGGGGCACAGGTCTCTGGCACAGAGTCTATCCCTGTTGCTCAGAATGGAAAGGGGAAGGAGAGAAGAGCATTAGTCATTGGGGAGTCCATAGTTAGGGGGACAGATAGGAGGTTCTGTGGGAACAAGACAGACTCACAGTTGGTGTATTGCCTCCCAGGTGTCAGGGTTTGCGATGTCTCGGATCGTTGAAGGGGAGGGGGATGCAGCCCCAAGTCGTGCTCTATATAGGCACCAACAAGACAGGCAGGAAGGGAGATGGGGATGTAAGGCAGAAATTCAGGGAGCTAGGGTAGAAGCTCAGAGTTAGAACAGACATAGTTGTTATCTCTGGTTTGTTTCCTGTGCCACATGCTAGCGAGGTGAGGAATAGGGAGCGAGGGGAGTTGAACACGTGGCTACAAGAATGGTGCAGGAGGAAGAGTTTTGGATTCCTTAGTAACTGGGGTTCTTTCTGGGGTAGGTGGGATCTCTACAAACAGAATGGTCTTCACCTGAACCAGAGGAGTACCAACATAATGGGGGGAAAATTTGCTAATTCTCTTTGGGTGGGTTTGTACTAATTCAGCAGAGGGATGGGAACTGAAATTGTAGTTCGATTTTATGGGAGGTTGACAGTAGTGAAGTCAGAACTAAGATTTCTGACTTGAAGCTGCCATTGGAAGCAAGAACTTGGTTTGAAATGTATCTATTTCAATGCCAGGAGCATCCAGAATAAGGTGGGTGAACTTGCAGCATGGGTTTTGATGTTGTGGCCATTTCAGAGATATGGGTAGAGCAGGGGCAGGAATGGTTGTTGCAGGTACCAGGATTTAGATGTTTCAGTAAGAACAGAGAAATGATGAAAGAGGGGATGCTGTGGCACTGTTAGTCAAGGACAGTATTACGGTTGCAGAAAAGATATTTGGGGACTCATCTACTGAGGTAGTTTGGGCTGAGATTAGAAACAGGAAAGGAGAGGTCACCCTGTTGGGAGTTTTCTATACATTTCCAAATAGTTCCAGAGATGTAGAGGAAAGGATAGCAAAGATGATCCTTGATAGGACTGAGAGTGACAGAGTAGATGTTATGGGGAACTTTAACTTTCCAAATATTGACTGGGAATACGATAGTTCCAGTACTTTAAATTGGTCAGTTTTTTTGTCCAATGTGTGCAGGAGGGTTTCCCGATACAGAATGTTGACAGGCCAAAAAGGGGCAAAGCCACATTAGATTTGGTACTGGGTAATGAACCTAGCCGGGTGTTAGATTTGGAGGTAAGTAAGCACTTTGGTGATAGTGACCACAATTTGGTTATGTTTACTTTAGTGATGGAAAAGGACAGGTATATACCGCAGGGCAAGAGTTATAGCCATGGGAAAGGCAATTATGATGCAGTTAGGTAAGATCTAGGATGCATAGGATGGGGAAGGAAACTGTAGGGCATGGGCACAATTAAAATGTGGAGCTTATTCAAGGAACAGCTACTGCGTGTCCTTGATAAGTACGTAGCTGTCAGACAGAGAAGAAGTCATCAGGTGCGGTAGCCGTGGTTTGCTAAAGGAGTTGAATCTCTTGTCAAGAGGAAGATGATGACTTATGTTAGGATGAGATGTGATAGCTCAGTTAGGGTGCTTGAGAGTTACAAGTTAGCCAGGAAAGACCTAAAGAGAGAGCTAAGAAGAGCCAGGAGGGGACACGAGAAGTCATTGGCAGATAGGCTCAAGGAAAACCCTCACACTTTCTATAGGTATATCAGGAATAAAAGAATGACTAGAATAAGATTAGGCCAATCAAGGTCAGTAGTGAGAAGCTGTGCATGGAGTCAGAGGAGATTGGGGAAGCACTAAATGAATATTTTTCCTCAGTATTCATACTGGAAAAAGACAACGTTGTTGAAGAGAATACCGAGATACAGGCTACTAGACTAGACGGGATTGAGGTTTACAAGGAGAGGTTGTGAGCAATTCTGGAAAGTGTGAAAATAGAAAAGCCTCCAGGGCTAGATGGGAGTTATCCTAGGATTCTCTGAGAAGCTCGGAAGGAGATCGCAGAGCCTTTGGCTTTTAATCTTTATGTCGTCATTGTCTGGAGGAATAGTGACAGAAGACTGGAGGATAGCAAATGTTGTTCCCATGTTCAAGAAGGGGAGTAGAGACAACCCTGGTAATTATAGACCAGTGAGCCTTACTTTGGTTGTGGATAAAGTGTTGGAAAAGTTTATAAGAAATAGGATTTATAATAATCTGGAAAGGAGTAACTTGATATGGGATAGTCAACATTAGACAATAGGTGCAGGAGTAGGCCATTCTGCCCTTCGAGCCTGCACCGCCATTCAATATGATCATGCCTGATCATCCTTAATCAGTATCCTGTTTCTGCCTTATCTCCATAACCCTTGATTCCACTATCTTTGAGAGCTCTATCCAACTCTTTCTTAAATGAATCCAGAGACTGGGCCTCCACTGCCCTCTGGGGCAGAGCATTCCACACAGCCACCACTCTCTGGGTGAAGAAGTTTCTCATCTCTGTACTAAATAGTCTACCCCGTATTTTTAAGCTGTGTCCTCTGGTTCGGCACTCACCTATCAGCGGAAACATGTTTCCTGCCTCCAGAGTGTCCAATCCTTTAATAATCTGATATGTCTCAATCAGATCTCCTCTCAGTCTTCTAAACTCAAGGGTATACAAGCCCAGTCGCTCCAGTCTATCAGCGTAAGGTAGTCCCGCCATTCCAGGAATTGACCTCATAAACCTACGCTGCACTCCCTCAATAGCCAGAATGTCTTTCCTCAAGTTTGGAGACCAGAACTGCACACAATACTCCTGGTCTCACCAGGGCCCTACAACTGCAGAAGAACCTCTTTGCTTCCATACTCAATCCCTCTTGTTATGAAGGCCAGCATGCTATTAGCCTTCTTCACTACCTGCTGTACCTGCATGCTTACCTTCATTGACTGGTGTACAAGAACACCCAGATCTCTTTGTACTGCCCCTTTACCTAAATTGATTCCATTGAGGTAGTAATCTGCCTTCCTGTTCTTGCCACCAAAGTGGATAACCATACATTTATCCACATTAAACTGCATCTGCCGTGCATCTGACCACTCACCTAACCTGTCCAGGTCATCCTGTAATCTCCTAACATGCTCCTCACACTTCACCCTGCCACCCAGCTTAGTATCATCAGCAAATTTGCTAATGTTATGACTAATACCATCTTCTATATCATTAACATATATTGTAAAAAGCTGCGGTCCCAGCACTGATCCCTGCGGTACCCCACTGGTCACTGCCTGCCATTCCGAAATGGAGCCGTTTATCACTACCCTTTGTTTCCTGTCAGCCAACCAACTTTCAATCCAAGTTAGTACTTTGCCCCAAATACCATGCACCCTAATTTTGCTCACTAACCTCCTATGTGGGACTTTATCAAAAGCTTTCTGAAAGTCCAGGTACACTACATCTACTGGATCTCCCTCGTCTATCTTCAGAGTTACATCCTCAAAAAATTCAAGAAGATTAGTCAAGCATGATTTCCCCTTCATAAATCCATGCTGACTCTGACCTATCTTGTTACTAATATCCAGATGTGCCGTAATTTCATTCTTTATAATAGACTCCAGCATCTTTCCCACCACTGAGGTCAGACTAACTGGTCTATAATTTCCTGCTTTCTCTCTCCCACCTTTCTTAAAAAGTGGTACAACATTAGCCACTCTCCAATCCGCAGAAACTGATCCCGAATCTATCCAACTCTGGAAAATAATCACCAACGCATCCACGATTTCTCGAGCCACCTCCTTCAGTATCCTGGGATGTAGACCATCAGGCCCAGGGATTTATCAACCTTCAGACCTAACAGTCTCTCCAACACCAATTCCTGGCAAATGTGAATTCCCTTCAGTTCAGGTCCTTTAGCCACTGTTACCTCAGGGAGATTGCTCGTGTCTTCCCCAGTGAATACAGATTGTGAACACAGTGAACATTGTTTTGTGAAGGGTAGGTCATGCATCACAAACCATACTGAGTTCTTTGAGAAGGTGACTAACAGGTGGACTAGAGTAATGCAGTTGATGTGGTGTACATGGATTTCAGGAAGGCGTTTGATAAGGTTCCCTCAGGTAGGCTATTGCAAAAAATACGGAGGCATGGGATTGAGGGTGATTTAGCAGTTTGGATCAGAAATTGGCTTACTGAAAGGAGGCAGAGGGTGGTGGTTGATGAGAAATGTTCATCCTGGAGTTCAGTTATTAGTGGTTAACTGCAAGGATCTGTTTTGGGTCCACTGCTGTTCGTCATTTTGATAAATGACTTAGATGGGGGCATAGAAGGATGGGTTAGTCAATTTGCAGATGACATTAAGGTCGGTGGAGTTGTGAATAGTGAGAAAGGATGTTGTGGATTACAGAGAGACATAGATAAGCTGCAGAGCTGGGCTGAGAGGTGGCAAATGGAGTTTAATGCAAAAAATGTGAAGCAATTCACTTTGGAAGGAGTAACAGGAATGCAGGGCTAATGGTAAAGTTCTTGGCAGTGGAGATGAGCAGAGAGATCTCAATGTCCATGGACATAGATCCCTAAAAGTTGATAACCAGGTTGACAGGGTTGTTAAGAAGGCATATGGTGTGTTAGCTTTTATTGGTAGAGGGATGGAGTTTCAGAACCACGAGATCATGCTGCAGCTGTACAAAACTCTGGTGCGGTCACATTTGGAATATTGCTTACAGATCTGGTCACAGCATTATAGGAAGGATATGGAAGCTTTGGAAAGGGTTCAGAGGACATTTACTAGGATGTAGCCTGGTATGGAGGGAAGGTCTTACGAGGAAAGGCTGAGGGACTTCAGGCTGTTTCATTAGAGAAAAGGTTGAGAGGTGACTTAATTGAGACATACAAGAAAATCAGAGGGTTAGATAGGTTGCACAAGGAGAGCCTTTTTCCTTGGATGGCGATAGCTCGCACGAGGGGACATAGCTTTAAATTGAGGGGTGATAGATATAGGACAGATGGCAGAGGTAGTTTCTTCACTCAGCGAATAGTAGGAGCGTGGAATGCACTGCCTGCAACAGTAGTAGACACCAACTTTTAAGCCATTTAAAATGGTCATTGGATAGGCATATGGACAAGAATGGAATAGTGTGGGTTAGATGGGCTTCAGATTGGTTCTAGAGGTCAGTAGAACATTGAGGGGCGAAAGGCCTGTCCTGTGCTGTAACGTTCTGGGAGTCTTAAGAGTCAGAAAGCGCAGAAATAGACTCTTCGGTCCAACTTGTCCACACCGACCAAGTTTCCAAAACTAAACTAGTCCCAACTGCCTGCATTTGGCCTATATCCCTCTAAACCTTTACTATCCATGTACCTATCCAAATGTCTTTTAAATGCTGTAACTGTACCTGTATCTACCACTTCTGCTGGCAGTTCATTCAACCACCCTCTATGTGAATAAGTTGCCCCACAGATCCTTTTTAAATCTGTCTCCTCTCACATTAAAAACATGCCCCCTAGTGTTGACCTTTGCTATTCACCCTAGCTATGCCCCTCATGATTTTATAAACCACTATAATGTCATCCCTCAACCTCCCATGGTCCAGTGAAATAAGTCCCAGCCTACCCTTATAACCCAAATGTTCTAAACCCAACAGCATTTTGGTAAATCTTTTCTGAACCCAAATGTTTGTGGGTGGCACGGTGACACAGTGGCTAGCACTGCTGCCTCACAGCGCCAGAGACCTGGGTTCAATTCCCGCCTCAGGCGACTGACTGTGTGGAGTTTGCACATTCTCCCCGTGTCTGCGTGGGTTTCCTCCGGGTGCTCCAGTTTCCTCCCACAGTCCAAAGATGGGCAGGTCAGGTGAATTGGCCATGCTAAATTGCCCGTAGTGTTAGGTATATGTAGGGATATGGGTGGGTTGCGCTTCGGCGGGGCGGTGTGGACTTGTTTGGCCGAAGGGCCTGTTTCCACACTAAGTAATCTAATCTACTCTAATCTAAACATGGCAGATGGGGAAATCATGGATGTCAATATGTGCTCTGTCCATTTACCGTACGTGTATTCTCAATAAAGCATGGTTACATGAGAACTGTCCTGCGACAAAATCAAATTGCTTTGCTCAAACAGATCCTCAGCACATCACTGCAAGTTATATTTCAACAATCAATAAATTTACAACATAAAGAGAAGGCAGGCGTTCAGCAAGAACTAGCGTTTAATCTAACCCTATTTCTCTATCATTTCTCCATATTCCTTTTACTGCTTTTGTTTACACAGACTGTTGAATATATGCGCTGTTGGAATTGATCAAGTGGCAGTTTAAATTTAAATCTACTTTGTGAGTTGAAGGGCATTGAAGATAGATGTGGGAATCATTGACAAAGCCAGTATTTATTGCCTAACCCAAGCTGTCCTTGAGATAGCAATGCTGAACTTTCTTCTTGTAGTCTGTGTGGTGACACTACTCACACAGGAACCAAC
The DNA here is from genome assembly GCF_037043375.1 of Chiloscyllium plagiosum. Lineage (NCBI taxonomy): Eukaryota > Metazoa > Chordata > Chondrichthyes > Orectolobiformes > Hemiscylliidae > Chiloscyllium > Chiloscyllium plagiosum. The sequence goes on along the minus strand of NW_028270149.1, from coordinate 5,144,564 downwards.
TGAAGTATTTAAAATGATTCAAGCAGGCGAGATCTGGTGGGGAAATTCAAAACAAGGGAACACATACCACAAAGATTAGAGCTAATTAGGGGTGGCACAAGAACGAACCTAACAAGGTGTGTAATACTGGACTACTTCATTCATTTTTCTAGTTTCTTTTCCCCTTAAGGATTTGTTCTTAAAAATCTGTACCTTAGATACCTTTATACCCAAGATGGCACAGTAATGTGACAACTTGTAAACTTTTCATTGTGCTTACCTAAGTACATGTGACAATAAAGCTAATTCAAACTGGGACATTCTTTCCCCACACTCCACTCACAAAAAACTGTTGGCACTAAGGGTCAATTGAAAATTTAAAAAATGACAAAGGGCTTTTGTCAGGTAAAGGTAATAATTGTCACGGAACCAAAGTAAGTATTTGTTTGTTTTCTTTAAAGACATACAGACTTTGATGGCAAGTCCAACATTTGTTACCCATCCAGAAATGTCCTGCAGCTATTGTCTTGCTCGGCCATTTCAGAAGGAAGCTACATGTCAACCACATTGCTGTAGCACATATAGGTCAGACTGGTTATAGATGGCAGATTTCCTTCTCTTAGGGACATTAGTGAAGCATATGTTTTTTTAAAATAATAATTGTCCAAGACTTCATTGTCACCATAACTGAACTCAATTTCAATTCCAGATTTTAACTGAATTCAGATTTCATAAATTGCCATGATGGAATCTGAACTCCTGTCCCACCAGCAATTTGTTCTGAAGAAGAGCCATAGCAGCTTCAAGGCATTAACTCTGTTACTCTCTCCACAGAAGCTGCTATACCCTGCTCAGCATCCCCAAGTACTTTGTTCTTATTTCAGATTTCCAGCATTCACAGTAATTTGCTTTTTATCATCCTGACAGTGTTAGCCTTGGCCTCTGAGTCACTGGTCCAGTAACATTGCCACTTAGATTCTCTGCTTTGGAAAAACATCCCACGTTGCAGTAAACATCCACATTGCAGTAACTGCCCCTTTATTTTGCTGATTATGGCTTTCAGCTCATGCTTTTATTACAGCCGCAGAATAACAAAGGATAGAAGGATAACTGGTTCACAGACTCTTACCAAGGTCCCCTCGACGACCAGGTGTACTGATTAGGTGGCAACTTCTCCCGCATTGAGTACTCTGCAACCATCATATCTGGACTGACATACGCACCAACACCTAATAATGCAACAAGTTATGGTCACTGGTGCCTGTGATATTCTTGACAATGTAAAACAGCAGATATACAACAGACTTGACCATTTGAAAAAAAATCACAGGCTTAAATTTAAAATTCTCCGCTTCTCATCCAGTCCGGCCTGCAGAAACTGAATTCCAAAGAATCATATTAGATTTGAAACATTAACTCTGTTTCTCTCTTTACAGATGCTCCAGATCTGCTGGGTTTCTCCAGCATAATCTGATTTTTATTTAAAATTCTCACTTTTTTTCATGGCCATAACCCTATCTCTGTAATCTTCAGCAACTGTGCAACCCTCCAAGATCTCTGCATTCATCTTATGCATCCTTCTGTTCAATCGGATTTTAATTTCTCCACCTGTTCAGTCAGTGCCTTCAGCTGCCTGGCCCCAAAATTTTCAATTCCTTCTTCTATCATTCTCATTCGCTTCTCCTTTAAGACCTTCCTGAGAGCAAAATGTTTTGACCAAGCTTTTGGTTTCAAAATCTCTTGCATGAATCTGTGACAACCTTTATTTAACATTGCTGTTATGTTGCACTTCAGAATGTTTTACTATGTTTAAACGCACTACAATTACATAAACATAGCTTTTCCTTTTATTACAGATCACACTGGACCTCCTGAGTGGAGTTCTTTGAGAAGGTGACCAAACAGGTGGATGAGGTTAAAGCCGTTGATGTTGTGCATATGGAATTCAGTAAGGCGTTAGATAAGGCTCCCCATCATGGGCTACTGCACAAAATATGGAGGCAGGGGATTGAGGGCGATTTAGCGGTTTGGATCAGAAATTCGCTTGCTGAAAGAAGACACAGGGTAGTGGTTGCTGGGAAATGTTCACCCTGGAAGTCAGTTACTTGGGTTATACCGCAAGGATCTGATTTGGGTGCACTGCTGTTTGTCATTTTTATACATTACCTGTTTGAGGGCGTAGAAGGATGGGTTAGTACATTTGTGGATGACATGAAGGTCAGTACAGTTGTGGATAATGCTGAAGGGTGTTGTAGATTACAAAGGGACATAGATACTCTGCAGAGCTGGGCTGAAAGGTGGCCAGTTGTGTTTAATGCAGAAAAAAGTGTGAGGTGATTCACTTTGGAAGGAGTAACAGGAATGCAGAGTACTGGGCCAATGGTAACATTCTTGGTAGTGTAGATGAGCAGAGAGATCTCGTTGTCCATGTACATAGATCCCTGAAAGTTGCCACCCAGGTTGACAGGGTTGTTAAGAAGGCATACAGTGTGTTAGCTTTTATTAACAGAGGGATCAAGTTTCGGAACCACGAAGTCATGCTGCAGCTGTACAAAACTCTGGTGCGGCCGCACTTGGATTATTGTGTACAGTTCTGGTCACAGCATTATAGGAAGGATGTGGAAGCTTTGGAAAGGGTTCGGGGAGATTTACTAGGATATTGCTTGGTATGAAGGGAAGGTCTGATGAGGAAAGGTTGAGGGACTTGAGGTTGTTTTCGTTAGAGAGAAGAAGGCAGAGAGATGACTTAATTGAGACATATAAGATGATCAGAGGGTGAGATCGGGTGAACAGCGAGAGCCTTTTTCCGAAGATGGTGATGGATAGCACAAGGGGGCATAGCTTTAAATTGAGGGGTGATAGATATACAGAGGTAGTTTCTTTACTCAGAGAGGAGTAGGGTCGTGGAACGCACCGCCTGCAACAGTTGTAGACTTGCCAACTTTAAGGGCATTTAAATTGTCATTGGATAGGCATATGGATGAGAATGGAATAGTGTAGATTAGATGGGCTTCAGATTGGTTTCATAGGATGGCGCAACATTGAGGGCCGAAGGACCTGTACTGCACTGAAGTGTTCTACATTCCACATTGCACTTATGTGTGGCATGCTACTTAGCAGTATGAACGTTGCTGACCTGGCACAAAATGCTTCAGTATTAAGAACAATTGTGAATAATGCTGCAGATGGTGTCAGCATCAACAAACATCTTCATTTCTGATCTTATGATGGAGGGAAGGTCATTGAGGAAGCAGCTGGGCCTAGGACGCTACCAGAGAAACCCCTGTAGCAATGCTCTGGAGCGGAGATGATTGGCCTACTACACACACACACTTCCTTCTACTTTCCTTTGTGCTAGGTATGACTTCAACTAGTGGAGAGCTTTCCCCTCAATGCAAATTACTGCTGAATTGCTAGGACTTCCTTGATGCCACACCCAGCCAAAAGATGTCTTGATGTCAAAGACAGCCTCATCTCAACTCGGGTTCAGGTCTTTTGTCTTGGTTTGGACTAAGTCTTCAACAAGGTTTGGAGCTGAATTGGCCAACAATTGAGTGGCTTGCTCAGTCATTTCAGAGACTAATTAGGATTCAGTCACATTGTTGTGAGTCTGAAATAGGCCAGATTGGGTAAGGACTGCAGATCTCAAGTCCAAAAGAACATTTGCGAGCCTGATGGGCTTTTATGGTAATCCAGTGCTTAAACAATCAGTACTATTGAGACTAAAAGCTGCTACTTGTACAGCAGGTGACAAGGCAAAGCCTAACGTTAAAGGAGTGTGGGGAGTGTCCAAAAGGAGCTATGTAATTGTTTAAAGAAACAAACAAAAGTGAGCAATTTATGGTTGCAACAGAGCTTTAAAGGTGTGATTGCTTTGCAAGCTATCAACTTTAACTGGATAGGAACGTAAAAAGCAAGGTCAAGGCCAGCTGTTCCTTCAATATGCTAACATTCAATTCAATCTCAGTTGATCTTCTCACACTTAATTCCCTTACAGTGCAAAACTCTGTTGATTCCCATCTTGAACACGGTCAACTCCTGAGTATACACAAATTTGTGAGGCAGGGAATTCTGAAGAATCAAACCTTTTGAACCCACTGAGTTAGCTTCACCATTCACTGAGACCATGGCTGTTCTGATCATCCTCAACTCCACTTTCTTTTCCCATGACTCCCTTCCTGTTTACAAATATGTCTCAGTCTGAACCCTGCCTCAGCAGCTCTGCGCAGTAAGGAATTTTATCAACTCACCACCCTATGAGAGAAGAGCTTCTTCTCATTTCTGTCTTACATATGTGACCCCTTACTCTGAGATCATACCTTCTGCTCCCAGACTCTCCCACAAGGGGAAACAACCTCTCTGCATCTACCTTGTCAAATCACTTCAGAACCTTGTTTCAATAAAGTCACCTCCTTTTTCTAAGTTGCAAAGAGTCAAAGCCCAATCTACTCAACCTCTCCTCATAAGACAGTCTTTCTATACCTGGGATCAACTGAGTGAATCTTCTCTGACTGCCTCCAATGTTCAATATTTGCCTTCATTATCTTTTCTGAGATAAGGAACCAAAACACTTCAGTATTCCAGCTATCACCTTCCTATTTTAATATTCCCCTTTGAAATAAAGGCCAACAGTCCATTTACCTTTCCTATTGCATTAAAGAGCTACTAATTTGTCTTTTTATAACTTTTTCCCCGTTTTCACCCTATTTACTATCTTTGTCTTAAACATTTATATACTTTGTCCCTTCCTGTGCCACTCTGGTTATTATTGCTGCCCTGTAATCTGCCATATGCTCCTGCTCTGTAAATTTATACTTCACCTCTCCCAAACCCTTCCACTCTCCCATTAATCTAAAGGTGTCTCTACAACCCTATTATTATATTCACCATGATACTGGCCCCAACACAGTGCAAACCAGAACAGTTCCCTTCAACCCCAGTACCAGCGCCAACGTCCCATGAACTGAAACCAAAAAAGAGAAAATGCTGGAAAATCTCAGCAAGTCTTGCAACATTTGTAAGGAGAGAAAAGAGCTGACGTTTCGAGTCTAACTGACCCTTTGTCAAAGCTTTGACAAAGGGTCAGTTAGACTTGAAACGTCAGCTCTTTTCTCTTCTTACAGATGTTGTAAGGCTTGCTGAGATTTTCCAGCATTTTCTCTTTTGGTTTCAGATTCCAGCATCCGCAGTAATTTGCTTTTATCCAGGTGTTTAACTCACTGCCATCTCCCTTCCAGGAATGCCGACCCTGTAGAAGTACTGCTCTTCTCTCAGACAGGATTTTTGTTTGTCTCTCTCCCCGTGTCCACCTTCACTGCTTTCCTTTTCTCTCTCAGTGTTAGACAAGGTATTTACTAAGACTCGCTTCCACAGCCTTATTTCCTTCCTCAGTGACTGTCTTCGCCTCCGACTTACTCCAAGTGGATTTCAACTCAAATTCCACCCTGCATACAGCCTCCAGGATTACAGGTACTTGCACAATATACGACATTTTTCCAAATGCTGTTCTCGCAGCTTTGACAAAGGGTCAGTGAGACTCGAAACGTCAGCTCTTTTCTCTCCTTACAGATGCTGCCAGACCTGCTGAGATTTTCCAGCATTTTCTCTTTTTTGGTTTCAGATTCCAGCATCCGCAGTAATTTGCTTTTATCCCATGAACTGAATCCTGTTTCACCTACACCAATCTTTGAGCCACATATTTAACTCATTAACATTATTGACCACACTCCAGTTTGCCAGTCATTTGGAGATTATTACTTTGGTGGTTCTGCTTTTTACTTTAGGTCTGAACTGTTCAAAATCTTTCATCACAACCCCTTTCTAGCTCAACCAATGTTGCTGCTACCAATGTGAGTGATAATGATGGACCCGTCCCATTTAAATTCTTCTCCAGTCTCACAGCATAGAAACAGACCCTGCGGTCCAACCTGACCATGCTGACCATAATCCCAAATTAAATCAATTCCACCTGCCTGTGCTTGGCTCATATCCCTCCAAACAATTCCTATTCATGTACTTATCCAAATGTCTTTTAAACATTTTATCTGTACTCCCATCCTCCACTTTCTTTGAAAATTTATTCCACACATGAACCACACACTGTGTAAAAAAAACTGCCTGAGAACATGATCGAAACCTGGTAGCAGGCAGGAAACACAGCCTTTGGGAGTCCCGTTCATGGCTGCAGGGCGGATTCACAGACTAGGTCTAGGTTCCCCAGCCAGGGAAAACATCATCACAGCATTTACAGCAGCCTCAAGAACTGTTTCAACACAGTGAGGTTTATTAATGTAGCAGCCGTATGTGTTTTTTCACCACTTCAGTGGACTAATCCCACACTTACCAATGATATTGGTGGAAGTACCTCCTGGACAGCCAACAGTGGAGAGACAGGGCCCATTGTTACCAGCACTGGACACAAAGATAACATTGTGTTTTAAAACTGCTTCATCAATCACCTTGCATACACGCCTGGAGAAAAGAAAACAGAAATAATAGAATCATACAATACCCAAGGCTTTTCAGTCTGCTGTACAGAGTCATACAGCATGGAAATGGACCCTTTGGTCCATCTAGTCCATGTCAACCATGTTCCCATACCAAACTAGTCCCACTTGCCTGTGTTTGTCCCATATCTCTCCAATCCTTTCCTATTCATGTAATTATTAAGATGACGTTTAAACACTGTGATTGTACTTGCATCTTGTTCCTTTGGCAGTTCATTCCATACATAAAAAAAATTGCCCCTCATGTCCTTTTCAAATCTTTCTCCTCTTACCTTAAAACTATAACCACTAGTTTTGAACTCCCCCACCTTAGGGGGAAGACTGTTGTCATTTACCTACTCGATGCCCCTCATGTTTTTATAAAACTCTAAAAGGTCCCTCCTCAACCTCCTCTGCTCCAGTGAAACATTTCTCAGCCAATCCAGCCCACCTTCATAACTCCAGTCTTCCAGTCCTGGTAAATCTTTTCTGAACCCTCTCCAATTTCATGAAGTCCTTCCTATAGCAAGGCGACCAGAACTGTACAGTCCTCCAGAACAAGCCTCACCAATGTCCTGTACAACCTCAACATGACATCCCAATTCCTATTCTCAAAGGTCTCAGCAATGAACGCAAGTGTGCTGAACACCTTAACTACCCTGTCGGCATCTGTTGCAAATTTCAAAGAACAAAGAAAACTACAGCACAGTAATAACTGGCCCTCCAAGCCTGCAGCGATCCAGATCCTCTATCTAAACCTGTTGCCTATTTTCTAAGGATCTGTATCCCTCTGCTCCCTGCCCCTTCATGTATGTCTAGACACATCTTAAATGACACTATCATTCCTGCCTCTACAACCTTCGCTGGCAACGCGTTCCAGGCACCTACCACCCTCTGTGTAATGAACTTTCCACACATATATGTTTCCTAAACCTTTCCCCTTTCACTTTGAACTCGTGACCCATAGTAATTGAGTCCCCCACTCTGGGAAAAAGCTCCTTGCTATCCACCCTGTCTATACCTCTCATGATTTTGTAAACCTCAATCAGGTTCCCCCCTCAACCTCCATCTTTCTAATGAAAATAATCCTAATCTATTCAACCTCTCTTCATAGCTAGTGCCTTCCATACCAAGCAACATTCTGGTGAAGGGAATTTATATTTGCCAGGATTTGGTGTTGGAGAGATTGTTAGGTCTGAAGTTTGATAAGTCTCCGGGGCCTGATGGTCTACATCCCAGGGTACTGAAGGAGGTGGCTCGGGAAATCGTGGATGCGTTGGTGATTTTTTTCCAGAGTTCGACCGATTCAGGGTCGGTTCCTGAGGTTTGGAGGGTGGCTAATGTTATACCACTTTTTAAGAAAGGTGGGAGAGAGAAAGCAGGAAATTATAGACCAGTTAGTCTGACCTCAGTAGTGGGAAAGATGCTGGAGTCTATTATAAAGGATGAAATTATGGCACATCTGGATAGTAGTAACAGGATAGGACAGAGTCAGCATGGATTTATGAAGGGGAAATCATGCTTGACTAATCTTCTTGAATTTTTTGAGGATCTAACTCTGAAGATGGACGAGGGAGATCCAGTAGATGTAGTGTACCTGGACTTTCAGAAAGCTTTTGATAAAGTCCCACATAGGAGGTTAGTGAGCAAAATAAGGGTGCATGGTATTGGGGACAAAGTACTAGATTGGATTGAAAATCGGTTGGCTGATAGGAAACAAAGGGTAGTGATAAATGGCTCCATTTCGGAATGGCAGGCAGTGACCAGTGGGGTACCGCAGGGATCCATGCTGGGACCGCAGCTTTTTACAATATATGTTAATGATATAGAAGATGGTATCAGCAATAACATTAGCAGATTTGCTGATGATACAAAGCTGGGTGGCAGGGTGAAATGTGATGAGGATGTTAGGAGACTACAGGGTGACCTGGACAAGTTAGGTGATGCATGACAGATGCAGTTTAATGTGGATAAATGTATGGTTATCCACTTTGGTGGCAAGAACAGGAAGGAAGATTACTACCTCAATGGAATCAATTTAGGTAAAGGGACAGTACAGAGAGATCTGGGTGTTCTTGTACACCAGTCAATAAAGGCAAGCATGCAGGTACAGCAGGTAGTGAAGAAGGCTAATAGCATGCTGGCCTTCATAACAAGAGGAATTGAGTATAGAAGCAAAGAGGTGCTTCTGCAGCTGTACAGGGCCCTGGTGAGACCACACCTGGAGTACTGTGTGCAGTTCTGGTCTCCAAATTTGAGGAAAGACAATCTGGCTATTGAGGGAGTGCAGCGTAAGTTCACGAGGTCAATTCCTGGAATGGCGGGATTACCTTACACAGAAAGACTGAAGCGACTGGGCTTGTATACCCTTGAGTATAGAAGACAGAGGGGATCTGATTGAGACATATAAGATTATGAAAGGATTGGACACTCTGGAGGCAGGAAACATGTTTCTGCTGATGGGTGAGTGCCGAACCAGAGGACAAAAGCTTAAAAATACGGGGTAGACCATTTAGGACAGAGATGAGGAGAAACTTCTTCACCCAGAGAGTGGTGGCTGTGTGGAATGCTCTGCCCCAGAGGGCAGTGGAGGCCCAGTCTCTGGATTCATTTAAGGAAGAGTTGGATAGAGCTCTCAAGGATAGTGGAATCAAGGGTTATGGAGATAAGGCAGGAAGAGGATACTGATTAGGAATGATCAGCCATGATCATATTGAATGGCGGTGCAGGCTCGAAGGGCAGAATGGCCTACTCCTGCACCTATTGTCTATTGAACCTCCTCTGCACCCTTTCCAAAGCATCCACATTCTTTTGGTAATGTGGCGAGCAGAACTGTACGCAGTATTCCAAATGTGGCCAAACCAAAGTCCTGTACAACTGTAACATGACCTGCCAACTCTTGTACTCAATACCCCGTTGGATGAAGGAAAGCATGCCGTATGCCTTCTTATCCACTTTAGTGACCTGCGTTGCTACCTTCAGGGAACAATGGACCTGAATACTAGATCTCTCTGTATGTCAATTTTTCCCAGGACTTGAACAGGAGTTTCCAAAATGCATCACCTCGCATTTCCCAGATTGAACTCCACTTGCCATTTCTCTGCCCATCTCTCCAATCTATCTCTATTCTGTTGCATTCTCTGAGTCCCCTTCACTATCTGCTACTCCACCAATCTTAGTGTTATCTGCAAACTTGCTAATCAGACCACCTACACCTTCTGCCAAATCATTTATATATATCACAAACAATAGTGATCCCAGCACAGATCCCTGTAGAACACCATTGGTCACAGGTCTCCATTTTGAGAAGCTCCCTTCCACTACTACTCTCTGTCTCCTGTTTCCCAGCCAGTTCTCCATCCATCTCGCTAGTACACCCTGGACCCCATGCAACTTCACTTTCTCCATCAGCCTACCATGGGGAACCTTATCAAATGCCTTACTTAAGTCCATGTATATGACATCTACAGCCCTTCCCTCATCAATCAACTTTATCACCTCCTCAAAGAACTCTATTAGGTTTGTAAGACATGACCATCCCTGCACAAAACCATGCTGCCCATTACTGATAAGCTCATTTTCTTCCAAATGGGAATAGATCCTATCTCTCAGTATCTTGTCCAACAGCTTCCCTACCACTGACATCAGGCACACTGGTCTATAATTACCTGGAGTAACCCTGCTACCCTTCTTCAACAAGTGAACATTAGCAATTCTCCAGCCCTCCAAAACATCACCCCCTGTTTAAGGATTTTGCAAAGATATCTGTTAAAGCCCCAGCTATTTCCTCTCTCGCTCAGTAACCTGGGGTAGATCCCATCCCGTCTGGGGGACTTGTCTATCTCAATGCCTTTTAGAATACCCAACACTGCCTCCCTCCTTATGCTGACGACCTAGAGTAATCAAAGATCTATCCCTAACCTCAACATCCGTCACGTCCCTCTCCTCGGTGAATACCGACGCAAAGTTCTAATTAAGAATCTCACCCATTTTCTCTTACTCCATGCATAACTTTCCTTCTATGTCCTTGAGTAGGCCAACCCTTTCTCTAGTTACACACTTGCTCCTTATATATGAAAAAACGGCTTTGGGATTTTCCTTAACTCTGTTTGCTAAAGATATCTCATGACTCCTTTTAGCCTTAATTCCCCGTTTCAGATTGGTCCTAGATTCCTGATATTCATCCAAAGCTTCTTCTGTCTTCAGTAACCTAGACCTTACGTATGTATCCTTTTTCCTCTTAGCGGATCTCACAATTTCACCCATTCATGGTTCCCTGACCTTGCCATTTCTATCCCTCATTTTCACATGAACATACCTCTCCTGAGCTTTAAACAGCCTCTCTTTAAAAGCCACCCACTTATCGAATGTGGATTTACCTTCAAACAGCTGCTCCCAATCTACATTCCCCACTTCCTGCCGAATTTTGGGACAGTTGGCCTTCCCCCAGTTTAGCACACTTCCTTTAGGACCACTCTTGGCTTTGTCCATGAGCATTCTAAAACCTATGAAATTGCGAATAAGAAGAATTATATGCCTGAACCCCCAGGTCTCTCTGGTCTACAAAATTACCTACCATTTATCGTATAAATTTTGCCCTTGTCTGGTGTACCAAAATGCAATACCTCCAAATTAAACTCCAAGGGCCACTCCTTAGCACACTGCACATCTCCTGCAAAAACTCATTCTCTTCCGACCTTTCCCCACAGCCCTGACTGGCTTAATCTTCAATCCAAAGACAGAGTGAAACAAAGGATGTTCCAGCAACAGAAGGGCTCTTTTACCCATGAACTCTAAACCAATGACTGTCTACATAAGCAACTGTGTCTAATTCCACTTCTAAATACTTTAATATGCTATTGCAGCTGATTCCACCCTCCTGCTCACTCCACATACATTCCATCCAGCTGCATCATCTCACTCTCCATACTCTTTGTTATGCCATCTCATCGAAACCAACTCCCTGTACAATTTCATATTCAACTCTTTCAAGTAAAAATTTACTTCCTCAGTTAATATTTTATGATCTTGGCTTTAAGTTTGACTTGCAGCAGAATGATCTAGTTCTAACCATTTGCTGTGGAAAAGCAGTGATCTTCTACCCTTCCTTTAATGTTTCTGGTTATTACTTTCAAGTTGTGGCCTCTCATAACCATCCCACCAATCAAAGTAATCTTTCACTATGCATCTTATGATAACTCTCAGTGACAATAGGCTCCACTGCTCTTTAATAGGGTGTGTAGGACCGTACACAATACTATAACAAGCAGGTTAACTAAGTCATTTCCAAATTCAAAATGATCTCTTGGCTCATTTATTCTTTTCATCTAGATTAATAATAAGGGAACTATCTGTGGCCTTATCTTGGAATGTATCAACTGCATCAATATTTTTAAATATTATCTCATCTATGCAGCAGACACTATCTTATCTGAGACCCCTCTGCATCTGCATGCCTTCAATTTGACCATTGAAGAAGCATCTTCTTTCCTTACTGCAGTTCCAAATTTCTTAAAGTGAACAGATTAATAATGCCACTAATGCAAGAAAGGAAAGACTGACTTAGTAAGATGCTGGCGCTCATAAGTATGCCACAGAGAGAAACTTCTCGTTCCCTCGAGCCATGGCTTCGGTTATGAAACTTCAACAGCTGTCAATTTGCTTTAATTAATTTATTCATGGCTCCCAAAACACTCAGTTCGTCAACTTCTTTAGTCTTCCAATCTAGAACAGTCAACTTAAGCCATTCACCTCACATAGGAAAATATGGTAATGTAGTGGGAATGTCACTTGACCAGTAATCTGGAGGAAAAGTGAAGACTGCAGATACTGGAGATCAGAGTCTAGATTAGAGTGCTGCTGTAAAAGCACAGCAGGTCAGGCAGCATCCGAGGAGCAGGAGAATTGACGTTTTCCTGCTCCTTGCATGCTGCCTGACCTGCTGTGCTTACCAGTACCACTCTAATCTCAACAGTAATCTGGAGGGTCACAGTAATTGCTGGGTTCAAAACGCACCTTGACAGGTGAAATTTTAATTCAATTACTAACATTTGAAAGATAAAGCTGGTCTCATTGATGATGCAGGAACTATCATCAATTTTTGTAAAAACCGATTTGGTTCACTTATACCCTTTTGGGAGGAAACATGGTGTCCTCATCTAGACTGGCCTATGAGTCACCCCAACACAGCAAGGTGGTTAACTCTTAACTGCCCTCTGAAATAGTAAACTATTCAATTCAAGGACTGGTGTTGCTAGCAATACCCAGATCCCATGAAAGGAATACATTTTAAAAAGCATGCTCCCTCCGATTTTCAAATCCTATCCCTTTAATCAATTCCAACAATTCATAGTTTTTTGATGCAATGTTTTTGGACTTCAAAGGAGCAACTTAAACCATTTAGATTTCTCCATCATGTTTGGGCATTTGTATTTAGTCAGTCTTTCCTTAAAAATAATTTCTGGAGAATGGAATTTTTTCTACTTCTGACAACTAACCTGGCAGTAACCTTCCATGATATTCTATGACCCTTCAATTTAACAGCAAATGGATAACTCAAAAAGTTAATTGTTAAGTTCCTTAATACAACCATTATGCCTGTTTTCCATTATGTATCGTCAATCTGGGGATATCATTTCACTTCAATGGAATAAAACCTATTACATTTCCACTTCTCAAGACAAGTCACGCTGGATTCAAAACATTGAATCTGTTTCTGTCTCCACAGATGCTGCCAGACCTGCAGTATTTTTCCATTTTATTATAGTATTAGGCTTTGTGTGATTTGCTCAAACCATTTGCTTCGACTCCAATAGTCTACTTTAGTACAATCCCTAGTGGACCAAGATGGGGATTCTCATTCTGGCTAGCCTCCTTCTAGACTTGAATTGTCTAGATTGTATACAGATTTGTGCTGTACGCATATCACAATGATGAGATTGGGCAGAATCAGGATGTGGCGTCTTCATCCCAAGTGGGGTGAAAATCATTCACTAATCAAGATTATCCTTCTAATAGCCTCACCTCTCTCAGTTTCAATATCAGTTGGTGCACAGCAAAGTTATTTTATATTCACTCATAGGATGACGAGGCCAGAATTAATTGCCCGTCCCTAAATGCCCTACAGAAAGTGCTGGTGATCTGTCTCATTGAACTGCTGCAGTTCTCAGGTTGTAGGGACATCCACAGTGCTGTTAAAGAGGGATCCCACAAATCGCAATGTGTTAATGGCCAAATAATCTGTTTTTCTCTAGGTTGATTGAACAATATATATTGATCTAAACACCAGGCTTGTATTTTTGAACTCCAAGCTGCTTCTTTGAATAGTGCCATGGTCTCTTTTACAGCTGAAAGTTGGGATCATGTAACAGGATACAATGAAAATTCACAACAACCATAAAGCAACCAATCTTAGTTACATTGAGCCATGAAAACAATTGGGTTTGAGTACTGAATGGAAAAAGATTAAAACCTGTTCTAAAATTGGTTTCCAGCAATATCAAAGCTTTTGAAAGGTAATTAAAATTTATTTGGCAAATTGACAATAGGGATATAAACTCAACACCAGCAAAATAACAAGGCACCAGAATGATTTTCATCCCCATAGAGAATCATTAGAATGCCTTAACTAGAAAATCTTAACACATGATATTACTGTGGCAGACACCTACCCATCAGTTAGAAGAAATCTGCTAAGGAGATAAACGGAAATCATAAACATCATAGAATCGTATTGCACAGGAAGCTGTTTAATCATTTTGGCTCTTTTGAATGCATTCCAGTTAATCCCACTCACTGGCCCTTTGCCCACATCCGTTCAATTTTATTCTGTTCAAAATATTTATCCAATTATACTTTGAAAGCAATCACTGAATCTGTACCATGCACCCTGTCTGGCAGTGGATTCCAAATCCAGTTCAGGGTTTAACGTAAGAACATACAAACTAGGAGCAGGAGATAGGTGATCTGCCCCCTCGAGCCTGCTCCGCCATTCAATAAAAACATGGCGGATCTTTTTGTGGCCTCAGTTCCACTCACCCACCCTCTCATTATAACCCTTCATTCCTTCATTGTTCAAATAAGTTATCTATCTTAGCTTTAAAAGCATTCAATGAAGAAGCCTCAATTACTTCACTGGGCAGGAAATTTCATAGATTCACAATCCTCTGGGTGAAGAGGTTCCTTCGCAATTCGTCCTAAATCTGCTCCCCCTAATTTTGAGGCTCTGCTCTCATGTGCCCTCTTGGTTATCGAACCTTCAACACCACTGGAAACACCTTCTCGTTATTTACTGCATCTAAGTCCATTGAGCGTAGATACTGTTTTCAGATTTCCTCTGACACTTCTCTGCTTGAAGGAAAACAATCTAGCTTCTCCAGTCCAATCCTTCACCTCACTGCAGGGAGTGCACTCACCTTGAACTCACAGTACCTGTGAGTCAATGAGGCTGCAGTGACTTTATTCCCATCAAAGAATAGGACCAAACCAAACTTTCAAATGTCTTAAACTGATTCAGCTCGAATCACGATATCACATTGTCACAGCACTAAAACACGTCCATCCTGCTCCCGGCACTTTACAAAGGCTGAAGGTGAGGAGTGGGACTGGCAAGTGAAGCAGTACAAAGAACAGTGGATGAACTACACCCAAGGTACAAGCGTTCCTTGGGGTGGGGTGGGCCCTGACATCAACTTCCAGGTGCAGACTGACGACACCAATAGCAAAGACTTCCAGCGCCACTGTGGGAGCAGGTGATCCATTGAAAAGAATATTGAGAAGGGGATCAGTGTGAGGAGCAAACAAAAACCCATCGGGATGAGCAATCTTTCTCAGCGCTGTTATTTCTATGATTCTATAAGACAGTTTATTACTGACAGTCAGACAGGTTGCATGACTATTGAAATGAAAAACAGGTCAGATTGTAAGTCTGGTGAAATGGATATTCTCACAGTAAAGGGCAAATCTCCGAAGATACAAGTAATAATCAACAGGACTGGCTTCTTTCCAAAAACATCAGCAAAAGTGAATGCCATTCACTTTTGTTTTCCTTTCACCCTTTTTTGCATAAAGCCTGACAGGTGTTGCCAGAGAGAAGGCAGCTTTATTTTCCTCACAATTATTAATTTGTCAATCTGCTGAAAGACTGATATTAATAAACTGGTTTATCCAGTTCAGGGCCAATTTGCAATTAAAATTTTGGTGAATTGAGTAAGCTTAAAAAAAAGCCAATAAAAACTAACAATTTGAGTCACTCAATTCTTGCAACAGTTTTGCAATCCTTGCCAAGGCTTCCTGGTGTAATAAATTCAATATGAAATGACTTTAACAAACAAAACTTGGGTCTATAAATTGGAAGTCATAAATATAAGACTGTTGGGCCATTCAGTCAACCAATTCTGCTCTATCATTCAATCATGGCTGATATGTTTCTCAATCTGATCCTCATGCCTTCTCCCATAACCCTTGATCCCCTTATTAATTAAAAACCTATCTATCAGTTAAAAATCACACAACACCAGGTTATAGTCCAACACGTTTCATTGGAAGCACACTAGCTTTTGGAGCGCCGCTCCTTCATCAGGTGGTTGTGGACTTTATCTTAAATATACTTCGTGATTTGGGCTCCACAGCTATCAGAGCAATGCATTCCACAGATACACCATCCTCTGGCTGAAGAAATTCCTCCTCATCTCAGTTCTAAAGGGTTGTCCCCTCACTCTGAGGCCGTACCTCTGGATCCTAGTCTCTCCTACTAGTGGAAGCCATCTTCATGTCCACTCTATCCAGGGCCCCCTCAGTCACAAATGATTCCAATAAGATGATGATTTACCCACAGGGCAGTGAGAATGTGGAACTAGTGAATAAATAATGGCTGGGACTGTGCCATGTACAGACTACATCCTAAAGTGGGAGAGTTTTCACAACTAAGAAATCCCACTGAATTCTCCTGCAGTCAGACAACTGATTAGGTGCCAGTGGGATTTCTGCTGGAATAAGGAGGGAGCCTGGGGGCCCTGCCAAGGCACTAGCCATAACCTAGTGGTGGTGAAGGGGACATTTCTGGGGTTTGGAGTCATGGGATGATTGGAAGGGAGATTGGGGGTAGGGGAGGGGAGAGCCAAAGCCCAAACCCTCAGACATGTACAAACTGGCACAGATCAAGGAAGACCCCACCACCTTCTAGTGAAAGGAAATCCTGTGGACACTGATTAACAGTTGGGTCTGATGACTCTTTCCTTCCACCTTGAGCTGAACTGATGGCAGACTGTGTAGGCAGAGGCCCTCGAATGGTCATTAACTGATCATTTAAAGGCTTCAATTGGTGGCAAGAGGGGAAGGTGGAGCTTGGGTCTTCCTACCGAAACTTTCACTCTGACAAAGTTCAGGAAATTAGTGAAGCTCTGGTCTATCTAACAAAGCACACTTCTCGCCTTCCAGGCCTGGAAGCTTCCACCCAAAGTAGCTGTTGTGAACACAGAATGGATACATGTAAGAAGAAGATAGATATGCACATGGGGAAGAAAAATATAGAAGTAAATGCTGATATAGTGATGTGAAAACAGGCGGAAAACTGGTGTGGAGCACAGGCCAGTTTGGCTGAATGGCCGGTTTGTTGCTATGAATTCCTGGTACATGCAGCCTCAGGTTAGAAGGTACAAATCCAATGAAGGAACCCCAAAAAACTAGAGGATTCAGCTAGCACGTCCACAAATCTTTTTTTACTTTGTTCCATATAGCATGCAGTTTATGAGTGAACAAGATTTCTGCAGTTGTAGCCAACAGACAAGGCTGTTAGTAAAATGAGCTCCACATGATCCAGTTTACACCACTGTAACACAGGATGGACTTCTACCTACCCTGCATTGGTCCAGTGAGATGCTTCCCCATAGCTGTAATTTACAAGGTCACATTTGTAATTGATCACTTCGATCATCTGGAAAACAAAAGATAAAATAGTGAGTTTTGAGAAGATTTGTAGCTCAGGTTGAGATTCTGGATGTAGGTCTGTTCGCTGAGCTGGAAGGTTCATTTCCAGACACTTCATCACCCAACTAGGTAACATCCTCAGTGGGCCTCTGGGCGAAGCACTGCTGATGATTCCTGCTTTCTATTTATATGTTTGGATTTCTTTGGTTATTACAAAGTACCGTGCAAGAACTGTAACAAACACTACATTGGACAAACAAGCAGAAAACTAGCCACAAAAACAACATGACCCTCTCTCTCTAGTATCCTGACATACAGATGAGGAAGGACACCACTTTGACTGGGACAACACATCCATTCTAGGAAAAGTTAAACAGAGACATGCACGAGAATTCCTAGAAGCATGGCATTCCAACCAGAATGCTATCAACAAACACATCAAGTTAGGCCGCATCTGTTACCCCCCCGAGAAAAAGAACAAGAAATGAAATCACCACAGGAAATGATATCACCAACCCAAAGAAATCCAAACATATAAACGGAAAGCAGGAATCATCAACTGTGCTTCACCTGGAGGCCCACTGAGGATGTTACCTAGTAGGGTGATGAAACATCTGGAAATGAACCTTCCAGCTCAGCGAGCAAACCTACATCCAGAAGATAAATTACTTGCATTTAATTGCAGCTGACAAGATTTCACTTTATGTTCTTCCATGTATTCACACATTGAAAACAGTAACCTACAGAGAGAATGAAATGTCACTTCAGTGGCGGCACTGTTGGTAGAACCTGCCTTCCAAGGAATAATCTCTTCAGCCTTCAGTGAAAGTGCACCATATGATATTACTCCATCCATAAAGAATCCAATTTGCTGCATGCTCATCATCAATAGGAGGGTGTTGATAATTGGGGAATTTAGTGATAGAAATACCACTAAACACCAAGGGGCTGTGGTCAGATTCCATCATCGGAGATGGTTATTGCTTGGCACATGTGTGCCACTTATCAGACCATGCCTGAATGTTGGCTAAGTTTTGCTGCACAAGGAAGTGGACTATGTCAATTTCTGAGGAGATGCTAATGATGCTGAATATTGCATACTGAACTTTCCCACTTCTGACCTTCTGATGGAGAGAAGGTGATTAGTGAAGCAAATGAAGATGGTTTAGCTGAGGACATTATCCTGAGGAATTTTTGCAGAGATGTCCTGGAACTCAGATGACTGACCTCCAACAACCACATACATCAACTTTTATGCATAGTCTATTCCGACCACTGGAGCAATGCTCCCTGATTCACACTGACTCCAGTTTTACTTGGACTCCACAATGCTACATTCAGGCAAGTGCTGCCTTGATATCAAGAGCAGTTCCTCTCACTATACCATAATAGAGTTAACAAGACGACAATCAGATATAAACTGATATTGATACATTTCTATAAAAGGGAAAACATTTGATTGTCAATGGAATGAGCTGTCAGAGGAAGTGATAGAGGGGTAGGGTGTAGGTTTGCTCGCTGAGCTGTAGGTTTGATATCCAGACATTTCATTACCTGGCTAGGTAACATCATCAGTGGTGACCTCCAAGTTAAACAAAGCTGTTGTCCCTTGCTTTCTATTTATATCTTTCTCCTGGATGGGGTTCCTGGGGTTTGTGATGTTGTCATTTCCTGTTCGTTTTCTGAGGGGTTGATAGATGGCATCTAGATCTATGTGTTTGTTTATGGCGTTGTGGTTGGAGTGCCAGGCCTCCAGGAATTCTCTGGCATGTCTTTGCTTAGCCTGTCCCAGTATAGATGTGTTGTCCCAGTCGAAATGGTGGTTTTTTTCATCTGTGTGTAGGGCTATAAGGGAGAGAGGGTCGTGTCTTTTTGTGGCTAGCTGGTGTGCATGTATCCTGGTGGCTAACTTTCTTCCTGTTTGTCCTACATAGTATTTGTGGCAGTCCTTGCATGGAATTTTGTAGATGATGTTCGTTTTGTCCATGGGTTGTACTGGGTCTTTTAAGTTTGTTAGTTTTTGTTTGAGAGAGTGTTGGTGGGTTTGCGTGCGACTACGATTCTGAGGGGTCTTCGTAATCTGGCTGTCATTTCTGAAACTTCTTTAATGTATGGTAAGGTGGTTAGGGTTTCTGGCTGTGTTTGGTCGGCTTGTCCCTGAGGAATCTGCGGACTGTATTTTTTGAGTATCCGTTCTTCTTGAATACGTTGTATAGGTGATTCCCCTCTGTTTTCCGAAGTTCGTCTGTGCTGCAGTTTGTGATGGCTCGTTGGAATAGTGTTCTGATATAGCTTTGTTTGTGTGTGTTGGGATGGTTGCTGGTGTAGTTAAGTATTTGGTCAGTGTTTGTCGGTTTTCTGTATACGCAGGTTTGTAGTTCTCCGTTGTCCTTTCTTTCGTCTGTGACGTCCAGGAATGCGAGTTTGTTGTCGCTTTCTTCCTCCTTGGTGAACTTTATGCCTGTGAGGGTGTTGTTGATGATGTTAAATGTCTCTTCTATCTTGTTTCGTTTTGTGATGACAAAGGTGTCATCCACGGAGCGGACCCAGATTTTTGGTTTGATGGTTGGTAGGGCTGTTTGTTCTAGTCTTTGCATTACCGCTTCTGCTATGAATCCTGATAGCGGAGATCCCATGGGTGTGCCGTTGGTTTGTTTGTAGACTATGTTGTAGATAGTGAAGTGGGTGGTGAGGCACAGGTCCACTAGCTTCATGATGTTTTCGGTGGTAATGTGATTGATGGTGGTTGGGGTATCTGTGATGGTCTTTTCTAATAGTGTGCTAAGTGTTTCCTTTGCCAGATCGATGTTGATGGAGGTGAACAGTGCTGTTACGTCGAATGAGATCATTGCTTCGTCTTCCTCTATTTTGGTGTTTTTGATGATTTTCAAGAATTCCTGGGTGGAGTGGATGGAGTGCTGTGACTCTTCTACTAGGTATTTCAGTCTTGCGCGTAGTTCTTTGGCCAGTCTGAAAGTTGGTGTTCCAAGTAGTGAGACTATAGGTCTGAGGGGGGCTCCTGGTTTATGGATTTTTGGTAGTCCGTAGAATCGTGGGGTGTTGGTCCCGTCGGGTTTCATTTTCTGGAATTCTGTCTTGTTTAATTGTCCGGAATAGTGTAATTTTCTTCGGAGATATGTCATTTTGTTTTCTAGTTGTGGGGTCGGGTCTAGCGCCACCTGTTGGTAGGTGTTGGTGTCTGCGAGTAGTGCATTGGCTTTCTCAATGTAGTCCTTCTGTTCAGGATGACTGTGAGCCGACCTTTGTCTGCAGGTAATATAACGATGTTTTTGTCTTTTTTGAGGTTTTCTAGAGCTTTCTTTTCTTGTGTGTTCAGTTTGTTTCCTTCCATCTTTCGGCTCAGAGTAAGTGCAACTGTCTGTCTAATCGTTTGCTGTGTTTCTTCCGTGAGATTGTTGTCCTTCAATGTGGTTTCTAATGCCACTAGGAAATCCTTTTGTCAGCGTCTCGGTAATTGAAATTTAATCCTTTTATTAGTACCACTTTTTCTGTGTCTGATAGGGTCCGGTCTGATAAGTTCTTTATCCATGCCCCTGTGTTATCGGTTTTGTCTTTTTTTGTGAGTTTGTCAAGTTTTTCTTCAGGTCCCGATTTTTCTTTATCTGTGTTTGTCGTTGTTTGGTGTTTATGGCACGTTCTACAGCGTCTGTCCATTCTTAATTTGTTCCTTGTTTGAATAACATTTTTTGGCGCGCAATCTCCGCTATTAGGATTCATAGCAGAAGCGGTAATGCAAAGACTAGAACAAACAGCCCTACCAACCATCAAACAAAAATCTGGGTCTGCTACATAGATGACACCTTTGTCATCACAAATCGAAACAAGATAGAAGAGACATTTAACATCATCAACAACACCCTCACAGGCATAAAGTTCACCAAGGAGGAAGAAACTGACAACAAACTCGCATTCCTGGACGTCACAGACGAAAGAAAGGACAACGGAGAACCTGCGTATACAGAAAATCGACAAACACTGACCAAATACTTGACTACACCAGCAACCATCCCAACACACACACAAACAAAGCTGTATCAGAACACTATTGCCACCACAAACTGCAGCACAGACGAACATCGGAAAACAGAGGAGAATCACCTATACAACGTATTCAAGAAGAACGGATACTCAAAAAATACAGTGCGCAGATTCCTCAAGAACAAACCACGACAAGCCGACCAAACACAGCCAGAAACCCTAACCACCTTACCATACATTAAAGAAGTTTCAGAAATGACAGCCAGACTACTAAGACCCCTCGGAATCCTAGTAGCACACAAACCCACCAACACTCTCAAACAAAAACTAACAAACTTAAAAGACCCAGTACAACCCATGGACAAAACGAACATCATCTACAAAATTCCATGCAAGGACTGCCACAAATACTATGTAGGACAAACAGGAAGAAAGTTAGCCACCAGGATACATGCACACCAGCTAGCCACAAAAAGACACGACCCTCTCTCCCTTGTAGCCCTACACACGGATGAAAAAACCCACCATTTCGACTGGGACAACACATCTATCCTGGGACAGGCTAAGCAAAGACATGCCAGAGAATTCCTAGAGGCCAGGCACTCCAACCACAACGCCATAAACAAACACGTAGATCTACATGCCATCTATCAACCCCTCAGAAAATGAATAGGAAATGACATCATCACAAATCCCAGGAACCCCATCCAGGAGAAAGATATAAATAGAAAGCAGGAGACAACAGCTTCGCTTCACTTGGAGGTCGCCACTGATGAAGTTACCTAGTCAGGTAATGAAACGTCTGGATACCAAACCTACAGCTCAGCGAGCAAACCTACACCCTAAACCTCAACCTGAGCTACAAACCTTCACAAACCTTGCAAAAAGGAAGTGATAGAGGCTGGTACAACTGCAACATTTAAAAGGCATTCTGGATGCCTATACGATTACGAAGGGCTGCGAGGGATATGGGCCAAATGCTGGTGAATGGGACTAGATTTATTTTGGATATCTGTTCGGCAGAGACAAGTTGGACCGAAGGGTCTGTTCCCCTGCTGTATATCTCTCTGACTACAAAAGCTTGAAGAAGCATGTCAAGGGGAAATATCAAGAGGTTTAGGGAGGGAGCTCAGGGCCTACCTGGCTAAAGACAAGGCTTTATATGGTGCACCAAAAAAAGTAGAGATACGAGAGACCAGAACCGAAAAGGAATAAGAATGTTTGAATCCTTGGTATGGTTGAGGAGGTTACAAAGACAGGAAGGTGATTTAGGGAATTTCCATGTTGTACATCTCTATGACTCTATGGCAAAAATCTTGAACTTGAGGTGTTGATGGAACATGAGATTATGTAAATCAGTCAATACGAGATACTAGACCAATGGCACTTGGTGAGAGATAGGATTTAGGCAGCAGGATTCTGCTAAGCTCAAGACTGTGGGAAGTGGAAGATAGGAGGTTACTCAGGATAGTTTTGGAGAAAAAAGTCAAACTGGGAACATTAATTATGTAGTGTAGTGCAGCTAGGACATAAGAAATCAGCTCTAATTGGAGTAGCCCACAGGGAATGAAACACTGGATTGGAAAGTGATTAATTTTAGTTCAGCACAGAGATTGTAAATCTTTGATCATCTAGAGGGAGAGACAAACAATGGATGAAACATCTGCTTCAGTCCCTTACAAAACTACATTCTACACATTGTTCTCAACAAACTGCACAGCTTCCAGGACAACACCATCCAACCTTGTCACGGTAGACACTGCAAGACGCGTTAGAGTGTCGACACGGATACCACCATTACATGTGGGGAGACCTCCCACCATGTATGTAGCAGGTACTCATGTGACTCGGCCAACATTGTCTATCTCATACGCTGCAGGCAAGGATGCCCTGAGCATGGACATTGGCGAGACCGAACAGAGGCTGCGACATCGGATGAAAGGACACCGTTCAACAATCAGTAAGCAGGAGTGTTGTGCCAGGGAGCACTTCAGCTGTCCGGGGCATTCGACCTCAGACCTTTGGGTGACCATCCTCCAAGGTTGATTTTGGGACTGGCGACAGTGTAAAATGGCCGAGCAGAGGCTGACAGCCAAGTTCGGTACCCATGGTGATGGCCTCAACCTTGGGTTCATGTCACACTACAGGTGATGCCACTGCACTCTATACACATATACACACACACACATACACACACACACACACACACACTCCCCTACAGATCGATACACTCATGCAGATCCTCTCTTATACACAAGCTCTCTCTCACACGCTCATACATACACTCCCACACTCTCATGCATCCTCTCACAGACTTATACCCTTTCACACTCAGACACAAACACACACTCTCTCTCACAGAGACTCACACATCTGCCCCCCACACACACATTTAAATTTGTGGGGTGAATTTTTACTTACAGAATTACATTTTATTTTGCTCAAAAACTGCACAAATCCATTAAGATTCTACAAATCCCTTTTTTAGAAATGGACTCATTCTGAACATTGAGGCACAGACAGCCTCACACAGGGCACCTCACACCTTCAATGCATTGTCTCGGCCGACATGGCACCCATTGTTAAAGTTCACTTGAGAATGTAACTTTAAAAAAGTTCTGGGATTTATATATGAAAGAACTGAAACCATCATGGTCATTCTAAAAAATGAGACACTTAACAAACAATCCAAGTCTTTTTCAATATATAATTTCAGTTACATCACACTGTAAACTTTTGCAATAATGTTTTGTCTTACAATCTTATACTCCACATCTACTGATGAAGGAGCAGGTCTCTGAAAGCTAGTGCTTCCAAATAAACCTGTTGGACTCTAACCGGGTGTTGTGTGATATTTAACTTTGTACATTCTACACAGGTGACCTGAGTACACTGTCATGTAACTGGGCCATAGTTTTTTGCTATAATAATAAACTAAAGTCAATGAAAAGAATACTACTTACTGCCCGGATTAAGCTGGTCCCTGTTTCCATAGTGTTTAATCTGGAATCGGCCACCTTTATGGCCAATATCTGGGCACCAGGAGCCACACCATTCCTTTCCTGTTCTCCTGGGAAGTATCCAGCAGCAATTGCAGCTACATGCGTTCCGTGGGACCCTGCGTATATAAAAAGGTAAC
Source organism: Chiloscyllium plagiosum (assembly GCF_037043375.1). Classification (NCBI taxonomy): domain Eukaryota; kingdom Metazoa; phylum Chordata; class Chondrichthyes; order Orectolobiformes; family Hemiscylliidae; genus Chiloscyllium; species Chiloscyllium plagiosum. Next base: position 5,120,036 of record NW_028270149.1, on the reverse strand, counting down.
CCTTTTCATAGAATGATACAGCAGAGAAGGAGGCTATTCAGCCCAGCTGCCCACTACTAGCTCTTTGAAAGAGCTACCCAATCTGTGCAACTTTCCTATAGCCCTGGATTCTTTCTTCTATTTCCTTCAATTGTCTGGCAAATTTCTTTCTGAAAATTACTACTGTTTCCTTCTTTTTAGACAGTAGAGTGTAACTCACAACAACTTGCTATGTTAAAAATAAACCTTTATTTAGAACAGAGAACATTGCAGCACAGTATCTGGTAATTCTAAAACTTTACTCAGGATCAAAGTAGAAGACAGAGGGTGGTGGTGGAGGGTTGTTTTTCAGACTGGAGGCCTGTGACCAGTGGAGTGCCACAAGGATCGGTGCTGGGCCCTTTACTTTTTGTCATTTACATAAATGATTTGGATGCGAGCATAAGAGGTACAGTTAGTAAGTTTGCAGATGACACCAAAATTGGAGGTGTAGTGGACAGCGAAGAGGGTTACCTCAGATTACAACAGGATCTGGACCAGATGGGCCAATGGGCTGAGAAGTGGCAGATGGAGTTTAATTCAGGTAAATGCGAGGTGCTGCATTTTGGGAAAGCAAATCTTAGCAGGACTTATACACTTAATGGTAAGGTCCTAGGGAGTGTTGCTGAACAAAGAGACCTTGGAGTGCAGGTTCATAGCTCCTTGAAAGTGGAGTCGCAGGTAGATAGGATAGTGAAGGCGGCATTTGGTATGCTTTCCTTTATTGGTCAGAGTATTGAGTACAGGAGTTGGGAGGTCATGTTGCGGCTGTACAGGACATTGGTTAGGCCACTGTTGGAATATTGCGTGCAATTCTGGTCTCCTTCCTATTGGAAAGATGTTGTGAAACTTGAAAGGGTTCAGAAAAGATTTACAAGGATGTTGCCAGTGTCGGAGGATCTGAGCTACAGGGAGAGGCTGAACAGGCTGGGGCTGTTTTCCCTGGAGCGTCGGAGGCCGAGGGTTGACCTTATAGAGGTTTACAAAATTATGAGGGGCATGGATAGGGTAAATAGGCAAAGTCTTTTCCGTGGGGTCAGGGAGTCCAGAACGAGAGGGCATAGATTTAGGGAGAGAGGGGAAAGATATAAAAGAGACCTATGGGGCAACTTTTTCACAGAGGGTGGTACATGTATGGAATGAGCTGCCAGAGGATGTGGTGGAGGCTGGTACAATTGCAACATTTAAGAGGCATTTGGATGGGTATATGAATAGGATGGGTTTGGAGGGATATGGGCCGGGTGCTGGCAGGTGGGACTAGATTGTATTGGGATATCTGGTTGGCATGGATGGGTTGGACCGAAGGGTCTGTTTCCATGCTGTACATCTCTATGACTCTATATTTGTAACTTATCTTGCTCTTCTTCTGAAAATTAGACAATAAGCATTTACCGCCCAGTCCAACACTTACCTGCATTAGTGACGATGCAGAGAGTGTTCCCATCATCATAGACATTGATGGAGTAATTCAGCATTTCAGATTTTCCGATCTGTGCATACTCATGTCCTTCTCTATAGTTCCTGAGCACACTGCAGCTGCTCAGATCTCCACATTCACTGGTGTCAACACAGGCTCTACAAAGACAGCAGGAAGAGTGGTGTGTAAATCTTAAAGGTCAAGCACATGATACCACATCTTATATAACTGCAGTGTTTTTGTTGGTAACTATGCTATAGCCCTGGTGTTACTGGTGATCGCAGCTGGAATGCAGAGCCTGGACTCTGAATATACAGCACAAACGCAGATCCACTGTGCCTGTGCCAGCTCTTTGAAAGAAAAATGTAATGACTGATCTGTTGCTGGGAAAATGTTATCAATTCTATTGGAAATGATGTAATAGCAAAGCACTTAGAAATAAATAATAATATCAAGCAGAGTAATCATGGCTTCATGATGGGAAAATCATGCCCGACCAATGTACTACAGTTTTTTAAGGAGGTAACAGAGATGAAGTCATATATTTGAATTTCGAAAAGGCATTTGATAAGGGACTCCTCAATAAGATTAAAGCCTGTGGTATTTTGGGTAGTATATTAGCATGGATAGAGGATTGGTAAAGTAATAAAAGACAGTTGAATTACGAAGCGCAGTTTCAGGATAGCAACCTGTAACTAATGGAGTGCCACAGGGATCAGCGCTAATACCACAATTATTTGCAAAACATATCAATGACTTGATTGATAGGAGCAAATGCACTTTCGCCAAGTCTGCAGGTCACACAAAAATAGAAAGCAGGGAAAATGGTGATAATGACACAAAAGGTCTACAGGTGGATACAGATAGTTTGAACAAGTGGACAAAAACTTGGAAGATGGAATACAATGTGGGAAAATGTAAGGTTAACTCTTTGGCAGGATGCAGAGGAGTTGAATAATGTATAAATGGAGAAAAGATTCAAAAAAATTGCTGGGCAAAGGAAGTTGGAAGCCCTCGTGCATAACCTTCAAAAAGCTAGCATCCAAATCAGCTTGTATTCATTAGAGTTAAGAAGAATGAGAGGTGGTCTTTTTGAAACATACAAGATTCTAAGGGGAATTGATCGGGTAAATACAGAAATGTTGCCTTGGATCAGAGGGCATAAGCTCAGATAAAAGATCACTCAATTAGGAAGAAGGTTTGTTTTTCAGAGGTTGTGAATCTATGGAATTCTTTAACACAGAGGGCTGTTAAGTTAAATTCACCTTTTCACATCCTCAATTCTACACAAAATGATACATTTTATATCTGTCCCTCTCCTTTGCATCATCAGCAACCCCTTTGTCTTTGCCCCTGATAACCCTCAATCTATTCTTCCTGTCTTTAGCATAAAATTCACCATTTTAACAACTCCTTTCAGTTCTGAAGTCAGATTGGACGTGAAACATTATTGTGTTTCTCTCTCCACTGATGCTGTCAGACCTAAGACCATAAGTAATAGGAACAGGAGTAAGCCATTCGGCCCCTCAAGCCGACCCGACCATTTAGTAAGATCGTGACTGATTCAACATTCCTTATGTCCACTTTTCTGCATTTTCCCTGTAATCCAAATCAAGAATCTCTCAATCTCAGCCAAGATAGACAGTCATTTAAATATGAAGGGCATCAAGGGTTATAGAAAAAAGTCAAAGTGGAGTTGAGGATGATCGCATTGAATGGTACTGCAGACTCAATAAGCTGAGTGACCTGTTTCTGTTCATGTATCTTATGCTCTACTTGTGTTCCAAATTTCATACCGTTCATCATTCCCATGATAATGTTTAATTCCATTACCTAACAAGAATCTACAATCTTTGCCTTAAAAGTATTTAATGACCTCCCCTCCAACGCTTTCTGAGGTAGAGCGCTCCAAAGTCACACAAGCCAGAGAAAAACACTCCCTTCATGTCTGTCCTAAAAGGATAATTCTGAACCACATGTAAAAATATATAAGGATACAAATGATTAAGTATGCAGGTGGGACTAGTTTAGTTCGGGATTATGGTTGACATAGACTTGTTGGACTGAAGGATCTGTTTCCGTACTGTATGACTCTATGGAGCAGAGGAAAGATTTAATAAGCAGGCACAAAATTTCACTCAGTTCCTTCTCCTCTTCAGAACTGCAGCAAGATTATTGCAATGATACTTCCAAACACATTTCTGTACTTGGTTGCAATCATCGTCAGATGCATGGTGCAACTGGCTGTCATTGTGTAGTTTACAGGTAAAGTAAGAATTCATCCTTTCATGTCATTGCTTGATAAAGTACCTGATCAAACATTTTTCATTATGATGCAGATTCAATTTTTTTTAAATGACAATTGATCTTAGGTGTTTGAAAATCTATCAGAAATTATCTCATGTAAACTTTGTTGTCCATTATACCCAAGGCTAAAAGATTGACACTAAATTTACCTCCAAGTCTCTCCATCATGCCAAACCAAGCAATCATAGACAGGCCCAAGGTCAGAATATTTCTTCTCCAATAGATCCAACTGATCAACTTGGCACTGAAGATCTTCCAAGACCAATTTCTCTTCCTGTGGGAAAGTTCGATTGAAAGAAAACAATGTTAACACAAAGGAGTGAAGAACGTTCCTCCCCCCCCCCCCATCCACTGCGGAATGAGATCAGGAATTTCAGTGAGTGTGAAGATTGGAAAAGCTGGTATTGTTCTCCATGAACGAGAGGTGGTTAGGATGAGACAGTAATAAGATGCTCAGAATTATGAAACATTTTGGAACAATAAGTGAGGTGGGACTGTCTTGTCAGAGGTAGATGGGTCAGTACCTGGAAGACACAAATTTAAGATTCAAGTAGTTGGCAAAGGAACCAGAAGGAAAATGGGGATATTTTACTCGATTACAAGTTGGTTTGACTTCGACTGTTTTGCCTGAAACCTGGAGATATATTCAATATCAATTTAACAAAAAACTGTATAAACAGTGTAAAAAAAAACTACAGGACAAACTGGATAGCTGCTGCCAAACTAGGACACTGGCACTCTGGGCTGAACAGCTTATTTCATGCTGTTAGATTCTATAGTCTGCTACAATTACATCCGCTGCTACAGAATAGACAAGGCAAGAGTATATTCTTCATTCATTAATTATAATCTTGCTGTCTATTCTGGTGCTACAGTGAGCACAAGTCTGGTTTCCTTGGGACTTATATTTGGAATTTGCATGCGTCAGCTAGCAATGCCAAATTTCATTTTGGAGAAGCTTCAGTACCTGGTTAGGGGAATCTAGAGTGAACATTTCCTGTCACCAACCCTGAAGTATTCCAAGCTGGAGCAGATCACAGAAGCAACATCCAGTTATGAAGTTTTTGTCATTGTGTTAGAGGACAAACTGTATTGACAAAGTGAGGAGTCACATAGGCCTAATCCTTTACCAGATTGAAGAATAATTAGCACTTTAAATGGTAAAGGTGAACTGGTGTAAAATCTGTAATAGAAAAGTCACCATTGTCCCAGACAACCCACAGGGCTGCACTCTCATTAGAGTCATAAAGACCAACAGGACAAAGACACGCCCATCAGCCTGAACTGGTCCATGCCAACCAAAATGTCCATCCACGCTAATCCCATTTCCCTGTATTTGGCCCATATCCTTCTAATCCTTTCCTAACCATGTCCAAATGCCTTTTATATGTTGTTAATGTACTCGCCTCAACCATTTCTCTTGGCAGCTCACTCCATATGCAGATCACCCTCTTTGTAAAAACGTTGCCCTCAGGTTCCCTTTTATTCCTTTCCCTCTAACCTGAAACTGATACCCTCCAGTCCTTGATTTCCCAACACTGGGGGAAAAAAGACTGAGTGCATTCACCGTATCTATGCCTCTAAAACCTCATATACCTCTGTAGAGGACCCCTCTGTCTCCTCTGCTCTAAAGAAAATAGTCCTAGATTATCTAACCTCTCCGAGGAGAAAGTGAGGTCTGCAGATGCTGGAGATCAGAGCTGAAAATGCGTTGCTGGAACAGCGCAGGTCAGGCAGCATCCAGAGAACAGGAGAATTGACGTTTCGGGCATAAGCCCTTCTTCAGGAAGCCATTCCTGAAGAAGGGCTTATGCCCGAAACGTCGATTCTCCTGTTCCCTGGATGCTGCCTGACCTATCTAACCTCTCCCTCTAACTCAAACCATTGTGTCCTGGCAACGTCCTTGTAAAGTTCTTCTTCACGCTTTCCTGTTTAATAACACCCTTCCTATAACAAGCTGACTAAAACTGAACATTCCAAGTGCGGCAACACCAATGTCCTGTATAACTGCAATATAGCTTCCCAACTTCTATACTCAATGTGTCAAAAGCCTTCTTCACTGCCCTGTCTACCTGGAACTCCACTTTCAGAGAACCGTGCACCTGAACTCCAAGGTCCCTCTGTTCCACTATGCTCCTTAAGATCCGACCATTCACCATGAAACTCCTACCTTGATTTGACTTTCCAAAATGCAAGATCTCACTCATATCTAAATTAAACTCTATTTACCGTTTCCTCAGCCCACTTCCCCAGCTGATTAAGGTTCTGCTGCAATTTCTGATAACCTTCCACACTGTCCACGATACCACCTATTTTAGTGTCATCTGCAAACTTACTAATCATGCCTTGTACATTCTCATCTAAATCATTGATACAGATAACAAACAGCAACGGACCCAGCACCGACCCCCGAGGCACTCCACTAATCACAGGCCTCCAATCCAACAATCATCCTTCCACTATTACCCTCTGCTTCCTACCATCAAGCCAATTGTGTATCCAATTTGCCAGCTCCCCTGGATTCCATGCGGTCTAACCTTGCAGAGCAGCCTATCATGTGGAAACTTATGAAAGTCTTTACTGAAATCCATATAGACTACATCTACTGCCCTGCCCTCATCAACCTTCCAGGTCACTTCATCAAAAAAGCTCTAACAAATTTTCATGGCATGATCTCCCATTCACAAAACCATGCTGAATACTCCTGCTCAAACCCAGTCTTTCCTAATGCATGTATATCTTATCCCTCAGAATCTTTTCAAGTAATTTACCTACCACAGATGTTAAGCTTACTGGTCTATAGCTCCCAGGTTTTTCTTTGCAGCTCTTCTTGAATCAGGGCACAACATTCGCTATCCCTGAGCAAATGAGCTTCACCTGAAATATCACCATCCCTCAGGCAAGAGGTGAGGCGGAGCTGACGAAACCTTCATGGTGACCTCAGCCAGAGGGGGAATTGAACCCATGCAGTTGTTGTCACTCTGCATCACAAATCAGTCATCCAGCCCACGCCCACGCCCACCGCCCCGCCCCCCCAAGCATGTCGATGACATAAAGAAATGAGAATTGCACGTGACTTAGAATGAAGGGAGTTAAAATGTTGTTTCGATATATTTGCCCTCATGAAAAGGGAGCTCAGACATCGGAAAGAAGTCACAGAGTCAGAACGTTACAGTCGAAGAATGTGGTGCTGGAAAAGCACAGCTGTACAGACAGCTTCCGAGGAGAAAGAAAGCCAATGTTTCAGGCATAAGCTCTTTATCAGGAATGTTGAGATCAGTGGTTTGGGGGGGGGGGGGGAATTAGTACACCTGATCAGGCTGTGGGGATTATCTACTTTTATGCATTTCTTGCATCACCTTCCACTCCCACCCCTCTATTTAGCTCTCAGCCCTCTTCCCCCTGCACATTCCTAATGAAAGGCTTATGCCTGAAACGTTGACTCTCTTGCTCCTCGGATGCTACCTGACCTGCTGTGCTTTTCCAATGCCACACTTTTCGACTCTGATTCTCCAGCATCTGCAGTCCTCATTGTCTCCTAGTGAGTCAGAATATTGTCAAGTCTGGAGACATAGCCACATAACCTTGGCTGACAATCCAGTTTAAAAAAGGGGTTCATGTAAAAATACAAAAAAAAAGTTAAAACAAAATAGTCGCAATAAACTGTAGAAGCAGAACCTTAGGGTGGGTTGGATTCAACCTCAAAACATTTTGGAAATTATATAAAACCTTTTCTCAATGTTTTTACCCATTGACCAAGCTGGTAATTATGTACTGAATGAAGTGCCACATTCAGCTCTGCTTAATGACTAAATGATTTTTGAAGTGCAATTTAATTCTATCTTTATATCTGTAAATCAGTCCTGAGCACACACGATTCTGGGATGGATCAGACATTAAGTTGATGGCGCAATAGAAATACACCAGTTCCAGAGATAAACGCTCATCCTACGCAAGGCTCTACAAGCAGCTTGTATCAGCACCTGTACAAGAGATGAAGCCAACAGTTTGAGTAAGACTAAAACCAAATCTCGTTGCTATATCAAATCCAAGCACTGCCAGTTCATAGACTGGCATTTGTAACAAAACATATGTTTGCGCATGCGTGCTAACTGCAAAGTTTACATTCAGGCAAAGTAAGCCAAATGCAATGCCTGTTTTAGTTTCACCCACAGTTCAGAAACTCCTCTGCATACATGAACAGAGATTCTGAGCTCGTCATGCAAAAGAGAACAACTGTTTAAATGTTGCTAATTTCACCAGGTGACATGTCTGATATCACTCTTGAAAATGGTATCGATTAAATGTGTAAGGAGTCAATGCAGGGAGCAACATGCTGAAAGAAACAGCATTTGTCTTTGAAATTTTTGGCACATTAAACACTCTTGATGATTCTGCTATGCAACATGTCTGCAATTTGTGCATATAAATAACACAGACTGACTCCAAGCTGCGTTCTCTCCTCAATACACTGCAATAATGCCAGCGTATATTTTATATGGGGGCAGGCAGGATCCTCACAAAAGCCAGATGACAATAGGAAATAAAAGGTACTTAATTACCCCCAGCTGAACTATCATTCCCAGTAATATCTCCACACTGCTTCACGACTCAACCCAAAAAAGGGTATTGGGAAAGTAAAGACATTTTCTTTCTTTACACCTACTTACGGTGTGAAATATTTAACAACGCAACCAAACCGGAAAAAACTCGCTCCACATCTGGGACCAGAGAACCCTACAGAACAGAAGGACAACTTTCAGTGTCCCACCTCCTTGAAAGGGCTATCTGATCAGTACATGGGAACACAGGAACCAGGAGCAGGACTAGGCAATTCAACACTTGGAGCCCACTCTGCTAATTAACATGATCATAGCTGATCTTATCCTGGTCTCAATTTCACTCTCCTGCCTACTCCCCATAGCCTTTCATCTTACTTTTCATCAGAAACATATCTATTCCATTCTTCAACTTGTTGATTGTTTCTGCCTCCACTGCACTGTGGAGCAGTTAGTTCCACAGATTCACAACCCTCTGAGAAATAGTTTCTTGTCATCTCAGTTTTCAAAATACCTCCACTCACTCTGTATCTATGACCTCTAGTTTAAGACTGTATAACAATGAAGAACATCCGTTCAATGTCCACCTTATCAATCCCCTTTAGTATTTTGTATGCATCAGATACCCTCCCTCCACCCCACCATTCGTCTTAACGCCAGTGAGTACAAGCCCAAGCTATTCAACTGCTCCTTGTTCGAATCCCTTTCAGCCCTGGATTCAACCTGGTGAATCTCCTTTGGACTGCCTCCAGTGCCACCACATCCCTGCTCAAAAAACTAGGCCAAAAGAGATATGGACACATATCTCTCTTGTCACTTCCTTTAATACTCTAGGGTGCAGGCAGTCAGGGAATATCCATCTTTAATCCCATCAGTTTACACAATACCATCTCCCTCATTATAGTAATTTCACTTAGATCCTCTGTAGTAACTGCAGTTTGTAGGAAGAAATTATTATTTTCCACTGTGAAAACACAAAATATTGGTTTAATGGCTCTGCCATTTCTGAGTTTCCCATTATTCCCTTCCCATCTTTGTCCTCTCTACGGCTAACATTTATGTTCACTAATCTTTTCCTTTTTACAAACTTACAGAAGCTTTTGACTAGTTTCCTTTCGTAGCTCATCTTAACTTTTGATTTTGTTTTAATAACCCTTTACTGACATTGAAAGCTCTCCCAATCCTCCAGAGTGCCATTAACTTTTACAGTACAATATGCCCCAGATTTTGCCTTTATGTTATTCCTGACTTCCTCGATCAACTATGGATGATTTTTCACCTTTTTGCAATTCCTCTTCCTCTCTGAAATATACTTTGATTGAGAGGTATTTAGTATCTCTCTCAGCATTTGCCTCTGTTCTTCAACTGTCTTACCCTTTAATATTTTTGCCCAGTCTGCTAGGGCAAACTCCTTCCTCAGGCCTGCATCATTACCTTTGCATTCTGCTGCCCTTTCCATAGCTCGATAAGATTCTCCCCTTCAATGATTTATCCAACTCCCTTTTAAAAATTATTACTGAATATTCTTCTAACACGCTACTAAAGCAGGTCAAGAGCATTTCTGTAGCATGTAACTAACCCCCAGTCACCCAAAGTCTATCCACTGTCTACACTGTAGGGGCTAGGAGTGTAATGGAAATTTGCCACTTGACTGGATGGGTACAACTCCAACAACATTCAAGACACTCAACACCATCCAGGCCAAAGCATCCTCTTTGATTGGCACTCCTCCCACCTTCTTCAAATTCACTCTTTTCATCACTGACAGCAGCAGTGTGTACCATCTAGAAGATACACTGCTCACCTTCACCTTCTACAGGGACTTAGGGATGGGCAATAAATGATGGCCCAGTTGGTGATACCAAGAAACCCTACAGTCAGAAAATTCCAGATAGCCCCAAACTTGTTGCGTTAAAAAAACTGTTACTTCTTTCAGGTTCTTTTGTCAGCTAGTTTAATAAGATTTCACGATTTATTTTACTTCCTACATGTCTCCAACACAAGAACAAACTGGGAGTTAATCTTGAATGAGCTTGATCATGCATCTCTTGTTTTAATATAACATAAAACGAGCCTGCACCAGTGAGGTGTACACCTTTTCCCTCTATAGGCTCAATGGGCTGAATGACCTAATCGTGCTGCTTATGACCACACAGTAACTGGTACCTGAGATAGGTTTGTGTTGTTCTTGTTGAAGTCATTCAGTCGTCGGTGAGCTTCCGCCACAGCAACTCGATGTAAAGGGTCCCACTGCTTCTCTCGGCGCTCTTGCTGTTTATAATGATAATACAACGTAGAACAGATTGAGAAAAATAAAGGTCTGAGGAAAATGATGAAGTAGGGTAATCAAAGCATAATCGATAAATGTTCTTCGTCTATGCTGTATACCTCTAAAGTGGTAGATGCAGGTAGAGTTACAACATTTAAAACACTTAGACAGACACATGAATAGGAAAGGTTTAGAGGGGATACTGGCCAAATCCAGGAAAGTGGGACTAGTTTAGTTTGGAAAACTTGATCGGCATGGACAAATTGGACTTAAGGGTCTGTTCCCATGCAGTATGACGCTATCTAAAACACAAGGTTTATTCACCATAGGAAGGGGTGCATCCCAAAGAATCCTTTATCAAGTTTTATGAACTGTCAATACTTAATAGGATGCTCATAATATATAATACTGCAATGATCAAATGCATAAAGATAGAAAGTATGAAACAACCACCTCAATGAAGTATCTAATGTGTTTCTACATCGAAAACACACACACACACACACACACCACAAGTTTGGTCTTCTTCATTTTTCTTACCTGAATTCTCTCCTTAAGGGCTGTGGGATACAGTTCAAAGGCATTTTTAATACCAACATGGTACCTCAAAGAAGGGTTGACCCAATCTGATGGTATCTATGTCAAAAAATGAAAAGTACACAGGTTAGGTAACATGCAGCTTCTGGCCTCAGTCAACGATACAATGACAAAGTGCTACAACATTTTCTTGCTTTATTCTACCAAACAGAAGGATAAGACCCTATTCTCTCTACTAACATGCTTTTTAATTATTCATTCAGATGTGAACTTCACTGAATGTTCCAGTATTTATTGCCTATCCATAGCTGTCCTTGAGAGCATGGGGATGAGCTGCATTCTTGAACGATTGCAGTCCATGTGCTGTATGTGGACCCACAATGCCATTCGAGAGGGACTTACAGGATTTTGACCCAGCAATTTTGAAGGAATGGGCAATATATTTCCATGCCAGGCTTGGTGGGTCGTTTGCAGGGGATGGCGTTGTCACATATCTACTGCCTCTGTCCTCCAGATGGTGGTGGTCATCGGTTTGGAAGGTGCCTTGGTAAATTTCTGCAGTGCATTTCATATATAGTACACTCTATTGCTTTGGATCATCGGTAGTGGGGAGAGCAGATGTGGTGCAAATCAAATGGAATGTTTTGACCTGGATGGTGTCAAGCTTCTTGAGCATTGATGGAGCTGCACTCATTCAGGCAAGCGGGGAGTATTCCATCACACTTCAGACTTGTGCCTTGTAAAAGCTGCACAGATTTTGGATGATCAGGAGGCGAGTTATTTGCTGCAATATTCCTAGCCTCCGACCTGCTCTTATTGCCACTGCTTATACCCGATTAGTCCAGTGCAGTTTCCAATCAATGGCAAACCTCAAGATGTTCACAGTGGGGAATTCAGTGATAGCAATGCCATTAAATAACAAGAGGGAATGGTTAGGTTGTCTCTTTCTTGTAGCCACAATATTCATATAGTTAGTCTAGTTCAGTCTGTGGTCAGCAGTAGCGTCCATGATGATCACTCTGAAGGATTTAGTGAAGATAGTACCACTGAACATTCAGGGACAATTGTATGGAAACGGTCTCTGCCTGAACACTTGAGTGGCACAAATATTACTGGATACTTGTCAACCGAAGCCTGGATATTGTCCAGGACTTGCAGCATTTGGACATGGACTGGTTCAGCATTCCAAGGAGTTGCAAACGTTGCTGAACATTTTGCATCAGCAACAAATACTTCCACTTTGACCTTCAAAAGGTAGTTGGTCACGGAAGAAGCATCGGAACAGGAGTCAGTCAGTCAGGCCATCAAACCCCCTCTGTATTTCTGTATGATCATGGCTGATCAAGCAGTTACCTTCCTGAGGTAAGGAGACCAGAACTGCACACAGTACTCTAGATGCAGTCAAATTAATCTCCTTTGCAAATGAACTGAGACTCCACTCTAGTAGCATTCCCAATAACATGCTGCATCTGCATTTTAGCCTTCAGTGACTTTTCAAAAAGGAGACTTTGTACATCTCAACATTCTATCTCTTACCATTTAAGAAGTACTCTGCCCATCTGTTCTCTCTACCAAAGTAAATGACCTCACAGTTATCCACATCATATTCTTGACAATTCTTATCCATTCAGTAAGTATATCCAAATTCTTCTCGAGGTGCCTTGTACCTTACTCACAACACAGATTCCATTTGGCTTTGTACCATCCACAAATTTAGAAATATCTCATCATGTCCCCAGCTTCTAATTATTGATATATATTGTGAACAGCTGAGACCCTCAAGTACTCCTCTAGTCACAGCCTAACAGGAGGGTGATTTGTACATTCCCTGTTAGTCAATCAATCCATGCCATTACAGTATCACCCATTCCATGCGCTTTCATTTTTCTAACGAGCCTCCTAACGGAGACTTTATCAAAAGCTTTCGGAAAATCTAAGTATACTACATCTGTCAGCTCTCCTTTTTCAGTTTTGTTAGTTATACCTTCAAAAAATTCCAATTAGTTTATCAAACATGATTTTCCATTCACAAGTTCATAATGATGATGTCCAATCAGATAATTATTATCCATGTGCATTTATTCCATCCTTAATAATAGTTTCCAGCATTTTCTCTCCTACCAATGTAAGGCAAACAGGTCTGTAGTTCCTTGTTTTCTCCCTGGCTCTCTTCTTAAATACAGGGGTAACATTTACTATCTTCCAATCAGCAAGAACCATTTCCAGAATCTACAGAATTTTGGGAGGTAATCACTAATGCATCAACTGTCTCTACAGGCACCCCCTTCAACAATTTGGGATGTAGAATATCAGGCCCTGTGCATTTATCAATTTTCAGCCCCATTAATTTCTCCAGTACAATCTTGTCACTATGTTCCTTCAATTCTCATTGTTGCTAGTTATTTAGATCTCTAAATCTGGGAGAGTGCTTGTATCTTCCTCATTGAAAACAGCACAAAGTAATCATTTAGTTTCTCTGTCATTTTTCTATTCCCCATCTGAAGATGGTTGGGCCGAGGACACTACCTTGAGGAACCCCTGCAGTGATGTTCTAAAGCTGAGATGACAGACCTCCAACCATCTTCCTTTCATCCTCCCAGTCACACCATGTGTAAATTGAGAAGCAATCAACAAATCTGCTTAAGGTTGTGTGTATTTATTCCGACCTTCCAGCACTGAGTAACTAATAACCATCTTTTCCCTCTTATATATGCAGGCGCCTTAGCAGATGCCTTAGTTCTGCACCAAATATACAAGGATTCTGAAATAAGAAATGAGTAAAATCTATATGCAGTGTTACTGACACATTCCAAAACAAAATGAAGTGTTTATTGCATTTTTAATGAATGTTCCCATACTAACTTTGATTTTTTTTTAAATCCCAAATTGCAAGACATCAAATGCGAAGATCAAAAAGTACTATTTGAGAAAGTCATCTGCAAACATTAGGGATGGGATATGTGTCACTGAATAGCATTAATGGTAATAACTGAACTGTGGCCGAGTTTTCTGTAAAGTGAACTGGATTATGCAGATTACCATAATAGCCAAATTGAACAAGTCATATGCATAATTTAAGAGTTAGCCCTAAACTTAAATTTACATTTCTGACAGAACACTACTAAAAACTACAAAGATCAAACTCAGTTGATTAATTTATGACATGGGTTAAAATGACAACACATCAGAAAACGTTAATAATCTGACACCCACACTCCCTACTGTGTTGGTTCCATTCTGATTCTGAGTCAAATGAGTGATGACGGCTTTAAGAAACCTCATACATGAGTCACAACTATATGCAAATATTATTTAGCTGTAGTGTATTGCAATGAGAAAATCAGCTCTTCAAAATTAGTATTTTAACCCATGTTTTGTACTACATTTTGAAAGAAAATTACTTCCAAGAAAGGAAAGAAGGCTGAGAGATGTCCTGATAAAGGAGTTTAAAATTATGGTAGGATTTGCAAGGGGAGTTGTACAGAACTATCCACTTCTGAGGAGACCAAAGCTACAGATACTCGTTCATGAATCCAATAGAATTCAGGAGGAACCTCTTTTCCCAAAGGTGAAGGAAGAATATGAGCTAGGACATGGACTGGTTGAGGCAAATAAGTCCATGAAACATAGGAGTAGAAGCAGGCCATTCAGCCCATTGAGCACATTTGCTCTTCAATGAGATCTTGACTCATCTCATAACCCTCAACTCCACATTCCTGCCTTTTCCCCATAACCCTCATTCCCTGATTGATTAAAAATGTCTAGTTCAGCCCTGAACATACTTCATGAACCAGCCTTGACAGCCCTCTATGAAGAAGTCCACTCATTCACTATCCTCAGAGGACAATTGTTTCCTCATCTCTGCCTTAAAGATGTGATCCCTTATTGAGATTATGTCCTCTGGTCCTCAACTCTTACAAAAATGGAAACAACTTTTCTATATTCATTCTAATAGTACCTCTAACTCTTCTAAATTCCATTGATTACAGGCCCAATTTCTTCAATCACTCCTCTAAAACAGAATCTCCAAACCTTGGATCAGCATAGCGAACCTTCCCTGGACTGCCTCCAAAGCTAGTATATCTTTAATTAGATAGCATAGATATATTTACAGAAAGCTACATGTATGTGAGAGAGAAAGAAATAGAAAATCATGTTGACTGGGGTTAGAAGAAGCAGGTAGAAGAATGTTCACAGGATATTAGCAGCAACATGGCCCAAAATGTTTATTTCTGTGCTACACACTCTAAGTAATTCTGCAACACATTACATAAAATTCTGTCAGCTCTTGAGGATGGGTTTATTCATTGGTATATTTTCATTGCTGATGCAAAATGAAGTGTTCAACAATGTTATACGTAAGTTAACAGTACAGAAATGTCAGAGTAATACCTTTAGAGTCCTTCCTGAGAGACCAACAAGAATGCCATCCTTTGCTTCCAGCACAGTGGAGGTGTCTACATCGCCACTTCCTGAGACATCAATGAAGTCAACAATCTTTGGTTTCCCATCTGTTGTTATCTAAACAGCACACAAGAGGTAGTCAGCAAATCAGACAGTTCATTCATATTCCATGCTCTCAACATCTGGGAGCCCAGGTGTGAGTACTTTCATTTCTGCTAGCAACACATACTGAAATAGAAGTATTGTAAACACCAAGAAATGAATATCTTTTACAACACAAGACATACTGCCTACTCATTTGAAGCAGACTTGTTTTATTCAGATTTGTTTTATCCATTCACAGGAGTAGGACTTCACTGGTTGAGTCAGCATTTACTGCCTATGCCTACGTACCCTTGAGAATGTGGTGGCGGGAAGCCCACTTGAAGTGCTATAGTCCATGTAAGTGGTGTTAGGAAGGGAGTTCCAGGATCTGGACCTAACAACAACAAAGAAACAACTCCACAGTTCAAAGGACAACTACATAGTTCCAAGTCAGGATGGCGATTGGTTTGGAGAGGAACTTTCAGCTGATGGCACACTCTTGTCATCCTAAGCAGCAGAAGTCACCAATTTGGAAGATACTGTCAAAAGAACTTTGAGAAGTTGTAGCAGTACATCTTGGAGATAGCACACATTGCTGCCTCTGTACATAAGCAGAGTGAATGAATGTTGAAGGAGGTGGATGGAATGCCAATCAAGCTGACTGCTTTGCCCTCAGTGGTGGTAAGCTTCTTGAGCATTGTTGAAGCTACATCCATCCAGACTTTTGGACAGCATTCTACCATACGCATGTAATAGTATCCTGTCACCTTCAATGTGCTATTTATGTTAAATGATTCATTTTTAGCATATATGGAAAATTTACATTCTAAGAATAAAACATTATATTGTATAAATGTTGTTCATCTATGATATCATTCATAATGAGTCATAAGTAATACTGTTTTAGCAAAAGAAAGCTGAAATACATAGACAGAGGAGGAATCCACTTAGACTCTTCTGTTCAGATCATGGCTGATCTGAGACCCAACTCTTCATATCATCCTTGCCCTAAAACCTTCGACACCTTTGACTAAAAAAATGCCATCAATCTCAGATTTAAAACCAATAATTGACCCAGCATCAATTGTTGTGCTTCAAACATCTACTCTGAGCATATTGAAGAGTTTTCACAAGACTCTCACTGTCGTAAATATGACAAGTGAAGAATTACAAGTTAAGCTATGAGCTTTGAAACTTGACAAGTCAGGATCTTTGCTGGAGGAAAGTTAGACCATATCGGCCCATCGAGTCCACTCGGCCATTCAATCATGGCTGTTGGGCATTTCAACGCTACAAAAGTTGTTCTACTCTACAATCATATATCATCCTTTTCTTGAATACACAATACTTAACTACTTTCTGCTAAAACAAATAGAACCTGATGCTAGAAACCAAACAAAAACATAAATTGCTGGAGAAACTCAGTAGTTCTGGCAGCATCTTAAGAGAGAAAGCAAAGTTAACATTTTGGGTCTAGTGACACTTCTTCAGGCCCTTCTTCAAATAGATTCAGAGATCCTAATGAAAGGGAACTGAAGTAAACTGAAGTCTAATACAATACTATTAAAGAAGCAAATCAGAGTTAAAGGATTTTTTTTTAAAAATACACACTCGGGGTGGTGACAAGTGATAATTTTGGAAGTTATATCTTACCAATTATTAGATCTTTCCAACTATTTCTTCAAGGGATTATGAAAAAAAGATCTTCCTGCAGACTATTATCAAATCTAATTCATTCTGGACTCTGTCCAAACTATAGTCTCCCAACAAAAGGAAACAAAATCATTTATACAGTCCAACTTCAAAAGGTTTTATGTACACGTTGTTGCTTTTGGGAAAAGATTGGTGGAGTTCAGTATTGCAGGTGAAGGGCAGCATCACTGACTGTGAGGTCTTAGGATAGATCCTAGTCTTTGTGGAGTAGCTTTGACACAATATTTTCTAACTTAAAAATATGAACGCAAAAGATATCGGAGCAGGAATAGGCAATTCAGCCCCTCCAACCTTCTCCACTATTTAATATGATCATGGTTGATCTCATCTCATCACTCCACTTTGCTGCCTGTTCTCCATAACCCTTCAACCATTACTAATTAAAAAGAAACCTATCTCCTCCTTAATGCATTCAGTGTCTGCTGCACTCTGGGGCAGTGAATTCCAGATTCACAAAACTTTGAGAAAAGTAATTCCTCAGCTATGGTCATCTTTTAGAATGATAAGAGACACTGCTAAGTTTTCACATTTACAATCTCTACAGCCTTTCAAAAAAAACCCCACAAACTGTGAATACTCTCAAGTCTTTATTAAGCTCAATGAAAACAGAAGCAAGTTCAATCTTATTTCTTACCAAAAAAGGTTTGAAGACCGGACAAATGCCGGGAATTGAAAGTGAAACTGTGCAAGCTGCAGATCGGTGTACCTGAGATCATGGCAGCATCTGACTCAGTACGGTATCACAGAGTTCAAGCAAGAGTAAAATCTGTGAGAATTGGAGGGGTGGGGCGTGGGGGTGGGGGGTAACTTTCCACCTGGTTGGAGTCACACCTGGCACAAAGGAAATGGATGTGGCTATTGAAGGTCAGTCTTCTCACCTCCAGGACATCTCTGCAGGAGCTTTTAAGGGTTGAGTCTGAGGTCAACTACCATCAGCTGCTTTATCAATGACTGTCCTTCAGGAGAAAGTGAGGTCTGCAGATGCTGGAGATCAGAGCTGAAAATGTGTTGCTTGAGAAGGGCAGCAGGTCAGACAGTTTCCTGAAGAAGGGCTTATGCCCGAAACGTCGATTCTCCTGTTCCCTGGATGCTGCCTGACCTGCTGCGCTTCTCCAGCAACACATTTTCAGCAATGACTATCCTTCCATTGTAAGGTCAGCATAAGAGTGCTCACTGATGGTTACAGAGTTCAGCACCATCCATGACACTTCAGATACTGAAGCAGTGTGTGCCAGTGTCCAGCAGGCCCATGATAACAGTCAGCCTGAGGGTGTTAAGTGACATTCATGCCATTCAAGTAATGGCTCTGGGGTCAGTTAGCTGGACAGTAGGGTTCTGATATAGAGTGACTCCAACAGTATGGGTTCGATGTGAGCACTAGCTGAGGTCACCATGAAGGTCCTACCTCACTGCTCGCCTGAGATGTGGTGACCCTCAGGCTAGAATCACCACTCAGAGTCATAGAGATGTATAGCAACCCGTCCATGCCGATCAGATATCCCAACCCAATCTAGTCCTAGTCCCAATCCAATCTCAGCCCGTATCCCTCCAAACCCTTCCTATTCATATACACCCAAATGATTCTTACTTGTTGCAATTGTACCAACCTCCACCACGTCCTCTGGCAGCTCATTCCATACACATACCACCCTCTGCGTGAAAATGTTGCCCCTTAGGTCTCTTTTATATCGTTGCCCTCTCATCCGAAACCTATGCCCTCTAGTTTTGGACTCCCCGACCCCCGGGAAAAGACTTTGCCTGTTTACCCTATTCATGCCCCTCATAATTTTGTAAACCTCTATAAGGTCACCCCTCAGCCTCCGCGCTCCAGGGAAAACAGTCCCAGCCTGTTCAGCCTCTCCCTATAGCTCAAATCCTCCAACCCTGGCAACATCCTTGTAAATCTTTTCTGAACCCTTTCAAGTTTCACAACATCTTTCCGATAGGAAGGAGACCAGAATTGCACGCAATATTCCAACAGTGGCCTAACCAATGTCCTGTACAGCCGCAACATGACCTCCCAACTCCTGTACTCAATACTCTGACCAATAAAGGAGAGCATACAAAACACCTTTTTCACTATCCTATCTACCTGCGACTCCACTTTCAAGGAGCTATGAACCTGCACTCCAAGGTCTCTTTGTTCAGCAACACACCCTAGGACCTTACCATTAAGTGTATAATTCCTGTTAAGATTTGCTTTCCCAAAATGCAGCACTTCGCATTTATCTGAATTAAACTCCATCTGCCACTTCTCAGCCCTTTGGCCCATCTGGTCCAGATCCTGTTGTAATCTGAGGTAACCCTCTTCGCTGTCCACTATACCTCCAATTTTGGTGTCATCTGCAAACTTACTAAATGTACCTCTTATGCTCGCATCCAAATCATTTATGTAAATGACAAAAAGTAGAGGATCCAGCACCGATCCTTGTGGCACTCCACTGGTCACAGGCCTCCAGTCTGAAAAACAACCCTCCACCATCACCCTCTGTCTTCTACTTTGAGCCAGTTCTGTATCCAAATGGCTAGTTCTCCCTGTATTCCATGAGATATAACCTTGCAAATCAGTCTCCCATGGGGAACTTTGTTGAACACCTTACTGAAGTCCATATAAATCACATTTACTGCTCTGCTCTCATCAATCCTCTTTGTTACTTCTTCAAAAAACTCAATCAAGTTTGTGAGACATGATTTCCCATGCACAAAGCCATGTTGACTATCCCCAATCAGTCCTCGCCTTTCCAAATACATGTACATCCTGTCCCTCAGGATTCCCTCCAACAACTTGCCCACCACAAACAAACAGTCAGGGTCACTGGTCTATAGTTCCCTGGCTTGTCCTTACCACCCTTCTTAAACACTCATGAGAATACAGCCCTATGGTCCTCAAACTATGGCAACACTCTCACCTGCACGTCCTTTTGACATTAAATATGATCATCACTACCAAATCCCACCTAGGGGCTAATATTCACTCAAAACCTAATTGGAAAATCCATATAAATACTATGGTGATGAAAACAGGTCAGTGGCTCAGAATTCTACAAAGAGTCACTCACACCACCTCCTGCAAGTCCCCTTCCATTCTGAATTGGAACTATATCATTGTTCCTTCACTTGTCATTGGGTCAAGATCCCAGAGGTCCCTTCCTAACAGAACTACGAAGATAACTACACCCCAAGCACTGCAATGATTCAAGTTACGGCCCTTTACAGATGGCAAAAATGACACGTATACCCTACAAATGCACAAAAATAACCTTAGTAAACAATCTCTGTGCAACATGTATGCATGTATCTATGTTTGGTACCTCATCCACCATATTCAACATTCACTTCCTTCACTGAGTCAAGACGGCAGCAGTGTTTTCCATCTACAAGATGCTGTGCAACAACTCACTAAGGTTCCTCTCAAAGCACCATCCAAACATGCAACCTCTCCCACCGAGAAGGGCAGCAGATACATAAGAACACCACCACCACCATGTCCCCTCCAAGGATTAGACCATTCTGACTTGGAACTCTATTCCTTTTCACCATCTAAATCAAAATCGTAGAACTCTGTCTCCAACATCATCATGGGTGGCCTGAAGGCACCAACAATGGCAGATATTCAAGGTAGCTCTCCAGCACTTCCTCCAGGATATTTAGGATGGGTAATAAATAGCATCACATTCCATAAACAAACAGAAAAATCTTATGATCTTGCAGTCCTGATTATCAGATGATGTAACACTGTAAAACAGCATACTAATTTACAGGTATGCTCACCACCTATCTGAAATTGCCAAACACGTTTTGCCCATCCAGTCTCTGGGAAGAGGTGCCATATGGATGAACTGGCAACGACGGTATCTTCTACAAAACCATTCCATACTGAAATACTCATGTGCTCCCGTCACAGGGTACCTTACACCTACCTCTCTCTAATATATTCTTCCTAAGCCACTGTTTGAATATAATGAGTTATTGCCTTCAAGATTTCATTGGAGGTTTCACTCGATTAGTCAGAGAGAAACTCTTTCTACAGGCAGAAGGGTCGGTAATGAGAGGGTCACATATTGAACCAAGTGACAAACGAACAGAAGTCGGATGAAGATTTTACACAAAGCTACAGTGATCTGAAATGTAATGACTGATACGGAGGCTGAAACTCTTCAAATGGATAAATACTGAAAAAGAAAAATATGCAGTGCTCTGGAGAAATAGCAAGGAATGGGACTAACAATAGTTCTTTCACAGCAGGCCTAGGTATGATGGCACAAACAAAGTCTCCTTTGCTGTCTTATTCTATAATTAGGAGTACAATGTTTACAGAACTGAGCTCTACAGTTAACACCACTCTTGAAGCAAAATACCCAAAGTAAAACATTCCAAAGTTCTGAAGGACAGTCATATTTGAGTTAACAGTTTCTTTCTCCACAGACGCTACCGGACCGGAGTTTCTCCAATAATTTGTTTTTTTTTTAGATCTCTCAGTAGTTCAGTGTAGATACCTAAAATGAATTTCAGTGCAGGTCTGACACCAGGCAGCTGACTAACTGGCACACAGGAAGAGGAGGAAATATTTCTACCCAGAAAACCTCTCTCAGTACTCATATAGAACACAACTGATCTGTTAACTCAATCCATCTGGCTTAACGCCTTCACCCTGAACACCATTACTAATCAACAATTTATGTTAATTTTGACATTTCCAAGCGACCCCAAATCTCAGCAGCTTTTTGAGAGAGTTCCAAATTTCTACTTTCGTGTTTGAAGAAATGCATCCTGACACTACTCCGAAGGCTCAAAACCTCTTGTTTTGGACAGCACCAGAGGAAACTTTTTCTGCTCTCACCTTACAACTCAAACTTTTCATTCAAACCATTCAAGAGAATATAATCCAGTCTGTGCAATTTCTCTTCATAACTTATACAAAGGTCAGATAGGTCAATGGAGTAAGGTCATATTCTCATGAGTCCTGAATGCGTTTCCATCACTATCCTCATGACACACAATCAGTATGTAACTCCAGCTTCCCACCATCTCTTCCATTTTAAACTCCGCACACTTGGTCTTGTTATGAGAGACAATTTTACCAGCATTTCCTTCAAATATTACAGTAACATTGAAGAAATTAACTGCGAATAAATCACCTGTGAGACTTGGGAAATTGCCAGGTAGCCTCACAAGGTTTTGGATGATATTCTGTATGCATGCTTTCACAACTTGTCAGAGAGCAGCAATCAGGCACAGCGAGGCAAGAAAAATAAATAGGCCAAATCGTTGATTGGCAACTCACTTGCTCTGGATCAGCACTAGGATCCTCTCCCCAAGTACAGATGCCATTACCTCTCCCTCTGTGTTCAGTGCATGAACACAGAGCATTACAAAGCAATCAACAGCACGTTTACAACTTAATTTTTTCAAGAGCTGATGACTTCACCCAGCCTTCAACAACTCTGTTTCTTAATTTGTCACAAAAAGTCTCACCACAATGAATTAAATACACAGAAGAAAGCTTCCCAAACCAAGGGTTGTGATCCCCAGTGGGAGCGGCTGATCAACTTGCGACTCCTAAACCTGCAATAGCAACAGGGATCAGCTGCGTGTCATGAAGCACTATGTAGTGGAGTGGAGCTCATTGGCCAAGTGTTCTGTCAATCATGATGAGCTAGTCACCACCACAGACCATCCCTATTTACAAGCTTATCAATCAATGTCTGCTGTTGTTCTGAAGAACATCAATCATTATTACATAGGGATGTCCAGAATCAACAATGTTTCTCTTTTTATTCATGCTTGCCTGGTATCCTGGATGACTCTGCTGGAGATTACTATCACTTCCTCAACCAGTGGTTGGAAATGGCTCCTTCCCCCCACTTCCTTCCCATCCTGTCAATGTCCATCTCCTGATGTAAACTGGCTGCAAAACAGCTCCATCCTTCCCTCAAGCCCTGGATGTCAGAGGTCCAGTCACACTGCAGGAGAAAGTGAGGACCTCAGATGTTGGAGATCAGAGTCGAGAGTGTGTTGCTGGAAAGGCACAGCAGGTCAGGCAGCATCCGAGGAGCAGGAGAATTGATGTTTCGGGCCAGAGCCCTTCATCAGGAATGACTGCAGGCTGCAAATAGCTTCTTCCACCAAGTCTAAGAAAGTGAGAATGATTGTGTGTGACAAGAGTGAGAGTATAAGTATGTGCAACACCGTATGAATGAATGAAAAGAGAAAGAGTGTGAGGAGTATCTCTAACAGACATAGTGAGTGATAGTACTATGACAAAGGGAGTGCTAATAAGCATGTGAGTACTTAGAGAATAAGACAGAGAGACAGGCAGAGTGACAGTAAGTGGCTGAGAGTTATATGAAGCCAATACAAACTGAATCCTCCCTCTTCCCACCCCTTCCAAAGGAAACGGTACTGACTGGTTGGAAAGTTGATTCTGATTGGCCAAGGCACTATAAATTGTTGTGATTGGATGCAATTTGGCGTCTTGCACATGTCCTCACCAGTGGCAACTTGTCTCTCTTTTCAGCAACATTTGAATTTAAACAAAATAACGAACTGCTGGAGATCTCAAACGAACATAAAATGCTGGAAAAATTCAGCAAGCTGACAGGATTTGCAGAGAAAGCAAAGTTAACATGTTGAGTCCAGTGACCCTTCAAATTTCATTTTTTCTTAGAAAGAACAAAATGTTTTAAATCTTATTTAATCAGACCAATCACTGCAATGGTCTGACAAAAGATGCTACGAGCTTTGCAGAATTTTCCAGAATATGGGTAAAATGTCAAAAGTGTTCTATTGTCTTGCGACATACAGGGAGAAAAGCACGAGTATTACTGGAGTTGAAATTATTTGAAAAACATCAATGTAAACTTGCAGAGACAGTAATTAAAGCTTGCTCCCTGAATTCCAACACCATAGCAGCAAAGGGACAGAGGAGATGGCTGAATGCCATTCTATGATTCTGTAAATGACATTAACACCAGGTGTGCATATCTTTCATGTGCCTGCTGTAGCTCATAAACCCAGTTAATTTATCCTGTGAAGTCTAAACAACTAAATTGTCAATTTTCCATTACATGCCCTGTAGAAACACAAAAGTCCCAAGTGTAAATCTCTCACCGACAGCCTTGATTCAATCAGTCAAACATTTTGCTTAAGTCAGAAAGTTGTAGATTGGAATCTCACTCAGACACTTCACGATATAATGTAAAAGAGGGCCTCTGTGGTGCAGTAGTAAGGTCTCATCTCTGCACCTGGAATCCCGATATAAGTCCCACCTGCTCCAGAGCTATGTAACAGCATATCTGAACAGGGTGGTCACAGAACATATATAATGACTGACTGACCCAGTGCCAAAATTAAAAAAATGCTGCCCTGCTAAAGGAGCTGTCTTCTAGGTGAAATATTAAACCAATGTCCTGTTACCTTCTCAGGTGGACGTGAGAGATCATTGTAACTGTTTGTGAAAGAGCAAGAGACTTTCCCCGGTCAAAATAAAAAAAAATGGATACTGGGAATCAGAAAAAAAACAGAAGTTGTTGGAAAAACTTCTGACCTCATGAAGGAGGGAAGATGAATGATGAAGCAGCTGAAGATGGTAGAGTCTAGGACACTACACGAAAAAAATCACACTTTCTTGGATATCCTGGCTAATTTTCATCACTAAGCCTTCTTCTGGAATCTTGATATTCATAATTTTGCTGCTATTTTTCCTAACTATGTTTCATAGAACATAGAAAAGTACAGCACAGAACAGGCCCTTTGGCCCACGATATTTCAGAAGTACTAGCTTGGCTGTAACGAGCTTTTGACTGTTCTAAAGTTATGGACGCTTGCTTTAGAAATGCAAATTGACTCTTTCCCTCCTCATACATTTGGTGTGGTTCTCACTGAGGTTTGTCCGGAGCAGCCCTGTGATGTGGGACTCAGCTCCACCGTCTGTTCCCTGGGAAACACACTAAAGAAAATATCAACGGCGCCTGGAGGACCATTAATTCAGTGAAAGACGCTCTTTGGTCTGCCTGAAACTTATTGGTCTTCCAGAACAAGGAGTTGACCTCGGCCAGACTGGCACATTTCAAGGCACCCTGGATACTGCCTGACCTGCTGTGCTGTTCCAGCAATAAAGTTTCAACTTTGATCTCCAGCATCTGCAGACCTCACTTTCTCCTGGCACATTTCAAGATCCAGGACGATGTGCTGAGGGATGCATTACAGCTTGGGGCAGCTGCTGCCAAGGCTCAGTGGAGAAAGACCAGGCTTTAAGGTCTTTCTACCAAAGTTAAATGGGGGTTCTTTCAGTCATCGGACCCTCTCAATCCCTCAAATATATGCAAACCTAATCTTATACAAGTCAGAAATGTCATTGGTTTGTTTGCTGGATAGAGTTTAAGTCCGATGTTAGTTTGTTTATTCATATGATGCTGTATAGAATTGAACTACTTTAGTGACTATCCATGTATATAAAGTCAGAAGTCACACAACACCAGGTTATAGGAGAAAGTGAGGACTGCAGATGCTAGAGATCAGTCAAATGTCTGGTGCTGGAAAAACTTATGCTTATGCCCAAAACGTCATTTCTCCTGCTCCTCGGGTGCTGCTTGACCTGCTGTGCTTTTCCAGACTCTCAACATCAGGTTATAGTCCAACAGATTTAATCGAAATCACAAGGTTATGGAGCCCTGCCCCTTTATCAGGACTGGTATTGCGTGACTTCTGACTTTGTTAAACCCAATCCAGAACCTCCACGGTATGTATATAAATATATTTTTATGAATAAGGAATATATTTGAAATAAAAAATATAAACTTGATGGCAATCAGCCAATGGGGAAGGTCAGCCACATTTTGCTAACACAACATTAACATAATGTTAAACATTAAATCTAACAGCAACCCTGGATAAGAGGTCCTTTTGTATTTTGTGAAAGGGATATCTGAGGTAGAGTGTGGATGGATTTCGGAGGGTTTAGCAGCAGGATTGGCAGGCGGCCGGGGGACTTGGTGGGGGGGTCGGGGGGGGGTGGGGGTCGGGGGGGGGGGGAAGAAGGAGAAGGGGGTGGGGGGTGACAGGGAGACGGGGGTGGGGGGGGGGTGACAGGAGACGGGGGTGGGGGGGGTGACAGGGAGACGGGGGTGGGGGGGGGGTGACAGGGAGACGGGGGTGGGGGGGGGGTGACAGGGAGACGGGGGTGGGGGGGGGGGGTGACAGGGAGACGGGGGTGGGGGGGAGGTGACAGGGAGACGGGGGTGGGTTGGTGAGAGGGAGACGGGGGTGGGGGGGGGGGGAGGGAGACGGGGGTGGGGGGGGGAGGGAGACGGGGGTGGGGGGGGAGGGAGAGGGAGACGGGGGTGGGGGGGTGGGGAGAGGGAGACGGGGGTGGGGGGGTGGGGGAGAGGGAGACGGGGGTGGGGGGTGTGGGGGAGAGGGAGACGGGGGTGGGGGGGGTGGGGGAGTGGGAGACGGGGGTGGGGGGGTGGGGGAGAGGGAGACGGGGGTGGGGGGGTGGGGGAGAGGGAGACGGGGGTGGGGGGGTGGGGGAGAGGGAGACGGGGGTGGGGGGGTGGGGGAGAGGGAGACGGGGGTGGGGGGGTGGGGGAGAGGGAGACGGGGGTGGGGGGGTGGGGGAGAGGGAGACGGAGGTGGGGGGGGTGGGGGAGAGGGAGACGGGGGTGGGGGGGGAGAGGGAGACGGGGGGTGGGGGAGAGGGAGACGGGGGTGGGGGGGTGGGGGAGAGGGAGACGGGGGTGGGGGGGTGGGGGAGAGGGAGACGGGGGTGGGGGGGTGGGGGAGAGGGAGACGGGGGTGGGGGGGTGGGGGAGAGGGAGACGGGGGTGGGGGGGTGGGGGAGAGGGAGACGGGGGTGGGGGGGTGGGGGAGAGGGAGACGGGGGTGGGGGGGTGGGGGAGAGGGAGACGGGGGTGGGGGGGTGGGGGAGAGGGAGACGGGGGTGGGGGGGTGGGGGAGAGGGAAAGGGGGTGGAGGGGTGGGGGAGAGGGAAAGGGGGTGGGGGGGTGGGGGAGAGGGAAAGGGGAGGGGGGGGTGGGGGAGAGGGAAAGGGGAGGGGGGGTGGGGGAGAGGGAAAGGGGGGGTGGGGGAGAGGGAAAGGGGGGGTGGGGGAGAGGGAAAGGGGGGGGTGGGGGAGAGGGAAAGGGGGGGGTGGGGGAGAGGGAGACAGGGTGGGGGGGGAGAGGGAGACGGGGATGGGGGGGGGGGGAGAGGGAGACGGGGGTGGGGGGAGAGGGAGACGGGGGTGGGGGGAGAGGGAGACGGGGGTGGGGGGAGAGGGAGACGGGGGTGGGGGGAGAGGGAGACGGGGGTGGGAGACGGGGGTGGGGGGAGAGGGAGACGGGGGTGGGAGGGGGAGAGGGAGACGGGGGTGGGAGGGGGAGAGGGAGACGGGGGTGGGAGGGGGAGAGGGAGACGGGGGTGGGGGGGTGGGAGGGGGAGAGGGAGACGGGGGTGGGGGGGGTGGGAGGGGGAGAGGGAGACGGGGGTGGGGGGGGTGGGAGGGGGAGAGGGAGACGGGGGTGGGGGGGTGGGAGGGGGAGAGGGAGACGGGGGTGGGGGGGGTGGGAGGGGGAGAGGGAGACGGGGGTGGGGGGGGTGGGAGGGGGAGAGGGAGACGGGGGTGGGGGGGGTGGGAGGGGGAGAGGGAGACGGGGGTGGGGGGGGTGGGAGGGGGAGAGGGAGACGGGGGTGGGGGGGGTGGGAGGGGGAGAGGGAGACGGGGGTGGGGGGGGTGGGAGGGGGAGAGGGAGACGGGGGTGGGGGGGGTGGGAGGGGGAGTGGGAGACGGGGGTGGGGGGGGTGGGAGGGGGAGAGGGAGACGGGGGTGGGGGGGGGTGGGAGGGGGAGAGGGAGACGGGGGTGGGGGGGGTGGGAGGGGGAGAGGGAGACGGGAGTGGGGGAGGGAGGGGGAGACGGGGGTGGGAGGGGGAGATGGGGCTGGGGGGTGGGGAGGGGGAGACTGGGGAGGGGTGGGGGGGAGAGACGGGGGTGGGGGGGAGAGACGGGGGCGGGGGGGTGGGACTGGGTGAACAACTGTCACCAGATCTCCATCCCACAGAAGACCCTCTCCTCTCCCCGAAACTGCACCCACAGGGTGTAACCCCTTAGTCTGCCCTCCCCACCATCCCCCTCCCTGGTACTGCAGCACCGGTGCCCCCTGGGCTACTCACACTCTCCCAAACACCCCAACCCCCCCCCGACCATACTCGCTCCCTCACTCCCCCCTCACCCTGCCCCCGGGTGTAACCCCCGCACCCTACCCCCAGGTGTAACCCCCTCACTCCCCCCCTCACCCTGCCCCCAGGTATAATCCCCTCACCCTGCCCCAGGGTGTAACCTCCTCACTCCCCCCCTCACCCTGCCCCCAGGTATAATCCCCTCACCCTGCCCCCGGGTGTAACCCCCTCACCCTGCCCCCGGGTGTAACCCCCTCACTCCCCCCCTCACCCTGCCCCCGGGTGTAACCTCCTCACCCTGCCCCCGGGTGTAACCCCCTCACTCCCCCCCTCACCCTGCCCCCGGGTGTAACCCCCTCACTCCCCCCCTCACCCTGCCCCCGGGTGTAGCCCCCTCACCCTGCCCCCGGGTGTAACCCCCTCACTCCCCCCCTCACCCTGCCCCCGGGTGTAGCCCCCTCACCCTGCCCCCGGGTGTAACCCCCTCACTCCCCCCCTCACCCTGCCCCCGGGTGTAGCCCCCTCACCCTGCCCCCGGGTGTAGCCCCCTCACCCTGCCCCGGGTGTAACCCCCTCACCCTGCCCCCGGGTGTAGCCCCCTCACCCTGCCCCCGGGTGTAGCCCCCTCACCCTGCCCCCGGGTGTAACCCCCTCACCCTGCCCCCGGGTGTAACCCCCTCACCCTGCCCCCGGGTGTAGCCCCCTCACCCTGCCCCCGGGTGTAACCCCCTCACCCTGCCCCCGGGTGTAGCCCCCTCACCCTGCCCCCGGGTGTAACCCCCTCACCCTGCCCCCGGGTGTAACCCCCTCACCCTGCCCCCGGGTGTAACCCCCTCTCGGCCCCGGTACCTGGAGGCCCGGCGCCCCCGGGTCCACCCCCGAGTCCAGGATTGCGATCACGGTGCCGCGGCCATCACACTCGGGCCTGCGGCTGATGAAGTTCATGGCCCCGGTCTCGTGTTTGGGAATCAGCGCGTGCAGAGGGAACCCCGACCCCGGACCCGGGCCCCGCTCCTTCCCCGCTCCCACAGACTCAGCCATCATCAGGGCCCGGACCAGCGCACAGCACACCCGCCTGACGACACATCCGGGGGCGCCGCATGGCAACCGCGAGGGGGGGGCATGGCAACCGGGAGGGAGGGGGGCATGGCAACCGGGAGGGAGGGGGGCATGGCAACCGGGGGCATGGCAACCGGGGGGGGTCATGGCAACCGCGAGGGGGGGCATGGCAACCGCGAGGGGGGGGCATGGCAACCGCGAGGGGGGGCAGGGCAACCGGGGGGGCATGGCAACCGCGAGGGGGGTCATGGCAACCGGGGGTCATGGAAGCCATGAGGGGGGGGCAGGGCATCCGGGGGGGTCATGGCAACCACGAGGGGGGGCATGGCAACCGCGAGGGGGGGCAGGGCAACCGGGGGGGTCATGGCAAACACGAGGGGGGGCATGGCAACCGCGAGGGGGTGGTGCATGGCAACCGGGGGGGGGGGCATAGCAACCACGAGGGGGGGCATGGCAACCGCAAGGGGGGGGCATGACAACCAGGGGGGGCATGGCAACCGCGAGGGGGGGGGCATGGCAACCGGGGGGCATGGCAACCGCGAGGGGGGTCAGGGCAACCGGGGGGGCATGGCAACCGCGGGGGGTGGTGCATGGCAACCGGGGGGGGGGCATGGCAACCGCGAGGGGGGTGCATGGTAACTGGGGGGCATGGTAACAGGCGGCATGGTAATGGGGGGTGCATGGTAACAGGGGACATGGTAACTGGGGGGGGATGGTAATGGGGGTGCATGGTGACAGGGGCGTGCATGGTGACAAGGGGGTGCATGGTAATGGGGGGATGGTAATGGGGGGTGCATGATAACAGGGCGGTTTCATGGTAACAGGGGGGTGCATGGTAACTGGGGTGCATGGTAATGGGGGGATGGTAATGGGGGTGCATGGTAACAGGGCGGTGCATGGTAACAGGGGCGTGCATGGCAACTGGGGTGCATGGTAATGGGGGGATGGTAACAGGGAGGTGCATGGTAACATGGGGCATGGTAACGGGGGGGAATGTTAACAGGGGCATGTTAACAGGGCGGTGCATGGTAACAGGGGGCATGGTATCAGGAGGTGCATGGTAACTGGGGGGCATGGTAATGGGATGGGTGCATGGTAACAGGGAGGTGCATGGTAACAGGGGGCATGGTAACATGGGGGTGCATGGTAACTGGGGGGCATGGTAACAGGGGGTGTGCATGGTAACGGGAGGCATGGTAACGGGGGTGTGTGCATGATGACGTGGGAGCATGGTAACGGGGGGGTGCATGGTAACGTGGGGGCATGGTAACGGGGGGTGCATGGTAACGGGGACATGGTAACTGGGGGGCATGGTAACGGGGACATGGTAACTGGGGGGCATGGTAATGGGGTGGGTGCATGGTAATGGGGGCATGGTTACAGGGAGGTGCATGGTAACAGGGGGCATGGTAACATGGGGATGCATGGTAACAGGGGGCATGGTAACATGGGGATGCATGGTAACTGGGGGGCATGGTAAGAGGGGGTGTGCATGGTAACGTGGGGGCATGGTAACGGGGGCATGGTAACTGCGGGGTGTGCATGATAACGTGGGGACATGGTAACGTGGGGGCATGGTAACGGGGGCATGGTAACTGGGGGGTGTGCATGGTAACAGGGAGGTGCATGGTAACAGGGGTGTGCATCGCAACGGGAGTGTGCATGGTAACTGTGGTGCATGGTAACGGGGGGTGCATGGTAACAGGGGGTGTGCATGGTAATGAGGGCCATGGTAACCGGGGGGGGGCCATGATAACATGGGGGAATGGTTTACGGGTGTGCATGGTAATGTGGGGGCATGGTAACGGGGGGTGCATGGTAACGGGGGCATGGTAACTGGGGTGTGCATGGTAACGGCGGGATGCATGGTAACAGGGAGGTGCATGGTAACGGGGGCATGGTAACAGGGCGGGGCATGGTAACAGGGGGTGCATGGTAACTGGGGGGGCATGGTAATGGGGGGTGCATGGTAACGGGGGCATGGTTACAGGAAGGTGCATGGTAACAGGGGCATAGTAACGGGACTGTGCATGGTAACTGGGGGGCATGATAACGGGGGGTGCATGGTAACAGGGCAGTGCATGGTAATGGGGGCATGCTAACGGTGGGGTGCATGGTAACAGGGCGGTGCATGGTAATAGGGGAGTGCATGGTAATGGGGAGTGTATGGTAACCGGGGCATGGTAACAGGGAGGTGCATGGTAACGGGGGTGTGCATGGTAACGGGAGTGTGCATGGTAACTGTGGTGCATGGTAACGGGGGTGCATGGTAACAGGGGGCATGGTAATATGGGGGTGCATGGTAACTGGTGTGCATGGTAACAGGGGATGTGCATGGTAATGAGAACCTTTGTAACGGGGGGGGGGGGGGGTGGCATGATAACATGGGGTAATGGTTTACAGGGGTGCATGGTAACGGGGGCTGCATGGTAACGGGGGCATGGTAACTGGGGGTGTGCATGGTAACGGCGGGAGTGCATGGTAACTGGGGGGGAGGTGCATGGTAACGGGGGGTGCATGGTAACGGGAAGGGTGCATGGTAACTGGAGGGGTGCATAGCAACTTGGGAAGGTCTGTGCATGGTAACGGGGGTGGGGGGGGCATGGTAATGGGGGGCAGGGTGTGCATGGTAACAGAGAGTTCATGGTAATGTGGGGCAGTGCATGGGAACATGGGGGGCTGCATGGTAATGGGGGGGAATGGCAACTGGAGTAACAAGGTGGAGCATGGTAACGAGGAGGGGCATGATAATTAGGGGTGGCATGGTAATGGGGGCAGGTCATGGCAACCGGGGTGGGGGGGAGAGGTCATGGTAATGGGGTCATGGTACGAGGGGCAGGCATGGTAATGGGGAGGTCATGGTAATGGGAGTGGAATAATGAGGGGCCATGCTAATGGGGGGAGGGCATGGCAACCAGGGGAGGGTTGTCATGGTAATGCGATCATGGTAATGGGGGCACGGGTATGGTAATGAGGGGAGGTGGGAACAGGGTGCATGGTAATGACAGAAGGGTATGGTAACTGGGTGGACACAGTAACGGGGGCATGGTAATGGGGGTCATAGTAACAGGGGTATCATGGTAACTGGGGCATGGTAACAGGGGTGTCATGGTAACGGGGGCATGGTAATGGGGTGTAGATAGTAACAGGTGTCATAGTAATGGGGGGTCATGGCAACAGAGGTCGTAATTGGGGGGAGGGCATATTAGCAGGGTATCCACGGCGACCTTCCAGAGCAGCTGACCATGTGGAACCTTATCAAATGCCTTACTGAAATCCACACAGACTACATCTACTGTCCTGCCCTCGGCAACCTTCCTGTTCAATGAACCATTGCTGTCTACGGAATAAGAGCAATTATTTTTATTCACTTGTGCAATATGGTTTGCCTAGCATTTATTGACTGATGATGAATGGCTTGGAGGGGAACTTGCAGGTAGTGGTGTTTCCATGTACAGTGGTGAGCCCGGAATCCGAACGCCCTATTGTTCGAACAAATTGGAATCCGAACAATTATTTCGAGAAAATTTTGCCCTAAAATCCGAACACATTTTCAGAATCCGAACACCACGTGCCGTTCAGGTTGCACATTGTTTGTTCAGTTCGTCCCGGGAAGTAATCGCGAAAGCATCTCTCGTGTGTCCATCATTCGTTTACCTTGTGCTTTCACCTTGTTTTGTGCTTTTTTTAAAATTATCACCCTTGTGCATTCACCATGGCACCCAAGAAGAGCAAATGTGCATTCACCATTAGCACTCCTCACTAAGGTAAATGAAGTTATTTTCATGTTAGTACATTTATTTCTTGCTTTTATTATTATTACTTGATATTTATTCTGGATCAGTGGTGCTGGAAGAGCACAGCAATTCAGGCAGCATCCGAAGACAGGCAAAATCGACGTTTCGGGCAAAAGCTCTTCATCAGGAATAAAGGCAGAGAGCCTGAAGCATGGAGAGATAAGCTAGAGGAGGGTGGGGGTGGGGAGAGAGTAGCATAGAGTACAATAGGTCAGTGGGGAAGGAGATGAAGGTGATAGGTCAGGGAAGAGAGGGTGGAGTGGATAGGTGGAAAAGGAGCTGGGCAGGTCGGACAAGTCAGGGGATCGAGTTGCTGGAGGTTAGAAACTAGGATGAGGTGGGGGAAGGGGAAATGAGGAAACTGTTGAAATCCACATTGATGCCCTGGGGTTGAAGTGTTCCGAGGCAGAAGATGAGGCGTTCTTCCTCCAGGCGTCTGGTGGTGAGGGAGCGGCGGTGGAGGAGGCCCAGCACCTCCATATCCTCGGCAGAGTGGGAGGGGGAGTTGAAATGTTGAGCCACGGGGCGATTTGGTTGATTGATGCGGGTGTCTCGGAGATGTTCCCTAAAGCGCTCTGCTAGGAGGCGCCCAGTCTCCCCAATGTAGAGGAGACCGCATCGGGAGCAACGGATACAATAGATGATATTAGTGGATGTGCAGGTAAAACTTTGATGGATGTGGAAGGCTCCTTTAGGGCCTTGGATGGAGCTGAGGGAGGAGGTGTGGGCACAGGTTTTACAGTTCCTGTGGTGGCAGGGGAAAGTGCCAGGATGGGAGGGTGGGTCGTAGGGGGGCGTGGACCTGACCAGGTAGTCACGGAGGGAACGGTCTTTGCGGAAGGCGGAGAGGGGTGGGGAGGGAAATATATCCCTGGTGGTGGGGTCTGTTTGGAGGTGGCGGAAATGTCGGCGGATGATTTGGTTTATGCGAATGTTGGTAGGGTGGAAGGTGAGCACCAGGGGCGTTCTGTCCTTGTTGCGGTTGGAGGGGTTGGGTCTGAGGGCGGAGGTGCGGGATGTGGATGAGATGCGTTGGAAGGCATCTTTAACCACGTGGGAAGGGAAATTGCGGTCTCTAAAGAAGGAGGCCATCTGGTGTGTTCTATGGTGGAACTGCTCCTCCTGGGAGCAGAAACGGCGGAGGTGGAGGAATTGGGAATACGGGAGGGCATTTTTGCAAGAGGCAGGGTGGGAAGAGGTGTAATCCAGGTAGCTGTGGGAGTCGGTGGGTTTTTACCTCCTTACTTGATATTAAGGTCATTTATGGAAATGTGTTGCTGGAAAAGCGCAGCAGGTCAGGCAGCATCTAGGGAACAGGAGAATCGACGTTTCGGGCATTAGTCCTTCTTCAGGAATGAGGAAAGTTGGTCCAGCAGGCTAAGATAAAAGATAGGGAGGAGGGACTTGGGGGAGGGGCGTCGGAAATGTGATAGGTGGAAAGAGGTCAAGGTGAGGGTGATAGGTCAGACTGGGGTGGGGGCGGAGAGGTCGGGAAGAAGATTGCAGGTGAGGAAGGCGGTGCTGAATTTGATGGATTTGACTGAGACAGGCTGGGGTCATTTACTCATCTTATTTTACCTTAACCATGTCTATTTGCAGTTAAAAGTGTCTTGAAAATGTTTGTTTTGGGTCCAGAAATGGATTAATTCACTTTCCATTATTTCTTATGGGGAAAATAGTTTCGGAATCCAAACTTTTCGCAATCTGAACAGTCTCCTGGAACGAATTAAAGTCGAATTCCGAGGCACCACTGTATCTGCCGTCCTTGTCCTTTGAAGTTAAAAATCACATAACACCAGATTATAGTCCAACAGGTTTATTTGGAAGCACGAGCTTTCGGAGTGCTGCTCATTCATCAGATAGGTGTGGAGCATAAGACACAGAATTTATAGCAAAAGATTACAGTGTCATGAAAATTATATATTGAAACCTGGATTATTGTTAAGTCTTTCATCTTTTAGAATGGGTTGCAGGTTTTGGTTCATTAATATGTAATTCCCAGAATTTATTTTAAGTCACCTACCGGATGAAGGAGCAATACATTGAAAGCTAGTGCTTCCAAATAAATGTTGTCTTTACAGGTAGTTCTCCTATAATGCAGTAGAGTCACAGAGTCATAAAGATATACAGCATAGAAACAGACCCTTCGATCCAACCCGCCCATGCCGACCAGATAACCCAACCCAATCTAATCCCACCTGCCAGCACCCAGCCCATATCCCACCAAACCCTTCCTATTCATATACCCATCCAAATGCCTCTTAAATGTTGCAACTGTACCAGACTCCACCACTTCCTCTGGCAGCTCATTCCATACACGGACCACCCTCTCTGAGAAAAAAATGCCCCTTAGGTCTCTTTAATATCTTTCCCCCCTCACCATAAGCCTATGCCCTCTAGTCCTGGACTCCCCGACCCCAGGGAAAAGACTTTGCCTATTTACCCTATCCATACCCCTCATAATTTTATAAACCTCTATAAGGTCACCCCTCAGCCTCCGACGTTCCAGGAAAACAGCCCCAGCCTGTTCAGCCTCTCCCTATAGCTCAAATCCTCCAACCCTGGCAACATCTTTGTAAATCTTTTCTGAACCCTTTCAAGTTTCACAACATCTTTCTGATAGGAAGGAGACCAGAATAGCATGCATATTCCAACAGTGGCCGAACCAATATGCTGTACAGCTGCAAAATGACCTCCCAACTCCTGTACTCAATACTCTGACCAATAAAGGAGAGCATACCAAACGCCTTCTTCACTATCCTATCTACCTGCGACTCCACTTTCGAGGAGCTATGAACCTGCACTCCAAGGTCTCTTTGTTCAGCAACACTCCCGAGCACCTTACCATTAAGTGTATAAGTCCTGCTAAGATTTGCTTTCCCAAAATGCAGCACCTCACATTTATCTGAATTAAACACCATCTGCCACTTCTCAGCCCATTGGCCCATCTGGTCCAGATCCTGTTGTAATCTGAGGTAACCCTCTTCGCTGTCCACTACACCTCCGATTTTGGTGTCATCTGCAAACTTACTAACTGTACCTCTTATGCTCGCATTCAAATAATTTATGTAAATGACAAAAAGTAGAGGACCCAGCACCGATCCTTGTGGCACTCCACAGGTCACAGGCATCCAGTCTGAAAAATAACTCTCCACCACTACCCTCTGTCTTCTACCTTTGAGCCAGTTCTGTATCCAAATGGCTAGTTCTCCCTGTATTCCATGAGATCTAACCTTGCTCATCAGTCTCCCATTGGGAATCTTGTCGAACGCCTTACTGAAGTTCATATAGACCACATCTACTGCTCTGCCCTCATCAATCCTCTTTGTTACTTCTTCAAAAAACTCAATCAAGTTTGTGAGACATGATTTCCCATGCACAAACCCATGTTGACTATTCCAAATCAGTCCTTGTCTTACCAAATACATGTACATCATGTCCCTCAGGATTCCCTCCAACAACTTGCCCACCACCAAGGTCAGGCTCACCGGTCTATAGTTCCCTGGCTTGTCCTTACCACCCTTCTTAAACAGTGGCACCATGTTAGCCAACCTCCAGTCTTCCGGCACCTCACCTGTGACTATCGATGATATAGTCCCAGCAAGAGGCCCAGCAATCACTTCTCTAGCTTCCCACTGAGTGCTCAGGTACACCTGATCAGGTCCTGGGGATTTATCCACCTTTACCCATTTCACGACATCCAGCACTTCCTTCTCAGTAATCTGGACATTTTGCAAGATGTCACCATCTATTTCCCTACAGTCTATATCTTCCATATTCTTTTCCACTGTAAATACTGATGCAAAATATTCATTTAGTATCTCCCCAATTTTCTGTGGCTCCACACAAAGGCTGCCTTAGAGTCATAGAGTCACAGAGATGTACAGCATGGAAACAGACCCTTCAGTTCAACCCGTCCATGCTGACCAGATATCCCAAACCAATCTAGTCCCACCTGTCAACACCCACCCATATCCCTCCAAACCCTTCCTATTCATGTACCCATCCAAATGCCTCTTAAATGTTGCAATTGTACCAACCTCCACCACATCCTCTGGCAGCTCATTCCATACACGTACCACCCTCTGTGTGAAAATGTTACCCCTTAGGTCTCTTTTATATCTTTCCCCTCTCACCCTAAACCTATGCCCTCTAGTTCTCGACCCCCGACCCCAGGTAAAAGACTTTGTCCATTTATCCTATCTATGTTCCTCATAATTTTGTAAACCTCTATCAGGTCACCCCTCAGCCTCCGACG
The DNA here is from genome assembly GCF_037043375.1 of Chiloscyllium plagiosum. NCBI lineage: Eukaryota > Metazoa > Chordata > Chondrichthyes > Orectolobiformes > Hemiscylliidae > Chiloscyllium > Chiloscyllium plagiosum. Next base: position 5,082,437 of record NW_028270149.1, on the reverse strand, counting down.
CTCCAGGGAAAACAGCCACAGCCTGTTCAGCCTCTCCCTGCAGCTCAGATTCTCCAACCCTGGCAACATCCTTGTAAATCTTTTCTGAACCCTTTCAAGTTTCACAACATCTTTCCGAGAGGAAGGAGACCAGAATTGCACGCAGTATTCCAACAGTGGCCTAACCAATGTTCAGTATAGCCGCAACATGACCTCCCAACTCCTGTACTCAATACTCTGACCAATAAAGGAAAGCATACCAAACGCCTTCTTCACTATCCTATCTACCTGCGACTCCACTTTCAAGGAGCTATGAACCTGCACTCCAAGGTCTCTTTGTTCAGCAACACTCCCTAGGACCTTACAATTAAGTGTATAAGTCCTGATAAGATTTGCTTTCCCAAAATGCAACACCTCGCATTTATCTTAATTAAACTCCATCTGCCACTTCTCAGCCCATTGGCCCATCTGGTCCAGATCCTGTTATAATCTGAGGTAACCCTCTTCGCTGTCCACTACACCTCCAATTTTGGTATCATCTGCAAACTTACTAACTGTACCTCTTATGCTCGCACCCAAATCATTTATGTAAATGACAAAAAGTAGAGAGCCCAGCACCGATCCTTGTGGCACTCCACTGGTCACAAGCCTCCAGTCTGAAAAACAACCCCCCACCACCACCCTCTGTCTTCTACCTTTGAGCCAGTTCTGTATCCAAATGGCTAGTTCTTGTCCTTGATATATATGTAAAAACCCTTTGGATTCTCCTTAATTCTATTTGCCAACGCTATCTCATGTCCCCTTTTTGCCCTCCTGATTTCCCTCTTAGGTATACTCCTACTGTCTTTATACTCTTCTAAGGATTCACTCGATCTATCCTGTCTATACCTGACATATGCTTCCTTCCTTTTCTTTACCAAACCCTCAACTTCTTTAGTCATCCAGCATTCCCTATACCTACCAGCCTTCCCTTTCACCCTGACAGGAATATACTTTCTCTGGATTCTTGTTATCTCATTTCTGAAAGCTTCCCATTTTCCAGCCATCCCTTTACCTGTGAACATCTGCCTGCAATCAGCTTTCAAAAGTTCTTGCCTAATACCGTCAAAATTGGCCTTTCTCCAATTTAGAACTTCAACTTTTAGATCTGGCCTATCCTTTTCCATCACTATTTTAAAACAAATAGAATTATGGTCGTTGGCCTCAAAGTGCTCCCCCACTGACACCTCAGTCACCTGCCCTGTCTTATTTCCCAAGAGTAGGTCAAGTTTTCCACCTTCTCTAGTCGGTACATCCACATACTGAATCAGAAAATTGTCTTGTACACACTTAAGAAATTCCTCTCCATCTAAACTTTTAACACTATGGCAGTCCCAGTCGGTGTTTGGAAAGTTAAAATCCCTTACCATAACTACCCTATTATTCTTACAGATAGCTGAGATCTCCTTACAAGTTTGTTTCTCAATTTCCCTCTGACTATTGGGGGGTCTATAATACAATCCCAATAAGGTGATCATCCCTTTCTTATTTCTTGCTGATCTTTGAGTAGTTTTGTGCAACTGTGAAAGGAAAAGCTGGTAGATAAAGGGATGCTGGATGACTAAAGAAATTGAGAATTTTGTTAAGAAAAAGAAGGAAGCATATGTCAGGTACAGACAGGATAGATCGAGTGAATCCTTAGAAGAGTATAAAGGAAGTAGGAGTATACTTAAGAGGGAAATCAGGGGGGCAACAAGGGGACATGAGATAGCTTTGGCAAATAGAATTAGGGAGAATCCAAATTGTTTTTACAAATATATCAAGGACAAAAGGTTAACTAGGGAGAGAATAGGGCCCCTCAAAGATCAGCAAGGCGGCCTTTGTGTGGAGCCACAGAAAATGGGGGAGATACTAAATGAATATTTTGCATCAGTATTTATTGTGGAAAAGGATATGGAAGATATAGACTGTAGGGAAATAGATGGTGACATCTTGCAAAATGTCCAGATTACAGAGGAGGAAGTGCTGGATGTCTTGAAACGGGTAAAATTCCCCAGAACCTGATCAGCTGTACCTGAGAACTCTGAGGGAAGCTAGAGAAGTGATTGCTGGGCCTCTTGCTGAGATATTTATATCATCGATAGTCACAGGTGAGGTGCCAGAAGACTGGAGGTTGGCAAACGTGGTGCCACTGTTTAAGAAGGGTGGTAAGGGCAAGCCAGGAAACTGTAGACTGCTGAGCCTGACCTCAGTGGTGGGCAAGTTGTTGGAGGGAATCCTGAGGGACATGATGTACATGTATTTGGAAAGGCAAGGACTGATTAGGGATAGTGTGTGAGAAATCATGTCTCATAAACTTAATTGAGTTTTTGAAGAAGTAACAAAGAGGATTGATGAGGACAGAGCAGTAGAAATGATCTATATGGACTTCAGTAAGGCGTTCGACAAGGCTCCCCTTGGGAGACCGATTAGCAAGATTAGATCTCATGGAATACAGGGAGAACTAGCCATTTGGATACAGAACTGGCTCAAAGGTAGAAGACAGAGGATGGTGGTGGAGGGTACTTTTTCAGATTGGAGGCCTGTGACCAGTGGAGTGCCACAAGGATTGGTGCTGGGTCTTCTACTTTTTCTCATGTACATAAATGATTTGGATGCGAGCATAAAAGGTACAGTTAGTAAGTTTGCAGATGACACCAAAATTGGAGGTGTAGTGGACAGTGAAGAGGGCTACCTCAGATTACAACAGGAGCTGGACCAGATGGGCCAATGGGTTGAGAAGTGGCAGATGGAGTTTAATTCAGATAAATGCGAGGTGCTGCATTTTGGGAAAACAAATCTTAGCAGGACATATACACTTAATGGTAAGGTCTTAGGGTGTGTTGCTGAGCAAAGAGATGGAGGGTTGTTTTTCAGACTGGGAGTGCATGTTCATAGCTCCTTGAAATTGGAGTCGCAGGGAGTTAGGATAGTGAAGAAGACATTAGGTATGGTTTCCTTTATTGGTCAGAGTATTGAGTACAGGTGTTGGAAGGTCATGTTGCGGTTGTACAGGACATTGGCTAGACCACTGTTGGAATATTGCGTGCAATTCTGGTCTCCTTCCTATCGGAAAGATGTTGTGAAACTTGAAAGGGTTCAGAAAAGATTTACAAGGATGTTGCCAGGGTTGGAGGATTTGAGCTATAGGGAGAAGCTGAACAGGCTGGGGCTGTTTTCCCTGGGGCGTCGGAAGCTGAGGTATGACCTTATAGAGGTTTACAAAATTATGAGGGGCATGGATAGGATAAATAGACAAAGTCTTTTCCCTGGGGTTAGGGAGGCAAGAACTAGAGGGCAGGTTTAGGGTGAGAGGGGAAAGATATAAAAGAGACCTAAGGGACAACTGTTTCACGCAGAGGGTGGTACGTGTATGGAATGAGTTGCCAGAGGAAGTGGTGGAGTCTGGTACAATTACAGCATTTAAAAGGCATTTGGATGGGTATATGAATAGGAAGGGTTTGGAGGGATATAGGCCGCGTGCTGGCAGGTGGGACTAGATTGTGTTGGGATATCTGGTTGGCATGGATGGGTTGGACTGTGGGGTCTGTTTCCATGCTGTACATCACTATGACTCTATAACTCGGTGTATTACAAAATCATGCAATGTTAGTAATGGAGCCTGTGGGAAAAGTAGGGATAGCGGTGAGCCACAAAATATCAGGAAAAATCGAAACAAAAATAGTTAGTCTAACAAATGATAGCGTTATCTGAGGAAATCTTTAAATCATATATTTTAATGTAATCTTAACACTTGAATACTACGGTTACTGACTACAACACTGTACCTTTCGTGAAACTCTTTTTCAGAAGGCTTTTGTCACTATCAGGTTCATAGCTCCTTGAAAGTGGATTTGCAGCTAGATAGGATGGTGAAGAAGGCATTTGCTATGTTTTCCTTTATTGGTCAGAGTATTGAATACAGGAGTTGGGAGGTCATGTTGGGGCTGTACAGGACATTGGTTAGGCCACTGTTGGAATATTGCGTCCAATTCTGGTCTCCTTCCTATCGGAAAGATGTTGTGAAACTTGAAACGCTTCAGAAAAGATTTACAAGGATGTTGTCAGGGTTGGAGGACTTGAGCCATAGGGAGAGGCTGAATAGACTGGGCCTGTTTTCCCTGGAGCATCGAAGGCTGAAGGGTGACCTTATAGAGGTTTACAAAATCATGAGGGGCATGGATAGGGTAAGTAGACAATGTCTTTTCCCTGGGGTGGGGTGTCCAGAACAAGAGGACATAGGTTTACGATGAGAGGGGAGGGGTTGATGCGTGTGTGGAATGAATTGCCAGAGGAAGTAGTGGAGGCTGGGATAGTTGCATTTAAAAGGCATCAGGATGGGTATATGAATAGGAAGGGTTTAGAGGGATATGGGCCAAGTGCTGGTAAATGGGTCGGCATGGACGGTTGGACTGAAGGGTCTGTTTCCATGCTTGAGTCAGACTAATTCTATTTCCAAAGTTCAGTTTACAAAATATTACATGTATTGACTGCCTGCAGATTGTGCATTTTTGAGCAAAATAGAATGTACCTGCAAATTTAATTTTGCAAATACAAATTCACCCTATAGACTTATACGTGTGCGCGCATGCATGAGTGTGTGCATGTGAGTGTGTGAGTTTGAGTGCATGTGAAAGACTATGTGTTTGCGTGTGTGAAAGCTTAGTAAAGTGTATGTGTGGGTGTGATGGAGTTATAAGCCTGTGAGAGGGTGTGTGCGTGGGTGAGAGTGTGGGGAATGTATTTGTGAGAATATGAGAGAGCTTATGTGTATGAAAGAGGGTCTGTGTGTTTGTGTGAGAGAGAGAATATAGTGCAGTGGGGTCACCTGTCATGTAAACTCAAGGTCCCGGTTGAGGCTATCAGTCTCTGCTCGGCTATTCTGTTGCTTGTCCTGAAGTCTGCCTTGGAGGATGGTTACCCGAAGATCCGAGGCCAAACGTCCCTGATCACTGAAGTGTTTTCCAACTGGGAGGGAACACCCCTGTCTGGTGATTGTTGCGCGGTGTCCATTCATCCATTGTTGTAGCGTCTACTTGGTCTCACCAGTGTACCATGCCTTGCGGGGAGGCATCCTTGCCTGCAGCATATGAGATAGACAATATTGGCCGAGTCACATGAGTACCTGTTGAGTACATGGTGGGTGGTGTTCCCACATGTAATGGTGGTGTCTGTGTCGACACTCTGACATGTCTTGCAGTGGTTGCCATGACAGGGTTGTACAGTGCTGTGGTCGATGTCCTGAAGACTGGGCAGTTTGCTGCGAACAATTGTCTAAGGTTTAGCAGTTGTTTAAAGGCAAGAAGTGGAGGCGTAGGGATGGTCTTGGTGAGATGCTCATCCTTATCGATAATGTGTTGCAGGCTGCGAAGAACATAGCATAGATTTTTGGCTCCCAGGAAGTACTGGATAACGAAGGGTGCCTTATCGGTTGCAACCTGCATCTGTCTCCTGAGGAGGTCATTACGGTTTCTCACTGTGGCACGTCCTTCTAGATGAAGGTATCGTGGGTTTGAAAGGTGCTGTCTAAGGAGTCTTGATGAACTTCTGCAGTGCACCTTGTAAATGTACATACTGCTGCTACTAAGTATTGTGGTACAGGAAGTGGATGACAATGGTGATGTGGTGCCAATCAAGTGGGCTGCTTTGTCCTGGATAAAGTTAAGATTCTTGTGTATTGTTGGAGGTTCACTCATTCAGGCAAGTGGGAACTATTTCATCACACTCCTGACTTGTGTCTTGTAGATGGTAGACAAAGATTAGGGAGTCAGGAAGTGAATTACATGCCATAGTATTTATAGTCCATGAGCTGCTCTTGTTTCTTTTAATTTATATGTCAGGTCCAGTTCAGTTTCTGTTCAATGGTAACTCACAGAATATTGATATTGCAGGAAATCACTGATGGCAACATCATTGAGTGTCAAGGGACAGTAGGTGGATTGTACCTTATTGGAGATGGTTGTTGCCTGGCATTTGTGTGATGCAGTTAGTTTCAGCCCAAGTCTGGACATTGTCCAGATCTTATTGAATTTGAACATGGACTGCCTCTGTTTCTAAGGAGTTGTGAATGGTGCTGAACATTGTGCAATAATTGGCGAACATACCCACTTCTAACCTTATGCTGGAGGGAAGGATATTGATGAAGCAGCTAAAGATGATTGGGCCTAGGACTATCTTGAGGAACTCCTGCAAAGATATCCTGGAGCCGAGATGACCGACCTCCAACCACTAGAACCATCTTCCTACATGCAGGGTAATGAGACCATCCAGCAGTGAGTTTACTCCCAGATTCCCATTGATTCCAGTTTTGCGAGGAATCCTTGATGCCACACTCAGTCGATTGCTGGGTTGATGTCAAGGGCTGTCACTCTTATCTCTTGCGATCACCTTACAACATAGCGAAAGATGATACCTAAGAGACAAGAGCGCAGACACTAGCTGCTATGTTACCATTATGAATCTCTACAAAGGAAAACTTCAAATACAATTTTATGTATTTATTTTCAACTGGTTCACATGAGCAAGGGTATTGAATTTCACGCACCTGAGTCAGAATATCTTTTTGATTTATACACTACAGCCAGCTTTGGATTAACCAAATATATTTCAGGAATTTCTCATCATTGTGAATGGTAGAATTCAACTGCAGGATATTGTTGAACATAGCAGAAAATTTATTGGAATAAAATCGAAACATTTGGAGATCATTTTCTAAAGGATACATGTATATATGCAATTTTCAAAGATTTAAAGCAAAAACATAATGATTCACTATTTTCAAAATAGCCTCCATCTGTTCAACTCTCTGCAGCTTTCTTCTATAATAGGAATCTAGGATTGTTTTTTGATTGTAATGGTCCACTGTATTGTTACATACAGAAAAAGAATGGAATTATATGAAACAACATCAAATCTCAAAATTACGCAGTATGCCATGAGAAACATTTGTCAACGCTTGCCATTTATTAATTCCAATTTAAAACTCATCAATCACAACACCAATGAATGTTGTAGTCCTCTTTTGCTTAGTATTTAGTCCAATTACCTTGGTTCCAAATTCATAATAATTCTTAAAACCATAAGAACTAGGAACAAGAGGAGGCTATTCAGCCCCTCGAGCCTGCTCTGCCATTCAATACAATCATGGCTGATCTCATCTCAGCCTCAACTCCATTTTCCTGCCTGCTCGTCATAACTATTTAAAAACTCTTTACTAATTAAAAAATCTGTCTGTTAGTAGTGATTTTTTTGGATTTGAAGCAAATAAAATTTGTCTTTTTTGATCTTGGAGATAAGTTGTTACTACAAAACCATGTGGATGATTCTGGCAGCTCTCCACTTAAAATGCAGAAAGGATGCTGGATGACAGTGAGCGATTACATCTCTGAGTAAGAGAATCAACATTACTTTATCATAACAACAGGAATTACTTGTTTTGGTGTTAACAACTTTCACTTTTTCACCCAGTCGGTAGGGTCAGACAGAATGATTAAATACAAGAATTAATTAGGAAATTAATTGTATTTTTTGACATTTTGGAGGCTTGCTGACATCTAATGTTTATGAAATAATTACTAAAATCATAAGCATGTGGATTGTCAACAACTTTACCTTTTACAGATCGGGGGGACATGAGATAGCTTTGGCAGATAGAGAAAGGAGAATCCAAAGAGATCTGTATATTAAGGACAAAAGAATAACTAGAGAGAGAATAGGGTCACTTAGAGATCAACAAGGCTATCTATGGAACCACAGGAGATGGATGAGATCTTAAACGAATATTTCATGTCAGCACTTACTGTGGAGAAAGACATTGAAGCTAGGCACTCAGGGAAGTAAATAGTGATGTCTTGAAAAGAGTCCTCATTAAAGATGAGGAGGTGCTGGAGGTCTGAGACCATATAAACGTAGATAAATCCCCACAACCTGATCAAGTGTTTCCCAGGATATTACGGGAAGCTAGGGAAGAAATTGCAGTGCTCCTAATACATGTATTTGTACCATCAGCATCCACGGGTGAGGTGTCAGAAAATCAGAGGATGGCTAATGTTGTGTCATTATTTAATAATGGCTGCAAGGAAAAGCCAAGGAACTACAAACTAGTGAGCTGGACATCCAGGGAAAACATCCCCAGCCTATTTAGCCTCTTCCTATAGCTCAAACCCTCCAGCTCTGGCAACATCCTTGTAAATCTTTTCTGAACACTTTCAAGTTTCACAACATCCTTCTGATTTTTACCAACATTTTGCTCACTTACTTAACTTATCAAGAACAATGCTTTTATTAAAACCTCTAAACTTTGGCAACTTCAAACAAACAAAGTATATATAACCTTAAATAACAGTGAGTTTGCCCAGCTTTAACAGGGCTGGAAGCAGTAATTGAGAAGATTTTAAAAGACATTATGCTCTAATACAAGTTAGTAATCTTTTGTGCTCAAATGCTAGTACAAGAATATGAAATGTTGTGAAACTTGAAAGGGTTTCAGAAAAGATTTACAAGGATGTTGCCAGGGATGGAGAGTTTGAGCTATAGGGAGAGGCTGAACAGGCTGGGGCTGTTTTTCCTGGAGTGCCGGAGGCTGAGGGGTGACCTTATAGAGGTTTACAAAATTATGAGGGGCATGGATAGGGTAAATAGACAAAGTCTTTTCCCTGGGGTGGAGGAGTCCGAACTAGAGGGCATAGGTTTAGGATGAGAGGGAAAAGATATAAAAGAGACCTAAGTGGAGACGTTTTCACGCAGAGGGTGGTATGTGTATGGAATGAGCTGCCAGAGGAAGTGGTGGAGGCTGGTACAATTGCAACATTTAAGAGGCATCTGGATGGGTATATGAATAGAAAGGGTTTGGAGGGATATGGGCCAAGTGCTGGCAGGTGGGATTAGATTGGGTTGGGATATCTGGACGGGTTGGACTGAAGGGTCTGTTTCCATGCTGTACATCTCTATGACTCTCTGATTCTAGTCTGGTAGTCATCTCCGATATGTCTTTGATATATGGTAGTGTGGCTAGAGTTTCTGGGCATGTTGTGCCTACTTATTTGGGTTTGATGTTTAAGAATCAGCGGACTGTGTTTATTGGTTACCCGTTCTTCTTGAATACGCTGTATAGGTATTTTTCTTCTGCTAACAGTTCCTGGCTGCTGCAGTGTTGTGGCCTATTTAAATAATGTCCTGATGCAGTTCCGTTTGTGGATGTGGGGGATGATTTTTTTCTGTAGTTGAGTATCTGGTCTGTGTGTGTTGCTTTCCTGTAGGCATGGTCTACAAGTCTCCATTAACTGTTCCTTCCACTGCGACATCTAGGAAGGGGTCTGTTGTCGTTCTGCTCCTCTTTTGTGAAATTTATGCCAGTATAGATGTTGTTGATGGTCTGGTAGGTTTCGTCTAATTTGTTCTGTATTGTCAAGAAAAAGGTGTCATCCACATAGTGGACCCAAAGTTTGGGCTGGATCGCGGGGAGGGCTGTTTGTTCTAGTCTCTGCTTTACTGCTTCTTAGCCTGATATTGGTGATCCCATGGGTGTTTCATTGATTTGTTTGTAGGTCTTGTCATTGAAGGTGAAGTGGGTAGTGAGGCACAGGTCTACTAGCTTGAGGATGTTGTCCTTGCTGATGAAGTTGCCCTTCGAGCATGCACCACCATTCAATATGATCATGGCTGATCATCCTTAATCAGTATCCTCTTCCTGCCTTATCTCCATAACCCTTGATTCCACTATCCTTGAGAGCTCTATCCAACTCTTTCTTAAATGAATCCAGAGACTGGGCCACCACTGCCCTCTGGGGCAGAGCATTCCACACAGCCACCACTCTCTAGGTGAAGAAGTTTCTCCTCATCTCTGTCCTCAATTGTCTACCCCGCACTCACCCATCAGCGGAAACATGTTTCCTGCCTCCAGAGTGTCCAATCCTTTAATAATCTTATATGTCTCAATCAGATCCCCTCTCAGTCTTCTAAACTCATGCAACGGTCGACCCTGACACAGCACTGCTAACCACACAAGCGCTTCACATGGTCAGTGGGGGGATTGAACCCACGACCTTGGCGTTATTAGCACCACGCTCTAACCAGCTGAGCTAACCGACCAACACAGCCGTGAGTGTTTATGGAGTATAGTAAGGGGCACTAGTGTTGAGGATTATTGTGGAGGAGATGGTGTTGCCTATCCCTACTGACTGCGGTCCGTTGTTCAGGAAGTCAAGAATCCAGTTTAGAGGGGGGAGCAGAGACCTCAGTCCCAGAGTTTGGAGATGAGTTTCTTTGGAATTTAGTCTTCAAGGCAAAACTGTTGTCCAGATGTTGGGTTGATGTGGTCTTCTTGAAGCAGGTGGGGACTTCAGATCGTAGTAAGGAGAGGTTGAAGATGTTAGTGAATACTCCCGCCAGCTGATTTGCACACGATCTGAATGCACGACTGGGGAATCCATCCAGGCCATTGGCCTTCCTTAGGTTCACCCATAAGGAGGCTGATCTAACGCCTGTGTCGGTTACCGAGGAAATAGGTGCATCTGAGGGTGATGGGACAGGTGATATCATTTCACTGCCCTTCTACTGAAAGTGAGTGTAGAATGCATTGAGCTCATCAGGGAGGAGCGTCCAGTTGCCTGCGATTCTGTTTGACTTGGTTGTGTAAGCCTTATGCAACCGACAGGTGTCCATGTGGTTAGTTTGGGTCTCAAGCTTAGTTTGGTACTGCCTCTTGGTGTCCCTAATGGCTTTGTGAAGACCATACCTGGATTTCCCGAATAGGTCAGGTTCACCCGACTTGAACGCCTCAGACCTGGACTTCAGTAGGGAGTGGATCCCCAGTATATCCATGGTTTCCGGTTGGGGTGTTACCAAGACTGGAAGGTTTGAGTTCTAGGGAGAGGCTGGATAGGCTGGGATCTTATTCCCTGAAGCATCAGAGGCTGAAGGGTGACCTTAGAAAGGTTTATAAAATCATGAGGGAATGGGTGAGTAGCCAAGGTCTTTTTCCCAGGATATGGGAGTCCGAAACTAGAGGGCATAGGTTTAAGGTGAAACGGGAAAGATTTAGAAGGGGCTTGAGGGGTAACTTTTTTAACACAGAGGGTGATGCATGTATGGAATGAGCTCCCAGAGGAAGTAGTGAAGGCTGGTACAATTATAACATTTAAGAGACATATGGACAAGTACATGGATAGGGAAAGTTAAAAATCCTGATGAAGGAGCGTCGCTCCGAAAGCTAGTGTGCTTCCAATTAAACCTGTTGGACTATAACCTGGTGTTATGTGATTTTTAACTTTGTACACCCCAGTCCAACACCAGCATCTCCGAATCATGGATAGGGAAGGTTTTGAGGGATATGGGCCAAATGCAGGCAGATGGAATTAGTTCAGTTTAAGAAACCTGGTTGGTATGGACGAGTTGGGCTGAAGGGCCTGTTTCCATGCTGTATGACTCTATGACCTTATTGTTGCAATTAAATCTGTTTTGACTTTCTCACTCTATCATTTAGAATTTTACCTGTTTCAGACTCCTTGGAAGTTTTGACAATTATTTAAACAGTAGAGTTTAATTTTGAAATCCTGCATATATTTATGAGTTTGTTCTTATGTTGTGTTTATGTTTCCATAGTAGGTATCTTTGGATCACGTGACTTATTATTTTAAGAGGTTATTTCTTGTCTGAGTCCTCTTAATATCTCCATTGCTACATCACTGGTGATTAAACTCCACTGCTCCACTAAACATCCTAAAAGGACAAATCTACAATTCAATTACCAAGGTGGTTAAATTAATTAACTTATATTCAAATCTAAAATAGGAAAACTGAAGATTACCATAGCATGTCCTAATTATGATTATAATTTCAACATTCCTTAATTTGTACAATCAATTTCTAGGTGTCCAGATTCGGTATTATAGTTAAAAGAGTATTTTGGGCTATTACAGTCGATACAATAGCAAAAACTTTCAAGAAACAACGTTTAAAAGGCATTTGGACAAATATATTTAGAAGAAAGGATGAGAAGGATATGGGCCAAGTGCAGGGAAATGGGGTTAGTGTGGATGGATATTTTGGTCGGCAAGGACCAGTTTGGGCCAAAGGGCCTGTCTCCATGCTGTAGGACACTATGAGAGAAACTTTAAGCATTTTCCATATCATTATATAGCAGCATTGTCCCAAATTGTGACAGATACTTCTATGTTCATTGTTTTCTAGATTGAAACATTCCTTTTTATTATTTCATGCGAAATGATCCCAGCTGGCAAGTCTAACATAAGAACATAAGACCTAGGGGCAGGAGTAGGCCATCTTGTCCCTCGAGCCCGCTCCGCCATTTAATAAATTCATGGCTGATCTTTTCGTGGACTCATATCCCTTCACTCCTTTATTGTTCAAGGAGTGGGCCACTCCTTAGCTTTAAAAATATTTACTGCAGTAGAATCAACTATTTCCCTGGGCAGGGAATTCCATAGATTTACGACCCTCTGGGTGTAGAAGTTCCTTCTTAATTCAGACCCAAATCTGCTTCCTCTAATCTTGAGGCTCTGCCCTCTTGTCCTAGTTTCACCTGTCATTGGAAACATCCTCTCTACTTCTATGTTATCCAATCCCTTCATAATTGTATATGTTTCTATAAGATCCCCCCTCATTCTTCTGAATTCCAGTGAATACAATCCCAGTCTACTCAGTCTCTCCTTATAAACCAACCCCCTCAACTCCAGAATCAACCCAGTGAATCTCCCTTGCACTCTCACCAGTGCCAGTACATCCTTTCTCAAGCAAGGAGACCAAAACTGCACACAGTACTCCAGGTGTAGCCTCATCAGCGCCCTGTACAGCTGCAACATAACGTCCCTGCTTTTAAACTCAATCCCTTTAGCAATGAAGGACAAAATTCCATTTGCCTTCCTAATCACTTGTTGTACCTGCAGACCAGTCTTCTGTGATTCATGCCCACGGACACCCAGGTCCCTCTGCACAGCAGCATGTTACAACTTTTTACCATTAAAGTAATAATCCTTTTTTCTGTTACTCCTTCCAGAATGGATGACTTCACATTTATTAACATTGTATTATATCTGTCAGACATTTGCCCACTCACTCAAAGTATCTATGTTCCTATGCAAAGTTTCACAGTCCTCTGCACACTTTGCTCTGCCACTCATCTTAGTATCATCTGCAAACTTTAACACACTACACCCATCTCCAAATCATTGATATAAATTGTGAATAATTGCAGTCCCAACACTGATCCCTGAGGCACACCACTAGTTACTGATTGCCAACCAGAATAGCACTCATTTATCCTCAATCTTTGCTTCCTGTTAGTCAGCCAATCCTCTGTCCATGTTAATACTTTAGCCATAATACTATGCATCTTTATCTTATGCAGCAGACTCTTATCTGTCACCGTGTTGAAGGCCTTTTGGAAATCTAGATACACCACATCCACTGGGTCCCCGTTGTCCGCCGTGTTCATAATGTCTTCATAGAATTCCAAAAAGTTTGTTAAGCATGACCTGCCCTTCATGAACACATGCTGCGTCTGCCCAACCGGACAATTCCTATCTAGATGCCTTGCTATTTCTTCCTTGATAATCGACTCAAGCATCTTCTCCACTACAGAGGTTAAGCTAACTGCTCTATAATTCCCCATCTTTTGTCCACCTCCCTTTATGAACAGTGGCACCACATTTTTTTCCAATCTGCTGGAACTGCCCCAGAGTCCAGTAAATTTTGGAAAATTTATCACAAGTGCACATGCTATTTCTCCTGCCATCTCTTTTCGTACCCTGGGCTGCATTCCATCAGGGCCAAGAGACTTATCTATCCTTAGCTCCATTAGCTTGTCCAACACTAGCTCTTGTAATAATGATTGTTTCCAGGTCCTCACCTACCTTCATCTCTTTGTCAATTACTGGCATGTTGTTAGTGTCCTCCACTGTGAAGACCGAGACAATCTACCTGTTCAATGCCTCGACTATTTCATCACATCCCATAACTAAATGCCCCTTCTCAGCCTCTAAAGGACCAATGTTTACTTTAGTCACTCTTTTTCGTTTTACATATTTATAGATACTTTTGCTATCTGTCTTTGTATTCTGTGCTTTTTTTTTCTCAGGTTCTACTTTTTTTTATAGCTCTTTTTGTGGCTTTCTGTTGACCTTTCTGTTGACCCTTAAAGCTTTCCCGATCTTCTGGTTTCCTGCTTCCCTTCCATTTCCTCAGAAATCCCTGGCAGATTACCCCTTTTCTCACAGTCCTTCCTTTTCACTGGAATATACTTTTTGTTGAGCACTTTGAAAAATTGCTTTGAAAGTCTTCCACCGCTTGTCAACTGTCCCACCATAATTGATACCCAACTCTATTTGCCCTGGTAGTCAGCTAGTACAATAAAATTAAATCTGTCCACCAGGGTCCACTCTCTTAACACAAAGTAAAACTATAGGTTGAACACTCACAATGTACATTCGATGTCACACATACAGTCTGAACGCAAATCATTTCAAATTGAAAATTACAGAACTGCAATTGAATTAAACTTTTTGCATACATCATGTTGCACTCTGATGTGGCTCAATGCAATTTAGATACTCCGATATTTACAATATTGAGGTGTTCAGGTATTACCGCTAAAGACTTTGATGAATGGTCTTTCCCTATTGAGCTTCTGCAGTAGCTGCCCCAAGCATTGTTCAGCACATAGTGTGCACCTTGGAATGTGCACACTCAGTGCAGAAAAGCTCTCTGCAATGGAACAGCAACAATTATTGAGCAGATCAAAAAGCGTCCTTCACGGAGTTGAAGGCCCTTCAGCCTCAGTTGGTGTTTCTATTGGGAACAACCCGTAGAGTACAGAGTTCTGTGTCAGAGAGTTGCTCGAAAGGGACTCTTCCATTCTGCAAGCTTCGATGAGTTTATCTCTCTCCAGACCTTCTTTGTATTTGCATATTCCACAGATACATGGATAGGAAAGGTTTAGAAGGATGTGGGCCAAGTGCAAGGAAATGGGGTTAGCGTAGGTGGACATTTTGGACCAGTTTGGGCCAGAGGGCTTGTCTCCGTGCTGTAGGACTCTATGATTCCATGACTCTAAGGAGGTGGACAATAGTTTCATCTCCACTGCAGCTGCCTCTTGAGCAGGATGTCAACAGAGTAAGGAAGGATGTGGCAGGAAGGACCTGTCTCACCCTCAGGTCAAGCAACATGCTGGCGTTTATATGCAAGTTCTGGCAATGAGGCATTCTGCCAGATGACTTTGGCAGATCTGCTCCTGGAGTGATCTGACAGTATCTACAGTTTCCTATTCCAGTATCTCATTCATATATTAATTCTGATCTCTCTCTGCACCTTCACTGTGGTTGTAACACTCTATTCTGCACCCTGTTCTGCTACCTGATGCATTTTTACGATATGATCTGTCTGTATAGTGTGCACAATAACACTTTTCACTGTATTTCAGTACATGTGACGTCAATAAATCAATCTCTGATGAACTTGTGATCAGAGGTGGGAGGTACAGATCAGCCAGACAAGAATAGTCAATTTCCTTCTGCAAAGGGATTTGAGTATCAGATGGGTTCTTATAATGATGGACACAGAGTTTCATCCTCACTGAGACTAGCCTTCACTTCCAGATGTATTCATTAATTGTGTTTAAATTCCACCAGCTAAAGTAATGAGATTTGAGCCCATGTTCTCCAGAACATTACTCTGGCTCTCTGGATCAGTAGGTGAGAGACAGCACTATCTTCCTTAACGTACATGAACACTCAACCATCTCTTGAAGTTTCTCAATCTGTCCATAACAAAATATAATTTGTTTTATTGATGATGAAAATCAGAGAGACTGGAGCGAAGAAGTGTTCAGATGAATGATTAATGCACTGACTCATCAAGTTCACAAGAGGACTGACCAGACAGACGGCTGGCAATTTGACAGTTCCTGTTGCTCCAATTTTTGGAACATTGTGATCGGAATGCAAAGTTTCCACCAACCGTTCGGTGACTCTGGGACATCATAACTGCTATCTCCCGCCAACTGTTCTTTGAATCCTTGATCCATACAGACACTTTGGGTACATTCCAAAAATTAATATTCTTTGTCCGAATATCTTCAGCAATTGAAGATGAATCTCCAGGTATTACCTGGGAGCAAAGCCAGGGGAAGATAGAAAGTAACAGGAGCATTAAATAAAGATTCTTTCAACATTGTTTGTTGATAAATGATAAGAAAAAGGTCAGTGGTTGGAAAAGAAATGGCTGCTTGATTAACGAGAATCTCCCAATGGGGAATTAAGTGCCACTGTACTGATTGGAATCAGGTGGATTTTATTGACTGAGTTCCTGGATTAGGGTTATTAGCCTAGGCCAGTCAGGGAGCCCTGGCTGACTAATCAGCCAATGCTGCCCTTTGTTGAAGAGGGAAATGCTTGTCACTGGCCACTTGGGTGTTTCCTTTCTTCCTGGTGGTGCAATATGAATAAAGTTTTATGCACTTGATGTCACTGTGTCTTACACCTACACACACACAACATAGGTGCAGGGGAAATACTGCTGTTAGGCGGTAGTGTGGGGGGTATAATGAAAGTAAACAGGAGATTAGTATCTCCTCAGTTGAGGACTGACTCTGAGCTAGCTAGTTACAGCCAGTGTGCTGTGAGGAGGAAGAAGAGCATTCTCTGTACTAGGAGACATTTGCCTTCTGGTTTTCCTTTTGGTTTTGTGTGTTTGTTTTTGAGTTTACATTTTTCTAAAAACAAATATAAACAGGAGATCCTCAGTCCAGGGGACTGACTCGCAGCCGGCTGCCCACAACCAGCGTACTCTTGTGAGGAGAAAGACTGCTGCTTTAAGAAAACAAAAAGAATAAAAATAAAGAAACAGGAGATTCAGAATCTTCTCAGTTGAGGGACTGTCTCTGAGCTGGCTGGTCACAGACAGTGTACTGTGCACATGTAATAGAGAGTGACTTGGTGACGATACTGGCCTCTATGCAGTTATTTCAGCCACCTTTTTCATGTGCCATGGGAAACTGGGGAGATGAACATTGTTGTAATGAATAGGCAGCTTTTAGGGGCAGGACGTTGGGTGGGGGCATTCATGCGATCAAATCAGCTCCCACTCACCTTTCTCACTGAAAATGATGAAGAGCCGGTGGCACAGTGGTTAGCACTGCTGCCTCACAGCGCCAGAGACCCGGGTTCAATTCCCGACTCAGGCGACTGACTGTGTGGAGTTTGCACATTCTCCCCGTGTCTGTGTGGTTTTCTTCTGGGTGCTCCGGTTTCCTCCCACAGTCCAAAGATGTGCAGGTCAGGTGAATTGGCCATGCTAAAATGCCTGTAGTGTTAGGTAAAGGGGTAAATGTAGGGGAATGAGTAAGTTGCACTTTGGCGGGTCAGTGTGGACTTGTTGGGCCAAAGGGCCTGTTTCCACACTGTAAGTAATCTAATCTAATCATAATTGTTTCGATCAAGTGAGATCTTCTGAGTGACTGGTGAATCGTTCACAGAGTGTGCATGGCATTACTGCAAGTAGCACTAAACAGGATTGTAAATTCTGTCACTCCTTCACAGTTACACACAACACTTATATTGAATTATTCCAATGCCTGAACCTCCAATATTAAAGGTGTTATTATCTTAAGGTTCACGGACAGAACAGAATTTTTGTCATAATTATGCACAATTCCGGTCACTGCTAAAGGAAGGATGTTGTGAAACTTGAAAGGGTTCAGAAAAGATTTACAAGGATGTTGCCAGTGTTGGAGAGTTGAGCTATAGGGAGAGGCTAAACAGGCTGGGGCTGTTTACCCTGGAGCGTTGGAAGCTGAGGGGTGACCTTACAGGGGTTTACAGAATCTTGAGGGGCACGTGGACAGGGCAAATAGACAAGGTGTGGGGGAATCAAGAACTTGGTGTGGAGGAATCATGTATTTGGAAAGGCAAGGACTGATTAGGGATAGTCAACATGGTTTTGTGCATGGGAAATCATGTCTAACAAACTTGATTGAGTTTTTTGAGGAAGTAACAAAGAGGCTTGATGAGGGCAGAGCAGTAGGCATGATCTGTACGGACTTCAGTAAGGCATTCGACAAGGTTCCCCATGGGAGACTGATTAGCAAGGTTAGATCTCATGGAATACAGGGAGAACTAGCCATTTGGATACAGAACTGGCTCAAAGGTAGAAGGCAGAGGATGGTGGTGGAGGGTTGTTTTTCAGACTGGAGGCATGTGAGCATTGGAGTGCCACAAGGATCGGTGCTGGCTCCTTGACTTTTTCTCATTTACATAAATGATTTGGATGCGAGCATAAGAGGTACAGTTAGTAAGTTTGCAGATGACACCAAAATTGGAGGTGTAGTGGACAGCGAAGAGGGTTACCTCAGATTACAACAGGATCTGGACCAGATGGGCCAATGAGCTGAGAAGTGGAGG
The DNA here is from genome assembly GCF_037043375.1 of Chiloscyllium plagiosum. Classification (NCBI taxonomy): domain Eukaryota; kingdom Metazoa; phylum Chordata; class Chondrichthyes; order Orectolobiformes; family Hemiscylliidae; genus Chiloscyllium; species Chiloscyllium plagiosum. The sequence goes on along the minus strand of NW_028270149.1, from coordinate 5,064,027 downwards.
ATGGAGTTTAATTCAGATAAATGCGAGGTGCTGCATTTTTCTGAAAGCAAATCTTAGCAGGACTTATACAGGTCCTAGGGAGTGTTGCTGAACAAAGAGACCTTGGAGTGCAGGTTCATAGCTCCTTGAAGTGGAGCCTCAGGTAGATAGGATAGTGAAGAAGGCGTTTGGTATGCTTTCCTTTATTGGTCAGAGTATTGAGTACAGGAGTTGGGAGGTCATGTTGCGGCTGTACAGGACATTGGTTAGACCACTGTTGGAATATTGCATGCAATTCTGGTCTCCTTCCTATTGGAAAGATATTGTGAAACTTGAAAGGGTTCAGAAAAGATTTACAAAGATGTTGCCAGGATTAGAGGATTTGAGGTATAGGGAGAGGCTGAACAGGCTGGGGCTATTTTCACTGGAGCGTCTGAGGCTGAGGGGGTGACGTTATAGAGGTTTACAAAATTATGAGGGGCATGGATTGGGTAAATAGACAAAGTCTTTTCCCTGGGGTCGGGGAGTCTAGAACTGGAGGGCATAGGTTTAGGGTGAGAGGGGAAAGATATAAAAGAGACCTAAGGGGCAACTTTTTCACACAGAGGATGGTGCATGTATGGAATGAGCTGCCAGATGAAGTGGTGGAGGCTGGTACAATTGCAACATTTAAGAGGCATTTGGATGGGTATATGAATAGGAAGGGTTTGGAGGGATATGGGCTGGGTGCTGGCAGATGGGACTAGATTGTGTTGGGATATCTGGTTGGCATGGACTGGTTGGACCAAAGGGCCTGTTTCCATGCTGTACATCTCTATGACTCTAACTAGAGGGCATAGGTTTATGGTGAGAGGGGAAAGATTTAAAGGACACCTAAGGGGCAACCTTTTAACGCAGAAGGTGGTGCATGTAAGGAGTGAGCTGCCAGAGGATGTGGTGGAGGCTGGTACAATTACAACATTTGAAAGGCATCTGGATGGGGACATGAATAGGAAGGCTGTAGAGGGAGATGGACCAAATGCTGGCCAATCAGACCAGATTTATCTCGGATAACTGGTCAGCATGGATGAGTTGGACTGAAGGGTCTGTTTCTGTGCTGTACATCTCTATGGTTCAATGACTTTGAAAGGATATAATTTTGCAAGAACGAAATGACAATATTATTGTGCCCAGGAGGTTTAAATGTTTCAGGAGTCCAAAGAGCAGTCAGAAAATGATTGTTCATGATGGAGTACTGAGAGTCTTGTACATCAAACATGACAAAAGATTTTGCAACAAAGTTTTCTTGATCCACACCACTTCAGTGAGAGAATCCAACCCAGATATGAATAATGGTATAACTGTGTGATTCTCAGTGCGAGAAGCTGTGAAAGTTTGGCCCAGTTAGTCATACTTGTGCTTCACAGATGGTTGTGCTACTCTGCAACTTGGAAATGGATAGCTTGTTATGGTACTGTCGGGGTTGGTTACCTCAGTTGGCTCTGTGGCTGGTTTCTGGTGCAGAGTGAAGGCAACAGTGTGGATTCAGTTCCCATACTGGATGAGATGCTGTGAAGGACACCCCTTTGGGGTGTGGTGACTCTCAGGTTAAACCATCACCAGTTCATTCTCTCTCATGACAAAGTGGACATGTGATGCCTTAATCATTTATTTGGGAGAGTTGCACTGTTTGTACAGATGAGGTCCATCCATTGATTAAAGTGCATTCCAAAGGTTTCTTATGACCCCAGCTGATGTAACTATCGAACAAGTCCGATCCAGAATGTAATCTCATTTGACAAATTATTTATTTTTATTTTTGTTGATGTGATGGTCAGTCACTGAAACATTTTCATGAAGCTGCTGAGTTTTTTCAACAGCAGGACAGAAGTTTATTACAAAAAGAGGAAAGCAAATGAAAAACTTTCAAGATATAGAAGACAGTTTAGAAAAGTCGTCGCTGTGTAACTCAGTTTTCAACCGACCTTTGAACATTACCCATTCACGGAAATATATGGTTCGAGAAATTACCCCAGCATCAAACCTTCTGATGAACTAACTCTACCCATGATTTGGAGACGCCGGTGTTGGACTGGGGTGTACAACCTGGTATTGTGTGATTTTTAACTAACTCTACCCAGTAGCTGTCCTATCAACTGTGGAGTTTTCACACATGAGTACCCACAGAAAAGAGAGCTCTGACTCTAACAAGCATCTAACAACTTGTAGAGTTCTATTCGAACTGTTTTGGAAGCTACATCAACAGAATTTTTCAATTGAAGTGACTTTTCATTGCTCCTTTAAATATATTAATGTGTCCTGACAATTACATATACTTTGGTGATTTACAGCAGGTGGGTCCACATTGGCAGCCAATAGCCTGTTTTGATTTCAGAAAATTCAAAGATTGATCTTAGCTTAGAAAGGCCAGAGACTGAAAGCTTTTTAAGACAGTTCAGAGGACTGGTGATAAAGCAAGTTTAGTTTTTTTTTCTGTTTAAAGGAGTAACGGAGAGTTACTTTTATTGAAAAATGAATAGAGTTAGTTCAGTAGAACTTAAAGATTTCATGCAGGGGGCAATTTCTCTGAATTTAGATAGATGCAATCTCCACCAATTAGAGTCCAATTGCCTTCTGTGATAATACTATGGCTTTGAGAGGTGTATTTTGTTCTGCTTTGTTTATGAACAGAGGTTGAGACAGAGATGGTGAGTGGTCTGTTCCAAGACAATAAAGTAATCAGTTTGTGAGGCCTTGGGATATCTTTTTAAAAGCTGAAACAATAGAGACAGCCTGAATAGGTGAACTATAACCTGGTATTATATGATTTCTGATCTTCTGTGACCAAGACAGTTTTGTATTCAACTTGCCAGCATATCCTTAAATATGAGGCCCAAAACTGCTCCCAATACTCCAGAAACTGATACAACCCCAGCCAACATGAATGCTAACATTGCATTTGCCTTCTGAACTACCAACTGAACCTGCAAGTTAATCCTAAGAGAATCTTAAACATAGGACTCCTAAGTCCCTTTGTGCTTCAGATTTCTGAAGACTTGCCTCATTTGGAAAATATTCTTCCTACCAAAGTGCCTAACCTCACACTTTCCCACATTGCATTCCATTGCACTGGGAGTCTTCTCACCCTGCTCCAGATGCATTAAAATCTACATGTCCAGACATGGTATTGTACACCTCTGGAGCAGGTGGGACCTGAACCTGGACTTGTTACAGTCTGGTACCCCTCAATTTATGAACCTGGAGACCCTGCTCAAGAGGTGTGAAATTACATCTCTGAACAGATAGATTCAAAAAGATATCTAACTACTCGTGAGTGCATCTCTCTCTCTCTCTCTCACTCACCAGTTGAGAGAAATGCTACTGCTCCCTTGTGAATTGTAGATAATTATCCCATCAACAAAGCATAAAATATGCTGTTCTAGATTCTGTAATGAACAACAGGAATTATGATCAACATTGTCCTCACACAAACTTCTAACACCCGCATGTCAAATTTCTTTATGCATGTAATTTTGACAGATGCTTGGAATGGTACAGAGGGATTTACTGTGAATGCATTAAGCATTTTGGAACAGCACTGAACATAATTTCTAATTCAATGTGATGTAAACTCTCTTCAAAACAAACTGTAACATGAACATCTGCTCATTCGAACTACTGTAAAATCAAGTGTAAATGTTTGTCTCACTGATTATACAGCATGACCAAAATGGAAAACTACTTTCAACTATTATTAAACCTGCTACAAATATTAATTACCATCATAATGATACAATTTCCCTGTGCTTTATTTTGTTGTAAAACATGAAATAGTCTTTGATTGCAGCCACAAACTCTGTTCACTAAGTAACACCATCCTTCTCCTCGGGCTCTGTGTAACACTCAGTTTGATCACTGCGGCCTTTGTCTCAGGTTGGAACTTGAATATGAGCTTCTGACCCCACAACCACTCCATCACCAAGACCATCAACCTTCACCTCCAAAGGACCCCCCCGCGACTCTGCCTGGGTTCGGCTCCACTGATGCTGAAACTGTCAGTGGCAGCCTTTCTCACCTCAAGTCTAGGATTCTTAAGGGGCTTAGAGATAGTAAGGACTCCAGACGCTGGAAGTCAGCATCGATAAATGCAGAGCAGGAAAGGCACAGCAGCTCAGGCAGCATTGGAGGAGCAGGAAAGTTGATGTTTCCAGTCAAGACCCTTCATCAGGACATTTCTTACGTGGCTTGATAGGGTAAATGCTGACAGGATATTGCCCCTCATGGGAGAGTCTAGGATCAGGGGCATAGTTTCAGAATAAAAGGGAGCAAATGTAAGACTGAGATGAGGAATTTCTTCGCTCAGAGAGTTGTGTGTCTTTGGAACAGAGAGCTGTGGGGGAGGAGCCCTTGTGTATATTTAAGGCTGAGGGAGATTCTTGATTAGTCAGGGAATCAAAGGTTATGGGGAAAAGGCAGGAAAGTGGACGTGAGGAATATTGGATAGCCATGATCCTATTGAAAGTGCAGCAGGCTCGAGGGGCTGAATGGACTCCTCCTATTCCTGTTTCTTATGGTCTTATGGTCTAGTCTTGGATAGTCCAATACACTCCTGGCTGGCCTTCCATGTTCTATACTCCACAAACCAGGGGCCACCCACAATCTGTTACCTGTCATCCTAATTCTCACTCAGTTCCACTGATCCGCCTTCACTGGTTAAACTGCTTGTTTGTTCAGATCATAAACACCTTGTCTTAAAAATTCTCATCCTCAGTTTCTAATTCTTTGAATTCTTAAATGAAAGCACAAGGTGTACTCCCAGCTGTTGGGAAGAAAGTGAGGTCTGCAGATGCTGGAGATCAGAGCTGGAAATGTGTTGCTGGAAAAGCGCAGCAAGTCAGGCAGCATCCAGGGAACAGGAGAATCGACGTTTCGGGCATAAGCCTTCCTGAAGAAGGGCTTATGCCCGAAACGTCGATTCTCCTGTTCCCTGGATGCTGCCTGACCTGCTGCGCTTTTCCAGCAACACATTTCCTACTCCCAGCTGTTGGTAAACCATTGACAGGTATTTCAGAGGAGAGTGGTTAGCAGTTATCCCAGTTAACAAATATTCCACAACCGGGGGTTTACCTGGTTTTTATCATTGCTGATTAAGTACAAAATCAACTTCTCTTACATTACAGCTGTAAGGACTTCGCTAAAAACAACATTGTTGGGTGAACCTTCTTTGGAAGTATTGAAATTATGAAGGGGAGTATGATAAATATAAATACTTTCTTTATTACAGTCTTTTTGGAGTGAATCTTATGGGGACCTGAACGCTGTGGGCTATGGTGAGAAACATGACACAATCACATGAGTTCAGTGGGTACGATTGAGACATCACAAACAACCTGCTGCATGTTTCAGTGGCGGTCATGGTGCCGTGGTGAGGTTCTCACTGGGAAATGGTGAGTTGTCTCTTCAAGCAGATTATTGTGTGTTAATGATCTTATTAACTGTAGATCTCACCACATTCACATGCAGCTTCCTATCCTACTGTCTGCTGTGAGTGAATTGGAGACTGAAAATAGTTGGCATGGAAGTCAGAGCTTTGTACTCACGTTCATTGTTGTATAATACCAACTACTCCCATCAATGGCCTCAAGGATGGTGTCTCTTGGATAACTGAATACTGGACAATAATTCTACATTTCCCTCAATTTTCCCCAAAAAATTAATTCTGCCATAAAAATATGTTTTGTTTGCTGCTAAGACCCTTACAACAGCTGTACAGTAACATGGTGTTCTCGCTCTGCAGGTTACCCTGTTGTGTAGGGCTGGAAATCACCATGGAAATATAACCATTCCCAGACTCTGCTGTTCAGGGTAATAGCAGTGCTGCAACAAGCCTGTCCCAGAGCATTGTACTCAGTCCAAATCCTCACTGTCAGAATAACGTTGTTGGCTTGCTAGCTGAGCTAATAGGAGTCCTCCCTTGTCAGATCCATACCCCCCACCCTCCCTTGTCAGATCCATACCCCCCACCCTCCCTTGTCAGATCCATACCCCCCACCAACCCAACCTCCACTCCCGGCACCTTTCCTTGCAACCGCAGGAGGTGCAACACTTGCGCCCACACCTCCCCCCTCACTTCTCTCCAAGGCCCCAAAGGAAACTTCCATATCCGCCACAGATTCACCTGCACCTCCACCCACATTATCTACTGCATCCGCTGCAGCCGGTGTGGCCTCCTCTATATTGGGGAGACAGGCCGCCTACTTGCGGAGCGATTCAGAGAGCACCTCTGGGCCACCCGGACGAACCAACCCAATCACCCTGTAGCACAGCATTTCAACTCCCCCTCCCACTCCACCGAGGATATGCAGGTCATTGGACTCATCCACCGCCAAACCACAACAACGCGACGGTCGGAGGAGGAGCGTCTTATCTTCCGACTGGGAACCCTCCAACCACAGGGGATGAACTTGGACTTCACCAGTTTCTTCATCCCCCCTCCCCCCACCTTGTCTCAGCCGAATCCCTCCAGCCCGGCACCGCCTTCCTGACCTGCAGTCTTCTTCTTGACCTCTCCGCCTCCACCCTACTCCGACCTATCACCTTCACCTTGACCTCTTTCCACCTATCACATTTCCAACGCCCCTCCTCCAAGTCCCTCCTCCCTACCTTTTATCTTCTCCTGCTGAACACTCTCTGCTCATTCCTGAAGAAGGGCATGTGCCCGAAACGTCGAATCTTCTGTTCCCTAGATGCTGCCTGACCTGCTGTGCTGTTCCAGCAATAAAGTTTTAGCTGAGCTAATAAATTAGTTCTCAGGTGTTTCATTACTATGCTAGGTGACATCATCAGTGAGCCTCCAGTGAAGCGTTCTGTCCCACTTGCTATTTGTGGGTCTGGGTATGCTGGTGTGGGTGGTGTCATTTCTGGTTTTGTTGCTGGTTCTGTTTCAGTTGGTGAAACAGTTGTGAACAAACTTACTAGCTTAGTAATCAGGTCAGCAACCTCAACCATAACCTGAGCTACAAATCTTCTCAAATACTCTGATCCCTGTCAGAATGTCACAGACCCCACAACAAATTCTGGTCTCCTTCCTATCGGACAGATGTTGTGAAACTTGAAAGGGTTCAGAAAAGATTTACAAGGATGTTGCCAGGGTTGGAGGGTTTGAGCTATAGGGAGAGGTTGAATGGGCTGGGACTGTTTTCCCTAGAGCATTGGAGGCTGAAGGGTGACCTTATAGAGGTTTATAAAATCACGAGGAGCAAGGATGGGGTAAATAGACAAAGTCTTTTCCCTGGGATAGGGCAGTCCAAAACTAGAGGGCATAGATTTAAGGTGAGAGGAGAAAGATTTAAAAGGGACCTAAGGGGTAACTTTTTCACGCAGAGTGTGGTACGTGTATGAAATGAGCTGCCAGAGGAAGTGGTGGAGGCTGGTACAATTATGACATTTAAGAGACACTTGGAATAGGAAGGGTTTGGAGGGATATGGGTCAAATGCTGGCAAATGGGACTAGATTAAGATATTTAGTTGGCATGGACTAGTTGGACTGAAGACTCCATGACTTTTTAACTTTTGCAGAATACAGATAAACAACAAGGTAATCCAATTAATATTTATGACCAGAGCCCAATCTGCTCTGAGCAGAAACCCTCACTCACACACCGGCAGACAGACCCAGTTAAGGAATAAATTAAGAATATAAAAGAATCATAAATTGCCAGTTTAATAACCACATTAATGATGAAAAGCAGGCCTTCATGAAATCTTTGGACAATGTGTTGTGTTGCAGACATTGGGACTGTATCTCTTGCTTGAATTCCAATGTCACCAGTCAATACACACAGCTCCTGCAGAGCTCCAGAAGCTTTGACTTAACTATTACAGACCGGGATTCTTGTTGGTTGTGATATCCATAAATGGTGTGGGAGGGATGATAATTAAATTTGCAGATGTCACAAAGATTGTGGTTGACAGTGAGTTGGAAGGTGTTAGGTTAGAGAAGGATCTGGATGGGTTAGTCAGATGGACAGATCAGTGGCAAATGGAATTTAACCCTGTTAAATGTGAGGTGAGGCACTTTGGAAGAAGACTAGGGAGTTCTTGATGAATGGCAGGACACTAGGGGGAGGTCAGAGGAGCTTGTCCCTAAAGGTGGCAGGACAGGTTAATAAAGGAGTTGAGGCAGCAACAGAGGCTTACCTTTATCAACCATAGCTAGATTATAAGAGCAGGGAGGTTATTTTGGAGCTGTACAGAACTATATTCTGGATTAGTGGTGCTGGAAGAGCACAGCAGTTCAGGCAGCATCCGAGGAGCTTCGAAATCGACGTTTCGGACAAAAGCCCTTCATCAGGAATAAAGGCAGTGAGCCTGAAGCATGGAGAGATAAGCTAGAGGAGGGTGGGGGTGGGGAGAAAGTAGCATAGAGTACAATGGGTGAGTGGGAAGGGGATGAAGGTGATAGGTCAGGGAGGAGAGGGTGGAGTGGATAGGTGGAAAAGGAGATAGGCAGGTAGGACAAGTCCGGACAAGTCATGGGGACAGTGCTGAGCTGGAAGTTTGGAACTAGGGTGAGGTGGGGGAAGGAGAGATGAGGAAACTGCTGAAGCCCACATTGATGCCCTGGGGTTGAAGTGTTCCAAGGCGGAAGATGAGGCGTTCTTCCTCCAGGCGTCTGGTGGTGAGGGAGCGGCGATGAAGGAGGCCCAAGACCTGCATGTCCTCGGAAGAGTGGGAGGAGGAGTTGAAATGTTGGGCCACGGGGCGGTGTGGTTGATTGGTGCGGGTGTCCCGGAGATGTTCCCTAAAGCGCTCTGCTAGGAGGCGCCCAGTCTCCTCAATGTAGAGGAGACCGCATCGGGAGCAACGGATACAATAAATAATATTGGTGGATGTGCAGGTAAAGCTTTGATGGATGTGGAAGGCTCCTAGAGGTGAGGGAGGAGGTGTGGGCGCAGGTTTTACAGTTCCTGCGGTGGCAGGGGAAAGTGCCAGGATGGGAGGGTGGGTTGTAGGGGGGCGTGGACCTGACCAGGTAATCACGGAGGGAACGGTCTTTGCGGAAGGCGGAAAGGGGTGGGGAGGGAAATATATCCCTAGTGGTGGGGTCTGTTTGGAGGTGGCGGAAATGTCGGCGGATGATTTGGTTTATGCGAAGGTTGGTAGGGTGGAAGGTGAGCACCAGGGGCGTTCTGTCCTTGTTACAGTTGGCGGAGTGGGGTCTGAGGGTGGAGGTGCGGGATGTAGATGAGATGTGTTGGAGAGCATCTTTAACCACGTGGGAAGGGAAATTGCGGTCTCTAAGGAAGGAGGCCATCTGGTGTGTTCTGTGGTGGAACTGGTCCTCCTGGGAGCAGATCCGGTGGAGGCGGAGGAATTGGGAATACGGGATGGCATTTTTGCAAGAGGTAGGGTGGGAAGAGGCGTAATCCAGGTAGCTGTGGGAGTCGGTGGGTTTGTAAAACGTGTCAGTGTCAAGTCGGTCGTCATTAATGGAGATGGAGAAGTCTAGGAAGGGGAGGGAGATGTCAGAGATGGTCCAGGTAAATTTAAGGTCAGGGTGGAATATGTTGGTGAAGTTGATGAATTGCTCAACCTCCTCGCGGGAGCACAAGGTGGCGCCAATGCAGTCATCGATGTAGCAGAGGAAGAGGTAGGGAGTGGTGCCGGTGTAACTACGGAAGATCAACTGCTCTATGTAGCCAAAAAAGAGACAGGCATAGCTGGGGCCCATACGTGTGCCCATGGCTACCCCTTTGGTCTGGAGGAAGTGGGAGGAATCAAAGGAGAAATTGTTAAGGGTGAGGACCAGTTCGGCCAAACGAATGAGAGTGTCGGTGGAAGGGTACTGTTAGGGACGTCTGGATAGGAAAAAATGGAGGGCTTGGAGGCACTGGTCATGGCGGATGGAGGTGTAGAGGGATTGGATATCCATGGTGAAGATGAGGCGTTGGGAGCTGGGGAAACGGAAGTCTTGGAGGAGGTGGAGGGCGTGGGTGGTGTCTCAAACGTATGTGGGGAGTTCCTGGACTGGGGGGATAGGACAGTGTTGAGGTAGGTAGAGATGAGTTCAGTGGGGCAGGAGCATGCTGAGACAATGGGTCGGCCAGGGTGGTCAGCCTTATGGATCTTGGGAAGGAGGTAAAATCGGGCAGTGTGGGGTTCCTGGACTATGAGGTTGGAAGCTGTGGGTGGGAGATCTCCTGAGGTGATGAAGTTCTGTATGGTCTCGGAGATGATGGTTTGGTGATGGGGGTTGGGGTCATGGTCGAGGGGGCAGTAGGAAGAGGTGTCTTCGAGTTGACGTTTGGCTTCAACAGTGTAGAGGTCAGTGTGCCAGACTACCACTGCACCCCCTTTATCTGCTGGCTTGATGGTGAGGTTGGGATTGGAGCAGAGGGATTGGAGAGCTGTGCGTTGTGAGGGTGAGAGGTTAGAGTGGGGGAGGAGGGTAGACGGGTTGAGGGGGTTAATGTCCCGGCGGCAGTTGGAAATGAAGAGGTCGAGGGCAGGTAATAGGCCAGCGCGGGGTGTCCAGGTGGATGCAGTGTGTTGGAGGTGGGCGAAGGGGTCCTCGCAAGGTGGGCGGGAGTCCTGATTGTGAAAGTAAGCTTGGAGGCAACGGAAGAATTGTTCGATGTCACGGCGTGTATTAAATTCATTGATGCGTGGACGGAGGGGGATGTAGGTGAGTCCTTTGCTGAGGACTGATCGTTCGTCCTCAGTGAAAGGGAGGTCTGGGGGGATGGTGAAAACTCGGCAGGGCTGGGAGCTGGGAGTGGGGGCGGAACCTGTAACTGGAGTGGGTGTGGTGTTGGGGGGAATGGGGGTAGAGTCATGAGCAGGGGTAGTGTTCCCCTCGGGGTTCTGGGGGGCGGGGATAGTGACAGTGGGGTCTGTGGGGGGCGTATCAGCAGAATGCAGGTGAGTGGCGCTGGTTGGGGTGGAGGTGGTGGTGACCACGGCAGTAGGGGTGGCAGACGTCACTGAGCATGTGGCATCAGCGATGATGTGAGGGGCGGAAGTGATGTCACGTGTGATGCATGAGGAATTGTGAGGGGTGGAAGTGGCCATGATGAGGGCGGAAGTGACATCATCAATCAGCGTGGGGGTGGCAGCTGCAACAGTCGCATGGCTAATGGCGGAATAGATTCTGAGGTCAGGGGAATCTTCTGGAATGTTTGAGGAGAGCTGGTTATGGAGGTGGGTGGATAAAAGTTTGTTGTACTTAAGTTTTTGATGTTTGAGATGGAATTGAAATAGTGTTTGTTGAGAGTATGAATTCTCCTGAGGATGTAGTACAGAGTGGGTCCTTTGCAATTCTGAGAGAGTGTGGCCCTCAGCTGAGGCAGGGCTGACTGTAGAGAGGTTAGGTGCCGGCGCATTGCTGCAAGCGTGGAGTCAGGCCATAGCCGGAGTACTGTGTGTCGCTCTGGTTTCCACACTACAGGAAGGATATGATTGCATTGGAGTCAGTGTAGAGGGGTTCACCACGATATTGCCTGGGATGGAGCATTTTAGCGTGGAAGCAGGCCATTCGACCCATTGAGTCTCGATCCCCAGAAGAGCAAGCCACCCAGACCCACCCCATCTCTGTAACTCTGCATTTCCCATCGCTAACTCTCCTAGCCTCTACATCCTTGGATCATCCAATTATCCGAGGCTGGAATTGAACCCAAGTCCCTGGCGCTGTGAGGTAGCAGTGCTAATCACTGAGCCACTATGCTGGATAGGATTGTATTTTTTTTCTTTGGAGCAGACAATGACAGGATGCAGAGCTGGGCTGAGAAATGGCAGATGGAGTTCAACCTGGATAAATGCGAAGTGATGCATTTTGGAAGATCGAACTCAAATGCTGAATATAGGGTTAAAGACAAGATTCTTGGCAGTGTGGAGTAACCGAGGATCTGGGTGTGCAAGTATATAGATCCCTCAAAGTTGCCACCCAAGTGGATAGGGTTGTTAAGAAAGCATATGGTGTTTTGGCTTTCATTAACAGGGGGATCGAGTTTAAGAGCCGCGAGCTGCAGCTCTACAAGTCCCCATTGGGACCACTCTTGGAATATTGTGTCTAGTTCAGGTCGCCCTACTATAGGAAAGATACAGAGGCTTTGGAGAGGGTGCAAAGAAGGTTTACCAGGATGCTGCCTGGACTGGAGGGTTTGCCTTGTGAAGAAAGGTTGAATAAGCTCAGACTTTTCTCTCTGGAGAGAAGGAGGAAGAGAGGAGACCTGATCGAGGTGTACAAAATAATGAGAGGAATAGATAGATTCAATAGCCAGAGACTTTTCCCCAGGGCAGGATTGACTGGTACGAAAAGTCATAGTTAGAAGATATTAGGAGGAAGGTATAAAGGAGACGTCAGAGGTAGATTCTTTACACAGAGAGTTGTGAATGCTTGGAATGCGTTGCCGGCTGTGGTGGTGGAAGCAGAGTCATTGGGGACATTTAAGCGACTGCTGGACATGCACATGGATAGCAGTGAGTTGAGGGGTGTGTAGGTTAAGTTACTATATTTTACATTAGGATTAAACCTCGGCACAACATCGTGGACCTATTCTGTGCTGTACTTTTCTATGTTCTATGTTCTATGTTTTATGGTTGAGGGGTGAGTCTGACAGAAGTGAATAAGATTATGAGGGGCATGGACAGGGTGAATAGAAAACAGCCATTTCCCTCAGTCAAAGATTCAGTAACAAAGAAACACAATTTTAAAGTGAAAGGCAGGAGGTTAAGAGGGAGCTGAGGATGATGGGGGTCTAGAATGCTCTGCCTGGGAGGGCAATTAAAGTTTAAAAACACTTGGATAAGCACTTGAAATATCATAACATTCAAGGCTATGGGTCTAGATTGGGAAAGTGGGACTAGTGTAAATTGTAGTGTGTTTCTGGTGGTACAGACTTGATGGGTCGAAAGGCCTGTTCTGTATTGTATGATTGTATGATTTTGTGATTCTATGGGACTTGAAGTAACTCCAAGATGAGTGTGTTACCAGCAGAACAACAGCTGACACACGAACAGCGAATGATGCATAGTCTGCTGTCAACAATTTAGCTCCTGTTTTATCTTCCCACTAGCTCTTTCAGGAGACTATCCCCCTAATACCCTGCAGTCCAATTGAGCATTGATGGCTAATGGCGAAGACTGTGAAAGAATGGCACAACCATTGCTCTGGTTTAATAAAACACAACTTGGGCACGTGAAATGCAGAGGTGCAGATGGTAAGATGAGTTGGGTAATTAACGTGTTCACAGCAGGAATAATGAGGAATTATAATCTGGCAGAGATCTTTATGCCTACTGGGGAACAGTAAAAGTGCTGTTTATGAGGTCCAACAATGTACGAAACCTGGTCAGAATGAAAATTGAAGTTTTACAAATCTTCCGAGATGCCACACTGATGTAGACTGTTATATGCTGGGTCGTCATCATCTACCCCTGGTGAAAGCTACCTTGCTGTCACTATCCTCCTTTCAGCTTGGGATCCAAAGGGCCTGGTTGGTGTGGTGTAGTCAAGGAAAACCACTTGATGGCCCCTTGAGAAAAGATTCTTATTCTAAGACCTTGAATTAGGAATAGGCCACTCAGCCTCTCATTATTCCATATACTTGCCTACACCAATAAACTTTCACCACACCTTGCTTATTAAGGTCCACCTTTGCCTTCAAAGAGTAAAAAGAGCTCTGCTTCCACTTCATTTTCAAAAAGACAGTTCCAAAGATTCATGAGCCTTTGAGAAATAGGCCCTCCTTATCACAACTCAAATGGTTGATGCTTTATTCTGCAACAGTGATCACAAATTAGCGAGTCTTAAGAAGATTTGTAGCTCAGGTTGAGATTCAGGATGTAGGTTTGCTCACTGAGCTGGAAGGTTCATTTCAGTTATTTTGTCACCATACTCGGTAACATCATCAGTGAATCAGTGAGCCTTCGAATGAAGCATTAGTGGTAGAGCCCACTTTCTATTTATGTGTCTGGGTTTCCTTGGGTTGATAATGTCATTTACTGTAGTGGTGTCATTTCCTATGGTAATGTCATTTCCTGTTATTTATCTCAGGGCATGGTAAATGAGCTCCAAGTCAATGTGTTTGTTGATAGAGTTCCGGTCGGAATGCCACACTTCCAGGAATTCTCGTATATGTATCTGTTTGGCTTGTGTTAGGATGGATGTGTTGTCCCAGTTGAAGCGGTGTCCTTCCTCATCTGTATGTAAGGATACTAGTGAGAGAGAGTCATGTCTTTTTGTAGCTAGTTGATGTTCATGTATCCTGGTGGCTAGTTTTCTGCCTGTTTGTCCAATGTAGTGTTTGTTACAATCCTTGCACAATATTTTATAAATGACATTAGTTTTGCTTGTTGTCTGTATAGGGTCTTTCAAGTTCATTAGCTGCTGTTTTAGTGTGTTGGTGGATTTGTGAGCTACCATGATGCCAAGAGGTCTGAGCAGTCTGGCAGTCATTTCCGAGATGTCTTTGATGTAGGGGAGAGTGGCTAGGGTTTCTGGACGCGTTTTGTTTGCTTGTTGAGGTTTGTTACTGAGAAGTTGGCGGACTGTGTTCATTTGGTACCTATTCTTTTTGAATTTATTATTTAGGTGTACGAATAGCAGTGGAAAATCATCTATCCAGTGACTTTCCAGAAACCCTAGCCATGCACGAGAATTCCTGGAAGCATGACATTCCAACCGGAATTCTATCAACAAACACATTGACATGGATCCCATTTACCACCGCCTGAGAAAACCAGCAGGAAATGACATCACCACAGGAAATGACATCACCAGCCCAAGAAAACCCAGACACATAAATAGAAAGCAGTCTATACCACCAGTGCTTCGTCCAGAGGCTCACTGATGATGATACCTAGTGCGGTGATGAAACGTCTGGAATGAACCTTCCAGATCAGCAAGAAAACCTAAATCCAGTGATTACAAGTTCTAGATTCTCCCCAAACAGGAAACATCCTTTCCATCTCTATTTTGTCAAAATCCCCCGGGACCTTATACATTTCAATCAAATCACCTATTCTTCTAAACACCAGTGATACTGCCCTAACCTCTCCAACCTTTCCTCATGAAACAACCTGCCCATTCCAGATAGAGGCAAGTAGACATTCTTTGAACTGTTTTCAATGTATTTACATCCTTCCTTAAATAAGGAGATCAGTGCTGTACACAGTCCTCCAACTTAATCTTGTAAGTGAAGAAACTGTACCAAAGTATCTTTGTATCTATGAAGATGCTATAAATAGTGACTTCTCAATTTATCACTGTATTTATTTGAATAGATGTGAAAGTAAAGCTAATTCAATTCAATTTAGATGTGGTAGCAGAAATGGCCTGTGTAACTGAAACATAACCTTCATATCATTGTATCAATTCCCCTTACATTAAATTGTTATGTTCTGTTAGCTTTCCTAAATGCTTGCTGTACCTGCATAACTAACCTTTTACAGTCCATGCACGAAGATACACAAATCCCTCTACATCTCAGATTATCTCCATTATCTGCATTTCTCCATTTCAATGACATAGTTCTTTTTTATTTTTCTGGCCAAAATGGACAATTTCACATATCCTTATGTTATATGCTAATATACATGTTTTTGTCCACTCTCTTTATTTGTCTTAATTTATGGTCACCTGACATTCTCTTTGGAATTTACTTTCCTATGTTTCATTGCAGCAACCACATCTTTAGTCCCTTTGTCGAAGTGATTTGTCCAAGTGTAGATGGGGCAGTGAGAGGATGTAGTGAATTTATCAGGGAGGTTTTTCATGTGATGAAACAAAGGGATCGGTTAAAGTGTGTCTGCTTTAATGCAAGGAGTGTCAGAAATAAGAGTGACAAACTTAGAGCATGGATCAGCACTTGGGACAATGATTTTGTGGCCATAATGGAGACGTGGGTTTCACAGGGACAGGAATGGTTGATAGATGTTCCAGGGTTTAGAATGTTTAAAACGGGGGGGTTGTAACTTTGCCAATCAGAGAGTGCGTCACAGCTACAAAAACCAAGGTTGTTGAGGAAGGTTTGTCAGTAAGGGTGGAAGTTAGGAACAGCAAGGGAGCACCCACCTCATTGGGGGGTTTTCTACAGCCCCCCAATAGCAGTAGGGAGATCAAAGAGCTAATAGGCCGGAAGATTTTGGAAAAATGCAGATGTAACAGGGTTGTTGTTATGGGTGACTTCAACTTTCCCAATATTGACTGGAATCTCCTTAGTGCAGATGGTTTGGATGGTGCTATTTTTGTCAGCTGTGTTCAGGAGGGTTTCCTTACTCAGTATGTGCACAGGCTGACGAGGGGAAAGGCCATTTTGGATTTGGTGCTCGGCAACAAGCCAGGATAGGTGTCAGATCTCGCAGTGGGAGAACAATTTGGTGACAGTGACCACAACTGCCTCACATTTACTGTAGCTGAAAATGTGTTGCTGGAAAAGCGCAGCAGGTCAGGCAGCATCCAAGGAACAGGAGAATCGACGTTTCGGGCATGAGCCCTTCTTCATGCTCATGCCCGAAACGTCGATTCTCCTGTTCCTTGGATGCTGCCTGACCTGCTGTGCTTTTCCAGCAACACATTTTCAGCTCTGATCTCCAGCATCTGTAGTCCTCACTTTCTCCTCACATTTACTGTAGCCATGGAGAGGGAAAGGAGCATTACCATGGAAAGATATTTAATTGGGGAAAAGGAAATGATGATGCTGTCAGACAGAAGTTGGGAAATACAGATTGGGAGCAATTGTTCCACAGAAAGGGTACAACAGACATGTGGAAACTGTTTAAGGAACAGTTGTTGCGTGTGATGCATAAATTTGTTCCCCTGAGACAGGCAAAAAGGGGTAAGATTAAGAAGCCTTGGATGATGAGAACAGAGGAGCTTCTCGTCAATAGGAAGAAGGCAGCTTACGTAAAGTGGAGGAAGCAAGGATCTAGCGCAGCTTTAGAGGATTACAGGTTTGCTAGAAAGGAGCTCAGAAATGGACTGAGGAGAGCCAGGAGGTGGCACGAGAAAGGCTTGGCAAGAAGGATAGGGAGAATCCAAAGGCAATTTACTCATACGTGAGGAATAAGAGAATGATCAGGGAGAAGGTAGGGCCGATCAGGGATAGCGGAGGGAACTTGTGCATGGAGTCTGAGCAGATAGGGGAAGCCCTAAATGGTTTTTTTTGCTTCGGTTTTCACCAAGGAAAGGAAACTTGTTGTAAATGAAAACTTAGAGGAGCTGGGATACAGGCTTGAACAGATCGAGATTGATGAAGTTTGATGTGCTGGAAACTTTGGAAAACATTAAAATTGATAAGTCCCCAGGGCCAGACCAGATTTACCCTAGACTGCTCTGGGAAGTGAGAAAGGAGTTTGCTAAGCCGCTGGTGAGGATATTTGCCTCCTCACTCTCCACGGGAGTCGTACTGGAGGATTGGAAGGAGGCGAATGTTGTTCCTCTTTTCAAGAAGGGGAATAGGGACATCCTATTGTTTCAGTTAAACGAGGAGACTAGGACCCGTGGACACAGCCTTAGAATTAGAGGGGGTCATTTCAGAACAGAAATGCGGAGACATTTCTTCAGCCAGAGAGTGGTGGGCCTGTGGAATTCATTGCCACGGAGTGCAGTGGAAGCGGGACGCTAAATGTCTTCAAGGCCGAGATTGATAGATTCTTGTTGTCTAGAGGAATTAAGGGCTACGGGGAGAACGCTGGTAAGTGGAGCTGAAATGCGCATCAGCCATGATTGAATGGCGGAGTGGACTCGATGGGCCGAATGGCCTTACTTCCACTCCTATGTCTTATGGTCTTATCCCTGGCAATTACAGACCAGTCAGTCTGTGGTTACCAAGGTTTTGGAAAGAATTCTGAGGCATAGGATTTATGATTACTTGGAAAACCATTCAGCATGGCTTTGCGAGGGCAGGTCATGCCTCACAAATCTTATTAAGTTCTTTGAGGAGGTGACCATACAGGTTGACAAAGGTCAGGCAGTGGATGTGGTGTATTTGGACTTCAGCAAGGCATTTGATAAGGTTTCCCATGGTAGGCTCATTCATAAAATCAGGAAGTATGGGATACAGGCAGATTTGGCTATCTGGATTCAGAATTGATTGGCTGACAGAAGGCAGAGAGTGATTGTAGATGGAAAGTATTCTGCCTGGAGGTCAGTGGTGAGTGGTGTCTCACACGGCTCTGTTGTTGGGCCTCTGCTCTTTGTAGTTTTTATAAATGACTTGGATGAGGAGGTTGAGGGATGGATTAGTAAATTTACAGATGACACAAAGGTTGGAGGTGCCGTTGATAGTATCGAGGGCTATTGCAGGCTGCAGCGTGACATAGACAGGATGCAGAGCTGGGCTGAGAAATGGCAAATGGAATTCAACCTAGATAAATGCGAAGTGATGCATTTTGGAAGACCAAACTTGAATGCTGAATATAGGATTAAAGAGGAACAGTGGGATCCCTCCTTCGATCTCTCAAAGTTACCACTCAAGTGGATAGGGTTGTTAAGAAAGCATATGGTGTTTTGGCTTTCATTAACAGGGGGATTGGGTTGAAGAGCCAGTTTTACTGCAGCCCTACAAGACCCTGGTGTGACCACACTTGGAATATTTTGTCCAGTTCTGGTCACCCTATTATAGGAAAGATAAGGAGGCTTTGGAGAGGTTGCAAAGAAGGTTTACCAGGATGCTGCCTGGACTGGAGGGCTTGTCTTATGACAAGAAGTTGACTAAGCTTGGACTTTTCTGTCTGGAGAGAAGGAGGAAGAGAGGTGACCTGATTGAGGTGTACCGGGTAATGAGAGGTGTGGAGAGAGTTAATAGCCAGAGACTTTCAAAGGGCAGAATTGACTGGCATGAGGGGTCATAGTTTGAAAATATTAGGAGGAAGGTATGGAGGAGATGTCAGAGGTAGGTTCTTTACACAGAGAGTTGTGAATACATGGAATGTGTTGCCAGCTGTGGTGGTGGAGCAGAGTCATTAGGGACATTTAAGCGACTGCTGGACATGCACATGGGCAGCTGTGAATTGAGGGGTGCATAGTGTAGGTTATTTTATTTTAGATTAGAATTAATCCTCGGCACAACATCTTGGGCCAAAGGGCCTGTTCTGAGCTGCACTTTTCTATGTTCTGTGTTCTATGATTTATCTCAATGGTAAAGAGTTGAGGTCCCAGCACTGATCTCTGTAGCAGACACTTGTTGCCTCTTGTTAACCAGAAAAGGACCTATTTATGACTCCTCTGCTTCCTTTTAGTCAGCCAGCCTTCTATACTGAAGGGCTTTTGCCTGAAACATTGACTCTCCTGCTCCTCGGATGCTGCCTGTACTTCTATCCAGGTCAGTATGTTACCAACTACACCGTAACCTTTTATTTTCCACAACAACCTTCAAAGTGGTTATCACTGGACTGGAATGTCATGCATTGTTATTAAAAGTATGGGTTGCTAGTAGATCCACCCCAGTCTATGTTACATTGTCATATGTGCTCCTCAGCATTGACCCATTCACAATCCATCACTTTATACAACATTGAACAATGGTTATCCATCCAAAACACCATATGTCTGCATTATGTATTAATGTGAGATCATTTCAAACCATTTGAGGACTTTGTCGATGGCTCAGGGCCCCAGACAAGAGCAGAGTTGCCACAGAGATGCAGAAGCGAAAGTCTGACATGACAACAATGGAGGAGGCAGGAGGTAAAGGTGCCCACTGCCTTTTGAGAAGTGTGCTGATGTGGCACTCAGAAGGCGAGCAGGGGTCCAGTGAGTGTCTGGTTAATGGTAACTCCCAGGATGTTGATACTGGTGGATTCTATGATGGTAATACCATTGAATGTCAAGAGGCAGTGATTAGATTGTTTCTTCTTGGAGGTGGACATTGCCTTGCACTTGGGTGGCATGAATGTTACTTGCCACTTGTCAGCCCAAACCTGGATATTGCCCAGATCTAGTTGCATTTAAATAGGAATGGTTCAGTATCTGAGGAGCCCCACATGGTGCTGAACATTGTTCATTGTCATTTGCTGCTTATGCTGTTTGGCACACAAGTAGTCTTGTTTGGTGGCTTCACCAGGTTGACGCCTCATCTTCAGGAATGCCTGGTGCTGCTCTTGGCATACCCTCCTGCAGTCTCCATTGAACCAGGATTGATCCCCTGGCCTGATGGTAATGGTTGAGTGAGGGATATACCAGGCCATGAGGTTACAGATTGTGCTGGAGTACAGTTCTGCTGCTGTTGATGGCCCACAGCACCACATTTGGGTCAAATTGTTAGGTTTTAAGGGGCATCTGAAAAGAATTAAGCGATCTTTTTGATTTTGTTTTTTTTTTGTTGTTTATTTCTTTGGATTTCAGTCGTGCTGCTGTTCTTAATCAGAGAAACTTAGCATTTGCCTTGAATTTATTGTGTTTAGCACAGGCTTATCAGACTAACTAAAAAAATTCCTTGGACACCTAATCCAAAGTGCATTACTGATATTTACTCACATTAGAACCCATCAGCCATTCCTTAATGTGTTGTGTTAAATTTTGTCTAATCCTCAATGAATACTATCAATCTCATTCAACATTTGTTGATGAATTACCAGATATTGCTAATTAAACAATGCAATAATTATCTTCTGTTGACTGCAATGTATAATTTAGTGAGCTAGTTATTTAAATACCAAACTAGATGACAGTCAGTCTTCATAGACTGACTTTGTGCAAACACGGTCACAATAAAATGCCAGCAGAGAGATAAATAGTAGTCAAGAGACCAGAGATGAATTGTCAATCAAGTGAACTGCTCCCCATTAAACTGGCCCAGAGGTGAGTTATAAATTCAATCAGTATGATGAGCATTCTTGAGTCAAATAAGTGTTTCTGCCTGGTACAGCACATAAACACAGCTTGGCCAGAACCATGGGTTCAAGTCCCACCAGCTCCAGAGGTGGCTGAGACGTTTGAGTAAAATATTTACAAACATCAATTCTGCTTCTAATTTGAGTGTGCTATCATGCTATATTTTCCAACATAGGGATCTTATATGGGACTCCCACCTGCCTCAATTGTCTGAGCTCTTCCAATGGAAGACTTTCCCATCATAGCAGCAGATGAGAATTTTTGAGCCTCTCTGGAGACCAATGTGATGTCTTTGCCTCCAGCAAAGGATTTTACCTGATCTGGCAAAGCTTAATCCATCCTTCGTTACATGAGGAACCAGGACATGGTATTGAAGAATCCAACAGAAGCATCCTATTGCTCATTAGTCTGTATAAATACTAATTTCATGGACACATCAGTGTCTGGGCACACATTAAGCTATCAGGTTACAATACATTTACTAGCGTGTCATGCATGAAGTGATCTGAAGTTTGATGGAGAATGTGATCTTTATACCCTCAGGTCACATCCTTTGATCCAATGACAATACCGTGAACAAGTCTCTTAAAGGTGCATTGTCCTAATCACCATGAGGAATATGACAAGAATTTTCTGTGAGTTATTATAAGGGAAACAGAGTTATCAAATGAATTACATCTTGTACCCTTCTGTGTGAAAGACTTGAGATTTTTGTTTCTTGTTTACTCATGGGATGTGGGCATCCCTGTCTAGGGACTTAATGCCCCACAGGCAATTAGGAATGGGCAGTTAAGAGTCAGTTACATTTCTGGGTTGGTCATGTATGTCAGACTGGGTAAGGATGGCAGATTTCCTTCCCAACAGGGCATTAGTGAACCAGATGGGTTTTTAAAACAATCAACTATGGTTGATCGACCAACCAACTGTAACTGCAGCTGTACAAAACTCTGGTGCAGCTGCACTTAGAGTATTGTGTACAGTTCTGGTCACCGCATTATACGAAGGACGTGGAAGCTTTGGAAAGGGTTCAGAGGAGATTTACTCGAATGTTGCCTGGTATGGAGGGAAGGTCTCACAAGGAAAGGTTGAGGGACTTGAGGCTGTTTTCGTTAGAGAGAAAAAAGGTGAGAGACGACTTAGTTGAAACATATAAGATAACCAGAGGGTGAGATCGGGTGAACAGTGAGAGCTTTTTTCTGAGGATGGTGATGGATAGCATGAAGGGCATAGCTTTAAATTGAGGGGTGATAGATATAGCACAGATGTCAGAGGTAGTTTTTTTTACTCAGAGAGTGGTAGGGGCATGGAATGCACTGCCTACCACAGTTGTAGACTAGCCAACTTTACGCGCATTTAAATGGTCATTGGATAGGCATATGGATGAGAATGGAATAGTGTCGGATAGATGGGCTTCAGATTGATTTCACAATATGGCGCAACATGGAGGGCCGAAGGGCCTGTACTGCACTTAAATTAGTTGAACATAGAACATTAATCTGACTGACCTGTTGCAGTACTTCAGCTTTTTTTATTGTTTTAAATCACATCTAGGTTTAAATGAATACATTTATTACATATTTTGTATAATTTAGTCTGTGATGCACGAAGATTCTCGAGAAGATAGAATTGTTCCCATTCTGAAGACAAGGTAAAGGGAGATTTAACTAATGGACAAGTTTGACAGTAAATAAGAGGAAACAGTTTCTAGTGGAAGAAAGGTCAGTGTCCAGAGGGTTACAGACTGAAGTGAATTAGAAGAAGCAGAGAGGAGAAGAGGAGTTGATCTTCACACGTCCAATATGATTTTGCATTAAACGCTCCAACGATTTATCACTGTCTGCTACACAAGAAGCCAATTAAGTGTAATTAATCTCAAAATATACTTTGTACTATTGCTGATATTTGCTTGCATTTTTCAACATTAATATAACCAAGGGTCCTGAGACAGCACCTTCCAAATCCACGATCACTACCATCTAGAATGACAAGGGCAGCAGATACATGGGAACACCAGCCCCTGCAAGTTCCCCTCCAACCCCAACCCACCCTGACTTGGGAATATGTACCGCCTTCACTCCTCCACAGTTGCTCTGCCAGCATTTACAATCTCCCTTTCTATACTGTAAGTAATCTAATCTAATCTAATCTAATCTAATCTAACAGCACGGTGACTGCCCTGACACCTTAAGAACTGCAGTAGGTCAAGAAGGCAACTCACCACCACTCTCCCCAGGGCAATGAGGCAAGGGCAATAAATGCTGCCCCATGCCAGCAAACCCCTAGGAAAGGGAAAAAAGAATAAAATTGTTCTACTCTTAAATTACGTTCAATTGGGGTCACTCAATAAAAATCACAACTGAAATACAGACCAATCTTGATGCCCGGAATGAGATTTCCACCAATGAAGCAGCAGAACAGCCTGGTTCTAAATCCTCACCAGGATCACAAACTGAATGAATGAGAGGATAACGGTTATATGTAAGCTTCAGTCTGAATTGCAGGGGCCAGTTCTGTCAGTCAGATTTTCAGGACCATAGAATTGTCTGGGACTCTGTCGTTGTTGGCTGGATATTAACCTCAAGGTCACCACATGTCAGGCAAGGGGAGAGATTGAGAAGGAGAGTCCTTCATGGTAACCTCAGCAGGTGTAGGAACTGTACCGACTCTGTTGGCAATACTCTGTGTTGCAAAGCAATGTCACTGATGTGGAACAGAAAACAGGTGTATGCCAAGATCTCAAATTTCCAGGTCTTGTTCCCAGGTTATACTGAAGTTCAGGGCTGCCCATCCACGTACAGAAATTCCATCCTTAAACGTGAAATTGAAAAGGAATGAGGGAGGATTGCAGTAATCTGACAGGATTGTACTCTTTCAGGCCAAGGCTATGCCAGGTGCTGACGGACAAAGCAGTTCTGTATGGTTTGTGCACGCAGTGTAACAGCATAATCCCTTCAGCTGAGGCTTCTCACCCTCTTGTGATTTCAAAGAATCTTGTATGGTACTCAGTGCAGATCATTAATGATTCCTGAACAAGGGCTTATGCCCAAAACGTCATTCTCCTGTTCCTTTGATGCTGCCTGACCTGCTGCGCTTTTCCAGCAACACATTTTTAAGCTCTGATCTCCAGCATCTGCAGTCCTCACTTTCTCCTAGATCATTAATCAGTCAGTTACCCAGATTTCCAGTAACGCTCCAAAGGAGCTCTGTCCTCTGGGTGCCAATGCTTCTCAAATAACAGTTTGCAACATATCTCATCCATGAAACAGCTAAAGGTCAACACATTACAGCAGGGTTCATTAACACCACAGGCAGAAACCCACCATCCTCAGCACAAACAGCCAATGGTAACATTTCCAGCATGGTGCCCCTGCCATGCACTGATAGCTGCCAGGAATGTGATCTGGAAAGGTGACATTGGAGTAGGTGACGATCCTGAGCATCCATCCCGATATGGGTCTGCCTCCCAGAAGGCAGTACCATATGAGCTACATTGAGTTTCCATCCTCCCACTCCTGATCAATGGGGCTTGACTGGATGGTGTGGTGAGGATCATTCATCTTGTGGGAGGATCTAGAACTAGATCTAGAGACCACTGTTTTAAAATAGCAGTTGTCCATATAAGACAATGGTTAGATGAATTTCTTTTTCACAGAAATATCAAAACTCAAATAGGCTCATAGACATTCACAGCACAGAAAGAGATCATTTTGGGCACCAAGATTTGACTAACTCATCCCATTTTCCAGCCCTTTGCCTACAGCCTTGGACGCCATGGTAACACAAGTGAATATCTGAATACTGCTTCAATGTTACAAGAGTTTCTGACTCAACCACTCTTTAAGGCAGAGAGTTCCCTCCACCATCTCAGCAAAACTAATTCCATGTCAACTCTCCTATTAGCTTTCTATCACCAACCATAAATTTATGCCACCTGTTTATTGCCCCTATACTAATGGAAAATGTGTCTTCCTATCTAAACTATATATGCTCCTGTTATTCTTATACACCTCTATATCAGATCCAGCCCCAGCAGCATCCTGGTCACTCTCCTCTGCACCTTCCCTAGCACAACCACATGCTTCCTACAATGTGGTGACCAGGACTGCACACAGTACACCAGTTAAGGCCATAAGACCATAAGAGGCACAGTGGCTCAGTGGTTAGCACTGCTGCCTCATAGCACTAGGATCCCAGGTTTGATTCCAGCCTCGGGTTGCTGGCTGCGTAGAGTTTGCACATTCTCCCCGTGTCTGCGTGGGTTTCCTCCCACAGTTCAAAGATGTGCAGGTCACGTGAATTGGCCATGCTAAATTGCCCATAGTGTTCGGTCCATCATTGAGAGGGAAATGGATCTGGCTGGGTTACTCATCGGAGGGTTGGTATTGACTGGTTGGGCCAAAGGGCCTGTTTCCACACTGTGGAGAATCTAATATAAATAGGAACAGGAGTAGGCCATTGAGCCTGTTCTGCCATTTAGTAAGATCGCGGCTGATCCTACATTCCTCATGTCACTTTCCTATGTCTTCCTCTTAACCCTGAATTCCCGACTGATCAAGGATCTATCAATCTCAGCCTTAAACTCACAATAGGACTTTGCCCCCACCGCTCTCTGTGGCAAGTTCCAAAGACTCTCAACCCTCTGAGGGAAGTAATTCCTCCTCATCTCAGCCATGATCCTGTTGATTGCAGAGCAAGCTGAAGAAGCTGAATTTTCTCAGCTTTGTCCCTGTCGTCCCTGAAGAATTCTTTATGTTATAGTTAGATCTCCTCCCATTCTTCTAAATTCCAATGAGTAAACTCTCAATCTGTTTAGCTTTTGCTCAAAATGCAATCCTTCCAAACTGGGGATCATCCTAGTGAACCTTGTCTGAACTGTCTCTGGTAAAATAATCTTTCCTTAAAATAAGGGACCAAACTGCTGACAGTACCCCAGCTGTGGTCTCCCCAGCACCTTGTCTAGTTGCAGTAAGACTTCCCTACTCTTAGATTCCAACTCCCCTTGAAATAAGGCCCAATATTCCATGAGTCTTCCTGATTACCAGCTTTCTGTGTTTCATGTACAAGTCACCCCAAGCCCTTTTGCGTTGCAGATTTCTGCAGTTTTGTTCAATTTAAGTAATATTCTGTTCTTTTGTTTTCTCTTCCAAAGTGAACAGGTTTACAATTTCTCACATTATACTCAATTTGTCACGTTTAAACTGTATCTATCACACAAGTTGCTTTTCCACCAATTTTTATGTCATCTGCAAATTTCACTTCCATTCTCTCTGTCAATAATATATATTGTAAGCAGTTATGATCCCAGCATTGATCCCTGTGGAATCCCACTGGTCATGGGTCATCAAGCTGAAAAATAATCCCTTATCCCTACTCGCTGTCTCCTGCCCATAAGCCATTCCAACATTGTGAACTCTCATCTTTTGACTTAACCTTTCATGAAATACCTCATCAGAGGCCTTCTGGCAAAGAAAACAAGACATCTACTGGTTCCCGTCTTTCCATTCTGGTTGAGACTTTCTCAAAGAAGTTTAATAAATTAGTCAGGCATGATTTCCCTTTCATGAAGCCATACTGACTCTGCTTGACTAGATTATGGTTTTTCCCAATATTCTGCTATTGCTTCCTTAATAACTGATTCCAATATTTTTCCAACAATAGATGTCAGGTGGATTGGCCTACAGTTACCTGCTTTTGCGCTCCCTCCCTTTTTGAATAGGGATGTCACATTCACAGTTTTCCAATCATAGAACATAGAACATTACAGCGCAGTACAGGCCCTTTGGCCCTCAATGTTGCGTCAACCTGTGGAACTAATCTGAAGCCAATCCAACCTACACTTTTCCATTCTCATCCATATGCCTATCCGATGGCCATTTAAATGCCCTTAAAGTTGGCGAGTCTACGACTGTTGCAGGCAGTGCGTTCCACACCCCTACTACTTTCTGAGTAAAGAAACTGCCTCTGCCATCTGTCCTATATCTATCACCCCTCAATTTAAAGCTATGTCCCCTCGTGCTAGCCATTGCCATCAGAGGAAAAAGGCTCTCCCTGTCCACCCTATCTAACCCTCTGATTATCTTATATGTCTCAATTAAGTCATTTTTCAACCTTCTTCTTTCTAATGAAAGCAGCCTCAAGTCCCTCAGCCTTTCCTTGTAAGACCTTCCCTCCATACCAGGCAACATCCTAGTAAATCTCCTCTGAACCCTTTCCAAAGCTTCCACATCCTTCCTATAATGTGGTGACCAGAACTGTATGCAATACCCCAAGTGTGACCACACCAGAATTTTGTACAGCTGCAACATGGCCTCATGGTTCCGAAACTAATCCCTCTACTAATAAAAGCTAACACACCGTATGCCTTCTTAACAACCCTATCAACCTGGCTGGCAACTTTCAAGGATCTATGTACCTGGACACGGAGATCTCTCTGCTCATCTCCACTACCAAGAATCTTACCATTAGCCCAGTACTCTTTATTCCTGTTGCTCAACTTCCAAAGTGAATCACCTCACACTTTTCTGCATTAAACTCCATTTGACACCACTAGGTCCAGTTCTGCAGCTTATCTATGTCCCTTTGAAAACTGCAACTTCTTTCAGCACAATCCACAACTCCACCAATCAGAGTGTCGTCCATAAATTTACTAACTCATCCTTCTACACCCTCATCCTGGTCATTTATGAAAATGACAAACAGCAGTGGCCCCAAGACAGATCCTTGCGGTTAACCACTAGTAACTGAACCCCAAGATGAACATTTCCCATCAATCACTACCCTCTGTCTCCTTTCAGTTAGCCAATTTCTAATCCAAACCATCAAATCACCCTCAATCCCATGCCTCTGTATTTTGTGCAATAGCCTAGCGTGGGGAACCTTATCGAATGCCTTACTGAAATCCATATGCACCACATCAATCACTTTACTCTCATCCACCTGTTTGGTCACCACCTCAAAGAACTCAGTAAGGTTTGTGAGGGATGACCTCCCCCTCACAAAACCGTGTTGACTATCCCTAATCAACTTATTATTTTTTAGATGATTAACAATCCTATCTCTTATAACCTTTTCTTAAATGTGATCCACAACCGAAGTAAGGCTCACTGGTCAAGAATTACCAGGGTTGTCTCTACTCCCCTTCTTGAACAAGGGGACAACGTTTGTTATCCTCCGGTCTTCTGACAGTAGTCCTGTAGACACTATTCCTGTAGACACTATTCCTGTAGACAATGACGACATAAAGGTCAAAACCGAAGGCTCTGCAATCTGCTCCCTGGCTTCTCAGAGAATCCTCGGATAAATCCCATTCAGCCCAAGGGACTTATCTAACTTCATACTATCCAGAATTGTTAAAACCTCCTCCTTGTGAACCTGAATCCCATCTACTCTAGTAGCCTGTATCTCAGTATTCTCCTCAACAACATTGTCTTTTCCCAGTGTGAATACTGAGGAAAAATAGTCATTTCGCACTTCCCCTATCTCCTCTGACTCTATGCACAACTTCCCACTACTGTCCTTGATTGGCCCTAATCTTACCCTCGTCATTCTTTTATTCCTGACATACCTGAAGAAAGCTTTAGGGTTTTCCTTGTTCCTATCTGCCAATGATTTCTCATGTCCCCTCCTGGCTCTTTGTGTCTTTCATGGCTGACTTGTAACTCTCAAGCACCTTAACTGAGCCTTCAAGTCTCATCCTAACATAAGCCTTCCTCCTCTTGACAAGAGGTTCAATGTCTTTAGTAAAACACGGCTCCTGCACCGACCACTTCCTCCCTGCCTGACCAGTACATACTTGTCAAGGACATGCAGTAGCTGTTCCTTGAATAAGCTTCACATTTCTATTGTGCCCATCCCCAGGAGTTTCCTTCCCCATTCTATGCATCCTAAATCTTGCCTAATCGCATCATAATTGCCTTTCCCCTAGCTATAACTCTTGCCCTGCAATATATACCTGTCCCTTTCCATTGCTAAAGTAAACATAATCGAATTGAGATCACTATCACCAAAGTGCTCACCTACCTCCAAATCTAACACCTGGCTGAGTTCATTCCCCAGTACCAAATCCAATGTGGCCTTGTCCCTTGTTGGCCTGTCTGCATATTGTGTCAGGAAACCCTCCTGCACACATTGGACAAAACTGACCCATCTAAAGTACTTGAACTAGAGTATTTCCAGTCAATATTTGGAAACTTAAAGACCCCCGTAACAACTAGCCTGTTACTCTCGCTCCTAACCAGAATCATCTTTGCTATCCTTTCCTCTCCAATTCTGGAACTATTCGGAGGCCTATAGAAAACTCCCATTAGGGTGACCTCTCCTTTCCTGTTTCTAACCTCAGTGTACAAGTCCTCAAACATCCTTTCTGCCACCTAATACTGTTCTTGACTAACAATGCCACACCTCTCCCTCTTTTACCATCTTCTCTGTTCTTACTGAAACATGTAAATCCCAGAACCTGCAACAACCATCCCTGTCCCTGCTCTGTCCATGTCTCTGAAATGACCACAATATCGAAATCCCAGGTACCAACCCATGCTGCAAGTTCACCCACCTTATTCCGGATGCTCCTGGTGTTGAAGTTAACACACTTCAAACCACCTTCCTGCTTGCCAGTGCACTCTTGTGAACTTGAAACCTTATTTCTGGCCTCGCTACTCTCAACCTGCTAGACACTGCAACTACAATCCTCTGGTAATTCTCCAGAATCCAAGGATTTTTGTAAAATTGCAACCAATGCAAGAAACTATCTCTGTATCTATTTATTTTAGGATGCTAAGATACAAGCCATCAGGCCAGGGGACTTACCTGCATTTAACTCCATTGGTTTGTCTAACCACCATTTCATATCTTTCCAGCATAATCTCCTTCCTTTTGTGTTCGATGACATGGCTTAAAAAGGCAAGTATCCCTTATGCCTTCTTAACCACCTCGACCTGCCCTGTTACCGTCAGGGATCAGTAAGGACCGTGGATGTTGGAAGTCAGAGTCACTAGATGTGAAGCTGGAAGAGCACGGCAGGTCAGACAACATCTCGGACTGAAACCCTTTGCTCCTTGGATGCTGTCTGACCTGCTGTGCTTTCCCAGCTTCACATCTATTGACCTTCAGGGATCTGTGGACATCATGTCAACATCCCTCGTGATCTTCAGCTTTCCAGGGTCTTACTATTCATAATGTAATCTTGCTTTATTCACCCTCTCCAAGTACACTTTTCCAGGTTGAATTCCATTTGACACAGTCCTGCCTAGCTGACTAGTCTGTTGATATCTTGCTGCAGTTCTGCCCACTATTTATCATTCCACCAATTTTCACGTCATCTGCAAACATCTTGAGCACAGCTCAAACATGTAAATCCAAATCATCAATCTATACCACAAACAGCAATGGCCCAAGTTCCCAGCCCTGAGGGCAGCTCGGTGGTTAGCACTGCTGCTTCACAGCGCCAGGGAGCCAGGTTCGATTCCTTCCCTGGGTGACTGTCTGTGTGGAGTTTGCACATTTTCCCTGTGTCTGGATGGGTTTCCTCCGGGTGCTCCAGTTTCTTCCCACAGTCCAAAGACGTGCAGGTCAGATGAATTGGCCATGCTAAATTCCCCACAGTGTTAGGTGCATTAGTCAGGCGTAAATATAGGGTAGGGAAATGAGTCTGGGTGGGTTACTCTTCAGAGGTTCAGTGTGGACTTGTTGAGCCAAAGGGCCTGTTTCCATACTGTAGGGAATCAATTCTTAAATCCATTGAACTCTCTGCCTCAAAGGGCAGTAGAAGCAGAGTTAATGAATAATTTTAAGGCAATATTAGCAAGTGGGTGAAGGGTTATTGCGGATTTGTTGGGAATGTGGAATACCATCTTACTGAATGGCAGGGTGAGTTCAAGGAGGCTGAGTGGCCTACTGCTGCTACTGATTTACCTGTTGGAATGTATTTTTGCAACCCATGAATGTGAAATGTTGCACTGATGTCAAACCTTATGCCCAAAACGTCAACTCTCCTGTTCCTCAGATTTACCTGAACCACTGTGCTTTTCCAGTGCCACTCTTTTTGACTCATGAACTAGAAACCAATTATCAATAACAAAGGTCCTCTGCCCATCAACACAATGTGACTGGTTGGCAGGTGGCTGACAGCTTGGGCAGAGAGAAATTAGTCAGACCAGAAGAGAAACCATACAGTGTGTAGCACTCTGAAGAAAGAACTATTTTTTTTCTCTCAGTTCTCCACAGTAAGCCACTTTAAAACCAGTTTACATTTCCCTCAGCAGATGCTGCAAATTGTAACTTTGAATTGGATGAATTAGAGGCCTTTCATAAATGAACCAGCCACCCTGTGCCTCTTATAAACCAGTTAAAACTTTCAAAATCAGGGAGATCAGGGAGAAACCTTTGTAGCAGCAAGAACCAACCCAATAGATCGAGTGAACAAAGACTATGGAATTTTTCCCATATTTCCCTTCACCCATGTGCATCTTTTTATTTCTTATTTATATCTGACTGTGAATATGTAAAAGGGAGTTTTTAAGGGGTTTAGAGTTATAATTTATAGAGTTTACTTAATTTAGTTTAATTGTTTACCTATAGCTAGAATCTAATGATGTGTAATAATTAATTGTTCTTGCTCAGTACAAAAGTTGGGTCTGGAAACCAGTAATTTGGAGATTTTGCTTGTTTCCTTTCAAAGCTTTAGTTTTTGTGATGATTCTGGGAATATCACGGTTCAATTTCCAACATGCTATCCCAGTGAGGGGATGGAAGAATGGTGGGACTCACTTGAAGCACTGAATGGTTCCATGTGGTCCTAAATATCACACAAATGGTTTTGATGCAAACAAGGGAACATTAAAGGTAGCAATTCTCATGTGAACCAGTACCAAGTCTAATGAATTCTGAGTTTTTACTGAATTCATCTCTCAGTCCTTTTTCTTTCTCAAGTTGTATTTAATTTATCTTAAATCACTTCTTCATGTTGTTTATTTTAATTTAATATTGTTTATCACTCATTTTAGACCTTTGTTGAGATTTAATAAAGTCAAAGGGCTCACAGGATTTTAAAATCTCTTGTTCAGCTCCACCTCAATCTCATCATCGATTGAATGTAGCTAATCCTTCATCCTTCATGCTTCATGACTCCTGTACCGTTTGCTCCTTGCTGTTATGTTCTAATCATCTCGTCGTGATGTTTGCTGATTGAGGGCCATTCATCTTGCCACTACATTACGGTCACATCATATTTTACACCACAGGAACAGCTCTGTGGTACCCTGGCCCAAACTGGTCCGTGTGCTCAGTATGAGTCTCCTTTTCATCTCAACCTTATCCTTCTGTATTGTTCTCTAGCTTCCCTTTAAATGGTCACATTGCAATATTTTTAAAATGCATGAAACTTGTAAACATTCATTTCCAGGAATACTTTGCTTTGTTCATATAAGTAGCCCATCAATTCAGTATGCAGGTACACCAAGCAATTAGAAATTCAGATTTGGCCTTATTAGAAAAAAGTTTCAAGTGTATGGTTAAACGAGCCTCACTACCTCTGTCCTGGTCTTTGGTGAAATCTGACCTGGAATACTTTGTGCAGTATTTGGCCCCCAAATGTAAGAAAAGATAGATTGGAATTGGAGGCAGCACAATGAAGATTCATGAAATCGACCACAGTGATGACAGGGTTTACTACTGATGAAATTAAAAATCACACAACACCAGGTTATAGCCCAACAGGTTTGTTTGGAAACTCAAGCTTTCAAGGCCTACTTCAACCACCTGATGAAGGAGCAGCGCTTCGAAAACTAGTGCTTCCAAATAAACCTGTTGGACTATCACCCGATGTTGTGATTTTTAACTTGGTCCACCCCAGTCCAACACCAGCTCCTCCAAATCATGACTACTGATGAAAGGGTGAGTAAATTGGATGTAGGCTGTTTGGGATCTCATTCAAATACTAACGGTTATGAATGGGTTTGACAGGGTAGATCCCTTTTACTGAGAGCTTGTTTCCTCAGCTGAGGAACCTAGAACACATGGGTCCAGTGACAGGGTAAGGAGCCAGTCACTGAGCTGAGGAGAAGTTGCTGTCACAAAGGGGCTGTGGAGTCTCCTTCATTAAATATATTTAAGGCTGGGACAGACAGATTTTCAGTCTCTTGGGGAATAAAGGGATATGGGAGTGGGCTAGCAAAGGGAATTGAAGCCCAGAATCAGCCGTTGAATGGCAGAGCAGTCATGATGGGCTGAATGGTCTGCTCCTGCTTTGTTTGCTTATGTTCTTGCCATTGAAAGATGACCTGTTGTCGATATAAGTGGACAAGAGCACCATCTATTTGGATTCCTCCAAATCCTGGTTTATTGCAGGCAATACTCCTGTCTGAGATAAAGCAGGATCGAGTCAATGTTCAGGCATCAGAGAGAAGAATTTTATTGGAAATTTCTACATTGTCGATTTCTGAACCTGAAATCTTTAAGAATTGTATTCTGCAATTGGATGATGGCATGTATTCAGCAACGTGTATTCAGATGGTTGCTGAGTGAGAATCTGCGAAAAAAGCCATTTGCTAAATCTCTCATGTTATTGAAAAACTGCTCAAATTACCTCCAAAAGAAGAAGTTGAAACAAGTTATTCCCCCTTTCTACAACCTGTCCTCAGCTGTGATGTTCCCCGTGTTCTTAAAAGATATTTTCACTTCTTTGGGGAAATGATGAAAGGCAAAGTAATTGAAATGGGTGAGAAATTGTTTAAATTCCAGCTGGACTGTGACTGCCCCTGAGTCTACCTCTGCTGAAATGAAAATGATAACGTGTGAATAAAAGACGTCTGTTCCAAATCCATTATTAAATATCAAACACTGCAACTTCTGTAAATGGAACACTGTTCAATTTCTATTCCATTCTTATTCGTTCTCAGCATCCGATGTTTTACCTCATCACCATTGACTCATCAACAATGGCCTGGCACTGAAGCACTGATATTGCAAAGACTAAAATTGAATCAAATGAAAACCAAAAGTAAAGCTCACTGTTAACTGTGATAAAATTCAAATCTCACTGAGAGTACTTCCGCACACAAAGGTCTTGTCATAGCCAATGGATGTTCTGCTGTCTATATCTGGACAATGGTCAATATAAAGTCGAGAGAGTGTGGTGCTGGAAATGCACAGCAGCTCAGGCAGCATCCGATGTTTCCAACATCTGCAGTCCTCATTTTCTTCAATGGACAATATGAACCCTGCTGTCCGTATCTAAACCCACAACTGGTTCTATTCACTCATTATCCTTTTCTCATCAGCTTATATTGGCTTCAGGTCCAACAATATCTTGTGTTTAAGATTCTCACTGGTATTCAAATCTCTTCCTGGTGCTGTCCCTCCCATTTCCTGTAATCCCCTGCACACTTCCAATCCCAAGGTGTGTGCTCCTCCATTTCAGGCCTCTTCTCCTTCCCTCACTTGCTTCACTACATCAGTGGTGACTGGGCGTTCCGTTGCCTGAGTGCTCAGCTATGGAATTCCTACGCTACACCTCTTGAAGATTCCCTGTCTCTATCAGTCCTCTCCCTTAAAAGTTTATTTAAATTGAATTTTGTTGATTAAGCTTTCCTTTATGGAATTCTTTCCTGAAGTCTATATAAACCAAATCCACTCCATTCCTTTCCCTTATCAACTGGGCTGTTGGTTAGCTCATTTGGCTGCATTAGAGACAAAAAGCTGCAGATGCTGAAATCCAAAGTAGACAGGCAGGAGACTGGGGGAACACAGCAAGGCAGGCAGCATCAGGAGGGACAGGCAGGAGGCTGGGTGAATGCAGCAAGCCAGGCATCAGGAGGGACAGGCAGGAGGCTGGAAGAACACAGCAAGGCAGGCAGCATCAGGAGGGACAGGCAGGAGGCTGGAGGAACACAGCAAGGCAGGCAGCATCAGAGGGACAGGCAGGAGGCTGGAGGAACACAGCAAGGCAGGCAGCATCAGGAGGGACAGGCAGGAAGCTGGAGAAATACAGCAAAGCAGGCAGCATCAGGAGGTGGCGAAGTCAATGTTTCGGGTATAACCAAAATGACACCAAAATTGGAGGAGTAGTGGACAGTGAAGGTTACCTCAGAGTATGATGGGATCTTGATGAGATGGGCCAATGGGCTGAGGTGTGGCAGATTGAGTTTAATTTAGATAAATGTGAGGTGTTGCATTTGGAAAAGCAAATCTTAGCAGGACTTATACACTTAATGGTAAGGTCCTAGGGAGTGTTGCTGAACAAAGAGACCTTGGAGTGCAGGTTCATAGCTCCTTGAAAGTGGAATCGCAGGTAGATAGGATAGTGAAGAAGGTGTTTGGTATGTTTTCCTTTATTGGTCAGAGTATTGAGTACAGGAGTTGGGAGGTCATGTTGCAGCTGTACAGGACATTGGTTAGGCCACTGTTGGAATATTGTGTGCAAAACTGGTCTCCTTCCTATCAGAAAGATGTTATAAAACTTGAAAGGGTTCAGAAAAGTGTTACACAGATGTTGCCAGGGTTGCAGGATCTGAGCTACAGGGAGAGGCTGAACAAGCTGAGGCTGTTTTCCCTGGAGCGTCGGAGGCTGAGGGGTGACCTTATGGAGGTTTATAAAATCATGGAGGGCACAGATAGGGTAAATAGACAAGGTCTTTTCCCTGGGGTTGGGGAATCCAGAACTAGAGGGCATAGGTTTAGGAGAAAGATATAAAGGGACCTATGGGGCAACTTTTTCACACAGAGGGTGGTGCATGTATGGAACAATTTGCCAGAGGAAGTGGTGGAGGCTGGTACAATGACAACATTTAAAATGGGATGGGTATATGAATAGGAAAGGTTTAGAGGAATATGGGCCAAGTGGTGGCAAATGGGACGAGATTAGGTTCGGATATCTGGCCGGCATGGATGAATTGGACCGAAGGGTCTGTTTCCTTGCTGTACATCTCTATGATTCGATGACTGTAACCCTTCTTCAGGACTGACTGGATGGCGGGTTTGGAATATTGCTAACCGTGTGGGTTCAGTTCCTGAACTGCATCAAGTTACTGGAAAGGACTTTCCATCTCCTCCTCTCACATTACCTCAGATGTGGTGACACTCATGTTCAACAACCACCAGTCACCTCTTTCTCTCTAATGAGAGCGAAGGGCTGTGGTGACTTTGCTTTTACAATTATTCCCTCAAAGCATTCTGTCAAGTAAATCAAACATGATCTAAGTTTACAGAATCCTGGCCACATGTTTACATATTGGTGCATATTATTAGTATTTGTCTTCTGGAAATGTCCTGGGACT
Source organism: Chiloscyllium plagiosum (assembly GCF_037043375.1). NCBI lineage: Eukaryota > Metazoa > Chordata > Chondrichthyes > Orectolobiformes > Hemiscylliidae > Chiloscyllium > Chiloscyllium plagiosum. Next base: position 5,027,965 of record NW_028270149.1, on the reverse strand, counting down.
GAAACAAGGGAACACTTGTTATCCTGGGCTGATGTGGCTCAGTGACTTACATCGATGTAAAATGGGCAGTCCTCCAATCTTTAAGCACATCTCTTATTTTGAGGCAAGTTTCAACTATTGAAATTGGTTCCTACTCAATGCAGACTCATCTTTGTAGACAGTCTTGCCTATTCACAGCTGTGTGAGGAAATATCCTGCTGATCTTGAATCTCCAACAAATGATGACAGAGTCAATTTGCACACGGGTTTTCACAAGGGCAAAGTTCACAACGTATTCCTTAATCGATAAGGAGTCTCTACATCAATAAAATAAACATTGAAAAATGTTGACCTTGTTCATTTACTAAAATCCTAGGTCAAGGATTAAACACTACACTTATAACAACAAGAGAAAATAACCAGTTACATAGAAAAAAAGATTGCCATTTAAAATAAGGTTTTTGACATCTACTAGGCATCTCAAATGATTGAGGTATGTCTGAGATGTCATCATTGTTGTTATACGGGAAATGGCTGCTGCCAGTTTAGGCACAGCAAGATCACACAGAGGCAATATGGCCGAGCACATTGAACACAAGTTCACTTCTATCTCCTGATCATGTCAGAGAATTGTTACATCCAGGCCAAAAGGGCTCTAGTCTAATGTCTCATTCAATCAGCTTTACGTCCAATAGTGCAGCACTCCCTCTACTGACCCTCCAACAGTGCAGCACTCCCTCATCACTGATCCTTCGATAGTGTGGCATTCCCTTAGTACTGATCTTCCAACAGTGCAGTGTTCCCTTAGGACTGACCCTCCGACAGTGCTGCACTCCCTCAGCACTGACCCTCCAACAGGTAAGCATTCCCTCAGTACTGACCCTCCAACAATGCAGCACTCCCTCAGCACTGGCCCTCCGACAGCATAGCATTCCCTCAGTACTGACCCTCTGACAATGCAGCACTTCCTCGGCACTAACCCTCTGACAGTGTGGCATTCCTTCAGTACTGACCCTCCAACAGTGCAGTGCTCCCTGAGTACTGATCCGCTGACAGTGCAGCACTCCCTCAACACTGACTGTCCTACCATGCGGCACTTTCCGAGTAAAGACCCTCTGACAGTGCAGCACTCCCTCAGCACTGACCCTCAGACCGTGCGGCACTCCCTCAGCACTGACCGTCCGACTGTGCGGCACTTCCTCAGCACTGACCCTCAGACCGTGTGGCACTCCCTCAGCACTGACCGTCCGACTGTGCGGCACTCCCTCAGCACAAGCCCTCTGACAGTGCGGCACTCCCTCAGCACTGACCCTCTGACAGTGCGGCACACCCTCAGCACTGACCCTCCGACAGTGTGGCACTCCCTCAGCACTGACCTTCTGGCAGTGCGGCACTCCCTCAGCACTGACCCTCTGGCAGTGCGGCACTCCCTCAGCACTGACCCTCTGGCAGTGCGGCACTCCCTCAGCACTGACCCTCTGACAGTGCGGCACTCCCTCAGTACTGACCGTCCGACCGTGCAGCACTCCCTCTGCTCTACACTGGAGTGTCAGCAGTAATCTTTAAAAAAAAATTAAATAATCCATTCAGTGATATAATGACACAAGACTGGCAAATGTGGGAATGTGAAGCCAGGTGCACTGGCTCAGAGCTCGGAACACTACCTAAGAACACACCGTAAGATTGCAGATTTGAAATGAAAACCTGTGCCTCCCTGTGCTGTCACTGAATTGGTTGACACTGCAATGACAAGGATACTGCATAGAAAGCTGCCATTCAGCACAACTCAGTTAGAGATAAAAAAAACAGCAGAATCTAGAATCCAAGGCAAACAAGCAGGAGGCTAAAGAAGGATTATACTCGGAACATTGACTTCTCCAGCCTCCTGATGCTACCTGGCTTGCTGTGTTCCCCCAGCCTCCTGCCTGTCCCTCCTGATGCTGCCTGCCTTGCTGTGTTCCCCCAGCCTCCTGCCTGTCCCTCCTGATGCTGCCTGGCTTGCTGTGTTCCCCCGGCCTCCTGCCTGTCCCTCCTGATGCTGCCTGCCTTGCTGTGTTCCCCCAGCCTCCTGCCTGTCCCTCCTGATGCTGCCTGCCTTGCTGTGTTCCCCCAGCCTCCTGCCTGTCCCTCCTGATGCTGCCTGGCTTGCTGAGTTCCCCCAGCCTCCTGCCTGTCCCTCCTGATGCTGCCTGCCTTGCTGTGTTCTCCCAGCCTCCTGCCTGTCCCTCCTGATGCTGCCTGGCTTGCTGTGTTCCCCCGGCCTCCTGCCTGTCCCTCCTGATGCTGCCTGCCTTGCTGTGTTCCCCCAGCCTCCTGCCTGTCCCTCCTGATGCTGCCTGGCTTGCTGTGTTCCCCCAGCCTCCTGCCTGTCCCTCCTGATGCTGCCTGGATTGCTGAGTTCCCCCAGCCTCCTGCCTGTCCCTCCTGATGCTGCCTGCCTTGCTGCGTTCCCCCAGCCTCCTGCCTGTCCCTCCTGATGCTGCCTAGCTTGCTGTGTTCCCCCAGCCTCCTGCCTGTCCCTCCTGATGCTGCCTGGATTGCTGAGTTCCCCCAGCCTCCTGCCTGTCCCTCCTGATGCTGCCTGGATTGCTGAGTTCCCCCAGCCTCCTGCCTGTCCATTCAGACCAACCCATTTATGTTGGTCTTTATGATTTGTATGAGACTCCTCATACCATTTTTTTCATTTTCCCTATCAATTTCCCTCTGCCTCCGCTCCCCCACAACAACTTCACCTTAGGTGAAAAGGGTATTTGTTGATAGATGAAAATATCAACCAATTTTCTGAATCGACAGTACTTCGCCATCTGCCTGCTATTTTATCAACTAAAGTCAGGTGAATGCACGTTATCTCTGAAGCTTGAAAATTGATTCTCTTTGTCTGTGAATGAAAGTGCTGAGCTGATTGACTAACTACTTCTCTTCCAGCCTCGCTACATTATATCGACACAGTGTGTAAGATTGAACAACATTTCATCAAAACATTCACAGCTTTGGGAAAGGAACATTTCCGCAGCCCATGAATGATCATGAGAGACACGAATGCTGGGAACAGTTAGTTTGTGATGGAGTGTAATGTACTGAAAAGAACTTCATAAAACACACCAAGACTGTATATTCTGGAGAGAATAGAACATACTACTGTTCAAATAGGATGCAAAACAATTTTCAGAATGTGGCAATTCCGATAGTGCATCACTCCTTTGGTACTGACCCTCTGACAGTGTGGCACTCCCTCAGTAGTGACCCTCTGACAGTGCCCACTCCCTCAGCACTGACCCTCCAACAGTGCATCACTCCCTCAGTAGTGACCCTCTGACAGTGCCCACTCCCTCAGCACTGACCCTCCAACAGTGCAGCCTTCACTCAGCACTGATCCTCTGACAATGTGGCACTCCCTCAGCAATGACCCTCCGACAGTGCAGCACTTCATCAGCATTGACCCTCTGACAGTGCGGAACCCGTCAGTATTGACCCTTTGACAGTGTTGTACTCCTTCAGCACTGACCCTCCAATAGTGCGGCACTCCGTCATCACTGATCCTCCGACAGTGTGGCACTCCCTCAGTACTGACCCTCTGACAGTGTGGCACTCCCTCAGCACTGACCCTCTGACAATGTGGCACTCCCTCAGCAATGACCATCTGACAGTGTGGCACTCCCTCAGCACTGACCATCTGACAGTGTAGCACTCCCTCAGCACTGACCATCTGACAGTGTAGCACTCCCTCAGTACTGACCATCTGACAGTGCGGCACTCCCTCAGCACTGACCCTCTGACAGTGTAGCACTCCCTCAGTACTGACCCTCTGACAGTGTAGCACTCCCTCAGTACTGACCCTCTGACAGTGTGGCACTCCCTCAGCACTGACCCTCTGACAGTGTAGCACTCCCTCAGTACTGACCCTCTGACAGTGTGGCACTCCCTCAGCACTGACCCTCTGACAGTGTGGCACTCCCTCAGCACTGACTATCTGACAGTGTAGCACTCCCTCAGTACTGACCATCTGACAGTGTGGCACTCCCTCAGCACTGACCCTATGACAGTGTTGTACTCCCTCAGTACTGACCCTCCAATGGTTTATCAATTCCTCAGTACTGACGGTGTGCCAATATTAGCAATGCATCTATCTGATTTCTCTGCTGATGTCTGTATACTGTGACATGCATAAATGATTTTCTGATCTAAGATGTAGGAGTGCAACTGACTGTGCGCCCCACTTTAGACAGATCTGTAGGTGACGCTAAGAAAGATCATAAACCACGGAGATTTAATTGTTTGGTGTCTCAAGATACGTAACGTCTTAATAACCACCTACCGTGTCCCAGGATGGCCGAATGAGTAATTATGAAGTGTAGTCAATGTTGTAGTTTCCACTCTGTGATAGCCAGTTTGCATATAGCAAGATCTCCTGAGCATCTTTGTGTCAGAGGTGATTCATGTTAACTAGGGAGAACTGGAGTGCTGCTTGCAAAATTTGCTTTAAAAAATCTAATATCCCAGTGAGATTGTCCAAAATGCCTAATCCCTCCTGGTTCACTGTAAGCTATGTGCTGCTGTGTATCTTTTGAGAAATATCAATATTCGTTATTATCAAATATCAATGTTTCTAGTGTATATCATAACCGGTGTCTCCTGATGTTCGGTTGACAGTATCTCTGATAGTGTGTGGTCACTGAGAGGAGTCCTTTACTCATTCCTGGTAGCTCACTCTGCTTCTCTTTACCCAGCTTTTACCATTTCATTGACTACTGTCACATAACTTTGCAGCTGCCTATTTTTAGCTCCACAGAGTTTATTCAAATATATTGTGATTTAAATTTCAACCTTTCAGCACAGAAGGACATACAGGATCCTTGCCTTTATAAATACAGACACAAGGTACAAAAGGAAGGACGTTAATCTCAGCCTTCATCAATCATTGGTGAAGCCTCTTGTTCTACCAAGTGCACAGTGCCCCACTTTCAGAATGATGTCCAAGTGTTTGATAAAATACAGAAGGTATTCATTGGAATGCAGCCCACAATTATGAGGAGGTATAACAGAGACCATTAGGAAAACGTTTTTGCCCTGTTGTGTGTTGAGAACCAAAGAAAGCATTTGTGGTAATTAGCAACAGAGCTGCTGGATGAAGAACAGATTTTGTTTTGCAGTGAATTGTTTTAACTTTGGATATGCTGGAAACTGGTGAAAACAGATTCAACTTTATTCAATTCAGTTTCAAATGGGCACTCTACATGTTACATAGAAACACAGAAAACCGGGGTGGGAGTAAGCTATTTGGCCCATTGAGCTTGCTCTGATATTCAATAAGATCATGGCTGATCATCCAACTCAGTCCCCCAACTCTCTCCTCAGACCCTTTAATCCCTTTAGCTTGAAGAGTTATATTGGTACAGATGGCTGGTTTGCCATGCACAGCAATACCAATGGCATGGGTTCAATTTCCCCTCTGGCTGAGGTTACCCAGAATGACTCTCCTTCTCAACCTTTCCCCCACCGCCTGAGACCAGGATACCCTCAGATTAAGCCACCACTAGTCATCTCTCTCTAATGAAAGAGCAGGACTAGGTTCTGGTGGGATTATGGCAACTTTATCTTTGACTTGAAGAACTAAATCCAGCTCCTTCCTGAAAACATTTAATGTTTTGGCTTCAACCAGTTCTTATATCCCAGAGTTCCACAAACTCATCACTCCATGGATGTGAATACATCTTTCCTCAGATAAGGCAGGTGGGACGAGGTGGGATTATCTTTGGCATGGACTGGTTGGACCGAAGGGTCTGCTTCCGTGCTGTATGACTCGATGAATGTACAGGGAGACCAAAACTGCACACAATACTCCAGGAATGGTCTCACCAAGGCCCTGTATAATTGCAGCAAGACATCCATTCTCCTGTACTCGAATCATCAATCGATATTCCTGACCAGGAAAAGATTTGCAGAGCTCAGAGGTAACAGCAGGAGATTGAGAATAATTGGAGAATGCAAAGTTGTGAAGTTGGCTACAAAATCCTAACCCTGGGGAAAAAGGAGGACAAAGAGGCTACAAAGAGATAGTGGGCAACAAGATGGCTGACTAAGTTGAGTGTAGGGAATAGTGAGGTCATTCAGTTTGGTGGTGAGAATAGAAAAGCTGAATAATTTTTAAAAGGCCGGAAATGTATGAGTGTTGATGTTCCAGGGTCTGATCATACAAGACCCACTAACGTTAAAATTGCCAATGCAGCAGGCAGTTAGAAACACAAATGGCAGGTTGGCCCTTATTGCAAGGAGATTGGAGGAGGGAATTAACAAAAGGCTTGGAACAAATACACAGCATTTTGGTGACAGTGCCTGTAATACTGAGAGCAGTTTTAGTGGCAGTGCCTGTAATACTGAGTGCAATTTTGGTATCAGTGCCTGTACTACTGCGTACTGTTTTGGTGTCAGTGTCTGTAATACTGAGTGCAGTTTTGGTGCAGGGTCTGTAATAGTGAGTGCTGTTTTGGTGCAGGGTCTGTAATACTGAGTGCAGTTTTGGTGCAGGGTCTGTAATAGTGAGTGCTGTTTTGGTGACAGTACCTGTAATACTGGGTACAGATTTGGTGGCAGTGTCTGCAATACTGAATGCAGTTTTGGTGGCAGTGCCTGTAATACTGAGCGCAGTTTCAGTGGCAGTGCCTGTAATACTGAGCGCAGGTTTGGTGCAGTGTCTGTACTACTGCGTACTGTTTTGGTGTCAGTGTCTGTAATACTGAGTGCGGTTTTGGTGCAGGGTCTGTAATAGTGAGTGCAGTTTTGGTGACAGTACCTGTAATACTGGGTACAGATTTGGTGGCAGTGTCTGCAATACTGAATGCAGTTTTGGTGGCAGTGCCTGTAATACTGAGCGCAGTTTCAGTGGCAGTGTCTGTAATACTGAGTGCAGTTTTGGTGCAGGGTCTGTAATACTGGATGCAGATTTGGTGGTAGTGTCTGCAATACTGAGTGCACTTTTGGTGAGTGCCTGTAATACTGAGTGCAGTTTTGGTGGCAGTGCCTGTAATACAGAGTGTAGTTTTGGTGGCAGTGCCTGTAATATTGAATGCAGTTTTGGTGCAGTGTCTGTAATAGTGAGTACAGTTTTGGTGACAGTGCCTGTAATACTGAGTGCAGTTTTAGTGGTAGTGCCTGTAATGCTGAGTACAGAATTGTGACAGTGCCTGTAATACAGACTGCAGTTTTGATAGCAGTGCCTGTAATATTGAGTACAGTTTTGGTGCAGTGTCTGTAATACTGAGTGCAGTTTTGGTGGCATTGCCTGTAATACTGAGTACAGCTTTGGTGACAGTGCCTGTAATACTGAGGGCAGTTTTAGTGGTAGTGCCTGTAATGCTGAGTGCAGAATTGTGACAGTGCCTGTAATACAGACTGCAGTTTTGATAACAGTGCCTGTAATAGTGAGTGCAGTTTGGTGGCATTGCCTGTAATACTGAGTGCAGTTTTGGTGGCGGTGTCTGTAATACTGAGGGCAGTGTTTTAAGATTAGATTACTTACAGTGTGGAAACAGGACCTTCGGCCCAACAAGTCGTCACCGACCCGCCGAAGAGCAACCCACCCTGATCCATTCCCCGACATTTACCCCTTCACCTAACACTACGGGCAATTTAGCATGGCCAATTCACCTAACCTGCATGTTTTTGGACTGTGGGAGGAAACTGGAGCACCCGGAGGAAACCCACGCAGACACGGTGAGAATGTGCAAACTCCACACAGCCTGAGGTGGGAATTGGAACCGGGTCTCTGGCGCTGCGAGGCAGCAGTGCTAACCACTGTGCCACCGTGCTGCCCAGTTTTAGTGGCAGTGCCTATAATACTGAGTGCAGTATTGGTGACAGTACCCATAATACTGAGTTCAGTTTTAGTGGCAGTGCCTGTAATACTGAGTGCAGTTTTGGTGCAGGGTCTGCAATACTAAGTGCAGTTTTGGTGACAGTACCCGTAATACTGAGTTCAGTTTCAGTGGCAGTGCCTGCAATACTGAGTACACTTTTGGTGCTGTGTCTATAATACCGGGTGCAGATTTGGTGGCAGTGTCTGTAATACTGAGTGCAGTTTTGGTGGCAGTGCCTGTAATATTGAGTACAGTTTTGGTGGCAGTGTGTGTCATACTGAATGCAGTTTTGGTGGCAGTGCCTGTAATGCTGAGTGCTGCTTTGGTGACAGTGTCTGTAAAACTGAATGCAGTTTTGTGGCAGTGTCAGTAATACTGAGTGCAGTTTTCGTGGCACTGTCTGTAATACTGAGTGCAGTTTTGGTGGCAGTGCCTGTAATACTGAGTGCAGTTTTGGTGCAGTGTCTGTAATACTGAGTGCAGTTTTAGTGGCACTGTCTGTAATACTGAGTGCAGTTTTGGTGGCAGTGCCTGTAATACTGAGTGCAGTTTTGGTGGCAGTGCCTGTAATACTGAGTGCAGTTTTGGTGGCACTGCCTGTAATACTGAGTGCAGTTTTGGTGGCAGTGCCTGTAATACTGAGTGCAGTTTTGGTGCAGTGTCTGTAATACTGAGTGCAGTTTTGGTGGCACTGCCTGTAATACTGAGTGCAGTTTTGGTGGCAGTGTCTGTAATACTGAGTGCAGTTTTGGTGGCAGTGCCTGTAATACTGAGTGCAGTTTTGGTGCAGTGTCTGTAATACTGAGTGCAGTTTTAGTGGCACTGCCTGTAATACTGAGTGCAGTTTTGGTGGCAGTGCCTGTAATACTGAGTGCAGGTTTGGTGCAGTGTCTGTAATACTGAGTGCAGTTTTGGTGCAGTGTCTATAATACTGAGTGCAGTTTTAGTGGCACTGCCTGTAATACTGAGTGCAGTTTTGGTGACAGTGTCTGTAATATTGAGTACAGTTTTGGTGGCAGTCTCTGTCATACTGAGTGCTGTTTTGGTGGCAGTGCCTGTGATACTGAGTGCAATTCTGGTGGCAGTGCCTGTAATACTGTGTGCTATTTTGGTGGCAGCGCCTGTAATACTGTGTGCTGTTTGGGTGGCAGTGTCTGTAATATTGAATGCAGTTTTGGTGCACTGTCTGTAATAGTGAGTACAGTTTTGGTGACAGTGACTGGAATACTGAGTGCAGTTTTAGTGGTAGTGCCTGTAATACTGAGTGCAGAATTGTGACAGTGCCTGTAATACTGAGTGCAGTTTTGATAGCAGTGCCTGTAATAGTGAGTGCAGTTTGGTGGCATTGCCTGTAATACTGAGTGCAGTTTTGGTGGCGGTGTCTGTAATACTGAGGGCAGTGTTTTAAGATTAGATTACTTACAGTGTGGAAACAAGCCCTTCAGCCCAACATGTCCTCACCGACCCGCCGAAGAGCAACCCACCCTGATCCATTCCCTGACATTTACCCCTTCACCTAACACTACGAGCAATTTAGCATGGCCAATTCACTTAACCTACATGTTTTTGGACTGTGGGAGGAAACTGCAGCACCCGGAGGAAACCCACGCAGACACGGTGAGAATGTGCAAACTCCACACAGACAGTTGCCTGAGGTGGGAATTGAAACCGGGTCTCTGGCGCTGTGAGGCAGCAGTGCTAACCACTGTGCCATCGTGCTGCCCAGTTTTAGTGGCAGTGCCACTGAGTTCAGTTTTGGTGTCAGTGTCCATAATACTAAGTGCAGTTTCAGTGGCTGTGTCTGTAAAAATGCGTGCAGTTTTGGTGACAGTGACTGTAACACTGAGTGCAGCTTTGGTGACAGTGTCTGGAATACTGAGTTCAGTTTTGGTGGCATTGTCTGTAAAACTGAGTGCAGTTTTGGTGCAGTGTCAGTTATACTGAGTGCAGATTTGATGGCAGTGTCTGTAATACTGAGTGCAGATTTGGTGGCAGTGTCTGTAATACTGAGTGCAGTTTTGGTGTCCTTGCCTGTAATACTAAGTGCAGATTTGGTGACATTGCCTGTCATACTGAGTGCTGTTTTGGTGTCAGTGCCTGTAATACTGAGTGCAGTTTTGATGGCAGTGGCGGTAATACTGAGTGCTGTTTTGGTGGTTGTGTCTGTAATACTGAGTGCAGTTTTGGTGGCTGTGCCTGTAACACTGCGTGCAATTTTGTGGACAGTGTCTGTAATACTGAGAGCAGTGCTGATGGCTGTGCATGTAATACTGAGTGCAGTTTTGGTACAGTGTCTGTAATACTGAATGCAGTTTTAGTGGCAGTGTCTGTAATGCTGAGTGCTGCTTTGGTGACAGTGTCTGTAAAACTGAATGCAGTTTTGTGGCAGTGTCAGTAATACTGAGTGTAGATTTGGTGGCAGTGTCTGTAATACTGAGTGCACTTTTGGTGTCAGTGCCTATAAAACTGAGTGCAGTTTTGGTGGCAGTACCTGTAATACTGAGTGTAGATTTGGTGGCAGTGTCTGTAATACTGAGCGCAGTTCTGGTGGCACTGCCTGTAGTACTGATAGCAGTGTTGTTGGCAGTGCCTATAATACTGTGTGCAGTTTTGGTGGTAGTGCCTGTACTTCTGTGTGCAGTTTTGGTGGCAGTGCCTGTAATACTGAGTGTAAATTTGGTGGCAGTGTCTGTAGTACTGAGTGCAGTTTTCGTGCAATGCTTTTAGTACTGAATGCAGTTTTGGTGCAGTGTCTGTAATACTGAGCGCAGTTCTGGTGACAGTGCCTGTAATACGGAGTACAGTTTTGGTTGCAGTGCCTATAATACTGGGTGCAGTTTTGGTTCAGTGATTGTAATACTGGGTGCAGTTGTGGTTGCAGTGCCTGTAGTACTGAATGCAGTTTTGGTTGCAGTACCTATAATACTGGGTGAAATTTTGGTTCAGTGTCTGTAATATTGGGTGCAGTTGTTGTGGCAGTGCTTGTAATACTGAGTGCAGTTTTGGTGGCAGTGTCTGTAATACTGAGTGCAGCTTTGGTGTCAGAGCCTGTAATACTGGGTGCACTTTTGGTTCAGTGTCTGTAATACTGGGTGCAGTTGTTGTGGCAGTGCTTGTAATACTGAGTGCAGTTTTGGTGGAAGTGTCTGTAATACTGAATGCAGTTTTGGTGGCAGTGTCTGTAATACTGAATGCAGTTTTCGTGGCAGTGTCTGTAATACTGAGTGCAGGTTTGAAGGCAGTGTGTGTAATACTGAATGCGGTTTTGGTGGCAGTGCCTGTAATATTGAGTGCAGTTTTGGTGGAATTGTCTGTAATACTGTGTGTAGATTTGGTGGCAGTGTCTGTAATACTGAGTGCACTTTTGGTGTCAGTGCCTATAAAACTGAATGCCGTTTTGGTGACCATGTCTGTAGTACTTAGTGCAGTTTTGGTAACAGTGTCTGTAGTATTGAGTGCTGTAGTATTGAGTGCATGTAATACTGAGTGCAGTTTTGGTGGCAGTGCCTGTAATACTGCGTGCAGTTATGGGGCAGTGTTTGTAATGCTGAGTACAGTTTTGGGGAAGTGTCTGTAATACTGAGGGCAGTTTTGGTGACAGTGCCTGTAATACTGGGCACAGATTTGGTGGCAGTGTCTGTAATACTGAGTGCAGTTTTAGTGTCACTGCCTGTAATACGGAGTGCAGTTTTGGTTGCAGTGCCGATAATACTGTATGCAGTTTTGGTACAGTGTCTGTAATACTGAATGCAGTTTTAGTGGCAGTGTCTGTAATACTGAGTGCTGCTTTGGTGACAGTGTCTGTAATACTGAATGCAGTTTTGTGGCAGTGTCAGTAATACTGAGTGCAGTTTTGGTGTCAGTGTCTGCAATACTGAGTGCAGATTTGGTGGCAGTGACTGTAATACTGAGTGCAGTTTTGGTGCAGTGTCTGTAATACTAAGTGCAGTTTTGGTGACAGTGCCTGTATTACTGGGCGCAGATTTGGTGGCAGTGTACTGTAATACGGAGTGCAGATTTGGTTGCAGTGCCAATAATACTGGGTGCAGTTTTGGTACAGTGTCTTTAAATCAGAGTGCTGTTTTGGTGGCAGTGTCTGTAATACTGAATGCAGTTTTAGTGGCAGTGTCTGTAATGCTGAGTGCAGTTTTGGAAGCAATGTCTGTAATACTTAATGCAGTTTTAGTGGCAGTGTCAGTAATACTGAGTGCAGTTTTGGTGGCAGTGCCTGTAATACTGTGTGCAGTTTTGGTGGCAGTGCCTGTAATACTGAGTGCAGGTTTGGTGCAGTGTCTGTAATACTGAGTGCAGATTTAGTGGCACTGCCTGTAGTACTGATAGCAGTGTTGTTGGCAGTGCCTGTAATACCTAGTACACTTTTCGTGGCAGTGTCTATAATACTGAGTGCAGTTCTGGTGGCAGTGTCTGTAATACTGAGCGCAGTTCTGGTGGCAGTGCCTGTAACACTGCGTGCAGTTTTGTTGGCAGTGCTTGTAATACATAGTGCAGTTTTGGTGGCAGGACCTGTAATACTGAGTGCAGTTTTAGTGGCAGTGTCTGTAATACTGAGTGCTGCTTTGGTGACAGTGTCTGTAATACTGAGTGCAGTTTTGTGACAGTGTCTGTAATACTGAGTGCAGATTTGGTGGCAGTGTCTGTAATACTGAGTGCAGTTTTAGTGGCAGTGTCTGTAATACTGAGTGCTGCTTTGGTGACAGTGTCTGTAATACTGAGTGCAGTTTTGTGACAGTGTCTGTAATACTGAGTGCAGTTTTGGTGGCAGTGTCTGTAATTCTGAGAGCAGTTTTGGTGGCACTGGCTGTAATACTGAGTGCAGTTTTGGTGGCAGTGCCTGTAATACTGAGTGCAGTTTTGGTGGCACTGCCTGTAATACTGAGTGCAGGTTTGGTGGTAGTGCCTGTAGTACTGAATGCAGTTTTGGTGCAGTGTCTGTAATACTGAGTGCAGTTCTGGTGGCAGTGTCTGTAATACTGAGTGCAGTTTTGGTTGCAGTGCCTATAATACTGGGTGCAGTTTTGGTACAGTGTCTTTAAATCAGAGTGCTGTTTTGGTGGCAGTGTCTGTAATACTGAATGTAGTTTTAGTGGCAGTGTCTGTAATGCTGAGTGCAGTTTTGGAAGCAATGTCTGTAATACTGAATGCAGTTTTAGTGGCAGTGCCTGTAATACTGAGTGCAGGTTTGGTGCAGTGTCTGTGATACTGAGTGCAGTTTTGGTGGCAGTGTCTGTAATACTGAGTGCAGATTTAGTGGCAGTGTCTGTAACACTGAGTGCAGTTTTGTTGGCAAGCCTGTAATACTGTGTGCAGATTTGGCGGCAGTGCCTGTAATACTGAGTGCAGTTTTGGTGCAGTGCCTGTCACACTGGGCGCAGTTTTGGTGCAGAGTCTGTAATACTGAGTGCAGTTTTGGTGACAGTGCCTGTAATAGTGAGTGCAGTTTTGGTGACAGTGCCTGTAATACTGAGTGCAGTTTTGGTGGCAGTGCCTGGAATACTGAGTGCAGTTTTGGTTATCGTGTCTGTAATACTGAGTGCAGTTTTGGTGACAGTTCCTGTAATACTGAGTGCAGTTTTGGTGATCGTGTCTGTAATACTGAGTGCAGTTTTGGTGCAGTGTCTGTAATACTGAGTGCAGTTTTGGTGGCAGTGTCTGTAATACTGAGAGCAGTGCTGATGGCAGTGCCTATAATACTGAGTGCAGTTTTGGTGGCAGTGCCTGGAATACTGAGTGCAGTTTTGGTGGCAGTGTCTGTAATACTGAGAGCAGTGCTGATGGCAGTGCCTGTAATACTGAGTGTAGTTTTGGTGGCAGTGCCTGGAATACTGAGTGCAGGATTGGTGACAGTTCCTGGAATACTGAGAGCAGTTTTGGTGACAGTTCCTGGAATACTGAGGGCAGTTTTGGTGACAGTTCCTGTAATACTGAGTGCAGTTTTGGTGCAGTGTCTGTAATACTGAGAGCAGTGCTGATGGCAGTGCCTATAATACTGAGTGCAGTTTTGGTGGCAGTGCCTGGAATACTGAGTGCAGTTTTGGTGGCAGTGTCTGTAATACTGAGAGCAGTGCTGATGGCAGTGCCTGTAATACTGAGTGTAGTTTTGGTGGCAGTGCCTGGAATACTGAGTGCAGGATTGGTGACAGTTCCTGGAATACTGAGAGCAGTTTTGGTGACAGTTCCTGGAATACTGAGGGCAGTTTTGGTGACAGTTCCTGTAATACTGAGTGCAGTTTTGGTGCAGTGTCTGTAATACTGAGAGCAGTGCTGATGGCAGTGCCTATAATACTGAGTGCAGTTTTGGTGGCAGTGCCTGGAATACTGAGTGCAGTTTTGGTGGCAGTGTCTGTAATACTGAGAGCAGTGCTGATGGCAGTGCCTGTAATACTGAGTGTAGTTTTGGTGGCAGTGCCTGGAATACTGAGTGCAGGTTTGGTGACAGTTCCTGGAATACTGAGGGCAGTTTTGGTGACAGTTCCTGGAATACTGAGGGCAGTTTTAGTGACGGTTCCTGTAATACTGAGTGCAGTTTTGGTGACATTTCCTGTAATACTGAGGGCAGTTTTGGTGACAGTTCCTGTAATACTGAGTGCAGTTTTGGTGACATTTCCTGGAATACTGAGTGCAGGTTTGGTGACAGTTCCTGGAATACTGAGGGCAGTTTTGGTGACAGTTCCTGGAATACTGAGGGCAGTTTTGGTGACAGTTCCTGTAATACTGGGTGCAGTTTTGGTGACATTTCCTGTAATACTGAGTGCAGTTTTGGTGACAGTTCCTGTAATACTGAGGGCAGGTTTGGTGACAGTTCCTGTAATACTGAGTGCAGTTTTGGTGACAGTTCCTGTAATACTGAGGGCAGTTTTGGTGACATTTCCTGTAGTACTGAGTGCAGTTTTGGTGACAGTTCCTGTAATACTGAGTGCAGATTTGGTGACAGTTCCTGTAATACTGAGTGCAGGTTTGGTGACATTTCCTGTAATACTGAGTGCAGTTTTGGTGACAGTTCCTGTAATACTGAGTGCAGTTTTGGTGACAGTTCCTGTAATACTGAGTGCAGTTTTGGTGACAGTTCCTGTAATACTGAGTGCGGTTTTGGTGACATTTTCTGTAATACTGAGTGCAGTTTTGGTGACAGTTCCTGTAATACTGAGGGCAGTTTTGGTGACAGTTCCTGTAATACTGAGTGCAGTTTTGGTGACATTTCCTGTAATACTGAGGGCAGTTTTGGTGACATTTCCTGTAATACTGAGTGCAGTTTTGGTGACAGTTCCTGTAATACTGAGGGCAGTTTTGGTGACAGTTCCTGTAATACTGAGGGCAGTTTTGGTGACATTTCCTGTAATACTGAGTGCAGTTTTGGTGACAGTTCCTGTAATACTGAGTGCAGTTTTGGTGCAGTGTCTGTAATGCTGAGTGCAGTTTTGGTGACCGTGTCTGTAATACTGAGTGCAGGTTTGGTGACCGTGTCTGTAATACTGAGTGCAGTTTTGGTGACAGTTCCTGTA
The DNA here is from genome assembly GCF_037043375.1 of Chiloscyllium plagiosum. Lineage (NCBI taxonomy): Eukaryota > Metazoa > Chordata > Chondrichthyes > Orectolobiformes > Hemiscylliidae > Chiloscyllium > Chiloscyllium plagiosum. The sequence continues at coordinate 5,012,613 of NW_028270149.1, read as the reverse complement.
ATACTGAGGGCAGTTTTGGTGACAGTTCCTGTAATACTGAGTGCAGGTTTGGTGACAGTTCCTGTAATACTGAGTGCAGGTTTGGTGACAGTTCCTGTAATACTGAGGGCAGTTTTGGTGACAGTTCCGGTAATACTGAGTGCAGGTTTGGTGACAGTTCCTGTAATACTGAGTGCAGGTTTGGTGACAGTTCCTGTAATACTGAGTGCAGGTTTGGTGACAGTTCCTGTAATACTGAGTGCAGTTTTGGTGACAGTTCCTGTAATACTGAGTGCAGGTTTGGTGACAGTTCCTGTAATACTGAGTGCAGTTTTGGTGACAGTTCCTGTAATACTGAGTGCAGGTTTGGTGACAGTTCCTGGAATACTGAGTGCAGGTTTGGTGACAGTTCCTGTAATACTGAGTGCAGGTTTGGTGACAGTTCCTGTAATACTGAGTGCAGGTTTGGTGACAGTTCCTGTAATACTGAGTGCAGGTTTGGTGACAGTTCCTGTAATACTGAGTGCAGGTTTGGTGACAGTTCCTGTAATACTGAGTGCAGGTTTGGTGACAGTTCCTGGAATACTGAGGGCAGTTTTGGTGACAGTTCCTGGAATACTGAGGGCAGTTTTGGTGACAGTTCCTGTAATACTGAGTGCAGTTTTGGTGCAGTGTCTGTAATACTGAGAGCAGTGCTGATGGCAGTGCCTATAATACTGAGTGCAGTTTTGGTGGCAGTGCCTGGAAAACTGAGTGCAGTTTTGGTGGCAGTGTCTGTAATACTGAGAGCAGTGCTGATGGCAGTGCCTGTAATACTGAGTGTAGTTTTAGTGGCAGTGCCTGGAATACTGAGTGCAGGTTTGGTGACAGTTCCTGGAATACTGAGGGCAGTTTTGGTGACAGTTCCTGGAATACTGAGGGCAGTTTTGGTGACAGTTCCTGTAATACTGAGTGCAGTTTTGGTGACATTTCCTGTAATACTGAGGGCAGTTTTGGTGACAGTTCCTGTAATACTGAGTGCAGTTTTGGTGACAGTTCCTGGAATACTGAGGGCAGTTTTGGTGACAGTTCCTGGAATACTGAGGGCAGTTTTGGTGACAGTTCCTGTAATACTGGGTGCAGTTTTGGTGACATTTCCTGTAATACTGAGTGCAGTTTTGGTGACAGTTCCTGTAATACTGAGTGCAGTTTTGGTGACATTTCCTGTAATACTGAGTGCAGTTTTGGTGACAGTTCCTGTAATACTGAGTGCAGGTTTGGTGCAGTGTCTGTAATGCTGAGTGCAGTTTTGGTGACCGTGTCTGTAATACTGAGTGCAGGTTTGGTGACAGTTCCTGGAATACTGAGGGCAGTTTTGGTGACAGTTCCTGTAATACTGAGTGCAGGTTTGATGACAGTTCCTGTAATACTGAGGGCAGTTTTGGTGACAGTTCCTGTAATACTGAGTGCAGGTTTGGTGACAGTTCCTGGAATACTGAGGGCAGTTTTGGTGACAGTTCCTGTAATACTGAGTGCAGGTTTGGTGACAGTTCCTGTAATACTGAGTGCAGGTTTGGTGACAGTTCCTGTAATACTGAGGGCAGTTTTGGTGACAGTTCCTGTAATACTGAGTGCAGGTTTGGTGACAGTTCCTGGAATACTGAGGGCAGTTTTGGTGACAGTTCCTGTAATACTGAGTGCAGGTTTGGTGACAGTTCCTGGAATACTGAGTGCAGGTTTGGTGACAGTTCCTGTAATACTGAGTGCAGGTTTGGTGACAGTTCCTGTAATACTGAGGGCAGTTTTGGTGACAGTTCCTGTAATACTGAGTGCAGGTTTGGTGACAGTTCCTGTAATACTGAGTGCAGGTTTGGTGACAGTTCCTGTAATACTGAGGGCAGTTTTGGTGACAGTTCCTGTAATACTGAGTGCAGGTTTGGTGACAGTTCCTGTAATACTGAGGGCAGTTTTGGTGACAGTTCCTGTAATACTGAGTGCAGGTTTGGTGACAGTTCCTGTAATACTGAGTGCAGGTTTGGTGACAGTTCCTGTAATACTGAGTGCAGGTTTGGTGACAGTTCCTGTAATACTGAGGGCAGTTTTGGTGACAGTTCCTGTAATACTGAGTGCAGGTTTGGTGACAGTTCCTGTAATACTGAGTGCAGTTTTGGTGACAGTTCCTGTAATACTGAGTGCAGGTTTGGTGACAGTTCCTGGAATACTGAGTGCAGGTTTGGTGACAGTTCCTGTAATACTGAGTGCAGGTTTGGTGACAGTTCCTGTAATACTGAGTGCAGGTTTGGTGACAGTTCCTGTAATACTGAGTGCAGGTTTGGTGACAGTTCCTGGAATACTGAGGGCAGTTTTGGTGACAGTTCCTGGAATACTGAGGGCAGTTTTGGTGACAGTTCCTGTAATACTGAGTGCAGTTTTGGTGCAGTGTCTGTAATACTGAGAGCAGTGCTGATGGCAGTGCCTATAATACTGAGTGCAGTTTTGGTGGCAGTGCCTGGAAAACTGAGTGCAGTTTTGGTGGCAGTGTCTGTAATACTGAGAGCAGTGCTGATGGCAGTGCCTGTAATACTGAGTGTAGTTTTAGTGGCAGTGCCTGGAATACTGAGTGCAGGATTGGTGACAGTTCCTGGAATACTGAGGGCAGTTTTGGTGACAGTTCCTGGAATACTGAGGGCAGTTTTGGTGACAGTTCCTGTAATACTGAGTGCAGTTTTGGTGACATTTCCTGTAATACTGAGGGCAGTTTTGGTGACAGTTCCTGTAATACTGAGTGCAGTTTTGGTGACAGTTCCTGGAATACTGAGGGCAGTTTTGGTGACAGTTCCTGGAATACTGAGGGCAGTTTTGGTGACAGTTCCTGTAATACTGGGTGCAGTTTTGGTGACATTTCCTGTAATACTGAGTGCAGTTTTGGTGACAGTTCCTGTAATACTGAGTGCAGTTTTGGTGACATTTCCTGTAATACTGAGTGCAGTTTTGGTGACAGTTCCTGTAATACTGAGTGCAGGTTTGGTGCAGTGTCTGTAATGCTGAGTGCAGTTTTGGTGACCGTGTCTGTAATACTGAGTGCAGGTTTGGTGACAGTTCCTGGAATACTGAGGGCAGTTTTGGTGACAGTTCCTGTAATACTGAGTGCAGGTTTGGTGACAGTTCCTGTAATACTGAGGGCAGTTTTGGTGACAGTTCCTGTAATACTGAGTGCAGGTTTGGTGACAGTTCCTGGAATACTGAGGGCAGTTTTGGTGACAGTTCCTGTAATACTGAGTGCAGGTTTGTTGACAGTTCCTGTAATACTGAGTGCAGGTTTGGTGACAGTTCCTGTAATACTGAGGGCAGTTTTGGTGACAGTTCCTGTAATACTGAGGGCAGTTTTGGTGACAGTTCCTGTAATACTGAGTGCAGTTTTGGTGACAGTTCCTGTAATACTGAGTGCAGGTTTGGTGACAGTTCCTGTAATACTGAGTGCAGTTTTGGTGACAGTTCCTGTAATACTGAGTGCAGGTTTGGTGACATTTCCTGTAATACTGAGTGCAGTTTTGGTGACAGTTCCTGTAATACTGAGTGCAGGTTTGGTGACAGTTCCTGTAATACTGAGGGCAGTTTTGGTGACAGTTCCTGTAATACTGAGTGCAGGTTTGGTGACAGTTCCTGGAATACTGAGGGCAGTTTTGGTGACAGTTCCTGTAATACTGAGTGCAGGTTTGGTGACAGTTCCTGGAATACTGAGTGCAGGTTTGGTGACAGTTCCTGTAATACTGAGTGCAGGTTTGGTGACAGTTCCTGTAATACTGAGGGCAGTTTTGGTGACAGTTCCTGTAATACTGAGTGCAGGTTTGGTGACAGTTCCTGTAATACTGAGTGCAGGTTTGGTGACAGTTCCTGTAATACTGAGTGCAGGTTTGGTGACAGTTCCTGTAATACTGAGGGCAGTTTTGGTGACAGTTCCTGTAATACTGAGTGCAGGTTTGGTGACAGTTCCTGTAATACTGAGGGCAGTTTTGGTGACAGTTCCTGTAATACTGAGTGCAGGTTTGGTGACAGTTCCTGTAATACTGAGTGCAGGTTTGGTGACAGTTCCTGTAATACTGAGTGCAGGTTTGGTGACAGTTCCTGTAATACTGAGTGCAGTTTTGGTGACAGTTCCTGTAATACTGAGTGCAGGTTTGGTGACAGTTCCTGTAATACTGAGTGCAGTTTTGGTGACAGTTCCTGTAATACTGAGTGCAGGTTTGGTGACAGTTCCTGTAATACTGAGGGCAGGTTTGGTGACAGTTCCTGTAATACTGAGTGCAGGTTTGGTGACAGTTCCTGTAATACTGAGTGCAGGTTTGGTGACAGTTCCTGGAATACTGAGGGCAGTTTTGGTGACAGTTCCTGGAATACTGAGGGCAGTTTTGGTGACAGTTCCTGGAATACTGAGTGCAGGTTTGGTGACAGTTCCTGTAATACTGAGTGCAGGTTTGGTGACAGTTCCTGTAATACTGAGTGCAGGTTTGGTGACAGTTCCTGGAATACTGAGGGCAGTTTTGGTGATAGTTCCTGGAATACTGAGGGCAGTTTTGGTGACAGTTCCTGTAATACTGAGTGCAGTTTTGGTGCAGTGTCTGTAATACTGAGAGCAGTGCTGATGGCAGTGCCTGTAATACTGAGTGTAGTTTTAGTGGCAGTGCCTGGAATACTGAGTGCAGGATTGGTGACAGTTCCTGGAATACTGAGGGCAGTTTTGGTGACAGTTCCTGGAATACTGAGGGCAGTTTTGGTGACAGTTCCTGTAATACTGAGTGCAGTTTTGGTGACATTTCCTGTAATACTGAGGGCAGTTTTGGTGACAGTTCCTGTAATACTGAGTGCAGTTTTGGTGACAGTTCCTGGAATACTGAGGGCAGTTTTGGTGACAGTTCCTGGAATACTGAGTGCAGGTTTGGTGACAGTTCCTGGAATACTGAGGGCAGTTTTGGTGACAGTTCCTGTAATACTGAGTGCAGTTTTGGTGCAGTGTCTGTAATACTGAGAGCAGTGCTGATGGCAGTGCCTATAATACTGAGTGCAGTTTTGGTGGCAGTGCCTGGAAAACTGAGTGCAGTTTTGGTGGCAGTGTCTGTAATACTGAGAGCAGTGCTGATGGCAGTGCCTGTAATACTGAGTGTAGTTTTAGTGGCAGTGCCTGGAATACTGAGTGCAGGATTGGTGACAGTTCCTGGAATACTGAGGGCAGTTTTGGTGACAGTTCCTGGAATACTGAGGGCAGTTTTGGTGACAGTTCCTGTAATACTGAGTGCAGTTTTGGTGACATTTCCTGTAATACTGAGGGCAGTTTTGGTGACAGTTCCTGTAATACTGAGTGCAGTTTTGGTGACAGTTCCTGGAATACTGAGGGCAGTTTTGGTGACAGTTCCTGGAATACTGAGGGCAGTTTTGGTGACAGTTCCTGTAATACTGGGTGCAGTTTTGGTGACATTTCCTGTAATACTGAGTGCAGTTTTGGTGACAGTTCCTGTAATACTGAGTGCAGTTTTGGTGACATTTCCTGTAATACTGAGTGCAGTTTTGGTGACAGTTCCTGTAATACTGAGTGCAGGTTTGGTGCAGTGTCTGTAATGCTGAGTGCAGTTTTGGTGACCGTGTCTGTAATACTGAGTGCAGGTTTGGTGACAGTTCCTGGAATACTGAGGGCAGTTTTGGTGACAGTTCCTGTAATACTGAGTGCAGGTTTGGTGACAGTTCCTGTAATACTGAGGGCAGTTTTGGTGACAGTTCCTGTAATACTGAGTGCAGGTTTGGTGACAGTTCCTGGAATACTGAGGGCAGTTTTGGTGACAGTTCCTGTAATACTGAGTGCAGGTTTGGTGACAGTTCCTGTAATACTGAGTGCAGGTTTGGTGACAGTTCCTGTAATACTGAGGGCAGTTTTGGTGACAGTTCCTGTAATACTGAGGGCAGTTTTGGTGACAGTTCCTGTAATACTGAGTGCAGTTTTGGTGACAGTTCCTGTAATACTGAGTGCAGGTTTGGTGACAGTTCCTGTAATACTGAGTGCAGTTTTGGTGACAGTTCCTGTAATACTGAGTGCAGGTTTGGTGACATTTCCTGTAATACTGAGTGCAGTTTTGGTGACAGTTCCTGTAATACTGAGTGCAGGTTTGGTGACAGTTCCTGTAATACTGAGGGCAGTTTTGGTGACAGTTCCTGTAATACTGAGTGCAGGTTTGGTGACAGTTCCTGGAATACTGAGGGCAGTTTTGGTGACAGTTCCTGTAATACTGAGTGCAGGTTTGGTGACAGTTCCTGGAATACTGAGTGCAGGTTTGGTGACAGTTCCTGTAATACTGAGGGCAGTTTTGGTGACAGTTCCTGTAATACTGAGTGCAGGTTTGGTGACAGTTCCTGTAATACTGAGTGCAGGTTTGGTGACAGTTCCTGTAATACTGAGTGCAGGTTTGGTGACAGTTCCTGTAATACTGAGGGCAGTTTTGGTGACAGTTCCTGTAATACTGAGTGCAGGTTTGGTGACAGTTCCTGTAATACTGAGGGCAGTTTTGGTGACAGTTCCTGTAATACTGAGTGCAGGTTTGGTGACAGTTCCTGTAATACTGAGTGCAGGTTTGGTGACAGTTCCTGTAATACTGAGTGCAGGTTTGGTGACAGTTCCTGTAATACTGAGTGCAGTTTTGGTGACAGTTCCTGTAATACTGAGTGCAGGTTTGGTGACAGTTCCTGTAATACTGAGTGCAGTTTTGGTGACAGTTCCTGTAATACTGAGTGCAGGTTTGGTGACAGTTCCTGTAATACTGAGGGCAGGTTTGGTGACAGTTCCTGTAATACTGAGTGCAGGTTTGGTGACAGTTCCTGTAATACTGAGTGCAGGTTTGGTGACAGTTCCTGGAATACTGAGGGCAGTTTTGGTGACAGTTCCTGGAATACTGAGGGCAGTTTTGGTGACAGTTCCTGGAATACTGAGTGCAGGTTTGGTGACAGTTCCTGTAATACTGAGTGCAGGTTTGGTGACAGTTCCTGTAATACTGAGTGCAGGTTTGGTGACAGTTCCTGGAATACTGAGGGCAGTTTTGGTGATAGTTCCTGGAATACTGAGGGCAGTTTTGGTGACAGTTCCTGTAATACTGAGTGCAGTTTTGGTGCAGTGTCTGTAATACTGAGAGCAGTGCTGATGGCAGTGCCTATAATACTGAGTGCAGTTTTGGTGGCAGTGCCTGGAATACTGAGTGCAGTTTTGGTGGCAGTGTCTGTAATACTGAGAGCAGTGCTGATGGCAGTGCCTGTAATACTGAGTGTAGTTTTGGTGGCAGTGCCTGGAATACTGAGTGCAGGTTTGGTGACAGTTCCTGGAATACTGAGGGCAGTTTTGGTGACAGTTCCTGGAATACTGAGGGCAGTTTTAGTGACGGTTCCTGTAATACTGAGTGCAGTTTTGGTGACATTTCCTGTAATACTGAGGGCAGTTTTGGTGACAGTTCCTGTAATACTGAGTGCAGTTTTGGTGACATTTCCTGGAATACTGAGTGCAGGTTTGGTGACAGTTCCTGGAATACTGAGGGCAGTTTTGGTGACAGTTCCTGTAATACTGAGTGCAGTTTTGGTGGCAGTGCCTGGAAAACTGAGTGCAGTTTTGGTGGCAGTGTCTGTAATACTGAGAGCAGTGCTGATGGCAGTGCCTGTAATACTGAGTGTAGTTTTAGTGGCAGTGCCTGGAATACTGAGTGCAGGATTGGTGACAGTTCCTGGAATACTGAGGGCAGTTTTGGTGACAGTTCCTGGAATACTGAGGGCAGTTTTGGTGACAGTTCCTGTAATACTGAGTGCAGTTTTGGTGACATTTCCTGTAATACTGAGGGCAGTTTTGGTGACAGTTCCTGTAATACTGAGTGCAGTTTTGGTGACAGTTCCTGGAATACTGAGGGCAGTTTTGGTGACAGTTCCTGGAATACTGAGGGCAGTTTTGGTGACAGTTCCTGTAATACTGGGTGCAGTTTTGGTGACATTTCCTGTAATACTGAGTGCAGTTTTGGTGACAGTTCCTGTAATACTGAGTGCAGTTTTGGTGACATTTCCTGTAATACTGAGTGCAGTTTTGGTGACAGTTCCTGTAATACTGAGTGCAGGTTTGGTGCAGTGTCTGTAATGCTGAGTGCAGTTTTGGTGACCGTGTCTGTAATACTGAGTGCAGGTTTGGTGACAGTTCCTGGAATACTGAGGGCAGTTTTGGTGACAGTTCCTGTAATACTGAGTGCAGGTTTGGTGACAGTTCCTGTAATACTGAGGGCAGTTTTGGTGACAGTTCCTGTAATACTGAGTGCAGGTTTGGTGACAGTTCCTGGAATACTGAGGGCAGTTTTGGTGACAGTTCCTGTAATACTGAGTGCAGGTTTGGTGACAGTTCCTGTAATACTGAGTGCAGGTTTGGTGACAGTTCCTGTAATACTGAGGGCAGTTTTGGTGACAGTTCCTGTAATACTGAGTGCAGGTTTGGTGACAGTTCCTGGAATACTGAGGGCAGTTTTGGTGACAGTTCCTGTAATACTGAGTGCAGTTTTGGTGACAGTTCCTGTAATACTGAGTGTAGTTTTGGTGACAGTTCCTGTAATACTGAGTGCAGGTTTGGTGACAGTTCCTGGAATACTGAGTGCAGTTTTGGTGACAGTTCCTGTAATACTGAGTGCAGGTTTGGTGACAGTTCCTGGAATACTGAGTGCAGGTTTGGTGACAGTTCCTGTAATACTGAGTGCAGGTTTGGTGACAGTTCCTGTAATACTGAGGGCAGTTTTGGTGACAGTTCCTGTAATACTGAGTGCAGTTTTGGTGACATTTCCTGTAATACTGAGTGTAGTTTTTGTGACAGTTCCTGTAATACTGAGTGCAGGTTTGGTGACAGTTCCTGGAATACTGAGGGCAGTTTTGGTGACAGTTCCTGTAATACTGAGTGCAGTTTTGGTGACATTTCCTGTAATACTGAGTGCAGTTTTGGTGACAGTTCCTGTAATACTGAGTGCAGTTTTGGTGACAGTTCCTGTAATACTGTGTGTAGTTTTGGTGACAGTTCCTGTAATACTGAGTGCAGTTTTGATGACAGTTCCTGTAATACTGAGTGCAGTTTTGTCATCTACGCTTAAAGGAGGATGGATGACTAGCATCTGCCTGACTCAAAAGGTTGTGCATCTCGGCAGTTCTCTCCCCCGCAAGTTTATGATATCTGCAATAGTTAATATATTTCAGTTTGTTGTAGATGGATCTTTGCTCTCTCGAGGCATCAAGGAATTAGGGAATGGGTGTGAAATTTGTGCTGAAGCCCAGCAGCATCACGGATGGTTCTGAATGACAAAACAAGCTCGATGGGCCGAACAGTCCACTCCTGCTCGTATTTCCTGGGTTTTTGTGAACTCACCGTCTTTGAAAGAACTGACAAAAACAAGCTGAGCAAGATTCTGTAATCGCAACATCAAACCTGCAAAGGAGAGTGTTTCGTCCATTACCGATATGTTTAGTCGCGGAGAAAATTGGCCCACAACGTGTGGGTATATTTTATTGAAACATTTTGACCCAGTAGAGCTGAAGAATACGTGTTCTTATCTATTTTAACATAATCTATTATCAGGAGTAAAGTTCAAACAAGGTTCAATGTTACTGCAACGACAGAAGTTAATTTTGACAAAGTAACTGTTTCTTGAATACGACATGAGTTCAAAATGAGGCACACTGTCATTACTGGAACAGATTAAATCACTGAAGAGAAACAGTTTCTAATCAGATTAATTTCGGATATCTGGTGGGCGTGGACAAGTTGTACCGAAAGGTCTGTGTCTGTGCTGTACATCTCTCTGACTTTGTATCTGATAAATGAACAATTTTTTTTGTTGCAGCAGGGAAACCAAATTCAAATGAACCCAAGCTTTGGGTATCGTGATTAATCACACAGGTTCAGTTCTCCACATGAAACTCCTGTGCTCCACGTTGCTCTGCTCATTATCACTAAACATCTATTCTTGTTGAAAATAAATGTTGTTGGTTGCATACTCCTACAATTATAATTCACAAGATACAAACTGTACACATGCAGCCACAAGTGCAAAACCCAAAGCAAAACGTCTCTCTGTTAAATGTGTTTCTACAACTTGGCAGGACCTGTTCAATCCCAAGTGTGACAATAGCTGTGCTATGATTGTGTGATCAATCAAGCTTCTACCTTGACTCACTTACGCATGGCAAAACTGGCATCCAGTTACTCTGATAACAAAAGGAACATGTTCAAGCTTTGCACTTTTTTTTGAACTACCTGAGAGTTTCAGGGAACATATCTTGGGGAACAATCATTGCTTTCTCCCCAGTAATACCTCACCCAATCAAAATTAACTTGTCAACATTTCTTTCTCCTCTAATACATGTTGTTTGAAATTTGGCATTCTGATGTTTGGCCTGATGACAACAATATGGAAAGCTTCAAAACATATCTCTCTTTTCAACAATCTTCAAGTTCTACGTCACCAATAGCAGTTTGAAAATATCGAAAGACAGGACAGAAACTAACTGTTTATGCTATAAAATCTATGACTGTTTTATAAGACACATTCCAGTATATATCACATCAGGTGTTAAGGACAAACCAAGGAACTATAGACCGGTGAGCCTGACGTCGGTGTTGGACACGTTGTTGGAGGGAATCCTGAGGGACAGGATTTACATGTATTTGGAAAGGCAAGGACTGATTTGGGATAGTTAACATGACTTTGTGCGTGGGAAATCATGTCTCACAAACTTGATTGAATTTTTAGAAGAAGTAACAAAGAGGATTGATGAGGGCAGAGCAGTAGATGTGGTCTATATGAACTTCAGTAAGGCGTTCGACAAGGTTCCCCATAGGAGACTGATTAGCAAGGTTAGATCTCATGGAATACAAGGAGAACTAGCCATTTGGATACAGAACTGGCTCAAAGGTAGAAGACAGAGGGTGGTGGTGGAGGGTTGTTTTTCATACTAGAGGCCTGTGACCAGTGGAGTACCACAAGGATCGGTGCTGGGTCCTCTACTTCTTGTTATTTACATAAATGATTTGGATGCGAGCATAAGAGGTACAGTTAGTAAGTTTGCAGATGACACCAAAATTGGAGGTGTCGTGGACAGCGAAGAGGGTTACCTCAAATTACAACGGGATCTTGATCAGATGGGCCAATGGGCTGAGGAGTGGCAATTGGAATTTAATTTAGATAAATGCGAGGTGCTGCATTTTGATAAATCAAACCTTAGTAGGACTTATACACTTAATGGTAAGGTCCTAGGGTGTGTTGCTGAACAAAGAGATCTTGGAGTGCAGGTTCATAGCTCCTTGAAAGTGGAGTCGCAGGTAGATAGGATAGTGAGGAAGGTGTTTTGTATGCTCTCCTTTGTTGGTCAGAGTATTGAGTACAGGAGTTGGGAGGTCATGTTGCGGCTATGCAGGGCATTGGTTAGGCCACTGTTGGAATATTGCGTGCAATTCTGGTCTCCTTCCTATCAGAAGGATGTTGTGAAATTTGAGAGGGTTCAGAAAAGATTTACAAGGATGTTGCCAGGGTTGGAGGATCTAAGCTACAGGGAGAGGCTGAATAGGCTGGGGCTGTTTTCTCTGGAGTGTCGGAGGCTGAGGGGTGACCTTATAGAGGTTTACAAAATTATGAGGGGCATGGATAGGATAAATAGACAAAGTCTTTTCACTGGGGTGGGGGAGTCCGGAACTAGAGGGCATAGGTTTAGGGTGAGAGGGGAAAGATATAAAAGAGACCTAAGGGGCAACTTTTTCACGCAGAGAGTGGTACGTGTATGGAATGAGCTGCCGGATGATGTGGTGGAGGCTGGTACAATTGCAACATTCAAGAGGCATTTGGATGGGTATATGAATAGGAAGGGTTTGGAGGGATATGGGCCGGGTGCTGGCAGTTGGGACTAGATTGTGTTGTGAAATCTGGTCGGCATGGACAGGTTGGACCAAAGGGTCTGTTTCCATGTTGTACATCTCTATGACTCTATAATGGCACCACATTAGCCAACCTCCAGTCTTCTGACACCTCACCTGCGTCTATTGATGATACAAATATCTCAGCAAGAGGCCCAGCAATCATTTCTCTAACTTCCCACAGAGTTCTAGGGTACAACTGATCAGGTCCTGGGGATTTATCCACTTTTATACATTTCAAGACATCCAGCACTTCCTCCTGTTTAATACGAACCTTTTTCAAGATGTCACCATCTATTTCTCCACTTTCTATATCTTCCATATCCTTCACCACAGTAAACACAGATGCAAAATACTCATTTAGGATCTCCCCCATCTCCTGCTGTTCAACACATCAGCTGCCTTGCTGATGTTTGAGGACCCCTATTCTCTCCTTAGTTACCCGTTTGTCCTTAATGTATTTATAAACACCCTTTGGATTCTCCTTAACCCAATTTGCCAAAGCTACCTCATGTCTCCTTTTTGACCTCCTGATTTCTCTCATAAGCCTTTATACTCTTCTAAGGATTCACTCGATCTATCCTGTCTATACCTGCTATACGCTTCCTTCTTTTTCTTAACCAAACCCTCAATTTCTCTAGTCATCCAGCATTCCCTATACCTACCAGCCTTCCCTTTCACCCTAACAGGAGAATACTGTCTCTGGATTCTTGTTACCTCATTTCTGAAGGCGTCTCACTTTCCAGCCGTCCCTTTATCTGCAAACATCTGCCCAAATCAACTTTTGAAAGTTCTTGCCTAATGCAGTCAAAATTAGCCTTCTTCCAGTTTAGAGCTTCAACTTTTCGATCTGGTCTACCCTTCCCATCACTACTTTAAAAGAAGAAAGGAATAGAACAGAAAGGAATAAAGCTCTGAGTGTAAAGCCTTCAGTTTGGAATAATCTTGTAGGTTCTCAGGGTTGAAATAGAGAAACATGGAGGATAGGAGCAGGAGAAGGCTATTCAGCCCCCAAGCCTGCTCCACCATTCAGCGTGACCATGGATGATCGAGTTCAATATTCTAATTCCACCCCTCCCCTACTTCCCTCCATCCCTTTAGCCACATTGCTATACCTACCTCCTCCTCGCAAACACGTAATGTTTGGCCTCACTGCCATTTCTGCGGTGGAGAATCCCACAGGGTCACCACTCTGTGGCTGAAGACATTTCTCCTCATCTCAATCTTCAGTGGTTTACCCCTTATCACCACATGACCAAAAGGATGTGGACGCTTTGGAGAGGGTGCAGAGAAGGTTTACGAGGATGTTGCCTGGTATGGAAGGTGCTAGCTATGAAGAGAGGTTGAGTAGGTGAGGTTTATTTTCATTAGAAAAATGGAAATTGAGGGGGAACCTGATTGAGGTTTACAAAATCATGAAGGGTATAGACAGGGTGGATAGAGACAAGCTTTTTCCCAGGGTGAGGGATTCAATAATCAGAGGTCGTGCTTTCAAGGTGAGAGGTGAAAGGTTTAAGGGGGATACACGCGGCAAGTACTTCACACAGAGGGTGGTGGGTGTCTGGAATGCGTTGCCAGCAGAGGTAATAGCGCAGGCACGGTAGATTCATTTAAGATGCATCCGGACAGATGCATGAGTAAATGGGGAGCAGAGGGAAACAGATGCTTGGAAATTGGGGAACAGGTTTAGACAGTACATTTGGATTGGCTCAGGCTTGGACGCCCGAAAGGCCTGTTCCTGGGCTGTAAATTTTCTTTGATCTTTTGTTCTTAAATTATGATCCCTGGTTCTGGACTCCTCTACCATTAGGAGCATCCTGCCTGCATCTAACCTGTCTCGTCCTATTAGAATTTTATAGGTTCCTCTCATTCTTCGCAACTCCAGTGAATACAATCCTTACTGACTCCATCTCTCCTCATATGTCAACCCTGCCATCTCAGGTGTCAGTCTGGTAACCCTTCGCTGCCCTCCCTCCATCGCCAGAACATCCTTCCCCAGATAAGGAGACCCAAACTGCACACAGTACTCCAGGTGTGGTCTCACCAAGGCCCAGTACAATTGCAGTAAGACATCCCTGCTCCTGTAATGAATCCTCTCACTATGAAGGCCAATGTACCATTTGCCTTCTTCACTGCCTGCTGCACCTGCATGCTCACCTTCAGGGACTGGTGTTCAAGGACACCCAGGTCTCATTGAATATTCCCCTCTCTCAATTTTCAGCCAATCAAATAGTAGTCTGCCTTACGTTTATGCTACCAAAGTGGATGACGTCTCATTTATCCACATTATCCTGCATCAGTTGGGTATTTACCCACTCACTCAGCCTGTCCAAATCACACTGCAATATCTCTGCATCCTCCTCCCAGCTCACCCTCCCACCCAGCTTTGTGTTGTCTGCAAACTTTGAGATATCACATTTTGTTCCCTTATCTAAGTCATTAATATATAATGTGAATGGCTGGGGTCCTCGTACCAATCCCTGCAGTACCCCATGAGTCACTGCTTGCTGTTCAGAGAAAAGCTAATTTATCCCTCCCCTGTTACCTGTCTGCTAACTAATTTTCTCTCAATTTCAATACTCTACCTCAATCTCCTGTGCTTTAATGTTACACATTAATCTCTTAGGTGGGATTTTGGCAGGAAAACATAATATGTCATTGAGCTCTCTAGCAGCACCTTGCCTTGCTCTGATTCCCTTGCGTGCTCTCACACCAACTCTCTCTGCCTGAAGAAACTCTCCCATAGACGTGGCCTTTAGTTGCGTTACTTGAATAATCTTTTTCAAAATCACTCATGGGTCATGGGTGTTGCTGGCTGGGCCCAGTATTTATTGCTTGTCCCTAGTTGCCCCTTGAGAAAGTGATGATGAGCTGCCTTCTTGAACCGCTGCAGTCCACTTGTGAGTTAACCAACAATTCACTTAGGGAGGGAATTCAAGGATTCTGACCCAGAGACAGTGAAGGAACAACGATTTGTTTCCCAGTCACAGTGGTGAGTGATTAGATTAGATTCCCTGCAGTGTAAAAACAGGCCCTTCGGCCCAACAAGTCCACACCGACCCTTTGAAGAGTAACCTACCCAGACCCATTTCCCTCTGACTAATGTACCTAACACTATGGGCAATTTAACATGGCCAATTCACCTGACCCACACATCGTTGAACTGTGGGAGGAAACCAGAGCATCTAGAGGAAACCCAAGCAGTTACAGGGAGAATGTGCAAACTTCACACAGGCAGTCACCCCAGGCTGGAATCGAACCTGGGAACCTGGAGCTATAAGGCAGCAGTGCTAATCACTGAGCCAATGCACCACCCCAATCACTGAGCCACCATACCATCCCTTGAAAGGGAACTTGCAAGGGATGGTGCTCCCATGTATCTGCTGCCCTTGTCCTTCTGGATGGTAAAGGTGGTGAAGGTGATAACTAAGGCGTCTTCGTGATTTCTTCAGTGGTGGAGGGAGTGACTGTTCGTGGATGTGGTGCCAAGTGCTGCTTTGTCCTGGATGGTGTCAAGCTTCTTGAGTATTGGAGCTGCACCCATCCTGGCAAGTGGGGAGTATTGTTGAAAAGTGTGCTGCTGGAAAAGCGCAGCAGGCCAGGCAGCATCCGAGGAGCAGGAGAATCGATGTTTCGGGCATAAACCCTTCTTCAAGAATGAGGCTGGTGTGCCAAGCGGGCTGAGATAAAAGGTGGGGGGGTGGGGGGGGGGGGGGGGGGGGGGAGTTTGGGGGAGGGGTGCTGGGAATACGATAGATGGAAGGAGGTGAGGGTGAGGGTGATAGGCCGGAGAGGGGGTGGGGGTGGAGAGGTCGGGAAGAAGATTGCAGGTCAAGAGGGCGGTGCTGAATCCGGGGGTTGGGACTGAGATAAGGTGGGGGGAGGGGAAATGAGGAAGCTGGAGAAATCTACATTCATCCCGTGTGGCTGGAAGGTTCCTAGGCGGAAGATGAGGCGCTCTTCCTCCAGGCGTCATGTGGCCAGGGTCTGGCGATGGAGGACGCCAAGGACCTGCATGTCCTTGGCAGAGTGGGAGGGGGAGTTAAAGTTTTCAGGAACGGGGTGGTTGGATTGGTTGGTGCGGGTGTCCCAGAGGTGTTCCCTGAAATGTTCCGTAAGTAGGCAGCCTGTCTCCCCAATGTAGAGGAGACCACATCGGGTGCAGCGGATGCAGTAAATGATTGTGTGGAGGTGCAGGTGAATTTGTGGTGGATATGGAAGGATCCCTTGGGGCCTTGGAGGGAGGTGAGGGGGAAGGTGTGGGCGCAAGTTTTGCATTTCTTGCGGTTGCAGGGGAAGGTGCCGGGAGTGGAGGTTGGGTTGGTGGGGGGTGTGGATCTGATGAGGGAGTCGCGGATGGAGTGGTCTCTCCGGAATGCTGATAGGGGAGGGGAAGGAAATATATCCCTGGTGGTTGGGTCTGTTTGGAGGTGGCGGAAATGATGGAGGATGATACGATGCTGGTGGGGCGATTGGAGGGGTGGGACCCCCAGGTCGATCTCCGCCCCATGTCGATCTCCGCCCCCATGACTAACTCCGCCCCCACACCCAGCTCCAGCCCCACACTAGGTCCTAGCTCCCAGCCCTGCCTCATTTTCACCATCTGTCCAGACCCCCCCCCTCTCTGAGTCCTCTGCAGAAGCCTCACCTTCATCCCCCTACACTCCCGGATTAACGAGTTCAACACGCGGCGAGACATCGAACAATTCTTCCGCCGCCTTCGCCTCCGCGCCTACATCTTTAACCAAGAATCTTGCTCACCATCTGACGACCCCTTCTCCCACCTCCAACACACCCCATCCACCTGGACACCCCGTGCTGGCCTCCTACCTGCCCTCGATCTCTTCACAGCCAACTGCCACCGCGACATTAACTGCCTCAATCTGTCCACCTCTCTCACCCACTCCAACCTCTCACCCTCGGAATGTGCAGCCCTCCACTCCCTCCACTCCAACCCCAACCTCACTATCAAACCGGCAGACAAGGGAGGCGCGGTGGTAGTTTGGCGCACCGACCTTTACACTGCTGAGGCTAAACGCCAGCTCGCGGACACCTCCTCCTACTGCCCCCTTGACCATGACCCCACCTCCCAAACCATCATCTCCCAGACCATCCATAACCTCATCGCCTCAGGGGATCTCCCATCCACCGCCTCCAACCTCATAGTCCCACAACCCCGCACCGCCCGTTTCTACCTCCTGCCCAAAATCCACAAACTTGACTGCCCCGGCCGACCCATTGTCTCAGCCTGCTCATCTCTGCATACCTCGACACGGTCCTGTCCCCCTTAGTCCAAGAACTCCCCACCTATGTTCGGGACACCACCCACGCCCTCCACCTCCTCCATAATTTTAGCTTCCCCGGCCCCCAACGCCTTATCTTCCAGTCCCTATACACGTCCATCCCCCATCACGAAGGCCTCCAAGCCCTCCGCTTCTTCCTTTCCCGCCGTACCGACCAGTACCCTTCCACTGACACCCTCCTTCAACTGACTGAACTGGTCCTCACTCTTAACAACTTCTCCTTCCAATCCTCCCACTTCCTCCAAACCAAAGGAGTAGCCATGGGCCCCAGCTATGCCTGCCTCTTCGTCAGATATGTGGAACAATCCATCTTTCGCAGCTACACTGGCACCACCCCCCACCTTTTTCTCCGCTACATCGATGATTGTATTGGCGCTACCTCGTCCTCCCAAGAGGAGGTTGAACAGTTCATCCACTTTACTAACACCTTCCACCCCGACCTCAAATTTACCTGGACCATCTCAGACTCCTCCTTCCCCTTCCTAGACCTCTCCATTTCTATCTTGGGCAACCGACTCAACACAGACATTTACTACAAACCGACCGACTCCCACAGCTACCTAGATTACCCCTCCTCCCATCCTGCCCCTGTAAAAGTGCCATCCCATATTCCCAATTCCTTCGTCTCCGCTGCATCTGCTCCCAGGAGGACCAGTTCCAATACCGAACAACCCAGGTGGCCTCCTTCTTCAAAGACCGCAATTTCCCCTCAGACGTGATCGACGATGCTCTCCACTGCATCTCCTCAACTTCCCGCTCCTCCGCCCTTGAACCCCGCCCCTCCAATCGCCACCAGGACAGAACCCCACTGGTCCTCACCTACCACCCCACCAAACTCCAGATACATCGTATCATCCTTCGTCATTTCCGCCACCTCCAAACAGACCCCACCACCAGGGATATATTTCCCTCCCCACCCCTATCAGATTCCGGAGAGACCACTCCCTCCGTGACTCCTTCGTCAGGTCCACACGCCCCACCAACCCAACCTCCACTCCAGGCACCTTCCCCTGCAACCGCAAGAAGTGCAAAACTTGCGCCCACACCTCCCCCCTCGCCTCCCTCCAAGGCCCCAATGGATCCTTCCATATCCACCACAAATTCACCTGCACCTCCACACACATCATTTACTGTATCCGCTGCACCCGATGTGGTCTCCTCTACATTTGGGAGACAGGCCGCCTACTTGCGGAACGTTTCAGGGAACACCTCTGGGACACCCGCACCAACCAACCCAACCACCCCATTGCTGAATACTTTAACTCCCCCTCCTACTCCGCCAAGGACATGCAGGTCCTTGGCGTCCTCCATCGCCAGACCCTGGCCACATGACGCCTGGAGGAAGATTGCCCCATCTTCCGCCTAGGAACCCTCCAACCATACGAGATGAATGTAGATCTCTCCAGCTTCCTCATTTCCCCTCCCCCCACCTTATCTCAGTCCTAACCCCCGGATTCAGCACCGCCTTCTTAACCTGCAATCTTCTTCCCGACCTTTCCGCCCCCACCCCTTCTCCGGCCTATCACCCTCACCCTCACCTCCTTACACCTATTGTATTCCCAAATCCACCCCCCTACCTTTTATCTCAGCCGGCTTGGCACACCAGCCTCATTCCTGAAGAAGGGCTTATACCCGAAACGTCGATTCTCCTGCTCCTCGGATGCTGCCTGGCCTGCTGCGCTTTTCCAGCAACACACTTTCCAACATCTGCAATCCTCACTTTCTCCAAGTGGGGCATATTCCATCACACTCCCAGTAGATGATGGACCCTCACTGAGGAGAACACTGTTACGTCCCACCCAGGAAAGTGCACTGAATCCTGACCTCTGCTACTTTCAGGGTCACCACAAATATTAATGATTTAAAACTCACAGAAACATTTGATCAGAAAACATTGGACAGGTTCCTCTTCTTGATGAGATGTGCCATTATCACAAATAAATAAGTTCACACCACAGGTAAACAAAATGATGAATTATTCACAAATAACCGTTCTCTTTGAAACTCTAACCCTATTTTACAAAACCTATAGTTACAGGCAAACCGAAAAATATGGTGTAACTGTGGAGGAGAAACATTGGTGAAACACAGTTCAATCGCACCATTCTACAGGATTTCACAAGGTGGTCCTTTAATTCCCAACACCTTCTGTTCTTTGATCGCCTTCTCCAGATTCATTCGCTTCTTCAAAGGAGGCAGAAGAAGACAGGTAGAGTCATAGAGTCATACTGCACGGAAGCAGACCCTTCGGTCCAACCAGTCCATGCCAAACATAATCCAAAATGTAACTAGTCCCACTGGCCCATATCCCTCCAAACATTTCCAATTCATGTACTAATCTAAATGTTGTAACTGTATCCACATCCATCACTTCCTCTGGAAGTTTATTCCACACATGAACCACATTCTGTGTCAAAACAAAATTGTGACTTTTTAATTCTTTCCCCTCTCACCTTAAAATTTGCCCCCAGTAGCTTAATTATAAAAGTTCTCAGTTACTAGTTAAAGGCAGCAACTCACATGAACTGGTGACAGACAATAACTGGCTTTCTTCGAGCTTCAGGTACTTTCACTGTGCTGTTCAGCAGCTCAGAAGCTTCTCCCTGTCTGTTGTAAATCCTGTTCACAGCACACAAGCCAATCAGAGAGCTGTTGTCAAGCTGATGATTTCATGTCATCCGTATCTGGTCACAATTGCATAAACCAATCAGCAATCTGCTGCTGGAGAAATCTCACTCTGCATGTTGACCCTGCCGCCTTGTTAACTTATCTCTCCCCCACCACTGCTTGTAAATTGACAGTGTAAACACAACTCACAATGAGTTCCAGGAACTTAGAACATGAAACATAAAATAGTACAGCATAGTACAGGCCCTTTGGCCTTCGATGTAGTGCTGACCTTTTATCTACTCTAAGGTCAAACTAACCTACATACCCTTCATTATACTATCGTCGCTGAGTTGCTTAACTGTCCCTCTGGTATCTGACTCTACTACCACCGCTGGCAGTGCATTCCATGCACCCACCACTCTCTGTGTAAAAGAACCTATCTCTGACATCTTCCTCCAATCACCGTATATTTAGCGCCCTCGTGTTAGGCTTTTCTGCCCAGTGGTTGTCCACTCTATCGATGCCTCTCATCATCTTGTACACCTCCATCAAGTCACCTCTCATCCTTCTTCGCTGTCATGAGAAAAGCCTTAGCTCCCTCAGCCTTACTTCATAAGCCATGTCCTCCAGTCCAGGCAGCATCCTGGTACATCTCCTCTGCACCTTCTCTAAAGCTTCCACATCCTGCCCATAATGAGGCGACCAGAACTGAACACAATATTCCAAGTGTGGTCTAACCAGGGCTTTATAGAGCTACAGTGTAACCTCACAGCTCTTAAACTCAAGAATCTGTTTTGAGAAAGTGCAGAAATTCCTTCCACAGTCAATGGTTTTAAAACTATCTTTTTTCCCATGTAATCTGCAACTAAAAATGAAGAAAAAAATAAAAAGATGCAGTCTTGAAAAGGCATTCATCTGGAGGGCAGATGAGAACTCAGTTTCATGTCTGATCCAAAGCTGGAAGCTCTAACCATGCAGCATTCCCTCAGTCCGGCATTGCATTGGATTGTCAGACTGGCCTTCAGGCTCAACTCAATACAGTGGGTCCTGTCTCCACAGTCCATTGGCACTGTACAAGAATGACAATTTGGATGAGAATTTAGAAGGCATGATTAGTAAGTTTGCGGATGACACCAAAATTAGTGGTACAGTAGATAGTGAAGAAGATGGTCTAAGATTACAAAGAGATCTTCAGAAACTGGGCCAATGGGACGAGGAGTCACAAATGGAGTTTAATTTTGATAAATTCAAGGTGTTGCATTTTGGTAAGATGAACAATAGCAATACTTACAGTTAAAGGGAGGGCCTTGGGGAGTGTTGTTGAACAGAACGATCTGGGGGCTCAGGTACATAATTCCTTGAAAGTGGTGTCACAGGTAGACAGGGTGGTTAAGAAGGCAAATCGACGTTTCGGGCAAAAGCCCTATATTTAGGCCCCCTCGTGTTAGCCTTTTCTGCCCAGGGAAAAGGTCTCTGGGTTGTCCACACTATCTATGCCTCTCATCATCTTGTACACCTCCATCAAGTCACCTCTCTTCCTTAGAACATAGAACAATACAGCACAGAACAGGCCCTTCGGCCCACGATGTTGTGCCAAACATTTGTCCTAGCTTAAGCATCTATCCATGTACCTATCCAATTGCCGCTTAAAGGTCACCAATGATTCTGACTCTGCCACTCCCACAGGCAGCGCATTCCATGCCCCCACCATTCTCTGGGTAAAGAACCTACCCCTGACATCCTCCCTATACCTTCCACCCTTCACCTTAAATTTATGTCCCCTTGTAACACTCTGTTGTACCCGGAGAAAAAGTCTCTGACTGTCTACTCTATCTATTCCCCTGATCATCTTATAAACTCTATCAAGTCACCCCTCACCTTTCGCCGTTCCAATGAGAAAAGGCCTAGCACTCTCAACCTATCCTCGTACGACCTATTCTCCATTCCAGGCAACATCCTGATAAATCTCCTCTGCACCCTCTCCAAAGCTTCCACATCTTTCCTAAAGTGAGGCGACCAGAACTGCACACAGTACTTCAAATGTGGCCTAACCAAGGTCCTGTACAGCTGCAACATCACTTCACGACTCTTGAATTCAATCCCTCTGCTAATGAATGCTAATACACCATAGGCCTTCTTACAAGCTCTATCCACCTGAGTGGCAACTTTCAAAGAGCTATGAACAAGATCTCTCTGCTCGTCTACCTTACTAAGAACTCTACAGTTAACCCTGTATTCCGCATTCTTATTTGTCCTTCCAAAATGGACAACCTCACACTTGACAGGGTTGAACTCCATCTGCCACTCCTCAGCCCAGCTCTTCACTCTCATGAGAAAAAGCCCTCATCAGGAAGGGCTTTTGCTGGGAATGTCGATTTTCCTGCTCTTCAGATGTTGCCTGACCTGCGGTGCTTGTCCAGCACCACTCTAACCTTGATTCTGATCCCCAGCATCTGCAGTCCTCACTTTCACTTCAGGTGGTTACGAAGGCAGTTTGGCACACTCGCCCTCATTGCTCAGACCATTCGGTATCGGAATTGGGGTGCCATGTTGTGGTTGTATAGGGTGTTGGTGAGGCCCCTTTGGAGTACTATGTTCAGTTCTGGTTGTCCTGCTTTAGGAAGGATATTATTAAATTGGAAAGGGTTCAGAAAAGATTTACAAGGATACTACCAGGACTGGTGGGTTTGGGTTATAAGGAGAGTCTGGGGCCTCTTTCACTGGAGTATTGGAGATTGAGGAGTCACCTCATAGAGGTTTATAAAATCATGAGGGGCATAGATAAGGTGAATAGCAAAGGTCTTTTCCCAGAGTAGGGGAGTTCAAAATTGGTGGGCATTGATTTAAGGTGAGGGGAGAAAGAACCTGAGGGGTAACTGTTTCGCAAGGAGGGTGGTATGTCTGTGGAATAAACTGCCCGAGGAAGTGGTAGATGCAAGTACAGTTACAACATTTACAGGACATTTGGACGGGTACATGAATAGGAAAAGTTTGGAGGGATTTGGGCCAAAAGCAGTCAAATGGGACTAGTTCAGTTGAGATACTTGGTTGGTGTGAAAGAGTTGGACTGAAGGATCTGTTTCTGTGTTGTAGGACTCAGCGACTGTATAACTGAGTCATAACTGCCACATTCAAGAACATTTAATATAGGAAAGTATAATTGAAAGAGGAAGGATATGGTAGCAATATTCACAAAATGGTTCCCAACTGCACAATCAATCACAGAAGAGAGAACTGGGCAAGTGTGGGGAGCGCAGTGAATGAATCAGCACATATTCAGGATTGTTGTAGTTGGGAAAAGCATATTAACCATGTCAATGATAACCATGTCAACCATCTTCAGAATTATGTTTTATGATCTCTTTTAACCTGTTTTTCACTCCTGTATTGGAAAGGCATCAGGGACTGCACTGCACTAGAAAGGAGATATAATGTAACAGCTGAGTGACAGTTTAGTAAATTGTTGATGATGGAATCATAGAATCCCTACAGTGTGGAAACAGACAGTCCAGCCCATCGAGTCCATACTGACCCTCCTGAGAGCATCCCCCCTCCCCCCAGATTCACCCACATACTCTATACCTGTAATCCTGTGTTTCCCATGGCTAACCTACCTAGCCTACACATCACTGCACACTATGGGCAATTTAACATGGGCAATCCACCCTAACCTGCTTTGGACTGTGGGAGAAAACTGGAGCACCTGCAGGGAACTCTCAGTTTTGGGTACAGCATGGAAATTCCAGAAGAGACATAGGAAGAACTGATATTGCGTTCTTGGAAACAGAGGTCGGGGGGACAATTTTATAGAACTGTTTAAAATTAAGAAAGGTTTTGGTAGAGTGGATGGGGACAAGCAGACAAAGGTGCGTCAGTGGGAATGGAGGGATTTAGAGTTAAATAAATTGGTAAAAAAACATAGACAAAGGTGAGTGCAGAGAACAGGAGAACCTGTTTGCACAGTGAGTTGTTATGATTTGGAAGGTACTGCCTCTAAAGGTGAGGGGTGCACATTCAATAGTAACTTGAGAAAGAGAATTGGATATACAACCAGAATGATGAGTTTTGCAGGGCTTTGGGATAAGAATAAAACTGGGGGGAGTGGGAAACTAATTCAATAACTCTTTCAAAGGGCCAGCATGGGTGTGTTGGACCAAATTCAGCTTTCGGGATCTTATTTTGTGCAAAATTAGCTGCTGGGTTTTCACAATAACGACGGTGACAAGGCTTCAGAAGCACATCGTTGCCTGTAAAAACATTGAGACTTCCCGAGGTTACAAGAAGTTCAAGATTTTACATTTTCTTTATAGCAAGTTAACATTTGAACAGCAGCCAGATTACTAACAGTACTTTACTGAGTAAATAAATATTCAATATAACATTGCATTACTATTGCATTCCACTTACCTCAAGCACTTAAACATTGTGTCACAACGATGGTTTTATGCACATTCTATTAAGCTGCATTAACACATTGTTAATTAATGAAAAAGCACTGGGGTGTTAGACAGATACACAGGGACATGACTGTAACGCTAACCAGTATCATTGGGATTTAATGAGGAGTTTACTACATTGTGTTAGCTGCCAGTTTACAGTCCCTTTGGAATTTCTTGTTGAAGGGTCACCGGACTCAAAACATTAACTCTGTTTCTGTCTCCACAGGTGCTGCCAGATCTGCTGAGTTTCTCCAGAAATGATAAAGAACAACAAAGAACAAGGAACATTACAGCACAGGAACAGGCCCTTCGGCCTCCAAGCCGGCACCGATCTGGATCCGCTACCTAAACCTGCTGCCTATTTTCCAAAGATCTGTATCCCTTTGCTCCCTGCCCATTCGTGTATCTGTCTAGATACATCTTAACTGATGCTATCATGCCTGCCTCTACCGCCTCCACTGGTAACATGTTACAGGCACCCACCAGCCTCTGTGTAAAGAACTTTCCATGCATATCTCCCTTAAACGTTTCCCCTCTCACTTTGAACTCGTGACCCCTAGTAATTGAGTCCCCCACTCTGGGAAAAAGCTCCTTGCTATCCACCCTGTCAATTACTCTCATGATTTTGTAAACCTCAATCAGGATCCCCCCTCAACCTCCATCTTTAAAATGAAAATAATCCTCATCTACTCAACCTCTCTTCATAGCTAGCACCCTCTGTACCAGGCAACATCCTGGTGAACCTCCTTTCCAAAGCATCCACATCCTTTTGGTAATGTGGCGACCAGAACTGCACACAGTATTCCAATGTGGCCGAACGAAAGTCTTATACAACTGTAACATGACCTGCCAACTCTTGTACTCAATACCCCATCCGATGAAGGAAAGCATGCTGTATGCATTCTTGACCACTCTATTGACCTGCTTTGCCACCTTCAGGGAACAATGGACCTGAACACCCAGATCTCTCTGTACATTAATTCTCCCCAGGACTTTTCCATTTTCTCTATAGTTTGCTTTGAATTGGATTTTCCAAGATGCATCTCCTTGCATTTGCCCAGATTGAACTCCATCTACCATTTCTCCGCCCAACTCTCCAATCTATCTCTATTCTGCTGCATTCTCTGATAGTCCCCTTCACTGTCTGCTACTCCACCAATCTTAGTGTCATAGAACAAAGAACAAAGAAAAGTTACAGCCCAAGAACAGGCCCTTTGGCCCTCCAAGCCTGAGCCATTTCAAATCTACTGTTTAAACCTGTTGGTCAATTCCTAAGCAAATGTATCCCTCTACTCCCCATCTACTCATGCATTTATCCAGACGCATCTTAAATGAATCTACCGTGCCTACCTCTACTACCTCTGCTGGCAATGTGTTCCAAACGCCCACCACCCTCTGTGTGAAGTACTTGCAAACTTGCTCATTAGACCACCCATACCTTCCTCCAAATCATTCATGTATACCACAAACAGCAGTGGTCCCAGCATGGATCCCTGTGGAACACCACTGGTCACAGTTCTCCATTTTGAGAAGCTCCCTTCCACTACTGCTCTCTGTCCCCTGTTTCCCAGCCAGTTCTCTATTCATCTCGCGAGTACACCCTGGACTCCATGCAATTTCAGTTTCTCCATCAGCCTATCATGGGGAACCTTATCAAACGCCTTACTGAAGTCCATATATATGACATCTACAGCTCTTCCGTCATCAATCAACTTTGTCACTTCCTCAAAGAATTCTGTTCAGTTGAAACTTCCTGCATAAAACCATGTTGTCAACACTGATAAGCCCATTTTCTTCCAAATGGGAATAGATCCTGTCCCTCAGTATCTTCTCCAGCAGCTTCCCTACCACTGATGTCAGGCACACCGGCCTATAATTGTCTGGATTATCCCTGCTACCATTTTAAACAAAGGGACAACATTAACAATTCTCCAGTCCTCCAGGACCTCACCCATGTTCAAGGATGCTGCAAAGATACCTGGGAGGAGAAACTGAGGACTGCAGATGCTGGAGATCAGAGTCGAGAGTGTGGTGCTGGAAAAGCACAGCAGGTCAGGCAGATCCGAGGAGCAGGGGAATCGATGTTTCGGGCATAAGACCTTCATCAGGAATATGCAAAGATATCTGTTAAGGCCCCATCTATTTCCACTCTCGTTTCCCTCAGTAACCTGGGATAGATCCCATCCAGACCAGGGGACTTGTCCACCTTAATGCCTTTTAGAATACCCAACTCTCCTTATGCTGACTTGACCTAGGGTAATCAAATATCTATCCCTAACCTCAACATCTGTCATGTCCTTCTCCTCAGTGAGTCCAATGTAAAGTACTCATTAAGAATCTCACCCATTTTCTTTGATTCCATGCATAACATTCCTCCTTTGTCCTTGAGTGGCTAAACCCTTATTCTCGTTGCCCACTTGCTCCTTATAAATGAATAAAAGGTCTGGGATTTTCCTTAACCCAGTTTGCTAAAGATAGTTCATGATTCCTTATAGCCCTCTTAATTCCTTGTTTCAGACTGGTTCTACAATCTCCTGATATCCTGTGCAATGATAACTTTTGGAAGACAATATTTTCCCTCAGTATCTGAGTCTCAGGCGGCAGCACTGAAATCTCACTCAGTACGGGAAAATGAAGGAGGATGAAAATCTCTCTCTGAGCCATCCTGTGGGAGATTGAAACTAGTCCCAATGATTATTCTACTTACCATTTATATTACAAATTTATGACAAATGTAAATATTTAATGTCTTTTACATTAAGATTTCAATGAAGTTACTCTTTTCTTGTAAAGGATTTTTATATTATGTTCTTTCACCCACATTCTATTGAACTCCATTTACAAATTCTGAATGAAAAGACTCATGTTTATAACCTGCCTATCAGTAGTCTCTTATCCCACATTATGTACTTGGCTCCCTCCAGCTGTTTCTGTCTTCTTTCTCATTCTCTCTCTCTCTGTCTCTATCTCTGTGTCTCTCTCTTTATCTCCCTGTGTCCCTCTCTCTGTGTCTCTGTTGCTGTGTTTCTCTCCCTGTCTCTCTCTCTCTCTCTCTCTGTGTTTCTCTCTGTGCCTCTCTGGTTTTCTCTCTCTATGTCTCTTTCCCTGTCTCTCTCTCTCTCTCTTCTTGTATATCTCTTCCTGTGTCTCCCTCTGCGTCTCTGTGTCTCTCTCAGTAGCTTTCCCAACATCTCTGTCTCCCTTTCTCTCTCTATTTCCCTCTTTCTATGTCTGTGTGTGTGTCTCTCTCTCTCTCTCTCTCCCTGTGTCTCTCTCTATCTGTTTTACTCTGTGTACGTGTGTCTCTCTCTCTCTCTATGTCTCTCTCCCTGTGTCTGTCTCTATCTGTTCTCTCTCTGTCTCTGTGTCTCTCTCTCAATGTCTCTCTCCCTGTGTCTCTGTCTCTCTCCCTGTGTCTATCTCTTTCTCTATCTCTGTCCCTCTCTCTCTCCATCTGTTTCTCTCCCTCTGTCTCTCGCTATCCGTTTCTCTCCCTGTGTCTCTCTCTATCTGTCTCTCCCTGTGTGTGTCTCTCTCTATCTGTTTCTCTCTCTGTGTCTCTGTCTATCTGTCTCTCTCCCTGTGTCTCTCTCTATCTGTTTCTCTCTCTGTGTCTCTATATCTGTTTCTGTCCCTGTGTCTCTCTCTATCTGTTTCTCTCATTGTGTCTCTCTCGATGTCTCTCTCCCTGTTTCTCTCTCTGTTTCTCTCCCAGTGTCTCTCTCTCTATCTGTTTCTCTCTCTCTCTCTGTCTCTTGATGTCTCTCTCCCTGTGTCTCTCTATCGGTTTCTCTGTGTCTCTCTATGTCTCTCTCTCTTCCTGTGTCTCTCTATGTCTCTCTCTCTTCCTGTGTCTCTCTCTATCTGTCTCTCTATCTGTTTCTCTCTCTGTGTCTCTCTCTATCTGTCTCTCTCTGTGTCTCTCTCTATCTGTCTCACTCCCTGTGTCTCTCTCTGTCCCTCTATCTGTCTCTCTCTCTGTGTCTCTCTGATATGCCAGTTGTGAGCAATGGAGTAGCTTCCTTTCCCTCATGTCTGAGGTGGCACCTTTGAGCTGAACTTGAGAGACACAGAGAGAGAAACAGGGAGAGAAAGACACAGGGAGAGAGGGACAGATAGAGAGAGACACAGGGAGCTTCGAGGACCTGATTACAAATCCAGTAAGATACTCAGGCTGTGCAGCTCTGGGGTGGTGCCTATTCCTACAGTTTCCCTCTCGGACTCTCTGTCACGTCCCTGCAGACACCTCTGCAGGCCTCCTTAGATACCCTGCAGTCTCCTGTGATAACCATCCACTCCTCAAATGCCATCCCATCCGCCCTGTTCTGCCTGGGAGTAACTTGCCCCGTGATCTCAGCAGCCAATCTCCAACATCGACCCCATTGTTCAGTTCAGATTCTCAGATAGCAGCTGAACAGATGTACATGCAGTTCTGTGGGATTCTTTACCCATGTAGATTTGTTTTTAAATGGTTGCTGCTTCACTCAAGGTCTTTGTCATGTTGCCCCAGTGTAGGGGAGGGGCCACAGCACCTCTGGTAAATATCTCGGCAAGAGTCCATGGTGTTAGGGGCAAGGTACTGGCATGGGTAAAGGATTGGCTGACTGGCAGAAGGCAGGGAGTCAGGATAAAGGGGTCTGTTTCAGGAAGGCAGCTGGTGATGAGTGACACCACTGACATTTGCAGTAACAATCTGGATGAAGGAACTGAGGGCAATGTTGCAATGTTTATAGATGATACAAAGATCGATGGAAGTGAGGGAGTGTTGAGGAAGCAGGGAGGCTGCAGGAAGACTTGGACAGGCTGGGTGAGGGGCAAAGAAGTGGCAGATGGAATACACTCAAGGGAAATGTGAGGTTATGCACCTTGGCAGGAAGAATAGAGGTGTAAGGCTTCAGAAACCATGCAGGCTCTTTTGACAGTTAGGAAGGTAACTGTAGTGTTGGCATTCATTTTGAGAGGGCTAGAACACAAGCAGAGATGTCCTGCTGAGGCTGTATAAGGCTCAGGTCAGACTACATTTGGATTACTGTGAGCAGTTTTGGGCCTCATATCTAAGGAAGGATGTATTGGCCTTGTAGGGGGTCCAGGGAGGTTTACAAGAAAGATCCTGTGGTTGAGGGGCTTGTCATACGAGGAGCGGTTGAGGACACTGGGTCTGTACTCGATGAGGTTTAGATGGATGAGGGGGATCTGATTGAAATTAGAGAACACTGAGAGGTCTGGATAGAATGGACATGGAGAAGATGTTTTCACCAGGAGGAGGGACTAGGACCCGAAGGCACAGCCTCAGAGTGAAGGGACGACCCTTTAGAACTGAGATGGGGAGGAATTTCTTCAGCCAGAGGGTGGGGGACTCTGTGGAACGTGTTGTTGTAGAGGGCTGTGGAGGCCAAGTCATTGAGTGATACAGAGTTAGATAGGTTCTTACTTGGTAAGGAGATCAAAGGGTATGGGGAGGAGGCAGGAGTATGGGGCTGAGAAATATACTAGCCATGATTGAGTAGTGGAGTGGACTCCATGGGCTGAATTAGAGGAATTGGCCATGGTAAACTACCCTGCGGTGCCTAGGGATGGGCATGCGAGGTCGCTGAGCCATGGTAAATGTGGGCTGATAGAAATAGGGCAGGTCTGGTGGGATGCTTTTCAGACGGTCGGTATCAACTTAATGGACTGAATGGCCTCTTTCTGCACTGTCATGATTCAATGTTTCTATGCTGGGTGTAATTCAGCTCCTCTACCTTATGGTCTCAATTCCACATTCAAATCCACCCCCTCCCCCCCCCCAGCTGCTGGCTTTTTCCCAGGCATCCCAGCTGGTCTTCCCCTCATCAGGTCACCTGGGGAGACATCACACTGAGGTATCTTCACAGATAGAAAGCACAGCTGCATGTGCTTGTCAACTCACTTACCCACTGGCACTGTCTCAACATCCAGCCAACATTCTCAGAGTAAAGGGTTTGATTTGATTGATTATTGTCACATGTACCTGCGTACAGTGCAAGGTTTTGTTTTGTGAGCAGTACAGGCAGATCACAGCAAACAAGGACAGACAGATCATAGGGAGCTCAGACAGCGCAAAGCTGAGGACCCAGTTGCAGAGTGCAGACCTGAGACCACAGTCTCGGAGTTTTGAGATCAGTCTAGGAGTGGATGATGGTATCGAAGGCGGAGAGGTAGCCGATGAGGGGGTGTCTGACGTAGGTGTGCCTGTTGCCCAGGTGTTGCGGGGATGAGTGCAGTGCTCGGGAAATGGTGTCCTCTGTGAACCTGTTACATCGGTAGGCAACCTGCAGGGGAGTAAGGCCGGCTGGGAGAGTGGGGGTGATGTGGGCCATGACCCGCCTCCTGGAGCACTTCAGGATTATTGAGGTCAGAGCCACTGAACAGTCAGCATTAAGGCACGTTGCATGTGCTTTGTTAGGTATGGGGATGATGGTGGTCTCCTTGAAGCAGGTGGGGACTTTGGCTTGTGGGAGGGAGAGGTTGAATATCTCCGCCAGTTGGTCCACACAGGATCTGAGTGCCAGGCTGGGGACTCCATCAGGACCCATCCCTTTCCTTGGATTGTTTTCCAGGAAGACCAATCTGACGTCTGCAGCAGTGACCGTGGGATCAGGTGCATCTGGGGCTGTCGGGCAGGTGAGACCACGCTATTGACATTCCACTCAAACCCAGCATCGAAAACCTTGAGCACATCAGGAAGGGATGTGTTCCTGTCTGCTATTTTATTCTGCTTCATTTTGTATCCCATGATGTTGTGTAGGCCTAGCCACAGGTGTTGGGTGACGAACGGTTGGTTTGGGTCTCTAACGTGGTCTGCTCCTGCCTCTTGGCATATATGATGGCTTTGCGTAGGTCAGATCTGGATTTTCTGTATCGGTCATCCAACTTGAATGCTGCACGCCTGGTCTTCAGTAGGCAGTGGATTTCCCAGGTCACCCAAGGTTTCCGTTTGGGGAACTCCTGGATTCACTTCCTTGGCATGCAGTCCTCCATGCATTGATTGTTGAGGTAAGTACAATTGTCTTCAGTCAGGCGATCAAGAGCTGTTGGTTTTTCTGTCCCAGAGAGCAGTGAATGCTTAGACATTGGGCATACTCAAGAGAGATTCATAGAGTGTTAGAGCAATAGAGTTGTGCAGCATGGAAACAGATCTTTCAGTTCAACTTGTCCATGCCAACCAGATATCTTAAATTAATCTCGTCCCATTTGCCAGCATTTGGCCCACATCCCACTAAACTCTTCCTATTCATATACTCTTCCAAATACCTTTTAAATGTTGTAATTGTACCAGCCTCCACAACTTCCGAGAGATGAATATTGTGCACTGTGCCCATTAAAGCAATATGGGATGGGATCAGAAGTGGTGTTGATGTGGAAGATAATCTCAATAAATGGCAGAGTAGACTCAGTGGAGTGAACATTTTAATTGAGCTTCTCTTATTTGTTTTTTTTATGACACATGGGTAGTTTCTTTAGACAATGTTAAACTTTCTATGATCCTAGCAGCTATGAGTCCACCTTGTGCCAGTACTCAATTTCCCTGCCTGTAATTATGTGTGGCTAGTGAGCATTTTAAAAAAAGGTTAATACTTGTGTGTTAGAATTGCAGATCCTGCAAACAGTTGTTCCCTAGGCCCGAACGCTCATGTACTTACTGAAGCAGATAAATGTAAGGCCTCCATCATTAACTAAATGCATTCCAAACTTAAGCAGTGACTGGGGTCATAGTTGGATTCAAATTGCTGCTCAAGCTGTCTGTTTCTGTCCTACTGTTTTGTTTACGGAACGAATTGCATTTTGTCAGCAGAAAATAGGCGCAGTAAGTGGATAAATTTCATAAAGTGTTATTAGATTTTGAAACTGTGTATTTAGTACTTCTTCACAGCATTGCACCTAATTATTCTTCTGCACCATTCCTTCCATATTTTGCTAACATTTTGAAGAATGAAATTAAAGGATTAATGAATGCTAGCACTGTAGTTTCCTAGGTAACCGCCTTAATGTAATTTTGAGACAAGCAACTTTGCAGAAATATTCTCTTTCCCAGACTGATCTCGGAATTATCAAAATAATGAACTAAAAATGAAAGGGGACATAATTCTTTTTCTTAATTCACTTATGGGACGTGAGCATCACAGGCTGAGCCCAGTATTTTTTGCCCATCCCTAGTTGCCCCTTGAGAAGGTGGGGGTGAGCTGCCTTCTTGAACCGCTGCAGTCCATGTGCTGTGGATTGACCCACAATGCCCTTAGGGAGGGAATTCCAGGATTCTGACCCAGCAACACTGAAGGAACGGTGATATATTTCCAAGTCAGGATGTGGAGTGGCTTGGAGGGGAACTTGCAGGGGGTGGTGTTCCAATGTATCTGCTGTCCTTGTTCTTCGATATAAAAGTGGTTGTGGATTTGGAAGGTACAAGCAAAGGCTACTTGGTGAATTCCTGCAGTGTGCACCTTGTAGATAGTACACAGCGCTGTGACTGAGCATTGGTGGTGGAGGGAGTGGACATTTGTGGATGTGGTGCCAATCAAGCAGCTGTTTTGTCCTGGATAGTGTCAAGCTTCTTGAGTGTTGTTGGAGCTGCCCCCATCCAGGCAAGTGGGGAATATTCCATCACACTCCTGGGTTGTGTCTTGTAGCTAATGGACCAACTTTGGAGAGGCAGGAAGTGAGTTAATTGCTTCAGAATTCCTAGCTTTTGACCAGCTCTTGTAGTCAATATATTTATATTTGATTTGATTTGATTGGTTTATTGTCATGTGTACCTAACGTACAGTGAAAAGCTTTGTTCACAATCAGTCCAGGCAGATCATTGTAAGCAAGGACATACAGATCGTGGGTGTAAAAAGCTAGACAGAGACATACAGGAATACATCGCACAGGACCTGTGCTAGGCAAGATCAACATTAGCAAGATCAGCATTATTTGAAGTTAGAGAGTCCACTCATCCGTCCAATAACAGCCGGGAAGAAGTTGGTCGTGAACCTGTTGGTGCATATGTTCAAGCTTCTTTATCTTCTGCCTGACAGAAGAGGTTGGAGGAGAGCATTCCTCGGGTGGGAGGGGTCTTTGATGATGTTGGCAGCCTTTCTACGGCAGTGTGCTGTGTAAATGGAGGCCATGGATGGGAGGTTGGTTCCTGTGATGATCTGGACTATGCACACCACCTTCTAGAGGTTCTTACGGTCCTGGGCAGAGAAGTTGTTTTACGAGGCTGTTAGACACCCGGACAGTATACTCTCAATGGTGCATCTGTAAATGTGAGTGAGGGTCCTTATGGACATTCCAAATTCCCTGAGTCGCCTGAGGGAGAAGAGATGTTGTTGTACCTTCTTGACCATCACATCTATGTGGGAAGGCCAGGACAGGTTGTCAGTTATCGTCACTCTGAGGAACATGCCTCTCCATCTGCTGAGTTGGTGTAGATGGGGGTGTGTTCTCCTTTTTCTTCCTGAAGTCAATGATCAGCTCTTTAGTTTTACCAACATTGAGAGAGAAGCTGTTATCATTGCACAACGTCACCAAGCCCACTGTCCATATCAATTTCTGTTCAGTGGTAATGACCAGGATGTTGATAGTGGGAGATCTAATCACGGTAATGCGACTGAATGTCAAGGGATGATGATCAGGTTCTCTCTTGTTGAAATAGTCATTGACTGGCATTGGTGTTGCACGTACTTTACTCACCACATTTTAGCACAAGCCTGGATATTGTCCGGATCTTGCTGCATTTGTACAAGGACTGGTTCAGTGTCTGAGGGACTGTAAATGGTGCTGGAAAGAAAGGACAGGAGATTCAGAAATTGACAACAGCCCCCTCATTGAAGAGCTAACACCAGCACTGTCGGCTGAGTAGTTCCCTTCTGTAAGGTATAACTCAATAGGGGATCCCCGGTATGGAGGGGTTGTCTTATGAGCAAAGGCAAAACTGGTTGGAGCTATACTCACTGAAGAGCAAATCAAAGAACAAAGAACAATACTGCACAGGAACAGGCCCTTCTGCCCACCAAGATGGCGCTGAGAAACAATGCCTTTCTAAACTAAAAGCTTTTTGCTTTTATACTATCCATATTCTCGTAATCTCTCTCTATGTTCATTTATCTGTCAAGATGCTGCTGAAACATTGGTATTGTATCCACCTCCAACTGCTCCTCGGGCAGAGCATTCTGGGCACTTGTCTAAACAAAACTGCTTCTCACATCTCCTTTAAACTTGCCCCTTTTTATCTTAAACTTATGTCCCCTAGTAATTGACATTTCAGAATAAAAACTGAAAGTATTGCAGATGTTGTTAATCAGAGACAGAAACAGAAATTGCTGGAAAAGCTCAGCAGGTCTGGCAGCATCTGTGAAGAGAAAGCAGAGTTAACATTTCGGGTCAAGTGACCCTCTCTCAGAATTTCCTCAGTGTTCTGAGGAAGGGTCACTGGAATTGAAACGTTAACTCTGCTTTCTCTCCACAGATGCTGCCAGACCTGCTGAGTCTATCCAGCAATCTCGGTTTCTATCAATTGACATTTCTACCCTATTCCCATCAGGTTGTGGTGGTTGTCTACCTCAAAACTTTTCAAAACCCTCAATACTTCCTCCTTTTTTATACTGACATCCCCTAAATATTAACATACCTCTCCCGAAACTCCCTATTCACCATGTCCTTCTCCTTTGTGATTACCGATGCAAATATTCATTAAGGGCCTCACCAACCTCCTCTGGCTTCACACATAAATGCCCTCCTTTGTTTTTGAGCCATTGAAACTCTTAATTACCCAGAATCATCATGCCATTATCTCTGCCTATACTGAGCCTGTGCGCTTCCCTCCACTTAACCTGACAAAGGAGCAGTGCACCAGAAACTTGTGATTGTAAATAAACCTGTTGGACTATAACCTGATGTTGTGTGACTTCTGACTTTGTCCATCCCAGTCGAACGCTGGCACCTCCATGTCTTGTTTTCGAATGGACCAACCCTTCCCCTTGGGACCCTCTTGCTCCTGATATATGTATAAACTGCCTTGGGATTTTCCTCAATCCTGTTTTAGCTATCCTAATCCCTTGTTTGAGTTCTTTCCTGCTGTCTTTGTATTCTTCTGGGGCACTGTCTGTCTTCAGTTTTCTCAACTTTACGTATGCCTCCTTTATCTTTTTGACAATGCTCTCAATCTCTCCTGTCATTCAGTGTTTCCGAATTTTGCCAACCTTAACCTTCATTTTCACAGGAACATGTTTGTCCTGAACTCTAATCAATTGGCCTCTAAAAGATTCCACATTCTAGATTTGGATTTACCCTCAAACAACCCAATTCAATCTACATTGCTCAATACCTGCCTAATGTTGTGGTAGTTAGTCTTCCCCAGTTTAGGAGAAAGTGAGGACTGCAGACGCTGGAAATCAGAGTCGAGAATGTGTTGCTGGAAAAGCACAGCAGGTCATGCAGCATCTGCGGAGCAGGTGAGTTGACATTTCGGGCATGAGCCCTTCTCATTCCTGATGAAGTACTAACTTTCAGTACTTTCACCTGAGGACCACTCTTACTTTTATCCATAAGTCAATTAAAGTTACAGATTAAGGTCACTATTCCTGAAATGCTGCCCCATTGAAACATCGATTAACTCACAAAGCTCCTTCCTCATCATCAGGTCTAGTGTGGCCCCTTCCCTCATTGAACTAGTGACATATTGTTTCAAAAAGTCCATCCTGGACACACATGACAAATTCCCTCCCATCCAAGCCCCTGGCTCTTTGAGAGTCTCAGTTAATATAGGGAGAGTTAAAATCACACAACACAACAACTCTATTATTTTTACATTTTTCTATAATCTGTCCACATTTCTGTTCCTCTATTGTCTGCTGACAGTTGGGAGGCCTATATTACAATCGCATCAAAGTGATTGCCACCTTCCAGTTCCTGAACTCTACCCACAATGTCTTGCTGGATAAGCCCTCCAATATGTCCTCCCTCAGGACAGCTGTGATATTCTCCCTTATCGGAGACCGAACTTTCCCATCTTTTTTACATCTCGTTGTTGTGGTTTGTTCGCCGAGCTGGGAATTTGTGTTGCAGAGGTTTCGTCCCCTGTCTAGGTGACATCCTCAGTGCTTGGGAGCCTCCTGTGAAGCGCTTCTGTGATCTTTCCTCCGGCATTTGTAGTGGTTTGAATCTGCCGCTTCCGGTTGTCAGTTCCAGCTGTCCGTTGCAGTGGTCGGTATATTGGGTCCAGGTCAATGTGCTTATTGATTGAATCTGTGGATGAATGCCATGCCTCTAGGAATTCCCTGGCTGTTCTCTGTTTGGCTTGTCCTATAACAGTAGTGTTGTCCCAGTCGAATTCGCGTTGCTTGTCATCTGCGTGTGGTGGCTACTAAGGATAACTGGTCGTGTCGTTTCGTGGCTAGTTGGTGTTCATGTATGCGGATCGTTAGCTGTCTTCCTGTTTGTCCTATGTAGTGTATTGTGCAGTCCTTGCATGGGATTTTGTACACTACATTGGTTTTGCTCATGCTGGGTATCAGGTCCTTCGTTCTGGTGAGTTGTTGTCTGAGTGTGGCTGTTGGTTTGTGTGCTGTTATAAGTCCTAGTGGTCGCAGTAGTCTGGCTGTCATTTCAGAGATATTCTCGATGTATGATAGTGTGGCTAGTCCTTTGGGTTGCGGCATGTCCTCGTTCCGTTGTCTTTCCCTTAGGCATCTGTTGATGAAATTGCGCGGGTATCCGTTTTTGGCGAATACATTGTATAGGTGTTCTTCTTCCTCTTTTTGCAGTTCTGGTGTACTGCAGTGTGTTGTGGCCCTTTTGAACAGTGTCTTGATGCAACTTCTTTTGTATGTGTTGGGGTGGTTGCTTTCGTAGTTTAGGACTTGGTCTGTGTGTGTGGCTTCCTTAGTAGCCACACTCGCAGATGACAAGCAACATGAATTCGACTGGGACAACACTACTATTATAGGACAAGCCAAACAGAGAACAGCCAGGGAATTCCTAGAGGCATGGCACCCATCCACCGATTCAATCAATAAGCACATCGACCTGGACCCAATATACCGACCACTGCAGCGGACAGCTGGAACTGACAACTGGAAGCAGCAGATTCAAACCACTACAAATGCCGGAGGAAAGATCACAACAACGAGCACCCGAGCTACAAATCTTCTCACAAACTTTTTTACATCTCTCTCTGACTCACCTGAAACATCTAAATCCTGGAATGTTAAGCTGCCAGTCTGGTCCCTCTCTCAACTGAGTTTAGAAGAATGAGAGCCAATCTCATTGAAACCTACAGCATTCCCTAAGGGACTTGCCAGGGTCAATGCTGAGAGGCTGTTTCCCCTCATGGGAGAGTCTAGAACCAGAGGGCACAGAGTCAGAATAAAGGGGCACCACTATGGGATTAAGATGAGGAGGACTTTCTTCTCTCAGAGGGTTGTGAGTCTTTGTGACTCCTTACTACAGAGAGCTGTGGGGGCAGAGTCCTTGTACGTATTTAAATCAGAATCACGGAATATGGAGAAATGCAGGAAAGTGGATATGAGGAATATCAGATTAGCCACGATCATATTGAATAGTGGAGCAGGCATTCCTGTTACTATTTCACCTGGTTTTAAAGACAGTAAAAATTGATGCAAATGTTGCAGAGTTCACCACTGAAATAGTGGTTTGATTAACCTTTTAAATTTTAATTGGATTTGATTTATTATTGCTACATGCACCTAGGTACAGTGAAAAGTTTGTTTTGTGTGCAGTACGGGCAGATCATACTGTACAAAGTGCATTAGATTAATAGAACAGAGGGAGGAATACAATGTTACGGTTGCAAAGAAGGTGCACAAAGAGCGAGAACAACATTAAATTTGAAATTTGAGAAGTCCGTTCAGGAGTCTAATAATTGTAGGGAAGAAGCTGTTCTTGAATCTGTTGGTCTATGTATTTAAGCTTTTGCATCTTCTTCGTGACGGGGTAGAGTGGAAGAGATTATAACCAGGTGGGAGGGGTCTTTGATTAGGTCGATTGCCTTTCCAATGCAGCAAGAAGTATAGATGGAGTCAATGGATGGAAGGCTGGTTTGTGTGATGAACTGGGCTGTGTTCACAACTCTCTGCAGCAGCTGCCATACCAAGCCGTGATGCACCCGGATAGAATGCTTTCTGTGGTGTGTCTGTAAAAACTGGTAAGAGTCTTTATGGAAATGCTGAATTTCCTTTGCGTCCTGAGGAAGTAGAGATATTGTGCCTTCTTGACCGTTGCATTGATGTAGGTGGACCAGCACAGATTGTTGGTGATCATCATTCCCAGGTACCTGATCACCTCCACCTCAGGCCCATTGATGTAGATAGGGCTGTACCCTCGTCCCTGCTTCCTGAAGTCAATGACAAGCTCTTCCATTTTGCTGGCATTGAGGTAGAGATTGTTATTTTAGCACCACACTACCCAAGCACTTTATCTGTGTCCTGCATTCTATCTCATCATTGTTTGAGATCTGGTCTACAACAGATGTGTCATCAGCGAACTTGTAGATGGAGTTTGGATGAAATTTGGCCACACAGTCATGAGTGTATAGGGAGTACAGTAGGGGGCTGAGTATGCATCCTTTCTGGATGCTGGTGCTGAGGATTATCATGGAGGAGGTGCAGTTGTCTATCCTCACTGATTGCAGTCTAGGGGTCAAGAAGCTGAGGATCCAGTTACAGAGGGCAGAGCCAAGACCGAGGTCTCAGAGTTTGGAGATTAGTTTGGTTGCAGTTATGGTGTTGAAGGTGAAGCTGTGGTCAGTAGGTAAGAGCCTGATGTAGCTATCCTTATTATCAAGATGCTCCAGGGGTGAGTGTAAAACCAGGGAGATGGTGTGTGCCGTGAAGTTGTTGTGACAATAGGTGAATTGCAAGGGATTGAGGCAGGGAGGCTAGTTATTGTAAACCATGACTAACCTCTCAAAGCACTTAATAACAATGGAGGAATTTGTGCCGTGGAACTATCGCTGTCATGATGAGCACTCGTTTCGGTCTGTTTGGCACACACAATGGATAGTGTCTGACAGCAGTTCATTGGCAAACTGTTCCAAGTCATGTGTGCCAACTGGAAAGTTATCCGTATCACATTGTCACCGCACTATTCTCAGTGAAATGGTCTAACAGAACAGTTGGTGCATACCATCGATCAACGATCATCATGAGTCAAACAATAAAACATCGCTTTCACATTGCATTGCTGCCTTTCTGTCAATGTCAATCGTACTTGTTTGAGAATGGCTAGTCTGCAGTTTGTCTGGGTACTCTAGGAATCCATATTGGAACAGATCAATCAAAAGAGCACCACAATGTCACCTTTGGCCATCAGTCATTGCTGTCATGAAGAATGCACAGCTATTTTCATAGAATCCCTCCTGTATGGAAGGTAGGACATTCAGCCCATTTAGTCCCCACCAACCCTCCAAACAACATCCCACACAATCTCTGTCTCCCCACAGCTAACCCACCTTGC
Source organism: Chiloscyllium plagiosum (assembly GCF_037043375.1). Classification (NCBI taxonomy): domain Eukaryota; kingdom Metazoa; phylum Chordata; class Chondrichthyes; order Orectolobiformes; family Hemiscylliidae; genus Chiloscyllium; species Chiloscyllium plagiosum. The sequence goes on along the minus strand of NW_028270149.1, from coordinate 4,972,876 downwards.
CTGCACACAACAGGACAATTCAGCACAGCCAATCCACCTAGCCTGCAGGTCTTTGGACTGTTGGAGGAAACCAGAGCACTCCCACACAGACACAGGGAGAACATGCAAACTCAAACTGCGAGTCACCTGAGGCTGGAATCAAACCCGGGTCCCTGGTGCTGTGAGGCAGCAATGCTAACCACTGAGCCACTGTGCTGCATGAACTATAGGGGTTTCATCCATCATGTGATTAGGATTAGTGGAGCTAATGGTCTGTTCAAGATTGGGCACTTAAAGATGTTGCGATATCCCAGGGATTGTGGGCTATAAGAAAGTTGTCCAGAAAGCATTGAAATTGCATCTGGAATAAAAAGCTAATTTTAAAGGAATGGTGTACAACGTACCACTATTGATTTGTAAAAGCTCATCTATCTCTCTCATCCCCTTTTAGAGAAGGAAATCTGCTATCCTTCTCTGATCTAGGACTACATGTGACTCCAGATCTACAATAATGAGGGTGACTCTTAATGAGATCAGGGATAAGCAATAACTGCCTACCTAGCCTGATCCATGTGGGTGCCCACATTCTGTGAATGAATGAGTATTCCTGCGAAGATGGTACATGTCATGGTGGTCTGGAGCACCCTACACTGTATGACCCAGAAGGCAGATGTGGATCTTGGAAAGAGTCAAGTTCAGGATTGATAACAGTTCATCAGAAGAAGAAGGTGCAGGAAAGACCAGTATCTATGAGAGCAGCCATTAATAATGAGAAACTGGGAAATGGCAAATATTTTGAACAAGTATTTTCTATCTGTCTTCACAGTGTGAAGCATCTCAAAAATACTAGAAAGTCAACTGGAAAAAGTGGAGGAGGTATTACAACGGCCACTGTCACCCAAGAAAAGATACTAGGGAAAGGAATGACACTAAACACTACCAAATCCCCTGGAGGTGATGACCTGCTGGCTAGGGTGGGCACATCGGCTGTAACCTATTAAAGTCTCTTAGAATCTCGAAGGGTCCCAGCAACTCAGAAAGCTGCAAACATAAAACTTTTATTCAAGAAAGGACTGTAGTCAGTTAGCCAAACATCTATCATTGAGTAAATTCATCAGGTGCAGCACTCCGAAAGCTAGTGCTTCCAAATAAACCTGTTGGACTGTAACCTGGTGTTGTGTGATTTTTAACTTTGTACACCCCAGTCCAACACCGGCATCTCCAAATCATGTCTATATACTTTGTTTTTTCCTAGCCTGCCTAAATTCTATCAATGTAAATACAGAGGAACCTCGATTTTGGAAAATTAATACCAAGGCATCTTCTACCTCATTAGTCAGCTCTTTTAGAACACCTTGTGGCACACAGATTCCTAGTGTTTTCAAATTCCCAATTTAAAATCCATTCCTTCCCCTTTGGAATACTCTATCCCAGAGGGCTGTGTAGGTTCAGTCAGTGAATCAGTTCAATATGGAGACCAGTGCATTTTGAGATATTAATGTCATCAAGGCATATAAGGGCAGTTTGGAAAATGGTGTTAAGGTAAATGATCAGTCATGAGCTGGAATAGTGGAGCAGGCTCAATGGACTGAATGGTCTACTCTTGGCTCTATGATCCTTTCTCTAGTTTGGCCATTAGAGTACGAACACTCGTAGATCTGGGATCATGACTCAAATTCTTCATTGTAATTAGGCCTTATCATTGTACACAATCAAAATTGAAAGTAGACCCCGCCCAGGAAAGGCATGGTGACCTTTATTCATAGCTAAATCTCCACAGAGCTCCTCTTATGGTCTCACGTGAAGTGGGTTAGTCAGGGACAGGGGGAGTGCTGAAGATGATCAATGCTGATAATGATGCCACCTCAGGATTGGCACATTCATCCATATTGGTGATTGGCTCAGCACTTTCCTGCAGTGGATCACTAGAGGCCACAAAATGGCCTGCCCCAAATCAGTCTACCCACGTTGGTACCATCATGACCACTGGCCAATCAATGGCATAGACATTTGTAGGCAATCTAGAAATATAGAAAGTAGGAGCAAGATTAGGCCATTTGGTCTTGGAGCATGCTCCACTATTCATTAGGATCATGGCTGATCTTCCAACCCAATAGCCTGTTCCTAGTTGTCCCCATATTCTTGATTCCTTTATTCCTAAATGCTATATCCAAAATCTGTTCAGATATGTTCATAAAAAATGAAAAAAGCAGACTATCCCCGTACATCTTAAAGATGGTGATCAGCAGAGTTCAATGAGAGCCCTTCACCAAGAATGATGAGCGGCACACCCCTGTTGGAGCCATTGAAACCCTACAGAACAGAAGGAGGACTTCAGCCCATCATGGCTGCTATTGCCTGGATAAACTAACTCTCCATTGAATCCCATTGACCAGCTCCTGGTTTCGAACCAGGAACTGCCAGCTCCTCAGGGGCAGCTCCAGGTGCGTATTTCATCAACCACTGAACCAGGAGGTGAATGCCACCACCCTCTTGGCGAAACATTCTTGCGTTCCCTCTAATCCTTCAAACAACCAACTCAAATCTGCACTCTACACTCCCTTAGCCTGCAAGGATAACAGGGAGGGAGAGACCAGGACACGCTGCTCACTGTGAGTGAGTCAGTACCTTATCTCCATGAGATGCAGCCTCTATATGAGTCCTCAGTGTGAGGGGCTTGGGTTTTGATCCTATCTGTGTGATTGTCCTGTGCTCATGTTTCAGGGTATGATGCAGCTGTTGACTGTGGAGCTGGTCTGAATGCTGAGGGTGGAGTGGGGGTACAAGATCTGGTGGCCTCCTGCCTGGTATCACACTGCAGCCAGAACCAGTTCCTCCCATCTCCAGCCGGGCACCTGCTATCAGGTTGTACAGACTCCTCCTGCCACACTCTGCAAATAGAACCCCTCACTTTTAACATACAGCTTCCAAGAGGGGCAGCCCAGCCACATGGACGTGGTCACTTCCTCTTCCCCCTCCTCACCTCTTCCTGCCATTTAAATCAAACCCACAACTTCCATCTGCCCCACTTTCTTCTCATGCTAACTGCCAGTTATTGGCTACCAAGCCCACCACCAGCCCCAGACTTGGCCAGTCCTGTGGAATTCAGGATCTGTGCCTGACTGCTGGACATGGTATCATGACTCTGAATTGGTTCTGAACTGTGTGTCTCTATCCTAACCAGAAACCCTGCGCCAGGTCTCCGCAGTGAGACTTGAACTCACAAATCTCTCATTCAAAGGTCTGAATTAAGGCTGACATCCACAATATCAACTAAAGTTCTTCAAAGTTAACTCAACTGTCACCCAAGGGTCAATGTGAGTCTCACTCTACTCCCATTACATTTTTATTATTTACAGATTTTCAGTGAGTACTTACCAAGCAACCTTTTATTTGTACTCCAATATCCCATTTAAACCTCTTGAGGACATCAACTCCAACTACCATTAAGATCAATCGTGCATGTGGCACCCCGTGTTGAAACAGTGAGAATGTATTCTATTCCTTAAGCTCCAAGTATCTGCCTGCTGTAAATTGATGGGAATATGAGTTACTAACAGCAGGGACAACATGACATTAGTGAATGATGGGACCCACAAGTCTATCGCCTAAAGAACTGAAACTTAATGATTGAGACAGACACAGAGGAACAGGAAAAGATTTTGCATGAATTCAAGAAAAGTCAGGCCCATTAATAGAAAAAAAGAGAGAGCAAGAAAGACTAGATTAAAACAGAGAGAGTCAAGAGACACAAAATGAGAAGAGAAAAAAGTACATTTGCATAATCTCTCAGAACAGTTTACTGTCTGTTGGAATGACACTCCACCGTATTCATTGTTCCCTCCTGGGCCAAAGAGACTGGAGGCACAAATCTTCTCAGTACATTTATTGTGCAACCTCACAGTCCGAACTTTCTGTGACAGTAAACTTTGTGTGATCAGGAAGGAGGTCACACTCAGAGTGAGACACAGCCAGAGTGAGACACAGTCTGAGTGAGACACAGCCTGAGTGAGACACAGCCAGAGTGAGACACAGCCTGAGTGAGACACAGCCTGAGTGAGACACAGACAGCGTGAGACACAGCCTGAGTGAGGCACAGCCTGAGTGAGGCACAGACAGAGTGAGACACAGACAGAGTGAGACACAGCCTGAGTGAGACACAGCCTGAGTGAGACACAACCAGAGTGAGACACAGACAGAGTGAGACACAGCCAGAGTGAGACACAGCCAGAGTGAGACACAGCCTGAGTGAGGCACAGCCTGAGTGAGACACAACCAGAGTGAGACACAGCCTGAGTGAGACACAACCAGAGTGAGACACAGACAGAGTGAGACACAGCCAGAGTGGAACAGCCAGAGTGAGACACAGCCAGAGTGAGACACAGACAGAGTGAGACACAGACAGAGTGAGACACAGCCTGAGTGAGGCACAGCCTGAGTGAGACACAGACAGAGTGAGACACAGACAGAGTGAGACACAGCCTGAGTGAGGCACAGCCTGATTGAGGCATAGCCTGAGTGAGACACAGACAGAGTGAGACACAGACAGAGTGAGACACAACCTGAGTGAGACACAACCGGAGTGAGAATCTGTTTCAAAGATTTCGGAGCAGCTTGGAATTCGCGGAAGGGAAGAAGGGAATATGTGTTTCCTTGGTTCAGAGTTGATAAGCTCTTTAACAAGGATGACCTGAAGCCCAGTATCAGTGGCCAGGTACAAAGCAGAGAGCGAGATCTCAGGAAAGCCACAGTGTAAGGATATTCACTGGGAGTCAGGGTCTCGGAACAGAGTCTGTGCGGAGAGAAGCTTACACTGACCAGAGTAAAAAATAAACTTCATTCTGAATAAGGAGATGGAGAAGTCCCACAGGGAAATAGTGGGGTGATTGGCTGCTTAGGAACCAGCTTTCGGGACCCAGAGTAGGACCAGGAGGGAGACAGAGTGTAAAGTCCTTATTTTTGTGGTTTATACTGTAGTTTGTTATGATTAGAAAGAGGGACTATGGTTACTGAGGTTACTCCTAAGGTTGTATTCTCTGGATTAGTTCCAGTGCCACACACTGCATATAGGGATAAGACAATAGGTCAGGTGAATGTGTGCGTAAAGGGATGGTGTAGGAGAGAGGGTTTTGGAGTCTTGTCCATGGGACAGGTTGTGGGGTAAGTGGGACATGTACAGGGTTTCCCCTGGACCAGAATAGGTTCGATATCCTCGCTGGGAGGGGGGTTTGCTTACGCTGTTAGGGAATGTTTTATACTCATTTGGCAGGAGGGCGGAGCACAGAGTAGATGTAAGCGTAAGAACATGGTTCAATCAGATATTGAGGAATACTAGATGAGCCCATTATGCAGAGAAGACATGGACATGACAAATACATGGGAAGGCCGGGAAGCTGCATTGTATCTATTTTAGTACAAGGAGCCTGAGTGGTAAGGTAGATCATCTCAGAGTTTGATCAGGATGTGGGAATATGACATTGTTATAATCACTGAGACATGGCTGAAGGAAGGACAGTGCTGGCAGGGGGTAGAAGTTTCAGGTGGGGGGTGCGTGTAAATAATGAGGGACTTAGTGACAGAATACCGGCCTCTGTGGAATTATTTCAGTTGTCTGGAAATGAAGGTCTGTTATGAGGATAGACTGGGCTTGTTTTCCTTGAAGCAGAGCAAGCAAAGAAACAGGCCCTTCAGCCCACTGTGTCTATGCCGACCAACAAACACCAAACCACACTAATCCCACTCACTCATAGATGGTCCACAGCCTACCATACCCGGGCATTTTAAGTGCTTGACCAGATGCGCCTTATGACCCTGTAACTCTCTAAATTTAAAGTATAATGAGTGCACAAAGGTCACAATTTCTCAGGGAGCTAGAGGGTGAGATGCTGTCCTCATAAAACGAATGGCAGAGTGAGTCAAATCCATTGGGAAGTCGAGGTGTACAATTCAAGGGCACTTTGCTTTGAAACACATTGTTGGATGATCTATAAATAAATAAAAATGTGGATCATTAACTCCATTACTGTTCCATCACCTTCTGGACTGTGGTGTTTACGTACTCAAGTCTCCCTTACTGAGGGCTCCCTAACCTCCCCAAAATGGGATTGTAATTTAGTGGTCAAAGAGAAAACATTGGAAGAGTATTTGTATAACAACGACTCTCAATCCTGAAATCCCACCAGTGGAAATGATATAAATTAATGCAAATAATTTCACTCCATTAGAATTATACTATAAGACCATAAGACATTGGAGCAGAAATTAGGTCATTCAACACATTGAGTCTGCTCCACCATTCAATCATGGCTGATAGGTTTCTCAACCCCATTCTCCTGGCTTTCTCCCCGTAACCTTTGATCCCCTTAATACTCAAAAACCTATCTATCTCCGTCTTAAATATACTCAATGACCTGGCCTCCCCAGCCTTCTGTGGCAGTGAATTCCATCGATTCCCCACTCTCTGGCTGAAGATGTTTCTCCTCATCTCCATTCTAAAGGGTCTTCCCTTTACTCTAAGGCTTTGCCCTTGGGTTCCTAGTCTCTCCTAACAATGGAACATCAGGCCATTCAGTATTCTGAATGTTTCAATTAGATCCCCCCTCAACTTTCTAAACTCCATCGAGTATCAACCGAGAGTCCTGAAACATTCCTTATATATTGAGCTTTTCATTCCTGGGACCATTCTCATGAACCTCCTCTGAATACGCTCCTGCCCAGTTCGTCCTTCCTGAGATATAGGACCCAAAACTGCAGACAATACTCCAAATGTGGTCTGTGAAAATTACAGGCAGCAGTGTTCACGCACGCATTGGGAAACACAATGATTTGTAACATGGTTAGACATGTTCACTGGGAAATGTTGGAGGCAGAAATATGATGAAAAGTTTCTAAACAAGTCAAAAATTATGTTTTGGTGCTTTGTAATTCTCAGTTGCAACAACCCCCTTTTCTCCTCTGTGCTATTTGTATTTCCTGCCACAAAGGTATATCCAACAGGCTGTAGTTGGGTTTCCCGAGTACTTTGGGAGGGGGACACTGTAGTCTCAGCCATACACAGCAGAGCTGGCAAAGGTGAGCTCTTTGAGGAAAGTTCCCATGACACCTATTGGCACACAGATAATTACACAGGCCCCTGGAGGTGAAATACCCACACAGAGGCTAGTACCCCATCACCAAGTAACTCTTAATTTATGCATGAATGAACCGTGACTATTGTACTGCCTCATACAGAGTCAGTATCTCGAACACTCCTGTTTATATCTGTCAGCCAGGGCTCCCTTATTGGACCAGATCAACATCCCCAATGAAGGAACTTATACTCTCTGAGGTCCAGCTGGCTGACTTTGTTACAATCACAACAAGTGGAATGTCTGTCAGGATCAGGAGATCGGTGGGGGGGGGAGGCGGGGAGGTGGACGAGGGAGTGGGGGAAAGGGTGCAATGTTCACCCTCCCCATGAAGGTCAAGCAGCCGGGTCTGCACACAGTAGGGCCTCAAGGAGGCAGTATCTCTGCTCAGTCTGTACCCATCCATTGCCTTTTATTAGATGGGTGATAGGTCACAGAGCAAGCAGGAAATAGGACTGAGCAGGGGTGGAAGGAGACAGTGGTCTGATGCTGAGCTGGAAGCTACTTTCCAACGCTGAGTCCCTCGACAGTGCAGCACTCCCTCTGCACTGACCCTCTGACAGTGCGGTGCTCCCTCAGTGCTGACCGTCCGGCAGTGTGACACTCCCTTAGCACTGACACTCTGACAGTGCGGCACTCCCTCAATACTGGCCCTCCGACAGTGTGGCACTCCCTCAGCACTGACTATCTGACAGTGCAGCACTCCCGCAGTACTGACCCTCTGAGAGTGCGGCACTCCCTCAGTACTGACCCTCCAACAGTGCGGCACTCCCTCAGTACTGACATACAACAGTGCAGCATTCCCTCAGTACTGACTATCGGCGAGTGCGGCGCTCCCTCAGCACTGACCCTCCGACAGTGCAGCACTCCCTCAGCACTGACTATCCAACAGTGCGGCACTCCCTCAGTACTGACCCTCCGACAGTGCAGCACTCCCTCAGCACTGACCCTCCGACAGTGCAGCACTCCCTCAGCACTGACTATCCAACAGTGCGGCACTCCCTCAGTACTGACCTACAACAGTGCAGCATTCCCTCAGCACTGACCCTCTGACAGTGTGGCACTCCCTCAGCACTGACCCCCCGACATTGCGGCGCTCCCTCAGCATTGACTATCCAACAGTGCAGCACTCCCTCAGAACTGACCCTCTAACAGTGCAGCACTCCCTCAGCACTGACTATCTGACAGTGTGGCACTCCCTCAGCACTGACTATCCAACAGTGCAGCACTCCCTCAGAACTGACTATCTGACAGTGCAGCACTCCCGCAGTACTGACCCTCTGAGAGTGCGGCACTCCCTCAGTACTAACCTACAACAGTGCAGCATTCCCTCAGTACTGACTATCGGAGAGTGCGGCGCTCCCTCAGCACTGACCCCCCGACATTGCGGCGCTCCCTCAGTACTGACCCTCTGACATTGCGGCGCTCCCTCAGCACTGACCCTCTGACAGTGCGGCACTCCCTCAGCACTGACCCTCTGACTGTGCGGCACTCCCTCAGCGGAACATTGATTTCTGCTCTGTTTTTTCATTCTACACACTGATGGCAGCCTGTAATGATCTCCGTGTAATTATAGAGGAGAAAGTGAGGGCTGCAGATGCTGAAGATCAGAGCTGAAAATGTGTTGCTGGAAAAGCGCAGCAGGTCAGGCAGCATCCAGGGAACAGAAGAAGGGCCTCCTTCCTGAAGAAGGGCTTATGCCCGAAACGTCATTTCTCCTGTTCCCTGGATGCTGCCTGACCTGCTGCGCTTTTCCAGCAACACATTTTCAGCTCCGTGTAATTATACCTGTGTTGAGTGTAGCCCTGCTCAGTGTGAGCTGTCAGTAATGCTGACATATCCCACCTCCCCTTCCCTGGTATTGAAAGTGTTAACTCTGTCCCAGTGGATGAAGCCTTTGCCTAGCACTAGCTTTGGGATGAGCTAGGTACTATTTCAGGGCTGGGTCAATCTGTGATAATCACCCCCTGATCTGGTCCCCTCTCTCGTACTGCACTCTCTCTCTCTCTCTCTCTCTCTCCCTGAGCTATCTTGAGGCTGGTACATCAGCCTTGATATTTTTAGCTGATTCAGTCAGGAGAGCTGACTTCAGTCATGTTCAGATCCCGAAGGGAAGCCCAGGGTATGATCGGACTGCAGGAGATTACAGGGAGCGAGAGCGAGTGAAAGAGACAGAGAGAGAGAGACAGAACAAGAGGGAGAGAGAAAGACCGCGAGTAAGAGAGAGAGAGAAAAACAGAGAGAGCGAGAGAGAGAAGGATAGAGAGACAGGGAGGGAAAGAACAAGAGAGAGAAAAGAGAGAGATAGACGGAGAGAGAAAGCAAGAGAGAGGGAAAGAGAAAGATCAAGCAAGAGAGAGAGAGACAGTGTGGGGGAGAGAGAGAGATGGGGGGGATCCTATCTTCTCTCGAGTTTTGAAAAATGAGAGGTGATCTGTTTGAAACTTAGAAAACACAGAAAAGATGCAGGGAAGCTGTTTCCCTGTTCATGAATCAAGAACCAAGCTTGTTCAAGGAACAACTATACTGCATGTCCTTGCTAAGTATGTAGCTGACAGGCGGGGAGGAAGTGGTTGAGTGAGCGAGGGAGCCGTGGTTTACTAAAGAAGTTGAATCTCTTGTCAAGAGGAAGAAGAAGGCTTATGTAAAGATTAGGTGTGATGGTTCAGTTAGGGTGCTTGAGAGTTACAGGTTAGTTAGGAAGGACCTAAAAAGAGAGCTAAGACAAGTCAGGAGGAGACATGAGAAGTCATTGGCAGATAGGATTAAGGAAACCCCTAAAGCTTTCTATAGGCACATCAGGAATAAAACAATCATGAGAGAAACATTAGGGCCAATCAATAATAGTAGTGGGAAGTTGTGCGAGGAGATAGGGTAAATGCTAAAGAAATATTTTTCTTCAGTATTCACACTGGAAAAAGACAATTTGTCAAGGGGAATACTGAGATACAGGCTACTAGACTAGGTGGAATTAACTTGTACAAGGAGTAAGTGTTAGCAATTCTGAAAAGTGTGAAAATAGATAAGTCCCCTGGGCTGGATGGAATTTATCCTAGAATTGAGGTAAAAACAATGACTGCAGATGCTGGAAACCAGATTCTGGATTAGTGGTGCTGGAAGAGCACAGCAGTTCAGGCAGCATCCAAGGAGCTTCGAAATCGACGTTTCGGGCAAAAGCCCTTCATCAGGAATAAAGGCAGTGAGCCTGAAGCGTGGAGAGATAAGCTAGAGGAGGGTGGGGGTGGGGAGAAAGTAGCATAGAGTACAAAGGGTGAGTGGGGGAAGGGATGATGGTGATAAGTCAGGGAGGAGAGGGTGGAGTGGATAGGTGGAAAAGGAGATAGGCAGGTAGGACAAGTCTGGACAAGTCATGGGGACAGTGCTGAGCTGGAAGTTTGGAATCAGGGTGAGGTGGGGAGAAGGGGAAATGAGGAAACTGGTGAAGTCCACATTGATGCCCTGGGGTTGAAGTGTTCCGAGGCGGAAGAGGAGGCGTTCTTCCTCCAGGCGTCTGGTGGTGAGGGAGCGGCGATGAAGGAGGCCCAGGACCTCCATGTCCTCGGCAGAGTGGGAGGGGGAATTGAAATGTTGGGCCACGGGGCGGTGTGGTTGATTGGTGCGGGTGTCTCGGAGATGTTCCCTAAAGCGCTCTGCTAGGAGGCGGCCAGTCTCCCCGATGTAGAGGAGACCGCATCGGGAGCAACGGATACAATAAATGATATTAGTGGATGTGCAAGTAAAACTTTGATGGATGTGGAAGGCTCATTTAGGGCCTTGGATAGAGATGAGGGATGAGGTGTGGGCGCAGGTTTTACAGTTCCTGCGGTGGCAGGGGAAAGTGCCAGGATGGGAGGGTGAGTTGTAGGGGGGTGTGGACCTGACCAGGTAGTCACGGAGGGAACGGTCTTTGCGGAAGGCGGAAAGGGGTGGGGAGGGAAATATATTCCTGGTGGTGGGGTCCATTTGGAGGTTGCGGAAATGTCGTTGGATGATTTGGTTTATGCGAAGGTTGGTAGGGTGGAAGGTGAGCACCAGGGGTGTTCTGTCCTTGTTACGGTTGGAGGGGTGGGGTCTGAGGGCGGAGGTGCGGGATGTAGACGAGATGCGTTGGAGGGTATCTTTAACCATGTGGGAAGGGAAATTGTGGTCTCTAAAGAAGGAGGCCATCTGGTGTGTTCTGCGGTGGAACTGGTCCTCCTGGGAGCAGGTCCGGCGGAGGCGGAGGAATTGGAAATACGGGATGGCATTTTTGCAGGAGGTAGGGTGGGAAGAGGTGTAATCCAGGTAGCTGTGGGAGTCGGTGGGTTTGTAAAAAATGTCAGTGTCAAGTCGAACGTCACTAATGGAGATGGAGAGGTCCAGGAAGGGGAGGGAGGTGTCAGAGATGGTCCAGGTAAATTTAAGGTCAGGGTGGAATGTGTTGGTGAAGTTGATGAATTGCTCAACCTCCTCGCGGGAGCATGAGGTGGTGCCAATGCAGTCATCAATGTAGCGGAGGAAGAGGTGGGGAGTGGTGCCGGTGTAACTACGGAAGATCGACTGTTCTACGTAGCCGACAAAGAGACAGGCGTAGCTGGGGCCCATACGGGTGCCCATGGTCTGGAGGAAGTGGGAGGATTCGAAGGAGAAATTGTTAAGGGTGAGGACCAGTTCTGCCAAAGGAATGAGAGTGTCGGTGGAAGGGTACTGTTGGGGACGTCAGGAGAGGAAGAAACGGAGGGCTTGGAGGCCCTGGTCATGGCGGATGGAGGTGTAGAGGGATTGCATATCCATGGTGAAGATGAGGCATTGGGGGCCGGGGAAACGGAAGTCTTGGAGAAGGTGGAGGGTGTGGGTGGTGACTTGAATGTATGTGGGGAGTTCCTGGACTACGGGGGATAGGTCAGTATCAAGGTAGGTAAGCAAAGGCAGCCACCAGGTTCGGTGGCTGCATTCTCTTGATAATCACCAGTGAGGTTTCACTGCTCGGCACTCCATTGGGAAACCTGCAGAGAGTCCGGCATTTGGCCACAATGGAGAGGACATTGTCAGTTAGGTTGAGGGAGTGGGCAGGTTTATGCGGAGAAATGTGAGGAGATCAGGTTGGATCAGAAGAACATGGACAGACAGTCTAAATGGAAAGCAACTATTCCAGAGGGGCTGCAGCCTCAAACAGAGGGCCGAACAGCCTCCTCCTGTTTGCATGCACCAGGGTCATGAAGGGGATTGAAACGACAGCACTCCCACACTTGTGTCTTTCCCCTCCTTTTTTTTCCCCACTCTTCTCTTCCCTTCTCTCCTCTCTCAGCCCACACCATTTTCTCTCCCCCTTGTGACCCATCTCTCCTATCCCTTCAGCTTCTCTTTTTTCTTCCTCCCACCTCTGCCTTCAGCTCTGTCCTCTCCCCTCCCTCCGTTTCTCTCTCCCTTTCACTCTCCCTACCCGTCTCACTGTTCCCTACCCTCTCCTCCCTCGCTTTCTTCCAACTCACATCCCTCCATTTCTTTTTCTTTTGCTTTTTCTCCTGTGCTCTCCTCTCGCCCAAACTCCCTTTCTTGAACTAACCACCCATTCCTCGAAAAATCCTTTAAAATTGCTCCCACTTTCTATCACAGAAGAAGCTTCCCTGGAGGGTCAGAGGCTGAGGGATGACTTTATAGAGGTTTCTAACATCATGAGGGGCATTGATAGGGTAAATAGGGGAGTCTGCACTAGAGGGCATAGGTTTAGGGTGAGAGGGGAAAGATATAAAAGAGAACTAAGGGGCAACATTTTCACACAGAGGGTGGTAGGTGTATAGAATGAGCTGCCCCAGGAAGTGGTGGAGGCTGGTACAATTGCAGTATTTAAAAGGCATCTGGATGGGTATATGAATAGGAAGGGTTTGGAGCGATATGGGCCGGGCGCTGGTCAATGGGACTAGATTAGGTTGGGATATCTGGTTGGCATGGATGAGTTGGACCAAAGTTCTGTTTCCATGCTGGACATCTCTATACTCTATAACTCTAAGTTACTGTTAAAAAAACAATTTTCAGTTTTGAACTCATCAGGACAGAGTTACAAGAATGCTAAATCCTCAAGGGAGCAATAATTTATACGGCCTGAGAAACAGAAGTGGTGATTGGTTGGTGAGTGCGCTCTGGCCAAGCATCGCCATGGTGAATGTGCCAGGGAACAGTTTACCCCCAGAGCTTTTGTGTGAGTTCAGGAAAGAAATTCCAGTCAGAAGTTTGAGGGTCAGAGGGCAGCTGTGAGGAGCTGTCGATTTCTCTGTCTTGAGCTCACTCACCCCCTCACCCAACACCGTTCCCGCCCTCACCCGCTCCCCTTGAAGATCCGAGGAGCCAGTCTGACAGCAGAAGGTGGTGAGTAAGTGAGGGGGTGATGTCTGTTGGTGGGAGGGTGTGGTCAATTCTCTGGGTTGTTCCTTTCCCCTCCTCGACGACGATGTTGGCAGGAATTATCTCAGTGTGAGAAGGGTGGATTCCCTCTGAATTGCCCATGGGAGCTGCTTGGGAACAGCTGCTGCTGCTCTCCTCTGTGTGCTATTTTGGATCACATTCCTCTGGTGTCAGACTGTGTGCCTGTGCTGAGGGATTGAGCAAGAGCAGAGGACAAGGGCATGGGAACTGTGAGTCTACTGGAAGGACGTTAGCGGCGAGGGACAAATCTTTGGGAGTCGGTGATGAGAAAGTGAGGGGCTCGAGAAGGAATGAGAGAGGATTAACCGGGTGTGAGCGAAATGGATCGAGAGAGAGAGAGAGAATATGGAATTAGCTGAAACAGAGAGAAAGAGGGAGGGAGAATCTGTACATTGGCAATCTTTCTGATTTCGCTGGATGGGTGAACCTTGGAGATGAAGCTGAAGGGCTTTTGGCACTCCCTCTGCTCGTGTGCAGTAGCAGAGAGAGAACAGTGCAGGATGATCCTCTGGGATGCGCTGGTGTTTGTAACTGACCAGATTGCCGCAGTCCTCGGAAGCCAGATTGTGCGAGGTTATTACCATCTATGGCTGGCTGCGTTGGTCGTCTTCGGGCCTCTGCTCCAGTTTTACATCAGCCCCAGGGTCATCTTCGCCAATAAAAGGAACTACTTCCATGTGTGAGTATCGCACGCTCCCTTGCACAGCTTTCTCCTGTTCCCTCGGCTCACCCCCTTCCACCACAATGCCCCCCTCGATGGGTTTAGATCCCACCCCCTCCCCCCAATGCTCTGCCTCTCTGGTAACGGTAGTTTATCTGAACGGAAATGTGGAGAGCAGTGTGGAGATGTTTGGCCCTTACTGGGATGGGAAGGGCCGGATAGTTGTGGGGGCAGGGTGAGAGGTTCAGAATCCCTCACCATGTCGTGATCCTGCTCCGTAACCCCTCACTCCTCTTGTCCCCAAACCACAGGCAACTGAGTATTCTGATTTATCATAATTGATAAACATTTCTTTCTCTTTTTTTTATTCCTTCCCTGTCTCCTCCCTTTCTCTCTCTCTCTCTCTCTCTCTCTCTCTTTCCCCATCTTTCCTGTCTGTCCTGGCTCTCTTTCAATCTCCCTTCCCCTCTTCTGCATCCCCACCCACACTTCCCTCTTCCTCCACCTCTTCCTCCCTCCCCTTTTCTCCTGGCTCTTCCTTCTCTATCACCCCCCCCCCCACCCCATCAATCCCCTTCTCCATTTCCTTCTACTTTTCCTCCTATTCCACACTCTCTCCAACAATCTCTCACATCCCCTGTCTCTTCCTCCCCTCTCTCCCATGTCCTTTCATCTCACTCTATCACCTTTCCCATCATCCCTCCCACTATTTCCTGTCTTACTCCCCTCCCTCTCTCTCCTTCTATCTCTTTCCTCCCACTATCTCTTCCCCATCTCCTCTCCTGACCCAACACTCTCACACTCTCTGTCTCTGTGTCTCTCTCTCCTCCCTCTATCTCTTCCCCCATCTTCTCTCCTCTCCCTCCATCTATTCTCTTCTTCCTCTGTCTACCCACCCCTCTCCTCACCCTATCTCTCCATCTCTGTTCTTCCGTCATCTATCGCTGTCCCCTTGCCCTCATTTCCCTCTCTCCCTTATCCATCTATTCCGCCCTCCTCTATCATTCCCTTGGTCTTTTTACTCTCTCTGTCGATCTCTCACTCTCTCTCCCCATCTATCTCTCCCTCTGTCTCTGCCTTCCTTCTTCTATCTCTTTGCCCTCATTATAACTCTCTGTCCATCATTCCCCCTCACTCGCTTTCCCCCTCTCTTTCTCCCTGTCTCACTCCTCCCCCTACTCTATCACTGTCCCCATCTCTCCCTCATTCTCTCACTTTCTCTCTCTGCCTCATTCCCCTTCTCCCCTCCCTCTCTCCCCCATTCTTACTCTCCTCTTGCATTCCCCCATCCCTGCAGGCGGCTGGTGGAGTGCTGCTGGTCTTGGACGGTGTTGTTGGCGGGAGGATATGTGTTGCTGCTGAGCTCGGGGCCTTCAGGCAACCCGCTGCCGGCCCTGAAGCCCCTCAGTCGCCTGGCGGTGGGGGCCGGTGTCCGGCTACTGTGTGCCCGGGCCTTCTCCTGGATCGAGGAGGTAACTGGATCGTGCTTCGAGTCTGCAGCCCGGGGCCTGCTGCTGTTGGTGGAGGAGGAGGAGGCAGGAGGTGAGGCTGGAGCTTGGGCCTGGGCCAGAGCCGCAGGCTGGGGCCTAGCGGGTCGCCGTGCAGCCTGCCTCCTGGAGCCGGGCCGCCTGTGGCTGGGCTATGAGCTGTCTGGGGACACCTTCGTGCTCTGCTTCGCCTCACTGGTACTAGCCGAGGAGCTGTCAGCCTTCCGAAATTACCTGGGCGCTGGGCGTACGGCCTGTGGGCCCCTCCGGCTGCTCTTCCTTCTCACTGCCACATTTCTGCTGCTCTGGAATGGCCTGCTGCTCCTCTCTGTGACCTTCTTCCACCGATACTCCCAGAAATTAGCCGCTGCTGCCCTCGCCCAGCTCGCCTGGCACCTCACCTATCGCCGCTGGTACCGGTGCTCCTGGTCCCCAGGCTGCCCTGGACAAGGCCTCACCTGCACCAGGACTGGCCCATACCCCGGGCCTGGGCGCTGTGTGTGCGGGGCAACCCGCAGATGGAGCTATACCTGGGACCCAGCCTCTGATACCCTCCTGTACCGGGAGTGAGGGCCTGGGCTTCCCCTTTCACCCAGAGCCCAGGTCAAACAGACATCAGGTCGGGGTCAGGTATCAAACCCCAACCCATCACAACACGCACCCTCCGACAGTGCAGTACTCCTTCAGTACTGACCCTCCAACAGTGCGAAGCTCCGACAGTACTGACCCGCTGACAGTGCAGAGCTCTCTCAGTGCTGACCCTCTGACAGTGCCCGCTCCCTCAGCACTGACCCTCTGACAGTGCGGAGCTCCCTCAGTGCTGACCTTTCACAGTGTAGATCTTCATTAACACTGACACCTCGACATGCTGCTCTCCCTCAGTTCTGATCCTCCAACAGTAATAAATGTATGCGTTTCTTTATTACTGATACTACTTTGAGGAGTTAGTAGTCATCTCCTTCCAGAACTGCTTGGAAATGTTACTTAAAGCTTTGAGCTGAGATCCTGATCGCTCTAATTTCATTCTTAACGTCGGACTGAAAACTACTTGCGTTTGATGTAAGGACCGTGGTTTGAGCTTTGTATATGTACTGTTTGGGCATTGTACCTGTGTGTGTTTTGGATACTATTCAAAAACTGTTCTGTTTCTTCACAATTGATAAAGGATTGTGCTGGGAGTAATGGGATTATGCTTTTATTGTGTGTTTAAAAATCTCTGAATTTGTTTTCAAAGTCTAAATTATTTTATTGTCATTTCTCAATAAACGTCTATTTTATTGTTAAAGCAAAACTCTGCAGCAGGGCACACTTATGCATCAGTGAGGGACCAAAACTTTTGAACTAACCAAAACAAAACAAAAAATGAGAAATCAAGCCAGGTTCCTGTTTGGGATCTAATTTATCCAATCATAATATGTATTGGGATCATAACACAATCAAAAACTAAGGCATGCAAAGCGATGAAAACTAGTCATGTGCCAGGGGTTTGGAAGTATTTCAGGAACCAGCATTAGATGACGAAAAAGCTAGTAGCAAGAGAGAAAATTGATTAATCATGGAATCCTTCCTGTGTGGAAACAGGCCATTCAGCCCATCGAGTCCACAACAACCCTCCAAAAAAAACATCCTACCCAATCCCTGCATTTCCCATTGACTAACCCATATAGCCTGCACATCACTGAACACTATTAGCAAGGCCAATCCACCTAACCTGAACATCTTTTGGACTGTGGGAGGAAACCAGACCACCTGAAGGAAATCCAGGCAGACTCAGGGAGAATGTGCAAACCCCATACAAACCGTCACCTGAGGGTGGAATCGAACCTGAGTCCCTGAGGCAGCAGTGCTAACCACTGAGCCACCGTGCTGCTTCAATGAAAATGTTGAAAGCACAAACAGGAGTATCTTGCTGCAATTGTACAGAGCCTTTGTGAGACATAAGTTGTGAAATTAAATTGGTAAGAAATATAAAAACCAACAGCAAGATATTTTTAAAGTAGATTAAAGAAAAAAGAGCAGCTAAAGGAAGTGTGGTATTCTTGGAGAATACAACTGAGGAGCTAATGGGGAACAGGGAGATGGCAGATGATTAAAAGCAGTGTATTGCATTGGTGTCTCAGTGGACGGTACCATAACCAAGATTAGAGTGTTGCTGGAAAAGCACAGCAGGTCAGGCAGCATCCGAGGAGCAGGAAAATCGACGTTTCAGGCAAAAGCTCTATTGCCCGAAATGTCGATTTTCCTTCTCCTCAGATGTTGCCTGACCTGCTGTGCTTTTCCAGCACCACTCTAATCCAGAATCTGTTTTCCAGCATCTGCAGTCCTCACTTTTGCCTCCGTGAGGAATGTCGTATCAGCAATGATCCTATTGAATGGTGGAGCAGGCTGGAGGGGCGAATGTCCTACTACCGTTGCTGTTTCTCATGCTCTTATCAATGTTAATGACTCGGAGGAGGGAGCAGAGTGTACTGTTTTCTAATGATGTAAAATGAAGTGGGTGGGCATGTTGTGATGAGGACATAATTAATATGCAAAGTCTAGAGATGGCTGGAATGAGTGGGCAGCATCTTGGCAGATGGAGTTCCATGGAGGAAACTGTGAGGTCACGTGTTGTTGGAGAAGGAATCAAAATGTAGACATTATTTAGATGGAAAGAGACTTCAAAAGTGCAGTGCAGAGGGATTCTGGGTGTTCCAGTACGTAAAACATTTACAGCTTAGCATGCAGGTATAGCAGTTAATTTAGAAGGCAAATGAATTTTGGGCTTTATTCAGGGGGTGGGAGTTTAAAAATAAGCAAGTTTTATTACAACTGCACACTGTTTTGATGTAGCCATGCCTGGAGGAACTTTACAGTTTGGATCCTCATATTTAAATGATATATTGCTGTTCAAAAGAGATTCACAAGGCTGATTCCTGGAATGAAGGATCTGACTTATTGGGAACGGCTGATCTGGTTGGGCCTTTATTTATTAGAGTTTGGAAGAAAGAGGGGTGATTTTATTGAAAAATACAAGATTGCTAGGGGGCTTAACAGGGAAGATGTTGAGAAGATATTTCCACAAGTGGGGGCATCTCGAAGCAAGGGATATTCATTTACAATTAAGATGCAAAAGGATTATTTCTGCCAGCAGTAGTGACTGTGTGGAATTGTCTACCCGAGACAGTTACTGAGGATAGATCACTGAAAGTATTTAAAGCAGAATTTGGTAGAATTTTAAACTATGGAATGTTGGAGAGCTGTGATAAAGAGATGTGAAAGAGGGGTTGATGCTTGGGCTGCCACAATCTTATGGAATGGCAGGGCTGAATGGCCTTCTTGCTGCCTCTGTTTCTGTTTCTTTTGTTTCTAAATCAGGGAGCCCTCCGCTACACAAATTAATGTTTCCTTTTCCATCATCAATTCATCCACAATACTGCCTCTGTTTCTTACGTTCTGTGTTCCCATGTTCTGTATTGCCCTTTAAGTGGCCCTCAGAGGGAAGGTGAATCGAAAGGAATTCCCTCCAGGGATTTCATTGTGTTGGAGGGTTCCCACCCACCATTTCCTCATTCAATTAAATGCCCCCGTCAGCTCCCATTGCCACCAATGTCATCCCTGGAGACAGCTAATTCTGCTCTTAATGTGTGTCTGAGACATTTAATTTTGCAATCTCGGAAAGACTTTCTGGTGTTGGATCATAAACAATTATTTTGGAACAAGTCCAAACACAGGCCCCACATTCAATCAACAAACACTGTGTTCCTGTCGACATGGGGGGGATGGTAGCATCAAGAGGAGCCATAATAAATTGGACTCCTAAATACATCCTGATTTGGGGGAATTTTACCAACAATAGAAGTGAGTTTAGACTGTCTTCCCAACACAAAGAGGGAGGGAGCAAATTTCAGGACTCATCAAGACCCATTGTTCCTCTTCTGGGAAAAAACTGTCCCATGCAGCAGTTGATAAAGCATTGAAGATCTCCAAGGATCACATTTTGCAGATCTTCTGAACTGTGGACATGCAAGGATCTTTGAACACATTGGTCATGGCACTAGACATATGCTCTACAATCATTGCAATTAGACATATTATTCTTTTTTGGGTAGTCCTACATCCCACTAGAAATTGTCTTACAGGTGATGTCAACATTTTGCATAATCTGCAGGACTTGAACCCACAACCTTTGGGTCAAGAGACAAGGGAGAAGTACCCTCTGAACCCTAGCTAGTTTGGACATGACAGTACTCCTGCGTTAAATCTTAGGCCAGTGAATGTGTTTTGTTCTTATGGTTAACTATGAAGCCAAACTCTTTGTAAAACAAATGAGTGAACTGATCTTCTGAGATAGCTTTGTCAGGATTTAATAGCTGCTCCTGTTTGTTTATATAAAGTTGGTGCTAATGATTCCTCACACCATGGTACTTAAAGGCGTACACCAGAGATTCAAGGATAAGCTCAATTTATTTTTAATCATCCTATTCAGGATCTCTTGGTGCCTGTAACTGTATCCAATATATCAGCCACTTGGCAAATAGCCCTTAAAGTGAAAGGCATAACATCTTCATTTCTTTAAGGTGACAGAATCTCAGAGGAGTGTGATTCTTTAGAAAGAAGGAAAGGAGCAGAGAGGACTGATGGATTTCTTTTTCTGTATTATCTTGCACATCCACTGGACATTTCTGCCAAATAAGATGGGAGGTTCTGAGAGGGTTAACGCTGAGGAATGCATTAAACACCATTCAACATTATTGTGATATAGATTCTGTGGCAACAACAGCTTTGAGTGTATAAGCTCAGTGTGGAATGTTTGAGTTATACTGAAAGGCTGGGTAGGCTGGGATAGTTTTCACTGGAGCATAGGATGTTGAGAGATGACCTGATAGAAGTTTATAAAATCATGAGTGGTATAGATAGAGTTAACTGTCGTTGTCTTTTTTCCCAGGGTGGGCGATTTTCAAGTCTAGGGGGCAAATTTTTAACGTGAGACGAGAGGGATTTAAAAAAGACAGAGGCAAATTTTTTACACGTGGTGATTAGAATGTGTAATGAACTTCCTGAGGAAGTGGTGGATGTGAGTACAATTACAATGTTTAAAAAACATTTGGATAGATCCATGAATTGGAAATGTTTGGAGGGATACTGGCTAGGAGCAGGCAGGTGGGACCAGTTTAGTTTGGGATTATGTTCAGCATGGACAGGTTGGACCGAAGGGGCTGTTCCCATGTTGTATGACTCTAAGACTCTATGACCTACTGATGGCATCTTCAAAGGCAGCATGCCGACAGAGTCACCTGACCTGTGATGCCTGGGGCAGGACCCTTGATTTCACGTAGCGTGGGCTGGCGAAGTCTGGGAGGGACTGTTAGCAGCGGAGAAGGAAACGTTGGACTCTCTTTAAGTTATCTTTCTTTGTTTCATTTTATTTTAAGATAATGCAAATGATGCCTGTGCATGGTGATGGGACAGGCTCTTCACTGTATTTTATATTGAATACATGTGACAATCAATGAGTACTATTGAGTAACAATGTCTATCATACCAATGTAATTGTGTACCTAGCTGCCACCATGTGTACTGGGTGAGGCTAATCGATTTGTTATGGCTCCAGGCAGGACACCACAAACAATTAAACTGCCGGGTGAAACTCGCTCCAGTCAATCTCTCAGTTGGTGCCAACAAGATGAAGTTATCAAGTATCCTGTCCCTTGTGGACACTTTCCTCCCAAACCCAAGTGAATCTCAGCTTTAAAAGGAGTGAAGTTATCCAGTCTTTCCTGAGTTAATAAAGGCACGAGTTTATAAGTATGAGTGACTAAACACAAAGAAATAACAGTGTAACACAGATTAGAAATGACAGGGAGTCCAAAAACAGATTAAAGTTGAAGACTACAGCAGTCTCTCAGGACAGTTTGTGAGGTGTAGATTGTTGAATGTTGTGACTGTTAGATGAGATGTTGCCAATAGCGCTGATGTTGCTCATTGGTTTTGAGATTTGTGCCTTTACAGGTTGATGTAAATTCCTTTATCCTGATTCCTTCCAACAGGTGACAGCTGGCAGCACCTGAAGTGGAATATATTACATTTCATTTCTTTACCTGCAGTGCAGAGGTGTTTAATGGTTCTTCTGAAGTCAGTGATCTTCACAGCAATTTGTCCACACTCTAGAATATCAGGCCAATAACATCACCAGGCTCAGTTAATCCCTACATCTCTGTACTCTTGAAAGGGGAAAATGCAAATATGTCACTTAGACTGCTGTCTTTTCTTGAATCTCCGTGTTCATGGGTGGAGACACTCCCAGGGGATTAGGGATCAGGTCGCAGTGCATTTCTCTGTCTCAAATTTCTTTGACATCTGCAGGTGTGAAATTCCAGATTTCTGCCTCCAGCACTTCCACTGTCATTTTGGCTGCTTGAATCCTCTTTTAAAATGATACATGCTGAAATTTAAAGATTTAATATGGCCCTATGATGTGTGAGCATGACATGAGCAATAAACTCCACGTTATATAACACAATAGCCTTCCCTTGATGCAATACCAGGTGATGTCCATCTCCCACCAGGTAGAACCCAATTAGGAATGAGGACAGTTGGAACAAATCTACCAGATGGAGATCTCAGAGGAGGTTTGAGGGGGCGAATGTCTGCTGTTGCCCCTATCTCTATATTTCTGTGCCTATAACTCCATATATCCCTCACCATGAGAAGTTTTGTTGATGGGCTATTAGCATTCTAAAATAAACATGTCATCGCTTGTAGGGTACACAGCAGCCATTTTGTACACAGCAGGATCCCATAAGCAACACAATAATGACCAGTTGGTAGTGGCCAGGATAATGGTGAGGTAGGATTCCTGAGCTGGACCTTGTCCATTCTGTCCATTTCTTTATTTTTCCTTTTTCTTTTTGTGTTTTCTTTTCTTTTTCTTTTTACCTTCTGTCCTCATGCAGCATTGGCGATGTCCAGAGGGAAAGCCAGCACAGAGTCCAGGCCTCAGCACGGACTCCCAGCCTCAGCACAGACTCCCTCAGCATGGACTCCCAGCCTCAGCACAGACTCACAGCCTCAACACAGACTCCCAGCCTCAGCACAGACTCACAGCCTCAACACAGACTCCCAGCTTCAGCACAGACTCCCTCAGCACAGACTCCCAGCTTCAGCACAGACTCCCAGCCTCAACGCAGACTCCCGGCCTGAGCACAGACTCCCAATCTCAACACAGACTCCCAGCTTCAGCACAGACTCCCTCAGCAAGGACTCCCAGCCTCAGCACATACTCCAGGCTTCAGCACAGACTCCCAACCTCAACACAGACTCCCAGCCTCAGCACAGACTCCCAGCTTCAGCACAGACTCCCTCAGCACAGATTCCCAGCTTCAGCACAGAATCCCAGCCTCAGCACAGACTCCCAACCTCAACACAGACTCCCAGCTTCAGCACAGATTCCCAGCTTCAGCACAGACTCCCAGCCTCAGCACAGACTCCCAGCCTCAGCACAGACTCCCAGCCTCAACACAGACTCCCAGCCTCAACACAGACTCACAGCCTCAGCACAGACTCCCAGCCTCAGCACGGACTCCCTCAGCACAGACTCCCAGCTTCAGCACAGACTCCCAGCCTCAGCACAGACTCCCAGCCTCAGCACAGACTCCCTCAGCACAGACTCCCAGCCTCAGCACAGACTCCCAGCCTCAACACAGACTCCCAGCTTCAGCACAGACTACCTCAGCACAGACTCCCAGCCTCAGCACAGACTCCCAGCCTCAACAGAGACTCCCAGCTTCAGCACAGACTCCCAGCCTCAGCACAGACTCCCAGCCTCAGCACAGACTCCCTCAGCACAGACTCCCAGCTTCAGCATGGACTCCCTCAGCATAGACTCCCAGCCTCAGCACAGACTCCAGGCCTCAGCACAGACTCCAGGCCTCAGCACAGATTTCCAGCCTCAGCACAGATTTCCAGCCTCAGCACAGACTCCCTCAGCACGGACTCCCAGCCTCAGCACGGACTCCCAGCCTCAGCACAGACTCCCAGCCTCAGCACAGACTCCCAGCTTCAGCACAGACTCCCGGACTCAGAACAGACTCCCGGACTCAGAACAGACTCCCAGCCTCAGCACAGACTCCCAGCCTCAGCACAGACTCCGGCTCAGGAAAGCATGGAAAACTCCTTTCTCTTGTTTGCTAAGCAAAAGTGTGAAGGGAAATGGATCAAAGGCAAGTATATGGAGTGCAGCCACAGATCAGCCATGATCTCACTGAATGCTTAAACAGACTGGAAGGGCTGAATGGCCTACACCTATTCCAATGTTCTTTG
Organism: Chiloscyllium plagiosum; assembly: GCF_037043375.1. Classification (NCBI taxonomy): domain Eukaryota; kingdom Metazoa; phylum Chordata; class Chondrichthyes; order Orectolobiformes; family Hemiscylliidae; genus Chiloscyllium; species Chiloscyllium plagiosum. The sequence continues at coordinate 4,948,919 of NW_028270149.1, read as the reverse complement.
AAGCAGTTGAATGAGATCATTTCCGTCCATATGGTAAAAATTGCATTAATTTAACATCTCATCTAAAAGATGGATAGATTTTCTCATTAGAAACTTAGTCCACACATAGACATAGTCAGGGGCTCCGTGAGGGTGACTGTCTGTGATGTGAAGGCAGTGTTTGATCAAATGTGCTGTTAAAGAGCAAAAACAAATCTGGAGCTGATGGGAGGCGGGGAGCATAAACCCCACTCAGCGTGTCATAACCAGCACACCATGAGCTTCACAAACTTGGGTGAAATGGCTCAAAATGGTCACCAAAAGGTGAAGCCTTCAAGAGTAAGGTTGAGGCTATTTAAAAAGATAAGATGGAGGGGCAAAATTAGGCCATTCAACCCATCAGGTCTGCTCCACTGATGGCTGATATGTCTCTCAATTCCATACACCTGCCTTCTTCCTGTAACCCTTTATCCCCTTACTCATCAAGTACTGATCTATCTCTGCATCACTCAGTGACTTGGCCTCCACATCCCTCTGTGGCAATGCATTCCACAGAGTCACCACCCTCTGGCAAAGGGTCACCCCTTCACCCTGAGGCTGTGTCCTCGGGTGCAAGTCTCTCCTATGAGTGGGAACATCTTCTCCATGTCCATTCTATCCAGACCTCTCAGTGTTCTCTAAGTTTCAATCAGATCCCCCTCATCCATCTAAACCTCATCGAGTATAGACCTAGAGTCCTCAACCGCTCCTCGTATGACAAGCCCCTCGTCCACAGGATCTTTCTTGTAAACCTCCCTGGACCCCCTCCAAGGCCAATACATCCTTCCTTAGAAACGGGGCCCAAAACTGCTCACAATATTCCAAATGTAGTCTGACCAGAGTCTTGTACAGCCTCAGCAGGACATCTCTGCTCTTGTATTCTAGCCCTCTCGAAATGAATGCTAACATTGCATTTGCCTTCCGAACTGCCAATTGAACCTTCAGGTTAATCTTAAGGGAATCTTGAACCAGGACTCCCAAGTCCCTTTGTGCTTCAGATCGGTACTGGGGAATTGAACAAGGAGTAATTTTATTTGAATCTAATAACTGCAGATGGGAATGCCAATGCTGAGATACTATGAGGACATTGAAGAAGTCACATTTCAGTGTGATGCTGGCAAGACTGGACTTTGAACAACTGCTATCCACAGTGGATAACAAATTCCAGGCTGATAATACAAACAGAATGATTTTGTAGCCAGTTTGAGAAAGAGTCTCTGGTTATTATAGCTTTGCTTGTGAGCATATTGCTAGAAAGGAGCTCAGAAATGGACTGAGGAGAGCCAGGAGGGGGCACGAAACTTTGCTGACCACAGACGTAAGACTGACTGGTCTGTAATTGCCAGGGATTTCCCTATTAACCTTCTTGAAAAGTGGAACAACATTCGCTTCCTTCCAATCCTTCGGTACGACTCCCATGGAGAGTGAGGAGGCAAATATCCTCGCCAGCCGCTTAGCAACCTCCTTTCTCGTTTCCCGGAGCAGCCTAAGATAAATCTGGTCTGGCCCTGGGGACTTATCAATCTTAATGTTTTCCAATATGTCTAGCACACCATTTTCAAAAAATTCTAACAGGTTTGTCAGGCACGACATCCTCTTACTAAATCAATGCCGACTCATTCTAATCTGACCCTGCACTTCCAAGAATTTAGAAATCGCATCCTTAACGATGGATTCTAGAATTTTACCAACAACCGAGGTTAGGCTAATCGGCCTATAGTTTTCAATCTTTTGTCTTGATCCTTTCTTGAACAAGGGGGTACAACAGCGATTTTCTAATCACCTGGGACTTTCCCTGGCTCCAGTGATTTTTGAAAGATCACAACGCCTCCGCTATTTCCTCAGCCACCTCCCTCAGAACTCTAGTATGCAACCCATCCAGGCCAGGAGATTTATCAATTTTTAAACCTTTTAGCTTTTCTAGCACTTTCTCTTTTGTAATGGCCACCATACTCTGTCCCTTGATTCTCCCTCTCCTTAATTGTTGGAATATTACTCCTGTCTTCCACTGTGAAGACTGACACAAAGTACTTATTACGTTCTCCAGCTATTTCCTAATCTCCCAGCACTAGCCTTTTAGGTATTTGGACAGGTACATGAATAGGAAAGGTTTAGAGGGACATTCACCAAATGCAGGCAAAGGGGATTGGTTTCGTTTGGAAAAATTGATCCAATTGCATGAGCTGGATCAAAGGGTCTATTTCCTGCTAGATAACTTTATAGAACATACAAAAGAGAACATAGAACATTACAGCACAGTACAGGCCATTCGGCCCTCGATGACCTGTGGAACCAATCTGAAGCCCATCGAACCTACACTATTCCATTCTCATCCATATGTCTATCCAATAACCATTTAAATGCCCTTAAAGTTGGTGAGCCTACTACTGTTACAGACAGTGCATTCCACACCCCTACTATTCTCTGAGTAAAGAAACTACCTCTGCCGTCTGTCCTATATCTATCAGCCCTCAATTTAAAGCAATGCCCCCTCATGCTAGCCATCACCATCTGAGGAAAAAGGCTCTCACTGTCCACCCTATCTTATCCTCTGATCATCTTGTATGCCTCTACTAAATCATCTTTTAATCTTCTACTCTCCAACAAAAACATCCTCAACTCCCTCAGCCTTTCCTCATAGGACCTTCCTGCCATACCAGTCAACATCCTGGTAAATCTCCTCTGATCCCTTTTCAATGTTTCCACATCCATCCTGGCACAAGTCAGGAGTGTGATGGAATACTCCCCACTTGCCTGGATGGGGGCAGCTCCGACAACACTCAAGAAATTTGACACCTTCCAGGACAAAGCAGCCGCTTGATTGGAACCACATGCACTACTGTCAACATTCAATACTTTCACGCTGATACACAAGACTAGCGGTGTGTACCATCCAGACAATTCAGTGCAGAGAGCTGCCAAGTCTCCTTTGAAAGGGAAGGTTTGGTAAGGCAGCCTTCGAAATAAGTGATGGCTTTGTCACAGATGCCCATGAGTAAAGCATTCACTTTTAAGTCGCCTTCCTTAAATAAGTCAATGCTCATTTTTTCAACCATCGCAGAGTCAATGAGTTCCATACTCTACCATCTAATTAAGAGATTTTTCCTAAGTGCTTCACTTATCCCCAGCTACTTTTCTTTGGTCCAGAGCGATCTGGGTGTTCTTGTACACCAGTCAATGAAGGCAAGCATGCAGGTACAGCAGGTAGTGAAGAAGGCTAATAGCATGCTGGCCTTCATAACAAGAGGAATTGAGTATAGAAGCAAAGAGGTTCTTCTGCAGCTGTACAGGGCCCTGGTGAGACTGGAGTACTGTGTGCAGTTCTGGTCTCCAAATTTGAGGAAAGACATTCTGGCTATTGAGGGAGTGCAGTGTAGGTTCACGAGGTCAATTCCTGGAATGGCGGGACTACCTTACACTGAAAGACTGGAGCGACTGAACTTGTATACCCTTGAGTTTAGAAGACTGAGAGGGGATCTGATTGAGACATATAAGATTATTAAAGGATTGGACACTCTGGAGGCAGGAAACATGTTTCTGCTGATGGGTGAGTGCCGAACCAGAGGACACAGCTTAAAAATACGGGGTAGACCATTTAGGACAGAGATGAGGAGAAACTTCTTCACCCAGAGAGTGGTGGCTGTGTGGAATGCTCTGCCCCAGAGGGCAGTGGTGGCCCAGTCTCTGGATTCATTTAAGAAAGAGTTGGATAGAGCTCTCAAGGATAGTGGAATCAAGGGTTATGGAGATAAGGCAGGAACAGGATACTGATTAAGGATGATCAGCCATGATCATATTGAATGGTGGTGCAGGCTCAAAGGGCAGAATGGCCTACTCCTACACCTATTGTCTATTGTCCAAATGATGATGATCCAAGATGGCGGTGGAGTAGGGGACTCCAGCCAGAGCTCATCCACTCTGCCTGTTCTCCCTCTTTTTTTCTCTCATTTTCTTCCTTTTTAGTGTTTTTTATCTTCTTCTCTCCCAGTCTCCGTTGATGATTCCCAGCCTTTGGTGAAGAATCTCAGTCTCCGGTGATGATTCCCAGTTTCCGGTGATAATTCTGAGTCTCCGCTGATGATTCTAGTTCTCCAGTGATGATTCCTAGTCTTCGGTGATGATTCCCAATCTCTGGTGATGATTCCCAGACTCCGGTGATGATTCCTGGTCGTCGGTGATGATTCCCAGTCTCCGGTGATGATTCCCAGTTGCTGGTGATGGTTCCCACTCTCCAGTGATGATTCCAGGTCTCCGCGGATGATGTCCAGTCTCTGGTTATGATTCCTGGCTTCTGATGATGATTCCTGGTCTCTGGTGATAACTCCCAGTCTTCAATGATGATTCTGGGCCTCCGGTGACTGGCATCCTCAGCCTGGCCCAGCCTCATGATCCTCAGGGTGAATCCTGGCATGGTGTGGAGCCAGAGCCTGGTGCGTACATGGAGACAGGGCCTGGCACAGACTGAAGGCAGGGCCTTGCATGGACTAGAGGTAGGGCCTGGCGCAGTGTGGAGCCAGGGCCTGCTGTGGTGTGGAGCCAGAGCCTGCTGTGGTGTGGAGGCAAGGCCTGGTGTGGTGTAGAGCCAGAGCCTGGTGTGGTGTGGAGGCAGGGCCTGGCATGGTGTGGAGGCAGGGCCTGGTGTGGTGTGGAGGCAGGGCCTGGCATGGTGTGGAGGCAGGGCCTGGTGTGGGTGGAGGCAGGGCCTGGCATGGTGTGGAGGCAGGGCCTGGTGTGGTGTGGAGGCAGGGCCTGGCATGGTGTGGAGGCAGGGCCTGGTGTGGTGTGGAGGCAGGGCCTGGCATGGTGTGGAGGCAGGGCCTGGTGTGGTGTGGAGGCAGGGCCTGGCATGGTGTGGAGGCAGGGTCTGGTGTGGTGTGGAGCCAGAGCCTCGTGTGGTGTGGAGGCAGGGCCTGGTGTGGTTTGGAGGCAGGGCCTGGCATGGTGTGGAGGCAGGGCCCGGTGTGGTGTGGAGGCAGGGCCTGGTTTGGTGTGGAGCCAGGGCCTGGCATGGTGTGGAGGCAGGGCCTGGTGTGGTGAGGAGCAGGCCCTGGTTTGGATGGAGGCAGGGCCTGGTGTGGATGGAGGCAGGGCCTGGTGTGGTGTGGAGCCAGTGCCTGGTGTGGATGGAGGCAGGGCCTGGTGTGGTGTGGAGCCAGGGCCTGGTGTGGATGGAGGCAGGGCCTGGTATGGTGTGGAGGCAGGGCCTGGTGTGGTGTGGAGGCAGGGCCTGGTGTGGTGTGGAGCAGGGCCTGGTGTGGATGGAGGCAGGGCCTGGTGTGGTGTGGAGGCAGGGTGTGGTGTGGAGGCAGGGCCTGGTGTGGATGGAGGCAGGGCCTGGTGTGGTGTGGAGGCAGGGCCTGGTGTGGTGTGGAGAATGGCCTGATGTGGATGGCGGCAGGGCCTGGTGTGTTGTGGAGGCAGGGCCTGGTGTGGATGGAGGCAGGGCCTGGTGTGATGTGGAGCCAGGGCCTGGTGTGGATGGAGGCAGGGCCTGGTGTGGTGTGGAGGCAGGGGCCTGGTGTGGTGTGGAGCAGGGCCTGGTGTGGATGGAGGCAGGGCCTGGTGTGGTGTGGAGGCAGGGCCTAGTGTGGTGTGGAGGCAGGGCCTGGTGTGGTGTGGAGCCAGTGCCTGGTGTGGATGGAGGAGGGCCTGGTGTGGTGTGGAGGCAGGGCCTAGTGTGGTGTGGAGGCAGGGCCTGGTGTGGTGTGGAGCCAGTGCCTGGTGTGGATGGAGGCAGGGCATGTGTGGTGTGGGTGCAGGGCCTGGTGTGGTGTGGAGGCAGGGCCTGGTGTGGATGGCGGCAGGGCCTAGTGTGGTGTGGACGCAGGGCCTCATGTGGTGTGGAGCCAGTGCCTGGTGTAGATTCAGGCTGTGTTGGAATATAGTGGTCCTGAACATTTACTTCTGCAACGCTGGACATTTTATTTCTCTGTTGTATAAAATCTTGTAAATAAAAATCCAGAACCTCAGTACCTTTGTACCTAAGGTGGTGCTGCAGGTGGCAACGTATAAATGTTTCACTGTACACACTGTGACTGTAAAGGCTAACTCTAATTCTAAAGCAGTTTATTTTCACATTTTCTAACACAATGGCATGGTTTGAGAACTCTCATTGCACACAGAATGGCCTCTCCTAATATTTATTCCAGTGAAAGTAAAGGTCTGTACAATTGAAAGCGATCTCTGAAATATATTCTGGGATGTAGAGATTATGTTTATTGATTTGAGCAGTTCATTATAGACAGAGTTTTAATGGGAATATTTATTACCTGACCTGTTGTTTGCTGACTGATCAATGCCGCATATCGACAGTCACTTGGATTTCACATCCAAATGACAAACATTTGAATTGCCTGAGAGAAACTAACCTTTTCCTTTTGATTGTTCAAGAGTAGAACAATCTTCAGCATCTCACCTGTCTAGTCTTTGGGATCTTTCTGCTGAGCTTTGATTCCAGTCTGTGTATCTCTAATTAATTCAGCAGGTGCTTAGAAAAAGGGCTCTTAACCAACCGTTCCTGAGGTTCATTATCCACTATTTTCTAAACCTTGGGAGCTAGAAATTCACTTTGCTGGGCCCCGATAAGGAGGTCCACTGTGATGGAGCCAACGCTCTCATCCTGAGGAAGTAAGGACTTGCATTTATATAGCACCTTTCACAACCACAGGGCCTAAAAAGGAGCCCAAAAATCATGCACCGGCATATGAGTAGTTAATAGATAGTGACGAACCTAGCTAAGGACAGGGCAGATTTACATAAATTCTCAATAAAAACTGAAATAACTCAAATACAAAAATATAAATTGCTGGAAAAGCTCAGCAGGTCTGGCAGCATCTGTTGAGAGAAATCAGAGTTAGCGTTTCGGGTCCAGTGACCCTTCTTTGGAACTAAAATAATTTCTAAGACTCTTTTATCGAAGTTGATAAAGGAAATAAAATTCTGGGGGTTGGAGACAGTGGAAACCATGAATCGTGTGTAAATGGAAAGGGAGGAGGCATCAGAATGGCTGGCTGTGTGCAGCTTGCATGCAGATTCTTGCTGGAGATTGCAATAGACCTGGATTAACCCTTCCAGCCTCAGGTGACTGTCTGTGTGGAGTTTGTACATTCTCCCAGTGTCTGTGTGGGTTTCCTCTGGATGCTCCAGTTTCCTCCCACAATCCAAGGATGTGCAGGTCAGGTGGATTGGCCAGGCTAAATTGCCTGTATTGTTCAGGGCTGTGAAGGTTAGGTACATTAGTCAGGGGTAAATATAAGATAATAGGGGAGGGGAGTGGGTCTGAGTGGATTACTCTTCAGAAGGTTGGTGTGGACTTGTTGGGGCTGAGGGCCTGTTTCCACACCTTTGGGATTCCATGATAAATGATCTGTGTTGAATAAGGTTTTGAAATCCTTGATCAGGCAATAAGATCAACAGTCACTTTGAGAGTCAATGTGGAGAGCCATTGCAAGAGGAAGGTCATGCTTGACTACTCGAGTTGAATGTTCTCGTGAAGTACAGAGGAATGGACTGAGATGGATGCTGTTTATTTAGATTTGGACTTTTTTCATTGGAGCGTAGGAGGTCAAGAGATGATCTTATAGAGATTTATGAATTCATGAGGGGTATAGACAGACTGCCTTCCAATGGGGAATTTCAAGAATGGGGGGATTTTTTTAAGGTGGGAGAAGAGAAATGTAAAAGTATTAGCAGAAAATGTTTTACACAGAGGGTGGTTTGTGCATTAAATATATTTCCTGAGGAAGTTGTGGATGCGGGCACAATTACAACATTTGAAAAACACTTTGATGAGCACATGAATAGGAAAGGTTTGGAGGGATATGGGCCAGGAGCAGGCAGGTGGGACTAGTTTAGTTTGGGATTATGGTTGGCATGGACTGGTTGGACCGAAGGGTCTGTTTCTGTGCTGTATAATTCTATAACTGATTGACAAAATTTAGGTTTGTGGACTAAGAGGATTAGTACATAATTGGATAAAAGAAATGTCTGAAAGGCAGTAAGCAGGGAGTTGTGGTGGATACTTGCTTTTCATACAGGAGAGTGGTGGGCTGTGTGAGTGTTTGTGTGTGTGTGTGTGTGTTTAAATCCAGACTTGTAACTCAGCAGTCACAGGCTGTTTTCTTTAAAGCAGACCAGGACATTAATGTAATAATGTGGACCTTTTACTTATCAGTTACAGACAGAGTTTGCTGATAGGGATGTGCTGCATAAATATCACAGAGTGGATCAGATTGCATAAAGATTGCAACAGCATGAACAGGCTGGCCTGATGTCAAACTTCATTAAGACCACGAGATTATCCTCTTTCCAGGGAAACACAAGCCAGTCTTCAGGACCAGTCAGGAGTGGATGTGTTTGTGATACTTTCCGGTGGTCAGACTGATCATTTACTGGTGACCGGCGAGTGTCAATGCTTGAGCATGCAGCTTGTATATGTGGAATAAAGGAGAGAGAGTGTGTGCCTCAGAGTATTGTCAGGAGGAAGTGGTCTGGTCAGCGACTGGGAGTTAGGATGGGGCAGGCTGATCAGTTGTTTTGGTCTGATCCTCTGACAAATCCACGTCAACCAGGTTCACTCATGATTGTAAACAGTGTGCAGGGAAGGGAAAGTGGGAGTAACAGCCTGTAATGTTATGTGCATGCTGTCATCTGAAGCAATGGATTGTGATGGTAGAGACTCCAATTTCTTTCCACCAACTGGTTGACTGGGAAGCTCTTCCATTCTTACTGTCTGCCATTGCTATTTGTGGGAATGACTTACAAATGGATCCTGTGACCTGGTTGGCCATTTAATCAACTCACTTTTCATGGCCTTCAAGCCCTGCAGTAAGTCTCAAACCCAGAGCTTCTTACTCAGAGGCAGGGACACTACCCACCATGCCACAAGATCTCCATAAGTCATTTTTATGTAACAGTAAAGCAGTGACCCTACACTGACCCTTGCATGCTCAAGCATTGACACTCGCCGGTCACCAGTAAATGATCAGTCTGACCACCAGAAAGCATCACAAACACGTCCACTCCCGGCTGGTCCTGAAGACCGGCTTGTGTCTCCCTCGAAAGAGGCTTGTCTCGTGGTCTTAATGAAGTTTGACATCAGGCCAGCCTGTTCATGCTGTTGCAATCTTTATGCAATCTGATCCACTCTGTGATATTTACGCAGCACATCCCTATCAGCAAACTCTGTCTGTAACTGATAAAAAAAAGGCCCACATTATTACATTAATGTCCTGGTCTGCTTTAAAGAAAACAGCCTGTGACTGCTGAGTTACAGAACTGGATTTAAACACACACACACATTCTTTCAGCAAAACACAGTAACACATCAAAATCTTTCGACTCATTTGGCCATCACCAGGCTCCACTTGTTTTCATTTCCCCAGTTCATTTAATTTCATGTAACTTCATTTCAGCCCACCAGCAAATTTTATTTATTTTATTTTTATTCATGCACAGGATAAGGACGTCTCTGGCAGACCAGCACTTATTGCCCATCCCTAATTGCCCAGAGGGCAGCTAAGAAACAGTCCCATTGCTCTAGTTCTGGATTCACATGTAAACCACATCAGGTAAGGGGGTCAGTTTCCTTCCCGAAAGGACATTAGAGGCATTAGGTTAATGTCTGCAAAGTGTTAGTTGTGACAGTGATTCCCACCTCCTCGTGGGGCCTGTTGGCCAGGTGATTGGCATGAATTTGTTTGGTGGCAATACCATGGGGTTTAACCCATATTCTGGCTGGGATGGGTATGGGATCTGTCCCCCTGTTGTACCCGTAGCACATTTCACAGAATGATGGGTTCAACCTGCCTTTGGACAGAGAACTGTGAAAGATGAATGAGCTTGGAGTGTGAATAAAATGTCAGAATTTGCCAAAGAACAGATTTGGGAGAGTGGCAACATGCCTGATGCAGAATATGGATATTCTTGTGAAATGGGCAGTCGAGGGCAAGATGGAATTTAATATGGAGCAGTGTGAAGCAAGGCATTTGGATATAAGATATGGTATAGACTTAATGGCACCATTCCATTTGGATATAAGGTATGGTATAGACTTAATGGCATCATTCCATTTGGATATAAGGTATGGTATAGACTTAATGGCATCATTCCAAAGAGTATGCAAAGGCAAGGGACCTGGGGCTTCCTGGAGATGTGAGAAGTTAGAGAATAAATTATATGGGATCTAGGCTTCATGAATTGAGACATTGCAAAAACACGGAGGTTATGTCGAATGGCTCCGAACCTCAGGGTGGGCTGTAACCAACTGAAGTCTTGCCGCCAGGTCTGATCACTACATCTCAGGAAAGGAGTGAGGGTTCTTCAGATGGAACAGGAGGAGATTAACCAGATCAGTTTCCAGGTTGCAAGGCTATAAGGTGGGGTTGGAAAGACTGTGCTGGCTCTCCTTAGTACAAAGGAGATTGAGAAGAGATTTGATCAAGACTATAACACGATTATATAGTGTAAACAAGGGAAACCATCTCTCATTAGTTGATAACATAAAGACTAGGGGACATAGATTTGAGATTTAGCAAGGCAATATGAGGAAAGACATTTGCATGCAGTTAGGGGTAATGACCTGGAACCTGGATCCCATCGCAGGATGGAAGGGGAAAACAGTCAATGATTTAAAGAGGAGGGGTTTGCATTGCAGAGAGCTAACATCACCTCATCGGGCAGAACAGTCTCCTTTTGTGCTTAAATGACTCTGTCACTCCAGGTGACATTGTTTTGAAGTGGGGTTACTGGTGAACATTTTCTAATGCATTCCTGGGGCATGGGTGTGACTGGCTGGGCCAGCATTTAGTGCCTGTCTCTAGTTACTCTCCTTGAGAATGTGGGGGTGACCTACCTTCCTGAACTACTGCAGTCCATGTGCTGTAGGTAGACCCACAATGCCCTTAGGGAGGCAATTCGATGATTTTCCAACCATATTTTACACGGCAATATCCTGTGATAATGACCAGAGAATATGGTTTAGAGACTGTGAGTAAATATAGATCAGGACCCTGCTGGATCTCTCCTGCTTTTGTTTGAACAGTTCCTCGAGATCTTTGAGACAGAACTTACAACTGATCCAAAAGGCAGCACCTCCTCAGAGCTACCAACTGAGATTTACTGCACAAGTCAGGAGTGTGATGGAATACTCCCCACTGCCTGGATGCGCGCAGCTCCAACAAGAAGCTTGACACCATCCAGGACCAAGTAACCCACGCCTGATTGGCATCACATCCACTCCTTCCACCACCGACATTCAATAGCAGCAGTGTGGGTACTATCTACAAGATACACTGTAGAAAGATCACCAAAGATCCTCAGACAGCACCTTCCAAACCCACAACTGCCTCCATCTGGAATGATAAGGGCAGCAGGATACATGGGAGCACTACCACCTGCAAGTTCTCCTCAAAGCCGTCCTGACTTTGGAAATATAGTACTGTTATTTCAAAGTGCTTTCCTTTGGCACTGTATCTACACTTTATGCACTGCAGCGGTTTGGGAAGGCTGCTCAAGAGGCAATTAGGAATGGACAATAAATGTTGACCTAGCCAGGGATTTGACTTGGCAGACCTAGGAAAACTTTGATGTCTGGCAGAGGAATGCAGAGCAATGAGCATGCATTTAAAATGAAAGCCAGATCATTTGGTAGGGAAGTTGTTGAATATGTTTTCACGTAAAGGGCAGTGGGTATCAGAAACTTACTTTCCCAATATTCCCAGGGATACTGGGGGTGAATTGGAACCATCATGATTGGGATTGTTAAATTGTTGTTGGATAAGGTTATAAGAGATATGAAGCATAAGATAATGAAATGATCATTCACATCCGCCCTGGATAATGAAGCAGTCACAACAGACTGAGATGGACCTGTTTTCCTAATGTTTCTGTGTAAGGCGGCTCTGAGTAAGATTGTAATGAGGAGTCCTGTGTAGATAAGAATGCTTCACTGTAGAGCAGGTAGGGAGTTGTGCCTGCACACAGGATCATTTATTCCAGCACTGTCAATGGCTGATTGCCGTCTGAGTTATCATTCTATTGGAAATAATTCATCAACAGTGTCTTAGCTTGTTCATTGTGACATTTTCTGTGACAGTGCAGAAATTCCAAGTGTTCAGCTGTAAGACAATCTACCTGATATTAGCAAATGATTGGAGTTGAGCTGGACAGATGTAAAACCTGCAGAGGGTAGGGACAAGCACAGAGAAGGTTGCAGAGACTCAGCAAGTGGAGCAGCACCTGGACAGACAGATACAGTGTGGCTCTTCTTTCGACTCAATTTCAATAAGGTTCTAAAGTGGAATCACATTACACTGGAAACATTAACTCGGTACCCAGGTCCACAGATGCTGCCAGACCTGTTGAGTTTCTCCAGCACTTTCTGCGCTTGTTTCAGAATTCCAGCATCTGCAGGATTTTGCTTTTTGGGTAGGAACTGAACTTTTAGGGACTTGGAATATATCAGTCTGGTTACTGAGTCAAACTGATGTATAATAAATACCTGGCTTTGTCCTTTCTTAACCTGAGAATAGCTGTAAACATTTCACAACCAATCAGGTTCCCTGAAAGTGGACACTGGAGCAACATTGCAATGATGTCACACAGTCACTCCCCATTAATAGAAGCCTGGGTGGAATTACTCAGATAGACAAGAGATTGATTGATACATAAATAAGATGTGGTCAGACTAGACTTATAGGGAGAAGCAATGTACAAAATAATCTCAGTTATACAGCAGTAAGACTAGAGCCTTGTGTATCTCAGATAACAGATAAATGAATTGAATGGAATTAGTTATGTTGTCACATGTTCACACGTGAGTACAGTGAAACGTTCACAATTTTCCACGTACAATGCCACCTGAGGTACAAAGGCACCGAGGTACAGGTTCTTAACTACAAGTTCTTAGGAAACAATATACAGAAAAACAAAGAATTAAAAATTCCAGCACTACAGATCAATAATTACAGAATAGATTAGAAAAACAGAGAAATAAAAAGATCATTGTAGCAGTCCTTCCAACTCAGTCCGCACAGCCATCTAGTCCCCAGTCTGATGTGGGCCTGGACTCTGGACCACACCAGCTTCACCTCGAGGCTCTCCAGGCCAGGACACTGCTCTGGACTCATCTCGGAAACCCACGCTGTGGTTATGCCAGGCTGAAGCACCATACGCCAGGTTGGGGAGATCACCACGCCAGGCTGGGAGATAACCCTACCAGGCCGGGAGATCACCACGCCAGGCCAGTAGATAACCACACAAGGCCGGGAGATAACCACACCAGGCCGGGAGATAACCACACCAGGCCAGGAGATAACCACGCCAGGTCAGGAGATCACCACGCCAGGCATGGAGATCACCACACCAGGCCGGGAGATAACCACACCAGGCCTGGAGATAACCACACCAGGCCGGGAGATAACCACACCAGGCCGGGAGATAACCACACCAGGCCAGGAGATCACCACGCCAGGCCTGGAGATAACCACACCAGGCCGGGATATCACCACGCCAGGTCAGGAGATCACCACACAAGGCCGGGAGATAACCACACCAGGCCGGGAGATCACCACGCCAGGCCGGGAGATAACCACACCAGGCCAGGAGATCACCACATCAGGCCAGGGGATAACCACGCCAGGCTGGGAGATCACCACACCAGGCCGGGAGATAACCACGCCAGGCCGGGAGATAACCACGCCAGGCCAGGAGATCACCACGCCAGGCCTGGAGATAACCACACCAGGCCGGGAGATCACCACATCAGGCCAGGGGATAAACACGCCAGGCTGGGAGATCACCACGCCAGGCCGGGAGATAACCACGCCAGGCCGGGAGATCACCATTAGTCAGGCTGAGAGGTCACCATACGTCAGGCCAAGAGGTCACCATACAGCAGGCTGGGAGGTCACCATATGCCGGGCTGAGAGATCACCATAAGGCAGGCCAGGAGGTCACCAAACGCCAGGCTGGGAGGTCACCATATGGCAGGATGGGAGATCATATCGGCCAGGAGATCACTATTCACCAGGTCCACACTGAGGCTGAGAATTCAGGACATCTTCTCCGTGAAGAAAGAAGAGAAAGAAGGAGAAAAAAAGAAATGGAATGTGCTCCAGCTGAAGCGCCCTACTCTGTCGCCATCTTGGAAAGGAAGTTGTCGGAAATTAAACTTTCATGATTAATTAGCTCATTCATATCATACATTCACATCATAGTCATTGATTGATTTAATAGAATATAACCTGTTTATCTATAACTGATGTAGATTTTGGAATTTTATTATCGTGTAAACCTCTCAGTCTCTCACTTAACAAAGGAATTCACTATGAGGTGGAGAAAGGGTGAAGACAGCAGTGTTCCCTGGACATTCCCATTCCATGATTGTGAGAGTATTGCAAACATCAAGTTCAAAAGGTGAGTTAACATCCTCTCAACTCATAAATGTCTTCCCACCCAATCAAGAAGGGAGTTACTAAAACAGGTCACAACTCTACTTTTCACTGGCTTTGTTTTCAAAGTGAACCAATTATATGTGAATAGATTTAATCTGCTGATGGAATGTAATCTTTAGAGTGATTTGTTGTGGTGTGTTAATATTTGTAATGTAACATTGTTCAGACTTTTATCACTCAAGGCGATGCATTGACGAAGTGTGCCAGGCTATTTAATAACAGCATACTCTGTATTTCAACGTGCTTCGATGTGTTTCATGATCTTCTGTATCAGTGTTAGATAGTTCTTAGATTAGAAGCTACTTTTAACATTATATCTGATGTCTTTGCAGAAAAAATCTGTCCAGGCATCCAAACAACGTAACAATGAAATAACTACTACTGACTGACCATGTGACCTGGAAGAAAGAATAACTGGTCAGTGATAAGGGTCTCAGTTAGTGGGACTTTCAGTAATTAAGGAAAAATTGAGATGATGAGATCAAAGGTATCAATCATTGAGTCCTGATAGTTTCCATCTCCCGAAGAAGTGGCTAAATAACATCAAACATCAAACAATCTGCTTCGTTTTGCAGAAAATCCAAACTGACAAAAACCAAACCATACTGAAGCCGATGAACTGATGAAAGAGTGAGTCAGGGGATTGTGGGAGATAACATCAGGCAGTGTCTCTCACCCTGAAAGGCCAGTTTGAGATTGAGCATGTATCTTTTCAAACCAAATAGCAATGTACCTCACCACACCCAGGCCAATCAGAATGATGCAATTCACCATGCTGTGGGTTGTGGCCTGGAAAGAGTTAATAATCAGCAGCTCTCGGTGACCAGGGTCAGTATCCAGATTGGAAATTGGGTCCTGCAACATTCCAATCGGGAGTGGAAGACCCTGACGTGTTGGACAGAGGCAGGAGCACTGTTCCACCTGTAAAGTCACTAACCTGCTTTCATATGTATTATTTATAATATAAGTAAAGTTTCCTGAGTTACCGCACCATACTGTCTCCTGTTGTTTCAGGGTTGGGCACTGAATGAAATGCAATACATTTTCTGATACATGAGAAGGTCCATGTGTTTGATCAACAGCTGATTAATGAATAACAAATTACGTCTGCCAACTTCACAAAAGCCTCAGATCAACATTTCACTTCAAGATCAAATCAGACACTGCCGGGATTGTGCTTCAATTCCAGATACCAACCCCCAGGACAGTCAAAGCCTGAATGGTGTACAAATCTTCCTGTAAATGGCAGGGATAGCTTCAGTTGTGAATGACTCTGAGCATTGTGCAGCCAATAGGAAACAAGGTCACCTGTACTCTTACCCATGACAGGCAGCAATGCTGTAACCATTCGGTTAGGGGCTGTGTTGGAGCGCAAGGACAGGCAAAAGCACCCACACGATAGGCACAAAGGGAATGTACAAGGGGGTAACCTATTCCTCATTTTGTATTGTTCAAATTCATTGGCATTCATTGAATGGTGTAAGCTGGACTTTAGTGATATTAATCACTCGTGAACACCTCATCTTCCGCCTCAGAACACTTCAACCCCAGGACATCAATGTGGACTTCACCAGTTTCCTCATTTTTCCTTCCCCCACCTTACCCCAGTTCTAACCTTCCAGCTCAGTACTGTCCCCATGACCTGTCCTACCTGCCAATCTCCCTTCCCACCTATCTGCTCCACCCTCCCCTCTGACCTATCACCTCCATCCCCACCCCCATTCACCTATTGTACTCTTTGTTACCTTCTCCCCACCCCCACCCCCCTCCCATTTATCTCTCCACCCTGGAGGCTTCCTGCCTCTATTCCTGATGAAGGGCTTTTGCCTGAAACCTCGATTCTCCTGCTCTTCGGATGCTGCCTGACCTGCTGTGCTTTTCCAGCACCACTCTAATCTAAACTTCAGTGATGTTATGCCTGAAGTGAGTGTACTGTAAGGGAATGGGGTCCATACTGCAGTGGGATAGTTCCCTTGCACTGAAGTGAAAATGCACTTGTTAGTCCCTCTCATTCTATTGTTTCACTTGGTGTATATGTTCCCCCCTGTTCCTTCTCTTCCTCCTTCCTGAGTTGGCCTTCACATCACTTCACCCACAGTGTGTTGAGCACAGGTTCAACAGTCCCACAGCTTTATTATTGACTTGATCTGTGCTTTTGAGCTGTGTTGCCATAGAAACTTACAACACAAACCCAGCTGGGACAGAATCATTATTGGTCTCTTCGATTAATCACTCACTCGGTCAAACTCTGGAATGAGCAGACCAAACTGCTGTGAATTCAGATTTCAGGAAATCAATCATGAAACATTATGCAGCAAAAACTCGATGTGGTGTTAATTGTGCACCACCCTCTTGTTCCTGTCAGGTTTTGTGACAGGCTCTCGGGCCTGCATTGTTCCATGTAGGAAGGTCATTCTTCCCTCATCCTTCTCCAGATGCTTTGAGATCAAAATGTCGACATCACTGATCACTGGGACGGTTGTGAGAGCTCCCTGGGAGATGGTTCTAACCCACACTCTTCCCAATGTTGCTGATTCTCACAATAGCCCCCAGTAATAAATGTAATGAATGATTGTAGTGTTTGCAAAGATACTGGGTTTCAACATGTCACACATTAGTCTGTCTCCCCTCAGTCCTGAGGTGAGGCAGGGTGTATGGTAAGGACAGTGAGGAGCCCATTGCTGGAGATCAATCCAGATGTTCTTACTGCCTTGTTCAGTTCCTGCAGGGGCACCCTCAACAGAACTGCCGATGAGGACACAGATTACAACCTCAATATCCCACATTAGGAGAAAGTGAGGGCTGCAGATGCTGGAGATCAGAGTTGAAAAGTGTGGCGCTGGAAAAGCACAGCAGGTCAGGAGAATCCGAGGAGCAGGAGAATCGACATTTTGAGTATATGGTCTTCATCAGAAATTCGGCTTGTGGGCCGGAGGACTGAGAAACAAATGGGAGGGGGTGGTGGGACTGGGGGCAAGGTACCTGAGAAGGTGTTAGGTAGATGGAGATAGGGGTGAAGGTATTGGTCGGAGAGGAGGGTGGAGCGGATAGGTGGGAAGGAAGCTGGACAGGAAGGACAGGTCATGAGGGTGGTATTGAGTTGGAAGGTTGGATCTGGTATAAGGTGGGTGACGGGAAATGAGGGAACTGGTGAAATCCACATTGATCCCATGTGGTTGGAGGGTTCCGAGGCGGAAGATGAGGCGTTCTTCCTCCAGGCGTCAGGTGGTAAGGGTTTGGCGGTGGGAGGGGGAGTTAAGGTGTTCAAACACGAGGAGGTTAGGTTGGTTGGTACGGGTGTCCCAGAGATGTTCTCTGAAACGTTTCACAAGTAGGTGTCCTTTCTCCCCAATGTAGAGGAGACTACATCGGGAGCAATGGACGCAGTAGATGACATGTGTGGAAGCACGGGGGAATCTCTGTTGGATGGGGAAGGCTCCACTGGGGCCTTGGACGGAGGTGAGGGGAGAGGTGTGGGTGCAGGTTTCACCTTCCACCTCACCATCCTCCAGATACCTCGCATCATCCTCAGCCATTTCCACCACCAGAGATATATTTCCCTCCCTACCCCGATCCGAGTTCAGGAGAGACCGTTCTCTTCGCGACGCCCTTATCAGATCCACAACCACCCCCCACCAACCCACCCTCCCACTCCCAGCACCTTCCCCGTCACTGCAGGAATTGTAAAATCTGCGCCCACACCTCCCCCCTCACCTCTATCCAAAACCCCAAAGGAGCCTCCCACATCCAACAGAGATTTATCTGCACTTCCACACATGTCATCGACTGTATCTGTTGCTCTCGATGTGGTCTCCTCTCCACTGGGGAGACAGGACGCCAACTTGCGGAACGTTTCAGGGAACATCACTAGGATACATGCACTAAACAACCCCACCACCCTGTGGCCAAACACGTCAACTCCGCCTCCCACCCCACCAATGACATGCAAGTCCTCGGCCTCCTCCATTTCCAAACTCGAGTCACCTGATGCCTGGAGGAAGAACGCCTCATCTTCCGCCTTGGGACCCTCCAACCACACGGGATCAATGACAATTTCACCAGATTCCTCATTTCCCCCCACATCCACCAATTCCCACTTCCAAACTTCCAACTTGGCTTTGTCCTCTTGACCTGCCCTACGTGTCCATCTTCCTTCCCACCTATCCACTCCACCCTCCGCTCCAACCGATCACCTTCACCCCCACCTTCATCTACCCTATTACACTCTCAGCTACCCTCTCCCCAGCCCTACCCCTCTCCCACTGATCTGTCAGTCCCCTTGGCCCACAAGCCTCATTCCTGATGAAGGGTTTATGCTCGAAATGTTGATTCTCCTGCTCCTTGGATGCTACTCAACTTCCCACTTTGCCTGTCCCAAGGGACAGTAGTTGGACAAATCAGATTTCAAATAAACCATATAAACCCTGCAGTGTGGAAGTAGGCCATTCGGCCCAACAAGTCCACACCCACCCTCTGAAAAGTAACCCACCCAGACCCATTTCCCTACCCTGTTACTCTACGTTTAACCCTGGCTAATGCACCTCACCTATACATCCCTGAACACTGTGAGCAGTTTAGCATGGCCAATTCACCTACCCTGCACATCTTTGGATTTCTTTACAACAGGAACACCCCTTCAAGAATACGCTGTGCAGTTCTATCATCAATATCCTGGCACCAAATGGGTTGCCTGTTTAGGGATTTGGGCTAAGGGACCTTAACAGAAAAGATACTTTCAGATCAGTCAGCCTATGCCTGAGCAGCACTGTTAATAACTTGTATGTAAAATGTGACTTCATATCATATTTCATCTGATTATTCCAATGCAGTTATGACTCCAGCTGCGGGAGCTAGCTGCACCAATGGAACACTGTTAGATCTCACCAACAGCGAACTATAAAGTGTCATCACCTTCATTGGATGCTTTGGTCCAGTCCTCATTCAGGACACGATGCAGCAGCAGGAGAGCAGAGGGAAACTGAAGGCTCCGCGATTTCACTCGGAGTGTTTGCAGGCCTTGTCCTGACCAACCTCTCGCAATTCCCCAGAAGACAAAGCCTGAGAACAATTCCTGACATTGCCTTCTTCTGGACAATAATACTTTGAACCCAAACTCTCAGAAACAGGAATAAGCCCACACCACAACACACTCGCCAGCTGGTTGGGATTGGAACGTACTATTTTATTTTGTGATGTTGCAATGGGGCCTTGCGCATCATCCTGCATGGGCAGGCAGGGCTTTGGTGGAACATCCCACTTGAAAAAAAGTACCCACTGACAGTGCGGAACTCCCTCAGCACTGACCCTCCGACAGTGCAGCACGCTCTCAGCACTGACTCTCCAATCGTGAGGCACTCTCTCAGCACTGACCCTCTGACAGTGCTGCACTCCCTCAGCACTGACCTATTGATAGTGTGGAACTCCCTCAGCACTGACCCTCTGACAGTGCTGCACTCCCTCAGCACTGACCCATTGATAGTGTGGAACTCCCTCAGCACTGACTGTATGACAGTCCAGCACTCCCTTGGCACTGAGCCTCCGACAGTGCAGCACCCCCACAATACTGACCCTCTGGTAGTGCGGCACTCCCTCAGCACTGACCCTCCGACAGTGTGGCACTCTCTCAGCACTGACCCTCCGACAGTGCGGCACTCTCTCAGCACTGACCCTCCAATAGTGCGGCACTCCCTCAGCACTGACCCACTGACAGTGCAGCACTCCCTCAGCACTGGCTCCCTGACAGTGCAGCACTCCCTCAGTACTGAACATCTGACAGTGCAGCACTCCCTGAGTACTAATCCTCTGGCAGTGTGGCACTCCCTCAGCATTGACCCTCTGACAGTGCGTCACTCCCTCAGCACTGACCATCTGACAGTGTGGCACTCCCTCAACACCGACCGTCTTACAGTGCAGCACTCTCTCAGCACTGGCTCCCTGACAGTGCGGCACTCCCTCAGCACTGACCCTCTGACAGTGCAGTACTCCCTCAGTACTGCCCCTCTGACAGTTTGGCACTCCCTCAGCACTGAACACCTGACTATGCAGCACTCTCGCAGCACTGGCTCCCTGACAGTGCGGCACTCCCTCAGCACTGACCCTCTGACAGTGCAGTACTCCCTCAGTACTGCCCCTCTGACAGTTTGGCACTCCCTCAGCACTGAACACCTGACTATGCAGCACTCTCGCAGCACTGGCCCCCTGACAGTGCGGCACTCCCTCAGCACTGACCCTCTGACAGTGCAGCACTCCCTCAGCACTGGCCCCCTGACAGTGCAGCACTCCCTCAGCACTGACCCTCTGACAGTGCAGCACTCCCTCAGCACTGACCCTCTGACAGTGCGGCACTCCCTCAGCACTGACCCTCTGACAGTGCAGTACTCCCTCAGTACTGCCCCTCTGACAGTTTGGCACTCCCTCAGCACTGAACATCTGACTATGCAGCACTCTCGCAGCACTGACCCCCTGACAGTGCGGCACTCCTTCAGCACTGACCCTCTGACAGTGCAGCACTCCCTCAGCACTGGCCCCCTGACAGTGCAGCACTCCCTCAGCACTGACACTCTGACAGTGCGGCATTCCCTCAGCACTGACCGTCGAACAGTGCAGCACTCCCTCAGCACTGACCATCTGACAGTGCGGCACTCTCTCAGCACTGACCATCTGACAGTGCGGCACTCCCTCAGCACTGACCATCTGACAGTGCAGCACTCCCTCAGCACTGACCATCTGACAGTGCGGCACTCCCTCAGCACTGACCCTCCAACAGTGCGGCACCCTCTCAGCACTGGCCCCCTGACAGTGCGGCACTCCCTCAGCACTGAACATCTGGTAGTGCGGCACTCCCTCAGCACTGCCCCCCTGACAGTGCGGCACCCCCTCAGCACTGAACATCTGACAGTGCGGCACTCCCTCAGCACAGCCCTCCTGACAGTGCAGCACTCCCTAAGCACTGACCATCTGACAGTGCGACACTCCCTCAGCACTGATCCTCCAACAGTGCGGCACCCTCTCAGCACTGACCCCCTGACAGTGCAGTACTCCCTCAGCACTGACCATCTGACAGTGCGGCACTCTCGCAGCACTGACCCTCTGGCAGTGCGCAACTCCCTCAGCACTGGCCCCCTGACAGTGCAGCACTCCCTCAGCACTGACCATCTGACAGTGCAGCACTCCCTCAGCACTGACCCTCCGACAGTGCGGCACTCCCTCAGCACTGACCCTCTGACAGTGCAGTACTCCCTCAGTACTGCCCCTCTGACAGTTTGGCACTCCCTCAGCACTGAACATCTGACTATGCAGCACTCTCGCAGCACTGACCCCCTGACAGTGCGGCACTCCTTCAGCACTGACCCTCTGACAGTGCAGCACTCCCTCAGCACTGGCCCCCTGACAGTGCAGCACTCCCTCAGCACTGACACTCTGACAGTGCGGCATTCCCTCAGCACTGACCGTCGAACAGTGCAGCACTCCCTCAGCACTGACCATCTGACAGTGCGGCACTCTCTCAGCACTGACCATCTGACAGTGCGGCACTCCCTCAGCACTGACCATCTGACAGTGCTGCACTCCCTCAGCACTGACCATCTGACAGTGTGGCACTCCCTCAGCACTGACCCTCCAACAGTGCGGCACCCTCTCAGCACTGGCCCCCTGACAGTGCGGCACTCCCTCAGCACTGAACATCTGGTAGTGCGGCACTCCCTCAGCACTGCCCCCCTGACAGTGCGGCACCCCCTCAGCACTGAACATCTGACAGTGCGGCACTCCCTCAGCACAGC
Organism: Chiloscyllium plagiosum; assembly: GCF_037043375.1. Classification (NCBI taxonomy): domain Eukaryota; kingdom Metazoa; phylum Chordata; class Chondrichthyes; order Orectolobiformes; family Hemiscylliidae; genus Chiloscyllium; species Chiloscyllium plagiosum. The sequence continues at coordinate 4,926,670 of NW_028270149.1, read as the reverse complement.
CCTCCTGACAGTGCAGCACTCCCTAAGCACTGACCATCTGACAGTGCGACACTCCCTCAGCACTGATCCTCCAACAGTGCGGCACCCTCTCAGCACTGACCCCCTGACAGTGCAGTACTCCCTCAGCACTGACCATCTGACAGTGCGGCACTCTCTCAGCACTGACCCTCTGGCAGTGCGGCACTCCCTCAGCACTGGCCCCCTGACAGTGCAGCACTCCCTCAGCACTGACCCTCCGACAGTGCGGCACTCCCTCAGCACAGACCCTCCGACAGTGCAGAACTCTCTTAGCACTGACTCTCCAATAGTGCGGCACTCTCTCAGCACTGACCATCTAACAGTGCAGCACTCCCTCAGCACTGACCATCTGACAGTGCAGCACTCCCTCAGTACTGCCCCTCTGACAGTGCGGCACTCCCTCAGCACTGACCATCTGACAGTGCAGCACTCCCTCAGCACTGACCATCTGACAGTGCGGCACTCGCTCAGCACTGACCATCTGACAGTGCGGCACTTCCTCAGCACTGAACATCTGACAGTGCGGCACTCCCTCAGCACTGCCCCCCCGACAGTGCAGATCTCCCTCAGCACTGACCATCTGACAGTGCGGCACTCCCTCAGCACTGACCCTCCAACAGTGTGGCACCCTCTCAGCACTGACTCCCTGATAGTGCAGTACTCCCTCGGCACTGACCCTCTGGCAGTGCGGCACTCCCTCAGCACTGGCCCCCTGACAGTGCAGCACTCCCTCAGTACTGACCCTCTGGCAGTGCGGCACTCCCTCAGCACTGACCATCTGACAGTGCGGCACTCCCTCAGCACTGACCATCCGACAGTGCAGCACTCCCTCAGCACTGACCATCTGACAGTGCGGCACTCCCTCAGCACTGGCCCCCTGACCGTACGGCACTCTCTCAGCACTGAACATCTGACAGTGCGGCACTCCCTGAGTACTGACCCTCTGGCAGTGCGGCACTCCCTCAGCACTGGCCCTCCGACAGTGCAGCACTCCCTCAGTACTGACCCTCTGGCAGTGCAGCACTCCCTCAGCACTGACCCTCCGACAGTGCGGCACTCCCTCAGCACTGACCCTCCAACAGTGCAGCACTCACTCAGCACTGACTCTCCAATAGTGCGGCCCTCTCTCAGCACTGACCGTCTAACAGTGCAGCACTCCCTCAGCACTGACCCTCTGACAGTGCAGCAATCCCTCAGCACTGGCCCCCTGACTGTGCAGCACTCCCTCAGCACTGGCCCCCTGACAGTGCGGCACTCCCTCAGCACTGGCCCCCTGACAGTGCGGCACTCCCTCAGCACTGGCCCCTGACAGTGTAGCACTCCCTCAGCACTGAACATCTGACAGTGCGGCACTCCCTCAGCACTGGCCCCATGACAGTGTGGCACTCCCTCAGCACTGGACATCTGACAGTGCGGCACTCCCTCAGCACTGGCCCCATGACAGTGTGGCACTCCCTCAGCACTGAACATCTGACTATGCAGCACTCCCTCAGCACTGGCCCCCTGACAGTGTAGCACTCCCTCAGCACTGAACATCTGACAGTGCGGCACTCCCTCAGCACTGGCCCCATGACTGTGCAGCACTCCCTCAGCACTGAACATCTGACAGTGCAGCACTCTCTCAGCACTGGCCCCCTGACAGTGTAGCACTCCCTCAGCACTGAACATCTGACAGTGCGGCACTCCCTCAGCACTGGCCCCCTGACAGTGCGGCACTCCCTCAGCACTGAACATCTGACAGTGCGGCACTCCCTCAACACTGACCATCTGACAGTGCAGCACTCCCTCAGCACTGACCATCTGACAGTGCGGCACTCCCTCAGCACTGACCATCTGACAGTGCGGCACTCACTCAGCACTGACCCTCCAACAGTGCGGCACCCTCTCAGCACTGGCCCCCTGACAGTGCGGCACTCCCTCAGCACTGAACATCTGGTAGTGCGGCACTCCCTCAGCACTGCCCCCCTGACAGTGCGGCACCCCCTCAGCACTGAACATCTGACAGTGCGGCACTCCCTCAGCACAGCCCTCCTGACAGTGCAGCACTCCCTAAGCACTGACCATCTGACAGTGCGACACTCCCTCAGCACTGATCCTCCAACAGTGCGGCACCCTCTCAGCACTGACCCCCTGACAGTGCAGTACTCCCTCAGCACTGACCATCTGACAGTGCGGCACTCTCTCAGCACTGACCCTCTGGCAGTGCGGCACTCCCTCAGCACTGGCCCCCTGACAGTGCAGCACTCCCTCAGCACTGACCCTCCGACAGTGCGGCACTCCCTCAGCACAGACCCTCCGACAGTGCAGAACTCTCTTAGCACTGACTCTCCAATAGTGCAGCACTCTCTCAGCACTGACCGTCTAACAGTGCAGCACTCCCTCAGCACTGACCATCTGACAGTGCAGCACTCCCTCAGTACTGCCCCTCTGACAGTGCGGCACTCCCTCAGCACTGACCATCTGACAGTGCAGCACTCCCTCAGCACTGACCATCTGACAGTGCGGCACTCGCTCAGCACTGACCATCTGACAGTGCGGCACTTCCTCAGCACTGAACATCTGACAGTGCGGCACTCCCTCAGCACTGCCCCCCCGACAGTGCAGATCTCCCTCAGCACTGACCATCTGACAGTGCGGCACTCCCTCAGCACTGACCCTCCAACAGTGTGGCACCCTCTCAGCACTGACTCCCTGATAGTGCAGTACTCCCTCGGCACTGACCCTCTGGCAGTGCGGCACTCCCTCAGCACTGGCCCCCTGACAGTGCAGCACTCCCTCAGTACTGACCCTCTGGCAGTGCGGCACTCCCTCAGCACTGACCATCTGACAGTGCGGCACTCCCTCAGCACTGACCATCCGACAGTGCAGCACTCCCTCAGCACTGACCATCTGACAGTGTGGCACTCCCTCAGTACTGACCCTCTGGCAGTGCGGCACTCCCTCAGCACTGACCATCCGACAGTGCAGCACTCCCTCAGCACTGACCATCTGACAGTGTGGCACTCCCTCAGCACTGGCCCCCTGACCGTACGGCACTCTCTCAGCACTGAACATCTGACAGTGCGGCACTCCCTGAGTACTGACCCTCTGGCAGTGCGGCACTCCCTCAGCACTGGCCCTCCGACAGTGCAGCACTCCCTCAGTACTGACCCTCTGGCAGTGCAGCACTCCCTCAGCACTGACCCTCCGACAGTGCGGCACTCCCTCAGCACTGACCCTCCAACAGTGCAGCACTCACTCAGCACTGACTCTCCAATAGTGCGGCCCTCTCTCAGCACTGACCGTCTAACAGTGCAGCACTCCCTCAGAACTGACCCTCTGACAGTGCAGCACTCCCTCAGCACTGGCCCCCTGACTGTGCAGCACTCCCTCAGCACTGGCCCCCTGACAGTGCGGCACTCCCTCAGCACTGGCCCCCTGACAGTGCGGCACTCCCTCAGCACTGGCCCCTGACAGTGTAGCACTCCCTCAGCACTGAACATCTGACAGTGCGGCACTCCCTCAGCACTGGCCCCATGACAGTGTGGCACTCCCTCAGCACTGGACATCTGACAGTGCGGCACTCCCTCAGCACTGGCCCCATGACAGTGTGGCACTCCCTCAGCACTGGCCCCCTGACTATGCAGCACTCCCTCAGCACTGGCCCCCTGACAGTGTAGCACTCCCTCAGCACTGAACATCTGACAGTGCGGCACTCCCTCAACACTGGCCCCATGACTGTGCAGCACTCCCTCAGCACTGAACATCTGACAGTGCAGCACTCTCTCAGCACTGGCCCCCTGACAGTGTAGCACTCCCTCAGCACTGAACATCTGACAGTGCGGCACTCCCTCAGCACTGGCCCCCTGACAGTGCGGCACTCCCTCAGCACTGGCCCCCTGACAGTGCGGCACTCCCTCAGCACTGAACATCTGACAGTGTGGCACTCCCTCAGCACTGGCCCCCTGACTGTGCAGCACTCCCTCAGCACTGAACATCTGACTGTGCAGCACTCCCTCAGCACTGGCCCCCTGACAGTGCGGCACTCCCTCAGCACTGGCCCCCTGACAGTGCGGCACTCCCTCAGCACTGGCCCCCTGACAGTGCATCACTCCCTCAGTACTGCATTGGAAGGGATGATCTGGATTCTGTGCTGAGGTCTTTGGAAAGGCTGTCAACTTTCTCTCTGTCGTGGGTGAGAATGTTAACCCTTAAACCACCACTGATACCCATCTAAACATCTCAGACTGTGGTTTCTTTCTAAACAATATTTTCTCGTAAATATGAATGTTGTTCTGTGAAAAAAAAGCAACCAACCAGCCGAGATTACCTATTGATCTTGACAGGCGTCAGACATGGCAGACTGACCAAGTCCCATCATGCACCAGTTTGTCTTTCTGTGAGTCCTACAATTTGAGATACAGAATCAGGAAGCTGAGTGGGAGGTCCTGCAGCCCATTGTGCCACGGACAGCTCTTTGTACAGCTTCCCCATTACTCCCACTCGCCTGCTCTTTCCCAATAACTTATACATATTTTCTTTGTCAGTAACGTTTGGTGTTCTGCTCCATCCACTTCTTCAGAAAGTACACTGTGGATCCAGTAATATTCTGTGCAACATAGAGTTCTCTGCAGTTTTTTTTCCACTGGTTGATTGAAATCTGTCCACATCTGGTTCCACTTCCTCTTCTCACTGAAACCAGTTCTGTTCAGGACTGATCACAACCTGCCTCACCTTCTCCACTTTGAGGAGAACAGTCTTTTCTTACCTGTGAACAGAATGGGACTCTTATTCTTGGTCTCATCAACACGAATCCTCTCTTCCTCCTCTCTAAGGCCTTTTGGCCTTCCTTAGAAATGAGAATGCAGAGAATGCAGGATTTATATGTTTAATGGTAAGGTCCTGGGGAGTGTTGCTGAACAAAGAGACCTTGAAGTGCACGTTTATAGCTCCTTGAAAGTGGAGTCACAGGTGGATAGGATAGTGAAGAAGGCGTTTGGTATGCTTTCCTTTATTGGTCAGAGTATTGAGGAGTTGGAAGGTCATGTTGCAGCTCTACAGGACATTGGTTAGGCCACTGTTGGAATATTGCGTGCAATTCTGGTCTCCTTCCTATCGGAAAGATGTTGTGAAACTTGAAAGGGTTCAGAAAAGATTTACAAGGATGTTGCCAGGGTTGGAGAGTTTGAGCTACAGGGAGAGGCTGAACAGGCTGGGGCTGTTTTTCCCTGGAGCAGCGGAGGTTGAGGGGTGACCTTGTCGAAGTTTACAAAATCATGAGGGACATGGATCAGATAAATATACAAAGTCTTTTTCCTGGAGTTGGCGAGTCCAGAACGAGAGGGCATAGGTTTAGGGTGAGAGGGGAAAGATATAAAAGAGACATAAGGGCCAACTTTTTCACACAGAGGGTGGTGTGTGTATAAAAGGCATCTGGATGGTTTGGAGAGATATGGGCTGGGTGCTGGCAGGTGGAACTAGATTGGGTTGGGATATCTGGTCGGCATGGACGGGTAGGACCGAAGGGTCTGTTTCCATGTTGTACATCTGTATGACTCTATAATCGGAAGACAATAGGCTGAATTCTACCAGGAAGTGGCTAAGAGATATTTTCGGAACAGGAGAATCAACGTTTCAAGCATAAGCTCTTTGTCAGGAACGAGTGGGTGGCCCAAGGAGGCTGAGAGATAAATAGGAGAGGGTTGGGGCTGGCTGGGGGGTGGTAGCTGAGGTTGCAATAGGTAGATGAAGTTGGGGGTGAAGGTGAAACCCACATTGATCCCGTGTGGTTGGAGGGGCCCAAGGTGGAAATGAGGCGTTCTTCCTCCAGGCGTTGCGTGGTTAAGGTTTGGTAATGGAGAAGGCCCAAGACCTGCATGTCCTTGGCAGAGGGGGAGGTGGAGTTGAGGTGTTCGGCCACGGGGTGGTGGGTTTGATTGGTGAGTGTGTCCCGGAGATGTTCCCTGAAGTGCCCTGCGAGTAGGCATCCAGTCTCCTCAATGTAGAGGAGACCGCATCGGGAGCAACGGATACAATAAATGCCATGTGTGGATGGGCAGGTGAAACATTGATAGATGTGGAAGGCTCCTTTGGGGCCTTAGATGGAGGTGAGGGGGGAGGTGTGGGTGCAGGTTTTGTAATTCTTGCGGTGGCAGGGGAGGGTGCCAGGAGGGGAGGGTGGGTTGGTGGGAGGGGGCGCGTGGTCCTGACGAAGGAGTCCGGAAGGAATGGTTTTTACGGAATGTAGATCGGGGTGGGGAGGGGAGGGAAATATATCTCTGGTGGTGGGGTCCGTTTATCGCTGGCGAAAATGGTGGTGGATGATGCAATGTATCCAGAGGTTGTTGGGGTGGAAGGTGAGGACTGGGGCTTTCTGTCCTTGTTGTGGTTGGAGAGGTGGGATTCGAGGGAGGAGGTGTGGGAAGTGGATGAGATGCACTGGAGGGTATCATCAACCAAGTGGGAGGGGGAATTGCGGTCTTTGAAGGAAGTGTGTTCTGTGGTGGAACTGATCCTCCTGGGAGCAGATGTGGCAGAGGTGGAGGAATTGGGAATAATGGATAGCGTTTTTACAGGAGGAAGAGTGGGAGGGGGTGTAGTCCAGGCCGCTGTGGGAGTCGGTGGGTCCTGGCCTGCTCTTGTCCAGTCCTTCTACACTTCCATTTGCCATGATGAAGGCCTCCAAGTCTTCCGTTTCTTCCTCTCCCAACGTCCCACTCGTACCCTTCCATTGACACTTTTATGAGTTTGTCTGAACTGTTTCTCACTCTCAACAATTTCTCCTTTGAATCCTCCCACTTCCTCCATCCCTTATTCCCAATTCTTCCGCCTCCACCACATCTGCCCCCAGGAGGGCCAGTTCCACCACAGAACATCCCAGGTAGCCTCCTTCTTCAAAGACCGCTAATTACCCTCCCACATGTTCAATGATGCCCTCCAGCACATCTCATCCAATTCCCGCACCTCTGGCCTTGAACCCCACCCCTCCAACCACGACAAACACAGACACCCCTGGTCCTCACCTTTCCACCCCTCCCCTCCCGGCACATTCCCCTCCCACCACAGGAATTGCAAACCCTGCACCCACACCTCCTCCCTCACCTCCATCCAAGGCCCCAAAGGAGCCTTCCACATCCATCAAAGTTTTACCTGCATTTCCACACATCATTTACTGTATCTGTTGCTCCCAATGTGGACTCCTCTACAATGGGGAGACAGGGCGCCTACATGCAGAATATTACAGAGAACCTCTCCGGGACACCCACACAAAACAACCCCGCTGCCCCATGGCCAAACACTTTGACTCCCCCTCCCACTCACCCATGGACATGCAGCTCCTGGGCCTTCTTCAAATCCTAACCACCCGGTGCCTGGAGGAAGAACTCCTCATCTTCCACCTTGCGACCCTGCAACCACAGGGGATCAATGTGGATTTCACCTGTTTCCTCATTTACCCTCCCTCTCCTTATCCCAGATCAAACCTTCCAACTTGGCACCACCCTCTTGACCTGTCCATCTTCCTTTTCATCTATTCACCCCTCTCTCACCTATACCTCCTCCCCTGCTTCCAGCTACCTGTCACATTCTCAGCTACTTTCCCCCCAGTCCCACTCCCTTCCCATTTTTCTCTCAATGCCCTAGGTCCATTCCCCTCCCCCCCGATTCCTGATGAAGGGCTTATGCTTGAAACATCAATTCAAGATGCTTCCTGACCTACTGTGCTTTTCCAGCACCACACTCTCAACTCTGATCTCCAGCAGCTGCAGTCCTCACTTTCCCCTTGGAGATTGATATCTGTGATGCGGGGGTCCTCAGAAGGAGGCCAAGATGGATCATTCTTTCGACACGTCTGGTTAAAAATGGCTGTAACTGCATCAGCTTTATCTTCTCCTCTGAGGCAGTGGCTTCCCATCATTTGGAGCGTCCTCCCCCAGTGAGTTGTTTAATTATCTCCCACCATTCACAACTGGATATGGCAGGACTGCAGAGCTTAGATCTGATCAGTTGGCTGTGGGATCACTTAGCTCTGCCTATCACTTGCTGCTTGCACTGTTTGGTGTGTAACTAGTCCTGTTTGGTGGCTTCACCAGGTTGACACCTCATCTTCAGTTATACCTGGTGCTGCTGCTGGCATGCCCTCGTGCACTTTCCATTAAACCAGGGTTGATCCCCTGGCCTGATGGTAACGGTTGAGTGGGGGATACACCAGGCCATGAAGTGACAGATTGTGCTGGGGCACAGTTCTGCTGCTGTTGATGGCCCACAGCACCTCATGGATGCCTAGTCTTGAGTTGCTAGATCTGTTTGAATTCTGGGAGAAAGTGAGGACTGCAGATGCTGGAGATCAGAGCTGAAAATGTGTTGCTGGAAAAGCGTAGCAGGTCAGGCAGCATCCAAAGAGCAGTAGAAGAAAGGCTCATGCCCGAAACGTCGATTCTCCTGCTCCTTGGATGCTGCCTGACCTGCTGCGCTTTTCCAGCAACACATTTTCAGCTCTGTTTGAACTCTGTCCCATTTAGCACGGTGACAGTGCCACACAACACAATGGAGGGTATTCTGAATGTGAAGGTGGGACATTATCTCCACAAGGACTGTGCAGTGGTCACTCTAACCGATACTGTCATGGACAGGTACATCTGCAGCTGGCAGGTTGGTAAGGATGAGGTCAGGTTTTTCCCTCTCCACCTGCCGCTGACCCAGTCCAGCAGCAATGTCCTTTAGGACCCGACCAGCTCGATCAGTAATGCTGCTGCTGAGCCACTCTTGGTGATGGGACATTAAATCCCCCACCCAGAGAACACTCTGTGCCCCTGCCACCCTCAGCGCTTCCACCAAATGTTGTTTAACATGGAGGAGTATGGATTCATCAGCTGAGGGAGGACGGTACGTGGTAATCAGCAGGAGGTTTCCTTGCCCATGTTTAACCTAAAGCCCTGAGGCTTCATGGGGTCCAGAGTCAGTGTTGAGGACTCCCAGGACAACTCCCTCCTGACTGTATCCCACTGTGCCACCACCTCTCCTGGGTCCATCCTGCCAGTGGGACTGGACACATCCAGGGATGGTGATGGTGGTGTCTGGAACATTATAAGGTCGATTCAGTGAGTATGACTGTATCAGACTGAACCTTGAATAATTTGTGAGACAGCTCTCCCAGTGTTGGGACCACCCCCCACATGTTAGTCAGGACACATTTGTAGGGTCGGCAGGGTTGTGTTTGCTGGTGTCATTTCCAGTGTCTTCCTCAATGGTGGATGGCCTATCCAGTTTAATGCCTTGTTTCAGGCTTTTTTTTGAGTTTGATGGAACTGTGTGGTTTGTTGGGCCCAGTCCGGAGGGTAGGATTGAGTCAACAATGTTAATGTGGGTTAGGAGGCACATTATAAACCAGCCCAGGGCAGGATGGTAGATTTCCTTCCCAAAGGAATGTTGGTGAACCAGATGTATTTTTAACGACAATCAAAAGTAGTTTCAGAGTTGCAATGAAGCAAACTTTTCTGGATTAGAGTCATCGAGGCCTAGAGATGTACAGCACAGAAACAGACCCTTCGATCCAACTCATCCATGCTGACCAGATATCCTAAATTAATCCAGTCCCATTTGCCAGCACTTGGCCCATATCCCTCTAAACCCTTCCTATTCATATACCCATCCTGATGCCTTTTAAATGCTGTAATTGTACCAGCCTCCACCACTTCCTCTGGCAGCTCATTCCATACACACACCACTCTCTGCATGAAAAAGCTGCCCCTTTAGTCCCATTTAAACCTTTACCCTCTCACCCTAAACCTATGCCCTCTAGTTCTGGACCCCTCATGATTTTATAAACCACTATAAGGTCACCCCTCAGCATCCGACGCTACAGGGAAAATACCCCAGCCTGTTCTGCCCCTCTGTAACTCAAGCCCTCCAACCCTGGCAACATCCTTGTAAATCTTTTCTGAACCCTTTCAAGTTTCACAACATCTTTCCGATAGGAAGGAGACCAGAATTGTACACAATATTCCAACAGTGGCCTAACCAATGTCCTGTACAGCCGCAACATGACCTCCCAACTCCTGTACTCAGTGTACTGACCAATAAAGGAAAGCATACCAAATGCCTTCTTCACTATCCTGTCTACCTGAGACTCCACTTTCAAGGAGCTATGAACCTACACTCCAAGGTCTCTTTGTACAGCAATACTGTCCCTAAATGAATTCAAATTTCACCATCTGTAGTCATGCGTTTCAAAGTCTTGCTCACCAGATCATTATCCTGCGGTTCTAGATTACTAATCCAGTAATATTATCACTGGCTGGCGGTGTTGAGCCACATCTGTGTTTGTGTGCATGTATGTATTGTGTGTGCACGTATGAGTCTATGTCAGTGTATTTGTCTACATATGTGTGTGTATGTACGTGTGTGTGTATCTGTGGGTGTACAGTACATGTGTTAACAGACAATAGGTGCAGGAGTAGGCCACTCGGCCCTTCGAGCCTGCACCACCATTCATTATGATCATGGCTGATTATCCATAATCAGTCTCCTGTTCCTGCCTTATCCCCATAACCCTTGATTCCACTATCCTTAAGAGCTCTATCCAACTCTTTCTTGAAAGTATCCAGAGACTTGGCCTCCACTGCCTTCTGGGGCAGAGCAGTCCACACACCCACCACTCTCTGGGTGAAGAAGTTTCTCCTCAACTCTGTCCTAAGTGGCCTACTCCGTATTTTTAAGCTGTGTCCTCTGGTTCGGCACTCACCCATTAGCGGAAACATGCTTCCTGCCTCCAGAGTGTCCAATCCTTTAATAATGTGTGTATGAGAGATATAACCATTTATATGTTCATATTACAAACTGTGTGTTAATCAAACCTGCACCTTTGTGGAATGTTTTTTTTGTACTTAATCAGTAATTTGTGTTTACTGCAGTAACCTGTTTGATAAGTCTTTTTATCTGAAGTCTGATATAGAGAAAGCAGATAATTGGCCATTTTAAAAACTATGTCAAACAATTAAATAGATGTTATGACCCCTGGTGTATTGCGATGAAAGCAAGGCAGTGCAATCCTTCCGTCTCAATCATCACACAATCCATTAACACCCAATTACAGATTAATCACTGTCAGATGTTTGCAGAGTGAGAATTGTAGAGTTAACTCCTGGTTGGAAAAATATCATCCTGTTAAAGTTCCTCACTGCCAGTAATTGGTCTCCGCCCTGAGCAATTATCTGTGGTTCATTCTCATAAAAGCTTGACTCATCTAACATGAAGCCTGAGACAATTCTCTCAGTCGGACACCTCAATGAACGAAGCGAGTTAATTCCATAGAAGAGCAGCAATTGGGCCTGAGAGTTCCCCGTTGTACTGGGAGTGGGGGAATCAGCCAAGGTCCTGAGATGCTGTTTGCATTGAAGTGAGGGGCAGGTTTGGTTTTGATGCTTTCCATATTTAATTAACAGGTTTGGAATGGCAGACTCTCCTTCCAGAACTTGGATGTTTATGTCGTCATTCATCATTTCAGTGTGTCCCAAAGTACCTCACAAAGGAGTGAGGATTAGTTTTCAAAGTACAGTCATTACTGTTCTACAGCAAACCTCAACATCACCCAGGACAAAGCAGTCTGCTTGTTCAATACCACAAGCATCCACTCCCTGTACACACCAATGTTCAGTGGCAGCTGTGGGTGTTCTATCTCCAAGATGCACCGCAGACATTCACCAAGGCTCCTCAGACAGCACCTTCCAAACACACAACCACATCCACCTGGAAGGATCAGGGCAGTAGATAGATGGGAACACCATCCCCTGTAGGTTCCCCTCCAAGCCACCCACCATCCTGAGTTCCTCAGTGGTCACTGGGTCAAAGTCTCCTTCCATAAACCAATTGATAAAATGTATAAACTCTGACGTACTAAATACTCCGACTGAAGCACTCTGTATAATAGCTGGTGACTTCTGCCAGCGTTAGGAGAACTCGTTCCACAATCAGGTCAAGGAACAGCGTCTTTCAGGGGATGTGGACATCACTGACAAGGTCAGTATTCCTTGCCCATCCTACATCGGAGTGGCCATTTCAAGGGGCAGCCATGTTGTTGGGGGGCAAGGCTGGGGGTATGATCAGCCGGGTTCCCTCCTGAAAGTGAAGCAGAGGGAGTTTTTTACATCAATCATTGTCAGTTTTGTATTGATGGGATTCACTTAAGGAAGGAAACTGCCATCCTTACCTGGTCTGGCCTACATGTGACTCCAGACCCACAGCAACGTGATTAACTTGTACCTGTCTTCTGGGCAATTAGGGATGGACAGCGATGCCCTCATCCTGTGAATGAATAAAGAGAAGTAAAAGTATTCCACAGCAGGTATTTTTAAGCGAGCAGTTCAGAGATGTTGTTACACACCTCTGGAACCAGTGGGACTTGAACCCAGGAGTCCTGGTTCAGAGGGAGGGACCCCACAAGAGCCCCCCGAACTCCACATTATTAATTACATTTTAAGATGCATCACCTGCTGTGATGGCATTTCCGGCCTTGCCCAAAACATTAGCCTGGCTCTCTTGGTTCAATATCACCCATCAGTTTCTCGCCTCTTCACTTCAGTTAACTTTTCCAGATCTCCCCATCACCATCACAGACGATGTCCTGTCCCCCCACAGGTGGCAACACTGTGGTGTACAGTCAGGAGCAAGTTAGATTTGGAGTTCCTAACATTGACTCCCAATGAAATGGCACAAGGTCCAACATGGGCAAGGAAACGTCCTGCTGATAATCATGTCCCTCTCCCCTTGGCTGGTGAATCAGTGTCTCTCCACGCTCAGCAGCAACTGGGGAAGCAAACTGAGAGTGATGGGTGCACAGAATGTACTCTGGGTGGTGTCTTCAATGTAAATCACTGAGACTCGCAGAGCAGCACCATGACTGAGCACAGAAATACTCATGTTTGTTGAGCAATGCTAAGATTCATGGCACTGGTGCCATCTTTGTAAGGCTGCCATGTTCCTGGTGAGTCTCTACAGTCTTGGAAATGCCCTGCATGGTTGGAGGTGACAGAGAAGGAGAAAATGGTGCTCTGCTTTTTAGAGGTCTTTCCGGGTGAGATGGTACAGAGCTATCAGCTTTCCCTGGGCTGTCAGAGAAGGCCGTGACACCAGATCATGTCAGTCTGGTCCAAGGTGTTCATGCTCTAGAGAAATGCCTAGCAATGCCACAAGTAGGACAATGTATTGTTGCGCACTGTCAGGGTAACTGCTACCATCTTCTCTCTGCTATCTCCCACTCACCTCCCGTCAAGGCTCCTGTTCGACCAGCCTCATGATTATCTACAGCATTTCCTTCACTCATTCTCACTGAGCCCAGTGTGCCTCTACCTCCCACCCCAGAAAACTAATCGTGCATGGTGTCCTACTCACTCACCCAGGGTCCCTCATTCCCTCCCTTTGTCTCCCTCCAGGAGAAGTGACATGGATAGAGCTGATCACTTCAGGATAGTTGGTGCAGTGCCCAGCATTCCACTCACTACCTACTGCGATGAGAGAGACTGGCCTGCCCTGAGTGACCAACTGACACTGGACAGATATCGGGTAATGCCCCTGACTCGCTGTGCTGGGAACCGCTCCCCCCCACCCCCCTGAAGGGAGCCTCCTTTGACTGACTGAAGACTACTCCCCTCAGAATTTGAGACATGGTCATTTAGCTAAAGCAGAGAATCTGGAGCATACACAGCTGGAACGCAATGTTGGGAGGTCTAGTGACTATAATGGGGTCGGGCAGGTGGAGCTTATAGAATCTGAGTTCCCCGATTGGGGCTGTTAATCTAGTCCAATCAGGGAGCCCTGGCTGACAGATATAAACAGGGGTGTCGCGGTGAGATCCTGTCCGCGCTCACCCCAGCCCGGACGGAATTTCACATTGGCCCCAAGGTCCCGTACTTCCCGCGGGAGCCTGTGCCCCACAACCTGAGCCGCCTCCGGAATTTTAATTTTGTTCCCTTCCAGGGGGTAAAAAGGCAGGCCCGATAAAGACTGCTGCTGCACACCGTCCACCTCTTCTCCCTCATCCACCGTCCGGACACGCCTTGGCGTGCCCATTTGCCACCGGGCGGTGGGGATCCCCAGTGGAGGGCTCTCTACGCGGGAGTCCTCCCCCTTTCTCTCGGGGATCTGGGGTGGAGGGTGCTGCACGCAGCAGTCCCCTGCAACCGCAGATTGCGGTGGTTCACGGACTCCCAGCCCAACTGCTTGTTCTGTGGCGCTGTGGAGTCCGTGGAACACGTGTATATTGGGTGTGGGCGTTTGCACTCCCTTTTTGATTTTCTGAAAAACCTCTTCCTCTGCTTTTGGCTGCACTTCAGTCCCACGCTCCTGATCTTCTGGCAACCAGTACGGAGGAAGGAGGGCAGGTCTGAAGACCTCCTCGTGGGTCTGCTCCTGGGCCTGGCCAAACTGGCTATCAACAGGTCGAGGCAGCGGGCCGTGGAGGGGGTCGTTAGGGCCGACTGCCTGCCCCTCTTCCGCGGTTATGTTAGAGCCCGGGTGTCCTTGGAGAAGGAGCACGCGGTGTCGACCAACACCCTGGAGTTGTTCAGGGAGAGGTGGGCGCCGCAGGGAGTGGAGTGCATTATTTCTCCCTCCAACTCTATTTTGATTTAGTCCCTACCCTCCCCTTCACTGTTTTGATCACACAGCACTGCCCTTTGATGTGAAGGGCAGTGTTTGTCACTGGCCACCCGGGTGTTTTCCTATCTGCCTGGTGGTGGAATTTGAATAAAGTCTCTCACTGTGTTTCACACCTGCACACACGCACCATGGGTGCTGGAGAAAAATAAGCACTCCCGCAGTGAGAGCTGGCTCTGAGAGAGCTGGATCAGTGTCAAGGTCTCTCCAAGTGTAAGTAAAGGGGGACTTGGTCATGGGACACCAGTCTCTGGAGTTATTTCAGTGTAAGGTTGACATAGCAGATACAGCAAGATGTCACCCTCCTTCTTTGACTGATCACAGCTGACATGATGGCAAACTGCCTGGCTTTTTGTCTGCACTGATAGTCAGGTGAAGAGCTGTACTGTGAGCCTGTTAACTCTGACTGAGAGAGGGAGACACAATAAAGCAAGACAGGAGCACTGCGAGTGTTGTAATAGGCTCAGAGCAGGGAGCCTGGAGATACAACCTGGTAACCCCATGTGGTGGGTGCCTGTCTCTGAGTGCAAAGTGTTCTGGCAGCAGTGGTGCCAGTGATTACACAGTGCAGCATTGGAGACTAAAGTGCACAGTAAATAGCTTGGAAATCAGCCTGGATGCTGTGGTGAGGTTGTTGTGTATAAATGTTTGTGTGTGTGTGTGTGTGTACTGCCCATGAGGTATATCCTGAGACATTGGTGCCTGATGTCCAAACTGGCTGACTAAGGGATCAAATATTGAAATGGAGTCACCAAATTCCTGCTCAGACTTTCAGCGGGGGAGTTCCCAGTATTCCAAGTTCTATCCGGGGTGAGAGAAGGGGAAATTGCATTTCAGTGAGGTGAGGTTCAAGAATAATTAGGGCGAGAATCCCTGAAAGTAACCCTCTCGCCGCAGACTGAAGGGAATCTCATCTCACCACACAACACTGGATTAGAAAACGGTACTTTATGATCTCAGTACTGAAAAGATCCTCACTAAACATCTCAACCAAAGTTTCCAACATTCTCTCTATGCTGGGTTCACCTTGGTCCTCAATCTGCTGGAGGTTTCACATTCCCCGCCCAATGCACACCTCCAGTCACCATGTTTGCACAGCAGTACTTTGATTTCACAATCTGTCCTGTGAAGCTGCACAAATGGCAATTTAAATCAGGATTGAGTTGCTTAAGGACCTCTGTGAAAATAGAATGACATCATTCTGTAGCTAAATGATACAAGTGGGAACTAATTAATTTTAATTTATTGCAGTACGTTTAAATTTATGAAGAAATTATTAAAAGCATGCTGGTTGTTTTCCTCATCCACATTCCGAGCAAAAGAATTATAATTGGCTCCAGCTCCATATGGGCCTCCGAGCATAATGACTCACAACAACAACTTGCATTTCAATGGCACTTTTGAGGTGGAAGAAAAAAATTCAAAGACGCTTAGAAGAATCGGAATTAAATGTAAAATGGCACCAATTCAAGACAAGTGATTTTGGTCAGAAGAATGGAAAGGCAACTTATTATTTTAATGGAGAGAGACTTCAAAATGCTTCAGTGCAGAGGGATCTGGGTATCCTTGTGCATAAATAACAGAAAGCCAGGATGCAGGTACAGCAGGAAGGGAAATGGAATTTTGGTATTTATTGCTAACAGAGTAGAATACAGAAGTAGGAAAGTGTTGTTGCAAATGTAACAAAGTATTGGTGATACTGCATCTGGAATCTTGTATATAATTCTGGTCCCTTACTTGAGGAAGGATGTAATTGCATTGGGCACAGTTCAGAGAAGATTCACAAGTTGAATTCTAGAAAGAAAAGCCTTGTTATAGAGTCATAGAGATGTACAGCATGGAAACTTATGATGACCTATCATCACTCGAAAGATGAGAGGGAATTGAGTGGAGGTATATGAGATACTACTGGGAACTGACAAAGTAAATGTAAAGCAGATGTTTCCCCTGATGAAGGGCTTATGCCTGAAACATCAATTCTGCTGCTCCTCGGATGCTGCCTGACCTGCTGTGCTTTTCCAGAAACACACTTTTCGACTGTGACCACCAGCATCTGCAGTCCTCATGGGCAGCACAGTGGCACAGTGGTTAGCACTGCTGCCTCACAGCGCCAGAGACCCGGGTTCAATTCCCGCCTCAGGCGACTGACTGTGTGGAGTTTGCACATTCTCCCCGTGTCTGCGTGGGTTTCCTCCGGGTGCTCCGGTTTCTTCCCACAGTCCAAAGATGTGCAGGTCAGGTGAATTGGCCATGCTAAATTGCCCGTAGTGTTAGGTCAGGGGTAAATGTAGGGGTATGGGTGGGTTGCGCTTCGGCGGGGCGGTATGGACTTGTTGGGCCAAAGGGCCTGTTTCCACACTGTAAAGTAATCTAATCTAATCTAATCTAATCTAATCTCTCTTTTTCCCCTTCTAATCCAACCTAGAATGAGAGGCCATAGTTTTAGGATTATGGGTAGCAGATTTAAAACAGAGATAAAGAAGATTGACTTCTCTTAAAGGGTAGTGAGTCTGTGGAATTCACTCCTGAAAGTGGGGTTGATGCTGGGATATGGAGTAAATTTAAGGAGATAGATAAATTTCCAATCAGTAATTGGTTGAAGGGTTATGGGGTGGAGGCAGGAAAATGGGGTTGAGTCCACAATCAGATTGGGCACCATCATATTAAATGGCAGAGCAGACAGGAGGAGCTGATTGGTCTATTCCTGACCCTTCATGTTTTTAAATTCTTATGATTTTATGAGGAAGTGACTAAAAGCCAGGATCTGCAGGAAGTACTGTGAAGGAGGAGGGAGAGCTGGGAAGGTTCAGGAAGGGATTTCCAGAGTTGAGATAGTTGAGGGCACAAGAACAATGCTAGAATGTAAGAGGGAGATGATAAAAACATCAGGAACTGGCAGAACTGAGCTTTGTGAGTTAGGAAGAAGTGAGGGCAAAGAATGAGAATTGTAAAATGGAGGGTCAGTATCAGTCAGCAAAGTCAGCACTGAAAGATTACCTTCAGATCCTGAAAGAGTTTAAATGGTAAGATCCTAGTCTTTTCTAAAGAGGAGAAAGTGAGGACTGCAGATGCTGGGGATCAGAGTCGCGAGTGTGATGCTAGAAAAGCACAGCTGGTCAGGCAGCATCCAGGGAGCAAAAGCCCTTCGTCAGGAATGAGGCTTGTGGGCCAAGGGGGCTGAGAAATAAATGGGAGGAGGGTGGGGTTGGGGGGAAGGTAGCTGGGAATGTGATAGGTAGATGAAGGTGGGGGAGACACACTCCACTTCCTGGACCTCCCCATCCCCAATCAGCACCCTTCCACTGACACCCTCATCCCCCTGGCTGAACTGGTCCTCACCCTGAACAACTTCTCCTTCCAATCCTCCCACTTCCTCCAAACCAAAGGGGTAGCTATGGGCACCCGAATAAGCCTCAGTGATGCTTGTCTCTTCATCGGATTTGTGGAACAGTCCATCTTCCACAGCTGCACCGGCATCATCCCCCACCTTTTCCTCCGCTACATTGATGACTGTGTCGGCTCTACCTCATGCTCCCATGAGGAAGTTGAGCAGTTCATCAACTTCACTGACACCTTTCACCCTGACTTTAAATTCACCTGGACCATCTCTGATACCTCCCTCCCTTCCTGGGCCTCTCCATCTCCATCTCCGGTGATGGATTAAATACAGGCATTTACTACAAACCCACTGACTCCTACAGCTACCTGGATTACACCTACTCTCGCCCTCCCTCCTGTAAAAATGCCTCCGCCTCTGCTGCATCTGTTCCCAGGAGGACCAGTTCCACCATAGAACATCCCAGATGGCCTCCTTATCAAAGACTGCAATTTCCCCTCCCACGTGGTTGATGATGCCCTCCAGCATATCTCATCCATGTCCCACACCTCTACCCTCGAACCCCACCCCTCCAACCACAACAAGCACAGATCCCCCTGGTCCTCAACTTCCACCCCACCAATCTCCGCATACATTGCATGATCCTCCGCCATATCTGCCACCTACACGCCTACCCCACTACCAGAGATATATTTCCCTCCCCACCCTTATCAGCATTCCGGAGAGACCATTCCCTTTGTGACTCCCTCATCAGGTTCACTCCCCACATCAACCTACCGTCCCCTCCCAGCACCTTCCCCTGCCATTGTGCCAACACCTCCCCAGCCGCTCCCCTCCCCCCCTCTCACCTCTACCCAAGGCTACAAAGGCTCTTTCCACATCTGACAGAAATGTACCTGTGCTTGCACACACGTTATCTACTGTATCTGATGTGGTCTCCTCTACATTGGGAGGACAGGACACCAACTTGTGGATCATTTTAGAGAACATCTCCGGGATACCCACACAACCAACCCCACTGCCCCACGACTGAACACTTTAACTCCTCCCCCTACTCCCCCAAGGACATGTAGGTCATAGGCCTCCTCCATTGCCAAACCCTAACCACCCAACACCTGGAGGAAGAACGCCTCATATTCCGTCTTGGGACCCTGCAACCACAGGGGATCAATGTGGATTTCACCAGTTTCCTCATTTCCCTTCCTTCCACCTTATTCCAGTCCCATGCCTCCAACTTGGCACTGCCCTCTTGATATGTCCATCGTCTTTCCCATCGATCTGCTCCGCCCTCCTCTCTGACCTATCACCTTCTTCCCCACCTTCATCTACCTATTGCATTCTCAGCTTCATTCCTCCCAGCCCCACCACCGTCCCATTTATCTTTCATCCCTGGTCCACCAGCCTCATTCCTGATGAAGAGCTTATGCCTGAAATGCCAATTCTCCTGCTCCTTGGATGCTGTCTGACCTGCTGTGCTTTTCCAGCACCACATTTTTTGGCTCTGTCTTCACAAAGTGTTGTGGGTTCATTTACATCTACCAAAGAGGTTGTTCAGCTATAATTATTACTTAAAGTAATAAAAGCAAAATGCTGCACATGTGTGGCTGGGCATGGCATGGGCTGGTGCAGCCTGGAGCAGGACTGTAGCAGCAGAGATGGAAACATTGAGCTCTAATTATCTTTTGTGATTCATTTTCCTTTAAGTGAATGTGAATGGCGAGGGAACACTCTCTTCACCGTATTTTATATCGAATACACGTGACAATCAATGATTCAATACTGGAGATCTGAAACAAACACTGACAATGCTGGAGAAACTTAGCAGGTCTGGCAGCATCTGTGGACAGAGAAGCAGACTTAATATTTCAAACCTGAAAAGTCTTTCCTTGAGAGCAGTCTGTTCTGAAGCAGGTCTTAACTGGACTCGAAATGTGAACTCTCTCTTCATAATATGACTTGCTATGTTGTAAATATTCCCGATTGAATGGGCCTTCAGTTTTTGTTGGTCTTGGCTGTGGTAATATTGGGTGATGGTTTTAAATTCAATCACTGCAGCGATTCCATTGGGGAAAAGTGCAACAGGACAATCTGTGGAGGAGCGGAGAAGGAAATGGCAATATTTCTGAATTTCTAATTGACCTGGGTGTGGAGACCCCAAAGACTGCTGTTAATTTTGCTGCACAGAAATAAAAACACTGGGAGCCTTGCTATTAACACTGCACCATATTCTGGACCATTGCACGATTACATATTACATAGCACAATGGAGTTATTCACACAGACCCTCATTTCCCGTGAGACTGCTCTAGCCATTGGATATCGAGTTAATTTATTTGGTATCCTGCTCAGCGGCAGTACAGCTGATCTCCTCGTTTAGCTTCATCTGATCCCAGTGAATGCAGCTGCTTCTATTGACCATCTGTTCAAGAACAAATTGTAGAGCCAAGGCTGGAATGAGAATTATGAGCCATGAGGCTAATTCGTTTGAATTGGGTCCGTGAATAAAGCTGTGATTTAATTGCAGTTCTCTACTTTTCGCTGCAATATTACAAGAGTTTTGCAGCTTATTCAATGGTGTTGCTATGCCATGACAGCATAGTATTTATCTCTGTAAGATTAATTTTGTCGGGAATTCTTTTGCTACAAACAGTCTGCTGTTTTGCTGAATCTAGGAACAGGAAGGGGTGATTCAGTCCCATTATTCTGATTCAATGTGATCATGGTTGACTTCATATTCCTGACTCTCTGCTGTATTCTGTCTCGAAAGCAGAAATCTAATAATCTCAGATTTAATGATGAACAGATAGTTTATCATGAAATACAACAACTTGCACTTGAGGCTCTAAGCTACAGTGAGAGGCTGACTAGGCTGAAGCTGTTTTTCCTGGAGCGTCGGAGGCTGAGGGATGAACATATAGAAGTTTGATTCTGGATTCGAATGGTGCTGAAAGAGCACAGCAGTTCAGGCAGCATCCGAGGAGACAGTGGTGGGGGCTGGTATAATTACAACATTTAAAAGGCATCTGGATGGGTATATGAATAGGAAGGGTTTAGAGGGATATGGACCGGGTGCTGGCAAATGGAAGTTGATTAATTTAGGATATCTGGAAACCAAAGGGTTTGTTTCCATGCTGTGCATCTCTATGACTTTATGACTCTGTGACAATTTGGCTTGTTCCATTAGAAGGAGCTCTGAAGTCAGTCAAAGCTTGGTCGAAGAGATAGATTGTAAGGAATAATAAAGAGGAGAGAGAGTTGGAGAGGCAGAGCAGTTTAGGGAGGGAATCTCAGATCTTAGTGCTGAGACAGCTAGATGCATCACCACTGATGGTGGAGAAAAGGATGGGAGTGATGCTCAAGGGGCTAGAATTGGTCTTCATGCAATGGGGCAAACCACCCCTGTTCGAAACTCATTTATATCTTTGGGTTGTAGTTATACTGAAGCACCTTATTTCTTACAAACTATGGAGCTGAAACTTTATTGCTGGAACAGCACAGCAGGTCAGGCAGCATCTAGGGAACAAAAGATTCGACGTTTCGGGCACATGCCCTTCTTACTATGGAGCCAATTGTGTTATTATACCAGCTGAGTGTAACACGACAGGCTGCAATAAAGGAGCTCTGTACATGCATCACTTTGCTGCCATGAGACTGAAAATAAGAAACCTTACTTTCATACAACTTTGGAAACATTGGCAATGTTTATAATGTAGCTACGCGTATGTTTTGGGTTGCCTTCATAAAGTATTCTTTACTCAGAGTATTCCTCTCGGCCTTTACAAATATCTGCTGGCCTCATTGAGACTCAACTATCCTCCCCTACCCACCATTGGCTGACCCCACCCATCTTCATAGTCATGCAATGGTAGGTTTGTTCCAATAAACAGTCACAGAAATTCCTATCTCTGTCTCTGTCTCCAGCTCCATCTCCGTTTCCATCTTCATCTCTGCCTCCATTTCTGACTCTGTCTCTAGCTCTGTCTCTGTCTCTGTTCTCTAATTCCATTTGAAGGCTTCCACAGGAAGATCTGTGAGGTGTGCTGAGTTGATATGCCATTCAGTTGACTCTGATTGAGGGAAATGTTTTGCTGATGAGACTGCTTTCAGACTGGCTTCCATAGAACGCTGCGAATATTATTTTGGAGTTATATCACACCCGGAGTTACTCACTGCACCTCGAAGGAGGAAGAGGAAGCAGGATTTGCATTGAATTGCATTTTACATTACCCTAATCCATCCCAAAAGGCTTCAACACCAATGGGATCCTTTGGAATATGTCCCCAGTGATGCAGAGGGAAATATGGTGGCCAATTTGTGCACAGCAAGTTCCCACATACAGTAAGGAAGGAGATCATTGTGTCTGAGGAAGGGTCACTCGACCTGATTCATTAAATTGGATTTCTCTCCACAGATGCTGCCAGACCTGCTGAGCTTTTCCAGCATTTTCTGTTTTTGTTTCTGGTCATCTGATTTTCAGGGTTTCATTTGCGAGGTGGCTACAGGATATCAGGAATTCTAGCTTTTTCCTTCATTTGTTGATTTGGAATGTGGCCTTCAGCATTTGTAGCCCATCCTTAATTGCTTCACTATTTCAGAGGGTAGTTCAAAGACACCCACAATGCTGTGGGTCTGGAGTCACATGGAGGCCAGACCAGGTAAGGATGGCAGACTTCCCTCAATAAAGAACATCAGTGAACCAGGTGTGGTTTTAAATTGATGATAGTTTTATGGTCGCTGTAATATTTGATTTAAATTGACCAGCTGCCGTGGGTTTTAAACTCACATCCCCAGGGCATTAACCTGGCTCTCTGGATCGCAAATCTTGTGACAATTCCAAACTGTCACCAGCTCTCCCGTAACCAGTTACCTTTAAATCCAAAAGCATCAGATGTCCTCCAGAACATGCCTTACTTTAGCAGATCTCCTGAAAAGCGCTTTCCCCGCCCGCACTGCACTGAGAGCATCAGTCTGCATTATGAGCTCTCGCTTTGCTGGGTTGTAGTGTACTATGTGCCCAGCTCATTTTCATTTGGCATCTCAATTGGCAGATGTCAGGTGCCCCTGCTGTGCTGAATTTGACAAAAGTGCACAGCAGAGGTGTTAGTGCCTGTGCGAGCACAGGGGAGTGGCAGGGGCAGGAAATTGTTCTTTGTTCAATGTGACAAAAGTACATCTGAAACTTGGCAGATTAAACCCTGCCAGACTCTGAGAGAGCTAGCCAGCTTACACTGTATGTTTGTCCATTATTAGAGGTAATCTAGTTCACATTCAAAAAATGTGTGAACAATTTTGGCCCATTCAATGATTTGTATTAAACAACTTGAATATAATAAACATTTATAACCTGCTTATTATAATATTCCAAAGAACTTTACTCCCACTTGTTGAAGAATGGTCTCTGTTTAATGTAGGAAATGTGAAAGTCAATTTCCCCACAGCGAGCTCTCACACATTACAACGTGTTGATAACTTGATAACCTATCTTTTAGTTACCATAAGGATAACTGCAGGACTGCAGGTGAACTCTCTTCCTTATCTTTGGCTACCTGCCTTGGGAGAGAGCTGTCGGGGAGTCCAGAACTAGAAGGCATAAGTTTAGGGTGAGAGGGGGAAGATATAAAAGAGACCTAAGGGGCAACTTTTTCACACAGAGGGTGGTACGTGTATGGAATGAGCTGCCAGAGGATGTGGTGGAGGCTGGTACAATTGCAACATTTAAGAGGCATCTGAATGGGTATATGAATAAGAAGGGTTTGGAGGGATATGGGCCGGGTGCTGGCAGGTGGGACTAGATTGGGTTGGGATATCTGGTCGGCATGGACGGTCTGGACTGAAGGGTCTGTTTCCATGCTGTACATCTCTATGACTCTATGACCAGGTTGGAGAGTGATGTCAGAGAACAACAGAATTGCGATTGGCAACTGTTGCTTTTATTTTTTAACGGTTGGATTCTGAGAAGTGTAGAGGAGCAGACGGATCTTGGCAAACATGTCAAGAAATCAATAGCATGAAAACAGGCCCTTCAGCTCAACTTGGCCATGCTGAACATAATCCCAAACTAAACTCGTCCCATCTGCCTGCTCCTGGGCCATATCTCTCCAAACCTTTCCTATTCATGTACTTATCCAACTGCCTTTTAAACGTTGTAACTGTATCTGCATCCACCACTTCCTCAGGAAGTTCATTCCACATATGAACCAACCTCTGTGTAAAAGATTTGCCCCTCATGTTTTTTTTAAATCTCTCCTCTCTCACCTTAAAAATATGCTTGAAATCCCCTATCCGAGGGAAAAGCCCTTTGCCATTCAAATTATATATTTCCCTCACGATCTTATAATAACCTCCCATGCTCCAGTGAAAAAAGTTCTAGCCCATCCAGCCTTATTTTATAACTCAACCCTTTCTTACCCGGTAACACCCTGGTAAATCTCTTCTGATCCCTCTCCAACATAATATATTCCTTTTAACAATGCGCTCACACTGGAGAGGCAACAAAGTGAATTTGTGAGGATATTGTCGGGACTGGACAATTATAACTGTGGGGAAAAAAATTTGTTTGGTCTGGGCCGTTCTCTTCAGAGAATGGAAACGGAAACAATGGGATATAGCTGAAGAATGAGGGGTCCCTCAACTGAGAAGAATTTGTTTTTACTTTCAGAAGACTTGTGAGGGTGTGGGATTTCTTTTCCCTGGGAGGGAATGGAGGCTGGGTCTTTTAAACGTTTTAACAGAGTGAGGTGTTTGATAACTACAGAGCTCACAAGTCATGAAGGAGAATGAAACTGAGTCCATAATCTAATGAGACCTGGCAATATTCCTGATGGAGGGCTTCTGCCCAAAACATGGACACTTCTGCTCCTCGGCTGCTGCCTGACCGGCTGTCTTTTTCCAGCATTACACTCTCTGATCTCCAGCTTCTGCAGTCCTCACTTTCTCTCAAATGAGACCTGAAGCAGGATTGAGGGGCAGAATGGCCTACTCCTGCTTTGAGGTGCTGCGCCTTGTGTTCCTTTGCACTTTCTACTGAGAGGCTGAGAGATTCACCACCTCCGCCATCGACGATAAATGTGCAGATTTTCATCAAAAAGGATAACTGAGGCCATTCTTTCCCCACTACAGATACAAATAAACTCTCATCCTCTTGGAAAGTGACTGTTTCTCTTTCCACTCACTCAGTAAGTTGGCCACGTTGACCACACAAAGTTAAATGGCCCTCTCCACAATGTGTTTAAATGGGTTTGCAGACTGTCTCACTCTCTCTGATCACACATCACTACTTCACATTTCCCAGGTCTTGCAGGCACTGCTTGGAATAATCTTTTTTTTTAAAGTGAAATGAATTCCCTTTGGTACAAATCCTTTCCTCACTTACCATTGTGGTATTCGCAGTACTGGAGGAGTGCGAGCATGAGGATCTGACAGATGGTGAAAGTAATATCCCGAACTCAAATAAAACTGCACTCTTGTCAAGGTAGCTGTACAAAGGCTCAAATTGTGCTGAATCAGGAGCTGTGCTGTGGAGGGAAATATCTCTGCGTCACAGCACAGGAGGCAACCAGGAGCTACATGACTGAAGTTCAAGTGGTAGATGAGTTCTTGGCTGCAGGTATTGCAATAAGACCATCAGACCATAAAACATAGGAGTGGAAGTAAGGCCATTCGGCCCATCGAGTCCACTCCACCATTCAATCATGGCTGATGGGCATTTCAACTCCACTTACCCGCATTCTCCCCGTAGCCCTTAATTCCTTGTGACATCAAGAATTTATCAATCTCTGCCTTGAAGACATTTAGCGTCCCGGCCTCCACTGCACTCCGCGGCAATGAATTCCACAGGCCCACCACCCTCTGGCTGAAGAAATGACTCCACATTTCTGTTCTGAATTGACCCCCTCTAATTCTAAGGCTGTGTCCACGGGTCCTAGTCTCCTCGCCTAACGGAAACAATTTCCTAGCATCCACCCTCTCCAAGCCATGTATTATCTTGTAAGTTTCTATTAGATCTCCTCATATCCTCAACACCAAGGAGAGGGAAGCACTAAAATCACTAAGAAACGATAAGAACATAATCATACTACCAGCAGACAAAGGCAGAATGACGGTCATCCTGGACAAAGCAGAGTACATCCAAAAAGCACAACAACTACTTGCAGATACCAACACCTACCAAAAGAGGGAGTTTGACCCCACCCCACAGCTCACCAATAGGATAAACAACACACTGAGGAACCTACAAAAAAACGGACAGATAACCAGGTCAGACCTACAAAGAATTAAACCTGAAAGCAACAACACCCCCAGATTCTATGGACTACCTAAAGTGCACAAACCAGACATCCCACTCAGACCCATAGTATCACTCCCAGGGACACCATCACACAAACTGGCGAAAGAACGACAGCAGAAACTGAAACACCTGGTCAGCGGATCCAGACACTCTATACAATCAACACAGGAATTAGATTAGATTAGATTAGATTAGATTCTTGGACATCATCAGAAATACACACATAGACAAGGAAGAAACCATGGTCTCATTCGACGTAACGGCACTGTTCACCTCTATTGACAAAGCCCAAGCCAGAGAAACAATAGCCAACCTGCTGAACAGACATAACAGACAACAGGACTTTGAACCCATCAACAAAGACGGCATACTTAAACTACTGGACTTGTGCCTCACAACACACTTCACATTCAACAACCAGATATACGAACAAATCAACGGAACACCCATGGGCTCACCGATCTCGGGACTCATAGCAGAAGCAGTAATGCAAAGGTTAGAACAAACAGTCCTACCACAAATTCAACCCAAACTCTGGGTCAGATATGTAGATGATACCTTGGTAATAATTAAAAACACGGAAATAGAGAAAACACACCAGATCATCAACTCCACACTCACAGGAATCCGATTCACGAGAGAGGAAGAAAAGGACAACCAACTTCCATTCCTAGACGTGAGGGTACAGAGAGCACCAAACGGAAAATTCACCACCAAGGTACACAGGAAAGCCACACACACAGACCAAGTCCTGAACTATGAAAGCAACTACCCCAACACACACAAAAGAATGACGGTCATCCTGGACAAAGCAGAGTACATCCAAAAAGCACAACAACTACTTGCAGATACCAACACCTACCAAAAGAGGGAGTTTGACCCCACCCCACAGCTCACCAATAGGATAAACAACACACTGCAGCACACCAGAACTGCAAAAAGAGGAAGAGGAACACCTATACAAGGTATTCGCCAAAAACGGATATCCTCGCAATTTCATCAACAGATGCCTAAGGTAAAGACAACGGAACGAGGACATGCCGCAACCCAAAGGACTAGCCACGCTACCATACATCAAGAACATCTCTGAAATGACAGCCAGACTACTGCGACCACTAGGACTTATAACAGCACACAAACCAACAGCCACACTCAGACAACAACTCACCAGAACGAAGGACCCGATACCCAGCATGAGCAAAACTAATGTAGTGTACAAAATCCCATGCAAGGACTGCACAAAACACTATATAGGACAAACAGGAAGACAGCGAACGATCCGCATCCACGAACATCAACTAGCCACGAAACGACACGACCAGCTATCCCTAGTAGCCACACACGTAGACGACAAGCAACATGATTTTGACTGGGACAACACTACCATTATAGGGCAAGCGAAACAAAGAACAGCCAGGGAATTCCTAGAAGCATGGCACTCATCCACAAACTCCATCAACAAACACATCGACCCGGACCCAATATACCGGCCACTACAGCGGACAGCTGAAACTGACAACCGGAAGTGGCAGGGACAGGCCACTATAAATGCCGGAGGAAACACCACAGAAGCGCTTCACAGGAGGCTCCCAAGCACTGAGGATGTCACCTAGACAGGGGACGAAACGTTTGCAACAAAAACTTCCAGCTCGTCGAACAGAACCACAGCAACGAGCACCCGAGCTACAAATCTTCTCACAAACTTTGATTAGATCTCCCCTTAATCTTCTAATCTCCAATTAATACAATCCCAGGATACTCAGCCGTTCCTCATATGTTAGACCTACCATTCCAGGGATCATCCGTGCGAATCTCCACTGGAAGTGAACCTCCGCTGGATGTGAATGTCCGCAATGCACAATGGTAGATGAATTCTTGGCTGCAGGTAGTGCAATGTGCAATGGTAGATCAGTTCTTGGCTTCAGGTATTGTAATGTGCGATGGTAGATGAGTTCTCGGCTGCAGCTATTGTAATGTATGATGGTAGATGAGATCTTGAGTGCAGGTAGTGCAACGTGCGATGGGAGATGAGTTCTTGGCTGCAGGCATTGTAATGTGCAATGGTAAATGAATTCTTGGCTGCAGGTATTGTAACATGCGATGGTAGATGAGTTCTTGGCAGCAGGTATTGTAATGTGCGATGGTAGATGAGTTCTTGGCTGCAGGTAGTGCAATGTGCGATGGTAGATGAGTTCTTGGCTGCAGGTATTGTAATGTGCGATGGTAGATGAGTTCTTGGCTGCACGAATTGTAATGTGCGATGGTAGGTGAGTCCTTGGCTGCAGGTGTTGTAATGTGCGATGGTAGATGGGTTCTTGGCTGCAGGTAGTGCAACGTGCGATGGTAGATGAGTTCTTGGCTGCAGGGATTGTAATGTGCGATGGTAGATGAGTTCTTGGATGCAGGTATTGTAATGTGTAATGATAGATGAGTTCTTGGCTGCAGGGATTGTAATGTGCGATGGTAGATGAGTTCTTGGCTGCAGGAATTGTAATGTGCGATGGTAGATGAGTTCTTGGCTGTAGGTATTGTAATGTGCGATGTTAGATGAGTTCTTGGCTGCAGGTAGTGCAACGTGCGATGGTAGATGAGTTCTTGGCTGCAGGGATTGTAATGTGCGATGGTAAATGAGTTCTTGGCTGCAGGTATTGTAATGTGTAATGATAGATGAGTTCTTGGCTGCAGGGATTGTAATGTGCGATGGTAGATGAGTCCTTCGCTGCAGGAATTGTAATGTGCAATGGTAGATGAATTCTTGGCTGCAGGTATTGCAACGTGCGATGGTAAATGAGTTCTTGGCTGCAGGTATTGTAATGTGTAATGATAGATGAGTTCTTGGCTGCAGATATTGTAATGTGTGATGGTAGATGAGTTCTTGGCTGCAGGTATTGTAATGTGCGATGGTAGATGAGATCTTGGCTGCAGGTAGTGCAACGTGCGATGGTAGATGAGTTCTTGGCTGCAGATATTGTAATGTGCGATGGTAGATGTGTTCTTGGCTGCAGGTATTGTAATGTGCGATGGTAGATGAGATCTTGGCTGCAGGTATTGTAATGTGCAATGGTAAACGAGTTCTTGGCTGCAGATATTGTAATGTGCGATGGTAGATGAGTTCTTGGCTGCAGGTATTGTAATGTGTGATGGTAGATGAGTTCTTGGCTGCAGGTATTGCAATGTGCGATGGTAGATGAGTTCTTGGCTGCAGGTATTGCAACGTGCGATGGTAGATGAGTTCTTGGCTGCAGGTAGTGCGATGTGCAATGGTAGATCAGTTTTTGGCTTCAGGTATTGTAATATGCGATGGTAGATGAGTTCTCGGCTGCAGCTATTGTAATGTGCGATGGTAGATGAGTTCTTGGCTGCAGGTATTGTAATGTGCGATGGTAGATGAATTCTTGGCTGCAGGTATTGTAATGTGTGATGGTAGATGAGTTCTTGACTGTAGGTATTATAATGTGCAATGGTAAATGAATTCTTGGCTGCAGGTATTGTAATGTGCGATGGTAGATGAGTTCTTCGCTGCAGGTATTGTAATGTGCAATGGTAAATGAATTCTTGGCTGCAGGTATTGTAACGTGCGATGGTAGATGAGTTCTTGACTGCAGGTATTGTAATGTGCGATGGTAGATGAGTTCTTGGAAGCAGGTATTGTAATGTGCAATGGTAAATGAGGTCTTGGCTGCAGATATTGTAATGTGCGATGGTAGATGAGTTCTTGGCTGCAGGAATTGTAACGTACGATGGGAGATGAGTTCTTGGCTGCAGGTATTGTAATGTGTGATGGTAGATGAGTCCTTGGCTGCAGGTGTTGTAATGTGTGATGGTAGATCAGTTCTTGACTGCAGGTATTGTAATGTGCAATGGTAAATGAGTTCTTGGCTGCAGATATTGTAATGTGCGATAGTAGATTAAGTCTTGGCTGCAGGTAGTGCAATGTGCGATGGTAGATGAGTTCTTGGCTGCAGGTATTGCAACGTGCGATGGTAGATGAGATCTTGGCTGCAGGTATTGTAATGTGTGATGGTAGATGAGTTCTTGGCTGCAGGAATTGTAATGTGCGATGGTAGATGAGTTCTTGGCTGCAGGAATTGTATTGTGCGATGGTAGATGAGTTCTTGGCTGCAGGTATTGTAATGCGCGATGGTAGATGAGTTCTTGGCTGCAGGTATTGCAATGTGCAATGGTAGATCAGTTTTTGGCTTCAGGTATTGTAATATGCGATGGTAGATGAGTTCTTGGCTGCAGCTATTGTAATGTGCGATGATAGATGAATTCTTGGCTGCAGCTATTGTAATGTGTGATGGTAGATGAGTTCTTGGCTGCAGTGATTGTAATATGCGATGGTAGATTAATTCTTGGCTGCAGCTATTGTAATGTGTGATGGTAGATGAGTTCTTGGCTGCAGTGATTGTAATGTGCGATGGTAGATGAGTTCTTGGCTGCAGGTATTGTAATGTGCGATGGTAGATGAGTTCTTGGCTGCAGGTGTTGTAATGTGCGATGGTAGATGAGTTCTTGGCTGCAGGTGTTGTAATGTGCGATGGTAGATGAGTTCTTGGCTGCACGAATTGTAATGTGCGATGGTAGATGAGTTCTTGGCTGCAGCTATTGTAATGTGTGATGGTAGATGAGTTCTTGGCTGCACGAATTGTAATGTGCGATGGTAGGTGAGTCCTTGGCTGCAGGTAGTGCAACGTGCAATGACCCTGCAATGTAGGTTGTGCTGAAGTAAGGGCACAATCTTTGTGTTGTCTTTAATTTGATATCAAACTGCTGTACAATCCCGGAGTATCTGTGTACTGTTGAGTGGCTGCAAGGGTCTCCAGTCTGTGTGAAGCGTGCCCCACTGAACACCGGTGTGTATTTGAGCAGTGTGTTCTGGTGACAGCACTGGCATTGAAATGGGTTGCAGATGGACAGGGGGAACGATGGACAGAGCTGATTGTGTGTTCCATGATTTCCTGAGATCGTACGAGCTGATGGACCCTCACAACGAAGGCATTGGTCGTTAGGGTCAATGGCAGCAGCATTTATTTTAATTCATTAATGAGATGTGAGTGTCACTGTCTGGGCCCAGCATTTATTGTCTGTCCCTTGTTGCCCTTTGAGAAGGTGGGGGTGAGCTGCCTTCTTGAACCGTTGCAATCCATGTGCTGCAGGTTGACCCGCAATGCACTTAGGGAGGGGATTCCAGGTTTCTGACCCAGCGACACTGAAGGAACGGTGATATATTTCCAAGCAGGAGGGGAACTTGCAGGAGGTGGTGTTCCCATGTATCTGCTGCCCTTGTCCTTCTAAAGGGAAGTGATTGTGGGTTTGGAAGGTGCTGTCTCACGATCTTTGGTGAATTTCTGCCGTGCATCTTGTAGATATTACACACTGCTGTTACTCATCATCAGTGGTGGAGGGATGGGATGCTTGTGGATGTGGCACCAATAAAGCTATGTGCTGGATGGCACGCAATCCAGGATAAGGCAATCATACCTGAAGGAAGTAACTCAACACGCAAGCAGCAAGTTACATTTCTCCTTCATATCTTAAAGCTTTGTTTTCTTGATAAGTTTCAAATATTCCCAAAAGAAATGTAAATGATTTTCAAATCCAAAACACCAGGAAATGGTGAGAAAAAGCTGGAACCTGCAGAGCACATGAAGACTAATGCTGACCTGGGGCGAGTTCTCATTTAGACTGAGTTACTTGCAGCAAAGCTGAATGTGTTCCCGCTTTCTGTGCAAGATTTTGAGGCTCATGTGGTGAAGTACACAGCTATTACTGAGAGCTGGTGTCGCAACAATAACACCTTCTATTAGTTTCATCATACAGAGACAGTTCCTGGATGAATTGTGTCAATTGTTTTTTATCCCTTGATAGTAGACACTTTGGTACAAAAATTGTTGATTTTATACATCGAGCCTTGATCAGAATCTGAAATTGCATACAAGATTGACTTTGAATTTTGACACCGACTGCTTGTGACACTCCATTGTGAGAGTAATGGAGTGGGCTTATATTAAGAGTGAGCTTTATTTACAGAAGATGGTGATGCTAATATCAGGTGGAACTTTCTGTTCTGCTGGGATAGAAAGGTGGGGCAGCTACAATCTTGCCACACCAAATTAGACATTTCCTGGAACAATGTCGTGTTGTTCACAGAGAAGATCCGGGAAGAGGCTATGATTTGACACAGGTGTCAATTATGAAATGCTTCTAAGAACAGCATATACAATATTCAGCAAGTCAGCTGTGAAGAAAGGGTAATTCACAGATGTTATCCAAGTCTCAGAGAGTGTGACAGCAGCATTGCAATGTATGAATGAGGATTGTCAAGAGTCACAGTGCGTGCACTAATGTGAAACCCCAATCCTTAATTGAGTGCTGCACAGATCGAGTGAATAAATGCAACGATCCAACAAACAGATTTTGCCTGAAAATGTTCAAAAAGCCACAATTTCACATTGCATTGTCAGCTCTGAATAATGTTATCAGTGAATTGGCATCATTGCGCTGATTCGCACAGACAGGCTTTTGGGACATCATGTGAACCGAACAATTTGTAAAGGCCTAGATCAATAAATGAAAGGTTCAGTGTTGAGTTGAACGTGGCTTGATTGGATTGATGACATTAAGAAGGTTCTGCCTGCTCTCAGCAGTGATATGGACAATGTTTCAATCCCTCTATTTCTCCCATCACTCTGTGACCATAGAACATAGAACATAGAAGAATACAGCGCAGTACAGGCCCTTTGGCCCTCGATGTTGCGCCGATCCAAGCCCACCTAACCTATACTAACCCACTATCCTCCATATGCCTATCCAATGCCCGCTTAAATGCCCATAAAGAGGGAGAGTCCACCACTGCTACTGGCAGGGCATTCCATGAACTCACGACTCGCTGAGTAAAGAACCTACCCCTAACATCTGTCCTATACCTACCACCCCTTAATTTAAAGCTATGCCCCCTCGTAATAGCTGACTCCATACGTGGAAAATGGTTCTCATGGTCAACCCTATCTAAACCCCTAATCATCTTGTACACCTCTATCAAGTCACCCCTAAACCTTCTTTTCTCTAATGCAAACAGCCCCAAGTGCCTCAGCCTTTCCTCATACGATCTTCCTACCATACCAGGCAACATCCTGGTAAACCTCCTCTGCACCCGTTCCAGTGTCTCCACATCATTCCTATAGTATGGCGACCAAAACTGCACACAATACTCCAGATGCGGCCGCACCAGAGTCTTATACAACTGCAACATGACCTCAGGGCTCCGGAACTCAATTCCTCTACCAATAAAAGCCAGTACGCCATATGCCTTCTTCACCGCACTATTTACCTGGGTGGCAACTTTCAGAGATCTGTGTACATGGACACCAAGATCCCTCTGGGGAGAAAGTGAGGTCTGCAGATGCTGGAGATCAGAGCTGAAAATGTGTTGCTGGAAAAGCGCAGCAGGTCAGGCAGCATCCAGGGAACAGGAGAATCGACGTTTCGGGCATAAGCCCTTCTTCAGGAATGAGGAAAGTGTGTCCAGCAGGCTAAGATAAAAGGTAGGGAGGGGAGACTTGGGGGAGGGGCGTCGGAAATGCATTCTGTTCCAACTTGCGGACGATTCAACCCTCAATGCCATACCTCCGTATTTTTTGCAGTAGCCTACCATGGGGAACCTTATCAAACGCCTTACTAATATCCCTGAGGGACTTCCTCTGTCCACCTGGGGCCCGTCTGCCATTTCGGAGCTGGGAGTCGAGGACCTGCTTGGGGAGTCTCGGGTTGGTCATAGGGACCTGTGAATAAGTACAGCTAGCAATGTCCACTGTTCAACGTGACTTCTTTCAAATTGGATGACTCTCATCCAATAAAACGATTGCACTTTGCATCACCACCAGAACACACTGTACACTGCCCAGGAGAGTGTCTGTGATTATTCAAACTGGCATTGCCACAAGCACAATGTTCCTCATAAATAGCGAGACGTCACTGAAACAAATCAAATGTTCAGTGTTCCTGGTGATTCTGATTATTCTAGGCTTCTTTTTGAAGTGCTGACTTATGCGTTATGTAACAGTTATTGAAGTCCCACTGGTTCCATATAGGATTACACCATTAGACACAAATAATGCCAACACATTTTAAAATAGTCACTGCTGGCAAGAGATGTCATTTGCCTGCTCATTCTGAGATATGCAAGAACACAGTGCGATGATTAAACTGTGCTGTGGAACGTGGAGCCTGTAGAGCAGCTGCCTGGTCAGTGGAGGGTCCATTTGGATGAAGATAGGTAACAGACAGGACCCAGTTTTAAATGAGTACCACTTTTGTGTCCCATTGTAGGTTGAATCGTCCGCAAGTTGGAACAGAATGCAGTACAGTACAAAACGCGTGTTTGTAAATATAGGAAATGTTCATATATCAAGTCTTTAAAATTGCACCCTTGTGTGGGATCACGTTCATAAGTCAGATATTCTGTATCACATCCTGCAAGTTCCTCATCAGCTTTTTACGTTAGAGTCTGTGTCTTCCATTTGAAGTCACTGCGCTATTTTCCCAACTGCCAACTCTTGGCACCTTGTGGTATTTGTCACCTCTGCCAGTGTGTGGTACTGGGTAAAGTTCACTGCCACCAATTCTCTTTGAATTCTTTTTTGGCGTACCTAGTGCTCAGTGTTGGAGGATGTCTCACTGTCGAGTATTGACCCTGTTTATAGATAACCAGAAGATTCTGCACAATAGCAATAAGTACTCCATTTTGTCAGGTCCAGCAACTGGTACCTTAGGGAGCTGATCCAGATACAACTGCTCCTTCTGAAACTTTGAGTAAAGCTCACTGTCTTTACCCACAGACAGTGTGGTGTCAGGGGAATGGGTGGAGGCCAATGCAACATCAGCATTAACCCCTTCAGAACCATCACCTTATACAGTCAACTCATTCATGCCAACTCCATCTTGGGACTATATTTCTATTTGACTGAACCGTCACTCCAGACAGTTGAGCACAAGAATATCCAGGTTGACCCTCTGAGTGAGGGAGTGCTGCACTGACAGAGGTACTGTCCCTCAAATGAAATATTAAACCCAGGGTTTGTTCACTCTCTCAGCTGGAAGTCAATGGTTCAAGTCAAGTGGATATGAGAAGATGCCTCGGGTCTATTGCAAGGAAGTACCGGGGCATTGTCCT
The DNA here is from genome assembly GCF_037043375.1 of Chiloscyllium plagiosum. Lineage (NCBI taxonomy): Eukaryota > Metazoa > Chordata > Chondrichthyes > Orectolobiformes > Hemiscylliidae > Chiloscyllium > Chiloscyllium plagiosum. The sequence continues at coordinate 4,891,225 of NW_028270149.1, read as the reverse complement.
GGGCAAATGTCCATCCCAGGGCGAACCCTATTAAAGAGAGATGGGGGTGTTCTGGGAATGTAATTGCCATGTGTAATGTAATATGTCTTTATAATCCATGGGCCCAGGCAATAGAGTTGGATAGAGAGTGAATATTACAGGAACTTGAGAAATGCACACATTGTATAACAAACATCTTCAGTGGGCCTCTGGCGAAGCACTGTTAATGATTCCTGCTTTCTGTTTATATATTTGGGTTTCTTTGGGTTGGTAATGCCATTTCCTGTTCTTTTTCTCAAGGGGGTGGTAGATGGGTCTAACCTGATGTGTTTGTTGATAGAGTTCCAGTTGGAATGCCATGCTTCTAGGAATTCTCATGTGTGTCTCTGTTTGGCTTGTCCTAGGATGGATGTGTTGTCCCAGTAAAAGTGGTGTCCTTCCTCATCTGTATGCAAGGATACTACTGAGAGAGGGTCATGCACGAGAATTCCTAGAGCAATGGCATTCCAACCGGAACTCTATCACCAAACACATCGAGTTAGTCCCCATCTACTACCACCTGAGAAAAAGAACAGGAAATGGCATCACCACCGGAAATGACATCACCAACCCAAAGAATCCCAAACATATAAATGGAAAGCAGGAATCAGCAGCAGTGCTTCGTCTGGAGGCCCACTGAGGATGGTACCTACACGGTGACGAAACGTCTAGAACTGAACCTTCCAGCTCAGCGAGCAAACCTACATCCAGAACCTCAACCTGAGCTACAAATCTTATCAAAACTCACTATTGTATAACAAAATAAGGAATATTTTGTTAATAAGATCAAGTTGAACCACAAACCAAATTCTGTGCCTTTTTCCACATCACCGACAAGAAAGCTTGGCTAAAGTGTTTTCAGCAGTTGTATTGGTCACTGTGCCCAAAGAATGGACAGCACTGTTGTCCCTGGGTTGGCCCTTTGATTAGAGGAGAAAGTGAGGTCTGCAGATGTTGGAGATCAGAGCTGAAAATGTGTTGCTGGAAAAGCGCAGCAGGTCAGGCAGCATCCAGGGAACAGGAGAATCGACGTTTCAGGCATAAGCCCTTCCTGAATAAGGGCTTATGCCCGAAACGTCGATTCTCCTGTTCCCTGGATGCTGCCTGACCTGCTGCGCTTTTCCAGCAACACATTTTCACCTTTGATTAGAGGGGTTGGTGTAACCTTGGAGGTTGAGTCCCACTAGCCTGGAACTCTGGGAACTCCAGGCCTGAGCCTGGGGTGAAGACAGCGGCTGGCCCACGTGATGGCCAGGATTCACGTTGGTGAAAGAGAGGGGAGGTTTCTCACCAGTGACTGGGCCATAAACCACGTGCTTTCAATGTGAGGAGGACAAACAGCCAGGATTCACTCAGAGCTTGGACAGTTCAGGGTGAGGCAGCAATCGGACAGAAATTCAACAAGAGCTGGACCCTGTCACATTCGACTCTTGTGGCCCCTCGTGGGAGACAGAGAGGGCAGAGTGCGAGCCAGAGTTCATACAGGATCAGGGACCCTCAGAAAACAGAGGCCAGGAAGGCAAACCCAGGCTCAGGGAGGGCCCACAGGGATACAGAGCAGTTAGAGTGGGCTCAGAGGGCCCACAGGGTAAGAGATAATGAAACGGGTCTTGGAGCCAGGGTCATAGAGAAGTGAAAAAGCAAAAAGTCCTTATTCTCTTTTAGTATTTATATATTTCATGGTGGCACATAAGAACATAAAACGTAAGAACTAGGAGCAGGAGGAGGCCTTTCAGCCACTCAATCCTGTTCCGCCATCCAATACCATCCTGGCCGATCTCATCTCAGCCTCAACTCCCTATTCCTGCCTGCACTCCATAATCCTTTAGCCTGGCTATCCCCTCCTTACATTTAGACAATGTCCCAGTATCCACCACACACTTCCACAGAGTGATGACCCTTTGAGAGAAGTAATTTCTCCTCATCTCTGTTTTTATCCGAAAATTGTGACCTTTCATTCTAGATTGTCCCACACCAGGAAACATCCTTTCGAAGTCAACTTTGTCAATCCCCTTTAGCACCTTGTATGCCCCAAGCTGATCTCCTCTCATTCTTTGTAAGCCCAGAGAGGGTGGGCCTCAGCTGCTCAATGTCTCTTCATAAGACAAACACCTCTGGGATCTCTGAGGTGGAAAAAGGCTTCAGGCCTCACCCACTGCATCCACTTTTCTTCCTGCTTCTTGTCTTTTTTCCTCCTTTTTCTCATTTTTCCTCTCTTTTCTCTTTATTTACCTCTTGTGGACAAGCTCAGCTGTGGTGATGGAATCAGTGGTGGGTGAGCTCAGTCTAGGCTCATGGCGACAGAGTCTGAGGGAGTTTGGGTTCTGGGTGGAGTCTGAGGGAGATTGGGATCTGGGTGGAGTCTGAGGGAGATTGGGATCTGGGTGGACTCTGAGGGAGTTTGGGATCTGGGTGGAGTCTGAGGGAGATTGGGATCTGGGTGGAGTCTGAGGGAGTTTGGGATCTGGGTGGACTCTGAGGGAGATTGGGATCTGGGTGGAGTCTGAGGGAGTTTGGGATCTGGGTGGACTCTGAGGGAGTTTGGGATCTGGGTGGAGTCTGAGGGAGATTGGGATCTGGGTGGAGTCTGAGGGAGATTGGGATCTGGGTGGACTCTGAGGGAGTTTGGGATCTGGGTGGAGTCTGAGGGAGTTTGGGATCTGGGTGGAGTCTGAGGGAGTTTGGAATCTGGGGGGAGTCTGAGGGAGTTTGGGATCTGGGGGGAGCCTGAGGGAATTTGGGATCTGGGTGGAGTCTGAGGGAGATTGGGATCTGGGTGGAGTCTGAGGGAGTTTGGGATCTGGGTGGACTCTGAGGGAGATTGGGATCTGGGTGGACTCTGAGGGAGTTTGGGATCTGGGTGGAGTCTGAGGGAGATTGGGATCTGGGTGGAGTCTGAGGGAGTTTGGGATCTGGGGGGAGCCTGAGGGAATTTGGGATCTGGGTGGAGTCCGAGGAATTTTGGGATCTGGTGGACTCTGAGGGAGTTTGGGATCTGGGTGGAGTCTGAGGGAGTTTGGGATCTGGGTGGAGTCTGAGGGTGATTGGGTTCTGGGTGGAGTTTGAGTTCCTGGTGCATAGAATCATAGAGATGTACAGCATAGAAACAGACCCTTCGGTCCAACCCGTCCATGCCGACCAGATATCCCAACCCAATCTAGTCCCTCCTGCCAGCACCCAGCCCATATCCCTCCAAACCCTTCCTATTCATATACCCATCCAAATGCCTCTTAAATGTTGTAATTGTACCAGCCTCCATCACTTCCTCTGGCAGCTCATTCCATACATGTACCACCTTTGCGTGAAAAAGTTGCCCCTTAGGTCTCTTTTATATCTTTCCCCTCTCACCATAAACCTATGCCCTCTAGTTCTGGACTCCCCCACCCCAGGGAAAGGACTTTGTCTATTTATCCTATCCATGCCCCTCATAATTTTGTAAACCTCTATAAGATCACCCCTCAGCCCCAGCCTGTTTAACCTCTCCCTACAGCTCAAATCCTCCAACCTGGCAATATCCTTGTAAATCTTTTCTGAACCCTTTCAAGTTTCACAACATCTTTCCAATAGGAAGGAGACCAGAATTGCATGCAATATTCCAACAGTGGCCTAACCAATGTCCTGTACAGCCGCAACATGACCTCCCAACTCCTGTACTCAATACTCTGACCAATAAAAGAAAGCATACCAAAAGCCTTCTTCACTATCCTATCTTTTGTTTATAGTTTTTTTATTGAAAATTTAACATGTTTTTGCAAGTTTACAAATAAAAAAACCCAAATATAAACATTGATATACAATTAAATCTTAAATAAATAATAACCAAAATCTATCAAACAGAAAAAAGAGATATCGAGAGAAAAAAAAGACAAAACTCAACTACCTACTAATCTAACCTACAACTAACCAGAGTGTATGATTAAATCTCTTATATTATTCAAGAAAAGAGAAAAAAAACCAACAGATAACACAGAAATTGAGTAGTAAAGTACATGTTCGGAATGTGTTAACATCAGATCGTAACAAAACCCGTATTCGTGCGGGATTCCTCTCCCAAGGGGCACCGGACCAGCCAGGTTCATTGTCTCAATCAGATAAAAGCCCTTGTTAGAATGGCCGAAATATCTGTATTTGTGTAATTCAAGAAGGGCTGCCATATTTTATGGAATAATTCGGTTTTTTGGAGCACCATATTTGTAAGGAAGTCAAGGGGAATATATTCCATGATTATTCTGTGCCAATTCGAAAGTCCAGGGGGGCCCTCAGCCACCCAGTTTACCAAAATATTTTTCCTTGCACAGAAAGAGAGAATGGAAAATAATCTCTTCCCGTGCATATCCAGGGAGGGTAAGCTCGAAAAGCCCAAAAGGAGAGATACAGGATCCACTCTAATTTCCGTTCCTAAGATTTCTGTCAGAGCATTTGCCACTTTAGTCCAATGTCTACGGATTTTGTGACAGGTCTATAAGCAATGTACAAGAGTGCCCACCTCTATTTTACATTTGGGACATATTGGAGATGATTTTCTAAGGTCTGGACTCGCTGTTCGAGAGTCCGAACCCGATCCACGGCCGATTCTGCTCTAGTCTTGGAGGACACGGCCTTTTCGATGAAGGCATCGATCTTCGCGTCAAGTTTGGAAATTACTTCCACGAGGCTCACCACGACAGGTAAGTCCCCCAGGGCGGCTGCGGATGCCTCTGCTGCAGCTGGGGAGGGTGGGGGAGGTGTTCCTGCTTGCTGAGAACTGCGGGCTCCCTTCCCTTTAGTCATTTTTACAGGAGACTAAACTGTTTAAATTTAGTACTGAAAATGTGTTGCTGGAAAAGCGCAGCAGGTCAGGCAGCATCTAAGGAGCAGGAGAATCGACGTTTCGGGCATAATCCCTTCTTCAGGAAGAAGGGCTTATGCCCGAAACGTTGATTCTCCTGTTCCTTGGATGCTGCCTGACCTGCTGCGCTTTTCCAGCAACACATTTTCAGCTCTGATCTCCAGCATCTGCAGTCCTCACTTTCTCCTGTTTAAATTTAGTGCAGAGCAACTAATTACATTAAGTAAAAACTATTTTGAATGATTTGGTAAGTATGATGGAGGCAGGTGGCCCACTTTGCCCAAGTCTTGGGAGGAGCACCATAGATTCAGACTTGCTGGGTTGCCGCCATCTTGGATCTAACTGTCTGCGACTCCACTTTCAAGGACCTGCACTCCAAGGTCTCTTTGTTCAGCAACACTCCCTAGGACCTTCCCATTAAGTGTATGCGTCCTGCTAAGAATTGCTTTCCCAAAATGCAGTACCTCACATTTATCTGAATTAAACTCCATCTGCCACTTCTCAGCCCATTGGCCCATCTGGTCTAGATCCTGTTGTAATCTGAGGTAACCCTCTTCATTGTCCACCAGACCTCCAATTTTAGTGTCATTTGCAAACTTACTAACTCTACCTTTTATGCTCATTTATGTAAATGACGAAAAGTAGTGGACCCAGCACCGATCCTTGTGGCCAGCGGAAAGCCTCAAAGATCAGTGCTGGGCCCTCTACTTTTTGTCATTTATATAAATGATTTGGATGTGAACATAAGAGGTACAGTTAGTAAGTTTGCAGATGACACCAAAATTGGAGGTGCAGTGGACAGTGAAGTGGGTTACCTCAGATTACAATGGGATCTTGATCAGATAGGCTAATGGGCTGAGAAGTCTCAGGTGGAGTTTAATTCAGATAAATGTGAGGTGCTGCATTTTGGGAAAGCAAATCTTAGCAGTTTGAGAGAGTTTGGGTCCCGGTGGAGTCTGTGACAGTATGGTTTCCTGGTGGGGTCTGAGGCAGTTTGGGTTCCTGGGTGGAGTCTGAGGGTGATTGGGATCTGGATGGAGTCTGAGGGAGATTGGGATCTGGATGGAGTCTGAGGGAGATTGGGATCTGGGTGGAGTCTGAGGAAGATTGGGATCTGGATGGAGTCTGAGGGAGATTGGGATCTGGATGGAGTCTGAAGGAGATTGGGATCTGGGTGGAGTCTGAGGAAGATTGGGATCTGGGTGGAGTCTGAAGGAGATTGGGATCTGGGTGGAGTCTGAGGAAGATTGGGATCTGGGTGGAGTCTGAAGGAGATTGGGTTCTGGGTGGAGTCTGAGGGAGATTGGGATCTGGGTGGAGTCTGAAGGAGATTGGGATCTGAGTGGAGTCTGAGAGAGTATGGGCTCCGTTTGGCATCTGGGTTCCTGGCGCAGTCTGCGTCTAGTGCAGATTCATGAAGGTGGTGACGGTGATGAGTTTAGGCTTGATGCGGTAGCTGGCAGACCAGAACACTTGTCTGACCTGCTGCTGAGCTGGTGTGGAAAGCCTGTAACAATGGTGATCACACAGACAGAGCAATGGGTGATAAGGCAGATGGCTTGGGCTTGGGAGAAAGAGATTAATGAATCAGAGCACCCTGAATTAGGCACGGGAAAGATATACCCAGTGAAAAACCCCAACCACCAGTCCCATGAGGAGGAACAAAGGGGAGTTATTATTGAGCTATGCAACTCCATGTGCCCATCCCGCAGGGAGAGATAGAGATCAGCAGCAGGGAGGGCTGAGGGAGATGTTGCTGAAAGAACTCCACAGAAGCTGTATCCTGTCACCGAGTCATTCTTTATTTACACAGGGAGGGTCCTTGACATTGATCCAGCTCCCTCAGAGGCAACTCACAGAGTCAACAGAACCCCTGACACTCCTATTTATATCTGTCAGCCAGGGCTCCCTGATTGAGCCAGGGTAACGGACCCAATCAGGGAACTCCATTTTAATGAGATGCACCTGACTGACCCCATTACCGTCACTGCAGCTCCAAATGTTGGAGCACAGACCAGAGCAATCCCACCCAGACAGGGGGCCAGGTTCACACACCCTCACCACCTCCCACCCGCCCCCCCACACACACACACACACAGGCACGCAAATATATGCACACCCACGCACACACTCACCTCACACACACACTCTCTCACACACACATACACACAGTCACTCACACACACTCACGCACACACATTCACTCAGCCACACATTCATCCCACATTCACATACACATACACTCACACACACACACATCATACACATACGTTCACACGCCTACATGAACACATTCACCCCCAAACACAAACACTGTCTTGGGGAGAGATGTCAAAAAGGAGTCTTGAGTTCCATGTTTAGCAGCATAATTGCTCTTTATTCAGAGCTCATTCCTATGTACCATGGGAGAGATTCCTGGAACAGAGTCCACTGAACACTCTGGCCCTCCCAGTCAAGACCAACATTTTATAAATTTTGTGTCACAATAATTACATGGAACATTTATGTCATTGTTGGCTACATCCCCCAAACAATACATCCAATGCTGTGAACACACAATCAATGACGGACATCTCTGTGGATGACCCCAGGTTCCCCATGATCTCATGACGTTTACCAGACACCATTATTACTAGTCCTTGGGATCTTACAATACTTGTTCATTAATTTGCATTCCAATACTACTTCCTAGACATTTGTCAGGGCATCAGATTAGTTGCCAATAAATTGGACACCTGCTTATCTCTGAGGACACTTCAAGTTCTGTCCCACATTGTATTCCCGACTATCCTTCTTACAGGAGGTATAAAGGATGCCAATTTTTGCTAATTGCTATAAAATTCATTTCGGTTTTAATCTAATGGTAGTTAAATATAAAGTTATATGGTTACACCTAATCTTCAAATTCTTTAGCCAATGAGTAGTGAGCAGCTGCTGTCCCACATGACCTTGCAGGGTCAGGTAAACCCCGCCCCTCTATCTTGCAGCCACAACTATAACTCCCCCTATTCACATGCTGCTTGTAAACAGGAGATTGCTTCTAAGATGAAATTTACTGTCCCTACTCTAAATATATTAACACTAACTACATCAGTCCAAAGATGTGCAGGTTAGGTAGATTGGCCATGGAAAATGCAAAGTTACAGGGGGAGGTTTGGGAGTGGGTCTGGGTGAGATGCTCTTCAAAAGATCAGTGTGGACATGATGGGCTGAATGGCCTGCTTACACATCGTAGGGATTCTATGTTTCTAACTCTTTTGACTTAATAAGACATCTATTCAAATTCCACTAATAAGACGGAAACTCAATCATTTTCACATGTCTGAATTCCTAATGGTTCTACAAAATGTATTGTCATTCTCCTTTTCCCTACCATTTGTCTCTGTTCTTCCTCCCTTGATCCTGGGATGTACAGATTAGTTCACCCTCTGTCGTTATTAGTTCAGTTTACTGATTTAGTTTGTGAAGCTGCCATTGTATATTTTCTCAAAGTCAAGCTGGTGCTTTCTCCATTTATTATTCAGTCCCCCTCATTGACGGGATGGGGACTACTCTCCACTATCTACAGCCCTTTGTTTAAAGGAATTCAGCCAAATTTCTTCATGTCAAGTGTGGATTACATTTCCTTATTTCTCAATACTCAATTACCTGAAGAGTCTCACCAAAAAACCGTAGTTTCCTTCTGATTTTTGCTAAACTACAAACGTTGGGCTATCTGGTCCCAGACATCTGATTAGCAGATTGTCTCATACAAACAGTTGCAGCTGTAGTTTATATAAAACTCAGTGTATTTAATTTGTAAAATTCCTTGTTCCGCCCAGACCTTGTTACCTTGGATTTATCTGATTCTCAAAGCGACCATTGCCCTAATTCATTATCTCACCGTAATGCTGAACTAAACAAGCTATTTCTGTCATTACCACTAACGACCTTCTCCACCATATTTAGAACAAAGAACAAAGAAAATTTACAGCCCAGGAACAGGCCCTTCGGCCCTCCAAGCCTGAGCAGATCCAAATCCACTGTCTAAACCTGTCGCCCAATTCCTAAACATCTGTATCCCTCTGCTCCCCACCTACTCATGCATCTGTCCAGACGCACCTTAAATGAATCTACCGTGCCTGCCTCTACCACCTCTGCTGGCAACGCGTTCCAAACACCCACCATCCTCTGTGTAAAATACTTGCCGCGTGTATCCCCCTTGAATATTTCACCTCTCACCTTGAAAGCATGATCTCTGGTTATTGAATCCCTCACCCTGGGACAAAGCTTATCTCTATCCACCCTGTCTATACCCTTCATGATTTTGTAAACCTCAGTCAGGTCCCCCCTCAATCTCCTTTTTTATAATGAAAACAATCCTAACCTACTCAACCTCTCTTCATAGCTAGCACCTTCCATATCAGGCAACATCCTCATAAGCTTTCTCTGCACCCTCTCCAAAGCGTCTACATCCTTTTGGTAATGTGGCGACCAGAACTGTACACAGTATTCTAAATGCGGCCAAACCAATGTCTTGTACAATTTTAACATAACTTGCCAGCTCTTATACTCAGTACCTCATCCGATGAAGGCAAACATACCACATGCCTTCTTGACCACTCTATCCACCTGTGCCGCCACCTTCAGGGTACAATAGACCTGCACCCCCAGATCTCTCTGCCCATCAACTTTTCCAAAGGCTCTTCCGTTTACTGTATAATTCACTTTAGAATTAGACTTCCCAAACTACATCACCTCACATTTGCCTGGATTGAACTCCATCTGCCACTTCTCCACCCAACTCTCCAGTCTATCTATATCCTCCTGTATTCTCTGACAGTCCCTTATGCTTTCTGCTACTCCACCAATCTTCGTGTCATCTGCAAACTTGCTGATCATACCAACAGTACCCTCTTCCAGATCATTTATGCATTTCACAAACAACAGTGGCCCCAGCACTGATCCCTGTGGAACACCACTGATCACCTTTCTCCATTTCGAGAAACTCCCTTCAACTACTACTCTCTGTCTCCTGTTGCTCAAGCAGTTCTTTATCCACCTAGCTAGAACACCCTGCACACCATGTGACTTCACTTTCTCCGTTAGTTTACCATGGGGAGCCTTATCAAATGCCTTACTAAAGTTTATGTGTAGGACATCTACAGTCCTTCCTTCATCTATCAACTTGGTCACTTCCTCAAAGAACTCTATTAAGTTGGTAAGGCACGATCTCCCCAGCACAAAACCATGTTGCCTATCACTGGTAAGCCCATTCTTTTCCTGATGAAGGGCTTTTGCCGAAACGTCAATTTTCCTGCTCCTCGGATCCTGCCTGATCTGCTGTGCTTTTCCAGCACCACTCTAATATTGACTGCAAAGATATGTGTCAGGGCCCCACCTATTTCCTCTCTCACCTCCCTCAGCAACCTGGGATAGATCCCATCAGGTCCTCAGGATTTGTCCACCTTCATAACCTCTAGCCTACCCAACACATCTTCCCTACTTATGTCAATGTGATCCAGACTAATCAAACTTCTATTTCTAAACTCAACATTCATCATGTCCCTCTCCTCAGTGAACACTGATGCAAAGTAATCATTCAGAATCTCACCCATTCTCTCAGGTTCGACATACATATTTATGTCAATTAAAAGTCCATGGCTATCATCTTGTTCCACCTCTGGCCATGAGGTGCCCTAACACACATACACAAACACACACAGACACACACAGACACACACACACTCAGATATACGCGCGCACACACACACACACACTCACACACAAACAATTGAGTGACAAAAGGGGAATTGAGAAAATTTGAGAAAAGCAAATTCTGGGAGCACCTTGCCTGAGTGTGGGACAAGACCAGACACAGTTAACTGTTATTACACGCCTCTGGACTTGAACCAGAACTCCTGGCTCAGAGGTAGAGACACCACAACTGCATCATAAGATGACAGCTGTATACTACTTCTCTTATTGAGTTTAAGGATGTAGAGAGGTTGATTCAGCCTTTTCTATGGAAAGGAAATAATTTAGTGCCCCACCCCAGCCATATTGAGATTAGATTACTTACAGTGTGGAAACAGGCCCTTCGGCCCAACAAGTCCACACCAACCCACCCAGACCCATTCCCCTACATCTAACACTATGGGCAATTTAACATGGCCAATTCACCTGACCTGCACATCTTTGGATTGTGGGAGGAAACCGGAGCACGCGGAGGAAACCCACGCAGACACGGGGAGAATGTGCAAACTCCACACAGTCAGTCACCTGAAGTGGGAATTGAACCCTGGTCTTTGGCACTGTGAGGCAGCAGTGCTAACCATTGTGCCACCACGCCATATGTGAGAGGCTTCAGGGACCGGTGGGCACGACAGGGCCTGGAATACACGGGAATGATACTGTAATGTCATTTTGTGACTTTCCCTTGAAGGTTTAAAATTTGTTGCAGACCACTGTGAGGACTAACTTTGCAACGAATTAGTTAGTTATTAAATTGCTCATTTCACTACCAAAAGTAAGCATGAGAAGATATTTCTGGGACGTTGAGTGTTGGTGAGTGAGGAGGAAGTCACTTTTCATGGTACATTCTGGAACGAAGAAGAGTGTTAAATGAGGGATTGGTGTTTGATTCTGCATTTCATTATCCAGCTATCCGAAGTTGAACATTGGTTGTGTCATTGTCTAACAGATTGATTCTTGATTGTGCCGGAACAGCCATTGGGCACAGCGGATCCTCCATGTGTGCAGATGGAGGTGATGATATGGTCACAGGCCAGGTTACCAGAAACACCTGCCCGTGCACCAATAGCACCAGTGCATTCCAGCTGCAGTGACATCACCATGACATTGCCATTGGCCAAGGTCTACGTGAGGGAGTGACTGCGGCACTGGGGATAGAGGGCAAGGGGCTGGAGCAAGGAATCAGAGGAGGTCTGCTCCAGGAGCAGGGGGATTAGCATCCATTTGTCCCTTTTGGGCGTTTGTCTTTAACATGAAAAACATCACAAAGCAATCTGAGTAGGTGTTCAAAACTGTCTGCCCACTGTCTGCCATCTTTGAGACTGGCCACTGCTTTGCAGTGTTTCCCAATAACCTTTATCAAGATACTGCACAGGAGGCTGCAAAGTAAAGTGGTGTTAGGGGCAGGGTACTGGCATGGATAGAGGATTGGCTGTCTGGCAGAAGACAGAGAATGGGGATAAAGGGTCTTTTTCAGGATGGAAACTGGTGACTCGTGGAATTCTGCAGGGATCATTGTTGGATCCACAACTATTCACATTATACATTAATGATCTGGATGAAGGAACTGTGGGTATTCTTGTTAAATCTGCAGATGACACAAGGATAGGTGGAGACACAGGTCATGTTAAGGAAGTGGGAAGGCTGCAGGAGGATGTGGACAGGCTGGGAGAGAGGGCAAAGAGGTGGAAATGGAATACAATGTGAGAAAGTGTGACCCTTTGCACTTTGGTAGGAAGAGTAGAGGCATAGACTAATTTCTAAATGTGGAAAAGCTTCAGAAATCTGAAGCACAAAAGGACCTGGAATCCTAGTTCAGGATTTTCTTCAGGTTAACATGCAGGCTCAGTTGGTGGTTAGGAAATCAAATGCAATGTTAGCATTCATTTCAAAAGGGCTAGAATCCAAGAGCTGGGATGTACTGCTGAGACTGTATAAGGCTCTGGTCAGACCGCATTTGGAATATCGTGAGCAGTTTTGGGCTGAGTATGTAAGGAAGGATGTATTGGTATTGGAGGGAGTTCAGAATGATTCTGGGGGTGAAGGGCTTCTCAAAATCATTTGAGAACTCTGGGTCTGTACTCAATGGAGTTTAGAAAGTTGAAGGGGGACCTGACTGAAACGTATAGGATACTGAGGGGCCTGGATAGAGTGGGCATGGAGAAGATGCTTTGAGTAGTATGGGAAAATCACAAGGCTCATGGACAGGGTGAATAGTCAAGGTTTCTTTCCCCGGGATAGGACAGTCCAAATATAGAGGGCATAGGTTTAGGGTGAGAGGGGAAAGATTTAAAAGGGACCTCAAGGGCAACGTTTTCATTCAGAGGGTGGTGTGTCTATGGAATGAGCTGCCAGAGAAAGTGGTGGAGGCTGGTACAATAGCAACATTTAAAAGGCTTTTGTACATGAATAAGAAGGGTTTAAAGGGATATGGGGAAATGGAATTAGATCATGTCTGGTCAGCATGGACAAGTTGGACCAAAGAGTTTTTCTCCATGCTGAACAACTCTATGAGAGACTGGAATCCAAGGGCACAGCCTCAGAGTGAACAGACGACTTTTCAGAACTGAGATCAAAAGGAATTTATTCATCCAGAGGGTGGGGAATCTGTGGAACATATTGCCGCAGAGGGCTGTGGAGGACAAGCCATTGAATGTGTTTAAGACAGAGGTAGGTAGGTTCTCGATCAGTAAGGGGTTCAAGGGTTACTGGGTGAAGGGAAGTGAATGGGGTTCAGAAACATATCAGCCATAATAGGATGGTGGAGCAGACTTGTTGGGCCGAATGGCCTGATTCTGCTCCTATACCTCATGGTCTTACGCCAATTAATTTCTGTTTGTGCGGCCTTGTTCATGGTGCCACCTAGAGGAGGTGTTTATGTAAATCACAGCCTTTTCCAAATCACAGCATTGACTACCCGGCAGAGTACTCCACTGTGAAATACTCTCGAAAGGCTCAGTATAAAAACAAGTTTTTCTACTTTCCAGCAATCACATCTGAAAACTGATGACTGAATGAAAGAATTTTGTAATGAGTAATAAGGAGAATTGTATGATTCTGAGAATTCTCATGCCTGGTCTCTGCTGCAGAGATAAATCATATGAAATGAGCTGAATCCATGCTAATGTCGCTGCTAAAACCCAATGGTAAGACACTAATAGTCCACCTCTTAGACTTGGTTGGCACTGCTGTCAAATGAAAAAGGTATATTAATGAACTTGCACTGTTGGGGAAATAGATCTGTCGACTCATTTATACAGCTCATAAAGTATTAATAATTGACAGGAGCATAATGTTCCTGCTGGATTAATTGTACAATGACTGCAAAAATAAACCAAAAGCTGCTGCATTTCAGATCAAACAAGAATACAGTCCATTCCACACTCCTGTCTCAGCTCCATTGTTGTTGTGCATGGATTGATTAGATTCAATTCCCTACCGTATGGAAACAGGCTCTTCGACCCAATAAGTCCACACCGACACTCCGAAGGTTAACCCACCCAGACCCATTCCCCTACCCCATATTTACCCCTGACTAATGCACCTAACACTACGGGCAATTTAGCATGGCCAATTCACCTGACCTGCATATCTTTGGATTGCGGGAGGAAACCGGAGAAAACCCATGCAGACACAGGGAGAATGTGCAAACTCCACACAGACAGTCGCCCAAGGCTGGAATCAAACCCAGTTCCCTGGTGCTGTGAGGCAGCAGTGCTAACCACTGAGCCACCATGCCACCCCTTGACCCCATCTTTCTCTCTTCCACACACACTGCCCTCACAAAGACGCCTTCCTCAGTGAGACCTGACGGTCACAATTGCCCCGTGTACACTGAGTGTGAAATTGGTATTGTCACTGTCTACTGTTTGGCTATGATGGGTGAAAGTGGGGAAAGGGCCACCTAATATTCCCTCCGAACCACAGAAAACTGAAAAGCGGGAAGATCCAAGGTCATTGATGAGATTGCCACCTCTTTAATCCAATCTTTGCTCAATTATTTGCTCTGGCTAGTTACTACAAGTGGTTTGTGCTTTCCATAGTTTGATAAGATTAGGATGAAACTGAAGGTCCATTATTTGACCCCCAAAAACCTGAAAGTGACAACGTGCTGTCATCATGAGTGACTTAGCTCCATATTCGTTGTAACAAAGAGGATCAGCACAGCAAGCTGCTCGATGTGGGCTGGACAAAGTCAGAAGTCACATGACACCAGTTTATAGTCCAGCAGGTTTATTTGAAATCAGAAATCATGTTGTACGCTCACAATGCCCTGAAGGAGGGAATTCCAGGATTTTGACCCAGTGACAGTTACGGAATGGCGATATATTTCCAAGTCAGGATGGTGAGTGGCTCGGAGGGGAACTTGCAGGGGGGTGGTGTTCGCATGTATCTGCTGCTCTTGTCCTTTGAGCTAACGTCAGAAGTCACATGACACCGGGTTATAGTCCAACAGGTTTATCTGAATTCGCAAATCTCGCTCCGAAAGCTTGTGATTTCAAATAAACCTGTTGGACTATAACCTGGTGTCATGTAGCTTCTGACTTTGTCCAGCCCAGTCCGACACCGGCACCTCCACATCATGGATGAGGGGAATCAGGGAGTAGTAGGGGAGAAGGACTCTCTGCGGAGAGTCTGCGGATTTTCAGCAGGACAGATGACAGAGGGGCCCTGAAGCCTTTGCACCCATACAAACAGCAGACTCAGATTCCCCTGCTGTCTCAGAGGTAAGGAGGACAGCACCTCGGCTGCAGTGAGATGCCAGGACATTGCTCCATCAGACCAGGACGTGTCCACCGAAGTGCTCAGGGATTTGACCACATTGGGAAGTTGGAAACTCCAAGCTCTGTGCCTTGCTGATGGTCGGATTGGTGAGCAGGCTTCCCCAGGTAACTGCAGGATTTCGGATCGCCTTGCTGATATACCAGTCATCCCACTGAGAACACCCATCATCAGCCTCCATTAACAGTTGCTCCATCAGAGACCTGGTCTGAAGGCACTGCAGCAAGATGTGTGTGTGATCTCACACACCCAGGGAGCTGACACACCCAGGGAGCTGACACACCCAGAGAGCGTACAGACCCAGGGAGCTGACACACCCCGGGAGTTGACACACCCAGGGAGTGTACACACCCAGGGAGCGGACACACCCAGAGAGCTGACACACCCAGGGTGCTGTCACACCCAGGGAGCTGACACACCCCTGGAGCTGACACACCCAGAGAGTGTACACACCCAGGGAGCTGTCACACCCAGAGAGCTGACACACCCAGGGAGCGAGCACACCCAGAGAGCTAGCACACCCAAAGAGCTGACACACCCAGTGAGCTGACACACCGAGGGAGCTGACACTCCCAGAGAGCGTACACACCCAGGGAGCTGACACAACCAGAGAGCTGACACACCCAGAAAGCATACACACCCAGGGAGCGAGCACACCCAGAGAGCTGACACACCCAGGGAGCTGTCACACCCAGAGAGCTGACACACCCAGGGAGCGAGCACACCCAGGGAGCTGACACACCAGGGAGCTGACACACCCAGGAAGCTGACACACCCAGGGAGCGGACACACCCAGAGAGTGTACACACCCAGGGAGCTGACACACCCAGAGAGCGGACACACCCAGGGAGCTGACACACCCAGAGAGCGGACACACCCAGGGAGCTGAAACACCCAGGGAGCTGACACACCCAGGGAGCGAGCACACCCAGGGAGCTGACACACCCAGAGAGTGGACACACCCAGGGAGCTGACACACCCAGAGAGCGGACACACCCAGAGAGTGGACACACCCAGAGAGCTGACACACCCAGAGAGCGGACACACCCAGGGAGCTGGCACACCCAGAGAGTGGACACACCCAGGGAGCTGACACACCGAGAGAGCTTGCACACACAGTGAGCTGACACACCCAGTGAGCGGACACATTCAGAGAGCGGACACACCCAGGGAGCTGACACACCCAGAGAGTAGACACACCCAAAGAGCTGACACAGACACACTCAGAGAGCGGACACATGCAGGGAGCTGACACATCCAGTGAGCGGACACACTCAGAGAGTGGACACACGCAGGGAGCTGACACCCTCAGAGAGCTGACACACCCAGAGAGCTGACACACCCAGAGAGCGGAGACACTCAGAGAGTGGACACACCCAGGGAGCTGACACACTCAGAGAGCGGACACACGCAGGGAGCTGACACATCCAGATGGCTAGCACACCCAGGAAGCTGACACACACAGAGAGCTGACACACCCAGCGGGCGGACACACCCAGAGAGCTGACACACCCAGAGAGCAGACACACCAAGGGAGGGAGCACACCCAGGGAGATGACACACCCAGAGAGCAGACTCACCAAGGGAGCTGACACACCCAGAGACTAGCACACACAGGGAGCTGACACACATAGAGAGCTGACACACCCAGTGAGCTGATACACCCAGAGAGCTGATACACCCAGGGAGCTGACACACCAAGGGAGTTGACACACTCAGGGAGCTGACACCCCTGGGAGCTGACACACCCAGAGAGCGGACACACACAGGGAGCTGACACACCCAGAGAGCGGACACACCCAGAGAGAGTGGACACACCCAGGGAGCTGACACACCCAGAGAGCGGACACACCCAGGGAGCTGACACACCCAGAGAGCGGACACAGCCAGAGAGCGGACACACCCAGGGAGCTGACACACCCAGGGAGCGGACACATCCAGAGAGCGGGCACATCCAGGGACCGAGCAAACCCAGGGAGATGACACACCCAGGGAGCTGACACACCCAGAGAGCGGACACACCCAGTGAGCTGACACACCCAGGGAGCTAGCACACCCAGAGAGCGGACACACCCAGGGAGCTGACACACCCAGGGAGCTAGCACACCCAGAGAGCGGTCAAACCCAGGGAGATGACACACCCAGGGAGCTGACACACCCAGGCAGCTGACACACCCAGGGAGATGACACACCCAGGGAGCAGATACACCCAGGGAGCTGACACACCCAGAGAGCAGACACACCCAGGCAGCTGACACACCCAGGGAGATGACACACCCAGGATGCAGACACACCCAGGGAGCTGACACACCCAGAGAGCTGATACACCCAGGGAAATGACACACCCAGGGAGCTGACACACACAGAGAGCTGACACACCCAGAGAACGGACAAACCCAGGGAGCTGACACACCCAGGGAGCTGACACACCCAAGGAGCGGACACACCCAGCTGACACACCCAGAGAGGTGACACACCCATGGAGCTGACACACCCAGGGAGCTGACACACCCAGAGAGCGGACACACCCAGGGAGCTGACACACCCAGGGAGCAGACACACCCAGGGAGCTGAAACACCCAGGGAGCTGACACACCCAGAGAGTGGACACACCCAGGGAGCTGACACACCCAGAGAGCGGACACACCCAGAGAGTGGACACACCCAGGGAGCTGACACACCCAGGGAGCTGACACACCGAGAGAGCTTGCACACACAGTGAGCTGACACACCCAGTGAGCGGACACACTCAGAGAGTGGACACACGCAGGGAGCTGACACACCCAGAGAGCTGACACACCCAGGGAGCTGACACACCCAGAGAGTGGACACACCCAAAGAGCTGACACACTCAGAGAGTGGACACATGCAGGGAGCTGACACATCCAGTGAGCGGACACACTCAGAGAGCGGACACACGCAGGGAGCTGACACACCCAGAGAGCTGACACACACAGAGAGCGGACACACCCAGAGAGTGGACACACGCAGGGAGCTGACACATCCAGAGGGCTAGCACACACAGGAAGCTGACACACCCAGGAAGCTGACACACCCAGAGAGCTGACACACCCAGCGGGCGGACACACCCAGAGAGCTGACACACCCAGAGAGCAGACACACCAAGGGAGGGAGCACACCCAGGGAGATGACACACCCAGGGAGCGAGCACACCCAGGGAGCTGACACACCCAGAGACGAGCACACACAGGGAGCTGACACACAGAGAGAGCTGAAACACCCAGTGAGCTGATACACCCAGGGAGCTGATACACCCAGGGAGCTGACACACCAAGGGAGTTGACACACCCAGGGAGCTGACACCCCTGGGAGCTGACACACCCAGAGAGCGGACACACACAGGGAGCTGACAAACCCAGAGAGCGGACACACCCAGAGAGAGCGGACACACCCAGGGAGCTGACACACCCAGAGAGCGGACACACCCAGGGAGCTGACACACCCAGAGAGCGGACACACCCAGAGAGCGGACACACCCAGGGAGCTGACACACCCAGGGAGCGGACACACCCAGAGAGCGGACACACCCAGGGACCGAGCAAACCCAGGGAGATGACACACCCAGGGATCTGACAAACCCCGAGAGTGGACATACTCAGGGAGCTAGCACACCCTGGGAGCTGACACACCCAAGGAGCTAACACACCCAGGGAGCTGATACACCCAGGGAGCTGACACACCAAGGGAGTTGACACACCCAGGGAGCTGACACCCCTGGGAGCTGACACACCCAGAGAGCGGACACACACAGGGAGCTGACACACCCAGAGAGCGGACACACCCAGAGAATGGACACACCCAGGGAGCTGACACACCCAGGGAGCTAACACACCGAGAGAGCTTGCACACACAGTGAGCTGACACACCCAGTGAGCGGACACACTCAGAGAGTGGACACACACAGGGAGCTGACACACCCAGAGAGCTGACACACCCAGGGAGCTGACACACCCAGAGAGTGGACACACCCAAAGAGCTGACACACTCAGAGAGTGGACACATGCAGGGAGCTGACACATCCAGTGAGCGGACACACTCAGAGAGCGGATACACGCAGGGAGCTGACACACCCAGAGAGCTGACACACACAGAGAGCGGACACACCCAGAGAGTGGACACACGCAGGGAGCTGACACATCCAGAGGGCTAGCACACACAGGAAGCTGACACACCCAGGAAGCTGACACACCCAGAGAGCTGACACACCCAGCGGGCGGACACACCCAGAGAGCTGACACACCCTTAGAGCAGACACACCAAGGGAGGGAGCACACCCAGGGAGATGACACACCCAGGGAGCGAGCACACCCAGGGAGCTGACACACCCAGAGACTAGCACACACAGGGAGCTGGCACACAGAGAGAGCTGAAACACCCAGTGAGCTGATACACCCAGGGAGCTGATACACCCAGGGAGCTGACACACCAAGGGAGTTGACACACCCAGGGAGCTGACACCCCTGGGAGCTGACACACCCAGAGAGCGGACACACACAGGGAGCTGACACACCCAGAGAGCGGACACACCCAGAGAGAGCGGACACACCCAGGGAGCTGACACACCCAGAGAGCGGACACACCCAGGGAGCTGACACACCCAGAGAGCGGACACACCCAGAGAGCGGACACACCCAGGGAGCTGACACACCCAGGGAGCGGACACACCCAGAGAGCGGACACACCCAGGGACCGAGCAAACCCAGGGAGATGACACACCCAGGGATCTGACACACCCAGAGAGTGGACATACCCAGGGAGCTAGCACACCCTGGGAGCTGACACACCCAAGGAGCTAACACACCCAGGGAGCTGACACACCCAGGGAGATGACACACCCAGAGAGATGACACACCCGGAGAGCTGACACACCCAGAGAGCGGACACACCCAGTGAGCTGACACACCCAGGGAGCTAGCACACCCAGAGAGCGGACACACCCAGGGAGCTGACACACCCAGGGAGCTAGCACACCCAGAGAGCGGTCAAACCCAGGGAGATGACACACCCAGGAAGCTGACACACCCAGGCAGCTGACACACCCAGGGAGATGACACACCCAGGGAGCAGACACACCCAGGGAGCTGACACACCCAGAGAGCTGATACACCCAGGGAAATGACACACCCAGGGAGCTGACACACACAGGGAGCTGACACACCCAGAGAACGGACAAACCCAGGGAGCTGACACACCCAGGGAGCTGACACACCCAAGGAGCGGACACACCCAGCTGACACACCCAGAGAGGTGACACACCCATGTAGCTGACACACCCAGGGAGCTGACACACCCAGAGAGTGGACACACCCAGGGAGCTGACACACCCAGGGAGCAGACACACCCAGGGAGCTGAAACACCCAGGGAGCTGACACACCCAGAGAGTGGACAAACCCAGGGAGCTGACACACCCAGAGAGCGGACACACCCAGAGAGTGGACACACCCAGGGAGCTGACACACCCAGGGAGCTGACACACCGAGAGAGCTTGCACACACAGTGAGCTGACACACCCAGTGAGCGGACACACTCAGAGAGCGGACACACGCAGGGAGCTGACACACCCAGAGAGCTGACACACCCAGGGAGCTGACACACCCAGAGAGTGGACACACCCAAAGAGCTGACACACTCAGAGAGCGGACACACGCAGGGAGCTGACACACCCAGAGAGCTGACACACCCAGAGAGCGGACACACCCAGAGAGTGGACACACCCAGGGAGCTGACACACTCAGAGAGCGGACACACCCAGGGAGCTGACACACTCAGAGAGCGGACACACGCAGGGAGCTGACACATCCAGAGGGCTAGCACACCCAGGAAGCTGACACACCCAGGAAGCTGACACACCCAGAGAGCTGACACACCCAGCGGGCGGACACACCCAGAGAGCTGACACACCCAGAGAGCAGACACACCAAGGGAGGGAGCACACCCAGGGAGATGACACACCCAGGGAGCGAGCACACCCAGGGAGCTGACACACCCAGAGACTAGCACACACAGGGAGCTGGCACACAGAGAGAGCTGACACACCCAGTGAGCTGATACACCCAGGGAGCTGATACACCCAGGGAGCTGACACACCAAGGGAGTTGACACACCCAGGGAGCTGACACCCCTGGGAGCTGACACACCCAGGCAGCTGACACACCCAGGGAGCTGACACACCCAGAGAGCGGACACACCCAGAGAGAGCGGACACACCCAGGGAGCTGACACACCCAGAGAGCGGACACACTCAGGGAGCTGACACACCCAGAGAGCGGACACACCCAGAGAGCGGACACACCCAGGAAGCTGACACACCCAGGGAGCGGACACACCCAGAGAGCGGACACACCCAAGGACCGAGCAAACCCAGGGAGATGACACACCCAGAGAGCGGACACACCCAGACAGATGACACACCCGGGGAGCTGACACACCCAGAGAGCGGACAAACCCAAGGAGCTAACACACCCAGGGAGCTGACACACCCAGGGAGATGACACACCCAGAGAGATGACACACCCGGGGAGCTGACACACCCAGAGAGCGGACACACCCAGGGAGCTGACACACCCAGGGAGCAGACACACCCAGGGAGCTGAAACACCCAGGGAGCTGACACACCCAGAGAGTGGACACACCCAGGGAGCTGACACACCCAGAGAACGGACACACCCAGAGAATGGACACACCCAGGGAGCTGACACACCCAGGGAGCTGACACACTCAGAGAGTGGACACACGCAGGGAGCTGACACACCCAGAGAGCTGACACACCCAGGGAGCTGACACACCCAGAGAGTGGACACACCCAAAGAGCTGACACACTCAGAGAGTGGACACATGCAGGGAGCTGACACATCCAGTGAGCGGACACACTCAGAGAGCGGACACACGCAGGGAGCTGACACAACCAGAGAGCTGACACACACAGAGAGCGGACACACCCAGAGAGTGGACACACACAGGGAGCTGACACATCCAGAAGGCTAGCACACCCAGGAAGCTGACACACCCAGGAAGCTGACACACCCAGAGAGCTGACACACCCAGCGGGCGGACACACCCAGAGAGCTGACACACCCAGAGAGCAGACACACCAAGGGAGGGAGCACACCCAGGGAGATGACACACCCAGGGAGCGAGCACACCCAGGGAGCTGACACACCCAGAGACTAGCACACACAGGGAGCTGGCACACAGAGAGAGCTGAAACACCCAGTGAGCTGATACACCCAGGGAGCTGATACACCCAGGGAGCTGACACACCAAGGGAGTTGACACACCCAGGGAGCTGACACCCCTGGGAGCTGACACAACAAGAGAGCGGACACACACAGGGAGCTGACACACCCAGAGAGCGGACACACCCAGAGAGAGCGGACACACCCAGGGAGCTGACACACCCAGAGAGCGGACACACCCAGGGAGCTGACACACCCAGAGAGCGGACACACCCAGAGAGCGGACACACCCAGGGAGCTGACACACCCAGGGAGCGGACACACCCAGAGAGCGGACACACCCAGGGACCGAGCAAACCCAGGGAGATGACACACCCAGGGATCTGACACACCCAGAGAGTGGACATACCCAGGGAGCTAGCACACCCTGGGAGCTGACACACCCAAGGAGCTAACACACCCAGGGAGCTGACACACCCAGGGAGATGACACACCCAGAGAGATGACACACCCGGGGAGCTGACACACCCAGAGAGCGGACACACCCAGTGAGCTGACACACCCAGGGAGCTAGCACACCCAGAGAGCGGACACACCCAGGGAGCTGACACACCCAGGGAGCTAGCACACCCAGAGAGCGGTCAAACCCAGGGAGATGACACACCCAGGAAGCTGACACACCCAGGCAGCTGACACACCCAGGGAGATGACACACCCAGGGAGCAGACACACCCAGGGAGCTGACACACCCAGAGAGCAGACACACCCAGGCAGCTGACACACCCAGGGAGATGACACACCCAGGGAGCAGACACACCCAGGGAGCTGACACACCCAGAGAGCTGATACACCCAGGGAAATGACACACCCAGGGAGCTGACACACACAGGGAGCTGACACACCCAGAGAACGGACAAACCCAGGGAGCAGACACACCCAGGGAGCTGACACACCCAAGGAGCGGACACACCCAGCTGACACACCCAGAGAGGTGACACACCCATGGAGCTGACACACACAGGGAGCTGACACACCCAGAGAGTGGACACACCCAGGGAGCTGACACACCCAGGGAGCAGACACACCCAGGGAGCTGAAACACCCAGGGAGCTGACACACCCAGAGAGTGGACAAACCCAGGGAGCTGACACACCCAGAGAGCGGACACACCCAGAGAGTGGACACACCAAGGGAGCTGACACACCCAGGGAGCTGACACACCGAGAGAGCTTGCACACACAGTGAGCTGACACACCCAGTGAGCGGACACACTCAGAGAGCGGACACACGCAGGGAGCTGACACACCCAGAGAGCTGACACACCCAGGGAGCTGACACACCCAGAGAGTGGACACACCCAAAGAGCTGACACACTCAGAGAGCGGACACATGCAGGGAGCTGACACATTCAGTGAGCGGACACACTCAGAGAGCGGACACACGCAGGGAGCTGACACACCCAGAGAGCTGACACACCCAGAGAGCGGACACACCCAGAGAGTGGACACACCCAGGGAGCTGACACACTCAGAGAGCGGACACACCCAGGGAGCTGACACACTCAGAGAGCGGACACACGCAGGGAGCTGACACATCCAGAGGGCTAGCACACCCAGGAAGCTGACACACCCAGGAAGCTGACACACCCAGAGAGCTGACACACCCAGCGGGCGGACACACCCAGAGAGCTGACACACCCAGAGAGCAGACACACCAAGGGAGGGAGCACACCCAGGGAGATGACACACCCAGGGAGCGAGCACACCCAGAGAGCTGACACACCCAGCGGGCGGACACACCCAGAGAGCTGACACACCCAGAGAGCAGACACACCAAGGGAGGGAGCACACCCAGGGAGATGACACACCCAGGGAGCGAGCACACCCAGAGAGCTGACACACCCAGCGGGCGGACACACCCAGAGAGCTGACACACCCAGAGAGCAGACACACCAAGGGAGCGAGCACACCCAGGGAGCTGACACACTCAGAGAGCGGACACACCCAGGGAGCTGACACACTCAGAGAGCGGACACACGCAGGGAGCTGACACATCCAGAGGGCTAGCACACCCAGGAAGCTGACACACCCAGGAAGCTGACACACCCAGAGAGCTGACACACCCAGCGGGCGGACACACCCAGAGAGCTGACACACCCAGAGAGCAGACACACCAAGGGAGGGAGCACACCCAGGGAGATGACACACCCAGGGAGCGAGCACACCCAGGGAGCTGACACACCCAGAGAGTGGACACACCCAGGGAGCTGACACACTCAGAGAGCGGACACACGCAGGGAGCTGACACATCCAGAGGGCTAGCACACCCAGGAAGCTGACACACCCAGGAAGCTGACACACCCAGAGAGCTGACACACCCAGCGGGCGGACACACCCAGAGAGCTGACACACCCAGAGAGCAGACACACCAAGGGAGGGAGCACACCCAGGGAGATGACACACCCAGGGAGCGAGCACACCCAGGGAGCTGACACACCCAGAGACTAGCACACACAGGGAGCTGGCACACAGAGAGAGCTGACACACCCAGTGAGCTGATACACCCAGGGAGCTGATACACCCAGGGAGCTGACACACCAAGGGAGTTGACACACCCAGGGAGCTGACACCCCTGGGAGCTGACACACCCAGAGGGCGGACACACACAGGGAGCTGACACACCCAGAGAGCGGACACACCCAGAGAGAGCGGACACACCCAGGGAGCTGACACACCCAGAGAGCGGACACACCCAGGGAGCTGACACACCCAGAGAGCGGACACACCCAGAGAGCGGACACACCCAGGGAGCTGACACACCTAGGGAGCGGACACACCCAGAGAGCGGACACACCCAGGGACCGAGCAAACCCAGGGAGATGACACACCCAGAGAGCGGACACACCCAGACAGATGACACACCCGGGGAGCTGACACACCCAGAGAGCGGACAAACCCAAGGAGCTAACACACCCAGGGAGCTGACACACCCAGAGAGATGACACAACCAGAGAGATGACACACCCAGGGAGCTGACACACCCAGGGAGATGACACAACCAGAGAGATGACACACCCGGGGAGCTGACACACCCAGAGAGCGGACAAACCCAGGGAGCTGACACACCCAGAGAGCGGACAAACCCAGGGAGCTGACACACCCAGGGAGCTGACACACCCAGGGAGCAGACACACCCAGAGAGTGGACACACCCAGGGAGCTGACACACCCAGAGAGCGGACACACCCAGAGAGTGGACACACCCAGGTAGCTGACACACCCAGGGAGCTGACACACCGAGAGAGCTTGCACACACACTGAGCTGACACACCCAGTGAGCGGACACACTCAGAGAGCGGACACACGCAGGGAGCTGACACACCCAGAGAGCTGACACACCCAGGGAGCTGACACACCCAGAGAGTGGACACACCCAAAGAGCTGACACACTCAGAGAGCGGACACATGCAGGGAGCTGACACATCCAGAGAGCTGACACACTCAGAGAGCGGACACACGCAGGGAGCTGACACACCCAGAGAGCTGACACACCCAGAGAGCGGATACACCCAGAGAGTGGACACACCCAGGGAGCTGACACACTCAGAGAGCGGACACACGCAGGGAGCTGATACATCCAGAGGGCTAGCACACCCAGGAAGCTGACACACCCAGGAAGCTGACACACCCAGAGAGCTGACACACCCAGCGGGCGGACACACCCAGAGAGCAGACACACCAAGGGAGGGAGCACACCCAGGGAGATCACACACCCAGGGAGCGAGCACACCCAGGGAGCTGACACACCCAGAGACTAGCACACACAGGGAGCTGGCACACAGAGAGAGCTGACACACCCAGTGAGCTGATACACCCAGGGAGCTGATACACCCAGGGAGCTGACACACCAAGGGAGTTGACACACCCAGGGAGCTGACACCCCTGGGAGCTGACACACCCAGGCAGCTGACACACCCAGGGAGCTGACACACCCAGAGAGCGGACACACCCAGAGAGAGCGGACACACCCAGGGAGCTGACACACCCAGAGAGCGGACACACCCAGGGAGCTGACACACCCAGAGAGCGGACACACCCAGAGAGCGGACACACCCAGGGAGCTGACACACCCAGAGAGCGGACACACCCAAGGACCGAGCAAACCCAGGGAGATGACACACCCAGAGAGCGGACACACCCAGAGAGTGGACAAACCCAAGGAGCTAACACACCCAGGGAGCTGACACACCCAGAGAGCGGACACACCCAGGGAGCTGACACACCCAGAGAGCGGACACACCCAGGGAGCGGACACACCCAGAGAGCGGACACACCCAAGGACCGAGCAAACCCAGACAGATGACACACCCGGGGAGCTGACACACCCAGAGAGCGGACAAACCCAAGGAGCTAACACACCCAGGGAGCTGACACACCCAGAGAGATGACACACCCAGAGAGATGACACACCCGGGGAGCTGACACACCCAGAGAGCGGACAAACCCAGGGAGCTGACAAACCCAGGGAGCTGACACACCCAGAGAGCGGACAAACCCAGGGAGCTGACACACCCAGGGAGCTGACACACCCAGAGAGCGGACACACCCAGTGAGCTGACACACCCAGGGAGCTAGCACACCCAGAGAGCGGACACACCCAGTGAGCTGACACACCCAGGGAGCTAGCACACCCAGAGAGCGGACAAACCCAGGGAGATGACACACCCAGGGAGCTGACACACCCAGGCAGCTGACACACCCAGGGAGATGACACACCCAGGGAGCAGACACACCCCGGGAGCTGACACACCAAGAGAGCTGATACACCCAGGGAGATGACACACCCAGGGAGCTGACACACGCAGGGAGCTGACACACCCAGAGAGCGGACAAACCCAGGGAGCTGACACACCCAGGGAGCTGACACACCGAAGGAGCTGACACACCCAGAGAGGTGACACACCCAGGGAGCTGACACACCCAGGGAGCTGACACACCCAGAGAGGTGACACACCCAGGGAGCTGACACACCCAGGGAGCTGACACACCCAGGGAGTGGACACACCCAGGGAGCTAGCACACCCACTACCTTTACCCTCTGCCCTATTTGCAATGCCTTCAGGTTCAGTGACTTAATGTATGCATGCAGAGCTGGTGGCTCCGTGGTTTTATTGCTGGACTGTTTATCCCGAAACCCCCAGCAATATTCTGGGGTCCTTGGTTTGAATCCTGCCATGGCATTTCAATTCACTACAAGTCTGGAATTAGCAATCCAATGATAAGCCTGAATCCTTTGCTGACTGTCACAAATATCACCCCAACGCCCCATGGCCCAATATTTCAACTCCCCCTCCCACTCTGCCGAGGACATGGAGATCCTGGGCCTCCTACACCGCCGCTCCCTCACCACCAGACGCCTGGAGGAAGAACACCTCATCTTCCGCCTCGGAACACTTCACCCCAGGGCAGCAATGTGGACTTCAACAGCTTCCTCATTTCCCCTTCCCACACCTCACCCTAGTTCCAAACTTCCAGCTCAGCACTGTCCCCATGACTTGTCCGGACTTGTCCTACCTGCCTATCTCCTTTTCCACCTATCCACTCCACCCTCTCCTCCCTGACCTATCACCTTCATCCCCTCCCCCACTCACCCATTGTACTCTATGCTACTCTCTCCCCACCCCCCCACCCTCCTCTAGCTTATCTCTCCACGCTCCAGGCTCTCTGCCTTTATTCCTGATGAAGGGCTTTTGCCCGAAACGTCGATTTCGAAGCTCCTCGGATCCTGCCTGAACTGCTGTGCTCTTCCAGCACCACTGATCCAGAATGTCACAAATTTGTGGGCGGCGCAGTGGCACAGTGGTTAGCACTGCTGCCTCACAGCGCCAGAGACCCGGGTTCAATTCCCGCCTCAGGCGACTGACTGTGTGGAGTTTGCACGTCCTCCCCGTGTCTGCGTGGGTTTCCTCCGGGTGCTCCGGTTTCCTCCCACAGTCCAAAAGATGTGCAGGGTCAGGTGAATTGGCCATACTAAATTGCCCGTAGTGTTAGGTAAGGGATAAATGTAGGGGTATGGGTGGGTTGCGCTTCGGCGGGGTGGTGTGGACTTGTTGGGCTGAAGGGCCTGTTTCCATACTGTAAGTAATCTAATCTAATCTAATCTGCCTAGTTCCCTGATGTCCTGTAGGAATGGAAACTTGCTTGGGCTACGTGTGACTCCAGGCCCACAGCAACATCGTTGACTCTTCATTGATTCTAGGATGAGCAATAAATTCCAGCCTGGCCAGTGAAGCGCACATTCTGTGAATAAAGTTTTTAAAAAAGTGCAACCTCAAAGTGATCACCTATGGAAGCACAGTGTTTGTGAGTCACAGAGATGTACAGCACAGAGATAGACACTTTGGTCCAACTCGTCCATGCTGACCAGGTATCCTAATCTAATCTAGTCCCACCTGCCAGCACCCGGCTCATATCCCTCCAAACCCTTCCTATTCATATACCCATCCAGTTGCCTTTTAAACGTTGTAATTGTACCAGCCTCCACCATTTCCTCTGGCAGCTCATTCCACACGTACCACCCTCCATTTGAAAACATTGCCCCCTAGGTCCCTTTGAAATCTTTCCCCTCTCACCTTAAAGCTACACTCTCTAGTCCTGGACTTCCCCACCCCAGGGAAAAGACCTTATCTATTTAGTCTATCCATGCCCCTCATGAATTTATAGACCGTGTTGATGGTTGTGAGTGTGAAAATGCATGAGATTGTGTTCCCATTCCCTCTCCCCACTGCTTGGTGGCCAGGATACAAGCCATGGGCTGAGGAAAAGATACATAAAATGGTGGGAAGTGGCTGTGGGGAAGGCAAAGATTCATGGCTTCAGGAATGGCCTTTTCAATGATGGCCAACACCATCTCCTTCAAGGAATTCAGCAACAAACTCACCTGAACCCCAAATAAAGGCAAAAATCACACAGATGCTGGAAATCAGAAACAAATATAGAGAGTGCTGGTGAAACTCAGCAGGTCCGGCCTCGTCTGTGGAGAGAGAAAAACAGGATTAATATTTTGAGTCTGGTATGATCCTTCTGTGGAACTGAAAGGTGGTGGAAAATAGTTTTTTTTATATTTCTGACAGAGACAGAGGAGGAGCAAGCGGGCAGGTGGTGGAGAGACTCAGTGCAAAGGGGTTAGTACTGCCTTATTGCACTATCTGCCCTCTTGCTCCTCTGTCTTTCCCAAAACTATAAAAAAATCCAATTTTCAAATTATTTCATTTCTGACGAGCAGTCATACCAGATTTCAAACAATAACTCCGTTTCTCTCTCCACAGATGCTGCCAAACCCGTTGAGTTTCTTTAGCATTGTTCAATGTTTGTCCCTAGACCTCTCTGGGTAGCCCCTACAGTTACACTCCTAATGATAACTGTATTTAAGTAGAACCCAAATCCACACTCTCTGTGGATTATTTCTTTTTATTTAACTTATTTTTCTAACCCACGTGTTCAGACAATTCAGGAGCAGGTGGGCCTTGAACTCAGACCTCCAAGTCTAGGGGTAGGGACACTACCACTGCACCACGAGAGGACCCAAGAGCTTTATTCCTGTTAACCCACTCCATAAAACTCACCTGCCACTGATTACTAGCCCTCTGTTTTTATACAGCCAATTCCCACCCATTTATCCCTGAATTAATATATCCATCACTTATTCCCACATTCTGTTCAATCTTGGGTTAAGTTCTTTCAGAGCACATTAAATGATCTGAATTTCTCCTGAAGTGTGAGCTGTTATGGGACAGGGTGACACTAGACACACGGACACACAAGATGGTCGCTGAACCATAAGTTGGCCAATTGACACACAAGATGGCTGCTTGACCACAATATGGAGAGAGACAGCAGAGCAAACAAAGATACTGCCTGGGGCCACCAGAATGCCAGCACAATGCACTCACAGCCCAATTGATTAGTTTAAGGCAGGTAGGGGAGAGAATGCACATGAGTCATGAACACTGCCCGCCGAAGTATCTGGGTCCAGCCAACTCCTTTGATAGAAATGCTAACAGTTTGATACAGACTCAATACAAAGTGCTAATAGCCAGGGCTGCAGTAATCGTCCTTCTCAGGAAGAGCGATTAGCACCCATTACTACAGCAATGGACTTCTGCGCAGACACGGAAACTGACAATGTCTGTGCTGAAACTGACAATGACTGTGCTGAAACTGACAATGACTGTGCTGAAACTGACAATGACTGTGCTGAAACTGATAATGACTGTACTGAAACTGACAATGTCTGTGCTGAAACTGACAATGACTGTGCTGAAACTGACAATGACTGTGCTGAAGCTGACAACGTCTGTGCTGAAACTGACAATGACTGTGCTGAAACTGACAATGTCTGTGCTGAAACTGACAATGACTGTGCTGAAACTGACAATGTCTGTGCTGAAACTGACAATGTCTGTGCTGAAACTGATAATGTCTGTGCTGAAACTGACAATGACTGTGCTGAGACTGACAATGACTGTGCTGAAACTGATAATGTCTGTGCTGAAACTGACCATGACTGTGCTGAAACTGACAATGTCTGTGCTGAAACGATAATGTCTGTGCTGAAACTGACAATGTCTGTGCTGAACCTGACAATGTCTGTGCTGAAACTGACATTGTCTGTGCTGAAACTAACAATGACTGTGCTGAAACTGCCAATGACTGTGCTGAAACTGACAATGTCTGTGCTGAAACTGATAATGTCGGTGCTGAACCTGACAATGTCTGTGCTGAACCTGACAATGTCTGTGCTGAAACTGACAATGTCTGTGCTGAAACTGCCAATGACTGTGCTGAAACTGACAATGACTGTGCTGAAACTGACAATGTCTGTGCCGAAACTGATAATGTTTGTGCTGAACCTGACAATGACTGTGCTAAAACTGACAATGACTGTGCTGAAACTGACAATGACTGTGCTAAAACTGACAATGACTGTGCTGAAACTGACAATGTCTGTGCTGAAACTGACAATATCTGTGCTGAAGTTAACAAAGGCTGAGCTAGAACTGACAATGACTGCACTGAAACTATCAACAATTCTGCAATGTTTACAACAAACAAACTATGTTACAGAGACAATAACCTCATCCCTGACCTATTATATACAAAATGTATAAAAGTATCTTGATGTGTGCTCCGGGTTGAGAGAGGACTCACAGCTGCCCACTGGGCTATCAGTGTCTCTCTCTCCTCGGAGCCCCGGTATTTCCTTGCACAATAAACTCTGTCATTGAACCCCGACTCTGACTCTGAGCCTGGTGATTTTCCCCACAATAATTGGTGCTGTGAGCAGGGTTCTTATTACTGGTTCTCTGGTTGAAGGTCATGATTGGGAGCCAGGGTCAGAACCAATGAGTACCTGCAAACGGGAAGAGTCAGATTGGGCCAAGGACACAGTTTAAAAAGTATAACCGATTGTAATGTCTAATTCGCTACAGTAGTGAGTTAAAATGTTTTCGGTGCATGTCTGTGGAGAATAGGTGTTTAACTGCTGTGAGAACCTGCTGCTTGTGCTGAAACAGCCAGAGGACAAGGTAGTGCCTGTCTCAAAGACCTTGCCCTGAACCGGTTGTTAAGAGGGGTAGCACCCCCCCTCCCCCCACGAGAACTGAAGTGGGAATTGAGATGCCAAGGGCACTAGGAGCTGTGATGCACAAGTGGCAAAGTCGGAGCGAACAACACAGAGTCCAGTTAGAGTTTAAGTTAAACGTTGGGTGCTGTTTGTTTTTGTAATTTCCAATGTGGTGAGGAAGAGGAGCTGATCACTCTGACCAAGAGCCAAACCTCAGTGGCGCGCACGTTACCGAGGTGGGGAGCGTGGACACTGTGAGTTACCGTGATACCCCGTCAGTCCGTAGTAGAACAACAGAGATTGAATAGTGGCGGTTGCCGGGAGGGTAAAGAGTCCCACTGCTAGAGAGCACACTGTGCCACTGTGCCACCGTGGGCGGCACGGTGGCACAGTGTGGGCGGCACGGTGGCACAGTGGTTAGCACTGTTGCCTCACAGCGCCAGAGATCCGGGTTCAATTCCCGCCTCAGGCGACTGACTGTGTGGAGTTTGCACGTTCTTCCCGTGTCTGCGTGGGTTTCCTCCGGGTGCTCCGGTTTCCTCCCACAGTCCAAAGATGTGCAGGTCAGGTGAATTGGCCATGCTAAATTGCCCGTAGTGTTAGATGAAGGGGTAAATGTAGGGGTATGGGTGGGTTGCGCTTCGGCGGGTCGGTGTGGACTTGTTGGGCCGAAGGGCCTGTTTCCACACTGTAATGTAATCTAATGTAATCTAATCTAATCAGAGTAGGCTTCTGGGCCTATCAGGAGGTGTTGGGTCAGTAGAGGCGGCCGGGAGGGTAGAGGATTCCCGATAGAGAGCACACCCTATTGAGCTATCGTTCCCAGGTAGCTAGGTACTGACGAGTAGCGGTGGCCGGGAGGGTAGTGAAGTCCCACCGGTAGACAGCTCACCTTGCTAGGAGGCTGCCACGGCTGTACGGACGGTGCTGGGACAGTATTATTAGCCAGGGAGTAGAGAAGCCCTTCCGAGTGAGGAACACTTTACTGTTGCTGGTATCCAGGGATACACAATCTGCGAAATGGCAGATCAAAGTTTTAAGGGGAATATTGCAGGTTCCCTTATTGAAAAATACAAGGCAGACAGACAAAGGGTGACAGAGTAAATGAAGAAAAGTGGTTGGGATCCATCCCAGATGTTAGCACAACCGAGAGAGATTGGGTAGATAAACTGAAACAGAATAAAACTAAAAAGGTAGGGGTAATGTTAGTGTCCCAATTAGCAGGCCTAAATGAACAAGTAGGTGCCTCCACTAGCAGGTGGAGAAAAGGCCAAGAATGAATTGAGGATCTGGAGGACAGCAAAAAGGAGCCAGAACAAAATTAGAAAAAGTACAAGAGGAAAAGGAGACTGACTCTCTTCCCTCCTACAAAACCGTCCCGCAGGGACCAACTGCTCCCTCTGTTGGACGAACTGTGCAAGAGGATAACTTAGCGCCCGTTACTAGGGAATGAACAGACTCACAGCCCAAAGCGAATTATAAACCCTTCACCCCAGGAGAGAGGCAGCAAATCATGGTCTCCCTGGCAAATTACAGCCTGGAGCACAAACACCAGGTTCTGGGAAGAGCTGGATAGTGTATGGGTAGGGCACCTACTACACCTGAGGGACATACACCAGCTGGTCCGGGCAGCTTGCCCTGGGGCAAGTGGGGACAGGTAGCTGGCCCACCTGACACCACAGTAGCCTGAGACTTTAGGGTAGGATGATGGACACACGCTGTTGCCCTTACAGCTGTGATAGATGCCCAGCAGGCATCCTTCGCCAGTTTTAAAGAGGAAATCGAAAGGGTGCTAGGGAATGCTCCCACAAACTGGAGCAGGATCACAACCACGGAGCAACCTAAAGGGGAAGGAGCCTCTGAGTATGGGAAATGATTGTTCAAAGTCGATCAGGAATGTTCAGGGCAAGCGAACCCAAATCTGGGAGGACTGGGTATTCATCCAAACCTTTAGAGATGGGCTCTCTAGCGCCCACCATGCCATCCTGAAAATGGGAACAATAATGTCCCAGGATTATGATGACCTAGTTGAGTGGGCTAGTGGGGTGCATGAGGCAGAAGCTCCCGCAACAAAGGCAAGACCTGACAAAGCAGCTGACCGGAACGGAGGCGAGAGCAGAATAAAACTATCCTGCCTCAGCTGTGGGCGACAGGGACACTTTACCAGAGAGTGTAGGGTCCCACGAGCAGGGGATAGACCAATGTAAAATACTGCAGGGAACAATGTAAAATACTGCAGCCACTGCAACAGAACAGGACACACAGAAGCAGTGTGCTGGGAAAAGCATGGGACACCCCCAGACACCACCCGGAACACCACAGAACCGCAGGGATCCCGAGGTCAGCAAAGCTGAAAACCAACTGCCCCATTCGTGAGGGTAAGGGAGAGGGGAGAGTTTACGTACCCGCAGTAATGGGAGGGAGGAAATGTGAGATGCTGGTGGACACAGGAGTGGCTGTATCCATCACAAACCTACCCTTAGCCCACACAAATAAAACGATTCACTTAACCGGGGTAGGAGGGGATAAAGCACCAGCTTACCTAAGCGAAACTACCCTCGTAGAAATAAACAATAGATACATCCCCATGAAATTCTATGTATGCCAAAATAACGAGAGCACCATAATGGGCAATGATCACATGGGAGAATATAATGTTCTAAACGATTGTGCGAAAGGGAAATCGATTTGGCCCAGACAAGACGGTTGAAAGACTGAAATTGGGAAACTTACAAGTCACTTTGAAACTATTAAAGTGGCCACAGCCACCGGTAGGGATTGGAGACTCAAAAAGGGGGGATTTGGAGCCGGTTTGCCCCTCCATCCCTGGAGCCTGGGCAGAAGCAAAGTCAGATACAGATCTACTTAACATCAACCAGAGAAGGGCTCCTGGACCAGAGCATAAGCCCCACCGGCAATACCTGAAAGAAATCCTGGAAAGAAATCCGGCAATACCTGGAAGAAAGGGAATCCTGAAAGAAACCACAAGTACAACTAATTCCCTGACATGGCCAGTACTGAAGTCTGATGGGAGGTACAGGCTCACCATTGATTATACTGGACTAAATAAGGTCAGCCCCAAATTGCACCGCACTGTAGCAGACCCCTCCACCATCTTAAACGGGTTGGCCCCCGAGCACATGATTTCCACTGTTTTAGACATAGCCATTGATTTCTGGTCTATTCCGTTACACCTTGAGACCCAAAATAAATTCACTTTTACAGTAAGGGACAGGCAGTATAAATGGACTCGCCTGCCACAAGGGTCCCACAGCAGCCCCACTGTTGTTCACAGGGTGATGAGCGACATTTGGGAGAGAGTAGATTTACCAGAGGGTGCACTGCCCTCCAATATGAAGATGATATTCTAATTGCCTCAGAGTCTGAGTCAGGACACCAGGAAGCTTTATGTTTAGTATTACAGGAATTGGCAACCGCAGGGTTAAAGGTCAGCCCCACAAAGGCACAGATTGGCAAAACACAAGTCTTATACCTGGGACACCTCATATCCCAGAGAAATGCCCAATGACCACAAGAAGGCAATCCAACAGATGCCACGACCTGCCACTGTCAAGGACTCAAAGCACTCCGCTTCTTCCTTTCCCGCCGTACCACCCAGTACCCTTCCACCGACACCCTCCTTCGACTGACCGAACTGGTCCTCACCCTGAACAACTTTTCTTTCCAATCCTCCCACTTTCTCCAAACAAAAGGAGTAGCCATGGGCACCCGCATGGGCCCCAGCTATGCCTGCCTCTTCGTAGGGTATGTGGAACAATCCATCTTCCGCAACTACACTGGCCCCACCCCCCATCTTTTTCTTCGCTACATTGATGACTGTATCGGCGCTACCTCGTGCTCCCACGAGGAGGTTGAACAGTTCATCCACTACACCAACACCTTCCACCCCGACCTCAAATTCACCTGGACAGTCTCGGACTCCTCCCTCCCCTTCCTAGACCTTTCTGTTTCTATCTCAGGCGACCGAATCAACACGGACATCTACTACAAACCTACCGACTCCCACAGCTACCTGGACTACACCTCCTCCCATCCTGCCCCCTGTAAAAACGCCATCCCATTCTCCCAATTCCTTCGTCTCCGCCGCATCTGCTCCCAGGAGGACCAGTTCAAAATACGTACAACACAGATGGCCTCCTTCTTCAAGGACCGCAATTTCCCCCCCGACGTGGTCGACGGTGCCCTCCACCGCATCTCCTCCACTTCCCGCTCCTCCGCCCTTGAGCCCCGCCCCTCCAACCGCCACCAGGACAGAACCCCACTGGTCCTCACCTACCACCCCACCAATCTCCATGTACAGCGCATCATCCGCCGTCACTTCCGCCACCTCCAAACAGACCCCAGCACCAAGGATATATTTCCCTCCCCTCCCCTATCAGCTTTCCGTAGAGACCACTCCCTCCGCGACTCCCTTGTCAGATCCACACCCCCCACCGACCCAACCACCACTCCCGGCACCTTCCCTTGCAACCGCAGGAGGTGCAACACTTGCACCCACACCTCCCCCCTCACTTCTCTCCAAGGCCCCAAGGGAAACTTCCATATCCGCCACAGATTCACCTGCACCTCCACCCACATCATCTACTGCATCCGCTGCAGCCGGTGTGGCCTCCTCTATATTGGGGAGACAGGCCGCCTACTTGCGGAGCGATTCAGGGAGCACCTCTGGGCCACCCGGACGAACCAACCCAACCAACCTGTGGCACAGCATTTCAACTCCCCCTCCCACTCCACCGAGGATATGCAGGTCATTGGACTCATCC
Organism: Chiloscyllium plagiosum; assembly: GCF_037043375.1. Lineage (NCBI taxonomy): Eukaryota > Metazoa > Chordata > Chondrichthyes > Orectolobiformes > Hemiscylliidae > Chiloscyllium > Chiloscyllium plagiosum. The sequence goes on along the minus strand of NW_028270149.1, from coordinate 4,854,260 downwards.
ACCGCCAAACCACAACAACCCGACGGTCGGAGGAGGAGCGTCTTATCTTCCGACTGGGAACCCTCCAACCGCAGGGGATGAACTTGGACTTCACCAGTTTCTTCATCCCCCCATTGGAACCTGTAACCTGGGGGCCAGAACAGGAGGAGGCATATAGTCAGCTTAAAACCCAACTCACATTGGCCCCCCCCGGGCTTGGGCTACCAGATCCCAGCAAGGATTTTCACATCCTTTGTAATAATAAGGGAAGATTTTACTCTGCAGTGGTCACCCAAGACCACGGTAACAAGAGACGGCCTGTGGGATACTACTCAACTACAGAAGGGCCAGTAGTCACCGCGTTGCCCAGGTGCAATGCAGCCTTAGACTGTGCTGCTTGGGCTGTTAAGGTTAGTGAGCCCATAGTAATGTCATTGTCCACACTAAACACACCCTGGTAGAGATGCTAAACACAGGGAAACTGAGGGCTGTTTCCAATATGAGAAGGGCAAAGTAGGAGGCAGTTCTTTTAACCCCAAGTCGGTCCGTAGTAATAGTTAGGGATACTGGAGAAAAGCCAGCTGAGGGAATTCTAGACACAGGGGAGCCACACAGCTGTGGGTATTCAGATGGGGATGAAGATAGGGGGAGAGTAAAGGTTATCCCCTGAGACACAGCCGACGAGACCCTCTTCATGGACAGGTCACGAAAATAGGTAGCAGGGTCGCCCCAAGTAGGATGGGCTGTAGTGAGTGATAAGTTCGAAACAGTTATGTCCAGGAGGATTGATGGAAGTCAGTCCACACAGGTAGCAGAACTGGTAGCACTCACCAAAACACTGGAACTAGCAAAAGGAGCAATTGTGAATATATATACAGACAGTCAGTATGTCTTCAGTGTAGTCCATGGGATAGAAGAGGGTTCATTGCCACAGGAGGAACCCCTATCAGACACCAGTTCAGAATTCAGGCACAACTACAGACCAGTGAACAGCCAAAAGAGGCTGCAGTAATAAAAATAAAAGCCCATCAAAGGGAGTCAGCAAAACAGAGTCCAGGCTGGCTACAGTTCAATGGGAACCAGGCAGCAGGCCGAGCAGCTCAGAAAGCCTAGGACAAGAAGCCATTGATGAGGCTGCAGTAGCCACTATTTGAATTAGTGAAAGACACTATCCAAATTCAGCAGCTACAGGAGGACACCCTGCAGGAAGAGAGAGCAATGGAAACTGCATGGGGCATTCAGAGGGGAGGATGGTGTCTGGAGGCGAGCAGACAGGGTGGTAGCACCAGCGTGTATACAGAACACATTGCTCAAACTGCATCACGGGCTTTCCCATACAGGTAGAGAGGCCATGATAACAAGCCTAGGCAGAGAGTGGTAGTGGGAGGGACATGGCCAAGTACTGCCGCACATGCATGGTTTGTGCGTAACATATCCCAGGGAGATCCATAAAAGTTAGGATGGGACACCAGCCCAGACCTAGGGGACCCTGGGAACACCTTCAGATAGATTTTACAGGGCCACTACCACTTCCCGTGGGAAAACATACTGTCCGGTCATCGTAGACCAATTCACCTGGTGGGTAGAGGCATTCCTGACCAAAAGCTGCACTGTGACCACTGTGGCCAGAATATTAGCGAAGGAGGTCATCTCGAGGTGGGTGCTCCTCCAGATCAACTCCAACCAAGGGACACATTTTACAGGCAAGGTCATGAAGACTGTCTGCCAATTACTTGACACTCGACAAAAACTTCACATTCCCTCTCACCCTCAGAGCTCAGGGATAGTGGAGAGAATGAGTAGAATGCTCAAAAATACTTTAGCTAAGGCCATGCAAACCTCAGGCAGAACATGGGCTGAAGTGCTGCCAACCAGACTGATGAGACTAAGAGCTACCATGAATCAGGCAACTGGGCTAACACCGTATGAATTAATGACCGGGCGAGCAATACAATTGCCAGAGACAATAATACAGGTGGCACTGATGTGGGTCCACTAAAAGACAAAATTCCGCGATAGAATTAAGCGCCCAATTGAAAGGGCTGCAGAAATCTGTAATTGACAAACAGGACAAAAAGGACAAGGCAGGGGTACTCAGAATCTTCCCTGAGGTCCCAGCAGCAGGAAGCCGCGTCCTGGTGCGAGCACTGCCCGACAAACCAGGCTTTGCCCCAACATGGAATGGGCCATGTGCCGTGGTAATTAGAGGGGACACCTGGGCCTGCCAAGACAGTAAAGGAAAAGGCACTGGACCCAAATCAAACCGTTCAAAGTCTCCTATGTCCAAACTAATGTCATTGACCATTCTTTAGGTGCAGACAGGAGCAGCAGACAAGATTGGTCATCCTGGGGGCAATACCGAAAACACAACAGAACAAATCACACAGAAGCATGACTGCACCCCCTGGGGGGAACAAAGACTTTGACTGATAAGTTTATTTTAACTGCAAAATGTATATACCTGCATGTATTTCACTGTGTTTAAGTGTCACGACTGTCAGGAGCATGTCAGGATTTGCAGACAGAGTTTAGATCAGAGTGCTGCTGGAAAAGCACAGCAAGTCAGGCAGCATCCAAGGAGCAGGAAAATCAACATCCTGCTCCTCAGATGCTGCCTGACCTGCTGTGCTTTTCCAGCACCACTCTGATCTAAACTCTGGTTTCCAGCATCTGCAGTCCTCACTTTTGCCTAGGATTTGAAGACAACCTCTTCTATAAAACCCACCTAAGTCTGCATGGGAACTGGACTGTCTGCTCGCCACTGGCATGATCAGTAAAATCCCTATTTGTGGCTACCTCGATGTGGACTCCTCGTGACCTGTATACAGTAGACACCTCGGGAACACTGAGTAAGGGGCAGATAGGGAAATACAATCGGGGACTCTAGCCGAGGACAGGGAAGACCCATTTAAACCTGGTAATCACCCACTCTGTTTCACAGGGCAGGAATAGGGATGCGTTTATGCCCTGGTTCCCAAAAATGACTCAAGCGTCCAGACACAGTGCACTTATCAGCAGTGTATGTTCACCAGGAGAAAGTGAGGTCTGCAGATGCTGGAGATCAGAGCTGAAAATGTGTTGCTGGAGAAGCGCAGCAGGTCAGGCAGCATCCAGGGAACAGGAGAATTGACGTTTCGGGAATAAGCCCTTCTTCAGGAAACTGAGGGCTTGCAAGCCCTCCTGAAGAAGGGCTTATTCCCGAAACGTCAATTCTCCTGTTCCCTGGATGCTGCCTGACCTGCTGCGCTTCTCCAGCAACACATTTTCAGCTATGTTCACCAGGGGACAGTTTACCAGCGCCTGCAGTGAGCAGACATGCTTGAATGTGACCGCGGGCAGACAATTCACACGTGGTCAGTACAATGGCACCCATGTCAGCTCTGCTGCATGGATGTGTCTGTTTGATACTTACCAGCTCGGGGGTAACACCCAGGGGATCAGGGCCGACATGGGTGGACAGACAGGCGGAAGGACAGGACAATGTCTGTGACCGAGCGGCGACAGGATTCATTTTTCTATTTAAGGGGCCTTACGCAACAGACAGGCCAGACCTCCCAAACCTGTTCGCAGTAGGGACAATTGCACCTCTTACTGTACCATGCCCCAGCAGGGGACATGTCCGGAGAAGGACAGTGACCCGCTCCATCAGCCAGGAGTTCTGTGCTGACTGACAGATCCCCACCACTTTGGGGTCATCACTGGGATATGGATTCTTGGGATCTCTATCTGTGGGGGGCTCAGCAGGAGCTGTCAGTGCTAAAAATCTAAATTACTTTATATGTGGCCTGACTATCCTAGGCAATAATACCTCGAAAGCCCTGGAAGCAATGAATACAGAGCTGGCCAAACTCAGACTCTACACACAGCAGACATGTTACATAGTGGATTATCAATTAGCACAGCAAGGGGGAGTTTGTACAATTATTGGTGACAATTATATCAACCATGTTATTGATGACTCTTATAACATTACAGAAGCCATCAGGAATATCCAAAACCAGCTGGATAATTTTCGACAGGGAGCCACAATTACAGGCAGCTGGCTAAACTGGTTGCTAGGTAAATCTTGCGGACCCTCTTTGGTATACCGGGATACTGTGGGGGCCTTGGGTGTTTAAAGTTCTGCTGTAAGGCTGCACTGACGAGAACTGTGTCAGCATCGAGTGTCACCACGGAAGAGCGCCCAATGAAATTGGCACTCCATGACACCCCTCAGGAGGAGCCCCTAGAGTAGACCACCTCTACATGTAAATTGGGTGGTCTGCGGGAGATCTCTGAAGTTGCCTCTTTGACTACAAAGAGCGGAGTGAAGTGGGAGGTGGCACGGGGTGGGGTGACCCTTGACACACGGACACACAAGATGGCCGTTGAACCATAACTTGGCCACTTGACACACAAGATGGCTGCCGGATCACAATATGGAAAGAGAAAGCAGAGCAGACACAGATACTGCCTGGGACCACCAGAATGCCAGCACAATACACTCACAACTTAGTAGATGAGGTTAAGGCAGGTGAGGGAGAGAATACACATGGGTAATGTACACTGCCCACTGAAGTGTCTGGATCCAGCCAACACCTTTTATAGAAATGCAAACTGGTTGATACGGCCTCAATACAAAGTGATAATAACCAGGGCTGCAGTAATCGTCTTTCTCAGGAAGTGTGATTAACGCCCATTACTACAGCAATGGACCTCCGCCCAGACATTGAAACTGACAATGTCTGCACTGAAACTGATAATGACCGCATTGAAATTAACAAAGGCTATGCTGGAACTGACAATGACTGCACTGAAACTATCAACAATTCTGCAATGTTTACAACAAACAAACTATGTTACAGAAACAATAACCTCATCCCTGACCTATTATATCACAAAATGTATAAAAGTATCTTGATGTGTGCTCTGGGATGAGAGAGGACTCACAGCTGCCCACTGTGCTGTTGGGGTCTTCCTCTCCCCGGAGCCCCGGTATTTCCTTGTACAATTAACTCTGTCATTGAACCCTGCCTCTGACTCTGAGCCTGGTGATTTTCACCACAACACTCTTTTTTCCCTTTCAACAAAATTAGTATACAATGACAAATAAACAAACAAAACATTGAAACTAATTACATATTGTATTGCTTTTTTCTTGGCACATTAAACTACCAAGTGTCCTCTTTCTAGTCTGTGCAACAGTTTCTTGGAGCTTGCTGCTGACACCTTGTTCTTTAACAGCGAGGAAATTGTGGGAGTGAATGTTATACAAGATGTTTGGATGGATGTGAGTTGCTGGTCATGTGAGCGATCGGGGAGATATGGGTGTGAGGTTTGAAGTCGGATGTATGAGATAGAACTAATAACTGTTTGCTATTAGATTTAGAATTAGGATTTTATTGTCATGTGCAGGGGAAAGGAGCTCAGTGAAAAGTATACAAAGTCACCATTCCCCACACCATCTTGGTTTCAAAGGTACCTAGGTAGAAAATCTTAAGTACAAAAACAGAAAAATAAAGAAATAAGTCAATAAGTTCAAAATTATAAAGTAGAAAAGTAAAGAAATAAATTTAAAGGTTAAACATTATAGTCATTTCTTAACCATGGCCCTGCAGACACACCAGACTGGGCTGGGCTAACTACCACCCAGACTGGGCTAACCACAACCCAGACTGGGCTAACTACCACCCAGACTGGGCTAACCACAACCCAGACTGGGCTAACTCCCACGCAGACTGGGCTAACTCCCACGCAGACGGGGCAAACCCCAACCCGGACTGGGCTAACCCCAACCCGGACTGGGCTAACCCCAACCCGGTCTGTGCTAACCCCAACCTGGACTGGGCTAACCCTGACCTGGACTGGGCTAACCCCGACCCGGTCTGTGCTAACCCCAACCTGGACTGGGCTAACCCTGACCTGGACTGGGCTAACCCCGACCCAGGCTGAACTAACCTCGACCCAGATTGAGTTAAATCCCACCTGCACTGGGCTAAATCTCACCCAGACTGGGCTATGTCCCACCCGCACTGGGCTAAATCCCACCTGCACTGGGCTAAAACCCACCCTGAGTGGGCCAAATCCCACCCGCACTGGGCTAAATCCCACCCGCACTGGGCTAAATCCTGCCCAGACTGGGCTATGTCCCACCCGCACTGGGCTAAATCCCACCTGCACTGGGCTAAATCCCACCCAGACTGGGCTAAATCCCGCCTGCACTGGGCTAAGTCCCACCCAGACTGCGCTAAGTCCCACCCGCTCTGGGCCAAACCCCACCAACCCTGGGCCAAATCACACCTGCACTGGGCTAAATCCTGCCCAGACTGGGCTAACCCCAACCCAGACTGGGCTAACTCTGACCCAGACTGGGCTGGGCTAAGTCCCACCTAGACTGGGCTAACTTGACCCAGACTGGGCTAAATGCCACCCGGACTGGGCTAACCCCTACCCGGAATGGGCTAATCCCGACTCGGACTGGGCTAACCCTGACCTGGACTGGGCTAACACCGACCCAGGCTGGACTAACCTTGACTCAGACTGAGTTAAATCCAACCCGCACTGGGCTAAATCCCGCACAGACTGACCGATGTCCCACCTGCACTGGGCTAAATCCCACCTGCACTGTGCTAAATCCCACCCGCACAGGGCTAAATCCCGCACAGACTGACCGATGTCCCACCTTCACTGGGCTAAATTCCACCTGCACTGGGCTAAATTCCACCTGCACTGGGCTAAATCCCACCCGCACTGGGCTAAATCCCACCTGCACTGGGCTAAATCCCACCCGCACTGGGCTAAATCCCACCCGCACTGGGCTAAATTCCACCTGCACTGGGCTAAATCCCACCCGCACTGGGCTAAATCCCACCCGCACTGGGCTAAATTCCACCTGCACTGGGCTAAATCCCACCCGCACTGGGCTAAATCCTACCCGCACTGGGCTAAATCCCACCTGCACTGGGCTAAATCGCACCCGCACTGGGCTAAATCCCACCCGCACTGGGCTAAATCCCACCCGCACTGGGCTAAATCCTACCCGCACTGGGCTAAATCCCACCTGCACTGGGCTAAATCGCACCCGCACTGGGCTAAATCCCACCCGCACTGGGCTAAATCCCACCCGCACTGGGCTAAATTCCACCTGCACTGGGCTAAATCGCACCCGCACTGGGCTAAATCCCACCCGCACTGGGCTAAATCCCACCCGCACTGGGCTAAATCCTACCCGCACTGGGCTAAATCCCACCTGCACTGGGCTAAATCGCACCCGCACTGGGCTAAATCCCACCCGCACTGGGCTAAATCCCAACCGCACTGGGCTAAATCCCACCTGCACTGGGCTAAATCGCACCCGCACCGGGCTAAATCCCACCCGCACTGGGCTAAATCCCACCTGCACTGGGCTAAATCCCACCCGCACTGGGCTAAATCCCACCTGCACTGGGCTAAATCCCACCCGCACTGGGCTAAATCCCAACTGCACCGGGCTAAATTCCAGCCGCACTCGGCTAAATCCCACCTGCACTGGGCTAAATCCCACCTGCACTGGGCTAAATCCCACCTGCACTGGGCTAAATCCCACCCGCACTGGGCTAAATCCCACCCGCACTGGGCTAAATTCCAGCCGCACTCGGCTAAATCCCACCTGCACTGGGCTAAATCCCACCCACACTGGGCCAAATCCCACCCGCACTGGGCTAAATCCCACCCGCACTGGGCTAAATCCCACCTGCACTGGGCTAAATCCCAACCGCACTGGGCTAAATTCCACCTGCACTGGGCTAAATCCCACCTGCACTGGGCTAAATCCCACCCGCACTGGGCTAAATTCCACCCGCACTGGGCTAAATCCCACCCGCTCTGGGTTAAATGACACTCGCAATGGGCCAATTCCCACCTGCACTGGGCTAAATCCCACCCGCACTGGGCTAAATCCCACCCGCACTGGGCTAAATTCCACCTGCACTGGGCTAAATCCCACACGCACTGGGCTAAATCCCACACGCACTGGGCTAAATCCCACACGCACTGGGCTAAATTCCACCTGCACTGGGCTAAATCCCACCCGCACTGGGCTAAATACCACCTGCACTGGGCTAAATCCCACCCACACTGGGCTAAATTCCACCTGCACTGGGCTAAATCGCACACGCACTGGGCTAAATTCCACACGTACTGGGCTAAATCCCACCTGCACTGGGCTAAATCCCACACGCACTGGGCTAAATTCCACACGCACTGGGCTAAATCCCACCTGCACTGGGCTAAATCCCACCTGCACTGGGCTAAATCCCACCCACACTGGGCTAAATTCCACCTGCACTGGGCTAAATCCCACACGCACTGGGCTAAATCCCACACGCACTGGGCTAAATTCCACACGCACTGGGCTAAATCCCACCCACACTGGGCTAAATCCCACCCGCACTGGGCTAAATCCCACCTGCACTGGGCTAAATCCCGCCCACACTGGGCTAAATTCCACCTGCACTGGGCTAAATCCCACCTGCACTGGGCTAAATTCCACACGCACTGGGCTAAATCCCACACGCACTGGGCTAAATCCCACACGCACTGGGCTAAATTCCACCTGCACTGGGCTAAATCCCACCTGCACTGGGCTAAATCCCACACGCACTGGGCTAAATTCCACCTGCACTGGGCTAAATCCCACCCGCACTGGGCTAAATTCCACCTGCACTGGGCTAAATTCCACCTGCACTGGGCTAAATTCCACCCGCACTGGGCTAAATCCCACCCGCACTGGGCTAAATCCCACCTGCACTGGGCTAAATCCCACACGCACTGGGCTAAATTCCACCTGCACTGGGCTAAATCCCACCCGCACTGGGCTAAATTCCACCTGCACTGGGCTAAATTCCACCTGCACTGGGCTAAATTCCACCTGCACTGGGCTAAATCCCACCCGCACTGGGCTAAATCCCACCTGCACTGGGCTAAATCCCACCCGCACTGGGCTAAATCCCACCTGCACTGGGCTAAATTCCACCTGCACTGGGCTAAATCCCACCCGCACTGGGCTAAATCCCAACCGCACTGGGCTAAATTCCACCTGCACTGGGCTAAATCCCACCCGCACTGGGCTAAATCCTACCCGCACTGGGCTAAATCCCACCTGCACTGGGCTAAATCCCTCCCGCACTGGGCTAAATCCCACCTGCACTGGGCTAAATCCCACCCGCACTGGGCTAAATCCCACCTGCACTGGGCTAAATCCCACCCACACTGGGCTAAATTCCACCTGCACTGGGCTAAATCCCACACGCACTGGGCTAAATCCCACCTGCACTGGGCTAAATCCCACCTGCACTGGGCTAAATCCCACCCACACTGGGCTAAATTCCACCTGCACTGGGCTAAATCCCACACGCACTGGGCTAAATTCCACCTGCACTGGGCTAAATTCCACCTGCACTGGGCTAAATCCCACCCGCACTGGGCTAAATCCCACCTGCACTGGGCTAAATCCCACCCGCACTGGGCTAAATTCCACCTGCACTGGGCTAAATTCCACCTGCACTGGGCTAAATCCCACCCGCACTGGGCTAAATCCCAACCGCACTGGGCTAAATTCCACCCGCACTGGGCTAAATCCCACCTGCACTGGGCTAAATCCCACCCGCACTGGGCTAAATCCTACCCGCACTGGGCTAAATCCCACCTGCACTGGGCTAAATCCCTCCCGCACTGGGCTAAATCCCACCTGCACTGGGCTAAATCCCACCTGCACTGGGCTAAATCCCACCCGCACTGGGCTAAATCCCACCCACACTGGGCTAAATTCCACCTGCACTGGGCTAAATCTCACCTGCACTGGGCTAAATCCCACCTGCACTGGGCTAAATCCCACCTGCACTGGGCTAAATTCCACCTGCACTGGGCTAAATTCCACACGCACTGGGCTAAATTCCTCCTGCACTGGGCTAAATTCCACCCGCACTGGGCTAAATCCTACCCGCACTGGGCTAAATCCCACCTGCACTGGGCTAAATCCCTCCCGCACTGGGCTAAATCCCACCTGCACTGGGCTAAATCCCACCCGCACTGGGCTAAATCTCACCTGCACTGGGCTAAATCCCACCTGCACTGGGCTAAATCCCACCCGCACTGGGCTAAATCCCACCCGCACTGGGCTAAATTCCAGCCGCACCCGGCTAAATCCCACCTGCACTGGGCTAAATCCCACCCACACTGGGCCAAATCCCACCCGCACTGGGCTAAATCCCACCCCCACTGGGCTAAATCCCACCTGCACTGGGCTAAATCCCAACCGCACTGGGCTAAATTCCACCTGCACTGGGCTAAATCCCACCTGCACTGGGCTAAATCCCACCCGCACTGGGCTAAATTCCACCTGCACTGGGCTAAATCCCACACGCACTGGGCTAAATCCCACACGCACTGGGCTAAATCCCACACGCACTGGGCTAAATTCCACCTGCACTGGGCTAAATCCCACCCGCACTGGGCTAAATCCCACCTGCACTGGGCTAAATCCCACCCACACTGGGCTAAATTCCACCTGCACTGGGCTAAATCCCACACGCACTGGGCTAAATCCCACACGCACTGGGCTAAATCCCACCTGCACTGGGCTAAATCCCACACGCACTGGGCTAAATCCCACACGCACTGGGCTAAATCCCAACCGCACTGGGCTAAATTCCACCTGCACTGGGCTAAATCCCACCCGCACTGGGCTAAATCCCACCTGCACTGGGCTAAATCCCACCCACACTGGGCTAAATTCCACCTGCACTGGGCTAAATCGCACACGCACTGGGCTAAATTCCACACGCACTGGGCTAAATCCCACCTGCACTGGGCTAAATCCCACACGCACTGGGCTAAATTCCACACGCACTGGGCTAAATCCCACCTGCACTGGGCTAAATCCCACCCACACTGGGCTAAATTCCACCTGCACTGGGCTAAATCCCACCCGCACTGGGCTAAATCCCACCTGCACTGAGCTAAATCCCACCCACACTGGGCTAAATCCCACCTGCACTGGGCTAAATCCCACCCACACTGGGCTAAATTCCACCTGCACTGGGCTAAATCCCACACGCACTGGGCTAAATTCCACACGCACTGGGCTAAATCCCACACGCACTGGGCTAAATCCCACCCGCACTGGGCTAAATTCCACCTGCACTGGGCTAAATCCCACACGCACTGGGCTAAATCCCACCCACACTGGGCTAAATTCCACCTGCACTGGGCTAAATCCCACCCGCACTGGGCTAAATCCCACCTGCACTGGGCTAAATCCCACCCACACTGGGCTAAATTCCACCTGCACTGGGCTAAATCCCACCCGCACTGGGCTAAATCCCACCTGCACTGGGCTAAATCCCACCCACACTGGGCTAAATTCCACCTGCACTGGGCTAAATCCCACCCGCACTGGGCTAAATCCCACCTGCACTGGGCTAAATTCCACCCGCACTGGGCTAAATCCCACCTGCACTGGGCTAAATCCCACCCACACTGGGCTAAATCCCACACGCACTGGGCTAAATTCCACCTGCACTGGGCTAAATTCCACCTGCACTGGGCTAAATCCCACACGCACTGGGCTAAATTCCACCCACACTGGGTTAAATCCCACCCACAATGGGCCAAGTCCCACCCGCACTGGGCTAAATCGCAACCGCACTAGTCTAAATTCCACCCGCACTGGGCTAAATCCCTCACAGACTGGGCTAAATCCCACCCGCTCTGGGTTAAATGACACTCGCAATGGGCCAATTCCCACCTACACTGGGCTAAACCCTGCCCAGACTGGGCTAAATCCCACCCAGGTAAAAACAATGACCGCAGATGCTGGAAACCAGATTCTGGATCAGTGGTGCTGGAAGAGCACAGCAGTTCAGGCAGCATCCGAGGACAGGCAAAATCCGAGGACAGGCAAAATCGACGTTTCGGGCAAAAGCCCTTCCTCCTCTCTCTACAAGAATGTCAGGGAGTCTCTCTCCCACTGCAACTCCCAGGTACCCTCTCCTCCCTGACCTATCACCTTCATCCCCTCCCCCACTCACCCATTGTACTCTATGCTCCTTTCTCCCCACCCCCACCCTCCCCAGCTTATCTCTCCACGCTTCAGGCTCTCTGCCTTTATTCCTGATGAAGGGCTTTTGCCCGAAACGTCGATTTTGCCTGTCCTCGGATGCTGCCTGAACTGGTGTGCTCTTCCAGCACCACTAATCCTAAATCCCACCCAGACTGGGATAAATCCTGCCCAGACTGGGCTAAATCAGATTAAGCTAAATCCCACCCAGACTGGGCTAAATTCCACCCGCACTGGGCTAAATTCCACCCGCACTGGGCTAAATCCCGCACAGACTGGGCTAAGTCCCACGTGCTCTGGGCTAAATCCCGCCCAGAGTGGGCTAAATCCCACCCGCACTGGGCGAAATCCCACCCATACTGGGCTAAATTCCGCCCAGACTGGGCTAAATCCCACCCAGACTGGGATAAATCCCACCCAGACTGGGATAAATCCCGCCCAGACTGGGTCAGATCCCGCCCAGACTGGGCTAAATCCCACCCAGACTGGGATAAATCCCACCCAGATTGGGCCAAACCCCACCCGCTCGGCCAAATCCCACCTGCACTGGGCTAAATCCTGCCCAGACTGAGCAAAATCCACGGCCAGACTGGGCTAAATCCCACCAGACTGGGCTAAATCCCACCAGACTGGGCTAAATCCCACCTGCACAGGGCTAAATCCTTCCCGCACTGGGCTAAATCCCACCCGCACTGGGCTAAATCCCGCCCAGACTCAGCTAAGTCCCACCCGCACTGGGCTAAATTCCACCCGCACTGGGCTAAATCCCGCACAGACTGGGCTAAGTCCCACGTGCTCTGGGCTAAATCCCACCCATAGTGGGCTAAATCCCATCCGCACTGGACGAAATACCACCCAGACCGAGCTAAATCCCTCTTAGACTGAGCTAAATCCCACCCGCAATGGGCTAAATCCCACCCAGACTGTGCTAAATAACCACCCGCACTGGGTTAAATCCCATCCACTCTGGGCTACATCCCACCCAGACTGGGCTAAATCCAACCCTCACTGGGCTAAATCCCACACGCACTGGGCTAAATTCCACCCGCACTGGGCTAAATCCCACACGCTCTGGGCTAAATCCCACCCGCACTGGGCGAAACACAACCCACACTGGGCAAAACCCCGCACAGACTGGGCTAAGTCCCACCTGCTCTGGGCTAAATCCCACACAGACTGGGCTAAATTCCACCCAGATTGGGCTAAATTCCATCCGCACTGGGCTAAATTCCACCCACACTGGGCTAAATTCCATCCGCACTGGGCTAAATTCCACACAGACTGGGCTAAATTCCACCCACACTGGGCTAAATCCCACCTGCACTGGGCTAAATCCCGCCCAGACTGGGCTAACTCCCACCATGAATGGGCTAAGTCCCACCCGCACTGGGCTAAATCCCACTCAGACTGAGCTAAATCCCACCATGAATGGGCTAAGTCCCACCCGCACTGGGCTAAATCCCACCCAGACTGGGCTAAATCCCACCATGAATGGGCTAAGTCCCACCCGCACTGGGCTAAATCCCAATCAGACTGAGCTAAATCCCACCCATACTGGGCTAAATCCCACCCAGACTGGGCTAAATCCCACCCAGACTGGGCTAAATCCCACCCGCACTGGGCTAAATCCCACCCGTACTGGGCTAAATCCCACCCGTACTGGGCTAAATCCCACCCAGACTGGGCTAAATCCCACCTGCACTGGGCTAAATCCCACCAGACTGGGCTCAATCCCGCCTGTACTGGACTAAATCACACCCGCTCTGGGCTAAATCCCACCCAGACTGGGCTAAATCCCACCATGAATGGGCTAAGTCCCACCCGCACTGGGCTAAATCCCAATCAGACTGAGCTAAATCCCACCCATACTGGGCTAAATCCCACCCAGACTGGGCTAAATCCCACCCAGACTGGGCTAAATCCCACCCGCACTGGGCTAAATCCCACCCGTACTGGGCTAAATCCCACCCGTACTGGGCTAAATCCCACCCAGACTGGGCTAAATCCCACCTGCACTGGGCTAAATCCCACCAGACTGGGCTCAATCCCGCCTGTACTGGACTAAATCACACCCGCTCTGGGCTAAATCCCACCCGCACTGAGCTAAATCCCACCCGTACTGGGCTAAATCCCACCCAGACTGAGCTAAATCCCACCCAGACTGAGCTAAATGCCACCCAGATTGGGCTAAATCCCACCTGCACTGGGCTAAATTTCCCCCACACTGGGCTAAATCCCACCCAGACTGGACTAAGTCCCACTCGCTCTGGGCTAAATCCCACCCAGACTGGGCTAAGTCCCATCCGCACTGGGCTAAATCCCACCCAGACTGAGCTAAATCCCGCCCAGACTGGGCTAAGTCCCACTCGCTCTGGGCTAAATCCCACCCGCACTGGGCTAAATCCCACCCAGACTGGGCCAAATCCCACTCAGATTGGGCTAAATCCCATCCGCACCGGGCTAAATCCCACCCAGACTGATCAATATCCCACTCAGATTGGGCTAAATCCCATCCGCACCGGGCTAAATCCCACCCAGACTGATCAATATCCCACTCAGATTGGGCTAAATCCCATCCGCACCGGGCTAAATCCCACCCAGACTGATCAATATCCCACCCGCACTGGGCTAAATCCCACCTGGACTTGCCGTTAGCCACCATCTTTGTGTAAAACCTGTGGATGATGCATTCTGGTCTGACTTGTCTCGTATACCCCTGAACAGTGCTCCATATGTTAATTTCCAAATGTTCCCATAATCTTACTGTTCTTTCCCTCTGGGAGTTGAAAAATAGGGTGTGGTGCATTGGGCAATGTTTGAGACTCAAGGTAAGGGTGATGGGATGAGATATTTGATGATGTATCAGCTGACCTTGAGGTCACTGAATTTCTTCCATGTCCGTGGGCCTTACTCCTGACATTGGCCTCCACTGTCCTTTGACCATGTACCTGGAAGGCCATCTGCACCTTTGCAGATACAAGGCATCCTTTCTATTATCTAGCTCCTCCACTGAGACCTCCAGTGCTGTGTCTATAAACTGCAGAGACACAATCTCCCATATTGTACATTCCAGCCTCTGCAGTAGTTTGCTCCTACATTCTCCTACCCTTCACTGTTTCCCAGGTCCAATTCCCTTCCTGCACAGTGACAGCACCTGCCCTAGGACCAATCTACCCACCTTTCAATATGTGCAAATTAGCTTTAAACACAACAGACTAGCTTTATATGAAACAAAAACAGAAATTGCTGAGAAACTCAGCAGGTCTGGCAGCAGCTGTGGAGAGAGAAAGCAGAGTTAATGCTCTGATTCCTGTGGGTCTTTTTCAGAACTGTTTTGTTTTAGTGTTTTATTTCATTTTTATATGAGGCATGGTGTCTCAGTGGTTAGCACTGCTACTTCACAGCATTGGAGACCTGGGTTCAATCCCACCCTCGGGTGACTGTCTGTGTGGAGTTTGCACATTCCCTCCATGTCTGTGTGGGTTTTCTCTGAGTGCTCTAGTTTCCTCCCACAGTCCAAAGATGTGCAGGTTATGTGATTTGGGCATGGGAAATGCACCGAGGGGTGGATCTGGGCGAGATTCTCTTTGGACGGTCAATGCGGACTTGGGCTGAATGGCCTATTTTCACAGTGTAGGGATTCTGTGATGTTTGTAAGTTAGCATTTGTTGATCCCCTGAAGCCAATGAAGAGCCCGGTTAGTACTGGATTCAGATCGCAATCCGCAAGCAGTGCGATATTGGTAAGGAGAGGGTTCATAATATATTAGCGCTGTTTCTGAGTTTGTGTTCTAAAGTGGAAGAAGAATCTACAACTTTAAGTGGATTTTTTGTAATAAGAAGGAAATATCTGGTTTTTAGTTTCATTTTGGATTTATCATGTTCGTGACGTTGGGGTGCCTGGGCATTTGCTGTGATTACATGCATTTAGATTAAGCCTTAAGGTTAACAATTCAGTGCATTAGAAAACAAAGGGGAAGAAGCAAAAGCGAGAGTAATGTCCCAAAAGCAGACCAGTCTCCAAGTAGTCTGGGCTGAAAGGAAGTCCTGAGCAGCTTAAAAGTCAATAAGAGAAAGTCTCCAGAAAGCTATCCAAATGTCAGAGAAAAAGACATCACTCACATTTGTTGAAGGCATGTCTTTAAGGAGCACCAGATAATCAATAAGTGAGCTGAGTTAGCAGCTTGTTTAAGGGTCTCAAAAAGAAATACTAATGAAAGAAAATAGCACTGAGTGAATGAACAGAATTTCCTGAAAAGGAAACTGAGTCAGATGAATCATCTGATAAAGATGTAATGTAGAGATCAGGTGACATTCCACAGAAGTTTAAGTGTTTGTAAAGTTGTTGTTATGGGATAAACGGGAGAAAGTTTCTTTTGCTGATATTTGTAGTTAGACTATTTCGAACAGTTCTTGTATTGTGTACCACATTTTGAGATTTTAGTTTGTGTGGTAAACTTTTTTTTGTTAAAAGACAATCTGCAGCCTTTTGTGAATATGTTCAGTGGTTAATCACCACAGTAAAAAAGCAAAGTTAAAACTTAAGTTCAATTAAGTCAGGGATCTGTCCTGTCCAGTGTTACCACCAGTTTTGAGAAGATTTGTAGCTCAGATTGAGGTTCTGGATGTAGGTTTGCATGCTGAGCTGGAAGGTTCATTTCCAGATGTTTCATCATTACACTAGGTAACATCTTCAGTGGGTCTCCGGGCGAAGCACTGTTGATAATTCCTGCTTTCTATTTATATGTTTGGGTTTCTTTGGGTTGGCGATGTCATTTCCTGTGGTGATATTATTTCCTGTTCTTTCTCAGGGGGTGATAGATGGGGCCTAACTCAATGTGTTTGTTGATAGAGTTCCGGTTCGAATGCCATGCTTCTCGGAATTCTCGTGCATATCTTTGTTTGGCTTGTCCTAGGATGGATGTGTTGTCCCAGTCGAAGTGGTGTCCTTCCTCCTCTGTATGTGAGAATACTAGTGAGAGAGGGTCATGTCATTTTGTGGCTAATTAATGTTCATGTATCCTGGTGGCTAGTTTTCTGCCTGTTTGTCCAATGTAGTGTTTGTTACAGGCCTTGCACGGTATTTTGTAAATGACATTAGTTTTGCTCATTGTCTGCATGGGGCCTTTCAAGTTCATTAGCTGCTGTTTTAGTGTGTTGGTGGGTTTGTGGGCTACCATGATGCCAAGAGGTCTGAGTAGTCTGGCAGTCATTTCCGAGATATCTTTGATGTAGGGGAGAGTGGCTAGGGTTTCTGGATGCATTATGGCTGCTTGTTTGGATTTGTTGCTGAGAAATCTGTGGACTGTGTTCATTGGGTACCCATTCTTTTTGAATACACTGTATCGGTGATTTTCCTCCCCTCTTCGTAATTCCTCTGTGCTGATGCAACTTAGTTTGTGGGTGTTGGGATGATTGCTTCTGTAATTCAGTATTTGGTCTGTATGTGTTGTCTTCCTGTAGATGCTGGTTTGAAGTTCCCCATTGCCTGTACGCTCTACTGCGACATCTAGGACTGGCAGTTTGTTGTTTTCCTCCTCTTTAGTGAATTTTATGCCAGTAAGGATATTATAGGTAGAAAGCAGGAATTATCAACTGTGCTTTGCCCAGAGAACCACTGAAGATGTTATCTAGTATGGTGAAGAGACATCTGGAAATGCACCTTCCAGCTTAGCGAGCAAACCTACAGACCAGCTGGAATCCTATATTACAAATTAACACACTGTTTCATTATGCTTCCGAAGTCCACTGCCATTTTCAAGCATTATCAAGTTAAGCACATGTTGCTTTTCCACAGATTTCTTCACTCACTTACCAATGTTAAACTCGAACCATCAAGGACTAGGTTGCAGTAGATCAGGAAGAATGAACTCTTTCAGTGATCTTTCCTCATCCCACTAACTTTAAACAACTTCTGAAATTAATTAATAGAAGTGGAATGTAACACTCCTTCTCAGCTCCTCCGAGTTCAACAATTTGCATTTATACAGCTCCTGTGCTGGGGTTCTCGTGAGACTGCCCCAATATTTGAGCCAGGAGACCCAGGTTCAAGTGAACACTAACATCTCTAAGCAAGTTGATGGGCAAGTATTTACAATGCCTGTACTGGAAGGAAATATCTCAAGATTCTTAAAATCCCACAGAACTTTTGATGAGGGCAGAGCAGTAGATGTGGTCTATATGGACTTCAGTAAGGTGTTCGACAAGGTTCCCCATGGGAGACTGGTTAGCAAGGTTAGATCTCATGGGATAAAGGGAGAACTAGCCATTTGGATACAGAACTGGCTCAAAGGTAGAAGACAGAGGGTGGTGGTGGAGGGTTGTTTTTCAGACTGGAAGCCTGTGACCAGTGGAGTGCCACAACGATCGGTGCTGGGCCCTCTACTTTTTGTCATTTACATAAATGATTTGGAGGCGAGCATAAGAGGGACAGTTAGTAAGTTTGCAGATGACACCAAAATTGGAGGTGTAGTGGATAGCGAAGAGGGTTATCTCAGATTACAACAGGATCTTGACCAGATGGGACAATGGGCTGAGAAGTGGCAGATGGAGTTTAATTCAGACAAATGCGAGGTGCTGCATTTTGGGAAAGCAAATCTTAGCAGATTTACACTTAATGGTAAGGTCCTAGGGAGTGTTGCTGAACAAAGAGACCTTGGAGTGCAGGCTCATAGCTCCTTGAAAGTGGAGTCATAGGTAGATAGGATAGTGAAGAAGGCGTTTGGCATGCTTTCCTTTATTGGTCAGAGTATTGAGTACAGGAGTTGGGAGGTCATGTTGCGGCTGTACAGGACATTGGTTAGGCCACTGTTGGAATATTGCGTGCAATTCTGGTCTCCTTCCGATCAGAAAGATGTTGTGAAACTTGAAAGGGTTCAGAAAAGATTTACAAGGATGTTGCTAGGGTTGGAGGATCTGAGCTACAGGGAGAGGCTGAACAGGGTTGGGCTGTTTTCCCTGGAGCGTCGGAGGCTGAGGGGTGACCTTATAGAGGTTTACAAGATTATGAGGGGCATGGATAGGATAAATAGACAAAGTCTTTTCCCTGAGGTTAGGGAGTCCAGAACTAGAGGGCATGGGTTTAGAGTGAGAGGGGAAAGATATAAAAGAGACCTAAGGGGCAACTTTTTCACACAGAGGGTGGTGCGTGTATGGAATGAGCTGCCAGAGGATGTGGTGGAGGCTGGTACAATTGCAACATTTAAAAGGCATCTGGATGGGTATATGAATAGGGAGGGTTTGGAGGGATATGGGCCGGGCGCTGGCAGGTGGGACTAGATTGGGTTGGGATATCTGGTCGGCATGGACGCGTTGGACCGAAGGGTCTGTTTCCATGCTATACATCTCTATGAGTCTATGGCTCTATAACTGCTCAGGGAGATATTTGAGCAGGTGACCAAAAGCATAATCAAATAGTGGGTTTAATGGGCATCTTGAAAGGGAACGTGAGTTATGGAGGTTAAGGAAGGGATTTCGAAAGCATTAGCTGTTACATTTCCTTCAATTCATTAGTGATTGCATTTTAAACATCCCTCTCTCGATAATACAACACTTTTTTGATGTCAAATGAGGAGTGTCAAAGCTGCAATGGGAATATAAATGATTTCATTGTTTCTGTAATTCTTTTTTCTTTCAGATTTTTTTGCTGTCTTATTCCTAAATTGCCTTTGTCCTTTCCTTCTTTGAGAGAGGTGAGCCCATTGTCATATTGTTACTGTGAATTCAGCTGCTCAATCAAGACCCGAATGGTATCAGGTGACAGCTGGAACTGTCTTTGTTCATTTGCTTCTGTGTGGATGGAAATGAACAGAGCAATTCTCTCCGTGCCTGCGATTAGTGTGAGAGCTCTCTCTGACATGTCAGAGAGCAGCCATGCTCAGAATATAGCCACCTCGATCCATCAAACCAGCACAATATTACTGGTTCAGGTAGTTAGTCAGATATAAAAAAGCAAGCAATAGACTTTGATTTTTACAATGTGATTAAAAATGATGTTTTACGATTATATTGCTGGAGAAAAACTAACACATTTTCTCATAAATTTCTAACTTTGCAAAGTTGTAAGTCATAGAGCTCTACAGCACGGCAACTGGCCCTTCGATCCAACTCATCCATGCCGACCAGATATCCTAAACTAATCTGCCAGCACTTAGCCCATATCCCTCTAAACCCTTCCAAATCATATACCCATCCAGATGCCTTTTAAATGTTGGAATTGTACCAGCCTCCACCACTTCCTCTGTCGGCTCATTCCATTCATGCACCACCCTCTGGGTAAAATGGTTGCCTGTTAGGTCCCTTTTATATCTTTCCCTTCTAAACCTAAACCTATGCCCACTAGTTCTGGATTCCCCCTTCCCAGGAAAGAGACTTTGTCTATTTATCCTATCCATGCCCCTCATGATTTTATAAACGTCATAAAGTCACCCCTCAGCCTCTGACGCTCCAGGGAAAACAGCCTTAGCCTGTTCAGTCTCTCCCTATAGCTCAGATCCTCCATCCCTGGCAACATCCTTGTAAATCTTTTCTGAACCCTTTCAAGTTTCACAACATCTTTCCGATAGAAAGGAGAACAGAATTAAATGCAATATTCCAACAGTGGCCTACCAATGTCCTGTATAGCTGCAACATGATCTCCCAACTCCTGTACTCAATACTCTGACCAATAAAGGAAAGCATACCAAACACCTTCTTCACTATCCTATCTACCTGCGACTCCACTTTCAAGGAGGTATGAACCTGCACTCCAAGGTCTCTTTGTTCAGCAACACTCCCTAGGACCTTACCATTAAGTGTATAAGTCCTGCTAAGATGTGCTTTCCCAAAATGCAGCACCTCACATTTGTCTAAATTAAACTCCATCTGCCACTTCTCAGCCCATTGGCTCTTCTGAGCAAGGTCCTGTTGTAATCTGAGGTGACCTTCTTCACTGTCTACTACACCTCCAATTTTGGTGTCATCTGCAAACTTACTAACTATACCTCTTATGCTCACATCCAAATCATTTCTATAAATGATGAAAATTAGAGGACCCAGCACCGATCCTTGTGGCACTCCACTGGTCACAGGCCTCCAGTCTGAAAAACAACCCTCCACCATTACCCTCTATCTTCTATCTTTCGGATAGTTTTGTATCCAAATGGTTAGTTCTCCCTCTATTCCATAAGGTCTAACATTGCTAATCAGTTTCCGATGGGGAAACTTATCGAACGTCTTACTGAAGTCTATATACATCATGTCCACCACTCTGCCCTCATCAATCCTCTTTGTTACTTCTTCAAAAAATTCAATCAAGTTTGTGAGACATGATTTCCCACGCATAAAGCCATGTAGTCCAGAGAAGATTCACTAAGAGGGATTTTCTTATCGTCTCAGGTTGGGTAGATTGTATCTTTTCTCTTTGGGATATAGAAGAATGGGACGGTAACCTTATTGAATCATTCAAGATTCTTAGGAGACTTGACAGGGAGATGTAGCCTGGATGTTTGCCTTTGTGGGAGAGTCTCGGGTAATCTCAGAAAATTGGGTCATCTATTTAAGATGAGGAGTAATTTCTTCTTCCAGAAGATTGTGAATCTATGGAATACTTTATCCCAGAGGGCTGTAGAGGCTCAGTCATTAAGTGTGTTCAAGGCTGCAATCGATAGATGTTTTTAAACAGGAACAGACTCAATGGTTTATGGGGAAAACAGGAAAGTGGAGTTGAGGATTGTCAAATCAGCCACAATCTCACTGAATGACAGCTCATTCAATGGTCCGAATTGCCTAATTCTGCTCTTACATCAAGTGGTTTTATGGTCTTAATCCTACATTGGCTCCTGGGTGTTGAGTTTTGGTTTCTAGATCTGCTCTGACTCTGGTCCAGCTGGCATGGTGACAGAGTGATGCATGAAAAATGGATGCACATTTTCAATGTGATTGGACAGCAGTCACTCCTAACTGTGTTACACTTCACTGGGGTATTGCGCTGGAAATCTAGCCCTTCTATTCCCAGGGTAAAAAGAAATGTTAAAGATTTTAAAAACTTTGCAAAAATCCCCAATTTATCTCTACTGTAGAGCCATATTAAGAGAAAAAAAAACTATTGAGGTTTTTTGTAATTACCAAGAATTATGATTTGTTACAAGTAATTAGAGAGAATAACGTTGAGAGCTGACTTAATTGAGACACGTCAGATAATCAGAGGGTTAGACAGAGTTCCAGTGAGAGCCTTTTTCCTCAAATAGTGATGGCGAGCACGAGGGTACATAGCTTTAAATTGAGGGGTGATAGCTATAGGACAGATGTCAGAGGTAGTTTCTTTACTCAGAGAGTAGTAGGGACGTGGAACGCACTGCCTACAGCAGTCATAGACTCACAAACTTTAAGGCCATTTAAATGGTCATTGAATAAACATATGGACGATAATGGAATAGTGTAGGTTAGATGGGCTTCAGATTGGTTTCACAGGTTGGTGTAACATCGAGGGCTGAAGGGCCTGTACTGTACTGTAATGTCCCATGTTCTATGTTCTATTTTGCCTACAGGTAGACAATTATGAGCCATTATCATATAACTCGACTCGTTAAAACTCTAACTCCTCATAAAGCACAGCCTACACACACAAGGGTGTTATGGATGGTGGGAAAGACCAGGAGGGCAGATCAATGATTCCTCTTCACTGGGTTCACTGAGACGATTCTGCTGGTTCACTGCTCCTTGATCGTCCTTTTCCACATCTGTTCACTCACTTATAGGAGGCACAGGGTAGCTGGTTCACACTGATAACAGTGGACATGATTTTAAGATGAAAGGGAGGAGGTTGAGAGGGGATTTGAGGAAATGTCTTTTTACCCAGAGGGTGGTGGGATTTGGAATGCACTATCTGGAAGGGTGGTTGAGGCGGGAAACCCCACAGCCTTTGAAAAAGTACTCAGATGGGCCCCTGAAATGTCATAACATTTAAGAGTATGGTAAGAAAATGGAACTTGCATAGATTCGGTGCACTTTTGGCAGGAGAGACGTGATTGGCTCAAGGGCGTCTTCTGTATTATTCAATAAAATCTCTGACTTATTGGTTAAAAGACACAGGGGAAATAAACCAGTTCTCCAGAGGTATGATGGTTTGTCTTTTACAGCAGGAAAAAGGATAGCAAACTCCTTCCCAGAGGTCTGATGGCTTCTGACAAAACATTCACATCCACAAGCTGTTCAGCTCTCTGAGAACCAATCATATTCATTGTTAGCAGGTAGAAGGCCATTGTCATCAATAACTGGTCACCAGTCCACAGACCAATCACCTACTTGTTCATGATCTCTTTTTGTACACAGTCCCCACATTCCATCTCTTTTGCAACTAATCTGCTCCCACTGCTTGCACATGCAGCTGTGTAAACAATACTTGCAATGAGATTGGATAAGCAGGCTTTAAAACATGTCGTGCTCCCTCTATAATCCTTGCTTTTTAAAACAGTCTTTTTCTCATTGCAATCCTTATGAAAAATAAAAGCATGCAGTCTTCTTACGCATCATGGAGAAATGTGTAACAGGTTGGTGGGTGAGAGCTGCTTGTTGTTTTGCTTCTTCTGTCATCTGCAGGGTGCTCAGCCAGGCCGATAGATCATTCACAATTTGGCCAGCTCGCTCAGTCATGGTGCTGCTCTGCGAGTCTCAGTGATTTACATTGAAGACCCCACCCAGAGTACATTCTGTGCACCCATCACTCTCAGTTTGCTTCCCCAGTTGCTGCTGAGCGTGGAGAGACACTGATTCACCAGCCAAGGGGAGAGGGACATGATTATCAGCAGGACGTTTCCTTGCCCATGTTGGACCTTGTGCCATTTCATTGGGAGTCAATGTTAGGAACTCCAAATCTAACTTGCTCCTGACTGTACACCACAGTGTTGCCACCTGTGGGGGGACAGGACATCGTCTGTGATGGTGATGGGGAGATCTGGAAAAGTTAACTGAAGTGAAGAGTCGAGAAGCTGATGGGTGATATTGAACCAAGAGAAGAAAGTGAGGACTGCAGATGCTGGAGATCAGAGCTGAAAATGTGTTGCTGGAGAAGCGGAGCAGGTCAGGCAGCATCCAGGGAACAGGAGAATCCACGTTTCGGGCATAAGCCCTTCTTCAGGAAGCCCTTCCTGAAGAAGGGCTTATGCCCGAAACGTCGATTCTCCTGTTCCCTGGATGCTGCCTGACCCATTGAACCAAGAGAGCCAGGCTAATGTTTTGGAAATGCCATCACAGCAGGTGATGCATCTTAAAATGTAATTAATAATGTGGAGTTCGGGGGGCTCTTGTGGTGTCCCTCCCTCTGAACCAGGACTCCTGGGTTCAAGTCCCACTGGTTCCAGAGGTGTGTAACAACATCTCTGAACTGCTCGCTTAAAAATACCTGTTGTGGAATACTTTTACTTCTCTTTATTCATTCACAGGATGAGGGCATCGCTGTCCATCCCTAATTGCCCAGAAGACAGGTACGAGTTAATCACGTTGCTGTGGATCTGGAGTCACATGTAGGCCAGACCAGGTAAGGATGGCAGTTTCCTTCCTTAAGTGAATCCCATCAATACAAAACTGACAATGATTGATGTAAAAAACTCCCTCTGCTTCACTTTCAGGAGGGAACCCGGCTGATCATACCCCCAGCCTTGCCCCGCAACAACATTGCTGCCCCTTGAAATGGCCACTCTGATGTAGGATGGGCAAGGAATACTGACCTTGTCAGTGATGTCCACATCCCCTGAAAGACGCTGTTCCTTGACCTGATTGTGGAACGAGTTCTCCTAACGCTGGCAGAAGTCACCAGCTGTTACACAGAGTGCTTCAGTCGGAGTATTTAGTACGTCAGAGTTTATACATTTTATCAATTGGTTTATGGAAGGAGACTTTGACCCAGTGACCACTGAGGAACTCAGGATGGTGGGTGGCTTGGAGGGGAACCTACAGGGGATGGTGTTCCCATCTATCTACTGCCCTGATCCTTCCAGGTGGATGTGGTTGTGTGTTTGGAAGGTGCTGTCTGAGGAGCCTTGGTGAATGTCTGCGGTGCATCTTGGAGATAGAACACCCACAGCTGCCACTGAACATTGGTGTGTACAGGGAGTGGATGCTTGTGGTATTGAACAAGCAGACTGCTTTGTCCTGGGTGATGTTGAGGTTTGCTGTAGAACAGTAATGACTGTACTTTGAAAACTAATCCTCACTCCTTTGTGAGGTACTTTGGGACACACTGAAATGATGAATGACGACATAAACATCCAAGTTCTGGAAGGAGAGTCTGCCATTCCAAACCTGTTAATTAAATATGGAAAGCATCAAAGCCAAACCTGCCCCTCACTTCAATGCAAACAGCATCTCAGGACCTTGGCTGATTCCCCCACTCCCAGTACAACGGGGAACTCTCGTGCCCAATTGCTGCTCTTCTATGGAATTAACTCGCTTCGTTCATTTATGTGTCCGACTGAGAGAATTGTCTCAGGCTTCATGTTAGATGAGTCGAGCTTTTATGAGAATGAACCACAGATAATTGCTCAGGGCGGAGACCAATTACTGGCAGTGAGGAACTTTAACAGGATGATATTTTTCCAACCAGGAGTTAACTCTACAATTCTCACTCTGCAAACATCTGACAGTGATTAATCTGTAATTGGGTGTTCATGGATTGTGTGATGATTGAGACGGAAGGATTGCACTGCCTTGCTTTCATCGCAATACACCAGGGGTCATGACATCTATTTAATTGTTTGACATAGTTTTTAAAATAGCCAATTATCTGCTTTCTCTATATCAGACTTCAGATAAAAAGACTTATCAAACAGGTTACTGCAGTAAACACAAATTACTGATTAAATACAAAAAAAACATTCCACAAAGGTGCAGGTTTGAGTAACACACAGTTTGTAATATGAACATATAAATGGTTATATCTCTCATATACACATTATTAAAGGATTGGACACTCTGGAGGCAGGAAGCATGTTTCCGCTGATGGGTGAGTCCTGAACCAGAGGACACAGTTTAAAAATAAGGGGGAGGCCACTTAGAACAGAGTTGAAGAGAAACTTCTTCACCCAGAGAGTGGTGGGTGTATGGAAGGCTCTGTCCCAGAGGGCAGTGGAGGCCAAGTCTCTGGATACATTCAAGAAAGAGTTGGATAGAGCTCTTAAGGATAGTGGAATCAAGGGTTATGGGGATAAGGCAGGAACAGGATACTGATTATGGATAATCAGCCATGATCATAATGAATGGTGGTGCAGGCTCGAAGGGCCGAGTGGCCTACTCCTGCACCTATTGTCTGTTAACACATGAACTGTACACCCACAGATACACACACACATACATACACACACATATGTAGACAAATACACTGACATAGACTCATACATGCACACACAAACATGCACACACAATACATACATGCACACAAACACAAATGTGGCTCAACACCGCCAGCCAATGATAATGTCACTGGATTAGTAATCTAGAACCGCAGGATAATGATCTGGTGAGCAAGACTTTGAAACACATGACTACAGATGGTGAAATTTGAATTCATTTAGGGACAGTATTGTTGAACAAAGAGACCTTAGAGTGTAGGTTCATAGCTCCTTGAAAGTGGAGTCTCAGGTAGACAGGATAGTGAAGAAGGCGTTTGGTATGCTTTCCTTTATTGGTCAGTGCACTGAGTACAGGAGTTGGGAGGTCATGTTGCGGCTGTACAGGACATTGGTTAGGCCACTGTTGGAATATTGTGTACAATTCTGGTCTCCTTCCTATCGGAAAGATGTTGTGAAACTTGAAAGGGTTCAGAAAAGATTTACAAGGATGTTGCCAGGGTTGGAGGGCTTGAGTTACAGAGGGGCAGAACAGGCTGGGGTATTTTCCCTGTAGCGTCGGATGCTGAGGGGTGACCTTATAGTGGTTTATAAAATCATGAGGGGTCCAGAACTAGAGGGCATAGGTTTAGGGTGAGAGGGTAAAGGTTTAAATGGGACTAAAGGGGCAGCTTTTTCATGCAGAGAGTGGTGTGTGTTTGGAATGAGCTGCCAGAGGAAGTGGTGGAGGCTGGTACAATTACAGCATTTAAAAGGCATCAGGATGGGTATATGAATAGGAAGGGTTTAGAGGGATATGGGCCAAGTGCTGGCAAATGGGACTGGATTAATTTAGGATATCTGGTCAGCATGGATGAGTTGGATCGAAGGGTCTGTTTCAGTGCTGTACATCTCTAGGCCTCGATGACTCTAATCCAGAAAAGTTTGCTTCATTGCAACTCTGAAACTACTTTTGATTGTCGTTAAAAATACATCTGGTTCACCAACATTCCTTTGGGAAGGAAATCTACCATCCTGCCCTGGGCTGGTTTATAATGTGCCTCCTAACCCACATTAACATTGTTGACTCAATCCTACCCTCCGGACTGGGCCCAACAAACCACACAGTTCCATCAAACTCAAAAAAAAGCCTGAAACAAGGCATTAAACTGGATAGGCCATCCACCATTGTGGAAGACACTGGAAATGACACCAGCAAACACAACCCTGACGACCCTACAAATGTGTCCTGACTAACATGTGGGGGGTGGTCCCAACACTGGGAGAGCTGTCTCACAAATTATTCAAGGTTCAGTCTGATACAGTCATACTCACTGAATCTACCTTATAATGTTCCAGACACCACCATTACCATCTCTGGATGTGTCCAGTCCCACTGACAGGATGGACCCAGGAGAGGTGGTGGCACAGTGGGATACAGTCAGGAGGGAGTTGTCCTGGGAGTCCTCAACACTGACTCTGGACCCCATGAAGCCTCAGGGCTTTAGGTTAAACATGGGCAAGGAAACCTCCTGCTGATTACCACGTACCGTCCTCCCTCACCTGGTGAATCCATACTCCTCCATGTTAAACAATACTTGGTGGAAGCGCTGAGGGTGGCAGGGGCACAGAGTGTTCTCTGGGTGGGGGATTTAATGTCCCATCACCAAGAGTGGCTCGGCAGCAGCATTACTGATCGAGCTGGTCGGGTCCTAAAGGACATCGCTGCTGGACTGAGTCAGCGGCAGGTGGAGAGGGAAAAACCTGACCTCATCCTTACCAACCTGCCAGCTGCAGATGTACCTGTCCATGAC
Organism: Chiloscyllium plagiosum; assembly: GCF_037043375.1. NCBI lineage: Eukaryota > Metazoa > Chordata > Chondrichthyes > Orectolobiformes > Hemiscylliidae > Chiloscyllium > Chiloscyllium plagiosum. Next base: position 4,826,092 of record NW_028270149.1, on the reverse strand, counting down.
AGTATCGGTTAGAGTGACCACCGCACAGTCCCTATGGAGATAATGTCCCACCTTCACATTGAGAATACCCTCCATTGTGTTGTGTGACACTATCACCGTGCTAAATGGGACAGAGTTCAAACAGAGCTGAAAATGTGTTGCTGGAAAAGCGCAGCAGGTCAGGCAGCATCCAAGGAGCAGGAGAATCGATGTTCCGGGCATGAGCTTTCTTCTACTGCTCTTTGGATGCTGTCTGACCTGCTACGCTTTTCCAGCAACACATTTTCAGCTCTGATTTCCAGCATCTGCAGTCCTCACTTTCTCCCAGAATTCAAACAGATCTAGCAACTCAAGACTGGCCATCCATGAGGTGCTGTGGGCCATCAACAGCAGCAGAACTGTGCCCCAGCACAATCTGTCACTTCATGGCCTGGTGTATCCCCCACTCAACCATTACCATCAGGCCAGGGGATCAACCCTGGTTCAATGGAGAGTGCACGAGGGCACGCCAGCAGCAGCACCAGGTATAACTGAAGATGAGGTGTCAACCTGGTGAAGCCACCAAACAGGACTAGTTACACACCAAACAGTGCAAGCAGCAAGTGATAGGCAGAGCTAAGTGATCCCACAGCTAACTGATCAGATCTAAGCTCTGCAGTCCTGCCATATCCAGTTGTGAATGGTGGGAGATAATTAAACAACTCACTGGGGGAAGGAGGCTCCAAATGATGGGAAGCCACTGCCTCAGAGGAGAAGATAAAGCTGATGCAGTTACAGCCATTTTTAACCAGACGTGTCGAAAGAATGATCCATCTTGGCCTCCTTCTGAGGACCCCCACATCACAGATATCACTCTCCAAGGGGAAAGTGAGGACTGCAGCTGCTGGAGATCAGAGTTGAGAATGTGGTGCTGGAAAAGCACAGTAGGTTAGGAAGCATCTTGAATTGATGTTTCAAGCATAAGCCCTTCATCAGGAATCGGGGGGGAGGGGAATGGACCTAGGGCATTGAGAGAAAAATGGGAAGGGGGTGGGACTGGGGGGAAAGTAGCTGAGAATGTGACAGGTAGCTGGAGGCAGGGCAGGAGGTATAGGTGAGAGAGGGGTGAATAGATGAGAAGGAAGATGGACAGGTCAAGAGGGTGGTGCCAAGTTGGAAGGTTTGATCTGGGATAAGGAGAGGGAGGGTAAATGAGGAAACAGGTGAAATCCACATTGATTCCCTGTGGTTGCAGGGTCGCAAGGTGGAAGATGAGGAGTTCTTCCTCCAGGCACCGGGTGGTTAGGATTTGAAGGAGGCCCAGGAGCTGCATGTCCATGGGTGAGTGGGAGGGGGAGTCAAAGTGTTTGGCCATGGGGCAGCGGGGTTGTTTTGTGTGGGTGTCCCAGAGAGGTTCCCTGTAATATTCTGCATGTAGGCGCCCTGTCTCCCCATTGTAGAGGAGTCCACATTGGGAGCAACAGATACAGTAAATGATGTGTGGAAATGCAGGTAAAACTTTGATGGATATGGAAGGCTCTTTTGGGGCCTTGGATGGAGGTGAGGGAGGAGGTGTGGGTGCAGGGTTTGCAATTCCTGTGGTGGGAGGGGAATGTGCCAGGAGGGAAGGGTGGGTTGGTGTGGGGGGGGGGGGGGTGGGTGGCCTTGGACCTAACAAGGGAGTCATGGAGGGAATGGTCCTTATGGAACACTGATAGTGGAGGGGAGGGAAATATATCCCTGGTGATGGGGTCTGTTTGTAGGTGGCAAAAATGGTGGAGGTTGGTGGGGTGGAAGGTGAGGACCAGGGGTTTCTGTGTTTGTCGTGGTTGGAGGGGTGGGGTTCAAGGGCGGAGGTGCAGAAGTGGATGAGATGTGCTGGAGGGCATCATCGAACATGTGGGAGGGTAATTTGCGGTCTTTGAAGAAAGAGGCTACCTGGGATGTTCTGTGGTGGAACTGGCCTCCTGGGGGCAGATGTGGTGGAGGCGGAAGAATTGAGAATAAGGGATGGAGGAAGTGGGAGGATTCAAAGGAGAAATTGTTGAGAGTGAGAAACAGTTCAGACAAACTCATAAAAGTGTCAATGGAAGGGTACGAGTGGGACGTTGGGAGAGGAAGAAACGGAAGACTTGGAGGCCTTCATCATGGCAAATGGAAGTGTAGAAGGACTGGATGTCCATTGTGAAGATGAGGCATTGAGGGCCAAGGAAATGAAACTCTTGGAGGTGATGCAGGGTGTGGGTGTTGGCCCGAACTGAGGCAGGGTGTTCGTAGATCAGGGGATAGGATGGTGTCAAGGTCGGTGGAGATGTGTTCTGTGGGACAAGAGCAGGCCAAGACCCACCGACTCCCACAGTGGCCTGGACTACACCCTCTCCCACTCTTCCTCCTGTAAAAATGCTATCCATTATTCCCAATTCCTCCACCTCTGCCACATCTGCTCCCAGGAGGATCAGTTCCACCACAGAACACACCTTCTTCAGAGACCGCAATTCCACCTCCCACTTGGTTGATGATACCCTCCAGTGTATCTCATCCACTTCCCACACCTCCTCCCTCGAATCCCTACCCTCCAACCACAACAAGGACAGAAAGCCCCAGTCCTCACCTTCCACCCTAACAACCTCTGGATACATTGCATCATCCACCACCATTTTCGCCAGCGATAAACGGACCCCACCACCAGAGATATATTTCCCTCCCCTCCCCACCCCGATCTACGTTCCGTAAAAACCATTCCTTCCGGACTCCTTCGTCAGGACCACGCGTCCCCTCCCACCAAACCACCCTCCCCTCCTGGCACCCTCCCCTGCCACCGCAAGAATTACAAAACCTGCACCCACACCTCCCCCCTCACCTCCAGCTAAGGCCCCAAAGGAGCCTTCCACATCCATCAATGTTTCACCTGCCCATCCACACATGGCCTTTATTGTATCCGTTGCTCCCGATGCGGTCTCCTCTACATTGAGGAGACTGGATGCCTACTCGCAGGGCACTTCAGGGAACATCTCCAATCAAACCCACCACCCCGTGGCCGAACACCTCAACTCCACCTCCCCCTCTGCCAAGGACATGCAGGTCTTGGGCCTTCTCGATTACCAAACCTTAACCACCCAACGCCTGGAGGAAGAACGCCTCATTTCCACCTTGGGCCCCTCCAACCACACGGGATCAATGTGGGTTTCACCTTCACCCCCAACTTCATCTACCTATTGCATCCTCAGCTACCACCCCCCAGCCAGCCCCAAACCTCTCCTATTTATCTCTCAGCCTCCTTGGGCCACCCACTCATTCCTGACAAAGAGTTTATGCTTGAAACGTTGATTCTCCTGCTCCGAAAATATCTTAGCCACTTCCTGGTAGAATTCAGCCTATTGTCTTCCAATTATAGAGTCATACAGATGTACAACATGGAAACAGACCCTTCAGTCCAACTTGTCCATGCCGACCAGATATCCCAACCCAATCTCGTTCCACCTGCCAGCACCCAGCCCATATCTCTCCAAACCATCCAGATGCCTTTTATGCACATACCACCCTCTGTGTGAAAAAGTTGCCCTTATGTCTCTTTTATATCTTTCCCCTCTCACCCTAAACCTATGCCCTCTCGTTCTGGACTCCCCAACTCCAGGAAAAAGACTGTATATTTATCTGATCCATGTCCCTCATAATTTTGTAAACTTCGACAAGGTCACCCCTCAGCCTCCGCTGCTCCAGGGAAAAACAGCCCCAGCCTGTTCAACCTCTCCCTGTAGCTCAAATCCTCCAACGCTGGCAACATCCTTGTAAATCTTTTCTGAACCATTTCAAGTTTCACAACAACTTTCCGATAGGAAGGAGACCAGAATTGCACGCAATATTCCAACAGTAGCCTAACCAATGTCCTGTACAGACACAACATGACCTCCCAACTCCTGTACTCAATACTCTGACCAATAAAGGAAAGCATACCAAACGCCTTCTTCACTATCATATCCACCTGCGATTCCACTTTCAAGGAGCTATGAACGTGCACTCCGAGGTCTCTTTGTTCAGCAACACTCCCCAGGACCTTACCATTAAAGTATAAATCCTGCATTCTCTGCATTCTCATTTCTATGGCAGGCCATAAGGCCTTAGAGGGGAGGAAGAGAGGATTCGTGTTGATGAGACCAAGAATAAGAGTTCCATTCTGTTCACAGGTAAGAAAAGACTGTTCTCCTCAAAGTGGAGAAGGTGAGGCAGGATGTGTTCAGTCCTGAACAGAACTGGTTTCAGTGAGAAGAGGAAGTGGAACCAGATGTGGACAGATTTCAATCAACCAGTGGAAAAAAACTGCAGAGAACTCTATGTTGCACAGAATATTACTGGATCCACAGTGTACTTTCTGAAGAAGTGGATGGAGCAGAACACCAAACGTTACTGACAAAGAAAATATGTATGAGTTATTGGGAAAGAGCAGGCGAGTGGGAGTAATAGGGAAGCTGTACAAAGAGCTGTCCGTGGCACAATGGGCTGCAGGACCTCCCACTCAGCTTCCGGATTCTGTATCTCAAATTGTAGGACTCACAGAAAGACAAACTGGTGCATGATGGGACTTGGTCAGTCTGCCATGTCTGACGCCTGTCAGGATCAAGAGGTAATCTCGGCTGGTTGGTTGCTTTTTTTTCACAGAACAACATTCATATTTACGAGAAAATATTGTTTAGAAAGAAACCACAGTCTGAGATGTTTAGATGGGTATCAGTGGTGGTTTAAGGGTTAACATTCTCACCCACGACAGAGAGAAAGTTGACAGCCTTTCCAAAGACCTCAGCACAGAATCCAGATCATCCCTTCCAATGCAGTACTGAGGGAGTGCTGCACTGTCAGGGGGCCAGTGCTGAGGGAGTGCTGCACTGTCAGGGGGCCAGTGCTGAGGGAGTGCCGCACTGTCAGGGAGCCAGTGCTGAGGGAGTGCCACACTGTCAGAGGGGCAGTACTGAGGGAGTACTGCACTGTCGGAGGGTCAGTGCTGAGGGAGTGCCGCACTGTCGGAGGGTTAGTGCTGAGGGAGTGCCGCACTGTCGGAGGGTCTGTGCTGAGGTAGTGCCACACTGCCAGAGGGTCAGTACTGAGGGAGTGCCGCACTGTCAGGGGGCCAGTGCTGAGGGAGTGCTGCACTGCCAGACGGTTGGTGTTGAGGGAGTGCCACACTGTCAGATGTTCAGTGCTGAGGGAGTGACGCACTGTCAGAGGGTCAATGCTGAGGGAGTGCCGCACTGCCAGAGGGTCAGTACTCAGGGAGTGCTGCAATGTCAGGGGGTCAGTGCTGAGGGAGTGCCACACTATTGGAGGGTCAGTGCTGAGAGAGTGCCACACTGTCGGAGGGTCAGTGCTGAGAGAGTGCCACACTGTCGGAGGGTCAGTGCTGAGGGAGTGCCGCACTGTCAGATGTTCAGTACTGAGGGAGTACTGCACTGTCAGGGAGCCAGTGCTGAGGGAGTGCCGCACTGTCAGTGGGTCAGTGCTGAGGGAGTGCTGCACTATTGGAGGGTCAGTGCTGAGAGAGTGCCACACTGTCGGAGGGTCAGTGCTGAGGGAGTGCCGCACTACCAGAGGGTCAGTATTGTGGGGGTGCTGCACTGTCGGCGGCTCAGTGCCAAGGGAGTGCCGGACTGTTATATAGTCAGTGCTGAGGAGTTCCACACTATCAATGGGTCAGTGCTGAGGGAGTGCAGCACTGTCAGAGGGTCAGTGCTGAGAGCGTGCTGCACTGTCAGGGGGCCAGTGCTGAGGGAGTGCCGCACTTTCAGGGGGCCAGGGCTGAGGGAGTGCCGCACTGTCAGAGGGGCAGTACTGAGGGAGTACTGCACTGTCAGAGGGTCAGTGCTGAGAGCGTGCCGCACTGTTGGAGGGTCAGTGCTGAGGGAGTGCCGCACTGTCGGAGGGTCAGTGCTGAGGGAGTGCTGCACTGTCGGAGGGTCTGTGCTGAGGTAGTGCCACACTGCCAGAGGGTCAGTGCTGAGGGAGTGCTGCACTTTCAGGGGGCCAGTGCTGAGGGAGAGCCGTACTGTCGGAGGGTCAGTGCTGAGGGAGTGCCGCACTGTCAGGGGGCCAGTGCTGAGGGAGTGCCGCACTGTCAGAGGGTCAATGCTGAGGGAGTGCCGCACTGCCAGAGGGGCAGTACTGAGGGAGTACTGCACTGTCAGAGGGTCAGTGCTGAGGGAGTGCCGCACTGTCAGTGGGGCGGTGCTGAGGGAGTGCCGCACTGTCGGAGGGTCAGTGCTGAGGGAGTGCCGCACTGTCGGAGGGTCAGTGCTGAGGGAGTGCCGCATTACCAGAGGGTCAGTATTGTGGGGGTGCTGCACTGTCGGCGGCTCAGTGCCAAGGGAGTGCCGGACTGTCATATAGTCAGTGCTGAGGGAGTTCCACACTATCAATGGGTCAGTGCTGAGGGAGTGCAGCACTGTCAGAGGGTCAGTGCTAAGAGCGTGCTGCACTGTCAGAGAGTCAGTGCTGAGGGAGTGCCGCATGATTGGAGAGTCAGTGCTGAGAGCGTGCTGCACTGTCGGAGGGTCAGTGCTGAGGGAGTGTCGCACTGTCAGAGGGTCAGTACTGTGGGGGTGCTGCACTGTCAGAGAGTCATTGCTGAGGGAGTTCCGCACTGTCAGTTGGTCGGTGCTGAGGGGCTGCTGCACTGTCAGTGGGTACTTTTTTTCAAGTGGGATGTTCCACCAAAGCCCTGCCTGCCCATGCAGGATGGTGTGCAAGGCCCCATTGCAACATCACAAAATAAAATATGTGAACTATCCAATTCTGCTGGTCAATGCTTGTCCCTCAACCAATGACTTAAGAAAACCCCGATGATCTGGGCTTTATTGTTGACTTGCTCGTTTTCCTTTGCTCTGCTTTAATATCCGTACGTTCCAATCCCAACCAGTTGGCGAGTGTGTTGTGGTGTGGGCTTATTCCCGTTTCTGAGAGTTTGGGTTCAAAGCGTTATTGTCCAGGAGAAGGCAATGTCAGGAATTGTGCTCAGGCTTTGTCTTCTGGGGAATCGCGAGAGGTTGGTCAGGACAAGGCCTGCAAACACTCCGAGTGAAATCGCGGAGCCTTCAGTTTCCCTCTGCTCGCCTGCTGCTGCATTGTGTCCTGAATGAGGACTGGGCCAAAGCATCCAATGAAGGTGATGACACTTTATAGTTCGCTGTTGGTGAGATCTAACAGTGTTCCATTGGTGCAGCTAGCTCCCGCAGCTGGAGTCATAACTGCATTGGAATAATCAGATGAAATATGATATGAAGTCACATTTTACATACAAGTTATTAACAGTGCTGATCAGGCATTGGCTGACTGATCTGAAAGTATCTTTTCTGTTAAGGTCCCTTAGCCAGGCCTATTGCCCAAATCCCTAAACAGGCAACCCATTTGGTGCCAGGATATTGATGATAGTTCTGCACAGCGTATTCTTGAAGGGGTGTTCCTTTTGTAAAGAAATCCAAAGATGTGCAGGATAGGTGAATTGGCCATGCTAAACTGCTCACAGTGTTCAGGGATGTATAGGTGAGCTGCATTAGCCAGGGTTAAACGTAGAGTAACAGGGTAGGGAAATGGGTCTGGGTGGGTTACTTTTCAGAGGGTGGGTGTGGACTTGTTGGGCCGAATGGCCTACTTCCACACTGCAGGGTTTATATGGTTTCTTTGAAATCTGACTTGTCCAACTACTGTCCCTTGGGACAGGCAAAGTGGGAAGTTGAGTAGCATCCAAGGAGCAGGAGAATCAACATTTCGAGCATAAACCCTTCATCAGGAATGAGGCTTGTGGGCCAAGGGGACTGACAGATCAGTGGGAGAGGGGTAGGGCTGGGGAGAGGGTAGCTGAGAGTGTAATGGGGTAGATGAAGGTGGGGGTGAAGGTGATCGTTTGGAGCAGAGGGTGGAATGGATAGGTGGGAAGGAAAATGGACACGTAGGGCAGGTCAAGAGGGCAAAGCCAAGTTGGAAGTTTGGAAGTGGGAATTGGTGGAGGTGGGGGGGAAATGAGGAATCTGGTGAAATTGTCATTGATCCCGTGTGGTTGGAGGGTCCCAAGGCGGAAGATGAGGCGTTCTTCCTCCAGGCATCAGGTGACTCGAGTTTGGAAATGGAGGAGGCCGAGGACTTGCATGTCATTGGTGGGGTGGGAGGCGGAGTTGACGTGTTTGGCCACAGGGTGGTGGGGTTGTTTAGTGCATGTGTCCTAGTGATGTTCCCTGAAATGTTCCGCAAGTTGGCGTCCTGTCTCCCCAGTGTAGAGGAGACCACATCGAGAGCAACAGATACAGTCGATGACATGTGTGGAAGTGCAGATAAATCTCTGTTGGATGTGGGAGGCTCCTTTGGGGTTTTGGATAGAGGTGAGGGGGGAGGTGTGGGCGCAGATTTTACAATTCCTGCAGTGACGGGGAAGGTGCTGGGAGTGGGAGGGTGGGTTGGTGGGGGGTGGTTGTGGATCTGATAAGGGCGTCGCGAAGAGAACGGTCTCTCCTGTACTCGGATCGGGGTAGGGAGGGAAATATATCTCTGGTGGTGGAAATGGCTGAGGATGATGCGAGGTATCTGGAGGATGGTGAGGTGGAAGGTGAAACCTGCACCCACACCTCTCCCCTCACCTCCGTCCAAGGCCCCAGTGGAGCCTTCCCCATCCGACAGAGATTCCCCCGTGCTTCCACACATGTCATCTACTGCGTCCGTTGCTCCCGATGTAGTCTCCTCTACATTGGGGAGAAAGGACACCTACTTGTGGAATGTTTCAGAGAACATCTCTGGGACACCCGTACCAACCAACCCAACCTCCCCGTGTTTGAACACCTTAACTCCCCCTCCCATCACCAAACCCTTACCACCTGACGCCTGGAGGAAGAACGCCTCATCTTCCGCCTCGGAACCCTCCAACCACATGGGATCAATGTGGATTTCACCAGTTCCCTCATTTCCCGTCCCCCCACCTTATACCAGATCCAACCTTCCAACTCAATACCACCCTCACGACCTCTCCTTCCTGTCCAGCTTCCTTCCCACCTATCCGCTCCACCCTCCTCTCCGACCAATACTTCACCCCCATCTCCATCTACCTAACACCTTCTCAGGTACCTTGCCCCCAGCCCCACCACCCCCTCCCATTTGTTTCTCAGTCCCCCGGCCCACAAGCCGAATTTCTGATGAAGACCATATACTCAAAATGTCGATTCTCCTGCTCCTCGGATTCTCCTGACCTGCTGTGCTTTTCCAGCGCCACACTTTTCAACTCTGATCTCCAGCATCTGCAGCCCTCACTTTCTCCTAATGTGGGATATTGAGGTTGTAATCTGTGTCCTCATCGGCAGTTCTGTTGAGGGTGCCCCTGCAGGAACTGAACAAGGCAGTAAGAACATCTGGATTGATCTCCAGCAATGGGCTCCTCACTGTCCTTACCATACACCCTGCCTCACCTCAGGACTGAGGGGAGACAGACTAATGTGTGACATGTTGAAACCCAGTATCTTTGCAAACACTACAATCATTCATTTCATTTATTACTGGGGGCTATTGTGAGAATCAGCAATATTGGGAAGAGTGTGGGTTAGAACCATCTCCCAGGGAGCTCTCACAACCGTCCCAGTGATCAGTGATGTCGACATTTTGGTCTCAAAGCATCTGGAGAAGGATGAGGGAAGAATGACCTTCCTACATGGAACAATGCAGGCCCGAGTGCCTGTCACAAAACCTGACAGGAACAAGAGGGTGGTGCACAATTAACACCACATCGAGTTTTTGCTGCATAATGTTTCATGATTGATTTCCTGAAATCTGAATTCACAGCAGTTTGGTCTGCTCATTCCAGAGTTTGACCGAGTGAGTGATTAATCGAAGAGACCAATAATGATTCTGTCCCAGCTGGGTTTGTGTTGTAAGTTTCTATGGCAACACAGCTCAAAAGCACAGATCAAGTCAATAATAAAGCTGTGGGACTGTTGAACCTGCGCTCAACACACTGTGGGTGAAGTGATGTGAAGGCCAGCTCAGGAAGGAGGAAGAGAAGGAACAGGGGGGAACATATACACCAAGTGAAACAATAGAATGAGAGGGACTAACAAGTGCATTTTCACTTCAGTGCAAGGGAACTATCCCACTGCAGGATGGACCCCATTCCCTTACAGTGCACTCACTTCAGGCATAACATCACTGAAGTTTAGATCAGAGTGGTATTGGAAAAGCACAGCAGGTCAGGCAGCATCCGAGGAGCAGGAGAATCGAGGTTTCAGGCAAAAGCCCGTCATCAGGAATAGAGGCAGGGAGCCTCCAGGGTGGAGAGATAAATGGGAGGGGGGTGGGGGGAAGGTAGCAAAGAGTACAATAGGTGAATGGGGGTGGGGATGGAGGTGATAGGTCAGAGGGAAGGGTGGAGCAGATAGGTGGGAAGGGAGATTGGCGGGTAGGACAGGTCACGGGGACAGTACTGAGCTGGAAGGTTAGAACTGGGATAAAGTGGGGGAAGGAGAAATGAGGAAACTGGTGAAGTCCACATTGATGTCCTGGGGTTGAAGTGTTCTGAGGCGGAAGATGAGGTGTTCACGAGTGATTAATATCACTAAAGTCCAGCTTACACCATTCAACGAATGCCAATGAATTTGAACAATACAAAATGAGGAATAGGTTACCCCCTTGTACATTCCCTTTGTGCCTATCGTGTGGGTGCTTTTGCCTGTCCTTGCGCTCCAACACAGCCCATAACCGAATGGTTACAGCATTGCTGCCTGTCATGGGTAAGAGTACAGGTGACCTTGTTTCCTATTGGCTGCACAATGCTCAGAGTCATTCACAATTGAAGCTATCCCTGCCATTTACAGGAAGATTTGTACACCATTCAGGCTAAGACTGTCCTGGGGGTTGGTATCTGGAATTGAAGCACAATCTCGGCAGTGTCTGATTTGATCTTGAAGTGAAATGTTGATCTGAGGCTTTTGTGAAGTTGGCAGACGTAATTTGTTATTCATTAATCAGCTGTTGATCAAACACATGGACCTTCTCATGTATCGGAGAATGTATTGCATTTCATTCAGTGCCCAACCTTATCACTGACCAGTTATTCTTTCTTCCAGGTCACATGGTCAGTCAGTAGTAGTTATTTCATCATTATGTTGTTTGGATGCCTGGACAGATTTTTTTGCAAAGACATCAGATATCATGTTAAAAGTAGTTTCTAATCTAAGAACTATCTAACACTGATACAGAAGATCACAAAACACATCGAAGCACGTTGAAATACAGAGTATGCTGTTATTAAATAGCCTGACACACTTCGTCAATGCATTGCCTTGAGTGATAAAAGTCTAAACAATTTTACATTACAAATATTAACACACCACAACAAATCACTCTAAAGATTACATTCCATCAGCAGATTAAATCTATTCATATATAATTGGTTTATTTTGAAAACAAAGCCAGTAAAAGTAGATTTGTGACCTGTTTTAGTGACTCCCTTTTTGATTGGGTGGGAAGACATTAATGAGTTGAGAGGATGTTAACTCACCTTTTGAACTTGATGTTTGCAATACTCTCACAATCATGGAATGGGAATGTCCAGGGAACACTGCTGTCTTCACCCTTTCTCCACCTCGTAGTGAATTCCTTTGTTAAGTGAGAGACTGAGAGGTTTACACGATAATAAAATTCCAAAATCTACATCAGTTATAGATAAACAGGTTATATTCTATTAAATCAATCAATGACTATGATGTGAATGTATGATATGAATGAGCTAATTATTCATGAAAGTTTAATTTCCGACAACTTCCTTTCAGGTGTTAATGGGCTGGGTGTTAATGGACCGAGTGTTAATGGACTGAGTGTTAACGGGCCGGGTGTTAACGGGTCGGATGTTAATGGGCCGAGTGTTAATGGGCCGAGGGTTAACGGGCCGGGTGTTAACGGGTCGGGTGTTATTGGGCTGGGTGTTAACGGGCCGGGTGTTAACGGGTTGGGTGTTAATGGACCGAGTGTTAATGAGCTGAGTGTTAATGGGCCGGGCGTTAACGTGTCGGGTGTTAATGGGCCGGGTGTTAATGGGCCGAGGGTTAACGGGCCGGGTGTTAACGGGTCGGGTGTTATTGGGCTGGGTGTTAATGGAGCGGGCGTTAACGTATCTGGTTTTAACGGGCCGGGTGTTAATGGACCGAGTGTTGATGGGCCGAGTGTTGATGGGCCGAGTGTTAATGGGCCGAGTGTTCATGGGCCGAGTGTTAATGGGTCGGGTGTTAACGGGTCGGGTGTTAACGGGTCGGGTGTTAATGGGCCGAGTGTTAATGAGTCGGGTGTCAATGGACTGAGTGTTAACGGCCCGTGCGTTCCTGGGGCGAGGGTTAATGGACCGGGTGTTAATGGGTCCAGTGATAATGGGTCCGGTGTTAATGGGCCGAGGGTTAATGGGCCGAGTGTTAACGGGTCAGGTGTTAATGGACCAAGTGTTAATGGACCGAGGGTTAATGTGCCGGATGTTAATGGTCCGGGTGTCAATGGACTGAGTGTTAACGGGCCGGGTATTAATGGGCCGAGTGTTAACGGGTCGGGTGTTAACGGGCCGGGTGTTAACTGGCCGAGTGTTAATGGGCCGAGTGTTAACGGGTCGGGTATTAATGGGCCGAGTGTTAATGGGCCGAGTGTTAACGGGTCGGGTGTTAATGGGTCAGGTGTTAATGGGTCGGGTGTTAATGGGCCGAGTGTTAATGGGCCGAGTGTTAACGGGTCGGGTGTTAATGGGTCGGGTGTTAATGGGCCGAATGTTAACGGGCCGAGTGTTAATGGGTCGGGTGTTAACGGGTCGGGTGTTAATGGGCCGAATGTTAATGGGCCGGGTGTTAACGGGTCAGGTGTTAATGGGCCGGGTGTTAATGGGGTGGGTGTTAACGGGTCGGGTGTTAATGGGTCGGGTGTTAACGGGTCGAGTGTTAATGGGCCGAGTGTTAATGGGTCGGGTGTTGTTTTAAAAAAATTCTCAAGGTCAGGTTCGTAGGAGAGTAGTCTGACACAGAACAAACGACCAAGAGGCGAGTCTGCTAGAATATGGGCATTTTATTCCCCGCAGCGTCGCCACAACGGGTCTGGCTTATACTCACTCTACATGTTACCAAAACTGGGAGCAGTCAGTTCTCGTAGAGCGGTTGCCAACAACCCACGCTCGGCGGTTAAACGTAACCCCGGAGCAGACTCACCGAACTGGAGACTTTTCCAGCTGATATACTCTTTTCCAGATATAAACATTCATGTGAACAGCAGAGCAAGGCTAAAAAACACATTCCATTCTGGTTACATACTGATAAGAAGATTCACACGGGACTAAGCAACACCTCCATTCCGGTTAGATTCACACATGTATTGGGACATAATTTTTAACCGTTTCACCACATTCCACTGCTTGGAATTTTACACCACATTCCACTGCTTGGCCCAATACATGTGTTACATTATGATTCACACATGTATTGGGACATAATTTTACACCACAGGTGTTAATGGGCCGAGTGTTAATGGGCCGGGTGTTAACGGGTCAGGTGTTAATGGGCCGGGTGTTAATGGGCCGGGTGTTAACGGGTCGGGTGTTAATGGGTCGGGTGTTAATGGGCCGAGTGTTAACGGGGTGGGTGTTAACTGGTCGGGTGTTAATGGGGTGGGTGTTAACGGGTCGGGTGTTAATGGGTCGGGTGTTAATGGGGTGGGTGTTAACGGGTCGGCTGTTAATGGGTCGGGTGTTAATGGGGTGGGTATTAACGTGTCCGGTGTTAATGGGCCGAATGTTAACGGGTTGGGTGTTAATGGGCCGGGTGTTAATGGGCCGAGTGTTAACGGGCCGAGTGTTAACGGGTCGGGTGTTAACGGGTCGGGTGCTAATGGGTCGGGTGTTAATGGATCGGGTGTTAACGGGTCGGGTGTTAATGGGCTGCGTGTTAATGGGTCGGGTGTTAACGGGTCGGGTGTTAACGGGTTGGGTGTTAACGGGCCGGGTGTTAACGGGCCGGGTGTTAACGGGCCGAGTGTTAACGGGTCTGGTGTTAACGGGTCGGGTGTTAACGGGTCGGGTGTTAACGGGTCGGGTGTTAACGGGCCGGGTGTTAACGGGTCGGGTGTTAATGGGTCGGGTGTTAATGGGCCGAGTGTTAATGGGGTGGGTGTTAACTGGTCGGGTGTTAATGGGGTGGGTGTTAACGGGTCGGGTGTTAATGGGTCGGGTGTTAATGGGGTGGGTGTTAACGGGTCGGGTGTTAATGGGGTGGGTGTTAACGGGTCGGCTGTTAATGGGTCGGGTGTTATTGGGCTGGGTGTTAATGGACCGGGCGTTAACGTGTCTGGTTTTAACGGGCCGGGTGTTAATGGACCGAGTGTTGATGGGCCGAGTGTTGATGGGCTGAGTGTTAATGGGCCGAGTGTTCATGGGCCGAGTGTTAATGGGTCGGGTGTTAACGGGTCGGGTGTTAACGGGTCGGGTGTTAATGGGCCGAGTGTTAATGGGCCGAGTGTTAATGGGTCGGGTGTCAATGGACTGAGTGTTAACGGGCCGTGCGTTACTGGGGCGAGTGTTAATGGACCGGGTGTTAATGGGCCGAGTGTTAACGGGTCGAGTGTTAACGGGTCGGGTGTTAATGGACCAAGTGTTAATGGACCGAGGGTTAATGTGCCGGATGTTAATGGTCCGGGTGTCAATGGACTGAGTGTTAACGGGCCGGGTATTAATGGACTGAGTTTTAACGGGCCGGGCGTTAATGGGGCGAGGGTTAATGGACCGGGTGTTAATGTGCCGGGTGTTAATGGGTCCGGTGTTAATGGGTCGAGTGTTAATGGGTCCGGTGTTAATGGGCCGAGTATAAACGGGTCGGGTGTAAATGGGTCCGGCGTTAATGAGTCGGGTGTTAATGGGCCGAGTGTTAACGGGTCGGGTGTTAATGGGTCGAGTGTTAATGGGTCGAGTGTTAATGGATCGGGTGTTAATGTGCCGGGTGTTAATGGGACGGGTGTTAACGGGTCGAGTGTTAATGGGCCAAGTGTTAACGGGCCGAGTGTTAATGGGTCGGGTATTAATGGGCCGAGTGTTAATGGGCTGAGTGTTAACGGGTCGGGTGTTAATGGGTCGGGTGTTAATGGGCCGAGTGTTAACGGGCCGAGTGTTAACGGGTCGGGTGTTAATGGGCCGAGTGTTAACGGGTCGGGTGTTAATGGGTCGGGTGTTAATGGGCCGAGTGTTAACGGGTCGGGTGTTAATGGGTCGGGTGTTAATGGGCCGAGTGTTAACGGGTCGGGTGTTAATGGGTCGGGTGTTAATGGGCCGAGTGTTAACGGGTCGGGTGTTAATGGGCCGAGTGTTAATGGATCGGGTGTTAACGGGTCGGGTGTTAATGGGCCGAGTGTTAACAGGCCGAGTGTTAATGGGTCCGGTGTTAACGAGTCGGGTGTTAATGGGCCGAGTGTTAACGGGCCGAGTGTTAATGGGTCGGGTGTTAACGGGCCGAGTGTTAATGGGTCGGGTGTTAACGGGTCAGGTGTTAATGGGCCGAGTGTTAATGGGTCGGGTGTTAACGGGTTGGGTGTTAATGTGCCGGATGTTAACGGGCCAAGGGTTAATGGGTCAGGTGTTAATGGGTCGGGTGTTAATGCGCCGAGGGTTAATGTGCCGGATGTTAATGGGTCGGGTGTTAACGGGTCGGGTGTTAACGGGCCGGGTGTTAATGGGCCGAGTGTTAATGGGCCGAGTGTTAATGGGTCGGGTATTAATGGACCGAGTGTTAACGGGTCGGGTATTAATGGGCCAAGGGTTAATGGGCCGAGTGTTAATGGGCCGAGTGTTAATGGGTCGGTTGTTAACGGGTCGTGTATTAATGGGCCGAGTGTTAATGGGCCGAGTGTTAACGGGTCGGGTGTTATTGGGCCAAGTGTTAACGGGTCGGGTGTTAATGGGCCGGGTGTTAATGGGCCGGGTGTTATTGGGCCGGGTGTTAATGGGCCGGGTGTTAACGGGTCGGGTGATAATGGGCCAAGTGTTAACGGGTCGGGTGTTAATCGGTCGGGTATTAACGGGTCGGGTGTTAATGGGCTGGGTGTTAATGGGTCGGGTATTAATGGGTCGGGTGTTAATGGGCCGGGTGTTAACGGGTCGGGTGGTAATGGGTCGGGTATTAATGGGCTGAGTGTTAATGGGCCGAGTGTTAATGGGCCGAGTGTTAATGGGTCGGGTGTTAACGGGTCGGGTATTAATGGGCCGAGTGTTAATGGGCCGAGTGTTAATGGGTCGGGTGTTAACAGGTCGGGTGTTAATGGGCCGAGGGTTAACGGGTCGGGTATTAATGGGCCGAGTGTTAATGGGTCGGTTGTTAACGGGTCGGGTATTAATGGGCCGAGTGTTAATGGGCCGAGTGTTAATGGGTCGGGTGTTAACGGGTCGGGTATTAATGGGCCGAGTGTTAATGGGCCGAGTGTTAATGGGTCGGGTGTTAACGGGTCGGGTGTTAATGGGCCGAGGGTTAACGGGTCGGGTATTAATGGGCCGAGTGTTAATGGGTCGGGTATTAATGGGCCGAGTGTTAACGGGTCGGGTATTAATGGGCCAAGGGTTAATGGGCCGAGTGTTAATGGGCCGAGTGTTAATGGGTCGGGTGTTAACAGGTCGGGTATTAATGGGCCAAGGGTTAATGGGCCGAGTGTTAAGTGGTCGTGTATTAATGGGCCGAGTGTTAATGGGCCGAGTGTTAATGTTACCGCATGTTAATGGGCTGAGTGTTAACGGGTCGGGTGTTAATAGGCCGAGTGTTAATGTTACCGCATGTTAATGGGCTGAGTGTTAACGGGTCGGGTGTTAATGGGCTGAGTGTTAACGGGTCGGGTGTTAATGGGCCGAGTGTTAATGGGCCGAGTGTTAATGGGTCGGGTGTTAATGGGCCGAGTGTTAACGGGTCGGGTGTTAATGGGCCAAGTGTTAATGGGGCGAGAGTTAATGGGCCGAGTGTTAATGGGTCGGGTGTTAATGGGCCGAGTGTTAACGGGGCGAGAGTTAATGAGCAGAGTGTTAACGGGTCGGGTGTTAACAGGTCGGGTATTAATGGGCCGTGTGTTAATGGGCCGAGTGTTAATGGGCCGAGTGTTAATGGGTCGGGTGTTAACAGGTCGGGTATTAATGGGCCAAGGGTTAATGGGCCGAGTGTTAACGGGTCGTGTATTAATGGGCCGAGTGTTAATGGGCCGAGTGTTAATGTTACCGCATGTTAATAGGCTGAGTGTTAACGGGTCGGGTGTTAATGGGCCAAGTGTTAATGGGGCGAGAGTTAATGAGCAGGGTGTTAACGGGTCGGGTGTTAATGGGCCGAGTGTTGATGGGCCGAGTGTTAACGGTTCGGGTGTTAATGGGTCGGGTGTTAACGGGTCGGCTGTTCATGGGCCGGGTGTTAATGGGCTGGGTGTTCATGGGCCGAGGGTTATTGGGTCGGATGTTAATGGGTCGGGTGTTAACGGGTCGGGTGATAATGGGCCAAGTGTTATCAGATCGGGTATTAATGGGCCGAGTGTTAATGGGCCGAGTGTTAACGGGTCGGGTGATAATGGGCCAAGTGTTATCAGATCGGGTATTAATGGGCCGAGTGTTAATGGGCCGAGTGTTAATGGGTCGGGTGTTAACAGGTCGGGTATTAATGGGCCAAGGGTTAATGGGCCGAGTGTTAACGGGTCGTGTATTAATGGGCCGAGTGTTAATGGGCCGAGTGTTAATGTTACCGCATGTTAATAGGCTGAGTGTTAACGGGTCGGGTGTTAATGGGCCAAGTGTTAATGGGGCGAGAGTTAATGAGCAGGGTGTTAACGGGTCGGGTGTTAATGGGCCGAGTGTTGATGGGCCGAGTGTTAACGGTTCGGGTGTTAATGGGTCGGGTGTTAACGGGTCGGCTGTTCATGGGCCGGGTGTTAATGGGCTGGGTGTTCATGGGCCGAGGGTTATTGGGTCGGATGTTAATGGGTCGGGTGTTAACGGGTCGGGTGATAATGGGCCAAGTGTTATCAGATCGGGTATTAATGGGCCGAGTGTTAATGGGCCGAGTGTTAACGGGCCGGGTATTAATGGGCCGAGTGTTAACGGGTCGGGTGTTAACGGGCCGGGTGTTAACTGGCCGAGTGTTAATGGGCCGAGTGTTAACGGGTCGGGTATTAATGGGCCGAGTGTTAATGCGCCGAGGGTTAATGTGCCGGATGTTAATGGGTCGGGTGTTAACGGGTCGGGTGTTAATGGGTCGGGTGTTAACGGGCCGAGTGTTAATGGGTCGGGTGTTAATGGGCCGAGTGTTAATGGGCCGGGTGTTAACGGGTCGGGTGTTAATGGGTCGAGTGTTAATGGGCCGGGTGTTAACGGGTCGGTTGTTAATGGGTCGGGTGTTAATGGGCCGAGTGTTAATGGGGTGGGTGTTAACGGTTCGGGTGTTAATGGGCCGAGTGTTGATGGGCCGAGTGTTAACGGTTCGGGTGTTAATGGGTCGGGTGTTAACGGGTCGGCTGTTCATGGGCCGGGTGTTAATGGGCCGGGTGTTAACGGGTCAGGTGTTAATGGGCCGGGTGTTAATGGGCCGGGTGTTAACGGGTCGGGTGTTAATGGGTCGGGTGTTAATGGGCCGAGTGTTAATGGGGTGGGTGTTAACTGGTCGGGTGTTAATGGGGTGGGTGTTAACGGGGTGGGTGTTAACGGGTCGGGTGTTAATGGGTCGGGTGTTAATGGGGTGGGTGTTAACGGGTCGGGTGTTAATGGGGTGGGTGTTAACGGGTCGGCTGTTAATGGGTCGGGTGTTAATGGGGTGGGTATTAACGTGTCCGGTGTTAATGGGCCGAATGTTAACGGGTTGGGTGTTAATGGGCCGGGTGTTAATGGGCCGAGTGTTAACGGGCCGAGTGTTAACGGGTCGGGTGTTAATGGGTCGGGTGTTAATGGGCCGAGTGTTAATGGGCCGGGTGTTAACGGGTCGGATGTTAATGGGTCGAGTGTTAATGGGCCGGGTGTTAACGGGTCGGTTGTTAATGGGTCGGGTGTTAATGGGCCGAGTGTTAATGGGGTGGGTGTTAACGGGTTGGGTGTTAATGGGTCGGGTGTTAATGGGCTGAGTGTTAATGGGCCGAGTGTTAACGGGTCGGGTGTTAACGGGTCAGGTGTTAATGGGCCGGGTGTTAATGGGCCGGGTGTTAACGGGTCAGGTGTTAATGGGCCGAGTGTTAATGGGCCGGGTGTTAACGGGTCGGGTGTTAATGGGCCGGGTGTTAACGGGTCAGGTGTTAATGGGCCGAGTGTTAACGGGCCGGGTGTTAACGGGTCGGGTGTTAGCGGGTCAGGTGTTAGCGGGCCGGGTGTTAATGGGCCGGGTGTTAACGGGTCAGGTGTTAATGGGCCGGGTGTTAATGGGCCGGGTGTTAACGGGTCGGGTGTTAATGGGTCGGGTGTTAATGGGCCGAGTGTTAATGGGGTGGGTGTAAACTGGTCGGGTGTTAATGGGGTGGGTGTTAACGGGGTGGGTGTTAACGGGTCGGGTGTTAATGGGTCGGGTGTTAATGGGGTGGGTGTTAACGGGTCGGGTGTTAATGGGGTGGGTGTTAACGGGTCGGCTGTTAATGGGTCGGGTGTTAATGGGTCGGGTGTTAATGGGCCGAGTTTTAATGGGTCGGGTGTTAACGGGCCGAGTGTTAACGGGTTGGGTGTTAACGGGTTGGGTGTTAATGGGCCGGGTGTTAATGGGCCGAGTGTTAACGGGCCGAGTGTTAACGGGTCGGGTGTTAATGGGTCGGGTGTTAATGGGCCGGGTGTTAACGGGTCGGGTGTTAATGGGCCGAGTTTTAATGGGTCGGGTGTTAACGGGTCGGGTGTTAACGGGTCTGGTGTTAACGGGTCGGGTGTTAATGGGCCGAGTTTTAATGGGTCGGGTGTTAACGGGTCGGGTGTTAACGGGTCGGGTGTTAACGGGTCTGGTGTTAACGGGTCGGGTGTTAACGGGTCGGGTGTTAACGGGTCGGGTGTTAATGGGTCGGGTGTTAATGGGCCGAGTGTTAATGGAGTGGGTGTTAACGGGTCGGGTGTTAATGGGTCGGGTGTTAATGGGGTGGGTGTTAACGGGTCGGGTGTTAATGGGGTGGGTGTTAACGGATCAGCTGTTAATGGGTCGGGTGTTAATGGGGTGGGTGTTAACGTGTCCGGTGTTAATGGGCCGAATGTTCACGGGTTGGGTGTTAATGGGCCGGGTGTTAATGGGCCGAGTGTTAACGGGTCGGGTGTTAATGGGCCGAGTGTTAATGGGTCGGGTGTTAACGGGTCGGGTGTTAACGGGTCGGGTGTTAACGGGCCGGGTGTTAATTGGTCGGGTGTTAACGGGTCGGGTGTTAATGGGCCGAGTGTTAATGGGCCGAGTGTTAACGAGTCGGGTATTAACGGGTCGGATGTTAATGGGTCGGGTGTTAACGGGTCGGGTGTTAATGGGTCGGATGTTAATGGGTCGGGTGTTAACGGGGTGGGTGTTAACGGGTCGGGTGGTAATGGGCCGAGTGTTAATGGGCCGGGTGTTAACGGGTCGGGTGTTAACGGGGTGGGTGTTAACGGGTCGGGTGGTAATGGGCCGAGTGTTAATGGGCCGGGTGTTAACGGGTCGGGTGTTAACGGGTCGGATGTTAATGGGTCGGGTGTTAACGGGTCCGGTGTTAATGGGCCGAGTGTTAACGGACCGAGTGTTAACGGGTCGGGTTTTAACAGGTCGGGTGTTAACGGGTCGGGTGTTAATGGGCCGAGTGTTAATGGGCCGAGTGTTAACGGGTCGTGTGTTAACGGGTCGGGTGTTAACGGGTCGGGTGTTAACGGGTCGGGTGGTAATGGGCCGAGTGTTAATGGGCCGAGTGTTAACGGGTCGGGTGTTAACGGGCCGGGTGTTAATGGGTCGGGTGGTAATGGGCCGAGTGTTAATGGGGTGGGTGTTAATGGGGTGGGTGTTAATGGGCCAGGTGTTAATGGGTCGGGTGTTAATGGGGTGGGTGTTAATGGGCCGGGTGTTCATGGGTCGGGTGTTAATGGGGTTGGTGTTAATGGGCTGGGTGTTAATGCGTCAGGTGTTAACGGGTCGGGTGTTAATGGGGTGGGTGATAATGGGCCAAGTGTTAATGGGCCGGGTGTTAATGGGGTGGGTGTTAATGGGCCGGGTGTTAATGGGCCGGGTGTTAATGGGGTGGGTGTTAATGGGCCGGGTGTTAATGGGCCGGGTGTTAATGGGGTGGGTGTTAATGGGCCGGGTGTTAATGTGTCGGGTGTTAATGGGTCGGGTGTTAATGGTTCGGGTGTTAATGGGGTGGGTGTTAACGGGTCGGGTGTTAATGAGGTAGGTGTTAATGAGCCGAGTGTTAATGGGCTGAGTGTTAATGGGCCGGGTGTTAATGGGGTGGGTGTTAACGGGTCGGGTATTAATGGTGTGGGTGTTAATGGGGTGGTTGTTAATGGGCCGGGTGTTAATGGGGTGGGTGTTAATGGGCCGGGTGTTAATGGGCCGGGTGTTAATGTGACGGGTGTTCATGGGTCGGGTGTTAACGGGTCGGGTGTTAACGGGGTGGGTGTTAATGGGGTGGGTGTTAATGGGTCGGGTGTTAATGGGCCGGGTGTTAATGGGTCGGGTGTTAATGGGTCGGGTGTTAATGGGGTGGGTGTTAATGGGGTGGGTGTTAATGGGCCGGGTGTTAATGGGTCGGGTGTTAATGGGCCGGGTGTTAATGGGGTGGGTGTTAACGGGTCGGGTGTTAATGGGATGGGTGTTAATGGGCCGAGTGTTAATGGGCCGGGTGTTAATGGGTCGGGTGTTAATGGGGTGGGTGTTAATGGGCCGAGTGTTAATGGGCCGGGTGTTAATGGGTCGGGTGTTAATGGGTCGGGTGTTAATGGGGTGGGTGTTAATGGGGTGGGTGTTAATGGGCCGGGTGTTAATGGGTCGGGTGTTAATGGGCCGGGTGTTAATGGGGTGGGTGTTAACGGGTCGGGTGTTAATGGGATGGGTGTTAATGGGCCGAGTGTTAATGGGCCGGGTGTTAATGGGTCGGGTGTTAATGGGGTGGGTGTTAATGGGCCGAGTGTTAATGGGCCGGGTGTTAATGGGTCGGGTGTTAATGGGTCGGGTGTTAATGGGCCGAGTGTTAATGGGGTGGGTGTTAATGGGGTGGGTGTTAATGGGCCGGGTGTTAATGGGTCGGGTGTTAATGGGCCGAGTGTTAATGGGGTGGGTGTTAATGGGGTGGGTGTTAATGGGCCGGGTGTTAATGGGTCGGGTGTTAATGGGCCGGGTGTTAATGGACCGGGTGTTAATGGGGTGGGTGTTAATGGGCCGGGTGTTAATGGACCGGGTGTTAATGGGGTGGGTGTTAATGGGCCGGGTGTTAATGGGCCAGGTGTTAACAGTCACGGTGTTTCAGAAGGAACCAAATTTTCCAACTCCAGTGAAGCTGTTCTGTTAGGAGAATGTTCCACAGTCTTCGTAACACAGGGCTCAGTAGGAGGCCAGGGGCATAGCATGACTACAACAGAACTCGACAATTGAAGAGTCAAAACCATTTCCTGCAACCTCCAAATAAAGAACAGAAAAAGAACAAAAAATATTTACAGCCCAGGAACTGGCCCTTCGGCCCTCCAAGCCTGAGCCGATTGAAATCTACTGTCTAAACCTCTTGTCGAGTTTGTAAGGATCTGTATCCCTCTGCTCCCCACCTACTCATGCATCTGTCCAGACACATCCTCTATAAATCTACCGTGCCTGCCTCTACCACCTCTGCTGGCAATGTGTTCCAGGCACCCACCACCCTCTGTGTGAAGTACTAACCGCTTGTATCCCCCTTAAACTTTCTACCCCTCGCCTTGAAAGCGTGACCTCTCATTATTGAATCCTTCACCCTGGGAAAAAGCTTGTCTCTATCCATCCTGTCTACACCCTTCATGATTTTGTAGATCTCAGTCAGCTCCTGCCTCAATCGCCTTTTTACTAATGGAAACAATCCTAACCTTCTCAACCTCCCTTAATAGCTAGCACCTTCCATACCAGGCAACATCCTCGTAAACCTTCTCTGCACCCTCTCCAAAGCGCCCACATCCTTTTGGTAATGTGCCGACCAGAACTGTACACAGTATTCTAAATGTGGCCAAACCAAAATACAATCTTAACATGACCTGCCAGCTCTTATACTCAATACCCCGTCCGATGAAGGCAAGCATACTATATGCCTTCTTGACCACTCTATCCACCTGTGCAGCAACCTTCAGGGTACAATGGACCTGCACCCCCAGATCTCTCTGCTCATCAACTTTTCCCAAGGCTCTTAAGGCTTTACAGTATAGTTCACTCGAGAATTAGACTTCACAAAATGCATCACCTCACATTTGCCTGGATTGAAACTCCATCTGCCACTTCTCCAGCCAACTCTCCAGTCTATTTATATTCTCCTGCATTCTTTGACAGTCCCCTATGCTTTCTTCTACTCCACCAATCTTCATGTCATCTGCAAACTTGCTGATCATACCAACAGTACCCTCTTCCAGATCATTTATGTATTTCACAAACAACATTTTAAGAAACTCCCTTCAACTACTACTCTCTGTCTCCTGTTGCTCAAGCAGTTCTTTATCCACCTCGCTAGAACACCCTGCACACTATGTGACTTCACTTTTGCCATTAGTTTACCATGGGGAACCTTATCAAACTCCTTACTAAAGTCTATGTATATGACATCAACAGCCCTTCCTTCATCTATCAACTTGGTCACTTCCTCAAAGAACTCTATTAAGTTGGTAAGGCACGATCTCCTCTGCACAAAACCATGTTGTCTATCACTGACAAGCCCATTCTTTTCCAAATATAAATAGATTTTATCCCTCAGTACCTTCTCCAGCAACTTTCCCACCTCCGACGTCAGGCTCACTGGTCTGTAGTTACCCGGAATATCCCAACTGCCCTTCTTAGCAAGTCTCCAGTCCTCCAGCACTTCACCTGTGTTTAAAGATGCTACAAAGATATCTGTCAGGGCCCCACCTATTTCCTCTCTCGCCTCCCTCAGCAACCTGGGATAGATTCCATCCGGTCCTGGGGATTTGTCCACCTTAATAACCTCTAGCCTACCCAACACATCCTCCCTTCTTAAGTCAATGTGATTCAGAGTAAACAAATTTTTATCTCTCATCTCAACATTCATCATGTTCCTCTCCTCAGTGAACACTAATGCAAAGTAATCATCGAGAATCTCACCCATTTTCTCAGGTTCGACACACAGCCTTCCTTCTTAGAACATAGAACATAGAACATTACAGCGCAGTACAGTCCCTTCGGCCCTCAATGTTGTGTCGCCCTGTCATACTAATCTGATGTGTAGCCCATCCCACCTACACTATTCCATGTACGTCCATATGCCTGTCCAATGACGACTTAAATGCACTTAAACTTGGCAAATCTACTACCGTTGCAGGCAAAGCATTCCATACCCTTACTACTCTCTGAGTAAAGAAACTACCTCTGACATCTGTCTTATACCTATCTCCCCTCACTTTAAAGTTGTGTCCCCTCGTGTTTGCTGTTCCCATACTTGGAAAAAGGCTCTCCCTGTCCACCCTATCTAACCCTCTGATTATCTTGTATGTCTTTATTAAGTCACCTCTCAACCTTTTCTCTAACGAGAACAGCCTCAAGGCCCTCAGCCTTTCCTCGTAAGACATTCCCTCCATACCAGGCAACATCCTAGTAAATATCCTCTGCACCCTTTCCAAAGCTTCCACATCCTTCTTATAATGCGGTGACCAGAACTGTACACAATACTCCAAGTGTGGCCATACCAGAGTTTTGTACAGCTGCAGAATAACCTCCTGGTTCCAGAACTCAATCCCTCTATTAATAAAGGCCAAAACACTGTATGCCTTCTTAACAACCCTGTCAATCTGGGTAGCAACTTTCAGGGATCTGTGTACATGGACACCGAGATCTCTCTGCTCAGCTGCGTTCCCAAGAATCTTACTATTAGCCCAGTACTTTGCATTCCGATTACTCCGACCAAAGTGTATCACCTCACACTTGTCCAAATTAAACTCCATTTGCCACCTCTCAGCCCAGCTCTGCATTCTATCTATGTCTCTCTGCAACCTACTACATCCTTCGTCACTATCCACAACTCCACCGACTTTAGTGTCGTCTGCAAATTTACTAACCCACCCTTCTAAGCCCTCATCCAGGTCATTTATAAAAATGACGAACAGCAGTGGGCCCAACACTGACCCTTGCGGTACGCTGCTAGTAACTGGACACCAAGATGAACACGTTCCATCAACTACAACCCTCTGTTTTCTTTCAGCAAGCCAATTACTGATCCAAACTACTATGTCTCCCACAATCCCATCCCTTCGCATTTTGTACAACAGCCTACTGTGGGGAACCTTATCGAACGCCTTGCTGAAATCCATATACACCACATCAACCGGTTTACTCTTATCTACCTGTTTGGTCACTTTGTCAAAAAACTCAATAAGATTCGTTAGGCACGACCTACCCTTCACAAAACCGTGCTGACTGTCCCTGATCAGATTATTCTTTTCTAGATGGTTATAAATCCTAGCTCTCATAACCTTTTCCAACCTTTATAATTCCTTCATTATTCTTTAGTGGACCAATCCTTTCTCTAGTTACCCATTTGCTTCTTATATAAGAATAAAAGGCCTTGGGATTCTCCTTAATTCTGCTCACTAAAGTTATTTCATGACCCCTTTGGCCCACTTGATTCCTCCTTTAAGATTGTTCCTACTCTCCCGATATTCCTCCAGGGCCTGTTCTATTCTTTCCTGCCTGAACCTTATGTACACTTCCCTTTTCCTCTTGGCTAGTCACAATTGCTCCTGTCATCCACAGATCTTGCCTTGCCTCTCCCTTGGTTTTAAAGGGACATGCCTGTCCTGCACTGTCTTTAACCTATCTTTGAAAGCCTCCCACATATCAAATGTGGACATCCTTCAAATAGCTGTATCCAATCCACATTTCCCAGGTCCAGCTGAATAATTGGCCATGGCCCAGTTTAGTACTCTTCCCTTAGGACCACTCTCATCTTTATCTACGAGTATTCTAAAACTTACAGAATTGTGGTCACTGTTCTCAAAGAAATCCCCCATCGCAACTTCTCCCACCTGGCCAGGCTCATTCCCCAACACCAGGTCCAATATGGCCCCTTCACTCATCGGACTATTGACATACTACTCTAGGAAACTTTCCTGGATGCTCCTTACAAATTCTGCCCCATCCAGACCTCTGACATTAAGTGTACCCCAGTCCATGTTGGGAAAATTAAAACCTCCCATCACCACCACCCTGTTGCCTCTACATCTTTCCATAATCTGTTTACCTATTTGTTCTTCTACCTCATGCTCACAGTTGGGAGGCCTGTAATACAGCCCCAACAATGTAACTGCACCTTTCTTATTTCTCAGCTCCACCCATAATGCCTCACTGCTCAAGCCCTCCATAGTGTCCTCCTCTAGCACAGCCGTGATATCATCCCTGACCAGCAATGCAACTCCTCCCCTTCTACAGAAAGTAGTCATCACATTGGCTAGGGTGGCTCAGTGGTTAGCACTGCTGCCTCACAGTGTCAGGGACCTGGGTTTGATTCCACCCTTTGGCAACTGTGTAGAGTTTGCACATTCTTCCTGTGTCTGGACCTCTGGGTGCTCAAATTTCCTCCCACAATCCAAAGATGTGCAGGTTAGGTGAATTGGCCATGCTAAATTGCCCATAGTGTACAGGGATGTGTAGGTTAAGTGCATTAGTCAGGGACAAATTTAGGGAGGGGAAATGGGTCTGGATGTGTTACTTTTCTGAGGGTTGGTATGGTCTTGTTGGGCCGAAGTGCCTGTTTCCACACTGTAGGGATTTTAATAATAATATCAGTGCCCCAGACACAGGCCACAGGATCTTTGAGAAGGGTATGAAGGGGGAGATTAAAAGGGTAACATGGAGCCCTGCCTCCCTCTACTCTTTGCACCTTCTTCAACAGCATCTCCAAGCTGACCACCTTGGTGAGACAACAGTCTTAGACAACAGGGGAAACCCAAATTGATGACTATAGATCCTGAAATTTCAACCAATCCTCAAAGACCGCAGCCACAGCCTGTGCCAGCCTTACTGGGCATTACCAGTCCTTTCAAACAAACAGTTCAAATACAGCAGCTGGGTCTATTGCATGAGGGGTAGTGAATCTTCAGACTTCTTTCCACGTCAGAAGTAAATAGCTAGTGTAGGTGAAACAGTTTATTTAGAGATTTAAGATGGTTTTCTGAAGAGTCCTGTAAAGACAGAGTTTGATAAAGTTTAATCAGGTACAATCACAGAGTAATAAATATTGCTTTTCCTTGATAAAAGTGCTAATAAAGTTGGTTTGGACCTTTCCCTGCCTCTTATTCCTGTTGTCGACCAGACCATGTAAGGTCCCTGAGGTAAAAGGGTTTCTGCAAACTGGTCATGATCTGGACATTTACCTACCTTTTACTATAAAACACCAGCAATACTGAGAACCTCCTCAATGGGTCTTTCACAATAACCACTGAATGGGTTTACCAGCTTCCACCCTGGACAGACATCAACGTATTTTTACAGAAAAGGAGAGCTGAGCTGGGAAGCTTCTTTCTTTCATCAAGCTGCACCTCACTATCACAACCAAAAAAAACTCACATCTCCGCAGCTTCCAGTTGACTGTTCAAACAGGCAAGCAATTTCTGAAAAGTCAATGCAGGCCATTAGCGGACAACAAGGGATTTCACAGAACTGTCTTTTTTTCCCCAAAGTTTTGGTTTGATTCATCCTTTAAATAACAAAATAAAAAGCTCTCCAGATATTTCTATAGGATTTAAAACAAATCTATTTTTCCACAGACGTTCAAAGCTTAAATCTTCATACCTCAATATAAACTTTGAAGCCTTTCATATCGAGTGTGTGTCCTTTAGAGGTAAGGAGAGATATTTCAGCACAGACTAAAGGTTACTGGCTCAGCAACAAAGCAAGATCACTTCCAGCAGCTTCACACAGTGTGGGAGCCGTGACCACTATCACCACAACCATGAGGCTGTGACTCGATTGTCGTACCAACCACAAACTATACAAGCAAGACTTAAAGTACACGAACAGGGGAGAGATGATGAGCTTGTGGAGGCATCTTGTTCCATATTGCCTGGAATATTGTGTTTCGTTGTGAGCTCCACATTATAGGAAGGGTGTGAATGGATTGGAGAGAGAGCAGCAGAGGTTTACAAGGGTCAGAAACCAGTAATGAGGATAGATTGAAGGAGTTGGACAGCATGGTGGCTCAGTGGTTAGCGCTGTTACCTTTGTAGTTCTGGGGACGTGGGTTCGATTCCACCCTTGGGTGACTGTCTGTGAAGTTTGCATATTCTCCATGTGTGCGGGTTTCCTCTGGGTGCTTCAGCCCTTGATGTTGCGCTGACCTGTGGAACCAATCTGAAGCCCATCTAACCTACACCATTCCATTTTCATCCGTATGTCTATCCAATAACCATTTAAATGCCCTTAAAGTTGGCGAGTCTACTACTGTTGAAGCTTTATTGCTGGAACAGCACAGCAGGTCAGGCAGCATCCAGGGAACAGGAGATTCAACGTTTCGGGCACAGGCCCTTCTTCAGGAATCATTCCTGAAGAAGGGCCTGTGCCCGAAACGTCGAATCTTCTGTTCCCTAGATGCTGCCTGACCTGCTGTGCTGTTCCAGCAATAAAGTTTCAACTTTGATCTCCAGCATCTGCAGACCTCACTTTCTCCTCGAGTCTACTACTGTTGCAGGCGATGCGTTCCAAGCCCCTACTCCTCTCTGAGTAAAGAAACTACCTCTGTCCTATATCTATCACCCCTCAATTTAAAGCCCTGTCCCCTGGTGTTAGCCATCACTATCTGAGGAAAAAGGCTCTCACTGTCCACACTATCTAACCCTCTGATTATCTTGCGTGTCTCATTTAAGTCATCTGTCAACCTTCTTCTTTCTAACCAAAATAGCCTCAAGACCCTCAGCATTTCCTCATAAGACCTTCCCTCCATAGCAGGCAACATCCCAGTAAATCTCCTCTGAACCCTTTCCAAAGCTTTCACATCCTTCCTATAATGTGGTGACCAGAACTGTACATAATACTCCAAGAGTGGCTGCATCAGAGTTTTGTACAGTTTTAGTTTCCTCTCATGGTCCAAAGATGTGCAGTCTAGGTGGGTTGGCCATGCTGAATGTGGGGTTATGGGGATAGGATAGGATGCCCTTTGGAGAGTCGGTGTGGACTCAATGGGCCAAATGGCTTCTTTCTGCACTGTAGAGATTTAATGATCATTTTACATTGGGACTATTTGCCTGGGAGGGAAGGCTGGGAGGAGATCTGAAGGAGGTTTGTGATATCATGGGTGGGCTAGATAGTTAGGGACAAGCTGTTCTTTCTAAAAAAATCTAAAAAGATAAAGAGGGCATAGATCCAAAATGATGTGTGAAAGAAGCAAGGGTAATGTGAGGGGAAAAAAGACATCTTCACACAGGGAGTAGTTAGCGCCTGGAAATATGGTGGAGACAGGTTCAGTGCAACATTGAAGAGGAACATTGGATAATTGATTGGATCTGCACAAAAGGCAGGAGATTGGCACTGGGTAATAAAACTGGGGCAGGTGGGTGAGGAGAAATGGCATCCTTCTGTGCCAGAGCAATTCTGTGAAGACATAGAAGACAACTGGAAAGGTATCACACAGTTGGATGTCTGTATCAGCATTGCATTGACAATCCTGGGGCATTGGCATTCCCAAAGAAGCAGGGCTATCTGAGATTGGTTGGAGCATTGCGACAGAGAGGCTGGCAGCACAGACCCACCCAGTTATAGACCCCACCGTGAAAGGCAATGCCAGCTGGGTAATGAAGGCTGGCTGGTTAAAGAAGACCTGACAAAGTCCACTGGAAGAGGATCTACACGGATGAGAAACCATTAGGGTGGAAGGGAAGGAGAATGGGCTAGTCCAGGCAGAGCTTGTCTTTGTACTATTCCACACAGGAGCAGGGAAACTGAGCATCAGAGTGAGTCAATGATAATGAGCAACACCACAATGTCTCCAAAGGTTTGTAAAATCTCCCCTCTGCCACCTAAAACATTCATCCTACTGGAATCACAAGGAAAATCCAGCAGCACATTTCAAACAGGAAACATGGGGTGGGGTGGGGGGGGGGGGGGGTGTGGAATGGCTCTTACATGAAACTCCGGCTGGATTAAACTGCACAGTGTTTCATAGAGTCCCTACATTGTGGGAACAAGCCCTTCAACCCACCCAGACCCATTCCCCTACCCATCTACCCTTAACTAATGCACCTAACCTATACACACCTGAACATTATGGGCAATTTTACATGGCCAATTCACCTGGCCTAGCCAGAAGTGGGTACTGCAGATGCTGGAGATTTGAGTTGAGATTAGGGTGGTGCTGGAAAAGCACAGCAGGTCAGGCAGCGTCCAAAGAGCAGGTAAAAAAAAATCAATGTTTCGGGCAAAAGCCCTTCAGGGGGTGACACGGTGGTTAGCACTGCTGCCTCACAGCGCCAGAGACCTGGGTTCAATTCCCACCTCAGGCGACTGACTGTGTGGAGTTTGCACATTCTCCCCGTGTCTGCGTGGGTTTCCTCCCACAGTTCAACAATGTGCAGAGCAGGTGAATTGGC